>NC_134533.1:170552836-173052836 GCF_050624435.1 Tenrec ecaudatus | reverse complement strand
GTGGATGGACTTTTGGCCTCTGCTCATGCCCTCCCTCAATGCAAAAATTGTGTTCTAACAAAACAGGCATTCTGTGGTGCTCACCCTCCTGGTACAATCGCTAAAGACAAAGTGGGTTCATAAGCAAATGTGGTAAAGAAAGGTATAGTACCCAGCTATCAAAAGATATAGAGTCTGGGATATTAAAGGCTTGAATTTAAACAAGCAGCCATCTAGTTGAGAAGCAACAGGCCCACATGGAAGCACAACAGCCTGTGAGATCGTGAGGTGTAGATGGGAACAGGTAACAGGTATCAGAAGACCCAAAACAAGGAAACAAACAAAGACATATTATTGAGAATGTGGGGGTTTGGAGCAAAGAACCCAAACCTCACTCCCTCAATGCATGAATACTTTCTTCTATTAAATTGGCATTCTATGATGCTCACCCTCCTGACACAACTGCTAAAGCCAAAGCGGGTGAACAAGTAAATGTGGTAAAGAAAGCTGATGGTGCCCGGCTATCTAAAGAGATAGTATCTGGGGTCTTAAAGGCTTGAAGATAAACAAGCAGCTATCTAGCTCAGAAGCAAGAAAACTCACATGGAAGAACACACCAGCCTGTGTGATCATGTGGTCCCGAAGGGATCAGTTATCAGGCATCAAAGAACAAAAAAATCATATCATTGGCTGCACACCTCCATGATACGATTGCCGAGGACAAATGGGTGCATAAGCAAGTGTGGCGAAGAAAGCTGATGGTGCCCGGCTATCAAAACAGATAGTGTCTGGGGTCTTAAAGGCTTGAAGGTGAACAAGCGGCCATCTTGCTCAGAAGCAACAAAGCCCACATGGAAGAAGCACACCAGCCTGTGTAATCACGAGGTGTCAAAGGGATCAGGGATAAGGCATCATCAAAAAAAAAAATCTTACCATCGTGAATGAAGGGGGAAGTGCAGAGTGGAGACCCAAAGCCCATTTGTCGGCCATGGAGACCCCCTCACAGAGGGGTCTAGGGGAGGAGATGAGTCAGTCAGGGTGCAACGTAGCACCGATGAAGAATACAGCCCCCAGATCCTGGATGCTTCCTCCCCCCCAACTACCATGATCCAAATTCTACCTTGCAAGTCTGGATAGAGCAGAGGTTGTACATTGTTGCATATATGAGCTGGAGGCACAGGGAATCCAGGGTGGATGATACCTTCAGAACCAGGGGGTGAGGGGTGATACTGGGAGAGTAGATTCTACATATGACCTCCTTCCTGGGGGACGGACAACAGAGAAGGGGGTGAAGGGAGACGCCGGATAGGGAAAGATATGACAAAATAATAATTTATAAATTATCAAGGGCTCATGAGGGAGGGGGGAGCGGGGAGGGAGGGGGGAAAAAAGAGGACCTGATGCAAAGGGCTTAAGTGGAGAGCAAATGCTTTGAAAATGATTAGGGCAAAGAATATACAAAAGTGCTTTATACAACTGATGTATGCATATGTATGGATTGTGATAAGAGTTGTATGAGCCCCTAATAAAATGTCTAAAAAAATAAAATAAAATAAAACAAGCTAAAAAAAAACCCATCTGGAGACAATGGGACATCCCCTCACAGAAGGGTCACAAGGAAGGAATGAGTCAACCAAGGCGTAGTATAGCACCGATGAAATACACAATATTCCTCTGGTTCCTTGAGGCTTCCTCACCCCCTGCTATCATGACCCCAATCCTGCCTTTCACTGAGGGCTAGACCAGAGCATGTACACAGGTACAGACAAGAGATAAGAGCTCACGACACAGGGAATCCAGAAACAGGGATGGGAGTTGTGATACCAGGAGGGTAGGGGAAATGTGGGGAGAGGAGGGAGGAAGGGGGAACTGATCGTAATGATCGACACATAACAACCACCACCACTACCACCACCACCACCCTAGGGGAACGAACAGAAACCACAGGGAAGTCGGTATAACAAAAACAATAATACTGTATATACTCGTGTATAAGCCGAGTTTCCAGCATATTTTTAATGCATTTTTTGTGGTAAAATTAGATGCCTTGGCTGACATTTGGGTCGGCTTATACTCAAGTATATATGGTAACTTACCAAAGGGTCAAAAGGTGGGAGAGTTGGGAGGGAAAAAAGAGAAGCTGATACCATGGGCTCAAGAGAAAGTAAATGTTTAGAAAATAATGATGGCAGCATATGTACAAATTTATGCTTGATACAATTGATGTATGGATTGTTATAAGAGCTGTAAGAGCTCCCAATAAAATGAACTTTTAATTAAAAACAAAACAAAATAACTTAGGTCAGAACTGATTTTTAATACAGTCATCAAAACAGAACCTTATCATAAACCAGGAGCTACCTACACTTTTGCCAAAATCTCATAAGGGCTCAAGCCAAGAGTCGCAAGGGTCTAGCATATATAAGCAATTACACCAGGTGCTGAAAAGTCGAGTAAGGCAGCATTTCTGTCCTAAAGAAGCTCACAACCAGGTTAGGAAAAGATACAATGCTTATAGGGAAGAAAACAATATAGGAGGGAGACACTTGATCTTTACCTAGCAAGATCACAGCACATTTCTAAAGAGCTAAGCTGACTCTTAATGGTGACCTCTTATTGAACCCTCCCTGTTTTAACAATTTCCCACCTTCCAACCCCTCTGTCCTAAGTGGACACCACAGTCTTTGTAGAATACCTGATATAAAGGTTTCCAGGCTAAATTATACTTGCATATACTTGTATATACTTGAATACCTATACTTGCAAATACTTGTATATAAGAACAAGTACAATGGCAAACACAGGTAGGAAAAGCTTACAAAAGTGTTTTCTCTTCTGACATCAACTTTTTTAAAAAAATTTTTAGAAAGTCATAGCAATGTATAGAAAATATCCTTTATTAGTAGTTTATTAGTTTTGTACTTGCAATCTTTCTTAGAAATTTAACACAAAAACATCAATTACATCCTTCTAGGATCTGTCTGCTCAATTTATATTAAGATAGTGTACAGGTACATTATTGATAAAACCTAAAATATAGGTAATTGTAATGTTGTCTAGTAAGAGTTCTTTCACAAAAGGGAAGCTGATGCCTAAGAAACAGAAAGCACATGGGCTTGAGAAACAGATAAACATCCAAAAGGCCAGCTCACACCTCCTCTGAGAAGCACTGTGTGAGGCAAGCCATTCCACTACCAGTGTCACCCCCTGGGAAGTATTTCAAGGCAACTAAACTAGACTTTTTTAAAGGTCAACGCATTTTTAAATGATTTCATCTTTCTACACAGTGCTACCAGATGACTGATGCAACAACAGAGTGGCAAGGAACCAACACTAATTGCAACCTAGAAAACAAAATATATGCTCTACATTTATCCTGGCATGTTTTAAAATAAACAATGGGGAAACAAACATACTTCCAGGCAGTAAGAATAGCATTTGCCCTTCATAAAATAGCAAGGAACAGCTGCTATGGATTAGTGTTAATTCAACACACACTCACCCCTACAAAATAGATAGAACCTAACAATGAGCCACAAAGGCATTAAATAGGTTCAAAGTAAAGTTACCGGTAGTCAAAATAGTTAGCATGAGACATGAAATCCAAAGTATTCAAGAGCCCAAATCATTCGAGTATCTGTAGAGTTTTAATGTTGCAATAACCCACATTCTTAAAATTATTATGAAAATAAAAAAACTTGAAATTCAGGTTCACAAGTCAACCTGTCATGTCAGATAGGCCACAGGACTAGGTTTCTAAAAATGATTCTGATCCTTATGCTTTCAAATAGTATCTTTTGAGCTTCTTTATGATGGAGGTGCTGTCTAACTTGAATTTTCAGAACCTGGCATAAGCTGCTAATATATATAGGTAGACCTTTGTGACCAAAAGCTGTCCTCCCTCCTCCTGCAACTCAAGATCAACCACCACCACTAACCACAGGCTATGTGATCATCATCCCAAGGGGTTCTCAAGCTCAAAGGCCCCATCTTTCCTGTTTGTCTTGACTCTCTCCCTTTCTTAGTTCTTCTTCATCATAGGTTCAAAATCTCTCACCTTACAATAAAAAGAGAGAAGAGTGAAGCATCCTGATTCAACTCTGCCAAATCTTCTTTACAGCCAAGTTTCCTCCCACTTCCTTCCTCACGTCCCACTCTCTTCAATTGACTGCAATCTGGCTTCCACCCAAGTCACTTCATTGAATGTGCTCATGCAAAGGTCACTAATGACTTCTATCAAAGCCAAATGAAGTTTTCTATTGCTATCTCTCTTGTCCATTCTGGATTTCTGACATCACTGACTCCTTAAAACTCTCTTCTTAGCTTTCTGCAATAATAGTCTGTCCCGACTTTCTCTCCACTCTCTGACCTATCATACTCAAGGGCCTGTGTGAACTGATTTTTGTTTTCTGCCAGCTTTTTAAATTTTAACAAACCAAGAGTTCCAGGATTGATCTCTGGCTCTTTGCACTCTGACCTCTCCCCAGGTGATGTTCAAGTCTTGGAACTCTTCATGTTCAAGCTAGACTTTTCCACCACAGTGCAACTGGCCATTAGACACTAAGGCTGTCCCATTAGACTCTCAGACTCTATATATCTCAAACGGAAATTAAATTTTTTCCATTTTCTTTTTTTAATTATAAATCTTTTATTGGGGGCTCTTACAGATATTGTAACAATCCATAATTCAATTAGATCAAGCACAGCTGTACAATAGCTGCCACCATCAATTTCAAAACATTTTCTTTCTTCTTGAACTCTTTGCTATCAGCTCCCCTTTATCCCTTCCCTCATCTCCCCTCCCCAGGAACCCTTATTATTAATCTTTACCTTGGACCTCCTTATACTCTTTATTTTCCCAGTCCATCTTGTCCCGTTACCCAAAAACCAAAACGAAAAATCATCCTAAGACCCCCTTCGTTCTTACCACATCTCTACATCTAGGTCACTCAGTCTCTGCTATCATTGATCCAGATGTTCTCTGGGATGTTTCCATTAGCTCCTAATTAAATGGCGTGGAAAAAGAGAGATGGGGTGGGGGGAGGGAGGATGTTCTCTGGGTAAATTTCCTCTTTGCTTTCCATCCTCACTGCCACTGCCTTAAATTCTGCTTCTCATAATCTCTTACTAAGATGACTATAGTAACTTCCTTTCTAGTCTTTCTGTCAGACACCCTCTACATCAGACATCCTCAAACTACGGCTGAGGACATTTATCCGGCTGGCCAGGTGTTTTCGCCCATTTTGTTTTTTACTTCAAAATAAGATATGTGCAGTGTGCATAGGAATTTGTTCGTAGCTTTTTAAAAAAACTATAGTCCGGCCCTCCAATGGGTCTGAGGGACAGTGAACTGGCCCCCTGTTTAAAAAGTTTGAGGACGCCTGCTCAACAGTTAAACTGTAATTCAAAGCTGAAATAAGTTTTAGCATTAGTAGCCTCTGAAAACAAACAAACTCAACTACCAACAAGTCAATTCTGATTAATAGTGACCTACAATTTCTAAGGCTTAATCTTTATGAAAGGAGATAGCCTCACCACTCTCCCAAAGAGCTGCTGCTGGTTTTGAACTGCTGATCTTGTAGTTAGCAGCCCACCATGTAACCCACTATGTTACCAGGGCTCCTTAACTCTCATTTTTAAAATCAAAATTTAACTGTTCAGCACACAGATTCTTTCAAATCCGACCCCTACTTTTCTCCTGCATCATTCTCCCATTCCCTAATCTCTCTCTAGTTATTGAGCTACTATTCTGGCAGTTTCCCCACATGTGCCTGTTTCATAAGCCTATGCCAAAGGAGTACTTAAAAAGAATAATACATATAAAACAATACTATTTCCCCAATCCCAAATACGTGGACAGCGGCCGCACCCCCAGAAGAATTTACTATAGAGGACAGCACTGAAGCTACAGCTCAGGGAGTGGGACATGTCTGATCAGAGCACACAGGAGCAAATGAAGGGGGAGGAAGAATGGAGCGCATCCTGACCCACCAAGTCTTGAGGACAATATCCCCGCTCAGAGCAGCCAATGCAAAGAGAGGACCATATGGCCCGTCCCACTATGAGACACGACATCCCTCACGGTCCCATAGTCCTACGGGGAACAACACTGGAGATACAGTGTGGGAACTGTGCCCAGTCTGACCCCACCACACTGAGTCAAAACACTAAGGGCGTGCAACAGAAAAGCAAGGGAAGCAGAGCAAGGAAGTCCCAAGGGAGTACCAAAAATAGACTTTGAGGCCAGGGTGTGGCACCCCATCAGACTCAACCAGAAAACACTCCTAAAGGTCAACAAACAGACCGTGAACTATTTACATGTTTTTCTTTTTGTCATTTTTCTTGTTTTCTTTTGTTACTTTGTTTTGCTGTCTTGTTTTTGTGCATATTATCTCTGCAGGTCTACCTAGACAAAATAGTCTGGATAAACAATTTGGAGGAGAAAACAACAGAACCTACGATTCCAGGGGGACATGGGAGAGGGGGAGGTAGGGGAAAGAACGTGGTGTTAACAACCCCAGGGACAAGGGAACAACTAGTGATCCAAAAATCAGTGGTGAGGAGGGTCTAAGAGGCCTGGTAGGGCTTGATCAAGGGCAATGTAACCGAGGGGAATTACTGAAACCCAAAATGAAGGTTGAGCATGATAGTGGGACAAGAGGAAAGTAAAAGGAAATAGAGGAAAGAACCAGGAGGTAAAGGCATTTATAGAGGTGTAAATACAGGCATGTACATATATAAATATATTTATGTACGAACATGGGGAACTAGATCTATGTGCATATATTTAGAGGTTTATTATTAAGGTAGCAGATGGACATTGGGCCACCATTCAAATACTCCCTCAATGCAAGAATACTTTGTTCTATTAAACTGGCATTCCATGACGCTCACTTTCCTGACACAATCACTGAAGACAAATGGGTACATAAGCAAATGTGATGAAGAAAGCTGATGGTGCCCGGCTATCAATTATATAGCATCTGGGGTCTTAAAGGCTTGAAAGTAAACAAGCGGCCATCTAGATCAGAAGCAACAAAGTCCACATGGAAAAAGCACGCCAGCCTGTATGATCACGAGGTGTCGAAGGGATAAGGTACCAGGCATCAAAGAACAAAAAATTATATCACTGTGAATGAGGGGGAGTGCAGAGTGGAGACCCAAAGCCCATGTGTAGGCAACTGGACATCTCCTTACAGAGGGCTGCTGGGAGGAGATGAGCCATTCAAGGGGCAGAGTAGCAACAACGAAACATACAACTTTCCTCTAGTTCTTAAATGTTTCTTCCCCCAACTATCATGATCCCAGTTCTACCTTACAAATCCGGCTAGACCAGAGGATGTACACTGGTACAGATAGGAACAGGAAACATAGCGAATCCAGGACAGATGATCCCTTCATGACCAGTGCTGAGAGTGGCGATACTTGGAGGATGGAGGGAAGGTGGGATAGAAAGGAGGAACCGATTACAATGACCTACATATAACCTCCTCCTTGGGGGACAAAGAACAGAAAAGTAGGTGAAGGGAGATGTCGGACAGTGCAAAATATAACAAAATAATAATAATTTATTTATCAAGGGTCCATGAGGGAGGAGGGAGCAGGGAGGGAGGTGAAAATGAGGAGCTAATACCAAGGGCTCAAGTAGAAAGCAAATGTTTTGAGAATGATGGCAACAAATGTACAAATGTGCTTGACACACAATGAATGGATGTATAGATTGTGTTAAGAGTTGTATGAGCCCCCAATAAAATGACTAAAAATTTTTTAAATACTATTTATAGAGATATATGCTAGAATTTTAAAAAGATGGACAAAAAGGCTATTTTCTTATTTTATTACAGTTTACTAAGTAGAAAGAGGACTAGCCAAGGGTCTTTAACTTAATTTATAATGCCCTCTCTCTCACGTTTTTACTTTGTTCTGTTTTTAAGTTTCAGGCTTAAAAAAAGTTTGAAGCATTTGCTCTCCACTTAAGCCCCTTGCATCAGGTCCTCTTTTTTTTTTCCCCCTCCCTCCCCAGTCCCCCCTCCCTCATATGCCCTTGGTAATTTATACATCGTTATTTTGTCATATCTTGCCCTATCCGGAGTCTCCCTTCCTTCCTTCTCTGCTGTCCCTCTCCCAGGGAAGAGGTCACATGTGGATCCTTGTAATCAGTTCCCCCTTTCCAACCCACTCACCCTCCACTCTCCCAGCATCGTCCCTCACACCCTTGGTCCTGAAGGTATCATCCACCCTGGATTCCCTGTACCTCCAACCCTCATATGCACCAGTGTACAGCCTCTGTCCTATCCAGCCCTGCAAGGTAGAATTCGGATCATGGTAGTTGGGGGGAGGAAGCATCCAGGATCTGGGGGAAAGCTGTGTTCTTCATCGATACTACCTGACACCCTAATTAACCCATCTCCTCTCCTAAACCCCTCTATGAGGGGATCTCCATTGGTCGACACTTGGGCCTTGGTTCTCCACTCTGCACTTCCCCCTTCATTTAATATGATATATATATATATATATACATATATACAATGCCTTGAGAATGATTGGGGCAGGGAATGTATGGATGTGCTTTATACAATTGATGTATGTATATGTATGGATTATGGTAAGAGTTGTATGAGTCCCTAATAAAATGTAAAAGAAGAAAAGAGAAAAAAATGATTAGGGCAAAGACTGTACAGATGTGCTTTATACAATTGATGTATGTATATGTATGAACTGTGAAAAGAATTGTATGAGCCCAATAAATTGTTAAAAAAACAAAACAAAAAAAAACAACAAACAAACCAACCAAACAAAAACATGTTTTTGACATGAAAAATAAAAAAATATATTTCCTTTAAAAAAAAAAAGTTTGAGGAAATATAGAATTCCTATATACACCTCCCTTCCACTGCATATCCCACTTCCAACGAGTCAGTTCCAACTCAAAGCAATCCTACATAATTTTGGGGACTGTATATCTTTGTTGTAGCTATCTGCCTTACCTTTCTTTCAGGAAGCAGCTGGTGAATTTGAACTACCAATCTTATAGTTAGCAACCAACCACTAACCCACAGCAAACCAAGGCTCATTTCCCTGCAAACAATTTCTCCTATTATAACCTCTTGTATTCTGGTGATACATGTTTCAACTGATGAACCAATACTGACACATTATTATTAACCTTCTTCTTTCCATCTTTTTTAAAGAAAAGATCAGAAACAGTTTGACCAAACGTTGTTATGTAGGGTGTTGGGACTCATTGGGTACTTCAAACTATTACCACAATGTTTCTGCATTTAATATTTTTCCAAAAGAGTTGCACATGATATACATCAGCTGTGAACAATCTGAAAAGAACATTGAGAAACAAATTCCACTTATGATAAAATCTAAAAGGATAAAATATCAATTTAGCCAGAGGTAAAACACTTGTACACTGAAAGGTGTAATACACTGCTAAAAGAAATTAAAGACCAGATATAAGGAAACACAGGCTATATTCAAAGCCTTACTATTGCTATGTTGTCAATAGTACTCAAATAGATCTACAGATCTATCAAAATTCCATCAGTCATTTTTACAAAACTGGAAAAGCTGGTCCTCAAGTTAATTAGTACTTGCAGGCAGTCCCAAATATCCTACACAATCTTGAAAAGCATACCATAAAGTTATAGTAATAAAAAAAGTATGGTACTGGCATAAGGTATGCCAATTAGGGCAGAGCTGAAAATTCCAAACTATGCATGTATGGTCAAATGATTTGTAGCAAGAATGTCAGCTGTATTCAGCAGGGAATCGTCTCTTCCATAAGTGGTCCCGGTACAACTGGGAGTCCACATGCAAAAGAAACAGAGCAATGCCTCGCACCACGAGTGAGAGCTAATTCACAATGGATCAAGAACCTACATATGAGAACTAAAACCTTAAGACTCTTAAAAGAAAGAGTGAACCTTAAAGATCTAGTTTCTGGTAATAGATTCTTAGATATAACACACAGAAAACTGAGAATGAAAGAAAAATGAGATAAATTATACTTCATCAAAAGGGAAAAAAGATACATAAAGGCCTATCGTAGTGAAAAGACAACTACACAACAGGAAAATCAATGGGAAAAATATATGTCTGATAAAGGCTGAATATGCAGCACATATAAAGAATTCCAACTCAACAACAAAGGACAAATTAAAAATAGGTAAAGGTCTCCAATGGAAACATACAAAAGGCCCATTTCACTCCATCAAGTCTATTTTGACTCATAGTGACCCTACAGGACAGGGTAGAACAGCCTGTTTCCAAGACTGCAAATCCTATAGAAATAGAAAGCATCATCTTTCTTCCTGAGAGAAGCTGATAGATTTGAACTGCTGACCTTGTGGTTAGCAGCCCAACACACAATCCACTACACTACCAGAGCTCCTTTTAGTCATGGGGAAATACAAAAAAAAGCCACAAAGAGATATCATCTTACATGCACAACACTCATTGTTGTGTGCCAATGGGTTATCAGCCTCAAACCAAACCAAATTCATTGCCATCAAATTGATTCCGAATCACAGTGACCCTATATGACAGGGTAGACTGCTCCTGCGAGTTTCTGCGACCTTAACTCTTTATGAGAGTACAAAGGCCCATCTTTCTCCCACAGAGCAGCTGCTGGTGTCCAACTGCTGATCTTGCAGTTAGCAGCCCAACATGTAACCACTACTCTTATCAGGGCTCCTGGTCATCAGCCTAGGATGGTAGAAACAAACCAAGTGTTGGTGAGAATGTGGAGGAATTGCTGGTGGGAATGTAAAATGGTACAGCTACTAAAGGAAACATTCTGGCAGTTTCCCAAAAACACAGGACTACCAAATGGCCCAGTAATACCCAAGAGACTTGGAAGCTGGATTCAATTACAAAATTACTCACAGCAGCCTCAAATGTCCATCAGCAGATGAACAAACAAGATGTGACATTTACATGCAGTGAAACAGCCATTCAGTCATAAAAAGACATGGAAGTATGATACATGCAACATAAAAGGAATCCTGAAAACATGGTGAACAGTCAGATACAAAAGGACAGATACTGTATGATCCTACTTAAATGAACTATATAGAATAGGCAAATACATAAAGACTGCAGATTAGTTACTAGGAGGTGCAAAGAGGAAGAAATAGGAGTTATTGCTGAAGGAGAATGAATTTCTGTTGGAATAATGCGAAACTTTTTAAAGATGGATAGTGTAGATAGTGTTGCTGAAAGCACAACAGAATAAATACAAATAATGTCACCAAATTATACACTTAAAACGTGAAGATGCCCTTCCCAATTATCATGATCCCAATTCTACCTTGCAGACCTGGTTAGACCAGAGGATACACAGCGGTGCAGTAGGGATCTGGAAACACAGGGAATCTAGGACGGATGAACCCCTCAGGACCAGCGGTGAGAGTGGCGACACCGGGAGGGAAAGGGGTATAGAAAGGGAGAACCGATCTATGTGTAACCTCCTCTCTGGTAGATGGGCAATGGGAAGGTGTGTGAGGGGAGACACCAGGCAGTGTAAGATAAGATAAAATAACTATTTATAAACTATTAAGGGTTCAGGGAGAAAGGGGTAGCGGGGAGGGTGGGGGAGGGAAAAAAAGGAAAACGAGCTGATTCCAGGAACCCAAGTGGAAGGCGAATTTTGAGAATGACGAGGGCAACGAATGTATGAGTGCTTGACTCAATTGATGTATGTATGGATTGTGATAAGAGTTGTATGAGCCCCAATAAAAAGATTTGTTAAATTAAAAAAAAATAGTGAAGATGGCAAACGTTTTGGTATATATATTTTACCATATTAGAATTGAGGGAGAGAGGGAGGGAGAAGACTAACTAGTGTACACCCAAACACACCCAAATGCCTTTAAAAAAAGGGAATTCTCTAACTTTAAAGCTTCTGTCCTATGATAATGTAAAATTTAAAAGAGAAGTATCTTAAAAATTCGTAATTTGACAGAAATGCATTGAACTAGTCTGGTAGTCTGGAATTGCAAATTTACACTTATATTCCTAATATATTTAGAATCTAAGCAACTGAAATGAATAAAAAAGAAACATAGTATGTAATCTAGGCTTTCACAGATGATACTGTAATGTCAAGAAGTAAGAAATAGTGTAAAATTCTAGAAAATGAGACATTCAGGGACAATGACTAAAATTCAGGTAGCTAAGACTCAGAGTTCACTGTTTAACTCCGTTTATTCTTCAGGGACACTCATGCCAAAAGAACAGTGAACGGCAAAGTGAGAGACATAATATTTATTGTGTTGTCATGGTTCCCAAATTAACAAATAAAAAGTATTGCTCACTTCCTAGCAAGTTCCATTTGGTACAAAATCTTAGGTATCGTTTTTCTCAATTAGACCATACAGTGTAATTCTGTTTAACCACTTTTTTGTTTAAGATTCTGGCAGTAGAGAAATAGATACTTATATATTTCTGTGCATAAACACCCACATGTAGGCATAATAGATAAAAGCTAGGAATTTTAAACAATATCCTTCTGATGTCAAATAACTATCTTTCTTTGACTCACATCTTTTGATGGCAGAAATATTCTTTTGGAATGACAGAGGTATTTTAATGATTAAGACTTTGTTACTGAGGTTTGACAGGAAACAAGGGAAACTTTGGCTTTCAAATGGTCTATCTAACTAAATGGTCTAACTCTATCTATGAAATGTGAATTAAAATCTAAAAGAAATACTTTCTGAAAATAAAAGAAATTATTGTAACTCAAAAGAATGGTAAAGATTGTGACAGTCAATGTTATACCAAATATCCTGCAGACACACTGAGACAAAAATAAGTCCTCAGGCTCAAGGTATCTATCAATTGCCACTGAGTCAGCCTGGACTTATGGCAACCTTCTGGTTTAGAATAAAACTCAGCCCACAAAAGCCAAGGCTGTGATTTTTCTACGGTAGATCAGGCTGTCTTCTGAGGCGGCTGTGGGTAGGCATGCATTACCTTTCTGGTGGTAGCCAAGTGCTTAACCATTTGCACCACCCAGCAACTAGAGCTCACGGACCCTGAGGACACTCTAAGAGTTATGCTAGCCAATACCAAAACAGTGACCACAGGCTGGCCGTGGGTAGCACTGAGAGGTATGATGAGAGGAGTGTTGTCCCTATCACATTCCCCACGCTCCTTTGCATTAGTTCAGCTGGGTAAATGAGGGGCATATGGAGAAAAGTCCTACTTGATGGGACTTTGCTGAGTTCATGCACAAATACTGTTGGAAGGATTTAAATGCAAGCTTTGCTAGTTCCTAGCTGTGTCACCTTGGGGAAGTTACTTAACCTTTCTGGACAATGGTTTCCTCCATTGGTAAAATACAGGAATATTTATTAAAATAATATTCATTAAAGAATAATAAATAAAGCTTATCTCAGAATTTTGTGAGAATTAAAATGCATAAAAATTGAATACAACATTCAATAAATGTTGAAGGTTATAACCCACCCCATGTTTTAGAGGAAACATTACACCTAACAAAAGAGTTCAAACACTTAGTGATGGTGTAAAACGAGGCTGATTTTTTTCTCCTTACAGAAATGTTTGGAAGTAAATATTTGAGTAAATGATTTTTACAGTAACAACACAATTTTGTCATAACTTTTTGATGATATCTTTTATTTGCTTCAACACCCTCCTAAAGAATTTGACTTCTAATTTCAGAAGCTGAGCAGCTTAAAAGAGGAAACAAAATAAGACTGTGCAACATGTCAAAATCTGAGCTATATCAAGAGAAGATTGTGTAATGTGTAAAGAGGAAAAAGCAACAGTCCTAAATGTATGAATAACAAGAGAAAGTGATGAGGGACTACCTCTCACCCAAGGAAAATAATTCAATGAGGCTCTAAGCAGTTCTTATACCAGAATGCTTGATGGTGGTGTCTGCAACCGCAGACAGATCTGAAAGGAAGCTGGCCTCTCCCTCGGAAATCCCAGATGGGACTGGTCTTGAATGTCCAAAGTGCAACAGGAAAGGGGCCAGTGGTTCAATAGCTAGCGCTCCTTAGCCCTTTTTCTGATGTGCGAGCTGACTAAAACAAAAATTCTCCAGAGGCTGCCATTAATTAATAGAAATCAATGTAAAAGTCCCACAGGATATTTCAAAAATCAACAGCTAAGACACTGGACCTGAATAGACACTGGTCACAAATGTTATTAACAAATTCATAAAGCACCTGCTAGAACCATATAGCCCAATAAACTTTTCTAATAAATTATCATATTTCCACACTGTAATTATTCTAAATTTAACGCTGAAGATTAACTGTACATTTCAATACATTCATATAAGTACATGGAGCTCCAGTTGCCCATTGAATTAAAATGAAAAATTAATTCTAGATGAGCTGAATAGGTTTCTAAGTATAGCAATAATTTATACAGTAATCACAGTTTATTCCACGAACACTTTAGAGAAAGTTAGCTACACAATCATAACAAGCATTCTAAAACTAGTCTGATGAATGACTGTCTCTATCACTCTCACCCAGCATCTTTGTGCAACCCACTGTTGAGAGGAGGTTTTCCAGACACACCTCTCTGGCAATGGTACTCAGTGCTTCGTCTTCTGCAGAAAAGCGGTCTTTCAAAGGTGTTCGTTTCCTTCCAGAACCAGGAGTCCCCATCTTGACTTCTTGATGGTCTTCTAACTCTGAAACTTGATTTCACTTTGTTTTCAGTGCTGAAATAAACAGAAATAGATTTAGGACATTTCCCTTCATGGAGTTTCACTGCTTGTCTATACATTCACTTTTAATAAATAGAAATTATATTTCTCTTAAGAAAGATTAGTCACCAGATACGTTGCCCTACTACCACATTATTCCAATAAAGTTGAGAATGTTAAAATTTATACTAATCATTAAATCTTTTTATCATACTACTCCCAGAAACCTCTGAGAATGTGTTACATTAGCCTTGGCTATCAGCAGTAATCCTACTTAACCCTTTAAAAGTATACAGCTACTTCTAAAAATCTATTTCTGTTCCAGAGAGAAAAATATCTCAGAAAAGCCATTCAGTCTAAAGCTTTGTGAGACCAAGATCAATAGTATTTAATATGTTGCCTTAAAGTTACAAAAGTAACTTTGCTTCTAGTGTAATTTATGAAGAAAACCCAATAAATCATTACCACACATGGAGTGAAGAAATTAACAGCACCTAACAACAACAAAACATTGTCCATGCAACAAAAATCTGAATGTCTTTTATTGCCAGGGACTGTGGGAGGTGTCAAATATACAATGATTAAAATGATGTCGTTCAGTGATTAACAAAACATCTGTGTACATACTACAGAATAGATGGAGCTTGAAGACATGCTAATCAAAATAAGCCCATCTCAAAAGGATAAACTATTGAAATTGTATGCCCTCACACAAAGATAAGAAAAAGCAAATATACAGAGAGAGACCAAAATTGATTAGTGGTTACCTGGGCAGGAGGGTGGTAGGGTACAAAGGGAAGTTAGTAGTGATGGAAAAATTATATTGTTCAAGGGTAAAGTTGGGCAGCTTATTATTATAATTTTTGTTAAGTTGTACATCTGTAAAAAGCTGTATTTGCAAAGTATGATAGATATATTTATAACAACAACAAAAAGAATAACTGCTGAGGCTACTTATATACAACCAAACACCTCATGGGATCTGATTCCTGAGTTGGGAGGTTTAGGGACATGGTTTCATGGGGCATCCCAGCTTGTTGGCCGGACAAGTGAGTGGTGCTTCGTTTGTAACTCCTCGTTTGTTGCACAATGCCTGGCTATTAAAAGCCTGCAAGCAGCCTTCCAAGACAAGTAATTGGCAAAGCGTTGGGTTGCTAACCACAAGGTAGGTAAGTCAAAATGACCAGCCAGTTGCTCGATGGGAGAAAAAGGAAGCTTTCTACTGTGGTAAAGAGTTACAGTCTTGGAAACACATGAAGGCAGTCTATCCTGTCCTTTCAAATCGCTGTGAGTTAGAATTGACTCGGTAACAGTGAGTTTTTTTGGTAGTCACCTAGAACAACAATGCAAGGAGAGTGAGCAAATTGGGGAGGAGGGCATGGAACATGTGGCTAAGCGCCTCTATGAACAACTGGCTCCTCTGCCATGAGACCAGAGGAATTGATGACGCCCAGCTATTATGGCTGACCATTCTGATTGCTATTCCAGAGCGGTTCTACTCATCATATAGGGTAGTCATGAGTCAGAATGCACTTGATAGCCCCTAACAAAAGTAAGTTAGTACACCTGTGGCTCTCTAGTGTCACAGTACACTTATTCAACAGAGAGGGAGGGGGAAGGCCTCATCTGCCAGGATTAAGTAGCGAAGATGATGAAGACCATCTAATGCAAGGCTGGGGAACATCCAGGCTACAGGCCCTAAGACGGGGTACCAAAAAAAAACCCCAGAATTTTTCCCCCAAAACTATGGTATGTGTTTAAATATTTTTACAAAGCATCCATATCACCTTCAAAGTACTGTCCATTACACTTAATACATTTATCAAATCTATGACTCCATTCTCATAAACATTTTTCAAACTCATGTTTGATGGCTGACAGCACCTCCCTTGTTTGTTTTTCTTCACACCTCTTCTGCTTCATCATATTGCTGTCTTTTCATGTCCCTCTGCATTCACGGAAACAAAAAAGTCTCACTGAGGGAGGTCAGGTGAGTAACGTGCGTGGAGCAAGAGAAGCATGCTGGGGTTTTTTTTGCCAAAACTGGCACACTGAGATGGCTGTCCCCAGTCCCCTGTCTGCCACAAATAAGGCCTCTTTTTGGTCACACACTATTATGAAATCTTTCCAGAATCTCTAAATAGAAAGGTTGATTAACAGTCTGACCTGGTAGAATGAATTCAAAATGCACCATGAGTAGACATTCGCATCCTTTTGGGATGGATTTCCAGAACAAGGTTTGTCATCAATTGACATTTTACTTTTTTTGAAATGAGAAAACCACCCACTCCTACACTTGAGTTTTTCCCATAGCGCTGTTCTTGTAAGCTGTGTTCAACATCACAGCAGTTTCTGTGACATTTTTCCTGAGCAGAAAACAAAATTTCACAGCCGCACGCTGTTCTTTTTAATTGGCCATCAAAAAAAAAAAAAGAAAAGGTTAGAGCAAAAGTGCTTTTACAAAACAATTCACTGTGACCAGGCAACGGCACTGGGTAAACTAACTCAGAGCAAGTTGCTCTACGCTCGCCTAGCAGAAAAAATGCATGCTCCTCCCCATGCAATTCCAGTTTTTGGGGGAGTACCTATGAAATCAATACCTGCTAACATCACCTGCCTCACCAAAGAACAGTTCCAGCCATCAGTTTAGTGGTGAGTTAATTTAATGTTTGACCAGTATGGCTCAAGAACGTTGTTATAAATATCCAAATGGTCCTTGGCAGAAAAAAGATTCCGCACCCCTGAGCTAACAGTGTGTGTAAGTTTGAATCTCTCTCTCGTACACATCCACAAGTAGTACAGCTCATTTACCTAGACCAAAAACCAAACTCACTGCCATTTAATCAATTCTGACTCATAGAAACCCTAGAGGCAGGATAGAACTGCCCCTGTAATTTCTGAGACTATAACTTGTTAGGCAGAATGCCCATAAAGAGTTACAGTCTTGGAAATCACAATTCAAATAAATGTATTTGAATTATGGTGCTGGAGAATACTGTATATAGTCGAGGATAAGCCGACCTGAATATCCACCACGGCACCTAATTTTACCACAAAAACTGCATTACAAATATGCTGAAAAACTCAGCTTATCCTCGAGTATATATGGTAGTACCATACCATAAATACTGCTGAGAGGACAAACCGATCTGCTTGGAAGAAGTAAAGCCAGAGTGCTCCTTAGAGGCTAGGATGACAAGAGGTCATCTTACATACGGTGGAGAGAGACGTGCCTGGAGGACAACGCTGTTTGGTAAAGCAGAGCGGTGCAGCAAAGAGAGGACGGTTCTCAGGGAGATGAAGTGACACTGACGGCAACAATGGGTTCAGCATGGGAAGAAGTGTACGGGGGTGCAGGATTGGCAGGGTTTTGTTGTGTTGTGAGCTATGCTGTCAGCTATGGGTTGTAGCCTACTGGACAGCTACTACCAACTCATTACAGGAACAGAAAGCCAAATTACTGACCTTTCTGCTAGCAGCCCAACTCGTAACCACTCTGCCAGCAGGGCTTCTTCATTTAGCTAAATGCCCTTTATTAAGACTTTTATCTCCTACTTTTAGCAAAAAAAACTGGAGAAGTTTTATTGCAAGGTGAACCACAAACAGAATTCATGCAAATCTGTCCTAACAGAATTAGCTGTATTAGAACTATGAAAATTTTAACATCCTGGAACTTACTTGTCTAAGGTCAAATAACAGAACCATTCTACCAAGGCACTTTTTGAAAGACGCTATTTCCATTGAAAAGTCGAGGCACTCCCACATTATCTGACGCCATTTCTCACTCCCACAAAGCTAATCTACTATGCTTGTTAACCAAAATGAAGACTGATGATGCCTTATACTCGGCCATACAAAACATATCTGGACATGATAAGTAAGAAAGACTCATTTAAATGTAAGCTAGAAAATGTGACTGAAAGCAGCAGCTGATAAAGCCCAGCCAGAAAAATCCAGACAATTCCTCAAAGGCAGAGTTACAGGATTTTCCCCAGGGGTCTCCCGGCATCCTTATTCTTAGCATATTTTGAAGTTCATTTTCTTACTTGAAGGTAATGGTGTATACAAACACTAGCCACCGACCTGAGGAAAAAGCAGCATGCGATACGAAGTTTCTTTTCAGACTAAAGTGACAACTAGTACATTGTAACACTATCGCACAAAACTCGACCTTCGGCCAGCTTTCCAACGGCTTGCTGAAAGTCATTTCACAGAAGCAGAAGACAAAAACATACACATTTTCTAATTCCAGAACATAAAAATGTTAAGAAAAGACTTGGATGGTTATATAACAAAGGATTAACAGTAGTTTGGCTAGAAGCACAGGATTATGTATGCATTTTTTCTTCTTGGTTCTCAAAAATTTCAATAGTATTGGAAAATGGGAAATATACTAAAAAGCTTTTTTAAAATAATAAATAAAAGTTTGGTATCTCAAGACCACGGTTCAAAGAGTAAACTGGCTGTTTAAAAGAAAAAGAAGGAGAAACTGGCCCCCAAATGGGTAGCACTCAAATTAGGGACATGGTATGAGCTGAGTATATCTAAAGCTTCTGCAGGTGCCATTCTTTAGAATGCAGGTTTGTTTCTCCTCTCTCCTCAAACTCCATCCTCCTTCCTTCTCAACCAACTCTGCAGATCCCTTTTAACACATGCCAGGGTACTCCCAGGACACAGACGTACAAGAGAATTATCTTTTCTTAAAAACAGCCTCATGAAAATAATAATCTATAACTTATCAAGGGTTCATGAGGGAGGGCAGAGGAGGAAGGGGGGGGTGGGGGAAATGAGCTAATACCAAGGGCTCAAATAGAAAGAAAATGCTTTGATAATGATGATGGCAGCATATGTGCAAATGTGCTTGACACAATGGATGAATGTATGGTGATGAGATGTAAAAGCCCACCCCCCTCCAAATTAAAGTATTTAATAAACAATAGCTTCAAAACCATTCAGCAGGCTCCAGGCTAGCTACCTGAGAGAAAGAGGAGAGACATCTAGGATAAGCAGGAAATAAGACCAATGGTGCTTCTCATCACTGCCAACCCCACTGCCATCAAGTCATTTCTAACTCACAGCAGCAACCTTCTCTGGGGTCTCCATGGCTTTGTAAATCTTCCCTGCAGAAGAAAGTCATCTCTCTCCCATGGAGTAGGTTGGGGAGTTCTCATCACCAACCTTTCAATTAGTAGCCAGACGCTGAATGAATGTCCTACCTGGGTTGGTTTCTATAGAGGGTATACCTAGATGTTATATGACTGATTGTCCTGGTCCTGTCCTCTTTTCCAGTTGCAATGAAGTAGATAGATCACCACTGCCTACTTCGACCTTGTTCAAGGAACAACTAGTGCTTTTGAAAGATTATATAACTTGTACTCTATAAATGTGTGTCCTTACCAGTAATGAAGGTTTTCAGCTCCTAAGCAATCTACCTCTTAATAATCCCGCTAACAGAACATCCTGTATCCAAGATAAGGAACCCTACTGGTGTAGCAGATTATGCAAGGTCAGTGGTTGCAACCCACCAGCCACTCTGTAGGCAAAAGATGAGACTTGCTAACTCCCACAAAGATTTGCGGCTTCAGAAATTGTAGGGAACAATTTTATGATCCTCTAATAAGATTGCCAAAATCAGAATCAACTCAATGGCAGTGTGTGTTTCTAACTGAGATATGGAAAAATCTTAAAAGAAGTAAAATTCTTAGCATTGGCAATGGAAAACTGTTTTTCTTTCAAAACAAAACAAAATGTAGATTCAAAAAAGAACAAGGCAACTTTACATATATATTTTGTTTTTGCTTCTAATGGACTGTCTTTCTGTTTCTATACCCAGGAGGTTTCCTCAAGAACACTTTCCTGCCTTGTAATCTCTTCTACTTTCCTTCGTGGTATTGGCCAATTAAAAAGCTACAGGATTACATCACTGCTTACATTTTTGCCAGCTAATGTCAAGTTGATTTTTTCCAGATGGTTTTGTCATTTTGTCTGTCTTCTAAAGGGAAAGAAAGGAAGTCCTTAAGGATGTTATGGAATATAAGCCTTTCAAAATAGAGACATTAATTAGGCTTTCTCTTCTCCAATTAATTTCTCATATATGTCCAAAAAGCAGGCATTTTGCCATGCTAAAAATGGTGTTTCAGCCAAGATATTGTTCACTTTCGTGAAAAGACTGTGTAATGTCATATCAGCATGTCACATTCTAAATATAGGGTACTTAGTGCTTGTTTGGATTCTGATAAAGGCAGGTCTCATACCCTAATACTGCATCATGGAGAACTCAGACTATGGTCATGGTAGATCTTATAATGGTAGATGCCATTACAGTTCGTGCTAGTCTACACAAAACCATTCAGTAGTTATTCATAAGTGAATCTCAGTATTTGGAGTGATACCAGGACTACAGACTTAGTATAAATGGAGCTGTTGTCACAAGACAAAATTTTAAATGACAGCATTTTAGTTCAACTGAGTCTGTAAATGTGCTTTTCACTTCCTAAACCTTATTTTCTTCATCTATAGGGTAGAAATATTAACTATTCTACCTAACATGGGTAATGGGAGCCTCAGATGAGTTGATAGCAGTAATAGTAACTTAATAATAAACTTTAAACTAAAAAAAAAACTACACAAAACCATTCCTATCAAGTCAATTCAGACTTGTGGCGACCCTACATGTTACAGCTTAGAACTGAGCGCCACAGGGTTTTCTTGGCTGTAATCTTTAGATAAGTGATTGCCGGGTTCTCCTTTGGCCATCTTGCTGGGTAGATCTCAACCACTCACCTTCTCATGAATAAACAAGCACAAATAGTTCACATGACCCAACTGAACAATCTACAAAGCACTCTATAAATGTTGAAAGTGTCCTGAATTAATAAAATGTTTACATGTTCAGCTTATGAAATTTACTAAAGGACAAGACTTGCCTTTCTTTACAATATCACATTTTTAATTATGTAAATAAAAATATTCTGAAGGTATTTCCTCCATTGTGCATTGTGTGATATTACCCAAGCAAAGAATTCTTGCTGAAGCAAGAAAATATCTGGGGGAAAAATAAAAAATGTCTTAGACTATAATTATTTTACTGTGTAACATATTTACAAAATAAAAGCAAAACTTTTTAAACATTTTATTATTAGCGCTTATAGATGTTGTAACTATTCATAATTCAGTTAGATCAAGCATAATTGTACAATAGCTGCCTCCATCAGTTTCAGAACATTTTCTTTCTTCTTGCACTCCTTGATATCAATCAGCTCCCCTTTCTCCCCTCCCTCTCCTGCCCTATCCCCAAGGAACACTTGCTATTGTGTTATACATTATTGCTGTTGTTTTCCGTGTCTTACACCATCAATATATTGTTCACCGACAATTCTGTTGTTTGTTCCCCTCAAGAGGGATTATAAATGCATCATTATCATCAGCTCCCCCTCCCTGCCCCCTCCCCTCTCCCCCCCTCTCTTCCCATACCCTCAGGGAATCATTACTCCTTACTGTTTCTGAAGGGGTATCTATATTGGAAAAGCAAAACGTTTAAAAGTAAGCATTTTAAACTACCTTTTCCTTTCAAAGTCTTGAAAACCCAAATCAATAAAGGGGGGGGGGGGAGCACACTGCCATCAAGCTGATTCTGAATCATAGCAACTAAAGAGCAGCGGTTCTCAACCTGTGGGTTGCGACCCCTTTGGGAGTTAAACTATCCTTTCACAGGGGTCGCCCGATTCATAACAGTAGCAAATTGACAGTTATGAAGTAGCAATGAAAATAATTTTATGGTTGGGGGTTACCACAACATGAGGAACTGTATTAAATGGTCTTGGCATTAGGAAGGTTGAGAACCAATGATCTAAAATACAACTGCACCAGTGAGTTTCTGAGACTATAAATCTTTATAGGAGTAGAAAGCCTGATTTATCTCCTTCAGAATGGCTAGTGGTTTCAAACTACTGACTTTGAGGTTAGCAGCCCAATGCATGACCCACTATGTCACCATGGTTCATTTAGGGTGTGTGGCCTGATTCACAGGTGCCAGGCTCCTTAACAAAAGACAATTGAGTTAGAAGCAAACAGAAGCAGAGATGATTGTTCTATGTAAATTTTACTGGGAAAAAAACCCTGTAAACAAATAACGAACTCTAGAAAACGATATGCAATTTAAAATACTGAGCAATATTTAAAATATACTGTTACCTGCAACTTACTTTGTGAGATGAAATGATGGATAAATAGAGAGATAGGTGGGAGATAAAGTATTAAAAAACAAAACACTGCCATCAAATAGCAAGTCAGACAGGGTAAAGCAGTCCCTTTGGTTTTCCAAGACTTTCTTCCACAGAGCAACTAGGGATTTCCACCAGGGCTTCTCTAAGATAAAGTATAGGGCAAAGTTATGTGGAATCCAGGAGATACATTCAAGAGTCTCCATAGTATAACTCTTAACTTTCCTATTTCTTTAAATTTTTATATAATAAAGTCTTGTGGAGGGAATAACGGATAGGAAAAGGTGGACAATTAGGTGATTAAAAGGCAAAAGAACTGGAAGTCATAATTTTAAAAAATCTTGTTTTAAGAAAGAAAAGAAACTAAGTAATTACAACAAGAACTATCAAGAGTGGTAACTGCATTAAAATAAAGAATATGGGAAATGGAAAGAATGGCCAAAATTTCTGGGCTGAAGGAAAAGGGGAGTAGGTGTGAATACAAATGAGACTTCAATCCTGCAGACATCTTGATGAGACCATTACCTAAAATGCTTTTAAAAATCCATATAAAAAATGAAAGGTCCAGACAGTGAGGCAAAGTTCAATTTAAAAAGAAAATTCCAAGCAAAACTGGAAGGCTTAGTAGAACAAGGAAAGGTAGATGATGAACAAACTGAATCTCAGCAGAATGGGAGAATTTATACTGGTTAAGTTCGATTATATTTTATAAAGTTAAGTGTCTTATAATTGCTAAGTGAGAACATGTATAATTATTCCTCATTCATTCCACATTCAATTGTTCAAAGAATTACAAGAGGGGAAAAATTGTGTCATCTCATATTTTGAATAAATTCTATTCTAAAAAATGCAATACAAAAATTTTTCCACTTCCCTTCTTCATAAAATAATATATCAGTGGTTACAATTCCTTTCTTGTAATCCTGTTATTCTGTAGAGGAATTTTATTAGGTTGTATGTTCAACATGTTTCTTGTACTACTATTTCATCAACTGTACAGAACCCGAATTAGGAAGATGTGTGTGTGTGTGTGTGTATTCCTGCTTATAACTGCACATACTCAGCCACTCACTCACACCTGCACCCTCCCCCACCCATCATTTCCCCTAAATAGTGCACTTTCTAGACCCATTCAAATAGCTTTCTATCCCAATGTCTTTTAAAAGATCTCAGCAATAGAAGGACATACATTCAGAGGATTAAAGGGATAGAGGAAATTACATATTGTGGAATACAGGTTGGCCTTAAAAGTGTGAAATGAAGTAGGAACTGGAAAAGAACAGAAATACTTGGGTAAACAGTATAAGCCCAGGTAGCAAAGAACAAGGATAAAACCAAAAGCAAATAAATAAATGGGAGAGTGTGATTTTAAAGACCACAACTAATATGAAATTAGCTTTATAATGTGGAAATTTTTAGTTAAAAAGGTATAATATACCTTCATTTTTCCTTTTATCAACTAGTAATTACTGTAAATTTATAAGGTACTATTTGCACAATACTTTTAAGCACAGGAATACTGAGTAAAAATGAAAATGGTAAAGAAGGGATCAGAGGTAAGGTGCGTGAACTACAAACACTTCTATTAATGACACTTTCTTGATAGTGTCGTTTTAAGTACAAATTTTTTTAATTTTGAGGAAGTTCAACAGATCTATTTTTCCTTGTATTTCTTCTTTGGTGGCAAATGGAATAAACCACTGGATGAAAGAGAGATCTACTAAACAGCGGACGCATGTTAACACGTGTGATGGGATAGGCAATGACCAGCATGGCAAAGTAGCACAATGTGACCCAGGCCCATGAAGACACTCAGAGGAGCACACGAGAAAAGGGCAATATTGCTAACGACTATTCCATGTAAAAGTTTGTAACAACAGTAACAACCTATAATCTGGGAGTGACTGCATAGATTGATATGCCTACATGAAGGGCTTCAAAAAGTTCAGAGAACTATTCCATTGTCTTCTCATTCCATTTTCCATAAGCTCTTGAAGCCCTCTCATAGATGTGGGAGAATATATGAGAGTCCACACATATACATGCAAGACTATATATATTCTTTTAGAATCCACTGTGATCTAGCCAGTTCTGACTCATAATGACCCCACAGGACAGGGTAGAACTGTCCCCTATGGTATCTGAGGCTGTAAATCTTTACAAGCACAGCCTCATTTTTCATCCTCAGAACTGTCAGGTTCCAAGTGTTGACTTTGCAGTTAGCCGCCCAACATGTAACTCACTCTGCCGTCGGGCTCCTCTATGCAGGGATGGTGTTTATACATAACTGTACGTGCTGCATTAGTAACTACATAGAAAATAATATGAGTTCATAATAGGCACAGTTATGAAAGTAAATCAAAATGGGACTGAGTAACTGAGCATAAAGACTAACGACCATAACCTCAGGGGACATTTAGGTCAGTTGGCATAACAGAACTCATAGATAATGTTCTACACAAAAGTTTAGCGAGCAGCATTTGGGGTCTGAAAAGCTTGCATGAGGCCATCTAAAACACAACCCTTAATCTTTTCCCATTTAGAGCTAAGGAGAGTAAAAAAGGGGAAAAGTAATCCAAAAGACTAATGTGCTACATAAACCAGATGGTACCTGGCTACCATTACCAACCACTCTGACAGGAATACAATCAAGGTTCCTAGTCAAAATAGAAGAAAAAATGTAAAATAAAAGTCAAATCCGTAAGAAAGACCAAATTTAATAAGACTGATAGAGACTGGAGAAACTCTGCGGGCATTTTCCTAAGATACCCTTTCACCTGGAAGTGAAGCCACCCTAAGAGGCCATCTGTCCGCCACACTAAAGAAGGAACTACAGAGAGTCACACTCCTGAGGAAGGGGCTCCTTAAAACCATCAACTAACAAGACTAAACATGCACTACTTGCCTAAAAGCAAATATGGGAAGGCAAGGAGGAGCAAGAAAATTCAAGGGCGGGGGGGGGGGGGTAGCGAAACAGGGTAGAAATGAGAATGCTTATGCATTGCAAGGATGGCAACCAATGTCACAGAGCAATTTATTATGAATTGATGTGAAAGCAAGTTGCACTGTAAACTTTCACCTAAAGCACAATAAAATGTTAAAACAATCAACCATTGGTCATTCTAAAGCCACAAAGATTTACTCGTGTGTAAAGAGTATCTATCCTGAATAACGTGCTCTTTTAAATAATTATCTATATGGAATCAAACTCTAAGAGTTAGATTAAGAAGCTTACAAGGCAGGGAAGGAATAATTGGGGAATGGTGGGTGAGAATGGATACACAAGTTGTAGGATATAATTAGTGTCCCTGAATTGTACATAAAAAAATTGTGGAAGTGGTGTGTTTTGCTGTATATAACAACAAAAACAAATAATTGTTTAAAATATTTCTAAGATTTCATCTAAGAGTTTTATAGTCTCTGGTCTTATAGTTAGGTATCTTGGGCTGGATTCTCTAGAGCAGGGGTGTCAAACTGGCGGCCCACGAGATAATTTTTTGTGGCCCATGATGCTCTGAAATAAAATTTAACGGGGGAATTATGTGTAAGGTATAGCCTCGATCTCCCATATGCACTATTTTCTTCATAACATTTTTTTCTATTTTCATTTTATTTCAGAGCTTGAGCTACTTACAGGCTTTTCTTATTTTGTCATTGGTTTTCTGTTATTTTGTTTTCTTTGTTGCTGTGTTTTGTCTGTCTCGTTTTTGTGCAAATTATTATCTCTGCAGGTCTATCTAGATAAGATAGGCAAGAAAAACAATCTAGAGGAGAAAACAAGAAGACCTATAGTTCCAGGGTGACATGGGAGAGGGGGAGGTAGGGGAAAGAAATGGGTGCTAACAACTGCAGGGATAAGGGAAAAACAAGTGATCCAAAAAGGATGGCAAGGAGGGTGTAGGAGGCCTCGTAGGGTTTGATCAAGGACAATATAACCCAGAGGAATTACTGAAACCCAAAAGAAGGCTGAGCATGATAGTGGAACAAGAGGAAAGTAAAAGAAAATAGAGGAAAGAACTAGGAGACAAAGGGCATTTACAGAGGTCTAAATAAAAGTGTATATATATGTAAATATATGTTATATATGATGATGGGGAAATAGATGTATGTGCATATATTTATAGGTTTAGTATTAAGGTAGCAGATGGACATTGGGCCTCTATTCAAGTACTCCCGCAGTGCAAAAACACTTTGTTCTATTAAACTGGCATTCCATGATGCTCACCTTCCCGACACAATCACTGAAGACAAAGTAAGTGCATAAGCAAATATGGTGAAGAAATATGATAGTGTCCGGCTATGAAAAGATATAGCATCTGGAGTCTTAAAGGCTTGAACACAAACAAGCAGCCATTTAGCTGGAAAGTAAGAGCCCACATGGAAAAAGCACACCAGTCTGTGTGATCATGAGGTGTCAAAGGGATCAGGTATCAGGCATCAAAGAACAAAAAATCACAACATTGTGAATGAGGGGGAAGTGCAGAATGGAGACCGAAAACCCATCTGTGGTCAACTGGACAGCCCCTTACAGAAGGGTCGCGGGGATGAGACTAGCCAGTCAGGCTGTAGCACAGCACCCAAGAAACATACAACTTTTCTCTAGTTCTTTAATGCTTCCTCCCCCTCCCACTATCATGACCCCAATTCTACCTTACAAATATGGCTAGACCAGAGCACGTACACTGGTACAGAAAAGAACTGGAAACACAGGGAATCCAGGACAAATGAACCCCTCAGGACCAATAGTGAGAATAGAGATTCCAGAAGAGTAAGGGGAAGGTGGGGTAGAGAGGCGATCACAAGAATCTACATATAACCCCGTCCCTGGGGGAGGGACAATGAAAAAGTGGGTGAATGGAGACGTCGGACAGTGTAAAACAAGACAAAATAATAATAATCTATAAATTATCAAGGGTTTGGGAGAGAGGGAGGGAGGGAGGATGGGAAGTGAGGGGGGGAAATGAGGAGCTAATACCAAGGGCTCAAGTAAAAAGCAAATGTTTTGAGAATGATGATGGCAACAAATGTACAAATGTGCTTGACACAATGGATGTGCATGTGTTGTGATAAGAGTTGTACGAGCCCCCAATAAAATGATTTTTACAAGAAAAAAAATGTTGGGCAAGATGGCAAACACACTACAAGACACACTACACACTATAATAAAGACACTGGAAACCAAGTCACCAGAAAGAGTGAAGTAAATTTTTTTAAAAAAGGAAAAATTCAGTGTAAGTCTTATAGGAGTATTTAGTTGGATTTTCATATCCAGACTACTACTTCTACTCACCCACCCCATACCTCCCAGCATGTAAACACTTCCTAAGAGACCAGCTTAGCTCTGCAAAAAAGAAGGATGAGGCAATGGGAAGAGACTGTGATGTCAAAGCCTACATACTGAAATATGTTCCTTAGGGTCATT
Source organism: Tenrec ecaudatus (assembly GCF_050624435.1). Lineage (NCBI taxonomy): Eukaryota > Metazoa > Chordata > Mammalia > Afrosoricida > Tenrecidae > Tenrec > Tenrec ecaudatus. The sequence continues at coordinate 173,024,512 of NC_134533.1, read as the reverse complement.
CGCCCTGTTCCCATAACACCTGCCTCTCCCTGAGGGACTATCTACATTGACCAGTCCCATTCACTCTCTCAAAAAGACCACTAACTCAGTCACTCTCTCAAAAAGACCACTAACTCAGTCACTCTCTCAAAAAGACCACTAACTCAGTCACTCTCTCAAAAAGACCACTAACTAAGGAGATAAAGGAAAGAAGGTAACTTGGTGAAAATAAACTATGCAGAGAAGAAAACTTCAGCTTTAACTATCCTCAATATCTTAAGAGAGTTAAACTATATATATTTTTAACAGTTAAACAAGAATAGTAGGCTACTATAATGGAACTACAAAAAGTTCACAGAAAAATGTAATTATTATTTAATTCCATTTTCCACAAACATTCTGAAGCGCCATCATAGATATGAACAAGAAAAAGTTACACAGTAAAAATAAGCTCTTAAAAATTAAAAGCAAAAAAAAAGCATAATAGCAAAAATTAAACCTAAGAGAACTCAGCAATTCTACTCCCAGATTCATAACCAGAAAAACTGAAAACATTACAAGGGAGCTTCAAAAAGCTCACAGAAAAATAGAATTTAAAATATGGACTTTTTCCACAAACTTTTTGAAGCCCCCTTGTATATCCACACAAAAATTTAACATAGGAATGTTCACAGCATTACTCATTCACAGTCCAAAAGTAGAAACAACCCGTCTTCATCAACTGAATCAATAAACAGAATGTGACTATCCATACAATGAAATACTATTCAGCCATAAAAAGAAAAGAAGTACTGATTCATGTTATATTATGGATGATTCTTTAAAACATTATGCTAAGTGCAAGAAGCTAGTCACAAATGGTACATATCATAGGAAGCCATTAACGTGAAATGTTCAGAACAAATGAACCCAGACAGCAAGAAAGCACAATAGTAGTTGCCAGAGGTTTATAAAAAAGAGGGGTGATGATTGCTATTGAGTATAGGGTTTCTTTTTGGGCTAATGAAAATGTTCTGAAACTGGTCAGTGGAGATGCAACACAACCTTGTGAGTATACTAAGTCACTGAATTATATACTTTAATAAAAGTGAATCTTAAAACAAAAGAAAGTGAATCTTATATGGGGATGATATCTCATTAATATTTAATAGAAAAAATTAATAGAAAGCTTGGGGGAAAATTACTCAAGGCTTCCCTTAAAACAAGAACACTTTGTTCTAATAACCTGGCACTCTTTGATACTCACCTTCCTTACACGATCGCTGAAGACAAAATGGGTGCATGAGCAAATGTGGTGAAGAAAGCAGATGGTGCCCAGCTATCAAAAGATATAGCATCTGGAGTCTTAAAGGCTTGAATTAAACAAGCAGCCATCCAGCTCAGAAGCAACAAAGCCAACATGGATGAAGCATACCAACCTTTGTGATCATGAGATGTAGATGGGATCGGGTATCAGGTCTCAAAAGATCCAAAAGAAACAACTATATCAGTGAACAAGGGGATTTGAGGGGAGACCCAAAGCCCATCTGTAGACAATTAGATACCCCCCCAAAGAAGGGTTGTAAGGAAGGGATGATTCAACCAAGGTGTAGTATACCACTGAAGAAACACATATCATTCCTCTAGTTCATGAATGCTCCCCCTCCCCACCCCGCTACCATGACCCAGTACTACCTTACATATCTGGCTAGACCAGAGTACACACACTGGTATAGATAAGAGCTCCTGACACATGGAATTCAGGACCAATAAACCCCTCGGGAACAATAGTGGGAGTAGCGATATCATGAGGGCTGGGGGATGGTCAGGGAGGGGGAAGAAAGAGAAAGGGGGGACCCATCACAAGGTTGGATATATAGCCCCTACCCCACCAAGGGGACAAATAGCAGAAATGTGGGTGAAGGGTAACAGCATAGTGTAAGACATGAAATCATAATATATAATTTATCAAGGATTCACAAAGGTGGGAGGGTAATGGGAGGAGGAAGCTTATACCAAGGGCTCAAGTAGAAAATGTTTTCGAAATGATGATAGCAACATATGTACAAATATTCTTGAAACAATTGATGTATGGAAAGTTATAAAAGCTGTACGAGGCCCAAATAAAATTTAAAAAATAAAAAAGAAGAGAGAAAACTTGGAAATTAAAGTTGAGAAAATTCTTCAAGGAAATATGGGGGAAAAAAAGGTAGGGATAAAATTTGAAAGAGAGAATATAAATATCAAAGTTCTAGTGTAGAGGAACTCACATCCAAATAAAAAGATAGAGAAAAATAAGTCATTAATAAAATCAACTAACTTCCCAGACATTAAGGATAAGAGTTGCCACACTAAAAGGGCACCCAGAATGTTCAACACAAGTCCTGAGGCATATCATAGTAAATTTCAAATACAGGTCATATATAAAGGATTAACAGAATAGTTTCAGACTTCCTAACTAAATCAGGAAATAGACAAGAGTTATTCATTCATAATCCTGAATGGAATGCTTTCCAATTAAACCATTCTAGCCTCATGCTTGATATTTATATTTTCAGACATCCCAGATCTCAAGAATCTTAGCACCTTTTGTACATATGCTACTACTTAGATATACTTCATCTAAGAGAGAAGACGTGGCGCACAGGAAATAAATTCAATGCAGAAGAGAGGACGTGGAGATCAAGCCCCAGGAAGATGATATATGTCCCAGGCAAAAAACTATAGATTGAAGCTAAACTCTAGAGGCATAAGGGAGGGCTGTCATCTCCACAATCTTTGGAACATCTACCCACTGTGAGGCAAGCCTAGTTTAAATTTTTATCTGAGCTTACCATATAGATTCGAGTATAAGCAGACCCAAACATCAGCCGAGGCACCTAATTTTACCACAAAAACTGCATTAAAAATGTTTTGAAAAACTCGGCTTATACAGGAGTATACAGGTAGTCTGTCATGACCTCATCTTGTAGAAGTTCCTTCTCTCCCTCCAAAGGCCTAGAGTAGCTGACAACTTATTTCACACCAGGAGAGCTGGCGCATAAGGACCATATCCTTCCAGATAGTGCCTTCAATAAACACTTCATTCTGTTCACATCCTGATAACAATGTGCCTTGTGGTTTCCAGCACTCAAGAACAGACCTTCAGGGCCATCACTGGGGAATGCCAGAGTCACAGTAGTGAAGAGGTGGCACCAAAATGACTGTCTGAGCAGAAACATATTATTTTTAAGAAAAAAGACTCAAAATAATAAGAAGAAAAAGACTCAGTTTCTATATGTGTCATTATACCTTCCAGGATAAGGTCGAATATACTTTGTGAACATTCTAATTCATTCTTGGTCATTACACTAACGCTTCAAATCACATGGCTTCATCCATACAGAGACCAAAATAACTCACTGCTGTTTTCGTTTATGCCAGTGTTTTCATTAGTCGTTGATTTTGTCCAAAAGCCTGGTGTTTCACCTATAATACTGTGGGGAGTAGTGTCTGTGAACCTGTATTAACAACTTCTTTGAGAAAGTAGTAGTAACTAAAGGAACAAAGAACAATAATCAAAAAGTCTCCTGCTCAGTTATTAATCTAATTCCATGCAGAAAGATTTTATAAAACAATTTTCTTGTTGGTATTCACATAATCTAAGAAATATCACATTTAAAGCAATTTACCACTTTATTTATCACATATTATTATTAAATTCTAACAAACATCACCATGGAGTCTCATTTTATTGTATTTTGCTGATAATATATTTTCCACACACTGAAGATTTGTGGTAGCCCTCCATGGAGCAAGGCTATTAGTGTCATGTTTTTAACACTATGTTCTCAATTTGTGTTTCTGTGTCACATTTTGATAATTCTCACAGTACTTCAATAATGTTCGCAATACTACTGTTCACATAAAAGCCTCCAGGACAATGTAAACACAGCTTGCATGCAATGGGCATGGTGGGCTAGTCACACGATTCACTTTATTGCATTACTTGTTTCATTGCTGTGGGCTGAAACCAAACCTGCAATAGTTTTGAGGTATCCTTATACATTAGTTATCCTTATACATTTTGAAAATTGAGTTATAATTAACATATCATACAATTCAATAATTCAATCATATCAAGAAGGGCTGTGTAATCATTGTCACAATCAACTTTGGAACTTTTTTTTTTCCTTTTTACACATTGATGTTGATTCCCCATTTCTCCCACCCTCTCCCTTCATGTACCCAGGTAATCAATCCCATCTTTTTAATTCCTCAATCCCAATGCCTTACAAGACTAGGGTAGGCACCAAGGAGGGATCACTAACAATGACCACACAGAACCAATAGAGACCTCAATCTAATCAAAAGCAGCAAATATTGAAAGTTTAGAATAAATTTACACTGGGTTCACTGGGAGATCAAATTATAAAACATTACATTCTGGCCTGAGTACCTGATCCTATCGACACCTTGTGATTACAAGGCTGGTGTGCTTCTTCCATGTGGGCTTTGTTGCTTCCCTGCCAGGCCTGTGACCTTTTTTATCAACAGAAATATAGCAAAGGTTATATAAGTTGTCAAACAGGCCCTGGTGGGATCTGCATGGTCAGAAGTTCAAAACCACCAGACACTCCTCAGGAGAAAGGCAGGGAAAGCCACAGGAGTGTGGGGGGTGAGGGAGTTATTATGAGTCGGCATCCACTTGATGGTAGAGAGTTTGAGACTCCTCAAAAACGGAATCAGCCAAAGTTGTGTGCTAGAATAGATTTATAACAGCCAAGAAGAAAACCAGCAGAGGCTATGTATAGCCAAACACCTCATGGGATTTGGTTCCTTGGTTTAGAAATTTAGGGTCCTGGTTTCATGAAACGCCCCAGTTAATTGGCCTCATAATTCATTTACTGTTTCTGTTCTACTTCCTAGTTCACTGAGTAGAACCTGGAGTCTTACAGACTTGTAAACAGTCACCCAAAGCACTGGGTCTCTAACCTGGAGCAACAGAGGAAGGAACATCAGAAAAAGGAGAAACCGGGAAATGGCTGGCTAATTGCCTCCGGGAACAACTGCCTCCTTTGCCAGGAGACCAGGAGAATCCAATGGCGCCTGGCTACCATTACTTAACATTCTGATAATAGATTCTATATAACAATCACGAGCAAAAGGTAAAAAAATATGGAAAATCTTTTTAAATTCTCATGGAACCCAAACATTCTGGAGCCACAAGGCCGGACGAACCCATGAAACTGTTATAACCATTAAACCTTAAATGAAAAATATCCCCTGACGACCAAATTACAGTTTAGCTTAACTGGGGTAACTTGTCTGCCATAGCATTAGGCTCTTTTAATATCTGTCTACATAGGATCAGATCGTCAATCTCACACTCACTGCCATCAAGTTGATGTTGACTCACTGTGACCCTAGAGGGCAGAGCAGAACTGCCCCTGTGAGTTTCCAAGGCAGTAATTCTTCACAGGAGTAGGAAGCCCCATCTTTCTCCTGTGGAAGGGCTGGTGGTTTCAAACTGATGACCTTGTGGATCACAGCCTAACACTTAATCACTACACCACCAGGGCTACTCAACAACTCAAAGTTGCACAGGAAATTTAAGGGGCAGTGAGGTTTATGTGACTGGGGGAGGAACAACTCAGAGAAGGTAGGGTGAGAATGGGTACACAATCTCCAGGATATGATCAGTGTCACTGCACTGTAGATGTGGAAACTTGAATTGGTGTGTTATATTGGATATATTCGTAAAACAACACAATTAATTACATTACAACTCCAAAAAAGCTATCGGACAGTTCTACTCTGTCCCCTAGGGTCACACGAAGTGACAGTGGACGTCAATCTCAAGACTATGTCACTTTTTTAAAAACTGTGGCTGGCTCTTGAAACCCCTGGGGGTGCCTTAATGAAGTGATCACATTGGGAAATGCCAATTGACAGCAACTGCAGGTTGCCTTTGGGAGCTAGAGGGAACTCTAAGACACCTCAGTTGTATAAGCACAAGGAAATTAATTAAGTGTTTGCTTTCCCTTAGGTAAGTCTCCAACCAACCACTTGATTGATTGCAGGCTCCTGAAACCCTAAGCAGAGAAGCCATCTAAGCTGTGTCTGTGCTCCTGCCTCCCAGGAACTCAGGTAATCCAACTGTAGTGGAATGAAAGTATTCCATCCCTTGCTTCCCAAACACTTGCTTCCAAGATTTTGCTATTAGAAACAATGCCACAATGAACCTATTTATTCATAAATGCACAGTTATCTAATGCAAATTTCTTTCAGATGAATTCACAGGAGTAGAACTGCTAAGGTAAAGAATGCTTCCTTATGTTTTAAGAAGCTTTTAAATAGCAGGAAAGAGGTAAAATCATACAATATAGTCAGCAGCAATTTGGTTCAATCCCAATTATCTGTATTATATAACCATTTTTATCCCTGAAGATATATTCTAACCAAGCACAAGAAAACACATGATGCCTCTGTAGATACCATGGCATCGAAAATATTATTCAAATCTTCTAACATCTGTTGAAAACATGTTGAGAGGAGCAGGTAGAAATCACAACCACTTTCTACTGACCCCTGAGAGAAAGTAAAGTGTCCCATGTAAAAAGAGTATTGGGTTTGGAGTCACAGACCCAAATCTGAGGACAAGCTCCTCCACTAACTAGTTGGGAGACCTTGAAGAAGGCATTTCTCCATACTCTGAATATTTATTTCCTCATCTTAATTTTAACAATTCCTACAAAAGAAAACGAAGAGAGATACTCCATGTAAAGTTTAGGTTACTGATAAAAGTTTGATAATATTAGCTATACTTTTCCTGTCTTTATCTGTTCCTTTATTTTCTAGTCCCACAATTTAGTCTCAAACTGTGAATAAACTACAAAGAATGTGTTGTGATAAATAAGGCAGTGACCCTCTCATATTCTTGACTTTCCACTTTTATACAACATTATTCATGACTGTCAGAAATCTAAAACTGATTTCCCCCCATTTCTATCTTTAGTTTTAGTACTACAATGTTTGAGTCACTAAATTGGAACATTCGTGCATTTTTTTTTTAAAATAGCAAGATATATGCTTACTAACTGTATTTACTAACTTTATACATAATGACTTAAATCATTTAACAAAAATATAATATTTTAACATTTTTACCCTTTGCAGACAGTATATTCTATTTAGATTACAAAACAAGAGAGCCAAAAGATTATTCCTAGTTGCTGAAATGTTTCTACTTAGGAAAGTGGGAGATGTTGAAAAAATAAAAGTGCTCAGAACATGTAAGGTAAAAATTAAATGTTTCCAAAAACAGTAAAGGTATCTGTTATAACAAAGCTAGTTAAAAACTCCAGGAGCCCTGGGTGTTAAAGTGGGTTATATGGGGGGTGGGGGCAGGGGGGCATGTTGATAATGAGACCGTCTACTCCTGTTGGGGTTTACAGACTCAGGAACTCATGGGGCAGTTCTCCCCTGTCCCATTGCATCACTATGGGTCAGAACTGACTCAATAGGTGACAGTGAGTTTGAATTTTGAGTTAAAAAAGCAGGGTTTTCATGAAGGAACACTAAAATATACAGGGTTTATAGTGAAAACAAAGAAAAAGACAAAATATGATTCTTTCTGAGAAGGGTTTTAATATTACACCTGAAAAATAAAAATGTCCAGACACTCCAAGGTTTACCCCCAATCTCTTTCTAGCCCCATTTTTTATGAAGGCCGAGACAGGGAAAAGATAAGAAAGTAATACGAAAATCCAAATAGGAATAAGGAAGAAAGAAAACTGCTTGTTTCTTTTTTTCTTCTCACTAGATCCTAAATACACCATTATGCTTAAATGCTAACAATCCAGGGTTCTGAGAGCAACACAAAACAATTTCCTGGAGTTACAGCCTAACCCGAAGCAAAAAAAAAAAGAGATAAATCACCTGTGGCTTTGCCTCTGCAGAGTAAGTCTGTATGCTGAATTCCTCAAACAGGAGCAACTTCCATACAGAGCATCAGTGAACCTTGATCAAAAGGGTGAGGCACTAAATCTTTAACAGCTTTCTGGCCTAAGAAGTTACATCAGTTAGAGGACTTTAAACTCAAGTGTCTCATTCACACAGTAGAAAACACCATAGTTTCCATGAGAAATCACATGATGTGGGGAAAGCAGGTATGCTGGGAGGTAACACCTGGTGATAATGAAGTGTCTGAAGATAGAAAAGTCAGTAAAGCTGACTTGACAGGCATAGGTCATAGAAGCTCTATGGAAGAGGAGAATGAGAATTTGGAAAGGAGCTAACTTATCTACTTGAGCTCAAAATAACTCTGTAAGCCAGGCCCTCACTCCAAGTGGCCTGTTGATCCCTCTGACAAGTTAAATTCAACTTGTTGGATTCAAGCAGTTGAACTCAACTGCTCTTTCAATTAGGGGAATAGCCCCAGATGCCAGTAACAGTGAGTTTTTCCGCTACTATGGTAAAACATTTAACTGATCCTTGGCACACACTCTCATTTAAACAGAGCATCACTTCAATGCTGGTACAATCCTGCGCCCCTCCTTGTTCATGTTTTTCTTTAGTTTCCCTTAATCATTCTGTTCCCTGAAAAAATGATTTAAAAATTAGATCCTAAGATACACTCACTAAGGAGCTTTTCACTTCAAAACTCTGCCCACTCTTCTGACGGCAAATGTCCTGATGAGCTCCTTCTTCTGTGGTTGCCCCTTTTCTTAAACCACAGGCCTTCCTCACTTGCAGCTGAGCCAGGTCAGATTATGGTTATGTGGTCGGTTTTGTCAGGCAAACTTTGACAAGGTTTCGAAATAGACCCTGGGCACCAGCCAGAGAAACTGTCACTCAAGTTCCGACTTCATCATCATATTTTAGCCCCTCAGACCTCCTTCCTGGCCTACACCCTAGCCACAGTGTCTTGTATTTTTCAAAGGGCAAATGCTCCTGAACTTCCTCCTGACCATGAGTGATTGTATAATATCAAAATCAATCACTTAAGCCTTCCTTATTCTGCTCACAAACACATAGCAGAATAAAGACTGAATCTGTACCTACTTTCTACACGGAGAAATTGATCCATCAATAGCACTCTGAGTTTTATGGATTTTTGGATCCCAGGTGCCAGATCGTTTATTTATTACAAATAGACAGGGGTGTGGAAGGCAAAGGAAGAAGACGGCTATTTTCTTACAATGCAGTCACATACTGAGAAACAGTGCATTGTGGCAATGTCCAATTGTATATACCTCTCCATGGTCCCAACCTCTGGAAAGTCTATTTTTATTAAAAATTTAGGGATATATCAAAAACTAAGTCTATTCTGGTTGCCATCAAGTCTGCATGACAGGGAAGACAGAATTGTCCTGTGGGTTTCTGAGACAATAACTCTTCACAGGAGTAGGAAGTCTCATCTTTCTCCTATGCAGTGGCTGCTGGTTTCAAACTGCGTACTTCTTATTACGTACAGCTCAACTAGTCACCACTGTCCTACCAGAGTTACATAAGCTATATACAAAAAACCCACTGCCATTGAGTCCATGCTAACTCACAGTGACCCTATGGAACAGGGTAGAACTGCCCCATAAGTTTCTGAGACTGTAACTGTTGATGGGAATACAAAGCCCCGTCTTTCTCCTGCGGAGCAGCTGCTAGCTTCAAACTGCTAACCTTTAGGATGGCAGCCCAACACACAATCACCATGCCATCATGGGTCCTAGGGCATATACAAGGGGGTTTCAAAAAGTTCCTGGAAAAATTCCATTATCTTCTTTTTAATAAAACGTAATCAATTTTATTTCATTCCCCCATCCCCATTTAAACCATCAGATTAATCCTTATAATGAATGTGCATTAATTTCTTCAGGCAGAACCATTTTTTTAAATCATTTTATTGGGGCTCATACAACTCTTATCACAATCCATACATACATCAATTGAGTAAAGCACCCTTATGCATTCATTGCCCTCATCATTCTCAAAACTCACCTTCCACTTGGGTTCCTGGAATCAGCTCATTTTCCTTTTTTTCCCTCCCCCTCCCTCCCCGCTCCTCCCTTCCCCCTGAACCCATAATAGTTTATAAATAACTATTTTATCTTATATTATACTGCCCAGCATCTCCCTTCACCCACTTTCCTATTGCCCATCCCCCAGAGAGGAGATCTCAGAGATCGGTCCCCCCTTTCTACCCCCCTTCCCTCCTGGTATCACCACTCTCACCATTGGTCCTGAGGGGTTCATCTATCCTAGATTCCCTGTGATTCCAGATCCCAACTGTACTGCTGTGCATCCTCCAGGTTTACAAGGTAGAATTGGGGGGCCCATTATCTTTTAATTCCATTTTCACAAACTTTATGAAGCCCCCTAACACAATGGTCCATAAGGACAAAGGGGTGCGCATTTACAATAGGCATCAAAACGTCACTGTCATTACTGCATTATTATAGTAAAGGTGGTTTAGTATGTCTGGCAGTGTTTCTTCAATATTTTTAATCCATAGAAAGGTACCCTGTGTCTAAAACAAACATTCAACTGATGTTAGATATAAATTGTACCTAAATGGTCCAACATAAATATGACTTAAAGAGAGATTAAGGAATGGAATTCATTCATATACTGGAGACTGCCTGTCTATAATATGGCATGCGTACAATGTCCAGATCACATAGCTACCTACTTCACCGAATCTATCATAGATGTTAAGCAACACATGACTGTATAGTCCCAGACTTGAACAGGACAGGAAAGTTAACTATATATGATGTTTTACACTGTAGTAGTCATAAAACAATGAAGATACAAGCAGTCACGGCTTCCAATAGGGCCAAATATAAATGGTTGGTGAAGGGCAGCATCAGTCTTCCAGTCAATATTCCTAAACAAAATTAATTGACATGCTAAAATATTGTCAAAATGTTTTAAATTACTTTGTAAAACACATTTACAGTACTGCTGAAAGTCCTTTCTTTCTATGACAGAAAGATTTTCACTTATAAAATAAAGTCTAATTTTGAAATAAAAATTTACATTTCCACAACTTAAATCCCAATCTTGCAGTCATACTTCAGGAAATGTGTCCTGTGTGCATACTTAAGCACTAGTAGAAGATTTACATGTCATACTGTTCATCGTTAACAGTGTTTGTAATAGCAGTTGGCTGAAAACCAACTAAAGAATATAAGGTTGAGAAATAAGATATGTTTCACCCACACTAGGCAATACATCCAGTCTTTTTAAAAAATAAAATGGGCCTCTGTGATAATATGGAAAAGTTTTTAAGACACAATAGGAGTAAGAATTAAAGATACATAGTATTTATCCTAAATACATGTTACTGCATATATAGTAGAATTTTGAAGAAGGTACACAAGAAACCATAAACAGTAGTTACTTGAACTAAGGGTTGGGTCTCTTTAAAAGTTTTATCTATTTCTAAAAAGTTCCATACACATCTATTAGTCTCATTAACTAGGCACTCTCTCTACTATACATACCATTCTCCCTTCTTCATAACTACTTCTGCTTCCACCAATTATCCTCCTGCCACTCTCTCTCTCACTGCCATTGAGTTACTTCTGAGAGCTTATATATGTAACAAATCTCAGAGTTTCTCCAAGATACAGAATTTTCTCTTTCTGCCCAACAAAATAAAAAACTAAAAGGGGGGAGTGCTTAATATATGATAAACCCCCCCAAAAAAAACCCATCTGCAGAGTATCTAGTCAGATTAAGTCACTGGCAGACCCCCTCTAGCCACAGTCAAGGGTCTCAAACAGCCTTACTATCAGAGATCATGGTCATCTTAATTATGCTGGATTGAACTTGATACTGGGTCAGCTGACCTCCCTATTGACCCGCTATTTGTTCTAGATGCAAGGAACTCTTGGGTATTCCATGACAAAAAATTTTTCCTGGCTTTTTAAATATTGATGGTGGTCTTTCCTTTCTTATTCATTATTTGTATTTTTATCTTTATATTAGTATTATTTTATCTTTACCACTTCATTTCATTTCTGTTTTTAATTATTTCTGTTGGGTTTTCCAGTTTGTAAAGCACAGAGGAGTAGCTGCATAGAGACAATAACTGATGCAAGGGTTAACAGGGTATGTGGGGGTGGAGGATGGGAGATAGGGAGGTAAGGGGGCTTTGAGACTAAACAATGAATGTGGAAGGGAGGAGCACTAGCTACACAACTCATTTTAAAGGCGATTTAACTATGAATAATTGTTTGATTGATTGTGATAATGATTGTACAATTCTTCTTGAAATGACTGAACTATTGAATTGTATGATGTGTGGATAATGTACCAATAAGACTATAAAAACACAAAACAATTTTATATATATATATATATATATATAATAAACCCAGTGTTTAGCTCTGCTGTTAGGTGACATCAAGTAGTTTGCAACTCGGTGACCCTTTGTATAACAGCACCCAACACTGCCTAGTCCTACCCCATCTGCACAATTACGGTTGAGCCCACCGTCAACCACTGTGACAACCCATCTCCCCTTTTTTGCTGATGCTCCACCTTACCAAGCACGAGTCTAGCCTATTGAATGGTAGGCCAGAGTTTAAAAAGTGAAAGTGAAATGAGCAACAATTCCCAAAGGTGTTGTCCTATCAATTATCTGAACAGGGAAGATGGAGAGAAAGACAAAGATATTACTCACAGGTTGGTAAAGATTTTAATCACTGGTTGTTTGCTCAATCTTTCCTTAAAAAAAAAAAGGACCATACAGCCGGCCCCACGGTGATATGCAACATCCTGCACTGACCCATGGCCCTACATGGACAGCACCTGAGACACAGTGGGGGATGTGCGACTGAGCTGACCCCACCACACTGAGGCAAAACACTGGGGGCATGCAATGGAGCAGCAGGGAAAGCAGAGCAAGGAAGTCCCAAGGGAGTATAGAGGATGGACTTTGGGGTCAGGATATGGCACCCAATTAGACTTCTCCAGAAAACATTCATAAAGGCCAGCAAACAGACCCAGAACTACTAACAGATTTTTTTTTGGCTGTCTTTTTGTTGTGTTTTGCTTTGTTTTATTCTCTTCTTTTAAATTTTGTGTGACAGTGGCTTTTTTGTTTCCTAGTGTTTAGGTGTTGCTGCTGTCGATGCCATGTTCATATGTGCCACTTTGGTGCTGTCAAAGCCATCTGCATTTTTATGCACATATTACTATATCTGCAGGTCCACCTAGATAAGATAGGCTGGTCAAACAATGTGAGAAGAAAATAACGGGACCAACAATCCTGGGAGGACATGAGAATGTGGGAGGTAGGAGAAGGGAGGAGGAGTTAGGCAACCCAGGGACAAGGGAAAAAATGAGTGGTTCAAAACCAGTGGAGGGAGGGGATGGGAGGACTGGTAGGGAGTGACCAAGGGCAAGATAACTGAGAGGAATTACTGAAACCAGAATGAAGGCTGATCATGGTAGTGGGACAGGAGGAAAGCATAAGGAAATAAGAGGAAAAGGGTAGGAGGCAAAGGGCATACAGAGAAGCCTAAATATGAACATGTACAAATGTAAATATATTTATGATTATGGGGGAAATAGACCTATATGAATATATTTATAGGTTTGGTGGTAGGGTAGCAGGTGGGCACTGGGCCTCCTCGTGCACAGTCCCTCAATAGCACCTTGCTCAGCTAAATGGTCATTCCATGATACCCACCTTCCCAACATGATCACTGAAGACAGACGTGTCCTTACGCAAATGTGGTGAAGAAAGCTGATGGTGCCCAGCTATCAAAAAGATATAGCGTCTGGGGTCTTAAAGGCTTGAAGGCAAACGAGCAGCCATCTAGCTCAGAAGCAACAAAGCCCACAGAGAAGCACACAAGCCTAAGTGAACACGAGGTGTTCAAGGGATCAGGTAGCAGACAGCAAAGAACAAAAACCATCATTGTGTGATCACCTTCCTCACATAAACGCTGAAGACGAATGTGTGGATAAGTAAGTGTGGTGAAGAAGGCTGATGGTGTCCGGCTATCGAGAGATATAGTGTCTGAGGACTTAAAAGGCTTGAAAGTAAACAAGCAGCCATCTAGCCCAGAAGCAACAAAGCCCACATGGAAGCAGCACACCAACATGTGTGATCATGAAGGGCCGAGGGGACCAGGTTTCAAGCAACAAAGGCGGGGGGAAAAAATCATGTCATCGTGAATGAGGGAAGTGTGTGATGGGGACCCAATGCCCATCTGTAGACAGCTGGACATCCCTTGCAGAGGGGTAGTGGGGAAAAGAGTCACTCAGGGTTCAGTGTAGCAACAATGAAGCTCAAAACCTTCCTCTAGTTCTTGAACGCTTCCTCCCCCCAATTATCATGATCCCAATTCTACCTTGTGGACCTGGTTAGACCAGAGGATGCACAGCGGTGCAGTTCGGATCTGGAAACACAGGGAATCTAGGACAGATGAACCCCTCAGGATCAGCGGTGAGAGTGGCGACACCGGGAGGGAAAGGGGTGTAGAAAGAGGGAACCGATCTCAGGGATCTACATGTAACCTCCTCTCTGGGGAATGGGCAACAGGAAAGTGGGTGAGGGGAGACGCCAGGCAGTGAAAGATAGGAGAGAGTAATAATTTATACATTATTAGGGGTTCGTTAGGGAGGGGGGAGGGGGGAGGAGGGGGAGGGAAAAAAGGAAAATGAGCTGATTCCAGGAACCCAAGTGGAAGGCAAATTTTGAGAATGACGAGGGCAACGAATGTATAAGAGTGCTTTACTCAATTGATGTATGTATGGATTGTGATAAGAGTTGTACGAGCCCCAATAAAATGATTTATAAAAGAAAGGCAAGCAATATATTGTCTGTAAATTCAACATTAAAACAAAATGCAAAAAAACCCTCCCTACTACTGAGTCAATTCCGATTCATGATTATCCTGTAAGACAGAGCAGACCTGCCCTTGTGGGTTTCTGAGATTGTAAATCTTTACGGAAGTAGAAAGGCTTCTCTTGCTGCCACAGAGCTGCTGGGGGTTTCCTACCACTAACCTCGTGGTTAGCAGTCCAGCACATAGCCCACTAGAGCTCAATCTCTCTTGCTAACATCTTTTAAATGGGGTTTTAGTTGGTGATCACAGAGTATTCTTTATTACAAACTGGATATGACAGTATAATTTCCTTGTTAAGGGACCATCCTTCCATTCCAATTCTCAAGAAGCAATAAAAATAAAAGATTATGGAAAAGGCCTCTGTTATAGAGGTACAATGAACAGTGCTCCTATGGTGAGAACAGAAACATATCACTTCCTCTTAATGACCCTCCATCAACATCTCCAGAATGCTACATGGAGAGAGAAGGGGGGGCGGGGGAGTTTCTTCTATACATCAATTCTGCTCCTTTTCACACTAAGGGCATGGTAAACAATTCACAAATGGCTCCACAAGAAGGAGCTTCATCTTGTTCATTAAAACTCCTGTTAAGCTAAGTCTTGATTCTTTCTTTATAAGAAAGCAAGGGAACTTACTTTGTCAAATCACTGCACCCTTCATTAAGAAGCTACTGAAATCCTGATCTATAAGAAAGCTTCTCTTATGTATGTGTCTATTAAGGCTGCCAGGTATGGTGGCTTCCACAAGGGATTTTCCGAAATGAGATCTCTTTCAATGAAAGCTGAGACTCTTAAGTCACTATTAGCTGGATGAAAATCAAAAGTAGCATTAGGGAACATTCTGAATATAAGAATAGCTAATGGAAATCCAAAGCAATTAAGATGCCAAAATGTATTCAAAGAATTGAAGGAATTTGGTAAGCAAGACAAATAAGGTAGGCTGTTATTTCTTTAAAACTAACTGATATTTTAACTACAGTGCTTTATAAATGAGATTCAAAGTAAAATAAAAACGGAATTCAAAAAGAAAAAAAAAGTATGGATACAAAACAAAATCTCTGTGGTCCAAAGTGATTTGCTTAACATCTTAATAGCCAAAGTTGAAAGAATTACAGTTCAGCAATAAAAGCTATTTCTAGTTTACAATGAGTTCATTCTAATAATAAGTCACTACTGGAATACATACTTTCCACTATAACAGAACTTAAATATTAACTCAATACAGTTTTCTCATGTCCCATTTTTCAGGACAGGTTCACAAACTGCGTGAGGCTTTCCTTTCAAAAGGCTGGTCCATATTGTATACTGCAGATTCGTTTAGTGAACTTTTACTTTTTCTTATCTTGATGGCAACCCCTTTTACTGAGATTTATTTTGCTTTTATATTGACATCTGGCCAAAAGTGGGGAAGGGGAGTGGCAATGTCACAGCAATCCACTTAGAACAAGCAATTCTAAATCCTGTCTGCAAAAGGCATATTTTTATTTCCTTACCATACTTTCTAAAAGTAAAATTCTCCAAAAATCTAACAAGTGTTTAGAGTTTCTGTCCTCCAGTTTTGCACAGATATTCAACCAACCACAAATAGAAAATAATCAAGTTGGGTTTTTTCTATGCAATTAAATGGACAAAGCAATCTCTTAACGACTAGGACACCAAAAAACTAAACTCACTGCGTTTGAGTTGATTTCAGATGACAGCAACCCTCTATAGAGTTTTCAAGACTGTAAATCTTTCTCCTACCTAATCTTTCTCTCTGGAAGTGCCTAGTAGCTTCGAGATACAGTGAGCAGAATGCTTAGCCTACTAAGAAACCAGGGCTCCTGTGCATCAGCTATAGATGAGATTTTTTTTGTATCCTCAGATTTTGGTCTCCAGGGGGGCCCTGGAACCAGTCCACCGCAGATACCAATGACTATACAACATTGCCTACCAAATAAGTGAGGCATCTAATTAAACAGGCAGTAACAAACCTTTAGCTTTCCCCTATTTCAGTTTTAAGTCTACATGAATGACTCACCAAGTGAGTGACTTAACTTCCTAAATTAATCACACTTTCCAGAATCCTTATTCTACCCGGGTATATTCGAATACTAGGTCATCATCTCTACAGTTGTTAAACAGAGCATGATGTTGACTAAACAGAGGTATTTCCCCAAGGCTTTCAAACCAGAAATCCCTAACTCTACCTGCAGCTCATGGTCAAATTCACCTTTCCATCCAGCTTCGCCCACAATACAATGTTACCTTGAACAGAATTATTTTAAACACGGATTAAACGTTCACCCATTCATACTCTTCCACCACCAACAACCCGCCCCACCCCCACCCCAGCGCGCTGCTTCCATCACTGCACCTACATTCTCTTCCCGATGGAGATAACATAAAAAACTAGCGCCACTCGTTGCACACAATCATTGCATGCGTAACATACATCTACCGGGTTGGTTGGTTTGTATACAGCAGATACGCTGCGTCACGAAGTGAAAATGTTAACAGAAAAAAGCTATAAACGGTTCAAAGTTTAGGATACACTATTTCCCGAGTCATGTGTCAGCAGCCTGATACTTGTAACACCCACGGTGGAAAAGCAAGGCAAGCGCTTGAACTTTTTCCTCCGCGGGGAAGAAAATGAAGTGGGTTTCTATGGGTCCTCTGGCTGGCTGCTGAATATCCACAGGCAAGGGAAGCCAGACTGGCTGGGGCTAGATAATTTAACCATCTGGGTGTGAAGAACCACTCCTATTAGTCAAGCATTAACCCTGACCCTCCGAGCAAATGCCCGTTAATGCCAGCGCTTCGGTTCAGGTCGAGTCGGGGGTGCTGGGGCGGGAGGGGGCCGGGCAGCGAAAATCACATAAAAATCCTCAGCTCTGCCCGGGGCTGGCTTCGTTCCCTGCACTGAACTTCCTGGGACAAACCCTCGGGCGTGTGACGTCTGGGGCGGGGAAGAGGGAGCCCGGGCACCCTGAGCCGGGGGACAGTGGTCCAATTTCGTTTCTCCTACAATGGGAGGAACCCCTTCCCGGGCGCAGTGGGAGGGTGCGCGCTAGGACCGGGAGCGGGGGCCGAGAACCCGGCACCCAGGGGGCGAGCCCTGCCCCGGGGACGGCCGGGGGGCCCGGCCCAGGCCGGCTCGGCGGCGGCGCGGCTTCACGGAGCCGCGGAGCCAGGGAGGGGGCCCCGCTCCCCGCTGCCCCCCTGGCCTGCGGGAGGGCGGCCTTACCTGTGTCCCGGCGCGGGCAGGGCCGGCGACGCCCGGGAAGGGCCGGAGCGCGGCTCCCCGCCGGGCGCCCGCCCGGGCGAGGGGCGCGGCAGGCGGGCTCAGAGCCGAGTCCACGGGCTCGGAGCCGTGCCGTGGACGCGGTGGCTCCCGGCACGGGCGGCCGGCCGATCCGTCAGCCAGCCAGGCGGGTTCTCCTCGGCGCCCCGGGTGAGGCAGCGGGAACCGGCCCCAGGGAGGAGCCGCAGCTCGGGGAGGCGGCGAGGGGGCGGGGCCACGGGGTCGGCGACCCGCTCACCCGGAAGCAGTTGTGGCCCAGCGGGCCCGGGAGCGTCACGGGCTCCGGACGGCCTGGAGCCCGAGGAGACCCGAGGAGCGCGGCGCGCCTCGCTTTATTGCGCCCTTCCGCTATCGCCTTGGGCAGCTATTGCGCCTTGGCCGAAGGGGAGCTTTGCTGGTGGCCTCCGTGCACCACGCACGTCTGGCGGCGCCCTTTTTCCCCACGTGAAGGTTTGCAACCGCCCTGCCTGGAGCAAGTCTATGGACAGCATTTTTCCCAACAGTATGTGTGCTTACTTCGTGTCTCTGTCACATTTGGGGGATTTCTGGCAGTGTTTTAAGCTTCGTTGTTGTTATAGCCGTTGTGCGGATGTGTGATCAGGAATCTCTGATGTAACTGTTTGGGACCGCCACGGATCGTGCCTGTATAAGATAAGCGATAAATTATCTGTATTCTAACTGCACCACCGCCCTGCAGACCCTATCTGTCTCCCTCTCCCAAGGTTGTCTATTCACCAGGATTGGGCCAGTTAATAACCCGACCATGGCCTCTAAGTGTTCGAGGAAGAGTCGCATATCTCTCACTTTAAATCAAAAGCTGGAAATGATTAAGCTTAGTGAGGAAGGCCTGTCAAAAGCTGAGATAGGCCGCAAACTCGGCCTCCTACGCCAGACGGTGAGCCAAGTGGTGAATGCAAAGGAAAAGTTCCTGAAGGAAATTGAAAGCGCTACGCCAGTGAACACGCGAACGATAAGAAAGCAAAATAGCCTGATTGCTGATATGGAGAAGATTTTAGTGGTCTGGATAGAAGATCAAACGAGCCACAACATTCCCTTAAGCCAAAACCTAATCCAGAGCAAGGCCCTGACTCTCTTCCATTCTATGAAGGCTGTGAGAGGTGCAGAAGCCGCGGAAGAAAAGTTTGAAGCTAGTAGAGGTTGGTTTGTGAGATTTAAGGAAAGAAGCCACCTCCATAAGATCAAAGTGCAGGGTGAAGCCGAGAGTGCTGATGGAGAAGCAGCGGCCAGTTATCCAGAAGACCTAGCCAAGATCATTGAGGAAGGTGGCTACACGAAGCACCAGATTTTCAATGTGGACGAGACAGCCTTGTATTGGAAGAAGATGCCACCCAGAACTTTCATAGCTAGAGAAGAGAAGTCAACGTCTGGCTTCAAAGCTTCGAAGGACAGACTGACTCTCTTGTTAGGGGCTAATGCAGCTGGTGACTGTAAGTTGAAGCCCATGCTCATTTACCATTCTGAAAATCCTTGGGCCCTTAAGAATTATGCGAAGTCTACTTTGCCTGTGCTCTATAAGTGGAACAACAAAGCTTGGATGACAGCGCATCTGTTTACAACATGGTTTACTGAATATTTTAAGCCCACTGTGGAGACCTACTGCTCAGAAAAAAGGATTCCTTTCAAAATATTACTGCTCATTGACAATGCACCTGGTCACCCAAGAGCTCTGATGGAGATGTACAATGAGATTAATGTTGTTTTCATGCCTGCGAATATAACGTCCATTCTGCAGCCAATGGGTCAAGGAGTCATTTGGACATTCAAGTCTTATTATTTAAGAAATATATTCCGTAAGGCTATAGCTGCCATATGTAGCAATTCCTCTGATGAATCTGGGCAAAGTAAAATGAAATCCTTCTGGAAAGGATTCACCATTCTAGATGCCATTAAGAACATTCGTGATTCATGGGAGGAGGTCCAAATATCAACATTAACAGGAGTTTGGAAGAAGTTAATTCCAACCCTCATGGGTGACGTTGATGGGTTCAGGACTTCACTGGAGGAAGTAACTGCAGATGTGGTAGAAATTGCAAGAGAACTAGAATTAGAAGTGGAGCCTGAAGACGTGACCGAATTGCTGGAATCTCATGATGAAACGTTAACAGATGAGGAGTTGCTTCTTATGGATGAGCAAAGAAAATGGCTTCTTGAGATGGACTCTACTCCTGGTGAAGATGCTGTGAACATTGTGGAAATGGCAACAAAGGATTTAGAGTATTACATAAACTTAGTTGATAAAGCAGCGGCAGGGTTTGAGAGGATTGATTCCAATTTTGAACGAAGTTCTGCCGTGGGTAAAATGCTATCAAACAGCATCACATGCTACAGAGAAATCTTTCGTGAAAGGAAGAATCAGTCAATGTGGCAAACTTCACTGTTGTCTTACTTTACAAAATTGCCACAGCCACCCCATCCTTCAGCAAACACCACCTTGATTAATCATCAGCCGTCAACATCACAGCAAGACCCTCCTCCACCAGCAAAAAGACGAAGACTTGCTGCAGACTCAGACGATAGTTAATGTTTTTTTTGCAATAAAACATTTTTAAATTAAGGTATGTACATTTGTTTTGATTTTGTGTATGACATGACGTAATTGCACACTTGATTTCTTATAGTATAGTGTAGCACATTTGTATGTAGGAAACCAAAATATTTATGTAACTTACTGTTTTTCATTTATTGCAATGGGCTAGACTCAAATCTGCAGTTATCTCTAGTAATCTCACAGGTATGCCTGTCCCTCAGCAAGCTGGGTACCAAATGGAGCAAGAGAATCCCAGGAGTCTCCTGCCACTAAGAACCTCGGGGACTGAAAGGAGGGTGGTGGGGTAAGATCATCAGTTTGGCTGCCAGTGGGGCAGAAGTCCCGGGCAGTCTAATGGGTAGCTCTGGTTTCGCAGTTCCCAGACCCACCACCTTGTGGGAGCCTATGCTCTCCCTCAGGATTGACCCATCCATGTAAATGGAAATGAGTGCCCACTCAAGGCGGCACCTGCCTTGTTCACCTTTAAACTGCCCAGCTTGGTGGACCGGTAAGTGTGCCAGAGTGATAGTCTAACTGTAGGAAATGGATGTATAAAGGTAGGTGGGTGGGTAAGTGTGGTTGAAATGCTAACAGTCTTATTTCCAAAAATGAACATACAAGATTTAAAGATTATCTCCTGAGAAGAATGCTTGGCGGTGGAACTGTCTGAAGTCTAATAGACCCAATGAGCCCTCAGTTCATTCTAGAAGTATCTATTTAGACCCACCAGAAGGCCCCTGTTCTGGGGGAACCAACCTTCTAGTAGGGAGATGGTCTTAAACAAGGTAATAAGAAAGAGATTTGGGTCAGGCTCTCAGAGAAACTCTGGGTAAAGAGAATGTGGGTCAGGCCTCTGGATGGACGGAATAAAGAACTCTGGGAGTGCCACTTGAGCAGCCTTCTGACAAAAAATGCAGGAAATAGAGTACATTTAGATACATTGTTGCATACAGGACTGTGGGTACCAGAACACCCCGAATAAACCCACAAATTCCATTGTCTGCTTGCCTCTAAACCAGTGGTTCTCAACCTTTCTCCTACCACAACCCTTTCACACAGCTCCTCTGCTGTGGTGACCCCAACCATAAAATTACTTTCCTTGCTACTTCATAACTGTCATTTTGCTACTGTTATGAATTGGGCGACCCTGTGAATGGGCTGTTTGACCCCCAAAGGGGTCGTGACCCACACATTAAGAACTACTGCTCTAAAGCTTTCTAAGAGCTGTTCCTATGCAGTCCCCTCCCCCTGCAATTTTAGAAATTTACTCATCCTCTGGGTTCCTGGTGGCCAGCACTACTCTAACATGAGAATGTTAAGGCATGAGTTAGCTGCGGTCTCTAGACAGTGAGACATCAATATGTGCTTTATTACAGGGAGAATTATACCCACCAGCCTTCAACAAATTTTTTAACCCTTCTCTTTCATTGTCACTTTTTCTCAGGCCTATGAGTAAACATTAAAACAATGGTTTTTGTTACATTGTGATCTGAATAAAACAGTGACTTTTTTTTCCAAATCAGTTAAAGGCAAAATTTATTATTACAATTTTTTAAGGGAAAGGACCTGATTTAGGTATTAAAGCATCACTTGAAAAGTAAATGCCAATAAACTCAATAATATTTATTGTATAGAATTTTTTATAACCACTTAATATAAAAATGAATAGTATTAAAATACTAATCTCTTGCCCTTTTAGTTTTTTTGAGTTGTTGAGTCAAATTGGCTCTGACTCATGTGCATTAACAGAAGGAAGCATTGACTGACGCGGTACCATATTTGGTATGTTTGAGTCCACTGTTGCGGCTGGTGTGTCAGTCCATCTCATTGAGGGCTTCCTTTGTTTTTATTGGCCGTATTTAAAACAGAAGTACTTTACTTAACATGATGGCCTTGTCTACCAATTGGTCTTTCCTGATGATGTGTCCAAAGTAAGCAAGCCAAAGTCTCACCATCCTCGCTCAAGGAACGCTCTCATTGTACGAGTATTTTCTAAGACTGACTTCCCCATTCATCACAGTAAAGTCAACATGCTTCACCAACACCATAGTTCAAGTGCATCAATTCTTTTTCTGTCATCCTTTTTCATTGTCCAACTGTCTGCATGCATATGAGATGATGACGAAAAAAGTGGTTTGTGCCTTAATCATTAAAGTGACATCTTCATTTTTTAAAATGTTTAAGTGGTCTTGATCATGTGTTAGCTTCTGAAATGGTTGAAAGTCAACCAATTCTTTTTGGTATATTCCTAATATATATATATATATATATATATATATATATATATATATATATATATATATGGCTTTTACCATCATTTAATTTTGTTAATAATTCATTTTATTTTATTGTTATTGAGAATGTACCAGCAAAATATATATTAATTCAAGTTTCTGTATGTACAAGAGCAGCTCAGTGGTATTGAATACATTTTCACCCCCCTTTTTTTTTTCCAAAGTCATTTTATTGGGAGTTAATACAGATACCATATCATTCCAAAGTTCAATCACATCAAGTAGTATTGTACAATTGCTATCATAATCAGTTTCAAGCATTATTTTCTTTCCTGAACGCCTGACATCAGCTCCCATTGACCACCACCACCACCACCACTGTACACCCTCCAAAAACCCTTATTCTACATGCTGTCCCAATAGTATCATCGATCCTGAGTTTCATATACCGAAAAACAGGAAAGCACAAATTCAACACATCTGAGATAAACCCCAATATGAACAAACGAAAAATATAGAAAACGTTGGAAACCAGATCAGGCCTCACGCGCATCAGAGGGGAAATCAACTGACAAGGTTTGAACCGTTCCAGCCAGGCTTGTCCTTTTGATCCTCGATAGTCCTCTTGCCAATGCATTCTGTTCAGTAACCACATTGCTTCCATCCCTCCATTACTCACCCTTCTTTTCTGAATTGTTTGTCTTTCATTAATATAAACTCACTGTCCCCTAAAATTCCTATCTAATCTTTTGAGTTGCAATTGTCAACTTGATTCCAGATAGATAGACCTTAACAGGCATAATGTTGGGGCAGGCCCTCAAAAAACAGAACTATTACTGTCCAGTCAATTCTTTCTCTGATGACCCTATAGTACAGAGTAGAATTTCCCCGTAGTCTTTCGAAGGTTGTAATCCTTATGGAAGCAAACTACCACATCTTTCTTCCACTACGGGACTAGTAGATTTGAACAATTTCCCTTTGATTAGCAGCATAATTCATAACCATTGCACTTCCTAGGCCCCTACATTCTTTACGAGTTAAACTAATCTATTGTTTGGTTTTAAGAAGACTTCCAGGGGACATTTTTGGTTTAAGGTTTATAGATAATCTCGGCAATCGTTTCAGGAGTTTCTTCTAGCGTCCATGGTTCCAGAAAGTCTGGATTCCAGAGAAATTTGTCATTCAATTTTTTTTCACCCATAATAGCCTTTAGTGTTTTAGTCCTTAGCTACATATTTTGGATCATATCAGAGTAACAAAAATAAAAGTGCTTTCCGATTTCTTTGTGGAAGAGAGTTCACACTTGAGTGCCTACAATTTATACAGCATTATGCTTAGTACTTAAATGAATTCTCTTTCTCAGAACTAGAAATGGCTTTGAGAAATGAGTGTATTATACCCAGTTCAGTAAGAAAGACATTGAAGTTCAGAAAGCTTGTGACTGTGGTAATAAAACTAGGACCTGAAGGAATCAGAATTTTGAACTTAGATCTATATGGCCCTAAGGTCCCTTTTTATTTGATTTGATTTTTTTTCCCAATTGGCACATAATTTACATATCACACAATTGAATAGTTCAATCGTTCAGTCATATCAAGGGGAATTGTACAATCAGCACCACACCTATCTTAGACCATTACCCCCACCATGGTTAAATCGCCTTTACAATGATGGTGCAATCGCTATCAGTTGTAGTGCTCCCTCACCCCTCCAGCCTTCACTACTTACTCAAGAAATCCCCTGTCCCTCCCTGTCATTCAGCCCCCACCCTTGTATTCCCTATAACACCTGTATTAGTTGTTATCATTATACAACCACTCCCCCTGTGCTTCACAGCTGGGAAACCCAACAGAAAACAATGAAAAACAAATCACACTGAGGTGGTAAGGATATGATAAGATCATATTAGTATAATGACAAAATTACAAATAATGTGTGAGAGAAAGAAGACCCCCCCACACACACACCCCATCAACATTCAAAAAGCCAGGGAAGAAATTTCTATCATGGAAACAATAAAAAAAACTTGCATCCAGAGCAAATTCAGTTCATGTCTCTAGGGAGGCCAACTGTTTGGTCCAGTATAATCAAGATGGCAGTGGTCTCTGCCTGATGGTACGGCTGTCCGGGACTCTTGCCGTTGGCGAGAGCGCATCTGCCAGCAGCCTGGTCTGACTTGAGACTCTGCAGATGGGGTTGGGCACCCACTGTCCTCCATAGCCTTCTGCAAATGGCGTGTTCCTAATTTTAGCTCTGCTACTGTTCATCTTTGGATCGCCCAGGCTAGAGTGCTTTTTCTTTTTGCCATGCTACTATAATATTAGAGGGAATGAGTAGCGTGACCAATCAAGCAGGTGTCTATGTTGGCTTTAGAGTTTGTTGGGTTTGGTTTTTTTTTAAATATATCTGAAAGTAGAATGGTAAGTTTGGGAACATCTCTGTGTTTTACAGCTCCCACAATAGAAGATTTGCTATCTAGTTAGCACCCAAAAAAGGACTCCTGTTGGCTTTCAAAGCTCGTAATGTCCTTCCAACAGTGTTATAAAGTTTGACACTTAACATTTTGTCATTGCAGAAAGATTTTAACTAAATGTATCATCTGAAATGATTTCATGAGCCATCCTTCCCATGCTCATTAAGTGATTTCTTTAATGTGCTCCTAGCTATTTATAGAATATTCTGACATGTAAATACCCCTGGTCTGTGTGGGCTGACTGCTCTAAGGATCTATAAATAGAGGAAGGAAAGTTTTGCAAGCACTTACAAAGTGGGGAGAGTGGGCTGAGAGGATTTGTATATTTATATTCCTTTCATATCAGGTCTACCACGTTTTACTCTGAGGATGTCAAAAAATCAAATTGTTTCTTTAATTACAGCATTCGTTTGTTGATTTTCACAGAATTAAGTTGTCTTTTGCAAAAGTAATTCTATCTTCTAATATGTACATCTGTGGGAAACATCATTGGTTCAGATATTTTGAAATAGGATGCTATTATCCAAGGCCTAATTTTTTTCCTAGTAAAGTGTGTGTAACACTTTTAAAAATTTCCACGTAATAAGAAATTAGTTTTGATTGACCCCTTGGAAACCTGATAATGAAACAATCTCACACAACAAATATTTATTTTTAAGTTCTCATTTTTTAAAGTCCTCATTTTTCTTTCTAGCTCTTCTTCTTTTCCGTTTTTAACTCTTTATTTGAAAAGACTTGCAATTCTAGACTCACAAGAATTTGCAAATATAGTACAAGAAGGGTGCTGAATATACTTCATCCATTTCCCCCTTAGCAACATTTTCTGTAGCTACAGTATATTATTAAAGTGCTAAAACTAATACTTTATCTTTTTAGACTTTCAGTTTCTTTTTTATATTGCATTATGAAAATTATCATTGTCCAGCAGTTCATTTCTAATACATCGAATGTGACTCGTCTCGCCTCCCCAGTTTAACAAATGAGGAGCTAGCTTCTCTGGAATTAAAAGTTTTGTTTTTAAATTCCACAGGTCATCTCAAAAGCAATTCGTATGTAAGATTTTTGCTTTTTGTGCTTATACTGTTTCATGTCGCCCTACCCTAATAAACCTATAAATTTATATAACTTGGGTATCTGTGTTTTAAAATATCCTGTGGGCCACTAAAAGATTCTCAAAAAAAATTTTTTTTGCTATCAGGGTGAAAGAAACCAAATGTATACTTCTCATTTGACTAATGATCCAAATAAGAATGCAAAGGCCTGTTGGTTTTTAAGATGGGAAGCCTTAAAAAAAAAAAAAAAAAAGATGTGAAGCCTTAAAAAAAAAAAAAGATGTGAAGCCTTAAAAAAAAAAAAAGAGAGATGTGAAGCCTTATTTACGGCTAATTCTGGCTCAACATGATTTCTTCTAGCCGGAACGGCTTGCCCTTTACCTCCACTCAACGCAAAACCACCGAGTTGGTGCCAGTTCATAACAACCCTTATTATAAGCAGGATAGAACTGCTCCTGTGAGTTTTTCTCCACTAGAGAAATGCAAAAGAAAAGAAGTCTCTCAGTGGTGAGAAAAATCCGAGAGGGGAAAATTTGGAACTTTGTGTTGTTAGTTACCATGCAATCAGTTCCAAATCCTGGTGGCCCCGTGTGTGTAGAGTATGTCCGCTTAATAGGGGGTTCCAGACTAACCTTTCAGAAGCAGATTGCCAGCCTCCCTCCCTCCCAAGGTACCTGTGCGTGGGCTTAAACCTTCAAACCTTTGGCTAACAGTCAAGCACCTAACCACTTTCCCCTTCTAGGAATTTCGTGTGGGTATCAATTATATATGAATGCCTAATGACATATAATAAGATTTAAGTGGTATCTCTTCTTTTGCACTTCGCTTTATTATGATGAGTAATAAGCATCCATCATTCCGTGGTTCACTTAACCATTGCCTGCTGTGTACCAGGAAGGCACTAGCAACATAGCAGGAGTAAAACAGGAGCTCCATACTCAGGGAGCCATAAACTCAAGTCTGTTTATTTTAGGTCTTTTCAAAATAAATATTGTGATGTCGCTTCCTAGCTAGTATAGACCCAATGGGAAACAAAACAAAGAAAACGGTTTGCTTCTTTCATAAAACTTACAATCTGGTAAGGAAGATAGGTAGTCCCACAAATAGAATTACTTCACACACACACACACACACACGCGAAATAATCACTTTACAAACCTAACAGGAAGGTTTACACACATAAGGGAAGGTATATGGCGCCAAGACCATAAGAGATGTTTCAAAAACAGCTCCTCTGAGGAACGAGCGGAGTCTAGAAAGAAAAGGAGGGAGATAGTGTGGCATGAATCTAGAAAGTCTGGAGCCACCACAACCACCACCATGCAATATCTGACCCTACTGTGGTGAAGACGGGTTGAACCTTTGTTCTAAAAGCAACACACTACAGTCAAAAGATGCTAGTGGCAATGAGATGAGCAGACTTGTGTTTTCAAATGATTGTTTGGTTTCAGTGTAAATAATAATAATGATAATTCACTCAAATATTTCCTGAGTGTCTACTATGGGTGAGGTACTGTTCTGGTAAAGGACACAGTAATGGACAGATTCTTTGTCTTTGAAGATTTTGGTTACAGACGATAAACAAATAGTACATAAGTACAAGAGAGCTTGCTTTAGGACCAGCGGTGTGAGGGGTGATACTGGGAGGGTAGAGGGAGAGTGACTTGGAAAAATGGAACCGATTACAAGGATCTACATGTGACCTCCTCCCTGGGGGACGGACAGCAGAAAAGGGGGTGAAGGGAGACGTCGGACAGGGCAAGATATGACAAAATAATAATTTATAAATTATCAAGGGCTCATGAGGGAGGGTAAAAAATGAGGACCTGATGCCAAGGGCTTGAGTGGAGAGTATCTGTCACGTTGTCATATTGTGGTTTGCATGTTGCTGTGATGCTGGAAGCGATGCCACTAGCAGGGTCGCCCTGTGGAAATATTTCAGTCGCCCTTCCAGACAAGACTAGGATGAAAGATGTAGAGATCTACTTTCCACCAAAGATTAGCCAGTGAAGACCTTGTTGATAGCAGTGGAACAATTCTTGATCCAGGGCTGGAAGATGAGCCCCTCTATTTGAAACACAGTCGAACTACTACAACAGAAGAGCTGCCTGGAGCCTATTTCCTGACCTGATTCAATTGTGAGTCAATAGCACATTTGGCTTAAATGAGATTTCTCCAGACATCTGAATTCCAGGTTTGTGATTCACCAACCTCCACAACCATGTGAGCCATTTCCTGGACCGTTGGTGAGTTCTGTGAGATGATGCTATGAACTGCAGAATCCTGCATCATGACAGAGAGCACTCAGGGGAGGAGTGGTGGCTGATAATTGATGATAATGGAGTAGAGCATCTTGGAAATGTTGTACGTATGGGATATTCTTAATGTTCACCTCATTGGAACGAGCCTTCTACTAAACATTCTAAAATAAAATATTTGTGCACCATCAATTGCTCATTACAAGTTCATACCAGAAGAAAGTCATTAAAAAGACAGGGAAGAGTGAAAAAACCAAAGTGGATGTCAGAAGAGACTCAACAGTTGCACTTGCATGTACAGTAGTTAAAGGAACTGGGAGAAGTGATGAAGCAAAAGAACTGAAAAGAAGACTTCAAAGACAGCTCAAAAAAGACAAATTAAAATATTATATGAAATGTGTTGAATGAAGGGGGAAGTGCAGAGCAGAGACCCAAAGACCATTTGTCGGTCACTGGAGATCCGCTCACAGAGGGATCTAGAGGAGGAGATGAGTCAGTCAGGGTGCGACATAGCACCGATGAATAATACAGCTTTCCTCCAGTTCCTAAATGCTTTCTCCGCCCCCGGTCCCCCCTCCCCCCACTATCATGATCCGAATTCTACCTTGCAAGTCTGGATAGGGCAGAGGTTGTACACTGGTGCAGATAGGAGCTGGAGGCACAGGGAATCCAGGGTGGATGATACCTTCAGGACCAGGGGTGTGAGGGGTGATACTGGAAGAGTAGAGGGTGAGTGGGTTGGAAAGGTGGAACTGATTACAAGGATCTTCATGTGACCTCCTCCCTGGGGGATGGACAACAGAAAAGGGGGTGAAGGGAGATGCTGGATAGGGCAAGATATGACAAAATAACAATTTATAAAATATCAAGGGCTCATGAGGGAGGGGGAGTAGGGAGGGAGGGGAAAAAAGAGGACTTGATGCAAAGGGCTTAAGTGGAGAGCAAATGCTTTGAAAATGATGAGGGAAAAGAATGTACAGATGTACTTTCTACAATTGATATAAGTACATGTATGGATTGTGACAAGAGTTGTATGAATCTCTTGGGCCTCTACTCAAGCAATCCCTCAGTGCATGAATACTTTCTTTTATTAAATTGGCACTCTATGATGCTCACTCTCCCGACACAACTGCTGAAGCCAAAGCGGGTGAACAAGTAGATGTGGTGAAGAAAGCTAATGGTGCCCGGCTATCAAAAGAGATAGTCTGGGGTCTTAAAGGCTTGAAGATAAACAAGCGGCCATCTAGCTCAGAAGCAACTAGCCCACATGGAAGAACACACCAGCCTGTGTGATCATGTTGCCCCAAAGGGATCAGTTATCAGGCATCAAAGAACAAAAAATCATATCATTGGCTGCACACCTCCATGATACGATTACCAAAGACAAATGGGTGCATAAGCAAATGTGGCGAAGAAAGCTGATAGTGCCCGGTTATCAAAAGAGATAGCGTCTGGGGTCTTAAAGGCTTGAAGGTGAACAAGCGGCCATCTAGCTCAGAAGCAACAAAGCCCACATGGAAGAAGCACACCAGCCTGTGCGATCATGAGGTGCCAAAGGGACCAGGTATAAGGCATCATCCATATATATATAGCATAGTGAATGAAGGGGTAAGTGCAGAGTGGAGACCCAAAGCCGATTTGTCGGCCACCGGAGATCCCTTCACAGAGGGGTTCAGGGGAGGAGATGGGTTAATTAGGGTGCGAGGTAGTACCGATGAAGAATACAGCTTTCCCCCAGGTCCTGAATGCTTCCTCCCCCCAACTACCATGATCCGAATTCTACCTTGCAGGACTGGATAGGGCAGAGGTTGCACACTGGTGCATATGGGAGCTGGAGGCACAGGGAGTCCAGCGTGGATGATACCTTCAGAACCAGGGGTGTGAGGGGCGATGCTGGGAGGGTAGAGGGTGAGTGGGTTGGAAAGGGGGAACTGATTACAAGGATCCACATGTGACCTCCTCCCTGGGGGACGGATAACAGAGAAGGGGGTGAAGGGAGACTCTGGATACGGCAAGATATGACAAAATAACAGTCTATAAATTATCAAGGGCTCATGAGGGAGGGGTAGCAGGGAGGGAGGGGGAAAAAAGAGGACCGGATGCAAAGGGCTTAAGTGGAGAGCAAATGCTTTGAAAATGATTAGGGCAAAGAAAAAAAAGTTTAAAAAAAAAGAAATGTGCAAAGACCTGGAGTAGCACTTTCAAAGAACTCCTCTCAGTGTACCCTAGCTGCCACAAATCCCCCTAATGCCACCACCACGGGCAATGGAGGCCCCTTTCCGTATACATACAGCCATTCTCCTCATGGCTCCCCTCAACTGCATTTGCCTGTATTCTAAACCCAATCCAGAGAGTGGCTAGAAGCAGAGGGGCGAGGAAAACTAGATCTTCATTGAATCGACTATTCCCACATCTTATTTTATTGACACAGAGAATGCTGAGAATCTCACATTTCACTCATTTGAAGAATACTTGAGAGATTTGACTAACTGATGAGTACAAATATTACATGTTTTGAAAGTTTTTTGGTGTATTTTTTTTTAATGTTTTGGAGTTGTATGTGCAAGATGAAGAGTGACAGTTTCCAAAAAATAAGAGATGTTTTCCTTAAATGTTTAACAAGAAATAAAGACATTCAAAACTCTACCTCAAAAAAAAAAAAGAATTGTCCTATCTGTCGATAAAGGATGGGGTGGGTTTTCATTGGGTTCATTATATCTATAATGCCATAAGATGATAAGGTGATATAAAAATCACCCATAGTTCTATTTGTATGTACATTAGAAGGAACCGCCAGGTGTTCCTGCAAACCCTTCAGGTATGATCTCAGTACTAACTTAATGTTGATAAGCTCTAGATAAATGTTATACATTATTAAACTATCACTGTTTTCTTGGGAAGTGAACTCTTACTGTAAGGCTTAGGAGTTAGCATTGCATTTGACTTCTTTGTAGTTGATACGTGTCAGGGAGTGACGGATTAAAAGTATCCTAAATCAAAACATCTTGAGTAATTTTTGCTGATACACTTAAAGTCCAGTGGGAGGCACTTTTATCATCACTATTCCCATTCAACAACAGCATTCAGTTAGCTAAGCTGATTCCAAAGAGTAGGAAGTGCATTGACTTCAACTAATTTTAAAATGCAGCTTTTTCTTCAGCATAGGTTAAATGCATTATACAATTTAAAAATTCATCTGTTCTGAAAATAACACAAAATAAATCTTGAAATAAAAATATCAAAAGTGAAAAGCCAAAAATAATGTAAATCAAGAATTTGAGAAGTGAAGACTGGAAGCATAATTGCATTTAATTCACAAAAAAACTTTTATGCTTTTTCTGTAAATATTTATTAAAATTTTAAAAATCATTTTATTTGGGGCTCATACAACTCTTCTCACAATTCATAGTACATCAATTGTGTAAAGCACATTGTCCTCATCATTTTCAAAGCATTTGCTCTCTCCACTTAAGCCCTTGGTATCAGGTCCTCTTTTTTTCCCCTCCCTCCACACTCCCCACTCCCTCATGAGCCCTTGATAATTTATAAATTATTATTTTGTCATATCTTGCACTGTCTGACGTCTCCCTTCACCACCTTTTCTGTTGTTCCTCCCCCTGGGAGGAGGTCACATGTAGATCCTTGTCATCGGTTCCCTCTTTCCAATCTACTCTCCCTCTACCCTCCCAGTATCACCATTCACACCCCTGGTCCTGAGGGTATCATCCGCCCTGGATTCCCTGTGCCTCCAACTCCTATCTGCACCAGTGTACATCTCTGCTCTATCCAGACTTGCAAAGTAGAATTCACATCATGATAGTGGGGGTGGGGTGGGGCAGGAAGCATTTAGGAACTGGAGGAAAGCTGTATTCTTCATCAGTGCTACATCACACCCTGATTGACTCATCTCCTCCCCTACACCCTTCTGCAAGGGGATCTCCAGTGGCCAACAAATGGGCTTTAGGTCTCCACTCTGCACTTCCCCCTTCATTCACTATGGTAAGATTTTTTTTTTTCTGATGATGCCTTAAACCTGATCCCTTCGACACTACGTGATTGCACGGGCTGGTGTGCTTCTTCCATGTGGGCTTTGTTGCTTCTGAGCTAGATGGCCGCTTGTTTACCTTCAAGCCTTTAAGACCCAAGACACTATCTCTTTTGATAGCCGGCCACCATCAGCTTTCTTCACCACATTTGCTTGTAAGAAAGTATTCGTGCATTGAAGGAATACTTGAGTGGAGGCCCAATGTCCTTCTGCTACCTTAATACTAAACCTATAAATATATGCACATAGATCTATTTCCCTATCTTCATATATACATATATTTGCATATATACTTGTCTTTATCTAGACCTCTATACATGCCCTTTGCCTCCCAGCTCTTTCTTCTATTTCCCTTGACTTTCCTCCTGTCCCACTCTCATGCTCAGTCCCTACCAGGGTTTCAGCAATTCCTCTTAGTTACATTACCCTTGATCATGCCCTACCAGGCCTCCTACACCCTCCTCACCACCAATTTGGATCACTTGTTGTTCCCTTGTTCCTGGGTTTGTTAACACCACTTCCTTTCCCCCACCGCCCCCTCTCCCATGTCCCCCTGGAACTGTCAGTCCCATGTTTTCTTCTCCAGATTGTTCTTCCAGCCTATCTTACTTAGACAGACCTGTGGAGATAATAACATGCACAAAAACAAGACAAAGCAAAGCCAAGCCACAATATACAACAAAACAACAACAAACCATTGATTAAAAAAAAACAACATAACACAACAAGAAAGAAAACCTTGTAGTTAGTTCAAGTATCATTTGTTGGCCTTTAGGAATGTTTTGCAGTCCAGTCTGTTGGGGCACCACACCGTGGCCCCAAAGTCCACCTTCAGCATTCCTTGGGGACCTCGCTGCTCTATTCCCTTGCTGTTCTGTTGCATCCCCTTAGTGTTTTGCCTCAACCCAGATTTCAACCCAGTGCTCCAAGATATGAGTGCAAC
Organism: Tenrec ecaudatus; assembly: GCF_050624435.1. Classification (NCBI taxonomy): domain Eukaryota; kingdom Metazoa; phylum Chordata; class Mammalia; order Afrosoricida; family Tenrecidae; genus Tenrec; species Tenrec ecaudatus. The sequence continues at coordinate 172,990,875 of NC_134533.1, read as the reverse complement.
ATGCCAGCATGGAGAAGGGAACCAGTGGAGAGGTCTGGGGGGCTGGCCCCAATCCCAACTACTAAGTGGACACCTGCCCCTTCCCTCTGAAGAGTTTATTTCAAAAGACGGCATTGAATCTGCAGCTCTGGGAGAGGGACATATCTGATCTGGTCGGAGCACATGGGTGCTGATGAAGGGGGAGGAGGAGAGAGTGGAGCACATCTTGGCCCACCAGGCCTTGAGGACAATGACCCTATTTAAAGCAACCAGTCCACAGAGAGGACCACATAGCCAGCCCCACTATGAGACATGACGCCCCTCACTGACCCATAGCCCTACAGAGGACAACACCAGAGACACAGTGTGGGAATTGTACCTGATCTGATCCCACCACACCAAGGCAATACTTATTAATCTTTTTAATGAATCAGATTAGTCACATTTTGAACACTTTCTGTCTCAGCCGATAGTTTTAGATTGTTAGAACATGGTCCTATGCAGATTCTGGAAAGTGTTTTTCTTGATGTCAAGATTTCTTTTGTGTTATTTTCAGAACAGATGAATTTTTTAATTGTAAAGTGCACTTAACCTATGTCTCAATGCACAGCAACCTTTTTAACATAGACACTTCATGAAGTCTTTGTTCACATGATCACACACTTCTGCTTAAGCATTTAAATTTAAATGTTCCAATATATAATATGAGCACAATAGTTTTGATAACCAAAGCCATTCTCCCATTTTTAGAAACCTCCCTATAGGAACAATGAGATCCAAGAGATCTAAAGCTACTGTGTAGGTATTCTCTTGCTTTATATCTGAACACTGTACACCTGTTTGGGATTGTATATTGTATGTGAGTATTTATATTTTCATTTATAGTAACTTCTCATGATATAGAATTGATTTTGCATTGAACACAAACAGTAAATAAAATAAATGGCTGAAAGAGGAAAATGTGAAGATGGTAGAAATAATCACTGAAATGGAGAGGTACAGTAAACAGAGGCTACTTGTGTTTTATTGGCTATGCAAAGATATTTGGCTATATATCTTTTTATGTATGACATAAAAAACAATTGATAACATTGTGAAGAATGAGAAAACCAGAACTATGCTTAGGTGGAGACTGTACATAAACCACGAGGCAGTCATTTGAACAGAACAAGGAAATACTGCATGGTTTACGATAAAAAAAGAGATGAGCCAGTCAGGGTGCAGTATAACAGCGATAAAACACACAACTTTCCTCTAGCCCTTTGGTGCTTCCTTCCCCCCACTATCATGACCTCAATTCTACCTGACAAATCAGATTAGATCAGAGCATGCACACTGCCACAGATAAGAGCCCACAACACAGGGAATCCAGGATAGATAAACCCCTCAGGGCCAACAAGGAGAGTAGAGATACCAGGAGGATAAGGGGAGGGTGGGGGGGGGGGAAGGAGGGAAAGGATCAACCTATAACCCCCTCCCAAGGGGACAAATAACAGAAAAGTGGGTGAGGGGCAACAGAGGACAATGTAAGATATGGACAAAATAATCCATAACTTATCAAGTGTTCGAGGGGGGAAAATACGGAGCTGATATCAGGGGCTCAAGTGGGAAGAGAATGCTTTGAAAATGATGATGGCAGCATATGTGCAAATGTGCTTGACACACTGGATGAATGTATGGATTGTGATAAGAGATGTAAGAGCCCCCAATAAAAGTATTTTAAAAAATCACAGTGATGTCTTTTAGGAATCATTATTACAGTATTTTTTTCTAGGGGTGAAATTTCCTGCCTGTCCATCAAATGGCAATTAAATCAGCCTTTCTGCATCTGTGTCATGGACCGCTGTAAAGACATGAAGAACACCGTCGCGGTTTTGAGCTGGAGGGCTATCTATAACAACATGTTGTGTGAGGAAAACAAGTTGCATAAAATTGTATGTACTTGTTATACTTATTTCTGCTATAAGAGAAATACCACAAGTGGGTAACTTTTATATTTTTCACAGTTGAGGAGACTAGAAGTCTGAATTCAGAGCACAGGCCCCGGGGGAAGTCTTTTTTCTCTGTGGCTTCAGATGGGAAGTCATTGTCTATTCTCAGCTTCTGTTTCTGAGTTCCTTGGTGATCTTCATGTGATGTGACATCACTCCCCCATTTCTAGCTCATGGCTTAATCTATTCTTTCTATAGTTCAAAAGAAAAATTGACTAAAGAAATCACCTCCTCTAATCCTGCCTCATTAATTTAAAAAAGAAAGCTCATTTTCAAATGGGATTATGAACATTAAATCTAGGGATTCGGATTTAAAACACATTGGGGGGGGGAACATTTCAATCTATTACCTTTTTTCTATAAAAGGACAAAATAATTTATACTTGCATTATCTTGGGGAAGGAGGTAGAAGGACACAGATAGGGAAAAGGTCATAAAGATAATGAAGAGGCCACGGTCACCAGTGACCTCAGGGGACCAGAGGGAATGTGATGAAGCAAAGGAACGAGAGAGATGATTTCTTTGTCTCCCTTCTTTCTCATAGCTCCTCAGGTTTCTCTAGTGATGTATTAAATCTTTAATTTTGGAAATGGAAGAATAATCAAAATGATCAAACTGACTTGAATGGTTACAACCTTGTCAGTAATCCCTCTCCCCCTTCTATGCACATGGGTGTGATCTGATTTTCAAATTTTTCTGTGTGTGTGTGTGTGTGTTCCATATGGAGGTGTGTCTCAGTCGTATTTTGTCATTTGGAATATCCCTCTTGAATTTTGGTTATATGTTTTTCTTCTTTTTGGTGTCTGAAGCCAAGGATTGACAAACTTATAGAGACAACAAGTAGAGTAGCGGCTCCAGGGAGGGACACTGGGAAAACGAGGGAAAGGGGGCGAATACCAAGGAGTTTAAGAAGAAGGAGAATGTTATGAAATGGATTATGGTAGCAATTGAACAAGCCTGCTTGATGTGTTTGAACTATGAAATGATATGCTGTCTGTATTAGCTCCCAATAAATAGTTTTGAGGGAAAAATGTGAAAAAAAAATGAGAAGAAAAGGTGTGCGTCAGGGTTATATCCTTTTATTGAGATTAGAAAGAAGACTCATCATCAATCTGTGATATGTAGATAACACATTTGATTGCTGACTGAAAATATTTGAAGCAACACAGGGAATCCAGGGCGGATGATCCCTTCAGGACCAGTGGTGGAAGGAGGGTGGGTTGGAAAGGGGGAACCAATTACAAGGATCTACATGTGACCCCTTCCCTGGGAGACAGACAACAGAAAAGTGGGTGAAGGGAGACATCGGACAGAGCAAGATATGACAAAATAATAATTTGTAAATTATCAAGGGTTCATGAGGGATGGGGTAGGAGGGAGGGGGGCAGAATGAGGAGCTGATGCCAGGAGCTTAGATGGAGAGCAAATGTTTGAGGTGGAGAGAGTGAGATCGCCGTCATCACCATCACTGCTGTCATTTTCATACAAAGCGCAGTCTTCACTGCCATCCATAGCATTACTAATACTACATTTCTGGAAGGCATGTCGCACTATGTCTTCTGGAATGTTTTCCCATGGTTCTTGAACCCACTTTGCTATTAACTCTATGTCAGGCTTCATGAGATTTCCTCCTTTTGTTAGTCGGGCTTGACCAGATGACATCCATTCATGCCACATCCTTCGCACACGGTCTTTAAAAGGCTTATTCAAAGATACATCCAGAGGCTGCAGTACAGAAGTAAGCCCACCTGGAATAACGGCTAAAGTAACTTTACTAGATTTTGCCAATTTTTTTATGTCATCCGATAGGTGGGCTCTGAACATATCCCAAACAAGTAACGATGACTTTTTCTTTAAGGCAGCTCCTGGTCGTTGGTTTCAAATTTCTTCCAGCCATTTTTTTGTTCCATCTTCATCCATCCAGCCTTTAACATGTGCACACACAGTAATTCTTGGTGGGAAATTTATCTTTTTAGGCAAGGTCTTTCTTTTAAAAATAATGACAGGACGCAGCTTAGTTCCATTAGCCAAACATTATAGAACAACTGTAAAGTGGTGGTTTTTTTTCATTTCCTGTGGTTTTGAGAAAAATGTTTTTTTCTCCTAAACTTGCCACACTCCTGTTGCTTGGAAGATCAAAAGTCATGGAACTTTCATCCATATTCCCAATATCTGTCAGGTCATAATTATAAATCCTTCTTTGTTTTATAATACATGACTGGAATGACATAATTTTTCTTCAAGGTCTTGTGGCAATTTCTGGGAAATTTTTGTTCTTTGTCTCAAACATAGTAGGCCAAACCTATTCATGAAGCAGTACACCATCCTGTTGATGCAGCAAATTTTTCAATGCCTGGTGCTTTATATTTGTCATCCTTAGCCATTTGTAGAGCACGTATGCGGATTCCCATGCATGTTACACTGTAACCATTTTGACGACACTCCATAACCCATTTATGCAATTCACTCTTAAGATCCCCATTAAAAGATGTTAAACCACAACGAGCTTTTTTAGCTTTTGGAATCTGTTCCAAGTCAGCCTTCATTTTCTGCCACTCCCTCACTTTCGTCAACACAGAATTCCCTACTTGAAATACTGTTATTGCTCTCTTCTGCTCTTCACACAACCTTCATTTTGAAACCAGCCTCATATGACCGGCGTTTTTGTTTTGGTTCAAGAGCATCCTATTCTAATAGGATAAAAAAACAAGACTTTGAAAAAGAACTTTCATGGTAATGCCCCCCACCCCCTGCAATGTGTTAGCCGGGAGTTGGGGGGGAGGGAGTCCCGTGCGGGTGGGGGATGCAGGATGTGAATTAACACAGAGACCAGAGGGGAGAGACGGAGCACAGCCACAGACACATCCTTACCAGTTCAGCTGCCGGCGTAAGTGAATCACTACGGGTGCTTCTGGGAATTGGAACCGTCCACGTCATAGGATGCCTCTGATTGGTTAGATATGAGTAAGCAAACATTCAAAGCCCTGCAGTGTCAGCGGGGCTTTGAATGAACAGCGGAGAAACAGCAATCACCCATGAGACACGGGCGCTCGTCCCTTTACCTTGGGAGATGGGGGCTCAGGGAGATGTTACACCTCGCTGGGGTACCACTAACCCATGTATAAGCCGAACCCGTTTTTCAGCACATTTTTGTGCTAAAAAACTCGGCTTATACGCGAGTATATATGGTACTTACGGACAAAGATCAAATTCTACACTATTCATTTAATATTGCCAAAATGGTACGTGGCAGCATATGGCTTAACTTCACAGGGCTGGGGGGAGGGGAGGACAGTCACCATTAGCATCAGCCCAAAGTCAAGTCCTATGAGGTGGAGGTCAGGCATGCCTCCACCATTCGACCTTTCACTAACTCTGACACCAATTATTCCTCCCATCCCCAGTCCTTCCAGAGCCATCAGCATTTTCTACGTCTCTGTTGGGTTTGATCATTTGTTTCACAGAATCCACAGACAATATTCACAGTTATGGGGTTTGTTAGTAAAGTCACAAAATACAATTCAGGTTCAAAAGTACTCAATACAGTTCTTCTGTCAGGACAGCCTCCTCGCTGTAGCTCTACCTGTAAGACCTCTGACAACTTCCTTTTCTAAAGAAAGTGAGAGAGCTAAGTGTGTTAGTCCAGGTAGACTAGAGAAACAAACCCAGGGAGACTCATATGTGTGTAACAAAGAGCTTTATATCAAAGAGTAATTGTATATTAAGAAAACATCCCAGCCCAGGCCAGATCAAGTCCATAAATCTGATCTTATCCCTTATGTCTGATACCAATCCATAAATTCCTCTTCAGACTCATGCAACACATGGAATGATGCTGAATGCAGGAAGATCACAGGCCAGTGGGTGGAAAGTCTTGTGGATCCAGTGGCAGTGGAAGCATCTCAGCACTGGCATGGGTCTCCATGTGACTTCTCCAACTCTAGGGCTCTGGCTCTATCAGTGTAGCTCCATGTGGCTTGTCAACAGGAATGTGTAGTAGAGATTCTATGTTTCCTGCCTCTAGGGAGGAAGACAGGAGTTCCCAGAATCCTCAGGAGAAGGCCATGCCCACAGAGAGGCCTCATTGGCTATGACCTGATTGACAAGCCAGACTTCATCCCTTCGCAGTTTGATTGGAGGGCAAAGAGATAAATGACTATGCAAGACACCCTGTCCCCCACACACTGCCATCCTTTCTCTCGTTCTCTGGTGATCCGAGCATGACAAATGTTGAAGAGATTGAAGCAGATTGCTTCTGCTTTAGCTAGCTCTCTGCCTCAACCAGTCAGCTACACCACCTGTGGCGGGCCAAGCCAATGCATTGAAGCTTGAAGCTCCTTTGAGACCTGATTTGCCACACTGCTGGTGTGTATATCACTTGAGCGTGAGGCTGGTGGATCCTATCGCCTTGCATTGCTTGCATTCGATATCCCAGCCTGCTTCACTAAGCTCCTGTCTGTTGGTGACCCATCCTGCTGTTTGCTACCTGTGGGCAGACTTTGCTTGCCTTGCCAAAGGGTGGACTCTGCTGTCTGCTTCCTTGACCGTGGACCCACCAGGCCACATGAGTCGAGGACTTCCAGTATATTACTGTTTCGTGGAAGTGAGTTGATCTAAACCCTCTGTAGTGCTGGGTGGACTCATTAGCTGTTATAGTCCGTCACACTGTATAAACCTATCCTCATATATAGGTGTGTAATCTTCAGTGTCCTGCTTTTGTGTCTCTAGAGAACCCTGTCTAACACAGATCCGAAAGCCAAACTGCTACTTGGCATTTTTGAACAGCAGCAAGGAAGAGAGGAGTGTAGTTAAAGAATGATGAATGAGATCAAATCATGCCGTGCCTTATAGACCATGGTAAGGAAAGGTTTTGCTTGTTTTATTGAGATGAGAAATCATTAGAGGATCTTGAACAAGGGAACCATAAAGTCTGTTTGCTTTAAAGGACTGCTCTTTTAATGGTCGAACCTAGGTGCTAGGTATACATGTGATCATTAAAATTCTTTTACCTTTGCTGTCTGTTTGACTTTTTCATAATAAAATGGGAAGTAGTGTGTTATGGCTGTGAAAGAACTTTAGGGGGGATGATAATAAGGTTAAAACAAGGTGACCAGTTAATTCTTTGCAATAATTATGTAACAATGGAGATAATAAACCAAACAAAAACAAAGACTCACTGCCATTGAGTCAGTTCCGACTCATAGCAACCCTACAAGACAGTGTAGAACTGCCCTGTGGATTCTTGAGACGGCCAACTCTTTATGGAAGAAGACAGACTTCTCTGTTTCTCCAGCAGTGGCTGGTAGTTTCAAACTGCTAACCTTACGATTAGCATCTCAATATATACCCCCAATGCCCCCAAGCCTCCCTGGAGATAATAATACAAAGCAGTTAAATTCTGAATGGAGGGCAAAACCTGTGAAAACCTGCCCCGTGCCAGGTGGAAATCTTTCAGGGAAGTAGACCCCATGTCTTTTCCACTAATGCTCGTGACCAAAGAGAAGGGAGACTGCACTCTGCCAAAGGTGAGACAATGTGCCCCTGCCGCAGACCTCTGGCTCTCACAGCTTTCATTGTATTTTGGCAATAAAGCCAGGAACATTTGCTAATGTAATGGGTTCAGCATATGAAAAAGGAAGGAGAGAGAAATAAAACCTCCTGCTCAGTAAGGCTTGGGACCTGAGGGACTGGAAGACTAGGATTGCCATGATGTGGAAAGCAGTGTGGATTAGGCAGCTTTGGGAGGAAGGTCTGAATTTGGTTTTGGACAACATGAGACCGAGATGCCTGTAGGACGGACATTCAGTGGAAATGTCCAATAGGTAAATGAAGACAATTCAGAGGAAATAACCAGGTCGGAGCTACAAATGGATGAGTCCATTTAAAGATGAGGAATAGAGGATTTTGCTCGGAGAATTAAATGGAAGTACTCAGAAGTTTAGCCTAAAGCTTCTTACTCACACTTTTGTTCCAGGCTGGTTTTGTTTGAAGAGCGTTATCAATTACTTTATAGGGTTATTCAGAATATTTACATACATTCCAACCTGCAATTCACTTGTATTCTAAAGCGTTGGGTTTTTTGTTTATTGTTATTATTGGTTTTATGTATCTAAACAGATGACAAATTTCTTAAGAAAAGATCTTTTTCATGTCACTCCACAATCCCTAATCCCAAACCCATTGCCTTCAAGTCAATTTCAACTCAGTATTCATACAGAACAGAGAGCTGCTCTACAGGGTTTCTAAGGCTATAAATAAGCGATCTGCCTCATCTTCCTCCTGGGAAGCAGCAGGTGTGTTTGAACTGCTCCCAAACGGCCAGTTAGCAGTCCGATGCTTAACCCATCATGCTACCAGGGCTCCTTGCCATATCATTAGAAGGTGTTTAATAATGCTTCCAGAAAAAAATAAGCTGCTTTCTTAGAGAACTTTTCATAAAGCATTCACTTTCTTATAGATGTTTCATCTGGGCACTTTTATCTGTCCATGAAAAGGTGGATAGTCAAAATTTTCAATCAATTGCTATTGTTGCCCCGGTCCCTTCCAGGTCAGACAAAAACAAGAGAGCCTTCTCCAAAACAAGGGCTCCATTCCCCCCGAGCTTTATAATCAGATTCCATGTGGTTCCAAGATGCTTCCCGACAGCTTCAGGTCTGCATCCACCCCAGCCCAAGGCCACCAAGAAAGAGATCCTTCCTGTCCATCATTAACAAATTACTGTGGCTAGAAAAATCCTGTGCTACAATTGGCCAGTTCTCTGTCACATACTGCTCTTCTGGGCCCAAAGATCAGGGACTATGGGAGTTTCTTGGTGGGATAGCCAGGGCTCAGTGCGTGTGTGCGTGCATGCGTGTGTGTGTGTGTGTGTGTGTGTAGATTAAATATCATCACCAGCATAGGAGCCCTGCTGGTGTAGCCCCACTGGGCTGTTATCCACATGGTCCAGTATTTCAAAACCACCAGCAACTCCTCAGGAGAAAGAATGGGCTTTCTACTCCTGTTAATAGTTACTGACAGGTAGTCTCAAAAACCCACCGGGGGTCACTATGAGTCAGCATTGACGGGATGGCAGTGAGTCTGGAGTGTTTGGGGGTCACTAAAATGAGGAAATGGATGGCCGAAGACCTACCAAAGTTCCTCCCTTAAGCTTTTCTAAGAAATTGGTAATCCGATGGCGCTCGCTCAGAATCTTTTCCAGTGTCATACCCAGAACTGCATTTCCCCTGAAGCCTCCTCGGTGGTCATAGAGGTCGCAAAGAGGAAAGGCATGCATATAAAAGCTAACCAGCCGGAAGGGTCAGTGTTCAGCGCATGACTTTCCAGGATACTCCCACCTAGGTGTTGCAAGTAGTTGTTTGTCCTGTACTTCTTTCCAATTGTCAGCCACCCCAAACATAATTATTTGTCTTGGGTATCCTGGAGGCAGGGTGGCTGCTAATTAAGATGCCTGGGAAACTGGCAGAAGCAGGGGACAAAGAATCAGCTCAGGTTCATCTTCTCCTAGGAAACACACACCATGTACACTTTAGAAAGGAAATATTATCTATAGATTTAATTGTTCTCAGCAGCACCATTTTCATTCTACCCAAACAGATTCTTTTCCCCACATGCTAGTTAGCCTATCTTATAAAGAATTTAAATGTTTTTGTTCAGAATTTACTGCCAAATGAGAGGATAATTTAGCGTGAAGAGAATGTTGATTCTACTTATTACTCTGGAATTTGGGATGATGCCTCTAGGTTTCCTGCTTCCCTGGACACGAAGCATCACTTTTCTGTTGCAGGCTCTGCTTCAAGGTCCTCGCAAGACTGGAAGGAAATCAAACGGAACTAGATGAATATTTGAAGTGAATTTCATGTCCTGGAGCTGTGCACAACACAGAATGGCCAGCTTTTTATTAAAAAGCATAATTCTGGTAAGAATCACTACTCTGAGGGCCTGAGTTCACCAGAGTTTTGCATTATGGAAATTAGATTTGGGTTTAGTTACTTGAGAAATGGGTACAACAGTGAAATAATCTTGGAATATGGGCACCAAAATTTCTGTTGCACTATAATATAATAATATCAAAATGAAGTTAGTTTATAGTATATTTTATGTGATCCCAATTTCATGATATATTTATAAACACTAGGAAAGACACTCAACTATTAACCTTAAAGGGAAGAATTATCAGTAATTTGCATTTTCTTTTTGCTTTTTTACTTATTTCCTTTTAATCATTTTATTGGGAGATCTTACACCTCTTACAACAATCCATACATTCATTGTGTCTAGCACATTTGTACTTATGTTGCCATCATCCTTTTCAAAATATTTTCTTTTTACTTGATCCCTGTTATCAGCTCCTAATTTTTTTCTTCCCTTCCCACCCTCCCACCCTCATGAACCCTTGATAAATCATAAATTATTTTTTCATATCTTACACCTTCTGTTGTCTCCTTTCACACATGTTTCTGTTGTTCATCACCCTGGGTGGGTGGGGGTGGCATACGTCAATCATTGCGATTGGCTCCCCCTTTCTCCCCCCACTTTCCCCCTACTGTCATGGTGTCACATTCCCATTATTGTTCCTGAGGGGGTTATCTGTCCTGGATTCCGTGTGTCCAGAGCTCTTATCTGGACCAGTGTGCATGCTCTGGTCTATCTGGTTTTGTCAAATAGAACTCAAGTCATGATGGTGGGGGGAGGAAGTATTAAAGACTATATGAATGTTATATGTTTTGTCGGTGCTATACCGCACCCTTCCTTGTGACCCTACTGTGAGGGGATGTCCAACTGTCTACAGATGTGTATTGGGTCTCCACTCCGCCCCACTTCATTTGCATAATTGTGATTGTTTGGAGTCTTCTGATGCCTGATACCTGATCCTGTCAACATCTCATGATCACACAGGCTGGTATACTTCTTCCATATGGCCTTTGTTGCTGCCCAGCTAGATGACTGCTGGTTTGTCTTCAAGCCTTTAAGACCCCACACACCATATCTTTTATTAGCCAGCCACCATCAGCTTTCTTCACCGCATTTGCTTATGCACCCATTTTGTCTTCAGCACTCATGTAGGGAAGGTGAGCATCACAGAATTCCATGTTATTAAAGCAAAGTGTTCTTGCATTGAGGGAGTACTTACATAGAGGCCCAATGTCCATCTGCTACCTTAATATATAACATATAAATATATGTACATAGATCTGTGTCCTTATCATTTATATATAAATAGATTTATATATGTACATGCCTGTATTTAGACCTCTATAAATAGTTCTTGCCTCTATTTCCTTTTACTTTCCTCTTATCCCACTATCATGTTCAACCTCCATTCAGCTTTCAATAATTCCACTCAGCTACATTGCACTTGATCAAACCCTACCAGGTGCTCTATGCCCACCTCGCCATCAATTTTAGATCACTTGTTGTTCCCTTGTCCCTGGGTTTGTTGGCTTACCCACCCTCTTCCTTTCCCCCACCTCCCCCTCTCCCATGTCCCCCCGGAACTGTTGGTCTCCTTGTTTTCTTCTGGGGATTGTTTATCCTGCCTCTCTTATATAGATAGATATGGAAATGGGGTGGGGGGAAGCTTATGAATAGTTCCAGGTGCGTCTTTTATGAATGTTTGACCTTTATGAATGTTTTTTGATCCAGTCTGATGAGGTGCTAAGTCCTGCCCCTGATATCTATTTTGGGGATTCCTCGGGGACTTCATTGCTTTGCTCCCCTTGCTGCTCTGTTGCACCCCTTTCATGTTTTGCTCCAGTTTGGGAGGGTCAGACTGGGCAGAATTCCCGCACTGTGTTGTCCCCTATAGCGCTATGGGTCAATGAGGGGACACTGTGTCTAGTAGTGGGGCTGGTGCTATGGTCCTCTCTGTGCATTGGCTGCTCTGAGCAGGAATATCATCCTTGGAGGTTGGTGGGCCAGGTTGTGGTCCACTCTCTCTTTCTCCTTTCCTCTTAGTCTTTTTGTTTTTAAAAATATTGCCTTTCTGCCGCCGCTGCCGCCATGGCACCTGTGAAAAAGCCTGTGGCGAAGGGGGGTAAAAAAAAGAAGCAGGTTCTGAAGTTCATGCTGGATTGCACCCACCCTGTAGAAGATGGAATCATGGACGCTGCCAATTTTGAGCAGTTTCTTCAGGAAAGAATCAAGGTGAATGGGAAAGCCAGTAATCTTGGGGGAGGAGTCGTAACCATTGAAAGAAGCAAGAGCAAGATTACGGTAACCTCTGAGGTGCCTTTCTCCAAAAGGTATTTGAAATATCTCACAAAAAAATATTTGAAGAAGAATAATCTACGTGATTGGTTGCGTGTGGTGGCCAACAGCAAAGAAAGCTATGAATTACACTACTTCCAGATTAACCAGGATGAGGAAGAGGAGGAAGATGAGGATTAAGTCTTCTTGGGAATATTTTGTATAAGCCCTTTAATAAAACTTGGGAACTAAAAATATATATATATATTGCTAGGTGGTGGGTGCATGGGTGGTGATAATATCACATTCCCCACCGGGGTCGGGGGGTACAATCTGTCTGAAATTTTCCACCACAGAAAGTTAAAATGTAAGGAAAGTGATAGAGAGGGGAAATGAGGGAAGAGAGAGGGAAGGGATTAAAGAAGGTAAAGAAGATGTGCATTTGGCTTATGCCCTGGGGAAGAGACTAGGAGGGAATGAATCCAAAGCAGGGTGACCCTGGGATCCCTAAAAGAGGGCTCCTGAGCACAGGAGTGTCTTCCTCCTGGTTTTACAGAACCCAGGAGTGGCGATGCATCAGTACCAGCCACACTGAGTATAGGAAGCTCAATCCAAGTCCTTTCTCTCAGATGACCTGGGTGTGAGCAGATAATCAAAGATGAGGTGAGTGCACCCAGAAAGCTTGGGTCAGAGTTACAAAGCAATTACCTCAGACTGGGGGAGGGATTTTATTAGATAGAGGTACTGTGCTCAAATCCTGTGGGCAGCAATGGAAGCGGACAAGGGCATCACTTTGTATAGTTCTGGAGTCAGCAGTGATGTTGGGCTCCTGGCTTCCACAGCAGCAGAGGCAACACCCTCCAGAACAATCAGCTGTTGTAGTTATCACTGTGATTCCCAGACATGTTGGAGGAAGGAGCTGGGGTGAGTAAGGGAGAGAGGGGAGGTCTGGATTTCCTGATGATCTGGGCATGTGGGCCTCGAGTTGACAAAACAGAGCCTTTCTTTGTGGTGAGACACTATGTTCCTCAACTGGTAAATCAGGAATTACTCATTACCTGGTTCTTGGATTATATGATCATATTATTTTTTTATGGAAACCACTCTGTGAATCAGAGGTGTGACCAGAGTGTTCCTCCTACTTCTTTGTCCCTTACACCTGTAATCTTGAGCAGGTCACTCTTCTTTAAATTAGGGTAATAATAACGTGTCTGTTTAACTCAGAGGTTGTTGTGAGGATCTTAATTTTTGTGAACTATCCAATGCAAAACAAACGCAAGCCATCATTATTACTGCGAGTAGGTGTTTTATCTCTTAAAGACCCCTAGTTTCATTGACTGGGTTAACAATAAATGTTTAGATAGTACATTATAAAACAGACGGCCAAGAAACAACTACAAAGAAATTTAGCGTGTAACATGATCTTTTATGCATTCTGCTATATGATAAAGAAATGCCTGGGAATAAGAAAATCTTATCTAGTTAATATTTTATGGTTCTATCCTTGTCTTGAATATATGCTTGTCATTTTAAGAAACAAGTAGGTGTCATAAGTAATACCTGTTATTTTGTCATCTTAATTTTATAAGTCCATACATCTGTTCAGTCAAAACCAGCCACTGCCATCAAGTAAATTCTGACTCTTGGATACCCTATATAGCCTCATCTTTCTTCCAGGGAGGGGATGATGGGTTGGAACTGCCTACTTGTGGTAGCAGTCTTGTGTTAAATAGACCTTGGCACCAAAGCTCCTTCTTCTGCTCAATATAGTGAATAATAAAGGACAAAGCAGGAGAACACGGAACAAAGGGTATCATTACTGACATCAGATGGATCTTGACTGAAAGCAGAGAATTCCAGAAAAATTGTTTACTTGTGTTTTATTGACAATGCAAAGGCATTCAACTGTCCGAATCATAGCAAGCTATGCATAGTTTTGAGAAAAATGGGAATTCCAGAACACTTCATTGTGCTTGGGCAGAACCTGTACATAAATAGGAATCAGGGATAAGAATCAGTGGATCGAACAGAATACGGGACCACTGCATGATTTAAAATAAGGAAAGTATATGTAAGTGTTGAGTAAATACTTACTCAATATGTATGCTGAAAGAATAACCTGAAAAGGACTATACAGAGAAAATAAAGCACCAGGTTGGAGGAAGTTCATTAACAACCTGTGACATGCAGATAACACAACCTTGGGTGGAAGTCAGTTGGATTTGATGCACTGGCTGATGACAATCAAAGACTGCAGCCTTCAGAATGGATGGCGTGCAACTCAGTGTAATGGAAAAAGAATCCTCACAACTGAGCCAACAGACCACATTATAAAGAAAAGGTTGGCGTTGTCACGGATTTCCGTTTCCTTGGATCCATAGTCAAGACTCATGGGAGCATCAGTCAAGAGATCAAGCGACACTGCATTGGATAATTCTACTGCACAACCTCTTTTGGAGTGTTGAAGGACCAAAGATGTCCTTCACAACCAAGGGCTTTGAGGACTAAGGTGTGCCTGACCTTAGCCAGGGTATTTTCAATCATCTCCCATACATGTTCTACTTTTTGGACTCTCTAACGTGAGGTTTTGCATGTTTTATTAAAATATTTTACTTTGTCTTCTTGAGCTGCCCTTTGAAATGTTCTGTTTAGCTCTTTTACTTCTTCACCTTTCCCCATTTGTTTCAGTTCTTCTAAAGCAAGTTTCAGAGTCTCTTCTGGCACTTTGGTCTTTTCTTTCTTTCTTTCTTGTCTTTTACATGACATTTTGCTTTCTTCATATAGGATGTTCTTGCTGTTATCGTACAACTCAGCAGGTCTTTTGTCGTTAGTGTTCAACGTGTCAAATTGGTGCATGAGATGTTCTCTAAATTCAAGCAGAATTTGTATCATTGTGAGGAGTACGGTGTCCCAGACGCAAGGCCTGATATTTTCATCACCTCATAGGCATGTAAAAGCTGGACCGTGAAGAAAGACCGAAGAAGAACTGATGGCATTTGGATGATGTCTTTGGGGAAAAATATTGAAAGTGCCATGGACTGCCGGAAGAGTAAACCATCTGTGTTGGGAGAAGTAGTCAGGATGCTCCGTAGAAGTCAGGGTGGGGAAACTGCGTCTGACATCCTTCGGACAGGCCATCAGGAAGGACCAGCCCCTGGAAAAGCACAACAGTGAAAACATGGAAGACACTCGAAGATATCCATCGGAGCAGTGCTGCAACCATGTGCTCAGACATAACCATGTGAGGACGGTGCAGGACCAGACGCTGTTTCCTTCTGTCGCACACAGGGCCAGGATGCGGGTCACTATGAGTCAGAAGGAACAGCAAAGCAGGGGTTGACAAACTGTCCCACAGGAGAAACCTGGACACTACCTGTTTTTTGTATAATCTGCAAACTAAGAGTGATTTTGACATTCTTAATCATTTTTTAACATCGAAAGAAGATTACTTAAACTGGCTTGCCATAGCGATTGTATGATACTGCTCGCTGTGATTGAACTATGGAGTGATGTGACATGTATTAACTCCCAATTAATAATAAATTAAAATAAACATGAAAAAGATTACTTGACAACACATGAAAATTACATGAAATTCCAACTTGCTGCGAATGCTGTTCATGAGCGCACTGCCGTGCTCATTTATTTCTACGTTCCCTATGGCTACGACAGTAAGTGAGTAATTGCAAGAGGGACCAAATGGCCCACAAAATCTAAAACGTGGCATTTTTCCCCCCCAGTGCTTTACAGAAAAGCTTGCTGACCTCTGGACTAGAGGGATTTCTCCTCTCGATTGCTAGCCATCTCAGGATGAATGACCTGGGGAATATACGGACTCTCATAATGCATATGCAGTGGGACACGTCCAGAGTTATGTGTTAATATGCAAGTGCTGGTTTTGAGCCAGTAAGGAGAATGCATGGCCTATAATAAATAAAATATCAATGAATAAACTAAATCCTGAAGAAGTGTTCTCATTTTACTCAAGGACGGTAACACAGGAAAGAAATCAGGGAATGTATTAGTTCTCTTATCTGATTAAATATGAGGGGACTTCAAAAAGTTCATGGAAAATGGGAGGGGAAAAAAGGACCTGATGCCAAGGGCTTAAGTGGAGAGCAAATGCTTTGAAAAGGATGAGGGCAAAGAATGTACAGATGTGCTTTATACAATTGATGTACGTATGGATTGTGATAAGAGGTGTATGAGTCCCTAATAAAATGTTTTTAAAAAAGGAAAGAAAAATGAGATGAAATTGGTATTTCCCCACTAACTTTTGGAAGTCCCCTTGTATAATAGATACTGACTGTGCTAAATGAAAGGCAGGGTGACATTAGGAGGAGGGCACCGGATAGTTTTACAATCCAGGGGAAAGTTAGGGAGCCTGACACAAGAGCTCCATGTCCTCAGCCGCAGGAGTTCGAGGGCACTGTTGCAGCCGTGGGAAGATTTGGGGTCCTTGCGATTGTGTTCCAAGCGTGAACTCCGCATGCTGCGTTCCGCTTGCTGAGCTGTGCCTAATCGGCTTTCCCCTTGATCTACACAAGCTCCCAAGAGCCTTCCAATTAGTCCTCCTTTTGTTTCAGTCAGCCAAAGGCCACTCCTCTTCCCTGAAATCAATATAACCTTAACTAATGTGATGCACGATCCGGGCCTGACCTAACTTGGCTTTGGGAATATGACCCAGTGCCTTGGAGAATAACATCGGTTGAAGCCATCAGGGGAGAAGGAATTGATTCCCCTTTCTATTCCCTGGACATCGCGACTGAAAATGTGCCGAGAAGATTCCTCATTGTTCAATCCTCCAGGAATCTGCCTTGCTGAGGAGCGAATTTGTTCCGTTTCCCTGAGACCGGCTTGATTCCTCAGAGACAAGGAGAGTGAATTCCTCACCTGCCACCATCTTCTGCATCTCTCTTTGCTTTTCATCCTGCTCAGGAAACTCTAGCTTCGCTCTGAGGCTTATTTCCCTAAAGTGTAATTATCTAAGGACTCTTAATTTCTCTCTGTGTGTAAAGAAGGGGGGGTGGGTGGGCGGGGGGGCATCACAGGAGGAATGATCAGATGTCAACTCATTGAACTACATGGGTTATAAAGAACAAGTGACACCACACGAGTCTGATTTGTTCCCCTCACGACTATTCACCGATTCATCAGAAAATTCATCCTTCTGACCCAGAAGGACTCTCCTCCCAATAGTCAAAGGCGGCTTTTGTTTGAGAGCTAATCATTTGACATCTGATAGCAAGTCGAATGTCCATGGCATGATCATATTTGAAGGTATTAACCCACATTCTGATTCCCAGGGACAATGCCCTCCTCGCTCCAAGCAACGTCTCAAGGACTCAAGGAAGACACGCTGCAGAGTGAAGATCAAGAACTCCCTTGCTTGCTTATCATAAGTGACATATGCCATAAGTCAGTGGTCCACTGGTCTAGAGCCCCACTGGCCACAGATTGAGCTGGTTGGCCTACAGAATGTTTTAAAAGTATGGTTGAGGCCACACAGGGTCCAGCTGTCCAGGGTACCACAGTTCTCACTACTCCCTAAGGTCTGTCACCAATTGATTCCAGACCTGCCTGACTTCTCTCTGTGTGAGCTCAGACCTAAACTCATCAGGGAAGATTATTTTAGATGCTTAGGAAACATTCTCTTCTCTGAGGAAGAACGGAGAGGGAAAGTTTTCTCCCAAGAGAGGACTAGCCTCAGGCCCAAGAATTCACTCTGATTGTAGCCAACAGTGAGTCAGTGCCTCTTCTCAGGGTCAGAGGGAGTGGAAAGGAGCAGATCCCACAGTTTAATTCTATAATCTTGGGCCTGGAAATCACGTGGGTCCAATGCCCACGGAGACAGAGAAGTTAGAGTTGGAAGAATAGTGGTCTCCAGAGAGGAGAGAGGAAAAGAGATAGATCTGAAGGTTTACAATCACAATGAGGAAATTCTTCCCTTTTACTCCCCTTTTCTCTTTCTGAGATTCATCCACTAAACAAATATTGATTAGGTGTCAAAATGTGTTTGGCATCTTCCTAGGAGTTTGAAATAATAGCATTGAAAAAAAATCTTTATGGAGCCTTCACTATATAGTGTCAATCTCTCTCTCTCTCTCTCTTCTCGTCCAGATTCTAAGTAGGTTACAAACAAACACCACCCACATCATGTTGTACATTTTGGAGCACTGTCTTAGACTAAATCCCAATGTGGGAGAAGGGAGGGGAGTTACAATGGAAATAAGCACACATCATTGTAGAGACGGGCAAGTTCCAATTGTGTGAGTTAGAAATCTTGACTCAGGTAGCTGCAGGGACTGAGGCATCTCAAATCAGTAGTTCAGACAGCAAACTGCTAGTTGAGAGGCAAATTAATCTAAGGTCACAGGTAACATGGCAGTCTGCTGATGACATCCCCAGTTTTATTTTTTCAATGTGCTACAATGACCTGCCATAAAGCCTGCTGGTCCTGGATGTCACCAGCAGGCTTTATGGCAGGTCATTGTAGCACATTGAAAAAATAAAACTGGGGGTCCCAGTCAGTCCGGAGGCTGCGGCTGCTTCCCGGCGCAGAGACGTGGTGAAGATGCTGTCCGTGCGCGTCGCCGCGGCCGTGGTCCGCGCCCTTCCTCGGCGAGCCGGGCTGGTCTCCAAAAATGCTTTGGGGGCCTCCTTCATTGCTGCACGGAACCTCCATGCGTCGAAGGCTTGCCTGCAGAAGACTGGCACCGCCGAGGTGTCCTCCATTCTGGAAGAGCGAATTCTTGGTGCTGACACGTCCGTTGACCTTGAAGAGACTGGACGGGTCCTGAGCATTGGTGATGGTATTGCTCGAGTACACGGGCTGAGGAATGTGCAGGCAGAAGAAATGGTGGTTTTCTTCCGGCTTGAAGGGCATGTCTCTGAACTTGGAGCCTGACAATGTTGGTGTTGTCGTGTTTGGAAACGATAAGCTCATTAAGGAAGGCGACATTGTGAAGAGGACAGGCGCCATTGTGGACGTCCCCGTGGGTGAGGAGCTACTGGGCCCTGTGGTGGATGCCCTTGGAAATGCCATTGATGGAAAGAGTCCAATTGGTTCCAAGACCCGCAGGCGAGTTGGACTGAAAGCCCCTGGAATCATCCCTCGGATTTCCGTGCGTGAACCAATGCAGACCGGCATTAAGGCTGTGGACAGTTTGGTGCCCATTGGTCGTGGCCAGCGTGAGCTGATTATTGGGGACCGACAGACAGGCAAAACATCCATTGCTATTGACACAATCATTAACCAGAAACGCTTCAATGATGGGACTGACAAGAAGAAGAAGCTGTGCTGTATCTACGTTGCTGTCGGTCAGAAGAGATCCACCGTTGCCCAGTTGGTGAAGAGGCTTACAGATGCAGATGCCATGAAGTACACCATTGTGGTTTCGGCCACGGCTTCGGATGCTGCCCCTCTTCAGTACCTGGCTCCGTACTCGGGCTGCTCAATGGGCGAGTATTTCAGGGACAACGGCAAACACGCTTTAATCATCTATGACGACTTATCCAAGCAGGCTGTGGCTTACCGTCAGATGTCCCTGCTGCTGCGCCGGCCCCCCGGGTGCGAGGCCTACCCTGGGGATGTGTTCTACCTGCACTCCCGTCTGCTGGAGCGAGCGGCCAAAATGAATGACTCTTTTGGTGGTGGCTCCTTGACCACCCTGCCAGTCATTGAAACACAGGCTGGCGATGTGTCTGCTTATATTCCAACCAATGTCATTTCCATTACTGATGGACAGATCTTCTTGGAAACAGAATTGTTCTACAAAGGTATCCGCCCTGCCATTAACGTTGGCTTGTCTGTGGCCCATGTCGGGTCTGCTGCGCAAACCAGGGCCATGAAGCAGGTGGCTGGCACCATGAAGCTGGAGTTGGCCCAGTATCGGGAGGTGGCTGCTTTTACCCAGTTCGGTTCTGACCTTGATGCCGCCACTCAGCAGCTCTTGAGTCGGGGTGTGCGTCTCACTGAGTTGCTGAAGCAAGGACAGTACTCCCCCATGGCTAGTGAAGAGCAAGTGGCTGTCATCTATGCTGGCGTGAGGGGTTACCTTGATAAACTAGAACCCAGCAAGATCACCAAGTTTGAGAATGCTTTCTTGTCCCATGTCATCAGCCAGCACCAGGCTCTGCTGGGCAACATCAGGGCTGATGGAAAGATCTCCGAGCAGTCAGACGCAAAGCTGAAAGAGATTGTCACCAACTTCTTGGCTGGGTTTGAAGTTTAAACGCCTATGGAATCACGTCAGATGCCAGTTTTGGTTTTGTCTGTGTTTCTTCTGGTGATCGGTTTTATTTGTAAAAGGATTACATGTGTCCCTGTACAGAAATCACGTTAAAAAATAAAAGTTCCAGGCAAAAAAAAATAAAATAAAACTGGGGATCACATGGCAATCCAGAAGCAGAATCCAGATCCAGCACACACACACACACACACACACACACACACAGACAAGCAGGTTTTTCTAGAAGATCCACATATATTCGAAGCATGCAACACCCTAAAGAAAGCTCATTTTAATTGATTGCTCATAGCAGATCTTATCAGGGGAGACATTACGTTATATTAGATCTCATCATGGA
Source organism: Tenrec ecaudatus (assembly GCF_050624435.1). NCBI lineage: Eukaryota > Metazoa > Chordata > Mammalia > Afrosoricida > Tenrecidae > Tenrec > Tenrec ecaudatus. The sequence continues at coordinate 172,970,131 of NC_134533.1, read as the reverse complement.
GGCGACTATACATATCTGCCAAACTACTGAAAATTATGGTCCAGCCAAGCGACACCTAACCTTAACCATCACCTTCAACACTCTGTCGCCTTGGATAAGGAGCCATGATGGTGTACTGTGCCACGTTCAGGGATTCAAAACCAACAGCTACTTTGTGGGAGAAAGATGAAGCTTTTTACTCCCGTGGAGAGTTACAGTCTCAGAAACCTACATAGGCAGTTCTAGCCTGTCCTATAGGGTTGCCATGAGTCAGAAATGACTCAATGGCAGTGAGTTTGGGGGTTTTGTTTTTTAAGTTTGCCTGGAAAAGTTATAAAAATTGATTTCTGCAGAATGCATTGATTGGATAGAGGATTATTGCAGAGGCAGTTAGGTTAATTTTTAGTACCCTATCACCCTTATGATTCATTTTAATTTGTTCTAGTCTTTAATGTGTTCATTTCTTTTAATTGAGGTTTTATCTGTTTTTGTTTTGTTATTATTATTAGTTTTAAAAAATATTTTTCTGTATATGAAATTCAGGATAGGAAAATCTATAGACCCAGTAACTAGACTAATGGTTCCTTGGGGGTATGGCAGGGGAGGTTGGGGGAAAGTGGGGAGCTACTAATGAGTACAAGCATGAAGATAATGTTCTAAAACGGATTGTGGGGATGATTGTACAACTCTTTTTGATGTGACCCACTATTGTATTGAATCGTATGTGAATTACACACCAATAAAACTGTTAAAAACTCTGTTTCACCTTCATTTATATGATTCTAGAGCAATGCCTCGGAAGGGTCCAGGAAAGCTAATGAAGGCCCCCTGCTTCCAAGGATGATATTAGAAATGCAGATCCAGATGAGTGATGAATTTTTTCCTGAAACACTGTTTGCTGTCTGATTCCCCACTAGAATAGAAACACCAGCAGAGCAGTGACTCAGTCTCTTTTGTTCATTGTTGTATCACCAGCGGTGCCTTACGCAGTATCTGGCACATAGTAAGTTCTCAGTAAATGACGGAGTACCCAAAAAGCCCCGGTGTTTTGTTTTCCCTCAAAACTGTACATTAATTTTATTTTTATTTCAAAGTATTCTCCAGTACACTTAATACCTTTGTCAAATCTTCAGGTCCATTCTTGGAAACATTTTTCAAACTCATCTGTTTGGATGGTGGACAGCACCTCCCTCGATTTTTTCTTTCACCTCTTCTACGTCCTCAAATTGCTGTCTTTTCATGTCCCTCTTCATTCACAGAAACTAAAGGAAGTCGCAAGGAGTAAGGTGCATGGGGTAAGAGAGGCATGTTATTTTTTGCCTCAAACTGGCACACTGAGATGGCTGTATGAGGAGGTGCATTGTTGTGGTGGAAAAGCCAGTCCCTGATTTACCACAAATCAGGCCTTTTTTGTCACTCACTGGTATGCAATCTTTTCAGAACCTCTAAATAGAAAGCTTGATTAACAGTCTGACCTGTGGAACAAACTCCAAATGCACTATGAGTTGAAATTTTTGTCCTTTCAGAAAGTTGGTGGACATTCAGAACGAGGTTTCTCATCAATCGATGAGACAGTTTATTGTGCCAGCCTGGCCAATAAACACATGTGGGGTTAATTGAAGGGCGGAGAGATAATGGCTCTGTGTATCTCACCTTATTGTCTCTCACTCTTTGATCATCGGACCAGTGTGGGGCTGTCTTGCTTGTTCTGTGCCTCAATTTGCAAGCTACACTGCCTGTGGGGCACCTAACCTATAGATTGTGTCGCTGTAAGTTGAGGCCCCTTTAAGACCTGCCTCACCAGAGAATTGGAATTTACATCTCTGGCGTTGGGGACTGACTGTTGGTGACCTGCCTTGCTGTTTGCTGTCTGTGCCGGGATAGCCTGGATCTCTCTACGGAGGACTACCTAGCGGCCCTCAAAACTTGAAGGACTGCCAGTGTCTCACAACTCTCTCAGGAGTGAGTTGCACTGAGCCATTGTACTGCTTTATAATTTAACTGTTCATTTCTTATATTATATATCTATCTGTATATAATTTAACAGTTCATTTATTGTTATCTTTATAAATATATATATAATTAAAATGATCAGTAATTTGGTTTTATCTCTCTAGAGAAGCCTGTCTAACACAATCAACATTTCACATTTTTTAAAAGGTGAAAGAAAACAACTTGTACTCTTGAATTTTTGTGTTCCTTATAAGCTGTGTTCAACACCACAACAGTTTCTGCAGCATTTTTCCCAAACAGGAAACAAAACTTCCCAGTCTCACATTGTCCTCTTAAATTGGCCATCACAAAAAACAAGGTTCAAGTGAAACTGCTTTTATGAAACAATCCACTGTGATCAGAAAGAGCTTTCCCAGGTGACGCCACTGGGTGCAGGTGACGCCATCAGGTGAGCTGCCCACTTGATGCTTGCCTAGGGGAGTTTTCCTGGTTGTTGGGGGAGCACCTCCTCGTACACATGTTGAGTGAATAAATAGCCAGCTGAACATTTAGGGGCATAGTCAGCCCTAGATGCTACTTCCAGAATCCCTGTCCAAGGAGTTTTCCTAAACTTTGGATCAACAGGGGGAATGTCAATGTTTTCTATGAGGACTTTTTTTTTAATGTTTTATTAGGGGCTCATACAACTCTTATCACAATCCATACATACATCAATTGTGTAAAGCACATCTGTACATTCATTGCCCTCATCATTTTCAAAGCATTTGCTCTCCACTTAAGCCCTTGGCATCAGGTCCTCATTTTTCCCCCTTCCTCCACGCTGCTCCCTTCCTCATGAGCCCTTGCTAATTTATAAATTATTATTTTGTCATATCTTTCCCTGTCCGACATCTCCCTTCTCCTCCTTTTCTGTTGTCCATCCCCCAGGGAGGAGGTCACATGTAGATCCTTGTAATCAGTTCCCTCTTTCTAACCCACTCACCCTTTACTCTCCCAGTATCACCACTCACACCCCTGGTCCTGAAGGTATCATCTGCCCTGGATTCCCTGTGCCTCCAGCTCCTATCTGCACCAGTGTACATCCTCTGTTGTATCCAGACTTTCAAGGAAGAATTCGGATCATGATAGTGGGCGGCGGATGGGGGGAGGAAGCATTTAGGAACTAGAGGAAAGCTGTATTTTTCATTGGTGCTACATTGCACCCTGACTGACTCATCTCCTCCCCTAGACCCCTCTGTGAGGGGATCTGCCAAATAGTCTTTGGGTCTCCACTCTGCACTTCCTCCTTCATTCACTATGGTAAGATTTTTTTTGTTCTAATGATACCTTATACCTGATCCCTTCGACACCTCGTGATCACACAGGCTGGTGTGCTTCTTCCATGTGGGCTTTGTTGCTTCTAAGCTAGATGGCTGCTTGTTTATCTTCAAGCCTTTAAGACCCCAGATACAATACCTTTTGATAGCCAGGCACCATCAGCTTTCTTCACCACATTTGCTTATGTACCCATTTGTCTTTAGCGGCTGTGTCGGGAGGGTGAGCATCAAAGAATGTCAATTTAATAGAAGAAAGTATTCTTGCATTGAGGGAGTACTTGAGTAGAGGTCCAGTGTCCTTCTGCCACCTTAATACTAAACCTATAAATATAGGCATATAGATCTATTTCCCCATCCTCTATGAGGACTTTTAACAGAAAATTAAGATATGGGGATTACAAAGAGCTTAAAAGGGAATTAGATGCCTGGGAGAGTTTTGGGACACACCTGTGATCATGGTAGACATTTAGAGGAGACTGTCCTTGAGGAGCAAGCTTTGAGTCATGATACATGGATACAATTATCCCCGAACCAACTGGGGCCAGTTGATCACACCTACATATTGTATAGGCATGTTTTGGGATCAACGCTCCCAGGGAAGGTTGCCCACTGACTACAGCTTTGTTTTCTTGGTGTCCTATTGCTCCATGCAAAACTCAATTAGTTACTCGGCCAGTCATAAGACCTGCTATCTGTCCCTGATGTGCCCGGGGCTGTGAGCAATCCTACAGAAATAGGAGCCTCAGCTCTTGACTCCAAGGTGTCACCAGATGGTGTGTGTTTCTGAAACAAATGCCATGGTGAGTGTGACAGTGATTTAGCCGAGCACAATTGAAAAAAACAATCTACGGTAAAACAGGTGAGAGACCCTGGTACGAGGGTAACAGCAAGGGAGGCAGCTCTAAGGATCGAGAGAAGAGAGGAAAGACTGTGGGTCTAGTGCCTGGCCTGCTCAGCATCCTTTCCCCTTTCTTCTGGTGCAGCCCTTGATTTTCCCTAGAGAGCTGTCCCAATCCATTGCACGCAGTCTTCATGAGCCTGACCTAGCAGTATGTGTGAGTGAGTGACACAGGCCAGGCCATTCATACTCTCTCTTCCAGGAGTTCCAGTCATGGACACAGGAACCCAAGAGTGAAAGACCTATCCTGGTGAAGGCTTCCTAAAGGTTTCCTGCTAACCTGGATGTCTCAATGCCCTGAGTCTTCCTCTGTGGACCTGCCAGTTCAGATTACATCAGTTCTGTGAGCTTCTCTTGTATCATTCCCCAATAAGGTAATGTTGGGGGTCATTACCCCACCCCAACCCATGACAGCTACATTTCTTATGCTGGCAACTGGAGAACCCCATCTGTTACAAAAGAGCTTCTGGGAAATGTGGGCTATGAGCTGACCTGTGAATAAGCGGAGCTTATTCCAGGTGAGGACAACTCATCATCGATGCCGCTCATGAACTCTGCCTGGTGTCGTTCAAGGAACAGCCTCAAGGGATGAAGCATGAGAAATTGGATGGGTGGGGCAAGAGTGGGAAGGTCCTTGTCCACCTGTCTTGGGATAAGGACTTCCTCCTAGGTCAGAGGTTCCCCACAAGATTGTTGGCGATACTGCTGGCGCATGGTCAGTGAGAGCCGCAGATGGGGTCAGAACCAGCCAGCACGGACTGGGCAACATGCATTAAAGTTTGGGGATGAGCCAACAAAAATGGGCCCTGCTGGGAAATAGCATTGATTTAATGTGTTGAACGCTCAATAAGTACTCAGTAAGAATTGGGAGCCAGTATTGAAGTTAACTGTGGAAGGAAGAGAGGAGAATCTGAAGGTCTGGCGATTGTCAGCCAGCCTCCTCTGAAATCCGCGCTCCATCACTGCAGTCATGTGGTCCATCTCCTTATCCATAAAGTGAGCTTTACCTCAATTTAATCAGAAACACACGCACACACACACACACACACACACACACCGCACTGCCCTCAGGTCAATTCCAACTGAGTAGAACTGCTTGGGTAGGTTTCTGAGGCTATAACTCCGCATGGAAATGAAGAGTCTCATCTTTCTGCCACAGGACTGACCCGTAGTTTCAAAGTGCTGACCTGGCTGCTAGCGACCCAATACGTAACCCCTATACTGCCAGGGCTCCTTTTCAATTTAATATAGTGGCTGACAAATAGCAAGTACTCAATAACTGGTGGCTAGTGCTATTATTTTCATCAATAAAATTTGATTAGCAATTCAAATAACTAATGGTCAGTTATTATTATCACCACTTAAACTTCAGTTTCAAAGCCATAGCCCATCCCTGCATGCACACCCACCCATACATAAAACATACAATTACATTTCAGAAAGGCCCTGCGGCCCAGACTGAAATAAGACAAGTAAACCTTAGCTATATTCAAGAAGAAACCACCAATGCACAGACCCAGCTGGTCTAGCATTGTGTTAAAAAGGAAATCATGGTTTGAAACCCAGATCTGAGTAATTAGCAGGTATCCAGGTAACTGGCAGAGTTGAGGGCATAACCTGGAACCACTTCCAATTCTCATAGGGTCCCATGAAGTATTCAGTGAGGCCAGGAAACGGGGGCTGCAAATCCATCATGAGAATAACTTCGTTGATCACTTTTCAGGAAGATGGAATTAGGAGAGAGGGCTGGCCTGGGGATTTGAAGTCCTGTGCTTATGTAGGGTCTACTAGGATTTCTGGGAGGTGGTTCACCCTCTCAACACGAAAGCTGCCCACACCAGCAGCCCCTGCCTGTGGCCTACACTCCAGCACGTCACCTTTGTGAAAAGGATTCTCTCCATCTGGGCAGCCTAACCTCACCCCTTTCCCACCCCAGTCAGATTACCTGTCATGATCTCTGAGTTGCAAACACTAATGTGTCCTCCCTAGATCAGATCTTTTGTTATAAAGACCAGTGGCAAATATAGTCACTCATGAACAAGTGCCAAATATACTTGAATATAAGCCGACCCGAGTATAAGCCGAGGTACCTAATTATTACCTGGGAAACCTGAAAAACTGATTGACTCGAGTGTAAGCCTAGGGTGGGAAATGCAGGATGTGAATTAACACACAGACCAGAGGGGAGAGACGGAGCGCAGCCACGGACACATCCTTACCAGTTCAGCTGCTGGCGTAAGTGAATCACTACAGGTGCTTCCACGAATTGGAGCCTTCCATGTCCTAGGACGGCTCTGATTGGTTAGATGTGAGTAAACAAACATCCAAAGCCCTGCAGTGTCAGCGGGACTTTGAATGAACAGCGGAGAAACAGCAATCACCTGCGAGATGTTACACCTCTCTGGGGTACCACTGACTCGTGTATAAGCTGAACCCCAGTTTTTCAGCACATTTTTTTTGTGCTGAAAAACTCGGCTTATACACGAGTATGTACGGTAGGCCTTTTCCCTGGGCCAATGAGGCATCTGGATTTAAGCTGAAAAGTCACACTTCCCTACAACACTCCTAAAAGGCAGAAAGGACAAATATTTTTATTTTTTAATGATTACTGTTGTTGAAAGTAGCCCAGAAAAACACACTGATTCCACAGCTGCTACATGTACAATTCAGTGGCCTGGATCTCATTCCTCAAGCTGTGCAGCATTCTTTTCTGAATTAGTCCATCCTCGTTAATATAAACTCACGTTTATAAACGTTTGAACATTCTATAAAACTTTCCAAGGTGTTGATATCAATTTAATCTTATGTACAAGGGCTATTAAAAATAGTTTATGGTAAATGGAATGAAAAATTAGCGTAATTTCTCCACAAGCTATTTGAAGCTTCCTGGTAGAGTTCTTCAAACGAGCATGAGGCAAACAGTCTCTGCTAATTAAGCTGTGAGTAGGTTAATTAGGAGCTAATTTATGGTTCCCCAAGAGCCTAATGGTTAGCATTGGGCTGCTAACTTCAGGGTCAGCAACTGGAAACCACCAGCCATTCCTAGGGAGGAGGAAGGGGCTTTCTACTCTCGCGCAGAGTTAGTCTTGGAAACTCATGGGGTCAAGTCCTTTCTGTCCTATAGGGCCACTGTGAGTCGGAATTGACTCAAGGGCAGTGAGTTTGGGATGGTTTTTCATGTAAGGAGCTTATTTTGAGGAGCCATGGTGGTGCTGCTGGGTCAGTGTAGAACTGCTAACTGGAAGGTTGATGGTTCAAAACCACCAGCAGCTTGGCAGGAGATTATGAGGCTTTCTGCTCCTAGAAAGATTTATAGCCCCGGAAACTCTAGGGTCACCATGAGTTAAAATTTCCATGATGGAAAACATTCAGTAATGATAGGCAGGTATCAGGAACACATCTCCTTGTTTTCATTTTTTAAATGTTCGTTATGAGTTGCATGAAAGTTAGCAGTGCTCAGAATGATAAATCCACATCCACCTCCTCTGCAAGTCCAGTATGCTCACCCATATTCAGTTATATCCTAGACAGCCTTGTCCTTTCTTTGTTATAAGTGCAAGACCTCCTGAAGAGCAAGGATGTTACTATGAGGACTAAGGTGTGCCTGACCCAAGCCATGGTAGTCTCCATTGCATCATATGCATGTGAAACTTGGATACTGAATAAAGAAGACCGTAGAAGAATCAGTGCAATTGAATTGTGGTGCTGGAGAAAAATATCCAAAGTCCTATGGACTGATAAAAGGAAAAACCTATCTGCATTGGAAGAAGTAAGGCCAGAGTGCTTCTTAGCGGCAAGGATGGCAAGGCATCGTCTTAGATACTTTGGACATATTATCAGGGGAGACCAGTCCCTGCAGAAAGACACCATGTTTGGTAAAATGAAAGAGGAAGACCCTCAATGAGATGGACTGACTGCATCGATGGGCTCAGGGACAGGCACAATGGTGAGGACTGTGCAGGACCGTGCAGTGTTTCAGTGTGTTGTGCCTAGAGTCTCTATGGGTCAGAGCCAACTCAATGATCCCTAAGAACATCAATAATATGGGTTCAGAGGGACCTTCTTGGCCCAGAATCTGGAGAACAATCTCCTGTTGGTAGATTACAAGACTTGAGAAGAATCTCAGGGTGTGTTTTAACAAGTCATCCTAAAAAGTGTTAGCGTTATATCAGTGAATGAGACACAAAGCTTCCCATCCCTGTGGAATTTATATTTTGATGGGAGAGAGACAATTAAAAAAAACCAAGAAGTAGATTGTCTAGTAAGTTAGAAGGCTATTGAGGCTGTACAGAATAAAATAAAATGAAAAGGCAGAGTGGAGAATGGCATCAGGAATGTTGACTAGGAAGAGCGTTCCAGTTTTAAATGCAATCAGTGGTCAGGAAAGGTCTTGCTGAGGAGGTGACCTCTGAGTGCAGGCTTGAGGAAGGTCAGCGATGCGCTGTGGAGCTATCGCGGAAAGATTCCAAGCAAACAGAAGTGCCGGTACAAAGACCTTAAGCAAAAGCATCCCTGGTATGTGCAAGAAACAGCAAAGAGGCCACAGTGTCTGCAGCAGAGTCAGCTAGAGATTAAACAGATGGATCCTGTGGGGCCTTGAGAACTTGGGCTTGTATTCTGTGAAATAGCAAGCCACTGGAAGACAGAAGAGTGACATGATCCGATACATGCTTTTAAAAGATCCCTCGAGCTGCTCTACGCAGAGTACATTTACAGAGGAGCAAGTGTGGAAGCAAAGAGACCTACTGTGGAGCCTACTCAGTCCTGCAGAAATGAAAGCAGGGAAAGTATAGAGAAGCAGTCAGACTCTGGGTTTCAAAGGCAACAGAATCTATCGATGGGTTGCTTGACTATGTGCTGTGAGAGAAAGAAGAAGGATACAGATGGCACCAAAGTCTCTTGAGTCGGAGCAGCTGCAGAATGAAGCTGACGTCACCTGGGATGGGAGGGCTGCAGGTTGGTGGTGGAGGTGGCAGACTAGAAGCGTCATTTTAAGTGTGAGCTCTGCGATACATGGAAGAGGAGATGTCAAGTAGGCTATTGGCTCGATGAGTCTAAAGATCAGGAGAAAGGTCTGGGCTGAAGATACCATTAATGGTAGAAAGCATCTTTGTTTCTTACTGTTTCCGTTGGGTTTCTCAGTGTGTGGAGCACAGAGGGAGCTGACGCATAGAGTCAATGAATGGTGCAATGGTTTATGGAGGAGGTGGAAGGGGGATGGGGAAGCGGAGGGGAAGGGGGGAGCAAACAATGTATTCAGGAGGGGAGGAAGCAGCACTAGAACTGATGGTCATGATGCATATACGACTCTTTTTAGAAGTAATTTAACCATGGAAGTGTATTACATGTGAATATTATATCCAGAAAACTATGGAAAAAATGAAAAAGAAACCAAAACAAACTCGACCAATGGTTACCATGGTGATGGAGAAAGAGTTGTTGCTTCGGGAGCTTTGAGTTTATGTTAATGGTGATGGAATACATGGGAAAAGGATATCAATAATACTTGTATAATCAATGGCACTGATTTATACATGTAGACATTGTGGAATTAGAGAATGTTTTGTTGTGTATATTTCTCCACAATTCGAAAGAAAATAATTACACGAATAACAACAAGCACAAGGAAGGTGAAAATGTTATAGAATTGGCTGTGGTGATAATGGTACCACTCTTCTTGATATGGTGGAGTTATTGAATTGTATGACATTTGGATGAAGTGCTAATAAAACTGTTGGTAAGGAAAAAAAAAACGAAAGAAAGTATTTCAAGCCATGAGCCTAGAGAAGGTCTCCGAGGGTGTGGGTGGAGAGAAAGAAGAAAAAAGGTGAAGAACCCAGCAAAACAAACAAACAAACCAGACAGGGAGTACAAGTCAAACTTAGGAGTATGGTTGGTGTCCTGGAAGTCAAGTGAAGTGAAGAAAGAGTGTGTCCAACTATTCCCAAGACTGCAACTAGGGTGAATGGAATGCTCTCCCCGCAAACAACAACAACAACAAACCCTTAAATGACTTCTCAAGGCCTTCCAAAAAAGTTCAAGGCATGACCAAGGCTTATGAAGTCATTCGTGAGCTGGCCCTCCCTTGCCCCATGCTAGCCCCCATCCTCCCTGAAGCACTTGCAGCTCCCTAAACACGAGGCAAGGAGCCCTAGTGACACAACAGTTAAGCAACCAGCTGCTATTCCAAAGCCCAGGAATTCATGTCTAGTGGCTCAGAGGGAGAACAGACCCAGTCGTGTGCTCCAGGTAGGATCAAACCCAAAGATGCATTGTCATGGAGTCAATGCTGCCTGCTATGGACCCGATAGGATGGAGTAGAGCAGTCCCTGTGGGTTTCCAAGGCTGTAAATCTTTACAGAAGCATAAAACCTTGTCTTTCTCCCTTGGGAGTGACTGGGGGCTTTGAACCACTGGTCTCAGTGTAAAATACCAGAAGCTTAAAAAAGCCGATGGGACAGTTCTACGCTATCCCATGGGTCCACTAGGAGTAGGAATTGATCGACGGTACTCCAAAACAACAGCATGAGATTCTCTTAGCAGTGAACTTTTGCACCGTTCTTTCTTTGCCTGAAGGATTCTTCTTCCTTCTTTCGCCTAGAAACTGACGTTGCCTCCTTCAGGGTTGAGCTCGGACAACACGCCTTTAAAGTCTTCCCCTACTCCAGGCTCACTGAGCAACTTTGTACTATTAGTTTCTTTTCTGCCTTCTCCAGCATTTGGGGAGTATTCTTTTTTGTTGTTGTTGTTGTTTTGAATTTACTGACAGAAGCTACATACCACATAATTCAATGGCTTGACTATGTTAAAAAGAGTTGTATAACGGAATGTTTGTGTGTTTTTTGAAGACAGAGGATGACTCTTCTTCTTCACAGAGAACTTACATTTACCAGGATAAGTATTTTTGAGTACACGAATAAAATATAAAATTCAGTCCCATCTGGGATGTGTGCGGATGAAGGATGGGTGGGACAGAAAGAGAATGCATCTGTAGAGCAGTGATGTGTTTATCAATGTTTAGCAAACAGCTTTGGGGGAGGAACCCTGATTTGTACTATTTGCTTACTTCCCTGATGCCCACCCACCATGTCTCTGATTTCAAATTACTAGTGTGTGAGCACTAAATAAAGGGAGAGATGTGAACAATTGGCTCATATCAGTCAGAGTAAGCTGGCTCTGGGGCATCACTGCCTGTAGGATGTGGGCTGATGGGATAGACTTGGTCATATGCAGAGTGATGGTCATTGGAGGCAGGGGAGCAAAAAGATGGTACAAAATGTTTGTCAACAGTGGGGGAGATAGTCATAAAGGTCAGCGGACAGACCTTGAATTAGGTATGGTATTGGGGAGATTTTTTGGCTAGTTTTCTTTTCTTTCTTTCTCCCCCCTGCCTTTCTTTTTATTCAGTCTTTTGTTTTGTCTATGTTATTGGTGTTTTGCCTGCCTATATAAGACAGGCATGGGAAGCAAGCCAAGGAGAAAGCAACAGGACTGACGGTTCCTGAGAAACTTGCGGAGAGGAAGAGATCAGAGAAAGGGATGGTGAGCAAACAGCCCATAGACAGGGGAACAACTAGGGAATTTAAAGCAACAATGAGGAGGACGTAGAGATTCCAGTGGTGTTGGAGTAACAGCAATGCAACTGAGAGGAATTTCTAAGGGTGAGTGTGATGGGGCAGAAGGAAGGTAAAAGGAAACAGAGGAAAGATCTAAGAAGTAAAGCTATGGATAGAGGTATAAACATAGGTGTGCACTTATATAACTATATTAATCCATAAAAATAGAGGTATTGGCCTATGGGCATATATTTATATGGCAATATATTGAGGAAGAAGATGGATTTTGGGCCTCTGTTCAAGCCCTCCCTCAATGCATGAACATTTGGTTCTAACAACCTCGTATTCTGTGATGCTCACCCTCCCATAATGCTTGCAGAAGACAAAAATGGTGCATAAGCAAATGTGGTGAAGAAAGCTGATGGTGCCAAGCTATCAAAAGATATAGCATCTGGGGTCTTAAGGACTTCAAGTTAAACTAACGGCCATCTAGCAAAGAAGCAACAAACCTACATGAAATCACACCACATGTGCAATCATTAGGTGGTGAAACCAGGTAACAGGCACCAGAAGACCCAAAACAACAACAAAAAAAAACATTGTTAAGAATAAAGGGGTCGTGCTTGCTTCGGCAGCACATATACTAAAATTGGCAAATGAGGGGGGTCAGAGCAGAAACCCAAAACCCATCTGTAGACAACAGGACATCCCTTCACAGAAGAGTCACAAGGAAGGGATGAGTCAACCAGGGCACAGTATACCACTGTTGAAACACACAATATTCTTCTGGTTGTCCTGCCTTTCAGTTCTGGGAGGCCAGAACATGTACACTGGTACCGACAAGAGCTCACAACACCCAGAATTCATGTCAGATAACCCCCTCAGGAACATAAATGGGAGTAGCAATACCAGGAGGGTAGTGGGAAGGTAGGAGAAGGGAATTGGAAGGGGGAACTGATTGCAGTGATTGATGCATAATCTACCCCCCAGCAGGAAGGGAGACAGAGGTAGGTGTAAGATATGAAAACAATAATAATTTATCAAGGGGTCATGATGCAGGGGGTAGGGGAAAGGAGGGAGAGGGAAAAAGGAGGAGCTGATACGAAGGGCTGAAATAGAAAGTAAATGCTTAGAAAATGATGATGGCAAATTTGTACAAATATGCTTGATACAATTGATATATGTCTTGTTATAAGAACTGTAAGAGCCCCCAATAAAATGATTAAAAAAGAAAAAGTTGGTAAAGGACAAAAGAGGAAATTAAGGACAGAATCAGGGAACACTAACATGTATGTGGCCTGTGAAGAAGGAGGGTCATATGAAGGAGAAAGGGATAGGGTGACCCGAGAGAAAAAATTCAGTGCAGTATCATGGAGGCCAGAGGATATGACTTCTCAAGAAAATCCCTAATATCACATCTAGCAGAGAAGTTCAATAATGTAAAGCATGGGTCGTGTCTATGTGTCTCCAAGTTCAAAGCTATTGCTCCGTAACCAGAGTGGGGCAGGCAACAGCCAGATGTGGAAACAAAAATGTTTGAGGAGAGAAGCATGTTCAGGACCTGAGTGGTGGGCATCTTGGGTGTTAAGTCATCACCGGAAATCCGACTGTTGCAATAGTTCAGCGCTCAGCTGCTCACAGAAAGGTTGGCAGTTCAAATCCACCCAGTGACTCTGTCAGAGAGAAACCTGATGCTTTCCTCCCATGAAGATTGCAGTTTAGAGAATCCTATGGGGCTTTCATTCTACTCAGTCACATGGAGCGGCTGCGTGTCAGAATCGGCTCCACAACATACAACAACAACTTATCTATTTCTGAGTAACAAACTACAGCAAAATGAATGAGCTTTCAATGACAGGAAGCCTGGGATCACAGCTCCCGTGGATCCAGAATGCAGGAGAAGCTTTAGCTGAGTGGTTCTGGCCTCTGGTCTCTCTTGAAAGTGCAGTCAGGATGTCGGTGCTGTCGTCGTCTGAAGGCTTGGCCGGTCAGGAAGACTTGCTCTACATGAGTCATCCACATAGCTGGCAAATTGCTGGCTGTTGGCAAGAGGTGTTCTTTCTTCCCCACAATGTGTCAGCTGGCTTTTCCCAGAAGTCACCTAACAGAGAGACACAAATGCGCCTTTGACTTAGCTCCAAAAGTCATGCAACATCATTCCGTGGCATTGGTCACAGAGGTAAGTTCTGATTCGGTGTAGGCAGGGAGTGGCACAAAGGTGCAGATACCGGTATGAAAAGATTACTGGGAGGGGCATCTTGGAGGGGACCAGGTGTGGCAGGGTGGTGAAGCAGGTAGGGTCAGCTGGCCTCAGAATTGCAAACAGAACTCTGCCATCAATCTGCTTCATGGAACCGCACGTCTATTTCGGTTCCCAGGTAGTATGGTCCCGGGAGAATGACATCATGTTTGGTGAAGTAGAGGGGCAAGCGAAAAAAGAGGCAGATCCTTGGAGAGATGGATCGACACAGGGGCTACCTCAATGGGCTCTAACATCACACCGATTGTGAGGAGGATACAGGACCCAGCAGGGTTTTGTTCGCTTGTGCGTTGTGTCGCTATGAGTCAGGGCGGGCTGACTTGATGGCACTTGACCTCATAGGTCAGCCTGGGCACGGGTGTAACCCACAGCCCTGTTGTTGGGGCTCTCTCAGTTGTAGACCCTTTCTTGGAAGGTACAGAATGATTGGACCTGGAAACATGCTCAGTCGGATGGAAGCAACCACGTTGTCATCAGAATGCTGAGAGGAATGTTTACCTTGACTCAGGGTTAACTCATGATCAGCTGACCTCTTTCTACCTCGGAGACACTTCTATCTTTTCCAAAAGCAAAATACACAAGTTGAAAATGTTCTTTCTTTCCAAGTTTTGTGTGTCAAAAACTTTCATGGCCTTATCGGGGTAGATAAGATGCCTCCTATAAAGTCTGAAGATTTGCAGAAATCTCCACCCTAGAATTTTCCAAGCACGTTGGGAAATTCTCTGGTGTTGCCATCTAGTGGTTCAATTTCGTAAGGACAATTAGTGTTTGGTTCAATCGAGCAATTCACCTGGTGTAAGCTCCTCCTAACCCATCCTGTTCAATGGTCGTCCGGATTCTGAGCAAGCACTTCTGGGGAGCTGTGTATACTAGGCGGCAAGGCAGCCTACACCTTTGCTGTAAAGTTTTCATCATCAGGATGTAGTGGGTTTGGGCTGTTTGTTTTTTTCTCCCCCAGGCCCCAAATTCTGCCGTAATCTATTTTCTATCTAATGTGTCCCTACCCGACCCCACCCTTACTACTTTTAAAAAATATTCAGAGATGGTGATTTAACATATTTCTCCAAATAGGTTTGTATTTAGTGATAGGCTTCCCAGGGCCCTTGGCATCCTGTGGCTGTCTTTCAGGCCAGGTTCCCTAGAGCAGGCTCTGAGGCAGTGCGGTTGGCAGAGTGATTGATCCGGAGAGCGCCCTCAGGAGACACATGTAGTGGAATGAGGACAACAGGACAGGGCAGGCGTGGAGCTAAGCAAGGCTGTGTTTGCAGCTGTAGACTTGCCTCAGCCTAATCTCACGGGCAGCGCTGGAGCAGGGGTGGCCCCACAAACTGGTCCCACCACCAGGCAAGGGCTTTGCTGTTTTGTACCTACGTCACTTACTCATTGGCTCTGCTTTACCCTGAGAGTCAGGGGTAACCTTGCTAACTGGTTCCCATCTGAGCAGCATATAGCTAGCTGTGAGTGGTTAGCATTCAACACCAAAGCAATTGGGGAATGGGACCCTCATAAAGGGATCTGAGCAGAACCTCTCTTTCTTTCTTAAAATAATTTTATTGGGGGTTCGTACAACTCTTTATCACAATCCATATATCAATCCATTGTGTCAAGCACATTTGTACATTTGTTGCCATCTTCATTTTTAAAACATTTTCTTTCTTCTTGAACCCTTGGTATCAGCTTCTCATTTTTTCCCTTCCCTCCCTCATGAACCCTTGATAATTTATAAATTTTTATTTTTTCATGTCCTACACTGACTGCTGTCGCCCTTCACCCACTTTTCTGTTGTCTGTCCCAGTGGGAGGGGGCCATACGTCAATAATTGTGATTGCCTCCCCTTACTCCCCCTACCCTTCCCTTACCCTCTTAGTATCACTGCTCCCCTAATTGGTCCTGAGGGGTTTATCTGTCCTAGATTCCCTGTGTTGCCAGCTCTTATCTGTACCAGTGTACATGCTCGGGTCTAACCAGATCTGTAAGGTAGAATTGGGATCATGATAGTGGGTGGGGAGGAAGCATTTAGAAACTAGAGGAAAATTGTCTGTCTCATCTGTGCTATACTGCACCCTGACTGGCTCATCTCTTCCCTGCGACCCTTCTGTAAGGGGATGTCCAGTTGCCTACCAATGGACTTTTCTCCACTCTGCACTCCCCCTTCATTCACTTTGATACGTGTTTTTTTTTTGTTCTGGGTCTTTGATGCCTAATATCTGATCCTATCGACATCTCATGATCACATAGGCTGGTGTGCTTCTTCCATGTGGGCTTTGTTGCTTCTCAGCTGGATGGCCACTTGTTTATGTTCAAGCCTTTAAGACCCCAGATGCTATATCTTTTGATAGCCGGGCACCATCAGCTTTCTTCACCACATTTACTTATGCACCCATTTGTCTTCAGAGAACATGTCAGGAAGGTGAGCATCATGGAATGCCTGGTTAATAGAACAAAGTACAGAACCTTTCTTTCTATACCTTCTGTTGATGTCCCATCCTAATGGATATGCCCAGATCAGGACCCCAATATCCTAGATGTGGTCTGACTTGGGTGGGTTTCCAGGGGACCATTAAATCTCATTCTACCTTTGTAATATAAACCCAAGTCTATTGCCATCAAGAAAATTCTAACTCATGGCAGCCCCATAGGATTTATGAGACTGTAAATCTTCACAGGAGAAATTTCTAAAGGAAGAGCTGATGACTTTGACCATTGCCTTGGCGGTTATTGGCCCAACACAGAAGCTTCTACTAAACCGGGGCTCTGCCCTTTGAGCACAACCTAGGATGAAGAGTCGAGATCTACACTAGAGATGTTTAGAGTTGTGCTAAACAGAATCTTACGATGTTTTTCACATAGAAGTACTCCCAAGCCAAGTCTCTTTCATGAATACTCAGGATCTGGTGATCTCCAAAGCAAACACACTTTCATTTCTTTAAAATTCTCTTTGGAGTTCCCATTCTAGCTTTCAGTCTAGACCTGTGCCTCTCTGCTCCATTCTCTACAGACTGGGCAAATAGATCTCTTAGGTGACTTTCAACATCCTGATCTGTTCTTGGCACATGATAGCTGGTCCTCCCTTCCTATCTCGCTCCTCTGGGGTCTGGCTCACTGCGCTGGCCTGTTTCTGCTCTCTTGCTGCCTGGTTTGAGTACCACAGAGGGAAAGTTGGTTTAAATGGCCAGAAGCAGGTCTGAGGCCAGAAGTCTAAAGGGTCAGCCAATATTGGGCAGAAACACCAGTCTGAGAGAAGCAGGCAGCCGGGAACTGTGGCAGTTAAATTGACCACGTTAGAGAACCAATATAGAAAACTCTAGAATGTCAGCATAGTAGCCCTGAGATTTCGGGTGGCTTGGCAAGAGACAGGGAGGTGCCTGGGAATAGTTTATTTATTTGTCTGTGGACAAGCAATACAAATTTTGTTTTGCATGTCCTATTAGTTTGAAATATTTATTAGACACTCAGTAGAGATGTTAAGCAGATGGTTGATAAAAAGAATCAAGTAATTCGCAATCAATAATATGAAAGTGATCACTGTTTTGTTTCTTGAGCAACAAGTCCCTCTGACGTCAGAATCCGGAAGATAAACAGCCATCCTCCTTGTGGGAAGGTTGCTTTCTAGTTGCCAAAATTACTCTTGATATCCTTTATTACAGGGAGGAAAATAAAGGTTCCAGATGGTGCTATCTACAAGCTTCACATTAAGGTCTTCTTGGGTTCCTCCCAGCTCCTCCACCACAATATATGATTAGCCCAGAAAGTCAAAGCCATTATCATATTCATTTATTTTTCATGAAGTTCTGTAATAGGAATCTGGGATTCAGCAAGTGGAGCTGAAAGCCAAATTAATAATGTATGTTAAATACAATGGAAAGGTGCTCTTTGTCTGACCATCCCCGAGTGAGTCAGTGTCAGTCCAAAGGCACACTGCGGCCACATGGTTGACCACGGCATCCCTTCTGCCAGGACACTGGTGATGAAAACACTCGAGGAGAAGCATTAGCTTTCAGCTAAGTCAGTGGTTCTCTAGCATTAAAACCAAAACCAAGTCACAATCAAGTTGATTCTAACTCATGAACACCCCATGTGTGTCAGCAGAGACCCATGCTTCCTGGGTTTCCAATGTTCATTCTAATGATGAATAGTCCTCCGGTCTTTCTTTCAAGGAGCCCTGCGGGTGTGGTACACTCCAAATTGGGCTGCTCATTGAAAGCTCAGCCCTTTGAAACGACCCACCGCTGCTATTGGGGAGAAGAGGCTTTCTACTCCCATAAAGACTTACCAGCCTCAGAAACCTACAGGGACAGGTCTACTGTGTCCTGCAGGGTCGCTGTGAGTCAGAACCAACTTGATGGCAGTCAGTTTGCTGTGGGGGTCTTCCAAGCTGCCTCGGGGTGAACTTTCTACCCAATGGTTAGCGGCAGAGTGTTTGCATCTCCCAGGGACTCCTCCCCTGTAGCAGTAGGCTGAAACACTATCTGAGGGTGGGCGATTCAAGCGCGGTTAATGTGGGAAGGACACTTTTCTCCTGCCCTTCCTTTGAGCAAATATCTGTTAAGTCCTGCCATGTATCAGACCCTGTGATAGCGCTTATTTCTCTCTGTCTCTCACTGCCATGAGGCCATGGTGACTCTTAGCCATCCTGGAAGACCTGACAGAACTTCCGGTGACTGTTTACAGGAGTAAATGCCTAAATTCTATCCTGAAGCAGTGACATCACGAGGGTTGGTGTCACCCAGTGCGCTAACTCACAGTGTCACCCTCTTCTCTCCCTTGGACCTCCACTCATACAAAAAACAAACTCGCTGCCATCGAGTCAATGCTAACTCCGACCAACCCCGTGTGGCTTCCCCAGGCTGTAATTGTTGACAGGAGTCAAAAGCCCAGTCTTTCTCCCTTGGAGCTGTTGGTGGTTTCAAACTTCTGACCAAGAGGATCTCAGCTCAGTGTGTAACCACTATACTACCAGGGCTTTTTGTGTTAGACTATTCAGAATTATTAGTAAAGTTTATTACCAGTTTAAATAATAGAATAAGACATGATAAATATAGTTATAGGTTAAAAACATCTAATATTCCTTATGTGACATGACTAATAACAAGAAAATGGTTGGTAAAATATTTCTACGTGAATTACAACATTGTTAGTTACATTATTAGTAACCATGTGGAAACCATTCAACTTTTTTCTCCTTTCTTTTATTTACTACTTCATTCTCAAAAACAGTTATTGATGATGGTTCACAAGTACTACTTATCTCAGTCTTGTAGGCAGACTACCAAAAAAATTGACAAAATAACTAACCATAAAAACAAGAGCAGCCACGAAAACAACAGCATATGCAAACAAAACCTCATGATTCGAAGCATCCTTGTAGTTGGGTAACGATGACAGCTCTGACTGGAGCACATTGGAAGATTCGTAAAAGAAATCACCAAAGTCCCCAGGGGAGAAGCATCCCAGCCTGTGCGATCTAAGGATTGTAAGTAATAAAATCCAAATCCAAAGGAGGGAATGGTATCAGAGCTTAAATTATGAACACTCAGTTTGCAGAAGGCTATGGATGGCAGTGGAAGCCTAAAATCCATTTGCAGAGTTCACACATGGATTAAGTTTCCAACGAATCCCCTCTGACCACACAGTGAGGGGCTGTGAACATCCTTGTTATCTGACAGAGAGCACGGTGAACTCAGCTATGGCAGATATAGCCCAATATGGGACCACTACGCCACCAGGAGGGAGGAGGCCTTCTGTTCTGTAAAATTTATTGACTCAGAAACCCCAAGGAGCAGTTCTGCTGTCCTATAGGACCACTATAAGTCAGAATCATCTCAGTGGCAGTGGTCTAAATGATTTTGATGCATGCGGTTCACATAACTCATTGTGGAAGAACTCTGCCTGTAGAAATCTGTGACTAATGCTGTGTTGGTCTCTCTAATGTGCATTTTATTCAGCTTGCCCCACCTGTCACCTATACACAAATGGTTATACTGTAGTTAGGTGACCACTCTTTTCTGTATTGCCACGCGCTTCAGGGAAGGCTCACTGGCCACAGGCACAGTGAGCATGTCCTGAACGTTCTAGGGTAATATTGGTTTTCCCATCCTCCTCTGCTGCAGGGATTGGTTTAGATGTGCCATGTTTCTCCCACTCATACACGCTAGTATGATAAAAACATAGAAAAGAGTAAGCATTGAGGAATATGTGCAGAAATTGATACACTCATACCTTGCTGGTGAACTTGCAAAATGGTGCAACTACTATGGAAAAACAGATGTCAATTCTTTATAAAGTTCAACATAAAACTATCACATGATCCAACAATTCCACTTTTGGGTATATACCCCAAAGAATTGAAAGCAGAGACTCAGACAGATACATGTACACTCAATGTTCATTGCCACATTCTTCAAAATTACCAAAAGGTGAAAATAACTCAACTGCCCATCAACAGATGAACAGATAAAGAAAATATGATTTATGCATATCAAAGAACATGATTCAGCCATCAAAAAGATCAATATATGTCACCACATGGATGAATCTTGTAAACAATTTGCTCAGCCCACATATGAAGGGCTTCAAAAAACTCACAGAAAATGGAATTACAAGAGAATGGAATTTTCCCACAAACTTTTTGATGTCCTCTCATATATGACACATCGAAAAGAGGCAAATCTAAGAAGACACAAAAATTAGTGCTTTTGCATCAGGATAGAACGATTCTGTGGTATCACTGACATTTCACTGAGCTGTCCAGCAGACTTTCTCTGATGATGGAAGTGGTTTCTGAGATAAGAGGCTGAAGAATGTTGTATTTTTAAACTTCCCATCACCCTGCCCCAAAGCCCCTGGTCACCAATAGTCATCTTTGGAAGCGGTCTGCGCTGGTGAAGCTTTAGTCTGAGAGACCTCATATGGCGTTGCTATGAATCCTGGGTTTGGTGTTGAATCTTCCGATGCTTTTGCAGGAGGCCTAGTGGCGGAGTGGGTAAGTGCTTGACTGCTAACTGAAGTCGGGGGTTCAAACCCATAAGCCAGTGAGGACTGTAGTCATGGAAACCTGATGGGACAGTTCTGTAGGGTCACTACAGTTCTCTGGGGTCACTCCATCCTATCCTACAGGGTCACTAAAAGTCAGAATTGACTCCATGATTATGACTTTTTTTTTTGGCTTTTATGTTTCTGTGCCTTTTCATGTGTTTTCACTGGAGGGTTAGTCAATAACTAGCTGTCCTGGGGGGAACGACAGGAATCCTGCTCCCATCTCACTGCCATTGAGTCGGTTCTGACTCAGAGCAACCCTATCAGTCAGAGTAGAGACTGGAAATCATGACAGGAGCAGCAATATTCATTTGTATCCCTCGGAGAAGTTGATGGTTTCGAACTAGTTACATTGTGGTTTGCAGCCTAATGTGTAATCCACTACGTCACCAGGGCTCTCTGCTCCTGCCCATCAAGGGCACTTCTCCAGGGACCAACAGAGCAGCAGGTCCCAGGAGCAGGTGCATTCCCATGGCTCTCTCATGAGGAAGGGGGCGCTAATGACAAAGCAGCAGGGACCACCACCCAGAGCCCCTCAGCAGGCGTGAGCGCTCCCAAAGGGAGGTTAGGCAACACCTCTTCGCGTGGACCACAGTGGGGATTCAGAATCTCCTGGGATTCCTCCTAGGGCACACTTTTAATGTCCTGGCATCCCTAGAGTGCAGACACATTCTAACAATATCAGCCTGGCTGATAGACAGTCACTCCAGTGATGGTCAGATTGCAGGCGGGACAACAGACGCTCAAGGTGTGGCCTCTCAGGGATAAAGGAAACCTGGCCCAGTGAGAAAGACCTAGAAAAGTGTGTGTGTGTGTGTGTGTGTGTGTGTGTGTATGTCTCCAGAGAGGACTTAGAACAAAGAAGGGTGTGTGTGTGTGTGTGTGTGTGTGTGTGTGTGTGTGTGTGTGTGTCCAGAGAGGACTTAGAACTGCTGCGGGAACTGTCTTGCTGGCTATCGTGCCCCACAGGAAAGAAGATGAATGGATAAGTTGTTGGTATGCTTTGTCATGCTTCTATATTTCCTTACACTTGACATCAGCCTGTCCTTTGGAGTCCCTGGATGGTGCAAATCGTTGAGCTACTAAACAAAGGGCTGGCAGTTTAAAGCCACGGGAGGTACTCTGGAAGAAAGGTCTGGCAGTCTGCTTCTGAGTGATCACAATGATGAAAACTCTGTGGTGCTCAGCTCTACCCCTGGATCAGCAGGAGCTAGAATGGACTCCATAGCAACTGGTGTGGGGTGGTGCTCTTTGCTTACCTTTTCTTGGGACGTCAAGTTTAATATCATATACAGAGACAAATATGAAGCCCTGGTAATGTAATGAGTTACACAAGGTCAGCAGTTTGAAACCACCAGCCACTCCTCAGGAGAAAGAAGAGGCTTTCAACTCCCACACAGAGACCCTTGATAATTTATAAATTATTATTTTGTCATATCTTGCCCTGTCTCCCTTTACCGACTTCTTTCTTGTCTGTCCCCCAGGGAGGAGGTTACATGTAGATCTCTGTAATTTGTTCCCTCTTTCCCACCCACTCTTCCTCTACCCTCCCAGTATTGCCACTCCCACTGCTGGTCTTGAAGGAATCATCCACCCTGGATTCCCTGTGTTTCCAGTTCCTATCTGTACCAGTGTACGTCCTCTGGTCTAGCCAGACTTGCAAGGTAGAATTCAGAACATGATAGTGGGTGGGTGGCGGGGAGGAAGCATTTAGGAACTAGAGGAAAGTTGTATTCTTCATCGGTGCTACATTGCACCTTGACTGGCTCATCTCCTCCCCTAGACCCCTCTGCAAGGGGATCTCCAGTGACCTACAAATGGGCTTTGTGTCTCCACTCCGCACTCCTCCCCTCATTCACTATGGTAAGATTTTTTGTTCTTTGATGCCTGATACCTGATTCCTTCGACACCTCGTGATCACACAGGCTGGTGTGCTGCTCACTTGTTCCTGAGAAGCGAGCAAAGGAGCTTCACACTCATAGTCTTCTTCTTGGGGTCAAAGTTAGAAACGAGACACTAAACCACCCGGATGCTCTTCCAGCCATATCTCCCCAGGACTTGCCAGTCCAACGTCGGCTGCCATGACTCCTGACACTGCCTGAAGTCTGTTCTTCGCTCCTGGGTCCTACTTTGCTTACCTGTACAGCCCCGCAATTGCCTCTCTTGTCACCCTCAACAGCCTTCAGTCAATGGTTAGAGTGTATAAGTACTGCAGTTCGTCATTGTTTAGTGGGACACCTGAGCACGAGCTTACACGAGTTCTCTGCAGGGACTGAATTCCAGTTGTCCCCGTGGTAAACAGCATAATGATTTTCCTTTTAGTAGTTGTCTTTTATTTATTTATTTTAAAAAGCATTTTATTGGGGGCTCGTACAGCTCTTATAACATATTTGTACATATGTTGCCAGCATCATTTTCTAAACATTTACTTTCTGTTTGAGCTCTTGGCATCAGCTCCTCCTTTTTTCCTCCCTCCCCCTTCCCACCCTCATGCCCCCTTGATAACATAAATTATTATTATTTTCATGTCTTACACCGACGGCTGCTTCCCTTCACTCACATTGCTGTTGTTCATCCCCCTGTGTGTGTGTGGTGGGGGGGGGGGAGGTAATTTCCTTTTCTGTACTTATTTCCCATCCTGCTGATGTTGTTTTTACTTCCCAGACACATGACTTGAGACTGAATCATTGTCTCCACGTCTGCTTTTGGACACGGCATCGATGAAGATGCTAAATGAGGGCTTCCCAGGGACATAATTGCCGAGAGACAGGTCATCTACTGCTGCTGCGTGGTTAGTATGATTCTCATTAGCAAGCGTAGGTGTCATAAAACATGCTGCTTCCTCCCACATCCCTTTCATCAGTACCACAGTGAGACCATGTTCCAGACCTGTCCGACCCCTCTGGGTATCTCAGTTGGTTCAGAACTTGAAAGGAGAATGGGAAGTTATTAATCCAATGTCTTGAGACGGTTACAAGAAGCACTGTAGAGAGATGGGAAGCCAAGATAAACCAGAGTGATAGGCCAGATATTTGCGTTAGTTAGCTGCGTGAGGGGAGAGCCCCCCACCTCCAGTTTGTAGAGGGGGAGGCAGAGCACACAGCACGCATTTAGCAGAGTAAGAATTCTGGAGCAAAACCAGGGCAGAAGGCCAACAAAAGGAATGCTCAGGGGTGTTTGAGATGAAAGGTTGTTGTTGATACTAGAGCCCAGTGATCAGAACTGGGTTACTGGGCTCAGAATGGAGGAACATCACTTATGTAGCTTGTGGGGCAGAAACTGGTAAAACACATTGATCAGGCTGAGATTGAAATGGAGATGAGGAGACTGGGCAGCAGACGAGAACACGGTAAATCCAACTGTGGGCAGAAGAAAAAAAAAGCCAAGTAAGGAAACAGGCTGGTACTAATCAATTCTGTGATCAAATATTTAAAGAACTGGCTCACTTTGCTCCTTGCTTTCACTGTGCTTTGTGAGCCCTAAGAGAGAAGATGTGATTCTTTAGTGCAGTGCCCGTGCTCAGATTGTGCCACAATGGCCGTCATAGGCTTGCGTCCTTTCTGCCAAGGCTCAGGTGCTGCGAAGGCACACCAATCCCCCCCCCCCCCCAATAAAACCCCAAACCCAAACTTGCCATGGAGTCAACTCCAACTCCAGCTGCTCTACATGACTATAAACTTGTCCTGATCCTACTAGGTCACATACCAGGTACACCAGGTGAGGGCTTTGTCACTTACAAGTGACAGAAACCCGACTCAATGCAACTTAAGCAGAAAGGTAAATCATTGGTTCAAATAACTGAAAAGAATCCTGGCCTCGCTTAGAGTGTCGGAGGAATCTGTTGTTGTTGTTGTTGTTGTCGAGTCAGTTCCAACTCATAGTGGCCCTAGGTACAACAGAGTGCAACACTGCCTGGTCCTGTGTCCCCTTCACCCTTGTTCTTATGTGTGAGCCCATTGATGCAGCCGTTGTCTCGATCCATCTTGTCGAAGGTCTTCCTCCTTATCGCGGCCCTGCTACTTGACCAAGCATGACGAGACTTCAGGGACTATGGGCTCCTGGCAACATGTCCAAAGAACGTGAACTAGAGAATCTAGGGCCACGGAAACTAGAAGCCTGGATTCACAGTCGGCTCTGACCCATAGCAACCTGATGCACAACTCTGCATGGCCCTGTGTCATCCTCGCAATCGCTCCTATTCCTGAGCCCAGTGACGCAGCCACTGTCAGTCCATCTCACTGAGAACCTTCCTCTTTTTCACTGCCCTTCCACTTCACCAAACAGCCAACCTACTGTGCAGCCATAGTAATCGAGACAGCCTGCTGCTGGTACAATGATACAGTCCAGTGGAACAGAATGGAGAATCCTTACATAAATCGGTCCATCTGTGGATAGGTGATCTTCACAAGGGGCGAAGTCCCTTAAATGGGGAAGAAACCATCATTATAGCAAATACTTACTGCCTTGGAGTCAATTCCGACCCTTAGTCACCCTACAATATATCAGCGTCTACAATTGTGTATGTAAAGTGATCCACAGTCGAGGACAGACTCTCTCTACTCACTCCCTGGGAGACACTGCAGCGGACAAGACACATGGAACTCCACTAGTGCCCAGAGCTGGAGAAGCCACATGGACCTACCATGATGCAACCAGAGCTCTGAAGCCAGAGAAGCCACGTGGAGACCCCTGCCAGCGCTGAGATGCTTAGAACGCCAGGATCCACAGACTTTCTACCCATTGGCCTGTGATCTTCCTGCATTCGGCGTCATTGCATGTGATTCCTGAGTCTGAAGAGGATTTTATAGATTGGTATCAGACATGGGCTAATATCAGGCTTATGGACTTGATCTGGACTGGGCTGGGATGTTTTCTCAATATTCAACTGCTCTTGTGTATAAACTTCTTTGTTATACACACAAAAAAAATGATCCACAGTCAAACCTAGATCTTCAGGTAGGTGTGCTTCCTTACATCTTCCACACCTCTTTATCATTCCTAGCTCCTAGGTAGCCATTCATAAAGTATTGATTGTGGCAGGATTATCTGTGATAGTAATTACCATACACAAAACTAACCAACTCACTGCCATCAATCTGACTCATAGTAGCCTTATATAGGGTTTCTCCGTGGTGGCGTAGTAGGGGACAAGTTGGGCTGCAATCTGCAACATCAGCAGTTCAAAACCACCAGCCAGCCACTCCTTGGAAGAAAGATGGGGATTTCTACTCCTGTAAACAGTTATGGTCTCGGAAACTCATGGGGCGGTCCTACCCTATCCTGTAGGGTCACTATAAATCACCATCAAATTGATGGCAGTGAGTTTAGTTTTTTGTTCTGTTTTAGAGACAGTAAATCTTTATGGGAACAGTTTGAACTGCCTACCTTGTGATTGGCAGTGTAATGCTCAGCTGACAATGCCACGGTGCTCTTTAGTAATGATCATATTTGTTCTTTATTCTTACACGTTCATCTAAACATTTTTCTTTGCCTTGGTCATCTTGTGCTGACTTTCCTGGACGGGTATCGCCTTTCCCATCACCTTTATAAACGCATGCCTTCTATCCAGTGAGAGATGCCAACTGGGTTAAGGAAGCAAACTGGAAAATTAAGAGGTCTGGTGAGCAGACAAGAATCAGATGGAGCTCTGAGCACGAATGGCAAGGTCTCGGGCTGTACTAAGGTGCCCTGGTGGTCTAGTGGGCTAGGATTTGGCTGCCAACAGTACACTCAGCATTGGAACCCACCAGCTGTGTCACAGGGGGAAGGTGAGGCTTTCTTCTCTCCTCAGTATGCACCTCAGAAACCCAAAGGGACATTGTGGGGTCGCTATGAAATAGAATCCATGATGGGAGAGAAAGGGAAGAGGAAGGAGAGAGACTGGCAATTGTGAGCCTTGCTACTCAAAGTGTAGACCAGCATCACCTGGGATCTCATTAAAAATGCAGACCCATGATCTCACGCCAGATCCACTACGTCAGCATCTTAGGAGCCCTAACCTAGGGGCTGATGAGGTTGAGAAGCTCATACTGCCGTGGGGTTGATTCCAACGCATAGGACCCTCTGGGACAGAGCAGAGCCACCCCTGTAGGTTTCTGAGCCTGTAACTCTTCAAGGGAAGAGAAAGTCTAATCTTTCTTCCTGGAGGTGACTGTTGTTTTTGAATTGCGGACCTGGGGATAAGCAACCCAGTGCGTAAGCATTACACCACCAGGGGCGAGTGAGACTGAGAACAAAGGGGAAAAAATCATTAGGAGGGAAAATGACGCCAAGAAACCAAGAGGTTAAAGTGTTGATCAGCTCCTCTATGTGGACGTTGCAAACTTGCTAAATAAACAATTTTAGCACCTACTTCCAATCTTGCTCCCATAATCTGTTTTTCTCCAGCAGCCAGAGAGTTAAAGGCCTTCAGTGAGCTTCATGGGTAAGGGCGTTTGACTTCAGAGTGATAAGAGTTTTAGAAACTAGAAAGAGTTTTAAATTAGCTAGAGGAGGGGCTACATAACATTCTTAATGTACTAAGGGCCATTGAAATTTCCACTTTAAAGTGACTAAGTTTAGGTGAATTTCCCCTCAACAGCTGAGGACAACTAAAGCTTCAGGGAACTCCAGTGCTTCCCGCCATACAAACATCCTATGTCAATTCATTGTCCCGGCCTGTGAGGTTGTCCTCTGTGACCTTGCTCCTGCCCAGTAATTTAATTTGGTTGTTGTTGAAAACATGTGCAGCAGAACAAACACCGGTGCAGTCGTTGCTGCAGGTGACACTGATTAAGTTATGCAACTATCTTCACTCTCCTTTTCTGAATTGTTCTTTCACCATAGACATACATTCACGGCTCCGTAAATTTCTTCCTCTGTAACTTCTGGGATGTTGTCAATTTGATCTCATATAGTTCTTTAAAAAGGCACAATTCTCAAAGGAGACATTCCGTACTAGTTGAACTAAACTATTGTTTGCGTTAAAGAAGACTCCAGAGGAGGTTTTTGTTTTAAAACATTCTCTCATGACTATTTGCATGGGCTCGCCCGTCTCCATGGCTCTAGATGTCAGGCTTCCGGGGCATTTGAACTTCTGTTCTACATTTCCAGTCTGCTCCCCACTTTTGATTCCGATTTTTCCTTAGAACCTTTGATCACAATGTTTATTAATCATGGTGAAGCGAAGGAGAAGTGGGGAGGGAGGGGAAAAAAAAAGAGGACCTGATGCAAAGGGCTTAATTGGAGAGCAAATGCTTTAAAAATGATCAGGGCAATGAATGTACAGATGTGCTTTACACAATTGATGTATGTATGGATTGTGATAAGAGTTGTATGAGCCCCAATAAAATGATTAAAAAGAAAAAAAATCATGGTGAAGCGCTATCCAGTTCTTTGTCTTCCGGTAAAAGAGGCCATTGTTCACAAAGGCAATTAACCACACATTCCATTTCCTCTCAGATTCTTTGCTCTCCCCCTCTGTTGCTCCAGGTGGACGGAAAACAATGATTTTCACTTGGATGGCTGCTCACCATTCCTGAGCCCTCAGGCCCCACCAGGAAGGCGAGCAGAAACACCAAACATGGTACGAGGCGGATTAACCGTGAAACTACACTGAGAAATGTACTGTGCTACATATATATTTCAAACTTACCTTCAAACTTACCTTACCTGATGGCATAGTGGGTTATAAGTTGGGCTGTCAACTGCAAGTTCAGCGGTTCGACTCCACCAGTGGCACCCAGGGAAAAAGAAGAGGTTTTCTGCTCTGGCAAAGATTTACAGCCTTGGAAACCCAAAGGTTCCCTGCCCTGTGGGGGTCACTATAAGTCACAATCAACTCAATAGCAGTGGGTTTGGGATCAGATTGATTAGAATCCAATAAGATCTTATTATCTTCATTTCGTAGTTGGGAAAGCTCAGAATTACTTTTGTCTATGCATATATTGGATAAGCCAGTGCTTTCTAAGGAATGTTGTTCAGAAAATAAGCTCCCAAGCTGTCCCATGGAAATGGTCTGTGGGCAATTGTGAGTGGGAAACCTCTGCGTCACGTTAGCTTCTTAAAGGTTCTAAAACCCAAAGCAAACACACTGCTATCAACTCAATGCTGACTTCTAGTGATCCCTCCCTGTGGGTTTTCGAGACTGTAACTGTTTGTAGGAGTAGAAAGCCCAGCTGCTCTCCTGAGGAGTTGGTGGTTTGGAACTGCTGACCATGCTGATCACAGTCCAACTCATGGCTTTTATACCATCAGGGCTCCGTAAGGTCCTAAGAGTCTACTTGGGAAACTTTATGAATGGTAATCTGTTAGATATTGATTAAAAAAAGTCTTTTGCACAGTTACTGAAGCCCTCATGCTTCTATATACACATTGAGGTAGTTAAGTTTATTGTGCCAACCTGACTGATAAACACATGTGGGGTTAATTGAAGGGCAGAGGGATAAATGACTCGGTGAGCCTTGCCTTTCTAGTTCTTGGGTCTCTTGCTTTCTGATGGTTGGACTAGAGTACAGCTGTCTTAGCCAATTCCCTGCTTTAGCTGGCAAGGCTCACTTCCTGCAAGACATCCCCAAGGAGAAGCCACATGGACCTGCCTCGATGCAGTCTGGGGTGCTGGAGCAGCTGTGTGGAGACTCCTGCCAGCGCTGAGATGCTGACACACTCACTGACTCGGCTTTCTTCCTACAGTCGGCATCATTCTGTCTGTTTTATGAGATGGAGGACTTTGTGGACTCATGTTGGACGTTGGACATATGGGTTAATGTTGGACTTGTGGGCTTGGGATGTTTTCTTGATGCGCACTTAACCTTTATATAAAACTCTCTCTTACACATGAGTTTCTGTGGATTTGTTTCTCTAAAGTACCCAGACGAACACAAACATTCTGTTGTTCCCTCGTTTTCACAGAGGATTTGTCTCTAAGGCCAGTCTCTCTAACTATGTGCAGGACCCTATTCCCTCCTCCTCCTTTTTGAAGATTTTAAAATCTTCTTTATCTGGGCAATTACCCTGTCCCCAAGTACCTTTCCCATCAGGTCTGCACAAGTCAAGAGCCTCCTTCAGGCCTCACTTTCAGTATGTGCATGGAGCAGCAAGCAGCATTAGTTCCACCTGGGAGCTTGTTAAGAGATGTAGCATCTCAGGCTCCATTACAGATCTGCTGAATTAAAATCTGCATTTTAATAAAACTCTCCAGTGATTTCAATGGGTGCCCATTAAAATTTGAGAAATGCTGTTTTAGAAATCACAGTCAGAAAAAAAAAGAAAAGAAATCACAGTCAGGTTTCTGGTGTAGAACTGTAAACCAGATTTTACACAACCTTTGCCCGATTCCATGTTTTCTCTCTTTGGGGGATTAATTATCCAAAACTAGTTTCTCTAGAATTCTTTTTGGAAGACAGTGACAGCACCCTGCCCCCTTGCTCTGCATATTCGGTACTACTTGAGGTCGGCTGACCAGAGGGCAGAGATCAGAGATCATTTGTAGAGGATTTTCTTCTTTTTTGTAGAAATTACATTTTCAGAGTGACTCAGTCACTCACTTACCTGGTTTCCCCAAAAATAAGACAGGGTCTTATATTAATTTTTGCTCCCAAAGGTGCACTAGGTCTTATTTTCAGGGGATATCTTATTTTTCCACGAAGAATACAGTACACATTTATTGTTTATTGTTTAATTAAAAGAGACCTTGCACTTCCTGTCTGCTCTGGCTGCGCTTTGGCCAACAGCGAGCTGCATGGCGGTGCCCACCGCTATGGTCCAGAGTCCAGAGTTATGGTAGCTTAAGGGTGGTCCTATTTCTTGGGGGGATGCCTTATATTTCAGGGAAAGGCACAACTGTAAGTAGGTCTTATTTTCTGGGATGTCTTACTTTTGGGGAAACAGGGTATCTATTTTTCAGGCGATCTTAGCCAAAAGGCCGTCAAGTGATCACCTATCTGTTCTTATATCCACTCCCTCCCTGGTATTTCAAGGAGCTGACCTCACTACATTTTCTAGGCTCCCTTGGGTGCAGCCTGGAGTAAGCTCTGGTGGAAGGCTGGTGAGTGGAAGGAAGAGTAGGTTGTCTTCATTTGGTGGTACCACCCTTGTGATTCCCATCTGGTTCTTGGGCTCTGCTAACACCTCTTCTTGCCTTTGTTTCCTCAGCCCTAGAGGTGGCACCAACTTCCTACTTATCAATCTTCTTTGGCTTTTGGAGTCCCCCTGACTACTTTTATAACGTAGATCAACTGGCATTCATTTGTTTTCCTTTGGGATTCTGACTGATAGGTACATCGAGGTATTGGAAAATAGGGCTGAGGGAGGAAGATCATTTGAGAAACAGTAAAATTCCACTTCATTTGGTGGACTAACTTGAAGAGAGGCACCTCTGGGAAAGCAAAGGAGACCAAGAGACAATGAATGGCAGCGCAGTAATGCTGATAAGCTTCTATCTGTGCATCACTCTTAGAGCAGTTTCACTTGAAAGCTAGTATTTTCTACCTGTAGAGTTTGTGGGGACGTGTGATAAGGGCAGAAAAGGGCAAGATATAGAGGACAATCGTCTCCCTGAATGAGTTTTCTTGTTATTGTCAGTAAGTCAGCCATAAATAAATCAGCACTGTCATCCAGTTGCTGGGGTGGAGATCAGAAACTTCTTCTGGAACCAGGTTCATGTTGTATCCATCACCTGGCTGGGTTGGGCCACCTGCTGAGCTGTCACCGTTGGTGGTTGGGACCTGTTGTGGAATGTCACATTTTTACAGTCATCCCAGATTGCTGAGCGATGGCTCACTCTGGCATCTGCCTCTTGGCCGAGGAGGACAGGGCATTCTTTCATACATAATAGATTAAAATAAAACAAAAAAACAAGGGAGACAGTCTTTTTTCCCCCTCTCTCAAAGTCTGCTCAAGCAGCAGGCCAGAGCCTACCGGATAGAACCCTTTCAAAGGTGAAAGAACAGAATTCTGGAATCCCACACTTCTGAAACACTTACAGATGACAGCTTACCAGGCAGAATTTTTACAAGATGATTCTGTAATGAAAACATAAATAGCCAAGCTAGAAATAAAGAAAATATATTTATTGAAAACATTGCATGAGTGTTCACAGCTGTACAGATATGTGAGGCAAGTCAAAAAGTATTGCTTTAGGGAGCTACAATGAGAACGAAAGGAAAATGTTCTGAAATTGTGATGATTAACTGTTTTTTATTAAGTCTTAATATGACTGAATGATTAAATTGTATATGTGGCTTACATGTCAACAAAACAAATCTAAAAAGTATTGGTGCAAAACATAGCAACACTTATTAATCAAGAACATAAAAATGTGAAGTTCTTTCTTCTTGACAGACCCTCTGTTGAGGTCCACATACTCCTGAAGACGGTGTTTCTCTCTCTCTCACCCCGTCCCAAAGGGTTCTGTGCTCTTCAATTTATAGCACGTGAAAATGGCATATTTGGCTTATTAGGCAGCAGTGACTCAAACTGTGTTCCTTCTCAATGGTCTTTGAGTTTGGGGTGAAGGGAAGAAGATAAGGTGCAACACCAGACGGCGGGTGGATGGGGTAAGGTTTCCCACTGCAATTCTAAGAGGATAGCTTAGCCATCGTTTCCCTTGAACAATGAGCAGGTACATTGTTATAATGGAAATATTCCTTCCTGACATTTTTCTGGCTTTTCTCACCCATGTAGTTTTTAATGTTCTACAAACTTCTTCCAACCAAGTCTCATGGTCATTCTGTATCCTTTGAGAAAATCTATCAAGATTACCCCCTTTGAAATCCCCCCAAAATTGGTCATAACTTTCTGAGTTAACCTTTTGCCTTGAATTTCGCTGGCCCAGAAGATCCCTGCAGATGCTACTTTTGAATGGACCTTTTCCCCCTTATTTTGTTAAGGTAGCCCGATGAGATGAAGGAGCTCTGGTAGCTGGTGTATTACATGTTGAAGTGCTAACCACAAGTGCAGTTTGAAACTGTAAGACTTCTTCAGTGGGTAATACCTTGGTTCTTGGCTTCGCACAATGAAAGAATTCACGTTGAAGCCTGTTTTGTAACCCAAGTGGGTTTTATGAAGGTCAGGACAAGTTTCATATTTTACAGTCTCAAAGGGTGCATGATTGGGCACAAGCAACCTCGTGGAAAAGAGCACCCACATGTGCAGAACTGGAGGTGGGTGGTGGTGTTGGTATTCCAGAAACCAAAGGGTCAAGGGAGCAGGGATCAAGAGGGGAGCATGTAGGCCAGAGTGTGAGGGGGCTAGAGTGCTGGGGCAAGAGTGAGTCCCAGAACGTGCTCCCTGCCTTTATTCCAGCCTACCTGCTGACTGGGGTAGGCATGGTTGAAGGTATTGGTTGGCCCCATTGGCTGGGTTGAGCTCACCTGGGTGATGTCACGAGCCTGGGCCTAGTCTGGATCTCCCAGGTGTACCTCCCATCTGGCTTGGGGTTTGAGTATGTACATGCTGTTTGGGGTCTTCATAGGTGTCTAATGGTTGCCTGATTTTTTCCCTAGCCTCTTCTATGGGAGCCTTTGTAGGCATGGGAGGGACACCCCCCTTCCCTAAATCTAGCTCCCTATCAAAACCATCAGCGTCTGAAGGAGAAAGACGAGGCATTCTAGTCCCGTAGAGTTACAGCCTCGGAGACTCACAGGGTAGTGCCACCTGTCCTACAGTTCCAGCTCAGCAGGACTCTACAGGCCAGATTCTAACCGCCCCTGTGGGTTTCTGAGACAGAAACTGCTTGTGGGTTACACAGGATACTTGGTGGTTTCGTACTGCTGACCTGGCTGCTAGCAGCCCCACACATAAGAAGACAGGAATTATAGTGTGCCTTGAAGAACAGGCATTGCCAAGGCAGTGAGAGCAGACAGATGTGAGGTTCCATAAACAAGTGCTTTGCTCCCAGCAAACCTCGCTCTGGCTGCCAGCTCTTGGGCGTGCCCCTGGGGAGCTGCCTAAGAGGGGTGGTGGGAGTTGTCTGAGGTGAGAGCACTCCACAGGGAAGGAATGCTGAAGTGGAGACTTGGCCAAAGGTATTGACTGAGATTAGAGGTCCCACCTTTTTGCCATGTTTGAGGAGGGGATGACCGAACATTGTTCTCCCGGCTGCCATGGGAACCCATTTCTCCTCTGGACCGGAAGGTGCAGTCATGAGCCTGCCTTGTTCAGTTTCAGCTGTCTGGTTGCCCGACACAGGGTGGCCCTATGCACAAACGAGTCAGACCACTGTGACCTAGAGTTTGTATTGGCTGATTTTTGAGAAGCAGATCACCAGGTCTATTCTGATCTGGAAGCTCCCCTGAAACATGCACAGCATTATAGCCTCTCGAGAGCCCGCCCTGAAAGATAGGTAGCAGCTCTACCCAAGGTGTGTTGGTTGGAAGGTGAGAATCCTATCACCAATCCACCACAAGCAACCCAGACCTTTTCAAATGTGGAACACATTATCTCTGCTTCTTTTACTGCCTCATTGATGTTAATGTCTTCCATTTGTTCCCTTGGAGTCTAACACCCCATAAGCCTTGGGAAAAGAAAATTCTTTGTAAAACAAAATTGTATGGTTGGGAAAATGTCAGCTCAAAGTTTAAAACATGTTCGTGATTTTTTTAAATCACATCCACTGTGTCAAGCCCATTTGTATACTTGTTGCCATCATCATTCTTAAGACATTTTCTTTCTACTTGAGCCCTTGGTATCAGTTTCTCATTTCCCCCTCCCTCATGAATCCTTGATAATTTATAAATTATTACTTTTTCCATGTCTTACACCGACTGATGTCACTCTTTACCCACTTTTCTGTTGTCCATCCCACTGGGATGGGGTTATATGTAAGTCATTGCGATAGGTTCCCCCTATCTCCCCACACCTTCCCTTACCCTCCTGGTATGGCTACTCTCAATATTGGTCCCGAGGGATTTATCTGTACTGGATTCTGTGTTTCCAGCTCTGACCTGTACCCGTGTACATGCTCTGAGGTCTCCCCATATTTGTCAGGTAGAATTGGGGTCATGATAGTGGGGTGAGGAAGGATTAAAGAACCAGAGGAAAGTTTATGTTTCATCGGTGTTTTACTGCACCGATTGGCTCGTCTCCTCCCTGCGACCCTTCTGTAAGGGGACGTAGAGTAGCTTACAGATAGGCTTTGGGTCTCAACTAGGCACTCCCTCATATTTTCTTAATTTATGTATTACCCTTAAAAATTAGCGAAAAACCAGTGCTTATAAATCCTTTTGCTCCTTCTGAGGCAGTTCCTAATCACAAGAGGATCTTTTCTTCACTAAATACAAAATCGTCCTTATAATGGCCTCTTCTGAGCGTGAGGATGAGTGAAAGGTGTAGGAATTCCAGATGGGTGAAATGGGGCACAGCCAAGTGGGTAAGGGGGGGTGTTACAAAGCTAAAGTCTGCATAGGGAGGGTTAAGGCATTAATCAGGAAGGAAGCAGAGGCTTTGAGAACTTGAAACGAAAAAATCCAACTGCTATCAAATTGATTCCAACCCATAGCAACCCTATGGAACCTGAGGGTCTCTAAGAGTGCAACTAGTTACAGGATTAGAAAGCCTCATTTTTCTCCCACTAAGAGGCTGGTGGTTTTGAACAGCTGACGTTGTGGTTAGTAGCCCAATGAGGAGGTTTAAGTAGTGTGATTGAAATACTGTGTACTTTATAATGTAAACCATGCCTTTTGTTCTTCCTACAAAAATCTAGACTTTGGAGTAAAATATCCACTTCTCATTATAGAGGGGAGGAGTCCATTTTCTTTGGAGATGCAGTGGCTGCGATGGGCTAACTACCCCTGAGGCTCGGCTGACTTATAGAAGAGTATCATGTACTCATTTTAAAGGTTCAAAACATACAGAAACACACAAACTAAAAGTAAAATCTACCCCCATCTTCTGATCCGTTCTGTTGCCCATGGTTAAGTTTGGCATATATCCTTCAAACTTTTTTCTTTTCCTGAGCATATACAACATACTGCTTGGGCTCAAAAAAGAATTCAAGGTTGAAAGTAAAATTTTCTTTATAATTAAAAAAATATAATAGTTTCATTGATGTATCTTACACAACCCAATATATCTATTCATAAATAATTCTCAATTCTGTTGTTCAGGCCCCTGGAGAGGAGTCATACAATAATCAATGCTATCAGCTCCCCATAGCCCCCTTCCCCACCCCCTTCCCCACCCTCTTTCTTGTACCCGTAGGAAGCCGTTACTCCCGTTACTGTTTCTGCAGGGTTATCTATCTTAATTTTCCTATACCAAACAATCTTACATATATAAATAAGCATCATGTGAATCAAACATGATTAATGAGCTAAAACAAATACCAACACAGGAAGGGGAGGAAGTACTGAGTAACTAGAGGATATTTATGTGGTTCTCATTGGTGCCTTACTGCATATTCCCTGTGGCCCTACTGAGAAGGACCTTACGATTACTTTGCAGATGAGCTTTGGGTCTCTATTGCATTCATGTCCCTTCACATTGAGTTGGTTGTATGTGTGTGAACGTCTGAAACCTCTTCCCGTTGACACTTCATGATCACACAGACTGGTGTGCTTCTTCCATGTGGACTTTGTTGCTTCCTTGCTAGATAGCTGCTTGTTTACCTTCAAGTTTGTTTGTTTTTTTAAACATTTTATTGGGGGCTCATACAACTCTTATCACAATCCATACATATACATGCATCAATTGTATAAAGCACATCCGTACATTCTTTGCCCTAATCACTCTCAAAGCATATGCTCTCCACTTAAGCCCTTTGCATCAAGTCCTCTTTTTTTCCCCTCCCTCCCCACTCCCCCCTCCCTCATGAACCCTTGATAATTTATAGATTATTATTTTGTCATGTCTTGCCCTATCCGGCGTCTCCCTTCACCCCCTTCTCTGTTGTCCATCCCCCATGGAGGAGGTCACATGTGGATCCTTGTAATCAGTTCCCCCTTTCCAACCCACTCACCCTCTACTCTTCCAGCATCACCCTCACACCCCTGGTCCTGAAGGTATCATCCACCCTGGATTCCCTGTGCCTCCAGCTCCTATATGCACCAGTGTACAACCTCTGGTCTATCCAGTCTTGCAAGGTAGAATTCGGATCATGGTAGTTGGGGGGGGGGGGGGGAGGGGAAGCATCCAGGATCTGGGGGAAAGCTGTGTTCTTCATCGGTACTATATCGCACCCTGACTGACCCATCTCCTCCCCTAAACCCCTCTGCATGGGGATCTCCAGTGGCCGACAAATGGGCTTTGGGTCTCTACTCTGCACTTCCCCCTTCATTCACTATGGTGTATTTTTTTTTTTATGATGCCTTATACCTGATCCCTTCGACACCTCGTGATCGCACAGGCTGGTGTGCTTCTTCCATGTGGGCTTTGTTGCTTCTGAGCTAGATGGCCACTTGTTCACCTTCAAGCCTTTAAGACCCCAAACATTTTATCTTTGATAGCCGGGCACCATCAGCTTTCTTCACATTTGCTTATGCAACCATTTTGTCTTCAGCTATCCTGTCAGGAAGATGAGTATCATTCAATGCCACATTGTTAGAACAAACCATTCTTATACTGAGGTAAGATTTAGGTAGAAATATTACATATGCATATATATATATATATATGTTTTTAACCCCTCCTACCCAACAGTTATGTTTACCCACCATTCCCATTTCTTCACAATTCTGAAGGCATTGCTTTACTGCGTATTTCGTCTTTAAATAAAAAATAAAAGCATGCTAAAATTGCTGCACTGTACCTACACCCCAAAGTAATATTTCCCTTGACTTTTAACATCATATATCAGTCTCACCTACGTGGAGGAATACACCATGCATTCTTTTATCTACCTTCTTTAGGTCAGCAAGATTTACCCATGTTGTCATATGATGACTACAGAGAAACAAATTACATATCTCATTATACTACAGAATTTTTTAACTTTAAACTATTTCATGTAGTTTGATAAATTTAAATATGTTTTCAGGGTCTCTGTGTTCTGCTACATGAGCCAGTAGCACCGAGAGTTTATATAATAAGCCCTCCTGTGGTTCCTTCTAATACTTTAATAATTTAGTTTCCCCCCATTTTTGGGGGGGTCTCTTACAACTCTTGTTACAAACCACACATCAATTGTATCCGACATTAGTGCATGTATTCCATCATTCTTTCCCAGACATTTATTTTCCATTGAGCTCTTGGAATCAGCTCCTCCTTTTTTCCCTTCCTTCCCTTCCCCCACCCCTCGTGGCCCCCAGATATATTGTAAATTATTTTCAAATCTCACTCCGACCGCATCTCCCTTCCCCTCTGGTTTCTGTTGTTCTTCCCCGACTGGGTGTGTGTGGTCATATGCTATTCATTGCAATCGGTGCCCCCTCCCTCCCCACTTCTCCCTCCCCTTTTGGTATCTTTATTACCATTCCTGTTCCTGGGTTCCATGTGTTGTGAGTTTTATCTTTTGCCTATGCCTGTGTACATGCTCCCTTCTAGTATAGATTGGGAGGCAGCCCTGAGGTCATGACAGCAGGGGTGAGGAGGCCTCAAGGGATCAGAGGTATATCGTGTGACCCATTAGTGCTCTACTGCAACCTGATTGACTCACCCCCTCCCTGCGGCCCCTCTGAGGGGGTAATGATTTAAATTTTTTTTAGTTAAGTACTGGGGAATTTTGACCTTAAGAATGAAGAACCCATCACAAGGTTGGATATACAGCGCCCCCACTGAAGGGGACAAATAACAGAAATGTGGATGAAGGGTGACAATCGACAGTGTAAGATACGAAATAATAATATATAATTGATCAAGGATTCACGAGAGTGGGAGGGCGGGGGAGGGAGGGGAAAATGAGCTTATACTAAGTGCTCAAGTAGAAAATGTTTTGGAAATGATGGCAACATATGTATAAAATGCTTGATACAACTGCTGTATGGAAAGTTTTAAGAGCTGTTAGAGTGCCCAATAAAATGATTAAAAAAATGATCATCCCAATACTGTATATTGAGTCACCCACAGGAACTTTACAGCAGATACCATTACAGGTCTTCATTTTGTAGCTGGAACGTCTGTCAGGTACATTAGTGAAGACTCTTGTAACTGTCTATAAGCTACTCCAGGGCACAGCTGCGATCTGGACCCACCCCGTAGACTTGAATGCCGATGTGCTCAGTCCTGGTGCCACAGAGCCTTTCTGCACAGCACAAGGGCACCCAAGATCCTGAGCAGAAGACAGTCTCTGTTTTGTTGAAACGCAAACACAAGTGCAAATATTTGCAAGAGTGAGTTTCCTAAGGTGTCTATTAGCCTGCAGATACTTAGTAAGCTGTAGGGAACTTAGCACCTTCTCGCTTCCATTCCTTCAATCTTTGTTACCAAAAGGTCTTTAAAAGACATTTGTGCCTCAGCCCAGTGTTTTGTTTCCCCTTCAAAAGACTGTTCTCCTTAAAACTTTGGCCCATCAGCTGTGTAAACATTTCTAGACCAAGTCAGATAAATAAATATGAGACTGTCAAAATTAAACCATACAGCTGGAAAACGGTGATCAGGGAGAGTCTCACAGAAGACAAGAAAGGGACAAACATGTTACAGTTGGAGACCAGCAGATAAAAGCCAGAAAGTGTGGGGTAAGTTTCCAATTCTGTCACTGAGATCACATGATTCCCGGTAAGTCTTTTTTTTCCCCTCTTACTTGTGCCTACTTGTGAAACAGGAGCAATCATAGTAATCCTGTTGCCTCTCACTTTCCCCTAGTTTAATTATTCCCTGCTTGGTTTTGGCTTACAATGGCAATTGCATTAAAAACAAAGATACAAGAAGGAAAAACATTTGCAGAGAAACAGGAGTTACACTAGGCTGCTAAGTTGGCTCAGCTCCAGGGCAAGTCACGGTCTACATTTAGACTTGACATGTAGACCTTCCTTCTGGGAGAGATTTTCTATCGGTTTTATAACTTTAATTTACATAGCCGGTCACATTCTTTTGCAGAAGTACTAAAAACATAACAGGTTTTGAAGTGCTCTGATGAAACACATATAGTAACACAAGTATTTTGATGTGCTCCAGATTTCTGTTAGTTCTTATGTGCTCTGCCCACCCCCCCACCCCCTCCCATATAAGTATTGAAAATATGGTATGTGAAGAACAAAACATTTTCAGAATTAAGGATAGTGCTAAAAATGTATAAAATACTTAGAAAAAGAAAAACACATAAACCAAATCCCCTGCTAAAGTTGATTCTGAATTATAGCAACTCCTTAGGGCAGAGTCCCTGACATAGAGCCCCCAGGCTATAACCTTTACAGAAGCAGTCTACTACATCTTTCTCCCAC
Organism: Tenrec ecaudatus; assembly: GCF_050624435.1. Classification (NCBI taxonomy): domain Eukaryota; kingdom Metazoa; phylum Chordata; class Mammalia; order Afrosoricida; family Tenrecidae; genus Tenrec; species Tenrec ecaudatus. The sequence goes on along the minus strand of NC_134533.1, from coordinate 172,929,842 downwards.
AGAGAGGCTGGTGGGTTTAAACTACTGACCTTGGTTAGTGGCTGAGTGTTCTAACCATTGCACCACTGAGTACTTGCAAAATATATACACAACAGAGAGGAAACTTGACTATCAACCCACAGATAGAAAACACTACCAATAGGGGTCTATGCCTTCATTGTAAGAGATCTAGAGGCAGCCTAGGTGTTGATGGGGACATGGGTTTTGTAGCCACAAAAGCTCTGGCTTCAAACAGTTATTACATCCAAGTTGTATTACTTTTGAGTGAAATGCTTTACCTCTCTGAGCCTTATTTTTTTAAAAATTCAGTCTTTGTGGTATGTAGGTTTTCAGGTTTTGACAAATAAGAGTTGTGATATGAACTGCTCCCTCACCCCAAAATCTCCTTCATGCTGCCCTTGTGTAGTTAACCCCAACCAAATCTTAGCGACCACCTTCTGTTCCTCCTTCCGGTGTTGCCTTTCCCAGAGTGTCTTATAAAGGAGTCATGTCAACTATTAGCCTTTGGGGCCTGACTTCCTTCATTTAGCAAATGAGATCCATCTGGTGACGTGTGTATCAACAGTTTGTTGCATGGTATACATGAGTGGGTTTATCCATTCATTGGCTGAAGGACATCTGGGTTTTGATGACTTGCATTTTCCAAGTAATTTGCACATACTGAATTTATTAGAATAAACTTGCTCATGTTCTTTCCTTAGTGTGGGGAATGCCAGTCCCTCACACTATATCATGGGTCTGAGAGGTGCAATTGTAGAGTTATGATATATAAAGATTATAGTAAGGTGATAGAGAATAATAGAGATAGGAGAGAGAGTAGAATGAAGAAGTCAGACACATTTCATGGGAGCATGCTCACCTCCTGAATGGCCATGATCTCATCAGCCAGGTCTGCGCACAACATGGGCAGAGAGGGCAGGAGAGAGCTGTGATTTATTTCTAACCAAAGCTTATATATTTTGGGGGTGTGATTACAGGTAACCATTCGTGTAACAGGAAGGGCCTGTACAATAGGCATACGTGTCACAGGAAGGGGATGAGCTAGGGGTGTACACACAATAGGGAGGGATTAGGGATACACATGTGTCAAGATGGGCGGACCCTAGACTCACTATGGCAGCCTAACCTTGGTCACCCTTGAGTGGGCTTGACCTCTCTGGGCTCTCCTTCAGGGAAACAATCTATTATCATTATCAGAAGGGAGTGGGCCCTACTTAGGGTGGGACAGATTACACAGTCTGATTGTTCAAAATGGCTGATAACTCATAGGGAGAATAACCTCTGACCTAATTCTGTTGCCTTCCAAGTGTTTACCATGTGTAGCAAGCAGCTAAGTTTGGCATATACTTGGGGGAGACAACTTGGACGACACTCCACACCTTAGACTATCTGTGGTGACAGCTCTAATCCTTCACACCATGTTTCTCTTTCTTACAGAAGTCTTGCAAGAGGCCTATCTACTTTATTAACCTGTTCAAAGGATCACATTTTAATTTTTTATTGAGTTTATTTTATTGACTGTGTTCTTCTTTATTGTATTCCTTCTGTTTGTCCCAGTTTTTACTTGCTCTTTTTCTAGTGTCTTAATGTGGACACTTAATGGGTTTAAACCTTTTTTCTCATCGAACACGAACATATAATGGTACACATTTCCTTCAAGGCACTGCATTGGTTGCATCTCACAAATTCCAGTATGCTGTTTACATTTTTATTGAATTAGAATGTTTTCCAATTTCCTGTGTGCCTTTTTGAGTCATGGATAATTTAGGAGAAGAGTTAGTTGCTCAATTTCCAAATATTTGAGGATTTAAAAATATCTGTTATTGATTTATATTTTAATTCTTTTGTGGTCAGAGACAAACTGTACAATATTAATTGTACAATATTAATACTCTGAAATATACTGATACTTGTATCATACACTAGCTTTATGGTCTACCTTAGTGAACATGCTATATCGACTAAAAATGAATGTGCATTGTGTAGTTGCAGGATCCAGTATTTGAAACTGTCCATTTGGTAGAGTTGACTGACCCAAATCCTCTATAACCTTAACATTTCTTTCCAACCCCCATTGTTCTACAAAGTACTGAATGACGCAGCTAACAACACACTCTTTAAGTTTCCCACCCAACAATCTTAGGAAATATTAAAATGTAATGGGAGAGTAACATCAAGGGTGGAGAGTTAAGATTCAAGTTACTATCTAGCTTAGGGCTGAATTTGTGTAAGATGTCCCTGTGTGGTGCAAACGGTTAAGGCCTTGACTACAGGCCAGAAGGCTAGAAGTGTGAACTCACCTACACTGCGTGGCAATCTGCTTCAGGAAGGTCACTGCCTTGAAAACCCCACCGAGGAATGCCACTCTACCAACATGGGTTTGCCATGATGGCGACTAACTACAACAAATCCATGGGTAAGCACCGACTGTCAACCACTGCTATGTAATGGTGAATGCTGGGGTGCGGATGCATCTTGGGCCTCTGAAACCTGGGAGAAGCCTTTGGGACCCGAGAGTCTGTTGAGAGTGTAACTGTTAATTCCCCCTGTGAGCAATCATATATGACACAACACACTGCCCTAAGGAGCCCTGGCGGCGTATTGGGGTAAGAGTTGGGCTGCTGACTGCAAGGCGGGCAGCCTGAAACCATGGGCGAAAGATGATGTTGTAGCTTCCTTAAAGATTTACAGCAACGCTCTACATATAAACCCCTCCAGGGGGACGGACAACAGTAAAGTGGGTGAAGGGAGACACCAGTGAGTATAGGACATGAAAAAATAATAATAATTTATAAATTATCAAAGGTTCATGAGGGAGGGTGAAAGAGGGAGGGGGAAAATGAGGAGCTGAGACCAAGGACTCAAGTGGTAAGAAAATATTTTGAAAATGATGGTGGTAACAAATGTACAGGGCACAATCGGCGTAGGTATGGATTGTGATTAAGAGCTGTATAAACCCCCAGTAAAATAATTAAAAAAAAAAAACCCAAACCATAGCTCTACTCTGTCCTATAGCATCGTTGTCAGAATCAACTTGATGACAGAGAACTTGATTTCTGATATAGGGTTTCCCAAGTTGGAATTTTTTTGGGGTTAATATTAACTTTTTTTTAAATTAAAAGATCATTTTATTGGGGGCCCTTACAGGTCTTATAACAACAATCCATACATCAAGTGTATCAAGCATAAGTTGAAATCTTTATAGGAACAGACCAGGCTTTTTCTCCTGCAGAGCAGGTGGTTGGTTTAAATTGACATCTTGGTTAGCCATCAAGTGCTTAATCACTGCACCACCAGGGATCCTCATAGAGATAGGGCTCCTAATAAAGCAAACAACTCTCTGGGTGCTTCTCTGGTTGTTCACAATAGGAGCGGGCTTAACCCAGGTGTCAGAAAGGTATGCTGACTAGGTCCAGGGAGTGCAGCCTGGTTCTTTATAGACGCCTTTCTGGCCCTGGGTTGTAGTTCTGCCAGAATGATTTGCTAAACCACAAACTTGCAAAGTGACTCGACAGTTTCCTATGCAAACAGGCACAAAAAACCTTTGCAGGGATTGGTTGATTACCAAGCAAATTAGGTGACTGTGGCCTACTAAGTGGACTGGTCAGTTTGTGGTCTTGGTGGAAGTAGGGAAATGTCATGCTATTGGAGTGGGACCTTGCTACCATCAAGACAAAGAGCTGTTCACACTGGTGCCATCTGTCTCCAGCTGGTGAGGCAGCAAGAGATGGCATAGAGATGGCAGGAACATGAGTGGCAGCAGTGAGGAGACTGCCAGGAGACTGTGAGATGACTGTGGTGGGCTTCTGAGTCCATAGGGGAGATAGTTAAGCATGCCTTTATGCAAGAATGGAGTGCCTCTCAGCACATGTTAGTGGCACCACCGAGTTCTAACAATTGCCTGAGCCCGGCAGAGGCTGAGTAGGCTAACCTGGCAGAGACATGATTTGCCTGCATGCACAGCCAAGAAGGAGCTGAGAGCTGTCTTGATTGGAAGTTGTCCTAATTGACAAACTGATCATGTCCTAGTAATCCTGATGCTGAATAGTAGCCTGCTATTTTTCTAACAAACCTTAAAATTGTGAGAATTGTCTGAGTTGTGTGTGGCCATTGCAACAGTGATTAAACACAGCGGGAAGTAGAGCATACAGGGTGGTCGTGGTGGTGTGGTTGGTGTCTGAATTGGTAAAGAGGTTGCCAGTTCATCTTATAGGAATTAACCTGGAGCTGGTGGTGATTCTCCTCATTCCACTTAAAGTTAGAGGACCTCTGAATCTGTTAGGTTATAGCCCTGCTCCAGGTATAATATGTTCAGTGATTAGACTATGTTGTTTTAGAGAGCTGCTTATGTCTGTGAATGTTGGTAAATAAAATTTGCCAAAATGTGTATTGATAGCTGCATTGTGAAGCATTTTCAGATGATGCCAAATGTACATAGCATGTGGAAGTAGATTGCTATGGGGGATTTGAGGGTTCACATATGAGCAAGAAGTCAAGGTGTTGGAAGAATTAAGCACCTAAACATTAAAAATTGACAGGTGTTAGGAGTAAAGTTTTTTTTAAAAAGTTCTTTAGGAATCTGTGTCTTGCAGTAGGCTGTGAATTCTTTGTGGGCTGGGATATTGTTTTGCTTAGTGTTGTATCACTCGGGCTTTGGCACCTAGAATGAGAAACTGTGTGACTAAGTGAAACTGCATCCACAATCAGTGCTCATGGAAGAAGCAGTTAAGAAATCAAGTGATGCATTGCATTGGGCAAATCTGCTGCACAGATCTCTTTGGAGTATTGAAGGTGTGCCTGTCTCATGTTATAGTATTTTAATCACCTGATATGCATGTGACAGTGACAATGGATAAGGAAGGCTGGAGGATTGATGCCAGTGACAAGGAATAAGGAAGGCTGGAGGATTATGGTGCTGGAGAAGAATTCTGGAAGTTCAGCGGGCTGCCGGAAGAACTAACAAAACTGTCTAGAAGGCAAGATGGTGAGATTTTCTCACATACCGTGGACATGTCAGGAGAGAAGAGTCCTTGGAAAAGGACATCATGCTTGGTAGAGTCAATGAAAACGAGAAAGATCCTCAAAGGGATGAATTGGTGCAGTGGCTGCAACAATGGGCTCAAACACACAGTTGGGAGGATGGTGCTGGGTTTCCGTCCTTTGTACACTGGGCGCTAGGAGTCGGAACCGACTCAAAGGCACACAACAACAACAACACAGTAACGGTGTAGGACAGAATAAAGGAAGGTGTAAAGAGTGTATGGCTGTCCCTGGCATGCAACATCTGGACCTGGGAGGCTGTTTACGGCACTTCCTGAGCCCCCCCCCCGCTACACCCCCCACGAACAGCTAGAATATTAAGCACTAAAGATACAGAATCGCAATCAGAAATACTTAACAAAAGCACCTCAAGTTCGCTCAACTCCATCCTCCCACCACGGACGCTCACGCACGCAGGTCTTCGCTAAGTGTCTGGTAGCTCGGTCGACCTCAACCGAAGCGCCGGAGCCCAGGTAAGCCCTCGGCCGGTGAGCTCGAGGCCACCTGCGCGCCGCAGGGTGCACCTCCGAATCCCAACGAGTTCAAGCCCAGCACGCCACCTCCACGTCCGCCGTTCCCCGTAGGCTCCGCTACGCCCTCAGCGCGCATGCGCCGGCCGCGTCCCGGCGCTTGTCCCCAACGGCACTCCGTAGAGCGCCCCGGGCGAGCTCCACGTCGGCCGCGCAGGCGCCTTGGAGCGAACTGTTCACCTGCTACCGTTGTCGCCGCCGCCGCCGCCGCCGCGGCTGGATGGGGGGCCGAGGCCAGCCAGTGGCACCTGGAAGCAAGAGACGCGGCGGCGGCGACGCACACTCCTGCAGGACAAGTGTCCGGAGCTGCCGGCGAGCCCAGAGAGGAGGCGACGAGGCCCGGCCCCTGCAGTCCCTGGCGTAGGGAAGGCGCCGCGGGCGCGCCAGTGACTCCCTGGACACCCGCCCCTCAGGTTTCATTCACACTCAGGACCCAGGGCTGCGCCATGTTTAAGAAACTGAAGCAGAAGATCAGCGAGGAGCAGCAGCAGCTGGCGCTGCCTTTTCCTCAGGTAGGAAGACTGTCGCTCGCCCTCCCCATTTCCCGACACCCTCGCGGGAGAAGAGAAGTTCCACCGTGACCCTTGACCTCGAACCTTCGGACTTGGTCCCGCCCCGGACCCAGAGTGAGCTCTTGGAGGCCCGGGTCCTCGCCGCGCCTGACCCCGGCGCCGCCCCAGAACGCGTGGCTTGGGGTGGGGTGTGTGCGTGTGGGCGGATCCTTCGTGCATCTACCTACGTGAGAGTGACCCGCGGGCGTCCCACCCCAGTCTGAGATGGGGGACAGCCTCTCGGAGCTTCCTCGAGTGGGAGGATCTCCCGATCCCTCCGAGTGTGCCACCCGTGGAAGCGGGTGGGAAGTCCCTGGTAATCTTTGACATCTGATGAGTTCCCCGTACCCACCTTGGACCCAAAGTTGTGTTCGGAGGGGCGAGGGTCCAACCGGACCGCAGACCCATGCAGATCGGAGGTCGCTTAATTGCAAACCTGGACTCCTGGGTGAGGCCCAGGGGTCGCGCCCTCTGGGGCAGGCTCTGCACCGGCGCGACGGGGCGGCGTGGCTGGCCGGCCTCCAGCTTCCGAGCCCGTCACGAGTTAGTCACTTCGCATACCTTAGTTGATCCCGAAGACGCGAGGGGCCGATTATCGGAGGCCTGGCCAGCCCGGTGCCCTGTCCACAGCATTTCTCCTCTTGTTTCTACAAGCTTGCCGTGCTGCACGCTCCGGTTATATTTGCGTGTCGCTCCGAGAAATGTCGGTTCCTAGGGGAAAGGGGGCGTGTTAATTTAAAGAAACGGTCTTCAAAGTGCTCCGTGAACATAGTTTGACGCTACGAACGCCTTGTCTGCGAAGATTAGTGCTCCTGTTGTATATTCTCCCCAGTCTTCTTTAGTCTCAAGAGGTTTCGCAAACCTTTTTCTAATTTTAGAGTTTCTAGTCTTTGCATGCTGTTACAGTGAAGTGGGAGTTTTGACATACTCAGGAACATTTCTCATTTTTTTAAGCATACACGTTTACCTTGTGTTTAAACAATCAGTACGCTGAGTTTATTCAAATCCACATTTTACAGTTGCCCTCTTTAAAATTTAGTTTGTGTAGAGTAAATGAGCTGCTCACTGCAAGGCCATCCATTCGAATCGACCAGGTACCCTGTGGGAGAAAGGTGAGGCTGTCTGTCTCAGTCAGTATGTCAGGCTGCAGAAATCCAAAGCTCACTCCTATAGGATCGCCCCACAGTGAGTCGGAATCGAGTCGTGGGCATTAGGTAGTACTTGAGAAAAACACTGCAAATCGACATGGAGAGTTTGTTCATTTTTCTAAGTAAAGTGAAATGATCAAAATTTAAGTAGTAAAAGATAGCAATTTTTATATGTTCTGTTGTAGTCTTTTTAACCTTACAAATGGGAAGATCAAAGTGAGGCAGGCCTGGGCCTGCTAGGGAATGTAAGGCATTTTCATGTATAAAAGGTCATTGATCCAGGCTTTCCAATCTAGGAAAGAAAGAAATTTAGGATGTATGAAAAACATAGCTACATGGATTTTCATTTCACCACTAAAATAGGGAAGAACTGACTAGAAGTGTTGAACAGCAGGGAATTGGTAAAATGGTATCAGGCATTGGATTAATTATACAGTCTTAACAAATGCAAATATTTATTGAATCCTTAACTATGTGCCAGGCAAATATTTTACCCAAATTATTTAATCCTCACATCAATCTACGGGGTAGATAATAACTGTTACTTCACTTTTATACACGAGAAAGCGAGGCTCAAATAAGAAGCTTGCCTAGTGCTCTTCACCTGTTCTCACAGGAAACTTATTAACACAGAAATAAGTTTGTGTTAAAAGATTAAAAAGCATGTGACATGTGATAAGAATTTTGTGGGGAAATAGGTATCTTTCTTATGTGATCATGGTCAAAGTGATTTAGGAGGAGCTCTCGCGGCATCATCGTGGGTTGTAGATGTGGTTAGGAGTTGACTCAGAGGGAGGAAACTGAGACCTGTTCCAGTGAAGATTTACAGCCTTGGGAACCACGAGGGCTGTTCTACTCTGTTGCTATGAGTAGGAATCAACCTGGTCGCGGTGAGTTTGATTTTAATTTGGATAGTCTTTAGGTGTTGGTGAGAATAAAGCGTTCTCTTTCTGATCAGTGATGACGTGTGTGCATTATGAAAAGGCATTGTTTTTGTGCAGTAAGAAAGATTGTGTTTAGAAATGCACCAATATCAGAGCGAGTCAGAGGCGTCGGGAGTCCACAGCCTAGCCCTGCTGCAGTGATCTAGTCTTTGGTGAGACATTCCTCCGTATCAAATAAAACACTCCGTGTACAGAAGATTGACAACAACCCTCTGATAAATACACCTGTTTGACTACAAAAATTTATCAAGAAGAGAAAAAGAAGTTGTTAGTTATTACATACTAGTGGCAACTTACCTGCTCTAGTCCTAGCTTCCCAGCTATTCTGAGCCCTCTGGGAATGGTAACTTGCGGATATTTGTTCTCAGAGCATTAAATTGTTCTCTCAAGAGTTCATTAAAACAGAAGACTGTAGTTTCAGGGGGCATATCTGTAGTTTGTTACTAGAGAAGTTTCTCTGACCATGAAGAGTTAATTAAAACAAAACCTTTTTGATGACAATTAAATTGCATGTGTTCCTATTTTCCTAAGCAAAGGGTCTTGAGTGTGTGTACTGTGGCCTCATTTTGACACAGGGTCAACGTTTTTGAAGACACAGCCTCTGTTTAGGCAGCATATTCTTGGTCTGCTTTTTGTAGTTGTTTTGTAACCTCCTTGACTGTGTGCCCTATATTTTTCTTTTCCCTTTTTCTGAGATGGTTAGGGCTTAAAACAAGAGACACAAATATATATTACTTTGTGTAAAATAAAGTCAAGTGAGGGATTCTGTAGTGCACATTAGTGCTTTAACAACATTTTTGGTGTTCGAGTCTTTGAAAGCTTATTTGTGCATTTCTCATTCTTAGTTTGTTTTCCATAGCTGAGCTTGCCTGATAGGTATGGTTCAAGTAGTGTAAGTTGTCAAGTGTAGATAATTGTGCAATAAATGAACTCAACATCACAACCATAAAAATTTCCAGTAATAACGCAGACATCGAATATAATTGTCTAAAGTTTTGAAAACATAGCCCAAACAAGACAGCCTCCCAGTAGTGTCCAGAAATAGATGTTGGTTCATACTAATATCATTTGTATTTGTTCAGCTCTGATGACTAAAACTAAAGTTTAAATCAAGATTCACTTAACTCTTTTGTAGCAGCAAAATATCTACTTTAGAGTTTCTAATTTCTTGCAGAGATAATTCAATTAAAAATTAGATGATAATGTATACACTATAAAAATACATGTTACATGAGCGAACGCTGAAAATGAAGTCAGCCTTTTAAAAATACTGCTGAAATTTGAAAACATTTAGTCTTTTTTGGTTCATGGAGATAAAAATTCAAATAACATAGATGGGTATAAGATAATTTTTGCTTGTCTTGCCTGATTTCTATTTATTAGAAATAAACTCTTTTGACCATTTCTAATTTCTGTTTTTTAATGATTCTCTTTGTAAATATTTTAATTTCTAAATGCTTAATCTCTACTTTGCTTTGTCAACTGTCAGCATTTGTCATGAGCCTGAAAACTTTGAGTCTTCAAATGCTATATACACATATATACACACATAAACACATGTATACATACACACATATATTCATCTTTTATTCTTGATTTATCTACATTAGGCACCATGTCTTGACTTGCAATTTGTAAAATGGAGAAATTAATAGACTTTAAGTTTCTCTAGCTCTCATTAATGCTTCCATTTTCCACACTAAGTTACATAATTTAAATTGTCACTGTGTATATTGCTTTTTTCTCCGTTTTTAGGATGCTTTGCCACTTAGTTTATAGGTTGAGTCTGAAAATCAAAAGCCAGGGAACAATATTTAAATATTCTATAGATAATAATTCTCTATAAATTAGGAAGTATATTTAGAGTTATAGAAAAAGTGATGGAATTTCTATGTTAATCATGCAAAGGGACTTAAAGAAGTTTGTGGAAAAATAGAATGAAAAGATACTGTTTTCATTACTTTTAACAGACGTTCAGTGCCCTCCAAAGTACTTGCTGTCCCATCGCTGGTGCTCACTAATGGTCTTGTCTCTACACATTTACCTCTGAGCTTCTTTATGTAAGTGGTATCATGCAATATTTGCCCTTTGGTGACTGACTTAATGTTTTCAAAGTTCTTCCACGTGTGTAGCATGTATTAGGACTTTGTTTCTTTTTATGACCGAGTAGTATTTTGTTGTATGTATGTTGTCACATTTTATTTCTTCATTTGTTGATGGACATTTAGATTGTACCCGCCTTGTGGCTATTATGAATGGTGGAAATTGATGCTTTTAACTATAATGCTGTGCTTGTTACTTTATTTTAGATTTCAGTAGCAACTTGTGTTTCAGAAGTACATTGTTTGAAAGCTGGTTTCTCAAAATTCTGAGAGGATAGGAACTATCTAGACTTTCTCTGTTCTGTTGTTTTACTTGTTTTTTTTCCCTGTAGTCCCTTGTTATATATTTATTCATCTTGGTCTCTTCTTATTTTTTTTCTTTTAGAAATACAGACTCAGGATATTATTGGTTGCTAATTTATGTGTTTGAAGAAGTAGGGGCTGATATATTTAGATAGTTGGTATAGGTTTCCTCTGCTCTTAGCTGTTACTCCCGTGTGGGAGGTCTAACTGTGAATGTGAGTCGGGAGTATGTGGGACCAGGCAAGCAGGCTTCTCTCCTCTGCCAGCCCAAATAAAAAGGGTCCTACTTTGAAAGGTGGCTCCAGAGGTACATCGTGAGAGTTAAAGGGCGTGCTACTTATAATTATTTAGAACATAAATCATTGTAACTTGGAACTGCCTTGGACAACCTGGAGTGTATAGTCACTCTACTGCTCTATGGCATTTACTTAGCCCTGCTGGTGGAGCTCCATCTCCCCCAGGCAAATTGCTCCCTCTATTTGGCAGATAGTTCTTTTTTCATCCTGGGGATGTGTTTGGGTTAACCCCAAATCCCTGTTTGGCATGCAAACTCTTAATGAACCCCGTGAGAGCAATAATGGGAACAATACTCTTTCAGGCCTAGTATTCTGAACCTGTGATCTTTTTTTGTCTTTCCCTGTTGGAAAAAGTGGCTGCTGCTTACCATGTTTGGAATCATGGCTATTTTTGCGCTAATTTTCCACCAACTTGGATCCCTTTGCCTTTGATTCCTTAAATAATTGTCATTTTCTTTCTTTCTGACCAATTTGAATATTTACCCTCCAACTTTGGATTTACCAATTAGTCTTCATGGCATGATGCACTTATGATTTTTACCTTTTTATTTTTAAAGGTTTTCAGAGCAGATCAGTTTTCCGTTTAGTAATCCCTACACGTTTTGTTTCATTCATTGGTTGCAACCCCCACGTGTAGCTTCACTCTGTGCACTTCCTTTTTGTGTTTTAGTTCCATTCCTTTGGATCTCAAAGGGCTGGTTGTTCTAATGTACTTCCCTAGTGTTGTTGATCACCCGTAGGCATGTCTCTCCTTTGGCTGAAAACTGACTCATGAGTGTGAGTTACTTTCCAGACTTGAAGAGTGACTGAGCAACTTAGTGTTGGGGGTTCCACCAAGTGTCTTTGGGGCCTTTTGCTTTTAAATGATTTTTGTTTGACCTTTTTCTTCCACTCTACCCAGGATCTTCTAACTTAATCCCTTCTAGAAGTGCTGGTAGTGGTAGCTGGGAACCATCTAGTTCTTCTGGTCTCATGATTGTGGACATTTATGTTTGTGTGGTTTATTAATCCTTTGGTAATTGTTTCCATACATCCTCAGTTTTTTAAAACTCTTCTTTCCTTCAAATATGGAGAGACTGTAGTTGCGCTTTAAGACTATAGTTCTTTTTACTGTAGATATTTTCTCTCCTCTTAAAAAGAGTTTTTACTAATTTGTTCTTTGTTTATACTTTTTAATTGTATTGGTGGTTTGGGGGAGACGGAGGAAACAAACAATAGTGTTCAGTTTATATTGAAATAGAAACCTAACTATCATCATGTAACTCTGAAATATTTGACTTAGGTAATAGCTGCTCAACAAACATGTATGTCTTAGATCAGCGGTTCTCAACCTGTGGGTTGCAACCCCTTTGGGGGAGTCAAACAACCCTTTCACAGGGGTCACTCGATTCATAACAGTAGCAAAATGACAGTTATGAAGTAGCAAGGAAAGTAATTTTATGGTTGGGGGTGTCACCACAACATGAGGAACTGTATGAAAGGGTCATGGCATTAGGAAGGTTGAGAACCACTGTCTTAGATTAAACTCACTGTCATTGGGTAGATTTTGACTCATAGCAGTCTTTAGGACAGAGAAGAATTGTCCTTTTGGAGTTTCAGAACTTTAAATCTTTGTGGGTGCAGACAGCCTCATCTTTCTCCCTTGGATTGACTGATGGGTTGAAACAACTTAGTAGCTCAGAGTGTAGCCCACTACATCAGCAGACTTTATTTTTCAGATTAGAAAAAGTGTTATCTGATTTTTCCATCTTACTTTGCAGAAACTGTTTAGGTGAACATTTACCACTGTGCCTGAACTTTAACAATAGCCAGTGTTGAGAATAATACTCCACACATTAAGGAGCCCTGGTAGTGCAATGGTTAAGTACTCAGCTGCTGAGTGAAAGATCAACAGTTCAAATTCACCAGCCATTCCTTGGGGAAAGATGTGGCAGTCTCTTTTCATAAAGATTAGCGCTTTGACAGTTTGTAAGTTCTACTCTGTTTTATAGAGGCACCATGCATCAGAATTGGCTTGATAACAGTGTTACTCTCTTAATTTTAATATTTTTATTGACAAATAACTCACATATCATACAATTAAATAGTTTAAACATATTAAAGAGTTGTGCATATATCACAACTTTTTGTACTCATTATTTATTTCTTTAAAAAAATCATTTTATTGGGGGCTTATACAACTCTTATCACAATCCATACATACATCCAGTGTGTCAAACACATTTGTACATTTTTTGCCATCATCATTCTCAAAACATTTTCTTTCTACTCATGACCCTTGATAATTTATAAATTATTATTATTTTGACATATCTTACACTGTCCACCATCTCCCTTCACCTACTTTTCTGTTGTCCTTCCTCTAGGGAGGGGGCTATATGGAGATCCTTGTAATTGGTTCCCCCTTTCTACTCCCGCTTCCCTCCTCCCTCCTGGTATGGCCACTCTCACCACTGGGCCTGAGGGGTTCATCTGTCCTGGATTCCCTGTGTTTCCCATTCTTAGCTGCACCAGTTGTACTCGTTAGTAGTTCCTCATTTTCCCCCAACCTCTCCCACCATAACCCCAAGAAGCTATTAATCCACTTATTGTCTCTAGAGATTTACCTGTCCTGGGTTTCATAGAAAGAAAAATGCACCAACCCTTCCCCTCCAAAGAAACACACCCTTGTCCCCCCCACCCCCAAACAACAGTAACAAAATATTGCCAAACCTCAATGGAATACTGTTTTCAACAGAAAATGATTAAATCTGTAACAAATTGAGAATGAGTCAAAAGAGAACAAATTGTAAAAGTGATAGAATTGAGCTGGGTTGCATGTATGTTATGTTAGCTCATTTGCCAGTGTGCTTAGTTCTTAGCAAGGCTGTTCACATGCGTGAGCAGCAGTCAGAGGGCAGTCCCTGACTGGGGCTTAATCCACGTGGAGACCCTACAAGAGGATGTTGGGCTTCCTTTGTCATCCGTAGCCTTCGCTACTGGGTGCTCAGAATTTAAGCTCTAGAACTATTTCTGCTTCAGTCTTGGCATTTATTATTGTAAATCTCTGGATGACACAGGCTGGCGTACTTCTATTTGGACTTAGTTGATGAAAACATTTTTTCTTTACTTAGCATCAACTGTTAGATGAGATTTAGCATGAGAAATAGCTAATTTTTTATCTATGTAATATACGTTTACATTTTATTGGATACTTTGTACCAAGCAAATAAGAAATCATGATTTTTAATGCGGTTCTTAGATAAACTTTTGTTTTCATTTTATTAAAGTGATGCATTACATTATATGGAAAGGCCAGGTACTGCTAAAAAACCATAATGTCAAAACAAAACAAATCATACATTATTTGCCTTAACCTTCCTGTTCCTTCTGGGTTCTTGTTTCTCTAGATATTTAACTCCATATTTCCAAATATTAAGCTTTAGTTACTATTTGGTTATTTTATACATTTGAAAGACTATTTCTTAACATGGTAGATAATTTTGAAAACATTGCTTCATTGTTATCCATTTGCATTGTTGCTGTTCAGAAATCTGCTACTGTAGTTCTCTCTGGAGGCTTTAGGGTTTTTCTTAAATGTTTGTCTGAAATTTCATTGTAAATGTGCGTTTTGTTGTTGTAGTGGACCTTCACTTGACCCTTTGACTATGGAAAGTTTTTTACAGTTAAATCCTTGAGAGTTTTTAGATATAGTTTCTTTCCTTTGTGTTCACTTTTCTCTCCTGGAACTCTAGTTAATTACATGTTATGCTTGCTAGATTTATAATTTTCTTTCATGTCCTATTTCTGTGTTTGTTAAGAAAATAAATCATTTTATTGGGGGCCCTTATAGCTCTTGCATCAGTTGTATCAAGTACATTTGTACATATGTTGCCATCATCATTTTAAAAACATTTTCTTTCTACTTAAGCCCTTGGTAGCAGCTCCTCCTGCCCTCCAACCCTCACGAAACCTTGATAAATTATGAATTATTATTGTTTTCATATCTTATACCATCCGCTGTCTTCCTTCATCCATGTTTCCATTGTTTGTCCCTCTGGAGGTTGGGGTGTGTGTCGAGCATTGATTGTGGATTCAAGGAAGATCGAATCCCTGACAACTTCAATCTTTTCTCTGTTTAGCAAGATGTTACCTATTGGTCCAGTTGTGAAGGTTTGGGTATGTGAGTAGTAAAATCCTCAGCCCTGCTTCCTGAGAGTTGACAATTAAGACCTACTGTATATACTAGAGTTTCAGTCGACCCGAATATCAGCCGAGACACCTAATTTTACCACAAAAACATTCTGAATGTTACTTTGAGGACTAAGGTGTACCTGCCCCAAGTCATGGTATCTTCAAATATCTCATATGCTTGTGAAAGTTGAATATTGAATAAGGAGTATCAATACATTTGAATAATGGTGCTGGCAAAGAATAGTGAAAATACCGTGGAACAAAAAAACAAATAGATCAGTGGTGAAAACATACATTCTGGGTTGTTAATAGATTGAATTGTGTTTTCCCAAAATATATTTTGTAATTACAAAACTTTATATCTTTGATTAAAATCCCTTTTGGGAGTGGGTTTTCTTGGTATGTTAATGAGACATTAGGGTGTGTCATGAGTCACTCTTTTCAGATCTGAAAGGAGATGAATGAAGCAGAGATGGGATGGTAAGTGCTAAGCCATATGAAGTCACCAAGCAACCAGTGAACACAGACAGAGCTTCTTTTAGAGCTGACAGAGAAAGCCTGACTCAAAGCTGGTGCCCCGAATTTGGACTTCTAGCTTCCTAAATTTAGAAGAAAGTAAATTTCTGTTCATTTAAACCTCCTGCTTGTGGTGGGTCTGTCATAGCAAAGCTGGATAACTACACAGAATTTATCCGTGGTGTGGGAAGGGACAGAGTAAAAAGAAGTCACGTGCTTGCTGTGCTTGTGCCGGAGCAACGCTTCATCCATTTGGGACATACCTGAGAACTGGGAAATCAACGAGAACACCTGAACAGCCAAAATGTCAAGGTCACCAAGCTCACATTCTTTAGCTAATAAATTACCAATAAGAAGAAACCAACACTAATTTCTTCATTAGAACCTCATTTAGAGCTTACTTTGTAGATAATTCCAGTAAAAGTTATCTAGTTTTTGAACTAGTAACAGGCTAAAATAGGTGTAAGAAATGTTATTATGTAGCACGTTGACGGGTGACAGCTGACCGATAAATATATAACATAAACATTTTTATATTCAAACCCAATCCACTCTGTTGCTGTTAATTGATCCCAACTCAAGAGCAATCCTATGGATCAAGTAGAACTGCACCACCGAGTTTCCAAGGCTGTAATATATAGGAAGCAGACTTGTCCCATCTTTCTCCCTTGGAGCTGCTGGTAGGTTTGAACTGCCATCCTTTCAGTTAGCAGCAAAATTTAACCTTATGTTAATTTTGTCCCAAAAAATGGAATTAGTTGATTTTGTAAAGCTAGTTTCAAGACAAACCTCATTGGTACCCGAGGAGGTTGTATATAAAAGGAGTTTGTAACGTTCATGGAAAATGCATGTTTTGAAAAATTATGCATGAATCTCAAGCTTCTTTTTTTACACCCAAATAAACTCATACTAGTTATAAGGTGTTTGAGCAGAATCTAGTTGGAAGCACTAATAAAGCAATTTGAAAGGTGCAGCTCCTATGAGAGCAACATGAACTCTGCTAAAATTGAACAAAAACAAATAATCAAATTTATGATGAAGTTTGAGTGGAAGAATGGTGTAATTATTGATGCTCTGCAAAAAGTTTATGTTGACAGTGCCCCAGAGAAATCAACAGTTTGCCCCTCCCCACCAGAAGAATTTAGTTCAAAGGACAGCACTGAGTATGCAGCTCCAGGAGAGGGACATATCTGATTGGAGCACACAGGAGCAGATGAAAGGGGAGGAGGAGAGAGCAGAGCACATCCTGAGCCACCAAGCCTTGAGGACAATGTTCCCGATTAGAGCAGCCAGTCCACAGACAGGACCACATGGCTGGCTCCACTATGCGACACGACATCCCTCATTGACCCTTAGCAGCCTTATAGGGGACAACACCAGAGACACAGTGTGGGAATTGTATCTGATCTGATCCGCCACATCAAGGCAAAACACTAAGGGGTGCAACAGAACAGCAGGAGAACAAAGCGGTGAGGTTCCCAGGGAATGACAAAGGTGGACTTTGGGGCTAGGGCTTGGTGCCCCAACAGACTGGACTGGAAAACACTCCTAAAGGCCAACAAGGCTTGAACTAAGTACAAGCTTTTCTTTCTTGTTTTGTTTTGTCATTGGCTTGTTGTTTTGTTGTATATTGTGGCTTGGTTTTGCTCTGTCTTGTTTTTGTGCATGTTATTATCTCTGCAGGTCTGTCTAAATAAGATAGGCTGGATGATCAATCTGGAGGAGAAAACAATGGGACCGACAGTTCCGGGGGGTCTAGGGAGAGGGGGGAAGTGGGGGGAAAGGTAGTGGTGTGAACAAACCCAGGGACAGTGGAACAACAAGTGATCCAAATCAGTGGTGAGGAGGGTGTAGTAGGGCATGAACAAGGGTAATGTAACTAAGAGGAATTACTGAAACCCACATGAAGACTGAGCATGATAGTGGGACAAGAGGAAAGTCAAAAGAAATAGAGGAAAGAGCTTGGAGGCAAAGGGCATTTATAGAGGTCTAAATAAAAGCATGTCCATATGTAAATATATTTATATATGAGGATGGGGAATAGATCTATGTGCTTAACATAAATATATATATATAAATATATACACATAGACCTATTTCCTTATTATATATAAATATATTTACATATGTACATGCCTGTATTTAGACGTGTACACATGCCCATTTGCTACCTAGTTTTTTTCCTCTATTTCTTTTTACTTTCCTCTTGTCCCAGTATCATGTTCGGCCTTCATGCAGGTTCCAGTAATTCCTCTTGTTTACACTGCCCTTGATTAAGCCCTACCAGGCCTCCTACATACACCCTCCTCACCATCCGTTTTAGACCACTTGTTTCCCTGAGTTTGTTAACACCATCTGAAAGCAATTTTTAAAGCTATTGGTTGAAGCCCATTTAAAGGTTGTGAAATCATTTTACTGCATTGGGAGCAGTATTTTTTATTTTTCTCCCTCTCCCTCCCCCACAATTTTTTATTTTTCAAATAAAAGAATAAGTTAGAAAATCTCTTGTCACAAAGGTTAAGATTACTCTATAAAACAGTGACTTAGCTATGTGAAATGGATTTTTGTTTGTTGTTGGTTTTGATTTTTTCTTGCTGTGGACCCTAGCCCCAAACCAAACAAAAACAAAAATAACAAAGAAACACTGTTCTGAAGAACGCTGAGGAAGTGTGTGCTTAACCCAGTTCTTGCAGTGCGTAACCTGGGCAAACTGCGTAAGCATTCTAAGCTTCTTATTTTCTCATCAGGAAATTGGAAATGATATCACCTGTCCTGCTTACCTTTCAGGTTGGTTGAGAGAATCAAAAGAGATAAAGTATTGAAAGCACTTTGTAATTGTAGCCCATTTATTTATTTAGCAGTGTCTGCTAACTGCCAGGTGCTGTGCTGGGTATTGCATTTGTTTTGAAAGGTAGTTGCAACCCCTGTAGCACAGGGTTTGAAAGATAAGTACTCCCAAGGTGAGAGTATTGTGGTTACACACAGGAAGGTTTTCTGCATAGAGTCAGGGTGAAACCTGAGTAGTTTTGAATGATAGTTAAAAGTCATAGTAGGGGACAAGACATTCAAGGCTTACTATTTGTATTTGTTTTCCACTGTTGCATGATATATTACCACACATTTAGTACCTTAACTCAGTGTATTATTTCACAATTCTGTAGCTCGTAAGTCTGGAGTGGAGCAATTGATTTCTCTGTTCAAGGCCCCACAAAACAAGGTGTTGTGGAGGCTCTGCTCTCATCTGGAGCTCAGCGACCTCTCCTAGCTACTTGGCCGTGGTGGAATTCAGTTCCTTTAGGTGTGGGACTGAGGCCACAGCCTGTTTACCAGGAACTATTCACAGCTCTTAAGAGAATGCCATAATTATTTTTGTCACATGGTCCCCAAAGAATTTTTGCTTTTTTTCCAGGCCAGTAAGAATGCATTTCTTGGCCAGAGGCTCAGGTGATAAAGTTGGATCGACCCAGATAATCTCCTTTGGATTAATTAAAAGATCAATTTATTAGTAAGATGAAACACATCTGCAAAATCCCTTTTGCTATAAAATGGTGACTTCTCTAGGGGAGGGATATCTCATCATATTCACAGGACAGGGGATCTTGGGGGAGGTCATCTTGGAATTCTGTCTGTAACACAGACTAAAGTGGCTTATCTCATTCTGAAATTGAGACCCATGGTCAGTTAGTAATTAGTTGGTGGGTAATACAATATTAATTGTGAGCCTGGATCTAGCCATCAGGCTTCCTGAAAAAGAGTTTAGAAATTTGTTCTCAGAATGACTGTGAGAATTAATCAGCACAAATTTGGATAAACTTAAATTCCTTTATATTCTTGAATGAAGGATAGCTCATTAAAGACTAGGCATCTGGGACAGGTGTTCAATGTACAGTTAGTTCTTTCTGCAGTGTTTATATACTTTATAATATCACTTCCATCACCTCATGAGGTTCTTACTGTTACATCTTCAGAGGAAGACCAACAGGTCAGTCAGGTCTCACCACGTCCTGTTACTGTTCTGACTAGGACGTACCCTTCAATTTAAAACATTCATTTGTTATTTTTAGATTACTATTATAAACTACAAAATTTGATTTTGTCAGTTTACCCACAGCTGATGAAGCTCTTAGTATGGATTAGACTCATTTTACGTGAAGGTGTAAGGCATAGGCTGAGTTAAAAAATGTACAGTGAGAATATATTTTCTAAGGATGGAAACATTACTGTTTCAGGCAGCCTTTCCTGCTACCTGGGTATTTTGGATAACTAAATCAGCAATCAGAAGAGTTCTTCAAGGTGATTAGGTTACAGAAGGAAGGGTTGGTTTGTAAAAGGCTATTTCCTCTAGTCTAGCACTTTTCTAATTATTAAAAAAAAATTCCCCCTCGGTGCCCGTTTTCCTAGAAACTCATTTTGTAATCATAGATATAAATGGAGCTCTTCTTCCTGCCTTCTTCCCCAGAGTGGCATCCTTTGAGGCATCTGCAGTTGGAACCTAAGGACTAGCTAGCAATATTTGAACACTGTGGCTGTGAGTTTTAGGTGGATTTGCTGAATTTGCCTCAACTAAAGTGAAAGCTATTTTAAAAATCCTCTACACAGTTCTAATTCATCTCAGTCCTGGATAAATACTGGACTGTTTCTGTCTTTTGACTACTGTGAATACTGCTGCAATAAACACTGGTGTCTAAGTAGCTGAGTGAGTCCCTCTCCTGACGGCTCTCGTGGTACAGATGACAGAAGCGAGGATGGCCTTGACGGAACTAAATTAACTGGCATCTCAGTAACCAACTGGGGATTTGAGAAGTGGGGAGGTGCTCTTTACACATATGAATTTCATGGTATTGGATGTTAGAGCCTTTAAAATGTGAACGGAAAACATTAAAAAATAAATCTTTGATTTTAGAATTAATTTTGATTTATAGAGAAGTTATAAAGATGGTTAAAAGAGATTCCATACATTCCCTCACCCAGTGCCATTATCCCTAATGTTATCACTGTAACATTACACGTAACAACCCTGTTTTATAGTTCAGAGCACACTGCCTTCACAAAGGAAGTGTGAGCTGAAATCATGGTTGTGGTTTGTCACAGAGGCAGCCCAGGGGTCCAGTACATAGCCTGGTTGATTATGTTTTCGTGATCTATTTCTTCTTCTCATGTGTGCTCTTTCCTTTTTCATATCTTTGAACTTGGACTGAGAGAAGGACCCAAATGAAATAGTCAATGTAGTCTTTCTAATTTGTACAATTATTTTAAAATCTAGGCATCCTCCAATTCATCAACACCAACAAGAAGTAGAAGCAGGACATCTTCAATTACAGAGCAACTTGATGATGGTACACCCGATAGAGAGGTAAGATTGGAGTTTCTCTAATATTTATTCTAAAATGTGATAATTGATAATACAATAGGAAATTATTTTTACAGATCAGTAATTTAATTCCTAGGTATTGTTTTTATTAATAACATTTTTAAAAAACAGGAGTTATGGTTCTGTAAAGTGTGTGTGTGTGTGTGTGTGTGTTTTAAGAACCTTAATTTGAGAGGATAAATACTCTGCACTTAGTATATCAAGTTTTGTAATCTGCTAACAATAAATTTGTGTGTTCAACCTAGCATATAGGAAAGAGCCCTGCATTTTCAACGTAGTAAATGGAAACTCATGAGTAAAGGAAGTGGTTCTGTATAACTAGCCACTGCCATTGAGGTTAGGTATTTGCAACGCCCAGTGCCCCTGCCCTGTGACGGACAACAGAGATATGGGAAAGTGGACACAGCACACATTTTCAAATCAGTGAATTATTCCAAAGTAAGTCTAGGGAAACGATGCCCTAGGTCAATACTATATGCTCCCTCCTCCCCCTCTCTTCAAAAGATCACCACCAGCCTTTGCTGTACTGACTTCTTTTTCTTTATAATTTTCCACTTCAGTGTGGGTTCTAAGTGTGAACATAGTTATACATTCAGGTGGCTTATTGCACTGAAAGCCAAACTGCCTTTGAGCCAATTTTGACTCACAGCCACCTCTATAGGGCATTTGAGACTGTAAATCTCTCAGGAGCAGACTCATCTTTCTTTGTTTTTTTCACATTAGACAGGGTGGTTAGGAATCCAGGGCCTCACCCACTGCCGCCAGGCCTCCAGGGGTTGCTTCATAACTGTTTTGGCACACAAATGCCTGCACTTTTGATAAATACTAAGGAGTAGTATAATTGGGAAAAGCTTGTAAATAGTTTGACTTATAGAAGATAATGCTGACTGTTTTCTGGAGTGGTTGTACAAATTTACCTTACCACAAAGAGTTTATAAGAATGTGTAGTAGTTTTTTATAATTTGAATTTGAATGTCTCATGCCTAATAAATAGATTGATCATTTTTCACTTATTGGCCTTTTTCCAACTATTATACTCCTTTGTACAGTACTTGTTGAAGTGTCGAGCCATTTAAAATAAATAAATATTTTTATTGGGGACTCTTACAGCTCTTATAACAATCTGTACATCCATTTGTATCAAGCACATTTGTACATATGCTGCCATCATCCTTTTCAAAACATTTTTATTCTACTTGTGCCCTTACTATCAGCTCCCCTTCCCCCCCTTCCTCTACCTTTTCACCCTTGATAAAATATAAATTATTATTATTGGATACTGTTGTTTATCACATTGCCTTTCTTACTGATTTTTAGGAGATTTTAAAAATGTAATGCATTTTTCATTGATATATATTTGGCAGCACTTTTCAACTCTGTGACTTGCCTTTTTATCTTCTTAATGGTGACTTCTGATGAAAAGAAGTTCTTCATTTTAATGTACTCCAATTTATTAAAAAATTATAAAATATTTTATTTTATGACTAGTGTTTTTTGTTTCTTGTGAAAATTCTTTTACTACCCTGAGAATATTTTTCTGTATTATCTTGTTTGCTTTTTATATTTAAATATATACTTGGAAATTATTTTCCAAGTGGACATTAAGTTTCATCCACCGCCCACCCCTTAGCTCCCCGAGTCTTGTACAGGTGTCCTGTTCTTTCCATGCTCCTCTTTGTGTTACCTTTTCAGAAATTAAGTGTTCATATTTGAATGAACTTGTTTCTGGACCCTGTTCTAGTCTTTGGTTTGCTTTATTTTTAATCCAATACCACACTGTCTTAAAAATATAGCTGTCTATTAAAAACCCTGTTTTCAGTAGAGAAGATCCTTCTACCTTGTTCTTCTTTAAAGTCTTGATAGTTCCATACACATTTTAGAATCAAATCCTTAGGCTCCACAAAATTAACTCGAAATGAAACACAGATATTTACAGCAACAAAATAAACCTAAAGGAATTTTGATTGAGATTGCAGTGGATTTACGGATTAATTTAGAGAGTTTCAAAATTACAAATAATTAAGGAATCTTCTCAGCATTACAAATTGAGCTGCAGTGCATTGTAGGATGAATTTCTAGGAATGAGATAACTGGGTCAAAAAGTGTGTGTACATTTAAAAACTTAATAGATACAAGAGGGCTTTAAAGGGTTCATGAAAAGTATAAAAATAATAAATTTCAGGTAATTGATAGGTCTTACTCTTTTTTAGTAGGTGTTCATATTTACCTTATGCCTTTTTACTTTTCTAGGATAGCAGGATCACAGGATTCTCACCCTCACCTACTGTCTTAGTTATCTAGTGTTGCACAAATGAACAGCCTTAACAAATACGTGTTTCTTTTTTACTGTTTGGGAGGCTGGAAATCCAAATTCCGCATGCTGGCTCTAGGGAAAGGCTTTCTCGGTTGGCTCTGAAGGAAAGAAAGCCATTATGTCTCTAGGTTCTTTTCTTGGGCGATCTTCATGCAGCTGGGCATTTTTCTGCCCCCATCTTAGATTCTTGGTTTTTCTGTCTAATCACTTTTATATCTCAAAAGAGATTGACTTAAGATATGTCCTACACTCCTGCAACTTTAACATAACAAAGATACCATATCCCCAAGTGATTTTATAACCACAAGCATAGAGGTTAGGATTGACAGTACATATTTGCTCGTAGAGCTGGTGGTGGGGAATGATGACACAGTTCAGTCCTTACCTTCCACTCTGTGACTTTAGGCAACTTACTTTACTTCCAAAAGCCTCAGTTTCCTCATCTTTAGAATTGTGAGTATTATACATATCTACTCTCAGGGTTGTTATGAGGAACATGAAAATACTATGATGTGTGAAGCACATACAAATTGTAGTTATTATTAAATAGAAAAAAAAACACACTTGAGCATCACAGAAATTAAGCTTTGTGGGGAGGCTAACACCTTCTTCAAAATACACCTGTAAATGGAAATTTGAAAACAAATGCTGTGAAGGCAGCCAATAAAATAAAATTTTTATCCCCAGGTAAAATTAAGGGATATAAATTTACTTCAAGTAAAATGAAAGATAACAGCAACCTGGAAAAGGTTTTAAAGCAACTGTCTTCAGTAAGACAAATGAAGGAATCATTTATTTAAGAACATAAAGTTGTGATGACAAAACAGAATACCCCAAACTGTTCCAAAAAACCAAAGCTAAAATAGATAGCTCTGAGAAAGAATCCATGAGAAATTCCAGAAGTAAAATAATGGAAATCAGAATAAAATTCAGACTGTTGCTACCCCCAAGGAAAACTAGAGAATTTGAGAAGAATGCTGAGCGAGTCTACCCAGAACAGAGACAAGATTAAGTCCCCCCAAAGACAAAGCTCTATGGATGTAGATCTGCCTCTCTCTCTCGCTCTGTATGTGTATTATAAGACAAGGTGGGTAGATTGAAAGTTTTCAACACGTGGAATTTTAAGTGGTCCTCTTGAATGTTCAAACACATAGCCAGCATGTTTCAGTGAGGGCCTAGGCCAAAGAAGTAGATTAAATTCTGCTTTAACTTGGGACCAAATTACGTTTTTGAAGGTTTTATTTGGAAATAATTATAAATTTGTGGAAGTTAAAAATAATGTATATCTATAAGGAGGCCTCTGTAACCCTTCAACTAATTTCCCCCAAATATGACATTTTGCACAACTGCAGTACTCTATCAGCAGAAGGAAATTGACATTGGTAAACTCTGATATCCTCAGTTTATTCAGATTTCACCAGACTTAAGTGCATTTTGTATGTGTGGTCTGTGTAATTTTATCACATTTATATATTTAGGTAGCCACTACCATATAAAAGTGTATTTTATTATAATTTTATAAGTGCAATTCAGAATTGTATGTACAGGAAATAATATATATATAAAGACTAGTATAAAGGAGCGTCCAAAAGTTTGTGAAAAAACTCCATTATTTTTCAATTCTATTTTCTATGAATTTTTGAAGTTCCTATGTACTGTAGAATTTGTCCTTAAAACTTACTATAACTTTCAATTACAAAAGTTTATTCCATATATAATTTATATATGTATGCATGTTTAAATAATGATTATTAATAGTTTTATGTGTTTTATTTTCCCTGTAAATCTCCATGCTTTCTTTTTAAATATATGAAAATGAATGGCTTAACATTTATGGAAGTTATGTGAAGGCTTTGTGTTCTTTACCATGCTTTTCTTTTTTTGGTCGGGGTGGGTATGGATTCTTATACCAAATTGCCAGAGAAGTTGTGTGTTATGGTGCCTATTTACATAAGTCATTTGCATGTCAGTAAGCAAGTTATTGTAAATTGAACTTTGAGGTCCTCTGCTGACCCACACGTCTTCCTTTCTGACCTTCCCCACCGATGCAGCATTTTACTTTAGGTGGGGCAGTGGGCAGGGGCGGGTGGCTCATGGTAGCCTCAGTCCACAAGGCTGTTTACACAGTGTTGTGCATGCTGAGTGGTGAGAACACTTTGCAACATGCTGTTACTTGTTTTTTATGGTTTGTTTTATTTTTATGCCCCTGCTTATTACACTGAATGAGACAGCTACTAGCCGGGATGATAGCAGAGCCTGCTTTTCTCTCTGAATATACTATTTTTGCTTTGGATCCCTCCAAACAGCTTAAAACACAGAGTGACAGTGTGGTGAGTTCTTCCACCGCTTTCTGCCTTCCCATTGTGGGGAAGCAAAGTCATTTGGTAATTCTAGACGCAAATTTTTAATGTTGCTTGCTGTTTACCATCACTTAAACCAACTTCAATGTCCTGTTGCTAACACTGCACTAAAAAAAATTAAGAAAAAGATGCTGAATTCTGATGGCTGGTGTGCTTCTTGCTCATTTTTTAACAGCAGCAAAATTACCAGTTTTCGTTAACGTAGTAAAGACTGCCTTCACTTGGTCTGAACGCATACGTTTTCCTCATACGGGAGCGTCTTGCTCATTACTTTTACGTGCATTGTTAGGCATCCATGTTGTGGTGTTGGCGGGAGGCCTAGAATGTTTGGAGACCTAACACACATTAAGGGAAAAAATGTGTCGCTATGTAAATGCACAATTAAACGACACTAAATAGGTAAGAAGATTCTACTGTGACAAATAATTTTCTTCTGGTAGAGTAGTAGTTTTCTGTGTATTAAAAATATGAAAGGACATACTTAATAACTACTTGCCTTCTTGCTTAACTGGTTAAAGTTATAAAATTTTGAATCTTGTTTTATATAATTTTATCTCTGGAAAGTAGATGCTCCCCCCCCCCTATTTTAATGTAGCCTATAAGATCTTAATTTAGTACAATTTAGAAATTTAGAGATGTTTTATTGTCTAGTAAGGGTAACTTTTGGTCACAGTGGACACTGAACCCTCCATTAATTGTAAAAGTAATTTGTATTGTCAAAAAGTGCTATAATAATTAGTGGAGGCATTATAACTGATTAAAATAAGTACTCAAAGAAAATTAAAGATCTCTAAGCTTATTTACCATATGTACTCGAGTATAAGTGCAGCTGAATATCAGCTGAGGCACCTAATTTTACCACAAAAACTGCATAAAATGTGCTGAAAAACTCAGTGTACACATGAGTATATATGGTCCTTTTTGTTTTTGTTCAGATAAGAGCTCAATTTTCTGCTAGGAGTAGAGGGAACCCATAACAGTACTTAGACCACAATAAAAATTCAGTGAGGGGTAATTTCATTATGCGTTTACCGACTGCTAATGCTGCCTTAATTCCGAGTTTTAAAAACTGAATCTCTACTTCACAACCCAAGATTTGCCATATCTCTAGTGCTCAATGGTTCTTGAAAGATTGGATAAATGTAACTGAAGACAAATTTGGCGGAGACCTGCGTATGCTTTTAAGTTAAATATGTGCAAATATCCTGTGAGCTCAGTGTTGCCTCTGGGACACCAACTGAACCTTGATAAAGGTTACGCTAGTTCCTCAGGCTTCTTTCTGGGAGAAGGCCCGAAGAGCTTCTTTACTGAAGCAGTGATTCCCGAAGGATTTAATAACCATTCATTGAGTCCCTACTACCAACCGAAATGTTAGCTCCTGGGGCTGAAGGAGGAAAATGCTCTGCCAGAGTTAATAATTTAGTATAGAAACAAACAAGTCGAATATCTACTTGTGGTAGATAGAAATTAAGGCTGTGTTAGCCGTTCCAGGAAGCCACATGGAGTGTCACAAGTAAAGGGACACTTGAAAGTTGAAAGATGGATTGTGATAAGAGTTGTATGAGCCTCTAATAAGACGATTAAAAAAAGTATAAATAAAATGTGACCAAAAAAAAGAAAATTAAGAAAGTTGAAAGCTGTGCTGGGTTTTGCCAGGTGGAACTTGGGAGAAGGTCTTCCAGAGAGTGACAGAATCTCTCATTTTACTTCCAGAGATTCATGATTTAAATGTACAGTATATGTTAGGCTAAGACGGATCTGTAGTGTGCTAAGGCCTGCATTGATTCTGCTCCATGGAGTGATACATGAACTATGTATGAGGAGAGTTCAAAAAGGTTAAGGGAAAATAGGAGAAAGAGATAATGCAGCTTTTCAACAAATGTTTTTCAGCCCCTCTCTCATATGGATAGGGGAGTTTGTTTAATTACCATGTTTGATATGGTAACATGGAAAACAGTTTGTAGACTGTGTTTTTGCATGAATCACAATCATGTGCCAACTTATTTACTTTACACTGAGTATGGACTGTATTGCCCCCCTTCCCTATCTTAAAGGGGTGGGGAGATAAAGGAACTCTTTCATTTCCCTTCTTGTCAGTGTAAGTGCTGGTTACTTTTGAGTGTACTGACTGGTCAAGACCTGTTGATCTTAAAAAGTATATATTTTTATTTTCTTTTATGCAGTATGCTTTTAAGGAGCCATGGTGGTATAGTGGTTATGTGTAGATGTATTGGCTGCTAACCACAAGATCAGCCATTCAAAACCACCTTGGGAAAAAGACGAGGCTTTCTATGTAAAGAGTTAGTTTTGGAAACCCACAGGTGCAGTTTTACCTTGTCCTATAGGGTCACGGGTCACTATGAGTCAGAATCAACTCAGTGACAGTGAGTTTTTTTGTTTGGTTGTATAGTGGACGATGCATTGGGCTTCTAACCACACTGTCATCAGTTCAAAACCACCAGCTGCTCTGCAGCAGAAAGATGAGTCTGTCTGCTCCTGGAAAGATGTAAAGTCTCAGACACTCAAAAGGGTAATTCTTCTCTGTCCCATAGAGTCGGACGAGTTGAATTGACTCTATGACAGTGATTTGATTTTGGTTCTTAAGTATAGTATACTTTTAGGGCTGGAAAGCATTAATTGTGATACCACTCAAATATATTCTGTGTATATTTCTAATTCTTTAAATAGTAGGGAACAGGACGTTAAAAGGTAGTTCCTATATTTTCCAGTCTGTAACTTTAATTAATGTCTTGAATTGGTGAAATATGAGAACTTTAGAAGTTTTGTAAATTGGAAGGCCTGCTCTACTAATATTTAAGAATAACCAAGATTAAATATTTGTTCTTGGTCATTGTCGAGATGAGGGGAAATGTACTGGTGCTATTTTAACTACCACCATATTGAAACATGACTACAAGATGCTTCTGTTTGAAACTTGGAAATTACTTTATTGGGGCCACCTTTGTAGCTCTAATTTTTAGACAGATGGTTAGTAAACTATGAATGCTTTATAGAATTTTGAATCCCAAAGAATCTGATTCATTCCCATGGAATCAGTAGTAGAATGTTGCTTAATTTAGAACAATCCTCATATCAATGGACCTAAACACAAGGTTTACACATTATAAAGAAGATATTTTTAATTAGAAAATTTTCTGAAAATTGTCCTAACAGTTTCATTTAGACTTCTGCTTCAAAAGAACACAACATATTTTTCAGAGCTTAGCCCAAGTACTTTGGAGTATTGTGTCATTGTAGGGCACAATTGACCTTAGAGTTGTTTTCTGCATTCTCAACTTGAAAGAGCTTGCTAACTGAATCCGTGATATTAATTTTGTCATGAGGGGGGAAAACTGGGGACATCACAATGTGGAGAGGTATAGGATGCGCTTGAA
The DNA here is from genome assembly GCF_050624435.1 of Tenrec ecaudatus. NCBI lineage: Eukaryota > Metazoa > Chordata > Mammalia > Afrosoricida > Tenrecidae > Tenrec > Tenrec ecaudatus. The sequence goes on along the minus strand of NC_134533.1, from coordinate 172,900,799 downwards.
ATAAACTCACTACGTACTAATCTTTGCTCTATTTAGATAGATATACATACATACGTATAATACAATGAAGCAAATTTTCTAAAATACTACTATACTAGTTTTACCCTGCATGAAAATATTCTTATAAATGCAGTTACTAATTTTAATATCTAAATGTATCCAATTGGTCTTAACATTTTGTTCATAACAGTTTTCCGTTGTTAGTTTTGTGTTTCTCTACAATGAGCACCTCTTTCTTCTCCTCAGAGTGCATCTGTCCAAGCCCTGAAGTCTCCCGACAGTATAAATGGAAGTGAACCGGCTGCTCTCCTTCAGGTCTGCTACTAATGTGATTTTAAATGGCAAGTCATTTCAGAGCATTGATCAGTGTGTGTTAACTAGTAGTTTTGACTTGACCCTGCAATTATAATGTCCAGTCTTTTGATCCAATATATAATATATGGTCTGCTAATTGTTCTTTGGGAAATTAAGAAAATAAGATCTGTTCATGCTGTATGTGCATCATTTGTATATAATGTAAGAGTTTATATATATATATATATATTTTAAATAACATTTTGTGATTTTAGTGAAAGTTTACACAGCAAGATAGGGTCCCATATGACAATTTCTACATGAGTTGACTAGTGACATTAGTTACATTTTTACATTGTAAAAATCAGCTTTCTCTTTAATTGTTTGTGCTCTGGTTCTGCTTTCAGTACTCTCGTTTCCCTGCCCCCGTGTCATCTCATCATCTTTGTTCTTTGATTGAAATGTTGCCCTTTTCAACTAAAAACTGATGGTTTTTCATTAGAGCACTGATCTACAACATCCTTTGTCAATCTGCTTTTCTGCTCAAAGGTGATCTCAGGGATTGTATTGATTCATGCTTTAAAGCGTCTCCCAGGACGATCATCTCAGAGTCCTTTAGTTTCATTTGGTCCAGATAGTCTGCCCACCACCCCTCTTTTTTTTTTTTTTTTTTTTAAGAATTTGAGTGTTGTTTTATTTTTCTGTCCCATTCTAATAGCAAGGGCCATTTATGCGGTCCTGGTCAGATTGGTCAATGGCAGTAAGCATGCACCACCTGCTGTCGTGCTTTTGGTCTTGAGGTGCCCTAAAAGCATTCTTGGAAGGTGCTTGATTATATCTGAAGAATATCTGTAGTTGTGCCCACATATATCTGTATTTACACATACATTTGTGATTGTAGTTCCTAGGTCCTGTTGCGTCAGTTCTGACTGTGAATGATGATGTGAACAGCGGAACGAAGCACACCAATCCTGTGCCAGTCTTACAGTTGTTGCTGTGTTTGGACCCATTGTTGAAGCCACAGTTTCAGTCTGTCTCTTTGAGGGTCTTTCCCATTTTCACTGATCTACTCTATCAAGCACAGTGTCCTTCTACAGTGACCGAAAACCACAACAAACCACTGTCATCAAGTCAGTTTCAACTCGCAGCGACCCTGGATAGGATTTCTGAGGCTGTAGATCTTGATGGGCGCAGGGAGCCTCATTTCTCTCCCTTGGAACAGCTGTGGGTTTGAACTGCTGACTTTGTTGTTAGCATTAATTTTAACATTAATGGCAGTGAAGTGAAAAAAATTTCAATGAACGATGGCTTCATAGTTATAAAAGATTATAGAGGGAGTTATATTGCAGGATATATGTAGTTACATAATTTGGATGGAGGATTTGAAGGAAATGGGGTTTCTTTTAGAATTTGCTTTATTACAGACTGTTTTACTAATAGAGAATTTATCTTTGTTTTAAAATGTTTTTAGGAGAGTGGCACTCAAGTGACATTCTTTTGACCTCTTTCAAAAAGAAAGAAAATTTTCACTTGAAAAAATGAAATCAAATAAAGAAAGAAAACTTTTCAGTTAATTCCAGACATAGTGATAGCAATATTTAAGATGGGCATTTGCTTGTATTGCCCATAATTACTACCATTAGTCTGAATCTAATATAGAGCAATACCTGGGAAATGAATATTGACAATTTGATTTATAAGATAATGATTTATAAACTAAACATAGTCAAAAAGTTTTGTCTAGCAAATGTATGAATGAAAGCTTCCAAAATTCTGTAGGCTGACAGCCTTCAGCGGAGATCCTCTTAGGTTTCAGGAAGGGGGAGATCCAGGTTCTGAGAAAGCCTATATCCCTAGACCTGTTGCCCCCAGTCTTGATTCCAAGTGCTCTCCAACTGTATCATTTCTGTGAGTAGCATGCTGTTGTTATTAGCTGCCATTAGGTTGACTACTGACTCATGGTGACCTCAGGTGCCATGGACTTGACCACTGTGATCCCATAGGACTTTCACTGGCTGATTTTCTGCAGTGGATCCCCAGGACTTTCTTCCTAGCCTGTCTTTGTGGAAGCTTTGCTCACACATTCTCCGCATAATAGCAACATGTGTCTCCACTGAAAGATGGCTGGTAGCTTTGCATGAGGTTGGATTTGAGTCTCCCTCAAGGAAGGTATTAACTCTACCAGTGAATCCCCAAAGTTCCTATAGGTGTGAGGAAAGGCCAAAGCTAAGACAAAAGGCAGATTGCTTATTATCTTAACTTTACAAAGAGGTTTCGCTCGGTAGATTTTCAGTAGTGTAATACTGACCAAACTAAAGTTACATGATTTACTCCTGGCCCAAACATTCTGAGAGAAGCCATTGAAAACAAAACATCATAACATAAAATGTATATATATAAAATATAAAAACACATATGTGATGTGTTCATTATACAGTTTTCCAGATTCTCACCAACCAAACACAACTTTGTTAACCACACAAAATCAAACAACAAATTACTTACACCCCAGAGGTCCCTGTTACGTGTCCTTCCAGATTTTGTGCTCACCCTCATGGGTAACCACTATCCTAATTTTTAAGGAGAGAGGTTAATTTGACCTGTTTTTAACTTTATAAAATCAGAAGCCTCTTTTGTGTCAGGCTTCTTTTACTTACTAATCTGTTATTGTTGTGACTGTACATCATTCACTCTCATTGCTGTCTAACATTCCGTTAAACTACATATTTAGTGTTTATTTAATCTGTTCTGTTATTTATAGTATCAGCAGTAGGAGCTGTTTTGTATAGTGCTTAGCGCACTTTATAGTATAGATCTTTACTGAACTTATTTGCACATTTCCATTGTGTACATCAAGATAAATTGCTCGATATGTTTAACTTTAGTAAATACTAGTGTAAAGAAGAAGGAAACATTTGCTTTCAATTGATAGCTGATGTTTATTGAATGTCATAGCTAGGAATGATTTTAAGTACGTCATGTGTTTCAGTGTGTTACTTTTCATCATTACCCTGTGATGTGAGTGATGTGGTTATATCCACGTTTTACATATGATTAAATGGGCACAGAGAGGTTAAATAACTTTCCCAGAGTCATATACGAGGGAGTGCCCAAAAATAAAACAAAAGGAAAAAAAGTTCTGCTGGGTGGAGCTTTCATCTTATGCACTCCCCCTCCCCCGCCACGCTCCTGCCCCCTAGGTGAGCGCCTAGTAACTAACTCTGAGTTAGTGCACCTAGTGCCATCACCTCGGAAGGTTCTCTCTGGTAAATGAATTTTTTTATAAAAGGAGTTTCACTTGAACCTCATTTTTCATGATGGCCGATTTAAGAGAACAGTCTGTGACTGTGAAATTTCATTTCCTGCTCGAGAAATATGCCACAGAAACTGCTGTGATTTTTAACATAGCTTACACTATGGAAAAAACTCAAGTGTAGGAGTGGTTTTCTTGTTTCAACAAATGTGGAATGTCAATGGATGACAAACCTCGTCTGGATGTCCATCAAAATCCTGAATGGATAAAAATGTGCACAAAATTTGTTCACTTGGGCTGGAAGACAGACAGCAGACCATTGAAGAGCTGGGGGAATTATCTGGACTATCTTGGAGCTTGGTTCAGCGACTTTTAATGCAAGATTTGGGAATGAGAATGGTCACTGCGATATTTGTACCTCGGGTTCTGACTGACCAGGAAAAAGAGCTGTGCTTGCAAAGAACAGCTTTGAATTGACCCAGATTTTCCCCCCAAGGTCATTACTGGTGACAGACATGGTGCTATTCTTCTTTTTTAAAAAACATTTTATTAGGGGCTCATACAACTCCTATCACAATCCATACATACATCAATTATGTAAAACACATCTGTACATTCTTTGCCCTCATCAGTTTCAAAGCATTTGCTCTCCACTTAAGCCCTTTGCATCAGGTCCTCATTTTTGGTGCTATTCTTATGCTCCTGAAAGCAACATCAATCAAGCCAGTGGAAGACACCATCGTCATGTTTCCCCAAAAAAAGCTTGTCAAGTGAAATCACGGATCATGACATTGCTCATTTGTTTCTTTGATGTGAGGGGGGTAGGGCTTTTGGAGTTCATTCTACCAGGTCAGACTGTTAATCAAGCTTTCTATTTAGAGGTTTAAAAAGATTGCATAACAGTGTGTGATAAAAAAGGCTTGTTGTGTGGCAGATGGGGAACTAGTTTAGCCACCATGACAATACACTTGTTTATGCAGCCATTTCAGTGTGCCAATTTTTTGGCAAAAACAACATGGCTTTCTTGCCCAATGCACCTTACTCACCTGATTTCACTCTGTGCAACTTGTTTTTACTTCCATGAAAGAAGAGGGACATGAAAGGACAGCAATTTCATACCATAGAAGAGATGAAGAGTAAAATGAGGGAGGTCCTGTCATCCATCCAAACACATGAGTTTGAAAACTATTTTCAAGAATGAAATAGCAGATTTGACAAATGTATTATGCGTAATGAAAAGTACTTTGAAGGTGATAAGGTTGTTTTGGGGCTTGGGGAAAGATTTCAGGGATTTTTTGGGGGTACCCCTTCGTAATTAGTCAGTAAAACTAAGACTTGAGTTCAAAATGTCTGACTACAAAGCTAAGTATATGATATAAATATAGCACTAACATTATATGAAATGTGGGAATAAGCATGTATGTGGTATTGTTTAATTAGTAAAAGTAATTTTTAATGCATTTTATTAGGGGCTCATACAACTCATCATAATCCATACATACATCAATTGTGTAAAGCACATTTGTATATTTATTATCCTCATCATTCTGAAAATATTTGCTCTCCACTTAAACCCCTAGCATCAGCTCCCCATTTCCCCCCACCCTTCCCTCTGTCCCCTCCCTCATGAACCCTTGATAATTTATAAATTATTATTTTGTCATATCTTGCTCTGTCCAACATCTCCCTTCACACACTTTTCTGTTGTCCGACCCCCAGGGAGGAGGTTATATGTAGATTCTTGTAATCGGTTCCCCCTTTCCACACCAGCCCCCTCCACCCTCTGGGTATCGCCACTCTCACCACTGGTCCTGAAGGGATCATCTACCCTGGATTCCCTATGTTTCCAATTCCTAACTGTACCAGTGTACATCTTCTGGTCTAGCCAGATTTGTAAGGTAGAATTGGGAGCATAATAGTGGGGAGGGGAGAAAGCATTTAGGAACTAGAGGAAAGTTACATGTTTCATTGTTGCTACCCTGGCTGGTCTCTTCCCCGCGACCCTTCTCTAAGGAGATGTCCAATTGCCTACAGATGGGCTTTGAGTCTCCATTCCGCACTCCCCCTCATTCACAATGATATGATTTTTCTGATGATGCCTGATACCTGATCCCTTCGACACCCCATGATCACACAGGCTGGTGTGCTTCTTCCATGTGGGCTTTGTTGCTTCTGAGCTAGATGTCTGCTTGTTTATCTTCAAGCCTTAAGACACCAGACACTATATCTTTGGATAGTGAGCACCATCAGAATTCTTCACCACATTTGCTTACACATCTGCTTTGTCTTCAGCGATTGTGTTTGGAAGGCAAGCATTATGGAATGTCAGTTTAATAGAACAAAATATTCTTGCATTGAGGGAGTACTTGAGTGGAGGCCCAATGTCCATCTGCTACCTTAACTCTAAACCTATACGTATGTGCACATAGATCTATTTCCACATCCTCATATATAAATATATTTACATAGGTACATGCCTTTATTTAGACCTCTATATATGCCCTTTTGCCTCCTAGCTCTTTCCTATATTTCCTTTTACTTTCTTCTTGTCCCACTATCATGTTCAGCCTTCATTTGGGTTTCAGTAATTCCTCTCAGTTACATTACCCCTTGATCATGCCCTACCAGGCCTCCTATAGCCTCCTCACCACTGATTTGCATCACTTGTTGTTCCCTTGTCCCTGAGTTTGTTAACATCACTTCCTTTCACCCCACTTCCCCTTCGCCCATGTCAGTCCTGTTGTTTTCTTCTCCGGATTGTTCATCAAGCTTATCTTATTTAGACAGACATGCGGAGATAATAACATGCACCAAAACATGACAGAGCAAAACCAAGCAACAAAATAAAACAAAACAACACCAACAAGCCAATGACAAAAGAACAAAACAAACACAATAGGAAAGAAAAAATAATAGGAAATAAAAACTTGTAGTTAGTTCAAGGACTGTTCGTTGGCCTTTAGGTGCGTTTTCCAGTCCAGTCTGATGGGGCCCCAAGCCCTGGCCCCAAAGTCTATTTTTGGTATTCCCTGGGAATTTCATTGCTCTGTCCCCTTGCTGCTGTGTTCTGCGCTCTTAGTGTTTTGCCTCGGTGTGGTGGCATCAGATTGTGCACAATTCCCACACAGTTTCTCCAGTGTTGTCTCCCGTAGGGCTATGGATCAGTGACGGATGTCGTGTTTCATAGTGGAGCTGGCCATATGGTTTTTTCTGTGGATTGGCTGCTCTGAGCAGGAATCTTGTCATCAAGACTTGGTGGACCAGGATGTGCTCCACTCTCTTTTCCTCCCCCTTCGTTTGTTCCCGTGTGCTCTGATTAGACATGTCCCTCTCCCTGAGCTGTAGATTTCAGTGCTGTCCTCTGAAATAAATTCCCTGGGGGAAGGGGCAGGTGTACACGTAGTTGGGATTGGGCCCGGCCCCTCAGACCTCTCCACTGGTTCCCTACTCCACGCCGGCATGTTGCATTCACATCTTTGAGCACTGGGTTAAGTCAGGTCCGTCTTTCCCTGTGGAGATATAAACAATACCCTCCCCTTAGGTGAATTAGATATAAACAATAATCCTCCCCTTAGGTGAATTAGTGCCCTGTGCCCCTGCACCCATTTCTTTTTAGTAAAAGTAAAATTTTAAGAGTATCTATTTTAGTTTCCTTTCTTTAATAATAATGGCATCTGCTATTGTTTAATTGAAAGGAGCCCTGAATGAGTTGCTAACTGTGGGATTAGCAGTTCAAAAAATCCAGCCCCTGCCGGGGAAAGCCAAGAATTTTTTTTGACTTGCAGCGCTGTAAGCACTTTATACAAAAGACCTTCAAAAAGTTCTTGGAAAAATTCTATTTTTCCATTAATCTTTTCAAGCCCACGCCCCTTCAGCCATATGGAAATCTTACAAGATAGGTATTATAACCATAATTTTGATTAGCCCCATTTTACAGAGGGACAAAGAGGACTGGAGAGGTTAATTAATTTGCTGAAGGTTATATAGAACATGCTGAATCACATTTCTAAGCATAGATGTGCCAGTTAAATTTATTCGCTTCTGAGAATGTCTTTGGCATTATTCGCTAGCTTCTCACGTACCCGAAAACAATATAGCTATTTCTAGTGTTCTTCAGACTTGCTTTACTTGTTTGTCCTGGTCCAGGTTATAAGAAGTTTGTCTGCTATGAACTGAAAAGTAATTTCCCTTATGGGTCAGAAGAGACTGGCACTGGAGTGCTTTATCAGGAAGGTGATTCTGATGGTCCTCTCTTCCAAGGCTTCCCTTCCCCTCCCTACTCCGGATCATGAAGGCAAAGTTAGCACATTTGGAAAATAAACTCAAGTACAGTATCAAGATTAAGTTACTTGAATCTTACCACTGTGACACTGTTAACTTTTGATGTTTGTCCTACACAATCTAAGTGTAGAGGTGTTTGTCTAAACATGTATTAATTAGAAAAATACATATGATTACTTTAAATAGATATTGGTGTGTAGTATCAATATTATTTCATAACTTTATCACCTCTCATGTGATAATGTGTCTCTTTCCATGTACTATAATTTATAAATGCTTTCTTTAGTGGTGATCATTGGTTTGCTTCCAGTTTTACCATTATAAACAAGTTCTGATAAAGCTCTTTGTGCAGATGGAGGGGATGGGGTGAGGTATGATACCACATTATATTAATCTCATTTTGCCTCATATGATTATTAAATCTCTAAGATCTGAGTGAAAGTGTTTGCTTTTTAGACTTGTATAATAAAAAGGGTTTTTTTGGAGGTACCTTTTGTCTGTGTATGACCTCGGTCTCTTGTTAGTATTTCATGCCTGTCATCATTGGGACTCACAGGTGACCATGCTGTTGCTCTAATGAGAATGAGTTTCTAGGAAACTTCAGTTTAATGCTGTGTACTGTGACCTGAACACAAGAATTCTGCTTACAACAGTTTGTTGAATATTGCTGTATCTTAGGGTCATTGTTATGTGTCATCATTCAAACAAATTAACATTAAGCCTTTGGTGATCATGATTTTAAAACATCAATCTTACTGATCATTGCAGAAAGACACGAGTTGGACCTGTTACTACTTAATTTTCTTGTTAGGAGACACAGTAGACATACTGGCAGATAGGGCAGCGCTGGGTGTCACTGCTCTGCCAGTCTCACCAGATAAAGTCATTTGAGTTCACTCACATGCTTCCCAGTATAAAGGGCTTCAAGATTTTCATGGAAAATTGGAATAGAAACGTAATGGAATTTCCTCACAAACTATTTAAAGCCTCCTGTGTATAGATGGTCACTGCCCTCATAAACCTCACAGCTCACCTTGAGGTTGGCTGGATGGTATACTTTTCTTCTTTTTCATAGAAATGTGAACTGAAGTCAGTGACTTGTTGGTTTACCCCACTGCTAGATGGCAGCCCTGACACTACATCCCAGTCCTCTGACTCCTGGGTCAGCTATTTTTCGGAAACAAACGGAGTTCTTTTATTTTAAGGAAGCAACATAGTATGTAAAATGTCAGGAATATCATTGGAATTTGTTAATTTTAATAGGCCAAAGGGGATAATAGATGCGTAAGAGTAACAAGTACATCCTGTTTTGTTTTCGTTGTAGTCCAGTGACTCACAGTCTTTTGCACAGAAGCTTCAGCTCCGGGTACCTTCCATGGAGTCTTTGTTCCGAAGTCCCATAAAGGAATCCCTATTCCGATCTTCCTCCAAAGAATCCTTGGTACGAACGTCTTCCAGAGAGTCCCTGAATCGGCTTGACCTGGAATGTTCCCCCCCTTTTGATCCACCTTCCGATATGGAGAGTGAAGCGGAAGACTCACTAGGGAATTCAGACAGTCTCAGCAAAGAGCAGTTAATTCATCGTTTGAGAAGAATGGAACGAAGTTTAAGTAACTACAGAGGAAAGTATTCTGAGGTAAGAGCAAGACCCTTTTGCCGGTGGGAAAATAGCTTTGCTTTATTCTCTAATTCATAATAAATATCACAACTGCTCAGTTATCATCATACTAAGGTACTGAAGACCAAGTTGTTAGACCAAAATTAACATTTCAAAATGGAGGTTGACTGCATCAGGTCACAAAGTGGAGGATGATCATGTTATCACATAACTGCCACACTACATCTTTGTATAATATACAGTGATGTGAATTTTCCCTTAACTGCCAAACTATGGAGAATCTTAAGTATCACATCGAATCTTAAGAATCAGTGCCCACCTCAGTGTTTCTTATTTATAGACAAATGTCATTAGTGTGCAAGTAGTTGGATGGTAGATTTTTACTGTTGTTGTAAATGTTACATGTTGTATAATGAGAGAGTTGATAAATGAGGAGGACTCTATTGCTTTTACTCTTGTGGTTGGATAGACTATTTACTCCTTAGATACCCTGGTTACTAATGGTAGGTAGCCAGTGGCAGTATCTCGTTAAAGACTTTCTGTGGTCGTGGAGGGACCTTATAGAACGACTCTTGGTAAAATTGTAGGGACTGTTTCCTTCTAGTTCTCACTTTCTGTGCCCTGTCTTTCCTGGCCCTTCTCTTCAAGGTCTCAGTGCAGCTCATCGTCTTTCTTCCTCGTTCATGCCCTAACTGCCGGGTTTCCAAAACGAGTTCTCTTGGCCATATGTTTTCCCATTCTGACCTCATGTAGATTTTAGGTAGTGTGATTATCTGACGGGCTTGATTCACTTTCATCATACATACATTTAAACTTTTAGCTCTGTGATTCTTTTAACTTTTGATGCTGTATGTGTACCATCAAGGAGTTGGGAACTAGTGCTCTGCCATCTCCCTTTTCCTTCCTTAAGTAGCATAGAATACTTAACATTCATGGGGAATGACTGTAAGTGCCCTTTCTGAGCCCCCTCCCTGGCATGTCGAGTTACAAGGTACTCAGGAATGCCTTTCTGGAGTAAGTTGCCTATTTTTTGGTTGCATAAAGCCAAAAAAAAAAAAGTCTTTAAGGTTTTCATGTGCTTTGTAGCTTGTAAATTATTATAGGAACATTAAGTAATTTAATGTTCAGGGTTATTTGTAAGGTTGGACATATTTTATATTTCCAATTATGGCTAGAATATGGCTAGTTTTATCCTACAGCCCCAAACAGCAAATACATTTCAATAAAACATCTTTTTAAAACTATAAAATTCTAACAACATAGGAAGGGATTACTAGGCTGAAATTCACAGTCAGACTGGAGCCCAGAGATGTAAATGGAGACTTAAAACCACCTTTCTCATGAGGCACTTGCAGAACTTGGCAACTTTTTTCCTTTACATTTTTTTATATAATTGTTTTCACTAAAATTAATATTGATATGTTTAGTTAGATATATGCTATTTTCAATAACTTTTAAGTTTGAAGTAGGTGCTATATAATTTGAATTGAAGTGTGCTAATTCACTGCATTTTATACTTATAGTGCTATTTAATTTTGCACCGGCCCTGTGAAGTGGATGTTAATTAATTAGCTCTAGTTTGACGGAGACGCAGTCACTTGCATAAAGTCCCCTGGGGAGCAGCTGGCAATCGGGATTGGATTGTAGAACTGTGTGGTGTTTCTGCTTTTCTGTGTACCTCCGGAAGTGTCAGGCAGCTTGACTGGGGATGAAAGGCGCTCCTTTACCTTCGTCATGGAGCTGTGATGTAGTTGCCATAACCCTGTCTTCACCATTCCTTGCTACTGTAGTTCTGAATGTACAGAATTTTGTTCTTATAATACACTATGGTTCTTACAGTACAGAATTTTGCTGGAAGTATTGTGGTTGTCATTTGATTGATATCTTCCCCATGCCGCCCCCCGCCCCACATGCACACACATACACACTCCTCTTTTCAGTTCCATTTTCTTGGCTGTCCTTAGGTAATAGGAAAAGCAGCTCCTGCTCGTACAGGTTTGCCTTTAGTGTTGTTGTCTCCATTGCCGACCTCACCTTCCATGGCTGTCTGCCTTTTAACTGAAGACATTAGTGAAAATCCTTGGGGCGCACAGCAGCCATCCAAGAAAAAGCGTGGGGACAGCTTCTCTGTTGAAAAGGAGCCAGGATAGAACAGTGCTTTATGGTTGCCAACCTAACGCCTAGCACTTCAAACCCACCAACCGCGTCTTGGGAGAAAGATGTGCGATACCGTTTTGTAAGGAGGATTACAGCCTTGGAAGCCTCACGGGTTGTTCTACTTTGTCCTGCAGGAGAGCGATGAAGTGGAATTAAGTGATGGGAACAGCTTCCGTTTTTTCTTTCCTCTCACTGTGTACTTATTTCTTTACATTTATTCCTTCTTGCTCTTATTTTTAAAACAGTTTTTATTGGGACATAATCCGCACAGACAATTGAGCTGCTTGAACCACTGTGCCGCCAGGAAGCCTTTCAGACAACTAGAACTCCTAAACTTAACTCACTGCTACTCAGTGATTCATTTATAGGCTTAACAGGATTTGTTCATCTATAATTTTATCAAGTGCCAGAATGTACGATTAAACATTTCTTTAGGTTCTGAATGACCAGTTTTAACCCTTGATTATGAGTTGGCAACGTTAGAGATTTTCACAGGTCCTATAAGCAGTGAAAAGGAGCCCTGCTGGTGCTGTGGGCCAGATGTTGGGTCACTGCCCCCAAGGTCAGCGATTCAAACCTGCCTGTTCCTTCACGGGAGAATGTTCTCTCGGCCGTGAAGATTTACAGTCTTGTAACATTATATAGGATCACTGTAAATCAGAATTGAGCTGATGACAGTGTGTTATGATGAGAAGGAATTTTTAGAAATCAAACACATGGTCTGTTAAATCTCAATGCAAAAAACCACCTGGAGAACTTGTTAAAACACCATTTCTTGCCGCTGATCCCTCCTGCTAATTCTGATTCAGTAAATTTTGGGTGGTACTCATGAGTTACTTTTTAAAAGAAGCTTCCAGGTGTTGCTGGTTTGTGGTCTGTGGCAGCAGCTTGAGTAGGCTCTTGTCTTTAGGCAGATTGACTGTAATTCCCACTTATGAATTGGGCTACTGAAATTTAAAGAGCTATGTATGTAAAGTTAAGTCAGTTAGCATTTTTATGTAGAGAGTTAAATTACATTTTGTTTTCAGAAATGCATTCTTCTGTGTTACTTAGTTTCAATGATATATGCATCATCTAATTTGGTTGAATTGTCTATGAAAGAACACTTCTGATTTATTTTTGTATTTTCAGTAAGAGATGTTTTAGAAAGTTTAGAACAATTAACTGCATTTGTTTAGAAATGACTAATGTTATTGGTGACTTTTTCTTTATTTTAGCTTGTTACAGCTTATCAAACCCTTCATAGAGAGAAGAAAAAGCTACAAGTAAGTGATTCATTGGCTGTGATAGTGATTCATTTAATAATTGTAGAGTAATAATTTTAATATTAAAATGTCTTACATCTAAATATGATCATTTAACCTCACTTCACTGTGACTGGGGTTTTGATGAAGTGAGGAAGAACATACAACTTTCCTCTACTTCTTAAATGTTTCCTCCTCCCCCCACTATCATGATCCCAATTCTGCCTTACAAATCCAGCTAGACCGGAGGATGTACACTGGTACAGATAGGAACAGGAAACACAGGGAATCCAGGGCGGATGACCCCTTCAGGACCAGTGCTGAGAGTGGCGATACTGGGAGGGTGAAGGGAGGGTGGGGTGGAAAGGGGGAACCGATTACAAGGATCTGCATATAACCTCCTCCCTGGGGGATGGACAGCAGAAAAGTGGGTGAAGGGAGATGTCAGACAGTGTAAGATATGACAATAATAATTTATAAATTATCAAGGGTTCATGAAGGAGAGGGGAGTGGGGAAGGAAGGGGAAAATGAGCCAATTCCAAGGGCTCATGTAGAAAATGTTTTGAGAATGATGATGGAAACAGATGTACAAATGTGCTTGACACAATGTATGTATGTATGGATTGTAACAAGAGTTGTACAAGCCCACAATAAAATGATTTTTTAAATAAATAAAAAACCAAAAGGAAGTGAGGAAGTCTCAGGATTGTACCTCAGTCAGGGATGGGTTTGCTCCTGCAGTGTCTAACAGGCTTGGATTTAAAGCATGCTTGTCTATATCACGTGTTCCTGAATGTCCCAGTCTGCAGGTCTCTTCTTTATTTCAGTAGAAAGGGACACCCAACCTTCTAAGTTTTCCCTTTTACTTCATAAATACCTGCAGAAATCTCTATTTCTTATAATTATATTGAAGTCTAAACCCAACCATCCTCTCTTATAAAAAGAATTGTTTCCTAAGATTACTGCTTGTAAAGCTCTTGGTGAAGTGTGTGGGGAGAGGATGCTATTATGGTTTTCTGGACGACCTGCCTTAGTCCCACTGTGTGACCCAGTGACCAGGCCTCTAAAGTACCCAGAGCTCAGTGGGAATACCTACTGTGCTTCAAAGAATGCTATCAGTTTGATGTGTTATTTGTGAAGTATAGGTTTATTATTTTTAAATACAGCGTGTTTTAAAAGGAATATTTATTTAAAACACTTTAACATTTTAAAGGAGCTGTGGTAACAAGTTATTTATTACTGATTAACTTAATTTTTCTATAACAAATAAAAATTATATTACAAAAAATTTTAGATAGACAATATTTTTCTTATACATATGAAGTAAGTCTACATTCTAGTGTCTTGTCGATATTCTGTGACTTCATTCTCAAAGGGTAAATTTTTTTTTCCTTTTTTAAATTTTAACAATTTATTAGGGGCTCATACAATTCTTATCACAGTTCATACATACACATACATCAGTTGTATAAAGCACATCTGTACAGTCCCTTCCCTAGTCATTTTTTTCTCCTCTTTTCTTTTTTTACATTTTATTAGGGACCCATACAACTCTTATCACCATCCATACATATACATATATCAATTGTATAAAGCACATCCATACATTCCCTGCCCCAATCATTCTCAAAGCATTTGCTCTCCACTTAAGCCCCTTGCATCAGGTCCTCTTTTTTTTTTTTTTCCCATCCCTCCCCAAAAGGGTAAATTTTATAGGTCTGGTCTGGTATGTTTCTGTGATTTGTCTGTGGCTTTCATTTCTGCATGTACTTACGTAATACTGCCACTAAGAGGCGATAGAGAACTGTGCTTTCATTGTGGCAAGCTTTCTAATTCCAAGACTCACTGCCAGTGAATCTTTTCTGACTCACAGGGGCCCTTACAGGACAGGGTAGAACTGCCCTGTGGGTTTATGAGAGTAGAAAGCCTCTTCATTCTCCCACCAAACTCTAAGGATGTTAGAAATAAAATGCAAAAGATTAACATTCATTTCTTTCTATTTTTTAAAATCATTTTATTGGGGGTTTGTAAGCTCATCGCAATCCATCCATCCATCCATCCATGGTGTCAAGCACATTTGTTCATTTGTTGCCATTGTCATCCTTTTTTTTTCATTTTTTAAAAAGCCATCATCATTCTTAGAACATTTTATTTCTACTTGAGCCCTTGGTATCAGCTCCTCATTTTTTCCCCTTACTCCCTCACGAACCCTTGATAATTTATAAATTATTATTTTTTCATGTCTTACACTGTCCGACATCTCCCTTCCTCTACTTTTCTGTTGTCCGCCCCCCAGGGAGAGGGTTATATGTAGATCATTGCGACCGGTTCCCCCTTTCTACCCCAACATCCATTTCTATACATGTATATATGCCTCTGTGTGCACACCTAAAAACCTTATTATTAAATAAACATCTTTTCAATAGCTCCAATGAATTTTAAATGGTAAGTTTTGCCAACACAATTTACCAGTGTTGTTTGTATTAGCTACCATTCATTGATTTCTTATTGTATGCCAGGTATTTTGATGTATTTAGTCTTTACAGTTCTTTTGTAAAATAGCTGATAGTGCTGTCCTCACGTTGTCCAGGTGAGGAAGCTGAGAAGAGTGACTTATACGGTGTGTGAAAGGAAGGGAGGCAAGTCAGGATTCATTTCATGGCTGCTCGATTTCAGAGCACATGCTTTTATCCACTGTAGTGTGGTTTTCCTAGTTTTCAGCTTTGTGTCTTTTCTAATTTAAAAACCTGTATTAGAAAGCCTACAACAAAACCCTACATTTATGGCTTTAGGGAAAACACCTTTGTTTTAAATTTATTTATTGACCAGTTAGGAACCTGGTGGCCTAGTGGGTTAATCATCAGCCTGCTTAACCACAAGGCTGGAGGTGGAAACCTACTAGCTTTTCTGAGGGAGAAAGATGAGGCTGTCTGTACTTACAAAGATTTATTGTCTACAAAACCCTGGGAAGCAGGGTCCTTGGAGAGTTGCTATGAATCAGAATCAACTTGGTGGCAGTAGTTTTATGGTTATTGACCAGTTGACTGGTTGCTGTGCCAATTTATGGTGGCTCTGTGTGTGTTAGAGTAGAACTGGTATCCAAAGGTTTTCTCATTAACTGATTTTTTTATTAATAATTTTATTGGGCCACTCTTGAAAATCTTGTGACCATCCATTATTCATTTGTTTTAAGCACCGTGTACATATGTTGCCATCAACATTTCCAAAACATTTTCTTTCTATTTGAGCCCTTGGTATTAGCTCCTCTTTCCCCTCCACCTCCATCCCTCATGAATCATTGATCCATTATATATTATTGTTGTTATGTCGTGTCTTATACTGTCTGTTGTCTCCCTTCATCCACATTTCTGTTATTCGTTCTGCTTCAGGGGTGTGTGTGAGCTATATATCCAACCTTGTGCTCGCTTCCCCCTTTCTCCCCCTCTCCTCCTCCCCACCTTCCCCTGCCATTCCCACCATCCCTTACCCTCATGCTATGGCCACTCCCACTACTGTTCCTGAGGGCTTTGTCTGCCCTGAATTCCCTGTGTCGAGAGTTCTTATCTGTACCTACATATGTACTCTGGTCTACCCGGATTTGTAAGGTAGAACTGGGTCATGGTAGTGGGTGGTGGGGTGGGGGGGGGGGGAGGAAGCCTTGAAGAACTAGAGGAATGATGTGTGTTTCGTCGGTGCTATACTGCACCCTGGTTGAATTGTCCGTTCCTCGTAACCTGTGGGGGGGATGTCCAATTGGTCTAGGTAGCTAGATCTTTCCTCTGAAGCACCTATGGATGGACTAAAACTTCTAACTTTTTGATGACCAGAAAAGCACGTTAACCATTTGTACTACCCAGGGACTCAAATAAATATATAAATATGTTTGTGACCACAGTCAGTATACAAGATGGCTCAATGGCACCGTGGCTTCATTTTTGACTTTTTCAGCATAGTCATATCTGCAATATATGTAATCCTTTCTCAGGATATAGTAATTCCTCAGATGTAATACTTTAAAATAATACTTTTATTTGAGTGTTTTACCAATACTATGTTATACATTTGTTTGAACCAGTTTTTTCTTTCTTTGTAATTCAGGGCATATTAAGTCAGAGTCAGGATAAAGCACTTCGGAGAATTGGAGAATTAAGAGAGGTAAGTTTACATGATTAATGCTTTGAAAATAATAATTAAATCTCATATTTATCTTATTGTATAAGCTGTGGTAGTTTCATAGGAACTTCATGAGCTAGATAGTAATAATTTACTAACGTAGCTATTTCAGTTACCTTATGCTGCTATAAATAGAAATGCCACATTTAGTAAGCAGAAATGCATTTTCTCATAGTTTATAATCTAGAAGTCTGAGTTTATGGTATTAGATCTAGAGGAAAACTTTCTCTGTTGCCTGGAGGAAGGTACTTTTTCTGTGTTTCTGCTTCCTGCTTCCTTGATGGCCGGAACTGCTTCTTTTTGGGGTGCCACATGATGTAGCTGGTATTGATGATTTCTTAGGCCCAGTGTTCTCCACCCCTGATCTGGATGACCTCGGAGAACAGAGAATTATTTTTAAACCTTGAGCGCAGATGTAAGTTTTTTGCTGGACTTTGGACTTGGCTAGGTCCCCACTGTCTCTTACTTCTCCCCCTTGTAATGAGAATGGTTGTTACCTTGTGCTTTTTCCACCACTATACTTTGAAAATAGGTAATTTGTAATTTAGGTTTCATGGATTTTCAGATGAACAGGAGTTTCCCTCCAGTATTTAATACACTTAATGTTTCATCCTTTTTGATTTGGGTGATTTAGAAGATGAGATTTTATGCTTAAGGTTGATATAAGCCTTTTGGAGATAATATGATGGGGTGAATATGTTTTGCATGGGTGAAAGACATTAATTTTGGGGGCCAAAAAGGGATTATCATGGATTGAATTGTGTCTCCCCCAAATGTGTGTTGCAGTTCCCCACTTTTGTGTCTGGGTTTATATTCCTGTTTGGGAATGGATTGTATTTGTGATGTTAATGAGGCAGGATTGGTGATGGAGTAAGATAGGTGCCCAGACACATTAGATCTCCACGGAACTAGGAAATAGACTTTGAAGAGATAAGGATTTTCTTCCAGAGTGTGCAGAGAGCAAAAGCCTGCCCCTAGAGCCTGTCCTTGAATTTGGACTTCTAGTCTTCTAAACTGTGTGCAAATAAACTTCCGTTTATTAAAACCATCCACTTGTGGTATTTTTGCAGTATTAGGTAACTAAGAGATTAGCCTATAAGATTGGCACCAATTCTTACAGGCTTTTTTTTTTCCATTTTATTATACATAAGGTCGCTATAATTTGGAACTAATTTGATGGCAGCTAAGCACAATGACGTTCTCAGTTAGGCGGCAGGTTTGTGGTTATTTACAATGGTATCATAGCTGGAGATAAAGGAATACCTGTGTTGTTTCTTTTCTTTTGCTGCTTAGTCCTTCTCCACAATCGGTCTCTGAGGGAGCTATGCTGAAGACTGTGCTACTGGATAGGCAACAAGCTTCTGCTTTGTCAGTAGATGAGTAAGCACCCACGTGATTTTCCTCATTGCTGGCTTTCAGTAGAACTCTGTCTCTTATCCACCTTTACCCTAACCTAAATTACAGAAGCAGCATTCCATCAATAGGGAAAGAGAAAGGGCTGTCTGATAGTGGGCCCCACCTGGATTCATCTTCTCAGTTGCAGGTGTTGAATGAGTTAGAAGATTGAGAGACTAGAAGTTGACCTTTCAAAAAACGTAGTTCTCTGAATATCCCAGGTGTTGCCA
This sequence comes from Tenrec ecaudatus, assembly GCF_050624435.1. Lineage (NCBI taxonomy): Eukaryota > Metazoa > Chordata > Mammalia > Afrosoricida > Tenrecidae > Tenrec > Tenrec ecaudatus. Next base: position 172,882,153 of record NC_134533.1, on the reverse strand, counting down.
ATTAGATTTGCAAACTCCTCCGTCACCCGGCCTAGTGAGGGATTAAATAGAAAGGCAGTTGAAAGACAAGGTAGGTGTAAGTGGCCTTTCGGTTCTGCAGTATGTATCTGTTATTTCATTCAGTAATTTCATCTTTTTGTCTTGGGAACCACGAGAGGCACGGGTTGAGTTCTAGTTCTGTTCATGATCTGCATGCCTAGATTTGTTTTATCTTGCTGCTGTAATAGGTTAACATAAACTTCCAAACAACATAAATTTATTATCGTTCAATTCTGAGTTTTGAAGTTCTCCAGGGACGAAAATCAAGTTATCAATAGGACTGTGTTCCTTCCTGGAGGAGATTCTGTTCTCTTGCCTTTTCCAGCGTCTAGAAGCTGCCCACGTTGCCTAACTCATGGGGACCTTCCTTACATTTTCAAAGCCAGCAATCGTACATTACTCTGACCCTGAACTCAGGGAGTGTCTTTGCCTTTAAGGACCCTTGTGAATAGAGTGGGCCCACCTACACAATCCAGGAGAATCTCTCTAGTTCAGCGCCCTGATTGAACCTCATCTGCAAACTTTCCCCTGCCACATTCTCAGGTTTTGAGGAATAGGGCATAGACAGACTTCTTTGGGATGGATTTTTCTGCCTTTCCCAGCACTTTACTGAAGACTCTATTTAGTGAAGTGGCCCAAGAGACAACTAAGAAGTGAAGAGGAGAAACGGGGATACAGATAGAGGCCATAGAGTAAAGGCTTGGGTGGTACAACCTAGAACTGTCCCTTTGAATGTCTGAGGCAAGTCTTTCCGGGAACAGACTGCTTCATCTTTCTCCTGTGGAGGGATTGGTGGGTTCACACCACCCACCCTGCAGTTTTAATCTCCAGTGCTTGAACCTCTGAGCCAGCAGGACGCCATGCACAGTTTGCGATGTTTCCAGTCTTCCCCCAGATGCCATCTTTATAGGCAGTTGAGGTCTCAAAGCAAGCCTCAGGGAGGGAGAGTTCATATTTTGCCACCAGAGATCACCAGTGACCATGATGGATAACATAGGAGTTATATTAGAAATAATAAGTGAAATAGAGGTACAGATATTAGTTACCTTCCAGTCATCAGAATTTTTCTCTAAGGAAACATTCAGAAAGACCTTGCAAAAAAATCTAGAAATAAAAATGCTAATTCCAGGGATTGTGAAAAAGGGAATGTAATCCAAACGTTCAGCGTAGGAGAAATTTCAAATTAGTTGTTTTAATCCTAATATGTATTATTTTAGAGTCAATTATTATTGTAATAAAAAAGGATCAGGTAGGATAGAGAAGAGTATATGTTGAAGGCAAGTCTCTTTCTTAATCGGACCTGGTCTTACTCTGCTTCCCAGAGATTACCCTGAGCAATAATGTCTCACGTATTTATTCATAAAATTATATTTGTGTAGCCATTTTAGTCTATGGAAGATATTTCACAATTACTTTATACTGCAGTATACGTATTCCTTATAAAAAGCGGCCATCTAGCAAGGAAGCAACAAAGCTCACATGGAAGAAGCACACCAGCCTGTGATCACGAGGTGTCAACAAGATCAGGTATCAGGCATCAGAAGACCCAAAACAAAAAACCATATCATTGTGAATGTGGGGGAGTGAGGAGTGGAGACTCAAAGCCCACCTGTAGACAATTGGACATCCCCATACAGAAGAGTCACAAGGACGAGATGAACCAGGGTTCAGTGTAATACTGATGAAACATGCAACTTTCCTCTAGTTCTTTAATGCTTCCTCCCCCGCACTATTATGTCCAAGTTCTGCCTTACAAATCTGGCTAGGCTGGAGCATGTACACTGGTACAGATAAGAGTTCTTGACACGACACATGAAATCCAGGACAGATAAACCCCTCAGAACAATAATGGGAGTAGCAATACCCTAAGGGTAGGGGGAAGGTGGCAGGGAGAAAGGGGGAACCAATCACAATGATCAACGTACAAACTGCCCCCCACCCAGGGGGACAAATAACAGAAACGTGGGTGAAGGGAGACAGCGGACAGTTTAAGATATGAAAATAATTATAATTTATAATGGGTCACGAGGATGGGAGGGAAGGGAAGGGAGGGGGAAAAAGTGGAGCTGATACCAAGAGTTGAAGTAGAAGGAATATGTTTTGAAAATGATGATGGCAACATAAGTACAAATATACTTGACACAATGGATGTATGGATTGTTATATGAACTGTAAGCGCCCCAGTCAAATGATTTATCTATATAAAGCATGCCTTATCCTGTGTCCTAAAGAAGCCAGTTCTAATCAAGTTAACTGGAGGGGACATTATTGATAACATTCAAAAACAGGTAAATTAAATTGAAAATGTTTTCTAAATCATTGCTGATGTAAAGCTACACTAGAAATACAGTTTATGTAGATTTGTGAAAGAAAGTTCTATTTTCAGATTAAAGTTGTCAGAGATTTCATATTACTTGCATCCACATCAAATGCTCATGGAAGCAGTCATTAAGAAATCAAATAATACATTGAATTGGGTAAATCTGCCACACAGGATCTCTTTAAAGTATTGCAAAGCAAGGATGCCACTTTGAGGGCTAAAGTGTGCCTGACCAAATCAATGGTATTTTCAGTCATCTCACATGCATGTGTAAGTTGAACATTGAATATTGAAGACCACAGAAGAATCGATGCATTTGACTTAAGGCGCTGGTGAAGAATGTAGAAAGTACCATGGACGGCCCAAGGAACAAACACATCTGCCGTGCAAGAAGTACAGCCGGAATGCTCCTTAGAATCAAAGAGGGTGAGACTTCTTTGGACATGTCATCAAGAAGGATTAGTCTCCGGAAAGGACATCATGCTTGGTAAATTAGAGGGGCAGTGAAAAAGAGGAAGGACATCGAGGAGATGGATTGACACAGTGGCTGCAGTAATGGGCCCACTCTTAAAGAGCAATTGTGAAGATGGCACAGGACTTGGCAGTGTTTCTTTCAGTTGTCCATAGTCGGTCACTGTGAGGCTGAGGTAACTTGATGACACCTAATAACCATAACAATAATTGGCAATATGAACTGTGAATCTTTTTGATACCATTATGGCTGCGTGCTGATGACCTTCCCTCATCTGGAGGGTTTTTCTTTGTCTAGTTTAAGAATTAATAAAGGGATTTCTATTTTTTTCTTAAAGTTCTTTTTTTCAAAAAGATTTTTCTTCCATAGTGTTGCATTGTATCAAAATGATTACATAGTTGAAGTTGGCATTCAAACTCTTAGATGGTAGTAAAGCTTAAAACATTTTTCCCCTTAGAAAACACTAAATTTTAAGATTAAACTACTAGTTAGTATTTAGCATCACTTTTGAAAAACGGAAAAAAATTAGTTACCTTGTTGGATTGTATGTAAAACAGAAGGACCAGAATGGCGAAGGGACTTGACTTGAAATATGTCCTTTGAGTCGTTTGAAAAGCTTTGGTAATGTTACTTGAGAAGACCAGGGAATGTCATTATTTATTCAAGTATTTATTAAACCAAGCTGACTAAATAGCCACTTTGTATTTATACTTGTATATATGTTATTAGATATAGAATACATGAAGATATAGAAAGAAAATTCTTTGCCTAATGAAATTTATTTTCTTTAATGAGGAACACATATACAATAGGGCTTAAACAATTCCATTATCCTTCAATCCCATTTTCCTACAAACTTTTTAAAGCCCCCTTATGTGCACGCATGGCAAACATAGAAACTCCCACACATAGCACTAATATCATGTGGTGAAAAATTCCATGAAGAAAAAGAAAACAAGTGTGAAGGGATTACGAGTGACAGAGGGCTCAGCGATGGAGGGACGTTGGCTGCTCTGTGGACAGTGGGTCATGAGGAGGTGAGAATGGAGCTGAGATGGAAGAGTCTTGCAGCAGTCGTAATGGTAGTAATCGAAGGGGTGGGAAATGATCAGATTCTTGACCTGCTTTGAAGGTAGTGGCCACAGGATTTGCTAATGATTAGACCTGAGAGAAGAGAGGGGATCAGTTGATTATGACGTTTGGTCTGCGTGATAAGTGAAGAGTGATGCCATTTGTTGAGATGAGGTTTGTTGGAAGAAGAATAAGGATTTGATTAGTTTCAGAGTTTGGAAACGATATCATATGGAAAAGGGTGTAGGTTTATTTTTGAAGGCCATGAAGTTCTTATTTTTTAAATAAAGGATCATTTTATTGGGGGCTCTTACAACTCCATACATCAATTGTATCAAGCTTATTTGTACATATGTTGCCATCATTATTTTCTAAACATTTACTTGACCCTGACCTTCTCATGAATTTGAGAAAGAGCTGATTTTGTTTTGTGTTTTGAAAAAACAAAACAACCACAGAAGTGGGAAGTTGACTCTCAATAGGGAGGCCCCATTCTGGGTCTAGTGGAGCCCTGTTGTGAAGATGTAAACAATTGGTTAGCTACCCTCTGGCTCTGGTCAGATCTAAGCAGGCACTTGTTAGCATCCTCTGCAGCTGTAGTCATTGTTTACAGGGTGCTTGGCAGAATTGAGGTCCTCGGGTGGCATACATGGTTTGATCTCAACTACTAACTTGAAAGTTAGTGGTTTGGATTTACCTAGTGGCTTCATGTAAGAAAGGCGATGTACTTATGTCAATATTATAGCCAAGCAAATCCCAAGAAGTAAGTTGTACTCTGTAGCACAATGAGATCTTTGTGAGCTGGAATTGTCTTGACATAAGTATTGATTGGCAGAAAAGGGTACAAGGAGAGAGAAGGATATGGTTAAAAAGGACTGTGGCGAGGACTTGTCCACATGACGAGATGAAAACATGCAAAACCTGGAAACCATAATGTAAATTAAAAAGCTTTGTGGTCTGTTAGCCTTGCTTATAACAGAGTTCAGTATAATATGTTGTGGAAAATTATTTAGAAGAAATAAAAAGTCCTGAATTGTCATTAAGGAGATGTATTAAATGAAGGACAATGTTTCCCAGATGTTTAGATTTATAGACCAAAAGTTTCTTCCAGAAATATGGTTGCTCTTATTACCATCACTGCATGAAAGAAGGATCATATTAATATTAAAAGTTTTAGGGATGATATATTCTCATAAAATACACTTTTTTAAAATGAAAAAAACAAAAAAACAAAACAAACTCCAAAATGAAAACCCGCTACAGTAACCTTTTGGTTATATTTTATCATAAAAACTTGACTCTGGACCTGTCCTGATCTAGTGTGTGTCCATCCGTCCAGGTGTCTTTAGTGGGGGATGCAGTAAAGAATGTGCCTAGATACCATGGGCAGCGTGGGTGTGGAGGAGAGGGCAGCTAGTGCTAGACCGTCAGGCTTTTGAGAAGACATTTGAAACTATATAAGAGGGAGTTGCTGTAAATCCTGGAAAATATTGTTGATGAAACTTGTTCTAGCAAGTGTGAGAGACTGATTAGAGAGAAATAATTGAGGTAAGAAATCTCTCTAGAAGGCTATGGAAAGAAATTAGTCCTCTAAAACTATAGGTCTAGGATGTGGTTTTAGTTTGGCTTTGAAGAGGACTTAACCATTGAAGAGTAAATGATAAAAGGATTTAATTACATTCAGAGTTCAACAAAGAAAAGTAAAATGGGAATTTGAGTATTTTGAAGTCAGGCAATTAGAAAGGTTAGAATCTTGGGAAAACTGGAATTTTTTTAAAAAAACAATTTATTGGGGCTCATACAATTCTTATCACAGTTCATACATATACATACATCAGTTGTATAAAGCATATCTGTACAGTCTTTGCCCTAATCATTTTTTTCTCCTCTTTTCTTTTTTTACATTTTATTAGGGACTCATACAACTCCCATCACAATCCATACATATACATACATCAATTGTACAAAGCACATCCATACATTCCCTGCCCCAATCATTCTCAAAGCATCTGCTCTCCACCTAAGCCCCTTGCATCAGGTCCTCTTTTTTTTTCCCCTCCCTCCCCTTTCCCCCCTCCCTCATGTGCCCTTGGTAATTTATACATCGTTATTTTGTCATATCTTGCCCTATCCGGAGTCTCCCTTTCCCCCCTTCTCTGCTGTCCCTCCCCCAGGGAAGAGGTCACATGTGGATCCCTGCAATCAGTTCCCCCTTTCCAACCCACTCACCCTCCACTCCCCCAGCATCGTCCCTCACACCCTTGGTCCTGAAGGCATCATCCACCCTGGACTCCCCGTACCCCCAGCCCTCACATGCACCAGTGCACAGCCTCTGCCCCATCCAGCCCCGCAAGGTAGAATTGGGATCATGGTAGCTGCGGGGAGGAAGCTTCCAGGATCTAGGGTGGGGGAAACTGGAATTTTAATGGGATATCTAATGAACTGTGGTTAGTCATCTTTAGTGTTCTGAAAAAGGTAGGAATCCTTGCGGCATAGTGGTTGCATGCTGGGCCACACTCTGCAAGGTCAGCAGTTGAAAGCCACCGGCAGCTCTGAGGGAGAAAAGAGGGGCTTTGTACTCGCGCAAAGAGTTAGGGAAACTCGCAGGGACAGTTAGACTACTTTGTCCTATGGTCTTGCTATGAGTCAGCATCTACTTGAAGGCAGTGAGGTTTTTGACAGATTCTGAAGTACATGTAGGTAGAAGCCGAGAGGGCAACAGACTGCACTTGTAGGGATGGATTCCAGTAGAATCAGTGAAGGGCAGTAAGGAACTGTAAGTGAAGAGAACTATGTAACCAAGACCCCTGAAGCCATGGAATTCAGGTGCCTCAGGAATTAACCCTATCACCCAAAATTCCATCTTCTTGAGTCAATTCTGGAATTTAAGTGACCCTGTAGACCAAATAGGCAGAGACTAGCAGAGGTGCCTAGTCTAACGGAAAAGAAAAGCTTTTGATTTTACTTAGGAAAACCTTTAATGACATCAAGAAAGTCTTCAGGTATTTTCAGGAACTTGAAGTTTTATGGTTTGGAGATCAACTAGCTCAGCTTGTTCATTTTACAGATGAGGAAGCTTGTGATTTCAGCTATTACTGTCTGTTTTTAACAGCTGAGTTTTTAGTCAAGAGAATATAAAACAGTGGTGAGTCTCAAGTTGGATAAAGTTTTTGTCTTACATGTGATTAATTTTTATTTTTCCACATTATTATCAGCTCAGCAGAAACTGGAGTTTAAAAAATACCTTTCTTCTTGAGTGTTCATATTCTTTAAAGAACAAAAGTATCTTAAAAAATATTTTAGGTACTATTTATTTCCTAATTATAGCTCTTGAAAGTGTATCTTAAGATAAATGCATATCTGGTATTGATCCTGTTCTTAAACTTGGAAAATTTTAAGTTTGTGTTTTGTTTTGTTTTTTAATTTTTGTTTTAGGAGCTTCAAATGGACCAACAAGCAAAGAAACATCTCCAAGAGGAGTTCGATGCGTCCTTAGAGGAGAAAGATCAGTATATCAGTGTTCTTCAGACTCAGGTAAAGGTTAAGAGAAAAACTGGAATTTTTGGATAAAAAATTTTGATGGTATTTAATAGGTTCAAAATCATACCAAATATGACCTATTTTATAGCTGTCTTTTCTCAGTTAACTTTAAGTATATAACTTTTGATTTATTGTGTCTTTTGGCAGTCATATCATAGATAAAAGCAACTCTAAAAACCAGTTGCTTAGGGAATGAACTTCATCCCCCCCACCTCCACCCCCCGTAGCAAAAATGACCTAATTTATGCTGTTACCTTTTTGTTTAAGGAAAGCACCAATGTCCCAGTGCCACAGTTTATCATGATTTTTTTTTCTGACGAAGAGTATATTTCCTCTAGGTCTCTCTGCTAAAACATCGATTACAAAATGGCCCGTTGAATGCTGAGTCACCTAAACCCCTGCCCCAGATGGGGTCACAAACTGATGGGCTCCCCGAAGAAGAGAATGCTGCGCAAACTGCAGAGCCAGCAGGTATGTGCCATCTTGGCAAAAGTAACTTAGGAAACCCGAGGGGCGAGGGCTTGTGCTGATGGCCTTTGGCTGGTAGGAAAATACAGTGTCCTTGAGCATAACTTTTCCAGAAAAACGTTGTTTTTCAGTTCTTTGTTGTTATTCAAGATAAAGTAACTAAGTAACTTTTCTCCCCTAAATGTAGAATTTATTGTTTCTATATTATTCTCTGCTCACATATCTACAAATACAAATGTTATTTAAAATAATGTCTTCTAAGTAACTGTTTTAAGACTGCTTTATAGTCTGTAAGTAATACCACATTTTCATTGTAATTGAAATTCATTTGCTGTGTCCAAGATGATTGAAAATGCTATTTTTAGTAATTTGGATATTTTAGTTGGTAAGGAATATGACATACGCATTTCTACATTTGAAGGATCCTGTACACCAGCAGTTCTCAACCTGGGGGTCGCCACCCCTTTGGGGTCAAACAGCTGTTTCACCGGGGTCGCCTGATTGACAACAGCAGCAAAATGGCAGTGATGAGCTGGGAATGAAAGTGATGTTATGGTGGGAGGGGGGCCACCACACGAGGAACCGTATGAGAGGGTCACGGAATTAGGAAGGTTGACAACCACTGCTGTACAAGGAGGCTTCAAAAGTTCATTGTTTTTAATTCTATTTTTCCCACAGACTTTTTAAAACCCTCTATAGTTGCACTAATATTTGTCAATTATTTAGAAAAGAAGGAATGTTTAAAACTGTAGTGGTCCACCTGTCCCTCAAGATTTTGAGGTACAAATTCAGTAAAATTCTCATCAGCCCCCTTCCCCAATCTCTTTTTCTAAGATTTGTAGTGAATATATAGCCCAGTCAGATTAATGAACTTGGCAGCTATTCAGCTATTCTATAAAGGGCCCTGAAAGTCCCCTGGGGAATGAAAACATTACTCTTAAATGATGTAAAGGGACGGGGAAGTTATCAGTGCTTCTCTCCAGAAAGGATTCATGTGGTTGAAAGGAACACGTTCTTAATTCATTTGGTGTAAGGCCCTTAGGAGTACCTTCGAATGACAAAGGTTGGATTTTGCATTCTCTTTTAGGGAGTTTGAATTCAGGGGGTAGTGTTAGCCAGCTATGGAGTGTCCTTTGCATTTGGGGATGGCAGTGAGCTCACTCCCTACACTGCTTCTTCAGATAGTAAACCATGAGGAAGTAGAGGTCTGGAAGGGCGCCCTCTTCTGGCGCTGTCTGCAGACTGGGAAGTGCTGCCATACCAGAGCCCTCCTGTGCGCCACAGGCTGTTCTCAGCGAGGCCGCTTTTCCCTACCAACGGCCTCCACTTACGCCGCTTTATTATTAGCAGTGGGAGATGGAGCTTCTTCTAAAACACTGGAAACACTTCAGCAAAGAGTGAAGCGTCAAGAGAATCTCCTTCAGCGTTGTAAGGAAACAATTCAGTCACATAAGGAAAGATGTACACTGTTAACCAATGAAAAAGAAGCACTGCAAGAACAACTAGATGAAAGACTTCAGGAACTAGAAAAGATGAAGGTAAAGCTGTGCATGAGTTTTCTTCTAACTTGTTAAGCCCCGCAGATGTAGAGACACACGGGGGCTCAGCATTGCCCAGCCCCCCTTGGCCCCCGGATTCCTTCATAGATGATTGAGCACATGTCCGTCTTATCTTTTCTATTCTTTTTAAACAGCTTTAGTGACACATAGTTCATGTATCTTACAATTCACTGCTTTGAGTATATTAAGTTGTACAATCTTCATCACTGTCAATTTGAGAACATTTTCTTCATTTTTGTACTCATTGTTATAAGTGCCTCATTTCCCCCCAACCTCCCCTAAGAAACTTCTATTCTAGTTAATTTCTCTGTCCTGGATTTCATTTAAAAAAAAAAGTCATACAGACTTCCCTTCTTCCTCATTAATGAGCTTCTTTTCTTCAGAACATTTACCATACTTTTGAAACTTTCTGTGTATTTTTCTCTTAAAATAGACTAAGAACTATCTTTTCTATTATAATAGACTAAAAACTATCTAAATTAGATAAAATGTTAGAGTTCTCATAAGAGCAGAAGTATTGCTAGAGATGGAAATGAATTTTTAAAATCTTTTTAGGAGCTTCATATGGCTGAGAAGACTAAACTTATCACTCAGTTGCGTGATGCAAAGAACTTAATTGAACAGCTTGAACAAGATAAGGTAAAAAAAGCAAAAAAGATTTATAATACTACTAATTGTCAGGGGGCCTAAAATTTTACTTTTGAAAACAGTTGGAAGCATTTAAGCTTCTGCTTCCCAAAATTATCGCAGCTGCTTCCATGAACAATCTTTTTGATTAATTTCTAGGTTTACCTAACTGTTAACATTAGTGTTGTATCATGTGAGGCTGGTTTTCTCTGACTTTAAATCCTGGTTAGATTTATAGATTAAAATCCCTGCTGCCAAGGGAATGCATATGTATAATGCATTTTTACTTTTCAGAGAAAAGTTACTTACAGTCAAGGCATGTTGAATGCAAATGGTAATTGTTCTTTCAAATATAAAAGAAACAGACAACAGCACTCAAAGAACTTGTCTAAAACATAAAAAAATGATCATGGTTGATTAGCATAAACAGAAGTCTCTGTCAATGAAATTTCAGCTCTTTAGATGAGATTGGAAATTGGAAGCTTGAGCAAAGGATGAGTTTTACCCCTGACAGTTTGGAGTTGGAGCAGCAACTGTAGCTATGGCAGCAAAGACGACTGAAAAATTCACCAGCGAACAGTTTCGAATCCCTGTCATTCAGTCCCCAGTTCTAAGCAGCTGCCAGGTAGTTCCACTGCCTCCACCATTTTCTAGAATATACTGCTTTTTACCGTGGTGCTCTCAGTGGCCATTTAATTAGGAGTGTGTCAGAGTTATCTTCCTATTAAAATGAACAATTTTAAAATTCTCTATCTCTCTCTATATATTTAGACTTATTTGTTTGTTACGCTATAAAAAATTTAAAAGCCCACTTGAAATGTTTTCTTATTATCGAAAACTTTAAAAATCTACAAAAATAGAAGAAATTGGTACAATGAATTACTGTGAGCCTATCACTCAGCTTCAATAGTTACCATCTTATGGCCCATCTTGTTCCATTAATATATCCACAGACCCATTATTTTTCTCAAACCAGGATTGTTTTAGGATAAATCCAAGAAATCGAATAATTTCTTCCTTAATTATTTCAACAGACTTAAAATAAAGGACCTAAAAATGAAACAAAACAGAAATATATTATCATGATCATAGCTAAAATTGAACAAGAATTCTATAAGATGTTCTAGTAGCTAGTCAGTTTCAGATCTTCCTTATTGTTTTTCTCTTCTTCTCTCCCACTTTTTTCCTTTGTATGAATCAGGATCCAAAAAAAGCTTTTTCATTGTAATTAGGCTCTTCTTTTAATCTGTAGGTTCAACTGTCTTTTCTTTCTCTTTTTTTCCTTATAATTTGTTTGTTGCCTAGATTGAAGGCCACAGTCTTGTTTTGAAATGCTAACAATGTCCTGCTTTCCTGGATGTTATTTAGAAATTTTAGATATCTGGAAGAGTCAGACACTAAAGCAAGGGTCCACAAATACTGGACATAAGATAAAATCCTTCTTAAATTCACAAAATAAGTTTTTCTTAAAGGCATGAAATAATTGCCATAAAGCCTAAATAATTTTTTAAGATACTGGTAGAATAATTGACTTTTTTCCCCACTAGTCCCAAAATGACTGATTTAATGTCTAAATTTTAGTACCCCCAACTTCCTGGTACTCTTTATTTCTAGTTCAAATCATCCAGAGAGAGGTAAGGACATTAGCAGCCAGCAGCTTGGAGTAGGGGGATTTCATTGGCGTTAGTAAGGGAGTACTGAAGGACTAGAGACTGTCACAGAGAAGAGAGAAGCCAGGTGGAACTGTGCCATAGCCTTAGTGTGTCCCAAGCCCCTGAGGCTATCCCCATGTCACTGCACTGATGAATAGTTGTAGTTATGTTGGCCTTGAGCCAAGTACAAAAGATTACAATTCATTCTTTATAAACAGTTTAGTAAGGTAAGGAACATTATAGTATATTTTTCAAAGAATTATAAAATAAACCTTTTAACCAAAACATGTTATAAGCTATTACCCTTTAAATTAAAAAAATCTTATGCTACTGTGCCAAAAAACCAAAGCTATTATAGAATGAAGAACAGAGCACGGTTTGTGAAATATTGAAATCATTCCTAGTACTTTATTTAGTAAGCAGTATGCGTTTTCTGCCTTTTAAAATAAGTTGGATTTGTGACATCAGTGATACAGTTTTGTCATGCAAATACTGATGGAGCCTGCACTTTTGTTCAGGGAATGGTGATAGCAGAGACAAAACGGCAGATGCATGAAACTCTGGAGATGAAAGAAGAAGAAATTGCTCAACTTCGAACTCGTATCAAACAGATGACTACCCAGGGAGAGGAATTAAGGGAACAGAAAGAAAAGTCTGAGAGAGCTGGTAAGAATTCAGGAGTTACTGTGTTATGTTGAAGCGCAAAAGACATTTTAAATGCTTGATCAGTGTTTTAAAAATTGTTTCAATTTTATAAAATTAAAACCCTTTATAAGACCCTTTATAAAACACTGAACTACTCTTTAAAGGAGCCATGCAGAGTATGGTAAACTGTGGCCTTTGGACCAAATCTGACCCAAAGTGTGTTTCTATGTAGCCTTCAATCTAAGAATGACTTTTGCTCTGTTTTAAATAGTTGGAAAAGAAGAAGTGACAGATTGTAGGTGACCTGCAAAGCCTAAAATATTCTACCTAGCTCTGTACAGAAAAAACTTTGCTGACTGTGCATTTATAATTTTCAAATTCTCCAATTAAGTGACAGCATGCTAACTCACTTAACAAGTGCTACTTTGTAGCTACTGTTTGGCAAACAGCAAGTATAAGATAAAACGGAACCCACTAGTCAGTGTTAAGCCGACAGCGTTCTGTTCTGCCACGGTAAGTCATAAAATACAGGCAAAGGCAATGCTGTGTTGTGCTAGGAAGGGGAAAGTATCAGAAAGAGGAAACCGCACAGGAGCATTGGTGCCTCCATGCCATTAAGGATGTGAATCTTGAGGAAGCCCTCAAACAAGGAGTGTAGAATAGGTTTTAACAGAGCGGGGTAGAGACGCACACCTTTTAGAAGGTACAGACAGCACAGTGAGTGTGTGAAGCAACCTAAAATCCTGCTTGATGAAGTGGCCGACGCCGTTGGATTGTAAAGGAAGTAGCCATTGGATCTCTCACGTGGTTAGCTGAGTAAAAGAGAAATGAAATGGGAACTCAAACTTGGAAGCAAAGACAGCAACCCAAGTTCGAGGTGCTGAGAGCTTTAACAACTTTGATAAGGACGGGGATCCTGGAAGGAGCCGAAGGATAGACACTCCAGAATTTGGTATCTGATCAACTTGGAGAAGTCAGTATCTAATATGATTTCAAAGTGTTAAGCTTTAGAGACTGAATGAATCATGTTCGACAATAATTACAAAGTTGGAAGAGGAAAGCTAAATGGAAAGTTGAGTGTTGGAGTGGGAGGGATGAGGAGTTTGCTTACCTACTTTGCGCTGATTGTGAGCTTTGGGAATAAGAAACTGGAGAATCTCTCAGGAATTATTCATGAGACCCGAAGTCTATGGTTCGTTCATAGGAGAAGCTGCTTTCTCCCAATATTAGCTTCTCACTGATTACTAGTAATGGTAGCAGCAGTAGTGGCAGCACCGAGTAAGCCAAATATGTGAAGTTCTTACTACATTCTCTTAACTGACTCAACAGCACCAGGCTTCCAGTTACAACCACCATCATCGCTGTCAGCAGATTCTCACTAACCAACACTTTAAATAGCATTTGCTTTAGGCAAGGCACTGCAAAAATGCTTTAGTTGTATTTACTTGTTTACTTACAGTTCATCTCACCCTTTAATGAGATAATTACTATGCATGATTATTCCTATTTTATAAGTGAAAAATCCTAAAAACATAGAAGTTAAGTAACTTGCCTACATGTACACTCAGAGATGAGGGGAGCACATGAATCCAGGCATCTTGATTTTATAGTCTGATCTCCTAACTATCGAAGTCTTAATTTGACAGAGAACTACATGCAGAGTGGAGGGGGTGGGAAGAAGTCACCAAAGACATCCTAAGAATTATAGATGGCTAGGCTGTTATTGTTTTTTAAATCACTGTTTTAAGAAGTTGGGGAGGTAGAGGATGAAGATTCTGAAAAAGTTTTGAATATGGTGAGCTTAGATTTGAGGAATGCTGTTTCAGAAATGATTTTTTAAACCAGATTGTAAGATGTTAGGATAACAATAGGTAACATCTCCCTATTTCCTTGCAGTTGTTATTTATGTTGATAAAATGGTTGGGGAGCTTAGTTAATTTGTTTTAAGTAAACCTAAGAAGATTTCCCCTCAGAGAGAGTTGATCACATCTTTCAGAATGTAGTTGTCCAAGACTTGGTTGCCGCAGTTTGAGAGTGTGAGACACAGGTGCACTGGGGTGTTTCAGGAACCAGAAACCCTAATGTATGGTCTCAGCCTCTCAGATCAAGCGTTTCCATTCTGAGGCCTGCTTTCGTTGACTAATGTTGTGTAGGGATGAAGTTTCCTTTTAGAATTGGAGCATTCCTTGTGAGGAATTAAAACCCATGAGTAAATACCATGTCAAAAGAGGATATGATTAAAAAGTAGAAAAAATAAAACAGTTAATTCACACACAAGGTAAAATCTTTCCTGATAACGAATTCAGTCAAATCTTAGTAGGTCAGCTTTCGTTTCCTTTCTTCTCCAAAATATAGAAGTTATATATTTAGTCATTAACTGTGATTGACCTAATACTATATGTATATTTAATAGCCTCCACATATTTTTACAAACCAATAAATGTTACAATAAAAATAATACTTATTATTTAATAACTACTTTTTTTTTAAGTCATTGGACCATATGGTTATAAGTGCTGTCATAGATACTTTAAAAAGTGTACCTGTTGGGGGACAGGAGAGAAAAGAGGAGCTGATGGCAAGGGCCCAAGGAGAAAGAAATGTTTTGGAAATGTTGATGGCAACAAATGTACAAGTGTGCTGAATACAACTGAATGATTGTTATAAGATTTGTAAGAGCCCCCCCAATAAAATGATTAATGATAAAAAAGAAAACAAAAAAGTAAAATTAATTAATAACTTAAAAATATATACCTGTAGTCATAATTTGGAGAGAGAATGATGGAAATTGCAACAGTCTAGTTTCAAAGTGAAGATATAGTGCATTTTAAACCCAAAATGGAAAATAGTTTTGTACATGGTTTCATTTACCAAATGGTGTTGCATCTAAGCAGAGCTGTTTCAATACAAAATGGTAATTAAACAGCTGGTATACATATAACCAAGTAAGAGAAGAAATCCAAGAATAGTACTACAAGTAAGTAAAGGTCAATGCCAGGAAAGTAGGATTTCCATTAATATTCTCTGAACAACATATAGCTTTAAGAGAATTCAATTGCTTTGCTAAATATTTGCCTTTATTTAAAAATTAGATTTAAAATTCCAAGGTTAGAAACACAAGGATATGCAAGGAAACATAATGACGGTTGAAGAGGAAACATTACCATCCTTAACGCTTGCAGTCAATAGGAGTTATAAAAGTAAATGTAGCTACATAAAACAATTATCAAAGGTTATGCACTCTCCTGAGGAATTTTCAACTGTAGAAACTTTAGCTCCAATGTTGTTAGTATTTCTTGACATGTGGATATTAGCAGACAAATAACTTCTTCCTTTGGCTTGCTTATTCTGGACCACAGAATTGGCTCCAGTACATTCCCCACTATAACTCTTGGAAAATAATATATTGCACTGTTCCTCATAGCTTCTCTAGATGAGCTGATACCTACCATATGTTAAAGGACAAAGGACAGCTGAATATTTCTAATTTAGAAAGCATAATTTTATAATAAAATATGAAATGAGACTGAACATGCATGCATGCTTGCTCAGAATGCTGTATCAACCCGTGCAGTTGAATACTTTTCTGTCTAGTGTGTATACATATTAGGCATTTTTTTAAAGTGGGACACTATAACATTTTTGATTGTGTTAACATTATTTTAGTGGATAAAGATCAAAAAGTAAATGTTTGTTACAAAAACTTCACTGTAACTATTCATAGTATTCCTTTCTAGGTATTTACTTATAAATATGTGCAAATTGTCATATTTTCCAGGAACCAGATTTTAGAGAAGGCTGGTGATTTCAGTTTTAAGAGAGCAGCGCTCTGTGTCATGTGCTGGGTACTATGTAATTGTCTAGGAACAGACGCCCTCAGGGCAGCACGAAGGAGACTATTCATGCTATGGAATTATTCCACAAGTGTAAGGGTCTTTAAAGAAAAGAGGGAAAGAAAAAGTGCCCCCACAATTGGAAAGCAGAGAAAATGAAAACATGTCGCATCGTTTCAGTGCCTTATTAGTTTTTCTCCCAATCATCAGTTTCACATTATGGGGATCATGTTGTGCGTGCAGTTTGGTCTGCTGCGCCCTCACCCCGTGCAGCACTTCGTCAGGAGCACTCCTGCGTGCTGTTAAAGCACTAACACTAGCCACGGTGTCACGGTGCGTGCACATCGTTTCCTTACCCACTTCCCTGCTGGTCAACATCTAAATCATTTTCGCTATAATGAATACTTTGACAACTCTGTGAAATAGCTTTTTTCACATCTTTGATTCTTGTCTCAAAATAAATTCTGACCCATGGTCTTGTTTTGTTAGTGACTTTTAAGTTATTTAAATATAGCCATCGCAAACAACAAAAAATAAGAACCCATAGCTCCGCTGCCCCACTAAAAGGCCCTCGGCTCTGCTTACCCAAAATGAATAAATACATTATTCTGTTTGAATTAGGCACATTTCTGGAGTACACTGAGTTTTATAAACTCCGTCTTTGCTGATACTATCTGGTTTGTATGAGTGGCTGCATTTAAAAACTTGAATTAACTCATAACATTCTTTGCTTTTTTATTGCCATGTTGTGTTTGTGCAGGAAATATGTTTTTTATTCCTTTGTAATGTATAGGCCTGATCTATCAAGGACTTTCAGTGGACACACTTTCTGAGGTTTGCAGTGGCCCTCTAGAGAATTTATGTATTTAAATAATGTATAAAATTCACGCATATTTCTATAAGGCAAAACCAAAATCACTTATGTATTTTAGTGCTTTGCTAGCTGTTGATAGTTTATGTATAATGGAGTTTTCTTGTAGTCTTAAGTCTCACAAAACATCTTATTTTTGTGCATCCACACATGCCAATAAGTGAATCACGGTGCCTTTCCCAAGCCTTGTACGAACAGGACTGGGGTAAGGGCTGTTTCTTCTTGTCACAAGTACCTAGACTGCTTTACCAAGAAAATTCCATGTTTCTCAGGCAGTATAAATTTAAGAGTCAAAAAAACAATTTAAGAATGCTATGCTAGATCAACTGTCTGGTGGACAAATTCATTACTTTAAATGGAATTAAATTTTTACTCAGTGTAAGAATTGATGTAACAGTCACATTTATAGCTAGTTGTTTTGTTGGGTTTTTCTATGTTGTTATGGATTTAGTTCTGTCCCCAGCCAATGTCACTGTGTTTGGAAAACATCAACAAATAGAGGAGCACATTTCTTAACTATAGGGTCATACTTAATTAAATTCACTTAGATTTCACCTAATGTTTTTTAAGATCAACTTGATAGTCTCAAGATATTTGATAACTTTCATGGTTAATGTAAGTAATGCCATTTTCGACATAACTAAATGTTTTAAATGTTAAAGCTTAGTGTGTCTAGAAGGTGATTCTTGTTATCTACTTTGGAAAATAGTTTTAAAACGGAATCTCCATTGCAAACATACTTGCTAAGTTTCTGAAGGCCCAGATTTACACATAAGCACTGCACTAGCTGGTGTACGCCGCTGGGTGGTGGTGGGATTTTGCTTTTCTTTCTTCTGTTTTTAAAAATCATTTTATTGGGGGCTCGCACAACTCTTATCACAACCTATGCATCCATCCATTGTGTCAAGCACATTTGTTGCCATCATCATTTTCAAAACATTTTCTTTGTACTTGAGCCGCTTGTTTTTCTATATCTAAGCACAAACCGAAAGGAAAAAAAAATCTTACTACGACAAAGTAGTAAGTATAATGAGTAAGTATATTCTTACTCATTGCTAATTTATTTGGGAATCACAGGTCTAAATAGCATCAACTTTTTTCAGCAGAGCTGCTGGTGGGTCTGAACCACTGATCAAAATTTTGGTTATCAGCTCGACGCTTCCTTGACATTGCCACCAAGACACCACCGTGGTTTTCAGAATTTCTGATTGCGGGGAACTCTTTACTCTCTTAAAATGTATTGAAATGCCAAAGAGTTCTTGCTTATGTGCATTATATTTATTAGTAATTTATAGTATTAAAAATTAAAACAAGTTTTGACCTTTTTGTTTGATTCATTTAAAATAGCAGTCACAAGTTCCTTACATGCTAGTATAAATAACATTTTAATGTTAAATACCTACATTTTCCAAAACAAAAAAATACTGGAGTACCATTGTTTACATTTTTACCCATCTCACTGGGTGATGTAATGAGGAAAGGTAAATGTTCACGCCTGCTTCTGCATTCAATCTGTTGTGATGTGTTATTTTGTTTGAAATGCATGAAGAAAATCTCACCTCAGGCAGATAGGTATTTGTAATGGAGAAGACCTGGCAGACACCCTGGCAGACACCCTGAAAGGGTCTCTAGATCTCCAGGATCTTTGGGCCACACTCTGAGAACTTCTGCTTTAGACTTTTTATTCACATGAAAAGGAGTTTTGATTGGATGGGAGTTATTTTGCTGCTTTTTCTGTGATTTGAATTTCTTTAATTTGGTAGCCCGACCTATGTTTTTAGCAGTTTTTAACCCATGAGATGAAAATATAAATTTATTCTCAATACCCTTGACTTTACATTAGCAGTCTTTCCCTGCTTTGGCATCTTTTTTATTCCTAGTGGCCCTGGAGGTGGTTCTTCTTAGTGTAACAGTAGTAAAATGTTCTAGGTGAGTTCAAGGAGACCGGGGTACTAGTCAGAGCCTCTTTTGTTACTTGGTAAGGATGCTGAGAATGAGGAGAGGGAAAGTAATGGGGTGGCAAAAGCAAATCCCATATTCTTCCTAGATTTTCCTAAGCTTTGGTTCTTAACTCTGTCTCCTTTTACAACTTCAACTGCCTTTTTGTGAGGATTTCTTTATGCCACCCAGTGTCTGGCATACGATGGTCAACATCCAATAAATATTTGTGGATGACTGTTGGTTTGACTTTTAAGCTGTAGAATGCCAACCTTTCTGATCTAACTCTTGAAGTGAATATTTGTCTGTTTTTATAATGTCAGTGGATCTGAATGAAAAGTGAGGGAGTAACAAAGAAGGCCTGCCTGGGGTGGTTTACTTCACTGACAGAGAATCAGGCTTAAGATTCATAGTTTGTTCTTAGATATATTTTCAAAGTTTTGTGATGTTATTTCTCTTTTTAGTAAAAATTGCCTGAGATACATTGAATTTTGCTTTGGAAGAACACACGTGTTCTTGCAATATGCAGTAGCAGTTCGCAGTTCATGCTTAGGCTTCCTGTTGATGTGTGTTTTGTCCGTGGTTTTCTGCATATTCTTGCATGTTGGCAGAAGTCTTCTCAGCTGTGGCTGATGCACGCTCATTGCCCTTTGCTGCCCTCCACGTACCCTCAGTCGATCATTGAGAGATAAATTATGCAGACATTCAGAACATCTTTAATATTTACATTGAAGTCCTAGCATAGTTGTACTTTGCAAAGAGTGAGGAATTCACATTTAGAATATTACAGGCTTTGGATCCCATTTTACCGTGCTTGGTGATTTGAAGACCAGAGGTAAGTTTATTTCTGCTTAGCATAAACTCAGTCTATGCTCCCTAAACAGTCAAATGGGACTCACTGTTGGAGGCAGGATTCTTGTAAGAAAATGACTTTGTATAGAGTATAGAATCCAAAATGAATTGGAAATTGGTTGCTATATGTGGATATATGAGGGGGTGTACCCCTAAGACCCCAGAATTCACTCTCCCCCAACAAAAGCTACATATCTATCTATCTATCTATCTATTTATTTTTACAAAACAACCTTTTTACCTTCAAAGTACTCTCTCTATTACACTTCATACATTTGTCCATCTGCAATTCCATTCTTGGAAACATTTTTAAAACTCTTCTATTTGGATGGCTGACAACACTTCCCTCGTTTTTTCTTCACCTTTTCTGTGTCGTCAACTCATTGCCCTTTCATGTCCCTCTTCATTCATGAGGACAAAAAGAAGTTGCATGGAGTGAGGTCAGGTGAGTAAGGTCTGTAGGACAAAAGAGACATGCTGTTTTTTTTTACCAAAAATTGGTGCACTGAGATGTCTACATGAGCAGGTGCTCTGTCGTGGTGGCAAAGCCAGCCCCCCATCTGCCATAAATCAGTCCTCTTTTTTTGGTCACACACTGTTATGCCATCTTTTCTGAACCTCTAAATAGAAAACTTGATTACAGTCTGACCTGGTGGAACGAACTCCAAATGTACCACAAGTCGACATTTTCGTCTGTTTGGGAAGTTGATGGGCATCCAGAACGAGGTTTATAATCAATCAATGTTTCACCTTGTTGAAATGAGAAAAGCACTCCTACATCTGAGTTTTTCCAATAGCGCTGTCCTTGTAAGCTGCGTTCAACATCACAACAGTTTCTGCGGCATTTTTCCCGAGCAGTAAACAAAATTTCACAGCTGTACTTTTTTCTCTTACATCAGCCATCACAAAAAAATGAGGTTTCAGTGAAGCTGTTTTTACAAAAAATTCACTGTGACCAGAAAGAACCTTCCCAGGTGACACTACTGGGTGCACTAACTCAGAGCGTGTTGCTCGATGCGCATGTAGTGGGGAAAGGTGAGCTACATTTGGTTGTTTGTTGGGTACTTCCTCATATGCAATTAGTTTCACTGCTCTTTGTTTTAATTTTTTGTTACTTGAAATTTCCTTAAAGCAAGGTGGCGATGGGAAGCAATATGGGTTTTTGTAGGTCTTTCCAAAGTATAATGGATACTGCATTTTGTTGAGAGTTACAGGCCATCAGTAATTTAGAAATTCTTGTTTAGTAAGTTATTATTATTGATCAGATAATTTGAACCACTTCAACATTCTTAGTTTTAAGTAGTATTGCATGGTGTTGGTTGTTCCTTAAATCTGATTTTATAGGTCTACCATCAGATCTATATATTTATATTGACTTTACCATATGAGAGAAAATTTGGATTTCTCAGTTAATTGAACTTGAATGAAGATATTGAATTAAAAGAATGCAACCTGAAGCTGTAGGGTTCTCTGACTTGATGACAAAAAAATGGGAGAAAAATTAACTCAGATGAACAGAACTATGGAATCAGAGTTAGCCTACCTCAGTCCTATGTGGTGGAAACAGGTGAATTAGGAAAATGTTTTATATACTCTAGACTACATAAGAGAATATTTTAAATTTTGCTGACTGTGGTTTAAACTATGGCCTGAATATTATATCTAAGGGGAAATACTGGAATATGGATTTTTTACAGTCTGAGAAAGTGAGAGAATTGCCTACTTTTTGTGCTGTGCCAGATTCCGCAATTTTAAAAAGTGAAAACAAGGGAAATGCACTTGGTATTGATGATATCTAGTTTTGTTTATTCTACTTAATTGACAAAAGCTTTAAATTTAACTCTACTTTGTTGGAAAAGTGTCAAAGAATTATCTCAGGCTCTTCATAGCCTGATTTTAGATATTTCTGGGACTGCTTTGAGAAGTGCTAAGGCACTGTTCTACAGGCTGAATCAAAACAGAGCATGTTCAAATGGCACCCAGACATTCAAAATACAAGTAATTTCTTTTTCCTTCATTTTTTCTTTCCCAGATTTAAATGTTCAGCACAAACTAAGCTGTGAGCATTCTGTTGTATAAACTCTTCCATTTGATTAGACAGTTTACTTGACTAATTATATTTTTTAAGTGAGGAAACTAAATTATTGTTACTAGCTGGGGTTAGTGTTTTCTGTTTCCTGGATACTAGAATTTGGAGTAAAAGAATATCAGAGTAAAACAGAATGTTTAATTTTCCCGTATGTTTTATTTTCCAACGTATGTGTGTTTCAGGATTATCTTCTTAGCGTTTGTATGCAAATACTAGTGTTGCTTTTTAAAGTAAAATCTCTAAAAATAATTTCAGCTAAGTAATACATTCCTTTGAAATTTAGACTATCATTTGGTCAGAGAAAATGAGTAATATATTTTGTACTTATAAGGCTTGTTAAGTACATAAAAATATATATGATTTCCAGATTTTTTTCAATATTGGAGCAAAGTTGTATATCCTACTCATTACTAGAATTCAGTCTTTCTCATGCGTTTTTAATGGACCTAATGAAATTTACCGTTAAGAAAATGCTGTAGAACAGATGTTTATAATTCTTATACACAGACCACTGTTTGTGCAGCCAAGTTGTGGTTAATCAAAGGCCTTTTTTCTAAGATGCTATCGATTGGGGTTCCCACATCTCGTATACTGCTAGGACTGAAAACACTATCCAGACCTCAGCTTTGTTTGTCATTCAATTTTCCCTGGACAGAACATTTCACGATAGGATAAAAACCCACACGGAACTTGATGCTTCGTTTTTATTTTATCTGTATGGTAAAGGAAAGCCTGGAGTTTCTATTCTGTAAGTGATTAAAGGAAATGGTCTAGCTTAACAATAGTAGTAGGATTTTTACCATATATCATCATGCCTGTGTGTATGCCTGTGTGCTGTGCTGGTATGCACATATGCGTATGCACATGCACACACACATATACATACAAAAATACATACGTACACACATATATGGGTACCAAATGGCCCAGCTGCTATCTAATTGTGTTTGGCGCTCTGTCAGTTAGTTGGCCTCCTTAAAGACCTTGTTGCTGTCGCCTAGAGGATTCTATTGCAGTGCTTAAACTCTTAAGTTTTCTCACCCAAAAAACTCCCTGATGTATCAGCTAAAGGTTTCTTTGTAGTCAAATGAAAACTATCTTAGTTTGCAATTGTAGGTTTCATTTTAAGATACACTGCTTGACCAGTACCTTTTTTTCAAAAATCCAGTTTTGTATGATTAAGTTTTAAAAACAAGCTTTAGTAAATAATAAAATTTGTGTTGTTAAAAATACCTAAATGAAGAAACAGTAAACCAAAATTCATGGTCATCCAGTCAATTCTGAGTCAAAACCAAACGGAAGAAACCTCCTCAAACTCACTGCCACAGAGTTGGTTCTGACTCACGGAGACCTTGATGGCTCTGTGGCAGGGGTTCTCAACCTTCCCCGTGCCGTGACCCTTTCATACAGTTCATGTCGTGGCGACCCCCCAACCATACAATTGTTTTCATTGCTACTTCATCACTGTCATTTTGCTACTCTTATGAATTGGGTGACCCCTGTAAAAGGGTTGTTTGACCCCTCAGAGGGGTCGCGACCCACAGGTTGAGAACCACTGCTCTGTGGGACCAGATAGCCTCATCTTTCGCTCATAGAGTGGCTGTTGTGTTTGATAGTTGCAGTTAGCAATGCAGTGCTCAATCTATAATGAATGGAAAAGTCACTATATTGTACAGAAAGAGAGGTCATTTTTTCCTTTGAATTTAATATTTGTAAGGACAGTGGCAACGAATTTAATGTACCCTGCCAGTTTCTGAGTTTAGGTTCATGTCCAGCCCCAGTGCTCAACCATAAATTGATTTTAATGAACTTGAGCATTCCTTGTGAGTTTATTTAATAACTTAGAAATCTCTCTGACTCAAACCATGGAGTTTTTGTGTGTCCCCCTCTCCCGCCCCCCACTAGTCCTGCTACTGCTTCTCTTAGTTCCCACACCCTGAATGTAAAGTTCTTGGTCCAGAGATTGTATTTCTTGCAATCCTTGTCTTCTGTTTTCATTATAGCTTTTGAGGAACTTGAAAAAGCCTTGAGTGCAGCCCAAAAAACAGAAGAAGCACGGAAAAGAATGAAAGCAGAAATGGACGAGCAAATTAAAGCGATTGAGAAAACGAGCGAGGAGGAGCGCATCAGTCTCCAACAGGAATTAAGTCGGGTGAAGCAGGAAGCTGTGGACATTGTGAAAGTAAGAGAAAGTCTGGACTGAAGTGAACGATAGCAGTGTTTAAACTTATTTTTTATGTTTTCCTAATATGTATTGGCTGTAGAAAAAATTACAATAATTATTTGAGACCATGATGCTCAGGATGTAAGAAAAAATAACTTTGGTTATAGAAATGAATTTAATAGACAATTTATTGGGCTTTTAAAGCATTGCCTTTTATCTAGTGGGTCTCACTGAGCTGTGCCTTCATTGTGTTACAGCTTCTGTTCTGTGTCCTTAAAGCTGGGCTGACTCACTGCATCTGCAGATGCTCCGCAGAGCCTGACCACGAGGCACCTGCTTAACGTGTGCTTGAGGAGGTGCGGGAGGAAGTGAAGGAAGGGCTAGGCTGGCCCTTTCTAAAAAGCTCATTATCACTTGGTACTGGTGTCACTTTAAAAAATACAAATAGACCTCAATTTCAAAATTGACTTCTTGGAAAAGTTTAAAATTTTTTTAATTCTATACATTTGCATGCTTTAAGAAATGTGGCCCTCTCATTATCAGGGCCCTTCCCTGCCCCCATCTCTTCCCTACCCATGTTTTTCTGCTTTGGATTTTGTCTTTGTTTCTTCTTGCCATTTTGCCTTTGCTGACACTAAGCCCATTTTATCCTGTTCCTTTACTGATGCCTCACTGGATTTCCATCACTAACTTGGTCAAAGTCAATTCTAGATTTACACAGTTAAAGGTTTAGGTTTCAGAGCTGCAGTTTTTTTTTAATTGAACTTTAAACATAGTAGAAATTGTATAATAGAAATTATTTTTTTAACTAGTTATTGGATTTATAAAACCTTAACTCTAATTGTTTGACTAAATATATATATATTTCAAGTTAGTTATATGATATAATAAAGGGATCACCATGGATTCCTAACAACTTAATAAATTATTTTGAAAATCTATAATATAGGCATATGGTATTAAAAATCAGAAGGTAAAAGATTCTTTGTACTGTGCCATTGCTTTGTCTGACCATTGTTATTGTACTCTAGTTTAAAATTTTTTGTATTTTAACCACTTGATTGACATTTAAGTCATATCATGTAATTCAGTAATTTAAGCATATTGAAGAGTTATACAGTCATCACCATAGTGAATTCAGAACATTTTCATCATTCTTATACTCCTTATTATTAGCTCCTCATTTCCCACCAACTACCCTAGTCATAACCCCCCAAAACTCTTAATCTAGGCAGTTTTTAAAAAAATAAAGCAAAATTTTGGTTAATATTAGTCACTGCACAAGAAAACGTGAAATACTGTGAGATCAATAAAAGAAACAAATTTGACAACAAATCTAAAATTACACACTATTACCAATAGCATAGAAAAACCTAAAGAAAGTGTGTAAAAACAATAATTAAAAAAGTTATGCTAGAGATTGACTTTTTAAAAAAATAGTTGTATTGGCATATGCTTCCTATATCATACAATTCATTCATCATGTTAAAGTTTGTGCAACCGTCACCACAAGTTCAGAGCATTTTCTGATTGTGCTCGTTATTGTTTGTCTCCTCATCTCCCCAATCCTCCCTGCCCTACCCCTATCCAGTTACTGTCTCTATAGATCTACCTACCCAGATTTCATATACAGAAAAATCATACTCCACTGTACAAAACCATACAAAGAAAACAAACAGAAAGCGCCACAATAATTACTGGACCAAACATAGAAAAACCTCTCTCTAAAAGAAAGAACATTAAAAACGGAAACAACTTTTAAATGGGTCAAAATAGAGATCAAATGATGAGTCTTACATTGTAACCTAACTACATCTGCCATAGTAGACTTCCCAGTGCTTTCTCGGGATGCGAGCAAAAGCTGTTCATATCCCTCCACTGTGGTCAGAGCGGATTCAATGGAGACTGGTTGGGATCATGCAAGTGGATTTTTGGCTTCTACTGTCATCCAAAGCCTTTTGCAAACTGGGTGTTCACAATTTAAGCTCTGATGCTATTTCTTCCTTTGTTTGGCTTTTATTATTTGTAATCCTCGATCACACAGGCTGGCGTGCTTCTTCATGTTAACTTAGTAAACACTGTACTTAGGTGGCTGCTGTGTTTTGAGACAAGCCTTTAAGACTCCAGATGCTATTGTAGTACCATAGTGAGTTCATTTAACCTACCTGCAAGATTAATTAATAACCCTCTATTGGCCTGTGGTCAAGAGGCAGCTAATGCCTAATTCACTCTTGACTCTGAATGGTTAAAAATGGCAGGTGGCATCATGCTGTAAGAAAAAAAATGAAAACTTATAAAAATAAAATGGGAGTTTACAAGCAACATCAGCAATTTCCAAAGTAAATGGTCATGGGTCAGCAGTTACAGAGAGAGGTGAAGGCAAAGTGGCCATATGTGGGCCACTACAGAATGACTGCCCTCAGGAGGACTCATCCATTACGGCTACACCAGGGTGAATGGAGGTGGGTTACTACACTGTTGTTTCTGACAGCTGGCACCATCTGATTTCTCCTCCACACTTTACTTTGGCACCCATGTCTTCTGGCCGGGCCATGTCATAAGAACATATTGTTCTTAGATTGGGGTTAGAATTAAGTATGAG
Source organism: Tenrec ecaudatus (assembly GCF_050624435.1). NCBI lineage: Eukaryota > Metazoa > Chordata > Mammalia > Afrosoricida > Tenrecidae > Tenrec > Tenrec ecaudatus. The sequence continues at coordinate 172,855,411 of NC_134533.1, read as the reverse complement.
CCCCAAATGCATTCGTATATTTATGGTCTGTATATGATCTATATACTACTCTAGTTTTATAATAGGTTTTACTATCTGTAGCTAATTTCTAACAAGTCAGTTCTGAGTCATGTCCACACCTTCAGTGTCAGAGTAGAACTTTGCTCCATAGAGTTTTTAAAAGCTGATTTGCTTGGGGTGGAAACAAACCACGAATCTTTTGGTTGGCAGTTGAGTGTACTAACTATATAGGTGACTCCTACTATCTGTAACACCACCACTCACCGCCATTGAGTCAATTTTGACTCAATGGGCTCTATAAGACAGAGTAGGATGGGAGAGGGGAGGGGGGAAATGAGGAGCTGACGCCAGGGGCTTAGGTGGAGAGCAAATGTTTTGAGAATGATGAGGGCAATGAATGTACAGATGTGCTTCACACAATTGATATATTGATGGATTATGATAAGAGTTGTATGAGACCCTAATAAAACGATTGAAAAAAAAGACATAATAGAACTACTCCTTAGCGTTTCTGAAGCTATCTTTTTTATATATATACTCTTTTTATTGATAGATCTTACTCCAGTATATTCTTCTCTTCGCTTCCAGTTCTGTTGTTCAATCCCATTGGGTGGGGTTATACAATCATCAATGCTATCAACTCCCTCCCCCCACCACTTTCCATACCCTCAGGGAACTGTCGTCACTCCTGTCTGTCTTTGAGGGGTCGTCTATCTTGACTATCATGTACTGAGCAATCTTATATAGACAAATGCACATATGCACATTTGAAATGATTAATGAGTTATATCACATGTAGACCTTAATAGTAAGGGGAGGAAATCTTAAAGAACTAGAGGATAGTTATGTAGTTCATTGGTGCCATACTGAACCCTGGATGTATCTTCCGCTCCCTGTGGCACTTCTGAGAGGGACTCTTCAGTTGTCTTGTTGGAGTTAGAGTCTCCACATCCACTCCCCTTGACATTGATTTGGTTCCATGATTTTTGAACTTCTGACTTATTCCCATTGACACCTCATGATCACACAAGCTGGTGTGCTTCTTCCATGTGGGCTTTGTTGTGAAGCTATAAGTCTTTACAGGAGTAGACAGTCTTGTCCTTCTCCTGAGGAGCAGGTGTGGGTTTGAACCATTCACCTTGCAGCCTGATGCTTAGTCCACTCACTGTGCCACCAGGTCTCATTTACTATCTGGTAACCTCTGCTTCCTCTTTAGGAACGATCCGTACAAGAGTCTTCAGCTTCTGGGAATGAGAACTGCAGCTCTTCCTTTTTAAATGAGCTGTGAAACATTGCTTCTTTTTCTTTTAATTATTGAAACTGATGACTGATACATGTGGGGAATATGTCTTGGCTTTCCTCTTAAGTTATTAGTTAATAGCTAAAATGTTATAAAGTACTTATTGGATCATATGGATCAGTCGAAGAGCTATATATTTTATTCTGAGTGTTTTTATTTTGTACCGTTGATTGCTTATCAGAAATCCTCAGAGGAACAAATCACTAAGTTACAGAAGCTTCATGAAAAGGAGCTGGCCAGCAAGGAGCAGGAGCTGACCAACAGGTTTCAGGCTCAAGAAAGAGCATTTCAGGAACAAATGAAGGCAGCTCTGGTAAGTGTCTATGCTTTGTAAAGCGTCATAAAAGAGTTATCCTCTCATCCCTGCCTTCCTCCCTGCTGTGACCTCCTGCTGAGAATTTGCCTTTTCACCCCAGATATACTGAATCAGGGATATATGAGACATGTGTGTATGTATGTATCCTAGAGCGAGATACACAAATTGCCAGGGGATCATGTTAAAATAGAGATTGTGATTCAGGTTATTTGGATTTGAAATGCAAATTCTCAGTGGGGGTCATAACCAGAATGAACCAGTGCAAAGCCTTCCTTCAGTTTGAGATTGGGCCGCTGGAAGCCTTGACCTTCGGGAATGCAGAGAGGATTGGAAGTAGACCAGAAAGAGGCCCCCAAAGCTTGTTATTCGGTTATGTATGAAAACTAAATATCCTGACCAACCAGTTTTAATCAGTTTGTTTTCCTCTCTCTCAGTCCCACCCTAACAGTAAGTAATGATTAAGGAGAGAGTAGATAGGCTGATGAAATGGCCAACCAATGACTAGATAATTCAGGAAGCCTGTGTAAAAACTTCCTAATCTCACTGTACTCAGAACTCAAGACTCAGAAAGATTCCTCTAAAATGTATTTTAATGAAGAAAAAGATGGAAATAAGTAGTTTTCCTTTTAAGTAGAATAAGCACATTGGTGATCTTCAATCCATTCGTTGTTTAAAAAATTAAAAGAAAACATTGACCAAACTAAGTAAAACAGCCAAAGAAGCAAATATACTAAAGAATTATTAGAATAGTATGTGAAAGTTTAAAAAAAACCCTACTTCTTCAATTGTAGATACAAAGTTACCATTAATGTAAAAAATGTAGTTTGCTTATTTTTATAAGAAGTGTTCATAAAATCAGTAAAATAGTATACATGATTTAAAATGCTCCCAGTGTCAAAGGATGAGAAATTACTGTTTCAATTTCTGTTCTCCTATCTATTTTACCCACTCTCATTTAGCTCTGGGTTTCTGAGGTGTTCCAGTAGCACTCTCCCTTTAACGGAGTTAGCAGAGTTCACCAGTCTTCTCTTTGGGGCAAATAGGAATGTGGCCTTGCAATGGCAGTTGGGTGAGGTTAGAGGTTTAGTGTGTTGTCATTAAGTTTATATGTATATAGGTACCTATTTGTATATTGTGTTGGTCCAGAAGGGATTTAAAGCAGTTTACAAGAGTGCTTGGAAACATAATAAGAAAACAAAAATTAACCATGTCTTTAGCTGTCGATTCACTGACCCCACGCACGGCAGCTCTGAGTACAACAGAGCAAACACTACCTGGTGATGCGCTGTCCCCACAGTTACTTGCTAGAGAGACTGCTGTGATCCTTAAGATTTTTCATTACCTGACTTTTCACAGTCGGTTGCCTGGCCTTTTCCCCTAGCCCATCTCAGTCTGGAAGCTCCACGGACAGGTGTTCAGCATCAATTATTACAACACCCAAGCCTCCTCTGCCAGATGAGTGGTGGCTGTGCTTGAGATGCATCCACTAGGACTTAAGCCTGGCTTTCCTGATAAAAGGAGAAAATTCTACCTCTGAACTACCAATGCACCCATAAATCAAAAACCCCGTAGAGAAATTCAGAGTCAAATGGATATACCCGAACTAGAGAATGATTCTAAAAAAATATTTGTTAATGTATTATGAGGTTTTCATACTGAGGTAAAGGACCTTTTTAATAAAAGAAACTAAAACATTTGTTAATCCTGTGTCATAATAACTGATACATTCAGATATATTACAAAAAAAAAGAATAAGGTATACACCTATTTACCAACACATCCATACACATGGCCCTTCTGGCTTCCCTGTCTGCTTAGTTTCTTAAAAGAAGTTATCTTTGAGTTGATAGTCAAAGTCTCACAGACTGAGATTCCCTTCTTATTTTTATTGGCATCTAGGGGTGCATTGAAAATTTAGTATACATTAAACATAGTATGCTTAAATATTTTACAATGAATTTTTTCATATTCATCTACCTATTTATAACATGGTACAAAATATTTCCCTAAGGCAGCATGTCTCGCCAGAATGTAGCTCTCAGATGGTGATTGTTGGAGACTGAAAATATTGCTGTTGGCAACGTAAACCCTAAGCAGTAGGTGTAGATAAGTAAGCTCACTTTTTAAAATTGGAGTTCAAAGTCATCAAATGTTCAAAGTACTTTGTAGAGATTCTCTTCTCAAAACAGTAAACACTTATAATGTGAAAATTGATATATCACAAGGACTAGTGAAGGAGAAACTTTTGAGACTTTGATGAAGTTGTAGGGGAGCCCAAATCATTGAAAATAAGTTATGTAGGAAGCTGTGCATTAGGTCAGTAGTTCAAAACCACTACGAGCTCCTCAGGAGAACGATGAGGCTTTCTTCCTGCTTAAAGAGTTACAGTCTCAGAAACCCACTGGGGGGCGTGGGGGGGGCGGTTCTACCCTGAACTGTCGCTTTGCTGTGAGTTGACAACTCGGTGGCAGAGTTTTCTGAAAGATTTGTCATTTATTTCTTTAATCTATGTATTCACAAGTGATCTTCTGATTTTATATTTAATTTTCCTGGTGTAATGAAAATTTAACAGCCTATAACAATCTAGTTTCTAGACCTCACATTGAAATATGAAATTGTGAGTGTAGAAGACTAGGTGACCCTTCACATTCAGTGGTGTTTTGCAAAGTATTTTAAGTAATGGAAAAATAGCAGACATTAGTAGGGTTACTGGAACAAAAATTTTCATATAAATAGTAGTTGTGGCAAAGATTGGCCAGACCACACTGGAAAAATTACACTGCTTTTCTGCAGATTAGAGCATGGGAGGAGAGAGGGCGGGGGAGGGGAATACTGTCTCCTCACAGGGCCAGTGTGAAGATGAAATGAAATGATTCCCGTGGAAGTGCTTTGGGAACGGTGAAGCTTTATCTGGTCTAAGGTGGTATTATTGTTTTTGGCACAGGAAAAGAGTCAGTCAGACTATCTGAAGATCACCCAAGAAAAAGAACAGCAAGAATCTTTGGCCCTGGAAGAGCTAGAGTTGCAGAAAAAATCCATTCTTGCAGAAAGTGAAGATAAACTTAGGGAGCTTCGGCAAGTGGCGGAGACTTACAGAACTGTACGTATCTAGAGCTGGAGGTCCTTGTGTGTGAGGACCGTGGCTGCTGTCGTCAGAACAGTGTTGTAGAGAAGCTTTGGTTTTACTCGGTTAGGCGGACGCAGGCATGCACCTCGTTTTTAGTGAGCACTATTTACGGGAGTGGTTTGGGCTTTGGGCTCCCTGTTTGCTACATGGTGGTCCTGATTCTGCCTTCAGCTGGCTGATTTCCATTAGTCGTCCACTCTGCTGCTTTACCCGAGGCGCTGCCTCCTGATTTCCAGGAAACTGCCTCACTTTGTAGGCAGTACTTCCTCAGCCACCTTCCTGCCTGAGCAGCTTCATCTCATGCCACATCCTGAACAGAATCCATTCTCTGCTTATATAACAACTTAGCAATACCAATGCCCTCCTTCTGCACTTATATTTTCCCCAGTTTTTCCATGTTAAAAATTATTTTGAAATGAACATGTTTACATATATGACTCACTATGCTGTTTTAAGACCCTCTGACCTTTGCTTTTTGGAGCTACTTTGTACACTAGTTTCCCAGGGTCTGCATGTGTCATGTAGTGACGTTGATTGTAGTCTTCAAATTGTGCAACTGCCCTCACCGCCTTATTGTAGTTATTCTCCTCCCTTAGACAGATGCTCACTGCCCCTAATGTTCCTGTCTAATCTTTCAAGTTGCTGGTGTTTTTGATCGTACGTAGATTGTTCTTAAAAGAGCATAATGTTCAGGGCATACATTTTTAATTAGTAATGCTAAACTATTATTTAAGTGTTAAGATTTTTTTAAAACATTTTATTAGGGGCTCATACAACTCTTATCACAATCCATGCATATACATACGTCAATTGTATAAAGCACATCTGCACATTCTTTGCCCTAATCATTTTCTTTTTTTACATTTTATTAGGGGCTCATACAACTCTTATCACAATCCACACATATACATACATCAATTGTATAAAGCACATCCGTGCATTCTTTTCCCTAATCATTCTCAAAGCATTTGCTCTCCACTTAAGCCCTCTGCATCAGGTCTTCTTTTTTTTCCCCCTCCCTCATGAGCCCTTGACAATCCACAGATTAAGGGATATTTTTAGCTTAAGGCTGTAAGATTATCTCAGGGCAGTGACTTCAGAAGTTCATCTTAACTTCCTGGAAGTTTAGAGTCCATGAGAATTTGAAACTCTTGTCTACATTTCCCCCTTTTGATCAGGATTCTTTTATAAAGTTCCATCAAATTTTCAGCTATGGTAACTGGGTAACATCAGTTCTTTTGAGCTCATGGCAACAGAGGCAGCTGTTCATGGAAGGAATTATTCTCACATTCCATCCCCCTCCTGTTCCTGATGTGTCTCCTTCCTCTACTGCTCCAGATGAATAGACGCCAGGCGCTGCGCCTTGGAGTGCCGCTTGCAAGGAGCAGAGAGGTACAACAGACATGTCGTTAGACCTACCGACTGAGCTATCCTGTGAAACCATGATCCTAAACAACTCACAAACCAAGAAACCAAATCCCATAGAAGCTTTATGGTTGTACATACAACGTTTTGTCATACACTCTTTTTGGGAGGTGGCATTGTTGTAAATAAAGCTATTACAAAATTTATCAATTCGTTTTTTACAAGTGCTTTTTTAGTATTTTTGCATTGAACTAGGCAGTAAAACAATTAGATAAAACCTCTTATAGCTCTACACTGTTGTATTTTCCTATTGGTGACATGTGTGAAAGGTGGCATTGAAGAAAGTAGTGGGTACTTAGGAGACCTTATTCATCTACTTGCAAGCTTTGTAAATTATTATTAATAATTTAAATTCCTCACCTGTCACATGAAGAGAATGGATTTGGTAATTCCTTACGATCTTATTCTGATTACCACTGTTACAACCCCCAAGCCCCCCCAACCCCCAGGCCAATAAATGGTAGTTTTAAGTTTACAGAAACATTGTGGCGAACATATAGAGCAGGGGTCCTTAAATTTTTTAAATAGGGGGCCAGTTCACCATCCCTCAGACCCATTGGAGGGGCGGACTGTAGTTTTTTTTAAAAAAAATGTATGAACAAATTCCTATGCACACTGCACATATCTTATTTTGAAGTAAAAAACAAACAGGGAAGAAACACCCAGCGGACTGGATAATTGTCCTTGGCGGGCCACATGTGACCCGCAGGTTGTAGTTTGAGGACCCCCTGATATAGAGAGTACTGTATATTCCCTAGTCATTTATTAACATCTTATAGTGCTAAGGTAGGAGAGTAAGTAAAACAAATATTGCTATTAAAGTTCTAGTGTGTATATATATAGTTGATACCAAGCAAAACACGTTTAAACATACCACTGAGATCAGTGGGTAGTTGCAAGTGGTTGTTTGAATAATATACTTGCCTTACTTTCATTAAGGTGCCTTTAAAAAATATCGTCAAAACAGTAACTTCTGAAGGGGTCTACTGAGCCTGTTCAGTTCAAGGCAGAGCGGTCAGCTCAGAGGGCTACAGCAACTGTTTTGTTTTTGTTTTTAATTCTCAAGGGATAATGTTGATGGATTTTTTCCTCCCCATACTATGAATACATCTTAATCACATTGAAAATTGCACTGGTGAGAAAGACTGGGAGAGTTGTGCTGAGGAGTTTTTCCTCCTGGCAGTGCTCTCTTTGCGGCGAGCAAGGGCTGTCCTCTAAGAATTGTTTGGGAAGTCTTATCCTGTCCACTCAAAAGCCCTCATCTTGCCCCTCAGACAAAACAAACGAACAAAAACTCAACAGTATTGAAAAGGAACACAACTTGAGTCCCTTGTGATGCCCAATGGGGTAAACTGAAGAAAGAAGTATATGGGAAAGACGTGTAGAACTAGAACCACCAGCTTTGGGAAGTGTGTAGACCTGGATGGAGGCTATGTCAGGAAACATTTTGATACTTTGTAAAGATAATTATTTTATTTGGTTTTGTGCCAATACTTTTTAACATATCTGAATATCTTTGTTATCATTGATAAGCCCATATAGATACATTATTATAAACGAAATCCATATTTCATGTTAGGTTTTACCTTGGTTGTGTTATAATAACTCTGTGGGTTTTGAAAACTGCAACGCCAGGTGTCTAGCATAGTGGTATCATACAGAATAGTTGCGTTTTCCTAAAAATGCCCTGAGCTCTATCCTCCAGACTCTTTCCTGACTCCCTGGCAACCAGACGTAGGACTTTCTCTCTTTAACATTTTATGGTTCTGCCTTAACTTTTTTCTTTGAGAGTCATGATGGATAGTGTGTGAGATAATAGTAATCTTTGGTTAAACTTGTTTCTTTTAAAAAAAGCTATATTAAACAATTTTGGGGTATAAAATTAGATATATTATATCCCCTACCCCCAAAATTATGAAAGCAATAGAATACTACTGTACACTTTATAAAAAAAAACATCCTCTTCCTCCCAACAGTTACAGGAGCCCTAGTAGCTTAACAGTTACACGCTTGCTTGCTAACCCAAAGGTCAGCAGTGGAAGCTCACTGGTGGAACGGGGGAGGAAAGAGCAGATGCTCTGCTTTTCTAAGACACCCAGTAGAGCAGTTCTGCTCTATCCTAGAGGGTTGACTCAACAGCACACAGTAACCACAGGTAGCATATGCACTTTATGATTTATTTCTCTTTTCTTATCCATGTCTGCTCATTAAAATCATTACCAAAATATGCAGAGAGAGTGAAATTATGAGTAGAGTTCTGTTCTTTGCTATAGGAGTTCTTTATCAATTTAATATAGAGAAATTTTTGTCCTTATATTTGATGTGATATGTAGTTATTTATCAGAATTTAAATATTTAGGTGCTAGGCATCATGTCATGTATGCTACTGTTAATAAGTAAGTATATATTTTGATAACGTATCTGTTTTTATTAACAGAGAATTCTTGAATTGGAAAGTTCCTTGGACAAAAGCTTACAAGAAAGCAAAAATCAGTCAGAAGATTTAGCTATCCATTTGGAAGCTGAACAAAATAAGCACAATAAAGAAATCACAATTATGGTTGAAAAACACAAGACAGAATTGGAAAGTCTAAAGCAGCAGCAAGGTAACCTTTGGACTGGAAAACTCGAAGCCTTCAAGCAACAGCATCAGGCAGAAATAGAAAGCCTGAGAGAAAAGTATGAACAAGAAAAGGAAACATTGTTGAAAGACAAAGAGATTCTTTTCCAGGCCCACATAAAGGAGATGAATGAAAAAACTTTAGAAAAACTTGATGTGAAGCAAACAGAACTGGAATCATTATCTTCTGAACTGTCTGAAGTCTTAAACACCCGTCAGAAACTGGAAGAAGAACTTTCTGCACTAAAGGACCAGGCGGACAAAGGGAAGCAGGAGTTAGAGGCCAAACTGGATGAAGAGAGAAACCTTCACCAGCAAGAAGTTGGCAATATCCTTAAAGAACAAGAGGTGTCATTTCAGAAAACTGAGAAAGCATTGAAAGAAGAAATTAATCAACTTGGGCTTCTCTTAAAGGAAAAGGACCAACATTTGAAAGAGCATCAAGCTCATGTGGCCAACTTAGAGGCAGATATTAAAAGGTCTGAAGGGGAACTCCAGCAGACTTCTGCTAAGCTGGATCTTTTTCAGTCATACCAGAGTAGCTCTGATGACCAGGCAAAAGCATATGAGGAACACTTGGCCCAGTTGCAGAAAAGGTTGTTAGATTTAGAAACAGAAAGACTTCTTCTCACCAAACAGGTAGCTGAAATTGAAACACAGAAGAATGATGTTAGTACTGAGTTAGAAACTCACAAAACCCAGGTTCAGGAATTAATGCAGCAACTTGAAAACCAGAATAGTGAAATGGAGCAAAAACTAAAATCCCTAACCCAACTCTACGAGTCCAGACTGAAAGAGAGTAACACAGAGCAGGAACAGACAAAGCAAATCGTGATGGAAAAGGAAACTTTAATTTTACAAATGAGAGAAGGACAGAGCAAAGAGATTGAAATACTTAAACAGAAATTGTTAGCCAAGGAGGACAGTATTAGTATTTTGAACGAGGGATATGAAACCAAATTTAAAAACCAAGAGAAAAAGATGGAAAAAATTAAGCAGAAAGCCAAGGAGATGCAAGAAACATTAAAGAAGAAATTGGTGGATCAGGAAGCCAAACTTAAAAAAGAGCTCGAAAACACTGTTCTAGAACTTAGTCAGAAAGAAAAACAGTTCAATGCCAAAATGTTGGAAATGGCCCAGGCTAACTCAGCTGGAATCAATGATGTGGTGTCAAGACTGGAGACAAACCAGAAGGAGCAAATAGTAAGTCTAACTGAGGTGCACCAGCGAGAACTCAGGGAAGTCATCTTAAACTGGGAGAAGAGACTTAACCAGCAAGCTGAGGAACTTCAGGAAAAACATGAAGCCCAGTTACATGAAAAAGAGCAAGAGGTGGCAGATCTGAAACAAAAGATCCTCATATTTGGGTGTGAAAAAGAAGAGATGAACAAGGAAGTACTGTGGCTGAAGGAAGAAGGTGTGAAGCGGGTTACGGTATTAGATGAAGTACAGGAACAGTTAAAGCAGAAGTCTGCTCATTTGAATGCTCTCTCGCAAAATGAAAATAAACTGAAAGCACAACTTGAAAAACTAGAGGTTGACCTAAGTCATTCTCTGAAGGAGAATAGTCTTCTTCAGGAGCAGCTAACTGAACTAAAGACACTGGCAGAGCAAGATAAGCTGAAGGTTTCTCAGTTGACTGACAAGCTAAAAGCCACAGATGAAGAATTCCAGAATTTGAAATATTCCCATGAACAAAGCAAGAAAAATCTAGAGGACAAAAGCTTGGAATTCAAGAAGTTGTCAGAGGAACTAGAAATACAATTAGATATTCACTGTAAGAAAACGGAAGCCATGCTACAAATGAAAACAAATGAGCTTGTGGACATTAGCAATAGGAAAATTAATGCCATTCTTTCTAGAATTTCACATTGTCAACTCCACACAAGTAAAGTTAAGGAGACACTACTAATTCAAACTTGCAAAGTTTCTGAATTAGAAGCACAACTTAAACAGCTAACAGAAGAGCAGAATGCACTGCAGAGTTCTGTTCAACAGGCTACCTATCACTTAGAAGAGAAAGAAAATCAAATTAAGAGCCTGAAGGCTGACATTGATGGTCTTGTCTCAGAAAAAGAGGCCCTACAGAAGGAAGGAGGCAATCAGCAACAAGCCGCCTCCGAAAAGGAGTCTTGTATCACACAGCTAAAGAAAGAGCTCTCTGAAAACATCAATGCCGTCACCTTGATGAAAGAAGAACTTACGGGGAAAACATCTGAGATCAGCAGTCTGAATAAGCAACTCACTGACTTGAGTGATCAACTTCAGAAGAGCGTCAGCCTAACAGAAAAAGAAGCCGCCATTTCCTCACTGAGTAAGCAGTATGATGAAGAGCAACGGCAATTGCTGGAGCAGGTGCAGGATCTGTCTTTGAAAGTTGACACTCTGGACAAAGAGAAAGCCTCTGCTCTTGAGCAGGTAGATCAGCTGTCCGACAAATTTTCAGAGTGGAAGAAAAAAGCACAGTCAAGATTTACGCAGAATCAAAATACGATGAAAGAGTTGCAGATGCAGCTTGACTTAAAAACGAAGGAAGCCAGGGACAAGGATGAGCAGCTAAATGTATTAAAGGAAGACCTTGACCAGCAAAATAAAAGATTTGAGTCTTTAAAGGGTGAAATGGAAGATAAGAAGAGTAAGATGGAGAAAAAGAAGTGGAAGTTAGAGACTGAGTTAAAAACTCAAACAGCAAGAATTGTGGAGTTAGAAGAGCATATGACTCAGAAAACAATGGAAATTGAGTCCTTACGTGAAGTCCTTAAAAGTTGCAATCAACAAAAGGATATGGAACAGAAAGAACTGGTTCAGAAACTTCAACACATCCAAGAGTTAGGGGAAGAAAAGGACAATAGGGTTATAGAAGCTGAAGAAAAAGCATTAAGACTTGAAAAGCAACTCTCTTCTGTGAAGTCTGAACTTGAAACTCAGAATAAAGAATTGGAACGTGTGACTTTAGGTGTGCGGAGCAAAGAGGAAGAGTTAAAGGCACTTGAAGGTAGGCTTGAGGCAGAAAGTGCTGCAAAATTAGCAGAACTGAAGAAAAAGGCTGAACACAAACTTGCCGCCATCAAGAAACAGTTGTTATCTCAAATGGAAGACAAGGAGCAGCAATATAAAAAAGATACAGAAAGCCATTTAAGTGAGCTAAATACAAAATTACAAGAGAGAGAGAAGGACATTCTCATCTTGGAAGAAAAACTTAAATCAGTAGAACATTTACCACAGTCAGAAACACCAGTTGTTTCCAAGTCAGCAAAAGACGTGGCAGTGAGTGCCAGACAAGAAGCAGCAGATGCTGAAGGTGGTTTGCCTAAAGTACACGAAGAAACAATCCGGGATTTACAAAGGAGTTTAACGGAGAAAGAAAAGCTATTACAGAGGCTGGAGCAGGAAAAAGAGGAGACACTCTCTTCTCATTCTGAAGTTCTTTGTAAATACCAGGAACTCTTAATAAAGTTAGAACATGCTGAAACAAAGCAACATGAGGATCAAGTCATGATAAATCATCTGAAAGAAGAACTTGAAGAAAAAAACGCGAACTACGCCTTAGTAGTATCCCAGCATATGGAAGGAGGAGGGAAAAATAACACAGGAGCAAAGCAGTCCTTAGAAAATGTGGTTGATGATGTCCAGAAAACTCTCCAGGAGAAGGAGCTAACCTGTCAGAGCTTGGAGCAGAAGATAAAAGAGCTGGATTCGTGCTTAGCAAGAGAGAAGGAAAAACATAGAGTTGAAATGGAAGAGTTGGCCTCAAAATATGAAAAATTGCAGGCTTTTCAACAACACTTGGATGGAAAAGATAAATCCACAGAATTTCTAGAAGAAAGTGCTGAAAACACATCAAAATCACATGTGGTCCGAACTAACTTACATGGTAACATGGAGACCCAGCACAATGACCTGGAGTTTAAGTTAGCAGGGGCTGAGCAGGAGAAGCAGAGGCTGGGCAAGGAGATTGCTAAATTGCAGAAAGATTTTCGAATATTGCGGAAGGAGCATCAGCAAGAACTGGATATAGTAAAGAAAGAATGTGAGAAAGAAATGGAGGAGAGAATCAAGTAAGTTTGATTTTAGCACGAATACTGTAAAGGCCCCACCCAACCTACTGCTACCCAGTTGATGCGGAGTCAGCAACCTTCCGTAAGCTTTCTGAGGCTGTGGATCTTCATGGGACTAGATGGTCTCATCTTTCTCCTGGGGAGCACCGGGGTGGGTGGGGGTGGGGGTAGAACCTCAGACCTTGCAGTCTTCTTTGAGTTCCCCCCCCTTTTCTCCCCTAAGGTAGTACTGTACGCTCCTTCTATTCTGCCCTATAGGAAATGCCATTCCATAGCCATCAAGTGGGAAATCATTTTTTGCTTACAAGATTATGTTGTTAGATATATACCCACTAATTACTTTCTTTTAAAAAATTATTATTAGTATATAATATAGTGAAAATATAAAAGGGGAAAGAAAAAGTCTTCTAATCCCCAGGACCACTCCCTTGAGGTAATTGTTTTTATATCCCTCCAGAAATTTTCTGTGCCTGAGCATGCACATATATGTCTAAATGTGCATGTATGTCCTTAGAACTTTTTATACCAGTGAATTCAAATTGCATGCAGTTTTTTAAAATCATTTTATTGGGGGCTCATATAACTCTTATCACAATCCATACATCCTTCCATCGTGTTGAGCGCATTTGTACATTTGTTGCCCTCGTCATTCTCAAAACATTCGCTTTCCACTTGAGCTCCTGGTATCAAAGCTGCATACACGGTTTTTGAAGACCAAGTAGCCTTTCACATTTTGCTTCTTTGTGTGGTAGCAGTTAACTTTACAATTTTATTACTCAGACTGGAGCAAGAAGATCTCGAGTTGAAGCACAATTCCACATTAAAACAGCTGGTGAGGGAATTTAATACACAGCTAGCGCAAAAGGAGCAGGAGCTGGAAATGACCATCAAAGAAACCATTGGTAAGTAAGAATGTACAGTCAGTAAGGATGAAAAATCAGAATCAGCAGGGGCTATTTATAATTTAAACTTACTCTTTTTACGCTGTACTAAGTGCTTTAAGCAATTAAAGGCAGGAAAAAATTACTCTCTCTCTCCAGTTCTTATTTGGGTTGCCTAGCAGTCATCTACCTTAAGGGGAGGAGGAGTAGGTAAAAGAAACTGCAAAACATTCATTACCTTGTAAAGAAGCCTCTGCTCAGTGAAGGGGGATATTTGATCACTGTTGGCCTGGATGCCTCATTAAACATTTTATAATTATAAAAATGGATTTTTGTAAACATTAACTTGGAATGAGGCTTGGGACTGGTGGGAATATTGATACTCTTACCTAACATGTTTTCTTGTGTGTGCTCATTTTTTACTCAATAGGTAAGGCCCAAGAGGTGGAAGCTGAACTTTTGGAAAGTCACCAAGAAGAGACAAACCAGTTACATAAAAAGATTGCAGAGAAAGAAGATGATCTAAAAAGAACAGCCAAAAGATACGAAGAAATCCTTGATGTACATAATTTTTTTTTCACTCAATCCCCCCAAACCTACCTGTAATAGATTTCGTGGTAGTGCAAAAAAAAAAACCAAAACAAAACAAAAGGATGTGTCATCAGGGTTCCTGGTTTTCTAATGTAGAGGGCTTTGGGGTCAATATTTTTCAAATTAGTGCTTTTGTATTATACATAGAGTTCATAAAGAGTCTAATTGATGTCTGACTTCCATCAGGATTGTAGCCTTCTGATCAGATTCTGCTAACCAGGCAATGCAGTCTCTGCTGGCACTGAAGTAATAGTGAATCATTAAGGGCAAGAATAGCTTCCTGTTTCAAACTGAATTGTGAGAGACCCAGACCAGTTAAGAGTTGAGAGTTTGTGTGTTGACATCTATGTAATTAGTGTTTGTTTGAGTGTGACTGGTTATCTCAGCTGGGGTCTTGCAGGGAGTACCAGTTAAGGTTGACTTTATTACAGGGCCCTGTAACATAAGAGGAGGCCTGGTGTTGTAGTAGCTGTAAGTTGGGCAGCTAACTGCAAGGTCAGCAGTTTGAAACTACCAGCCCATCTGTGGGAGAAAGAGAGGGCATTCTATTCCTGTAAAGAGTTACAATCTTGGAAATTGATGGATAGTTTTTCCATGTCCTAGAGCAATGTCCTAGACCCCTTTCACAGGGGTTGCCCGATTCATACCAGTAGCCAAATTACAGTTATGAAATAGCAATGAAAATAATTTTATGGTTGGGAGGTCACCACAACATGAGGAACAGTATTAAAGGGTCGTGGCATTAGGAAGGTTGAGAAGCACTGTCCTAAAGGGTCCTGGTGACGTGATGACAATGAGTTTTGTTTTGTTTGTCTATTGGTTTATTTGGTGGGCTGTTAGCCACAAAGTCAGCATTTTGAATCCACCAGCCAGTCCATTGGAGAAAGGTGAGACTCTGTACACCCATACCATTTTACAGCTTCAGAAATCCAAAGGAATAGTTCTGTACCATCCATAATGTCCTATAGGGTCATTATGAGTAAGAAATGAGTTTGGTTTGGTGTACTCTGTCCCTTCCTAATTTTCAGATGGTTTTTGTTGGTTTCAAAGAGAAAAAAGATTGATGTTGTTGGAGAGTAGGGGGGCAATGGAATGTATCAGCTAAATCTTAATGTATTTACTGATAGTGGGTTGTTAATGTTATTCTTGTGTCTGAAGATAAGCCATGGATACTAGTGAGAGTGATTTCAAATGGAAAATGATTACATTCTTGATTAGCTTGCAGACTTTTTAGTTAGTCCTTATTTCATTATATGCTAAGAATGGTTTTATGACTAAGAATGTGCAAATCAAAAGAATCACGCCTCAACTAACTACGGTCATAATAGAACTCTGAAAAGGGAGCGGTTTCTAGTAATATTTCTAATAGAATTGCACTGTTTCAAATTCAGAATATGACACGTGCCTATAAATACCAGCCTTTATCCTTAAAAAATAATTGGTTTTTGTTGAGAATGTACTAAGCAAACACATAGCTAATCCAAGGTTGTATGTGTGCAGGGCAGTGGCTTTCATTCTTCACGCGGTGTGACCGTTCTCTTGTTCTTTTGCTAGGTGGTTCTTGCCCCAGTAACATAGTGTCTGTCTGACCCTCCAAGCTGCGATTGTCAGTTTGATCCCAGATTGAGGGATGCTCTAATGATTGATTGCTAGTGCATGATACCCAAGACAGGCATTCTTTGCTAGTTAAGCTAGACTATGTTTGGTTTTTAAGAAGCCTCTGGGAATATTTTTTTATTTAAGGTTGGAGCTTGACAGTGGGGTTGGAGGTTCATCAGTTTCCATTGCTCTGGAAACTCTGGAGTCCAGAGGAATTTGAAATTCTGTTCTGCATTTTCCACCGTTAGATCAGAATTCTTTTTTAAAAGATCATTTTAATGTGGTGAAGAAAGCTGATGGTGCCCAGCTGTCCATCATTCTTCCTTCCTCTGGACAGGGGAGACCAACAGTTGCTCTTTAGGTGACTACCCATGCGCTCTGAGACCTCAGTTGACACTCCTCAACATGAGAGAGAGCATAGCATTGTCTTTGTGGGCTGTATCTTACCACTTGACCTTTTGTGTTCCCCAAGACTATGGTCCTCCTGAGCCTTGAAGCCCAGCAACTCATTCCCAAAAAGCGTTTGATTGTGTCTGAGAAGTTTTCATATCTTTGCCCACTTTGCTCTACTCCATGTATTTGCAACTGAGGTAACTACCCATGACAAATAGATTCTGTCAGACCTACATCTTTTTGGATATAGTCCCATCCTCCCACACACATTGGAAATTGGTTTGTATTTTCGTGATTTGGTTTTTGGCATATTAGCTAGTCTTCAGAATCACTTTCTATGCATAAAGATTCAGTTTACCTAGCTTCTCATTTATTTATTTTTTATTCTAAAGTGGGACGGTTACCCTTTCTTCAAGGAACCCAGAAAGCGTTTCACAAAGAAAATTACAGGAATTTTTCTTAAATTAGAAATAGTGCTTTGAGGATTTTCTAATTCTTAGAGGGCCTGCTTTAGGATGGTATCATACAAAACCATCAGAAAACGCATCCAAACATAGCTAATTGTCATGCTACAGATCCGAATGAAGAGTCATAAAGAGCATTTGGATTGACACAGACACCCACATAGGAAATTCTGCGCTAGAATAAAAACAGTGACCAAGACTGTGGGCGGTAATGCATTCGCAGTTACTTCTAGATGGTATTTCAGGGCTGGAAGCCAGGTTAATGTGTGCCTCACTATAGAAATAGCCAAGGAGTCTATGCACCAGAGATGTTTGCTTTGATATGTTGAAGTTAGACTTTTCAAATATCCCATGGTTCATTGACTTACTTTGTACCATAGGGCTTAACTATCTGTTGTTGAGACTTAAATGTTTTGATGTTGTTAAGGCAAATCAGCATCAGATATCTATTTGTGGTGGTTTTCCCTGTTGAATCTCTTATTCAGCAAACACTTCTTCATTACTCAAATCTGATCAATACTCAAATTCTAAGTGTTCTTTTGGCATGTCGGGTACTGCAAGCTTTATAGATGAGAGGAGAGGTCTGCGTTGCACTGTCTAATAAATCACTGCAATTGCCAAGACAAAGAATGAGGAAATTGACCAATGGGCAGCAATATCTCGCTAGGACAATATGTATGTCAGTTTTTTAAGTAGGATCATTGAGCTAGTAAGTCACATACTGTTTCCTAATGCAGCCTTGTCTGTTTGGGGGAAGTTAAGAGGAATGGACATATAGTTGTTACTGAACACATTGGATAAAAATTAGTATTTTTTTTTCTCCCAAATAGCATTTACTTAAAACATTTTAAGCCAAAGAACCTCTGGGGCGACAGAGGCAGGAGATACAGGTCTTGCTGAAATCAATTTAAGAACCGTCCCATGATGTATAAGACTCATCCAGCTCATGGCTGTCATGTCAGTTCTGATTCATAACAACCTGAGGACTGTGTAGACCTGGAGTCCATCCAGAGGGGGTGACAAAAGTCCAGTCTTCTGTGAACAACAGGTTTCCAACTGATGGAGCAGTGCTGGCTCCGTAAATCTAGTCCTCTAAACCTCTAGTCCAGTGGGTCTCGGCCTGTGGGTCGCGACCCCATGGGAGTGGGGGTAGGTTGAATGATCCTTTCACGGGTCGCCAAAGACCATCATAAAACACTTATTTCCCATGATCTTAGGAACTGAGACACCGCTCTTCTTTCCGTCTCCAGGGAGGTCCTCCCTCATGCAAGTCCACCCATGTACATGTACCCGGCGTGAAGACTGACCCATACTACACCATGCTTCAAGACAAAATTTCATTTATTTGTCATTAGAAATAAGTATTTCAAAATATATAATTACATGTTGTTTTGTGGTTAATCACTATGCTTTAATTATGTTCAATTTATAACAATAAAAATACATCCTGCATATCAGATATTTACATTACAATTCATAACAGTAGCAAAATTACAGTTATGCAGTAGCAACGAAACTAATTTTATGGTTGGGGGTCACTACAACCTGAGGAACTGTATGAAAGGGTCGCAGCCTGAGGAAGGTTGAGAACCACTGCTCTAGTCTGTGATGATTTGAAATCAGCTCAATGACAGTGGATAGTTTATTATAATGAATAGTTTCTGGAAATCACATCCCAAGATAGGAAAGGCCAAAGTCCTTAAATACAGGTTCTATATTGTTTGCCGTGGTACTGATGTACACTTAATTGTTGCTGTGCCGAATCCTGGTAGTCCGAGTTCAGAAGTAAATTAAGTGCTGGCTAGTTGCCTGGGGTAGAAACTAACTGGAAGTGCATTTAGGAAAGTGGAGTCTTAGGCATCATCAATAGCATTAAAAAGACGTGGAATTAAAATTGTGGCATGAAAGATACTGTCTAGAGCACAATATTGAATGAAAAGAAAACCACTGAACTCATACACTTTTATTTTTCCCAACAGAGATAGTTTTGTCTGTACTCTCTTGACTCTTCAACGTTCCTTTGACAGATTTATTTATTAACACATTACCCTTTTTTTTTATCTTCAAGGCTCGGGAAGAAGAAATGACTGCCAAAGTCATGGCCCTACAGGCTCAAGTTGAGGAGCTGCAAAAGAAACACCAGCAAAGGCAACAGCAGGAGGAGAGCCCTGGCCATGATAAAGTGAGAGGACCTTGCGTTGGTTTCCCTCATTTCTTGAAAGCACTCACATTTTCATTCTTTGCCTTGCCTGCTCACATGTATACGTACTTTATTTCATCGTCACAAAAACCTTGCAAGAGAGAGATTCTGGCTTCCATCTTCTAGGCATGGGAGCTAAGGTTCAAAAGGTGAAATAAATGGTTGAAGTGCTCACAGTAAGTGTTCAGTGGGAATTTAGACCCCACCTGCTAGACTTCAGTACTTAGTCATTTTTGTTACACCAGTATTTCTCTTTTCCATGGAAAATAGAGAGGAGAGTGAACCATATAGACCTTGATAACTTATATATATATATATATATATATATATATATATATATATATATATATATACACACACACACACAGCGACGGATGTCTCTAACACCGACGGATGTCTCCCTTCACCCACTTTTCTGTTGTCCATCCCCTGGGAGGGGGTTTTATGTAGATCATTGTGATTGGTTCCCCCTTTCTCCCTCTATCATCCTTTACCCTCCTCTTATCTCTACTCTCATTTTTTTATCCTGCTCTAGATTCCCTGTGTTTCCAGCTCTTATTTGTACCTGTGTACATGCTCTGCTCTAGTCGGATTTGTAAGGTAGAATTGGGGTTATGATAGTGGCAGGGAGGAAGCATTAAAGAACCAGAGGAAAGTTTCATTGATGCTATAATGTACCTTGACTGGCTCTTCTCTTCCTGTGACCCTTCTGTAAGGGGCTATCCAATTGTCTACAGATGGACTTTGGGTTTCCACCCCGCTTTCCCCCTCACTCAAATTGATATGATTATTTGATCTGGGTCTTTGATGTCTGATACCTGATCCCATTAACACCTCATGATCACACAAGCTTATGTGCTTCTTCCATGTGGGCATTGTTGCGTCCCAGCTAGATGGCTGCTTGTTTATCTTCAAGTCTTTAAGACCCCAGATGCTATATCTTTTGATAGCCAGACACCATCAGCTTTTTCCCCCACATTTGCCTATGCACCCATTTTGTCTTCAGCAATCATGTCAGGAAGGTGAGCATCATAGAATGCTGGGTATTAGAACAAAGTGTTCTTTCATTGAGGGAGTACCATATTTACCCATGTATAAGAGTTTTTCAGCACATTTTTAATGCAGTTTTTGTGGTAAAATGAGGTGTCTCAGCTGATGTTCGGGTCGGCTTATACTTGAGTATGTAAGGTACTTGAGTGGAGGCCCAGTGTCTGTCTGCTACCTTAATACTTAACATATAAATATGTGCTCATAGATCTATTCCCCTATCATTATATATAAATATTTTTACATATTTACATGCCTGTATTTAGATGCCTCTATAAATGCCCATTTGCCTCCTAGTTCTTTCCGCTATTTTCTTTTGTCCCACTATCATGTTTGGTCTTCATTCAGGTTTCAGTAATTCCTCCACGCTATATTGCCCTTGATCACGCCCCCTCAGGCATCCTATACCCTCCTTGCCATAGATTTTAGATCACTTGTTTGTTCCCTTGTCCCTGTGTTGGTTAACACCCCTTTCTTTCTCCCGCCTCCCCCTCTCCAGTGTCCCCACCCCAACCCCCCAACCGTTGGTCCTGTTGTTTTCTCCTCCAGATTGTTTATCTTGCCTGTCTTATTTAAATAGACATGCAGAGACAATAAGCACAAAAACAAGACAGAGCAAAACAACAAGAAAACCAATGACATAAAAAGAAAAGCCTATAAAAGTCTGTTTGTTGACCTTTAGGAGTATTTCCCGGTTGAGTCTGATGGGTGCCACACCCTGGCCCCAAAGTCCATTTTTGGTATTCCCCAGGGACTTCATTGCTTTGCTCCCCTTTCTGCTCTGTTGAACGCCCTTAGTGTTTGGTGGCATCAGACTTGGCTCACGAAGCCCCGAGGGCAATATTCCTGCTCAGCAGCCAATACACCCACAGAAAGGACTGTAGGGTCGGCCCCACCATGAGACACAACGTCCCTCATTGACCCATAGCACTGTGGGGGCCAACACTGGAGACCCAGCGTGGGAATAAACTCTTCTTATCAAAGCATCAGCTAATAGCAACACATGAAAAGAATTTCCCTTTATTCTCTGCACAGCGTGCTTCCTTTTTCCATGCGGTTGCCATAGTTGGGAGTTTGGTGAAAGACCCTCATTTGTTTTTCTGTGTGTGTGCTTCTTAGACTATGATATTTTATGTAACAAAATGTACTAGATTTAAAAACAGATCTGGAGGTTGGTTTATCTCAAACCTGACCATGCCCTTAAGACTGTAACTATGGTTTCTGATTTCCTTACATTACTGTTTTGTGTTCATTGTTTATTTATTTTTAAAGTTGCACTCAATTTTTTTCCCCTTTTCATTTTTAGGTGACAATTGAGGAACTACAGGTGAGACATGTTTTTCACAGATCATGATTGAAGGTGGTATATTTTCAGGAGCATGCGGTGCTTTAACTTAAGCATAAAGGAACTATTTTTTAAAATCATTTTATTGGAGGCGCTTACAGTTCTTAGCACAATCCATACATCCATCCATTGTGTCAAGCACAGTTGTACATATGTTGTCATCATCATTCTCAAAACATTGTCTTTCTACTTTTAACAAGGAAAATAATTTCCAAGCAGTATAAAAATAGCGAGGCAATGAGGGAAACCCATGTACATTTCAGATTTAACGCTTTGTTTTTTCAGACACAACTAGCACAGAAGACTTCTCTTATCAGTGACTCAAAGTTGAAAGAGCAAGAGTTCAGAGAACAGGTACAGACTCATTGGTATCCTTTATTTTGAACTAGCTTCCTTAATTCATGTTAGGATGATTTTATATATCATTTACTTAATGTGTTAAAAACCGTTTATTTAGTAGATGGGTGCATAGCAGTACAGTTGGAGATGAATTTAATGGTTAAATCTTCAAGTTCTTTCTAAATACATAGAGATAAAAATCTTGATAATTGATGGGTGTATGAACATTAATTGTGCTATCCTTTTGAGAATGTTTGAAATTTTTCATAATCAATTTTAAGAAAAAAAATTAGTCTGTTAAATCCCAGTGTTGCCTTATTATTTATTTTCTGTCCTTCCCGTAGTGTGCGTTTTTCATTCACTCTCAAGATTGTCACTTTAATGTTCCCTTCTTTTCACAGCCTCACATCTTCAAAACTGTAGCTTAATAATTTTTGTTTTTATTGTGATAAACTACACATCACATACAAATTACTATTTGAACCCTTTTGAAGTGCCCTTTTCAGAGACATTTGGTGTATTCACAATGGTGTGCCATTACTGTCTAGTTCAAGAACATGTTCAGCAGAACAAGAGGAGCAAACCCCGTAGCTTCAACTAGCCACTCCTCATTATCGCCTTATTCCAGCTCCTGGCCGCTAGTACCTGTTAATTTGCCTTCTAGCACTCTGGATTTGCTTATTTTGAATATGTCATATAAATGGAAGCTTACAATTTGTGGCTGTTTTATGGCTGGCTTCTTTCATTTAGCATAATGTTTTAAAGGCTCATTTATCAGCATTTTATTCCTTTATATAGCTGAATAATATCCCATTATATGATTATTCTACCTTCTGATCGATTCACCAGTTGATGTTGACTTATTTTTATCTCCAGGCTGTTGTAAATAATGCTCCTGTGAAAATCTGTGAACATCTTTTCTTTGTTTGTTTTATTTGTTAGAACATTTGTGTTCACTTCTTTTTAATAGAATTGCTAGGTTACATGCCGCATCATTTTTTTTCACGTCCTTGCTTGTAGACATCATCTTCAAAACCATAACACACTCACTGGCTTTGAGTGGACGCCTACTCATAGTGACCTTTAGGACAGAGTGGGTTTCAGAGATTCTAACTCTTTCCAGGAGTAGAATGCCTCCTCGTTCTCCTGTGGTGGTTTCAAACTGCCGACCCTGCGGCTAACTGCCCGAAGTATAGCTTCCTATGACACCACGGCTCCTAGACACCACACTCGGGGGTGTGAGATGCTCCCTCAGCTGGGTTTTCATTGGCACCTCCTGATGGTGTTGAACACCTTGAACTGTGTCTGTTGGCCCTGTGTAGCTCTTCTTTGGTGTCATGTGTATCCGAGTGTTTTGCCTATGCCTTAATTGGGCAGTTTGTCCTCTTTTGTTGTGGAGTTATAAGAAATCTTTATATATCTGGATTGTAGACCTTTATCACCCATTTTGCCGGTTGTCTTTTTCCTTTCTTGCGAGTGTTCTTTATACAGGGTTTCAGATTTGATGAGGTCCAACTTGTCTCTGGTTGCTGCTTACCCTTTTGATGTCATCTGTAAGAAAAGTTAACATATTCATTCTGTCTCTAGCATTTAGATCATGGCTCCAGTAGTTTTTTCTTTCCTCCATATGGTTTCCATATAATCTTTTGATATTGTCTTTGTTATTTTTAGATTCATAATTTACAAGACCGTTTAAAGAAATATGAAAAGAATGTATATGCAACAAGTGTGGGAACACCTTATAAAGGTAAAAATGCTCTTATCTTGGTATCCGAAATTATCTCTTAAGTGCAGAGTTATAGATACATTTTATTTTTCTCTTTGTTTATCTATATTGTTTAGTGACTATATTTTACCTTTGAATTAACTAATAACATTGAGTTGTGGAGAAAGAATAATGGTACTCTAAAACAAAAAGTAATGCATGTTTGTAGTGGAAGAAGAAAATCACACCCGTGTAGCTAGCTGTATGTAAGTGAAAACTGCAAGTTTTCACTTGACTCTTCACTCTCCAGATGGACCCCGTTAGCAGTTCATGTATGTTTTTCAGACTCCCATGTATCTGTGTACCAGCATTCTTTAAAAACAATTTTTTATTAAATACTTTTTTGGGGGGCTCTTACATCTCATCACAATCCATGCATTCATCCAGTGTGTCAAGCACATTTGCACACATGCTGCCGTCATCATTTCGAAGCATTTTCTTTCTACTTGAGCCCTTGGTATCGCCTCCTCATTTCACCCCTCCCTCCCCTGCCCGCCTTTTCTCCCCCCCCCATGAACCCCTGAGAAGTTATAGATTATTGTTTTCATATCTTACATTGCCTTCTGTCGCCCTTCACCTACGTTTCTGTTGTTTGTCCCCCTGGGGGAGGGAGGGTTATATGTTGATCTTTGTGATCGATTCCCCCTTTCTATCCCCTACCTTATCCTCCTGGTATCTCTATTCTCATTGTTGACCCTGAGGGGTTTATTCCCAGTGTTCTGGGCTATTATCTATAACAGTGTGCACATTCTGGTCTGATCCGATTTGTAAGGTAGAATTGAGGTCATGATAGTGGGGGGAAGGAAACATTAGGGAACTAGATGTAAGTTTTGTATTTTGTCGGTACTATACTGCACCCTGACTGATTCATCTCTTCCTTGTGACCCTTCTGTGAGGGTATGTCCAATTGTCTACAGATGGGTTTTGGGTCTCCACTTCACACTCCCCCACCCCCTCCAATTCACATTTGGTATGATTTTGTTCTGGGTCTTAGATGCCTAATACCTGATCCCATCTTCACCTCATGATGATCACACAGGCTTGTACCAGCATTCTTAGGTAATCTTGTGCGTGTACTCACAGAGATTGATATCCTTGAGATGTTTCTAGGTTTTTTTAGATTGTTACAGTAAAGCTGTAGTTACTAATTTTATTTCTTCTTAAATATATTTTTGTTGTTATTGTTGTGCATATACCTAGCCCAAAAAAATACTAATTCAACTTTTTCTATGTCTTCAAATTAGTGGGTTTGATGATATTCTTTGTTTTTAATTTTTATTTATTTGCCTTTTAAAATCATTTTATTTGGGCTCTTATAGATCTTATAACATCAGCTGTGTCCAGCATATTTCTCTATATGTTGCCATCAGTTGATGATGTTCTCTATGTGTGTAGCCATCCTTCTTCTCTCGTTTGTTCCTCTCCATTCACATACACTTAGCTTCCGCTACGGCTCCCGTTCATCTTTCCAGTTGCTCTTGTTGGTTTGATTTTGTACAGATCTTAAAAGCGCAAAATGCTCCACGCAGACCATCTTTACTATTACAATATGTAATTTGAAATCATGATTTAAGGAGAAAATAATTTTAGAAGAGTCATATTTAAGATAGGGAAATTAATTGGAAATGGTTTTCCCTTGGTTCAAATAATGCATGGCACGCACACAGGAGTATAAAGATGAGCTGGGTTTTATTGTCTTCATGCATTAAGAATAGTTCCATTTTGCTAAGTGGTTTGTAACGCTTCCAGCTTTCACTTGGGAGGCACCTAGTGCCTCAGTCAAAGCCATTTAGCTTTCTTTTGTGTTTTTCAAAGCACTTACCATATATACTTGTGTATAAGCCGAGTTTTTCAGCACATTTTAATGCAGTTTTTGTGGTAAAATTAGGTGCCTCGGCTGATATTCAGGTCGGCTTATACTTGCTTATATATGGTACTTGTTATTAAGAAGTACATAAAATGTATAGAAATTCTAATCCAATTAAACAAGGACTTGCTTTGGATTCTTTCCAACCTTCTCTTTAAAAAGAAGAGAAAACCCACGAGCGTTGTAAAATTTCCTGTCATTGTAGGCAAGACCTGCCACTAAGATTCTACTCCAAAGCTAAGTCAACTGTGTGCCATCCTCAGTGTGCAACTCTGCTGAGTCGGGGCCCGCGGCACGTGGAGAGTAGTTCATTTCAACCTGAAGGTTTTCTGCACCATTTCTTACACTTTATGTGATCGCTAGCATACACCCCGCACTGAGTGTGCAGCACTGTTCTAAATATGTTTTGTGTATCAGCTTATTGAAGCCCCTTAGCAACTCAAGCAGCATGGCTCCATGCACGTACACTGCTCCTGTTACCATGTTGCTCTTTAAAGAGGCAGAAACCAGTTACTACCCGAGTCCTGACCCTGCAGTTGAAGGAACAAACTGGTTCCCGTTCTTTAGGAGTCCCTGTGTAAATAATATATTAGGTTTTTTTCTGCTTGCTTTTGAAGTATGTATGATGCAATCACAGTATAAGTGTTCTCGTGTGACTGGTTTGCATATTTTCGCTTAATAAAAGTTTGTGGTGTTCATAATGTAATTCGTGCCTGTGGTTCACTCATTTCTATTTTATTAATTTTAAACACTTTTAATTTTTTCTAACTTGTTCTGAGGAGCATGTTCCTCACAGATGTACCTGTTTATTTTCTAGGCCTGTATATTAGTTAGCTGAAAGGTGATTTCCAGGAGTGGATTCAGGTCCAGGTTTGAGGGTATCTAAAGGTCAGAGCCTCAGATTCTGCCTCTTTCTGTGAGGCCAGCACGGCTGGTCTTTTTTTTATGATTCTGAATTTTTGTCACATATTTTTCTCCCGCTCTGTGTCAAGAATCACCTGAGGATCTATTAGCAGCGCATGCTGATGACCGTGCAGGAGTGTCCTCTGCCAAACCCATCAGTGGGTGTGCTTCCATACTCCGTCCCCCATCTTTTCAACTAACCGACCTGTGTGTGTATTTACTCATCAGTTATTGTTGGTACTGTTTTTGCAGGATTGTGTATATAGTGTAATATGTATTTGCTATGATTGCCTTTTCTTGAGTGTCTGTGTATTCAATATGGGGGCTTTTTAAAAAATCATTTTATTGGGGACTCACTCAGCTCTTATCACAATCCATCCTCCATTGTGTCAAGCACATTTGTGCCTTTGTTGCCGTGGAGGCTTGTATCTAATGCTTTACTTCCGGTCATCATGACTGTGCTGAGTGAAGGTGCCTCCATCTTTCTTTACCTATTTTGATGCCAGCCGTTCCTCCCACAGCGCTCCCCTTGGATAATCCTTTGTGACAGTCACACACAGCACTCACGGACATACTTACGTTTAAGGGGCTTTAGTAAGGAAGTTGACAGGTTACCACAGGCAGGGTCAGTAAACGGAGAGGATACGTCTAGAGATCCACAACGGGGCCTCTCCTCCACTAGCAGCCACTCTCTTCTTTCGTCCCCAGCCTCTCGGCTATGTGGTCTCCTGATGCTGCCTCCACGAACCAGCAAGCCTGCCTGCATCTCTGCCTTAGAGTCTCCTCTGCTCAGTCTCATCGTCTCCTTGCCTCAGCCTTAGGTCTCTGCTTGGTTCCTTTGCTCTGTCCCAAGGTCTCTGTGTCGCAGCCTCTGGTGCCTCTGCCCTTAGCTGCTGCCACTTCACACGGAGATCTCAAATGTGTTCCACTGGTGGCCCTTCTTCCTCTGTAGCCCTGGGGTTTCTCTCCACGTGCGTGCCGTCACTGCGGTGGCTCATTCTTATATGAAGGTGGGTTTTTGTCTTTCAGCAGGTCTTACTTCCAAAGAACCAAAGGTGGCTATTTAAGTCACACCCCCTACTAAAATGGAAACTCAGGACATATCTCACCTTAATCCTGCTCCCCAGAACTTCCCCACCTAACTGGGATTATAACCACAGACAGAACGGCTAGAATGAACAGTACAGCAGAGAGGAATCGCGGCTAGAGAGGCGGTGTCAATTGACTCCATCTCAGTCGTCCTTTCCCTCGGTCATGTTTTCACACTTTGTAAAACATGTCTTCTGGTACACGTGGAAAGTTTTCTCTAGAGCCATGCAACTAAGAGTGCAATTGCTAGTTCAGAGGTTCTTAACTTTTTTACATATCCTTAGTATCGGTCACACTAAACTATTTTCTATGTTGTTGTATAACTTCTCCCTTAACTAGCAGTAGATGAGAGAACCCATCCCCTTGGAGATTTTTACTGTGTCAGTGATCTCAGGGGACGTGTAGTGGCGTCTCATTGTCGTCGTGCTTTCCATTATCTGTCTCTTAAGAGAAACCAATTAATCTAGAAAGATGTTAATATCAGTTATTACAAAAAGGTAGAAACAAAATGGAGAAAATGTGAGAAAAAGGGCAGAAAGCTTTGGAAGTTGACATCCACAAATACAACACCAAAAGATAAAGTTACCAACCTGTGATGGAAAGGAAGTCTTATTTTCTAGCTCATTTTGTGGCCAATCTCTTAGCTCTTTGTTGCCTTTGATGCCTCCATGGCCAGGAATGTATTTCCACCGACTCTCCATGACTTGGGAAGCTTGATCCATCTTCTCAGATTCACTTCGGTTGACTCCATCTCTTCCAAAGGCTGATTGTTATCCATTTTGTTTCCAGTTACTAACCCATTCTGTCACACCTTTGATGACAAACTTGCTTTCAGTTTTAATGACGAGTTTATTCATATTTGGCCGTTGGCTTGTTCAGTTGCTTTGTGAGCTGCCCTCAGTTCTGTTTGGTTAGTCCGTCGTGCAGAAGCCTCTCACTCACTCTCTGTGGGTTGCCGGTTCCCCAGCAAACTCTGCAACCAGCTCGTGCACCATTTCTCCCATTATGGCTGCAGCTGCCAGCAACCTCAACTGTGGGAATGTGCTCCCCACCCGGCCAGAGTCCTGTCCTTATGGGTCCCTGGAACTCATGTCAGATTTTCCACCAAGGTCACGACTCCCGTAGTCCCTGTGGTCTTCAGTTCCAGCAAGAATACTTCTTAAAGGGGCACTTTGTATTTCTTGGTGCCTGACGGGAAAGACTCTTTCCATAATCATGTAATTGTGTTACTCAGACCTAATCCGTCCTCTTCACTTATGGTTTTAACACCCTTGGTGACTCTCTTTTGTGTTTTAATTTTAATAAGGCATTTTATTGGAGGCTCTTACAATAATCCATGCATCAATTGTATCAAGTAAATTTAGTTCTATTATTTCATGAGCTGTCATGCAATGGTGATAGTCATATTTTATCATTTCTTGTACATGTGTTAGCTGGAATTATTCTATACATACAAAGTCTCACTTGCTACCAATTTGGTTACCTTGAACTACAGCTCATACAGGCAAATCAGAGTAAATGCTTGACTCTATTTCTTTATTTACTGGTTTTCAGAACATGGAGTTATGTCCTTATTTCATTTGGCTACTTTTAAATATTTTATTGTGTGGCAATAATAGTGTATTCAGCCATTCTTTAATTAATGCTCACTTGTGGTGTTTCCAGCTTACTGTGATCATAGAAAGTACTGCAATGAAGGGCATGCACATAGTCATCTTGTATTTTAAAAAACCCAATCTTGAATAATTCTTTGAAATGGAATTGCTGGATCAATTGGTAAAAAGATATTGGGTAGTTTTGTTAGATAAGCCCCAAATCTTCTCAGCTATTGTACCATTTTGCAGATTTATCAGTAATGTTTGAGAATGCCTGTTTCCCTATAGTTTTGCTAACATTGCTTTTTCACACTTTCTTTTTGACCCGTTTAATAAATGAGAAGTAGTATTTACTTTCTTTTTTTCCCATCTTTTTATTGGGGGCTCATACAGCTCTTATCACAATCCATACATACACCAATGTGTAAAGCATATCTGTACATTCGTTGCCCTCATCATTCTCAAAACATTTGCTCTCCACTTAAGCCCCTGGCATTAGCTCCTCATTTTTTACCCCTCCCTCTTTGCTTCCCCCTCCCTCATGAACCCTTTATAATTTGTAAATTATTATTTTGTCACATCTTATACTGTCTGACATCTCCCTTCACCCACTTTGCTGTTGTCCGTTCCCTAGAGAGGAAGTTATATGTAACCTCCTTGTAATTTGTTCCCCCTTTCCAACCCACCCTCCTTCACCCTCCCAGTATCGCCACTCTCAGCACTGGCCCTGAAGGGATCATCTGTCCTGAATTCCCTCTGTTTTTAGTTGCTATCTGTACCAGTGTACATCCTCTGGTCTAGCCAGATTTGTAAGGTAGAACTGGGATCATGCTAGTGGGGAGGAAGCATTTAGAAACTAGAGGAAAGTTGTATGTTTCATTGTTACTACACTTCACCCTGACTTGCTTGTCCCCTCCCGGTGACCCTTCTGTAAGGGGATGTCCAGTTGCCTACAGATGAGCTTTGGGTCCCCACTCTGCACTTCCCCTCATTCACAATGATTTGATTTTTTGTTCTTTGATGCCTGATACCTGATCCCTTCGACAGGCTGGTGTGCTTCTTCTATATGGGCTTTCTTGCTTCTCAGTTAGATGGCCGCTTGTTTACCTTCAAGTTTTTAAGACCCCAGATGCTATATCTTTTGATAGCCGGGCTCCATCAACTTTCTTCATATTTGCTTATGCACCTGCCTTGTCTTCAGTGATCGTGTCAGGAAGGTGAGCATCATGGAATGCCAGTTTAATACAACAAAGTATTCTTGCATTGAGGGAGTACTTGAGTGGAGATCCAATGTCCATCTGCTACCTTAATACTAAACCTATAAATATATGCACATAGATCTATTACCCCATCCTCATATATAAATATATTTACATATGTACATGCCTCTATTTAGACCTCTATAAATGCCCTTTGCCTCCTAGTTCTTTCCTCTATTACCTTTGACTTTCCTCTTGTCCCACTATCATGCTCAGTCTTCATTTGGGTTTCAGTAATTCCTCGGTTACATTACTCTTGGTCATACCCTTCCAGGCCTCCTACACCCTCCTCACCACCGATTTGGATCACTTTCATACAGTCAATTTTTACATGTTTTGTTATGGACAGAGTTGAGAACTGTGAGAAGCTTTTTATGTATTAGAGATAGTAACTCTTCATGATATAAAAAGCAAACCAAACCCTTTACCACTCAAACTCATTTCTACTCAGAGAAACTATAGGACAGAGTAGAATTACTCCATAGAATTTCCCATACTGTAAGTCTTTGGAGGAGCAGCTGGTGAATGTGAAATTTTTACACACACACCACCATCACCACTCCGACCCTGCAGAGAGGCTGTTGATTTTGAACCACTAACTGTAGTCAGCAGTCCAGTCCCGAACCTTCTGTTCCCCCAAGGTCACTTCTTCATCTTGTTCTCAATTTATCTGTCATTTTCTGTGTTACTACTGTCTTATGACACTGAACTCCCACGATGAACAGGGAAGTGTTCCATATTTTGTTGAATTTACAAATGAAACCATCTGAACTTAGACTTAAAAATATATGTATGTATATAGATAAATTGATAGATATTTTAAAATTTAGATTCCTTACACCTTTTTAATTTTATCTAAGATGTATTTAATTTTAATTTTGTTGTTTCTGCTTTTATATAGACTGTTTAATAGTCCTTTCTCAGATTACTTTTCGACTTGGACTCATAGTCTGGAAAGACTTCACCTTCATTTCTAGTACTTATTGTTTAATAGTGTTATGTTTACAGGTCTGATGCACTTGGCTTTTCTCCTGGTGTTAGTATTAGGGATAGCACCAACATTTGTGTTTTCCTTTTGGTTCTGTAGCTGTTTCAATACTACTTAGTATCTTTTCTCCATTTATTCAAGATGCTGATTTAGAGTAAATTTTGAGGAACCAGATATTCTTAATTTTAGCAGTCTTATTAATCAACATTTTCCTCTGTTTGTACATTTTTCTTGGCCTTTTTACTGAAAGTCTCCTCCAACCCCAGACCCATAGAAATGTTCCTTAATCCCCAGTGTTGTAGAAATAGTCTCCTGAATATTCTAAAAAATTTTTTAGTTGTTTTAGATAATTCAATATACCATTTAAGTATAATTGCAATTTGTGCTTGGTATGAGATGGGGGCGGGGAGTCATTTGTTTTTCATTTGAAATAAATTCCCCCATTAAGATAACTAGTTCTGAGGGGAGAGAGGGGGTAAAAAAGAGGAGCTGGGGCCAGGGGCTTAAGTGCAAAGCAGATGTTTTGAGAATGATGATGGCAACAAATGTGCAAATGTGCTTGACACAATGGATGGATGTATGGATTGTGATCGTCGTACGAGCCTCCAGTAAAATGATTTTTTTTAAAAAAGATAACTAGTTCTAAAAGTATAATTTATTGAAAAATTTATACTTTTCCTTCTGATCATTAGAAGTATATCACTTATTAAGTGTCTATTTTTAAGGTTCTTGTGGATATGATGTGGGGTCCACTTTTGGCTTCATTCAGCTGTGCAAGGGGGAAGGAGAATACAAGTCCCCACTAGTCCCAGGCCGATTGCTTCAACACAGATCTGACATGCCTGCATCCTCCTGTTTTACTTTACCCTATTCTGAGACTAGCTGGCTCTTCCATGTTACTCTACTTTGCTGCTGGGTTTGGTTATTCTTTTCAATGGCCACAGAGAACTCCCAGACAGTACTTAGGAATATGGTGGGTTTTAAGGAAATTAACCGGCTACAGGAAGTCAGGACCAGAAAACATTAAGGCTGCAGTTCTTTTATCCACCAGGCATCTTCTGAGCCATGCGAGTAGGCATGTCTCTCTCTGTGTCTGGTCTTCAGCATCTTACACACGCCTTTGGCCTCTGCTCTGCTCAGACAAGCGTTTCAAAGCTCCTTTAGCTTTGGTAGTGCTTGAGGGCACTCTGAAAGCCAGCCTTCCACCTCGTGCACTCAGCGTCCCGCATCCCAGGGCTAAGAAGCCCGTGGCTCCGCCTCTTGGTCTTGGCATTGATCCCCAGCAACCTCTTCTTGGAGGGATCTTGAACAAGGTCCACTGCCGGCTCATGTTTTCTGGTGAGTGTGAGATTATTCCTTCCTACTTCTGAGATGGCCTGCAGAATGATAAAACTCATCAAGCTCTGAGTTAGAGTCCTCTGCATTTTATTTACATGCTCCCATCCAGTCATTGGGTAACAGTTACAAAGACTACTGCTAGAAGAGCAATACTAAATCCTTTCACCTCACTCTAGGTCTGTTTCTGGGGCCTCTAATCGGTACTGTTGATCAGCTTGTCCAGGTATGCTCTGATGCCTTCTGTCTTAGAATTCTCTAGAGAAGCAGAACCAGTGGAATGTGTATATGTGCATGTAGAACCACACACAAAGAGAGATAGAAAGATAATTACTTCAAGGCTCGGGTGCTTTAATGAGTGTAGTACAATCTTTGCAGTTCCCGTTAAACGGCTGGGTAGGACTGTGCAAGTGCGAGGTGTCTGGCTTGCTAATAATATACAGAAGTACATGGCACCCGTGGGGGCTGAGCACGCAAATCGGGTCTTTTGAACTACAACAACAGAATTAGTATTGTCATCTCACTAGGTTGAAATTTAAGCCTTCTCAAAAGCAGGAATGACGAGCTCACAACCAGCAGGAAGGAAAAGCCAGAAGCAGAGCATGTCCTTTGGATCCAGAGATCCAGAAATCCCTGTATGTTGAACGCTCTCCATCCAGGAGCCAGAGAGCGGTGACATCAAAGGAGCAACAGAGGCAGCAGCAGGAAGGAAGAACCTGAGGAGAGTAGCAGCCTTCTTAGCCATAGGATGAGTGAGACAGCAGTATCTCTGGGCAAGAGACTCCCTTGCTTGTGGAATGAGGTGCCTCCTGTGCATTTATCTCAGAAGCTAGAGCTGCTGACTCAAGCCAGAGCTGAGCACCTTCTTCATGATGCTTCTGGTGAGGCAGAGTGCCTTTTAGGAATGTATTGGCACTGCCAAAAGAACTTTGTAACATTGCCCAAATGGGGTAGAAGCCAAGGTGCTAGAGACTGAGGACCAGAGAGAGGTGTGTGTCCGCATGCATGACCAAGAAGAGGTGCTCCTCTGACCTAGGAAGTACGTACCGAGCATTTCTGATCCTGATTTGTAAACCGTAGACTTCTCAAATAAATGCCACAATCATGAGTGTCTTCTGTAAATTTGGTGTGGTCATTACAACCCAGTGGCGAAGTAGCGAGAGCTGTAAGAGGGGCCCTGGGGTCAGCACTGGGAAAGAAGCTTGGAACCTCTGACTTCCACCTCCTAGAAATAGCCTTGGACTGCTGTTGAGTTTGATTCTTATGTTCTGTTGTGAAGTCAAGTCAGATGCTGCCCTTAGGACAGTGTTACAGAATACAACTCCCAAGTATGATGATTCGGGACAGCTTGGTGACTTTGGCAGTCTTGTATCCTAAGATCCGTATGTGAGATGACAGAAAGAGTATAGATTGAAGAGATTGAGTGAGTTCTGACAAATATCTGTTGCCTAGAAGCGAAACATACTCTAAAGGGTGGGATCTTTTTTTCTGTGAAAGATCATTTGGATGTTTATAACATCATTCATGGGCCTTGCTGGTCAACTAGTTAATTAACTCACCCCTGAGGTGTTGGCTGGAGCTGCTTCTCTTTGGTGAAGTTTGTGATATTAGCTGGTGTAGGTGATTTTTTCTAAGCCTTATATGGCAGTTTGGAGGCTCCCCAATCCTACCCTAAGGAAACTCTCTTTAGCAGATTAATTGACTGACTGTATTATATTAGATTGCATTATGAAATAGTCACTAGTCCAGTGCTTGGCACATATAATTAGCCTTCCCACTGTCTTATTTAATGGCTTCATGAAAGTCCCTCCTTGGCTTTTCTTTAAGAATGTCTTAACTCTTCTTAACTCTGGGAAGGTCTGCATATATTTTAGCATTTCATACATTTAGAATTAGTTTGGTAAATTACACACAGCTGGAAGAATTTTGATTAGGACTGCACTGAATTTATAGAAAACTTAGAAAGAGTTGGCATATTTATAATACCAGGTCTCCAGTCTATAATCCTGATATATTTCAACATTTACTTAGGTCTTGCTAGATTTCTGCCAATAGTGTTTATTGTTCTGAGTAGTCATTTTGCACCTCTCTTGTTACATGTAGTCATAACTGTAATTGCAAGTGTAGAAATTGGTTTATGTTTTCTTTTTTCTGGTTAAACAAGTGGATTTCTGTGAGGCATTCTTGTGTGTTTCTGAAGAAATTGAGTAAGCTCGCTTTAACTATATACATATCTATAACAGATTTAGTTGATTAAGGTTGTATTAACTATAATTAAGTGGCTTTTCCAGTTATAACTTTTGGAATTTGGCCCAGATGAAGTATGGTGTTAAAAATCTTGAATAATATCCAGATGAAGTTATTTGGAAAGCCTCCTTCATGGGGCCACTGGGTAAACAATTTGGCAAGAATCGTTATATGAACAATAACTAATTTCCACTCTAATTGCTGAAAACCCAACATAAGAACTATAAGAAGAGAAGGTTCTGTATGCCGCTATTTGGGAGAAGGCAACAAGAGATGTGTATTAGAAAGCAGAGTTAATTGATTTTCTAGGAAAATGGTTCTAAATGTATCATTTTTTTCCTTAAAAGTAGGAAACATTGGAAAGCCTTGTGTTTTGTGTAGACCTAGGAGAATAAAACAACTAAGTATCACATGCAGACTCATATTTTTGGAGAGGAAATACTAACATATATTGGCACATATACACATATATTATTTAGGTTTCTTGGAACTCTGTATTGCAAAGTATGATTTACGTGAATTAGGTGATCTGAAAGTACACCCATTCCTCTTATTTATTGACATGGTTAGGTTCCAAAGACCAGGTCGCTGTACGGAAATGGGCAGAACATGAAAATGGAGGATGGAGGATGATGGAGGATAGCCACATCAGGCCCCAGAATGAAGGGCAACTATGTCATTATTGTTAAATTACATAATTTCATAAAGCCAAACTGCTGCGAAGCACGAGAGAGCCATCCCAGCTGGAAATATTCATTGCTCACACCTTGACATCCCCAGCGCCAGCCACAGCCAAAATAGTCCTAGACTTTTTACCGCTGTCTACATGTGAAATGTCACATAGTGAGATAGTCAGTAAGGAGTGGGTGCATAGACTTTTATAAAATGAAATACTACAGATATATGTGATGTGAGCTTAAAGGATGAAGACCAAAGAGGCTCCTTTTTTTTCTTTTTTATTTCTAAGAAAACATACTTTCTTTTAAAAAAATTTTTTTTAACATTTTATTAGGGACTCATACAACTGTTATCACAATCCATACATACATCAATTGTGTAAAGCACATCTGTACATTCTTTGCCCTCATCATTTTCAAAGCATTTGCTCTCCACTTAAGTCCAAAGAGGCTTCCTTTGTCAACTTTTTTTTCCTTCAAAAAAGATATTTTTGTGTGGTGAAAATACATGTAACAATATATTCACCAATTCAGCAATTTCTCCAGGTATGAATCAATAGCATCGGTTATATTCTTAATGTTGTGAAACCATAACATAAACTCAATGGAAAATCTTACCCTTCCTTCCTCTGTCCCCCTCATAACTACTAAGCACCTCTGGATTCTGTATGTTTGCTTATTTCATACCCGTAAGATTGTACAGTGTTTGCCCTCCAAGACGGTTTTATTTTGCTCAGCATCATGTTTTCAAGGTTTATCAAATGTTTGTTCAGGTCGTGGGCTTTATTTATTTGTTTTGCTTATTCATGTTGTTGGCCTTTTTATTATTGAGTTGTGAGAGTTCTTTATGTAATGAAGTTCTAAAAAGTTTGTGGGAAAAAATGAAACTAAAAGATAAAGGAATTTTTTTCATGAAATTTTGAAGCCACCTCATATATAAGTCCCTTTAGAGATACAGTCGATCTTCATAGTTCACAATTCCATGTGTGGATTTCACTTGCTCACTAAAATATATATTTGTAACCCCAGAACCCGGTGCCTTTGGCCCTGTGTGGAGATGCAATGAGGGAAAATACATATTAGAAGGGAGAAAATGTTATGGTGGAGGGTACACTTTCCCCTCCTTTTCCTTAAACTTGTAAGTTCGTTCTCTGCTCTTTGAAATGATGTAAATCGTGTTAAAGGCTGCCTAACGCTCTTGCCAATTGCACAGCCTAGGAAAGTTTCCTCAATGATGTGGCAGCCCTCTTCCTGAAATGCAGTCCATCTCGGGAGATAGCATCCCACACCCAGATTCTTGCGTGGCCAGGCGTGTAACTGCAGCTGGCAGGCTTACCACGAGTCATAAAGATAGGAGAGATTTATTGATTTTCTTTAGAGAAAGGCAGTTAGCACACACAGGTAGCTATTTTACTTATCAGATGGTTCAGGGGCGGAATTCTTGCTTTCCCGGTCCTGGCTAATGTATCTCATGTGCAGCCCCCGGTGGCTGTCATTGGAGACTTGCGTACGGCTGGGATGCAGGTTTCTGAAGAGCACGTTCCAGACGAAGGGAGGTGAAAAGAACTTGCCGTGTGCTTTGAAAATCCGCTGATGGAAGCCCCCTGGAGCACAGCAGTCCAGTCCCACTGCCTGCGCAGTCGCATACATTCCAGGCGGAGTGACACAGCGCTGCACGTTCTCCTGCTGCCAGGCTCCTTCTTACTCGTGAGGACATCCATATGGGAAAGGGGTCACAAAAAGGATAAAGATCTGTCTTTGACATCTTTTTAGCAGATTGCCTGGGTTGCACGTTCTGGCATAATAAAACCGTTTTCTTTCTCTTTTACTTTTGTCAGGGGTAGTGGGGGATTTTTCTCTTTAAGTATGCCTCCTTGTCGATGCAAAAAGAAAAGTGAAAAATCTGAACTATTAAAATTGCTATACTAATTCTTGCATTCTCTCCTAAGAGAAAAACATCCATACATAATGTGATATAATAACACGATAGTATGTTCTGATTTAATGCTAATACAGAGTAAAGCCTCTCTTTGTTCCATCGGTTGCTTTTTAAGTGTCCAGTGTCTAAGTAATAAGTACTTTGTCTGGTTGTGTTTTACAATTGGGTCTGTTTTTTTCATTCGACAGGTGGCAATTTGTACCATGCCGATGTATCAGCTTTTGGAGAACCTACCGAGTTTGAGTATTTGCGAAAAGTGCTTTTTGAATATATGATGGGTCGTGAGACTAAGGTATAAAAATCATGTCTGGTGATTTGGCATGGGGCTTCATTTGATAGGAAATATGCCTTACTCTTAATATATCAATCGATACAAAATATTTCTTATCATCAGGCCATCAATTTTAATTGTAATAGGCAATAGGTAATAGTTATGTTATTGTTCTTCTTTGCTCCACAGATGTGAGTTGACAGATTTAACTTACATTTGTTACATTTATAAAATACTGTTGTAAAAAATGTTGTTTCATGATGCTAAATCCTGAAAATTTAAATTTCATTAACTCAAGAATAGTTTGGGGGAACATATGGTTATTTCTTTGCTTCAGATCTTGATGTTTAGGAGAATAGATTCCCTTTACAAAGAGACTATCGAATCGAGTGTATTCAAAATGGTCATAGTTAAGAATGACTACTTAAGAAGATTTAGAAATACTGTAATCATTTAAAAAAAACCCATCTCTTTGTATATAGAGAGGAATCATTTTAAAATTACCATACCATGT
The DNA here is from genome assembly GCF_050624435.1 of Tenrec ecaudatus. Taxonomy (NCBI): domain Eukaryota; kingdom Metazoa; phylum Chordata; class Mammalia; order Afrosoricida; family Tenrecidae; genus Tenrec; species Tenrec ecaudatus. The sequence goes on along the minus strand of NC_134533.1, from coordinate 172,817,257 downwards.
AAGTGATATTGTGTGGCTAACTTCTTTTCTTGAATGTTACATTTCTTGAATGTTACATTTCTTATAAGGTCCTTGAATGTAGGGGCTCTCCTGACTTATTTGTATCCTTTGTAGTATCTTAAACTCAGAGCCTTATCTATATTAGATGTTTGGTAATTGAATTGAATATTCTGAATTTAACTGAATACATTTAAGGAAATTGTTGAACCATTCTTCAGGAAAAAAGTTTCATTTAAAACAATTTATGGTGTTGACATTGTTTCAAGTTTTTTCCTTCATGGTATTTTACTTTGGCTAGGAAGGGGATAATTAATGGGTTTTGTATTCTTGGAAGCAATTCGTGATTTAAAATTATGTGTGTAAATATTACTGCTTTCTAGGATGGTTAACCAGTTCACACATCCATTTGGCAAACACACCTAAAACTTAACAAGAAAATCTCTTTAAAGAGCGATTATAAACTTACATAGATGGGAGAGGCTGATAAACCCCAGGAGTTGTAGGGTTAGAACTAACTTGGCTCTTTAATATCTAATTTATAGAAATATTATATTACATCAAGCAGAAAGTGGTGCCTAATATGATCCTAAATCTGAGAGGCATATATTCCTTTACAGTGCTTTAGTAGTTTTCCCTAATAGTTAGTTGTTGTTTTTAATTCAAAAGATAACTAAAACCAAGTTTGTCCTTATCTTTTTGAAACAAAATTAATATTTTGTGGAGTCTTTATTGGACACAGCCTGGATTTGAGGTAGGGTAGATAGTTTAAAGTTGCCTCGTTATTTCAGTCATACTTGGAAGCTTCCAAAAATTCATGGAAAAATAGAATTAAAAGATAATGAAAATTCTCCATGAACTTAAAAAAAAAATCCCAAACACTCCTCCTATCTTTAAACAAGAAAAAGAAAGCCACCATGGTCATTATTGAGTCTAAAGCTGCATTCCCGGTGTTATTACCCAATAAATTATTTAGCCACTGTTTTGATCTGTGAAATGAAGAGACTGACGGCCTTGGTCTGTGTCTTCTGGAGGTTGTGAGCTCTGTGGGATGAGATCTGTACAGGCTGTGAGTCCCCTGAAGAGAGGTCCAGCAAAAATGTACGACGTGTTTGGGGCTGTGCCAGTTCAGCCAAATCTAAGCTTCCCCTTTTAGAGTTCTTCGGTTATTTGGGGGGGTGCCTTTGTACCTCAGAGTGAGGGCAGCACCACTTACTACCTGACGGGCTCGTGCTGAGCAGCAGGGTCTTTTCTCTGGTGTTGATTTTCAGCCATCGCAGTATTTCGCTGGCAACTAATAACAACAGTTGTTGTTAGGTGCCATAAGTCCGTTCCGACCACCGTGACCCGATGCACATCAGAAGGAAACACTGCCTGGCCCTGCGCCATCCTCACTATTGTCCTGAGCCCATTGTTGCAGCCCCTGTGTCTGTCCATCTTGTGGAGGAGCTTCCTCTTTCTTGCTCCTCCACTATACCAAGCATGATGTCCTTCTCCTGGGATTGGTCTCTCCTGACAACATGTCCAAAGGATGTAAGACAACATAAAGAGTCGTCTGTCATTTTGCCAACACTTTTTACAGTAATGAAAATTGTCATCAGTATTCAGTTTGCTTTACTGCATATTTATGAAGCACTTCCTCCATGGGGCTCTTTATCGAGCATGATGATTGCTAGAAAGCTGAAACCTCACACTTTCCCTGACATCAAGGGTGAGACCTGGTGTGATGCAGACTCTCGGAAGAGAGGTACAGAGCCCTCACCCTTCTTTGTGGGAGGGCCACAGCGTCCATTATGGGGAGGTGGTGTATGCCCCGGGCTGTAAATGACAGGTTCAATTTGAAAGATGAGCTCGGTGAGAAGCCTTGCCCGGGCAGAAGGTTTAAAGCAGGGCATCGAGTGGGGGTTTTCGGAATGATTTGTCATATGGTTCAGATATACATCTGGTCCGTGATGTGGGCATGGCGCCTGATAGTGCTGCACAGAATGAGGACAACTGCTTTCAGAGCTGACCTGTAAACATGGAGGGCAGCCCTTACATTTGGAGTCAGGGCTGACAAGGTCAGAGTTGGTTTTCAGGCACAACTTTGTCTTTTCTTGTTTTACCCACTTTCTGAACATTATCAAAGAATTTGAACTGGAGACTACGTTGTGATTAGAATGAGCTAATGTTGTGCCTTCATGATTTGCTCACCACCTGCAGTTGTTTCTTGTCTGGCAGACTGTATATGTATCCTACCTGCGTTTCTCCGTCTGCTTTGTACATGGCGTCCTTATTGTATGAGGCAGATGACGTTTTTGAAGAAGAAGAAGACCACATATAGGACACACATTCTGACAGTGTGGTGTTGAGTGAGTTCCCTTCCGTTCTTCAGCCTCGGTGCTGCTTTTTCTTGGGGTTTGGTCATCTGTATTATTATTGATACTGACAGCCTGTGTTCCTCTTCAGTAAGAAGTCTTTTCTATCTTAAGCTTGACTGAAGGGGCCTCTTCTAAACCAGGTGGCTCACTTCACCTTTTTCCTCTCCCCAGGGCCTTAAGGTAGAGAAGACAGTTTGATTTCTTTTCCACATTGTAGTGAAGAGCCTGGGCTTCTCTACTAAAAGGGATTTTGGACAAGCCAGGAAAGAACTTTACTGGTAATCAGCTGTAAATTTGGACAGCCTATGAACTGGTCTGGAACTGTGTAGAGACCACTAGCCACAGGATTTTGTTTTCTGTTTTCAGACATGCCTGTGTGTGTACACACATGTGATTTTGTAGTCAACATAAACGGCCCTCTGGATTCTTCGAACTTTGTAAGCTATTGAACTTAGAGAAATGTTCTAGTTGTGAGCCCTTTAGGCTCCTTCCTAAAAATAATCGGTATAGATGATATTGTAGGAACTATTTTAAATTGTGTTAATTTTTAAAGTATATACTGACATATTTACAAGATCTCTGATCTCTTGTCATTTCATGTCACTGTGTGTCTGACTTTTAGACTTCTGTGTAATAAAGATTGTTTCCTATCTGGACAACAAAATGTGAAGGATGAGGGCTTCAGAGAAATGCTTCTGGAATTCTCCAAGAACTAAGTTGATTTGAGGGGATGTTTTCTGAGCACTGAAATAGTAGGGGCAGGGATAAAAGGAAAGGGAGGCTGAAATCTGTGCTGTGTGTGGCTTGTATGATTGAAGAAGAGTGTTAGTTGATCTAGTCATTGAAGTAAGCGCTAGTAATATGTACAGGACCTTGCCTAGACAGCATGTAGCGGGCATCTTTTACATGGTAAACAGTTTTGTCCTTCATGAAAATAGTCATAGTTTTTTCCCCCTAATGATAATGAGTTTCCAAATATTTTTATTCTTTTATGTCCTGTTTTCCTTGATTACTACCCCCAGCTCCTCAGGTGGTACCCCCTCTCGGTAGCCTTAGTGCACATGCATGCACTCCCATGCACACACACGACCATGAACAGAGAATGTTCACGGAGTCAGTTCACTCACTGGGTTGCCCTTCCATCCGATGTAGGAACCCCAGGAGAGCACTGCCACCTGATTTTATATGTAAAGCCTGAACTTGTTATCCTACTTATTTCATAAGCAATATCTTCTTTCCTCTTTGTCTTCCTCAAAACACCTCATCTTGATACAAAATAGGGAGTTTCAACCTTTGAGGAGAATTTTCCACGCACTTATGGGTGACAGTCTGACTTACGGTATCTTTACTTAGATCTGCACAATTTATGATCTTGTTTTGCAAGTTACCATGTGTAATGTTTTGATTCATCATGTTTTCTACCAAACAAAACATCTTGTGTTTATTTAAAATGTACTTTGTATTTCTATTAGGCTGATGTTCTGCATGTCTTGACAAATACCTACTGAGCATGTTCATGTTCATGCAGTAGCCCATGTTTATGAGATATATGATGTGATTTAGTTAAAGAGGAACTTGGGGGTATCTAATTCTGATTATATAGAGCTTATATCTTGGCAGTGTATCACTTATTAGATAGATATATACAAAGAAACCCCTTATGAAATGAACCAGTAATGAAGTTGCTTCTTACTAAGACCAAGAGCCAGAGAGTTAGAATTGTAGATGCTCTGTGCTATTGTAATTGCACTCTTTAAGACATATCGACCCAGACATCGTGAGGCGTCCTTTCAAATTGAACCCTGGTGCTGGCTGCCATTTTCTTGATGAATACCTTCACATCATACTTCTTTGGCCGTGGCTTCCATTGAAAGCACTACAGAACTCCACCAGCAGAACATGTCAGAATGGGCTGAGACTTCGCCTGCTTCCATGTCTACTAAGTGATTGTTTCATTTTTCTTTAGACCATGGCAAAAGTTATAACCACTGTTCTGAAGTTCCCTGATGACCAGACTCAGAAAATTTTAGAAAGAGAAGATGCTCGGCTAATGGTAAGCTTTAAAAGTAGGCTTCAGATCAAAGAAGATGTTATCTCATCTATTTACAATCTCCTTCACTCAACAAACACTTGGAGTTTGGTAAAACAAACTACAGGTTTTTGGGTTTTTTTTAATCCTTATTGTATCATGGCTTGAAATATGAGAGAGAATCTATATTGAGAACATGTAATCAAAGGAAATGTGACTGGTTACCCATAAGGGAAAGAACAGATGCATTTAATAGCATATCTGAGATTGATCCCCATGTATGCCATATGGGGTTTCCAGAACTTTGGGTGCTTCTGCAAAGTGCAGAGACAGCCATTCGCCCAGCGTACTCAATAGTCACGCCTTCCACCAACCTGGGTCTTGGGATCATTGCTTTATAGCTTGCAACTTACTACTCCATTTCAAGTGAGTTCTAAATACAGTAATTCTTGTTGGAAGGATGAAGCATATTTGAGCGTTGATACAGCCAACTATGGGAATGTAGCCAGAAGATGGAATTATTAAAAACCATTTGTGTAAAGTCAGCTATAAGTGAGAAATGCACTAATTCTCCATGCCTAACTCTTTGCCCTGCATCAGTACAAAATGATCCACTTTAGTCAGTATGAAACCCTTTGAAGTGTGTGCCCCGACTCTGGTTCTCTCCATGGCTTACTTAGCCTATGTGTGAGCATCACCAGTCATAAGGATTAAGCCACTCAATAGCTTTCCCCTGGAGTATTTCATTTTGCTTCTGACTGAATGTGTTGTTAAAGATGTTTAAATCTCCCTATTTGTTCTGCTTCTAACCCATTGAACTCAACCACATACTTGAAGTTAGCTCAGAGGAGGGTTTTCCCCCTTCAAGTGAATGATCCCCAGTATTTAACCATTGTGACACTGCTTCCCTCTGGCTGTTGCAGATGCTCCATCCTGAGGGGATCTGAGTGCCAGGCACCTTCTGGCAGCCTCTTTTTGCTTTTACTGTTGATTCACAATATCCCTGACCCCTGTCCCGGTACACTACTGGATAGTGTATTATATACTGATTGTGTACTTTCTGAGACAATTTGATTATTTTGATTAGCACTGAATCCTTTTTTTTTTAAATTGGTGTGATAAAATGTATAAAGCAAAAAGTTTGCCATTTTTACATGGACAATTAAGTGATACTGATTGTGCTCATCATGTTGGGCTACTATTACTATTTTAAGCATTTAATTTTATTTATTTATTTATCTATCTATCGATTTACTTATTTTAAAGGCTCTCCCCCTAACATCTTGCGGCCTAGGATGCATCGCTATACTACTGTATGGTTGCTTCTGGTCATTTATATAATTTATATTATAATATTATTGTAAAGAATTGTGTCACAATGACATACACCCTTGATTAATAAAGATATGGGGTTTGAATTATAGCACAGATCTAATTTTAGAGGAATATAGTCGCTGGGAGTAAGTAGAATTTATCGTCATCACAACTGTATATTTGTGAAAAATAAAAGTTTCCAAAGCAGTTTGAGCCTGTGCACCCTGTTCTGTTATTCTGGACCAGTGTAAGAAAGTAGTGTTAACTAGCAGAAGATAGCTTTTACGTATGTGTGTGTGCATGTGTGCACAGATACGTACATGCTCACTCTCCATGGGCTCTTCTTTAGCATGTTGGTGTGGGAGTGTGACACACTTTCCTTGCCGTGGTGCGGCACATTTATGAGGAGCTACTGCGTACTGCGGAGCCACAGTGAGGGTTTGGGTTTTGGACAGACACCCTGGGGAGCCCTGCAATGGCGCCTGTGATAGACGCACCCCTCACACACACACATGGCACCTCAGTTGGCTTTATTTGGAGGGCCGCTAATGGAACTGGTCAATGTAAATAATGAAACATGGAAGAAGCCTTTTAAAGCAGTTTGTTTTTTTTTTCAAGTTTAGCTTAAAAACATTTTTTAAAAACACTTTAAAAACATAAAGCTTAAAAAAAAAAGAAAAAAAAACATAAAGCTTTCCGATTCTGAATAAAGTGGTTCTTTGTTCTACTTAGGGGTAAAATGGTGGCTGACTGGATCTTGCGGAAATAATTCATTCTTTTCCTAGAGGCTGAGCTGCCCAGAAAGTCCTGTTCTCTCCACTCTTCTTTGACGTTGAGTCTCATTCATCTTTATTTTCTGCTTGTGAATGAACTCACTCGTTGATGACTTACTCTTCTAGATGCTATAGAGGATATCGGAAATTAAAAGACATGTTTTGTTAACTCCGTGGACCTTTAATTTAGGAACTTGGGAAAAATAACATCCATGAATGACATACATGAATTAAAGATATTCCTAAGGAATATAATTCATATAAGAATTAGATGCGTAGGAAATAGTTTATAAAGAATACGAAGTGGGAGGTGATTCCAAGAAAGTAAATTAATGTGAGTTGAGTTTTCTTAATCCGAGATTCTCGGTGCAGTGACTCGTGATGTTTTGTATTTGATCAGGCTTACTGGTGACTGAGGAAGTTGAGTCGAGAGTTACATTTGCTTTCAGATTGCCATCATAAAGTGAGCACTGAGAATCAAGCCTCTTGAATTTCAAATTATTCCATGTTCCTGAACAAAGAGCTATGTGTAATGCTCATTAGAATAAACCACTGCTAAACAGTGACTTCTCCTTATTAGAAAGTGTGCACAATAAGATTTAGGAAAACAAAGAGATTATTAAGTAATGATTTAACAGCTATTGTCTGTTAGCTTTAAATGTATGTTCCAGGTGGATGTTTTCTCTAATTTGTTGTCAATGTGCAGCCTCAGTTTCCTTTCTATTAAAATCGCAGCTTTGGGTGGGTTTTTGTTTGTTATTATTTTGTTTTTAATTTTGCCTGTGAAATGAAAAACTGGTATAAAAAATCTCCAGACACATTGAGGCTCTGGCTCCCCAGTCTGTTGGTATTCGGGATGCACATACTGAGAGACAGCTGGAACTGTGCTTGATACGGACACTCTGTAGCCCCACTAGCGTGTGCATTGTTTAGCAGGTATGGCCGGAGGAATACATTCTAAAATCTTTGCTTTGTGATTCAGATGCTTATACCTTGACTTTGTGGCATGATCAAGTTTTGTATGCCTGCTAGGTATTTTTCAATCTGTTTTCTGTTTATACCTTCCCTCCTCCAGTGAATCTTGTCTCCTTGTCTAAAAAAAAATCCCTTAGCAATTATTAGAGGTGTTTTCAAAGCTCAGCCTTATTTCATGAGCCCCTAGACGACCGCCTATGGTGTCTCGAGAAATAGACCTGAGAATCTACTTCTGAAAGGTCTTGAAAACCCTGCAGAGAAAGTCCACTCTGTCACGTGGGGTTGCCATGAGTCGATACTGACTGGACAGCAACTAACAAAAATAACAACTTCATCCCAAGAATATATTTCTTAAGTGAGACCCTGTCACCTATCATGTGAAATTTACAGAGCATGACATCTGGTCTGTTTGAAGATTGTGATGTGTAGAGAAGGTTTTAGTGCTTTGCTTTTAACGGAAAAGTTGGTGGTTTGAACCCCCTAGCTCCTCTGAAGAAGGAGGTGGCATTCTGCTTCTGTTAAGATTTACAGCCTCAGAAGCCATATGGGAGCAGCTCTGCAGTTTTTATAGGATTACTAGGAGGATAGAAATGCTAGCATTAACTTGTTAAGAAAGTTGAGGAACCAGAGAATAATGCCGGCACTGGGGTTTTTGGTCATAGGATAGCTGGTGGTGATAATGCTTAGGCACCGTGGCAAAGTGTCGAACTAGTCTCTGCTGGAGAATGAACTCCTCAGCAGGACAGGCAAGTCAGTGTAGAGGGGACGCCATCTCTACCTCAGCCTCCCGCAGCGTCACTGTGGTGAGAGCCTCGCTCTCATTTACTCAGCACAGCTGCGTGACTGGCCCGCTCGGTTTCATCTTTTTGATCCTCGTTAGTACAGTGAGGGTGTTAGTCTGTATTGTCCCTGAGATTGAGTTCCCTCTGTAGTATTAAGCTAATAGTAATTTTTTTCATGTTGAGATTTGTTACAAGTGAGAAAACATTTGCATTAAAATGTACAGTAGGCAGACTTTTTAAAAAAAAATGACCTTAGCAAATGTGCATACTTTCCCCTGGAGCAGCCTATCCTTCCTGTCAGTTTTTAGCCTCTTGTGGCTGGTCCTGCATCTGTGATGTGCTTTGGTGGTGTAGTGGACTACGAATTGAGCTACTAACCACAAGGTCTTCAGTTCAAACCCACCAGTGACTGTAGGAGAAAGGTAAGGCTATCTACTCCTGTGAAGATTTAAAGTCTCAGAAGCCCAAGGGGCACTTCTACTCTGTCCTACAGGGTTGCCGTGACACGATGCCCGGGTAGAGTGGACAGGACATTTGAGTAACAGGACAGGCAGGAGTGAATGCAAAGTCTTTGGCTTGTCAAATTGTTTTTTACTGACTAAAACTTCCATAGAATTATACCCATTTTTTAAAGGGCATTATTATTTCTTGTTTGGGATTATTTTATTAGAAAGCCTGACAGTAGTCAATAGATCATCTCTTAGAATTAAGATAATTTAATAGTTGCTAGCAATACCTTTTTCTCTCTAGATCTTTTCTGAAACTTATTTAAGCTAGAGAACTATATATTTCATGACTCCATTAAAAGATAACTTTCTTTTTTGATTAAATGTGTTGGCTACTTTTATTCTCACCCACTCAAGTTACTTTTAAAGGTTAGTCTTCTCTTGACTTTGATTCCAGCTGAATCTTGATCAGTCCCTGCCCCAGTCCAGTCTTATATTTTGTTAACTTTTACTCACTTTTCTCCTTTTGGTTGGAATTTTAGTAAACGCTCCCAAACTCTCAAGCCTGTTGGGTGTAGATGTTTTCCAGAGCAACGTGAGGCTTACCTTACTCTGTTTGTGGGCCCAGGAGATGCCTGCAAGGTGCACTCGGGAAACAAGTGCAAATGAAACTGATGCAGCTCCTGTCAGATATGTGTGTTTCCTGAGGGAAGTATGCACTATGTGGTCATCGTAAGCCGCATCACAAACACGTGTAGGAATAGGTTTCGTAGAAAGGGACGCCTCCATGAGCTTCAGCCTCCAGTCTGGTCCTGCCTTGCTCACATCGCATCTGTAAACAGTAGAAGGAATGTCCTGAGATTTCCAAACTTCATAAATCTGTACCTATCCCTTGATCACTACTTATTTTTGGAACTATGTGCTATCTAAGAGTTTGCTTAGTCCACTCGGTGTATTTTTATATTACCTCGCACACCTTGATCTACCTTATTTTTTTAATAGCTAACTGTATATGATAATGTGAATATTCTACAATTTAGTCCACCTATTTCCTATTTATGGACACATAGAATGTTTTCAGTTTTCCATTATTACAAGTTTAGATATAAAGGTACATCCTGATATATACATTTTTCTATATACTTCTGTACCTTTTCTAATATGATGTTTACTCTATTGTATTATGTGTTGCAAGTTTTGTTTTCCAGTTTGTCTTTTGATTTTGCTGCTTTGTACTAACCTCACATTAAGTGTAAAAGATAAATGAGGCTTCTGAGATTGGTCGCACCCTTCAAGCATAGATTCAGATTTTATAAGCAACCTCGATGTCTTGCTGTCCGAAAGCATACCATTAAGCTAGTAGATGACTTTGAATTATGACTGTCTCAAAATAAAACATAGGCTTTTTTGTTTAAGAAGGTTGGCTGTGGTGTGAACCATGAGATTGGGTCCCATGGCGGAGAAATTTCTGCTTATGTCATCATACCTGACCCCTACTGTTGAATCACAAACCTGTTCACTAGGGATAAAATTGCCCAAGTACGAGTGAGTGTTCAACATAAGACCAATTTCATTTCCAATTTGTCAGCATTTTCAACAAAACTTTTGGTGGTAAATTGAGATGATATTAATAAAATTTTAATTGATATTTTACTTTTATAAAGCAAGTCATCACTCCCCAATTTATCTAGTATATCAGTATAAATTAAAATGTGATGTGTACTTTTAATTACATTAAAATTTTAAAATTAAATTTTCAAATAAAATCTCAGCTACATAGTGTTCTATTTACTTCGGATAGCTAGAAGTATTACATATTCCTTAATACTTAGCCTTGACGCTCTGGATCTGGGGAGATTTGAGAAAAATTTAAGTACAGTCTGTTTAATCACATGTTATCTGCGTCACTTTAAGTTTTAAAACTAACCCAATCAGCTTTTTTCTTCCTGGCTTTGTAGTTACCTTCACCTCGCAGTGGTGTCTTCTGAGTGACCACCAGTCTGTGCTTAGTTAGCTTGTGGGTGAGTGAAGAAGAGTGTCTGTGTCTTTTGTACACAAATCAACTGTTTTGCATGTTATTAACCATTTTGCTTAAGTTCTTTTGCTTAATTAACACGTGATTATGCCCTGGGCTAATTGAGAATTATTTCCTGTGATAATGCTAATACATAGATTCTGATTTTCTGTTAATTCTGATAGCTTAACACTCACCAGGATTTTTATAATTACAAGAAATTACAGTAGTTGAAAGTTTTACGGGAGCTCCTAGAAACCTTGTTAAAGGTCCAAAAAAAGTATTGTGAGCTTTATGTGTTCTTTTGTTTTTGACTTTCCAAGAATGGTCTTTGAAGTTAATAATTTTCTAGATAAAAGATATGTGGTGCCTTCACAAAGTCAGAATTAAAAATACAGCAACACCTATTAGAGTCAAGGCTAGCCTGAAATAATGGAACTCTTAGGTTCTTCAAAATAGCTGCAATTTTTTTGCTTTTGTTTCTTGAACTTCCTGAGATGTTTCATATGTTTTGTTTTCTTCCTAAGATGGTTTTAACTTAAAAATCATACATTCATCCTGAGGACTCACTTAACTAGCCATCTTTCCTTGAATGTGGCTGCTTTTAACATGTTATTACGACTACACGGAGGCAACCACACAGTTGACTGTCTTTACCTTTCAAACACTCCTTCCCACTCACCCCCTCTCTGTCTCTTATCTCTTCTGTTCAAAATTTAGTCTCCTTAAGCCTACAGCAGTTCTCCTAATCAGTCCGACAATGTGCAGAATTATTAAATCAGACAGAAATGTCATTTCCTGCAACATCTCAACCTGAGGTTTCAACATAGTAACTGGCAAAGGAATTTAAACTTGACACAAATCTATTTCTTATCTTCAAGTATCTCGGCTCAACATGATTGTTGAATTAGTTTCACAGATACAGGCAGCCCCTGCGTCATGGACCTCCAACCTACAGACAATTTCTGCTTGTCCTTTAATGTTCTGTAAATTTGCCCTTCCTTTGAAATGATTGAATTGGCCCCTGTTCCCAGCAAATTCTTCGTCACAAGCACCTTCCCTTGCCGCATATGCAGCCCTTCCGTCATTGAAACGACTTGGAGCCTCTTCTCGAGCTTCCAGTGAGGCTAAATAAGACCCAGTTTACATCTGTTCTGACTCCCTGCTCGAAGCTCACAGACAAACGTAGGCACTGATCTAGTGTACAGTCCAGGGACGCCTGCACATCATGAGTGACTGGCTGCAGTGCTCATTTACAAATGGAGAAGGCTTTACATTTCTGTCTCTTTCCACTCAATATGTATGAACCATTTGTTTTTGTTACATAATCTTACTTGGTAATTTTAAAAGCAGAAATTTTTAACTTCATATTTGATCCGATTGACTACTGGGTTTTATAATTTTAATACAAGAAGCCTTCTTAAGAAGGTTTGGACTTTGTTTCTCATAGCAGTGTATGTTCATTAAATTCTGGTGAGGTTTAGCTACTGTTTGCCATGGGAGAACTGCAGTCGGTAGAAAAACTCCATCAGGCAAGCGCCTTCTCCTCCATAAATCAAGTCTGTAGAACTGCAGCATTACAAGATTTTGTCAAGTTTGCACGATTGCTTCGGAGTTTCTTACTGAGAACTTGGCAGCATTCGATGGAAAGGCTGCCGTTCCAAATTTCCTGTACAATTCCTGGTTCCAGAATGGCTGACTGTAGGTCAGTTTGACTCCTTCTAAGAACATTCATTTGCTAAGATTTTTTTAAGATTCAACATTTGTTGTTTCTTCTTTGCTGTAATCCATAAGTCACAAAATTTAAATGTCTCTTCATTTGAAAATGAAGTCTACCAAAATAACTGACTTTGGAAAAAATGTTTTTTCTTTAATTCTCTTTTCCTTTTTCTTTTTCAGTCATGGCTCTGATCTTCATCTTGAAGAAGTAGAGAGTGCTGCTGGGCAGAAGCCTGCTGCTTGGAGCCCTGTCCACATTTGTACTTTGTTGAGAAGGATGCTGTTTTTCAGGGCCTCGCATAGTCAAACGCCTCGCACAGAGCTGACGTTGGCCCACAGATCGATTTCAGACTTCCTTTAGAACAGATTTTTATCACGAGAGAAACGGTGACAGGACTTTTCTTTTTCCTTTGGTTTTCTGTTGGGAAGAGTTTTCTGTTGTTTAAAAGCTATTTTTAATAACTTGATTTATGAGCTCACTTAATATCCCTTCTATTCCTTTTGCCCTTTTTAGAGAACTGCTCGCTTTCCTATTTATTTTTAAGATGATTTAAAAAAGAGACTTGTGCAATACATTTTGAGGTAAAACTTAGTGGCTTTTTTTCTAATAAATTAGAGCATTTAATTGACTATTTTATCCAGATGGATTTGAATTTGATGGTTTTGAATATTGGCTGAATATTGGCTGAAGACTAGCTCTTTAAGCTATGACGTGATCAATTAAATGGCAGTACCTCATTGTTTACTTAGCTTTTGTACTACTTTTCAAAGGAAAAATTCTACTGTAAATTGTAAATAGTCACTACACACTTGTTTGATGCAGATCTGTGACGCTGTCAAAGTCACCTCCAAGGAACAGAGAAATAAAGTCTATTTACTGTACAGCTTTTGCTTAATGTGCTCCTTCCCAAGTTGAAAGTTATTTCAGACCGTCAAGAATCTGTGTTCTGTCTACATAAATGTAGTGATGTTCTATTTCCAGGATACCCAAATGCTGAACATTGGGAAGGATTTTTGTTTTGTTTTGTTTGAAATTTCAAAATCAGCATGAACAAGTGAGAACATGCATGGAAGTAAATTCTTTATGGTTTCTGTTTGAGCATGCTGCCATCCTGGGGCTGCCTTGTCTCTTAGAGCAGACGCACTTGGAACGTGTTTAAGCTCAGTGACGTGGGAACTGGTCAGGGTTCCACACACCTTTTATTGTCTAGGAGAAAATCTAGGTGTTACCTGCCCACCTCAAGGTGAAAGCTCAGTGTCCTGCACAGTCTGCACTGGAGGGCTGCTTGTGTACCTTGCGTTGTGAATGGTAGATGAGACTTCCAGGGAGCAGACGACTGAGGGGTTTTCCATAACCCATAGCCAACTCCTTTGGGAAGCAAGGGAAAGAGGATCTTAAAAAAGAAATTCCAAGTTTACTTCAATTTCCAAACTCATCCCACTGAAAGGTTTCAGACAGTGGCTATGTTTTCTTGCTCTTTCTCCTGCAGCCCCAGTGGTTACCCAGATGAGATGGACTTCTCCCTTGTGAATGGCGAGTGTCAGTGTGCTCCGGCTCTTCCATTGCTAGTGAGCGTGATTGTGTAGGACAGATGGCTCTGTCTTTTTAACCCACAAATCTCCAAGCGAAGTTTGAATCAAGATGCTCTCACGGTGGTGGAGATTTGGGCATGTTTTAGGGAGGAGGATATTTGTGTTTTGTGACCAAGCAAGAAGGCAATACAATATTATGATCCAGTGAGCACACTCTGGTGATTGACTTCTTGGTTCCTATTCTGCACTCCCTCCCGGCATTTGGCTTATGCCTCCTTATACTCTCCAGGTGACTTGGCAGGACTGCGTCCACGAGGGGCCAGTGTCTCTCCCCACTCAGCTGACATTGGCTGTTGGCTGTGTGACTTAGTTTTGGATGGGTATTGCAAATGCAAATGTGAGCGGGATCTTGGAGAGCCGGTACCCCCAAACACTGAGGTGGCAAAGCTGTTCTGGAAGAGACTTCACTAGAGGTGCACAGAGTAGTGTGGGAACGAGGAGGAGCATCTAACAAAACCTGGAGGGAAGGGCACCAGATCTGAGTCCCACAGGAGAAGCAGGAGGGAGCCTGCGAGGCCCCGGAGCAGCGCGGGCAGAAGGCACAGCAGAGGCATGGAGCGAGGAAGAGTCAAGCTTGTGAGAACCCGCAGTGAGGTGCTTGGCCGCCATGGTGCGTGGAACGCAGGTGTGGGAGGTGGGGCTAGAGGTTAAGGGTGACAGGCTCCTTGCCTAAGGTTCCTGTGTGGTACAAAAGGTTTGTACTTGACTGCTGTCCTAAAGGCCGGATGTTCAACCCCACCCAGCGCTGGAAGGAAAGATTGGTGATCTGCTTCCATCAAGGTTACAGTCCAAACCCCACGGAGCAGTTCTCCCCTGGGACACTTGGGATGACCACGAGGCAGAATCAATCGACTTAAAGGAAATGAACCACAGCCTCCCTTGCTATTTTCCTGATTTCATTCTAAGAGTAACCAGAGACAATTATAAGAGAGCCTTAGAGGTTTTCTGCTCAGTCACCCATCTCCGGCCCTGACAACAGTAGCGTTGGCCGGTGTGCACTGTGAAAAGTGAGGTGCCCGTGTGGTGTCCCGTGGCTCCGGCCCAGTGGGACAGGCAGAAGTAAGCCGGCCCTCAGAAGGAGAGGGGCCTCGTCAGACGTTTCTGTTGTGTACGGGACCTCGGGAAGCACCCCATGGCTTGCTCCCAGGCGGGCGAGATTGCAGCCAACTGACCTTTGCCCCGGACGCCTGCTGCCTAAACCTCTTCACAGGCCAGGATTCTGACCAGAGTCCTGGCCCCATGGCCCACTGCTCAGGCATCTGCAGGACCCATGTGCGGATACCACTCCTGAAGTGGGCCATCTGTAAATGAGTGTCCCCGAGGCAGCCGAATGACAGTATGCAGGAAAGCAGGGCCGAGGAACTCCCTGTCCACCAAAGGCCACCTGGACATGTACGATGTCATTCCCAGGCTGTGTTTGGTCAAGCATTGCATTAGCTCACCCCGAATGGGATGGCCAGAACGGCTTCTCTCTGGGGAGGCGTGTGACGTTAACTGTGGGCCGGACACTCCCCACCCCTCAACTAGACGGTGGGGGCTTTGTGCCTTTCATGAGTGCCGTGCACTCCCCCATGTCCCCTCTACCCATTTTGGATTGTGGAATGATTGCTGAGCAGCAGGAACCAACCGACTGTACCCCTGGCTTCTCCAGCATCTCACAGGAGGTACCTGAGGACCTGCACCTGGGCTCTTCCTCAGGACGGTTATAGGCAAATCCCTGCAGCAGAGAAATGGCTGGCATGTAATAGGAGTTCAGGAGCCCTGGAGGCATGGTGGTTACATGTTGGGCTCCTAACCACAAGGTCAGCAGTAAAACCACCAGCCACACCAAGCAAGGCTTTCTAGTTCCATAAAGGACAGTCAAGCAAACCCACAGGGGCAGTTCTACCCTGCCCTATACGGTCACTATGTCTGCTGCAACTGGGTGGCAGTGACCTTGGTTTTTAGTTGTAGGCTTTAATGGGTGTGAAGGCCAGGTATAGTGGGATGGAGCAGTTCATTGATTCCCCTAAAATGCCTAGTAGGGATTCAGCCACTCTGCTGTATCTTTGCCAGACATAACTAGTCAAGCTTGTATCAGTATCTATGGCCATAATAACTGCCTTCAAGCAAGCATTGATTTCACCTGAGAGTGAGACTGTGTCCGTGGTCTCCGCTGGACAACTGTAGTCTGCCACATTCGCTCACACCTTCTGAGGGGCGCACCCACTCAGGAGCTGAGCAGATTCAGGGTGGCTGCAGTCTGGGCACCCGGATCCACCTCAAGGTCTCTCTTACCCTTCGCTAGGCTGCTCAGCCCCATTCCCGGGGTGCAGCCAGAGGGGCAAGAGCCGACATGGAGCCCTGTAGACACCTTTGGGAACTTCTAGGTCACACGTAGCCAGTCTTGGAATTAAGCCCACTGCCATTGTGTGGACTCTGACTCAGAGAGTGTGCCCATGCTGCTAAGTGTCACCGACTTGTCCCGACTCCTGGTGACCTCCCAGGCTTCTTCCTCTCCTGAAGTTTCACAGTCCCGGACACCCAAATGGCAGTTCTCGGCCCTATTGAGTCACCAGAAGTCGATTATGCTTTGTGAATCTTTACAGGAGTGGGCAGCTGCAAGAAACTTGTGGGTTTGAACCACTGACCTGTGGTTAGCCATCCACAGCTTACCCAGCATCACCGCCCAGACTCTGTAAAATCAGAATCAAGGGCTGAGGAAACACCTGTTGACTTAGTGGAAGGAACCCCAAAATCACACCGTTGAGAGTGAACCCAGTGAAGGGTACAAATTTGGGGCACCTAAATCTGGATGCAATCAAGTTACCCAACCTTCTCAACTCCATAGTTACTTCCAATCTCTGAAGTGACCCAGGACATAAAACGCATTGACCATTCCCAGGGATGCGTACATGATTTTCTTTTTCTTTTATTTAAATCATTTTACTGGGGGCTCTCACAGAACTTATAACAATCCATACATCCAGTAGATAAATACATGATTCTCAGACTACATCCCATGGAGCTTGGGGTTCCCCAGAGGATGTATGAGGGAACCCTGGAGTTGCGGGGAGGGAGGGGTGGAGGAGGGCACAAAGGCAGGGCTCTCTCTTCACTTAACACTTGTTTCATGTGTCAGGATTCTACTTAGGCATTTTGCTCGATGATCGATTTTGCTATCCAAAACCACAGATTAAAGTTAGGAAGTTTCTCTCCTTGGATGTTTGCAGATCAACGGGGAGAGGAGGGTTCAGCGCATACGCCCGGGGTCCCTGCATCCCTGCTAGCTTCGCTGTACTTCTTTCAGGCTGCAACTTCAGCCTTCCTCAGTGGCCACGACCAGAAAGAACGCCAGCAAAGTGCTGATTTTATGATTCCTACAAGTGTCACCCATATGTGAGACATTTCTTTTACAGATGACTTCCAGGGAAAATGCAAGTATGGCTTTCTCCTTGGAAATGGAAACTTCAGGGCGAGTCACAAGAATTGCTACTCGGGCCCTGGTTCATACAGGCTCGGGTTGATCCGAGTACAGCATGTCGAAGCCGGTCTGCGACCAGCACGCGGCTTCAGACAAGTTCTCTCTGCCAGTCATGCTCTTGTCTTGGACTTGTTAAGGTGCCTTCCAAAAAAGAAGTACGAAACATTTTGTGCCCTGGGAAAAATACGTTTTTTGAGGTCAGATCTAATAGCTAATTTTTTGCAAAACTCAAGTGGCCATCTTCTAAAGCCACGAAAGCTTAGCAACAGCTGTCCGGGAAGCTTGCCCCACTTAACACGACAGTTTTTAGAAGAACCAAGGTTAGGAAGGCCTCAGATGAATTGAAGACAGAAAGCTCAGAAAGTTACAGTGACTCTTGTGGGGACTGCAAAGGAGGTCTTTGTGTTAGTCTGGGTGGACTAGAGAAACAAATCCAGGGACACTCATGTATGTATAAGAAAGAGCTTTATTTCGAAGAGTAAGTGTATATTAAGAAAACATCCCAGTCCAGATCAAGTCCAGAAGTCCGATATTAGCCCGTATGTCCAATACCAGTCTGTCAGTTCCTTTTCAGACCCATGCAACACATGCAATGATGCCAAATGCAGGAAGCTCACAGGCCGGTGGGTGGAAAGTCCTGTGGATCCGCTGGTGGTGGAAGCATCTCAGCACTGGCGCAGGTCTACATTTGGCTCCTCCAGCTCCAAGGCTCTGGCTTCCATCAGCATAGCTCCATGTGGCTTGTCCGCAGGAATGTGTAGCAGAGAGAGTGTGGTCCTCTTTCCAGGAGAAAAAGAGAAAGTTCATAGAATCCTCCTGGTGGGTGTTACCTTGTGACCTGATTGACAGGCTAGCCCCCACCCCTTCGCTCAAGTTGACAGGAGATGATGCAACTGCCACAGTATTTTTGATTGATTTCTCAAAAGACACAGGACGATCATAGGGCGTATGGCAACGTTTTAAGGAAGTTAACTGCATTGGGGAGAAGAGGGCCAGCAAGTTGTGTGGAGGAATTCAACCCCCGCTCCCCCTTCCCATTCCCAAACCCCAATCAGGCCAATGCACCCGCTGCTGCTTCCAGGGTAGCCAGCAAGGGCTGGTCGCAAGACTTGTTGGGGAGCCTTGCCCCCATTCACCTTACAGCTCTGCTCTTTCCCCTGAAGCCTTTTCATATTTGGTTTCGATCTCCCAAACTGGAAAAACATTGAACCTGATTTGAGCACCTCAGGGATGCCGGAGCTGCCACTGTGTTGGGGTATAAATCGGAGAGTGCCGAATTTTGGGGGGGCATAACTGATGCAATCATCACCTTTAGAGATACAGAAATCTAGATGAAGACGTCAAGAACAAAATAGCTTCATCGTTTGATGTTCTGGGTGGATGAGGATGTCTGTGATATTGACTTCTTCTAGTTTGTGGAATGAGTTTCTCTCTTCATCGGTCCTTCTAGGAACTAAGTACCACATTCAGGTCCCAGGAGGAGTAACCTCCTCATCCTCATCTGTCTGCAAGCATCTCAGGCCTCGGTGCCTTCTTTCAACCACTGCCCCACAATGCATGTGCCCAGAAAGGGCCAAGGAGGGAAGATGAGAGGCTGACAGTCCAGCCGTGATGAGAGACGTGGGTGCTTCTGTCTCCCCAGAAGCCTTCATCAGATACTAGCCCATCACTGGAAACAACTCAAATGCACACCAACAGGCGGATGAAGAAATTAATTGTGGGCTACTCATGCATTAGCTATCTAGCCCCCAAAAGAAAAAGAATGTACAATTGCTTCATGTGGACGTAATGTTGGGCAAAAGACCACCTCCAAGGATGACATCGTAAGGAAGGAGTCGTGTGAAGCTAAGATGGCTCGGGGCTGGCTGTGGCACCAGTCAGTACCTATCGACTGACCTCAAGGGTAGCCGTGGTAACAAAGCCCTGTTTCCACAACGATCAGCCAAGGAAATGCGATGGAACGGCACTGCTCTCTGCGCTCTGGCCCGTGGAGTCCCGTGAATTGGACATGACAGCTGGTTCCTGGGTTTTCAGCATGGCCTTTTTCTGTCCGCCAGGCTGGCATGGGTTGGTCAGTGGGGAGCCCTGTCAGAAAGCATGCCAGGCTTCTTGAGACCCACGCACAAACCACCCCATCCCTGCGCCATCACTTCGTCTGTGTCCTATCGGTCTGCAGCAGTGATGGGTGCACCAGGCCCTCTGTCCTCTGACCTTGGGCTAGCTAGCTGTGCTGGTGACCTCCGTGGCTCTGCTCCTGTCGGGCTTTACCTGGATTCTCACAGGTCTGTGTCTGCTTAAGAGCCTCCTGATCGTCCTGATCAGTGGTTAGAGCTGGAGCTTGTTGGCAGGC
Organism: Tenrec ecaudatus; assembly: GCF_050624435.1. Classification (NCBI taxonomy): domain Eukaryota; kingdom Metazoa; phylum Chordata; class Mammalia; order Afrosoricida; family Tenrecidae; genus Tenrec; species Tenrec ecaudatus. The sequence continues at coordinate 172,797,442 of NC_134533.1, read as the reverse complement.
CTGTAGCCAGTCACATCTAATCCTGTTCGCTGATTGCTGGAGGTGGTTTTGTGTTTACGGTCCCTGGGTGGCAGCCTGTCTCCCCGGCGGCAGGCAGGAGCGGCTGGCATGTCGATGGCAGTGTGTGGGCCAAGCCAGAGCCCTGCTGTAGGGTTGGATGCTGCAGGGTGACTTTGGCCAAGTCACCAGCCCAGCCTCCACTCACTGCTGATCCACACACCTTTCCCCTCGGCTTCCCCGCTGACCATCATCAGTTCCCCTCTGTGGACCCCGGGGAAGCAGGCTTGTGCCAGCTTACACCGTGGCTGCACCACTGCACCTGGTGGAGTCCATGGGTGGCTTAAACGGTTAAGCACTAGACTACTAACCCCAAAGGTTGGTGCTTCAAACCCACCCACAGACATCTTGGAAGAATGACCTGGGGACCTGATTCCCCCCAAATCAGCCCCTGGAAGCTCTGATGCACATGCCGTCTCCATCATGAGTTGGAGACGGATGGCTGGATGTTGGTTATTGCTGGGGTGAATACTCAGGCTAATAGCCGCCACCACTGTCCCTCTCCTGGGCTTTCCCTTTATCTTGTGAGCCAGTTTGAGACGTGTGTGTGTGTGTGTTCTGTCTCATGTCTAAAAGAGCCCTCACTAATTGTGTGTGTGTGTGTTTTCTGTCTCATGTCTAAAAGAGCCCTCACTAATTGTGTGTGTGTGTGTTTTCTATCTCATGTCTAAAAGAGCCGTCACTAATTGTGTGTGTGTGTGTGTTTTCTGTCTCATGTCTAAAAGAGCCCTCACTAATGGCATGCTGCACAGACTAGCTGTGAGGTTTAAACACAGCAGCATAATCACACTTAAGCAAGTAATGCTCAGTGAATGGTAGCTAATTGTTACTAGGGTTTATTTGTTTAACAGCTTTCGGGGGTATTTTTTTTTAGGCTAATGTTTCTACTACTCCTTTTGTCACATTTATTTTCTACACCCACCGGAGAGGGGCTGAGGGGGCTGCCGGCCCAGGGCTCCAGTGGGCCAGCCGTGTCCCGGGTCCCCCCGGCACTGTTCCAGCCTGTGGGTGACAGCTCATTTTCTCTCTTTGCTGATAGTTGTCTGCATCCAGTTTACACACGGGCATTTCCAGCAAAGCATCCCAAAGGCCGCCATCCTCAGAAAGCCGAATCCACATGGAAACAATGGCAACCCCCGAAAACGATGGTGTCAGCTTTCCAGAGTGGGCCCAGAGTCTGAAAATGTGATAAAGGGGTTATTGTGCATCCCGGCTTTTCACACAAGCATCGGAGGAGATTTAACTCAAGGAATAATAAACAGAGGGAGGCCGGCTAATGCAGAGCAGATGGGCCAGCGCGGCTGCGCTAAGTGTTTCAACATCTTGCCTGTTGGACCTTTGGACTCAAGATGACTCCAGGCTGGTTTGTTTGACACACACGCGCGTGCACGCGCACACACACACACAGACACACACACACACAGTTGATGTCCTTGGGGAAGTGGTCAATGAAGCTGTTTGGTTTATGGAGCCGTTGTCCACGCAACTATTATGTGGCAGACTTTGGCATACACTGATTACATCTTGACCACAGTCCCATTCGAGAGGTGGGGAAACTGAGGCTCAATGAATGTAAGGCCCTTGCTGAAGGGGACACAGCTAGCAGGATAGCGGAACCAGGATTGGAACTAGGTCTGTTGTATTCCACATGCCAGGGGCAGGCCCACTGGGATGAGAGGGGAGCCGTAAGAAAGGTGAGTTAGGCCTTGGGCTGCTAACTGCAAAGTCAGTGGTTCAAGCCCACAGGCTGCTCCTCAGGAGATGGATGAGGCTAACTGTAAAGATTATAGTTGGAGTCTATAAAAATGTACAGCCTCATACACCTGACAAAGGGTCACAATGAGTCAAGATTGACTCGATGGCGGTGGTTTTGTGGTGTGCATGAATATATATATCTCAGTCGCCCCTCATCCTCAGTCAACCACTGTGTCAGTGTAATTTCCCATTGTTTTATGTTGTATATAAGTGGAATCATCACTCTGGCACATGTACATGTATGTGCGTGTATGTATATGTACATCTACTCAGAGAGCATGCTCTGGTGGCACAACGATTAAGTGCTTGGCTGTTACCTGAAAAGCTGATGGTTGGAACCCAGCCTCAGGAGAAAGATCCGGTAGACTGCTCCCATAAAGATGCCGGCCTGGGACTCCCCAGGGCTCTGACGCTCCGGGGCAGCCGGCGTTGGTGCAGACATGGCCAAGTCCAAGAACCGCACCACGCACAGCGAATCCTGAAAGTGGCACAGAAAGGACATCAAAAAACCCAGATCACAACGATAGAACTCTGTTGAAGGGGTGGACCCCGAGTTCCTGGGAAACATGTGCTTTGCCAAGAAGTGCAAGAAACTCGGCCATGGGTACTCGCGCCGAGGCTCTAGGCCCTTGTGAAGTCCATGGAGGCCAGGCTAAGATCCCTTGGGCGTCAACCGTAAGCTCAGATGATTGGTCTACACCACCCACCCCAAGCATGGCAAGCAGGCTTGGTCACATATTGGCAAGAGTCTGAGGCTCTGCCGGCTCAAGGACAAGGTGAAGGCCCAAGGCTTTGATTCCAACTCAAGCTCCCAAAGGTGCCAAGGCCCCACCAAGTACAGTTCTCCATGTGAGGCTGAGTGGGACTGCCATCTGCTTGCAGCTGGTATCCTGTGCTATTTGTACAGATAACCTAAGGTGGGCAACAACAAAAAAAAGAACCACCATCCCCCCCCGCACATTGGGCCCGACCCAGTTGCACTCTGTCCCACGGGGTTAGTGTGGATCGAAAATAGACTTAGTGGCACCTCAACAGCAACACCAAAGGGGTGTGAAGGCTAGATGGCCATATCGCTACATGTGTAAAGTGCACTAATGTCTCTACCTGGGAGGCAACGCCACCGTCAAAATAGTGAAGGTGTCTGTTACCCTCAGACGTTTCCTCCTGACTCTGTGTGTTTCTACCCTCCCACCCCTCATGCCCAGTCAACTACTGAAGTGCTTTTTGTCACCAGGATTTTCCAGTCTTACAGAACTGGAATCATAGAGTATGCACTAGACTCTGTCTGTCTTCTTTAACTCAACATAGTTACTTTGAAGTTCATGCAAGTCATTCCTTTACGTGTTGAGCAGCAATCCCGGGTAGAGTGCAATGCAGTGAATCGTACACGATGGCTTTTCTTGCCACCACCTCTGTTATACCCACCAAAGGACCTTCATTTTTCCTGCTGGGCCTGGGTAAGAAGATGGGAGAAGATATTGATGGAATTATATGAGTCAGCTATGAGTGATGGTTAGTAGCAGAGTTGCTTTTGAGCCCAGTTATGCTGGGAATAAAAAGAGCCACCTCAGAACGAGGTGGTGGGATGAATCTCACTCCCAGCGAGAGAGGAATGGAGCCTATAATCTGGACCCTGAGATCCCTGAGCATGAAACCTCCTAGGTGGAGGAGCTGGCTGTGACACCAGAGGCGCAGCAGCCACAGAACCAGGAGCCAGCACCTGAGCCAGAGCCGTGGACCTACGTACACACAGAACAAGTAGAGCCCAGTGCTTTGGGGCAGGAAGCTGGCTCATGGAGTGGGGTGCCTCTGGACAGTTAACTTGGGGAACTGGTCTCCTGACCACAGAGCTGGCGCTGAATGCCTTCAGCTTGAGGCTGGTAGTCAAGGGGCATGGCCGTTGGACATGTATCGGCAGTCCCAGAAGTGCTTCATAACATTGTCTGAGCATGGCAGAGACCAGGCCCAGAGGCAGAGGGTCAGAGCGAGGCCTGCCTGCGGGCACAACAGAGAAGAGACTGAGCAGCGGTACCTTGAGCGTTCGTTTCTCTTGGGAACTGTCAACTGCTACCTTCCCTAAGAGTCACGAGCATCCTCTGTGAGTTCTGTGTGGCCACTGCACTGAGTTGTAGACCCCTACTGGAAAACAGAGAGCGCTGTGAGAGGGACGCCTGATATCAGAACTATTAAGGTTGAAGGATGGAGGCAGGTTGGACCTCTGTCTTGTGGCAATCAGCCTTGGGAACTGGAGGAGGCCAGAAGCGCCCCCCCCCCCGCCACACACACACCATTTTTACACATCTGTCCTGTCCTATTCTCCTGTCAATGGGTATTTAGGCTGCTTTGAGTCTCTGGGAAATCAGCTTGCTATGAAACCTCGTGGACAAATTTTCTCATGGATCAGTGTTTTCTCTTCTCTAGGATAAATACCTAGCAGTGGAGTGGCTGTAGCATCAGACACATGCACGTTTAGAATTTCCAAAGCTGCCAGACAATGACCCAAAGGAATCGTGATCTGGCTTTCCATCCCCCAGCAATGTATGTGTTCCGATCCTCCGCATCCTCACTGGCACTTGACATAGTAGGTCTCCTTCGTTCGTGCCTTTTTTATGCATGTGCAGTGGTTTCTCGGAGCCCCCGGGAGTGTAACTGTTCACAAACTCGTTGGCCAACCAAAAGGTTGGGGGCTCAAGCCCACCCAAAAGAAAGGTCTGGTGATCGATTTTCAGAAAAATCAGCCTCTGGAAGCCTACTAGAGCACAGTTCCATGCGATGGAGTTGATTTGATAGCAACTGCCCTGATGACTCGGACAATTGAGCGCGTTTTCATTTGCTCATTTGCCATGTAACTGGATCCTTCCGTATGGATGAGTTCAAGTCCTTGGCCTATTTCTCAAATGGGTGGTTTCTTTTGCTTTATTACTGATTTTTGAGAGTTCTTTATATATATTGGATCTAAGCCCTTCCAGTTTTCTGCATGATCACAGATCCAAATCATGCTCAATCTCCCTGCTAGGTTTTGTAGTGAGAGGGGAGGCCGTACTGATGCTTACTCCTCTAGCCTGAGCCAGACCTGGCGGCAAGGTTTGCCATCTGACATCGGTTCTGAAGCTCTTGGTACTGAGAGACCCTCCTGGGCAGACACAGGAGAAAGACGGGCTTTGAACTCACACGAAGAGTGACGGTTTTGGAAAGCTACGGCGGCACTTGTCCCCTGTCCTATAGGGTCGCTATGAGTCGGAATCAACTCGATGGTGGTGTAGACCAAGGTGCCACATACTGTCCGGACCGTGGGGTTTGCTACTTCAGTGCTCATGTTTCCTTTGGCCAAGTTTATGGAGACTCCCCCACGCCCCCTGCAGAGAACATGCCCATAGTTGGAAATGAAAAGCTGAACATTTCTCCTCCCTGAGGCTCCCGTTGTCCTTAGGGTGGAATTTTCACGGACTGTACAGCCAGCTCGGCCTCAAGCGCATGTTCCTGCTCCCTAGCTCCTCCCTTTCCATGATCTCTCCTCCAGGCTCAAGAAATCTTTGTTTCCAGACTTAGGAAAGAACCCAAGGGTCATTCTGTATGTTTTCCAGAAGGTCACTGATGGGCGAAGGCCCCCAATGCCCACCTCTGAGACCTCAGTCATGTGCGGTTGGCTCCCCACTCCCGCCTGTGAGCAGACTTCTGCTTCCTGGGATGGCCTCCCAGGCCGACTGGCCCACCTTAAACATCAGCTCTGTGCTGGGAAAGGTGGGTTCTGAACCAGGTCACTGGCGGGGCTTACACCAAGTTAAAAACCCCACAACCACCAAAGGAGAGGAAGGAGAAAGGAACTAGGAAACCATCTTCAGGGCGGAAGGGATTGCTTCCAGGCCCCCACCCATGCTCAAGACACCGAGGTGCATGGGTTAGGATTTGCATCTAACCCCTCCCCCAACTCTCTCTCTCTCTTCTCTCTTCTCTCTTCTCTCTTCTCTCTTCTCTCTTCTCTCTTCTCTCTTCTCTCTTCTCTCTTCTCTCTTCTCTCTTCTCTCTTCTCTCTTCTCTCTTCTCTCTTCTCTCCTCTCTCCTCTCTCCTCTCTCCTCTCTCCTCTCTCCTCTCTCCTCTCTCCTCTCTCCTCTCTCCTCTCTCCTCTCTCCTCTCTCCTCTCTCCTCTCTCCTCTCTCCTCTCTCCTCTCTCCTCTCTCCTCTCTCCTCTCTCCTCTCTCCTCTCTCCTCTCTCCTCTCTCCTCTCTCCTCTCTCCTCTCTCCTCTCTCCTCTCTCTCTCTCTCTCTCTCTCTCTCTCTCTCTCTCTCTCTCTCTCTCTCTCCAGTACACGGAGAGCCTCTCCGCATGATTTGTAACACTTCGTGCAAGGTAATGCTGTGTACATTGCATCTTATGCTCCTTTTTAGCCTCTGGGGGATCGTTCTGACCACTTCCTTGCTTGTACAAACATTGTCCTCCCTGAATATCTTCAACCTGCGGTGGTTTGAGTCCGTGGAGAGGGGACCCACGGCTCCGGAGGGCCAATGGTACTCCCAGGAGGAAGGCACGTTCCTAAAGGATGAAATTAACCACCAGTCTGTCCATCTTCATCTACAGCAGCGGTTCCCACCTTCCTCAGGCCGCAGCTCCTCCTGTGGTGGTGACCCCCAACCATCAAATGATTGTCGTTGCTACTTCATCACTGTCATTTTGCTGCTCTTATGAATCAGGCGACCCCTGTGAAAGAGTTGTTCGACCCCCAAGGGGGTCGCGACCCAGAGGTTGAGACCCGCTGACATACTGGCGCACAGAGGTAGGAGAGGCTGTCCAGCTTCCTGTAGTGCTGGGAGACCATTGTTTCCCAAATGCTCCGCAGCCAGAGGCCACTGAACCGGCGACAGATAAGCAAGCTAACCACCAATTTTTAGGTAAATGTTTTCAGTGTCTCATCAAACATTTAGAATTGAGATGATATTCTGAATATTTATATGAGGGAAATATTATTTGTAGTTAATAATGTATAAGGTATCTACATCTGAGCCTATTATTTATGTCTGTTTCACAATGAGGCCTTTCCCACTTATTTCTGCTCATAACTGCAGATGGTTTTGATGAGCGCCCAGTGGTTATTGGCTCCCTGGGAAAGTAGAGCGAGCAGTGGGGCCGCGTGGTGGCCACCTCAGAGGAGAAGGAAGTCAGGCGGGCTTCAGACTTCCCTGTCATGCTGTTGGCCGTCAGATGCCATCAACTCTGACTAACCACGGCCCCAGGGGACAGAGCAGACCGGGCAGAGGGTCACCCAGGCTGTCACCTTTACAGGATTAGACGAGCAGGGCCTCCTACCGAAGAAGAGGTGGTTGGTAGGTTCAAACGCATGAGCTTTCAGGTAGCTGCCGAGCATTGACCCTTCAGACTTCCCCACCGCAGCCCGCAGGCCAGTATGACTGGCTCGGGATCCACACATCCTGGAGGAGAGAGCACGTGGCACTACGTTACATACCGCGCCAGCGAAGACTTGCTTACGTATAAAGACAGTGAGCTTATCTTGAGACCTACAAGGATTCGACGGTGATAACCAGCCAACGGAGAGAGGAGTCGAAGTGAGAACGAAAGGACAGAAGGGACGGGTGGAGAAGTGAGTCCTTTAAAGACGGAGGTAATGCGGTCGGCCCTGGGGACGTGCCTACACATGTATGCTCAAACGGGCTATACATGCACGCTCAAAGGGGTGACCTCTGCAACAGTCAGGAGGACGGGGAGGGGTGGGAGACACTGGGGCGCCCTTGTGTCTGTCCATCTTCGTATACAGCCCTGCTGGCACAGTGGGCAAGCACTCCGCTGCTAAGGGGAAGGTTGGCGGTTCACGCCCACCAGTCGTTCAAAAGCGTGCGGAGAGAGATGGCAGACTACTTCTTGGAAACCGAATGGGACAGGTTCTACTCTGTCATGTGGAGTGGAAATGGGTCAGAATTGACTCGACATCCATTACGGCATTCACCTTTCAGAGCAGAAAATCACTAGCTACTATATACTCTGAGCATCTATGATGAAAATAGAACGAGGCCAACAACATAAGAGTTTGAGAATGGAGACCTTAATGTGTTGGAAAGTAGCATCTTCCATGTTGACGATAACGTGGGTGCAGAAGCCATTGTGCTCACAGAACACGGGAATCCTGAGAGGTTTAGCATCAGGAAAGGGCGCAGCAGCCTTACATGCTTTCCCCATACTTCTTCATCCGTGTGCGGTGTTCAGTCATCAGAAGCTGGCGTATATGGAGAACAATGTGGCATCAGGACTGGAGGACGGCTGATTAAAAGTGCAGTATGCAGATGCCACAACCCTGCTCACCGAAAGCGCTGATGACGATCAAGGGTTGCGGCCTTCAGTACGCAGTACAACTCCGTGTCAAGAACAGCGGAATCTGCACAGCTGGCCAATAGGTAGCGTCGTGACAAGCAAATAAAAGACTGAGGTCACCAATGATTTTGTTTCGTTTGGATCCACAATCCAGGCTCATGGAAGCAACCATCAAGAGATCAAAAGACGTGTTGCATTAGGTAAATCTGCTGCACGAGACCTCTTTAGAATATTGAAAAGCAAGAATGTTACTTTGAGGGCTAAGGTGCACTTGACCCCAGTCATGGTGTGTTCAATTGCCTCATATGCATGTGAAAGTTGGACATTGAATAAAGAAGATGGAAGAAGAATCGATGCCTTTGAATGGTGGTGCTCGAGAAGAATGCTGAAAGCCCCCTGGGCTGCTACCAGGACAAACTGTCTTGGAAGAAGTCCGGCCAGAGTGCTCCTGAGAGGCAAGGATGACAAGACTGTCTTCCCTACTCTGGATGTGTCGTCAGCGTATTTGGAAAAGTAGAGGGGCAGCGAAAGGGAAGGTTTGACACCAGGGCTGGAACGATGGGCTCAAGCTGGAGTCCTCGCGAGGAAGGCTCGGGACATCACGTCCCTGTGGGCCAGCACCGACTCGATGGCCCCGAACAACAACGTTGATGACCTCGCTTATTGGAAGCTCAGCTCGTCCTCGGGTCCGTGGGCTTCTTTTCATTGTATTAAGTACAAAAATATCCATATATACGTAACCCTTTTCTATGATTAAAATAGCTTGTGTAGACAAAATAGCTTGTGTGATTCTATTTTTTAAAAAAATACTGTCTTTTCAGAGCGGTTTTAGGTTTAGCGAAAAAAAAAAAAATCAAGGAGAATGTAGAGTCCCCCTAAGCGCCCCTCGCCTCTCTGTTCATAGCTTCCTCTCTTATTCACCTCCCGCACTGAGGTGGCACATTTGTCAAATAATCGATAAGCCAATAGTGCTACATTCTTATTCACGACAGCTCTTAGTTTACTTTCTGGGCCACTCTGCGTTTAACCCTTTGTGCGGCCACTTGTGTTCACTCTCTGTTGTGCTGTCCTGTGGGTGTTCAGAAAAGCATCATATCACACAGGTCTGTCGTGACAAAATCATAGTGTCACTGCCCCCCCCTCCCCCAAAAAAGCCCTGCGCTCCACCTATTGATTCCTTCCCTCTCTCTTCCTGAGCTCCTGGTAGTAGATCTCATGATGGCCACTATTGTTTTGCCTTTGTCAGAGTGGTACATGGTGGAATCAGCCTTTTTGGAATGGCTTCTTTTACTGAGCAATATGCAGGGAAGGCTCCAGTATGCTTCTCTTTTCTATAAATATGTCTGTCTACATATCTGTCTCTAGGAGCATGTCTATTAGTAAGGTTTTTTGGAAATTTGCTCACCTAATAGAGTGAGCTTTGGTAATCAGTTTAAACGCACGTGTGTGCATGCACACACACACACACACACACACACACACTCGCCCCTTCTTTGGACTTTTGATCAAACTAAATAATTCACTGCCATCACGTGGCTTCTGATCCATGGTGTCCCACCCTTTGAGGGTTTCTGCGACGGCCAGTCTCAATGAGAGCAGACGGCCCATCGTTCTCCATGGAGCAGCTGCTGGGCTTGAACTACTGAGCGGTCCATCATTAGGTTACTTGGGCATATATTACTTGAGCGGGAAGAGGTGCTCTTGTGGTTTTGTTTTACGTGAAAGAGCTGACTGCCCTGTCTGGAACATCAGGATAGTTGGTTCCTATTCGACATGTAGCCGAGATGCTAAGATTTTAGTAGGAGATACCTGGGTGACGCATGGGGTTAGCTCATTGGTTGCTAACGGACAGGCTGGAGATGCCTGGGTGACGCATGGGGTTAGCTCATTGGTTGCTAACGGACGGGCTGGAGATGCCTGGGTGACGCATGGGGTTAGCTCATTGGTTGCTAATGGACGGGCTGGCACTCTGAACCCACCAGTCTCTCTGAGGGAGAAAACAAGACAGCCGGAATCCATCACGATTAACATTCTACCATGTCAACGGGTCAGTTCAGTCGACAGTTGAGAACACAGTTCCTTGTAAATACCACAAACAATACTCCATTCTGGGGACAAAGAGAAAAAGTTGCTGGAGAGACGGAATGAAAGAAAAAAGTATTACGAATTCCGCTTTGGGCAAGTTTCCCTAAGAGATGGTAGCTGAGTAGGAATTCAAAGGACGGACAGGAGTTTACCAGATGTTTTCCGCTCGCTGCCGGCAGTCACTGGTGGAGGTGCTCGGTTGGCGGACTTCTGTGTGTGAGCAGAGCGGGCACCAGCGGTCAGAGGCAAAGAAGGCTCACTGGGGCTGGCCTTTGGAAGCCGGGTGTTGTGCACACATCTGCTGAGACGGCGATGGCAGCGGTGACAGGCTTCTTTCCTGTGTGCCGTGTCTGGCATTTTCCTGCTTTCCCTTCGAAGTGTGGAAATCACAGAGGCAGCAAAGGGATGGTTCCCTTTGATGTGGGATCCTGGATGGTTCATCTCATGTATTTACACATTAACGTATCAGTGTATAGACCAAATTGCGTAAACTGCATGCCTTAAAAAAATTGCGTAAACTGCATGCCTTAAAAAAAAAACAACCTCCCCAGTCAAAATCCATAGTATTTTAGCACATCCACGGTTGAGAGGGGCAGGAACCTGTTCTCACTCTTTATCATGAGGTGGATGGAAGTCAGGGCAGAAAACCCTGGTGTCTGGCTGCCGCTCACACACACACTGTGGGCCCGCCGCGCATCCTGGGCACGGCTCGTGGGAGTTGTTGAGGGCAATTCACTACCATTTTCAGTAGCTTTCCGTTGGGGGCCTGGCCATTACCTTCTAGATGCGCAGGAAGTTAACTTCATGGGAGACTCAGCCTCTCGCTGCAGTTCTTCTGAGCAGTGTCACTGTGTGATTTATTGCAGTTGTTTAAGAATACGCATCAATGTTTGATGTCTTTGGTTGGAAAAGGGGCTGGCACATCCAAGGACAAGCGGTGTTTGTGTCTGCTTTGTTTCCTGAGATCGAAAGACTGTAGTTAATTACTAACCACTTTGACTTTACAGGAAGGCAGACAAAGTTTCCTGCCAACGCCACATTGCTTGGATTTCTACTGCTGGAATGGATTCCATTCTTTTATCAACAGGGGGGACCATCCTCTCAGTCCCCTTCCTGGTAGGCTAGACAGGTAGGGTCCTCTTGTAGCCATTAACCCCAGATGTTGATCAGAGCCAGGTGCTGTTGGGTTCGTCCTAACCCATGGCGACCCCGGGGGTCAGAGGAGGCCTGGACTCCTTAGGGTTTCCAATGGCTGCCTCTTTGGAAGTAGATCACCAGGCCTTTCTTCCGAGGTTCCTCTGGATGAGCTCCAACCTTTGGATTGGCAGTCAAATCTGTTCATAATTTATGATGCCTAAAATGCGGACAAGGCAGGTCTAGGCTCTACAGACCGCAGAGGGGAGATGCCTGGCTTGGGGGAGGGGCAAGGGAAAAGGTTCTGAAATGGACCAAATTCAGTAGGTGCACAAGAGCTAAAGACAGGAGTGAGGTTGAGTCGCAGGATGGAGAACAGGTTCAAGAGGACACGCTAAGATTCCAGGGCCCTGTGGGGGCCACAGAGAGGGGGTGCTTTCAGTGCGCGAAAGATGCCCAGATATGCTGGTTTCCGCACCTGTGTTTTAAGAGCGGGATGATTTCAGAAGTGCTCTCTTCTTGTCTCTCGTATGGAAAGAATGCGATTGGGGCAGAAGAAAATAGGAGGAAAGGAAATTTTGGGTGGAGAAGGAAATGAATATTTCTTTCTTTTTTAAAAATACATAATTTTATTAGGGGCTCATACTGCTCTTATAGTACATCCATCCATCCATCGTGTCAAGCACATTTGCACATTTGTTGCCATCATCATTCTCAGAACATTTTCTTTCTCCTTGAGCCCTTGGTATTAGCCCCACACTACCCCTCATTCACAATGATCAGACTTTTTGTTCTTTGATGTTTGATACCTAATCCCATTGACACCTTGTGATCACACAGGCTGGTGTGCTTCTTCCATGTGGGCTTCATTGCTTCTCAGCTAAATGGCTGCTTGTTTACCTTCAAGCCTTTTAGATGCCAGACGCTATATCTTTTGATAGCTGGGCACCATCAGCTTTCTTCGCTATATTTGCTTATGCCCCCATTTGTCTTCAGCGATTGTATCAGAGAGGTGAGCACACAATGATATGATTTTTTTTCTTTGATGTCTGATAACTGATCTCTTCGCACCTCATGATCACGCAGGCTGGTATGCTTTTTCCATGTGGGCTTTGTTGCTTCTCAGCTAGATGGCCGCTTGTTTACCTTCAAGTCTTTAAGACCCCAGATGCTAAATCTTTTTATAGCGAGGCACCATCAGTTTTCTTCACCACATCTGCTTATTCATCCGCTTTGTCTTCAGCGTTTGTGTTGGAAGGTGAGCATCATAGAATGCCAGTTTAATAGAAAAAATATTCTTGCATTGAGGGAGCACTTGAGTGGAGGCCCAATGTCCTTCTGCTACCTTAATACTAAACCTATAAATATATGCACATAGATCTATTTCCCCATCCTCATATGTAAATATATTTGCATGTGTACGTGCCTTTATTTAGACCTCTATAAATGCCCTTTGCCTCCTAGCTCTTTCCTCTATTTCCTTTGACTTTCCTCTTGTTCCACTATCATGCTCAGTCTTCATTTGGGTTTCAGTAATTCCTCTTGGCTACATTACCCTTGATCACGCCGTATGAGGCTTCCTACATCCTCCTCACCACCGATTTAGATCACTTGTTGTTCCCTTGTCCCTGGGTTTGTTAACACCACTACCTTTACCCCCACCTCCCCATCTCCTATGTCCCCTGGAACTGTTGGTCCCGTGTTTTCTCCTCCAGATTGTTCATCCAGCCCATCTTATTTAGACAGACCTGTGGGCTCATGCAACTCTTATCACAATCCATGCGTACATCCATTGTGTCAAGCACATTTGCACATTTGTTGGGAATGGACTTTTGTAAAGGCATTAGATCATTCACAGAATGTTCTGGAAGCTCTGCAAAGTGGCTTGGGGCAGCATGATGAATGAAGTCCCCATTTGCATGCTGCTACAGTGCTGGGCGTTGGACTCAAACAGGATGTCTGACACTGAGGTCTCTCAGCACAGCGGAGCCCTCCCCATGCTCCTGCCATGATGGATTCCGCATGAAGGCTGCTGCTTCCCCGCTCTGGAACCAGATTACCAGTCTCACATGACTCTGTCCGATTCGTGGAAACTAGTCACATGCCTGCACCTTAGCTGCAAGGGAGTCTGGGAAACGCTGGAGGGATTACGATGGTGATGGTCTACATAGCAAAGAGCTAGACAGCCAACACAAACGTCAAATACCCACCCTAGTTGTTTTCAAAATGAAGGGAGGGAGCCTCGGAGAGATGGAAAACACCCCCCATGCCTGCACGGTTCAAGGGCAGAGTTGGGATTTGAACTCCAGCCTCTGCCGTGCTCTTTTCCCAGGCTGTGACTCCCGGTGTGAGTGATGCCTGCTGCAGTTCGGGTACTTGTAGAACTCGGACACTTGAGGGAAAGGGAGGGGAGCTGGCAGGACAGGGATTGAGCCAGGGGACCAACCACATGGGAGGTCATCTGGAGACATCCCGGCAGACCACAGACTTCCTTTAAATCTCCTTCACCCTCATGCCTCTCGGGTGGCGGGAGGAGAAGTCTTTGTTTAAATGCTCTCTGGTGCAATTTGGGGGAGGAGCTGCTCCCAAGGTCAGACAGAGGGAGAGAAGAAGAATGGAAATATCAGTTGGGCTCGCAAGGTACTTTCCACCAAATGTTTTTCCATTCTCAGTTGACTCCGTCCGAGTTTATCTCTTGAGCATATTTGAAATATGGAAGTGACCTCGGCACCTCCTAATCTGGAAGGTCATTCAGACCAGCCAAGAGCCAGAGGGAAGGGGACACAGGCCTTGCCTCCCAGGCCAATGGAGGCCCTGCCTTCAGAAACTTCCTGGTACGTGTGGCTGGACTGGAGGTTCAACCATGGCTTTCGGTGTTCAGGGGTTACCTGTCTTTTCAATGTAACTCCCACTTGGGTTCTACCGATGGCTTGTCTGTTACTTTTATGAATTTGTTTCCATTCAGTCTGTAGATGAGGAAATCGAGCCCCTAATACATGTGAAGCAACTGGCCCGAAACTTGGCACCTGTTGAGTGGCAGAGACGGGCCAGAGCCAAGGCAGCACTGCCGCCACAGAGCCACCCTGATGGCAGGGAGCACTGCGACAATCCTGCCACCCCTGGGTGTGACTCAAGAGACGGGCTGTGGTGAGGGCACATCTTTTCTGTGGTTCTAGCCACACGAATGTGGCTATCTTTTCTGATCTCAGCATGGCAAAGGGGTGTGCATTCATTTCTCACTGGGTACCCGAATTGCCCAAACGGTTGTGGCTTGGCACAGAATTGCAGCCTAATCGTCGATGGTCAGGGATTTGCAAGTGGCTTGTCTCAATGGCTCTGGCTGCAGGTCTCTCATGAGGCCACAGAGAAGATGTTCCTGAGGACCAAAGTCACCATCAGGCTTGTCTGGCCTGGAAAGCCAGCTACTGAGTTGGCTCCCTCCCAGGGTTGGCGAGTTGGTGTGGCTTGTTGGTGGGAGGCTTCTGTTTCTTTCCAGGAAGGTCTCTCCACAGGGTCTTCCTGACATGTGCCCCGCCCCACTCCACAATCGACAAAAGTAGAAGAAACCAGGCCTTTTCTCGCCCGTCCCAGTGACACTCTATTCCTTAGACCAGACTGAGCAGGAAAGAATTCATCTCCGCAGTGTGAAGGGTGGTGTGTCAAAAAATGTGCGTCTGTATCTTACAGCAACCGCAGGGGTCGCCCTGTCTCCCAGACCCACTCCCCACGATGCTGCTGAGGCGCCCCTCATGGCTTCACCAGAGCCAGGCTTACCTTGTGCGGCGTCTCTTGTCGGTACCACAGGTGTGGATCCCATGGACAGATTGGGTCTCGAGGGAACAAAAAGAGAAAATTCTGTCTTAAAGACACTATTCAAGTAGAGACCAGGGGCCATGGGCCGAGTTGGGTGTAGGACCCTGTGAGGTGGGAAGGAGGGAGCACCCCATTCCCAATATATCCAGGTAGCCAGGACCCTGCTGCTTTATCTTGAGGCATAAAACAAGGGTGGGGGATTACCTTTTAATAACATCTCAGTGAATCGTCTTGAGGCTGCGTCTTGTCATCTTGGAGATGTTCTTTCTCTAGGCCTTGGGGTTTCCTCTGGTAAAAGAAGGCCCATATTCTTTCTTGCCATTCGGTGCCATCTAGTTGACTTCAACTCCTCGTGACCCCATGTGACAGTGTAGAAATGCCCCACAGGGTTTAGTGGACTGTCGCCTTTCCTGGGCCAGCCTGCCTGATCTTTCTACTGCAGAGCCCCTGGGTGGGTTGGTCCCACCAACCTTTCACTTTGCAGCAAGACACTTAGCTGTGGCACCATCGGGATTCTTAGTGGTACTCCAAATGTCTGTCCATTGGGTCTACTTTGCTTTGAGTATCAGAACCCCTGCCTTGAGGCCATAGGATGCTACACCTCCTGTGTGGGTCGTGCCCCTGGCATCCCAGGCAATGTGACAAGGCTCAGTGCCCTGCTCCTCTTGCCCCCACAGTCATGGTGGCCCCTCCTCACTGCCGTCAAATCGATTCCAACTCATAGTGACCTGGTAGAGCATGTCTGAGGCGGCCTATACTTACGGAAGCAGAGAGCCACCACTTTCTTCCACAGTGCTGCTGGGGGGGTCCCACTGAGAAGTCTGATGCTTACCCAACGGAGCTGCTGGGGGGTCCCACTGAGAACAGTCTGATGCTTACCCAACGGAGCCGGCAGGGCTTGTTCATAGTGGTCCCCAAGGTGAGAAAGGAAAAGCCGTTTTCTATTCCTCATGACACCTCATCCAGGGGTGCCCTGGTTCTTAATGTCACCCCCTTAGAGGCACCCCCCAGCCCAGGGTCCATTGGCTCCAGCAGGGATGGATGCAACAGGGCTGGCTCAGTTAGATCTCAACCCAAGCTTTCAGCAACGACTGAGTCAGCTTGTTTGCATCCCAGGGGCTTTGGGGCTTCCCAGTCAAGGGGTGTAGTGGCGGACAGTCCCAGTCTCGCTACTATTTTATTTTAAGCCCTCCCCACTCCAGTCTTCAAATCTTCGGTGAACCTCCTGGCATGTGAAATACCCCCGACATACCATCCACACAGTATACAAGCCACCGCAGTTCGACACACCGACATCGAGCGGTGAGCAGATCATCGAGACGCTGAGTTATAAGAAGAAGAGTGTGCCATCGGGATTGGGGGGGAGGCTTATTAACAACCTGCGGTGTACAGAGACACAACCTTCTTGCTGAAGGTGTGGAGGACTTGAAGCCCTTGCTGATGAAGATAAAGGGTCACAGCTTTCAGTGCGGCCATGACTCAGTGTCAAGAAGAAGTAAATCCTCACAACTGGACCCATAGGCAACATCATGATAAACGGAGAAAAGGTGGAAGTTGTCAAGGATTTCATCTCGCTTGGATTTTAATCACGGTGCTGGCGAAGGATATCGAAAGTGCCACGACTGCCAAAAGAACAAACGAGTTTGTCTTGGAAGACGCACAGCGAGAATGCTCCTTAGAGGCAAGGATGGCTAGACTCCGTCTCACGGACTTGGACATGTTAGGAGCGAGCAGTCCCTGGAGGAGGATATCGTACTTGGTAAAACAGAGAAGCAGCTAAAAAGAAGAAAGCCTTGCATGAGACGGATCGACGCTGCGGCTGCAGCAATGGGCTCAACCAGAAAGCAATCGTGAGGCTGGTGCAGGACCAGGCGGTGTTCCAGTCTGTTGTACATGGGCCTCCCCTGCGCATCAGAACCGACTCGACTGCACCCAACAGCAGCAGCAAGTCCAGCCGTTGAGTAAGTGTGATGAACACTGTGTCAGTCCAGGTAGACCAGAGAAACAAATTCATGGACATTCATTTGCATGTAAGAAAGAGCTTTGTATACAAGAGCAATTGAATATTGGGAAAACATCCCAGCCCAAATCAAGTCCATAAGTCTGATATTAGCCCATATGTCCGATACCAATCTACAAATTCCCCTTCAGATTCATGCAACACATGCAAGGATGCCAAATGCAGGAAGATCACAGGCCAGTGGGTGGGAAGTCTTGTGGATCCAGTGGTGGTGGAAGCACCTCAGTGCTGGCAGGGTTCTCCAGGTGGCTCCTTCAGCTCCAGGGCTCTAATGTAGCTCCATGTGTCTTTTCAACTAGAATATCTTGCTGGGAGTGAGCCAGTGTCCCGCCTCCAGCAAGCTATTTATCTCCTTAGCACCTCCAGATGGAGTCATCATACTGCGACCTGATTGACAGGCTAACCTCCACCCTTTCACAAGTTGACACCAGATTATGTAACAACCACAAACACGTATTCCTTGCAGCTTCAAGCACTCCCAGGACAAGAGGTTTTAGGCTTTAAAACTTTCTAGGTGAAGGAGCGAGATGGTTGTTCTCACGTGCATGTTACACAACAGACAGGAGCCAGCACCCAGCCCTTATTGTCTGAAGAGTAGAGTTGGAATCCTTGTTCAGCGACTTGTCCTTCTTTGCTGACATTTACATCTATTTAGAATTTGGGATACACTAAGGCCACCGTAAAGATGAAATGGAAAGAACTGTACCTGCCCTTAGATAGCTCCCAGCGCGTCATCCTGCCTGCAGCTCTCCATTGCTGCGTCCTAGACACCTGGCACTCAAGCAGCCAACCTCCGATGGACGGATGCAATTTGGGGTTCTTAGGTTGTAAGACTTCTGTTACTTCTGAAGGACAGTAAAGTGGATCTCTCTCTCCCTTTCCCCCCAAGTGATACGGATAAGTATATTCGAAGTTCTTTCTCAGCACCTACTGCACACAGAAGCAAGTAACCATGAGATTCCAGTTCAGGTGGACCGACAAAACGTAAGCTAGATGTAAAGTGCTGTCTTTAAAACACAGATTGTATTTTGAGGCAATTAAAATGATTTCATTTTTGAAAGCTCAAACTAAAAAGAACAAAAACCACATATAGGACCATTATTCTATAATTGTTCTGTTTATTCTAAGAAGTCTTTTTCCAGAGACAGATAGCAAGCTGGTCAAATTTATACTTGAGACGTTTATCTATATTCAACCAGAAATTTTACAGGCCCATCCATTAGTCTCAACTTTGATTAAACAAGAGCATTTTCCGGATACTCTGAAATCACACCTCTTCTATGTCCCTCCTTAAGAAATGCGTAGTCAACAAGCAGCAATAAACTGAGTTTGGCTCATGTGCATTCAGAATGGTGTTGCCAGCAGGCCAGCAAAGCATGACTCAATCTGAGAGCAAGCCTCACCAGCACAGGGTGAACATGTTCTTCCCAATACGAAAGCTAGTCCGAACAGAAAAGTGGGTGAAGGGAGACGTCAGAGAGTGTAAGACATGACAAAACAATAATCATTTATAAATTGTCAAGGATTCATGAGGGAGGGAAAAATGAGGAGCTGATACCAAGGGCTCAAATAGAAAGCAAATGTTTTGAGAACGTAAAATTTGCCTGACACAATGGATGGATTGTGATAAGAGTTGTATGAGCCCCCAATAAAATGACTTTAAAAAAAAGAAAGCTAGTCCCAAAAGGTCTCAAGACTCTGCAGATGTATCATTTCTAAATCACAGTGAAAGGAACTTAGTACCACTGACCGACCTTGCTTTTTACTCTTTGCCTGAGGGATTGATATCTCACTAAAAATTGGTATTGAAAGAACAGAATGACACCTGCAGAAGGAACGATTGTTGTAGGGACAGTACTGAGGTTGCTTGTTAGAGGCATATTAAGCTCTCTGAGTATGCAATGGTTGTACCTTATTTATATAGAACATTGCTCCAATACCATGGAAACGGAGAGCAGCCGCTGGGAAGATCTCTCACTCAATGTTCAGAGATGAAAAGGTTAACTATTCTTTCCATTGTTTTCTGTAGGTAAGTCTTTTCTCATATTGAAATCTGATGGCAATTAGTTTCTGGCGTTTTTACAAGCTACTGTGTGAACCGGAGGCTGAATGCCATCACTCTGCAACACACAGCGACATGGGGACTCTTCCACCCACCAGTTGTGGCGCACTTCCTAAATATACCCCACAGTCCCAGTTTTATTTCTGTCCAGGACCTGAGAGTCAAGGATCGAATATGAGCACAGGTACAAAGAAGCAGCAAGATGGCAGTCAACAGACTGTGAACTTGAAAACAGCAGACCCAGTGAGGCCGGTGAAGCCCAGCTACAGCCCCCTGCCAGCCCTGGGCGGAAAAGGCACACACGCCCCTCTGCCCATCTTGTTCTCTCCCACCATTGAGTCTCTCTTACACACACACACACACACACACACACACACACACACACACACTCCATAAAACCCCACTGCATTTAAACTATGGAAATGTGGAGAGAGCAGACTGGACGATGGTTGTCAGGGTCATGGTTTGTTTTGCTTTCCGCCAGCACCCACCAGGAGCTTTGGAAGCACCAAGAAACTCAAGAAGGTTTTTGCCAAGAAGGTTCTCAAATGACCCACGGGAGATTGAAGCCCTTTAATTTTTTCATTTTCCCCTCCTTTTTTACTCTTACGAGCAGCATCTGCCAACCCCACTGCCATCAAGTCAATTCTGAGTCCTAGTGATCCTACACAGGCTCCTGAGCCGGGAAATCATTGTGGCAGCAGACAGCCCCGTCTTGGCCACGAGATGCACTGGTGGGTCCGAATCACTCGCCTACATTGTGGTTACAGCAGCTCAATGCCTAACGCACGGCACCCCCACGGTCCCTTCAAATAGAAGTAGTGAATTAAGTAGCAAAATAATGTGTCAAACAGGGAGCATTTCTCAGGTGCTTCCCCTGCACAATGTACTTGACGGTGTGTTCACCCCAACAGCAGTCTCTGGGATGAGTCTCTCTATAAAAATGGGGAACTGAGGCTTCAAGAGGTTAAATGGCTTCTCAAGGCAACATGCCTGATAATGGACTGAACTGGAAGTCTGCGCCGCGGAGTCTGTGAGCTGCTTTCTAGAAACAGCATCCTTTTACATATTGTTATGTTTGGGCAAGGGGAATTCTATTTTCAATATTTAAGCTGAGGATGAGCACGCATCTTCCAAACGCACACCCCGGTGCACAGACCTGTCCTAGCCATATGGTGGGTACCGAAAGCCCTTTCACTCAATTCGGATGCCTGGCCAAAACCAACACGCACACATAAAAATTCGGTTTGAGCATGAAAACACGTCGGAAATATTGCGCCCAATAACAACAGTTGGACTTTTGGCTTATGAAATACTTCAGGGGGAAAGCATTTGCTTGAATCTTTGTCTGCTATTAGAGTTGGAGGTTTGGCTATAGTATTTGCCCTTCCCCTGAACTCTGGATTTCAAAAACACGTGGAAGTGTGGTTTGTCTCATGTATGAAAACGGAGGCCAAGCAGCTTGTGAAGAACTGACATCAAGCCGGCATGCAGCTCAGTGACTGTCACTCGGAGAACGCTCGCCAGAGAGACTGCGGACCCAGTGCTGTACGCAGCCGGCTGGCTGCCTGGGCCCCCTCACCTCTGCGCTCAGGCTGCTCTGTGCACAGAGGAGGGGCAGGGCTTTGTCGCTTGATCCACATCGATGTTGATGTGGGTTCCCCTTCTCTCCTTGTGGTCTGAATGCCGAGTTCCTTCCCCTTTGGGGGCTGAGGGCTTTGTGAGCCCTGCTCCCCATTCCCGTTTCCACCAGGCTTTCCCTCTGAGGCGCGACCTTGGCTTTCTGAGCTGCCATCTTCCATGTGGGACAAGCACGATGGACACAGCGGCGGCTCAAACATCAGAGCTGGAAACACAGGCAATCCAGGACAGTTAAGCCCCTCAGGACCAATAAGGAGAATAGTGATACTAGAAGGGGAAGGTGGGGGGAGAAAGGAGGAGCCAATCACAAGGATCTACATATAACCCCCTCCCTGGGGGACGGACAACAGAAAAGTGGGTGAAGTGAGTCAGTGGTCAGTGTAAGACATGAAAAAATTTAAAATAAATTACCAAGGGTTTACGAGGAAGGCCAGGGAGGAGGGAAATGAGCTGATACCAAGGGCTCAAGTAGAAAAAAATATTTTGAAAATGATGATGGCAACCTATGTCCAAAGGTGGTGGCCACAATGGATGGATGGATGAATTGTGATAAGAGCTGTAAGAGCCCCAGTAAAATGATTAAAAACAAACAAACAACAAGGGGCTCCAACCTCAGGACAGTTGTGAGGCGGCCCAGGACCGGCAGTGTCTGGTAGGTGGCCGTGCGTCGTCAGAACTGACTCGAAGTGCTCCACAGGGAATTCCAACAACCCAGAAGCACATGAAGAAGGTACAAACAGCGCCTGCTCTCAACCACACATGTCCCTGGGGGGGGGGGGGTGCACACTTCGAAGCGCTCAACTATAAACCCAACAGCCGCAAGTTCAAACCCACTCAGAAGCCCCGCTGAAGTCAGGCCCGCTGATCTTATCCCAGAAGGTCCCTCGCAGCCTTGGAAACCCGGGGAGCAGCTCTCCCTGCACACGTGGGGGGTCGCCATGAGTCAGAACCGCCCGCACAGCAACCCGAGACCTCAACCAGGACCTCGATCTGCCTGTGCAGGGAGCTTCCTGGTTTCATGCGCACGTGCACAGATTACCAGCAAAAGCACAAAGCGGTTGCCTTTCAGTGGACTGTGACTGATGGAGACTGATCCCCGGGCGTGTCACGGCCGACCTGTGTGCTGTGTGCTGGTCGATAGCTAATCTTTCTGAAGCGGATCGTGCGATCTTTCTTCTAAAGAGCCCTGGTGGATTTGAACCTTCAACTCTAAGGGCAGTGCCAGCCACGTCAACTGTGTGCACCACCCGTGGTCTCCTCGGGTAGCATATGTTGCACACACGAAGGTTTTCCCAAGTAAGCTCACGGAGAGTTGCCCTCCGTCTGCTCTGGGCACGTTCCGGGTGCGTGCGGCAAGTTGCGCGCCATCCTCTATAACTGGCTGTGTGAAGTGCCGACTTAAGCAAGTCATGGTGATAATCCAAGACTGTGCTTTGATAAGAACCAAGCCGTTAAGTTCTTCAGGGTTAATGCCAAGGAAGACACGGTCACGGTTGTTGGCAGATGTCCTGGGCCCCCGGAGTGACAGGAGGTGAACTGATTTTGTGGGCCTGTGCTTTGATGGATCAGGTCGCCCTGAGCTGGCGTGGACGGAAGGCCGTGAGTTAGTGGATCTGGTTCGGTTTGGGAGGGAGAAGTGCAATGTTCCTGAAGAGTCCCTCCTGTCCTCGTAGCCCCATGGGAGGACTCTTGCAAGCCTACGAGAGGGACCCTCAGGATAACTAGTGACAACGCTTGCGGTGACTACAGGATGGGGAACTGAGGTGTTGTTCAGCTCACTAAGCCACCAACTTGCTGACCTGTCTCGATGTTCCCAGCCCTGGGAATGGGGTGAAGAATGGGAATCAAAGGCGTAGGGGTGATCTGTTAGAGAGGGGCAAGCACTCCTTTAAGATTTCAGTCCCTGAGTAGTATGGGCTCTCTTCCACCTGACTGGACCCTGGCTGGGGTGGCAGAGGGAAGGAATGTAGGGCAGGGGGTGGTGATCACGGCAGACCATTATATGGTGATGCCACAGGTGTTCACGTCAGAGAAGTGTGGAGATTGGCCCCTGCTGGCGACAACAGAGAGATGGAGCCAATGTCTCCAGGTCTACTGGCACCTGTAAGCCGCTTGGGATTGGGTCCCTCAGCAGCAAAGTCTGTTGGGGCCTCCATTGGGTTCCATTGGGTCTGCACTGAGTCTGTGGACGAC
Source organism: Tenrec ecaudatus (assembly GCF_050624435.1). Taxonomy (NCBI): domain Eukaryota; kingdom Metazoa; phylum Chordata; class Mammalia; order Afrosoricida; family Tenrecidae; genus Tenrec; species Tenrec ecaudatus. Next base: position 172,774,362 of record NC_134533.1, on the reverse strand, counting down.
AAGGCACATGAGTGATGACAACCAACAGAAAGGGAGCAGCAACCACACTCGCTCCAGATGGTCACGTCGGGGGATGTCTTCTTCTCATGCATCCTTCTCTCTGCCCTGACCCTGAGGGGGGAGGGGAGGGGGGAGCTCGGCACAGGGAAAGGTGTGCATGGTGGGAAGTCAGTGGAACAACAAGAGCACACACACACACACACACACACACACAGCCTCTGAGCTTTTGTAGGAGTAACTCCTTTCTTACACACGTTTAGTAATTTCCAATGGTCTACTGTTATATAAAACAAAAAGGTTAGGAAAATCTGTATGCAAACATTTTGAACATGTATCTAATTGTTTTCTTATGATTAGTTCCTAGGGGGTGACTTCTGCGGGGAAGAAGGATTTAAAATAGAATCAAATCTTGAATACGTTGAGGCTAGCATTGTGGTATGTTGTTTGGTTCCAGCAAGTCAGTCCCCCTCCTAGCGACGTTATGCACAATGGCACGAAACACTGTCCATCCTGCGCTGTTCCCACCATTGTTCCTGTGCCTGAGCCCATGGTTGGCAGCCACTGTGTCAAACATTGCAGCATAGTAAACGGAGGAAGAGGCGATGTGTAAACTTGGATGGAAAGTCCAAGGACCTATCAACCGGCAAGGAAGTTAAAAGCAAACCCACTGCCCTTGTGCAGACCCAAGCCAAACTCCCAGTGAACCCGCAGGACAGAGCAGAACTGCCCTCTAGCATGTCTGAGACTATCGATCTTTATGGGAGCAGGAGCCTCTGGTGGATTTGAACTGTCGACCTCTCACTGCCGATGCTTCACCCACTACACCAGCAGAGCTCCCAATTCAGTAATAGGTATAATATGTTTGAAGAAAATGCATTCCTTAGGAGGTCCTCTGGCTGAATTTAATTAGATGTAAAAACTGTCACCTTACCAAATGAAGACCTTGCTGATGGAAGTTTACGAAGGAGTCCTCAGAAGCGGCCCTCTTGGTGGACGCCTGATAGAAACACCAATTCACCTAACCTTTTTGGAGGGCAGTTTAAGGAAGCCCTTCGCCAAGAGAATGCATGGGTCCCCAGACTCAGGAATTCTACTCGTTGGAATTTATTCTGCGGAGATTACAGAATTGCTTACTGATGGTCACAAAATACAGCAACTGGACAGTTCACACCAGAATGTTTTGACCTCCCGCAATGTCTGCCTACTGAGGGAGGTGCATGCTACACGCCCCTTCCCCACACAATGGAAACACAAGCAGCCATTAGCCAAATCAATTGTATCAATAGGGAACAGTTCTAGCACATATTACTAGTATATTTTTTCCTGTCTCAGCCTTGACTCTAGCTAGAATGAAAACAGTACCCCGAGAGCACTGAGCTATAAGCCTGTGTTAAGCTGCATATGGAGCGATGGTAAAAGCAAGGCCCGGCAGGGTGTGCGTGGCATGCTCATGCGTCTGAATGCACAGACTATTTCCAGAAGCCTGCTGAGAAAGTGGCTGCAACTATTGTTTCTAGGAGCAGGAGAATGAGAGGACATCGACTTGCTTTTCATTGTACACTTTGGAAACGTTTAAACTAATAAATGACTCAAATACGTATGAGCAGTTGAATAAATACAGGCATGTAGCTGTCATACTCTTCTGTCTTCTCGCCAACTTCCCTCCATTTGTCATCCCGATCCTGCGATGACAGAGAAGCCAGAGGCCAAGGAAGGAAAACCTCTTATTCCAAAGATTCTTGTCTAGAAGGCAAAGCTTTTTCTTGAGACAAACCTGGCCTTCCACTTTGAGAGTCCTACATTCCTTCAGGCTCCTCCTGAAAGATCTGAAGACATGAAGCCTTCTGGTAGACTAAGGGGTCAGGAGGCCTGGCTCACCGCCTTATCGATCAGTGAGGTGTCTTTTCTAGTGATACAGCCGAGTCAATGCCCACAGATTTGGAAACCTTAGCAGAACACTGAAAATTGCTGAATAAAATAAATGAATAATGGATGGCTGGGTTGGCAGGAAATAAAATAAACATTCAGAGGCTGGAACTAATGAAGAAAAAAACTCTACCAGGATAAGTGAGTGCTGGAGTTGGCCCTGGCCTCTAGAACCAACAGACAAAATTCATTAGGACTCAAACGTAGGTGCCGTCCTATTAAACAGAAACAAGTAAGCAAACAAACAACCCCCAACTCACTGCCACCGAGGCAAGTCTGACTCCTAAGGACCATCAAGGGCAGACTAGAACAACCTCTTTGGGTTTCTCAGGCTGTAACTCTTTAGGGGAGCAGAAAATGTCATCTTTCTCTCTCAGACCCATTAGTGGTGTTGAACCTGTGCCAGCGGGGCTCCTTGTAGTCAGTTCGGAGACCCGGACATAAAGCTGAGTCCCTTTAATGGGCGCATACAAAGAAAACTTGCTCCGTGGAGAAAGACTTCCTGCCTTGGCTTTAGCTCTGGGTGGGATGAAAAAAGGACCCCCCGGCGACTCGTGGACCGTAAACCTGTGTTGGGATCTATGCAGAGCATGAGACAGTCATGCTGCAACTGCAGGTTAAAGTAGGAATGGGTCCTTTCGCCACATTCATTCAATCTGTATGCTGAGAAACTCGTCAGAAAGCTGGCTCATCTGAAGAGAAGAGCGTGGCATCAGGACTGGGGGAAGGCTTGTTCACAACCATGCGATATGTGGGGACACGCCTTGCCTGCTGAAAATGAGAAGGCCGGAAGCCTTTGATATGGACGCCAATTCCATAGAAATAAAACCCAAATCCTCACCGTCGGACCTGTAGGTCACATCATGATAAATGGAGAAAATGCTGAAGCTGTTAAGGATTTCATTTTTCTTGGGTCCACAAGTCAAGGGAAGTCAAAGTAATCAAGAGATCAAAAGATGCATTCTGTAGAGTAAGTCTGCTGCACAAGACCTTGTTAGAGTGTTGAAATGCAAGGATGTTACTTTGAGGACTAAGGTGCGTCTGACCCAATGCTCCATTTCCTCATATGCATGTGGCCATGGAATAAGGCAGGCTGAAGGAAAAGGTGTGCATTTGAATTATGGTGCCGAGGAAGAATATTGAAGGCACCATGGTCTGCCAAAAGAACAAATACGCTTGTCTTGGAAAAAGCACAGTTAGAATGCTCCTTAGAGGCAGGGATAGCAAGACTTTGTCTTATATGCTTTGGACATGTTATCAGGCGAGATTAGTCCCTGGAAAAGGACATTGGCCTTGTTTGGTAGGATAGAGGGCAGTGAAAAAGAGACCTTTGATAAGATGGATTGACAGAGTGCCTGCAGTAGTGGGTTCAAACATAACAATGCTGTACAGAGGGTCAGTGTGGATCAGAACCGACTCAATGGCACCTAACAACAACAACAACAACAACAACGAATGGATTGGCTGTGTCCAGGCAATGTGCAGAAGCAAGCACAGATAATTTGTGGAGGAACATAGTTTAACAAAAGAACATTTCCAAATACACAAACTCATAACCCGAATTACAAAACACAGAAGGAACCAAGTTACAGCGAATGCCAACAAACAGAAACAGAACATTGCAGAAACAGGATGTTACAGAAGCAAGATAGAACTTTCAGAAACAGAATAGGCAATAAGGAAGTGCAATTTAGTCACAGAAAATAAGAGAAAGTTGAAGTGTGTTTAAGGAGCAAAAGGCTATCAAAATTAACAAAGAGATTAAAAAAAGAACTCAAAAGAGAATTTAGGTAAGAAATTAAAATATAATAAAAATTATAAATTTAAAGGACTGGTTAAACAACACATTATACACAACTGAAGAGTGGAATTAGTTACCCGAATGTAAACATGAAGAAATTACTCAGAATGCAGACTAAAGAAAAAGAGGGAGAGAGAGAGAACTTGAAAAGATTAAAGATGTAGAAGACAGAGCAAGAAGGTCTGAAATATGTTAAATTGGAATTCTAGAAAGATAGACGAGACCATAAATTGAAACCCACTGCCAATTGATTTACAACTCAGAGCGACTGATTTACATCCAATTGATTTACAACTCAGAGCGATTCTTACAGAGTTTCTAAGGCTATAGATCTTTACAAGAATAGATCGCCTTCACTTTCTCCCAAGAGGATTTGAACCACTGACCTTGCAGTTAGCAGTTCAGCACTGTTCTGCCTGCACTACCACAGCTCCCATAGAGAGACCCAAACAAAACATCAAACTCACTGCCATCGAGTGGATTCCAACTTAGAGCACCTCCACAGGGCTGGGGAGAGCTGCCCCTGGGGGCTTCCAGAATGGGAACATTTTAGGGGAGTAGAAAGCCTCATCTTCCTGAGCAGCCAGTGGTTTCGAACTGCTGGCTTTATGGTTATCAGTGCAACACATAACCACTTTGGCACCAAGCAAAATTATCTCTGAATGCTCCAGGATTGGAAAAAGATTCAGGCAGCCTAGTGAATTCCAGGCAGAACAAAAGAGTTAGAGAATGTATCATCAATCTTGTTCTGCATTTCTGTATATTGCGTTATAATAACTAAGATATTTATAATAGCTATCACCTTCTCAGTGGGCTCTCTTTAAGCATCTTATTTTAAAACCACTACCTCCTCCTCCACCCTCTCTGAAAACCTTCAGTGTTTTTCAAGCACTGCGTCCAGCTGATCTCCTTCCTATGTTGACTTATTTATCTTCCTCAGGGCCTTGTGGTTACATGTTGGACTGTTAACCCCAAAGCCAGAAGTTCGAAACCACTAGCAGCTCCTCGGGAGAAAGAAAAGGTTTTCTACTCCTTTAAAGAGTCATAGTCTCAGAAACCCACAGGGGCAGTTCTACCCTGTCCTATAGAGTCCCTATCAGTTGGCATTGACTCGATGGCAGTTAATTTGCTGTTTATCGTTATCAGTAAAAAGGAAGCTGAAGGGAAAACACAAATAAACATTGTTCAGTATTTTTCATCTCTGAAATCCCAAGAACCTCCAAGAGCGTCAAATATCCTAGGCACTCAGTAAACACTTATTGAAAGAGTGAGTGGCAAATAGCTAATATTTAAAATGATTTGCTGTGTTCCATAAATTGGGCTTTGTGCTCCACACAGTAGTTTTTACAATCATTACAGCAAGCTTATGAAATTACTATTATTCGTATATAGAAGAGATGGCTTCAAAAAGTTCATGGAATAATGGAATTAAAGACAATGGAATTTTCTCAGGAATTTTTTTGAAGTCCTTCCCTCTCACCCCATTCCCATAATTGTGTCTCTTCTCTTATGTATGAAGTGGGGTTGGGGGAAGGGTGGAAAAGGAGTCACAATTCCAAATAAAAAAGCCCTGACATCAAAGAACAAAAAAATCATATCATTGTGTGCTCACCTCCTCAATATGACCGCTGAAGACAAGCGGGTGCACAAGCAAATGTGGTGAAGAAAGCTGATGGTGCTTGGCTATCAAAAGATATAGCATGTGGGGTCTTAAAGGCTTGAAGGTAAATTAAGCAGCCATCTAGCTCAGAAGCAACAAAGCCCACATGGAAGAAGCACACCAGCCTGTGTGATCATGAGGTGTCCAAAAGATCAGGTATCAGGCATCATCAGAACAAAAAATCATATCGTGAATGAGGGGGAGTGGAGAGTGGAGACCCAAAGCCCATCAGTAGGTTAATTGGATATCCCCTTACGGAGTGTCATGGGAAGGAGATGAGCCAGCCAGGGTGCATTGTAGCAACGATGAAACATACAACTTTCCTTTAGTTCCTAAATGTTCCCTCCCCACCCTCCACTATCATGACCCTAATTCTACTTTACAAATATGGCTAGACCAGAAGATGTACACTGGTACAGATAGGAACTGGAAACACAGGGAATCCAGGGCGGATGATCCCTTCAGGACCAGTGGTGAGAATGGTGATACTGGGAGGGTGGAGGGAGGGTGGAATGAAAAGGGAGAACCGATTACAAGGATCTACATATAACCTCCTCCCTGGTGGACGGACAACAGAGAAGTAGGTGAAGGGAGATGTCGGACAGTGTAAGATATAGCAAAATAATAATTCATAAATTATCAAGGGTTCATGAGGGAGGGGGGATCAAGGAGAGAGGGAGAGAAATGAGGAGCTGATGCCACGGGCTTAAGTGGAGAGCAAATGTTTTGGGAATGATAAGGGCAATAAATGTATAAATGTGCTTTACACAATTGATGTATGTCTGGATTGTGATAAGAGTTGTATGAGCCCCTAATAAAAATGATTTTTTAAAAAGCCCTGAAAAAAGAAAGTCCCACAATAATCTAGCGACCACACTTGACCCAACCTAGGACATTATGACACTGTTGTTGTCGTTTCCAGGGGGCGCTGCGGTGCAGTGTGTTACAAGATGTGCTGATGAACCCCGGAGCTGCCCCACAGGGAGAGATGAGGTTTGTTTCTGTTCACACTGATAGCCTGGGGAATCCTCAGGGCAGTTCTTCCCTGACCTGTAGGGTCACTATGAGTCAGAATGAGCTAGATGGCACTGGGGGCGTATTAGTGTCCTCTGACTGCTGTGACAAAGTGTCACAAACTTGGAGGCTTGTCACCAATCTATTATTTCACAGTTCTGAAGACCAGACATCTAAAATGGGTTGGCAGGGTGAGCCTCTAGGCTCCTAGTTTCCCATTTCCTTGACTTTTCTATCTTCTAGAGGCCAAGCGAAGGTGTTCCTGGTGGAGTAGTTGGTTACACATTGAGCTGCTAGCCACCAGGTCAGCAGTTCGAACCCAGCAGCCGCTCCATGGGAGAATAAGGAGGCGATCTGGTCCAGTAAACATTTGGCGTCTTGTAAACTCAAGGGAGCAGTTCTTTTCTTCTTCATGGGTTGCTATGAGTCAGAATCAACCCAACAGCTGTTTTTCTTTCCGTTTTTAATGCTACGCACCTTGGTGGGACAAACGTGTTGCTAACTCCCAAGGGGAAACAACTCCGAGGGAGAAAGAGGAGGCTCTTGTTTCCTGAGTTGACTCAATGGCTGGAGGTCATGGCGTTCCTCGGCTCCTGGCTCCTCACGCTGGCCTGACTTCTGTCACGACCTCTCCTTTCCCTTACGAGGAGCCTGTGACTGTATTCCACCCACCTGACCATCCAGGAGCATCTCCACATCTCCAGCCTCTCACCTTCCTCACACGCACCACCTGTTTACAAACTCATAGGTTCTGGGAATAAACACAGAAATGTTTTTCGAGACTAGCATTCAGCCGATCACAGGTGCGAATACGTGCACAGTGTGCTATCTGCTTCGAGTTTTGTTTTATGGGATACATCGTAAAGGGTCAGGGCAAAGACCCTCAGGGAGATAAATGGATCGACACTGTGGCCGCGGCAATGGTCTCAAGCGTGACTTTGATTATGAGGACGGCGTAGGACAGGACTGTGTTTCAACCTCAGCCTGTATCTTCCTGATAGGATCGCTGTGAGGTTTACACGGAACAAAACAGGCTATAGAAACGTCTTGGTACAGGCAGGTGGTAATGGTCCTCCCTAAACTGCCCAGCCGAGGGGCGCCCATCGTCACTGACACGTGTCCCAACCCTCCCTTTCGAGGTCCTGCTGAGGCACCACCACGAGGAACAGCTGGGGGCTGGTCAAGGAAGAAGCAGCCCTTCCAGAGGAGAGCAGGCCACGGACCCTCCCCAAAGAGTCCAGATAGAGCCTGCACATGCTCCCTTCACCCCCTTCTCCCCGGAAAGAGCTGAGGGTGTTTCCCATTGCATGTTAAGGTGCTGATAAAGAATTGCAATCCGAACCTAATGAACACCGAGCCAAGCAGCCTGCCTTCAGAACCTTAGGTAACCACGAACCTATTGGTTGGACCTAGTCCTTGAGCATTCATGGGATAAAGAGATGCAGCCCCAAATGAGGAACAAATGTATAAGAAAAACAAAAGTTGGTAGAGAAAGGAGAAAGTGGGGTGGGGGAGGGGTGTGTGGACATGCCAACTGATCTTAAAACGTTGCCAAGCCTCATGCGATAGCCATGCTGTTTCTAAGGAGGCAGGTCACCCCCTCAGCATCGCTCTCTATGGGCGGGGGGGGGGGGGGCAGCCCGGGAAATAGCGCAGCACTATCTCTTGCCTTCTTAGGAACAATGCTTTCAATAGCTGTGTTTTTTCACCACAGGAAGGAAGTCAAGTTTGCCTCAGGGAAAAACCGATGGAAGATTCTAGCAAAGGCGGATGATAGGAAAGCCGATAGTGCCTGCTGTCTGGTCCGCAGCCAGTGCCGCGGTGGTGTCACTGGGAGTGTGGGGGTGGGGTGGGGGTGCGGATGGGGGTGGTTTGGTCACAGCCAGGTAACGCTATCAGAGGGTGACACCAAGATGCCTGTTTCTAATATTTCTTACAGTGTTTCCACAGGTTTTTGAGTAAATAGTTTTGAGTTAGTTATGACAGCATAATTTTTTTTGGGGGGGGCGGCGGGGGCTTAGTTTATATGTATGACTTTACCTATAAGGCTAACACTCCATGTGGATTGATTTACTTTTTGACTCTTCTATGCACACCGGTCGGAATTGTCGTTCTTGTCCACTCACTGCGGGTGTTGGTCACGGGTTTCATCTGTGGCTGTCCGTGTTTTTATGTAGTCACAGATTTGGTCAAGGTTTCTGGTGTTTTCATGGCAAAATCGTGGCAAGTAGCATTTGTGAGCCTGTATCAAGAACTTTTTTGGAGAATGAAGTTATGCTTAAAACAAAGAGCCAAATAAAAGGCTCCGCTTCTGATGATGCTGTATTCAATATAGATGGCTTTGACAATTTTATTGTTAGTATTAACTTAATCTAAGAAAGATTACATGTCGGCAATGAGCTATTATATTTATCTCATGTTATTCACTGGTTAAAATTGATTCTGATCATTGATAAGGACTGTCTATGGTCTGAGTCAGGAGGAGGCCCTTGGGTGTGGGGGTGTGACACCTGGAATTATTGCACCAACCCTGGTGATGCCCCTGTGTGGTATCAATAATGTTGTTCAATAATTTCTATATTATTTGAGTCACTTTCTTTGGAATGGGCACAAATATGGATCTTTTCCTGTCGGTTGGCCAACATTTTTTGGCATAGATGAGTGAACCCTTCCAGGGTTGCCTCTTCCACATATTCAATTGGAACAACTCAGTGCCACGGACCAATCCAAGCATCCCAGTTGGTGTTCCATCAGTTCCTGCGCCTGGCCTTTCACCGGGCCTTCGGTGTGCTGGAAGTTCCTCCTGTGCTACTCCTGAAATGGTTGAATGTCAACGAATTCCTTTTGGTACAGTGACTCTCTGTATTCCTGCCATCTTCGTTTGATATTTCCTGCATCAGGCAATATCTTGCACATAGACTCCTTCAACATTGCAACTTGAGGTTTGAATTATTTCTTCAGTTTTTCAGATTGAAAAACGCCAAATATGTTCTACCCCTTTGGTTGTCTACCTCCAGGTTTGTGTGTGTGTGTGCACATTTCATTACAATACTTTACTTTCTCTTCTTGGGCTGTTTACTGAGATTCCACACCTGGAAAGATCTGTGGTTTAAGCCCTTGTTAGCTGATGCCAAATTGTTCATTTCTCTACGACATCATATGGTCACATGCCCAGAAAATCCAATGCAGAAGTCCAAGTTTCTTCTACGGAGGGTGCTCCCCAGACCAGTCCGCCTAACAGTCTCCAAAAGAAGTATTTGGAAGGCAGATTCTGGGTGTGCACGCCTAGAAATTCTGACCCTGAGTGTTTGTGAATCTATGTTTTATAATAATTCTTTTAGGGGTCTGATGTACAACCAGGTTTGAAAAAAACATGTTTTGTTAAGTCGTGAGAAAAATGAGGCTTTCTACTCCCGTAAAGAGTTCCAGTCTTGGACACTCACAGGGGCAGTCTTACCCTGCTTTATCGGGTCCCTGTAAGTTGACATAGAGTTTGGTTTTGTTAAGCAAAATATTAGTGCTATCATTTTCACCTGGGGTTTTAGTTTATGGAGGTAGAAGTGAGTGAGTTTCAGATCAGTGGTTCTTATCTAACCCTTTTGGGGTCCGCCTTGCCATTTACCAGGAGCCCGAGGGCTGCAATGACTAAGTGCTCAGCTGCTAGCCAAAAGGTTGGTGGTTCGAACTCACAAATTGCTTTGATTACAGTCTTGTAATTCTAGGGAGTAGTTCTTCTCTTCCACAGGGTCACTGTGAGTCAGGATCGACTCAATGGCAATGGGTTTGCTTTTGGTTATTGTTTAAGAATCCATTGAAGTCAATGAATGGTTCCGTAATAAAGCCTACACACACATTTCATATACAATCCACGATAGGTCATATTAATCTTCCCTTGTTGCTCTGTAGGGCGTAGTGATTTATGAGCTGGGTTGCTAAAAGAGGAGGCTTTGACCCCCATGCAGAGTTACAGTCATGGAAAGATACCAGGTCAGGCCTACCCTGCCCTGTAGGCAGCAGTGAGTCAAAGTCAACTTGATGGCACTGAGTATTGGTCGCTACAACACTACCACAGATTCAGTGACTTAAACAAGCACACAGTTCTGAGAATGCCAGAGGTCAGAAATCTGACCAAGGTCTACCTGGTTTATAATCTGAGCACCAGCAGGATAAAATCCTTTCTGGAGGAGAATGTAGTTCTTTGCTTTTTTCTGGCTCCTAGAGATCACCTCTCATTCCTTGACTCCTGGATCCCTTCCGCCTTCTCAAAGCCAGCAGTGCAACATCTCCCCGACTCATCTTTCACCATCCAGTCTGGCTCACTGACTATAGCCAGAACGAAAGAAAGAACCCCTCCCCAAGGTTCCAGTCGACACTCCCTGCTGCCATCACGTTCTGGCTCACAGTGACCCCATAGGTCAGAGGAGAACTGTTCCCTAAGGTTTGGGAGTCTGTAACTCTTGACGGGAGCCGACAGTCTCAACTTTCTCCTGGGGAGCCGCTCATGGGTTCAAAGCGCTGACCTTGTGGTTAGCGGCCCAGTTTGCAATCCATTACACCACCAGGGCTCAGAAAACGTCCCCTGCATTTTTGAAGTCTCGTGATTAGGTTGGACCCAATTGGATAACCCGGGATAATCTCTGCCACGTTGAGGTCTTTAAGCTTAATCACACCTGCTAAGTGTCTTTTGCCCTGCAAAGAAACATAGTTGCAGGCTCTTGGGGATTAGGGTATTGACTTCATTGGGAAGGCTATCGCGCTGACCCGTAGGATTGATGCCCTAAATTAGAAGCCTCTGTCCTCAATTCTGTTCATTAGAAATGTTTTTATTGCTGAGGAATTGTATGTGGCTGCAGTGACTTCCACGTTAGGAGGGCCAATTTTCTCATGTCATACAAAGTCCCTGAGGTGGGTTCCCCAGGTGAGGCGGGGCAGCTGTGGGTGCTGGAGTAGAAGTCTGGGCAATCTTCTGGTCTGTCCTGCAAGGTAGCTCCCAAGATTGCTGCCACATCTCCAATGTTGTCTTCTGCTGTCCAGGCAAGAGGAGGAAAGGCCAAGGGTGAAAGTCTTAGACCAGCTGTGTCGACCCACTTGAAGAGCCTCCTTCAAGGCAAAACGAGGAAGGTTTCTTACACATAAGCAGACAACTTGTAGGACTGAGTCACTGGCTCTGGGGGATTGGAACCATGGTCTTGAAGGACACCAAGGTCAATTTATGTAATCTGGTTCACAAAGACCAGTCTCTATTCCCTCCTTTGGTGACGAGTAAGTGGGGTCTTAAAAGCTGGCGTTCATCCATCGATGGTGGAACGATTGGTCTCGCTGTATCTGGAGGAACGGAGAGTGGCGAATCTCGGAACACACACAGAAACAATGACTCTCGTGGACCCATGGGCCACGAGGCCATGCGTCTTCACAACCCCAGCACCAGAACTAGATGGTGCCCGGCTACCACAACCAACTTCTCTGGAAAGAATCACTCCAGAAGGTTTGGGATAGAGTGGGAGAAAAATGTGGACTAAAAAAAATCAAAATCCTTTTCCGGCGCTTACGACCGCTCCAGTGATCATGCCTCTCGCAAAGGATCTCCTTCATCCCTCTCCTGGAGAGGAGAAGAGGACAACACACAGGAAGAAGCGCCTGGGGCAGAGCCCCAATTCCTACTTCATGGGTGTCAAATGCCCAGGCTGCTATAAAATCACCACGGTCTTCAGCCATGCACAAACAGTAGGTTTGCGTGTCCTCTGTCAGCCTACAGGAGGGAAAGCAAGGCTCACAGAACGATGCTCCTTCAGACGGAAGCAGCGCTAAAAGACCCTGATCGAGATGAGTGGGAAACATCTAATAAACCCATTCTGGATACAAAACAACAACAACAACAATCAAAATCATATAAGGGTACAGGCTTACTGGTCAGTAAGAGGCTTGTGGTACCCCCCAAAATGATGGCCCTTAGTTCACCCCTCAGGCCCAGAACAGAACTCAGCCCAGGATTAGAATGATCAGTTGTTTAAGATCAAAAGAGCAGCATTTACCCCAGAACAAAGTTCAGAGGGTTGGGGAAGAAGGAGGAATGGGAACAGGAAACAGGGCAGAAGTAGGATGAGTGATGATACCAGAGGGAATTCCAGTCGATGAGTTGAAACAAAGGAACACACACACACACACACACACACACACACACACACACACACACATCTCCCTGAGAGCCCCTGCCCAAATAACATATGCTTATATCTCATTGGCTAGAACATTGTCACCTGGCAACTCTGTCTGCAAAAGACACCGGACAATGTAGTTTTGTTTATTTTTTAAGCTAGGCCCTCACACTGAATCCCTCACTCAGGGGTGTATCAGTAAGGACAAGGGCATACGTAGGAGCCACTAGCGGTGCCTACTGCCTACGGAAACTTGAGTTTCGTTTCCCACACTCTGAAAGCATCCTATTTCACTCTTATACAACCAAAAACTCAAAGAATGTTACAGTTTCCTTAACAGTGTGCTTCCAAACGGCCTTATTCTCTCACTAGGCTGCTTTTTCTTCAAGCACTTCTTTCTTTGAACAGACTTTAACCACTGACCCGGGCCTGGCCCTGAGCTGGGTCTGTGCCTGGCTCTTCATAGAGAGTGTTATAGGGACAGAGGGATCCTGCTCCCCATGAAAAGGTAAGTGCTGAGATACGGCAAGATATAGTGACCCGTGGACGGTTGAGTACAATTGGGCAGCTAACAGTCAGTTTCAAAGTTCAAACTCATCGCCTGCTCTTGGGGGAGAAAGAAAAGGCTATGGATCAGTCTCCTCCATGCAGCCCGGTAAACCCAGTATCAGGTCGCTATGAGCTGGAATCAACTTGCTGGCTTTGGGAATTCATGGGAGAAAGGGGCCCAGGAAGCAGAAGGGATGAGTTGAGAATTGTGGCAGAGACTAAGATCATGCCAGTTGGATCAGAGGGGCCAGGGCATCCCAGGAAGAAAGAACAGCACTGGAGATTAGGGGCCCTGTGGAAATCCCTGCTGAGCGAATTTAGGGAGTCACTGGAAGTTTGGGGGGAATGCAGCGTAACCTGTGTATTGTGTTTACCAGTAGCCAGGTAAGCATTTAAAAAAATCATTTTATTGGGGCACATACAACTCTTATCACAATCCATCCATTCATCCAAGGTAGCCACACATTTGTACATTTGTTGCCATCATCATTCTCAAAACATTTGCTTTCTGCTTGAGCCCTTGGTATCAGCTCCTCATTTCCCCCCTCCCTCCCTGCCACCCCTTCTCATGAACCCTTGATAATGTATACATTATTATTATTTTGTCATGTCTTGCCAGGTAAGCGTTTTACAGGTAATGACACAGCGGGAGGAAGGGGTCCAGATGGACAGGCTAGAGCCTGCGCGCGATCCTTCTGGCAGGTTTCTCCGGTTCTTGCTGAGGTCTGAAACCGAGGGGGAGAGAGACCGCCCGCGGGACCTTCGTGGGTCCCCAGTGTCCCAGGCCGGGCGGGAGCCGCGGCCGCCCGGGCCCTTCCCGGCACTAACTCGGGCCGGAGGGCGCAGTGGGCGCGCGCGGCCCGCAGAGGGCGCCGCCGCCCCGTCCCTCCGCGCGCCCGCCGCCGCCGCCCGGGCCGCCCACCCCGCGGGCGCGCCTCCCCGCAGTCGGAGCCGCCCGGCCCGGGACGCGCTCGCTCCCCGCGCGCCCACTCCTCAGCCGCAGAGCGACGCCGCCCGCTCCTCGCTCCCGCGCTCGCCCTCGGCCCCCGCGCGGTCGCTGTCCCCGCGGCATCGGGTCCAGCTCGCGCCCGAGCGCAGGGAGCCGGCCCGCGGAGCCTCGGGGCCGTCGGCGGACCGCCCGCGCGCTCGGCGCCCGGCTCCGGGCAGAGGGGAGGGCGGCGGTCGGCTGGGGATGGGCGGCCCGGCGGCGCGGCCGGGCGCCGGGGGGCTCTGCGCGCTGCTCCTGGCGCTGGTGGTCGCGGGGACCCCCGCGGGCGCCTACAACCTGGACCCGCAGCGCCCCGTGCGCTTCCAGGGTCCTGACGGCTCCTTCTTCGGCTACGCGGTGCTGGAGCATTTCCACGACAACACGCGCTGGTGAGTGTCCCCGCGGGGCCCGACCCCGGCCCGCTGTCCCCGGGCCCCCCGCCGCCGCCGCCTTTCCGGCCCCGGCCACGCCGCCGTCCCGAGGGGCCGATTTAAATGTCTCCGCGGCGCGCTGCTCGGCCGCGGGGGGAGGCGCGGAGGAGGCAGGGCGCCGGGAAGCCGGGTCTCCAGCTCGGAGTGCGACCCGGCCGGCCCAGCCGGGAGACCCGGGGGAATTGGCTCCGGGCCTGGCAGATCGACCCCGCTGAAGTCTCCCGCTGGCCGCCGAGGAACTCCGCCCCGCCGATCGGGGCCGTCCCGGGCCGGGTCAGCATCCTGACCACGCATCGGGTTTGACTTCTCTGGCCCCGCAGCGCACTGGAAGTGCAGTGGCCCCGGGAGTGGATGGGGTGGGTTAGGGCGCAGGGAGGCGAAGTGGGGCTCACAAGGACCCAGGGTTGGGGAGGCGGGGAGGTGCGTTGGAACTCAGAGAGCCCTCCATGCTATGGACGCAATGCTGAAGGGTGCTTTGGGGGAGCAGCCTGGCCTCATCTCATGGGGGACCCCAAACCTGGAGACACGTCCTAGAAGCGTTAGGAGAGGATTGGGTAGCTTTTTGAAGACGTCCTGGAGTCTAGTTGCTCCCGAGTTGAGCGCCCTCCCAAAGGGTGGCTCTGCAGAAAGCTAGCAGTAACTGAAGAAAGAGAAGCCCCGCTTCAGATGAAGGTGGTGACTTCCCGGAGCACCCCGCAGGACCAGAAGGAACGACCAGTTCCCACTGTCATTGTCCACTGCCTCTTCAGAGCGTTGGACTGGGTAGTTCCTCCATCCAAGCTCTCGCCCCAGTGGGAACACAGGTGACATCCAGTCCGGGCTTGGTTTTCTTCTGGAGGCAAGCAGCGGGCATTGCTGAGAGGGCTGGTTCTACCATTGGACAGAGGTCGATGGAAAAGGGTGGTTTGTGGAGCCCAGTACTGAAACATTCTCGGAAAAATAGTGGGGACTGCGTGGCCTGCCAGCCCATTAACAGTCATGGTGTTTAGGAGCGTCGCTCCAAGAGACCAGCTTTTAAAAGTCCCCCTGTTCTTACCATTTCTCTGGGTTGCTGAGCTTAATGCCAGACTGGTTTTGGCTTTTCCTATCACACTCAGGCCCCCAGGGGAGTGTGGACCTGGTAGGGAGCTCAACCTGGGCAGACCAGGCAGTGAACACAGCCCCCAGCCTTTCCCTGGGGGTTTCCAGACCAAGCACCCAGCACGTGGAAAGAACTGTCAAAAACAGAAAGGCTGCTTGGGCAGAGGGCTGCTGGTGCCCTCTGGGGTCGCCCACAGTGAAGCAAGCACTGGGATGGGGGGGCAGGGGCAACTGAGGGTGTCCAGGGTCCTTTACGTGCAGGAGGGAGAGGTGCCAGGACCTCCTCCCCTGGTCTGGATGGGTAGAGCCAAGAGGGAATCTAATGTTCAGGCTGCTTTGAGTCTCTCGCTCTTGTTTCTGTCTGTCTCGGTTCTCTCTCTCCACACTAGTTCAGGGGATTTGGCAAGTACAGGAACAGACTACCAGGCTTAAACACAGGGAGGGTTGTGGGACTGGGTAGTAGTATTGGTGCAGGGCCAGTGGGTGGAGGACAGGCATTCCAGGTGCCTTGGCTCCTCGCCAGTCCTCCCTGCTTCTGATAGACCCAGCGCCTCTTTGTAGTGGGGGCCCTTCCCCATGCCCTCTGAATGACCAACTACTCGCTACCGAAATCGCCCCAAAAGGAATCGTCCCCTCCCATCCATTGCTGTCAGTTTGACTTGTGATTAGCTGCTGTTAAGTTGGCCCCCAACCCATGGGGACCCCTGACTCATGGGGTCCTGAGACTCATGCTGATGCCCGCCCCTCGCTGTGGAACAAGATGCGGGGCTGCAGATTGGACCCCTGTGATCTCAGGGGTTTTATTGGCTGAGTTTTGGAGGTAGATTTTTTGGAAGTCGATTTAGAACCCAGACTTCTTAGTTTTCCCTCGTCTGGAAGGTTTCCTGAAACCTGCTCACCGTCAGAGCAACCTGCAAGCTCCCACTGACAGATGAACTGGGGCGGTGTGTGGGGGGGGCGGGGAGGTGTGGTGGTGGCGGCGGCGTATACATGAGGTGCACTGGCCGGAAAAGGGGTCTTGGGCATGGGAGGCAAGGATTCTGCCATTGGATCCTCAATGTCCTCTAGTTTTGTCTTTAAGTTTTCCTTTTCTTTGTGCTTTCTGTATCCTTCCATCTTTTGTTTCCAATCCCTGCCCCCTTTTTCTTCCCCGAATAACCCTTTCTTGCCTTTAGAACATGACTGTTCTTTCCTGCCGACTGTGTTGTTCAGTCTTGGAAAGGTGACCTTCCCAGGAAGAGACTTCCACCGTCTCCTTCAAACAAAACACTCATGGCCATCGAGTGGGTGCCGACTCATAGCAACTCTACAAGACAAGGACGGCTGCTGTGACTGTTTACGGGAGGAGAAAGCCCTGTCTTTCTCCTGAGGAGAAGCTGGTGGGTTTGAACTGCTGACCTTATGGTAGTGGCCTGATGCATAGCCACTGCACCACCAGGGTTCCTGATTCCCTCTTTCTTGACGTTCCCAGTGACTGACTTACTAGGAGGCTGATGAAGTTGAAGGAGCCCTGGTGGTGTAGTGGTTACTCATTGGGCTGCTAACCATAGGTCAGCAGTTCAAAACCACCAGCTGCTCCTCAGGAGAAAGACAGGGCTTTCTACTCCTGTGAAGAGTTAGAGCTGCCTTGGGAACACATGGAGACCGGTCTACCTTGCTGTGAGTCAGCACCAACTCGATGGTCGTGAGTGTTTTGCTTGAAGGAGACCGTGGAAGTCTTCCTGGGAAGGCCACACTGCTAAGTTCAAAGCCACCAGATGAGGCTTTCTTCTCCTGTAAAGAGTTAGTGTGAGAAACCCACAGGGCAGCTCTACCCTTCCCTCTAGGGTGGCTAGGAGTCAGAATCGAGTCCGTGGTCGTGAGTTTGAGACGAAGCTAAGGCAGGAGTTTGAAATGCAGCAAATCCCCTCAACTGCCTAGGTCCCTGCCAAGACGGTGTGCCTAATTTTGTACTCATCTGTTACATTTTTACTTTGATTAAACATAACCTCACCAAATTGATATGCTCCAGGCCCTCTGGAGTCTGGGTTACTTAGCTGTCAACTCTAGAGATGACTGATGGTCCTAGTGACCCATCATTCGTCTCCTCCTCCCAAAGACTACATAGGTTGTTTCGAGTTATTCACGATGATCAACAACAGCTGGAGTAAGCATCCTTCCAACTGGATCCTCACAGACATCCTTAATTATTTCCTTGAACTAAATCCCAAGGCTAAGGCTTGTTGGGTCAGAGAGGATGGGGCCTCTGGGGCATTTTCTCTGTGACACCAAAGTGCCCATAGAGCCAAAGTGGGCATGTTAGAGACATTCATGAACTCACTCGGCCCGAAGTCCGGGAGCCCCTTACCAAAGGGCTCTGGTACAAACCCACAGGACCCAGGCCCATGGCATCAACAAACTCACAGGGACCCAGTAGGCTGTGTGAGACTTTGTCCATCTTTCCAGTGAGGGAGCAGGCAGTCTCCTCTTTCATGAAGGCGAGCTGCAAACATCTAAATGAGAGCGGGAGGTATGGCAGGAAAGGGAAAAAGGATATGTTGAAACCTTGAAAGGAAAAGAGGACCAAGGTAATTAGACCTTGTACCTGTGCCTTTCTTCTTGAGGAGGAAGGACTCTTTGGCTCTTCAATTCAGAATTTTGTGGTTTCATTGTTTCATGCTGATCAATCACCCCTAATACATATGAGAGGTTGTGTTGATGAATGGCTAGGCCTGGAAGGAATGTGCTGGAAAGGTCAGGGTCAGACTCTGGCAGTGTGGAATACGAAGGTGGATGAACTGAGGGGACTCTGTGTTAAGGGAACTCCGGTGCCTACTCTGAAGCATATGTATGTTGTGTGTTTATGTGTGTGTGTGTGTGAAATTAGTACCTCCTCTCCATTCCCATAAGGGGCTCTGGTATCACTTTGGGTAATCATTGGACTGTTAACTAACCGCAAGGTCAGTGGTTTAAACTTACCAGCCGCTTCATGGGAGCAAGATGAGGCCATCTGCTCCCATAAAGAGTTACAGCATTAGAAACCCTATATAAGGTCGCTACGGAATAGACTCAATGGCAGTGGATTCAGGGGTGGGGTGGGGGAGGGCAGGGCACAATCTACTTTTATAATCTTGTTTCACCAAGCCTGGTGACTCTGAGTCCAGCTTCTGCAGTGGTATCACACTGAGAAGGGAGCCCTAGGCCAGCCTCTTTCAGCAGGCTAGGCTTGAGTTGTCCCTGTGGCCCCCTGGTCTGGGTGGACCAGAACATCCTGGGCAGGGTCACAGATAATGTTTTGCCAACTTGGATAGCCACAATCAAGTGACTCGGTTTCTTCTTTTCCATCAACCCAGAGGGTGTCTGCGGAGCTTCCTCTCCTCCCCTCCTCCCTCCCCGGGTCTTTGGGGTGTCTTTGAACCGCAGCGGTGGGTGCCAGGGACATGGACAAAGCTGATTTCTGTCCCCCTCCCATAGACACGGGCTGGTTTCTCAGCTGCAGGCTGACAGCTGTAACACCCTGTGTTATAAATAAATGCAGTGGCCGGCTGCTGTCCAGGCTCTCAAAGCTAGCTGCTTCCCACCGGTCCTCCCTGCCCCTCAGCACTGGGATCGGAAGTGCTTGGTGTATTGGCTTCCTCTCTGGTGATGCACTTCCTGCCCCATCTGGGAGATGGTCAGACACACATGCATGCATAAGTGCACACACACACACACACACACACACACACACACACACCACGGCTGTGCTCTCAGTCAGGTAAAGAGTAAATGCTCAGAAACGGAAGGGGCCCCAGGTGTCTGTCGTTGTCAAGGTTGTCCGAGCAGCCTTCAGGGAAGGGTAGGTTGCAGGGAGGCGCCCCACCCAGAGGGAGAGCAGTGTCTTCTGTTTGCATTAAGGCTGAGCCTGAAAAGAAGAAGCCACACCGTTTTGCTGCACAGCCTAGTCCTGTGGCGACTGATTAACCAGATGCATCGCGGTTGGCATCACCGTGAATAAACATGAACCGAGAGTGAGCGCACAGTTCCTCACACACACATTGCCCATGTTTTCCGTGCTTGAAGCTATACGTGGCTGGTGGTTTCCACGCTGGACGGCACCGAATGGTTCTGTTCTTGCGGAAGGTGTGGTTAAAGGGAGTATTTTAAGGGAAAGAGAAATACAAGAAGAAAAAGCCATCCTTAGCATAGATGAGTATTAAAACAGGGGCGGGGTGCTTAACCTTAACGAAAGTGTAATGATGGGCTCTCATTTCCTCTGGGAGCTCAAGAAGGAAACATTGGGTCCCAGTCTGAGACCAAGAAGGTTATTTCTTGCGGCCTCAGAAACCAAAGCCCTTGAGTGGATTCTGACTCTTAGTGACCCTCTAGAACAGAGACTGTCACTCTGTACAGGATAGGAAGCCCCATCTTTCTCCTGCAGAGAGCTGGTGGTTCTGAACTGCTGACCTCGCGGTTTGAAGGCCAGTGCATCAGGGAGAGAGGGGGATACTGTGGGTTCCTGTGTGGGAGAGGCTTGTCCTGGGGCAGCCACAGCTTGTTCAGAGGGGCAGGAGGAAAACCCTGTGGTGGTAGAAAGTTCTAGGTGGGGGAATCCTAAGATCACAAGAGTGTTCCAGGGGCTGGCCTTTTGTTGTCCTGACTGCTCATCTTTGAGCGCACACCCAGAAAGCGTGGTGGTGCCCCTGCCCCTTCTCAGAACCTTTATGGTGGGGGTCTTTGCTGACTCCTCCTGCCCCCTGCCAGGCTTTTTTTTGTGTGGGGGCGGGCATTGTCACTCCAACCCCCAGTCTGGATCTTCAGGACATGGTGCTGTCAGAACTCATTCCTGCTTCTCCCTTGCCCTGCCTTCTCAAGCTTTCTGGAAGGGATGCTTTGTTTGTAAGACCTGAGTTCAGAGGCGGTTGGTGTGGGAGGGCTTGGGGGTACCCTGAGGGCTGCTTCCAGCTATTCCTCTGAAGCTCTTTAGAAACTGGTGAGGGTGCTGTTTCCTGATCTACTGCTGCACACCCAGCTGAGGGCAGCGCCTGATCACTTGCCCACCCCAGGGAGCTTCCAGAGCAGAAGACAGCTCTGCTCAGCAGGTCCTTACTGGCCAGTGTGAGCCTGTGAAGGTCCAGGCTGCAGCCAGCCCCAATGCCCTGTGACGTGTTGCTGCATCTCCTCCAGATAACTTCTACTGTGATTTGTCTGGGGGTGGAAAATGTTGCTTTTACATTTCTCAAAGGCAGCCAAGATGGTCTCTGAAATAATTTGCTTTCAAAGGAGTTGCATGTAACTTAGAAGGAAGGAAAAAACAAAACAGAACAGCTAAATATGAAACCCAATCAGCCAGTCTTTGTCAGGGTGTTTCAGAACACAATATATATTCTGCAGTTGAGTCTTTGCACCAGCCTGGTGAGTGGTGCTCAGGTGTCAAGGAACCGAAGTTAAACAGGATTCTCTGCCTGGTCTGAAGTGGCCCTCTGACATAGGGGTCGGTGCCCATCTGAGTCTGTTCAAGCCAGAGAAGTGCTCCTGGCGGTGTTGGGGATGAATGGTGGTAAAGCACTCACTCACCTGCTAACCAGAAGGTGGGCAGTTTGAACCCACTACCTGCTCTTCGGGAGAAAGATGCCGCAGTCTGCACCCCTAAAGTTTTACAGCCTTGGAGAGCGAGTGGGGCAATCCTACCCTGTCTTACAGCACTGCTATAAATTGGAATAACCCGACATCTATAGGTTTGCTATTTCAGTTTAATGTCTGTGTCAGTCTGTCCTGCTGAGGTGGCTTGCATGTTGCCATGATGTTTGGATGTTATGTCACGATATTTCAAATACCAGGAGTGGTACCCAGGAAGGCAGGTCTCAGCAGTTTCCAAACTAAGACAGACTAGGAAGAAAGGCCTGGTGTTCTACTTCTAAAAATTCTAAAAATCTGTAAACTCAACTCACTGCTGTCTAGTCCTGGGGGTGGCAAACCTTTGAGGGGCAGAGCCAATCCTGTCCCTCAGAGCAATTTAAAAATTATTTGAGAGCCATAGTATATATTTACCAATCAAATCACTATTATCCAAATAATATCCTTTAAATGAAACCATGAGTTTTATTTCCATTTTCAATTTTACTTAAGAGCTGCAGGTATGTCCTGGAGGAGTCACATTATGGCTCAGGAGCCTCAATTTGCCCACCCCTGGTCTAATCGATTCTGACTCCCAGTGACCCTATAGGACAGGGTAGAACTGACCCTTGGGTTTCTGAGACTGTAACTCCTTATGGGAGTAGAAAGCCTCCTCTTTCTCCTGCAGAAAGGCTGGTGGTTTTGAACTGCCGACCTTGAGGTTAGCAGCCCAATGTGTAACCTGCTACACCACCCAATGAAAAGCCTATGGATCACAACAGGGTATGGTCTGATGTCCTGCTGGAAAAAGAGCGCTCTATTCAAGGAGGCACTCCGTGTACCCAGTGATCCAAATGTGCAGGTGAGCTCATTAACAGTCGTGAACATGGTGTAGGACTCAACATGTTAAGAGCCATGAACATGGCGTAGGACCGAACGTGTTAACGACCTTGAGCATGGCATAAGCCTGGGCCAAGTTTCCAGCTACTGTATGGAGGAAGCAGGACTGGGCAGGGAGGGAGGGGTGCACCCCCGGATGCAGATCGGACCCCATCTCAGCCCTCAAGGGAGGCAGGCAGTCTCCCCACTTTCCCTCCAGCTTCAGCGCTTTGCCGGGGCTGAGAGCCCCGCCAATGCAGCGGGTCCTGCAGGGGCTGCAGCAGGAGGCTGAGGCTGACTGCGCTGGGCGATGCAATGCAGCACCAGTGCCCCCCCTTGGAGCCCGGATGGACTGAGCTGCAGCCAGAGCTTGAGGCAGGCGGGGCCTCATTGTACCTTTGCTCCCCCTTGTTGCACTCAGCACATGGTTTTAGGGTCGCATGGGGGCTGTTGGAACGGACCCACTACAGCGGACCCCAGAGTGCTGGTATCAGCAGACTCAGAGGGTGTGGGAGTCCCAGGTGAGGGAGTGGCACCTGTCCAAGGGCCACCAGGTGCTGGTGAGCGCCCACTAGAGGGGCCAGCAAGATGGTGCACCGAACCCGGTGAACCATAAACTTTTTAAGCAAGCAAGTTTGGCGACCCCCCCCCCCCATACAGACTAGTCTTTTACTGTGATCTTCCTACTGGGATAGAAGGGAGACTTAAGAAGTGGAAGTGAGTCCAAGACCCAGGAAAATTCTAGAGCAGTGGTTCTCAACCTGTGGGTTGCGACCCCTTTGGGGGTTGAACGACCCGTTCACAGGGGTCACCTGATTCATAACAGTAGCAAAATGACAGTTATGAAGTAGCAACGAAAATAATTTTATGGGTGTGGGGGGCGGTTACCACAACGTGAGTAAAGGGCCTCAGTAATTTAAAGGTTGAGAACCGCTGCTGGATTCTAGAGTCTGAAACCACAAGCTTACTAGGTCCCCAGAACCTTTTCCTTCCCGCTCCCCACTTCCGCTTTCCATCAGTATCCTCTTCTTCCTCTCTCCTTTCTCCTCCCCCTCCTCTTCCTCTTGTCCCCCTTCCTCTCTTCCTCCCCCTCCTCTAACCCTCCCTCCACTCCATCCCTCTTTCCTTCCTTCCCTTCCCTCCCCCTCCCCTTCCTCATCTTTCTCCCTCCCCCTTTCTTTCCTTCCTTCAGTTTTGAGAGCAGAAAGCATTTTTGTTGTGAGTTTCCCGGGGTGGGGTAAACAGTTGCTGGACGTTCCCAGAGGTGCCTCAGTAGAAAGATCTGTCAGTCTGCGTCCGAAAAACCAGCCGTTGAAAACCCCCTTCTGCACAGTTCCACTGGGGCACATGAGAGGTCGTCGGGGGTCAGCAAGTCGAAAGAAAAAGCAGTGCGTTCCAGTCGGCAGAACAACAGTTAGCCAAGCCCCTCCGACTCACTCCCTGCTCGGTACTGTCCAACTCCCCACAATTCCCTCCTGTGGACCGACCCCGGGTCCCAGCAGCTCCCTGAGCCTCCTTTCCTTTGCCTTGCTAAGCAGAGTGGACGGCAGAGCCAGGCTTCATCCTCAGCTGGCGGGCCTTGGGCCTGGACCTTTGTCCCCCAAACTCGACTGCCTCTCAGATCAGGCATTTGAGTGTGGGGCTTGCATGCCCCCCAGAGCCCTGTCTTTGAGGTTCTGTCCTGCCCGGTTTTGCTGGAAAAGTTTTGGAACTCCCCCCCACCCCAGGCCATTCTTTGTAGGTGCTCTCTCGTGATTCACTTGCTACCTGTAGGGAATGTGAGAGGTCTTTCTGCTTTCTTGGTGGAGCCCCTTGATCCCTGTGTGGCCGGTGGACTCTCAGGGACATTTGCAGGGCCCCCTCCGACGTGTTAAGACAGAAGGGTCTAGGAGAGACAGGTATTCCTGAATATCCCGTGTGTCCACCCTAGCCTCTAGGGCCCACTTTTGCTCTCATTTCCCCATCCGTTTTGTTGCCCTGCCGTGCACCCCCACTTATTTAAGAAGCTCTGCTTGGAGAGCAGATGGCCGATGTAGCCCTGGTGGCCGCTCCTCGACTGTGTCTCTATGAAGCAGCCGTTGTCAGGCTCTCTGTGCCCGTGGCTGACAGGATGTGAGAGAGGAGCACAGATGTCTCCAGATATCTGAACATAAAAGGGCCCGGGTCTAATCTCCAGCTCAGTGCCTCCGTTGATGTGTTTAAGACTCTCCCACCCTTTCCCCCAGTGACTAGGGAAAAACTGCCTCACTGCGCACAAAGCCACCTTGCTGGTGTGTAGCAGACACCCAAAGGCAGGGCTGTGCAGGGTGGTGCAGGCTCTCGGCACCTCTTCTGTACCAGGGTGGGTCCCAGAGAGAAGTCCCAGCCTTGGGAATGGGCCTTTCCTGCCAGATCCGGGCTGTCCGTGGTGAGAGGCGGCCATATTGGGGGCTCCAACATCAGCCGCCCCTACCCCGCTAGCCTGCCTTCCTCACCCCCACTGAGGAGCTGTGGGCGCATGGCAAGTGACAATAGCTGTTCGCTCTTCTGTCAGAGGTAGTAAGAGTCGTTCTTCCACCAGGCGGGTGAGGACGGCTACGAAGATAACAGGCACTTGATGCATGTGAGGAGCCACTTCCATTGAAAGGAGCCCAGCGTTGTTGTGCTGCACTGGGCTGCTAACCACAAGGTCATCAGTTTGAAACCACCAGCTCCGAGAGAGAGAAAGGCAAGGCTTTCTGCACCTGTAAAGAGTGACAGTCTTGAAGACCTACCCTGTTCCTTCGGGTTTTTAGGAGTCGGAATCCACTTGATGGCAGTGAGTGAGTTTCCGTTTCTATCATTAAGGAACCTGGCGGCTCAGTAGTGGGTCACACGAACCTCCAACCACCCACAGGAGACAGTGAGACTTTCTGTTCCCATGGAGACGTACAGCCTCAGAAACCCACACGGGCAGGTCTGCCCTATCCCATAGTGGCCTGCTGAGTCTGAATCGCCTTGATGGCAGCGAGTTCTAGTATAACTTGGATCTGACTTTCAAACATCTGTCTCCTGATACTGATTATTCATTTTTATCTGGACTTGATCCGCTAAAAGAGTTTGCACTCACTTGTTCATTCGCTCATTTATCGAATGTTGGCGTGCCTGACTGAGTTCAAGGAGCCTAGTGGCACAGTGGTTAAGCACTTGCCTGAGAACGGAAAAGGCAGCCCTTTGAGTTGCTGTACAGGAGGAAAGACCTGACAGTCTGCTCTTGTCGAGGTGGCCAGGAAAGCCCCGGGGGAAGTTCTGCTCTGTTAGCTAGGTCACCAAGAGTCAAGATCAGCTTGGGGGCCCATGATGACATCAGCACAGACTACAGAGGTGATTGAACTCTTCTTTCAGATCAGGCCTTGAACACTTTACTCTCACCATACCTAAGTTGGCTCATTTAATCCGAGGCCATGGGGCGGTGGATGCTACATCTGTCCTGCTCTTCCTTCTGTTGGTTCTTGCAGAGGCTTGAGGTGGGTGTGAGGCCACCCAATTAAGGGAAGCTCTGGCTCCCATCTCAGGCTCTTGGTAAATCAGGAAGGCAGGTCTGTAGTTGAAAAGGGTGGTGATGTCTGTAAGGATTTAGACATCCTTACATCCTTAAGGAGGAGGAGATGGAGATGGGAGGATGGAGATGGGAGGATGGAGATGGAGATGGGATGAGATGCTGCAGGTGATGAAGATGAAGTAGTAAATGTAAAATACCAACTTATTTGTTATGGAGAAGACAATCCTAAGAAGCCAACAGCAAGCCTGGAAGGCTTTTCCTCGGGTATACCAGAGGAGAACTTGCCACCCTCTGGGTGAGACCATTCTTCCCTCAAGACTCCTCCCCACCCCTACCCCGACCTCGCCACCTGCATGTTGGACCCTGTTGAAAGCTTTTGTCCTGGTTGCTGGTGAGATTCCTCAGAGGGACAGAAAGGAGACTGGTTATCTTGTTCTGCTCCTGGGGGTTTCCTGTTCACTCCGTGCTCACAGTCCTTTTGCCACGCCTCCTCTAGCAGCTGCACCCCCTCAGTGCCTTTGCCAAGACCTGAGCCCCTGGGTAGAGCACTGACTTCTGAGGACCCTCTACTCCCTGACAGGGTGATGGCAGGGAGGGGCATGTTGCCTTTCCAAGGTGGGATGCAGTCTGCACCCCTGTTTCCTGGGTGGGCACGGAACTCCACAGTGTTTCCTGGATCACACCCCTTTCTTGACCCTTCTTTACTCCAGCCTAGGCTGCTGTGGTGGGTGATGGGCTGCTAACCGCAAGATCAGCAGTTCAAAACAACCAGCATCTCTGTGGGAGAAAGATGGGACTTTCTACTCCCATAAAGAGTTACAGTCTTGGAAACCCACAGGGGCAGCTCTCCCCTGTCCTATAGGTCGCTGTGAGTCAGCATTGACTCCAGGCTGAGTTTGAGGGACCCATGGTGCTGGTATGGGAGTGACGGGAAATGGCAGAAATAACAATGGCTGTCATCGTTTTGGGATGCCAGAAGTCGGCACAGCGAGTCCAAGTCATTGGCCAAGGTTATCCAGCAAGTGTATTGCAGGGGTTTGAACCCTAGAGGGTTGACTATGGAACCCCTGCCTTATGCACCATGGTGCAAGCTAATCTGGCTCCTGTCAGGTTGCTCTGCTGGCCCCCTCCAAGCTCTTGCCCCAGAGCCCTAGGGAGAAAGGAGAGACACCTGGATTCCTCCTGTTTGAGCTCTTCTCTCAGTTCTTGGGGGATGAAAGATCCTACCCTACTCTCTTGCAAGTCAGGTCCCCAAAGCACTTAGCTGTCTGCCCTTACCTTGTATGTCTCTCCCCAGCTACATGGTACATTTGTTTTTAGCTTTGTTTTAAAGACAACGAAACTGAGGTAGGGTTGGAAAACCTGGGGAACTTTCTCAAGGTCATACATTGAGAGAGAGGCTGTCCCAATGCTAGGTGTGAATGGTCTTTTAGGATTCTTTCTTCTATCCACTACAACTCTCTCATGTTAGAGCTCTCAGTAAGTTTGTGGACCGGGTATATCAGCAGAAAGGAAGGAGGAGAGTAGGTAGCTAGAGGAGTCATAGGAATAGTTCTCAGCTGTAGAGTTGGATTTTGGGATCGAACTTGGAAGCAATGAATGAGTGATGGTGGTACCACAGCCTGGTTCCTTTCAGAAGGGGCATGCCTCCTCTTAATGATGTGTCTACTGTCTGTTTCAACAATACTGATGGCCAACAAGCCACCCTAAAACCCTGTGCTCCAAACACCTCCTGTTTATTAGCTCATGGTTCTATGGTTGGCAGTTGGGTGGGTTCAGCCGGATGGTTCTTCTGCTCTCAGCTGGGCTCACTCATGCATCTGTAGGCAGCTTGAAGGTGGGGATGATGCACAATTACCACTGCTTCATGCGTCTCTCATCCTCTGCAGGTTAGCTTGGCCTTGTATACCTGACAGGCTGGGAAGGGTACCAAGAAAAATCTTCAAGGCTAGGCTTGAAAGCCAAATCTTGCTCTTTCTGCTATATTCTGTTGGTCAATGCAAGGTATAGGCTGAAGGAAGAGAGGGAAAAAGCACATTCTAGTTATTATTATTGATGGGAAAGGCTACCATTCACATTGAAAAGGGCGTGGATATAGGAGGATGGAGAATTGTGGCCACATTTGCAATCGTCTATTGGTGATACAAGCATCCTGGCCACCTCAGGATTCCGATACTCAGCTGAAGGTCTTCACAAATTTCTGTCCAGCACACCAAGAAAGGGTCCAGTGTTTTAAAGACCTGTGAGCTCTTGGCAAGGAGTGGAGCAGGGAGAAGTTGGGGCCGAGGCAGTTGACTTACTGCCCAGCATTCTAACAGCTTGTGAACACTTCCTTTGTACGGGGGACTGTGGTAGGTGCTTTATAAACATCACGTCTTCAAACCTTTCAAGAACCCCTGATTAGGTGTAGACTTTTCCCCTCCTGTTTCACGGAAGAGGAAAACCGAGGTTCAGAGTAGTTCAGGAACTTGTGCAGAGTCACACAAGCTTGTCAATCTTAGAAGCGGGATTTGAACTCAGTGTCCTTGTCAGTGTTCCTGATACTTCATCATCCGGATGATCTTGTCCTCCAAGTTAAGAATCTGGATGGAATTATTAATTCTAAAACCCTAGGAAGAAATACCTATCCGTGACTCAGCACCGGGAGCCTCAGTTTCTCCATATGTAGAATGAGAAGCCTTCCCGGTTCCCCATCTCCCATGAGCAAGTGTGGGGTTCCTCAGGCAGTGAGGTGTCCACCCTGTGCCATCGGAGGGGCTCCCCTGACACCAGCTGTCCCTCTGCTCAAGCCCTGCCCTTTCCTGCCCAGCCAGGAATGTGGGGCCATTCCTGGAGCTTCACCACAGGAGACACACAGTGATTGAATTCAGCTCTTGTAACCCAACTGTGGCTCCCAGGGGAAGCATTGGCTTCCGGATCAAATGCATGAAAGCAAATCTAATGGGCTTAAGGTTTTTAATCCCCAGTTGTTGTCCTGGGCCTGACTGTAATTTCGCTTGAGGAATCCTGGCTGTGGCTTAGGGGAGAGGGTGGGAGGGAGCCTTCCAGACATGGTCAGTTGAGAGCTTTCCTCCTGGAAGGCCACTGTGGGCCCACTCGCTCTAGCCCTGCTCTGTGGGAAATCGGAAATCTGCCTGCGGATTGTTCTCAGAACAGGAGAGCTAGGCTCAGAACAGGGAGGTGGCCAGAATGGAGGCTTTGCCTCCAGCTGCATGACACACAGGTCAACTGAGGAAATGACTGTATTGGAAAAAAAATGGTGCTATAAACAGCTCAACACAGGACATTTATATGTAGGACATTTAACCTGTCACAATAGGGACTGAACGGGCCAGGAAAGAGCACACCCTTGCACTTGGGCACCGAGTAACCTGCAGGGACACTCAGCACATTATCCAACACCTCTGGGTAAATGCAGACAGGGCTTCGAGCGTTTGCCGCTCCACCCCAGATGCACTGGGCACATACGAATCACCTGGGGTTCTTGCTAAATGTAAAGTTCGATTCAGTGTCTTTGGGGTAGACATGCAAATTCTCAGCCATCAGGGGACTGAACCAGATGGAGTTTGGGGTCAAAGACACACAAAACTGCCTGGCAGGATTGTCCCAAGAAAGAAATCAGATAACTCACGGACTTCCCACGTACCTTCAGTGGGCAAGGGACAGATTGCCCCTCCATTCCCAAATAGGCGAGTGAACTATTCATTAAAAGAGACCTCTGCTTAAGAAGCCGACTGCGATTCTTTTGGGGCTACTGGAGACTGATGGGGGTCAGTTCTAAACTGAAGCCTATCTTTTGACATAACGGAGCTTCCAAATCAGTCATAAGCTTTCAGGCTGCCCACTGCGTCTCCTGTCGGTTTCTTCAGGAGATAGCCTATTATGTACACTTTAGAGAGAGGATCCTCATTCCCCACTGGCCTCCTTTTCCTCCTCTTTAAAATGCAGGGTGTTGATTGGGATGGGCTTGGGTGAATGTGTACACAGTGGAAGTGTCAGTATCCCTCCTAGAGCTACTTACTGTGAAGATTAAATACTGCCTCACATGAGCGGAGCCTAGTCCCTGCCCACCGTTGAGTGCCTAAGCCATGCTGTGCTTCAGGTAGGCATTTGATTTGGGCATGAATTATGCCCTGCTCAACCTTGGCACTAGCTTTGGGGCGCAGTGCCTTGGAGGTAAGCTCTCTAGGGTCCACTGTTGACTTGATTGGCCTGCAGATTGTTGTCTCTGAACCTTGACCAGTGGTCCTGTCTGAAATTTCCAGATGGAGGATGCCAATTTGGGAGGCTCATTAGAGGAAGAGCGTGGAGTTTCTTGTGGCTATTTCCCTCCCTCTGTCCATCAGGAAGGGTGCCCTGCGGGTGCTGTGGATTAGGCGTCAGGCAGCTAACTGCAAGACAGGTGGGCAGTTCAAACCCACCAGCTGCTCCCAGGGAGAATGACGAGGCCGTCTGCCTGCTAAGGTGCCCAGCTTCGGAAACGCCACTTGATGTCAGAACTGACCCGATGGCAGTGAGCGCGGCTTGGCGAATATAACACGCTAAGAACTGCAGCGTTCTGAGTGAATGAGCAGATTCTAAATTGACCCTGAAGTTTTTATTCCCCCACCCACTTGGGTGGGATAGGAGAACCTCGCGTTCATACCGGCCCCCAAATGAGTATGATCCTTCTTCATCAGTGGAGGTACTTACTGCGCACGTTTGTCCTGGTGGCGCCGTGGTTACACTTTGGGCTGCCAACTGCAAGGTCAGCTCAAAGCCGTGCAGTGGGAGACGGACAACGCCTTCTACTCCCGTAAAGAGTTACAGCCTCGGGAATCCACAGGGGCCGCTCTACCCTGTTCAAGAGGGTCCGTGAGTCGGCATCGACTCGATGGCAGAGTTTGGTTTGGAGTCACCTGGGGCCTTATTAAAAGGTGGGTTGGGGATGGGGCAAGGGTCTGCCTTTCAGTCTTGCTCGTGGGTGTCCTCAATGCTGTTGGTCGGAGGACCACACTTGGCGCCCTCGGGACGGTAAGGCTCAGCTTGATGATTGATTGTAGGGGGCCTGCTGCTGCTGGGGCACCGGGGCCCTTTGATACAGACACCCTCGTGCTGCTGCCCAGAGCGGAGGAACCTCTTGTCAGGGTCTTGTTAGCAGTGAGAGGAGAGGCTGTGGGGGGGCGGGGGTGAGCTGTCGAAGTGGCTGTGATGTCTCTTTCCAACTCGGAGGATAAGGAGAAAGAAAGCAGATGGCATCTTTTCAGTGGCTTGGCTTGCCCTGCACCCTGAGCCCCTGCCTGGAATCTCGCTATCTCTAGGGATCCAACAGGCGAGCAGCCAGGCGAATTAACTTCAGATAGACATGCTCTTTGCACTCGTTAGCCGGCCCCAGGCTGCCTGGCCAGCGGCCTAGGTAAAGAGCTGCATGGGCTTCGGAGGAAGCCACCGTGTCCTGTCAACACACAGATGCTGCCCTGCTCCCAGGCCCCCCAGGAGCGCCCTGCACACGTGCACACACACGGCTGCCTGTCCAGTCCCCCGGCCCAGGATATGGGCAAAGCCCTCTTTTCTGACCACTGATTAGAAGTTTGGGGGGACGGGGGCGGGGGTGGGCAGCCATTGCTGTTAGAGTCATTGTATACCTTGGGTGAGGAAAGAAAAAAAATCACTCAGAAGATCTTGCTTCCACTTCAGGTTTTTTAATTAGTCCCCCCCCCCAAAAAAAAATCAGTGTTTCTACTCCTCTAAAGAGTTTCCATCTGGGAAACTCACGGGGCAGTTCCGCCCTGTCCTATAGGGTGGAGATGAGTCGAGTGGACTCAATGGCAGTGACTTTGAGTCTCGTGTTGACATTTCCGATCATCTGCACCTTTGTGTTGAACAGTTTACTCATCAACCACCCCCCACCCCACCCAAGAGCTGACCCTCCCCCTGTCTGGATTTCTCTTCTTGTGAATGCCTCTCTTCCAGCTTACCCCGTGCAGACCTGTCAACTGTCCAGCCCTTCCTTGATTCCGCCCCTCCCACCCCCCATGAGATTTGGATAGGAACCTGGGGTAGCGGCCCTGACTGAAGTGGCCAGAGCTCTGGTGCACACATAGGGCTCTGTAGAGGAATGGCTAGTGGCTTCTTGTGACCGTTGGCCTGCCCCGGTTGGTGTTTGTGGGATTCCCTTAGCATGAATTGCAAGTGCCTTTTATTCCTTGTGCCTGGAGCTGATGTGAGCGTTTGGAGCCGGTTTGGGGAGAGCTTGCGGACGGTTTCAGCAGTGGGGTGATGGCAAGCTGCTAATTCTTCTCACCTGTGAAAACAGGACTGCCGTTACAGAGAGCCACGCCGGGCTTGCCCCTGTCGGTCTAAAGCTCGGCCCTAGCAGCAAGGGGGACTCAGATCCCGCCATGTGGCTTTCTTCTCCTTCAAGCCGTACTTGGGGGGGGGGGGGTCCGTGGGTATTAAAGATGGTGAATTCGAGCAGCCGAGGACCAGCCTTGCTGCCCTGGGGTGGGTGGCAGAGGCACTGTGGTCTGTCGTGCTTCTGCTTGGGGCTTTTGTTGTGGCCCACCATGAGGACACCACAGAGGCACTAAGTGACCTGGGAGAGCCTGGAGGGATAGCTTCCAGACCATTCCTGAGAAGGGGCAGAGCATCCAGCTGCCCTCATGACGGTGGGGCAGGCTCTTTGGACACCCCGGCCAGGCTGCCTTCTCTGAGCTTCCACACACAGCCTTCAGGACTGACCAAAAGAGGAGCAGCTCCAGCAGGTGGGTCTCCCTGGCTCAAAGATCCCGTGTGTCATGGCGGGGCCCTGGAGGGCCCTTCCTCTGGAGTCCAGCACCACGGTGTGTCTGCAGCCAGATTCGTGTGGGTTCCCATGTGGGCATGGCCAGCCTTTTTGGAAGACCTGTTTGAAGCCTCAGGCTTCTGCCGTATGGCCTAGAGGGCCACCTTGTCTGTCCACTGCATTTAGCCAGCCAGAATGTTGGTAGGTGGCAAGGTCATTCTGAATCAAAGGTTGGGGTGACTGGGTGATTGATTGAGACCCCCCAGGTGCAGGTAGTTTTTGGAACAGGGTGAGGGGAGCCTGGGTGTGCTTCCCACACACCTGGGGGCAGCATAGGGTCATCTCACTGTTGCTGGTCACCTTTTCCAAGAGAACTCACTGGACAGGGCATTCTATTCCCAGGCACACGGAGGGGACATACTTTTCTGATGTGCCTCAGTCTTACTCTCTAGAGGTGTAGGTGTTTACTAATGGGTGACTATTTAGTCCCCCGCGCCTCTGTGTCTCTGCAGACAAAAGCGTTGCAAAATGACTGTTGTTGAACTATCTGGAGGAAAAACAACGGGACCAACAGTTCCGGGGGGACTTGGGGTGGGGGGGTTGAGGGAGTAAGGAAGTGGTGTTAACAAACACAGGGACAAGGGAGCAACATGGGACCCAAAATGGTAGAGAGGGGGGAGTGGCAGGCCTGGTGGGGAATGATCAAGGGTAAGGTTGTGTAGAGAAGAGGTATACTCTAGCCCAGGTGGTGACGAAGCATGGTAGTAGGGCAGGAGGAAAGTCAAGGGAGATGGAGGAAAGAGCTAAGAGTCAAAGGGAATTTATGGAGGTCTAGACAAAGACATGTACATGCAAATATATATAGGAGGATGGGGAAATAGATCTATGTGTCTATATTTATAGGTTAAATACTAAGGTGGCGGAAGGACCTTGGGCCTTTACTCAAACACTCCCTCAATGCATGAATACTATCTCTTAATAAATTGGAACTCTATGATGCTCACTCTCCCGACACAACTGCTGAAGCCAAAGTGGGTGAACAAATAAATGTGGTGAAGAAAGCTGATGGTGCCCGGCTATCAAAAGAGATAGTGACTGGGGTCTTAAAGGCTTGAAGATAAACAAGCGGCCATCTAGCTCAGAAGCAACAAAGTCCACATGGAAGAACACACCAGCCTGTGTGATCAAGTGGTCCTGAAGGGATCAGTTATCAGGCATCAAAGAGCAAAAAATCATATCATTGGCTGCACACCTCCATGATAGGATCGCTGAAGACAAATGGGTGCATAAGCAAATGTGACGAAGAAAGCTGATGGTGCCTGGCTATCAAAAGAGATAGTGTCTGGGGTCTTAAAGGCTTGAAGGTGAACAAGTGGCCATCTAGCTCAGAAGCAAAAAAGCCCACATGGAAGAAGCACACCAGCCATTGCGATCACGAGGTGCCAAAGGGACCAGGTATAAGGCATCATGCAAAAAAAATATATATGTGTGTATATGTATATATATGTGTGTATATATATATATGTATATATATATACCATATTGAATGAAGGGGGAAGTGCAGAGTGGAGACCCAAGGCCCAAGTGTCGGCCAATGGAGATCCCTCATAGAGGGGTTTAGGAGAGGAGATGGGTCAATCAGGGTGCGAGGTAGTACCGATGAAGAACACAGCTTTCCCCCAGATCCTGGATGCTTCCTCCCCCCAACTACCATAATCCAAATTCTACCTTGCAGGGCTGGATAGGGCAGAGGCTGTACACTAGTACATATGAGGGCTGGAGGCACAGGGAATCCAGGGTGGACAATACCTTCAGGACCAAGGGTGTGAGGGGCGATGCTGGGAGAGTGGAGGGTGAGTGGGTTGGAAAGGGGGAACTGATTACAATGATCCACATGTGACCTCCTCCCTGGGAGAGGGACGGCAGAGAAGGGTGGGGAAGGGAGACTCCAGATAGGGCAAGATATGACAAAATAACGATGTATAAATTACCAAGGGCACATGAGGGAGGGGGGAGCGGGGAGGGAGGGGAAAAAAAATGAGGACCTGATGCAAAGGGCTTAAGTGGAGAGCAAATGCTTTGAGAATGATTGGGGCAAGGAATGTATGGATGTGCTTTATACAATTGATGTATGTATATGTATGGATTGTGATAAGAGTTGTATGAGTCCCTAATAAAATGTAAAAAAAGAAAAGGAAAAAAAAAGAAAGAAAAGAAAATGATTAGGGCAAAGAATGTACAGATGTGTTTTATATAATTGATGTATGTATTATATGTATGGACTGTGATAAGAGTTGTATGAGCCCCTGGTAAATTGTTTTAAAAAAATGACTGTTGTTTGTGACTTTGCTGCTAAAAGCATTGAGGGATAACTCAGTTATTTAGGATCTCTTTGAGACTCTCTTGAATCTTGCACATCCCTGTGATTGTCCTTGAACCTAGTGCTTTTATTATTCTAAAGTTAAGAAACTGTGACTAGTTAAGTAACATTTGCATAGATAAGAGTTTAGGAAAGTTTAAGTTCTTTGATTTTTGTTTTTGTGACCAATTCCCTTGTGTAAGAAAAATATAAAATCCAAGCTTCAAATATACTTGGGACTTCAATCCATCAGATTGGAGTCCTCCCGATCCCATGCTTTGTACATAGCTCTTTCTTTTCCTTTCATCCGCACACCTCAGTTCGAACCCAGCTTGATTCAGGATAGCTGGTCTAATCCCCTGTATAGAGGTGAGTTGTGGTGTCCTCCTGGCAGGCAGCTAGCAGTTTGGGGCAGCTCACCTTCCCATTGGGCACCAGCTTAGGGGCTCCTGCTCTTTGAAAATCAGTGTGGATCCTGGGTGAAGTGTCTCCTTCCAAATGGTTCATAGCTCAGCACAAACGGTGCTTGAGGGGCGGTGGTTAGTGTTCTGTACTATAGATCTTCGGTTGACTACTTTCCGGAAACAACGCATAAAACTGTAGGTCAAAATTGTTTTTGTAACATTTGGAGGGGAATTTATTGCCGTCTGCACCCTCCCTCCCCCCAGTTCTGTACCCCACACAGACCAAAGTTATCATTTCCATCTTCTTGGCATGTTCTTGCTCCGTTCCTGGGGCGCCCACCCGCGAGGCAGCTTGAAGGCTGCAGAGTTTTGTTATGACTCCTGCTTATATGAAAACCCCAGGCCCCGGTGGTGGCGTCGTGGGTTCTGTGTTTGTCTGCTGACCAGGAAGTCAGCTGTTTGAAGCCACCAGGTCCCCCCCCCCCCCCCCCGAGGGAGAAAGAGGAGGCTGTTTACCTTTGTAAAGAGTTCCATTTTCAGAAACCCACAGTGGCCGCTCTACCCTGCCCTATAGGGTCGTGTTGAGTCAGGATCGACTCAATGGAAGTGAGTTTAATTTTATAGAAAAAACATCGATCCTTATTTGGGGTTGGGATATAGGATGCACTTTGTAATTCCATACTGCTGGTCAACGAAAAAACAACAATCCTCAGTGGTTGCCACTGAGCCGTCTGGAGGTGTTCCAGAGTAGAAATGCTCCAGAGGGTGTTCTGGGGTGTAATCCTTACAAAAGCCGATCACCAGGCCTTTCTTCCGTGGATCTGCTGGGTAGGTTTGAACTGCCCACCTTTTGGTTAGTCATTGAGTGTCAACGGTTTGCATCACCCATGGGTCTCTGGTGCCGCTCCTACTTAACTGTTTCCCTACTTAACTGTTTCCCTTAACTGTTTCCACCTGTGGGTTCACAGGGATCATAGTAAAATGACAGTTGCGAAGCAGCAGTGAAAGTAATTTTATGGTGGGGGGGGGTCCCCACCACAGGAGGAACTGTATGAAAGGGTTGCGCCATGAGGAAGGTTGAGAACCCCTGCGCTAGATGCACAGGCTGTGTGTGTGCTTCAGGTGAGGAAGGAGGGGAGACGGAAGAAAAATGACATTGTCAAATTTCTCATTTCTTTATTCACTTATTTTTTTTGTTTTACATGGGAGAATAACACAAATTTGAACAGGAACCCATATTAGAAGTATACAATGTAATGAATGGTTACAATTTGTGTAAATCCTCTCTGAAAAAGAGGACATTAGCGATAGCCCTACCTCCCGAATCCAAACCTCCTTTCCAAAGGTATCGGTTACCCTGACTTCTCCACATCGCAGTTAACGCGTGCCTGCTTGGAACGCTAGCTAGGTGAATTCTCACAGCGCGTGCACGATTGCACCTGTGCGGCTGCAGCTGAACGCAGCTTATTGGTTTGCACTGCTTAGCTAGAGTTCCGTGTGTGATTCTGCTGGTCCATACCCGCCATCCGAAACTAGAGCATGTCTATGCAACCTTTTGCACCCTGGAAGGACATGCAGGGAAAAAGCGATTAGCATAATTTATTTAGAAAAACTTTCGAGTGTTCCCAGACCCAGAAGCCAACCCACAGCCTCATTCCAAATAACACATAAAACCTACAATAACCCAGGCGCAGTTGACAGCAGTGGCAGGCAGCTCAGTGCTGAGCTGCTGGGCGGCGTCCGGGAGGGAGCTGGGAAGACACGACGCTCACGGCTAGGGGTGTGCACTGCGTCTTGAATAGCCCGCTGCAAAAGAGAAGCCAGTTTTGCTTTCTTCCTCCCAGCATAGCTAAAACCCTTTCCAGATTTCATTCCGCTGGTGAAAACCGTTACTGATGTCGCTCTTTTGGAAAAGCGATGCAGTGAAAAGCCAGCCTTTGAAAAGCAGCGGGGTACATGTATCGTGATTTAATTTCATTTCACATTGATGGGGCGTTGGCTTTCTTCTAGGTTTGGCTGTGACATATTCATCTGTGTATATTTCTGTATGTCTGCCGGCAGACACACGTATGCGTACATTTCTATCGGGTATATTCCGAGAAATGGCCTATGTCTGTAAGCCTACGTTCAGGGTTCTTAGCCACTGAGCAGTTTTTGAAGGTGGTTCTATGATGGTTCTACAGTGCAGGAAGTTCAAGTTGCTCCCTATCCATGGCATTTTCAATGTTTTTGCTCTTAGCCTTCTGATAAGTGTGAAGTGGTATACAATTTGGGTTTCCTTGAAAATGAATATGATTGAACACTTTCTCAAATGTTTATTGCCCACTTGTATTTGTGTGTGTGTATGTGTGTGTGCGCGCGCAGTACTTGTTTAAGGTTTGGGTCCATTATTCTATTGATTTGTCTTATCGATTTGTAGGAGTTTTATTTTTCTAGATTCTGGATGGGAACTCTTTGTTGGTTGTATGTTCCAACCACCCTTTAAGCTTTTAATGAGCATGGAGATGATATCACAGGTTCATGTAGGTGCTCTGTACCCACAAACCACACATACATACACAGACACACATAGACACAAACACAGACACACACATAGACACTAACACACATATGTACACACAGCCACACATATAGACACACATATAGGGACACAAACACATACACACACACACACACACACACACAAGCACCATGTATCGTGCTGATCTCTTTCCAGTGAGCATGCAAATAGAACCCCGTGGCAGGGTGAAGCTTTTTACCCTTCCTTCTCCTTCCAGGTGCTGCCCGTGACTGAGTGTGCTTTCTTTTTGACGTGCAGGGTCCTTGTGGGTGCCCCGAAGGCCGAGTCCAAGTACAGCACGTCCGTGAAGTCCCCCGGGGCTGTGTTTAAGTGCCGAGTCCATACCAACCCTGACCGGAGATGCACCGAACTGGACATGGCTCGAGGTGAGCGGAGCTTTGTGCTGACATCTGTGGGTGGATGTCACGACCAAGGTGGACTTGGTTTCTAAGCCCCTCACCCTTTCTTTTTCATACTCCGGTGGGTTCATCATCACTCACCCATCCATCCATCCATCCATCCATCCATCCATCCATCCATCCATCCATCCATCCATCCATCCAACCATCCATCCTGCCATCCTGCCATCTTCCCATCCATCCATCCATCCATCCATCCAACCATCCATCCTGCCATCCTGCCATCTTCCCATCCATTCATCCATCCATCCATTAAAAATATGTATCAAGTAATCATTACTTACTAAGTGGTGAGTTACAACAAAACAAACAAGGTTTCTACTATTCTGCATCTTGAATTTTAGTGGAAAGGAGAGACATTAAAATATACTGTATATACTCGTTTATAAGCTGAGTTTTTCAGTACATTTTTATTACATTTTTTGTGGTAAAATTAGGTGACTCAGCCAATATTCGGGTTGGCTTATACTTGAGTATATCCGGTAAGTAATTGAGGGAGAAGAGGCCCAGAGGGAATGTGGGTGTTGGGTCCAATGCAGATTAGAGGGTCAGGAAAGAAGTGACCTTTACACACCTGGGCAAGTAGGGAGGTAGCGCTTCCAAGCAGAGGAAGTGGTGTGACATTCTGAAGCATGGAATTCAGACAGTGCAAGTAGAACAGTGATCAGGGGGAGACTGGGTGCAGATGAGTTGGCAGAGGCAGACTGGGGCTGATTGTACAGGGCTTAGCCGATCAGAGTTAAGTGTTAGGGTTTTATTTTACATGCAACGGGAAGGCCATGAAAAACAACGGGAGATTTTGAATTTTAAATAGGGATAGCCACAATCTGGTGGATTTTAAAAAAATTCATCTTTTGCCCAGCTGGAAGTTAATCATTTTATTAATCAAACAGACCTGCCTGAGTTCAGAGCATAATCCTTCTAGTTGGGAGTACAACAGGTTTTACCTTGAGAAGATCAAGTTAATAGCAGTAAGTTCATCAGAGTATGCTTAGCACACAGTAGGCATTCAGTCCATAGAAGCAATTTTATTAATAAT
The DNA here is from genome assembly GCF_050624435.1 of Tenrec ecaudatus. Lineage (NCBI taxonomy): Eukaryota > Metazoa > Chordata > Mammalia > Afrosoricida > Tenrecidae > Tenrec > Tenrec ecaudatus. The sequence continues at coordinate 172,735,241 of NC_134533.1, read as the reverse complement.
CACTTCAAACCCTCACTTTTTCCATAGTACTTTTTCATCATGATCTTCTAAAATAATTTTTTTAAATGAGTTACCGTGATTTTCTATAGTAGGATGCTTCTCACACTGACTGGTTTGATTAATAAATTCTAACACATAACACACTAAGAAGCTTGCTTTAGGACATCAGCCAGGGCCCTGCTTCCTTGATTGAGGAAGTCTTGCTGTGAGAACTTGCTTGAATCAAAGTGGACAGAGGGATGGAGTTGATTCATATTTGTTTGCAAACTTCTTAACTCTTCCTGGGTTGATACAAACCTTTGGGCTCGGGCCACCTCTTGCAAAGCGTTCAGCAAAACATTGATCCTTCACCCATGTCCGGTCTTCTCTTTTTCCTCCAGGGAAGAATCGGGGCACCCCCTGTGGAAAGACCTGCCGGGAAGATAGGACTGATGAGTGGATGGGTGTGAGCCTGGCTAGGCAGCCCAAGGCTGATGGCCGAGTGCTGGTAAGTCATGTACTGGGGGTCACCCTGGGGCAGGGGACACTCTGAGAAGGAATGGCTTTGGTCCAGTAGGAAGGTCACATGGCACAGGGACAAGGGTGTGATGTAGAGGCTGCCGATTCTGAGCCTACTCCTTGGACAGATGATTCATGTTTTTATTTTTCATCTGTCAAATGCCAGTAATGTGTGGCCCGGGGTGATGAGATGGTGCTATTCAAAAATGATGGATGAAATATACCAAGGCGCATCAGTCAGTCTGCGGAAGAGTTCTGTGATCCTTTAATTCTGTGTTACAAGCCCTGCTTGCATGTAAAGGGTGCTTTGTAAATCTCACTGATGACATGCATGTTTTGGGGCATGGTCTTTTAAAAATGAGGTTAATCTGCACAAAATACACCGATTCCTAGAACACAGGGTTGGGTTTTGGTGATTGTTTGCACCTGTGTGAGCAGCGTCCCATCAAGAGATAGAATGCTTCCATCACCCCCCAAAGTTCTCTTCTTCCTGTCAGCATCGCCCTCTGCGAGCAGCCACTGGGATGCTTTGTCTTACCACAGACGACTAAAGCTTTCCAGAACTTTCTAAGAAAGAACTCTCAAGGCTGCTTTGACTCCAGGTTGACGTTTCAGATGAAGCTAACTTGCTCTCGGCCGCAAGTAATTCATTTCTCTTGTTTATGAAACGACATTTTGTGAAGTATATGGAATCATCTTGAATTAGCCATTTGTCTCTCAAAGTGCATGTGTGACGTGGTGCTTGGGGGAAAGGCCAGGAAAGAGCCCAGGAGGATTTCCCATCTTCTCAAGCTGCCCCGCCCACAGGTGATCTTTCCATAGATCAAAATTCACCTGCATATGTGTGATGTAAATCATCTCAAAATAAATCATATCAAATTGATCAGAATGAGCTGGAAGTGGAATTCCTCAGTCACCCTGGCCACGTTCCGAATGTTCCACAGCCACCTGGGCTGGCGGCTGTGTGTGGGACAACCGGGAGGGAGGGTCAGCCCATCGCCACAGAGTGTTCTGGACACAACCCAAAGTGGACTTTCTAATCGTGCTGGAGGTGTTGTGTTTTTAAAGACGTTGTTGTTGTTGTTGGAGTCCAAAACTAAAGTGCTCCACTCGCTCAGCTGTGGGGGGACAGGGCGGGAGAAGTTTCTCCTCTGTGCATACTCATGCAGCTTCTCTGCTGCACCTGAAGCTTCCCGTCGGTCCTCCTCCTCCATGGCGATAACCAGGGCTCGGACTTTGTGGGCCTTCTCTTGCCATCCTTCGGCATATACGTGAAAGCCTGAGCCTGAGAAGAACAGAGCCACCGGCAGCCACTTCTTGTGGGCTTTCCTTAGAGGGCTTCGCAGGATGCTGTGCCGTGACCCAGTGGGCTGTGCGCCTATGAAGTATATCCCCAGGTTTGCCTTGATTATGCATCTAGGCAAAAATTCTTCCTTTACCTGTCTGAGGAGCCCACGCGGATGTGAAACCTCTCCATGGCAGACGCTGGTCACCCCCAATCCACCCTTCATTCCTGAGCACACATTCAGCATGTCCCAGGATGTGGGGGAGCAGGCCAGCCCCCCGGTGGGGGGCGAAGCAGCTGGAAGGGGTCTCACCGCCATTGCAGGGCCTCCCTTGGGGAGCTGCTGCAGGTCTTGTGGAGGTGGCCTCCTCCCACCCTCCGTGTGTCCCGTCCCGTTTCCACCCTGGAATCACTGCCACCCGCCCAGCCCTGGCGCCCCTCCAGCTCGCTGCATTCCTCCTGACCCTGGCTGGACGACTGAGTCCCAGGGGGCCAGACGCGCCTGCCCTTCTGCAGAAAGAACAGGGAGAGGCTGATTCACGTCTATAAATCAAAGGATGGCCTGTGGTTGTGATTCAGACCACCCCCCAAAACAGAACAAAAATGAGGAGACTGTGGCTGGCGGCCACAATCTTTCTAAGAGGCTGGAGTCTGGCAGCAGAGTGGGCTCCCCTCTCCAGGGATGCTGCGGCCGAGAACCTGGCACCAGAGGGCCTGGCAGAGGGTCCCCTGTGCCTGCAGAGGACCACAGCAAGGGGTGTGAGAGATTTAGCAAAGGGAACGCAGGAGGCCGAGCTGGAACACTGGCGGATGTTGGTGCTGGGGGTAATTTCACTCTAATTAATTCCACACTGAGCTGTTTTCCTCATGTTTTGCGCAATTCCCGAATCGCGTTTCGTAGGCGCTGCTCTGTGAGTGCTGCAGGAAGAGGCGGCACCTTGCACCGCCCACGTCCTGCCTTGCTCTGGACACACGTGCTCTCTTGGTCAGCAAGGTCTGTCTGAATGCCCCCTCTTCACCCCCCACTCCCCATTTGGGCTCTGCCCTCTTCATGAGGCCCAACCTGATGCCCCTGCCCTGCAACTTCATCCACAGGAGGAACCCAACTGACAGTACTTTGTATGGTGTTTCTGGTGTGTTTTGTGAGGGTGTCCTTTTTAAATGGGAGCCACTTGAGGGCAGAGACTTGAACTCTTTACCACTATTGGTGCCTGGGGCGAGCTCCCAAGGAGTGTTGTTCACAGGTTCGTGGCAGTGGTGGAGGTGGTCGTGGTCACGGTGCTGGTCGTGGTGGTAGTGATGGTGGTGGCGGCAGCGGTGGTTGTGGTGGTGGTCATGGTGGTCGTGGTAGTGATGGTGGTAATGGTGGTGGTTGTGGCGGTGGTGGTCGTGGTGGTCGTGCTGGTGGTGGTGGTGGTCGTGGTGGTCGTGGTGGTGGTGATGGTGGTTGTGGCGGCGGTGGTGGTGGTGGTGATGGTCATGGTCATGGTGGTGGTGGTGGTGGTCCTGGTGGTGGTGGTAGTGGTGGTGATGGTCATGGTCATGGTGGTGGTCGTGGTGGTGGTGATGGTGGTTGTGGCGGCGGTGGTGGTGGTGGTGGTGGTGGTGGTGGTGATGGTGGTGCTAGTGGTGGTGGTGATGGTCATGGTGGTGGTGGTGCTAGTGGTGGTGATGGTGGTCATGGTGGTGGTGATGGTCATGGTGGTGGAGGTGGTGGTGGTCGTGGTGGTGGTTGTGGCGGCGGCGGTGGTGGTGGTGGTGATGGTGGTGCTAGTGGTGGTGGTGATGGTCATGGTGGTGGTGGTGGTGGTGCTAGTGGTGGTGGTGATGGTCATGGTGGTGGTGATGGTGGTCGTGGTGGTGATGGTGGTCGTGGTGGTGGTGATGGTGGTTGTGGCGGCGGTGGTGGTGGTGGTGGTGGTGGTGGTGATGGTGGTGCTAGTGGTGATGGTGATGGTCATGGTGGTGGTGGTGGTGGTGCTAGTGGTGGTGATGGTGGTCGTGGTGGTGGTGATGGTCATGGTGGTGGAGGTGGAGGTGGTGGTGGTGGTGGTGGTGGTGGTGATGGTGGTTGTGGCAGCGGCGGTGGTGGTGGTGATGGTGGTCGTGGTCGTGGTGGTGGTCGTCGTGGTGACAGTTGTGGTGGTGAGGTCTTGTTGAATCGGTTCTGACCCACAGTGACCTCATGCACCATCCTCTGGATTGTTCCTCTGTTGGAGCCCATTGGTCCAGCCACAGCATCAGTCCATCTGATGGAGGCCCTCCCCGTTTTCACTGGCCACATTACCAAGCACAATGGCCTGCCATCCCCAGGGACATTTACTTCCTCCTCACACACGAGAGGAAGTTTCCAAGGACCATCCTTGCTTCCAGAGACCATGTGGCTGTCCTCCTTCTGAGACAGATTTGTTTCTTCTTTGGGCAGTCTGTGGGCAACCTGTTAGCATTCTTTGCTAACAACCAAGGAGTGATGTCTGAGAATGTGTTTGAATAACAAAGGGCTGCTCTGTCAAGGTTAATTCAATTAGAAATGGAACTGGGTGGCATCTTCTCTTGATCGTTGGTTCAAAGTGACTGATGGCAGTGACCACTGGCAACAAGGTCACAAACGTGGCCACCAGGTGTGCATTTCAGCCATGGAGGTTTCCTGTCAGCAATTAGCTGATGCTCTGGCCTCTCAAGTCTCCCCATCAAGAGCTGACTGGGAGGCAAGCATAACTTGTTCGAATTACAGTAGGCGGTTCTTTGTTTGGCAAACATGTTTCTGAGAACACGGGAGGTGCCCGGGGAGTGTGGTGCATTAGAGCTGTGTCCCCAAGGGTGGCCTTTTAGAAGTCCGGTGCCAGGCTTGGAGACGGCAAAGGGAGGGTGCATGCTTTTTGAAAAATGGCATCTGGCACTGATTCCAAGGGAAGAACAGCTGAGCACATTTGAAAGTTGTGCCGGGAGGGAAGTGTCTCCATGACCAAGGGTGTTTCCTGGACAAAGGACACAGCATCCACCTCCAGCAGGGCCCAGGGCAATGGCCGGCCGGGCAAACAGACATTGCCTTAGTATCTGCCAGTCTCAGCTCTTTGCCCATGGTGGCCCTTCCGGCCTTCTCTCAGGAAATGAGGACGCTGGCGTGAACAGACATTGGGAAGGGGGTCAAGCTGAGCTTCCTGAGTTCAGAGCCCGCGTCGGGACTTTTTGGAAATGTTCTCACCGCCTAACCCTGTGATTCTGGTGTGAAGATGACATTTTAATACACGGGGGGCGGTGGGGGGAAAATCACTCCTTACCAAGACCAACGACCAAACCCTGCCTGAACATGGCCTGCTTCTCTTTGGCCCGAGTGGGCAACTTCCAACGGTGACGTGCGATCTTCTACTTTTTCATCAGTCTCCCGGGCTCAGACCACACAGCCTACCAGCCTCGAGATGCTGGCTGGACGGAAGCCGTGCTCTCCAGCTCCATCTCCTTGTCATTTCCTTCCTCAGCATCAGGCTGCCCCTATCTCTCCCCCGCTTCCCATCTGCTGTTTGCAAAGTTGCAGGGTACGTGCTGCCTCCACTCCTGTTACTCATTTCCTGATCGTTGTGGCTTTAAGGCAACGTTTTACTGAATGATAACACACAGACACTTGTTCACCGGGGCAGTCTCACAACAATACCCCGAGCCCCACATGGTCCCCTCCGTGGCTCTCTCAGTCCCTGCTCCTCTCTTTGGAGGGGGAGTGTTCTGGGAGTCTGGGGACATCCCAGTCCTGACATCGGTCAATCTTGTTCCCAGCCTCCTCCCCATCAATCACCGCGCTCAGCAGCCAGAGCCTGGCCTGGGCTGTGTGGGGTGGTCCTGGAGACAGGATAAAAGCTCTGGCCAGTGTGTACCTGGGGGGAGCCGGGGGTGCCTCTGTGGTCCAGCCAACAGGAGGGGCTCAGTACCCACCCCTGCCCTCCCCAGGAGGGATGTGCTGTGTCTAAATCACAGAAAAAAGCCTTTTAAAATGAAGTGTTCCATTTTCTTCCTTTTTTATCCCCTTTCTTCTTTTCGGAGGTAAAACAATTCATAACCTGTAACGCGCCAGCTTCTCAGACTTGTGGTAAAGCTCCACCCTCTTCCTTAGAGCTGTCTATGAGCAGGTCTTGCTACTTTCAAAGGTTGCTCCCCATTTGCTGTCTGGCTTCCCAGCTCTGCCCCCTGTGTTTTTTCTTGCGCCAACTCATGTGGAGACATGGATGGAGTCGTTAGTGCTTGGAGACAGTCCTTAGGAGTCTTGTTTTATCCCCAGTGGATGTGTGTGTGTGTGTATCACGATCACTGGGGCTACGTACAGCCCTTTCTGTCAGTTATATTCGGGCCACTGTTCCTTGTTTCCCATTCGGCTCCTGCCTCTGGCACTCTGGTCCCTGACCTCACAGAACGCTGTCGGCTCAGCTTAGCATGAATTGCAGTCTGGATGCTGTAGGAATTCTCCGAGATTGCTCCTTAAACAGTTTATGGCCCTTAATAAAATGGGGAGACAATAAATTAGGCACGAAATGCAGCGAATCCTGCCTCATGGGCGCCTCGCATGCATCTGACTGTCAGAGACGGTGCCATGGTCAACATCCGCCTCTTGTTAGTGTCCCCAACACAGGAATACCACAGAGCACGGAGGCCCTAGCAGCCAGTAGCTTGGCTGCATCATAAAACCAGACCCATGGTCGTTGGGTGGGCTCTGACTCAGAGCCACCTTGCAAGACAGCAGAGAGCTGCCACAGCACCCCCCCTCCCCGCTCCCCAAGGGGTCCACAGCTGAGATCTTGACGGAAGCCGAAGGTCACGTCTTTCTCCCGCGGTGCCACTGGTGGGTTTGTACTGCTGTTCTTGTGGTTAGCAGCTGAACGCTCACCCACAGAGCCCCCGGCCTGCCTTGAACCCATGGACTAGAGCATAACGCATTGACCCACTAACTAGGTAATATTAAGTGGTTCCAATTTGTAAGCCCTCAGAATCGAGGCAGACCTGCATGTTTTTAAGAGACACATTTAACTGTGTAGCAGTGTGGAGTGATTTGGGTTCCTGGGAGGCACCAACATGTTCCCAGGGGCTGTTAGCCCAGAGGTAGGTGGTCTGTACTCTCCCACCAGCAGTAGCATGGAAGAAAGACCTGGTAACCTACCTGCATAAAGATTACCGTCAAGAAACCCTGCGGAGCTGTTCCACTCACTCACACTGGCTTGGCATGAGGCAGAATGGGTTTGGTTGTTTGTTTGCTTGTTTGAATGGACTAGTTATCTACTTAGTAAGATCTTGTAATAGGTTCCCCCCTCCCTAACTTTCTGCTTCTCAACTGATTGTGAAAGATGCTGTTTGGGCACACAACTATCCCTGGGGGGAGGCGCGAAGGTGGCTCTCAGTATAAAGCACCCCCCCCGCCCCCCCCGAGCCTGTTTTATGCAGTTTACTGTTGCCACAGGGGAAGAGGCAGAGTGTGTGTACTCTCAGGTGTTGAGGACCACTCTCAGGGAGGCCCCTTTTGTGGGAGGTGTGGGCCCTGCTGGCGGGGAGGTTGGTGGGCAGTGATTACATCGTGGAGTGTCATCAGGGATAGTGGGTGCTGGAGAGTCTTTCCCTCACTGGAGGCCCCTGGGTGCTCCCTTTGCCCCCAGAGTGATTATTTCAGGGGTCCTGGGACCTCTGGGAAGGGCTGGAGGCGCAGCAAGCAGTTTCCAGACCTACCTCAGGTGGTGGGTTTCCTTGGCTTCGCAGGAGGGGGTTGGAAGTTGTCTCTAAAGAGACAAGCCTCAGACCCCATGAAACCCCCCTGGCTGTACTAATGGGCTCTCTGGCATAGCACTTGCACCGTCTGATTCTCAGCCCCTTTCTGGAAAGTGAGTTCTAAGACAGGCCCCCCTGTTTCAGGGCTGCCTCGTGTGTCTAGGTCCGTTGGTGTTACACAGCCTGCAAAGACACACACTGACTTCAGGGCGTGGTGACTGAGATGGTAAAAACTTTCCAACAATGTAACCACCGATGCCATTGAACAAGTTGTATAGGAATTGTTAAATGAAAACCAAATCTGTTATATAAATTTCACTAAAACACAATAGAATTTTATTTTATTTTAATTTAATTTTTTAAGCAAAAGGGAAGAAATGTATTGGAGCCCATACAGGAAACCCTAGGGGGGCCCAGCATACCCTACTGTGTAGGCATGCCCAGCAAAGGATCCTACCATTCACTGTACCCCCATGTCCCAGAGGGAGTCCCCTTGAGCCAAGCCCCAACCCCCCAGGACTGGCTGTGGGTATGGATGAGAATTTCATTTTAAAAAAAGGTTTTGAGCTGCCATCTAAGATACAACTATTGATATGTGTCCTGGAGCAACAGAGAGTGAAGGAAATTAAAGATGTGAGGAAACAGTGACTACAAAGGACTAAGGGACCATGCATACTACCTGGAGACCAGTAAAACTAGATGGTGCCCGCCACCACCATTATGCACTTCAATCAGGATCACACTGGACAGAGGGGGGCAAAAGGTAGAAGGAAATAAAGAAACAAGGACCAGACTTACTGGTCTGATAGAGACTAAGTGGACCTCCTCAGACTGTGACCCTTAGACACCGTCAAGCCTGGAACTGAACCCACCACCTGGGAGCCAACTTCCAGAACAATCAGAGAGTCTATAAAGCAGACCCTATTAACACCCTCTAGGAAAGTCCTGCTCCGTACAATCAACCACACAAGACCAAAAGGGCAGCATTTGCTTCCAAAGGAAGCGCAGCAGGATCAGGAAAGAGACTAACAGATAGGAAGGGATCATTCTGAAGGGATCATAGCTAATGTCACAAAATAAAATCCATAGACATTGTCGAATGGAAAGTATTTGCTTTGTAAACCTTCACCTAAGGTCATTCTCCTCTGGAGCTGCGGGGTGGGTGCAAGCTGCCAGTCTTTAGCCACAATGCCACCAGGGATTCCTGGCATATCATTATCTAGAAGGAAATGTTGGTGATGGTTTTCTTTTCATATTTACATATGTCAAACTACACGCATCTCAAGGTATACCCATTGTGTTTGGCCGGGTTGACTAGAGAACCAAATCCAGTGACACTCACATATGTGTAAGAAAGAGCTTTCTATCAAGAAGTAATTATACATCCAGAAAACATCGCAGCCTAATACAACTCAAGCCCACAAGTCCGACACTAGTCCATCTGTCCCCCTTCAGATGCACAGAGTCACATGCAATGATGCAGAATGCAGGAAGATCACAGGCCTGGTCTGGGGGCCCAGGTACATGTTGGGTGATTGTTCTACACTCCTCCCTTTCCTGTCTCCTAGCCTTTCTACCTCCAGCGTGCATCCTGAAGTCCCCTTTCTTGTATCTCCACCACACTCCTCCAGCCCAGGCCAGCAGCATCTCTTGCCTTGACTCTTCTTTCCATCCCTGTCTACCTGTAGTCCCCACCCAACAGTTGAGTTCGCTTCTCAAACTGGTCATCAGATCATGCCACACATCTGCTTAAGGCTCGCCATTCACTTCCTTCTGCAGGTACCCTAAGTTTATCCTATGTACGGCTCACAGGGTCCCCCAGGTCCTCACCCTTGCTGACCTCACCTGTCTGACCTCAACCCCTCTGCTTCTACCATAGTCACACCAGCCCAGGTGCTCGCATTTCTTTTCAACCTGCTAATCTTTCTCACTGCAGCCCCCTGTAACGGAGAACCTCCCTCCCACGGAGCCAATGCCGACTCATAGTGACCCTAAAGGGCAGGGTAAAACTGTCCCTGCAGGTGTCCAAGATCATAACTTCACAGGAGTAGAAAGCCCTTTCTCCTAAGGAGGGGCTGGTGGTTTCGAACTGCGGACCTTGTAGATTGTAGTCAAACCCATAACCACTACGCCACCAATGCTGTTCTTATGGTCTCTCTCCTCCTGGTCACATCAAATCTGTATGAGGACACAGGGGCTTGCTGCTGTTCAGTAGTTTTTCAAAGCTCAGGGAAGCCCCAGTGTGCGCTGTGGCTGGGAGGGAGAGGGCGCGGGCCCCCGGCTTCTGCTGTTGATCCTCCTACAGAACAGCTTGGCACTACCATGTTCGCTTTGCTGCCTTGTGGGGCCATCTTTCTGCTCTGAAACCCAGTCTGTCTCTTCAGGCCTGTGCCCATCGCTGGAAAAACATCTACTATGAAACGGACCACATTCTGCCGCATGGCTTCTGTTACATCATCCCGTCCAACCTCCAGACCAAAGGCAGGACGCTGATCCCCTGCTACGAAGGTGAGTGCTGACGGATCCTCCCACCTGCTCCTCCTCCCTAAACCAATGTTTCCCATGGGAAGCAAGCACTACTACCTCCTTGGGCTGCTGGGACAATTGGGGAGAGGGGGGAGGGGGGACGGCTGCCAAAGCAGATACCTACACTTTACCCTGATCATGGGCTGTAATATGAAGTTTTTAGCTGCCAGAGCTGGCATTGAATAACACCCCCCCACCCACACCCCAGAAAAGGGGCAGCAGGCCAAATAAGTTTGGGGTAACATATGTCCTGAATGATCCTGAGCCCCCTCCACCTTTCTCTGCAACTTCATCTCTAACTAGTGGCTAGCACTGCTCCCTAATGGCCTTTGGGGAAGGCAGTGCCACTTGGTACCTGACGTCCTGCTTGAGCAGTGAGGCAGGCAGGAAGGGGACCATGGTTTCCGGCCCTGCCCAGCTCGCCCTTCTGTGCCGCAGATCCACAATCAGTTTCTATCAGCCCCCATGACCAGAATTTCGACTGTCAACCAACGACCAAACCAAACCCTTAGTTTCAGATGCTCCGGGGCCTTGGGGAAATTCCTGCATCCTCTCTGGACTTCAGAGAGAAAGAATTTTCCTTTGAAAGTCACTGGTTGAGCCAGCTGCTTTCTATCATCTCCTTCAGCCCCAAAGGACCATAGGCACCTGCATAGCTCCTGACCGCACCTGCAGCCATGTGCCCTGCGGCTGTGTAGAGAGATGACCCAGGAATCAAAAGCACAGGAGGCAGCCACCTCGACAGAAATGAACCCAAACCACCCAGTGTTCATACCCCAAGTCTGGCTTTCCTTCTCAGAACCCTGAGGGGTGCCTGGAGACAGGGCAGTGTGTTTGCCGTGTCGAGAGCTCCCCACCAAGGGGCTCCGAGTCTTGGAAGGAATCTGTTTTCTCAGGCTTTCTGCTTAGAACCATCCAAGGCCCGGGCACTGAGGACAATTGCGTCTATCCTGATTAGTCAGGCCAAGGGAGAGTGTAATGGACCAGAAAACGCAACTGCTTTCTCTTGCTTGACAGCTTATGCTTCCTGGTTTGCTCAGCCTAATCCTGAGTCAGCTGGAAACCGGCTCCAATTGCTGGGCTGTTGCCATTCTGATCTCTCCCAAATTGTGTATCTGCTTTGACATCCCTGTGTTGGCGTCATGCCCACGTTTCCTCGGGGCCGTGCTGGGGTTTCCTAGGGTTTGAATTCCATCATCACCGAATGGGACTTTGAGACATGCTCTCTGGACGCAGGCGCGTTTGTGTCTTGAGGTGACCCCTCCAGAGTGCAGGTGGAGGCTCCCAGGGCCAGAGCAGGGCTCTCTGCTAAATGGCCCCACAGACTGAAACTACCAGGAACCCCAGGGAGGCAGCAGAGGCCTTATGGAAGGACGAGCTGCCATCTGTCCTTTGTCTCTTCCGGCCTCCCGTGTCAGCATTTGGCAGCTCAGGAAACCGAGCTCCGGCCCTGTTTACGTTGGTCACCCTGGTCGGAAGGAAAAGAAACTCGTATCTTAACAGGGATGATAGTGTCATCCGTCAAGAGCGAAGGAGAGGTAACGGAGATTCACAACGTGTCAAGGCTGAAAGTTCAGCTTACTTCTGCTTTTCCTTCAGGAAGAACCAGTGGGGAGTTCGGGCCACCAGGCTGGGGGGAAAGGAGGCAGCCCCTGGATGGCCCACACTGGTCTGCAACGTGGGCGGCACCTCTGTTGCCTCAGGAGACAGCGCACGGGACGGGACAAGGGGAAAAAGCTGTCCCCAACGCTGCCTCCCCATACGGCCACTCGAACAGAGAGCCCAAGGGTGGCCCTGAAAGATGGGAGCGATACTGAGCGAGGCTTCGGGGTTAGCAGGAGGCCCGTGTGGATCTCATTTGATCCTTACAGAAATGGTTTGTTTGCTTGGGTTGGGAGGACACGCGGTCCATTTGGGAAACGATTACAGAAACCCCCAGGAGAGAGTTCTGGACATACGAGAGGGAAACGGCGGCAGCTCCCAAAGGGGGGGTGGTCAGGCAGGTCCCACTGTGGGCAGTTGGAGCTCAGTGCTGCCTCCCCGCCCAGGAGGGAGGGGGTGACCTCTGGGAGACAGGGCAGAACACACAGGTCAGAGGTCTCCTCCATGGGGGCAAGCGGGCTGGGGGGGGGGTGCTCTTTATCCTTAGGGCACTTTTGGCCTCGGTGGCCAGAGGAAGCCCCCAGGAAGGAGCTGTGGGTGCTGAGAGACACGGGAAGGACCCAGGGGATCGGAGAGGGCACTGGAGACCTGCTTCGTTCAGCGTGGCTGCTGTTCTTCCGTTCCAGACGAGGAAGCCGGCCCCGGAGTCAGTCGCTCAACAATGGACGAACAGAGCTTTCTCAATCGGCTGACCTCAGCAAATCCCTTGGCGCCCCAGTGGGGATTTCCGATCGTTTGTCTTTAGGGATTTCTGCCTTGAAAGAAAAGGAAAGAAAAGCCAGCCAGTGGCCCACCCCTCCTGTACAGAGTGCCAGGCTCAGGGGTAGTGGGCCCTGCCCTGCAGGGGGACTCTGAGGAGCCTGGGCTCTCGGCAGTGAGTCCGGTTTCTCCGTTTGTATTCTAAGCCAAATCTGCTTTTGCCCTTAAAACAGCCCCTTCACGTGGAAAGACTTGGTGATGCCAGAAACAAAGCTCCCTGCCTCCAGGTGGGGGCGGACCCTGTTGTGGTGACGGCCATGGAAGTACTCAGAGCTTGCAGGGGCTCTCGGATGCCACCAGCCTCCCCGCTTTCCTAAGTTCTGGAGAAGGTGGTGCGACTTTCCCAGGACTGAATTGACTTTTTACCCGGTTACTTGTGGGGCCTCGCATGGGAAAGATAGCGTAGCATGGCAGCTAAGAGCATAAACTTTGAACCCAGAGTTCCAATCCTGACTCTGCCACTTGTTGGCCGCATATCCAGAGATCATTTATTTAGCCATTTGTGCCCGACTCCCGTTTTGAAGAGGATTGTGAATACTTATAACCGCCCTTAGAACAGTGCTTGGCATTTAATAATTGGAAACACACACACACACACACATTAATGAATGGATGCACTACACCCTATCCGCCAGTTTCCTGTGAGCAGATTCTGGCTGGGGTGGCCTCATGAGGGTCAGCGCAGAGCTCTGCTCCATAGGGTTTTCAGGGGACGGGGTTTTGGAAAGGAAATCGCCAGGCTGTTCCCCAAGGTGCCTCTGGTTGGACTCAACTGCTGACTTTTCAGTTAGCCACTTCACACGTTTGCTTAGCATCTGACGCAGCAGATGGAATCCGTATCTGCGTACATATCTACTACATGCGAGGCAAGTAAGTCTTCATCGCTGTAGAGTGCTCCCTTTGTCCCTCAGGAATGACGCAGACGTGCTTAATCTTACTTGGTACCAGTCACACCAGTAGACAGAACCCAAGGGACATAGTTCCAATGCTCAGGAAGGGGAAAACGGAGAGGGAGCATGGTGTTTTAAAGTGGGAGAGCCTGTGGGGAGAGGCTTCCAGAGCCAGGGAAGGTGACATGAAGGCAGGATTGTCTCATTTCACAACTGGAACAACTTGGGCCCGCTCAGCGGCGGCGGCCTGTTGGGACCCACGGAAGGGAAGGCCGGTGGGAGGCCATCCATTGTTGGCCATGGCTGTGGGGCCCCTGCGGGGCGACAGGGCCTGCTTTCTCAGGATGCACTTCTGGTGGAGGTGGAGGGGTGGGAAGACCACGGGAGAGGGGCAGGGGGCCCATTTTGGCGCACGCTACAGGCCCCTGCCTCGTGGCTCCAGGCATGTGTGTCCCTAGCCCTCCAGAGGGGATGGAGCCTGCCCTGTCTCTGAAGTGGAGCATATCGGGCTAGTGTGAGCAGCTCATGAGAACACAAACACGGGGTGGGGGGAGCCTCTCAGAGGCCGCAGGTGGTTGTGTGGTTGTGGCCTTGTAGTGGGTGTCCAGAATGGGATGTTAACCACAAGGTCAGCAGTTTGAACTCACGTAGCTGCTCTGTGGGGGAAAGACGGAGCTTTCTGTGCCCACACAGGTTTAGAGTCTCAGAAACCCAAAGGGAACCGTGCCTTCTGTCCTACAGGGTCACTAGGAATTAGAATGGACTTGGTGGCAGTGGGTTTGGTTTTGGGCTTTAGGGGTCCCCATGAAGATCAGTTGAGTTCTCTTCGGAATGTCAGCAGGCTGGTTGAAATGTGTGGGCATCTTTTCAACATGTCACAAGCTTTCCCATCCTTGAAAAAGTTGGTCTTTGGTTTGGCACAAAGACGTTTTTCTCATGATTATCAGGTGTTTCCTGTTTCTGGGTGGGTGGGAAATGCTGCCAGCATGTCCTGTCCAGAACCAGGAAATGGAGAGGGAGTAGGAAACAGAGAGGAATCTGGGCTGTGTAGTGAGATAAACGAATGGCGTTTACCTCCAAGTCTAAACAGTTTATGTTCGCTATGGGAACAGCGCGGCTGCTGCCACATGCCGTTTGGTTTTGTAGGAACAACTGAGAAAATAAGGTTCCATACGACCACAGAAGGGGGAACGGTTTGTAAAATAAGGAGCAAGCACTATAAAACGGTTACTATTAACCGAGTCAGGAGAGTGAGGCCGCCCCAAAGCTAAGCGGGGAGATGTTAGAACACGAAGCAGAGCGATGACTTTCATCCTTTGCCCTGGAGCTCACAAAGGCAACTTTCATCCTTTGCCCTGGAGCTCACAAAGGCAAGCGCCCAGAGCTTGGCAAGCCGGAGGGAATCGATGGAGTCAGCTTTCTAGTGTGACTAAAAGCCCTCACTAGTGCAGGCTAAAGACTTCTCGGTAGTGTACTTAGTTAAAGCACTGGACTGCTAAGGGAAAGGTTGGCGGTTCAAACCCACCAGCGACTCCCGGGTGGCAAACTGGTGTCACTCGGTTTTTATAAAGATTTACAGCCTTGAAAACTCTGCAAGGCAGTTCTTCTTTCTCCTACAGGGTCGCTGTGATTTGGAGCCGGCAGGGGGGTGATGGGGAATGATTTGGGAACAGCTATATTAACAAAAAAGGGTTCAAGATAAAAGACTGATCTCGGAATGTGATTAGACGCAATTGTATGCTGAGCCTCATTTTCAAAATTGGTCCTACCAATCTCAGGTTAATCCTGCGGAGCCCCATGGTGGTGGCAATGGTTAGCACTCTTCTCTCATGTGTTACCTGCAAGGCTGGGGGTTCGCGTCTACTCAGAGGGGCCTCAGAAGAAAGACACGACGGTCTGCTTTGGCACAGCCAGCATCGAAAACCCTCGAGCACACATCTACTCTGACACCCGTGACACGAGGCAAGGGGGTGACAGCTGGCAATGGGCTCCCAACCGCCAGGTCAGCAGTTAGACACCGTCATCAATGGCTGTGAGTTTGGGGGTTTTTTTGGTGGGACCTAACCCAGTTCCCCGCTCAGAGTGAACACCTAACCATTGTGGGTTATCTGATGGGCTAAGGATGCCTCTGGGGACATCGTGGCTATGGATTGAGTTGCTAGCTGCAAGGTCAGCAGTTTGAAACCACTAGTGGACCACAGCAGCTGCTCCTCGGGAGAAAGCCGAGGCTTCTACTCCTGCCAAGACTCAGAGTCTCAGAAACTCAGAGGGGCAGCTCTGCCCCATCCCCGTCCTGTAGGGTCGCTGTGAGTCAGAATGGTCCTGATGGCCATGGGTGTGGCTTTTTGGATCTGGCTGACTTTCTGTAATGCTCACTGTCTTACGGGCTCCCAGAAGGTGGCCTGCAGATGCCTCTGCAGTGATCAGATGTTGGGTAGGAAGCTGAGCATCATGAAAATGATTTTTAGAGCCCTTGATAAAAGTATAATTTCTTAAATACCTTTGAAGACGTCATTTGCACAATTTTATTTGCTTGGCAGGCTCTCCTCCCCCAGCCCCCCCCCCCCCCACTTTGCAGCCGATCCAAAGCTTAACTCTTGCCATGCTTAAATGGTAAATTTGGAATTAATTACTGGAGTCTCAATTCATCAAATGTAAGTGTGCTTTAAAATTGCCCCTGGTATCCCAAGGATTCTCCATGACCTCCTTGATTATTTGGAGAGGGACGGATGGGACTGGTTTTTAATTGATATTTTTTTTATAGCTCTGCCCATCCTGGGTTTCATATACAGAAAAACATAGAGAACAAAATGCAGAAAAACAAAACAAAACAAAAACACACACACTGCATCCTGCGTGATGGCAGGTTATTCACATCCCTGGTCTGTGGTCAGGGGGATTCACTGGAGGCTTCAACCATGTGTGGACCCTGCGAATGGATTTTCGGTTCCCTCTGTCATCCATAGCCTCCCGAAAATGGCAAGTGTTCACTCTTTAAGCTCTGATACCATCCCCTCCTTCGGATTTGGATTTTATCATTCACAATCCTTGGGTCACACAAGCTGGTTGTACCTTTTCCCTGTGGGCTCAGTTGATGGTCTTTGATTTCTAATGTGCTTTTGCCTTTCCGAAGCCTGCGATAGATTTCTCAGGAATGAAACAGAGCATTCAGGCAAATGAGGGGAGTCTGCCTCCCTGCCCCTCCTCCCCTTCTTATGCTGGAGGAGGAGTGAGCCCTGGCGGTGTAGTGGTTAAGCACTGGGCTGAGAACCACCTGGTGCTCGATGGGCAGTCTGCTTCTGGACCTATGACAACCTTGGGTACCTATGGGGCAGGTAGGCTCCCCCCTGTTCTGCAGGCTCTCCATGAGTCGGAATCAACAGGCCGGCACACAGCAACCACTTTGAAGGCAGTGTCTCCATAGGGGGTGAAAATCAGTCCATAACTATTGCAAATGAAAAGCAATGGACTCATTTTGTTTTGTTTTTGTTTTGCTTTGGAGAAAACCATAAAAGGCTAAGTTGATCTGTTTAAAAATTCAACGACAAGCCCCATAAAGTTTTATTAAATAAAGAGCTCCACATTTCCATAGGACTTTATGGTTTCCAAAACACTTTCATAAACATTATCTCATTTAAGTAAATATAGCAAATTAAAAACACAAAAGCATATTCGGCTCTATATGATAGCCATTTATGGCAGAAAGACAAGGTGACGGAAGGCAAAGGCGGGTGGTCCAAGGAACCAGTCAGGGCTGGAAGGGGGAGGCCAAGGACTTCTACCCCAACCAAAGCCTGCCCCCCTTCAGAGTTAAGCATTGTTTTTTTAAATCTCAGGAAAAACCACATTTGATACTTCAATTGTGGAGCCTTGGTAGGTGGCATAGTTGTTGTTCATTGGGCTGTTAACCTCAAGGGCAGTAGTTCGAAACTACCAGGGGCTTCTTGGAAGAAATAGGAGGCTGTCTACTCTCTTGAAGAGTTATAATTTCAGGAACTTGGAAACCCACACTGTCCTATAGGATTGCTATGAGTCAGAATTGACTTGATGGCAGTTTGGTTTGTGTTGACAGCGAGTGAAGTGCTGAGAAGTCAGAATCCACCAGCTTCTCCTTCGGAGAAAGGTGAGGCTTTCCACTTCTGTAAGGACTTGCAGGCTCAGGAACCCCAGGGGGATGTTCTTCTCTGTCCCAAAGGGCTGCTGTAGCCATGGAAAGCCCATGGGAGAGTCTGCTTTGTCCTGCAGGGTCACTGAGAGTCAGAATTTCCCTGGCAGAATTGGCATTAAAGTCTTCATTTTGGCCACAAAAGGTAAAGTTCTGTTTAGATGGAGCTGGGGTTCTTTTTTCCTAAATTTTATTTATTTTCCCGTGGAGACTACCTATAACAACACAAACGGATTACACAACATCTGCCAGTACAGTGATATTGATCACACCGCCCCCCCCCCACTTTCTGAGTTGTTCCTCCTCCGTTTCACATAAACTCACTGCCCTCCCGCCCCAGGCTGCTGGCTGATCTCCTGAGGTGCTCTTGTCAATTGGATCCCACATGCACAGGTCGAAAAAGAGCATGCTGCTAAGGCAGACTAGTTCAGCGAAACTACTTTTGGTTGTAAGCTTTTTTTTTTTTTCAGGAGATATTTTTAGTTTAAAGAGTAAAGATGATCTCAGGGTGTTAGTTTCAGGGGTTCATCCACCATCCATGACCCCCCAAGCCCAGGATCCATGAGAACTTGAAATTCTGTGCTCGTTTTTCGGCCCTTCTGACCAGGATTCTTGTATGGAATCTTTGATCAAAATGTTCAGTAACAGCAATTGGGCACCATCCACTTCTCCTGGTCTGCCAAAGAAGGCACTTAGCCACACATACCAGATCCTCTTCCTCTTCCTGCCTCTCCTTCCTCCAGCGCCCGAAGGTGGAGAGAGACCAATCGGCATGTCCTGGGTAGTCATTTGCATGAGTTAGGGTTCTTGGTGGAATTGGACCGTCTCATGTGGGCGGTCACCTTCTTGGGAAGGATGAAAGATGATGCAGTGTCCTTACTGAAAGTGGAACTCATGCCTGCATGATTTCTTGCTTCTAAAGAGGGGAAGCAGGACTTCGCTGAGAGCTGGCAAGATGGGTCTCTAGATTCTCAGGTAAAAAGGAACTAGTTAAAGATGAAAAGAGAAAAAAGAAGTTTTAAGGACAAGAAAAGCGTCCCTGGAAACGTGCGTCGTGAGGGCGGCATGATAAGTGGCAGAAGGGTCAGGAACCTCCGCCGGGTCCTGGCTAAGGTTGCCGTGTGGCTTTCAAGAAACCACGCTCCTCTTTGAGCAAGAGAGTCCTTATCCGCCCAACGAGTGCACAAAATAACTTGGCTAGAATTTGTGAGATCACCTCTGAAGAGCTTTCTCTGCCTCAAACGCTACTTTCTACTTCATTGTAAGGTTCTGGCTCTAACGCAATTTTCTCTCCATGTTTGCTCTAGTCTAATTATGAATTACTTTTATAAAATCCACCCCTTCAAACGCTAAACCTTGTGATTAGATGCTGTTATGAATACAGTTATGTCCCACCAAATGTGTGTTGTACATCGTTACCCCTGTGCCTGGGGTTCTATCCTCCCATTTGGAATGTGTTGTCTTTGTGAGCTGACTGTTGGCGAGGTCAATGTTGAGCTATAAAAGAATGTGAGCCAATCAAGTAGAGAAGAGATGGGTTAGATCGGGAGCGAGGAAGCTTTTTTTCCTGCTGCGATCCATTGGGATATTTCTAACATTATTCTCGGACCATAAAGCTCCACCACGTAATTAACTCACTCCTGATGAGATGGATGGACACAGGGGCTACAATCATGGGCCCAAGCCTAGAAACAGTTGTGGGACTGGCCCAGGGCCGGAAGTGCTTCATTCTGCTGTGCTCAGAGTCACTGTGCATCAGGACCAATCAGAGGGCATCTAACAACAATGACAACAAGCAGCAACAGTAACCACGTGATGGCTGGAACGGCTTCTCCTTGGTAAGGCGAGTGATGTGAACTTGCATTAATGAGTTCTTGGGCTGTAGGCAGCCTTAGGGCGAGACCTTCCCCAATCCTGCATTATATACATGCCTTTCTATGTAAAATCTCCAGGGAACTAGGAAGCAGAAGCTGACCAAGAGGAAGCCTTCCCCTGGAGTTTGCGCTGGGTCACTCTGCGGGTTAGGTATTGGGCTACTAACTGCTAGGTCGTCAGTTCAAACCCTAGGGGGCAAGATGAGGCTGCCTGCTTCTGTACAGATGCATCATTTGCAAAACCCTGTCGAGCATCACTACGAGACAGAATCCACTTGATGGCAGAGGATAGTGGGAGAACCAGCACTCTGAATGCCCATTTCCACCCTCGTAAACAGGGAGAATATAAATTAGCTCGTGATAGCCATCCACTGTGGTATTTGTCACCTCAGGACTTTATGACCCGAAGGATGGAATGTGGGGGTGACCTCTGAGGAAGGGTATTTCCTTCGGTGTCAGCTGTCCAAGTTGATTCCATTGCTATGATGTCAGACAGGCCCACCCTCCAACGCTCCTACTCGTTCTGACACTAGCCGTCCCTCCCACTCTGTACGTTTCAGCTGGGCTCCGCAATGCGTTACACTGCCACACAAAACTAAAAGGCAGTATTCCCTATTATGGGGTCTGTTGAGGAAGTTAACCAGCTGTAAATGCGCAGGCTACAGCTATTTGGATAGGGTAGCCTCGTTTCTGCTGTGCCTAAAAGCAGGCCTCTCTCTGGACTTTGG
The DNA here is from genome assembly GCF_050624435.1 of Tenrec ecaudatus. NCBI lineage: Eukaryota > Metazoa > Chordata > Mammalia > Afrosoricida > Tenrecidae > Tenrec > Tenrec ecaudatus. The sequence continues at coordinate 172,715,112 of NC_134533.1, read as the reverse complement.
CTTCTTAGCCACAAGACCCTCTGGCCTCTGCCCTGCTCATTCAGTGTTACAAAGCTCTTGTAGGGCTGCCAGTAATTTCCCAGAGGGAACACCACTCCACTTCACCATCAACTTCAGCCTGAAAGCAATCAGCTCTAACTCCACGGGTCAGCAAACTCAATTAAGTGCCAGGAGGCACCCCACTGCACAGGTCAGCTTCCTGCCCAAAGGCACTCAGCTTTACTTGGGAGACAGGGGAGTCCACTGCTCTGCCTCATGCGTTGACTCTTGGTTCTGTTACTGCCATTCCTCTGCCACTCCTCCATTGCTCCTTTGGTGTCAACGCTGCCTCCTGGCTCACGGAGGTGCAATGTGCTGAGATCCTGGGGTACGAAGGATATGCTCCACTTCTGCCTCTTCTTTCTTTCGGGTTGTGAGCTCCTCCCTTCCTGGTGTATGAGATGGTTCAGATACCCCACAGGAGGACACTCATGATTGATAATCACTCACAGCTGATTGACCCAATTCTTTCAGTAGCTTCTCCCACCTTGTTACCCATCCCATTGGGGACAGTCATCCTGAGGGTGTTGTAAGCACTAAGGATAGATGAGCCAAATTCAGCAATTCACTGCCCTGTAAGCTTGATGGCCGTGGCCCCTAAATTGTTGCTTGCTTATTATTTAGTCACACCTCTCTGGAAATTCAGAACTATTTTAAGATGGCTGGTAGTGTATGTTGGAGCCAATTCGGACCCCGGGGACCCCGGGTGTGCAGCGTGGCAATGCCTCCTGAGGTTTGAGGGCTGTGGGACCCCTCAGAAGCAGATGGCCTGACCTGTGTGCTGGGTGCCTCCACGGGGGCTCATAGCACCAACCTTTCAGCTGGTACTCGGGCTCTCTGTCCCCTAACGCTTTATGCCATGCCTGAGCTAAGGAACTACGGACTAGCCTTGAATAATGAAGCTTTCCCAAATGAGTAATCACTCACTCCTGCCATGGAGTTGATGCTGATTCATAGCGACCGCTGCCCCAGGAGCAGCTGGTAGTTTTGAACTGCCAACCATGAAGATTGAAGTCGAACACGTAACCACTAGGCCCCAGGGTTCCTAAATAAGTCATAGAATGAGAAATTATGACAACAAATCCCAGGAATTCTGCTGGCTCCATTCAATTCAAGGCAGAAAAATGAGCTCAGAAGGTTATGCGACCCCAAATGGGTCATTGCGATGCATTTTCTTGAAGGACGTGGGACAAACCGCGGGGACTAATGGTGAAGAAGTCTGAAGAAAATAAAAAACTGCACTGGAGAGAGAGAGGACCAGGATCGTGGAGTCGAGGAATTTTTTTCTATCTCAATCTTGCCGGTGCACCCTACAGCCTCAATCTCACCCCTTCAGACATCTTCCTGTTCCCCAAACTTGGAGAACACTTCCAAAGATACACCTTCCGAGCCCCTCGAGGAAGCCCACGCCATTGTTTCAGCAACCGTGGCATCAATTGAAGAGCATCTCGTTCCTGGAGCAGGGCCTAGAGCGATGGGGACACTATCTTCAGACCGGTGTAGACCGAGATGCAGAGTGTGTTGAGAAACAATAGCTTCACAGGTTGCTCTTGGTGATTTTGTAGAAACAGTTTTGTTTGTTTGGCTCGCTGTCTTTTCGGTGGAACAGCTTCATCTTTACTGAGGCTGGGCTTTGGGCAGGGGGCAGGAAGTGACCCACCCCATCTGCAGCCTTCTTGAATGAATTAAAAGTCCTCAGCGCAGGCTCCAAGCTTCTGAGTTGTGCATTGTGAACATTTGGAAACGAACGTGCCGTCCTCCCTGAATTGCCTCCTGTTTAGACAGGGTTTAGGAAAACCAGCAGCTGAACCAGGGAAAATACTACCATTTTTAGACTGGAGGAGCCATTCGGCCCAAATGCATTAAAGTCTGTGATGCAGGCCAGCTAATTCTGACCCACCCACAACAGAGTTTTCCAACCCGTTCCTGACTTGTCCGTGCCGCATCTCTGACTTCCTAGTCTCATCCTTCCCAAAGTCAACGGAGCTGGATTCATGACAGCATCTGTCATCCGCTGTCATGCCAAGCCCCCTCCTCCCCTGCTTCTCCGGGGTGGATAGAAGGTTTCTTCCAAAATGGAGAGGATGTGAGCACAGCACAGCCCTCTCGGGGCTGGCCCACTTCCTTGGGCCGATGGACATGCCCAGGGATGACAACCTGGGGCGCCTCACAGCCTTTGTGTTGGTGCAGAAGTTTTTCCTGGGAATGTAGGCGCCTGGAGGCCCCACCCTGGGTCCCTCCACCCTGTACTTCCTGGACTTTTCAATGGATGGGGTGGTGTGTGACCTGGCCTCTCTGGATGCTGGAGGGGGAGGGGGGGCGTGTCCTTGGGCTCTGCACTAACTCCCTTTACAAAGCTTGGTGGTGGAGGCTTCTTGCCATCTCAGCTCTGGGCAAGTGTTACCCCCACTCACAGAATGGGTAAGCCATGCTGGAGCCCGGTGCCTGGCCGCTGTCTCTTGGGCACAGTTTGGTTGGTTTGGAAAGGGGCAGGTTGTGCTGGGTGCTGAACTTGGGTTTTGGGAGACCTTGGCTCGCCAGACGCTGTTGCTGCGTCTCAAGGTGCCAGTGATCAGGAATGAGCTTGGCGCGTGTCTGTAGAGGGGCTCAGTTCAGTTTCCAGAGGGGTCAGGCTGCAGAAGAGGGGTGGACTTCAGCGCAGGCATAGTGACCTCATCTGCTGCGGCCAAAGGGCCTGGGTCTCCTGGGGTGACTGCTGTCATTTGTGGCTCCTCACAGGTCTCTAAGGACAGACCATGAAGGGTCAGGTTAGGGACCAGGCAGGGATTGGAGGACTGAATCCCAGCTTTCTACGCACCTCCTCCCGAAGTCCATGTCAGCATAGAATGGCTGAAAGTAGCATCAGGTAGTGCTCTGGTGGGAAAGCACCCATCTTGGAGTCTTTGTCCTTGTCTTGTACATTCCCTACCCACCCCCACCCCACCTCCCCACAGACCTCTGTGACTTGTGGGACCGTCAGGTCTGGAGCCCAGTTGTACCCAGAACACAACTCTTTTGCAAGTGGGGTTGGGATGCAGTTCAGGGAGCCAGCGGGTGAGAGGGAATCACGGGGCAGGAGTGGAAGGTCAGAGCAGGTCAAAGTTCAAAGGGCAGGGGCCCGGGAGCTCAGGGACTCATGGCAGGACATAGCCATAAAGCGCTCTCTCACAGAGGACAGGGTGCTGTGCTAGCTCAGAGGTCACGGGGAGGCTGCGTCTTTGGAGGCAGCCTCCGATCCGATCCCTGTAGCTGCACATGCTGAAGCCCCTGCCACCAAGAGACCTTGAGACCATTTGCTTCCAGAAGATGGAAGATCCCCAAGTCATTCTTCCTCGTGCGCTGCATTGAGGGGGCAGTACTGGGGCGCTCCGCCAGCTCCGGGGTGGGGTTGGGGGCCCATTTCCTTTGTCCTTTTTCAAGAGTTAACAAGAGTTAACAAGTGGGTGGTTGACAGAGTCCTTGGGGGGGGTGGATGTGCTCCCGCCCACTCCCCCCCCCCTTTTTGCTAGAACCTTCCAGCTTTATATTTAACATAACTGTTTGGGTTGGAACATTTTGATTCCATGTCGTTGAGGCGTGGCTGGCTTGTAACTGCACAAACCCTGCTCTCAGCGCCCCCACTCCCCCACCCCCGCCCCCTGCAAGGTTTTTTGCACACAAGAAGCTAGTGCCATTTGTCTCCGGCTGCTTGCTGGCAGGCCTGGGAGTTCCCCTTGTAGCAACAGGACCAGGCTCAGAGGGCTGTGCTAGCCCTCCCAGGGAAGAGGAGGACCGCAATTGACATTCCTTTGTAATTTAGCCTTCGGTTAATGGCCCCTGACTGGAAAACATTACCAGGCTGGGCTGGCGGTGAGGGTTGTTCCAGCAGAATCACTCCGCTTATTTCCCCAGAGCCCTTTCCCCCATCGCCGCAAGCAGACGCTCCAGGAAGTGGCACAGTGGGGCGATCGCGGCTTCCTCGCTCCCTTGTATTAATTATTGTGTTTTAGAAATAATCATCGTGCTTTCAGTGGTGGAAGATACCTGCCAAGAGCCCAGGGTTGGCGTGGGGGTCTCTGGGCTATTTGCTGGGTGGCCTCAGGAGGATGGTGCTGGGAAGCAGCCCAACATTCAGTGTCGAGCAGTGTGCATGTTGAAGGCAGTTGATTTGAGCCACTTGAGCTGAGCATCAAAGGTTCCCTGGTGGTGTAGTGGTTACGACTTGGGCTGCTAACCGTAAGGCCAGCAGTTCGAAACCACCAGCTGCCCCATGGAAGAATGATGGGGCTTTCTACTCCTCTAAAATGTCTGGGAAGCTCACAAAGGCAGTTCTGCCCTGCCCTATGGGTCCCTGTGAATATGAATTGGCTCACTGTGTTAGGTTTGAGTCGAGCATCCATCTGGCCCCCACAGCTGGTCCCTGCCCTAGGTGGTAGAGCCTTTGAACCTACTAGCTGCTCTGGGGGCAAAAGATGTAGCAATTTGTAGCAATTTGCTTCCTTAAAGATTCACAGCCTTCAAAACCCGATGGGGCTATGGAACCCCATGTCTGTTAAGACCCCTGGGATTTCCACTCGTACACTGTGGGCTTGGGCCTTTTTCCGGGAGATTCCACACTGGGGATGGCCGCATCCTTCCATCCCCGGGCGCCTTCTCCGCTCCGGGTCCTGTTAAGGATCCCCATCTTTTCTGAAGTCAGTGCAATGATGTTCACTAGCCTCCCACCGAATTCCCAGCATGAGCCTAGGCCGTGCGCTAGGGCACTGGGCAGCCTCTCCCAGGCCACCAGAGCCAGGAAGGCCCTCGGGGGCTCAGAGTGGTAGTCTCCCCTCAGCCACCCCCCCTCCACGCCTGTCCCCCTGACTTGGCTGCCCTGTGCTTCTCTCCCTTACGCCCCCTGCAGAGTACAAGAAGAAGTACGGCGAGGAACACGGCTCCTGCCAGGCCGGGATCTCGGGCTTCTTCACCGAGGTGGGTAGTGTTCCTGTTCCGCTTGGTGAGAGATGGTGATCCCCCTTGGGACTTGGGTTCCCCTGAGACTAGAGCAGTCAGTGGGTAGATTCATATCGTAACATCAAGGGGGATGTCAGAATGGATACTTAATTTGGAGGACACCCCCACCTTCATTTTTTAAAAAAGCATTTTATTGGGGGCTCTTACAGCTCTTATCACAATCCATACGTCAATCCATTGTGTCCAGCACATTTGTACATTTGTTGTCATCATCATTCTCAAAACATTTGCTTTCTACGGGAGCCCTTGGTATCAGCTTCTCATTTCCCCATCCTCCCTCCTCATGAAACCTTGATAATTTATATATATATATAAAATTTCTTTTTCATGTCTTACACTAACTGTCGTCTCCTTTCACCCATGTTTCTGTTGTTCGTCATGGTGGGGTGGGGGTGCATGTGTTATACATTGATAATTGCGATTGGTTCGCCCTTTCTGCCCCCACATTCCCCCTTCCCTCCTAGAATCACTACTCTCATGATTGGTCCCCAGGGGCTTATCTCTCCTGGAGCTCTTATCTGTGCCCGTGTGTGCGCATGCTCTGGTCTAGCAGGATTTGAAAGGTAGAACTGCCCAACCCCATTTTGCTTTGGGAAGCAGCTAATTCTGAAAATGGTGGGAGGAAGGGATTCAGAGGGGTGTGAGTGAAACCACATCGATGGTGCTGCATTGCGGGCTGCTGGTAAGATGTAGCAGGCATATGAGCTTCACCTCTCCTTAGAGGGGAGGGGTGTGCTTTTACATATAAGCCACCATTCTCTTCCCTACATCCTGACAGACCACACCGGGTGCTTCTGTGCCTAGCGCAGATGTAGTATGACCGTTGGCTGGTAGTGCCTGTAAGAGCTTCTTTTGTGATTCTCATCTGCTGTTACTCTTTATACTCAGTCTCCCTGGTGGCACAGGGGTTATGTGTTGGGCTTCGAAATGCAAGGTCAGCAGTTAGAGACCACTGGCTATCCCTGTGGAGAAAGATGGGGCTTCCTGCTCCCGTAAAGAGTCAGTTTCTGGAACTCGAATAGGCGAAGACACCTGGCTCGGCAGCCTCACGCTCAGGGCTACCCTGCCCGACAGGGTCTCCATGTGTTGGAATCGACATGATGGCAGTGAGTTTGCGCTTTGGTTTTCCACTTTGATGACCCCCGTCTGCCACTTGCAAAGTTCCCTGATAGGCCATGTCAGTGGCACCGCCATCCATCTAGTTGTTCCGATCCATCCCGCCACTGCCACTATTATTCCCCACTCCCACCCTCCTCCTAGAAAACCCACCTCCATGCCCTGGAGATACAGTGGCCCCACGTTGGTCTCCCTGTGCCCGTTTGGAACCCCCGACTGTGGGTTTTCTGCACAGCCGGCTGTAAATTCAACGGCATCATTCTTACTCCATGACTTCTTCCCATTGCTGGCGGACTCACACCTAAACTGCATGTCTTAGCCCAGGGACTGCCTGTGATGTCCTCTCCCGCCTTCACTCTCTTCATGAGAGCCGAGAGCTGCAGGAGGGGACAATGACCTTGAGAAAAGATAGCTGTGGTTTCCAGCATGTTCTGAGCAGTGTTTTTACTGAGTTGGGGTCAAAGCTGCCACCTTGGTCCCAGAGCCCGTTTAGCGTTGCAGGCCCCGGGAGGTGCAAACTGCACCCAGCGGCTCCTCAAGTTGGCTGATGGAGCCGCCCTGGCGGTGGCTAGCCCGCTGCTTCTCCCAAGGCCACAGCCATGAGCCCCGGGGTGCAGCACAGCTCAGCTCTGACCCGCACAGGGTTGCCGTGAGACGGCAGCTGGCTTCTTTAAAATGAAGAGAAAAGAGGGAGTTGGAATTGTGTCTCGTCCAGAAGAAAATTTAGAAATTTTATTACCCTTCACCCTGAACCAATAAATATGAAGTATGTCCTCCCCATTCCTAACTCTCTTTGTCTTTGGTGACTCTTATTATTTAGTCACGTGATTAAAATGTGTGTGCGTGTTTCTGTGTGTGCCTGTGTGTGTGCGTGTATGCCTGTGAGTATCTCTGTGTGTTGGCGTGTATGTCTCTGTGTGTGTATATCTATGTGTGACTATGAGTCTCTGTGTGTCTGTGTGTGTGCGCCACTGTGTGTCTATGTGTGTGTGTGACTATGTGTCTGTGTGTGTGATCTCTCTGTGTCTCTGTGTGTGTATGTCTCTGTGTCTCTGTATGTCTCTGTGAGTGTCTGTGTGACTGTGTGTTTGTGTGTGCGCGTGTCTGTGGCTTGGTGAGGGTTTGCACAGCAGGGCACGTGTCCGTTCAACAGTTTCCGCACAAGTCGTTCAGTGGCATCGGTTACATCCCGCCCAGCAAGTGACCGTTCTCATGATTTTGCTCTGGTTGTTCCGGTGAAAGTCCTTTTGAAGACCTTCCATTCCAGGCAGAGCTCCATGCCATGTTCCAAGAATGGCACCACCTATCTTAGTGTCCGGCAAAACAAAACAAATCTTGTCTTCTGACAGCCTCCTCACATCTAGCAGCCAGACCTTTCTTCCCCTGAACAGCGAGCCATTCCTCTCCACCGCCACTGCCACCCGTGAATGTGAGCTGCAGCCACCTCGCTCCAGCCCACGTCGGAAGGCTCTGCCTCCTGGCTGCGCGCTGGCTTCCTAGCCACCTATTTCCCACCCGCAGAACGACCTTTTCAATTTTTTAGAAGCATGAGAAATACCACGTGACTCCTTTGTTCAGCCCTTCCAGTGTCTTTCCATCATACTTAAATCGGATTCTTTCCCATGGTCTCCCAAACGCTACATAGTCTGGCACATTTCTACCTGTGAAAGAGAAGAAAGGACAGGGGTGTCACATCCGACCTCCGCTAACTTTACATGAAAACCCACGGCCATCAAGTTAGTGTGGATGTATAGTGACCCTATAGGAGAGGGGGGAACTTCCCCTGTGGGTTCCCTTTACCAAAGGAAGGGAGACTCAAACTCCCTAATAGCTGCTCCCAACGCAGACGTCTATGAGGCTGAGGTCAGACATGCTCCCCCCTCCCAATTCTGACACCAACTGCTACCCGCCCCCCCATCTGCTTTTCAGCTGGGTTTGATAAATTCATCCCAGTGACCACACACAACACTCCTGATTGTGGGTCTTGTTAAGGCAGTTAACAGAGTACAAATACTTAAGATACAATTAGACTGCCTCTTCTCAGCTGTGCCTAAAGGCAAGACTTTCCCTGGTCTTTGGTTTCTCAGCCACAGGGCCCAATGACCCCTCCCCTGGCTTGTGCAGGCTGACAAAACGCTTTTTAGAGCTGCCAGTCAATGCCTAAAGGGCACCCCATTTGCCATTAGTCTCAGCCAGCAGGTGCTCAGGTGTAGCTCCATGGGTCAGCAAACCCAACTTCCCCAATTAAGTGCCTGGAGGTACTCCACTCCACAAGCCACTCAGTTTTGCTTGCTCTGCGGGCTAGATGCCAGTCTGTCTGCCGCTCTGGATCTTGGATCTGCTCCTGCTGCTCCTTTGCTGTTCTTGCCGTGGCCAAGCTTTGGCCTGGGTGGAGGAGGGTCGATATGCAGGCATGCATGTGAAGTCCAAAGGGCGTGCTCCCCTCCTGGGCCTTCTCTCCCTGGTAGTGAGCTCCTCCTCCTGTGCGCTTCTGAGCCGGCTCCGTTGACACCCCAGCAGGATGGCCATCAGAATCAGTCCTGCTAGCAATCAGTCACTCACATCTGAATCCTATCAGTGTCTCCCCCTCTCCTCTTGGCAGAGACTGACTAGAAGAGCCACATTACATCATTCATCGCTCTACCTTTCCAGTCCTATTTATTATCGGGTGCCTTCCAGCTGCAGAGACTCTGCTTGGAACAGGCAAAACTCGTATGCAGTCTGGCACTGGAGGCTCGTAAGCGTGGCTCTGGGCACACAAGTGTGCATCTTTCTCGAGGAGACAAATGTATATCAAATCTGAATGTTGGTATGTGCTGACAATTGGACTGTAAAACAGTTTGCCAGGTGGCCTCTCCCCGTTGGTGGGTCCGACCCCACATCCTCTCACCCACATGTCACCTCTTGGCCATTTTATTTTGGAAATGAAGAAAGCATATTTTATTCTATTGTTCCTTGCTCTGCTTATCTGTGCAGCTTCATGGCCTTTTAAAATACTGGCCATTTGGATCCTCCCCGTGCCCCCCCCCCCCCGGAATCTTCCTGCTGCTCTGGGGAGAAAGACACGGCTTTCTACCCTCATAGAGAGTTACTGTCTTGGAAACTCACAGGGACGGGTCTACCCTGCCCTATGGGGTGGCTCTGAGTCAGAATCGACTTGATGAGAGTGTTTGGGGTTTTTTTTGTTCTTAGTACATGATATATATTTTTTGTTTCCTATGTTTTACTGATTTTTAGAAAGTTGGTACATATTTTTGACACTAATCTTTTGTCTATTATACAATTATACAACCCAACCCAAAAGTAAACCCACTGCCAGTGAATTGATTCGGACTCAGCTTGACCCTGCAGAACACAGTAAAACTGCTCCTGTGGGTTTCTGAGGCTGTAAGTCTTTACAAGAGCAGAGTCTCATAGTCCTCTCATGGAGCGGCTAGTAACTTTGAACTGCTGATTTTGTGGGCAGCCACCCAATTCACCACCAGGGTTCCTTGTTCCAGGCACACAGAGTTTTACAAAGTTTTTGGACAAATGGAATTACGAGGAAATGGCATTGTTCCATTGTTTAAAGTCTCCTAGTATATGTTGTAAAATTTTTCATCATTCTTTTATTTATCTTTTAAAGCCTATTTATTGTGTCTTCATCCAATTGACATTAGGTATTCAGATTTGGTCAAATCTATGTTTCCCCTCCCCCTGGACTATTATCTTGCCTTCTTTACCCCAAGGATATGAACATATCCACCTGTGTTCTAGTGCTTTCGTGTGTTTCTTTTAAAAGAAATATATTTAATACATTTGGAATAACATTTGCATAGATTACATGTAGTAGAAACCAGCTCCATCGTTTTCCTGAATGTCCAGCTGCTTGTTCTGAAACTGGTCTGTTAACCAGTGAGAGGAGGATTGAGAATACCATCCTACCCTCTGCCAAGCTCACTCCCTTCTGCCCTCTCAGTGACCATGTAGCTGTGCCACTCCGGTGGCTCTTGTTGTCCAGCGAGCTGCAGTCCAGTTTGACTCCATCCAATGGCACTGTGGAGCAGCCTGTGTGCGTGCGTGCAGAAGCAGGAATAACCGTGTTGGAAGAAAGGCTCTCTGGGCTGGGTGTGTCCGGTGGTTTGGAAGTGGGAGGGGCTGGAGGGAATCCAGGTTGGAGGCAGCCAGACTGGCGGAGGTGATGGCAGTAGGAATGAAATTGGCCAGGGGAGGCAGAGAATGTCAGGAAGCATCCGTGAACTGGGTAACCAGGGGACTGCTGGGTAGAGGAAGGAGGTGTTGGCCCAGGGTTCTGGGCAGTGGTGGTGCCCAGGGGCACTCACCTGAGAGGTCGACTGCTGAGTCTTGATTTTAGACCAGTGGTGTTCGAGGTTCATTGGACGCTCATGCTGCCGTTATTGGGAGATGCTTGGATGTGTGAGCTGGAACTCGGGTTGGGTAAGAAGCTCAGCTTTGGCCATTGCCAGTAACTCTGAGCGGGCTGAGTGTGTTTGAATGAGAAGACAGCATGGGGCTAGGGGGCGGGGTGGAGGGGATGCCCCAGGTTAGGTGGTAAGAAGAGAGAGGAGATTCACTTCCATGAGCAGTCAGCGGGAGGGCACGGGAAGAGGGTTTGGTTGGAGGCCCATGAGGGGAGGGAGTGTGGTGGGGACACCCAGGGTGCTGTGCAAGCTCAGGGTGACTGGACGGGGACGAGGACCCACTTCAACTCCAGGCTCTGGGACCCAGACCCCGAAGAATGGTGGTGCTCAGCGTGAGCCTGCCGGGCTCAGAACAAACGGAAATGGGCATGTTCTGTACAGGGAGTGGGAAGGCAGACCCTCTGACCCCTGGCTGCTCTGGGCTCCGGCCTCTGCTTTCGTTCCCAGGCTCTTGACCTCCTTACACAGGGGTTCCTTGAACTCATTACCTCCTTCCTATCTGGGACTCCAGCTGTTTGAGGCTGAGCAGGAAATGTGCATGAAGGGGTCGGTCAGACCCTGCTCCCCTCCCCTCTCCTCCCCTGCCCTCCTGCTGACCTCATCCCTTGGACCTTGCCTTGGTTGTGAGCTGGTCAGCTCTCCTCACAGGGCAGGCAGCTGCTTCCCGGGCTGGGCATGGTCCTGTGGCCTTCCTGACATGCCGTGTGGCCCTGGAATGTTCAGGCCCACAGGGCCGGCTTGACCTGAAGGTCAGTGACCCAGCGGCTATCAAAGCCCTTGAGTTATGGATACCGCATGAGCTTCAGCTCGTCATTGCGGATAAGGGAGACTTGCTTGGAAACTCTGTTTGTTTTTTTGTGTGGAATAGGATAACAGAGGTGGCAGATAGTTCACAGCAGCAAGAGAAGATTCTGTCCCCGGTCTCTTAGAGCATCCGCCTCGGGGTCCTGTCTGTATGTCTGCCGGGTAAACTGGACTCACCATGACAGGTTGAGAAGACATTTGGGTCGAAGTGTGACCTGCACAGTCGACTCTGGCAGATCCCAAGGATCTTTCTGGCCCCGGAATTCTTGCCGACTTGGTGTGCACAGAGAAAGGCCCGCGGGTTCTTGCAGGGCACACCCAGATAGCCTGGAACCTCGGGGGATTCTGGGCATAGTCCCTTGAGAAGTCCGCAAACGTGGTTTGGGCTGCAGGGACCTTTGACTTGTAGAGATGCACGTGCTGATGCTTGTGATGGTCGTGTTGGTTGTTCTTGGGAGGTGGGGAGCAAGGCTCCGGTAACGCTGTCTGGCACTGTGAGCGGTCCCCAAGGGCACACGCCTTTCGCATACTGGCAGAAGAAGCCACGCAGGGGCATTTTCAGGAGATCTCTTTTTCCTGGCCTGTGTCCACAGACTGGAGGGTCACAGCTTGGACTCTGTTTAAGGGGGAGGCAGCTTACTGTTAAGAGGGGAGGAGAGGAGATGGAGGAGGAAGAGGAGGAGGAGACGTAGAAGAAGAAAAAGGACAACTATTGGTTTTAAAGATTTTTGAGAAGAGGGATTACTTTGTTTGAGAGAGGAGATGGCAAGGGTCTGCTAGAGGCCCCCGCTTTAATTTTCACCCTGGATTAAGCCAGACCAGGAGGCAGGCAGGGGTGGGTAAGGTGTAGTGTCCTCATCTTCCATGCAGGAGACCTGGGGTTTGACTCCTGACCACTGCACCTCCTACACACCCACCATCCGACTCCGTCACTGAAAGCTTGTGTGCGGCGATGGCCCTTAACTGGTGTCGGCGGTGGTTCCAGACGAGGAAGAAAGGCCAGGTTATCTACTACTGATGATCGGCCAGAAAACCCTGTGGGAGACAGTGGTCCAGCCAGCATCCTGGGCATGGCACAAGACCGGACGGTTTTTCATTTCGTGGAGGTCATCGGGAACCAGGGCTAATTCGAGGGCAGAATACCAGCCACAGGGCCACTTATGGGGAAGCATGTAGAGAGAGCCTTCACAGGCCTGTGGAGATGTTTAGGCATCGGCCCGACAAACCCACAGAAGGAGAGAGCGCTGCACTGTGTACAGGACTGGTCCCGAGCATATCGCTCACCGTGCTGTCTGGTGCCCTCTGTGTTTGGACAGGGATTCCAAATTCCTTTCCAAGCTCAGGGCCAGGGGAACAGCCTCTGTCCTCTGATGAACTAACTGGTCACATGCCTGCCCGGCCACCGTATCTAGAGCAGGAGTCCTCAAACTTTTTAAACAGGGGGCCAGTTCACTGTCCCTCAGACCCGTTGGAGGGCCAGACTATAGTTTAAAAACTATGAACAAATTCCTATGCACACTGCACATATCTTATTTTGAAGTAAAAAACAAAACTGGGCAAAAACACCCGGTGGGCCAGATAAATGTCCTCAGTGGGCCGCATGTGGCCCGCGGCCATAGTTTGAGGACCCCTTATCAAGAGCTGGTGCGGGTGAGTGGAGGAGGGATGAGTGAATGGATGAAGGCGCCGCCGTGTTCTTCTTGGGATGAGTCCGGAGTGCAGGCAGTGATCGGTTTTTATAAAACAGCAGGCTGATCAACAGCTTCTTTCCAGGGGACGGGATCCCAGCAGCTCACGGCACAGTGCTCAGCCGTGCACATGCCTGGACCACGCCTTCCTGAGTGAACAAAAGCAAACCTTTCTGGCAGAAATCCCACCACCGTTTCTTCCCTGACACCCTTCTGCGTGTGCCCCTGCCCCTGGTTAAGGCTGTTCGCCAGGTTGACCACCAGGTAGGGGTTAGTTCAGAGGACGGTATCGCCATGCTAGCAGCCACCTTCTCGCTGGCTTGTGCTCTCTCTCTCTTCCTTCGCTCCCCTTTCCTCTTTACTTGTTTGTCAGGTTTTTTTTCTTGGCTTTTGCAGGCTCTTGTGCTCTGGGCATTGAATGATAACTTTATGACTTGTCATCAGGAACTCGGAGTTTTTGAGACAGGCCTTACCCTTCAGGGACTTGTCAGAAACCACTGCTTCTGACCATGTGAAGCTAGCTCTGCCTGGAAAGGTCTGATGGTCAAGGTTAGCAGTGTTCAGGGTCAGGGAGAGACCAGGCCGAAGGCAGCCCTGCTGTGTTCAGCAGTGAGAGGTGTGGCCCGTATAGCGCCCACCTCCATGAGCCTGTGTGACCTTCACCCTGGGGGCGGGTTTATGCACGCCAAGGGGTCTCCCACCGAAGCCATGTCCGCTTTAACCCTTTTCGATACTGTCTTTTCTGCTCTATCACGTCCATGCTGCTCCCCCTGACGCTGCTCTATCGAGGGACTTCATTTACTCCGTGTCTGGTGTTAACTCTCATATACTGTATCACCTTGGCTGGGGTTTTGAAAATACTTTTTACTACCTTGCTGCAGTGTGTGGGGTACCAGCCCCCACAATCGAATGGGTCCAAGGGGCGGTTGTGTAATTCAGGGGTAAAATTAAAGAGACATCAGAAAAGATAAGGCATGCAAGTGCTCACCTTTGGGACTGCCATGACTTCAGGTCCACGCAGAGAGAGAGAGAGAGAGAGAGAGAGAGAGAGAGAGAGAGAGAGAGAGAGAGAGAGAGAGAGAGAGAGAGAGAGAATATATTTCCAACCAAGGCTTATACACACTCTGGGGGTGTTCAAGCCCCCCTAATTACAGGTAACCACATACGTAACAAAGCGGGCTGCCCCCTAACCCTAAAGGTCCCCGAGTCCATAGGAGGGGTAGCCTAACACCAGTGTCGGGAACAGGTCAGGGGGAGCGGCTATGCACACGTCTGCCTTGATAGTTAAAGCTGCCGACTCGATGGCAGTCTGCCCCGTGCTTGTAAGAGGTAAGCATCAGGTAGCACTCATACAGGAGGATAAGTGGGGAACAATATTAATTATGAGAATGTGATTGAGACTCATCTCCAACTCACCTTGTGCTACCAGGACTTCTTTCATGAGTCCCATGCCCAGGAATCCCGTGTTCGGGATCAGGTTGGTTGTTTTCCGTTCCCTCCTTTGAGGCTGCTACAGCCTCATCTGTGGACAGAAAGGCAGGGACCTGGTGTTGGAAGCCTCCTGCCATCTTGTTCAGTATTGCCATGCCTTAACTCCCGGGCTCCCCCACTTGTACAATCAATCCCATAGTGCCCTGGGGCATGGACAAGTGTTTTTGTTTTGTTGTCACGGAACTGAAAAACAAACAAACAAAACAAGGGGGCTTGGTGGGATATTTCCAACCCAATACCGAGTTCTGTGCTGTGTCCATGGTTCTCACTGCACCCCTGCACCCCTCTAACCCTCCAACTTTCTTCCTGTAACATGGGTTTCTCTCTGGTAGGAGCTGGTGGTGATGGGTGCCCCAGGGTCCTTTTATTGGGCTGGGACGGTCAAAGTGCTGAACCTGACGGACAACACCTATTTCAAACTGAACGATGAAGTGATCATGAACAGGCGCTACACTTACCTGGGTGAGTACCTCGGGAGACAACAGGTCAGAAAGGGGGCACGGGCAGGGTGATCACTGTCAAGCTCCGAGTCATTGCTGTTTAGGTGGGAAGAAGGCTTTTTATCGGCTTGTTGTTCTAACTTGCTGCATTTTAATCACGGCACCTTCATTCTAGCTCCCTCCCTCTCCCCAAAAGGTAGGGAGAAAAAAATGCAGGGAGACAATCAGAACGGTGTGATTTAGCAGAAGAGCCAACAAGTGATCCACCCAGAGGAGCAGACCTTTTGTGTCCTAGACTGTAACTCATTTGCAGGGGTGGAAAGCCCCATCATTCTTCCTTGGAAAGGCTGGTGGTTTTGAACTATTGACCTCATGGTTAGCAGCCCCGCTTGTAACCATGACACCAGGGTCGTTGTCTTTTTTGTTTCCTTATTTTCAGTGAATGCTCAGGTGCCAGGAGATAGATGGGGAGTTCAACTCCTGTAATGTGTTGCCGTCTCGAAAACCCAAAGGGCCAGTCCTGCCTTGTCCTAGAGGGCCGTGACCAGTCCTATTGGGCATGGACTCGTTTAGTGTGTTTGCTTGGGTTCAGATGAAGAATGAGCACACGGGAGCACAGTGAGTCCCGGTTTGCCGTGGGCGTCCCTGTGCTGTGAGCGAAGGAGGGTCTGTTTCCTGTGGCTGCAAGTCGTAATAATAGGAACCAGAGATGATCATGACAGGGGGCCACCAAAGCTGAAGTTTAATTAAAGACCGAGGAAATTTTCTCTTGTTTTCTCAGCCTTTTAAATCTTCTAGAATGGAGATAGACACCGTTTCACATAGCAGCCCCCAGGCGATACACCAGAACCAGGCCGTTTCTGTTTAAGACTAGAGATCGGTCATTTTTCCTTGTGCAGATCACAATTAAAAGACTCTCTTTCTTTAATTCAGGCCCTACCTGCTGTAATTCAGGCCGGAAAATGAAGCTAAATTTGCAAGGTGTAATGATGAGGAAGGAGGAAGGAGTGGATCGGTGGTAGAATTCTTGCCTCCCAGGCAGGAGACCCGGGTTCAGTACCTGGTCAGTGCACTTCACGCCCAGCCACCCCCTGTCTGTCCGTGGAGGCTTGTGTGTGGCTAAACAGGAGTCGGTGGGACTCTCAGACCTAGGGAATGGACTAAGAAAGACTTGGCCACCTGCTTTCCAAAATCAGCAAGAGAAATCCTGTAGATGGGAATGGTCTTATCTGCTGGCCAATCATGGGGATGGAGTGGGACCAGACAATGCTTCATTCTGTTGTGCATAGGGTGTGACTTCACAACAGCTTCCAACAACACCAGTAACAAGAAAGAGAAAACAATAGGCCTTCACACTTCATTTGCATGATTTAAGAGACAATACATAATTATACTCTATCACTGGAATAGAGCTTCCTTGAAAAATGCTAGAGACACATAGGCCTCCCTATCGGGGGGATGTGCAGAGTCCCCGAGAATTGCTAAGTCATGTTCCCTCTTCTGTCTGGGTGTTGCTGTCATTGTTCGTTTGGCTCAGTCGCACAGGCCCAGAGATATTTTTGCTTGGAGACTTTGGGGTATGTACTACATTGCTTTCCCAGCTCCTCATTATCCGTATTTACTTAACATATGCCAGGCTCCTTATATTGATTTCTTTTAGTTCTTGAAACAACTTCATGACGTCATAGCTGTTGTCATCATCATCCCTACTTTATAGGCAAAGAAACTGAGGTACAGAGAAGTGATCTCGCTTGTCCAGGGCACAATGGCTTGCAAAGGTAGGGTTCAAGGTGGTGGTTCCTAAGCCCAGAGTCTAAGTGCCATGCTGCCACCCTGGCGTGTTGCTGAGCTCGATCGACTAGAAATGACTTCAAGATGGAGAGCATGTCTCACATTCCAAGACTTGGGTTAGTGCCTGGCATACGGGGACTGAACACATCAGTGTGAGTGTGTTAAATCAGAGCAAGAAGGGAAGGCAGAAGAGCGCACAGTGTGGATGGTGGCAGGCTCGGGGGTTCCTCCCTGTGTACAGAATGGAGCCCCTTACCTACCATATGGGTTAACAGGACCCTTTGAGGCTCTGCTACCACCCCTAATACTCTTAGGTGAGTGGGCCCCGGTCTGAAAGAAACCAGTGACCCGGGGAATAAGATGGATTGTAAACGTGCTGTCACCTCAACCCAAGATGGCTTATCGTCCCAGCCATCAGGGGTTGGCCAGGTCTGGGGAGCATACGACAGGCTGGACAGGCCTTGAGGGGTCTCTCGGTGCAGACGGCAAACATGTTTGCTGCTAACAGGAGGTTTTCATCAACATGTTGACATCACCCATTGGCTCTTTGAAAGAGAGGCCTGGCGAGCTACTTAAAAAGCAAACCGCCAGCTACTGAAAGATCTGCTCTGACCCACATGGGACCACGGCAGAGGAGAGCGCAGCGTGGACAGTGGCAGGCTCTGTGGTCGGTCCTGTGGTGGAACGGACTCCATGACGGCAGCACACGCACAAATGTGCCCGGTACAATGGATGCGTGGATTGTTACAAGAGATGTAAGAGTCCCCGGTAAAATGATTTATTAAAAGAAAAAAGAAAGAGGAAAAAGAATACACTCAACAGCGGCTGGCTGTTGGACAGTGTTTGTTGGCCGGCAGAGGACTTTCAGCCTGTCTGCAAGGTTCTCTGACGAGGCTCAGACAGCTTTCTCCTTTGTTTCAGATTCTTCATGTGTCTAGATTCTGTAACCTCCCACCCACTCATCATCCGCTTCTTTTGGTCTGGACAGGGAGTGTGGCGTAATGGTTAACAGTGGAGGCTGGGGAGACTCAGATTGGAGTCCCATCTTGCTGTGTGATCTTGGCCTTGTAGCTTACCCACTTGTCCCTGTTTCCACGTGGAAGTAATAATGGAGGGTGGACGTGAAAGAAGGATCATTATACTACTTTCCTCACAGAACTGTGAAATTAAAGAGAAAAGTATTTAAATACACTTACAAGATACCTAAAGACATTCACAAGAATGGTCCTAGTGGCTTTATTCATAATAACCCCAAACTGGAAGCAACCTGTGTTAGTCTGGGTAGACGAGAGAAACAAATCCTTAGAAACCCGCATGTATATAAGTGAGAGTTTTATATGAAGGGTAGATGCGCATTAAGAAAACACCTCATGCTTACCTGGCAGGGAGATACCCTGATCACAAAGCAAACATCCCCATCAGTCCAGTCCAAGCCCATAAGTCCGGTATTAGTCCACATGTCTGATGCCATTCTATAAGATCCTCTTTAGACTCACAAAGCACATGCAATGATACCGAATGCAGGACGACCACAGGCCAGTGGGTGGGAAGTCTTTGGATCCAGTGTCATTGTAAGCATCTCAGTGCTGGCAGGGGTCTCCACATGGCTTCTCCAGTTCCCAGGGCACAGGGCCTATCAGCGTAGCACTGTGTGTCTTGTCAGGTCTTTTCAGTAGAGCATCATCTCAGGGAGTGAGAAGAGAGAGACAGCGTCTCCCGCCTTCAAGGAGGAAATATAGGTGTTCCCAGAATTCTCAGAAGGCCATGCCCCCACAGAGACCTCATTGGTTTTATCTTGACTGACAGGCCAGGCTCCACCCTTCACTCATACTCCTCAAACTGACACCAGATTATATAACTACCACACAACCCAGTGCCTAAGAGCAACATACATGAAGATGTGATGCTGCACCCAGGCAATGGAACACCTCTTTAGCAGCTACTCCAGACACTGTATGGAGTGCCGTCTAGCGCAGACAGTGCTCGAGACTGGGAAGCAGTGATAGGAACTAGAGTGTGGCTACCTGTGGTGGGTATTGCCTGGGGAAGAACCTGAGGGAACCTGCTGCCGTTATGATTATATGCTTGTATTGACTTTCTTGGACTGGTTGATGGCTAAAGAGTATGTGTGTGTACACTTAGCAAGCTCTATATTTCATGTGTGTGTGCTTTATAAAAGTTATATCTTAAAAAGATAACAGGTGTGGCGCACTTCTTACCATACCTCCTCCATAGAGGACACTCAGAATGCCCTCTTTCTTGCTCGGATGTCCTTGCGAACATGTCTTTTGTGAGCTGGGCCATGTCCGCATGAGAAGACTGACAGCTGCCATTTGTTCTCTGTGTTCTTGGAGAGACCGGGAGGGAGCTGTCTCCTAGGGAGACATGTTGCAGAAACACGTTCCTCTAATGCAGAGGTTCTCAACCTCTGGGTTGTGACCCCTTTGGGGATCAAACGACCCTTTCACAGGGGTCGCCTAAGACCATCAGGAAATCTGTTTCCTGATGGTCTTAGGAACGGAGACACTGCTCCTCTATCTGTCTCCAGGTGGGTCCGCAGATATGCTGAGCTGGTGAGAAAGAAGCTGGCTCAAACTTTGCACTGAGGTTGGCTTTCTCCGCAGACTGTTGCAAAATGTAGCGAGGTAGTTTCCTGTTGTTATATTAAGACTGCTACCCATGCTACACCGTGCTTCAAGACAACATTTCATTTATTTGTAATTGGAAATAAATATTCCACAATATGTAATTATATATTGTTTGTGTGGTTAGTCACTGCTTTAATTATGTTCAGTTTGTAACAATGAAAATACATTCTGCCTATCAGAAATTTACATTATGATTCATAACAGTAGCAAAATTATAGTTTAATGAAGTAGCAACAAAAATAATTTTATGGTTGGGGGTCACCACAACAAGAAGAACTGTATTGAAGGGTTGCGGCATTAGGAAGGTTGAGAACCACTGGTTTAGACAATTTACTAAAACGTTGAATAAATGACAGAAAAGGAGGTTGAAGTGAAGTAAAACTAATTTGAAGGTGGGGGCCCTACCACATGAGGACCTGTATGGAAGGGTCTCGGCATGAGGAAGGGTGAGACCGCTGCTCTAATGGATTTTTAATTTTTGTTCCTTGTCCTCTCCCAACCCTCCTTCCCTCGGTTTCCCCGGCATCCTGTTCAGGCTATGCGGTGACCGCCGGCCACTTCTCTCTCCCATCCACCACCGACGTGGTAGCAGGTGCTCCACAGGATGAAGGCATCGGAAAGGTGAGGACAAAGTCAATGGACTGGCCCGGTTCAGACGGACAGAGGGTGGCATGTGCCGCTCTTATGGTAGAAGTTTGCTTGCTTAGACCCGAACATTCTCCTAGGTAACTGGCCAGTAAGTAAGAGCTGAAATTATGAGCAGCCCCCTGACTCACTTTTTGCAGCCACTGGGAAGATATTTTTTGTGGGTTAATCAGAGTGTAACTATTGCCCTGAGATCTCTTCAGTCTCAGTGCTTTCTTACCACATTCTCACGGAAGGTTTTCTACGCTTGATTTCTCAGTGTGGGGGCATGGGAGTGGGGTAGGGGGTGGGGCGTGTGCATGAGAGTTACAAGATTGACCCCTGACATCATGGCACCCACCAAGCAAATGACACCGAAGGCTTCCAACTTCAATGCCCCTTATACCAGTCCTAGTTTGACTTTACCCTCATTGATCTGGTCTACTCTCTGGTCTTTGGGGTTTTATGTTCCACCCAGAATCTCATATTTATTTTCCAAGTATTTTGGATTTTGAAGGCTGATTTAATGCAAAGGCTGGCATGGGACTATGTGGGTCTGGCTTTCCCTAAAGTATCCTTCCCAGAGTGTAAAGGACCTGATGGTGTGAGGACTGAGTCCCTTCTGGAATTGTGACTTCTAAGGGCCCGAAGTGTGAGCAGCTGTACCTGCGGCCTCTTTAGCTTCAGGGTATGCTGGAAATCCAGGACCAACTTCCTCCCCAGGAAGTCGCATTTTTAACAAACTCTCTGGGTTGTTTGATGGGAAAGACTGATCAGAGGAGTGATCTTTGGAGCTGAGCGCTCAGCGATGTTCTGTGGTGTAGTCTGGCCCTGCCTCCCAGGGCATGTTCCACGGTAGAGTCTGGATTCTGCAGAGGCAGGCCCACGTAGTCTGGGGCCCCCAGTGTTTGGAGCCTTCAGCCAGGACGTCAGGATGATAGAGGGGCTAAGGCCCCTCCAGCCGACTGCTAGACCCCAGCGTGCTCTTGACACCCAGTTCCCTGGATCCTCCTGGGCAGAGGTTACGTCCTCCTGCTCACATTTCTGGAGCAAATCCTCACTGGAGCAAACCATTAATGTGCTAAGCAAAAGGTCGAAGGTTCGCATCCGCCCAGGGAGACCTTGGAAGAGATGCCTGGTGTTCTCTTTCCATCAAAAGCTCCGTGGAGCAGAGTTCTCCTCTGACACACATGGGGTCACATGGGTTAGGGTGACCATGAGTTGGACTGAGCTTCTTGTCACCTCTGGCAGTGGTTCATGTTTCTGGAGCGGGTTCCTCCTACCCCTCCCCCCACCCCGCCCCATGCCGATGTTTTGGAGAAAGACTGCAAACACCACCAGACCCAGAGGCTTGGAGCCGGGTGGGCAGGGCGGGCAGGGGAGGGAGGGTGCATGTGAAGGAGGATAACTTCAGGACAGGGGTGGAACCTTTCCTAGTCGCATGACTGCCGCTGCAGGCTGAGAGAAAGCCGGCTGGTCATCTTGGGGAGGAACCGTAAGCAGCGAGGCCGGCCCTGCTGTAGTTCTGCTGAAAGTCGGGCTTACAGTTTGGCTCCCAGCAATGTGGATGGAAGCCTGAGAGCTGGCAATGTCAGCCTTGTCTCCTCATGAATAGCCGAGAACCCGCTCTAATTGTATTGTTTTCCCTCCGGGTGGCTGTCACGACTGGCTGATCTGTGTCAAGCTTTGGGATAAGAGCAGTGTTTATTGCTGACAGGGCCTGGCAGAGCCACTGCATCCAGCCAATTAAAAGAAGCATGGGAACGCGCCTTTGAGCTGGACCCCGGGGGAGGAGCTGGGAAACTAGCCGTCGTCGATCAAGGAGTTGACGCTGCTGAATTCCCAGGGACTGTGACTGGTACACACTCGATTCTCAAAGACCCCAGGATGGACCTCTGGCCACCACAGCTGTGATGGTCATTCATTTCTGGGGCCAGGGCACAAAAACTTCCTCATGAAGAGACAGCTCCCTTCCCTCATGGGAAAGTTCATGACCCGGTTCCCGTAAGATGTAACTTAGTAGATTCAGGAAGTTCAACCTAAATGGGAGTGGGTGGTATCAATGAACATATGTAAGGTCCTGAAAAGTCTCACAGTAAAGAAAGTGACCTAATATTGTAACATCCCCAAGACTAAAGGGACGTTTCCCCTCATAGATTCGATGCCTCAGGGATTCGGCGAGATCTCTCTGGCAGGACTGTCCTGTCCGACGCCCTGGTCTTGTGATATCTGTTAAAGTCCCAATGAGTAGAGACACGGACGGAAGTATGTCAAGAAAGGACAAAGTGACTGTTTCTAGGGGTTGAATGACTTGCTCACGAGTTGGAAGGTTCTTGAACCACACTGTGCCCTGGAGCCCCTCCAGGCTGCGGCTCAGAACAGTGGGGGTGATTCCCATCTCGGGATTGATGGGCACCGCCTTCAGTCGGGCTGGTTAAACAGAGTTCTTCTGTCTTGTTCATTGTCAGCAGCATGCATAAGCATGCCTGCCGTGGGCATGGTCCGGTGCGTCAACAGAATTTCCAGGAGGATGCCCTTAACTCTCTTTAATCATTATTGCGATCCTAATCATTTTCTTAAAACTTTTTTTTTATTTCACAGGTTTACATTTTTAGAGCTGACCGAAGATCAGGCACCTTAATTAAGATTTTTCAGGCATCGGGTAAAAAGGTGAGATCCTTGGTGTCAGTGGTGATTTTCTGTTTGAGAGATGTGACCGTTGGGAGTCAGTTTGTGATCTTGTAGGAAACTCATCTATAGGCCTTCCCTGCCCCTCTGTGGCCGTCGGTCCTCTGCGACCTTCTGTTCTCATCAGTGAGCGTCGTGTGCAGATCCGTGGCATGCACGCATGCTGGTTTGAGGAAACATTACGTAGTCAGGTGGGTTGGACGTGGCCAGGTGACAGCGCGGTTTCAAAGGTTGTCCATCCTCCAGACAGCGATCGGAACGACTGTCTGCTCTCTGCCTTGGTCCCACAGCATCCACTCGCTTGTGTCTCTCTCATACACATACACACCCCTACCTCCAGGGAGCGCGTACAAACCAATTCCTGGGGACGGCGACTTTCAAAGAGGTGTGCGAGTAAGTGGTTCTCCCTGCCCGTCTCACCTCTCCCTCTCCTCCCCTCTCCTCCCCTCTCCCCGGCCCTCCGGTCGCTGTGGCCATGGAGAAGGTTGTCAGAGACCAAGCACACACACTCACCCAGTTCCTCTCCGTACTTTACAATGTTGTCTCCCCAGGGAGGCTGCCCTGAAATGGGTCCCGGGCGAGGCTTCATCTGCCTGGATCGTCCCAGGCTCTCCTTTATTCTTGCCATTTCCTGCTGGCTCCCATGGGCTGCGCCCTAGTTGCTGCTCAGGTTAAGTCAGTTCAGGGCTCCTTGCCACAAACGACAGCATGTTTCCTGGGATTCTGGGCCACGGGCACCAGAGTGTGGCACCGTGGGCTTGTCCACACTTCTCGAGAGGGCTTTATGCCGTCACGTTCGGGGACTGAAGAGCTTGAATGTCTGCTCGGATTGCCCTGTGATGACGAGAAGTGTCTGGGGCTCCCCCAGGAAGGGACAGACGGACCCAGGGATCTGTGCTCCCAGATCTGGGGTGGGGCTGCCTTTCCCTTTCTGGAGGACGCTGCTAGCCCCCTCCTGGCACCATCCCGTGGCCGCCTCGCCATCCTGGCCTTACCTCATGGTCCTCCTGCCTCTGCTTCATTCTCTGCGAGCGCTGCCCGGTCACCGTCTTTCAGGTTGTGATGGAGTCCGCTCTCTCCCACAGTGTGTCTCATCCCACTCTTTGCCAGAGGAAACGAAAAACTGCTTTGTGATTGGTCGCTTATTGTCTTCCTAGGAAAGGTCATGACCCCAGGCTGTCCAAGGATGGGGTTAGCTCTCCCCCTCGGTCTGGAGTCCTGCGTCTAGAGGAAGGTTCTTACTGAGCCAACCACTGGTCTGCTTCTGCTCGGTAAACTACTTTTTCCGGCTAGAATCTGGTCAGAGAGTTGTGGCTTTTACCGTCAGGACAAAAAGAAAAAGAGAGGAATCAGTGCCGGTCTCCTTGGTCACGGTGCATCCGATCGAAAGTCCCAGTGAGCGTGCAGTTTGGAGGTTAGCGCAGACACGGGACCCGCCACACTCGTAGGCTGGTGGGAGGGCTCTGCTCTGGGAACACGCACCCCGAAGCGGGTCCTTGCCAACACTGAATTTGTGTTGCACCCACTGAGTTATGCGAAGCGCTTGCCTATCAGAATGTAGGAAGCTTCTTGAGCAGGAATTTCTGATATAACCTGAGGAAGACGCCAAGTTCAATAGCCACTGGAACGAAACAAATTGTCCCCCTGAGGCCCAGCCCGAGAGCCCTGCCTGCGGCTTTGCTCCCTGGGACCTTATTCACATGCACCAACTTCCCCCCTTTCTGAAGCACCCAGCATGGGGACGGGACGCTGCCAGGGACACTGGTCTAGTGACTGGCAACTTGCTGTTTGTTCTCCCCTGCCCCCCCTCCCCCCGTAGGAATCCACTCGACGCCTTCCCTGTGCCTTTCCGCCTTGCGAGGCAGGGTGGTGGTGAGGGTAGAGGGGTGGCTGGAGGGGAGGCGGCCTTGGCATGTGACTGGGGAAGGGTTCTGGGCAGCACTTCAAAGTCCTCCGCCCCAGGGTTCACTGCAGGAAGTGAGCTGGAGTGTCCACCTCTCAGACACCCGGGTCAGCCGCCAGCAACTCCGCAGCGGGTGGACATGCTGGTGTGCGCAAATCTAACCACAGGCAGCCCTTGGATTCGAAAACCATTCTTTTAAACGGTGTTTGCTTCTTACTATTGTTTTTTAAAGCGTTTACTTTAATTTTTTAAAACGGTTTTATTGGTGCTTCATCCATCCAATCATTCAGTCTCATCCAGAAGAGGTGTGCAACGATCACCGACCGCACAATCAATTGGAGAAGTTTTCTTCTTCCTCGTACTCAGGGAAGTTATTAGTTAGGAGTATAATGATTCTTACCGCTTTTCACTTGTCACAAAAATATATGTAGCAAAACATTCTCCAATTCAACACCTTCTACATGTTCCGTTCGGTGCGGCTGATTATACTCTGGGTCAGGCCACCGTTATTGAAATCTTCTTCCACATCATTCTACCACCGTTAGCACATCATTATGTTTTCACGTGGATAAGTGACCAACCTTGAAAGAAAATAAGCAATTCAAGTCCAGTCCTGCAGTTCTGACGTCTCTGAAATGTGGGAAGGGGACCCACTCTGGGTCAGCTTTCCTCAGGATGACCTTGGAGAAGCCAGTCCTTTCGCAGGATCTGTGAGCTCTGCTTTGCTACAGTCTCACTACTCCCTATTGCTGCACAGACACCGAGGTCGAGCATCACGTGCACGTGTCAGCACACTTAAGCTGTCACTCATTTCCTCTCCCACCTGTTATGTCTCCTGCCTGCATCGCTTAGATAATTGTGTTTGAGACCCCTGATTTCAAATCATGCACACTGAATTACATACTGATGATGGGTCAGTCAAGATCTATGTGGGTATTAAAGATGATTCAAGATCACCCACCTGCTCTGTCCTCTCATCTGTGGAAGCGTCTTGTGGCTTGTACCTGTCTCGGTCATTCCAGCTTAAGCAGCCTCAGGTTTCCACTGGAGTGGGAGAGGCGAACCTATCTCCCACAGTCACGGTTGCTTGTGTGCCTGGCTTGCCTCGTGACAGCTCCGATTCCATCTTGCTTGGCTTTATGGAATGCCTGATGCTCCAGGCACTTGTATTAATTAAGGCTACAACCTGCATTTGTAACCCTGGCTTGCATTTTTAGAAGCAGCGCCTCTTTCTTGGGGATTTTGTCCTCTCCTAGTCAGGGCTCCAGGGAAGGAGACCCAGAGCCAGTGAGCTCTGGGATCCTGTAGGTTGGGGCTCAGCACTGCTGCCAGAGACTCTGGGGAGGGAAGTTGGGGCTTTCACGGTGGGCCTGGGCATCTTGGCGTCTGGGCGTGAGGGCAAGTGTTTCTAAGGCCAGCAGCCGGAGGAGAGCAGGGCCCTGTGTGAGAGGCCAGACACTGAACACTTTGTTGCGACTGGGCTTGGTTGCAGATGGGCTCCTACTTCGGCTCCTCCTTATGCGCAGTGGACCTGAATGCTGATGGCCTCTCCGACCTGCTGGTGGGGGCCCCCATGTTTGCTGAGATCAGGGACGAGGGGCAGGTCACCACCTACATCAACAGAGGAAACGTGAGTAGGGTGGCAGGCAGGGTGGAGGCGCGGAGTGGGAGGGTGCCGGGTGGCTACTCGGGAGGCTACGAGACACATCTTCAAGAAGCGCAAAGCTCCCTGAGCGGAACATTCCAAGCAGTGTTGCAGACGCATTGCTCCAGGGGTCGGGAAGAGTCTTCGTGCGTGCCGTGTGCGTGCACCGGGGGCTGCTCCTCTTGCTTCCTGTGAATGATTTCAGTGTACTGTGCACCTGGTAGGAGGGACCCACATATTTCAAGTGATAAACTGAAGCCCCGGAATGAAATACCTAACCCACACAGCTAGCAAGTCGTGGGGCTGGGATTTGAACCCTAGCGGGCTGGTTTGGGAGCCTGCACTTATGCTACCTTTCTAGGAATGCCCCTCTGCCCAGGGAGGGAAGCAGAGTGTTTCTTCAGAAAACACACTGGCTGGGAGGACCCTGATGGAGGACGAGGCATTAGAGCCAGGCGGGAGGCCAGTTATAAGCATCTGGACGCTCATGTGCACTGTTAAGTTACTTTTCCTCCTTCCTGCCATGCACTCCCTTTGCCTGGATCCATACATTCCTGGGTTTGAGAGTCCTAGTGGTGCGGGGAGGAGTCCTGGTGGTGCAGTGGTTACCAGTTGGGCTGTGATCTTCAAGGCCAGCAGTTTGAAACTGCCAGCTGCTCCGCAGGAGAAAGACGGGGCTTGCTACTCCTGTAAGAGTCAGTCTTTGAAACTCACAGGGGCAGTTCTACCTTGTCCTGTAGGGTCGCTATGAGTCCACACCAACTTGCTGGCAGTGAGAGAGTTGAGGGGTGCTGGGGTGCAGTGTGACTGCCCAGCATGGAGGGGCTTTGGGCTGTGGGAAGATCGCTGAGGGAGTTATTGCTGTAACCCCGATAGCCCTCATTCTGTGGGCCCAGACCCTAAGAGGCAGACCTGTGAGCAGGATGTGAGGGGACCCAGGGCAGGTGAGTGGGGGTGGGCCGGAGAGCTGCCCACCCACAGAGCACAGAGTGGGGGGCGAGCAGGGAGAAAGCAGAAACTGTGCAGGTCCAAGAAGTCAGAGTGCTCAAGAAAGGGGGACATGGTTCAAAGGGTCCTGGCCCCGCCAGACTTCTAGCTAACACCAGACCCTGCTCACGAGGTCATCATTGGGAGAGTGAGCAGGATCTCAACTCACTGCAGTTCCACACGACACAGCAGCGCTGCACCCCCGCCCCACACCCCCGCCCCGCAGGGTTTCAGAGGGCGTGAATCTTTACAGGCGCAGACAACCTCAGCCTTCTCCTTCGGAGCAGTGGGTGGATTTGAACTGCCTGTCTTTTGGTTAGCAACCAATTGCTCTAACCTCTGTGCCACCAGGGCTTCTGTGAAGCACACAGAGGATGTTCACAATGGATCTGTCATGTTGGGACTTGGGTGGTTTCTAGTTTTCTCTTTATCCAAATTGGGGGGAAAAGAAATCAGTGAAAGTGATGCAAAGGGCTTAAGTGGAGAGAAAATGCTTTGAAAATGATTAGGGCAAAGAATGTACAGATGTGCTTTATGCAATTGATGTATGTATATGTATGGATTGTGATAAGAGTTGTATGAGCCCTAATAAAATGTTAAAAAAATAAAAAAGAAAGTATATTTTTAAGCAGGATTCTGGGTGCCCCGGTAGTGGGGAGGGGCGGGATGAGGGACATTTAATTCCAATGAGGGGAGCAGGTACCACAAAGAAGGAGAGATAGCTTCAAGAGGGGTCGGTGCACATGCACCAGAGCCCCATGTTTTCTGGGGTGCTTGCCAACCAGTGGGATGTTGGCGTCAAAGCCCAGAGAAGATGCTGCTTGGACCTGTTGCAGGGGCTCCTGGTACTTTCATGCCGACTTACATCCCCAACAGGGGACAGAGAGAGACATGGGGTGGGGGGCATTGTGTAGATGAGAACAAGGGCATTCAGTGCCACTGGCCTGTCCAGAGGCCACTAGCTGACCTTTCCTTTTGCAGGACATGGAACAGTTGTGGGAATGGATGTTAACTCTGCTCAGGCTGCAAGGTCACCAGCTCCACTTATGCACCCAAATCATGGGTGGCATTTTTGGAGAATTAAAATGTGCCCTAGACCTAGTGGACCCATGACGTCCATATACCTCCATGTCCTCCACCCCCCCCCCCCACCTTTCCCATCAATCTCGTTCATTTTTTTTAAAAAAATCATCATATTGGGGGCTCTTAGAGCTCTTATAACATTCTGTAATCAATTGTTTCAAGTACATTTGTACACATGTTGCCGTCATCATTTTCTAAACATTTACTTTCTATTTGAGCCTCTTTTTCCCCATCAATTTCTTAATTCTGAGTGGTTGCCACTCAAGAAGCTAAGAAAATGTACAGCCACTGAGATGATTCTGACTCATAGGGACCCCGTAGGACAGAGCCAAATTGCCCTTGTAGGTTTCTGAGACTGTCACTCTTCCCGGGAGTAGAAAACCTCGTCTGTCTCCACAAGGCGACGGGTGGTTTCGAACTGCTGACCTTGTGGTTAGCAACCCAACTCAGAACATGACAGGGTGTTCACATTTCTGCTGAGTTTCATTGTGTGATCAATGATTGCACCACAGCCTAGGGGAATGGAAAGGATGGAGACGTTGGTGCAGGTGGACCTGAGTTTGAATCTTGCTTCTGCCACTTTCTAGCCTGTGGGATAGGGACAACAGCTTGATGTTGGTGGCTCAGTCTTCTCATCTGTAAAATGGGGAGAGTCCTGAGGTTTTCTTCACCTTATGTGTTTTAAGTGAGGAGAGGGATATACAGGGCCTGGGATGCTCCCTCCCCCCACCACATTAATAGAAGGCCGACGCATGTATTTGTGTTGCGGAAAAGGGATTTCAAGAACCCATGGGATCTTTATTTACATCCTTATTGGTTTTAGGTTGCAAGTTGTTGGTGTTCCAGCAAAAACGCAAGAGTTGGTCATGACAAAAATCAAGACTCTGCTGGGATGGTTTGAGGGTGGCTGGTGGATTCCGATTGCCTCTACTCTGGGCAGGCCCTACCTCTAGGCTCTGAAGCATTCCATTGGTCACCTACTGTGACAGTCACATGTGAATGATTGGAGAGTAGGGTGGGGATGCTCGGGTGGGTTCACTGCCACCACGCACCGGGGAAGTACATGTGACAGCAGGCACAGTTATGTTCAGGGCCCCCAGATCCAGCCCCAGCCCCAGCTAAGAACTTGCGGGTGTTTGAGATTTCTGAGCCTTGACTCCCTCCCTCAAGACTATCAAGACCTCAGACCCATGAAGTTGAGCTGAGTCTGACTTAGAGCAGTCCTGACAAACACCTTTATAATCTTGAACCCAAGACACAGGAAGACAAACAAAGAAACAAAGCCACACATACCTTTTCCAAACAACTTCTCGGGGCACACGCTCTTCCGTAAGGAATGCTGAGCTGCTCCTGCTGACAGGCTGGTTGGTGTCATGACCCACTTGGCCCCGCTCCTCCCTGCTAAAGCGCATGGGAGCGTTTTGGCGGCTCTGGTTCTGGTTCTCGTTGTGCACCAGGAGAGAGAAGTTTGGCCCTGTGGTTCAGCCCAGGTATTTCCATGTCGATGGGTGTGAGCCGGGAGGGTGGTGCTCTGAACCCTGGCTTGTTAAAATTGTGCTTTTGGTTGGTTCTGCTTTTATTTTATTTTCTGTTTCCCCTTCATCCTGTTTCCCAGGGCGTCCTTGAGGAGCAGCCGGCCCTGACCGGGGACAGAGCCTACAACGCACACTTTGGCGAGAGCATCGCCAGCTTGGGCGACCTCGATGATGACGGCTTCCCAGGTCAGTGGGCACAGGGCACTGCCTCGCTGACCTCTCACCACACACACCCCAAACCGTGCACCTGGCTCAGCCCGCGTGCATCAGCCCCGTCAGCATGCTGGTGGGTGGGAGGAGGGGTACTCTCAGAGAAGTTGTTCTCCATCGGGGGACCCTTCGGGCTTCAGCCTGAGCTGCTCTGAGTTGTGCTGCTGAGCCATCATCCCTGCTGGTCGGCGTCCCGCTCTTTGCTGCGTGTGCGGGGTGGACGTGGACATTGGGAACGGTCCACTGGAGGTGAATGTGGCAGAGAGACTCAAACCAGCTTCCTCTCCCCACAGTCTTCTGCTTTGGGGCCTTTGTCCCTCCACCCGCCACCACCATATGTTAGTGAAATGAACGAGGGGTGAATTACACTTTATCTCCCTTCCTAATGAGAAGTGGCTGGGATGACGTTTGAAGCAGGGTGTGTATGTGTGTCTGTCCATCTGTGGAAAGCAGTATCCTTCTCGGCCTCTCTGCTCCTCCCTCTGGCCTCCATTGACACCATCTCTCGTGGTGGAGCCATGCGCAGACTGGGGCACTAATGTTGGGAAGGACTGAGGCGGGAGTCAGTGAGGCAGCTCTTGCCTCAGGTCAGGTCTTCTGGCTCTTTTATCCCTTCCAACCCTGGGCAGAGAGAGCTTCTTTCAGAGAGTGAGACCCCCATCTCCCCATCAACCTCACTTCTGCAAACACATGACAAAGGGGGAAGAAACGAGAGGGCATTAGGATGCTGGAAGCTTTGTTCTAGAAGTTGTTGGCTTGTGAGAGTGACCTTTTTTTTTTTTTTGATGAATTGAATGCCATTCTAGAAATTTCCTTGATCCAGGAATTGATTTGACTTCCTCAGTCATTTAATAATCATCACATACAGACTTTACCATTTGGACAAGACAGACATGAGTGTGGGCTTTATATTTGCAAGTCATTTGTGGTTGGGTCATTGATTTTACCTATGAGGAAGAGATAGGAACTTTTCTGCAAGTAGACTTCCTACCTCGCTAATTTTCTTTCTGCTCTGATGCTGTTGCTAAGGAGCCCTTTGGGCACTATCGGGTATCACATTGCATTCAAACAGCAAGGCCAACAGTGCAAACACATCAGCCATTCAAAGGGACAAAGATGAGGTTCTCTGCGCCCCGGGAAGATATACAGCCCCTGAATAAGATTGCCGTGAGTTGAAATTGACTTGGTGGCAGTGGATTTCAAGTGACTCTCCATTACCTAGTGATGCTGTAACTACAAAAGGGTGTTTTTAAAAAAAATCATTTTATTGGGTGCTCATACAACTCTTATCACAATCCATACATACATCAATTGTGTAAAGCACATTTGTACATTCGTTACCCTCATTATTCTCAAAACATTTGCTTTCCACGTAAGCCCTGGAATCATCTCATTTCCCCCCTCCCTCCCTGCTCCCCGCTCTCTTATGAACCTTTGATAATTTATAAATTATTATTTTTTGGGGAAAATATGTTTTACTTCTGAATAATAAATTTAATTTGTGGACCCAAGTAAATGAAGTGCATATAGATATGCTTTCCTTAAGAGCTCAAAGTAGATTTTATAATTTGTTCCTGCTTAAGGAACAAATGAAGTTATATATACATATTATATATATACATATATAAATCTTAGGCTTATGATCTCTTAAGCTACTTGCCAATGGTGAGAAAGGATTGTTATTTCTCAATCGTACATCTTAGAAAAATGACAGAACGTCTTGTAACAATTTTAATGTTATGCATAAAACTTTTAAGCATTATATTTTGAGATCTTTCCTCTTGTCTAAAGGTCCTTCCAAAATTATTAAAAATCATTATATTGGGGGCTCTTAAAGTTCTTTAAAAATTTTTTTAAAAACATTTTATTAGGGGCTCATACAACTCTTATCACAATCCATACATATACATACATCAATTGTATAAAGCACATCCGCACATTCCCTGCCCCAATCATTCTCAAAGCATTCATTCTCCACTTCAGCCCTTTGCATCAAAAGGGTGCCTTTAACAGACAGAATGGACTTTTATTCCATCACAGCTCGAAGTCTGAATTCAAGGTGTCAGCTCTCGGGGAAAGCTTTCCTTCTCTGTTGGTTCACAGATTGGGAGGAAGGCTCTGGTCTCCCTTTAGCATCTGTGGCCCTTGAGATCGCCACATGTCTCTGCATTAGTCTTCTCCTGGGTCTAGAAGGTCCTCAGCAGAGGGACCCCAGGCCCGAAGGACACTCTGTTCCCAGCTCTTCTTTCCTGGTGGATCTGCGGTCCCTCTGTCTGCTCCATTCCCTCCTTCCCTCTCTTGTAAGAGGAGCGGTGATGTCAGCTGCACCCCAGAGAAACTCCCCCGAGGTCAGATGGGACAGTGACCTGAGAAAGAGGACTGCAACCCAACGGAATCCTCTTAGAACTGAGGCGCCGATCCCACCAGATCTCATGGTGGGGGATGATTGCATCATCGCATGACTGCCAAACCACTCAGACAGACTCATGACCCTGCCGTTGGCACATATTTTTATTTTTTAGGGAGGGGGAAGGAGAGAGATACATTTCTCTCCATGACAGAGACCATGTGCCTACTTTAATGACTGAATAATCAACCAAGAATTTTCTGATACCGAGGGGCTTAGGCATGACAGCGGGAATTGGGAAACTGCCGCTATATTGTATCATTCTTCATGGCTCTACTCATCGTAGCGATTTCTCTCCTTTCAGATGTGGCCGTTGGTGCACCCAAGGAGGATGACTTTGCGGGGGCCGTGTATATCTATCATGGCGATGCCAGTGGGGTCATCCCTCACTACTCAATGGTAATTGATGAGCTAGTGATGTGAAAACTGTCCACCCAGTTGCCCGTCCATTAGTTCGTTCATTCATTCATTCAGCACGTAGCAAACCTTTGCTATGAGCAAGATGTTAACAGTACATAGAATTGTCCACGAGTTCTTAGGCTTCCCCCACTCTAGTGACGGGATAGAAACCATTGATACTGTTTATTAAATACAGAGCAGAGTCAGCAGATTCTTAGGTTTTCTCATGTTTAGGGACTCTGGAGTCTTGCTGTCTGCGTATAGATCGCAATGTCCAAATTTCTGCCAGTGGAGTAGAGCTATTTATTTAAGAGGGGGAGGACTTCCTGTCTTGGTTATTCCCAGAGGTCAGTCACCTATGTTAGGCCAGGGACTATGATTTGAGATAAAGTCTAGGGAGACAATGACCCAGAAAGGCCACGAGGCCTTTATCTCAGGGAGGTAGTCACACTTGGCATCAAACAAAAGAGCTAGTCAAAGCCCTGGCCTGGCGACCCAGGCTTGGGAACACGGAAGTGGTGAGTTGTGTTTTTTTGCCGTATCAGCATGGCGTTCAGTCTTGCTGATGGTGTCAAGCCCAGCCCCTGGGAAAAAAGGAAGTCACACTCCCCGCAGAAGCGCTGCCAGGATATCTGTGGACGTCTGTATCTAGAGCGGAACAAGCCAACGTCTTTCTCGCAAGTGACAAAAGAAGACGCTCAGCATCAACCGACGGCTGTGATCGCGAATGCTTACTTACGGAGCACGGATTGTGTGAGAGCCATGTCCCCACTCGTGTTCACAGATCTCATCACAGAGAAGCTTACTAAAATGAGTTCCTTAGCTTGACTATTGCTAAGGACACAGCACTTTTAACTGACTCTTCT
Source organism: Tenrec ecaudatus (assembly GCF_050624435.1). Taxonomy (NCBI): domain Eukaryota; kingdom Metazoa; phylum Chordata; class Mammalia; order Afrosoricida; family Tenrecidae; genus Tenrec; species Tenrec ecaudatus. The sequence goes on along the minus strand of NC_134533.1, from coordinate 172,681,335 downwards.
CTTTGGGGCTATGACTTGAAATAGTAAAGTGTCAAAACCCTGCTCATATGGCGAAGGCTGTGGTCAAGGTAGAAGATTCACTTTGCAGTTTTAAGAGGCAGTGGGTCAGTGGTTCTCAACCTTCCTCATGCTGCGACCCTTTAATACAATTCCTCATGTTGTGGTGACCCCCCCACATAGGATTATTTTCATTGCTACTTCATAACTGTAATTTTGCTACTGTTATGAGTCATCATGTAAATATCTGATATGCAGGATACATTTTCATTGTTACAAATTGAACATAATTAAAGCATAGTGATTAGTCACAAAACAATGTGTAATTATATATTGTGAAATATTTATTTCTAATGGCAAAGGAATGAAATTTTGTCTTGAGGCATGGTATAGTGTGAATAGCAGTCTTCTCACTGGGTCCTTGTATGTGGGTGTATCTGCATGTGAGTGGACCCACCTGGAGACAGATAGAGGAGTGGTGTCTCGGTTCCTAAGACCTTCGGAAATAGGTGTTTTCTGAGGACCTTAGGCAACCCCTGTGAAAGGGTCGCTCGACCTCCGAAGGAGTTGCGATCCACAGGTTGAGAACCGCTGGAGTAGATAAACTTAAGCACAATATTTTACATTCTTGTTTTTCCCTGAAGAAGGTAGAACTTAGGGGGTTGGGTGGGTAGTCAGTTGCCAATGGACTTTTGGGCTCCATCTTGCGGTGCCTCCTGCTCAGCAACGTGGCAAGCCTGCCAGGTCTTAGTTCAGGAGCTGCTGGCCATGTTTCCCCTGCCCTGTCACTCAGCAGTCATGCGAGATGGATTTTCTGTCTCTCATCTCCCAGGCGACTACAGCACTTGTCCACGATCACCAACTAGTAAGCGACCCTATGGGCCTCGAGACTGTAGCCAGCTTACTCCCAAACCTGCTACTGTACCCACTATTCTCAACCCCACCTTGGACAAAGAAGCCCCTCCCCCAGCCCCACCCCACCCTCTGCCTCTGGAAGCCCAGTAGGCAAGTGTAGTCAGGAACGTGTAAACGGGATGCTGTTGGTAGTTCAGCGGTAGAATTCGTTCCTTCCATGCAGAAGACCTGTGTCCAGTTCCCACACCGTGCACGTCAAGGGCAGCCACCCCTCGCTGTCCTCAGTGGCTCGTTGCATGCAGCTATGGTGCTGAACATGGTAGCTTTCAGAAGACGCATTGGGGGGAAAGGCCTGGCTAGCTATAGCCCCAAATCAGTCCATGAGAGGTCGGAGGACCCCAGCGTTCTGCCCCCTACCTGACTGTGGAGACTGTGGAGGACGTTTGTTTGTGGTGTTGTGCTCTGGGTCCCCCTGAGGTGGGACCCACTTCATGGCACATAAGACAACAGATGTAAATGTATTTGGGTAGGAGGCATCCTCGGGGGAGGTGAGGGGTAGTGGGCTACGTTCGGTAGATAGAGCAAGGGGAGCAATGGCCTCTTAGGTGGCCATGGCCAAGGAAGAGGGCTCTGGCCACAGTTAGCTGTGAGAGCTGCCCTGGGCCGGGAACAGTCTCCCCAGGGTGGGGAGCTGCCAACCATTCCAGACCACCGCAGGGTTTTGTTCCAGGCTTCCTCCTGGAAGCTTGCTCCTGGACTTCGGAAGCAGATCACACTGCCGGGAGGCAATCTGGGAGGGCCCCTCTCTTTCCTCCTCCTGCCTGCCTGCCCAGGGCCTTCCAGTGTTTTGTTTTGTTGCTGGGTGGAATCCCTGCAGAGAACTGAAGTAGAAATGTTGTGGTTAGCATGGAGTGTCCTTAGTAGGAAGCAGGGCTCAACAGCTGGAGCCGTCCTGCCTTGGTCAGCATGCAGGCTGGCATGCTTGGCGTCGGCAACGAGAAGTGGGTTTGAGCTCTTACACGCACGCGCGCACACACATACACACACACACACCACCCCACCCCCAACGCCCCGCCCAAATCCCCCAAACCTGAAACCTCGATGAGTCTCCTTTTCGAAGCTGCTAATACGAATGTGTATGATACTGCCAGTGCTTGAGGGGAAAAAGAAGCCTTTCCTTCCTCGGGGCCCGGTCCTGGGACAGAGTGGGTATTGTGTGGGCGAACTGGAGGCTGGCTCTCTGGTTCCAAGAGAAACCCCGTGGGCACTGCCTTTGCTTTGCTTTGGCCCATGTGGGTATTATTTCTGTTGGGTAAACAGTGAGATCGGGCCTCGGCTTCTTCCCCGGTACTCCTTCACTCTCGCCCCTTTCCCAGTGGCCCGTGGGAAGTGTTGGTTTTCTCAGTCCCAACGCCCCTGGGCCTGCCTGCGCCTGCAGCGGCTGTGACCTGGGGCTTCACCGGACACTGCGTGTAAACCTGGTCAAGCGGAGGCTTTCTGAGGCGCCTGGTTTTCATTTAGGGTTATTAGCACTGAGCAGACTTATCTTCCTGGCTTTATAGCTTAATGGCCTGCAGATGTCTGTGGGCTAAACTAAACCTGCATCTCCCTCCCCCCAACCATCACTACCACAAATGGACCACCCCTTCACTCTTCTCCCTGTCCCGCCGCAGTCTTGCAGAGAAACGCAATCCCTGGGCAAGCTGCTGGGAGCATTCCTGGGCCGGCCTTCAGGGCTGCGCTGGCCAGCTTCCGTGTGCGGTTTTGAAGTCCCGGGCAGACACACGTGCATGTTTGTTTAGATGGAGCCATGTGGGTTGTGGGGCACTGCCTGCAAGCATGAAAGCCCTTCTGCAGTGTTCCCTGCAGCGCTCTGATTGGTCCTTGGATGCTCTGCCTGGTCTCTGTTGGAAGCTTCCCTACATGTCAAGCGACCCCTCAGATCATTACCAGGAGGGCTGTGGGGAGTGTGGCTCGGGCTTTTTCCTCTGTGGATCCTATGGAAAGCCCCGCCCACCCCCTCCCCCCATCACTTTTTGGCACGATGGCTTAGTAAGGAGAAGGGCAAGGAGAGCAGGGTTCCCAGCCTCTTCAATAGCTGTCCATTCTGGTTCTGACGTAGGAAAGTGAAGCATTTCTCTGGGCATCTGCAGGGCGGGCATCAGCGGTAAGTGTCCCTTGGAAGACCATAAAGAAAAAGGGGGGAAGGATGAGGTCAGCTGCCGGATGGTGGGGCTTTTCTGACTCTGGAATCTCGATGTTTCAGTGGTACCCTTTGTATGGGTGCCTCATGGTCCCCACTTCAGCTTGAGGAACCGGCGGCCACAGATAATTTTGAGCCGGGCCCGTGCAGCCTGTGTTCATGTGTGTTGAACTTAACTGGTGACTAGTCCTAAGCACCATATGGTTTGGCCCGGTGGAGCTGAGCTTCAAATGAGGCTGATCATCAGATTTTAAATACTTTCCTACAGCTGACAAACCTTTCAGGACCAGGGAGGCTGAGGTTGACTTGGCCAAGGTCTTTAATCCTCTTTACAGGAGAGAGTTGAGGCTGTGGAGAGTTACGGCTTAGAAACCCCCAAGGGAAGTTCTCCTCTGTCCACCAGGGTCTCTAGGAGTCAGAATCAACTCAATTGCAGTGTTTGCTTTGAGTTTTGATCTGTGGTTGGAACTCACCTGGCAGCTCCATGAAAGAAAGGCCTGGCGAACTGCTTCCATAAAGATTACACCGCCACGACCGCGACCACCGTCGCCACCCCCACCCTACCCCCACCCCCACAGCAACAACAAACTCTATGGAGCAGTTCTACTCTGTAACACACGAGGTTGTCTTGCCTTGGAATTCACTTGATGGAAGAGAGAGAGAGAGAGAGAGAGAGAGAGAGAGAGAGAGAGAGAGAGAGAGAGAGAGAGAGAGAGAGAGAATGAGAATGCTCAGAACCTGTAGATTCTCCTCTACTTGACTTGCTTGAGAGTTTCCCCATGGTCATCTCTTCCGGCTTGGTGGGTTAATTATTTGACTATCTAGGGAAGATCCTTCAAGAGTGCCTCTTAGGAGGGGTGTGTGAAATCTTTAGTAAATATTGGAGTTGCACGAGATCAGGCAAATATGTTCTTAGCATCCTAGTCAGAGACACAGGTGGTAGCTGTGACTAAACAGAGACCCTTCGCCCAAAACGGAAGAGACGCTGTGTTCACCTTGAACTTCAACATGTGACAAAACTTGATCCCACGAGTCTGGGTGGAACTTGGGACAATTTTTGAATGACACCACTGGGCAAAGGCGAAGAATGACAAAGGCATGTGTACTCTTTACCTGTCCACTAGAATGACCTCCCTCTTTTATTGATTGAGAGCTAAATCTGTCTTTCAGCACTTTCAATACCAAGTGTCCCAGGGAAGCTGGGATACAGGGGTCACGGGTTTTTATTTGTGCCTGTGACCTCTTCTGGCAACTGAATTTCCCTATGATCTGTTTCAGAAACTGTCTGGGCGGAAGATAAGTTCAGTTCTGCGGATGTTTGGCCAGTCCATATCCGGGGGCATTGATATGGATGGGAACGGCTACCCTGGTAAGCTGTTTTTCTTCAAGGTAACATGAGATACCCTAAGATAAATGCTGGAGGTAGAACAATGTCCAGTTTGTTCAGTCATTATTGCATTCATTGAAGGCTAGGAAAATTCCTATGCCAGTATAGGAGTGTGTTGCCCGGTGTTTGGTTTTAAGAGAAAATTACCAGGGCAAGTTTATCTGGGGATTTAAAATGATCTAGTGTGAAGGGCACTTCACAGAAAGTTCTGTGGCAGTAATTCTTTTTAATGAAGAAGAAGGTGTTGCCGTTTAAAAGGCACAGCTCAGAAGGAGGTGCAGGGCCCTTGGAACTCACTTCCCTGGTGTTTCACTATCGTTGAGGTGCCCCAATCTGGAGGGGTAAGAGGGGAAGTGGAGCTAAACCCCATTAGCCCCCAGAAAGTCGAGAGAGAGATCTGACAGGCAGGCAGATCTTAGGCAAGCAAGCTAACTGTCCCTTACCATTCGTGGCTGTCTGGCTTGTCCTCAGAGTTAATTAATGCCTGGTGGTCCTCGAGGTTAATTGAATAAAAATGTATGATCAAACCCCAAGCCGGAGTCACATCCGGTTTAGGTCAAGTTGCCCTGGCATCAGGGTGCTGGAGGTGTCTGGAGAGGTGGGGAGGGGAAACAGATCAGAATTTGAGAGAAGCTCAAAGTATTACAGAACTCGGAAAAAGAAACAATTTCTCGGAAAATAGAGGTCAACCTGCCTTTGTAGACAAACTCTCTTTCCACGGGAAATGCCATGGACCGGTCTGGGTAAACGAATGCCGTGCCGTGGAAGGACCTGAGTCTGCGTTGGTTAAGGCGTGAGTTTCCATCCCCCCTTTACAGGGCCAGGAGCAGGACTGGGGAGAGGGCGTTGGTGCTGGCGGATTAGTTCCAAGTTAGAGCCTCATGGGTCTTTTTGTGTTTGAGAAGGCAGTTCTGGGCCATTCACGGTCACCACGAAATAATACCTTATATTGGATTAGCGCTTTAATGTGTGCAAATTGCTTCCATCTGCAGTGCACATCTTACAGTCAACCTCGTAGGTAGGTAGGAACGGATGGGGCTATGGTCTCCCTTTATAGACAAGGGGAGCCGAGGGGAAAGGGGGCCGAGACCCACTGTGGTGGGCGTCCAGCCAGGCTTCTCAGTAGTCTGGCTGCTTCTCTGTGCATCGGGGACAGATCTGCTCATATCTGACATTCCTACCGTGCTTTGTCCATAAGGGGATCACAAATGAGTCAGGTTAAAAAGATTCAACTATCCAGTCCGTGTTGGAAGGTTGAAAAATAACCAGCACATCCACAATCAGAAGCTTTAGCAGCTGCACATCAGGGCCTCCTCTGTGAGCTCTCACTGCATGGCTGCGAAGTCAGTGCTGTGGATTCAGACGCTTGGTTCTGTGCAGGCGCAGTGGAGCCCCGGCACTGTCCGAGGGACTGATGTGTCGGGGAAGAAGGCAGGTGGTGGAGTCATGTGGCATGAAGAGTTTGCGCATCCGTAAGGCAGAGCTGACAGACATTTCTATGGCAGCTCTGCGGTCACTACTTCTGAAACGAAAGGGATCAAGGAATAAATATCACTGTTCCAGTTAACACGTATGCCCCTGGTTGATCGTTTACCAAGCGTTTTCACATATGGTAACCCGATTTAAATATCGGCTTTGGGAAAAGATGGCTGTTATGTGCTGTGGAATCAGTTCTGACTCACAGTCCCCCTGTGGGACAGAATAGAAGGCCCCTCATGGCTTTCTGCAGCAATTCTGGTGGCGTGGTGGGTTGGCTTCAGGCTGCTAGATGCCAAGTCAGTAGTTCCAAACCACCAGTAGCCAATGGGAGAAAGACTCTCCATTCCCATGAAGAGTTACAGTCTTGGAAACCCGCAGGGGCAGGTGTTGGCATCGACTCGATGGCAGTGATTTGAATGTTAAGGCTTTCTAGGGTTTCTCTTCACACACGAATCTGTCCTGGATGATGTGTAGCTGGGATGCTACTTAGCGAAGAACATTGTGAGACTGTCTTCCTTATTGACTCATAGGTAAGGGACATGTCCCTTAGGAGGGACATCATGCTTGGTAAAGTGGAAGGTCAAGGGAAAGCAGGCAGACCTCAATGAGACGGAGCGTAGCTCCAGCAATGAAGGGGCGCAGACACACAGACAGCGGTGGTGAGGATGACTCAGGACGGGCTGTGTCTAATTCTGGAGGGTCCCTGTGAGCTGGAACTGGCGCACGGCCCCTGACAACAACCCGCTTTTCTCTTGAGGACCCAGCAGTGGATGGGAAGCACTGGCCTTTCAGTCAGCAGCTGCATGCTTAGTTAACCATTGCACTGCCAGAGTGTCCTTGGACGAAACTGCGGGGGGGCGGGGAGGGGAATCATTATCCCCACTTTCCAGACAAGGAAGCTATGGGAGGCTGAGTGACTTTCAGGGTGCATCGGGTGAGTGGGGGAGCAACGAGGTGCTCTACAGAGCCTTGAGCTTTTCCCAGACGTCCTTCAATTCCAGTCTGCCTCTCTCCCATTCCGCACTGACCAAGAGAAAGACGGTGTGAGCCGTGCATGCGGTTTAAGTTCCTTGTACATGCACAGAGCAGTTCAAGGAAAGGGGTAAAATTAATTTTGATACTGCTTAATAATTCATTTCAATAATGCTTACATGGCCTAATGCTGATCAGGGAAGCCGATAGGTCACCTCAATGCACAGTCAGTATACAAATGATTCCCGAGAAAGTTAACTCTGGGGCACTCGATCATTGAGACCCAGTGTGCATTTTATACTTTGAATTGTCACAGGTGGGTGGCCAGCAGCCCGGTACACTGCACAGCTCTGATGCTTACTTATGTCGTATGTAGCCCAGAGAATGGCCGTCGGAGGCTCTGGGCAGGGCGCGCTCCCTTGCTGTGTGGTCCCTCACTGTGGGGTGGGTGGAGACAGGCGTCAGCGAGTCTCTGAATGCTGTGAATTCTTGTTTTCAGATGTAACGATCGGAGCCTTCATGTCCGACAGCGTGGTCCTTCTAAGGTGAGATGCTTCCCTTGTGCTTCTCGAATTACACCCTCCATGGCCGAGGGGTGGATGCCCAGGGGCAGTGGTCACCATCGGTCAGCTCTTCCATCTGTCCCGTGTCTTGCGGGCAGGAGGTAGGAGTGTGACTTTCATTTTCTCAGTTTTGTTTGCCATCCTCGATCCCAGAGGTGAACCTGATGGGCCTCACATGGTTTATGGGCAGGACATGATAGCATTGCTCAGGCTTCCAGGGACGGTGGGGGGGGGGAGGGGGGGCGGTCTGAGCCCTTGAGATTGCCCATTTGTCCATGGATAGCCCCTTGCATGAATGTCCTCTGCAAAGCGACCTTTGTAGGGGCCACAACACCAAAGGGGCAGAGAGATACCTCTCAGCTCTTCACCTGTCCCCACACCCTGTCTCCTCACGGTGAGTCGGTCCCCACGCACAGTGTCCAGTGGGGGTCCTGCGCTGTGGTTAGCCCACACCCCACAGACCTGGAGCGGCTGCCCATTCCCCCTCAGGCTTGATGGTCGTGAATGCAGCCTTGTTGAAGCTCAGGCATCCTGAGCTCTCTCCTGCAAAGGCTCTGGGGCTCGCCAAGCCCTCCAAGAACCATCTTCAAGCGTTTCCAACTGTGTGAGTCAGAGGCGGCAGAATTCCACTTGGAGCCAGCTCTTAGCTTTTGTTAATCACCTCATGGCAGAAGGTTCTGGAATGGAGCAGTCGGAGCGTAGAGCTGGAAGAGGAGGCCCCAGAGGCATGGGCTTCCACCCGCCAGATTCTCCTCATTCAGCAGTGCTTCCTCCTGGACCACCACTTTGGGGCTACGCAGCCTCACCTTGGTGGGGGTGATGCCCCTGTGGGTGGGGCTTTATAACCAGGGAAATGACTGGACTTCAGAGAACTCTACTACGACATGGAATGGTTGACGAGGCAGGACTGACCCCAGGAGGTGAAGAAAATGAGCTTTGGGCCAGTTGGCCTGGGTTCAAGCCACGGAGGGCCGTTTCTAGGCGCGCTTTCTGAGAAGTGCCCTGTGTCTGGACGCTCATGTGTTAAACAATTCTCCATTGGCTTCTCCTGAGAACTGAATGAGGAAACTCACATCACACATCTAGAACAGTACCCGTTTCAGCAACTCTGACACAAATTGGGTTAAGTTTGTCTCTTTAAATTCTGCTTGGAGTCTCCCCGCCCCCCCCCGGGGGGTGCCACAAACAGTTCCATGCTCAGGGAGAGGTTCTGGGGAGGGCCCCTTGCTAAGGTGACCAGATGTCCCGCTTTTGGTGGGACAGTCCCAATTTTTAACAATCTTTCCCACGTCCTACGGCGTTTTAAAAAAGTCCCGATATTTTGAAAGAATGCACAAGCTAAGGTATAGTTTTCGGCTACCATGTGGCTATTTCGCCAGGATATGAGTTTTATTCATGGTGTCCTGCTTTACCAATGTTAAAATCTGGTCACCTTACCCTTGGCACCCAGTTCAACTGAGACACCTCAGGGATGCCACCAGTGGGTGTCATCTCAAGGGCAGCTGGCGGGGTTCTGCTGTCTGTGTCCCCCAGGAGGTGACTTTGCTGCAGTGAAGCCTCCCTGGCCCTTCCTTTCTTCCTCCTGGTGCCTGGGGCCTTGCTTTCCTTACCATTTGCTCCCTTCCCGCAGGGAAGTAAGTCCGCCTTCTTGGCTCAGCGGGGTACAGTTCAGAGGTAAAGCGGGTGGTCCCTGCTGCTGACTTCACACTGCGCTTTGTAGAGGACTCACCACCCTGCGCACCTCACTCTGGTTTGCCGAGATCCCTCCTGAGCGGAAGCACATTCTTGGGCTTCCGTGGGTTGGGAACGGGCCCTGCTAAACCAGCGAGTAGTCCTTGGCTGGAATGAGCTCCAATCCAATGGGGCATTCTCGCCCCCCGCCCCTTCCCATGCTGACGAGGAACAGCCTTCTCAAGAACTTGGCTCTTGTGGTTGTTGGTCTGTGAAGACCCTTGCAGCTCATAACCACCCCAGGCCAGAGTCGAACTGCGCACAGAAGGGTTTTCAGCGGCTGGGCCCGATGGCCAGGCCTTGCTTTTGAGGCCCTGCTGGGAGTACTCGAGCCTCCAGCCTGACAGCGAGCAGGTGAACCTGTTAACCACTCGCCTCACCTGTGCGTGGGTGTAAGCATGCCAGGGAGTGAAAATGCCGGATGGGAGACCCCAGGTCCCAACCCGGGCAGGAGCAGAGCATTAACAGGGACGGAGAGATCTGTCCAGGACAGTGTTGGGGAGAGCATGTGTGGAGAGAAGAGGGGTTGGGGGAGAGCCAGGGCAGGTGCCCACACGAACAAGAAAGTGGAGAAGCGCGGTTGGGGCAGGAGCAGGGGGAGCGTGTCGCGGTTGTGTGGTCAGAGGGACCCATTCTGTCATGTATTAGGCCAATACTCACCCACAATTACCTGTTGAGATGCAGTAGGTGTCAGATCTTGGGGATACAGTGGAGAGTGTGCAGGCTTACTTCCTGGTTTTTATTCTAGCCAACCCCCCCGCCCCCCCCCGGCACCCCCAAGAAAATCACATGCCAGAGAATTGATTCGGCTTCTACAGACCCTCTGCAAGTTTTCTTGGCTGTTATTTGGATGGAAACGGATCTCCAGGCCTTTCTTACGCAGCACTTCTTACTGTGGGGGTTCAAACTGCTGACCTTTAGGCTGCCTCATCCAAGGCCCGGTATTTCAGGCCAGGGGAGATAAGTAAATTACAGTGTGACTGAAGTGTGGTGAGTGCCAGAACCTGTGTAAGGCACTTGATGTACGTTAACTCTGTTGTCTTTCTTTTTCCTTCCCCTGTTGTGTTGCGGTATGATTTACGTACAACAACACGCACCCCTTTCAGCATGGTTAGATGCATTTTGACCAGTCGCTGAGTAACTGCCCCGCCCATCAAGATAAAGAATGTTTGCTTTTATTACCCTAGAAAGCTTCCTTTGGTCTCTGTTTAACCATGCAGGCCAGCTCCATTCGTTTCGGTCACCGTGGGTCAGGTCTGCCGGTTCTAGTACTCCACGCAGATGGGATTGCTCAATATGCTCTCTTGTTTCTGGCTCCGCTCACATGCTAGCATGTGTCTCCGCTCACCCCTGCTGCTGTGTTCTTTGATATTATGACTGAGTAGGGGTCCAGGTAGCGACGGTCTGTACTGCGGTTGGTTCATCCATTCCCTTGTTCCCGGAACATAGGAGAGGCCTGGGGGAGAGTGTAAAACTAAAGGATGATGGAATACCAGCCCTTAATCTTCATAACCACCCTGCGACAGGGGCGTTTCTTACTGGTTGCCTTTGAGTTGATTCCGAGTCCCAGAGGCGCCCCTTGTGTGCAGAGGAGAACGATCCAGAGGACTCCCTCGGCTCTGACTTTCCGCAGCGGATCTCTGGCTTGTCTTCTCAGGCAGTCTGGGTGGGTTCCGACCGCCAACCTTCCTGTAGTCCAGTGTTTAACTGTACCACCCAGAGACATCATCATCCTCATTTATACATCCCCAATTGGATCTATAAGGAAATCAAGGCAGGTAGTTTTCTTCCCCACCCCCGCCCCAGATTGTGCTGAATGACATGAGGATGTGAAAGCAGGACCACGTGGTGCAGGACAGTGGCATCAAGCGCAGCTGAGAGGGGCCGGCAGGGTCGAGGGAAGGTCTTCTCCTTTGGTGGGAAGGTCTCTGGGCCGAGGGTGGCGGGGCTCTAGAGAAGTGGTGGGGCCAGAGGCAGACGCCTGTGGGCGGAGGAGAGGAGGAGGAACCAGAAAACATACTGTGGATCCTGACTGCCTTTCCAGAAGCTTGGCAGCTAGGGAGCAAATGGGACTGGCAGATGATTCAGGGCAGGCCCTCCAGGGAGGAGAGCTCGGGGACCACGGTGCAGATGAGGGGAAGGGGCACCTGAGGAGACATAGCGGGGATGGGATGCCGAAGGTGGGGTGTGTGGGATCTGGAGCAAAGATTAGGGGTGTGGAAGGGGCTTTCTCTCTGGAGCCCCATCTCAAGGGACAGGAATGCGGTCAGGGTGAGGCTTAGGCTGGAATGTGGATGAGGGGTGAAGCTGAGGGTGACCACATCTGAACCCTCCCATGAGGGCATTCTTGGAGAGTGGGGGTTGGGGTGGAGGAGTGGTTTTGGGGAGGGGGCATGGAGGAACCAGGGATGGGATGGCAGGGCAGATCTGCCAGGTGAGGCAGGTGGGATCATCAGTCAACAGGCTGCAGCCCACTAGCCTTCAGCTGATTGAGCTCCCTGCCAGCCCACAGCTGCGAGGCAGGCTAGTGTGAGTGTGCCCTATCTCGGTTTGGGTGGGATCGGATAAGTGAAGGTGAGACACGCACATGCACACCCACCTGTCCCTTCTGTACCGAGGAAGCGAGCCCCCAGTGAATGTGCAGGTTAGGAAGGTTTTGGGGCCTGCAGCTGAGAGACAATCTTCCAGAACCGAAAGCGGCTTTCGGTGCTACGGCCGTGACTTGGCTCCCTGGCAGTCGGTGACCCCGGAGGTGCTTCAACAGCCTAATGAAATCCCCAGAGGTCTAGGTCTTTTCTTCTGTCCCCATGTCTCTGGCCTGCAGGTGGCACCCACCTTGCAGGTGGCCAAAGTGACTCGAGAAACAGCAACATGTCAGGGGTTGAAAGGTCCCAGAGCCATCAGAAAGAAGTAGGCCAGCTACCGGCTTTTTTTTCAAACAAGCTTTAAAAGCACTTGCAGTCTGTCCTGTCCTTGGGCGCCCTTTGGCAGGTACATGTGGGGCTGTGGGACATGCAGGGGTGCGGCTGGCCCCAGCCCTGCCCACAGGAAGTGTGCTTGACTCAGCCACGGTCTGAGCTCAGCAGGGAGGGCCGTCCTGTGTTAGGTGACCGGTGCCTGATGCTCTGCTTTCGGAGGTCAAAGGAAGGGATGAGACAGGCCGATGAGAGATTTCTGGGCGTTTCCGGGCCAAGAGCAACACTCGGTGTTGAAGAGCTGGGGTTGAGGGCACTGACTTGGCAGATGTCAGAGAGAGGGGTGCCTGTGAGGGGCCCTGCTGACCATTCCAAAGGGTTCTATTTTAACACCTTCACGGGGGTGGTTTTGTCAGACTGCCTGCCTCTTTCTGCTCACCCCATCTTCTGCACATCCTTCCTTTGAGGAGAGAAACTGGGCGTCCTCTCCAGTGAGGTGGCCCCTGGGGTGATGTGACATGACAGGCTGGGCATGTCTTCTCAGCAGGCCAGGGACTGGGCAGGCGGGGGCTCTCTTAGGGTGGAAGTAGTGGGGGATGGTGGGTGGCATGGGTGACACAGAGACCAACTGCTTGGTATCTAAGCCTGTGAAACAGATCGGTGCTCCTGTGGGTCTCAGTCTTCAGGTCTGCTCTGGAAAGCACCCCTTTAGCAAGGATCTTGACCATCTCCTGGTTTCATGCTGGGCATCGATCCCCAAGGTTGGCAGTTCGAAACCACCAGCCACTCTGTGGGAAAAAGATGGGGCTCTCTGTTCCTGTGCAGAGTTACGGTCTCAGAAACCCACAGGGGCAGTTCTTCCCTGTCCTGTAGGGTCTCTGTGTCAGCATCAACTGCGTGGCAGCGAGAAAGCAGGAAGAAACTATCAGTATAAATGCGCTCTGATCTCAACTCCGGATGGGACTGCAGGCTGGCCGGGCAGATATGGAACTTGACCGTTGCTAGTCACCTTAGTAGGTGTAAGGAGCTCTGCCGTACTGTGAGCTCAGCGTTAACTGCTCAGCATGCAAGGTCAGCAGTTCAAGCCCATCAGAGGCTCCAAGAGAGACAGAAGAGGTTGTAAAATAAAGATGCCCAGTCTCAGAAACCACGCGTTGGAACAGACTCTCTGTTGCAGCGGGTTTCAGCGAGTGTGGGCTCAAGGGTCTCAGCCCTGCATTGACTGGGGGCAGACCATCCACTTCCTCACTTATTTCCTCTTCTCAAAGGGTGAATCCGAAGAGAATGTTTCAAGAACAGTGGTTCTCAACCTTTGTAATGCTGTGACTCTTTAATACAGTTCTTTGTGTTGTGGTGACCCCCAACCATATAATTATTTTCGTTGCTACTTTACCACTGTCATTTTGCTACTGTTATGAATCGGGCAACCCCTGTGAAAGGTCGTTTGACCCCCAAAGGGGTTGTGACCCACAGGTTGAGAACTGCTGGTCAAGACCAACCAGGATGTTGGACTTCTTTCAGGCACCACTACCCGGCTTCCTCTGGGTGCACAGCTGGGCTTGCTCGGAGACACCCAGGCTCCTGCCTACTTTCCACAGTCGCTCCAAGATCCACATCCCCAGCAGGGGTGGGAGTGGTGACCTCACCTAGCCCCATCTGTGTGGACTGTCCCCTCATTTCCTTCTCACCAAGGGTTTCCTCCCTGTCCTCTTCCCTGGCTGTCCATTGTCATTCCCATCTGTCCTGTCCTGTCCTGTCCTCCCTGAGGCTGCTCTTTGTGGGAGCAGCATACACAGAGAGGTCATTGTGCTCAGGCTGCTAATGCCCCTTAATCTCATTATGTACCCTCAGGGGTGTGAAGGCCAGGGGCCCTTAGAGGTGAAAGGATTTCATTGTGAGGGCAGGGGCAGGGGGAGCAGGTTGAGTCACAGCTTAGGTGAAACTTACCTGAGCAGGTGTTTGCAGTGGGAGCAAAGTGGTGCTATTTTCTGTCCCCTTGTGTTGGATGCCCGGGGGCAGCCCCTGGGAAGCCCTGGTCTTCATGGTGCCTGTCCAGCACACCCTGGGGAGGTGGCCCAAGTCAGGGACAAGTGTGTGGCTCTACATTTAGGTTCATTTGGTCCTAAGGCTGGGTGGTGGGGAGAGTTGATTTCTTCAGCTGTGAAATGCTCTGATGTGATCAATGGGGACTCAATTACCTAAGAGCATCCAGGCAGTTCAAACCAGTGGTTAGCTCACTCAGCCACTAACCCACAGGGTGGCAGTGGGAGTCCACCCAGAGGTGCTGTGAAAGGAAGGAAGGAAGGAAGGGCTAGCAGTCAACTTTTGAAAAAAAAAAAAAAAAGAGTCCCTGGAAACCCTAAGTGGGTTTCAGAACTGGCAACTTTGCTTAAGTCCAATGGATCAAGTTCTCCTGGAGAAAGACCAGGGACATTGTTAGCAGTATGTGACGGGAGGCATTGGACCCCTTCCATAGGCCTGGGACTTGGTTCATGCTCACAATGTCAATCCAGGCGTTGGCGCTTCTCTGAACGGGCATCTCTTTCTGGAATTGCGCTGTAGAGATTTCTCTTAAGCATATGCACATCTTCCTATTAAAATGGAACTGGGAACTTAATGGGGTGAAATTTTAAGCAACCCCCAACATCTGGTGGTTCATTTATGGCTACAGCCAGGTGGGCTTTTATTAACCACCGACTTTGGCTTTATGCTTGTGAAGTCGCACGTTCATTCTGCAGGAAACAGGCTACTTCCAAAACCAGGAGAAATATGCACGGAGCACATTGACCCTTCTCTGGGGGAGGTTCACGCCTTCCTGAGCTGGGGGGCTGCGGGGCTCTCGGCAAGGATCCTGCCAGTGAAGTCTGTGTTTGGTTCCACAAGCCGCCCCTCAGCACAGCTAACCTCCCCCCCCCCCCCACTTCTTCTCTTGACTCACAGGGCGAGGCCCGTCATTACCGTGGACGTCTCCATCTTCCTCCCGGCCTCCATCAATATCACGGCCCCTCAGTGTCAGGATGGGCTGCAGCCTGTGAACTGCCTGAACGTCACTGCCTGCTTTCGCTTCCACGGCAAGCACGTTCCGGGAGAAATCGGTAACGCACCTCGGAACCAGGGCTTGGGATGCTGCTGGCTGTGGCAGGGTGGGCGGGGTCCCGGGGTCCCCAGGGGGTTTCTGAAGGTCCCTCCTGTTGTGTGTCTGGGCTGGTTTGTGGGCAGCAGGCCTCTCCGGGTGTCTTGTGGCCTCTGCAGCTCCCTTACCTTCTCGCTTCTGACTGATCCACGTGTTCTCAATTTAACCTAACCTCCAACTCGAGGCTTATAGGGTGGGATCCAACAGCCTTTCTTCAGCTGTCTAGAGGCCACACTGACACCTCGCTGCTGCCTTGTGGACTAGTCCACGTGAGAAGCCATGGACTTGGGCGTCTCCTCTTGAGCTTTCAGTGTCAGCCAGATGCCAGGGGGCTGGACGCCCTGTGCTGTGAAGTGGGATGGAGTCCAAGGCTGGATGGGGAGCTGCCGAGTTTTCAAAAGACCTAGCTGGTTTGGCAGCCTCCGACTTTTGACAAGAGGCAGGCATTGCCCCAGCGCAGGAAGCCTTCCCTGCTATTTCCCTGCCTCACTAGCCCAGCTTCAGAGCCTGTAGGAAGCCCCAGAACCAGACAGGCTTGTGGTTGATCAGAGTGTAGAGCATGTGAGGGCCCCACGGAAATGAGTCCGGGGCAGTTGTGCATTGTAAGAGTGGCTTTGTTTTTACTTGAAAGACTGATTCAATGATAGAGAGTAGAATTTCAGGAAACCACATACCACCATGACCAAAATGGGGTTTGGCCACCCTAACATTTTAAAAACATGTTTAATATCATGAGTGACTTCTCGTGTGATCCTGGACCAGCAGTATCGGCATCACCTGGGAGTTTGTTAGACATGTAGACTCCTGGGAGCCGGCTCTGACCTGCAGAGGCAGAATCTACATCCTAACAGGATCCTGTCACCCCTGAGATTGGTGCACCTATTGAAACGTGAGAGGCCCTGAGGTGCAGTACACTCACACATGCCAGGTCAGTCCACAGCTCTTTCTTAGGGCTTTCACCATATTTAAAAATCTGCTAATCCTTCCAGGCTGTGCCACGGGCAGTGTATCGACCTCCACAGGAATTGAATAAGCTCACCAATGAAATCTTGTCCTGATTTACATAGACTGCCTTTAAGATGCACTTAGTATGCAAGAGTCAATGTAAACATACCTTCGTCTTGTCTTTGGAATCTCTTTGTGAGGGAGGATTAGCAAAATGTTTGTGCACAGCCCGGTGAGCAGAAAGAAAGATGCCCGAGGTCACACAGCTACCAGTGAAGCTGTGGGTCTCATAGGACTTCGTTTTTGATTTCTAACAGCTGCTCAACCACCCCTTAATTGTCTAAGAGTAGTTTCTAGGGAAAAAACAAACAAACACCTTTCAGGTGGTCCTGAGACTCGTGTGTTGGCCAGCTCATTAGAGGGCATGTGTCCTATCTAGGTTTAACTCATGATGTAGTCAGACCGCACTAAAAAAGACAAAAGAAAACCATGTAAAAAGAATGACAGAATTGCAAATTAATTCTGGGGCACATAGAAAGTTGCAGCACTGTTCTAGAACTTGAAATGGCTGCAAGCAAGCCCATGTTCCAGCAAGTGTGCATGTACCCACGATGTATCGCATGCCTCCAGGCCCAGGCCTAGGCCCATGGTGTCAATCCTGCCCCGCAGAGCGTCTTATGGGAGATGGAGAGAGTTTCTGTTCTTTGTGTGCATACAATCATGGGACTCTGCATTGTGAGCAACGTCATGGTGAAAGGATCAGATAAGCAGAGCAGCACTTCCCAGTTGCTGCCCATCTGACGCCGGCTCTTGGCCACCCTTGCATTGTCAGAGTAGAGCTGTGCTCTGTGGGGTCTTCAGTGGCTGGTTTGGGGGAAGCCAATCTCTAGATCTTTCTTCCAGGCACCTCCAGGGGAATGGGAACCTCCGACCTTGACCTTTCAGTTAGCACCTGAGCACGGGAATCTACATGTGCCACCCAGGGACAGAGCAGGGACTGGGGAGAAGGAGCCAAGAGGCAGTCTTGAGCAGGAGTTAGTTCAGAACAGGAGACACGTGCTAGAGCAAACAGCTGAGGTGGGTCTTCATGAGCTGGGTGAGGAGGAGGTCTGGTGTCTTCCCTTGCCATTGGTCCGGCACAAGCCTTGTGCTGACCAGTGAGCTGAATTCCAGTGAAGGTCAACCCTCAGCCATGACCTTGGGACTGTTGGTGTATAATTGAAGGGACATGCCAGTGGGTGACATGTAATACTGTAGCTCATAGTGAGATGGAGCAATCTGGTTAATAACGGATGGTAACTGCCATTGAGTTGGGCCTGGGGCATGCCAGCCTAGTGCATACTGGGATCAGACTGTTGTGATCCATCTGATTTTCATTGGCCGGTTTTGGTTCCAGGAGTAGACTGCCAGGGCCTTTCTGCTTAGTTGGGAAGCTTGTTGAAACCAGTTCAGCATCATAGCAATATGCAAGTCTCCACCAATGGACGTGCGATGCCTGTGCTTGAGATCCACTGGCCATGAACCAAATCCAGGTCTCTCACCTGGAGGGCAAGATGTCCATCACTGAACCACTGCTGCCTCCCTATATTAACCCAGGGGAGTTCATGCTCAGCACAAGTTCACAAGTCCACCCCCCACCTGTCACACAGGTTCCTAGATGAAATCAATCAGCCCTTTACATGTTCGAGAGGATGTTTCCCCACATTTACTTAGGATTCTAAAGGATGGCGTCAGGAGGGGCAGCACAAGAAAGTACCCGCAACTGCCATTTCTCTCTCTCTCTCCCACTGGCCTGCAGGGCAGGGCCTTCTTCCCCTAGTCTTCTCAGTAGAGGCAGAAATTGACCACAAACGAGCTAGTTGGAGGTGGGAAGAGAAATGGTGAATAGAGCCATGGGTGACCATGTGGAAATGTGACTGGCAATGAGGTGGAGGTGGAGGTGAAGGCTTGCTCATCCGGAAGCTGTATTGGTCTGGCTGTGGGTGAATTATTTGAGGGTTCAGCCAGCCTGGAAGGCAGCCCATTGGCTCTGCCAGGTTGAGAAGCTCAGACCCTCAGTCTCTAGGTGGGGCACCCCAAGGAGCACAGAGAAGCCTCCATTCTCTCCAGGCTCACCAGTTGGAGCTGGCCAGCTCAGTGTCACTTCTCAGGCCTTTGGGAAGCAGTGGCTGGTGCCTCAGGCTTTTGAGCCTTACCATTTCCATTGCTGTTGGCTGTGGAGGAGTGGTGGTGGTGGTAGTGGTGGTGGTGGTAATGGTGATGGTGATAGGTGGTGGTGATGGTGATGAGTGGTGGTAGTAATGGTAATGGTGATAGGTGGTAGTGATGGTGGTGTTCATGATGGTGGTGGTGGTGATGGTGATGGTGATAGGTGGTGATGGTGATGGTGATGAGTGGTGGTGGTAGTAATGGTAATGGTGATAGGTGGTGGAGGTGGTGGTGGTGGTAGTGGTGGTAGTGATGGTGGTGGTGATGGTGGTGGTCATGATGGTGGTGATGGTGATGGGTGGTTTTGGTGGTGGTGGTGATGGTGATGGGTGGTGGTGGTAATGGTAATGGTGATAGGTGGTGGTGATGGTGGTGGTAGTGATGGTGGTGGTGGTAGTGATGGTGATGGGTGGTGGTGGTGATGGTGATGGGTGGTGGTGGTGGTGGTAATGGTAATGGTGATGGAGATAGGTGGTAGTGATGGTGGTGGTGGTGATGGTGATGAGTGGTGGTAGTAATGGTAATGGTAATGGTGATAGGTGGTGGTGGTGGTGGTGGTAGTGATGGTGGTAGTGATGGTGGTGGTGGTGATGGTAATGGGTGGTGGTGGTGGTGGTAGTGATGGTGGTGGTGGTGGTGGTGGTGGTAGTGATGATGATGGTGATTGTGGTGGTGTCATCCACTGTATGCATGGTGAACAAGTGTCTGCATTTCCGGGGCTGGGACTGCCATCAGAAGGCTGTATTTGGGCCGTGCAGCTGGTGACTGTGGAACTTACAGGTGTCGGTAGGATGCTAGGTGCTTCTGAACGGCTCTAAGGTCCTGATGGAGGGCCAAGCTCTTCAGTTGCAGGACATGGTGGGTGGGCTGGCTTAGGGAACCACGAGCCATTAGACATTAGAGCCTGGCCCCTTTGGTTTCTTTCCCGCCCCCGGGAGGCCTGGGGGGGGATTTGAGCATCCACATAGAGAAAGAGTCCAATCACCTCTTCATTTCCAACTTCAGCAATGGGGACCCAGCTCCTGGGAGCCGTGTCATGGGAGTGAGCAGTGGAGATCACCATTTTCTTAGGATTGTCAGAACCTAGAGACGGGACCTCATAGGGATGGGTGGAACCTAAGCCTCTGAGAGGTTGGGAGGGTCAGGGTGTGTGTGTAGGGGGGCGGGGGTATAAACAAGAAGTAACTGCTGTTGGAACCAATTGCTGGGACACACTGATGCTGGGTTCAGATGATAAGAGTAGGAGGCGGGTAGGAAGGAATAAGCCCATCCCCTGCTCCCACCTTGCAACCTCCCCCGGATGGTCCATTTTGGTAGAGCCTCAGAGGGAGCCGCCGGCAGAGCAGGAATGAGGTCTACAGAGTCCCAGGCACACGGCTTGGCAGAGGAGAGACAAGGGTGGCTTTGGGGCTGAGAGGCACCGTTCACTTTTTTTTTTAAGTCATTTTACTGGGGACTCTTAGAGCTCTTATCACAATCCGTACATCCATCCATTGTGTCAAGCACATTTGTACATTTGTTGCCCTCATCTTTTTCAAAACGTTTTCTTTCTACTTGAGCCTTCAGTATCAGCACATTCACGCACATCTCACCCGCCCTTTCTCATGAACCCTTGATAATTTATAAATTATTATTTTTTTCATGTCTTACACTGACCGCTGTCTCCCTTCACCCACTTTTCTATTGTCTGTCCCCCTGGGGGGGGGCTATATGTAGATCATTGCGATTGGTTCCCCCTTTCTCCCTTCACCTTCCCCTTCTCCTCTTGGTATCACTACTCTCATGAGCGGTCCTAAGAGGTTTATCTGTCCTGGATTCCCTGTGTTTTCAGCTCCTATCTGTACCTCTGTACATGCTCTGGTCTAGCTGGATTTGTAAGGTAGAATTGGGGTCATGATAGTTGTGAGGAGGAAGTATTAAAGAACTAGAGGAAAGCTGTGTGTTTCATCGGTGCTACACTGCACCCTGACTGGCTCCTCTCTTCCTTGTGACCCTTCTGTAAGGGAATGTCCAATTGACTACAGATGGTCTTTGGGTCTCCACTCCTCCCTCCCCCCATCATTCACATCAATATCATTTTTTGTTCTGGGTCTTTGATGCCTGATACCTGATCCCATTGATACCCCGTGATCACACAGGCTGGACAATGTTTACCTAACAAGCCAGCAAAGCTCCGGGCCAGTGTTCATGGAGGGTCTGAAGTGCCTGGGGCTCACTCAGCCCCCAAGTGGTTATTAAGCTCCTACCACGTGCCAGATTATATGCTGGGAACTGGACAGAGCCCCTGGCCTCTGGAGCCGGCATTCCAGGGGAGGGAGGCCAATAGACCATGGGGACAAGAGTGAGTCAGGTGCCCCTCACTCACTTTTCTAGAAACGTGTGTGTTTCCTTCCAACAGTGGGGGGTCTTCCAAGCCAGTAGCCGGAATAAGATGGAAATGGCGAGACCTCGTCTCCAATGCCCTGCTGCTGCTCCCAAGAACATCCTAGACCGCATTTCATTAACCACCTGAAAACCCTGAATGTTACTATTCATCACCTCACTCATGACCTGGTGGGGGAGGCAACATGACAGTCCTCTGGTGGGGAATGCAGGCCCAGGCGGGCTCCACCCCTTACCCAGCCTGTATCCCCTCATTTAAACACAACACAGAACTCAAACTCGCTGTCAGCAAGTTAATTCTGACTCATAGTGACCCTGTAGAACAGAGTAGACCTGTCACTGGGTTTCCAGGGCTGCAGATCTTTACGGGAGTAGAAACCTGACCATTCTCCTGCATACTTACTTGCTGTTTTGCCAGCCAGGTGGACACTTAAGCTTGCCTGGTGTCCTCAGGAAGCTGCGGATGGAGCAGGCAGTTCCCAAGCAGCCTGGGCGCTGACTGTGTCCCCAAAAGGTTGAGCGCAGCAAGCCAGGAAGCTAAGAGTCCCGTGGGTCTGTGTGCTGCCCTCTCACTGCTCCCTCTGCCTGTGTTCCAGTGGCCACCTGGCAGCCTGGCAAATCTGTGAGCCAGCGGAGTCCAGGCCCCTGTCTCTGGACCAGCAGTTGAGCCCAGGTTCTGAGCCCAAGGTCTTCCAAGCCAGTAGCCGAAATAAGATGGAAATGGCGAGACCTTGTCTCCAACGCCCTGCTGCCACTCCAGGGCTGCTTTTCTGCCCTGGCAGTCTTTGCACACCAAGAACTTTCTCTGAGCAACTCAGGGTCTTGGGCGCAGCATGGCCATGGAAGATAAGGGACATCTCATGTTAAGTGAAGAGTGGGGTAATGAATAATGATCCTCATTTTTTGGGGGGGAGGATGTTGGGGACGGGGGAGATGCAGTAAAGCTCAAACTGCCACCTCGTCCAATCTGACTTACGGAGACCCAGTGGGGCAGGGTAGAGCTATCCCTGTTGATTGATTGCTGAGACTTTAACCTTTTAAGGGAGTAGAAAGCCTCATCTTTCTCCCACAGAGCAGTGGGTGGTCTGGAGCAGCTGACCCTGCTGTTAGCTGCCCAGTGCATTACAAAAATAGGCCCCCAGGGCTCCTTTCAGGATGGCTAGTGAAGTGGAATTGTTTCCCCACCCCTTCCTGGGGCACCTGTAAGGAAGCGCTGGAAGGAGAAGTTACTAGAACTTCACAGCTGAAGTCTCCTTCAACTGGAGAACGGGAATGAGTCAAAGCCCACTGGGAGGAGAGAGCAGAGCCAGAGTCGATGCCAGAGAGCATGTGCCCCGGCGGCGGCAGGGGGTGGGGGCCTGGAGAACCAGCTGGGGGCATTACTAGACATGACATCACTCGATGGGGGTGGACTCAGGCTGCAAGGAGGCAAACCTGGAGAAGCAAAGTGTGCTGTTGGGAGCAGGCCCGAGTCAGACCCGGCACTCTCCCCGGGCGGGTGGGCGGGATTGGCCGGCAGGAGGGGCTGCTGCCAGCCTGAGTTGGAATAGACCAGACAGCAGCAGGTCTGGTTTTTGGAGGTGTGGGTTTGCCGGCTCACATCATGCTGACTCAGGCGGCCCACCCTCCTGGGGTCCCCCAGCCAGCCCTGCTCTGAGTGATGGAGCAGAGCACTGAGGGGCTGCCTCCATTCTAGTCGGCGCCTGCCCCCACCCCTACCCCCCAGGGCTGCCTCCCTGAGCTGGAGGTGGGAGCGGTTCAAACCACAGGCCAGGCGCACTCCGCGCTTCCAAAGCTGCCCACCTCCTCTGGCTCGGGCACGATTCCACAGGCTGAGGGGCCTCATGGCTGTCATCTCAAAGAGGGAGCCAGATGTGGAGGGGACTGCTTCGTGGGTAATTTAAAATGTCAAAACAAATCGTCAAGGAGCCGGTCTCAAGTAGGCCGATCCCAGACGATTGCGCTTGGTGACTGGGGAGCGTCCCCTGGGCCTGGGGTTGCCTGTTTTCACAGTGAGGAGATGGACACTCATAGGGGAGTGTGGGGTGAGCCGGGCAGAGGCAGCCTCTGCTCTGCTCGGATTCTGTCACCTCGGAAGGGCTGGCCCTCCTCTAGGCCGGGAGGGGGGAGCCCTAATGGTGTAATGGTTGCCCATAGGGCTGCGATCCACAAGGTCAGCAGTTCAAAACCTCCAGCTTCTCCCAGGGAAGAAGACCAGACTTTCTACTCCCCATAAAGAGTTGCAATCCCTGAGACCCACAGGGGCAGTTCCCTGTCCTACAGGGTACTCGAGGACAGTGAGTGACTGAGGGAGGTTAGGGGGCAGCCCCTGGGTGGTGCCAAAAGACCACCTAGGTGTACCCTAGATTAGAAGAGAGGCCTGGTGACCCCAGAACAACCATTGAATACCTGTGGAGCACAGCCCTGCTCGGACCCACCAGGTCACCAGGTGCTGGGCATGTCGGGCGTGGGATGGACTGGGCCTCTAAGGAACTGAAGTTGAAACTTGAGAAGCTCTGACCCGGTGCTTGGCCCACACTGAAGGCCGGTTCCTTTCCCTCTTTCTGCTCTTAAAAATGACTTTTTTGGGACTTTCCCAGAAGCAGATCCTGCGTGGAACATGCATTTACCACCAGTCAGGCGGTGAGGGGGGGGGCGTCTGATGAGGGTCGTTCCATTGCAGAGTTACCCCAGCGGGCAGTGTCACGGGGAGCTGGGGGGCTCTGCGCAGGGTAGGATACACCTGGGCGTCAGCTCGCCCAGAGTCAAGGAAGCCAGGGCCCTGCACTGACTGAGGGCTACTTCGGGGACACTAGTTCCGGGCACACCTGACCAGCCTTGTGTGTGCTGGAGCCATTGAGGAAGCCCTGGGAGGGTGAGGCACCTGTTGGCCATGACACTTGAGCTGGAGAGTGCAGAGGGGGCGGCAGTGAGCATCTCTCTGCTTTGCCTCCTGTGTTCTTACATGCTCACCCCAGGCAAGATAGTCCAGCCCTACTGCTCTCCCCATGAGCCCCTCCTTGAGGGAGGGCGGGAGGGCATGGGCTGCAGAGGAGACCACGAGCAGGAGTTGGTCCTGTTGCTCCCACCCCAGTGGGTGTGCAACCCTTGTCCAGGCCCCCCCACCCCCCTGTTTGCTCTGGGAGCCCTTGCCTTCTAAAGGATACTTCCTGGGCTTGGCTCCTCCTGGTGACCAGCCTGCCTTTGGAAATCAGCTGTTGGCCGAAAGAAACAAGTTGGGGCAGACTTACCCCGGCTGACCAGAAATCGGCCAGCGCTGGCACAGACCCCGAGGATGGCAGAGGCCCAGGAAAGCCATTAGGTGCTGTAAAAATTCACTCCTGGGCAGTGGGACTGTGTCTGTCCCTCTCTCCTCATTCATGCCCCCCCCCCCCCCCCCCGGTGGTTAATCCCTTTGAAGTTACTAAAAGCCAGAGTCATCTCTGCCTCTGGCTTCACAGGCAGAGGCCTGGGCAGGAGCAGTGCTGGTGCAAGAACACGAACAACCCCCCCCCCCCCAGCCTGAGAGGCTGGTCTAGGGACGGGGTCACCTGTAGCTCAATAGCTTGGCAAGTTCGTGGGGGAGGGGAGGTGGGGGTGAGGGAAGGTTCTCATACTATCACTTGTAACAGCACTTTCCCCTTGGGTTCAAAAAGCGCTGTGGAGGGACTGGTCTCTGGAATGCTCTTCTGTGGCTGAGAAAAGCAATGATCTGGGCCTGCTGATGCTAAAGTCATCTTCCTAGTAAAACTCACGGTTAGGCATTTCCTAACCTTTCAGGGATATGCAGGGGACCAGATACATTCTACCTGTGGCTTTGTGTCTTCAAGTCCCAGTAGGCACTGCCGCCTGGCATTGCATATCAGGTCCAGGTGAGGTATGTCTCTCTCAGGAGTGACTCTTCCCCCAGGTCCTGGGGGGGGTGTGTGTGTGTGGTGTCACAATTTTGATAAAGCCATTGCCTTCAGATCACTGTGGCCTCATGGCGACTCCCTGACAGTGTGACAGCTGTCGGGTTTTCAATGGTTGGATTTTGGGGGACACAGTGCCAGGCCTTTCTTATGGGCACCACTGGGGGTTCTCCAATCTCCAACCTCATTGGCTTGGAACTGGGATTATGAATAGTCTCAGAGACTCCTGCTGAAATAATAGCCAAAAAAGCCAAGCCTGTTGCCAGTGAGTAGATTTGGATCCATGACCCCATATGACACAGAGTAGAACTCCGGAGAACATTTAAGCTTACCAGCTTTGTGGGAGTCACTATGTGGATTTGAACCACTAACCTATAGGTCAGTCACCCAGCTCGAACCCTTTGTGCTACCCGGGGACTTGCTGAAATAAGAAACATGATAGAGTGCCCGATGCCCAGAAGTACGTTCAACTTCAGCCTTCGTCTGTGACTTTCCGTGAGCATCAGCTCCGTGAAGTAGGTGGGCATGGATGGGCAGCAGCCGTGCCTGTCACATAGTGCTTGGCTAACTCTGGAGACGTGCCTGGCCCCGTGACCCCTGTGGCTAGAGAGCCTGACTCAAGATCCAGGAGATGAGTTTAGAATGACCCCAAGGAGTTGCTCCCGGTGTTGGACAGACATTGCTTTACACAAGGTACACAGCTTCTGGCAATATTCTGTGTGCTCATTGTCTTGTCTGCTTCTCGGAACACTAACCTGGGTTGGACCCAGCTAACTTTTGGTGCATGTTTTGGTGGCTTAGTTGATAAGCTATGAAGTTTAATGTCACATTGGCGTGAACCTGGAAGGCAGGTGACCTCGTGGGCTTCTCTGGAGTTTGTGAGCACCTTGGCCACCAAGCTGGGCTGCCTGGGTGGTGAGAACAGCAGCAGTCCCCCTAAGGGGTGGAAGGCCAGGGGTCTCATAAATTGGGGACATGGCCCTGGAGTCTGAGAACCCCTCTCAGGTGGGAGTAGAGGTGGCCTTGTCACCACCTGTCTGTCACTGCTCATGTTTCAACCTCTTGTCTGTTGGCAGGCCTGAATTATGTTCTGACGGCTGATGTGGCCAAGAAGGACAAGGGCCAGCCCCCCAGGGTCTACTTTGTGCTGCTGGGAGAGACCACGGGCCAGGTCGCAGAGAAGCTGCAGCTGGTCCACATGGAGGAGACGTGTCATCACTACGTGGCCCATGTCAAGGTCGGTCCTTTCTTCTGGGTCTTCAGACTTTGACCTTGACAGATGTGTACTGGGACAGGTGGGAACCTCTTTAACCGGGCATTCCCTAGCCTCTGGCTTGCACCGTTTTATTTGACAAGGCGCAGACTATTCTCTGTTCTTTTAAGAGCAGAGTCGGAGAGCTTTGTATTTATTCACGGAGCCAGCCCCAGCCCCTGGTGGGAGCTAGTTTCAGCCTCTGAAGCGAAAGCAGGAAGCCAGCGAAGGCCTCTAGCCTCTATTTTGGGAGGCGTTTTTTCCTCTCTGGCTATGAGGCTTGAGAGTCTTCTTAGAGGAGTATCCCAGAAGCGCTTTTCCCGGGGATGTGGTGGTGCTTGATCATACTGTACCTGATGCTTTCCCCAGTGGTCTGCTACATGTTTTAAAATGGATTTTCACCCTTGATTACTTTCCGTTTACTTTAAGAGTTCAGTCCTCTCCCCTGCCTGGCCTAAGTACGTTTTCGAATATCTTTCGCCTCTGGAGATTGGTTCTTAAATGCACTTGGCTGCGAATTTAGGTCAGCTTTGATTAGCCAGAGAGTGGCCTCTGCACAGGCGGGCACCCGTCTGCTGAGAGTCCCTGCCTGGGGTGGTGAGAATGCCAGCCGCTGACCCAGCAAGGAAGAACCTGTGTGGGCCATGCCACGTGGAGGGTGGGAGGCAGGCAGGCTGTGCCCGTATGTGCGTCTCCGTTTCTGCATCTCTGAAAGGGATCTCCACTTTGAGAGGTGGTCAGAGAATCCCATTCCACAATGCATATAGCACGAGGAAGCTCGCACGGTTCTGACATACCTAGCAGCAGCCACTCCGTAAGACGAGTGTTAGGTTGGGCCACGTGTAATTGCCAATATTCTAACATGTTTGACTAAGGAAAATGGCCATTTCATATAGTTGAACGTAATGGGATTAGCCAGTGGATCTCTGGCTGTTGGCAGAAATAGTCCGCAGATTGGAAATGAAGTATCGTTCTATTATGGGCTTGTTAGTGACTCAAGTAAGAGACCTAACAGCTGCTGCTGTGTGCTTCTGGGAGGCACAAAGAGAAATGCCCACACATCTGCGGGCACTTGGCCTGGCTGGCCTGAGATGATTTCAAGTGAGGCTGGGTCTCCCGCCAGGACGCGTGCTGGGGCTTGCCTGGCCCAGCAGCTGCCACGAGGCCCCAGGTGAAGGCCATTTATAAAGTTGCTAGTGCTCGTGTGAAGGCCCCCAGCCACTCACCACTCCAGGTCTTAGATGACGGCTTGTGGGTGCTCAGCACAGGCTCGCTTGTAAACATCCCCAGACCTTTCCAGACTTGCTGGGGACAGAGCGTCTTCCTTTGGGCCTTCTCCCACTCCCGTCTGTGCTACAAATGTGTCCCTTGAGACCACGTGGCAACCTTGGCCAAGAAGTTGCCCTGTGCTCCTTGTTGACTGTGAGAGAAGACTGCAGGGTCTGCAGGCCTTTGCTCAGTGCACAAGCGGAACAGGGCTGAGGGACAGGCCAGAGACTGGGCTGTGTCCGTTGTGGCCCCTATGGGTCACCTGAGGAAGAGCAGGGCTGCCTAAGCAGCCAGTGCTACTATGTACCCTGATAGCAGATAAAACTATAGGCCTCTCTGTTGGTGTAGTGGTTATGTATTGGGCTTTTAACTATGAGGTTTGCAGTTTGAAACCACCAGCCACTCCTTGGGAGAAAGACTCTCAGAAACCTGTAGGGGCAGTTCTCCTCTGCCCTGTAGTCGCATGAACTCAATGGCAGCAAGGTTTTTTTTTTTCTTTTTAAGTTAAATTAGAATTTCAGAGAAGCAACTAGAAGTTTTGTTAGAACAGTTCTGGCCTGTGTGAGCCAGAATACCTCAGGGCTGTCATGTTTTCCTCCTGTGACAGGGCACTGTCTCACGACTTTTCAGTCTCCCTTCTCGTGGATGATCCTTAAGTTCTCCTGTTCTGACAGACTCCCCCACTCTTCCATCATTTCTCTAGGTACAGTCCTGCTGGTGCACGTCTCCGGAGGCATCCTTGCTCTGGGGTGGTCCGAGGAGTGTGGCAGCAGAGGGCAGGACTCAGGGCAGGACGCCCAGTGTGGGCTTAGGGTGAGCAGGAGATCAGGCCTGGACTTAGCACAAGTGAGAGACAGTTGGCCATTTCCTCGTGCAAAGAGGTGGCAGCTTCTGCGACCTTAGCATCAATGAGGCAGTGTCCCTGTTAGTATCGAGGTAAGATACTTGGTAACCTGTGCTATCTTGTTGGGTGCCTTCCCATCTGTTACTGACTCTCCTACACCGTCCATCCTCACAGAAGGGCTTGGCTGCTAATCAAAAGATTGGCGGTTCAAACCCACCCAGAGGATGCACAGGAGAAGCCCGGGACCATCTGCTCTTTCTGACCATGTGATGAGGAGAACCACCCCTTGGGTGTCTAGGCTGTAACCTTGACACCAGCAAGTGGCCAGGTCTTTGATTCCATGCAGCCCGGAGAGCCTGCTGCTTAGAAGTGGGGCACTTGGCCATTAGGCCACCAGGGCTCCTTTTGAGACTCACGGCGCCTGGAGACAGAAGGACAGTCCTGCTTGGTAAGGTGGAGGGGCATCAGGAAAATGGATAGGCGCAGCGGGGCAGTAATTGGCTCCAATATGAAGCAGGCACAGGACCGGGCAGTGTTTCATTCTCTTGTGTGTGGTGTCGCTGTGGATCGGGACTGACCTGACAGTACCTCACAACAACTCCTACAGGGAGAGTCTCTTTCCTGGTAGTCTTGTGTGGGCTGTGTCAGAGGACCTGCGTGGGGCGATGGCTGAGCCGGTCCTCAATTGGGCCCAGCTGGGGCTCCCTCAGTGGCTGAGGCGGGCAGCCCGGATGGGGGTGGGGGTGGCCCCGGCTGGCTCCTGGGAGCAGGGCTGAGGGCCTGGGAGCTGCTAGCCAGGACAGTTTATAAAAGCACAGTGTCTACGCCACCAGGGCGATTTCTCCTTAGGACCTGGCTTGCCTTCCTTTATAGACAAGTCAGAGAAGATAAATAAAAGTGGGCTGGCTTATCGAGCACCATATGGCTTGCAGACAGGGCAGGCACTGAGGGGCGGGGTAAGCTTTGTTTAGGCTATCTTTAGGTCTTTTTCTTTAAGCCCAGTCCAATCGCCCCCACCCCCCTTTTCCCTAGAAGTTTTCAGCCCATATATGGCAATATGTATCTATATCGTAAAAGACTGCTTGGGCTCACACCTGCCTCCGGGGCTAGATATGACGCATACAGGACTCCATTCCACTCCCAGCCTCCAAGACCGGGGCCTCCAGGGGTACAGCTTTGTGATAAGCCACAGCCTCTCGGGGTGCCGTGTAAACCTTGCTGTGGCCAGTAGAGAGGAGGCAGCCTTGGCTGCTTCCTTAGCCTCTTTGCCTCAAACTTGACCCCCCTCCCAAATCAGGCCAATGCTGGGGGTTGCTCCCTTCTCCCAGGACCGTGGTTTGGAGACCTCTGGTCATAGGTGAGTCCAGGCAGCTCCATCTAGGCCAGAAGGTCCACTGTACCTGCCTTGCAGTTCACCGCCGCAGCACGTGTGCCCTGGGCTCTGGTCAGGCCCATGGTCTTCTCTGCTGGCTTCTTGTGTTGTCGGGAGGCCCGGTTTTGGTCCTGTCCATTACAGCCGTGTGCCGCCTGTGTGGTGTCGGCAAGTGTTTTGACTTCACCCCACACCTCCTGTGGTCTTTTATTTGACATTTACCATGATATCAATAGACCTTTTCCCTCACATAAACGAATTTAAAGCAGGGATTTTTATGCTCCGTTGGAAAAAGAAACCAAATGGTCGTGTGCCAAAACCAGAAAGTAAGTCTAAAAATAAAATTATCAGAGACACAACAGTGTCCGCAGACTCTCGCTGGATGCTCTCCCCATGTCATGTAAAGGGTGCTGTGGAGTGTTGGGGATGCGTTCAGGGCACCCAGGTACCACACTGGGGCTCCCTCTGGAGGCTGGCAGGACTGATAGGGGCTTGATCATGGATAGCTTTCCAAAGAGGATGGAGATTGGGTGCCATGGGAAACCATCTCATGATGGTGCTCAGCTTGAATTGGCGGGTGCACTCCTCACTCCATTGTGGTGAGCCTGGTGGCACGATGGTTAAGGGTTTGCCTGCTAACCAAGAGGTTGCTGGTTCAACACTCCTCAATAGCACCAAGAGCAAGACCTTGTAATCTGCTCTCATAAAGTTTACAGCCAAGAAAAACCCCTTGAAGCCATTCTGCACTGTGACACGGGGTCACTCCGAGTTAAATTCGACTCCACAGTGCCCACCAGGCCACCCCACCATGCCTGCAGACAATTCTAGCTGCTCTTCAGGACTCAGCCAGTCCGCGGGTATTGGATGTCCTCAGTGTCCTAGCCCCGGGGGAGGCTGCCACCAACTTGTTCTTTCTGTCTCTTGGAGCTCACTGTATGCTGTTCAACTCCTGATTGGAGGAAGCTGAAACCCAAAACAACAGAAATCCATTGCCATTGCGTTGCTGCCGACACACAGTGAGTTCTATATAACACAGAGGGCTGAGCTCCATCGGGCTGCCCTGCCTGTATGTCTCTTCCATGACAAACCCTTCAGGTAGTAGAGGAGTGCCAATGGTTTATGCCAACAGGGACTAGCCTGGGTGAGGTCCATACTAGGCCAAGCCTAGCTTGTCAGACTGGACCTTGTTGAAGGGACTGATTCTGTCAGCTGGACTGTGCGGTCCCTGAGGGCTTCCTGCTCTGTGGACCTGCTGAGGGGGAGTGACTGACAGCATGAGGCAATGGAGAAGCAATTGGTTAACACATGGCGTGTGCTAAAATCTAAACCCAAGCATGCCCATGACTGCGACTTTTATGTGCTTTCTTCACCTGGTGACCTCAGGGCCTCACCTCGGATACTTGACAGTACCTTGAGAAAACTGGCCCCTTCTGAGAACAGGTGTTTTGGGGCAAAAGAGTGCCTCTTCAGGAGCCGGAAGGCCATGGTGTCTGTTTTGAGTCCAATACAGGTAGAAGCCCAGGCAGCTGAGTAAGGGGTCCGTGACAAAAGTCATTCCCTAAGGTGAGGACCTGTGACACTTCTGGAGAGAGGCCTTCAGATAAGTTCTGCCGAGCAGACGCAGGTGCCAAGCAGCACCCCCCTCCGAAACCCCCCATGAGGATCCACACTGGACAAGGGACTAGGGGGACGTTGGCTTCTCCGAGCAGCTCCAGATATTCATGAGACGGTTCTTTCAAGTTCCTGGAAGAATTTTTTCAAGCGACTTCTAGTGGTAAGTTACTGCAGCCCCTTCACTGTTGGGGAGGACAGGCGCTCTTCCTGGCAAAGGACAGGATCGCACAGGTCACCAGTCTTTGCTGAGGTCTCTCACTGGGCTCTGCCCAGGCCTTTATTTCATTTCCATTTGCCCGCCCGGCAAAGGGCTTCCGTCGAGAGGACACCTGCTTCCCGCCCAGAGAGTGCTGTATATGTATATTCGCAAAGCGTCTGCACCTACTGGGAACCACCTTCCAGGGCTGCTGCTTGATTACGTTAGGGAAGCTGGGAGTTACAGAAGGCAGCATCTCACTGCCGCTGCCATCCAGTCGATTCCAACTCTTTGGAGTAAGCGAGCCATCTGAGTGAAGAGAAATGTAAGGAAACCTCCAGAGCTTCCTCTTTCACATGGAAATCTACATGCCAAACCTCCCGGGCACCTTGATCATCTAGAGGAAAACCTGGAAAAACCACGGGATGTGGGGGTGGTGGGATGAAAAAAGTAGTATATGCACATTGCACATTGTTAAAAAGATTTAAAGTGTATTGAAAGATACCCAAGGAGGGTTTCCATTCAAATACTCCCTCAATGCAAGAACACTTTGTTCTATTAACCTGGCATTCCATGATGCTCACCTTCCCGACACGATCGCCGAAGACAAAGTGGATGCAAAAGCAAATGTGGCGAAGAAAGCTGATGGCGCCCGGCTATCAAAAGATACAGCATCTGGGGTCTTACAGGCTTGAAGATAAATAAGCGGCCATCTAGCTGAGAAGCAACAAAGCCCACATGGAGGAAGGACACCAGCCTGTGTGGTCATGAGGTTCAGACATCAAAGAACAAAAAATCCTATCACTGTGAATGAGGGGAGTGCAGAGTGGGGACCCAAAGCTTATCTGTAGGCAACTGGACATCCCTTTACAGAAGGGTCATGGGGGAGGAGACGAGCCAGTCAGGGTGCAGTATAGCAATGATGAAACATACAACTTTCCTCTAGTTCTTTAATGCTTCCTCCCGCCACTCCCCTCCCACCCCCCACTCTCATGATCCCAATTCTACCTTACAAATCTGGCTAGACCAGAGGATGTACACTGGTACAGATAGGTACTCGGAACACAGGGACAGATGAACCCCTCAGGACCAGTGGCGATACTGGGAGTGGTGATACTGGGAGGGTGGAGGGAAGGTAGAGTAGAAAGGGAAACCGATCACAAGGATCTACATATAACCCCCTCCCTGGGGGACGGACAACAGAAAGGTGGATGAAGGGAGATATCAGACAGTGTAAAACATGATAAAATAATAATACTTTAT
Organism: Tenrec ecaudatus; assembly: GCF_050624435.1. Lineage (NCBI taxonomy): Eukaryota > Metazoa > Chordata > Mammalia > Afrosoricida > Tenrecidae > Tenrec > Tenrec ecaudatus. Next base: position 172,648,844 of record NC_134533.1, on the reverse strand, counting down.
AAATTATCAAGGGTTCATGAAGGATGGGATTGGGTCAGTAGGGGAAAATGAGCTGATACTAAGGGCTCAAGTAGAAAGCAAATGTTTTGAGAATGAGTGATTATGGCAACAAATGTACAAATGTGCTTGACACAATGGATTATGATGAGAGTTGTACGAGCCCCCAATAAAATTATTTTTTTAAAAGAAAGATACCCAAGGGAATCTTTCATTCATTCCATTCCTGTCTGAAAGTCAGGCAGTGGTTGGTGTCTCTTCGGAGTTTATTAATCAGGAAGACACAGTTGTAGTGTGTACATCACTTCCTGGTGTGCAAAGATGGTGACTATGTGCAGACTGCCGCACACCTTTTCATCTTTCTAAGTCTACCTGTAGAAAGGACACCCAGAATTTTGGTAAATCTGAACAATACAATTAGGCGCTTGTTGAATCGTTTCTGACTCACAGTGACCCTGTATACATACAACCCAACCAATCACTGCGTGGTCCCATGCTAACTTTGTGGTCTTTCCTAGGTTTGAGTTCATGGTTGGAATCACTGTACTAATCCATCTCGTTGAGAGTCTTCCTCTTTTGCATCGACCTTCTACTGGACCAAACATGATGGCCGTTTGTCCTGATCCCATGCCCAAAGTCCAGGAGACAAAGTCTTGCCATCCTTGGTTCTAAGGACAGGCGTTCTGGCTGTACTCCTTCCAAGACAGATTTGTTCTGAAATATTACCTAGCAATAAAATGCACTGGACTACTGTTATGTGCAACAACATGAATGCATCTCAATGGCCCTTGTTAGTGAAAGAACCCTGACATTAAAAAGGCAATACAGTATGATTTCAGGCATGTAACACTGGGAAGGACACAGTCGAGCGGCAGAAAGCAGCCAGTGGTTTCCAGGAGTCAGGGACCGAGGCAGCGAGTGGGAGTTGACCGCCAGGAGGCAGGTAGGAACTTTTTGTGGAGATGACAATATTCTAGATCCCGATTGTGGTGCTACCTGTGCCGCTGTGTGTACGTGTCCATGAGAATGTACGCTAACCTGTTGTATAGGAAACGTCTCGGTGAGCCGAGTGTTTCAACAAGTGCATCTTCTGGAGCTTGTTCCCTGTTGGTGAATGTTCGCGCTCTCTTTTTAAAATAGCTACAAGGCATCCTGCTGAAAAGCGATCCCCTGATTTGTTTAATGTGTCCAGGGAGTCTTTTAAATGTCAGTTCCAGTTCATCTGGATCTTGAAGAATTTTGTCCCCACTTTGCTGTGCATTGTTGGCAGGCAGCCTGCCTTGGGAAGGGGGACAGCCCCTCCTGAGCAGAGGAACTGAACATGAACAAAATGGCCCCTCCTGCTGTGGGCTTCCCCGCCTCACCATGGACCACAGTTGCCTTCCAGTGGATCACAACGCACGGAGGATAGGATGCACAGGATAGAATGGCTCCGTAGGTTTTTCAAGGTCTGTGATCTTTCAAAAGCAGGCACCGGTGGGTGAGTTCGAATCGGCAACCTTCAGTTGAGTGTTTAGCCCTTGGCACCGCCCAGGACACCTTTAACTGCCTTAGATCAGAGTGCCCTGGTTGTGAGTTTGTTAGGACTTCCAGTGGGGCAGCAGGGTGGAGCCCTGGTGGGCCCTGGAATGGCCTGGGGTCCTGTGTTCTCCAGGTGAGCTGCTCACTTAGAAGCAGCGACAGGGGCTCTGAGCCATGCGGTGTCCAAGGAAAACTGGGGAGTCCTTCATTCCTGCATGCAGTTCGCTTTGCTTCTTGGGCAGGTAGCACAGTTGCAGACCTGTTTGCTAAAGGGCTGCTGGAAACAAGGCAGGAGAAGGCTGGGCCATGTGGATTGAATATGGGGAAGCCATTGTAGATTGTACGCGGTGTGATGCGTTTGTGTTGCATGGGTGCCACTAAGGACTGGGCAGTGGGATTGGAGGCCACGCTGGAAATGGACCCACTAAGTTGCTTTGACAGCCTCCTCTGGAAGGGTGCGTGAGCTGGTGCCCCTCATGCCTTGGGGCACTGAGCTCTTTGTTGGGTGGCGTGAAGGACTCTTAGTCTCCTGGGTTCGGCAAAGGGAAGAACAGTAATTCTAAACCAATGGCTCTGCTCACCTCAATCCTTGTGTGAAACTAGATCACTATAAATGAGTAATGCACAGAGCCATGCAACGGAAATCAACATTAAATGATTTTATCAGAAATTTATGTGTACTTTGTATAGCGAGCATTATGGGCGGATTATCGTTTTTAAGAGGCCATTTTCAGTCTGTAGTTACTTCCATTGGGTTTGTCTGTATACTGCTAGTGCTGTTAAAACACCAGTATTCTTTGGAATGATAATTCTTTTGAATAATAATCAGGATACTCGGTAAAGTAGAGGGGCCGCAGAAAAGGAGGGAGACCCTCAATGAGATGGTCGACTCAGGGGCTGCAAATTCGGGCTCAAACACAGGAAGGACTGTGAGGATGGCACAGGCCAGGGCCATGTTTTGTCCTGTTGGTCATGAGTCAATTTTGACTTGATAATACTTAACAACTAATGATAATACTATCCCTTGATAATAGCTCTTATCATTTTGCTTTCATCTTTACTGCGAGTCATGGATATCTAAGTGTGACTATAAAAGATTACAAAGACACCCCTAAAACAAAACACAATGCAACAAGACCAAACCTCAGCTTAGGTATTCCTTATGGGAATGAGTCCCTTCAAAGCACTACGTTCTAGCAGTCCCTCTGGCAGACTTTCCTTTTCCCGAAAGCATTATGAACACCCTTGGGAACAGCACATTCTATCCTCGGAGTTGACTTGTTTTTTGGACTCCGTGTAGCTAGATTTCTCTGGTGATCCTCTCCAGTAGATACTCATGAACGTAGCGGGAAAATGAGGCGAAGAATACGGAAATAGGTAGTCAAGGATGTAGTACATAAACTCCCTTTGAAAGTGATTCTAACAGAAAAATTCCCACAACATTCAGCATCACGGCCGTGGAAGAGCTAAGGTAACCCCCGCACTTCAGGCCAGTCACTGCCAGTCATTCATGTTGCATTGTCTCCCAGCAGGAAACTGCACTGTCCTTAACCCTACCTCGCCCCCGGCCCCCATTTCACAGGTTAGAAGGCAGGCAACCTGCAGAGAAGCCGAGGAACTGCCTTGGTCCTGTAAAGCTCACCCGTGTCCAAGGTGGGCTGGTACCTGTGGCCGCATTTACCACGGCTGACCTTTACTCTCGCCTCCTTCTCAGGGTTCTCCGTTGCCTTGGTGATGTTGTGTTGGCTGTTCCATATTGTGGATTCGCCGGACTAAACACGCATGCCCTCTGTAGTTAGTGATCACCTCTCTCCTCCTCTTCCCTCCCTGGGAGCCACCAAGCGGCGTTTCATTCCGCGCGCGCAGGCTACTTGTGTACTTTTCACTTAATAGTGGTTTCATGCAATGTTTGTCTTGTGATTGACGTATTTCACTCAGCCGAATGGCCCGTGGATTCACGCGTGTCCTGAGAATCTTAGAGGATCCACGATTACTCTTTATCATGGCACAGTAACCCGCTGTATGTTGGTAGCACAGTTTGTGGCTTCAATCATGGGCACGTGGGTTGTTTCCAGTGTTTGGCTATTGTGAGTCACGCCGTAACGAAGGTGGGTGCACGTATGTCTGTTGTGTTACAGTACTTACCGCTCGGGGATTCATAGCTAGGATCGGGATGACTAGATCGTGTTTCTATTTCCAGTTTTGGAGGAAGTGCGTACTGTTTCTATAGTGGCTGTCCTGTCCTGCGGTCTTTCCAGAAGCGTCTTTGCATTTCCGTCTCCTCAGAGCCTCGCTGGCTCTTGTGGCTCTTCATTCTGATAAAGTGACGTCATTTTTGCCAGGGCAAAATGCTTCTCGCTAACAGCTTGTGATCATGAGCCTCTCCTCACGTGTGTGTTAGCTGCCCGCACCCTGCTTCTCGGGTCGAGTGTCTGTGTTCTTTGTCCACTTTAAACTAAATTGTCTGTTGTTGAGGCATTGCGATTGTCTCTAAAGTTTAGAGATTAGGCCCTTGTCAGATACGCTGTTGGCAAAATGCCCCCTGGTGTGTAGGTCTTTTTCTTCCCAGCGAAGCCGTTTGGCGCACGCAGGCGTGCACAGGTCTGCTAAGAAGTGGTGGCAGCACTCAGGCCACGCCTTGAGCTGCACACAGGTATTTGGTTGTTTCTCAAGCCTTGTTACCTTCCTGTTCTCTGGGCTTTTAAGTGGAAGAATAATGGGAAAGTCACATTGTGGGACCAGGGTAATCACTGGACCACGGCTTTCCAGTGTTCCCAGTTGATTTCGAGTCGTTCTGCATTTTGACCGAGTTCATTAGACGGCTCCATCGTTTCCGTTGAAAATAATGCAAGAGATTTCCATTCACTTGGGTCACATTCCTGCCCTCGTTTCCAGGTGTACACCTTGAGATTCTGTTCCCAACCCTGTAGGCACCGAAGAGCAATGAAGAGCCAACGGTTGCGTTGCTTGGGGAGCAGAGAGAGTTGATGAAGGGGAGAGTAATGCTTTCCACAGGACTTATAAACTGTTTAGACTGGCGACTTTTTCTTGGCTCTGGGGACCGAATTTGACCCAGCTCTGAATAATGTGGAATGGACTGTTTCCCAAGCCATTTTCCAGCTCTTTGATTTTCTTGTTTGGTGACTTGGTCAAGTAGGGCCTCAGGACTGCTCCTGCGCTACTTTTACCAATTGCTTTCCTGTCTATCAAGGTGGCCCGAAATCATATTCATATACACACATGTATATACATGCACACATACACATCTATATGTATGTGTGTGTATGTATATATATATATATATATATATACTTCTGCTTGTCCCCTCCACTCCTTCCCAGACAATCAATCAATCTCTAAAGTCATTTGGGGAATGATCTGGCCTAATTAGTGGCATGGTACAAGGTGTGACAGGCCATGAATCATCCTGTGTTATATCTGGTCCACCTCAGAACACTCCCTAGCACTGCCCCAGTCCGGCCTCTCCACCTCCTGGTCACATAGTCTCCAGCTTGGGAAGCAGACCTTTGCTGCCGTCTTCCTCCCCAGGAAAACCTTTGGACCTGAGCCCTGCCCTTCCCAGAGGCCCAGGGTGGCCTCAGGATGAAGATGAATGAATGTGAGAGCGGACTTAGCCAGGGCAGCTCCCTGCAAAAGCAGAGTGACACGACCCCAGCACCTGTGTCTCCGTGACTGGCAGTGGTAGGGCGGAGTGACTTTGAAGCCAGGCCTGAGAACGGAACCTTTTGTCGAGGTGGGATGGGAAGATGGGCAGTAGAGGACAGTAGGAGAGCTCTCCTTTGTGCTGTGCTCCATGTGAAGGTTGGTGTTGATAACGAATCGGTGAGAGGCGATCCCTCCGCCAGGTAAGGGAGGCGGCGCGTCTATTCAGAAAGCCGTTGTTCAGAGGAAGATGTCCAGGTAGCTGAAGATTTCCCGCCGAGCCCTGGTGGTGTATGGCTGTGTGCTGGCCCGCCAACTGCAAGGTCAGTAGTTTGAAACCATCCGCTGCTTCTCCTGCCATAAGGAGTTCCGGTCTCAGAACCCCCGGGCAGTTCTACCCTGTCTCTGAGGGTCGCGGTGGCAGTGAGCTTTGTTCGGGAGGTTTCCCGAGGGCCTGGCTTCCTCGGCTTTCCCTTTCCTTTCATCAGCGCTGTGTAGACACCTGCCGTCAAGGACGCAGACCAGCCCCTGGAGCCTTCCTGCCGAGGAGTCAGCTCGTTGTGCCCATTTCATTAAAGAAAAGCATTGTGTTGGTCAGTTTCCTTAAACAGATCCTCTTCACAGCTCTAGTCTCCAGCCACTTTCTCTGCAAGCATTGGCCAGGTCTGAAGCGGCTGGAAGTAAAACACATCACGATGACACTAGACCAACACGAGTTTGAACTGGAGTAGACATTTGACGACTGGCTCTCTCTCTGTGGACACACACACACACACACACACACACACACACACCAGTAAACATGCATTCATATATATGGATCGACACAGTAGCTGCCACGGTGGACTCATTTACCAAGGAGCCTCAATATGACACGGGACCAGGAGGCATTTTGCTCTATTACATATAAGGTATCTGTGAGTCAGGCCAACTTGATGGCAACCAGCAACTACATGCACACACACGTGCATAAACAAACATCTAGATTTCATACTAAAATATTTTAGCTTAAAATATTAGACTTACAAAGAGTTGCAAGAAGGAAACAAAGAAATCCCTTATATCCTTCACCCAGATTCTCCCAATGTTAATATTTGATCACACTCAGTTTGTCATTCTCTGCCTGTTCATATTTTAAAAACACAACCGAGAGTAAGTTGCAGATAGGACACTCTTACCCATAAATACATCAGTATATGTTTCCTAATCACCGAGACATGCTTCTACATAACCACAGCACGATTATGGAAATCAGGAAATGAACGGATGCCTTCCTGTCCGGAAGCTACAGACTCGTTCAAGTTTTGCCAGCTGTCCCCTTGATGTCCTTCCAGGAAAGGAGAGGCCTGGGTCACATGTGGTGTTTGGTTGTCATGTCTGTTTAGCCTCCCGTCGTTTGCAACACTTGCTTGGCCTCTGTCTTTTATGACCTTGAGGTTTGTGAAGACAAGAAGTCAGCTCTTTTATAGCATATTCTTCAGGATGGGTTTGTCTATGTCATCATAGGTCAATCCTGGGCATAAATTCTCTCTAGCAACACTATGAAATGTTTGTTTTAGCATATGTATGTGTATATACATATACATAATGTACTTGTCTATGCATTATAAAAATGCATATGCATAACTTATGTATGTGTATATTATATATATGCAGAGATGTGTGAATATGTATGTATATATGCATATATATATGAAGGGGCTTTGAAAGTTTGTGGAAATATTGCAATTGCTTTCTTTTTTAAACTTTTTTCCCCCAACAGTTTTATTGGCACGTAGTTTATGTATCATACAATTCAATATTTCAATCATATCAAGAATTGTACAATCATTACTAGATCCATTTTAGAGGATCCCCCCAGCCCCGCCCATGGTTACATCGCCTTTAAAATGAGTTATGCTATCAAAATCCACTCTAGAGATTCCTCCCCTTCCCCCTTCATTATTTACTCCTCAAATTCCTATCACCCCCCACCTCTTTATCCCCTATGTCCCCTTGTATCAGTTATTGTAATTATGCCTCCATTCCTCCTGTGCGTCACCGTTGGGTTTTGCCTTTGCACTGTTATGATTTTATCCTCACCACCTTAGTGCAATTTTGTTTTTTATTGTTTTCTTTGTAAACTTTCATTGTGACTTGGGTGAAGGTGTACAGAATGGATCACTCCTTTTCCCTTCAACAGCGCGCGCGCGCACACACACACACACACACACACACACATGCGCAGTTTCAGCTCATCCATTCCAGTCTCCTCAGTGCATCATCACTGATCCAGCTTCCCCCCCAGTGTGTCCTGTTTCCATTCCCTCTGCTTTCCTCTCCCTCAGTCCTTCGGTAGATGCTGCCCTTTGATCATCAGCGGTTTGCTTTTTCTACCACAGGGGTGAGTTCAGTTCTAGAGGTGGAGGGTGGTGAAGGGACCTAGTCTCAGATGTGTGTGGGAAGTGTCCCAGCAGTCTCTATATGACCAAGAAGCCTAGTCTCTTTTTTATGATTTTGATTTTCACATTTTTGCCCACTCTATCCAGAACCTTCTAAGGTGATCCTTTCCAGAACAGCTGGTCGTGGTGGCTAGGCCCCCCTCTAGATCTTCTGGTTCGGGGTCATGGAAATTGATGTCTATGTGGTCCATCAGTCCATTAGACGGACTGTTTCCATGTGTCTCTCCATTCCTATCACAGGCCAATATTTGCACCTTCGATGGCTGCTCAGCCTGTAAGGCCCCAGTCACGATTCACCAAAGCAGGATGTAGAGCACTGTCTTTGTGGACAACCCCATGCCAGTTGACCTTGGTATCCCCTGAGACTGTGGTCCTGAAGCCCCAGGCCCTGCATGACTCATTCCCTCCAGGAGTAAGATTATGTCAACGAGTTTTCATCACTTTGCCCCTGCATGTTCCTCCACACTCATGGGTATATTTGCAGCAAAGGTAAACATCTTCATACCACTGTTCTCTGTCCAACTTACACAAGTTCCTAGGGGAAAAAATTACATTGTCTTTCAATTCCATTTTTCCAAGCATTTTTTGAAGTCCTCTATAGACATACCACATATATGCGATAGCTATCAATAAAACTTGCAAAATTTTCCATTTAAATGTATGAAGTGGCATTGATTACATTCGCCATCATGTGCTACCATCATCACTATATGGATTTCCCACATCTAGTTCCCAAACAGAAAAGCACACCTCTTCAAGTAGAATTCCCCTTCCTCTAGCCTCTGGGATTAGCAATAAGCTTTGGTCTCTATGCGTTGCCTCTTCTAGATAGTTCATACAAGTGGGATCGCAAGATTTGTCCTTTGGTGACTAAGCCTGCCACTTAGGACAGTGTTTTCCAGGTACATCCATGTCATAACATGTGCCAAGACTGAATTTCTCTCTCGCTTAGCTATGCCACATGGTGTTTATCCAGTCATCTGTTGGTCCCCTTGGCTTCCGCAGAAGCATCAGTTCGGAATTCCATTCAGCTGTCAAAGGTGGAGCCCTGATGGGGCTTAAGCACCTGGCGATGGCATTTTCTCACATAAGGCTTCGGGAAAGTTGCTAGTGGCATGGTCCCGTGGCTCAAGTGTGTGGTTCTCTTAACCTTCCATTTATTCAAGAAGTCTGCTATTCCCCGGGAGCGTCCATTCTGGTGCCAGGAGACAGGCAACAGAGAGCATAAATGATGGTGTGCTAGGAGGCGATGGGAGCTATGGGAGGAGAGAAGGCAAATGGAGTAAGGGGAGGTGGATCTGAAATTGGGAGCAGGGGTGCTGGTGGTCGGGTGCCCTCACTGAAAAGATGAGACTCTAGCAGAGACTAGGAGGAGGGGTGGCGGGGTGGCAAAGCAGGTTCCGGGGAGGTGTTGGGATAGAGTTCTGCCGTGTCTGCTGTGTTTGAGGAAGAGGATGTGGCTGGAGCAGAGGAAGGGGAAGCAGCAGGCAGTGGTGAGAGGCCTGCGTGCTGGCCTTCCCAGGTCAGGGGGAGACTGTGGCTTTTGTTCTGAGTGAGATGGGAGCTCCCTATGTCACTCGCGAGCAGAGCGGTGACATTTCCATGGTCAAAGACCGCCCTCCCCCCTACTCTGTGGTTGTGTCGAAATGGACAGTAGAGAGCGAGGAGATAGAAGCAGGGGAAGGAATGGTTGGGAGATAATTAGGGGAAGAGATAGGTGTAGAAAAGGTGGTGTAGAGAAGGGGTTAATTCTGCATGTCTTTGAAGGTGAAGTGTAGGAAGGATTGCTTGTCAGGTATGAGAGAGACAGAGAAGCTGAAGGTGACCCCGAGGCTCCGTCTGAGCCACTTGAAGGATGAAGCTGTGATTTGAGCTGTCTTCAGTGCAACCACAAACCCTAAGGGCACAGTGGGTAACACATTGGGCCGCTCACTGCAGGGCCAGCCGTTCGAAACCCACCCCCACCCCCCCCCACACACACACCAGCTGCTCCGGGGGAGAAAGATGACTTTCTAGACATGAAATCAAAATAATGATGTATCCTTGATCAAGGATCCACGAGGGTGGGAAGGTGGGGGAGGGAGGGGAAAAAAGAGGAGCTGATACCAAGGGCTCAAGTAGAAAAAGATTGTCTTGGAAATGTTGATGGCAATATGTGTACAAGCGTGCTTAATTCTATTGAATGATGGATTGTTGGAAGAATTGTAAGGGCCCCCAATAAAATGATTAATTTAAAAAGAAAAAGAGGTCCAGCCGCGGCAGCCTGTAAGGGCGGTTGGACCTTGTGCTATAGGATTGCTATGCGCTGGAATTGCCTGGCTGGCAGTGAGTTGAAGTTTGAGCTTCAGTGGAGATGGGGCAGGCGATAGGAGGAGCAGGCTTTGAAGAGATGATTGAGAGTTTGTTGTTAGACTTGCTGAGTTTGAGGAATCCAGTAGACGTGGATGAACCCTGGGGGTGCACTGGGTTATGCCTTGGGCTGCTAACTGCAAGGTTAGCAGTTCGAAACCACCAGCTTCTCTGAGGGAGAAAATTAAGCTTTCTACTCCAGAAAAGAATTGTCTTGGTAACCCACAGGGGTAGTTCCACCCTGCCCTCTACGGTCGCTGTGAATTGGAATGGGGTCGATGGCAGTGAGTTTGGTTTTTGGAGTGTGGAATACATTTGGAAGGGATCCCTGGTGATGCAGTGGTTAAAGTGCCAAGCTGCTAACCAGAACATTGGCAGTGAGAACCCACCAGCGCTCCACAGGAGAAAGATGTGGCAGCCTACTTTTGTTGGGATTCCAGCCTCGGGAGAGCCGTAGGGGCGCATCTGCCCTGTGCTGCGGGGTCCTGATGGGTCAGGACAGTCTCAGTGGTGGTTGATCATGAGACATTGGATGGGGTGTGTGGGTATGAATGAGTCTATAGTTTGAATAGTGGTCTAAGCTGATGGTTCCATTTTGGGAATCATGAGGAAACAGATCACATTCAGAGCCATGATATCCTTAGGGAAGTGAGGGAGATAGGAAAGCGGAGAGGACCAAGAATGGGGGGAGGGGGCGAGCCCCAGCAACACGAGGAACATCTTGTCCTCCTGAGATCACCATGGCCGCCTTTGTGGAGCTCCAGAGCCAATGTCTCTTAGTTCCTACGGTGCGGGCAGAGGGGCAGGAGAAAGGGCTCCCACCAGCTGCTCCCTGCCTCTTTAGAGCTCCTTCTTGAAGTACAGTAAAGCCTGTGGAAGCCAGAACTTGCTCAAGGCTGAAACTTACCAGAGAAGGAAGGGACAAATATTTTCCATTAAAATAAGTGGAAGAACACTCCCAAGATTCCAACCCCGTCCGAGGCAAAATGACCTGCAAGCCCGGGTAGACAAGGCCCTCTCATCGAGTTCCACCCTCGCAGGTCTCGCTCTACCACCTGACTGGTTCCTACTTCCCACTCGTTGACCACCCGTGTCTTCATGCAGTGTGGAAGAGAGCGTTTTCTCTCGGAACCCCTGCAGTAGAGAGAAAGTCCAGGAGGACTTTCTGTGGCGGTGGAGATCAGCTAGCCGTTGTGGTTGGCCACAACCACGTGTGACTTTGGAACACCTGAAATTGCCCTAGTGCCCCCGAGGGGCTGAACGTTTGCTTTACATGTAAACCTAAACCGTCACTTGTGGTCAGCGGCTACTGAAGCTTGGCTCTGAAAGGAGACAGTGGAAGGGAACTAGGTTGTGGACACATCACACCACGTGCCGAAGGGATGAAGTCAAGTAGACCGTTCCATTTTGCAACTCACGGCATCACCGTAATCTGTAAAGATTCAAGGCATGGTACATCGTCTCTGTCGTTGGGAACATTCACACACAGACCTCTGTGTCTACACACAGACCACTCACAGGGGGGGGGGGTGGAGCGTCTTAGAACGAAGGTTGGCTTGTTCCCTTTGAGTTGACCATTCAAAAAAAACCACAGCCTATTCCCTGTTTCCTTCCCAGTGGCGTGAAGCTAGCAAAGAGCAGTAGCAAGGATGGAGGCAGTTGCCGCACACTCTCAGGTTGTAGACACATTATATCTTGCCGTATGCTGGGCCCCTTCCTCCAGGTGCGCTTAGCAGTGCTGCGGGGGGAGATTGCTGTCCCAGCTCAGTGTATGTGAGGCACATGAGCGGCAGCGCTGCCCCGTGCAAGAATGAACCGGGCTGGGCTGGGCTGGGCCTGTCCGAGCTCTGCCGTGTGGTTTTGGACAAGTTGCTTCCCCTTGTGAAGCTTCCGTTTCTCCAGCTGGAAGTGGAGGGACTCAGCGCTTAAAAACCTACAAGCTCTCCTGGCCGCTACTTCGGACTCGTGGTAACCACGTATGTTACGGAGTAGAACCACGCCGTGGGACTTCCTTGACTGGTCTGTATGGAAGCTGTTAGCCAGAGTCTCTCATTCTCACTCACTGACGTAGAGTTGGTTGTGCCTCATGGGGACCCTGAAGGACTGGGTAGAACTACCCCTGTGGGCAGTTCCGAGACTGTCATCCTTTATGAGAGTAGAAAGCCCCATTTGTCTCCCGAGGAGCAGCTGGTGGTTCTGAACTGATGACCTTGTAGTTCATAACTCAATGCGTCACCACTTCCCCACCAGGGCTCCTTCTGGGTGTGTTCAGATCAGCAGCCTGCACCACCCAGTACTGACTTCAACACGTCAATGCTGACGCATAATGACGCATCATAGGGGTCTGCTAAACATCGGGGCCCTTTCATCTCTCTTCCCCTCCCCCATAGCCTTTGTCTCCCTAATGACTGCTGTTTGAACCAGATTGAGAACTCGTTTCATAGGAGTATGGAGAATTTTTTTTGGGGGGGGGGTAATGATTAGAAACAGATGGGGAGAAGAAAATAGAAAGTCTGGAAGAAAGAAATAATTGGGATGAGAAGAAGGCAATTAATTGGTAAGGCATCCTCTCCATTTCCCTTCTCCACCGGGCACAGCAAGTACGGGGTTCTTGGCTGCCACCAGGTGCCCGGTTTTTGAGTGGGGACCCTGTCCAAATGCAGCTGGACTCCGCTGGTGGAAAGCCTGCAAGTGTAACTCACGCCCAGGGGTGCCACACTCAGTGGAGGAAAGATGGACAAGAAAAGGCCCCAGAAGTGACAGGTGAAGAGGCCAGGGGTGGAGACCATCAGCAGGGACTGAGTCAGGAGTCTGAGCAAGCAGACTGGCGGGACCTGCACCCACCCCCTCACGCTGACTGAAAAAACTGGATCAGAGCCGTGGACTCCTGTTGCCTGTCAGCGAACCGCTGATGTCACTGTGACCTGGTGCAGCTCCAAACCAAGCCATTTGCCATTGGCTTGGTTCTGACCCATGGTGACCCCCTGGGTGTCAGCACAGAACTGTGCTCCACTGGGTTTCTCTCTGTAATCACACATTGTTAGTGTCAATTCGGTGGGAGTTTATGTTCTGGATCATCCACTTTGCATTCAGCAGTTTAAAACCACCAGTCAATCCCCCAATACCGTTCACCTGTTCGTTCACCCGTCTCTCTTACCTGCCGTTTTACCCACGTTAACTACCACCTGGAAGCTGTCTGGACCATGGCTTTTGTCTTCCCTCCCTGACTCCCCTCACCTTGACAATCTCCAAAGTCTGTTCCCTTTGTATAATTTTTTCCCTTACCCCTCCCCACCCCCACTGCCTTAGAGCAGTGGTCTCATACAATATTTGCCCTCATATAATTGGCTGATTTCACTCAGCGCCATACTCCCCAAGCCCATGCATGCTGTGGGGTGCTCCATGGTTTCATCATTGTGTTTCTGCGATGCGTAGTACCCCGCTGTGTGTCTGCCCAGGGCCCTTTATCCGTGTTTCCACTAGGGAGGTTGTTTCCACCTTCTTGCTGTCGAGAGCAGGCTGCAGTGGAAGTGGGTGTGCATCTGTCTGTTGGTGCCACGACATCATGATTTCAGTGGCTGGTTTCTCTGAAGTAGTTCTTCAGGCCAGTTCTCCCCCTCCCCCACCCGGTGGTGCCTCTGGGTGCATTCGAACCCCCAATCTTTCAGTCGGGAACAAAATGCATTAACCATTTGTGCCACCCACGGACTCCCCAGTTCACTCAGCTGCTTGTTGGTAGAGGGCAAGGGCGTGGCGGCGGCAGGCTGGAGTTTGGGCTGTCATCTCTTCTACATTCACTGCCCATTGCTTGGAGGAGAGTGTCCTCAGCAATTCTGTTTCACTTCCCTGGAATGTTTGGGGTGTGGCCATGTCAGGAATCTATTTTCCTTCCCCCAACAATAGGAAGCTCTTAAAGGACAAGTTTTATTAAGGGGAATACTTGTAAGTGGGGCTCCGTCTCCTTCCCTGAGTATGTCCCCTCGATGCAGAGAACAGAAACCAGCTTATAGATTTGAGGCACTTTCTGGGAAGAAAATGATGATCACATTTTCTAAGTCACCATATTGAGCCTTCTTTCTACTTTCAAGGGTCCCCTTTTCGCCGCTGACAGTTGACCAGTGGGCACCAGCCTCCTGGGTGACGCCTACTTTCAGGGACAAGGAGCATCGGTTGTGTGGAGTGAGTGTGCTCCAGGTAGGGGAAGGGTAACCACCTTCCTAGAACCAGGGACCTGTGGGTGCTGACCACCCTTCCAAGCAATGCTCCCAGGTGGGGGCTGGTGTCTTTGCACAAGGCAGACTGCCTCCCCCACCCCCCTTAGAGATAGAGTACTGGTAGGTCCCAGGAACTGAAGGGGATCCAATGGGCTTCCCTGGGGATGTGTCCGGAATGGGATGGAAGCTGCTCCTTTATTGACATGTGTTAGGGCCTATGTGGATGAAAAGAAGAAAGCTAGTAGTAATGCGAACAACAATAGCGGTCATTTGATGAATGCTTACTTGTGCTGAAGGAGCCTTGGGGTGTAGTGGGTGTTGGGTTGGGCTGCTGTCTGCAAAGTTGGCAGTTTCAACCCACCAACTGCTGCATGGACGAAAGAGGAGGCTTTCTGTCCTGTAAAGACTTATAGGACTCAGAGAGCAGGGCTACCCTAGCCTACAGGGCCACTGTGGGAATCGACTTTATGGCTGTGTCTTTTGTCTGTTTGTTTGCTTGTTTTTGTTTGTACTGTGTGGTTTCTACAGGTGTTCTTTCCATTGTCATCCTTAGAAGATCCAGTTATATGTCATTTTGTTAATGTATGCACACAGCATATGTGCTACGGGATTGACCAGTTCGCTCAGCCTCGCGTCCTCTGGTTCATTACATTGTGAGGTGTTGTGCAGCTTCATCTTGGCTCTGTAAGGTTGCGCAGTGTTCCCCGGTGCATACATGCCCTAGCTTGTCTATCCGTTCTTCCACTGATGGGCATCTAGCTGGTTTCCGTCTCTGGCTGTGGGGAACATGAGTGTGCACGTTGTATTTGTGTCGTGGCTCATTTCTGTAGGATCGATAACCAAGGAGAGGGATGGCTGGGCAAGCGGTCTTGCTGTTTCCCTCTCTGCGACTGGTGGACAGCTTAGTGGCGGGGCAGCGCACCTAGGCAGGATAGTCCTGGGGAAGTGGGGGTTCTGCTTCCTTTTGTTTGCTCTTGATGAGCTGGTCCACCTCTTCCTGGTTTATCTTTGGGCATCGACTGGTAACAAAATAGTTGCCACTTAACTTTGAGAAAGTTGGAGACGCTATACTGACTAGCATGTGTGGAGCCCCCGTCGGGGACAGGGAGGCAAAGGTGGGAAACCCTGCCCTCGAGCAGGAGAAGCACAGGGGTGCTTCACATCCGCATGGTCTGATGTGGCCAGTTTTAGGATCAGCCTCTCCCCACCCCATGCTCTCTATTTTCAGTTCACTTCTACAGGTGCCACCGACAAAGTGAGCAGATGTCCAGGCATGCCCGGGGCTGCCCCAGTGTTTGCAGTTGTCCTAGCACCCTTATTAATAGCCACCCCTTCCTGTTTGGGTGAGAAATGATGTGTGCGCACTCAGTGAGGGGGCACCCACTGCATGTCCGACACTGCCTCCTGGTGTGAGAAAAAGATAGCCCGTGAGAGACCCAACCCTGCCTTCCAGGAGCCCTAGGGCTGCTGGGACTATGTACCGAACCTCGTAGCAGGTCGGGCATGCCCGCTCTTTCTCAGCTCCTCCATTTTTCCCATGTTGCTCCCTTCCCATCACTTCACCGGCTTCAACACTTACCTCTCTAGGTCCAGCTTCAGGATGATGGCTGCCCACCTGCCTGCTTCTGCTGCTCCTTCCCCCTTCCTCCCCCGCCCCCCCACAGGCTGTCTGTGGCACCAAGGGTCCAGGCTGCCTAGGACCTCTGCTGACCTTCCACCTGTATGTGTGGTACTTGGATGGAAGTTTAGAGTTGTCAGCTGCCTTCAAGCTGGCCCCAACTCACGGTGATTCCTTGCACCGTGAAATGAAAGGCTGCCCGGTCCTGCGCCATCCCCACAATGAGTTGCAGATCAGACTCTTGGACTCCACCGGGTTTTTATTGAGTGGTTTTCGTTGACTGGTCCGAAGGCCTTTTATCCTAGTTTGTCATAGTCTGAAACCTGCTCAGGAGCCTAGCAATACCTAAGCCTCCACTGAGGTGGGTGGTAATTTTACACACACACACACACACACACACACACACACACACACACACAGACACACACACACCTATAACCAGTGTGGACCCATGTCTAAATAAAGAAGTAATATATATAGACAGAGAAGTAATTGCTTTTCGGGCAACCTCTCCCCGTGGGTGTGACCTCAGCAGGGAGGAGGCAGGCGGCAGCATTTACTCCCCGGGGAGAGTGTGAGGCTAAAGGGAGCTGCTGCTTGCCAAGGCTAAGCTCAGCACCAAGGACATATGCAGAGACGTACAGGAAGGGCCGGCTGTGGATCCACTGGGTGGAATGTCTGAGCAGGTGTCCTTGCCAGCCCTTGGTGATTTTTGTTTGTGTTTTGAAGGGCAAAATAAAGACCCACCAGATGGTGAGTGTGGAGTCGCACATAAGCTCTGTGCCTCCCTCTGCTTGCCCCACAGCCTTGTATGGAAGGAGGGAGGGAGCTGAACAATGTCAGGAAATGGTCCAAGGCTGCCTCTTTAAGAAAAACCCAGGCTCAGCAATTGCCTTGCCTGGAAGCTCTGCTGTGGGACTGGTGGGGAGGTGGTGACCCCCTAGCAGGGAGTGAGACTTAAAGCGACTTGATTTATAATTGGGGGGGCGGGAATCAGGGACCACACAGCCCGGATTCTTAGGCAATGGTGCCTCCCCTCTTCTGCCGAGAACAAGAAGTTCTTCCTCTGGTAGAAACTCTTAGGGCAGTGCCTTCTAGTGGAAATGTCACACGAGCCACATTCAAAACAGAACAGAACAAACTCAGAGCTATTAAACAGATTCTGACTCACAACGATGCTCTAGGACAGGGTTTCTGAGACTGTAAACTCAATTCGGAAGTAGTCTGGGGAGTGACGGGTAGTTTCCAGCTGTTGACCTCGTGATTAGCAGCCCAAAGGTAAGCCACAAGGTCACTGAGGTTTCTAGAAGAGCCCCACGTAATTGTCAATTTTCTGGTAGCCACACTGAAACATAAAAAAAAAACAACAACCAAAAACAGGTAAAATTCACATTGATCATGTAGATGATTTATGTAACCCAGCGTATCAAAAATATGTTCAGTTCAAGATGCAGTTGATATAAAAACGACGAATGCAACGTCTACATTCTCTTTTGCCCTAGCTCTTTGGAATTCGGCGTGCACCTTAGCCACATTTTTCGAGCTCATTAGGCGTGTGTGGCACACTTGGTAGAGCGCTGGACCGCTTGCTGGAAGGCTGGTGTGTGTGCCCAGCCAGAGAGGCCTCAGGAGACAGGACTGGCCGTGTCCTTCTGAAAGGGCGCAGCCTTGACAGCAAAGGCAGGTGTGGGTGGGCACCAGTACCCACAGCCGCTGAATCCAGGCTCGCTCACGGCCGCCTGACCTACGGTTTCCGAAGCCACCCTCCCACTCAGTCTTTCACTTACCACCAATCTGCCAGCCGGGTCCACTCTGTCGACTTGCATGTGTCGACTTGCATGTGTCGACTTGCATGTGTCGACTTGCATGTGTCAACTTGCTGGAATCACGTCACTGACAATTCAGATGACAGTGGTGTCACCCATGGTGACCTGGTTTTGAATCGAGGCGGTGAATCTTCATGGGATCAGACCGCCTCTCATCTTTCTCCTTTGGGGGGGGGGTGGCTGGGGGTCCAAATGGCAGACCTTGAAGTTAGCAGCCCAATACCTACCCGACAGCAGGACCCCTGGGGCTCCTGACTATTGGCAAGCGGAGCTGCTGCAGGGGCCAGAGTGTGCTCATATGTACGGGCGTTTCCTTAATCATCAGCTGCTGGAAGTACAACTTCGGTCCCCTGAGGTTCTGAGAAAGATTTTGTTAGTCATAAAGGTTGCCTTCCTCCAGGGAGAAGAAGCGCTAACCCGAAGTTCATGGGAGTCCACCTGCCTGTGAAGTGTTCTCAGTTCTTCCAGAAGCTTGAGGTGGGCTGGGGGGCATCCAGTGGATGGAAATGCCAGCACCCCTACTTTCAGCCTGCACATTAGCGAATGCAGTTTGCTGGTGATCAAGCTTCCTGCTTGGTTTGGGGTGACAGAGTAGGAATTCAGAGGTCCAGATTAGCGGTGTTGGGGCTGAGCTCTCTGGGGCTGATAAGCGGTGCGGAGGAAAGAGCTCTCTGGGGCTAAAGAGGCCATGCTTCCTAGTGTCCGTTTCCCTCACCTGTGGGCTCAAGCACAACCCTTCCAGGGTCTCATTTGTCACCCTGTTGACACCCAGGAGGCCCGGAGGGCACAAAGGGCGGATGAAGAAGCCAGCCAGCACTGTTCCTGGGTAAGTGCTTCCTGTGTTTTCTTTGGGGGGAGCATTTCCTGTGAGTCCCGGAGCATGCTCACCACCTGTAAGGTTCGCCTGGGAAAGGCAGCCTGTGCCTTTCATGGGGAGTATCTTCCTGCAGCTGTTCTCCTGGTGGGATTCCTCCTAGTCTCAGAGCAGAGGGCCTCTCTGGGGTGCTGGCGGCAGCTTATCTCAGACAGCTGGTCACCATCCAGGGTAGGATGGTGCAGATGAGGATCTTCTTTAGGCTGAACCCCAGGGCCCTGGTGTCACAGTGGGGTGTGCATTGAGCTGCAGAGCCCACCAGGTGTTGCTAGGGAGAAAGAGGAGGCTGTGTGCTTCCACGGAGAGTTACGGCATAGGAAGCTGACCAGAGCTCTTCCATCCTATAGGGTGGCTGTGAGTTGAATCAAACTGATGACAGTGAGGTTGGTTTGGGGGATGCTGAACCACAGCCCAGCTCTGCTTGGCGACAGCCTCCACTCCTAGCTCTCTGCCTCTCAGCAGCCACAGACATCTGTCTCTCCATGGCCCCCCTCCCACCAACTTCCTGCTTCCTGAGGCAGCATCCTTTGCTCTTCAGTTTGTGATTCCATCCGGGAGTGATCCACACTCTTTGTTTCTATCCCTTTGGAAGGAGAAGAAGCTGAACCAGCCCTTTTCCCTCTTTATCAGCAGCAGGGGAAGGGGAGATGCCAACAACCAGGATGCCGTAATTCCTTCCTCTTTTACCCATTCCCCCAAGTTGCTTGTAATCACTCTCCCACCACATTGGAAATTCTGAGTTACACTGGGCTGCCACTCCACGAAGCCCTCCAACCCCATTGTTTCTCCCTCCTTCCATCTTCTGCTTCCCTTCTGCCAGCTCTGAAGAAAGATGCTGGCATGTAGCAGATCTGTATCCTGGTAAATTCACGAGCCAAAGAGTCCCATAGAAGTAGCTTCCACTAACGGAAGGCCAAGAAGTGTACATGGTATCAAAGAGGTGTGGGGTACTTTCACTGATGACAAAGCTGTAAAGAGCTCCTAAGAGATGACACGGCTCTGGCGTCAGGTACTGTCTCTTTGCTCACCCTGTCCCCAATGCCAAGCAGAGGCACTGACATTGACCAATTGCTGAATAAATGTCCATCAGACATTAAAAGAAGCTGGACTATGTCTAAGATGAACAAAAGCCCAGAATATTCTCCTAACGAACATTGACACTCAGGACAGTGATCCATTTTGAGTTATTTTAAAATTTTTATATTGTCCAAGATATTCTAGAACAGTTGTGAATAAAATGATTCTGTTTGGTTTGTCATCATAACATAGTCTAAGACCTGTCAGGGCATGTGAAACACATGGACACCTTGGAAAACCTACATTTTTTAGGCTCTGAGTTTCAAATGGGCAGGGATCCATCCCTGCCCCCCCGCAATGTGGGCTCATCAAAATGAAATTTTAGGCAAAGCTGGGCATTGTTGGCAAGCCCTCTCCAGGTCATGCTCAGCATGCACTCTGCTTACCCAGCGTAGTCTGTGGACAGAGAAGCCCGCTTCACCGTTCTCAGCACACACGCATTGTTCCTGCTCTTCAAATTACTGGGTCGTTCTCCTTCTCCCCTATTGCTCCCATGCAGCACTGGGTGTCATTTCTGGAGGGCGAAGCCCCAGAGGTGGCATTTCTGGGTCATCGTTACAGCCGCTGTGTTCCCTCTGGGTGGTGGCTTTGGTCATCGATACCAGTGGCTACAGTCAAGTCGACTTCATGTCATGGCAAGTCCATGCATGTCAGTAGTATCAAAAGCTGATTTCTGAGGAGAGTTTGGAGGAAGGCTTGTTTATTCCTCAGTGAAATGACATGAAGAGAAACCTGCTGAGTGCTTGATTACGCCTATTTTCCAATTGCCATCAAGTGAACCCCTGCCCCCAATCTGTGTCAGAGTGGAACTGTGTTCCATGAGATGTTCATTGGCAGATTTTTCAGAAATAGATTAGCATGTCCTTCTTCCCAAGCATCTCTGAGGGGACTTGAACCTCCTGCCTTTTGGTTGGCAGCCACGAGTGTTGCATCACCCAGGAGATCCCTTGGTTCTTGGTGCTGTTCTCTTATCCCATGACACCCACCTGGAAGTTTGGCCTTGTACTCAGCAGACCCTTGGCTTGGTGATGCTTCACGCACCCCTTTCTGCATGGTACCCATTCTCGCCTCGGTTCTCTGGAGGATCTAAACTAGTGCTGGGTCAATAGGCACATATACATGTAGAAAGACATTTACCTCAAGGAGATGGCTCACACAAATTGTGAACCAATGGTTCATGCATGTGGAGGGGCTGGCCCGTCACAAGTCCGTGGGGCAGGTGGCAGACTGGAGAATTCTGCCGGCCCATATCCCAACAACTGGGATCAAGAAGACCGAAGGGTTGAGGATGGAGGCCTTTGGCAGAGCTTCCGTGGATACACAACTCACTGCTTGCTCAGACCCGATCCCAATGTGGATGAGGAGGATGACACAGACTCTGTGAACCCGTTGGGAATCATAGCCTGGCCAAGCTGACACGTGACATGAACCCTCCCGATTCTTCCTTAGCTTGTGCTGCTGTAACAACAGTACCACTACTGGTTGCTTTAGCAAACAGAAATGCGTGTTTTGGAGAACGGCAGTCCGAATGTAGGGTGCTACCTGTAGGCTATCTGAGGGGAGGTCCTCGCTGCTTTTCTGCTGTTGTCTATTGGTTCCCCAGAGAGCTCATGTAGTGTGGCCTCTGTCTTCCCCATGTTGCCTGTTTCTCTGTGCCTACACTGTTCTTTTCGCTCGCAGAGATTGACGGAAGACATACCTTTCCTGAGTATACTTCACTTACAGTAACAAAACCCACTCCCAAATGAGATCATAGCCACAGGCATATGGGACAGGGCTTATAATTCTTATTTGGGGGGCACCATTCTGTGCACAGTGATTTCCCCAACCTGTCTGGCAGCGGCTGTTCTTATGGAAGTGATCGTGATGACAGCCAAGTGGCTGTTTAAGCCATGCAGACAGCATCGAGAATATGCTTCTCTACACCAGTCTTTCCCAGTGCCTTTTAAATGGATGATCACAGACTGTGCCCCAAACAGAAAGCAAGACAAAGTTTGTGCTCAAGTAAAATTTGGAATATGTTGCAGTTCACATGTGACAGGTTTCATCCATACTAGTAGGCATTTTCCAAAGGAAATCCCCTTTTCTCTTGAAGTTTAGACTTTACACCTCCATCTCTCCCTTTCCCGTAGACTTTCTTCTTTAACTTCACATTTTTGATAACTGGGAGAATTTAGAGCAATTTCAGATCTAAAGTTGTTTTCTAGCTTGTTCATTGATGAGGTCTATTGAGAGGAATGGCGGTTCTAGATCCAATCTCTAGGGTCCCCATTTATAGACTTTCATCAGTCCTGTGTGACTTCATTGTTTTTGCTGTATTTATAGTGAGTGACCTCCTACACTGGAAAACCTCTGTGAGCCCATATTTCAGGCTAAATTTAGCTGGACTTGATGCAGATTTGATTGATTGCTGGTCTTAATGGACAAAAACATGATACTCTCTCCTTCTCCCCTGTCATTAAATTGTTATTGATTCACGACCAACGGAAACAACCACTGGATATGTGGGTGTCTTTTTAAAAACCGTGATGCATCACCAAGATGGATAAGTTTTCCCCTCGAATTCAGTGGGCAGCTGTGAAATGACTAGCAGGTGCAAACGCTGGACTGGGTGTGGGCCCTGCTGGTCCTTGAACTTTGGGACTCAAAATAGGATTCCCAGGACCTGGCTCACCTCCCCAGACTTAATGAGGAGAAAGGGCCTAAAAGAAATGTACAGGATTAATAGCCATTTAGAAATGCCAGTCCTAAAGGGAAGAGTGGGAAATGGGAGTTGGGGTCAAGGCCTAAATGAAGTTAAGGAGCTTGAACAACGGGTTGGCTTAGGGCTCCCAAGAGCTTGCCCGATGTGATGGCTGACCAGACCTGAGGGTTGGATATCCTGCAGGGTTAAGACGACAGAGAGACATAAATGCACTGAAGCATGACTTTAGCTCTGCACTCTCCAGCCTGGTGACCTGAACATATTTATCCCCTCCTCGGTTCCCCAGTTTCCTCTTCTGTAAAATGGAGGTCACATGTAACTGTAGGGAGAATTAGCAGAGATCACAGGTTGCTGAGCAGCCTAGAGGGTGTAGTTGTGTTCCTTAGGGGTCCATTGACCCCTCCTTCTCTAATTTCCCAGGGAGTCGGAAGTGTTACTTTAAATTCTGGTTAAAGGACAGGTTGGCTAATGCCACCGGGGAGATGCTTCATAATGTGTATGGCTCCAGGCTGGGGTAGGGTTAGGGGAACTGGGGAGTAAACAGAAGTTTCGCTGTTCCCTTAAGACACTGTAACGTAATGGGCGAAAAGTCAGGCCACAGAGGTCAAAGACATAGGTCATTGCCAACAAGTCCCCGGGCTATGCTGGTCTTGCTGGGCTGAGGGTGACACTGTGGGACCTTGGAAATCATTATCTAGAAATGCAGGGGACCCATGAATAGTAATGGGGTTTGCCATATATTCTAGTAGTTCTTATCAATTACAAAAACAAAAAATGAAACTCGGTGCCATTTTTTGAGTTGATGCCATTAAGTTGATGCTAACTCATAGCAAACCTGTAAGGATGCTGGAAAAACCCTTTATGGTGGGTACATACCCTGAAGGTAGCAACTCTGGTCTCATAGCTACCTGTCACCTGTCTGTCTACCAATCTTATAACATACTTTTGAATTTTTGAGAGTTAAGATTTATGAGAAGATTCCAAACTAGTACATGTATATAACTTTTAAAAACCACATATATATATATTTTAAGCATTCAGCTAAAAACTAAGAATTTATCTGATTTCAACATGAATTAGTTGAATATCCTAGCGTTAGCTCCTTTTTGGCAAAGAGTAAATCAAAAAAGAACAAAAATAAAACCCCACACCCACTGCCATTAAGTTGATCCCTATTCTTGGCAATCCTGTGTAGAGTTTCTGAGACTACAAACCTTTAAGGGAACAAACAGCTTCTTCTTTATTCCAAGGAATGACTGGTGGGTTTGAACTTATGATCTTGCTGTTAGCAGACTAATGTCTAACAGTGTCACCTAAGTAGCTGGCTTAGGCTGGGTTCTCCAGAGAAGTAAAGCCAGTGACGCTTATATACTTTTGAGTGTACACAAAAAACCTCACTGCCATCCAGCCAGTGCTGATGGCTGAACTGTTGTTTTACAGGGGTAGATATGGGAGTAGAAAGCCCAGTCTTTTCTTGCAGAGCTCCTGGTGGTTGCGAACTGCTGACCATACAGATCACAGCCCAATGTGTGACCACTATACCACCAGGGCTCCTCTGTGTACATATAGAGAAATTTATATAAAGAAAGTGGCTCATTGAGGGAGGGGGGAGTGGGGAGGGAGGGAAAAAAAAGAGGACCTGATGCAAAGGGCTTAAGTGGAGAGCAAATGCTTTGAAAATGATTAGGGAAAAGAATGTACGGATGTGCTTTATACAATTGATGTATGTATATGTATGGATTGTGATAAGAGTTGTATGAGCCCCTAATAAAATGTAAAAAAAAATACCAACAAAAAAACAAAACAAAAAGAAAGTGGCTCACATAGTTGTAGAAGCAGGCAAGTCCAAGTCTGAGTCAGATGTCAGGTTGGAGGTTTCTCTTGGCTTAAGTAGTTGCAGGGGTTGATGAACCCAAGATTGATAAGAAGGCCATGGACTGGTCTGTGCAGAGGTGAATAATCCAAGGTTGACAGGTAAATTGACAGGCCACTGATGACTGCTAGGATTGGCAAGATGTCTTCCAGGCCATTAGCTCAAGTCCAAAGAACCAGAGGTCTATGAGCTAGATGCTGGATCCAGACCCCCCCAAAAATTAAGCAAACTTTTCCACAGTGTCCACTTTATATTGGGAGGATTAAGAAGACATCCTTTCAATTGATCGCATCAGGACTGTGATCTAAGTAAAGGTGTTGCATTCCACCCGAACCCTCTTACAACTGATTGCTCATAGCAAATCCCATTATAAAAATGATTACATATACCATGGCGGATTACTAGGTCTTAACTGCCATTCTGTGTATCTGCTAAAAGTCCCAGTCCAGCCACGTTGACACAAAACCTAACTATCACAGTGGAATAAATAGTGGGGGTCCCGGGGAGGTAACTAGTCTCCAGTAAAGGTTAGTTAGAGAAGACTCTGTAACGGGTGAGTTTCATCTATGTATCACTTATATCTATTGCTCATTCATTTTTGTAGATAAAAATTTGCTGTCTCATGAAGTTTCTAATCATCAGAGAGACAGATTTAAGCAGGAATCATCGGATTCCCTGGCACTAGCACTGAGAGGGCACTTCAACTAGATACTCTCTGAGTACCTTACGCCTTGAAAGTCCTGAGCTTCTCTTAATGGCCTTGACAGACTTTTTAGAGACCAGAGATTAGCTTATGAATGGTGTGAAGCTCCACTTTGACATAGTTGCCAAATGAGCATCTTCCTCCTAGTTCTCTCTCTCTCTCTCTCATTCACTGCCCTCAAATCAGTTCCAACTCAGTGACCCCGTAGGGCAGGGTACAACTACCCTGTGACGTTCTGAAATGGAAACTCGTTACAGGAGCAGAAAGCCTCATCTTTCTCCCATGGAGGGGGTGGTGAGTCTAAATTGCTGGCCTGTGGTTGGCAGCCCAGTGCATAATCTACTACACCACCAGGGCGAATCTAATGATTCCAGGTGAATGAAATCCTGGTCATATGTATGTACACAAGGCCCTGTTCCAGACTTTGGGGGGCCCTGGTGGAGCCTTGGTGCCATTGTAGGATAAGCACTAGACTACCAACTACAAAGTTGTTAGAAGACAGATGGGGTTGTCTGCTTTCTGGTAAGAGTGACAGTCTTAGAAGCGCTATAGAGGGCCGCTATGAGTCAAACTGTCTAGCTGGCAGTGATTTGGGGTAGCCCAGTGGTTCCGTGCTAGGCTGCTAATTTCACGCCTGGCACTTTGAACCCACTAATCACTCTGCAGGAGAGAGATGTGGAGATCTGCTTCCAGAAAGATTACCGTCTTGGAAGGAAATTCTACCCTGTTTAGAGGGTCACCGTGAGTCAGAAACAACCCAACAGCAACGGGTTTGGATGTCAACGAATAGGGTGATGTAGATGCTAAAGGAACATGCATGCAACATAAATAGCAAGGGCCTTGCAACTCAAAGGACAGTCGGGAGTTTTGTAACTATCTACGGAACTGGGAAGGGGAGGCTTGCCGCGGCCTGGGGTTTGCCAGATGGATGAGTTCAGGAGATGGCATTGAGGAGAGGGGAGGCCTTCCAGGGAGAGGAAACAGAACAGGCATGGCAGTGTGGGAGATGTTGGGACACCTGGACAGGACAGACCGTAGTTCCTGGGAGCCAGGTAGTGGCCGAGCCAGAGGCCAGATCTGACTTCATGAGAGAAGGCTGGGATTACAGAAAGCAGTTTTGTGAATGAGGATTCCCGAGTTAAACCAGTGAAAGTCCTGCATTCCTCTGAGGATCTCATGATTACAGAGAGAGCTCCTTCCAGAGTGGGGCTGGTCAGAGATTCTGCCGTGCCCTGTAGCAGCCCCCATGAGCCTTCAGAGCCTGTGCATGCTTGCCCTGGGCTTGGCCAGGCCTGACCTTGGCTGACCGCCTTCCCAAGAGCACAGCAAATACCCCAAAGGGCGCACCCCTCCAGTGCTTGGCAGCTTTCCCCAGAAAGCATTAGGGGCCTGTGGTCTATTCTGGCTACTGCTCTTACACGGAGAGTGTCTCTAAGACCGTGAACCAGATCACGGCTGGGCGGGACACGGGGGCAGGGCTGGGGCAATGGTGCAGTTGTGACTTGTGAAGCACCGAGCAGGCTTTTCTCCTAAACCACAGAGAGGCGTTGTGTTTGTGGAAGTGGACACATGGGTGTTGCCTCTGCCTCTCAGGTGGCTCTCTTCCTTGCCCCTTGCTATTCCGTTGTGAGCCCAACCCGGGAGGCCAGGAGCTTCCTAGAGGCTGCGGCTCCCCCTCTGGAACTGCTCTGAGGCAGATCCCTGGGAGCAGCCGTGCCTTCCTGCCAAGGCAAACGGTGGCACTGGGGAGCGCCCTCCAGGTTTCCTCAAATACAGAAGTTCTTGGTTGAATCTTATTTTAGTTTTAATTGTCAAGGGGAAATAAGGACGGAGTGGAACAGCTGCAGGGAGCACAGAGGTGAGAAGTGCTTTTGAAAATAACTCAGCAGTGGTTCTGGATGAGAATCCAAGTTATAAGAACCTACTGATGAGAGGTGGACAGAAATAAAAGGGCTGCTTAAACCCTCCAAATGCAGGCTCAGACAAGGCTGTCTGGGTTGGATGCCAGCAGTGTATCGGGGCACGAGCCTTTGGTAAATTACACCTATCACTCTCCAATTTCTCAAGAAACAGGGGCTTGCCGGGCCAGAAACACATGACCCACAGTCTCTGAGATGGAAATGTGGACATGGGGGTACAAGGGCAGGGGGGCTAATTTAAAACAGGAGAACCAGCCCAGCCATAGTCCCTGGGGGGTTGGTGGCAGGGAGGCATCTCGTAAGAGGGACTTGCTCAGGGGAACAAAGGATGAATCACAGTGTGGGTGCCCAGGGCTGCTACTCCCCTGCGTGTGGGGCATGGGGGGGGGGCTGCCAGGGCAGGCAGGTCAACTGCAAGCGCATCCCACCTGGGCATTGTCCAAGGCACTGCCAGAGGGCATGGGCAGAGCCATGGCTGTGTGGCGCTGTGGTCTCACAAGACTCCATCAGGCTGCCTGTGGTTTAGGTTCAATGAGTGAAATGATTAAGCGAGATCCAGTAATTGGTCCAGGTAGCTGAGCTCATCCATGCCTGCCTCACTCACAGGAGCGCCGGGTGTGAGGTTATTTCAGTGACTAGACGCCCTGCCTGGACCCGAGCCCGAGGTGGGGTCAGGACTTGGCCCAGGGGAACCGTAGCCCTATGGTTCTGTGATCCAGGTCTGTGGCTCATGTTATGAGGCCCGTGGTTCTCGTGTTTTAGTGTGCATCAGAAGCGCCCAAGAAAACAGATGGCCGGGCCCACCCACCGAGTAGGACGAGGGCGGGACCTGTAACTACTTGTCTGTCAGTTTGTCGTACTGTGGTGGCCTTGGTGTTGCTGTGGTGTTGGAAGGGATGCCACTGGCATTTCAAATGCCAGCAGGCTCACCCAAAGGGAACAGGTTTCAGCAGTGTTTCCAGGCTAGGAACAGACCGCAGAAGGAGCAGGCTGTCCACTTTGAGGAATTGCCACTGAAAACCTTCTGGATAGCATTGACACGGAATGTCCCTCGGAGGCAGGGACGGTGAGACTTTGTCTTATGGACCTTGCACATGTTATCAGGAGAGACCAGACCCATGAGAAGGACATCGTGCTTGGTTAAGGAAAGGGGCAGGGAAAAAGAGGAAGGCCCTTTACCAGATGGATGGGCCCAGTGGCTGGCTGCAATGGGCTCAAACAAAAACTGATTGTGAAGATGGGGCAGGACCAGGCGGGGTTTGTTCTGTTGCGCACAGGGTCGCTATGGGTCCTAACCAACTCGATGGCACCTCACACCACCAACCACAGGGTGCAATCGGGATGTGCATTTCTAGCCAGTTTCTGGTGATGCTGACGCCGCTGGTCTGAGAATCTCACACCGAGGGCCGTTGACGTGGGCTGCAGACGGGGCCTGGGGATGGGAGACCTGCTGGCAACTTCAGTCAGGACAGAGGAAGCCAAGTATGACCCCCGGGGCTGGAAGGTGGCAGAGTTAGGTGGAAGACCTTGCACGGCCATGCTGTCTCAGGCGAGGACTTGCCTGTCTTTGTTCCGTTTTGTGCCTTCGCCTTTGAGCATCTCAGATATTAAGAAGGGTGGCTTACCGCACGGCACCTCTGATTGGAGAAAGAGGGACCCCTGAACTGCCTGCCACGATAACTCGAGATCGTGGGGTTCATAACTGACTTGCACAGCTCATTGAGATCCACCTCAGAACTTCGCCCGCTTTCCCCTGGGTTCTATAATTCATCGAAAAAGCCACACAGAACTCACTGACCATAATCACTATTAAAGGGTTGATCAGGGAAGTCAACAAGTTACCAGCGCACTGTCCCGGGATACAGTTGTTCAGTCACAGCATGTTACAAAGTTCTCTTGGGGCTGCTAATAAATGTCCCCAAGGGACCCCACTCTGCTGTAAGCTTCAACCAAAGACACTCAGCTCCAGATCCCTGGGTCAGTGAAGCCAGCTTCCCGAATTAAGTGCCCAGAGGCACCCACTCCACAAGCCAGCTTTCTCCCCCGAAGTGTTTACTTAGCTCTGCTTACTCTGTGGCCTGGGAAGTCGACTCCACAGCTCACACTCTGACTCCGGGTTCCGCTCTTACTCTTCTGATGCCACAGCTGTCTTCTGCATCCAGGAGGTTCCCTGCACAGGAATCTCGGGGTCCATTGGATATGTTCCATTCCTGGCTTTGGCTGGTCGTGAGATCACCCCACCTGCTTCTCAGAGAGCTCATTTTATACCCAGCAGGATGTCCATCTCAATGTATTCTGTTAACAGCTACTCGCAGGTGAAAATATTCAGTGTCTTCACCTTATTACCCAGACCCATCAGGTGGGAGTTAGAGATTTTGGCTAAAAGAGTCACGTTAAGTAAGTTCCTGCCTCTGCCCCATCACTGCCTATAGCATTCAGTTAGAATCTGCTGGATTCTGTACTGTGAACAAGTCCAAGGGTCCCTGAGTCTCTGAGCATCTAATTGAAGCCAGTTGGAATGGGGCAGAAACCATTTCTTTTGTGTATTCCAATGAAGGTAGCTCTTATCTCACTCCTGTGTTTTTGCAGAAGAGCTTGAGTGGCAGAGTATTAATTACTAAGAGCGTTTTAAAGTTCTCAATACTTAGATAAGAAATGTACCGTGTGTAAGTTCCCACGTAAGAAGCTTACTTCAGGGAGAGTTTACAACGCAGCGTTTGACCATCGGCCTGGGTGTGGAATCCTGGTTTCCACTGGGTGCTTTTGAGCCAGGGATGTGACCTTCCTGTGCTTCGGTGTCCCCACCTATTAAATTGGAAGAGTATTCCAAAACCACAACTTACTGCCATCACATCAAATCCAACTCATAGCAACCCTATAGGACAGAGTAGAACTGCCCCTGTGGGTTTCTGAGACTGAAAGCCCCATCTTTCTTCCACTATGGCATGGCTGTGGTTTTGAACTGCTAACCTTGAGCTTTGCAGCCAAAGGTTTAACCCACTCTGCCACCAGGGCTCCTTGGGAGAGTAGTTAGAACCTAAGTAATAGGATTTCTGTATGAAATGACTAGGTTTTCCGATCATCGAAGATCATGTTTTCCATGGTCTTGGAAACCGTAAGGGGCAACGCAACCCTACCCTTTAGGGTTACCACGAGTCAGAACCACCTTGAGTTATAGTCTAGCGAAGCGGTCCTCAACCTGTGGGCCGAGACCCCTTTGGGGGGCGGGGTGGAACGACTTTCACAGGGGTCGCCTTATCGATAACAGTAAAAAAAATGACAGTTGCGAAGTAGCAGTGAAAACAATTTTATGATTAGGGGGGTCACCATAACATCAGGAACCACATTAAAGAGTCGCAGCATGAGGAAGGTTGAGAACCACTGTTGGAGGGAAAATGTACTAGAGGGAGGGAAAATGATAGCGTAATAAAATCCTTTAAGTTTCATAACACAGTCTACAAAGATCATGTTGTACCCCTACTTTGCAGTTGAGGTCTTGAAAGCTCATGAACAGCCAACTGGGGTGCAATTGTTGGTCTCGATCTGGCGGAAAGACGGAGTGAAGGACACTGAAAATACAATGCAGACAATTCGTCCAGTGGACGGAACGGACCAGGTGCACATCCACCTCCGTGACCCTGAGACTAGAAGAACTAGATCGTGCGTGGTTACCCCCAAAAGGCCCGGATAGCGTCAAAGAAAAGGTGTGGCACAAAACTCAAAGTCAGGAAAGAGAACAGGTTTGCTGGTCAGATTGGAACTGCTGACACTTCCGAGACCCTGCTGGCCCTTGGCCGCTCTTGCGATCTGGAACTGAATTCACCCTTGTTGCTCAACCTTCGGGCCCCAGATAGGCAGCTCTGTGCAGGGCACAGTAACACGACTGAGGTGCACACAGCTTAGAATCAGTCATCGGCCATTGGTTACCTAAGGACTAAGTTCAGAAGGATTAGGAAAGCGGGTGGGTGGGGGCGGCGGGAGGAGAGAGACAGGAAACCCAGCGAGGAAGTGAGATAAGCGGAGGTGCCTCGAGGGGATTGCAGTGGATGAGATGCATCCGCGAGCGCATGCATGTTGTATGCGTTGTTGGACATGGAATGATGGCCTCTTCGGTAAACCTCACTCCATCCACGGTAAGAAGTTTCCTGCGGATGGCTCCTTTCCTCACCCCCTCTTCTGCTGGCCTTCAACGCTTTGGGGGCGTACCATTTGGAGGCATTGATTTACATTCATCGCTCCACAAATATGTGTCCAGTGCAGCTCTGAGCCAACAGGGTGGGCAGAGGCCGGCATGGTGCTTCTGGGCCGTCGCAGGCACCTTCACCCTGTTGAAACCTCGGCTGCATCCAAGGCGGTGTTAAGATGTATTTATATTTGGCACAGGATTTACAAAGTCTCATTTAAGCCACTGTCTTACAAGTGAAAAGTTCATCCCTGTCCACATCCTGTCTCACTCATATCGCAGTCAGAGGGGATGGGGAAGGAAAAAAAAAAAACAACACCAGGAGAAGATTTGTTGTAAACGTTTATGTTCCATTTATGTGACGTTTGTTTTCAGTTCTGGTGTTTTTCATAAGGCGGTGTTTCTTTCAAGACTCTTAACAGTGTATTTCCTTCGCCTCTGCTGCGCCCCACCGACATTAAGCTCTCCTATTTTTAAATCATCTCCGTGTCCTCCGAAGAGCTAGCTTTAAATAATGGCTGGAGAGGCTCCAGGTTAAGTAGAGATTAAAATCCTATTGCTTTTTGACCTTTGGGCGAGGATCGAGCGTGGTGTAATAAAATATCAGTCCCAAGAGCCACCTTTACCCATTTTTTCCTATTATTCTTTCCTGTTATTCTGTATGCATGCAGCACCACAGCCAAGGATTGTTACATTAAGATCCAATCTCAAATTAAAGTTTAGGGCTTTAACCAATAAACTGTAGAGCGGCTGCCCTCCTGCTGAGATGGGTTCTCCTTTCTTCCTGAACTTCCTGAGCTGGCACTCGATGGTTCCACAGTCGATGTCTTATTGAGCCTCTGGAAAGTTCCCGATTCCTCCCTGCCCGTTTCCCCGCGGCATTGGGAGTGGTAACGGCAGGCCTCTTGGGGTCCCAGGCTCTGCAGCTGCATCCCTCCGGTGCAGAAGAGGAGCTCCCCACGGGGTGGGGGTGGGGGTTCCACTCGGTCCTCAGCCCTGCCAGGCAGTGCTGGGCTGCGGCTGCATTGGGACAGCGAGT
Organism: Tenrec ecaudatus; assembly: GCF_050624435.1. NCBI lineage: Eukaryota > Metazoa > Chordata > Mammalia > Afrosoricida > Tenrecidae > Tenrec > Tenrec ecaudatus. The sequence goes on along the minus strand of NC_134533.1, from coordinate 172,616,843 downwards.
CTATGCTGGCACTGGTCTCTGGCCAAGGGGATGGACTGCCGACATGATCTTCCCTAGCAAGGTGTGACCCGCTTGTCCAGGCTTAGGGAACTGGAGCACATTCTCAGAACCTTCCAGAGAACCCTTGAGTCAAGACTCGTCAGGAAGGCAGAGTTGCCTGCCATCCACAGTTGCGTTTGGGGTGTTTGGTAATTCAAGGACACCAGCTGTGAGCCTCCTGGTGAGAATCGAGCATGCTCTGGTAGACAGACTACCTCACCTCGAGGAGCCTGCCCGCTGTGAGCGAGCGTGGCTCAGCCCGGGGCTGCCCCTCTCTCACTCTGTCTTAGGTTTCCTGGTTCTCAGCAGCAGATTCGAGAGCACCCTGTTGGCTGAGGTGCTGACAGTGCTGGGCACTCTGAGGAGGTGGACAGGGACACCAAGTTGCTGTCTGCCTTCCCACTGCCATGGAGTTGGTCCCAGCTCATAGCGACCCTGTGGGACAGGGTGGACTGCGCCTGTGGAGTTCTGAGATGGTACAGATTTCTGAGACTGTAAATCTTTATCAGAGTAGAAACCTCCTCTTTCTTTAGAGGATCAGTGGTGGTTTCAAACTGCTGACCCTGCAGTTGGCAGCCCAACATGTAACCGCACCAGAGGTCCTTCAGTAGATATTAAATAGCACATGTCACCAGACCCACAACCTTACTAGTGCTTTTTTCAGGCCAGCTTTCTCTGTTGTCTCCTATTTAAGGGGACCAAGGTAGGGAGAGTCACCACACTGGCCCTGGCCTTAGTGACTAGTGCTAGCCGTGTGCCTCCCACACTTGCCACTATGCTAAGCTCTTCCCTCAAGTTCAGGCTACTGATCCCCACACACCTTTGTGAAACACGTGTGCTATCCCTATCGTGTTTTTATCCATGAGGCCATGTAGGGCCTTTGTGCAATGCTTTGTCACCAGAGAGCAGTTGAGGCAAAGTCTGAACCCAGCTACTGGGTTTAAATCGCTGACCTTTCACTTATGGCTCAATGCTTCACCTATGACTCCACCAAGGCTCCTGAAGAAGTTAATTGCATTCACCTGCAGAACGTTGAGAACACCATGTGATCCTAGGCAGTTACAACACTAAGAGAGTGGCCCGTGGAAGGTCCTTCCGGGATCATTAGGACAGAGAAAGGGGGAGGACGGCTTGGAGCCTGGTCGAGTGCTCATGCCTGCCAAAGCCAGGCACAGGCATGCCAACCACAGTTCGCGCCCATGAGCAAAGTGAAGTAGAAATTGCAGTGTTGGGGCAGCACGCTCCTTGCAGCAATAAAGGGGGCTGCTGATCATTGTTCTGAGCAGGATCTCAGGAACCCGTGTGCTGCTGGATGCTGTGTGGCCCTTTCTGACCTCCAGGCTGCCTCCTGCCCTCTAGGACCTCAGCGTTCAGGGAGGCCGCCAAGGGTACGGTTCCAACTTGGCACAGGTAGTCAGTATAGGCAGAGCTAACGGTGTGGCAAGAGCCACATCCAGAGAGCCACATCGAGTACCACCTACGATGTTGCTGTAACCCCCCTTATGCGTGAAGCAAAAATGTCCGTGTTCAACTCTACGTGCCCAAGCCCCTGCTTCTCCTTTCTTCCGTGGGTAGGAACGCCTTGAGCTGCAGTTAATTTCATTGCACATAAAAGGCTGCCTGGCTGGACATGGAGTGACTATAACCGTCAAAGCCAATCGATGGCTTTGGGACCCCCTGAGCCAAGGCTGGTGCGCACACCCGAGTGACTGACAGTTGCTGGAGCCGCCAGCCTTTCTGTGTCCTTCAAAGGCAAAGGGTAGTCTTGGGCTTCCCGGAGACCCTGAAGATGTGATTGCACAGAGCCCAGGACCAACAGTGGAACCAGCTATTTCTGCCCAAATGGGTCTGTCCCGCCCTTTCCTCCACGTAGAAGCACTCTTAAAATGGCATGGAGGAGAACTGGAAAGGGTGTAGGTCACTTCGGTGGCCTCTGATTGGGGAATAGCCCCAACCCCCCTTCTTTTTCTTTTTCTCTTCTGTTCGATGGAGGCTTCTTCTGCATTTTCTCTTTTAGCTCCGTTTTTAATTAGCTCTCGGGGCAAGAGGAGTAGTTGAGAAGCCTTCGGTTTCCACATCTGTGGAGCACTGCCATCCATCGATTCCTCTGGGAGGACGGCTGAGCGAGCAGAGCGTGCGGAATCTCAGCCAGTCTGTCGAGAGACGGACGCGCTTGGATTTACTCACCAGAGTCGCCGATCAGAGTGTGACTATGGAGTCCTCTGCGATTGGCTCATCGGTGGCCCCCCTGGAGAGCGTATCCCCGATTGTCTTGTGCTCTCGTTTTCACTTTGTATTGGAAAATTCTGGGATTCCTTTTTTGCTCGGTCATTATTGACGCTTTAAAGAAAAAATGTCGTTTTAAAGAATTCTTGCTATGTAAGCTCAAGCCCAAACATGGTTTCTCCGTGAGGAAAAGAGATCGAACAACCTCTGTTATTTTCAGTTGCCGGGGGAATCGGGAGAGGCAGCTAATGGAGGCAGAGAGGCTCTGTGGGGAAGGCAATGGTCGGCCTCCTCTCTGCCTCCGCTCTTGAAAAACGTGCGTCAGTGTGAGACACGTCTGCTGGGGCTGGGGAACTTTGAAGTGTATTCCTTGGTGTTGCTAAAAATTGTGATTTGTTGCTGGGGAGTTTGGCGTGAGCTCTTTACATCGGGATTTGCATGTCTTAAAGACCAAGAAACGGGCTTCTTTTAGAAGGGCCTGCGTCGTTAGATGGACAGGGAATGACCCGGGACTTTTTGGTGAAGTGAATCGGAACCCCCATCCCCAGATGGTCTACAGTTATAAATGGTTTCTTGGTAAACATTTTTAAAAAACATATAAACTGTAACTCAGACAATTTTTACATAATCACCAAATATAATATGTGTGAATAATAAAACCCCGAACACCAGACTGCCACTGAGTCGATTCCGGTTCATAGTGACCCTTTAGGACAGACTAGAACTTCCCCTGTGGGTTTCCAAGGCTGCAACTCTTGACAGGAATAGAAAGCCTCATTTTTGTCCTGAGGAGCAGCTGATGGCCTCAAACTGCTAACCTTCTGGTCCAGCACATAACCTATTACGCCACCATCAATAAATAATCAGTACATTGGGAAAATAATTCTAGGTCATGAAAATTGGCTGGGTTGGTACACAGGAAGCTGCATCGCCCTTTCCATTCCAAGGGTACCTTGATGGCTTAGTGGCTGCGAGTTGGATTGCGATCCACAAAGTCAGCAGTTCAAAACCACCAGCTGCCCCTCAGGAGAAAGACAGAGCTTTTTATTCCCATCTCAGAAACTCACAGGGGCAGGTCTACCCTGTCCTATAGGGTTGCTCTGGGTCGCCATCAACTTGACAGTAAGTTTGGCCTGTTGGTTTAACTCTATTCCAGATGCTAGAAAAATAAAAGATAAAGCATTGTACCTCTTATCAGTATCAGTTGAAAGTTAACGACCTGTCTCCATGAGAAATGCTGCATTTTATTGCCCTGTTTGAGCTGGGGCCGATGGTGCTGGGCGTCAGGAGAGGCCTGACATAACATGGATTAGTGCTTCCCATGTGTGACAGGGCAGGGAATCCTTCTGCAAACCAAGTTGTGTACTCTTTTATTCCACCCCAAGAAAAATAAGTGGATGGAAAAACCAGGATGGCTGGGAGGAAGGGCTTTCCCTTTTCCTCTAGGAGGGAAGGAAACTCTGACGGTGGCTACGCCTTGGTTGGGAAGTGTCTTTGGTGAGTCCTTACACGTGACTGGCTGATTCATTTGGTCCGCTGAGCCTCAGGCGAGGTGATGTAACCCGGGCCGTAACTCCTAGGGAGGGGGGAAAGGCAGTACTAGGCCAGGCCTCTGACGCTGCAAGATGAACAGTCTTGGCCGACAGCAGACGGCGGTTTGCAGCTCTGTGTTGTCATTCTGTTTTAAGGGTGCATGGAAGCATCCTCTCTTTCCTCTTCATCTCTTCCTTTGTCCCTCTCACGCTTTCCTCCCAGATGTGCTTCTCATTCTGCTCCCCGGATCAACTCCAGTCCGACTTTTGGAAATTCATGGGGTGGAGGGTGGGGGGGTGGCATGGGGGCTGCCTGACGCAGATTCAGGTTTCTCTTTTAGACTTTGAGGTTGGCAAGGCAGAGTCTACAGTGTGCCTCTCCCCTCTTCCCGCTCATCCCCCCTCCCCCAATCTTGGGTGTGTGACTTTGGGCAAGTTGTTTATCTTTCCTGGATCTCATCTGTGCCCTGAAGCTAATTCCTACTTCAGTGTGCTGTTTCAAAGCTAGAGATAGCAAATGCCGAATGCTGTTGGACAGCCCAGGCTGTGGAGAGATGGTTAGGTTTTATTTGAATGCTCTAGAAAGCAGGGGTGTGGCAGGAGATGATAGGCCTCTTGCTTTCTTTCTCAGCAGAGCAAAATACAGGCACACGATTTGCCATTTCAGTGGTGGTGTTCAACATACTCATCATGTCAGACATCACCATTTCCAATTTCTCCATCATCCCTTTTTGTTTCTTCGTTTTCCTTTTTAGTCATCGAATTATTTTTTCTCAATTGTGGCAAAATATATACACAACAAAACATTCTCCGGTTCAACTACTTTTACATGCATCATTCGGTGCAGCTGATCGCGCTCTTTGGGTTATACAACTGTTACTCACATCCTTTCCCAAATGACTCCTCCACCATTAACTTTAGACTCAAAGCCCTCTACGTGGCAACGCTTCTTCCTTCACCCATGGTAACCATTGGTCAAGTTTGATTTCTTTCTTGCTTTCTTTTTAGGAGTTTTCTTGATATACTTTTCACATGTCATACATCATCCTTGACCTACGTTCAGAGTCCCTGGCTACCTTTCTTTCTCCCTTTCTTCCACCCACTGATAAAGCGGAGTGGCGTTTTTGAAGCTCACGCTGGCTCTAGCAGAAGAGAGTGGATTGGGGACCGGAGGACGAGTGTGGGAGCAGGCAGCGCAGCCAGAGACTGGAGGCGGTGGGCACGATGCAGGGTCAGGGGCAATGGAGGGAAGGCCCTGGGAATGGAAACCTTAGGGAGGAACAGGTCCAGTTTGCGTAAGTTTAGATGGGAAGATGGGAAGCAAAGAGGACAGTTGAGGTTGAATCTCCATTTGGGAGCTTGGGCACAAGTGGACGGTGGTGCCTGGCACAGACAGTCAGGGGACTGTGCTCACAGGGCACTTCCTGGTTGGCCAGCGCGTGGGAAATTGGTAGAAAGAAGGGTGGGGTGTCAGGGGGGCCTGGAGAATGACGGGTACAGTAGGACCGGCCACATTTCACTTCTGTTCCAGCCTCGAAGGGATCGTGCTTTTTTGCCATCTACCTCCACGTCTATGGAGACTTCTGGAATCAGGGTGGGCAGCTGTGAATCATGTCTGTGAAACAACACAGTCTTGCAAAAGCATTATAGGTCCCTGATATAGTCACCTTGTTACCACCATAAAAGACACCAGTCCCTTCCCACCCTCCCAAGAGATGTCTGCTTTAACAGAGAGAACAAAGCAAAAGCTGAGCAGGAGTTGGGAGCCGGTGCTGATCGGGTTACAAGTCGGGATGCTAATAACCATAAGGTCAGTGGTTAGAAATCACCGCTCGCTCCTCAGGAGAAAGACGAGGCTTTCTAATCCCATAAAGAGTTGCCATCTGGGATACCCATGGGGGCAGTTCTACCCTGGGCTATAGACAGGGCCCCATGAGTTGGCATAGACTAGAGAGCACTATGTTTAATGTTCGGTTCTGAAGCAGGAGTTGAAGTTGGGACAAGCATTGGAATCTGGGCATGTTCTCAGAAATGAACGTGCTGTAGCCACATGACAACTAAAGGAGGCGGGGTTGGGACTCCCCCCGCCCCCCGATTCTGCCTTGGTAGGTAGTAGGGGTCAAGGCCACATGGAAATCTGTGATTTGGACCAGGTTGAGAGGCATGCTGACCCTGGAGGGTTTTCCTGCAATCAAGTCCCTTCTCTGCTTCTTTCCTCCCCATTTAAAAAAGAAAATCATATTGGTGACAGCGTTCCCATTTCCTGTTCACAATTCAGACTTGGGGGTGGGGGGACGGGATGAGAGGCCAGCAGCTTCCCCTCCAAAGAGAAAGAAATCCTTCACGTGTTTTATGAGTGTATGCTTAAAATAACTCCGATATCAGTAAACAAATGCCACAGTGACAACGACGTATTCCTGAAATTATTATCCAAGTTAGAGCCCAGATAAAAGCCTTTGGCAATTGTGTAAAGAATATTTCAGGGAGAGAAAGAGAGGCCAGAATTTATAGGGCCTAAAAATAGCAGCTGAAGTGCAGCTGTGTTTAGCTAGTCAGGGAACCTGTTGAGTCGAGACAGGCAGAGGGCTGTATTTCTCCGGCCCTGAGGTCACTTGTCTTGTTTAAGAAGGGGCAGCAAACATTTCCAAATAGGGCTTGATTTTTAAGGGAAGGAAGATGGCTGAGTATATATATATGGTAGTTCTTGTTGTCTTCGCTCGCTCTTCCCACCTCCTGTTCCGCCCCAGCCCCCTCCAAGGACAAGGGAGAAGCATCTGGTTTTCTTGGAAGCGTAAGCAGCGCCCTGGGTGGCAGACTTCTGGATGACCCCAGCGGTGGTGTTCGCTGACCTCACATTTGGTGGCAGCCAGTCTTTGGAGGTGGGGGTGGCAGCCATTATTTGGTCTTAGTGGGTTCTGCAGAAACCTTACAGGCCAGTGTCTTTTACTAATATAGATCATAATCTGCAAACCTATTTGATTCCCTTTTAGAAAAAACAAGCTACTTGGAGCCTTCTGGCAATTAAACTATTTTGTATTATTGCCCCAATGCTGGATAAAGTCTAGGTATCTTGGGTGTAGGGTCATAATCTCATGGGTTATCTTAGTTAATTGGCCTAATAACATGTTTGACACTTCTGCTTTAATTCCCAGTACAGTGGGTAGTGCCTGGGGTCTCAAAAGGCATGAAAACAGCCTATGTTTGACCTCTGTTCACCTGGAGCTGCAGAGGGAACGGAAGCCTCAGGGGTAGGAGTAGAATCTGGACTGTCTGACTAATCCCACGAACAGCCGCCTCCTTCCCCAGGAGACCAGAAGACCTGGATGGTGCCCGGCTACCATGATGGAACATTTTGATCCAAGACTCTTTGAAGAATCCTGATCAGAAGGGAGGTGGGGCAGCAGAAAGAATGAACAATTCTCCAATTCCAGCCATGGAGGCTGGAACCTATTGCTCTGAGATAATTTTAAACCTTGGATCAGAGTATCTCTTGATTTCATCTTAAAACAATAGCTTAACTTATAAGAAAGGCCTACCTTGAGCATTATACTCTTCTAAGAGCTATAACTCAGGGATCCAGTTGGCCACAACATCTTGAAAGCTTCGATAGAAACCTTAGGGGCCAGAGATTTATGCTCAAGGGGTGGGGTTGGGGAGAAACAACTCAAACGAGTAGGGTAAGAGTGGTTGCATAAATGGAAGAATGTAATCAGTGCCTCACTAAATCAGGCAAGTAGAAATTATTGAATGTGTGTGTATCTTGTTGCGCATATTCTCAACCCCAGAGCAAAATTTAGAAAAACAAGAGAATATCATTTCAACTTTTATAAACAATTCTGCAGAAGCTCCTTGCCTAGGAAATTTATAATTATTCTGAAACCAATGGACTTAGCAGTCCTTGGTGTACAGTGCATTGTGATTGTGCTCCGAGCTATTGGGGGAAGGGAATTAAAGTTGTATTAATTAATATATTGGGGGAATCAGTTGGTTATTTTGATTTGCTGGAGTAACCAGGCATCCTGTGCAGGGTATCAGGTCCCTTCTGGTTTTTTTCTTCTGTGACCCACGGAGGGAAGAAGCACCTGGCTGGCAAAGTTGAGTTCTCAGGGTGTCGACTGTTCTGTTTTGCTGTTGCACACCTGCTTGTGACATTCGCTCCCATGCTTCCTCTCCAGCCCCAACCCACACCATTTCTCCTGCCTTTCTCAGAAGCTGTTGTGGTGTCGAGTGACTCACCCATGGCGCGGGGGGTGGAGAGATGAGGAGGTGCCATACCCAGGGCTCAACATGGGCACATTTTCCTCTTCCATGAGGACACCTTGGGCTGAAGATACCGTATCGGCACCCTCAACTTAGCACATGTCACATGGTGCACCTGGGACAATGTCTAAAGATGGCGTTGGCTGAGGTTTGAACAGCAATGAACTAATCTGATGCTTCTGATACTGAGGATGGCCTCTCTGTCCCAGGTTCAATCTTGGCCCGTGGTGGGTATTTGCAACCCTTGGCCCAAGCACTCTGAACCGGGCATTTGTGGGACTTGAGCTTGCGACTCAATGCCCGGGAGCCTGGACTACCGCTTGGGGAGAGGACCTGTAAATCCCAGCGCAGAGTTCAATGATGGGCGCTGTTCATTTATGATAAAGAGGAGTTTGAGGCTCGGGTATTTGAGGTTCAATCCAAGGGCCATGTTGGATCATTGTTCCATTACCCACTACACCACCACAAAACCCCAACCAAACCAAACCAAACCAAAATCACTGCCATCAAATTGATGCCAATTCATAGTGACTCTAGAGCAGGGGTCCTCAAACTTTTTAAACAGGGGGCCAGGCCAGTTCACTGACCCTCAGACCATTGGAGGGTGGGACTATAGTTTAAAAAATACTATGAACTAATTCTTGTGGGCCCAGGATGAGTCCGCTGCTAAGCAGGACAGGAAGTGGTGGGAAAAACACCCAGCGGGCTGGATAAGTGTCCTCGACGGGTCGCATGTGGCCCGCGGGCCATAGTTTGAGGACCCCTGCTCTATAGGGTAGAACTACAGGGTAGAACTTCAGACCTAGTATGTCCCAGATAATCTTTAATCTTCAAAGTAGCTTTGTGAGGTAAGAATTGTATCCCCAAGTTATGAGAGAAAGGAAGCTCAGCCCTCCCCCCCCCCGCCCCCCGATTACCTAGCCAATCACAGTAGAGCAGGCTGAGCATATTTGTGATTTAGGGCCAAGCAGATTCTCCTTCCTTTATGGTAATTGTGTTCTTCTAGGCTATTAAAAGATATAGCATCTGGGGTCTTAAAGGCTTGAAGATAAATAAGTGGCCATCTGGCTGGAAAGCAGCAAAGCCCACATGGAAGAAGCACACCAGCCTGTGTGGTCATGAGGTGTCGAAGGGATCAGGTATCAGGCATCAGAGGACCCAAAACAAACAATCATATCTATGAGAATGAGGGAGGTGGGGGTGGAGTGGAGTCCCAAAGCCCATCTGTAGACACAGGAGGGTCACAGGAAGGAATGAGCAGACAGGGTGCAATATAGCACCGACAAAATGTACAACATTCCTCTAATGCTTCCTACCCCCCCCCCCATTATCATGGACCCCATTCTACCTTACAAATGCGGCTCAGCTGGAGCATGTATACAGCTACAGATAAGAGCTTTGGACACACCGAATCCCTCAGGAACAGTAATGAGAGTAGTGATACCGTGAAGGTAGGGGGCAAGTGGGAGAGAAAGGGGGAACTGATTGCAATGATCGACATATAGCCGCCACCCCCCACACCCAGGGGATGGCCAACAGAAACTTGGGTGAAGGGAGACAGTGGACGTGTAAGATATGAAAATAATAATAATTTATAATTTATCAAGGGTTCATGAGGGTGGGACGGTGATGGAGGGAAGGGAAAATGAGCTGATACCAAGGGCTCAAGTAGAAAGCAAATGTTTCAAAAAGGATGATGGCAACATAGGCCCAAATGTGCCTGACACAGTGGATGTATGGATTATTATAAGAGCTGTAAGAGTCCCCAATAAAATGATTTTTTTAAAATAAAATAAAACAGATGGGGGGGGGGAGGGTGTTCTTCTCTCAGTCAGAGCCTGAGGCTGAGTCCCAGCCTGAGAAATCCCTCTTAGACCCAGTTTCTCCCGAGGAGACTAGTCCTACTCTTCGTGAATCATGGGGGTGTCCTTAAGACAGATCTCACTCCCAGGCCCATCAGCTGTCATATCTCTGCCCAGCCCTTAGAACCCGTGGAAGCTTGAGGTCCTGTTCAGGCTCATGCTGCCATTTGTGGGGCTGCCACGAGAGCACAAATAGAGGACCACTTAGCAAATAGATAAATATTTTGTTAAAGTAACGTGTCAGGATAGCAGTTAAGTAAACTCTGTTCTAAGCCTTGGCAAAATTGCCGTCCTAACAAACTGGCCGGTCAAGATCAAGCTTAGATCCCACCCCCCAGCCCCCCACTCTTCACTCCTCAGAGTGTAGTACAGAAATGGGTGGCTTGGGGAGAACTGGCCACTGACCCACCACCTCCTCTCTGGCATTCCATCTGGCTTGGGCCGTGTTGCAGCGGGCCTCCTGTGGATGAATGTGAACAGCCAAGCCAGGACCATCATGCAGGTGTGTGGACCTGCATCCAGACTCCACCCATTGTCAACAAAGGGCTGCCCCCTGGGTGTAGTCACCCCTGGGGAGATGGGGCTGGGCAGGGAGACCCGCCTCCAACCTACCCTCTAAGAGCAGATGCAGGCCTGTTTGGGCAGGAGATGGGGGGAGGGGTGTTGGTGTTCAACGATTGGAAACCCTCTGGAGCTCACAGTTCTCCTTGGACACAGGGGGCCCCCAGGAGTCAGTCTCCGTGGGAGCAACTAGAGTTTGGACTGGGGACCTGGAGAAGGGAGGGTGTGGGCTTATGCCCGCTACCCACAGGCCCTACCAGAGAAGGGGTAGAGTGTGCTCCTCCTGAGCCTGCCCCCTTGTTCTGGGGTCTTCTGACCCAGGTGTCAGGCTGGACCAGTCCGAACACCTAGTGGGTGGAAGGGACTGCAGAGGTCAGGTTGGCTGTCCCTCTCACCTTACAGAGGCTGATCCTGGAGAGTCAAGCCCCACTGCCCACCTGGGCCTGGAGTCTTGGCCCCCTGAGTCCCCATCCCACCTGGGGAGCCTGCCACGTGCACACCGGCTCTGCAAGCTGAGCTTTTCTGAATAAACCCCAGGGGCATTCTGAAGTGGTAGCTTCTGAGGTCGGGCCTGAGTGGGTGACTGGCTTGTGTGGGCTCTGCTGCACGGATATCATTTCAGGGCACAGTTTATACAAAGCTGTATGCTTTGAGGATGGATTTCTAGCGTTCAAGTCTCCAAAGCATTCCTCACCAGCTTATCTGTGTTTCTGAAACTCCTAGATCCTCAGTTTTCTCAACTAGAAACAGACTGGGGGTGGGGCAGGGTGGGTGTGAACTGCTGGTTGAAAATGCCATACTGCCCCAACTCCTCCCACAGCGACTCGCTTTGCCTATGGTGCGGTTCCCCACGCTCACGAGGCCCCCTTGAGAAAGGGTTGCCACTCATTCAGTAAATATGGACAAGAGTACCAGCCAATGGTGTGCTGAGAGCTGGGGATTCACCGGTGAATGAGAGGTGGAGATTCCTGCCCTGGTGAAGCAGGCATGGCCTAATGAGATCCATGGCAGGCATAAGACATGTAGGCATCGCGCCCAAACAGATATGCGTTCTGAAAAGAAAAAAGTCAATAGGAGGAATGATGGGGTCATGCCAGGGTGAGTGGTCGTGTGAAGCAGTGCAGGCAGGACACACACCTCAAGCAATGGGAGCACAGACATGAAGGAGCTGAGGGAGGGAGCCAGGTGCCAAGGTCTAGGGCAGGGGCGGGGGCTTTGTTCTGCCAAGGGCCATTGGATTTTGTTAATGCCATTCTGACCCAACATTTCATTAACTCACCCCTAGTGTGATGGCCGGAACTGCCTCTCTTGGATGAGGCACCTGATGCTAGCTGGTGTTGATTCCCTGCGACTTACACAGCCCTGGGCCCCGCATTCCCACCCCCTGCTCTAGGGGACAGCAGAAGGAATAGCCAGTGCAGAGGCCCCGGTGGAAGTTCCCAGTGACCCAGGGACAGCCGGGACCAGGGCAGCTGGAGCAGAGCGAGGCAGCGGAGTGGTGACAGCTTGTTGGCTCCTGGAAGGCACGAGGTGGCAAGTGACGTGGCCCTCCATACCTCATTCCCATGTCTCCTTGGGCCCTCAGATGGCCTCTGTCTTGTCAGGTGTCTCTACCCTGAGCCCCAGACCTCTTAACCTCCCACATAGGCTCCACCCCCACTGCCTGCCCTGAGCACCTTGTATGCCCTGCTTTGCATTTTCCTCTGGGTCCAGGTGCCCGTCTCGTACCTGCCGGGACACATGGCCTTCTGCAGCCCCCTTAACAAAGGGAGTGATGATCCTGCCAACCTTTCAAGCAGGGGCCAGGGTCGTGGGCAGCCCATTTCTGAGTGGGACTGGCTGTGGCCATCCTGCCTTCCCTTCTTGGTATGCCTGGACCTCCCCTCCCTATCACCCCACCCAATGGATGGAACCTTGGACCTGTCCCCAGGCCACTTCAGGCCCCTAGTCCTCCTGACTAGCCATGTCCCGTCTTCAGCAGCCATAGAGGCCAGGAGAGGAGAACAACTCTTCCAGGGCAGGGTGGAGGGCCAGGGTGGAGGCCAGCTGGGTGAGGGTGGGGGCTAGGGAGCCAACAGGAAGGAGGGAGGGCTGGGCTTTGGTTCCCAGTCATGATCTCTCTCCCCTGGGGGTTCTGGGTTCAGTCCGGAGACGCATTGTTCCTGTGGACGGGGCAGCTGGAGTCTAAACATTTAGCTACGGCCATACCAGCCCTTGTTCGTAGAAGCGTGGTACAGACACAAGTCAGGCACTCTCCAAGTGACCTCCAGCCTGCTCCTGGGCATCAGCCTAGACAGCCTGCTGGGTGGGTGGGTGGGGAGAGCTCTTGCCAAGGTGTGCAGATGTCCCCCTTTGCGGCTCAGTGGATGGGCCCGAGGAAGTTGGGGAAGTGCGAGAGGAGGCTCTGCATCAGAGTGTTTCCTAGTGAGTCAGAACACCCCCCCTCCCACCTAACGTACCCCCACCCCCCGCTACTGCTCCCCCACAGCTTGGTTCCAGGAAGGCTCTGTCTCGGGAACACTGTCTCCCTTTGTGCCCCACGGGTTATCGGGGAGGCTCAGAGGAAGGCCTCACCCTCCTGCCTGCCCTGCTCGGCCCCACCCAGTGCTGCCAAGGGAGGCTCTGGTGCTGGGAGAGTTTGCTTGGCATCCCCTTAGCCCTGCCTCCCGGGTCTGCGATTTAGGGGCAATGCGGAGACCCTGTGCCCTGCTGAGGGTGAGCGTGTCCATCTGGGAAGGATCCATTTTTGTGCCCCCCGCCCCCCACTCACCTCCTTTTTCTCGTGTGTCTGTGTGAAAGCTCTGTGTATTTTAAAAGGCTATTTGCCTAATGGCCCTGGAATTTATTTGCTGGAAACCTCTTCCATTTTCATATTCAGTTCAGACCTTGGCTGCAGTGGGGCGGGGGGGGGGGCGGGGGGGAGGGGAGGGGTTATGTAACCCGGTGTGGAATGAAGCCCATTGGCATCTGGGGTCTTTCCTCTGCACCCCACCCAGAGCTGTTCCTGTGAGGGGGTGAGGGAGCCCCCTGGAGAAGGCACACCACTGGTCCATAAGCTGAGCTTCTAACAAAGACCCACGTCCCTTCGTCCCTTCCGCTTACTTTCCATTGCTGAGAATGAGTCCTGGCCACACCTGGCTTCAGAGGCTGGCCCCAGGCAGAGTGGTCCCCTCAGTGATCAGGCCGTGCAATGCTAGTGATTGGAGATGGTGGGGAGGGGCGCACAGGAGAGGCAGAAGTGAACTCAGCAGGAAGGAAGGCCTGAGGGGCAGTGTTGACAAGTCGCCTCCATGCGAAGTGGGTGCTGGAGGGATGTCAGGGACTGCAGCAACGAGAAGAGATGGGAGAGCATGAACTTGGGTTCTTTCCATCCCATCCGCGCCAGGAAGATGTGGTTGAGCAAAACTGCCTGGTGGTCTCACTCCACAGCCTGAACACACCGTGGCTGGTGGGAATCGAGCACTCCGTCTGCAAAGGCAAAGCGAGTCAGAAGAAAAGCATCATTGGTGATGCACGGAGGAGGTGGCTGGGGCACCGCTTCCTGTGTTCAGGGCAGGGCAGGGCAGGCTCCGTCTGGGCACAGCCAACTCCGATGAGGAGCCTCCTTGCTTTGGGTCAACCAGGGTTCCCTTGCTTCGGAAGCAAGGTAAGCACAGGCTGACTTGTGCTTACTTACCAACCCATAGTGAAAATACCCTTTTTTTTAAACTGCATCAAAGATTCTGCTTCTTTAATGTTAAAAATCCAGTACTTGAGAGAAATATGCTTCAACTACCAGTTGTTTTTTTGTGGCAACGTTTGCAAACACATGGAAAATGTGAAATCAGAGGCGTGGGATAATGTCATAGCTGCTGCTAATTATGTCCTCCTAAGTGTGAAAGCTCTTTGCTATATTATTGTCATCTTGCATTTTATTAAATAGTCGTTGCTTTTGAAGAACCTTAGTGTACTGATAAAAGGTTGGGCAATAGTATCACATTTATATTTTCAAAAGTTTTACATTAAATATTGCTATGAAATTACAAAAAAAAAAGATTCTGCTTTAGCTAAAGGAAGGGTTGAGAGAGAGAGAGAGAGAGAGAGAGAGAGAGAGAGAGAGAGAGAGACGACTATTGCTCACCACATCCAAGATCTGGTGGTGAAATTATTCACCACACGTTAGCAGATTCAAGTAAGCCTGAGCCAGAAAGACTGGGAGCTGGTGTTACTCAAGCATCTGATCAGAAGCCAGGAATAAACCGCCCTCTCTTCCCCTCACCGGAAATGGGGAGCCAGCTCAGGGCCAAGGCCAGGCCACTGGGCCCCCAGTCTGACCAAGGCTGCTACTGCCATACATGGAACCACGGGTGCCACGAAGCCTGGGAACAGACCTTGGGGCCATTGGTGCTGAGTCACCTGCAGGCCCCTGGAGCAGGCACTTGAGGAGGTAGAGCAGAGGTGGGTGGAGACAGGGCCTTGGCTCCACTCCTGCCTAAGAGGCCAGGCTGCTGCTTCCTGTGCGGTCCCATCCTGGGAGTGAGAAGAGGGCCCCCCTGAGGAGTAGGGAGTTGGAAGGAGATGAAGGACACCCTCTGTCGGAGGGCACCTGAGCAGAGCGAGGGGACAGCGCACAGCTAATGCCGTCCACTGTTCTCATCAACCTCCTGCAGCTTTTCTCCTGCCGACCTTTCTTGGGTAAAGAACCCACAGGTTCCCAAGCTTCTTTGACTTACCACTGCTTTACAGAAAAAAGAAAAAAAATTACTCAGTGCCCTCCCCAGCCCTGGGCAATTAAGAACTCTTGGGTTGTAGCCCACTGTGTTGGTCTGGGTAGACTAGAGAAGCAAATCCAGAGACACTCATGTGTTTAAGAAAGGGCTTCATTTACAAGAGAAATTGAATATTGAGAAAATATCCCAGCCCAGTCCAGATCAAGTCTGTAAGTCTGATATTAGCCCATATGTCTGATACCAATCCCTAAAGTTTTCTCCAAACTCACAAAACACAGGCAATGATGCCAAATGCAGGGAGATCACAGGCCAGTGGGTGGAAAGTCTTGTGGATCCAGTGGTAGTAGAGGCATTCTCAGCACTGGCGTGGGTCTCCACGTGGCTCCTCCAGCTCCAGGGCTCCAGCGTAGCTCCATGTGTCTAGTCCACAGGAATGTCTCATAGGGAGTGAGCATGTGTCCTGCCCTCAGCAAGTTATTTGTCTCTTTAGCACCTCCAGATGTGGTCATCAAGTGGCGACCTGATTGACAGGCTACATTCCACCCCTTCACTCACAAGTCTCAAATTGACAACAGATTATGTAACAACCATACCCATAATCCAGGATAAAGTGTAGGTATCTGCTTTTGCAGGCCCCCTGGATCGTCCTAGTGCCCCTCCCCACCGAGCAATAGTACCTGCTTTGGGAAAGCAGAAGGAGAGAACTCGAGTAAAACTTAAGAGCAGAGCAGAGAAGCCACAGTGAAAGCCAGTCTTTTTGTTTTTAGCTTCTGAGTGAAGCACAAAAGGAGGCGTTTGAGGGCCTGCGTATCGGGCATAAGGGCACAGTCGTGGCAGCCAGACAACCTGGATTTGAAGCCGAGGAGCTCTGCCAGTCTTGGCGTCTCAGGCTTCCCTTCTGTGACAGGATGGCCACACGCCAACCACCTAAGGTTCTAACGAGGACTAATGCACGGACACTTACAAAATACTTAGAACAGTCCCTGGCATATGGGAAGCACCATGTACAGGTGGGTTAAGTTTGACCCCAAAACCAAAACCGATGCAGCTGAGGGTGCGCACCGGAGAGAGGGTGGCTCTGAGTGCTCAGACTTCCCCTTTAAGAATATCCCGGTTCCTTCTCTGGGAAGGTCTCCTTGGTGGTTTCTTTCCCTCCTCCTTTCTTCTCCAACTACGCTTCCTGCCCCTCTTCTTCTTCCTCTTCATCACCATCTCCTCTAGGTAGCTAAAGGAGCATGATCCCAATGTCGAATCCTAGATCTGGACTTTCCAGTGTCCTGTGCTGCTTCCTGGGGCGGGGAACAGATAGAAACAAAAAACTGCCCTGGACACGCCATACTGGACCGTTTGTATAAATTTCATATAATCTTAAAACATGAAACCCCGAGGGTGGGTGTTATTCCGTTTCACAGATGAGCAGAATGAGCCTCACAGTAGGTTGAGTGAGTCGTTCCTGGGTCCAGGATTCAAACCCGGTCTGTCCGAGGCCTGGCTGTTTCCCCAGTCCCAGGCCGGCCTTCCCCTCCCACGCTCCGAATGCTGCTGCTTCCATTGCCCTGTAAGTGTTGACTGTCCTTAATTCAGATGAATTTATCATCGCACTGTTCACCGAGAGCCTGCTGAGTGTTGACTATTCTTAGAAAACAAAAGGTGGTTTAGGAGTCAATGGTGCCCTGAACACACTGTTTGATTCGGATGACGTTGCTGTTGCTTCCTGCCGGCAGTGGGGGAGGCTTCCTCACGGGGATGTGCAGCGTAGGCTGTGCCCTGAGAGCCCGGGTAGGAAGGGTGAAGGTCACCACGATGGGGCTTCACACTGCAGCAGCTGAAGCCAAGCAGACCCACCATCTCCGGGCTAATCCGGATCTGCACCGATTTGCTGGAGGACTTTGTTTGCCGTCTGCTCTGCCCACTGGGCAGGTTGCAAGTGGCAGGGAGGTACCCTGGAGGCAGCGGCGGGTCCATCCTACAAATCCCACAGTTTAGCAGCAGACCCCCTGTGATCCGCGGGCACAGCACAGTTGCGGCCTGTCTGGCCGTGAGGCTTGATGCTGTCGCTACGCTGCTGAACGGGTTTCAGCAGCGCTCCCAGATTAAGCAGCACCGGGATGGTGGGGATGGCACAGGGCCGGGCAGGGCTCTGCTCCCTGGCACACGGGGTCACCGGGATTTGACCTATGCAAGGAAAGCTAAGGATCAGGAGCCGCGCTCAGCCAACAGCTGGCAGGAGTCGGAGGGTAAATACCTTTCCCTGAAGAAGAAAACACAGTGAGAAAGGCCAGAGGAGCGAGACGTGCAGGGAATGTGGATGGCGTGTGACCAAGCCGGGGCCCAGAAACCACATAGCAAAAACAGCCGACATGGAAAACAAACAGACTTTGCCTTGAGAAACGTTCCTCCCTGTCCAGAGTGCGCACGTCAGAGAGTGTCAGCAGGGCATAAACAGTGCCAAGCAGGTCCAGCCTCTTAATCCCTTCTCTCAGTAATCAGCGGTGGCACGGAGAAGGCTGCTACCAGCGGAGTTTAAACAGGGGCCCCTTGGCCTCGCTTTTGGCCGCTCCTGTCTGAACAATTTGTTACATCCCGGTCTCCGTTCCACTCCTTTCCTGGCTTGCTGTTTGGGTTACCAGCAGGCCTGGCAGAAGCTGCGCGCTGGTTGCCTGCCACCCGCTTTTCTAAAGCCCTCTGTTTCGGTGTGCTCTCGTGGGTCACTGGGCCAGCCCTCAGCTAGGAAGGGACCCCCCACCCCCACCTCTAGAGCTTGCTAGGGGCTCCTCCAGGGTGTTTAGTGGCACACAGGTGAATGTTGGAGACACAGCTTACAGGTGAGTTTGGGGAGCCCTGAGCATGCCCAGTTCTCCCAAGAGGAGGCTGTGGGGCGGCCCAGAGGGACCAAGCTCCTCCAGAGACAGTTAAATGGGATTTTACCTTAGGTGACCTGTGGACGTGGCGATGGACCAGTCAGGGGAGACCTTATTCCTCTCAGGAGCTGCAGGGGTGGACATGCCAGAGAGCCCCTGAGAAAGGGGGAACTGATCACCATGATGGACATATCACCCCTTCCCAGGGTGATGGACCACAGAAAAGTGGGAAGGGAGACAGTGGTCGGTGTAAGACATGAAAGAAAAAAAATGATCAAGGGTTCATGAGGGAGGGAAGGTAAGGGGGGAATGAGTTGATACCAAGGGTTCAAGTAGAAAGGAAGTGTTTTGGAAATGACAGTGGCAACATATGTATAAATGTGCTTGACACAATGGATGGATGGATGGATTGTGATAAGAGCTGTAAGAGCCCCCAGTAAAATGATTTTTTTAAAAAGGTGTGCCTGGCCAAAGGCCAGCCTGGAACACTCACCAAGCCTAGAGAAGTCAGTCTGCAGAGCTGCCCACCCAGAGAAGCATCTAGAGAGATTCTGCTGTCGTCTCCGCCATGGCCGGAAGATGACCCAGGCTCCAGCCAGGCGTGCGGTGGCTTCTCCACGTTTCCTCTACCACCCTGACCCAGCTGCCCCACCCTGGAAGACAGGCGAATGGAGGAGAAAGGGGGTGGGCACAGCCTTTCCATCCTTTGCACCCCACCACCTGTGAAGCGGGCTTCCACCAGGAGAGGAGACACTGCGACTTCAAATGAAATGTCGGGGCTTTGTTTTCAAAAACATGGTGGCTTGGGTGAAAGTTTACGGAACAAAATAGTTTCCCATTCAGCAATGTCTCACACACTTTTTTGTGTCGTTAGTTACCCTTCCTTCCGTGTCACAGCAGTCTTCACATTTCTTTCCGGGGTCCCGTGAATCCTTCTTTTTTCCAAGCTGTAGTTTGGGAGAAATGCTGCTCTTTTGGTCCTGGAGGAGGGAGCTTGAAACATGGAGTTTTCTCCTTTCTTTATTTTAAAATCATTTTATTGGGGGTTCGTATAGCTCTTATTACAATCCAGACATCCATTGTGTCAAGCACATTTGTGCATTTGTTGCCATCATCATTTTCAAAACATTTTCTTTCTACTGGGGCCCTTGGTATGGGCTCCTCTGAAAAATGGGATTTTCCCATGAGCTTTTGGAAGCCACCTCATAGTTAATTGTTCTGTGGAGCGTGTTCCTCCCGAGTGGCTTTGTGCATTTCATCGGTGGCCCTAAGGGGTAAGTTCAGTGTCAGGATTGAAGGGTGTCTAAGGGTCACAGACCTGAGCGTTCCACCAGTCTCTGACAGACCAGTTAGTCCGGTCACTTTTATGATTTGGAAGTTTGTTCTCCATTTTCCTCCTCATCTGTCTGAAATCGTCTGTGGTCCCACCCAATCAGAACAGGGATAGGGGTAATGGTAGCTGGGTACTGTCTTGTCCTTCTGGTCTCTGGGTTGTAGAAGCTGCGATTCATATGATCTGTTAGCCCTTTGGACTAATTGGTTCCTTGAGACTTTGATTTTCTTCACTCTTTCCTCCAGACAGGGAGAGACCAAGAGTCGCATCTTATAGGCATTTGGAGTTTTTACTATTACATTGGACTAGTTATTTTAATACTGAAATTAGATTAGGACAAGATGTCCAGAATAGTGTCCCCACAAAATCCTACCTTTGTTCTTACATTCCATCTGTTTACTCACGTCATGTTCCTTGTGGGTCTCTTGAGAGTCAGTAACTACTATAGAAGTTGGAAGGCAAAACCGAGTGAAACTGGGAAGGTCCTTGCTTATCATTCTGCAAGCGTAGAGCACATCCCAGAGTGTTAATAAAGGTAGGCAACTAGGGACAGAGGAAGACTTCCTTTCCATTATTAAAGTTTATCAGGCAGAATTCTATAACAAGCCTTTTAAGCTGTAGTCAAATATAGAAATAACTTGCTTTATAGTAGGAAGGCATGCTTGCTATTGCCGCTATTGTCCATTGAAAGTTCTTGCCAGTGTAATAAAACAAGAAAAATAAAGATTTAAAAAGTCATTAATGATTGATAGCATTATCGACTACAAAATGTAGCAGAATAATTGATAAACTGTTCGATCAATAGGCCATTTCAGAATTTAGCTGGATCGATACACATAAAGAAACCAATAGTTTTCTCATACTCCTGTACTTGATGAGAAGTTGTAATTCTTTAAAAATTACAACTCACAATAGCAGAAAGATATAAAATGTATATGAGGAAAACTAAAAAAAGCTTTATAAAGGATTTGAAAGATTTGATGAAATGCCCCCAAATTCAATTTACCTTTAAAGGAAGCTTTTTTGTTTTTGTTTCAGAGACCTTGATGAGATAATTTTAGAACTCACATAGAGAAGAAAATGAACAAAAAAGAAAACATTAAAAAGAAAAAAACAGTGAACGAAGGAACTTGCTTCGTCAGATATAAAATATAGATTATGAAATAGTAATTAAAACCACATAGAATTAGTATAAAATATAAGAAATGGAACTGCTTCCATAAATATTTACAGTTACTTTCTCTGTAAATTAAAATTAGTTACCAAGACTTGTATTAATGCCAGCTAGTAAAGCTACCAAGTTGTATTTGTGTGTGTGTGTGTGTGTGTGTGTGTGTGTGTGTGTGTGTAAAAAGATGTATGACTTCTTTCTCCATCCACAAAAGAACCCACTGTTGTCAAAGTCAATTCCAACTCACAGCATCCTATAGGACAGGGTTGACCTGCTCCGGAGGGTTTCCCAGGCTGTCCATCTTTATGGAAGCAGACTGCCCATCTTTCTCTCCTGAAGCTGCGAGTGGATTCTAGCAGCTGGCCTTCCGGCTAGCAGCCCAACACATAAGCCCCTGCACCACCAGGGCAACGCTGTCTAACCCAGTCTTTGCAAATGCAGCATCCTTTTCACGTGCAGCTCAGTAACACTGAGCACATGAATCACTGTGTGGGTGTAGTCATCACCGCTCTCTGCGGCCAAGTTTTCCATTACCATTATCAAGGGCTTGGCGCTTCCTTCCTCCTCCCGGCCCTCGCCCTTGGTGACCACTAATCACCTTTGGTCCCCGTGCTGGGCCTAGTCTAGATGTTACCCATGGGAAGAGGGAGCTTCACACAGTTCACAGAAACACAGAATGAGAAGATCACAGAAGATGTTGACACCCCCTCACGGGGGATCTGATGGAATTAGTCTTTTTGTGACTGCTTTGCTTCAGTCTCAGCAGAATGTCTCTCAAAGTCAGTTCCTGCCTTTCTCTAAATATTTTCTTTCTTCCATGAGTGATAGAATTGGGGGAAAGATACAGATTTTCTTCTTTGTCATTTCCTCTTATTATGTTGTCAGGCATACTTTTCTAGTAATGGGCGTTTCCTGGTCATTTTGAAGTGAGGTCCACTCCAGAGTCAGTGGACTGAAGCCGTTGTTGTCAGTCATCGGTTTTTTAGTTTGTTTTTTTTCCACATTAGCATTTTGTACTCGGGTTGGTGCTGGTGCTTTGGGTGTGTTATCTTATTGAATCCTCATTCCCGATGTCACGAGTGCTGTCGTGACTAATTTTGCTGTAGAGGAAATGAAAGAGGGCGCCAGGAAGTTGCATAGTGCCGAACCCAAACCCCAGCACTTGCTGTCCAGGTGAGTCTGATTCAGGATGCTCTTCTAGTGGAATGTCCCCATGGGATCCCCAAGTCTGTATATCTGTATAACTGCCACAGCTTTCTCAATCGGAGCAACTGGTGGGCTTGAACTACTGACCTTTTGGTTAGCAGCCACGTGCTTGACCACATTGCCACTGGGGCTCTTTTATATAATACCAGGCGGTCATTATTTTGTAGAGTTGGGACAAAGGCCCATTCTACTCCAAAGCTTGTGATCTCAGACACAGCCCTATACTGTGCTCCTGTGAAACTCTCATCCTAGAATTTCTCTGTAACTGGCCTACCTCCCATGATGCATGCCTCAGATGCAGCCAGTCACTGTGTGCTCTCAGATGGACTGGGGCTTTCAGCTCCCTAGTGACGTAGGCGAGGATCGTATATTTATTCCAACCACTCAAGTGTCTTAAGTATGTTTAAGATTCATGACCTCATTACATGGTATTTGGGTGGTCCAACAGTTGTATGCTCAGCTGCAAACAGAAGATGGGTGGTTCAAACCCACCCAAGGTTCTGAAAGAAACAGAGGAGACCTGACCTGGTCCTGTAAAGACTATAGCCTCCACCATCCTGTGGGGCAGTCCCCCTCTGTGACACGAGATCACCAGCCGCCAGAGTCACCTTGACGACACGCAACCACAACACTTGTTGCCACTGGTGGTCAGTGGTAGGAGACCTGTGTTTAATTCCTGGTCAACAACAGCTCAACAGCAGTGAGTCAGAATCCAACACATGCCTCACCACCTGGGGGGTCCGTGGTAGGCGACCTAAGTGCCCCTGGTCATGAGCTCCATGCACAGCCTCCATCTGTCTGTCCGTAGAAGCTTGCCTGTTGTTAGCGCGAGTCACAGGTGTCAGCAGTGCTTCTGGACCGAGACCGATTAGAAAGGAAGAACTAGCTAATGATCGACTCCTGAAAATCGGTCCCTGGGAACCCTAGCCCTGTGGTCGGTCCACAATCACTCATGACCTGAGCAGCATGTTGTTTCAGTGTGCGTGGGGTGACCATGAGTTGGGGACCAACTAGATGGTGACCAAGGACAACAACAACATGTTTTTCAGTATCTCCCCAACCCCCACCCCAGTGCCAAGTGGTTCTCTGAGCCAGGCGATCTGAAGATGAAAGTGAGGTTTCCTGAGAAGTAAGAGGAGCTGTTAACATCTTGAAGACCTGTGTGAAACCTGCTGTGATTCTCTGTAACTGCCAAGGGGCCACACAGAAGGGACTTTGCGTCCCCAGATACACACTGTGCTGCCCCCTTCCTCCTGTGTAATGTGCCAGTGGGATGCGGCGGTTTCAGAGCCAGCTGGTTTCTGAAGAGAGGGGAATAAGTACCGTCAGCAACAGCACAGAGCAGGTTCCTGTGACCTGGAGGCCAAGCATGCTCCACTCTCCAGCTTTCTCAGCCTCCCTGACCCCAGCCCTCCTCGCTACAGCCTGCTGTGCTGCTCCATTGGGGTTGGTAACTCATTGCAGCGACCCCAAGGA
Organism: Tenrec ecaudatus; assembly: GCF_050624435.1. NCBI lineage: Eukaryota > Metazoa > Chordata > Mammalia > Afrosoricida > Tenrecidae > Tenrec > Tenrec ecaudatus. The sequence continues at coordinate 172,593,607 of NC_134533.1, read as the reverse complement.
ACTCCCAGACCATGCTCACTTTAGTAGGGAAGTAACAGGTTATAATTGAAGATCAGGATCAACTTGAAAGTAACGGAATACACCTCAGGAAACGGCAATTTTCCAATCAGAAAAAGTTTCAGGCCAAGCTAACTCTCAGAGCATTCTCAGCTCTGCAACTGGAAGGCCGTTCTGTCCAGCCTCTGCCTCAGGCCCCTGCACAGGCCAGGCCTCGCCTGCCAGCCTCTGCCCGGCCTGAGAAAGTGTTATAGCTTGTTAGCTTCACTAATACATGTCCACAGGCACCTTATTCTACCAGCAAACTTCCCGACTGAAACACTGAGCTCTCTTACTCTGCAGGATTCTAGGTTCCCACTCGCTTACTCTGCTGCCGTTGGTGCCACTTTTGCTGCCTCTCACACACTCCATTGTTACAGCCCTCTGTCTTCTGCACCTAGGAAGTTCTTAGCACAGGGGCCCCAGGACCCAAAGATGTGTTCCATTCTCAACTCGTCTCATCAGTAGTGAAGTTCCCCCTCAATTTCTGTGGGGTTGGCTCTTGTAAGTCTAGCAGGATGGTGAGACTGACCAATCCCTTCAGTAGGCCACAGCCACTTAGTATGCATAGTAATTGACCAATCACTGCATTGGTTAATACAACTTATTTGCATAGTAAGCTAAACAATCACGGTGCAGAGTTGTGGCTCACCACCACAGCCCCTTAGCAAACCCAGGGACAGAATGGCCATTCAAAAGAGAAATCCATTGTCCTGCAGTCGGACCCTGAGAGATGGAGGCCCACGTTGTCATTTAATCCTTACAACATCTTCTTTGCCAGAGAAGGTTACCCAGGCTCAGATAAGCAGATTTCCCCAGTGCAAGTATTACAGCTGGGAGGTATTCAGAGCCAGGGTCTCAGACCCCAGAGCCCTGTCTGTCCACCACACCATAATTGTATCTTGGTGGGATGGGGATGGGAGTAGAGGACCAGTGCTGGATAAAAGAATCCAACATGTACCTGATCCCAGGTGTGACTGCTTCAAGTCTTCACTGGTCACGCTGCCTATGGGTCTTGTGCTGGACTTGAGCAGCAGGCTGCCAGTTTTGCCAGGACACAGACAAAGGAAACAGATGGGTAAGCGTTTCTATTGGATGCTGGTTCCTCTTTAAGATGTTTTCGATATATATTTTTTTCTTGCCCTCTCTCGCAGATCACACTATCCACTCAGTTCTTCAGCAGAGACAGGTACTGTTTAGCACACTGCCCTATTTATTTTTTGAATGCTGTCCCTAGAGTTTCTGAGATTTAAATGGACAAGGAGCAGGCAGGGCCTGGCAGCTGGATGAGGACATTATTTAAGGTTAGAGATACACTAACTGAAGAGTGTCAGGTCATCTTTTCTAGTTGTCTACAGTTTCTTTAGGCTCTGTCTTAAACTCAGCTCCAGAGCTAGAGAATTCATGCTTGCCAGATGCGCCCTAGAAGCAGGTCTATTAGATGCGAAGCCTCACCTTCTGGTATATTTTTTAAAAACCAGTCACTCCATCTACAGAATTTTCCTATTGCGTGTAACTGGGGGGAGGAGAAAGCAGGTTGTTCTGTGTGAGTCAGTAAGTGCCAGCCAACCACTGGGGGAAGTCCTGTTGATAGAAGCAACGTCTCTCCGGAGGGTCCCCACACTGAGGGCTTTGTGTCTCCTCGGGGAATGGTGCCGGAAGTATGTGTGACTCTGGTCTGCTCGGCCTTGACTGATGATTCGTCTTGGCTGAATATCCCCTCTCTTCTTCACGCACGGTCGGGCTGAAAGCTGAAAGAGGTAGCTCTTGGCAGATGCCCTCGGTAGAGCTCAGTTGCCAGAGCCTGGCAGGAGAGTTCATCTCAGGACGTGGAGGGAGGGCATGAAGACTCAGTGCTCAGGCACTCAGAGGGGCCCCTCCTCCTGTCTTCCATGGACGTGCTGGGGCCCTGGGGGGCGGGTGGGGGCTGAGAAAGCTTGCAGCCATTGCCTTAATTTTCTTGGCTCTTTAGCCGAGTTCACCTCTGAGCCGGGCACTCAGTCGATCGCCGTGGTTGCTCTTTGTAAAACTTTGCTGTTCGTTGTCGCTGGGTCGATTCCCACTGGTGGCGGCCCCATGTGTCCAGCGTGGACCTGCCCCACGGAGTTTTCAAGACTCTGACCTTGGAGCATCTGCTCTCCAGGCCTTCCTCCCGAGTTTGAATCACCACCTTTGCTGCCGGTCGTCAAGGGCTTAACCGTCCGTTCCACCCAAGGACATCTTCAGAGATCTCACCAAAATCCAGTGGCTGTACAGTGGACTCCCACCCCTGGGTCTCCGTGTGGGTCTGAGCTGAGTGTGCTCCAGAGGCTTCCCAGGGCTGGGCTTCCCGGAGTCGACTGCCCAGCCTTTCTTCCAGTGCACTCTGGGTGGACTTGAACTTCCGTGTCTTAGCCAAGCATGTGAACTCTTTGCAGGGTCTCTTACCATCCAATAGGTGTGGTACAGCATGTAAAAAATAATCAATCGGCAGTGCTTGGGTGTCACCGGTGTTCTAAGGGGACAACAGAAAGGTGTTCTAAGGTGGCCCAGTGGCTGTGCACTGGGCTGCTAAGGGCAAGGTCGGCTCAGTAGGCAGCTCAGGCTGTCCGCTCCCACAAAGATTTGAAGTTTCAGAAACCCGAAGGGGCAATTCTGATTTATCCTCTGGGGTTGCTGTGCATTGGAATGGGCATGACGGCACTCAGTATTAGTGGGAAGGGAAACAGACAGAGTGACACGTTGCTCACACTATGTATTGGGGAGAAGCATGATGGGCAGAGAGAACAACACATGTGATGTAGGGCAGGAAGGGGGATGAGTGGCAGGAGTATGGTGGAGGGGGGGAGTGGAGTGGGGCGGAGGAATTTGGTGGAGGAGAGGGGCAGTGGGAGGTGGTGTGATGGAGGAGGTGAAGGGGCGTGCGAGGTGGAGGAGGGGGACAGTGGGTGGTGGTGACCTGGGGGAGCTCAGTAGAGCCAGTTCATGGAGGGCTTGGGGGGCCCTGGGAGGCTGGCGAGCCCTGGGAGGCTGTTGAAGGGTGTTCAGCAATGAGTCTGGGGCGTGTTGATGTTTAAGAAGGTTACTTGGGGGCCTGCGTGGACATGGACTGGAGAGGAGTGGGGAGCCAGAGAGGAGATGTTTGTCCAGAAGCTGCCATGCCCGCGGTGGCCTGGCACGGGCTCTGCTGGGCCTTCCTTACCGAGCGACTCTGTTCCCTGCCGTTTACCTGCTCACCCCAATAAAACAGGGACAGGCATTTTCCCATGTGGCTTCTGGAAGCAATGCAAATGCAGAAAGCTCCACAGCTGGACCATATGCTTACCCGAGTTCTAATAGGGTCTATGTTGAAAGGAGGTCGACTCCTGCAATGTTGGCAAAATCACTCCGCTGCCCCCGCGGGCGAGACCGCGATGAGAAAGAGGTGCTTTTGTGACTGCCGCCCTCCGTGTCTCCCGCAAGGCTGGCGGCTGGGAGACACATCAGGTGGTGTGGGCCTGCACTGACAGGGTCCTCACTTGGAACGAGTGGGTTGTTGGGTTTTTTTCAGCGCCGTGTCTCTGCTGACCGTCTGTGAGTGGTGGCGAGAGTGGGGTTCAGTGCATGCGGGTGACGAGCTGAGCTGTGAGAGATGTGCTCCCGTGGGCAGGAGGCCACAGGTGCTAGAAGCCAGGGAGTGCTGGGAGCTTCACTCCTCCCTGGCCCAGCGATGGCTGCCATCTGCCCCCAAGTGCCTCAACTTCGTAAGGAGAGTGTCCCGGATCAGTGAAGTGTGGCTTCAACCAGAGGAATGCTGTCTTTCATCACGAGGTTGGGCCGTTTGGAATTCCGAGGAAATATCCTGTTTCAATTGTTGTTTACTGCCTGGCATGAAGCAGCTGCGGGGATTTGCTGCCCTCCAAGAAGGCCTCGCGTTTTCCAGGGAGGCCAACTTACAAATGCTTGCAGGGTGGCCCTGTCCACTAGAACGTTCTGCAGCGGTGGACATGCCCTCGATCCATGTTGTCACGGTCACCTAGCAATATGTGCCTTCTGGGCTCTTCAATGTGGCCGAGGGCACCAACCACCACCACCACCACAATCCTTACTCGCTGCTGCCCAGTGGATTCTGACTCACGGTGAGCCTGTGGGACCAGGGTTTCCAAAGCTGTCAGGCGTTATGGACACAGACGACCACATCGTTGTCCTGCAGAGCAGCTTTTGGGTTCAGGCTACGGGCCTTTTGGGTCGCAGCCGAGCTCTTTAACCAGCGCAGTTCCGGGGTTCTGAGTGCCCCTGAATTTTGGAATTTCTAATTTGACTTAGATTTCCGTGCCCGTAGGTACAGAGGCGGCCAGGAGCAGGCTTCGACAGCGCAGCTTGGAGGGATGCTCACCCCACCTCTGAGCTGCTCCCAGGGTTATGGACAGGCTGTGCTCCAACTCTCTGCCATGTCCCCTGGAGGTCATCCCCAGCCTGTCTGTCTCTTGAGGAATGCTGTCACGCATGCTCTTTGTTGGACTGCTCCAGAGGCTCTCCTTTGCCGTGCGCACCACTGACCGTGGGGGGAGAGGAGTGCCGTGCTGGACAGGGGTCGCTGCGAGGGCTACCCACAGCGGAAATGCGGTCTCCCCTTGAAATGCTGATGTTCAGACCTCTGGCTGTGCCCCACTTGACCTGAGCGGTCACTTTGCCTGTGGAGGACAGCAAGCTTGCAGTCAAGGAGTTTGTCCTTTTCTGCTCGTGGTGGCAAAAATTGCTCTCACTAGCATAGGCACTTGGATGCTGGTGGTTTCTGGGCAGGTGTCCAGCTCGGGGCCAGCGTGAGGGACTTCAATGGGCTTGGGACAGCAGTGCAGGGGCTGCGACAAAGAGCAGAGCTTGTGATTCCCTGGGTTCTTCAGTGCAGACCATGTGAGCCCTCGGCATCTACCATTTCCATCGGGACACAGCATTGGCAGGCCTTTGTTGCGTGACTGGGCAGGTGAGTGGGCTGACATTATGCCCCAGAACCAGGACATGCATTGGATTCCAGATGAGAGATTGGATGGCTAAGTTATCCATGGAGGAAGAACTTGACAATCATTCTAATGAGGGAGAAGTACAGGCCAAAAGGGGGGCAAGGAAGTGGGGAGATTGCCTTGTTCTCTTGAGTCTGTAGATAAAAAAAAGAAAGACCCAACCTAAGAGTGACGATGTGCCCAGCATGATGGTGGGCTGAGCATTAGTCATGAATACCGTCTAATTCTCTCCCGTGCTGGAACTCCATGTCTGGGCAGCCCAGCTCCCCAGCTGGTTTATGGCATCAGCATTCAGTGTGTGCAGCAAGAAGACACATTCAGTAGACCCTCGAAGGAGGGCAGATGAAGGTTTGGTGGCCAGCAGCTCAGTCCTGTGTACAGTCTGGATGTAGAATGGAGCCCTGGTGGCCTAGTGGGTTATGCACTGGTCTGCTCACCGCAAGACCAGCAGTTTGAAAACACTGGCACTCAGCAGGAGAAAGACGAGGCTTTTTGCTACTTTCAGAAAAGAGTTAGTCTCGAATCCCACAGATCTCCTGCATTATAGGGTAATTTTGAGTCAGAATGGACTCAGTTGCGATAAGTGTGTTTTTGTTTGAGAAGTAGAATATACCTTTCCCTAGGAAGAGAGGGTGAAGCTGCTCATTGCGGCCCACCAGAGTAATGGCACGTGCCGCCCCACGAATGAAGTTAGAGAGGCCAAGGTCTTGTGAAAATATGTTGTTGTTGTTGTTGTTTTAATCAACCTTAACAGGAAACACCGTTAATTTGGGGCTAGCACCGTTCTCCTCACTGGTGGTCAGTCCCCAAGGCTGCTTTTATCCCTAAGCAAGCAGAGGTTTGCAATGACGGTTTGCAATGATCTGAATTGCAGCCTTGGGTGTTTCTGCATGCCACACATCCGTTCCCCCTCCAGAACTGAGCTGGCCTGCTTCTAAACAGGTGGTCTGGCTCTATATGGGGTGTTTTTCATGGCTCTATTTCCAGAATGTGCTTTTAAAGATTACGGTCAAAGTTACCTTGATGTGAGATGGCAACCAACCAATTGCCACTGACTTAACTCTGCCTCCCAGTGGCCTTGTGTCAGAGGAGGACTGTACTTCATAGGCTTGTCAGGTCACTAATTTACTCACCTATTAAAAACAACAACAACAACAAAACTCACTACCATTGAGTCGGTGCTGACCCACAGAGGACAGGGTAGAACTATCCCTGTGCGGTTCCAAGACTGTAACTCTTTCCGGAAGTAGAAAGCCTTATTTTTCTCCCATGAGGTGGCTGGTGGATTTGAGCTGCTGACCTTGTGGTTTAGCAGCCCAATGTTTAACCTCTACGACACCAGGGCTCCTGCCCACTTAAAAGGAAAATGAAAGGAGATCATAAATGCAGCATGGAGACTACTCGCATTTTAGGAACATCGGTGTCTGCTCTTTTTACTCATAGGGTTTGGGACAATATCTCTGATGGTAAATATCAAATCGTGTTATCAGCAATTCTTGCTTTTTTTCAAGTCTGCCTTGTTCTAAATGCGCCTGTCTGAAATATAATGTAAGCAGGGAGAGATTTAGTTTAAAATTATTCCACCAACTAAGATTTAAGTAGGACACCAGGAAAAACTTTCAAATGACCTTTGACTCGCACTGTCTCCAGGATGATGCTCATGGATGCCAGCAGTGCCTAGGGAGTTGCCATCGGCAGATTTTCCCTTGGTGTAGGGACCCATCCCTTCTCCAGCCACACCATATGGGAGAAGGATGGGGCTGTCTGTCCTATCAGGATTTACAGACCCGGAGATCCTGAGGGGCAGTTCTCCTCTGCCCTGTGTGGTCACTCTGGGTTGGACTTGATGCAGTAGAAGTGGGCTTAATTTGGCTTCTTCTTGTTCTTGGTACAAATGGTGCTGCATTTAAAGTTTCTGGAAACAGTTTCCTCTTCTAGTAAGAGACTTTTACTGGGCTTTCCAGTGACATGAAGCTGACGCTGTAAATACAGTTTTATATAATCCGTGGGACCTTGTATAATACATTGACGCTGCTCTTTTAGAATTCAAAGGCATTTAAAGTGGCCAAGGCTGAAACACGGGGAGGATTTGAAAAGCAGCAACGAGGGGTGAGATAGAAACTCTAAAAGGGAAGAGCAGCAGAGAGCAGAAACACGGCTTCGGTGAGCGTGTAGTCCACCACGCATCCGCCCATTGGCCATTCTTCTGTGAGTCGCACGCTGCCGCGATGTTGGAAGCGGAGCCACCGGGGTGTCAGTGCCAGGGGGCCACCTGTGGCGGGCAGGCTTCCAAGGATCATAGACTAAGATGAAAAAGAGAGGGCTAGCCACCGCTTCCTGAAAAGGAGCCAGTGGGTCTGTACAGCAGAACCCCGTTCAACTTGCTCATGTTGGACTGGGCATCAGGGCTCGGTCACTGGAGGGGGACAGTATGTTGAGAGGCCCAGAAGGCCACTGAGGGTGAGGGACACTCTTGGTAAAATGAATTGGTCCAGTAATGAATTGGTCCATAATCAACTCAAACCTGCTGACAATGGTGAGGTTGATAGCGCACCCCGCTGTCAATGTTTCTCTGTGTTGTGTTTAAAGCGGAGTCAGCTCATCGGCACTTACCTCTCTCTCTGCCTGGAGGCGCCGTAGCATGTGACGATACATATTTTAAGATGTAGGCATGTTGTTGTTGTTAGGTACCCCAGTCGGTTCTGCCCCATAGCGAATCCCCACACAGCAGCATGAAACACCACATGGTCCCGGGCCCCGCCCTCACCACTGTGCCTCTGCCTGAGCCTGTTGTTGCAGCCGCCGTGCCCGTCCAGCTCATGGAAGGCCTTCCTCTTTGTCCCCGCCCCTTTGCACGTTGCCAGGCACGGTGACCGTCTCCAGGGACTGGTCTCTCCCGACAGTAGGTCCGCATGTGTAAGACGAAGTCTCACCCTCACCCTGGTTCCGTCTTCCAGGACGGATCCGCTTGTCCTTCTAGCGTTGCACAGTGCTTTCTGCATTCTTCACGAGCACCGCCATCCAACGCACCCTTTCTTCCTCAGCGTTCCTGACCCACACACAGCTGAGCCCATGGAAAATATTCTGCTGGGATCAGGTGCACGTCCGTCCTCCGAGTCACATCCTTGCTTCACAAACCCTGACGAAGTCTGTGTAGCAGATTTACCCAATGTAATGCGTCCTTTGATCTCTTGCCTGCTGCTTTCCAGAACATTGACTGTGGTTCCAAGCAAGACAAAATCCTGGACAACCCCAAACTGTATCATGATGTTACCCAATGGCCTAGTTGTGAGGATTTTGGTCTTTTTTACATTGAATTGCAATCCACACTGAAGGCTGTTTTGACTAAAACTGCCCCTTTTTTAGAGCAGTGCTTCTCAACCTATGGGCTGAGACCCCTTTGGGAGTCAAACGACCCTTTCACGGGTTGCCAGATACATAACACTAGCAAAATGAGAGTTATAAAATAGTAATGAAAATGATTTTATGGTTGGGGTCACCATAGCATGAGGAACTGTATGAAAGGGTCGCGGCATGAGGAAGGTTGAGAACCACTGGTTTGGAGCGAGGCATCTGAAACCCACTAATGTTCCTTCTGGATGAATGTTCATCCTTTTGCATGGATGTTCGTGTACATCTCGGCCAATGCATATTCTCTCTGTTCCATGCATTGTGCTAAAGGCTGGGCGCGCTGAGAAGAATGCGACATGACTTTTGCCCCGCCAAAGAGCTCATTCTAGTATTGGGGGAAAGAACTTCGTTAAAGAATAAAAGCTGTTTATTGATTTAGATGTCATCGTGGAAGGGCAGAGGGAGTCCTGGGGACAGGAAGAGGGAATTATCCACTGGGACAGCGGGGAAGGATGAGCTTCAAGAAGGAAAGATTCAGCACATGGAAGGCCTCGGGGATGCAGAAGAGGGTGGCATCCATTGGATCTAGCAATATGGTGGCCACCGAGATCGCAAAGCCAGTGGAAGCGGATTGGCAAGCATGAGAGTGGCTCATCTGCAGAGTGAACACATTGCGATAGCATCCACTGGAATTTGAATGGCCTTGCTTTATGACCGGGTCACGGGAGCTGCTTTCATCACTCACTCGGTGCACATCATTCAGAGCGATCATGCAGGTTCTCAGCCTCCACGCGGAGCAAAGGGGCCCACTGTGTTTCGAGTCACTTGGAAATCTTGTGGGGTCGACACTTTGACTCTTCAAAGTCTCGGTCACGGTTCAGGATTTTCACACACCATCAAGGTCTAAAGCAAGCTTCTAGAGACCCTCCCAGGGCCATGAAGCAGCAGGCCTGCCCCGGGAAGGTCAGGGCTCTTTTCGTGGAAGCACAGAGAACACCCATGGAGTCCAGAGAACCCAGTCTCCCTGCCGTCTGCCTCCAGGAGACCCCAGGCAAGCAGATGCTCTCCAATCACTCGCAGCTTGACCCTGCCTTGGCCGAAACGTCTATCTGGGACCAAAGTCTTAAAACCTCAGGGGTCCCAGAGTGATTTTGAGCCCAGGTCTTGAACCTGTCATAAAATGTAACGGACGGTATATTTTTAGCCGTTGGGAACAGGGAGTTCACGTGACTTATGGAGACTGAAACAAAATGATGTTTGTGTCTGCACTTCTTTTAAAGCAGAGTTGAAGTATTTCAGAACAGATCGTCGCTCCCACGGCACGCCGTATCGTTGGGGCGGGAGCTCTTTACCATTCCTGTGCTGTGGACCCCGTTAGCCCTTAGGAGGAGCCTCTGACTGCTTTACAAAATAATCTTCATAAGTGCCTGTGATAAAATATAGCACTACAAATAAAACCAATGATATCAGGATTCTGTTATCAAATATATATATACACACACATTTGTGACCTAGTAATAACCCAAAATTAAAGTTCTTAGCAATACTTGCGTAGTTTGTTGCCTACATTTGTCACAGAGAAACACGCTAAGACCCAGTTTGAGGATAATAAAAATAAAGATGTCAGTGGATCTCCTCACTGAAGCCCCAGCCGTTTTCTTCCTGTCTTTTGTCCTGATAAGTCTCAGTGCCTCGCGCACATGGGACAGAGGTGCTTCATAAGCAGCTCTGAGAAAATCTAGTTTACCCTGAGGAGGGCTTCCCCCGGCTGCTCTGAGCATTTAATCTGCCCCCCCACCCCCCCCACCCCCCCGAGCCCTAAGGCTTTGCCACTTGAGAGCCAGCTCCGCTCTTTCCAAGAAGAAACGAAGGAGCAAAGTCCAGCTCCTACAAGTGTTTGCAAAGTGGAGGATCGTGGTTAAAAAGAACATCTGCTTCAGGCGTCCCGGTGTGGCTCAGTCTGTGTTTTACCCAGACATGCACCCAGGGTCATCCGTCACCCTCTGTCTGACTCCCTTCACTCTTTGAGGATATTTAAACCCATGGATTCCGCATGAAACACATGATCTTCTATCTTACATCTGGCTCCCCAGAAGCTGAATCCGAGATGGAGATTTGGGCCAGAGATTTATTGGGGGAATGCTCTCCCGAGGAGGGAAGTGAGGGAGACAGGCTGGGAAGGGAAAGGAGTGGATTGAGGATGTGGTCTCGGGGTAAGTCTAGTCTCGGTGGAATCCCACAGGGAGCTCTGGAGCAAGAGTGATAGCTCAGAGCTCAGTCCACCCAGAGCCGAGTGGTGGTTGGAGTAGACCAGCTAGCCTGGGGAACGGGGCGGGTGTGGGTGCTCTGTGTAGTACACTATGTTACCACAAACTTAGCAGCCTACAGTGACATTATTAATTAGGTCATGGTTTTGCTGGTCAACAGTCTGGGTGTCCTGCTCAGGGTCTCACAAGGCTCCAAGCCAGGTGGCAGCCGGGTCTCCTCTAAGGCTCGGTTCTTCATCTGGGCTCACAGGGAGATTGGAAGAGTTCCTATCCTTGCAGCTGTAGAAATGCTGGTTGGCTGGCTTCTTCAAGGTCAGCAGGAGAGTCTCCCAGCTCAGGGAAGACCAGGCTCTTTATGAAAGGGCTCACCTGATTCAGTTAGGTCCACCTAGGTCACCTTCCTTTTGGTGAACTCCAAATTAACTGTTAGGGGCTCATTATAGCTGCAAAACTCTGTTACCATTGCCGTACAGTAACGCCTGCACAGAGGTGATACCCGTCAGATGTACAGCCCTTCCCACTCTCAAAGGGAGGGGACTACACAGGTGTTTGGGGTTCTCTGGATCACAGGGCATAAGGTTCCAGGCATCTCTGGGGGCATTGGCACCCATTGGTCCTGAGCTGCCCTCTCCTGTAGCAGCCGGTGGAGGTGATCTGGACAGGGCACCAACAGCTCTGTTAACACATGGACCTCTACCGACGTGAGTGCCTTTACATATAGAGGCCCAGACTGATGGAGCTGTCTTAGCAATCTGATTTCTGCCCCTGTGCGTCTTTGATTGCACAGTTTGGGGGAAGAGACAAATCCACACAGATGACATAGTCCTGAGGCAGCTTCCTCTGGTCACAAAGGCTGAGCAAAGAGGGGGTTGTCTCCTGCAGGCCGGCATCTCCCGGGAGCACTCAGGACCTGCTTGCCTCTCTGCCATGTTTCCTTCCTGCTGAGAAGCTGGAATTCTCATCTGTGGGGCTGGGAAGGTTTTCCTCCTCTCCTGGGATCGAAGCCTTTCCTGGCCCCGGCTTCCATCTCTGACCCTGCTTCATCTCAACTCACCAGCGTCCAAGGGGGAATGAAGAGGGGCGTTGGCTTTGTGATCCCATGGAGTTCACTTGGCCACCTAACCTCCCTTTGTAAAAACTCCCTACCTGCTGGAGTTCTTGAGTGAGGTTCAGTTCACTAGAAGCAGAATGTGAGGCAGGGATTCAGGTCCACACAATATACCAGGGGTGGGAGGGGGTTTCAGGAGACAGGGAATGAGGGAAGCAGGGTCAGGCAGGGAGGGAGCAGAACAAGACTGTGGTGCCATCTGGAGAGAGAGGCAGGACTCACCCCACAGGGAGCTCGGAGCATGCATTGTGTGCCAGAGTTGGTCCACCTGGAAACCTGGTCCGCCACATCCCAGTCAATCTACCTTTGGTGGTATAGGACGGGGTGGGGGGCGGGGCATAAAGCTCCTGAGTGGTCTGGCTGCCATTTAACCAAGGGCAGATCCTTGGTGGAAAAGGTGGTTGTGAACAGATAGCGACTTACATGAGCAACACCTGGCAGGTGGGTGCACCATTCCTCAATACCTCTGTGATCACCAAAGAAGATTCTGGATAAACAGTTATTTGATACGATATATTTCCAACCCCTCGTTAAGTAACTCACACTCCCAAAGGTCTTCGTAAGTGTCTGCTACACTAGGAGCGGCTCTTCAAACACAGCCAGACAGCATGTCACTGTGGGTCACCCCCATCCTCATCCCCAGAGACCCCATTCTGGATTAAGGACACTCTCATTCACACAGCGGCCCATTTGGAAGCGTCCACACCTGCCCCACCCTCCCCAGGCTCCTTCAAGGCTAGAATCTGGATGTCCTGATGTTGGGCAAGGCGGGTGGTTCAAAGTGACCAGCTGTTGCATGGGAGAAAGATGAGGCTGTCTGCACCTGTAAAGATGTACAGCCTTGGAAACCCTTTGTCGGGCGTCACTATGAGGCAGAATCCTCTCGTTGGCAATGGATTTGGTTTATGGTCGAGTCTATTTAATTGTCTTCTACTGTGTTCCCTATCTCCCCACCCTGCATGGTGCTGTTTATACCAGTCCTTCGTAACCTGGTTCTTATCCTAAAGCTAACTTTAAAAGTCCACAAGGGTCCCCATTGGTCAACAAAATGAACACAACCCCCCCCCCCCTCCAGAGACCCTGCGACATATCTCTCAGCTTCTTCCCAGCCCTGTCTGCAGCCCTTCTGCCACTCACTTCAGGCCCTTATCAAGTGGTGGTGGCAGTGATGAGGATGACTGGAGGGGGAGGAGAACACAGCTAACCTTTATTGAGTTCCTGGAGCTCTCCAAGGTGCTTGATACCTATTGTCTTATTTAATCTTCAAAGCAATATGCTGAGTTGATCCGATCATCTCATTTCACATCCGAGGAAATGGATGCAGTGAGATTGAGCGAAGTGACCAAAGTCACACAGTTTTAATAGACGGGTCTGAAACTCAGACCTAGGACCATCTGATGGCGATGCCCTTGTTTTCAGCCCCAGGTTCCCTCCCTCCTCAGACAGGCAGCTACCAAACTTTTGCGTTGCTTTTTGCCAGCGGCTATAGCTGCTCTCATTGCCATTCCCTTACCAGTGAGCCGTGCTCCTAGCTTTTCTTCCAGGGTCACATCCTCTCTAAAGATGCTTGGCATGCCCATTCCTACGTAACTTGGAAACTTGCACTCATTCACTCCTGGCTGATGAAGCCACTGGAACAATTCGTCCCCCATGGAGTCCCCACAGGTCTTCCTGTATGAGAGCACCTTCTCCTTAGCATGATTGGCACTTCAATTAAAAGTCAAGTTAATTCAGTTAAAATTCGATTCAATTCAAATTCCCAATGGTCAGTCAAGATGCTTGTTCACTCCTATGTCACAACCTCATTTGCGTGCATCTGCTGTCCCTAGGCTGGACTTGAGAACTGTGTCCTGGCACAGCACCCTTTCAGAGAAGGATATGCTCAGCGCTGCTCATGAAGCTCTGAGGGCCAAGACAGTGCCGAGATCCATCCCCACAGCCGCAGTTATCACCGTAGATCCGGAGCAAGGGCCGTGCTCCTCACTCCTACAGGCCACTCGATGCGACAGCAGCTCCTTAGGCAGGGTTGGGAGCTGGAGAAACACCCTACGTGATGCATGTGTTATTCCATACCAAGATGCAGCTCTGGTGCCACGCCTTTAGTGAGAGGCTGAGGGAAGTTCTTAGGCGAAGATCAGGCGAAGAGAGTAAAAACAAAAACAAACCAACAAACCAAAAGAATTAAGTGCCAAATTGTACGTAAGGACTCGGTTTCAGAAGGATGGTGACCAGAGGGTTAGCTTCATCCAGGGAAGCCATATCGAGGGGTTAGCCTTCAGCTGGGCCTTGAAGGGTGGCTTGAGGTCTGTGGGGAGAAGGGCACTTTAAAAGTGGGAGGCAGCAAGAGTGGAGGCAGGTGGGATCATGTGTCAGGCCACGGCAAATGCACCTGCTCTGTTGTGTTCTCCTCTGGAAGACTGCTGTAGGAGATCACGGTTTGCCCTCCCCTGGTTTTTCCTTCCAGGCCAGCCAGGTTGATCTCTGCCTTGCCTCCTCACTTCTCCTTCAGCTAACAGGCAGAGACCACTGAGTGGCAGGACAGAGGTCACTGTCACAGTTGTCTGGCCTTTGAGGAGCCTTCAGGGATGGCTCTGTGAGTCTTGTCATCATGGCTGAAGTTCTGTAGGTCTTTGGGAAGCACACAGACACCCATTGTCAATCCAGACAACTGGGCTCGCAGCGAGCAGCTATGTCCTGCTTCTCAATCGCTTCCTGTGCCTCTCTTCTCTTTATTCCTCGTCAGGATTCCCAGCACAGCCTACAGCCTCTGATACGTTTAACTGTGATGGTTTCCACTGTTACAGCCAAAACCGGTACTCTAATCATGGCATTCAAGGCCGAGCGACCAGGAAAAACAGTGAGGCGGTTGCTGGTTTCAGACAGGACTTGGGCTCATTCACTCAGGGCTGATGAAGCAACAGAACAAATCTGAGGTTTCTAGAAATGTGGGTAAACCAGAGTTGGAAAAGGATGGGCCGGAGCCTTTAGGGATGGCTCTGGCCTCCACGGCTGTGTGTGTCTGTTATCACAGCTGACGTTGTGGGGGTCTTTGTGTACACAACCAAATCGGCAGAGTCAAAAACAATGGTGCCCGGCTCCAAGATGGCAGCTGACTACGCTGCTTCGAGCATGTATGTTGCTCTTGACCGCATGGCAGTAATCCAGTGCTACCCAGCAGGCTCCTGAGAGGGCTCACCCTGCCTGGTCTGAGTCTCCCATATCAGGGCTTTGACCTGTAATTTTTTTCTGCTATTGTTTTAGGTCCCCCAATTTTAAAAATTTGGGGCCAATTCTATATTTGCTTTGTTGGCCATGACTGAACCAGCTCACATGTGGTTTCCATCGGCTACCTGATCCACGGGATTATCTGTGGGAGCCGGCTGGGAACCTCTCCCCTTCGTATGGACATAAACATGCATTCTTAGCCCAGAAACCTCATCATCGAGCACAGCAAAGGTTTGTCACTCCCTTCTGTGTGCCGGAACAGCTGGGATCCTTGACCTTAGGAGCCTTTTCCTTGTTTGCACTGGCCAGGACCATACTTCACACCTCCAACGAGACCAAAGTCCCAACCTTCTGCATGCAGCTCTCTGGATCCCTTTCCCCCCGTTTCCCATAGGACCAAGGTCATGGTCTGTGGAAATCCATCTTGGCCTCCAGTACAGGGCGTCTAGACCTCACGTTTACTCCAAAGTTCTGTATTATTTTGTTCCTCTAGTTCTTAAAATGCTTCCTTCCCCCCCCCCCACTATCATGATCCCAATTCTACCTTAAAAATCCGGCTAGACCAGAGGATGTACACTGGTACAGACAGGAACTGGAAACAGGGAATCCAGGACAGATGATCCCTTCAGGACCAGTGGTGAGAGGGGTGATACCAGAGGGTGGAGGGAAGGTGGGGTAGAAAGGGGGAACCGATTACAAGGCTCTACATATAACCCCCTTCTTAGGGTATGGACAACAGAAAAGTGGGTGAAGGGAGACATAAGACATAAAATATAATTTATAATAAGACAAAAATTTATAATGAGACATAATTTACAATAATTTATAAATTATCAAGGGTTCATGAGGGAGGGGGAAATGGAGAGGGAGGAGGAAAATGAGAAGCTGATACCAAGGGCTCAAGTAGAAAGCAAGTGTTTTGAAAATGATGATGGCAAAACAAACAAGCAAAAAAGAAAATGATGATGGCAACAAATGTACAAATGTGCTTGACATGATGGATGGATGTACGGATTGTGATAAACATATGAGCCCCCAATAAAATAATTTTAAAAATAAATAATTTAGGGATAAAATAGATCCTTAGAAGTATAGGTGTTTTAAAGCTTTATCTTACATCAGATATATCACAAACTAAGGATTTTTCATACTAAGTCACCTGGTTTTGCAAACACCCCAAACTAAGGCCTCTGTCAACCATGGGGGTCTCAGAACATCTATCCTAGTGTTGGAGACCACCAAGTCATTCAGACCGGCAGCTAAGACAATGTGGATGCAGGGCCACGGGACAGGAAAGCCTGCCTGATTCAGCTCTCTCCATCGTCCACCCTTGGGCTACAGTTTGGCATTTTCATTTGTGCTCATTTATTATGCACCCAGAAATGTTTTGGGGAAAGCCATGTTGGGGACATGTGCATAGGAGGTGGAAAGAGGAAATTAAGAGAGGAAGGAATGTGCACTCAGTTGGAAGTGGGAATTTCATTTCTCCTGGAAGAGACCCAGGCCAGATAATCTCCGTGTTGGTCCATGCCTGCCTGGCGTCATTTGGCTGACAAATGATGGTGGGTAATGATCTATAATGCATATTTTTGCTAAGAGTGTTTTACAAGGATGCCATGTGCTCTTAGAAAATTGTTTCCAAATTGTCAAAAGCTGTCATCTCTCACTAGCACATTTTAGAAATGATAAAGGAGAAAAATAATTTTTTTAAAACACCCAACTCTTAAAATACAGGAACACATACATCCCCTTAAACAAGCCCTCCCCTACTCCAAACACAGACTTTGAAACACATAAAGCAAACCATCTTCCACGTGCCCGGGGAGGTTTTTTTCTCTTTGAGGAGGAAAAAGCACCTATGTGGTTTCTCTGGGCAATCCAGGCACATGGATCCCTAGAAGAGAAACCGATGCTCTGTGGCCTTTCCTTAGCAACGACGCTTGTCAAAGGATCATACATTTCAGGCTAATGGTCTATCCATTACCAGAACACGATACTACATGTAAAGGAAGATGCAGTCATAATTAAAGACCATAATCTCATTGAGAATCGTTCGGAAACAAGTTACACTGATCCACTCACCCCTTTACGCTGCTCGCCTTACAAGATTTCTCCAGTTCTTGGCAGCCCGCTGTGTGTCAAACCCCTGTCTGTCTAGACAGTGTTTACGAAGTCCCCCAAAGAAAGCTTTGTCTCTTCTTATCTTCCCTCTGTTAATGGACACTTGGGCGGTTTCCGTTTGGGGGACTATTATAAATATTCTCCCTGAGAACATCTTCCTCTATGTCTTCTGATACACAAACAACTGCGTTTCGGTGCAGTATAAATCTCAGAGTGGACTTGTCAGGTCACGAAGAATGAGATAGTTCAGGAGAAACTTCCTAGAGCAGCAGTGTGTATGCCCATGAGAGTGTGTGAGAGCGTTCCGGCCCTTCCGCAGCCTCACCAACACTCAGGATTGTCTAGCTTTTCTACCTGTAACTGTTCTAGTAGATGTTTAATGGCTTCATGGTATTTGTTGTATTTTTTAAATTATCCATTTTTTCCCAGCCTTTCTTATTTTCTAATGGATGTGTATTAGAAGGATATAGAGTTCCTTCTAATAAGAGTTTCAGCAGTAACCCATAACTCAAAAAAGAAATCATTTTATTGGGGCCTCTTACAGTTCTGATAACAGTCCATGCAAAATTGTTTCAAGCATATTTGTACATATGTTGCTGTCATCATTTTCTAAACATTTACTTTCTATTTGAGCCTTTGGTATCAGCTCCTCTCCCCCCCCCCCCATGATCCAATAACTGTTGATATATATTTTTTGTAATTCTGATCAAAATATTCTCTAATTTCTATTATGATTGTTTCCTTTGACCCATGAGCTCTTTAGAAGAGCTTGTCTAATTTATTTGTAAAGTTGTCTTGTTAATCTTTTACTAGTGATTGTTAATCACTCTGTATGATTTCAACATTGACATTTATTGAAACTTGCTTTATGGAAATTCTGATAAATGTTTCATACTCATTTGGAAGGAATGAATTTTGCATTTGTTTGTTGAAATGTTTGTACTTGGGTACAATAATCATGTAGTTTGAATTTTGTGCATTCTTATCGATTTTTAATCTTATGAGATAATTGTGTTAAAATTTTATTATTATTTTTTTACTTAGTGCATTGACTCTTTTATCATCACAAAGTGACCTTTTTGATCTGGAATAATTGCTTCTTAAACTGAAATCTACTTTGTTTGGTATTAGTATGGTCATCAGTGTCTTCTTAGGATAATTTATTCATGACACATCTTTTTCCATTATTTTACTTTCAACCTGCAAGTGTTCTTATTTTTTATTGAGTGTGGAAATCTTGCTCTTTCAACTGGAGCATTTTGAATGTGTCTATTTTAAATTATGATTCCTCATATTCTTGAGTTTAAATGGACCATCATTCTACTTGTCTTCAATTTGTTCCATCTGTTTTTTGTACCCCACCCCGCCTTCTTGCTTTCTTTGAGATTTAGCAAGCATTTTTCATAGTCTGTTTTCCCTTTTGTTAGGTTAGTAATGGCACGTTCTTTGTCTTCCTTTAGGGTTACCCCAAACGTTACCTCATGCATACTTCACGTGGTCTCGTGTAATTAGTGCTTTGATAACATTCTGAATATTCGGGTGCTCCATCACCATTTGCGACCCTCTGCCTCTCTGTGTTATGATTGTCATGCGTTTTAATTTTACATGCACTGTAAACGCCATAACGTTCCCTATAACTTCTCGGTGACAGCCCTCTTCTCCCATTGTGACAACCACACATGTATTCAGACCTTGTCACATGTCACAAGGTGGGGGCCAAAGTCACCTGGTTGAGCAACACTCATTCATTTAGCCAATGTGTATCTCTCTTTTGCTTCGCTCTGGCCTCTGTCTCCATACTTCCATCTGATCTCACTTTCCTTTTGTCTGAAATATCCCTTTCTTATTTCTTTAGTGGGGATCTATGGGCGACAGGAAACTCCGTGTTATCTACAAGCATCTCTCATTTGCTTTAATGCTTGATGGTCTTTTTTCCTGGCCCTGGAATTCTAGGCTGGCAGTTAATTCATCTCAGCACTTTGAAAGTGTTAGTCCATTGTCTTCCGGCTTCCATTGTTTCAGTTGTAAGGTCTTTTTAAAGTCTTATTGAAGATTCCTTAAAACTATATTATTTTTGACTCTCTCAGACCTCCGTCTTTGATTGTCAGCAGTGTGACTCTTATATACTTATTAGGTGAATTAAAAAAAAAACTGTATGAAGTTCATAAGACATCTTGAATTTAGACTTCATTTTATTTATCAGTCCGGGCACGTTCCTGGCCAGGGTCACTTGAAATATTGAATCTAGTCCCTTCTCTTTCTTGAATTCCAATTCTACCTTTCACTGTGTCCTCTGCGTTTCTTATGTTCATTTCTGAAGTCCCGTCCTTCTTACTTTCCATGCATTAGTCAGGGTAATTTCTGTTGTCTCTGCTCCTGGGTCACTCCTTCGGCCGGGCCCAGTCTGTAGAGAACCAGACCTGCTCTGCTGCTCATGGCGGCTCTTCTTCTCCGCATCTCAACCCCTGCCTCTTGCTTTCTTCCTCTCTTTGTCCTGTGCTGTTGGGCAATCAGCAAAATACGTAAGGGTAACTGGGATATGAACTATACAACTCAACACAATCTCTTTTCCTTGTCTTGGTGACCATGGCCCCCCAAGTCTTAAGTTTGGTCCCTGCAGCATCCTGAGGCTGTGAGAGACTCAGCTCCGCAAGCAAGAATTGGGCCTTTTTTTCTCGCCAGCACGCCATCATCCACTGCTTAGCCCCTGTCCCACATTCCTTGCAGGTGAGTAAAAATGCTGAGTTTGGGGTTCCACTCAGCATACTGTCTAACCTTCTCTTTGGACTTCGCTCATATCTTTAAACAGGCACGCGTGTGTGCGTGTGTGTATTTTCCAGGTTGCCTGGTGGTTCTCATTGGCTGGAAATGTAAAATCCTCTGTTGACTTTCAAAAGACTCTTCAAGCTTAGGAGATTTTAAAAAATAGTGTGTGGCATTGAATTGCCATTATTAATCACTCTGACCACAGAGATAGAGGACAGGCAGTTCCACTGTTTAGGGCCCCAGTCACTTCTGGAAGTACCTCTTAGGAAGTTCTAGGCAGGCGTTTGGCTAAAGGGACACAGGATTGAGTAGAAACACACATACATATTCACACACGCACACACACAAATCCATGATTAGAAAATTGGCCGGGCGGGAGGGGAGGAGAAAAAGAGCCAAACTAAGGCTTTTTGACAAACCACCTAGGCTTCTTTGAAAATCACAGAGGGATTTCCCCAGACATGTATCTGGCTCCATGGTAGTGGCTGATTTGCTGGCCTTCTGTGTTATTTGCAAATGTGAAGTGAGACCAGCTCTTTCTGTTTGCATCCAGCTTCCACTGTAGCAGCTAGTTAGCTCAGGGAAAGAAAACCCCTTCGTTTCCCGTGGGGCAGGCAGTCCTGGGGTGGACTTCTAATGTGCATGCACAATGCCACAGTGCTCCAATCTATTTCCATAGGATCCTGGAGTGAGGTGGGAATCAGATCACCCTGGGCCTTTCGTCAGATGGGGACGTGCACCTTGTGTACTGGGTACATGGGGTCTTGCGATAGGATGTTACTTACTTATGCTCACTAGTTCACGTGTGCCACATGTCAAGTTCCACAAAGGGCTTCCAGGTGCCTGCCTGTCAACAGCCTAGACGCCCTAGGAGAACAGTAGTGCCCGCTCCTCTAGGAGGAAGCCCTGGGTCAATGACTCCTGCCTCCCATCCCTGACTGGATGGTCCCCGCAGGGATTTCTGTTTCATTTCCAAAGTGAGGTAATTTGGGTGAAAGGTCTGAAGAGCCAGGAGAGACATTGGCCTTGCACGTGTTCAGGATGGTGCCTCAGGCATGTTTCCGGCAGGTTCTCCCTCCTGCTCTGCAGACCCTGGGAGGTTCTGCAGTGCTTCTGGGGAGCGGAGGGGCCCTGTCCGAAGAGGAGGTCAGTCAAGGAGGGGATGAATGTAGGACAAACTGAGGGCCAAGCTGGTCCCCAGAAAATGGAGTGGAAGAACTCATTGCATAGGCAGGGGGGGGGTCCTGTGGTAGGTCTTCTCTAGCAGCGCCAGGGAGCCCCCCCTCAGCCCTGGGGCAGGAGGAGAGTGGTATGGAAGAGAAAAGAACAGGGTTTTAGGATCCAGCAAGATTCCATATGGAGTGAGGCAGAATGTGTCGTAACAAAACTCTGAACATCCCGTAGTTCACCTCACCCCGTGCCCGGCTCTCCCTTTCCTGGTTCCCCATGACAATGGGTGGCATCGGGATCCTCTCCAGCACCAAAGCCAAGTACCTGGGCATCTTCCATAACTGTTCTCTCTCGCTCCACATCCGATCACAAATCCTAAACCTCTCTTGCCACGCGCCCTTCTGTTTTCTGCATCTGCACTGCAGGGTCCTGCCTCCGGACCTCACTCTGTGCCTTCTTGCTTCCTTTTCCCCACTCCTGTCCCCATCAATCCACCTCCAAGCAGAGGACACTCTGCAGAAGACACCCGCTTCACTGATTCCCCCGCCTCCACTTTCCTCCCATCATTCCAAACTGCGCGATAGCGAGAGAGCTTCCCACGAAGAGTACACATCCAAGCTGCCCTTAGCTTGTAGGATACGGTTCACATCTCTGGACCTGATCCCTACTGGAGCCCCCGCCTACCACCACTCCTGTTCACCAGCCGGAGCTTGATAGTCACAGAGTCTATTGCATGCTCACGTCCACCCCATTTTGCTTGCTCCTTCCTGGGTCTCCACCTGCTTTCTGACAAATGTCATTTTGTCTTAAAACTCAGCCCAGGGCCACCTGTCATCTCTTGGAAGTCTACCCGTCATCAGTCTGAATCAGGTGTCGGTCATTTGTGTCCCCAAAGCATCCTCTGCTTTGAAGCATGTTGTGCTGGGTCATCATGGCTTGAGCTGTTTCCCTCGACACTAATTATTCCTTGCAGGTCTTTCATCTGTCTCTCAGGAGCCTGGCACAGTGCCTGGTATAAAGTAACCACCCAATAGATCTTAAATGGAGCACATGTAAAGTCCCCCGATAAAAGTCCAGTCACTGTACTTTCTACTACCAATCTGGGAGCTCTACCTTGGGGCTCTGTTTCAGAGACCGAAGACGCAGGTTTTTAGCAGGGGATGGTAGGTTCTTGCCTTTCAGCCCAACTGTTTGTTTGGCTTTTAGAAGCTTGATTTGTAGTGGCGGCTTTTTTCCATGACTGTGGTCCACGCCAGAATTCAAGGCCGCTACCTCTGTGACCCCCGCGCTTTCTTTACTTCGCTGCAGTGTTCAGCTGGGGAGAGCTGTGCTTCCAGAAGTGAGCAGGGCACCCCCCAAGGCCACGGCTGCTTTGTCTTTGCCGCTCAGCGAGGACACCCCGTGTGGGAAAGGGGCACGGTCTTTTGGGGGGTGTGGTGGGTTTCTAACCCCCATCAGGCCAGGCATTTCCACTCTGTGCTTTTGGGGAAGAGGATGACGGCCCATCCCTCGTCAGAGTGAATCCTGGCCAGGGTTGTTATTGTGGTGACTAGGTGCCAACTGACAGTGACCCGCGTACCACAAACGAAACACCGCCGCGCCCGCGCCCTCCTCTCTGTTGTTAACCCGTTGTGACAACCACTGAGGCAGCCAGTTCATCTCCATAAGCTTCTCCCTCTTTTTCATGCCCGTCTGCTTCACCACATGGGGTCCTTTTCCAGGAGGAACTCTGGAGGTATAGTGGGAACTCTGGGGGTATGGTGGTGACGGGTCAGGCTGCAACCCACAAGGTCAGCAGTTTGAAACCACCAGCCACTTACTGAGAGAAGGATGGGGATTTCTACTCCCTTTAAGAATTACGCTCAGGAACTCACAGGGCAGTTCTGCCCGGTCCTATAGGGTCGTTATGAGCAGGCATTGACTGGATAGCAGTGAGTTCGGTTGGGTGTCTCCTGATACATGTCCGAAATATATATCGGACAAAGTCTCACCACCCTCACTTCTAAGGAGCATTCTGGATGTACTTCTCCCAAGTCAGATTTGCTCATTCTTCTGCTAGTCCACTGTAATCTCCATATTCTTCGCCAACACTGTAATGCATGCCGTCAGTTCTTCTCCGGTCTTCCTGATTCATTGTCTAGCTTTTGAATACATATGAGGTCATCGAAGATACCATCGCTTGGCGCACCTGGTTCCTCAAAATGACATTTTTGGTCTTTACCATTTTAAAGAGTTTTTTTTTTAAAGCAGATTTGCCCAATGCAATCTGTGAAGAGGCCCTTTAGCACTTTTCTAAAGGCTGATTGAGCTGCTCAGATAATCACCTGACATTTTTTGCTCTACAATTTGAGGAGGAAACAATTGCTTTTCAATGGCAAGATTCCCCTTTCTTCCAAGTAGAATTTAGTTAACTTGAACTTCTAGAGCAGAAATGTGTATGTGGGTAATATGTAGTCAGATATGGGCAGTAGAGAGAGTAATAATAGATGCTATTGAGTCACCTCAATAGATGCTATTTATAGCCACCTTCTTTTGGATGAAACATTTTCTGGTCTTGCATCATCTTCACAATCATCAGTGTGCTCCAGTGTGCGCGCATGCACACACACACACACACACACACACGAGTACCACCCCCTGAAAATGGAATAAAGCTCCACTGGGCAGAGCTTTTGTAGTACACATTTTTCCTGCAAGCACCTAAACTCACTCTGAGTTAGTGCATCCAGTGGCATCACCTGGGAAGTTCTCTTTGGTCATAGTGAATTTTTTTCATGAAAGCAGTTTCTCTCAAATGTCATTTTTTTGTGATGGCTGATGTAAGAGACCAGCGTGCAGATGTGAAATTTTGTTTCTTGCTCAAGAAAAATGCCACAGAAGCTTCTATGGCATTTTTCCTGAGCAAGAAACAAAATGATGTTGAACACCGCTTACAAGGCTATGGGAACAACTCAAGTGTATGGGTGGTTTTCTTGTTTAAAAAAAGGTGAACTGTTGATTAATGACAGACCTCATTCTGGACATCCGTCAGCTTCCCAAACAGATGAAAATGTCAACAAAATCCGTGCACTTGTGCTCGAATATGGATGACGGACCACTGAAGAGATAGGGAAGTTATCGGCACTAGCTTGGAGCTCAGTACAGTGAATTTTAATGAAAGATTTGGGAGTGATAAGGGTCGCTATAAAATTTGTGCCTCAGATTCCGACTGACCAGGAAAAAGAGCATTGACTAAAAACATGCTGTGCTTTGAAAGAAGAGCCCCGAAGTGATGGGGGCTTTTTCCCAAGGTCATTACTGGTGAGAAGACACCAGTGGAAGATGCCATCATCACCTTGCCCAAACTAGCTTGTTAAATGAAATGAAAGATCAAGGTGATGCTCATTTTTTTTTTATGTGAGGCAGATAGTGCATTTGGAGTTTGTTCTACCAGGTCAGACTGTTAGTCAAGCTTTCTGTTTAGAGGTCTGAAAAGATTGTTGCCTACCAGTTGCAACAAAAAAAGGCCAGGCTTATGGCAGACAGGAAACTGGGTTTTCCACCACAACAATCCACTTGCTCATGCGCCTATCTCAGTGAGCCAGTTTTTGACAAAAAACAGAATGCCTCTCTTGCCCGATGCACCGTACTCACCCAACCTCACTCCATGTGACTTCTTTTTGTTTCTTCAAATGGGACATGAAGAGGGACATGAAAAGACAGTGATTTGATGACACAGAAGTGGTGAAGAAAAAAATGAGGGAGGTGCTGTTTGCCATCCAAACGGATGAGTTTGAAAAAATGTTTCCAATAATGGAATCACAGATTTCACAAATATATTAAATGTAATGGAGAGTACTTTGTAGGTGATAAGGTTGCTTTATAAAATAATTTTAATACATAGCTTTTAAAAATAGCAGGATTTTTTGGGGGATATGCCCTTATAGATAGATAATAGACAGATAGATAGATAGATAGATAGATAGATAGATAGATGGATATTAGCTATATCTTACACCATCTAAAGTATCCATTCACCTATAATTCTGTTATTCATTCCCCTCCAGTAGGGTTATACAGTCATCATTGTTATCAGCTCCCCCTGCCCCCTTCCTGTACCTGCAGGGAATCATTACTCCCATTACTGTTTCTGAAGGGTTATCTATCTTGGCTTTCATACATCAAAGGATCTTAATTATGCAAATGAACATATGCAGGTCCAATAAGACTAATGTGGTAAAACAATGACCATAATAGTAAGGGAAGTAAATATTAAAGAACTAGAGGATATTTATGTGTTTCATCATGGATATATCATCCCTTCTGTATGGCCCTACTGTGAGGGACTGTCCAATTATCTTGCAGGTGGGTTGTGGGTCTCCACTTTGTCCTTGCTCCTTCATGTCATTTTGATTGCTTGGTTTTGAACTTCTGATACCTATTCCCTTTGACACCTATGATCACACAGGCTGGTGTGATTCTTCCATGTGGACCTTGTTGCTTCCCTGCTTGATAGCTGCTTGTTTAAGACCCCAGATGCTGTATATTCTAATAGCCAGAAACCATCAGCTTTCTTCACCCCATTTGCTTTTGCACCCATTTTGTCTTCAGTGTTGTGTCAGGACGGTGAGTATCATACAGTGCCACATTATCAGAACAAACCATTCTTGTACTGAGGTAAGGTTTAAGTAGAGGCCCAAAGTCCATCTGCTGGAATGCTTTTTAAGTAGTAGAATTTAGTGGACTTGAAGTAGTTGTGTTTTGGGATTTAAGAAATATTCTGCTTTCACCATTTACTTTGGGGGAAAGAAAAAAACAAAAACAAACTCACTGCCATCCATTTGATGCTGCCTCATAGTAGCCCTATAGGAGAGGACATACTTGGGGGAGAGAACGTAATTTATTTGAGCTTTCCTTGAACTGTTTCCTTGTCTGTAGAATGAAGGTAATAATATATCAATTAGCTCAAATTGTATGACAATTAATTAAAATACTGTCTATGGAGAGCTTGACCCAGAATCTGGAATGGTTGAAGTAAGTGACTGAGTGAGTGAACAGTGAGGGAGGGAGGGAGGGAGTGACCCTTGATTGAGTCAACTCTAACTCTATATATATACAGAGGATTTCAAAGCTGTGACCTTTCAGAAACAGGTCATCAACCCTATCTTCTGAGGCGCTTCTGGATGCCTTTGAACTGATCACCTTTTAGCTGGTCGCTGAGCATTTAACTGTTTCGGCCATCCGGTGGAATCCCACTGCTGTGTTATGTCAGGGACCACCAAGGGAGTGAAACATTGCCCAGTCCTGTGCTAATCCTCACAATTGTTACGTCTGAGAGCATTGGTGCAGCCACTGTGTCGAGCAGTCTCATCAAGGCCCTTGCTCTTCTTCATTGCCCTTGTGCTCTGTGAGGCTCTTTCCCAGGGAACTGTCTTCCTAATTACATGTCCGAAGCACATAAGAGTCAGTCTCACCATCCTTGCCTCTACGGAGCATTCTGACTGTACTTCTTCCAAGCAGACCCATTTGTTCTTTTGGCAGTTCATGTAGCTCTCAGTATTCTTTGCCAACACCGTAGTTCAAGTGCATCGATTCTTCTTTAATCTTCTATATTGGAATATCATGGGTGACCAGGAAATGTTTATTTGTTTCTGTGTACATCCTCCACCCTTACCAAGAATAATAACTTGATATTTGGCTTACTTTGATGAGAAGGATTTAAATGAACAAACTTAAGATCGTTGAGATAAGTTTACAGAACCTCTAAAGAATCCACTGATAAAAACATAAAAATGTCATGCCTTTACTACTCTTGATCCAGGCTAGAGGCTTTACGTCCTGAGCAGCAAGTGGCTTCAGGTCCCAGGTAGGCAACTGTCTATTCCTGAAAGGACAGAACAGTCGAAGTTGATTCTTCACGTCTAGAGCTCAGGAATGTTTCATGACCACAGATTACCCAGACACCACCCCCCCCTCTTGAATTTACGCTCCGGCATAGAATCTCTTCCCCATTGAATGTTTCCCGAACACAAATGCGAATCATCTGTCAGTCCCTGGGCTCCTGGCTTGGAGCTGGGGTTTGCGGAGCTCTTGTGGGGGTACATGGCTGCAGGGTTGGTTAATGGCTACTGATCTGCTTCTGATAAGAGCTCTGAGTTTGGGTGTCCATCTGTAAGGGCATCCGGATGGTGTTGTTCCACGTTGGCAATTGAAAGAAGCTCATAGAGCTCTTTGGGCGGTCACAGAGCCTTCTCCTGGACGCAGGCTAAGCAAAACACAGCGTGTACTGAGCTGTCCTCTGTCTGCATCTGCCAAGGGTGGACAGTGACCGAGCCGGGTGGGTCTGCTCCTGGAGAGGGGGCTGGGCGTCAGGAAGAAGGGGCAGCAAACACTGCCCCAGATACCTTTAAAGCAGCGGTTCTCATCCTGGGGGTTGTGACCCTTTGGGGGTTCAAACGACCCTTTCACAGGGGTCACCCAATTCATAACAATAGCAAAATAATAGTGATGAAGTAGCAATGAAAATAACTTTATGGTTGGGGGCAGGGGTCGCCACCACGTGAGGAACTGTATGAAAGGGCCTTGTCATTAGGAAGGTTTAGAGGCTGTTAGAACTTTCGGTTGTTCGAAACACAAGATTCAAATGCCCCCTTTATTCCACCAGCCTGGCTCTTCACACAGAAATAAGGGCCTTGATTCCGTTCTCATGGGGTGTGGTGGCCTCTGCCCCCCTGCCCACCCCGCCTTCTCGCTCACTCCACTTCGTTGCTGGCCCCTCCCTGTCTCTCTGGAGAACAGTGGGTCGCAGTGGGGACCTGTCAGCGTGCCCTGCTCCATTGACAAGGCCTCGGAGAACTTGACTATGGGCGCATTTGGAGCAGTACATCCCAGGGAGGTGGCGGGTCCAGAGTTTGGTTCCCAGGTTTCTGACTCGTCTTTCTTGTGGAGGGTAGAAGCCCGGAGTCCTGAGGCGAAAGCCACACCTGTCTTGAGATGTCTGAACCTCTGGGCTTGAACAGATATCGCCCAAAGTCCTTATCAACCACATGCCTATTGAGATGTAGTACCTCGGTTGCCCTTTCCCACACAGTGAGGATGGTGAGGCCCAGCACACGGGGCCTGGAATGGGAGGGGGGGTAAGTTGGTGGAGGGGGGAGTGTTTCCCCTCCCTTGGGAAGACTTAGCACACGACTCAGTACAGCGTTTCTTCCTGCCCCCTCCTTTCCCAGTGACCTTCCTCCTTTCCTTCCCTTGGGTTCCAAAGGGACAAGGCTTCCAGCGATTGCCTCTGGGGAGGTGCAGAGCCCTTCCACGTCATTTGAGTGCCCTGAACTGATCATGGGGTTCCTATTTATTGATCTCAATGCAAAGGAGCTTTGATCATTGCGGAGCTACGCATGCGAGGGGCTAGCCTCGCAACATGAGTGCAGCAGCTCTCCTGCCTGCCAACTTAGAGGAATATTTGGAAGATGAGTAAAATAATGTCTTCCATATGCTAGGAAGAAGAAGATGCAGCCCCACGCACGGTGCAGTGGAAAAGCCCCCACTTCTTAACAGACTGGCCTAGGTCTGGACGTTCCCTGCTTTAGTCCTCAGTGACCTCATCAAACACAGGAGCAGAATAAAACCCCGCCGCACCTGGTGGCTGTGAGACCCGACGAGGCAGTTACTGGGGAAGGTTTTTGGCAACTGGGAGCTGCTCTGCTCATGCGCGTGTCTGTTTGTTATTTCAGAGGAGAGTGCAGGACGTCATCAGTCCGATTGTGTTCGAAGCAGCCTACAGCCTCGGCGAGCATGTGACCGGAACGGAGGAGAAGGAGCTGCCCGCCCTGATGCCAGTGCTCCGCTGGAAGAAGGGACAAAAGATCGCCCAGAAGAATCAGGTCAGAACAAAAAATCCTGTCGCTGTGAATGAGGGGGGTGGGCCAAGTGGAGACCCAAAGCCCATCTGTAGGCAAATGGACATTCCCTTATAGAAGGGTCACAAGGAAGAGACGAGGCGATCAGGGTGCAGTATAACACAGATGAATCATACAGCTTTCCTCTAGTTCTTTAATGCTTCCTGCCCCCCCCACTATCATGACCCTAATTCTACCTTACAAATCTGGCTAGGCGAGAGCATGTACACAGGTACAGATAAGATCTGGAAACACAGGGAATCCAGGACAGGTAAACACCTCAGAACCAATCATGAGAGTAGCAATACCAGGAGGGGAAGCAGAAGGTGGGAGGAGAAGGGAGGAACCAATCACAATGATTGACATGTAACCCCCCACTCAGATGAGATGGAAGAGTGCTGATGGGTGAAGCTCAGAGTGGCTGAGGGAGACCAGATTACCTCTACCCTTGGAACCAGAGACTTATTGGGACCAGTCAGGACAAAAGTGAGATGTGACACTGAAAATGAGGAGTGGTGATAGCGGACCTTAGGAAGGGAAGAGTTGACTCCCACCCTGTGCCACGCCTATGGCTTGCAGCACACAGAATGCCAAGCAGCCAGGCGTTTTCTCCTCTGAAGAACCCTCGGGAAGTTGATGACTTGTAGTTGAGTAAATGAGCGACATAGGATAGTGTAGGTCAGTGGTTCTCAGCCTTCCTAATGCCACCGCCCTTTCATACAGGTCCTCACGTGGTGGTGACTCCACCATAACATTATTTTCTTTGCTGCTTCATCACTGTCATTTTGCTACTGTTGTGTATCGTAATGTAACTATCTTATCTGCAGGATGTATTTTCATTGTTACAAATTGAACATGATTAAAGCAATAGTGATTAGAGCATTAATTAAAGAATTTACCCAGTAATTATAATTCATTAAGTGTCATTTTACCTCCAATACTGCTGCTTTCAACACAGTAGCTGCTTTTAATAGAGTAGCTGCTTTCAACACAGCAGCTGCTTTTAATAGAGTAGCTGCTTTCAACACAGCAGCTGCTTTCTACACATGTGACTGGTCCACATAAGCACATTATGGTGCCAACCCCATCACTTACACCTGTATTTGTACAGGGTGTATATGACGGGGTTGGCACAATGATGTCATCTTCATGTGGGTGGACCCACCCGGAGACGGATACAGGGGCGGGTATCTCATTCCTAAGACCATAGGAAATATGTATTTTCTGATGGTCTTAGGCGACCCTTGTGAAAGTGTCGTTCAACCCCCCCAAGGGGCCACGACCCACAGGTTGAGAACCGCTGGTGTTGGTAATCTGGTTCCCAGAGGAAAGCCTTCCTTCCAGCATTTGGAGCCTCCAGTAAGAGGGGTGGGGCTGGGGGTGGGAAGGGAGCTGGTGGTGTCATAGTTGCGAATTATACTGCGATCCTCAAGCTATGCCATTGGAAACCGCCAGCCGCTCCACAAGAGAAAGACGGGGCTTTCTACTTCCTAAAGAGTTGTGTTCTTGGAAACTCCCGGGAGTCCTACCCTGCCTGCAGGGCTTCTATGCATCAACAGGGACTCAATGGCCCGGAGTACAAAGGTGCTCTGTTGCCTACCACCCACCCAAACACATCCACATATTTCCTAATCTGCCTCTTCCCTCATTCGTACATACAAGTGGACAGTCCCAGAAACCTGTGTTTTGAAGGAAAATGCGGTGCATGAAAGAGAAAGACCAAGATAAAGTAACAGAATGATAACTCAGAAGGAAAAGTGATATTTCAGGGAGATAGAAGAGAAAAAAACATCTTCCATCCGTTAGAAAATTGTTTGTTCTTAGACTGAAGACTCCTAACATTAAGAAAGAGGTTCTTAAAAATTAAGGGTATGGTTACTGAGTCCAGTGGAAGAATTCAAAGATAAGGCTAAGAAATCTAGTGAGGAGTGTGGAAGGACAGAGACAAGTGAAAAGAACAGAGAGCCAAAGGATCGATCTAAGGTACCACCTCCAAATAAGAGCAATACCAGAAGAGAAGCAGGGGAGGGAATTGTAAGAGATGTAATAGGAGAAAATGTCCCTGTTTGTAAGAGAGAGAACTGTTTGCAGTTATAAAGTCTCCCTCATTTTGTCATCAAGTCAATGATGACTCATAGTAACGCCCTGTGGGTTTCCAAGATTGTAACTGTTTATGGGAGTAGAAAGCCCAGTCTTTCTCCTGCAGAGCTGCTGGTGGTTTCGAACTGCTGACCATGGGGATCGCAGCCCAACTGGTAACCTTACATCACCAGTGTTTCTAATGTTCAGTTATAAGGGCCCATCAGCTCACAAGCAGAATAATTCTGAAAGATCTTGAAATGTCCATGCTCCAAAGACTAAAGGAAAATTCCCAGTTGTCCTAGAAAACTCACTTGAGCTCATTATGGAATAAGAGACTGCGTAGCCCACTAACTTCCCACCATGGAGATTAGGAACAAGATGGTATGTAATAGGGTTCCAAAAGGTCTTGTTGAATGTATGTACCGTATATACTCGTGTATAAGCAAAGTTTTCTAGCACATTTTTATGCAATTTGTGTGATAAAATTAGGTCCTGCAGTTAATATTTGGGTTTGCCTATACTCGAGTATATATGGTAATTTTGAAATTGGGATTTTATTGAGGTTAAGTATGAGGTTGAAATGTGATATGTTTCTTTTTAACTTTGGGATATTTTCTTCTAGTACATCTCTTGTCATTTCCTCTTGTAACGTCAGTTTTTCAGAAAAACTAGGACTCACAGTTTACTGCCCTAGTAACCTCCCAAGAAATTTACCTGAGATGCAATTTCTGATAAAACAAGACTGGCAGCAATAAAGAGTGCAGTGTGATGTAGGAGAAACTGTGGAACTGACCCTCTAAACTCCAGTGTCAAGAAGTTCCAGGATCACAACTGCAGCAGGCGAGAAAAAAACGGATCCAACTGAGAACAGAAGATCAATGAGTAAGAAAAATGAAGTTAAGCAACTGGTGAATGAGTAGAAACTGAAAAAATACATAGGATACTGTGCAAACTTAATGCATTTTTTTCTGTGTGTGCAAAAAGAAAGGCAATCAAAAACTCCAGGAAAAATAGAAATATGTTCAATGTGTCATGTTTTACATGTAAAAGAAAACACAGTGGGATTGGATGAGTCTAAGGAAGTCGTGTTTATATGACCTTAGTCAAAGGAACATTCTCCCTGAAAGAGAAGAAGTTGAGCATTCTGGAATTTTAACTCTGGAACTGTGGAGAAGGGTACACAGTCCTGACCTCATTTAGGCGCTACTGTGACCAATAATTAGCAGCTGTGAGGATGAAAGCACAGTGCTGATTTTCAGCATTGCCAGCCAGGCCAGAACAGAGCTCTACTTAGGGTAGACTCCACATGGCATTAAATTGTACTATATGGAGGTAAAGGTAGAACTGGCAGGCGTTTTTGTGATATTTTTGTGTTTTAAATCGTTGAACCATACATATGGCTAAATTAACCAAAGGAAGAAGCTCTTTATTATTAAAATTGAGGTAGCCAACAAAAATAGTTTCTTCATGTGTAAGGCCCACACCAGCCGCATCAACATCAATGGAAACTTGATTTAAAAATACAGATTCTCAGGCTCTGCACCACACCCACTGAATCAGAAACTCTGGGAGTGGAACGGAGCAGTCTGTGTTTGAGCAAGCCCTGCAGGTGATTGTGATGCACTCCAGAACTGAGGACCATTCCGAAACTGAAACTAATGAGTTACCTGTCAAATAAAGAAATGAGGAAACCTTCATTTACTAAAAATAATATTTTACCTATCAAAATGGCACCAAGAGGAATGATTTAGGTGTCAAAATTAGGATTGAGAAGGGGCCACACCTAAGTGAGATTAAGTCTCCTGTATCCTGGCAGGAATTCAGCAGATAACGTCTAACTCTGCTACACTAAGGAGTAGCAGCATTGGCATGCGTGTAGGGATATGGAAGCAATCAGAGAGAGAAACGTAAGCAGGCATGGGGAAGCACGGTTGCCCTGCAGAACAGAGCACAGTGTGGGGAGTTGTACAGCAGGGGGCTATTATTTTTTTAACCATGTGATTACTGTGGTTGAAATTAAAATAAAAGGAAAATATTGCTCTTAGATTGCACAGATTTTCCAGGAGCCTGAGAAAAAAATCCGGGAGAGTGGTCTTTGCTTATCTCCTTTTCCTGATTTGGGGGCTAGGGGATGGGAGAGAGAATTTAACGATCGTCCCCCACGTGTCTTCCAGATGTTGGCTCAGTTTGCAGGAAAGCAAGACTGAGAGTTCAGGCTGCGCCAGGGAGCAGAGCAGACGGCTGACCCGTGTGTACACACAATAGTTCCACCAAGAGCAGCTCACTTCTTTCACAGGGGGAGAGGGACTCTTTAGGTCCCTTTAAGTCATGTTGCCGAGTAACCTTAGGATTGAACCCTTTGAAATGCCTTTAGCTCTTCAACAAAAAGACACCGGGGCTACCCATATTGGTGCACAGGATTGTGAAGGGATTGTGCCAAATCCCAGTGCAGTGGTCTGGCTCCAGAATAAATAGTCTAGCTATCAAACTCACTGCCATCAAGTCAGTGCCGACTCATAGTCACCCTGTAGGACCAGGTAGAAGGGCCGCGGTGAGATGCTGAGGCGGTTTCTCTTTACGAGAGTAGAAAGCCTCTCTCCCAAGGAGCACCTGGTGGTTTTAAACTCATAGCCCACTGTGCCACAGAAGTGCACCTCCCCCGGAGGCTGGCTGAGAGCATGTGCAGTACAGGCTTAGTGACGAAGCTTACACAGGAACCGGAGGGTGTCAGGGGCGGGCTGGAGGCTGTGTGAAGACCAGTCTTGGGAGGTGAGTTTGGGTGTTAGGCTCTGAGTGAAGGATGATGTTGCCACCCACACTGAGGAAGATTGGGATTGTTGGGTCCCCTGGGATGACAGCCCTAACACTATAGGCCTCTGTAGCACCCGGACTCCTCTAGCTGGGTGAGCTTACATCTCCCAGTGAAGATTTAAGGAAAGTGGAGACCTACTTACCTCTTCTCGGGGGATTTTTGAATGAATGGGTACATACAAAGGACCTTCAGAAAGCTCCTGGGAATGTTCAGCGATCTTTCAATGCTATCTGTCTATGAACTTTTGAATCCCCTCATGCAAACACACGTGCACACATAGTCTATATGTTGTGGTTGAATGCCAATTCTGACTCATGGTGACTAAAACCGTGCTGGAGGGTCCACGGCTGGAGGGAGCAGATTTCTAGATGTTCCCACCTGAGAGAGACTTGGTAGGTTCTGGCTGAGAACCCTTGTCCTTTGTGTGACCACAGGCAAAACGTTCCTGTGGAGAGAGGCTGGTGAGACCTCCTCTCACTGACTTCACCCGTGGCAGCAGTCAGGCCCAACCCCTGGAGAAGGGCATCATGCTTGGCAAACTAGAGGATGAACAAGGTGGATTTGCACAGTGCCTATAACCGTGCAGGGCTCAAACTGCAGTGATTGTGAGCCTGTGCAGGACAGGGCGGTGTTTCATTCTGTTATACTTGAGGTCACTCGGAGTCCGATCAAGTTCAGTATCTGCTCAGATGTCACTTCAGCGAGCCACTCCTCAACTCTGCTCTAATTCCTGACTTAGCCGCTTGTTGGATTCCTTCATCACACCCATCCCTGTTTGTTAACCTTTTGTCGAGTGGCTTTTCTGTCGACCTCAGCAGAATGGACAATCAATGAGAGAAGAGTTCAGTTTGTCTTATTGGCTCTTGGTCCCATGTTATGCCTGCCTGGTCCACAGTGGCTTCTCGGTCATATATCTGAGTTGAAAGAGTCCTTCTGAAGGGACACAAGCCTAGGTTGTCCTGCATCCTATCAGAACCTCATCCCTTAGCCAGCAAAGCTGACTCGTGAAATGGAGCAGGCTTTGCTAGCTCCCTGAGAATTCCTTGTGGCAGGCGAGCCTGGCTTGTGATTTAGGGCGGCTTCCCTACACTAGCATGTTGGTGCATGTGCGTGTAAGCTGATTATTGGAAACCCAATTTGGTGGAAATACTGCTGGAGAAAGAAGTTAACGGTTACGTTGAGACTACTGCTCACTTTGCCACCTTTTAGGGAAAAAGTAGACCCTTTAAGACTCATTTTCAACTGTGTTCTGCCCATAGCTTTGGGGCCCCTTGAGCAGGAAATTGTTGCTCTCCGCCCCTCCTACTCCCAAGACCCTTCAGTACTCTGCTCGCAGGAGCATTTGCAGGACAGAGCTCCGTGACTGTACGTGAAGCCCACCACTGTTTGTACAGCCTGGCCATTAGGTAATGCTTTTCCAGCCGAGGGGCCCAGCTGGCTTCGGCTGCGGTTAGTGACAGCTACCAGCTTTGTTTTCCTGGTCGTGCATAAGCGTCTCTGCAGAGGGGGTGGAAGGCCGAGGGGCTGCGAGGCCAGAGGAGGAGTGGGAACGGAACTCAGCCTGCCAGAGCCCCACAGGTTTTCTCGGTCAAGGCGGGGATTCCACATTGTGCGCCTGGATCCTGGGAGTGTTGGTCCCAGTGGAGTGGGGGAGGGTTGAGGAGATCCCACCCCAGCCCTATTTCAACCCTCCTCCTGTATTGTTCTAGGGAAGAAAGATGAGGCTTTCCAGACATCTGGGAAATCCAAAGAGGCAGCTCTGCCCTGCCCTGTAGGGTTGCGATGAGTCGGGTGGACTACTGGCAGGGAGCGTGAGCGCGTTTATACTCTTTTGCCACGAGCTTTTGTGTAAGGGTCTTGTCAGAAAGGACATTGTGGTGAAATGTGTGTGAAAGCGGTCGGGGTTCAAGTTGCCGTTGTGAGCTGCTGGGGAGCCGTCTCCTGACTCGCGGCTACTCGCGGTGTCCAGCGCCATCTGACCCTTGAGATGCATTGGGTTCTTCAGGCGCTGGTCTTGGGATGTAGCGTGTCCGGCTGTCCTTCCTGCCTCATCTTGGTGTGGAAGCCCGCGGAAATGTTCATCACAGCACATCGGCTTCCACGGGCAGACAGGGAGCGGCTGTGCTTGGGGTACAGCAGGTGGGGACCAACCCGCATCTCCCACGTGGAAGGCAGGAGTCCTACCCCTGAGCCACCCCTCCCCGCTGACTTTTGAGAACAAAAAAACTCCGTTTCCTCATAGTCCAGAGCTGGGGAAATCTGGCTATGTCGCGTGGCTCAAGCCTCCCCCTGAAAACAAAGGGACATCAGTGTCTCCTAATCCCAGATTGATCCGTCACACCTGTCACATTTCCACTTTCGTGCGACACGTGATCCTTGTGATGGATCAGAAAGTTGTTGTATCGTCCTCCCCAACTTTTTTTTTTTAAGGAAAATCACAATGGTTTTCCCCCAGGTCCTCCAGTCCAGCGGGCTTGCGTCTGTAAGATCCCACTGTATGGAACATGTCGCCTGCAGGCATGTGGGCTGGAATATGGTGCGGCTATGTGAATAAGGAAACTCGTGGGTGCTGGTCTCGGGCTAGGAAAGAAAAGTACCGGTAGGATCTCGGAATCTTCTGAGGTTATTTACGAAACCCAATGCAAAGATGGTTGCTAGTTGAAGTCATCCTGGCTCTACTGAGGGGCTGTCCTTGCGGATGGGTGTGGAGAAGCCCACCGGCCTGGAAAAACACTCGAGGTGCCTTACCCTCTCCAGTTTTCAGTCCATCTTCTGCGCGCCCATAGCTCACCTGTGTCTGGCAGAGCCGCTGTTACAAAGACAGGCGTGCTTCCAGCACTTGGACGGCACCAGCCCCGTTATTTGGGCTTTTTCTTTCTGCTTCCTGCTTGTGACTGACTAACAGCAAGGGAAATAAATACACCGTTGGAGTGTAGCGAACACAGGATTCCAGGAGGCAGTCGCCTCAGAAGAGAGTTTTTCACCAATATTAAAAGTTAGGGGTCATAAAATCAAAAGAAGAAGAAGAGGAAGAAGAAGACCCCAAACTCCTCAACTTCCATCAAGAGAATTCCTAATTATAGTGACCCAACAGGACAGACTGGAATTGCCTCTGTAGGTTTCTGAGACTGTAATTCTTTATGGGGGTAGATAGACTCATCTTTCTCCTGAGGTGGTTTTGAACTGCTGACCTTGTAGGTAGCAGTCCAACCATGAACCCATGAGCCTACCAGGGTTCCACAGGAGGTGCAGAGAGCCCTGAGCTATGATCTGTCACAGCAAATGTGTAAAAGGCACTGGGGGGCAGTCCCGAGGTCAGAGCGGGTGCCTGCTGGGCCAGGACTACTCTGGCAGCCTCAGCCTCCTGCTCACTTCTGCAGAGGGGCTGAAATGGGTGACCTGAGCCATGCCGAGCCGTGGAGTTAACCTTGGACATCCAAAGTCAGAGTTTAACACTTTAGGTTTCTCACAGAGGACTGAACAAAACTGGGGCCGTGTTTGTGCCGAGAGGGAGACCAACAGAGCCATTTTTCCTCCCCCGATTCAAACTGTGAAAAGAAGTTCATGCAGATCCTGGATGAGGGGGGTTTTCAGCTTCACGTTCACAGAGCCCTTGTCTTTCATGTCACCCTGTGAGTGGGAGACTTCTGAAAGTAGCAATGGCCCCGTAACCAGAGTTGAGACACCAGACTCCAAGCCCTCTTCCTCCTTGTCCAAGAGTCACTTGGACAACAGACTAAAGAGCTGAGCATCCCAGGGACCCACCCTGCGCTCTCATAATGCTCTCAAAACACTGGGGACAGTGTTTGGTAAAAAGAGCACACTGCTGCAATGAAGCTGAGAGGTCGAGGCCCGTGAAGGCTGTGTTAGGTGCCGGTGAGCTGCACAGGGCTGGGGCTTTGGGATACGGTGTGGACTGTGCCCCTCGACCATCCAGGCAGAATGCTGCCACTGGGCCACAGAGCTTCAGGAAAGTCACGCTGCACATCCGGAGACTTCTCACTCCTGTTAGCTTCCCTCTAATCAGTGTTTCATCCAGGTTAACCCTTGTGTTTTAAAAATAAGCAAATATCCATAAGTCAAAGAAACTGACCCTCCTCTGAATGCAATATGGCTGGAATAGGCAAAGAAACTTACTATTTCATATGAGACCAGGGAAGAATATTATTTTCCATTTCAGATTTGGATCTGCAAACTGGGAGCCCCACTATCTAAGAGCCCTGGGTGACTTCCTCTCTGAAGAAGAGCTATCCTTGAATTACATCGTCCCAAGGCCAAAAAATCAAATGTCGTGTTGCATCGGGCAAACCTGCTACACAAGACCTCTCTACAGTGTTACAGAGCCAGGACGCAACTCTGGGGACCACAGTGCTCCTGACACAGCCGTGGTATTGCTAATCTCCTACAAGTGTGAAGGTTAGCTAGTGAGTACGGGCGGCTGAAGAAGAATCGGTGCCCTTTAATTACAGTGTGGGGGAAGAAATGTCAAAGTACTGTGGGATGCCAGAAGAACAACCAAATCCGTGTTGGAAGAAGCAGCACCAGAAAGTTCCTTAGAAACAATTATGGCAAGCCACGTGTTCTTTGGACATGCGAATCCGGAGACGCCAGCCCCTGGAGAAGGACATCATGCTTGGTCAATCAGAGGGGCAGAGGAGAGGGAGGCCTTCCGTGTGCTGCAGCGACACAGCAGTGACAGCAATGGGTTCAAGGCTAACGGCTGGAGGAAGGCACAGGACCCGGCACTGTTTCCGTCTGTTGTCCCCGGGGTTGCCGTGAGAGAGCACTGACTTCACAGCCCCTCATCACAGCAGAGGTCACTCTGACCTTGGTGGCCGTGGCATTGTGAGGGAGCACAGTCCACCCGAGCCTCTGGACTCTGGCTCAGAGCAATGTGCAACTTGGGCTGGGTCAATGTGATAGTTTCTTCCAGCCGGCAGGGAAAGACCGACCTACCGACCGACCAACCAAACAACCAACCAACAGCCAAATATCCTAGAATGGAGGTCACCCCAGGGCTAGAGCTGATCTGCCACCCATTGAACACAGCCGCACCCATGCCTCTATGTCTTGTCGATGGCTTCTTTCACGCCACAGCAGCACAGTTGTGGTAGAGATGCCGTGGCCCACAAAGCCTAAACAATTTACTCTCTGGCCCTTTAGAGATCATGAAAAAGAAAAAGATGTCAGCCCTCTTCTAAAAGAAGTAGATGGAGGACTTGGGGAGCAGCTGATAGAAGGATCCTGTATGTTCCAGGGAGATTTAAAGGTGAGGACTGTGGCAGTCCCCTAATCTGGTGTCAATTTAAGGATTAAGAGTGTAGGGGTGGAGTCTAGGCTGTCAGTCTGGAGATAGCCAATGAGACTTCTGTGTGGGTATGGCCTTCTGAGAATTCTGGGAAATCTGGGACTTCCTCCTTGGAGGCGGAAGACAACTCTCTCTCTCTGCTACTCCCTGGGAGACATGGCAGAAGACAAGCCACATGGATGCAACCAGACCTCGGAAGCAGGAGAAGCCACAGAGAGATCCCTGACAACGCTGAGATGCTTACAACGCCACTGGACCCGCCAAAGACTTTCCACCCACTGGCTTGCGATCATCCTGCATTTGGCATCATTGCATGTGCTTTGTGAGTCTGAAGAGGTCTTTGTAGATTGGTATCAGACAGATGAGCTAATTCAGACATAAGGACTTGATCTGGACTGGGCTGGGATGTTTTCTCAATGTCCAATTGCTCTTGTATACAAACCTCTCCCATATATACATATGTGTGTCCCTGGATTTGTTTCTCTAGTCTACCCAGACTAACACAAGGACCAAGGTGAGGGACACCATCTTGCAAATGCTGTCTGGGAGGCTGCGGCTGCGGCTGCCCTGGGTGTCTAAGCCTGAATCCCGAGGGAGGAAATAATTGTCTTCAAAGAGAACACTTTGTCTTCCCGTTAACCAGAGAGAAGTCAGACACAATGGCTTCTTGGATTTCTTTCCATTTCCGGAAAGGTGTCTTCCAGGCCATTCAGTTGATGGGACTTGTGCCAACTTGCAAGCAGGGGGGTGGGGGTGGGGGTGTCGACGCTGGAGGACAGTGGGAGAGACGGCTTCCAAGCGGGCCTCAGAGTTGTCTGATGTCAGGCAGCCAAGCTTGTGTTTGCCCGGAGCACTGGGAGGATGTGGGTACAGCAGGCAGGGAAATTTTCAGAGGCACAGGTTGGAGCTGCTGGTATGGTTTCCTGAGAAGCCAATCAGGGAGTTGGCCCCTGGGCTCCGGGAAGAACCTGCCCTCTTTGTACTTTGTAGGGGAAGCAGTTTGTACTTGCTCTTGGCACCTCTGTTTCCACCTGCCATTCTGTGGC
This sequence comes from Tenrec ecaudatus, assembly GCF_050624435.1. NCBI lineage: Eukaryota > Metazoa > Chordata > Mammalia > Afrosoricida > Tenrecidae > Tenrec > Tenrec ecaudatus. The sequence goes on along the minus strand of NC_134533.1, from coordinate 172,553,459 downwards.
TTCACGCTGCCCACCTGCCTTTTCCAGAGAGATTTTTTTTCCCTAGTTCCTTAGGAAAAAGATGACCATTTACCCAGAGAGACTAGTCCAGGACCAGAGCACGGGCCTCTGAGTTTCAACCTCAGCCTCTCCCAGGCATAGGCTGAGTCTCCTGATCCCTTGATGTCTTGCTTTTTTATCTGAAAACAACTGCATTTCCAGCTTGGGAAGGACCTTGATTGAGTCATGGCTTGGAATATACAACCTACTCTGATTTGTTAGCATTGCCAAGTTGGGGGAAGGCTGTCCGGCTGGTGGAATATTCCCTAACATATCTCTGTGGAACAAATCACCCCAAAACTCAGTGGGGCTGGGGTGGGGGGTCCACTTGGAGAGGGCGTCCTTCTTCAGCGTGCAAGTTGATGCTGGCTCTCAGTGCGGCCCCCCCAAGCCCCATCCTGTGTGGCCTCCCTCACAGCACAGCGGCTGCGTGCCAAGAACAACGGTCCCAAAAGAGCTAGGAGGAAACGGAATTGCTGTTCATGCCCTGGACTCCGAGATCACCAAATGTCACGTCTGCCCCACGTCCAGATTCCAGGGTGGGGCCACATCCATCACATTGAAAAGAGTGCTCCGGGAGATGTTGAATTTCTCTGGGGAGAATACGGTCTGTCACACGGAGTTCAATTCCTGCTGCCCCTGCCTCCACCCTCCCGGTATCGCCACTCTCACCACTGGTCCTGAAGGAATTATCTGTCCTGGATTCCCTGTGTTTCCAGTTCCTATCTGTACCAGTGTACAGCCTCTGGTCTAGCCAGATTTATAAGGTAGAATTGAGATCATGATAGTGGGGGTGGGGGAAGGAAACATTTAAGAACTAGAGGAAAGTTGTATGTTTCCTCATTGCTTCACTGCACCCTGACTGGCTCATCTCCCCCCTGCGACTCTTCTGTAAGGGGATGTCCAGTTGCACACAGATGGGCTTTGGGTCCCCAATCTGTACCGCCCCTCATTCACAATGATAGGATTTTTTTTCCTCTTGATGCTTGAAACCTGATCCCTTCAACACCTCGTGATCGCACAGGCTGGAGTGCTTCTTCCATGTGGGCTTTGCTGCTTCTGAGATAGATGGTCGCTTGTTTACCTTCAAGCCTTCAAGACCCCAGATGTTATATCTTTTGATAGCCGGGCACTATCAGCTTTTTTTCACATCTGCTTATGCACCCTTTTGTCTTCAGCAATAATGTGGGGAAGGTGAGCGTCATGGAATGTCAATTTAATAGAACAAAGTGTTCTTATGTTGAGGGAGTACTTGAGTGGAGGCTCAATGTCCATCTGCTACCTTAATACTAAATGTATACATTTATGCACATAGATCTATTTCCCCATCATCTTTCAACTTTAACATAAATGAGGACGAGTGCTGGTGTTCGCTCCGACCCGCCGTATTTGTCTCTCAACTAGCACGCAGGTGCAGACCGCCTTTTAGTACAAGGGCTACAACCGGAAAAGTATCATGACTGCAAACCCCCCACCCCTGTCCTGTCCCTTAATTCTGCATAGCACATGATCAGCAACTGGATGCCTGAGGACGGCAGAAATTTGTTTTCTCCCAGAGAGAGAGCCCCGAGTCTGAAATGAAAGCACTGGGAGGGCTGGGCTCCCTTTGAAAGCGCTAGAAAGGCATCCTTCCAGGCTTCTTTCAGCTTCTGGCCCTCCTTGGGGCTCCTTGGTTTGTAGCTGCATCGCTCCAGTCTCTGCCTCTGCCTTCATGTGACCACCTTTAAAATGTGACCATCCCTGGGTCTTCAATGGGGTCTTCTGATTGGCCCACCTCATCCCGCAGGACCTCACCTGAATGCACTGAATTGCATTTGCAAAGACCCTACTTCCCAATAAGGTCACATTTTGAGATTCTGGGTGGACGTGGGTTTGGAGGTGGGGGGTGCAGTAGTGGGGGGAGGGGAGGGTGGAGAGGCATTATTCAACGCCCCAGTACAGTCATGGTGATTTTCACTTTCGTTTTACAAATGAGGAAACTGAGTCTTGGAGAGAAGGAAAGTCCCTGTTCTTAATATGACCCAATTAAACTAGGGCTGGACTTTATATTGTCCCCTTTCTACGCTTAGTTGCTCTATCTTCTCACTATAGTTTGTACTAACTGGAGCTGATCCCTTGGAAGACTGGAGAAGAATCTTTCCTCGCTTCTCCCACCTTCTAGCAGTTGTGTCTGTGTGTGTTCACATATATCTATACGAGTATGTATGTATGTACACATATGCATATACATGCATATGCATATTTGAGAGCTTACTGTTGGACTGATTCTGACTTAAAGCGACCGAGAAATCAGAGAACTTCCCCACAGGGTTTCCAAGGCAATTCATCTTTACAGACGCGGACTGCCCCACTTTTCTCCTGCAGAAAGATCAATGGGCTTGAACCACCAACCTTGGGGTCTTTTGGCTAGCAAGAGATCGTATTAATCACTACCACCACCAGCCCCCTCAGGTATCCAAATCCAATTACAGCAATACCAGAGTCAGTACTCTTGGATAGAAATTCAGCAGCACTAGAGAACTTAAAAGCTGGATCAGCCAGTTTCAGAGGCAGGAAGGCTACAAGGGAAAGACAGACCAAAGGAAATGAACTTTTACAAAAGCAACTGGTTCCATATCAGGGGGCTTTGTGCTTGCATGTAGTGGAGGGACAGGCGCATGAGGGACATGATGGATGGAAGTCTGATTTTAATGGGCAGTGTGCTACATTGACCCTAAGATGAAGCTTCCATCATTGAGCTCCCCCTTTTCAGTGGTCACCCCATCTCTCATAGCACTCTGGTCTTTCATTGTGAGCGGCTAAGTGCCGTCTTAGATGGCAGACACAGAAGTGAACAGGACTGGTATAATCCCTGCCCTTCCGGAGCATAACAGGAAATGGATTGTAGACGTGGTTAATCAGATCAGGATTTCCCCCCCCCCCCAGTAGTTTTGCTGAGATTTAGTTCAAATATCATACACTCTCATAGTTCAGTCGTTTTTGAAAAAAGTTAATATTCATCACCACATCAGTTCTAGTGCATCCTCTCCACTCCTGTATTCATTATTTGCTCCCCAATTCCCCTCAGCATCCTTGCCCCTCTCCACCCCTAATAAACAATGACACTAATTATTGTCTCCCTTATGTGCTTCATAACTGGGACACATACAGGAAAAAAGGAAGAAAATAAGTCAGAGAGGAAGCCTCTGTTGAGAAATAAGCAAGAAATATTTAAACCTGGAACAAATGCAGGATGGGTTGAGAGGGAGATCAGATGATGAGGTACTTGTTATACCGTCGTTCTATCTACCACAATCAAGCTCACAATATTCTCTGTCCTATAGCCAGGGTCAGAGGGGATCTTCCAGAGGTACGACCGTGTAGGTACTCTGTAGATGGATTGGGGGCTCCCCTGCCCTCCATATCCTTCTACTAACTGGGAGAATGGAATTGATGGGCTTTGCATTCAAGTAAGGAGAGATGCATGCACATGCCTGCAACACCCGAGTCTGCCCTCGGGTTCCCAGGGTCCCATGCACACTGCCCACCAGAAGGAAGGGCGTCCCCTGCATCTGGCAGAAGGTAGATGCCAGTACGAAATGGGCAGCCACACGATGGACCCAGAAGATTGAAACCAGAGAAAAGCAGGCCCAGGGTAACAGATGTGGGTAGTTTTTGAATCACAAAGGCCAAGAAAATGAGGAACCAAATTGCAAAGCCTGAAAGCTGAGCGGCTTCCAAGGGAGGGCAGCTCCACGGAGAGCTTCCCTCAAGAATAGAATGGCTGCAAAGGCTCCAGCAATGCAGGCGACACCCTGGGCAAGAAGGCCGTGCCCAGAAAACACCTGTACGAAGGCCCTGGGCAAGAAGACAAAAGCCACTGTTAAAGAAATAATAGTTTCTTTGGATACGTTGCCAGGGTGAGATGAAGAGCTTACAGCAGGGCCGAAGCTTGCCAAGGGACTCAGTTTTCTGTGCTTGTTGAATGGTGCGAGAACATGAGCAGAGGAAGCTGGGGCTGGGGACATGCAGGGATTGCCTTGGAGGGTGTGCTGATGTGGGATGTTGGGAAGCCAGTCTGAGATGAGGCAAGCACGAGGTAGGAGGAGGAGGAGGACAGGGTCGGCTCTCCTCCACCTGCTTGACACCTGATGAATTCAGGTCACATCCGTGTCTTCTGTTTTCACCCGCCTCCACCCCGAGGGCTCTGTGGCCACCACCTGCCTGTGAAACACGAAAGGCTAACACCTGTGAAGCCATCATCCAGGATGGGGCTGGGTTGGGTGGCCTGAAGCTCGCACCATCAGAGAGGAGGGTTCTTTTCATGAAAAAAAAAAAAAAGAGTACAATGGTCAATGCCGAGTTAAGTACCAGATCTGGACCGAGGCCATGTCAGTGAGGGGGCCTCACGGTTAGGTTTCCTTCGTCTTGTGGGAGAGCCCAACTGAGGTAGACTTTCTAAAACGCATAATGCCTTCCTTTCATGTCTCCTGAAGCTTTCACGCAGCCCCGCGCCCACTTCCTCCTGTTGACTCCCTGGTAGAGATGGCATAGAGCACGCACATGTCTTATGTTGAAAAAATCTCCTGGAAAGTTGGCTCTGTCCTGGCCCCCTGGAGTGTCCAAAAGAACATGTAAATTTCCTCCTTTGTTTGCCCAAACCTCTATGTGTGTCCCCCACCCACCTACCTCCCCCCCCACCCCCAGTTAAGGAAGGGAATGTTGGCTGGGACACTTTATTCTTTGGCAATGTGGCACGGAATATGAATTTCCATAGGCAAAATTACTCTGTCTGGTTGGGTCTAGACTGTTTGTTGGCCAAGAAGTTTGCTGGAGTCCATGTTGGCACTTCCAAGAAGCCTCTTGGAATTACTCTGTGGGGCGGGAACAAATCCACCTGGAACTAGATTCTGCGGGGAGGAGGGAAAAGGCAAACCAGAGGACTGACCTCTTGTTCAATGAATCATCATTTTTAAAGGACGCCAGGCTCTTCTCTCCAAATCAAAGTGAAGTGATCAAAGCCGTCTGATACTAGCTGAGTGTCTGTCCGTCTGGAACAGAGAGAAGCCTGCCACGCACAGGTTAGAAATACTGAAGAATGAGCAAACAAGAAGAAATACTGAAGAAGTTGAGCCCAGCCTGAGGGAAGGACTGAAGCCCGACGTGCACCCAAAGAAACCGATGGCATTTCTCTAACTGTCCCTTCTTTTTCCCAGGCGGACCGCCATGGAGAGGCGCAAGCTCAGCCACGTCTCACAGCCCTCTGGGAACAGATCAGGTTTTGGCATAGGGTGGTGCTTTGGCTGTTGAGGCTCCGTCTTGGTTAGAGAAAGCTCATTGTGTCCCTACTAAATGCTGCTGTCCCAGCCAGCCACACGGACAGACACACACCCACACGGTAACAGTCTGTCGCGGTGCCTCTCAGTAACAACCCAATTGCCGTAGGCCCTTCCTTTTGTGACTAAAATTTAGACTATGGTCCTGTTGTTAAGGAAGAACGGATCTTAACTATGGATTCTCCACCACCACCCTCCCCAAGGAAGCAATTGGAAGGAAATGATTTTACTCTAGTGGAAAAAAGATTTTACTCTAGGAGATCAGGGGTCTTTCCAGTCTGAGACCATCTCAGAGACATGCTCAGATGAGCCAAGGTCAAAAGGATGCTGACCGTATCCCTTGCTTGAAAAAACGACTTGGAAAATCACTTCCTCCGGGGAAGAAAGGGGCCCAGGGGAAGGACATTCTGATGCAGAGTGACACCATGTGACAGAGTACAATGGCCTTGGGAAGGCTTTCTAGGCTCTCAAGCAGCCAATCTTTGCGTTAGGAGTCAAGCACTCAACCCATGTGCCACCAGGGCTCCTTAAGGTCCCACACTCCTGAAAGCAAGACTGCCAGTGGCCTGGGTTTCCATGGAGGCCGTGGCCCCTCCCCATGCTGGGCCGTGGCTGCTTCTAGGGCTCACAGGGCACAGAGCAAGCATGGCCTGCTCTGCAGGAGCTCAGCTGGCTGTTGGTCCAGTGCTCACCTTCCTGTTGTCTTTCTCACAGACCGTTTTTGAAAGGAATTGCCGGTCCGAGGACTGCGCGGCTGACCTGCAGCTCCGGGGTAAACTGCTGCTCTCCAGGTAAGGCAGCTCTCACAGCAAGGCATGTGTTTCTCTTGACCCTGGGTCCCCGGACCCTTGACCCAGGGTTCAGCCAAGTGGACTAAGGGTGGGGGAAGTTGAAAAATGCATGTTGGAAAAAAATTATCTAGCCATAACAAACGGGTGCTACGTGGAGACATACATCAAGGCATTATTGTTTTTATTATTGAAAAATGTACTAGTGGATCTGGAAGTGTTTCTCTCGTGCCTTTGAAGCATAGAAAGGTACACTTTGTCCTAAGACAAACCCTTGGTCAAATGCCGTTGGATGTGAATGGCACCTCCCATTGACTTAGGTGCGAATCGACTTAGAGATGGATGTAGGAGTGGAACTCATTCAGAGTAGAAGAGAGTAGCCTGGGCCACTGCCTGGGCTGCCAGAGTCTGTGGTGGATTGGTGGGGTGGTGGCATTCTAGCTTTGCTCATTGCATTGCACTAAGCCTTAGGGAAGTGCTGATATTTGACCTGGCCAGTTTCGCAAGGTGCAACCTAGTATTATGGAAAGGTTCCTTTCTTTTTCGCTACAGTCAACGGCGGCCTTTACTTGACCAAAAAGTCATGTTTCTATGGCAGGACAGGGTACTGGAGAAGGGCAGGCTGATCGGAGCCCCGTGAACAAACAGAAGTCTCTTTATTGTTTCAGGGTTTCCTCCCACAATACACGAGTCCCCCGAGGCTAAAGGTGAACCGTGCAGAGGCCTCCGTTTCCTCTTTGCCACCCTTTCATCTTAGACTTCCTGTCGGATGAAGGTTCTGGTCCTTGATCCTTTAACTACATTGCAGACAATGGCTTCCTGTTGAAACAATTCCTTCTGGGAGTTTTGTTTTTTTTAAACCTTGTGCAAAAGATTTCTTGCTATTAATCAAGAAGCGGTTATCAGGTTCTGATAGCTCTTCTCTAGAATGCCCTAGAATGTGTTTTGCATTGGAAACTATGAGGGCGAAGTTTGGGGGGAAGGAAAGAAATGTCCCGTGATAAACAAATGTCTATGTGAGAACACTCATCCTTAGGATGATAAATAATTCTATTCCTCAAAAGAAAATGAGACTAACATGCGGTATCTCTTTTTCCGTCTTCAGTTCATTAGCGAGGTGATCTGACTCCCGCTCGCATGCATAGCAGGTGTACACGCTCTTCCAAACCACTTTAGTGCTCTTTAGTGTTGCTTTCACTGAGAACAGGAGCGGGAGCTTGAAGTCGCCTGTGCTTTGCCAGCTCAGAGCATCACTCCCTGGGTGTTGGGTCTTCTGAGGTTATTGGAGGAATTCATTCTTTAAATGTTCATAAGTTATACATTTTTATAAATTATTAACCCATCCATTTTAATTCAAATAGGTCTTAAATAATAAAACATAAGGACAAAGTAGCACAAAGCATAAATATATGGATTTATTTTATCTGGAGACTGACTTGAGATATTGGAAGTTTATTCTGGATCACAGAAAACCTCCCCAAGGTTAAATATTAAGTTAGAGAAGTCCTGATGGTCTAGCTGCCCATCAGCGATGGTCACACCCATCTCTATTGCAAGGTGCTTTTCATTCATTAGAATATTAAATTATTCAATGTTTAGGGCACTTTATGGTTGAAGCTCCCCTCCTTTCCCTATCTGGACTCCCAAGACTGCTGGTAGAACCGGTTCTACTCTATGTGGAGCTGGTAATCAATAATGCTGGAACAACTGGTGTGATTGGCTATCAGCTAGCTCTTGCCACGAAAGTGATGCATAGCGACCCCCTGCGAAACACAATGGCTTCAACCAGCAATCCACCATTCTCCTGCATCTTCAGATCCCTTGAAAGTTGACTGATTTAGGTTGGATTTAGCAAGCACTTGGTGACTAGCTGGGGTCTCTGGGTTCGGCAGAAGGTATGCTAATCTGGTCTAGGCCCAGGTGGTCCACTTCAGCTCCAGTACACCCTTGTCTTTCGTTGTCCTCCTGGGACCAATGGGTAGCAGCATGAGCATGTTTTTCTCAAGGCATGCTATAGATACAAAAGAACAAGTGGAAATGGACTCTTCAGATCACTTCAGCTGCATCTTATTGGTCACAGCAGGTCACCTGGCAAAATGCCACACCACCGACCCGTAGTGGCCCTATAGGACAGAGTGAAACTGCTCCACAGGCTTTCTGAGGCTGTAAATCGTGATGGACGCAGACGGCCTCCTCTCTCTCTTGCGGAGCAGCTGGTGAGGTCTAGTTGCCCAGTGGATAGCCAATGTGACACTAGGGCACCTACCCAAAGTCAGGGGACGGGAAACTGGCCTCAAGCCCTGTAGTAGAAGGAACGTCAAAATCGCCAAGGCCATGTCTATGAACACAGCGAGGGGCAAAGAACTGACACCACTAATTCATCTAACACACCACATCCAAAGCAAGGCGGCCTTGTCATCCTCATGCTTTATGGTTTTCAGCCCTTTGTCAGCCTTAACCTGAACCTGTACGTTAATAATGAAATCACCACATTTCTCCATTAAGTAAAGTCACCAGGATAAACCTGCATTGATTCCTGGGATGCCCTCGTGCGTCTTCATCAGGTACAGCCACGTTGTTTAAGAGGGAAATGTGTGTGAAAGGATCTGTACATGACACAAGGTGCAAGTGCGTCAGTGACGGTGCCAGATGTGGTTACACGGCATCCCTCTCCAGCACATGATGCTGCTGGAGCACTTCCAGCATCTGCTCGTCTTCCTCTCGTGTTTCTGCGATAGCGAACTGTTTGGCAATTGGTATTTGGCAGTCTTGCTTGTGTGTTGTGGTCAAAGTCTTCTCTTAAATTATCTAGATCCCCTGTAAATGACAGTTTGATAGCTCCTTTGTGTGGCTGGTCTTCGGCCAGTGTATTCTGAAGCATTTAGAATCTGAGTGTGCAATTCCAGGATTGCACTTGTTGCTACACCATCTGTGTCCCAAAGGGTGTTAGAAGGCATTTTAACATGCAATGATGGCCTACATATGTCCTAAGCCCTGCCCATCCGTGAGTAAAACTCACTGCCACCGAGTCGATGCCCACTCACAGCGGCCCTTACAGGGCTGGGTCTCACTGCCCCTGTGAGTTACTGAGACTGTCACTCTTCACGGGAGTAGAAAGCCCCACTTTTTCTCACCATCGCTGGGTAGAGGTGGCAAAACAAAACAAAACAAAATGGGTAGAGTGACCGACCAGTAGAAAAAGAAAATGAACGGTTTCGGGACAACAATCTGTGTCCTACTCGATTAAGGGAACATGGCTCCTGTGGTAAGAAACTAACATGTTCATTGTTTCACATTTCTTCTGTGTCAGCCCTCTGACACCCTGGCACGTTGGCAGTATTGCCATGGGACTAGCTTCTGCAGTTAGAAAAACCCATGGAGCAGGCTTCACGTGAAGAGCGAGGTACTTCATTTCTAATTTTTTACGGGAGCCCTAGTGGTGGCAGGGTTGTGCATCGGGCTGCTAACCACCAGGTCAGCATTTCGAAACCACCAGCTGCTCCCGGGAGACCAGTCTTGAAAACCCACAGGGCAGTTCAACCCTCTGCTCCCGGGAGACCAGTCTTGAAAACCCACAGGGCAGTTCAACCCTGTCCCAGAGGGGTGCTATGAGACGGAACCGACTCTATAGCAGCGCGTGGGTTATGACTTACGTTAACAAATACGATACATAGCTTGACCGTTCCTCTTTGTTGAGGATGCTTGTCTTAGAAGAGGTTGATCTGTAAGAAGAAGATGAACGGAATCTCTCAACACACTGAAACACGGAGCTTGTTTCCCTGCAAAGAGTCGCTCGGACGTTAGCATTACTGCTGTTAGGTGCTGTCAGGTCGGATCTTGCTCATAACCACCCCGTGTGCAACCGAAGGCAACACCCCCTGCCACTCCTGTGCCATCCTCGGCGTCCTGAGGGGTGAGCCCCGTTGTGGCAACCACTGTGCCAAGCCCCCTCCCACAGGTTCCTCCACTCTACCAAGCATGATGCCCTTTTCCAGAGAGCGATGCCATGGCTGTACTTCTTCAAGACAGATGTGTCTCTTCTGGCAGTCCATGGTAAAGGTGTTCTTCACCAACAGCATGATTCAAATGTCTCTGTCTTCTCCGGTCTTCCTTGTTTGTTGTCTAGCTTCACATGCTTGTGAGAGGCCATTGCAAATACGTTGGCTTGGCCCAGGTGTTCTTCCTGTGTTGCTTTAGACATATATAATGGGGTTGCCTCTTCTTGTGTTAACCATATTTTGAGATGCAACTTGTTTAAAATGGATCAGCAACAAGTTGGAGGAAACGCCCCAAAATTGCTATTTGGAGACTCACACACTTCACGTTGTCCTTGGATGGTCCACGTGCAACAATCGTTACAGTGGCGGCAGCAACACATTGTAAAACCGCTTTCCGATACCTATGTTCTTTATTAATTTGCAGGTCTACTTCATGAATTAGACCAAAGCTGTGCCTTTGCTTTAAATGTCGGTGACAATATACAGTCTATGTGAACTTAACTGTTTATAGGTTTATCGGTCACACTGGGATGTATTAATCACTAGATTCATTGCTTGTAAATTGAGATTTAATAATTTAGGACTGGGTGGTACAAATTGGGCTGCTAAACTACAAGGTTAGCAGTTCAAAACCCCCAACCACTCTGCGTGAGCAAGACAGGGCTTTCTACTCCTGCAAAGAGTGACAGTCTCAGAGACTCACCGGAGCAAGTCTACCCGTTTCTGTAGGCTTGCCATGAGCTGGCATCGCCTGGATGGTAGTAAGTTTGGTGTGTTTTTTTGAGTTCACAAATCAATACAAACCTCGATGATAGAAAATACAGTAGCCACTCCCTCTTATAATTTTTATCACTAGCTTTGAGCCATAGAAATATACTCAGGCTACAGAAACTTGTGTGCCTACCATTCAGAGTTTTTCTACATGAGTTTCCAAGTGGTCCACTGCGGTACTTGGCACTCTTTCAATCCAATATGTTACATCATTAGAAGAGAAATTGTTCCACAAAACCGTGTCTGTATTTCTAGTATTGATGATGTCTGCAAGTGCAACGATTTCAGGTTCTAAAATAGTTTTACTCTCTACATAATTCTTAATATCACTGCAGTAAGGAATGTATGCAGAATTGTGAGCGAATTCTGTTAAATTCTTTTTAAAAAGTATTTTACTGGCGGCTTGTACAACTCTTATCACAATCCATACATACACTATTGTCTCAAGCACTTTTGTACATCTGTCGCCATCATTGTTCTCAAAGCATTTTCTTTCTACTTGAGCCCTTGGTATCAGCTCAGCTCCTCAGTTTTTCCCATCCCATCCCTCCTCCTCCCTCCCGCATGAACCCTTGATAATTTACAATTTTTTTCATGTCTTGCACTGTTTGATGTCTCCCCCACCCCATTGTCTGCCCCCTGGGAGGGGGTTATAGATAAGTCATTGTGATCAGTTCCGCCTTTCTCCCCCCACCTTCCCTTTCCCCTCCTGGTATGGCCACCTTCAATATTGGTCCCGAGGAGTTTATCTGTCCTGGATTCCCTGTGTTTCCAGCTTTTATCTGTACCCATGTATATGCTCTGGTCTAGCCAGATTTGTAAAGCAGAATTAGGGTCATGATAGTTGGGGGGAGGAAGCATTAAAGAATCAGAGGAAAGCTTTATGTTTCATCAGTGCTACATTGCACCCTGACTGGCCCATCTTCTCCCTACGACCCTTATGTGAGGAGATGTTCGATTGCTTACAGATTGGCTTTGGGTCTCCACTCCACACTAGTCCCCTAATTCACATTATGATTTTTTTCTCTGGGTCTTTTATGCCTGATACCTGCTCTCATCGACACCTTATGATCACACAGGCTGGTGCGCTTCTTCCATGTGGGCTTTGTTGTTTCTGAGCTAGATGGCTACTTGTTTATCTTCAAGCCTTTAAGACTCCAGACGTTATATCTTTTGATAGCCGGGTGCCATCAGCTTTCTTCACCATATTTGCTTATGCACCTGCTTTGTCTTCAGTGAGCGTGTCGGGAAGGTGAGCATCTCAGAGCGCCGGATTCTTAGAACAAAGCGTTCTTGTGTTGAAGGAGTACTTGAGTAGAGGCCTGCTAAATTCTTATTGCTGTTAGTAATTTCTGCATTAGCGCGTGAGCAATGATTTGCACCTACTGACTCGAATGCTCCATGGAAGATGTGTGTTCTGATCCATCACATTTTAAAAAGGAAGTTTATTTTGGAGTTGCCTGTAGGAATTTACAAATCCTTTTTACCTCCTGTAAACTTTTATTTTTGCCCTCTACTTAGTTGTTGACACTTCACTTTACCCAGTTATACAATGAATCTAACTTTTAAAGTTTGGTTCCACTATAGCGAGTGAATTTGAACAATTAAAAAGAAATGAAATCTGCAAAAGAAGTAAAATGTATCCAATAAGTTTACATTTGAATTTGAACATTGGCCAAATTTATATTTGAAAATGACTGAAGTAACAAAAGTTTGGCTTGGAACATGTCATTTTGTTCTACAGATCTAAGGTGGTGCTGTCAGGGCCACCGGCCAGGTCCATTTCATTGGACCACCACACACAGCAGAAGGCGACCCCTCCAGGTCCTGCGCCCTCCTCACACCTGCTATGATGTCTCAGGCCATTGGTGCAGCCTCGGTGGCACGCTTTTTTATTGAGGGTCTTCCTTTTTGTTCACTCATTTCTCGAATAACTGCTCAATTTTCTTACATATTTATGACTTATACATATATATGACTTCATATAAAATATTAATGTGGTATTCTGACAAACTGTTACTTTCTTGGAAGATGGATTTATAAACACACTCATTACAAAACAAAAGCATGCTTTACATGATAAATAAGTACTGAATTTTGTGTCCGGTTAAGGCACTGAATACCTTGCTTATTAGCATCGATAGAGTAACATCAGACTCTGGGTCCTGTATAACTGACAGAAAGAAAGAACTCCCACGGCAAATAAAATCTTCTTGTGAATTAAATCATATTAGTATTTCTAGTATATTTTGGATGTTTTTGTTAGAACTAAAATATTATCCATATTAGTATTATTTAAATGCAAGCTAAATTGCATCCAGGTGTATGCTAAAGCAAATTTAACAGTATAAATATTATTGTTTTGCAGAACATAGGACCTAGCTCTGACGTGACTGCTATGCAGTTAAAAAGTAACTTAGTTGTGTTTGTGGCAAAAACATCGCCAGCTCTCCTGACTGGATTTGTGGGATCAGCAGACACACATAGATATACAGGGCGGTGCTCTCAGAATAGATAGAAGACATGCGATCTATTAATATTAGTCATCTTTGTCCAATAACCATTCCTGTTGGTTGCATATCAGGTGAACATAACAAGAGTTACACTCTACTTCTTAAAAAATAATATGTGCCTAAGAGATTCATTGAGATAAAGTGCCAGTTACATAGATGAAGGCCACAGGAGATATATGTTGAAGAGCTGGGGCCTCAAAGCTTTAAAAGCCTTGTGCATGGATGTCCTCATGTCCCTGGCACTTCCTCCTGCCTGCCAGTTCCCTTCCATCGTGTCAGGCACTTTCCCCTGTGTCCTGTCTGCTTGGCACCATTGGGTCTTGGCTTTGTCGGTGCCATAAGCACATGCTTACCTGGTGTGTTGGGAAATCCATCCTTGGTCCCATTTAACTCTCTTGATGATTGGCTGCTGTGTGCCACGCAGTCTTTCCTTCATTGGTCAAGCCAACCAGGACCGAGCAGCAAGCAGCAGAAATGGGCAGTATGTGATGTGGGCTCTGCTTTCTCCATGTTGCACCGTCTGGATGGGAGAAGGATCACGGACTGGATGATGGTGGCTCTACCTCCTGAGTCTAGAAAAGAGGTGGGTGGGTCATTACAGGACTATGGGGCAGCGGCCCAGAAGAGGTCTGAGGAGGAATGATGGGGTCCCAGACATTCTGGGAAGAGGGAAACCGTGAGCAGAAGTCCAGTCGTGTGGAGGGCAGGTGTCTGGAGTAAAGGGAGAACATGGTGAATGATGAGACAGGATCCATGGAGGAAGCAACCAGATTGCAATAGTGTGCAGCACATGTGCGTTTGCATCGCATCTTGAAGACGGTGACCGTACAGCATAGTTCCAGCTTGTGTGTTGGCCCCAGGAGAATGCAGGGAGGCGCACTCAGCAAGAGGGAGCGGCGGGGACGAGATGGTGTAGGGTATTTGATGCGCTATCCCAGTTTATCTTCCGTGCTGTCTTCGTAACCTTGAGTTAGCTCTTGAGTTAGCTCTTGCCTTAGCTGTGGCTCCACTGTCCTGAACGTTGATACAGGGACTGACAGAGAAAAGGCTCCTTGCATGACGGTGGGGACAGTGACGTGCAAGCAGGTGTGACTGGAAGCAGCGAAATACCCAGCAGACTGAGGAGCCTTTGTCTGGAGGGACCAGAGGAGAGGGGGAAGACATCTGGGAGTGTTTGGGTCACCCAAAAGGGCTGGGGGTCAAGCCAGGAAATCCTATCTGAGGCTGAGACTCTTGGATATTTTTATTTTTCTCTCCAGGGAGCATGCATTCTGGCTGGCCTGTTGTCTCTTAAAACATTCCACTCTTCAATTAAAAGACCATGATTTTTAATGGGCTTCAGCCTAGTTCCAAAACTCACTTTCTGAACATGTGCAGGAATAGAGATGAAGCTATTTAGTAATAAACAAATCGTGTCTATTAGACAGGACAGAAGACTACACTTGTAGAATGATGTGACTATGTTCTGTTTGTCTGAATACTCACAGCACACACCCACACCTCCTCCAAATTCACACGATTAAGACAAAGAAAAACAAAAGTAGACTGTGGCATTTGAACTGAAAATAAAAATTGAAAAGTTATGCATGCCACAGGATCCTGGGCCCTGGTAGTTCTGTCTGGTAAGTGTTGAACTGCTGGCCACAGGATTGTCTGGTGAAACGGATCACCTACTTCTGCAGAGTAAGATGAGACTATTTCACACCGTCTCAGAAACCCTTTATAGTGTCATAGGCATCGGAATCGACTCAGTGACAATAGTTTGGTTTTTTTGTTTGGTTTGTTTTTATATAGAAGATTAGAGGAGCATTTACATGCCTGCTAGCTAGCCATCTGCAGAAAGAGAAAACTTGGTAGGGAGATGGGAAAGGTACAGTGAAGTATTGGTGGCGGGAGAGCAGTTTAGTAGCCCAAGGTGATCACTGTATGGGTGTGGCTTTAGTGATGCGGTGGCACTGGAGGGGGAAGTACATTGTGAAGGACACACTCTGGGAGATCTGCAGCTTTATCATACAGAACCAGCCTTCTAGAGGAGGATCACTGTGGCTGGACAACTACTTAAAACAAATCATTGCTTCACAAAGGTAAAAGGGTACCCAGATTCATCACCTGCATACTGTAGGGCAGAGTGAAGGGGGTTTGGATTTTATGCTGGAAAAGAGAACCCTGGTTAGTGAGCTCCACGGAACCCTGGTAGCATGGGACTGCTAACCACAAGGTTGGCCATTTGAACCTACAGCCTCTCTGTGGGAGAAACACGAGGCATTCTGCTCCCTGGAAACCCACAGGGACAGTTCCACTCTGTCCCACTGGGTCGCTGTGCATTGGAATCGAGTAGATAGCAGTGAGTTGGAGACCAGGAACTGTGTTCTCTACAGAGGGCTCTGTATATGGAAGGGCACTCGAATATCTTTCACAACAGCATCTCACAACAAGTGGCTTACCTGCTGTATAACCTTGGGAACGTTGCTTAACAACTCTTTCCTCATCTGCAAAATATGGAAAATGTGAGCAAGATCTGTGTAGTCACTGTTTTGAGTACTTAATTAACTAATACAATAGCTATAATGATAGACTTGAACTTGCCAGTAATCATGGGGATGACATCAACTGGACCAGAGAGTGTTTCATTCTGTTGGACATATGGTACCATGACTCAGGGCAGTTCAATAGCATCTATCCGTCCATCCATCCATCATCCATCCATCCATCCATCCATCCATCCATCCATCCATCCATCCATCCATTCTTACATCCTTCCATCCATTCATCCACTGACTTCCAAAAGTGGTTGGCAATGTAGTAAGCATCCAGCAGAAAGGAGCTGGGAGCCCTGGTGGCATAGTGGGTCACACTTTGAGCTGCTTATGGCAGGTCAGCAGTTCAGGACCATCAGCTACTCTGAAGGGGAAGATGAGGTCTTCTGCTCCTGTACAGATAGTCTCAGAAACCCAAAGGACCAGTTCTGTTCTGTCCTGTGGGGTCCCTGTAAGTCGGAAACAACTCAATAAAATGAGGATTTGGGTTTTTTTGTTTGTTTTGGAGATAAAGGCTATTAATTTAATCAAAGAAACAACAGCAAAGGAGTAAATCATATCACGCTCTCTTTTAGTGAGGAAGACATAGAGGCTCAGGTCGGCTCGGTTACTTGTTCAACGATTCATGGAGGTGCGGGTTAGAGCCCCACATCCTGCTCGCTTCCTCCATTGTGGCCTCAGCTGCTGTCCGGTTCTGGTATCAGATGACTCAGATACAAAGTAGTAAGTCTGGAGAGCTTGTAGAAAAAGCCCTTCTTTGCGCAAAAGCCCCAATTCAGAGAGAAAGTAGATAGACCAGAAAACAATTCATTATCAAAGACGGCGGCCATCCGCCCCCACTGCCGTCCCGCACGTGCAGCCTGGCAGTCAGACACCTGTCCTGCTGTGGGCTGGCCGTTCCTGCCGTCAGCACGTTCTCTGGTGTGCTCCCGTGGACGGCCTCTGCTGCGACTGTGCGCGTCCAGCTGCATTTCAGCCATTTCCTCCAGGGCAACACGACGACTCTGCTTGTTACTGTTGTTGTTGTTCTCGTTACCGGGAAGGTGACTGGGGCCTGGTCAGAAACCTGCGAACCCTTGGCCCTTGCCAGCTCATTAGTCGTGTGGTTTATTATTATTCTTGTGTTTTCTTTCACTGTCCAGCTCTGAAGGGACAAAATATGAAAGTGGTTTATTGATTGGGAGCAACTGGGCTGTTGTAGTCACTGTTTCTGGAAGCTCTGGAGACAGGCACAGCTTGTTCAGTGGGGTGGTTTTTAAAAAGGCACAATGCTCTACTGGGCACACCTTCTTTGAATAAGAGTTGGAGACTGGCTTGCCCTTCCTCTCCCCGCTCAGAGTAGGTCTCCCTGGCTTCACGGGCTTCCTCTCCTCACGGTTCAGGAAGTCACCAGGAGGAATGGATGGGGCGGGGTGGTCTTTCTGTGGGAGTGACCCGGGGTGGTGGGCCTTAGGTACTTGCAAAGGTTCTCACCACATCTCACCTCCTGGAGGAGAGATGTGCAGGGAAACACCCTCTAGGAGTGCCCCGCTTCCACCAAGATGTGACTCGGTGCTAGTAGATTGATTATTTAATAGACTTGACTCATTCCATGAATACGCATCTCACAGATGTCTTTACGAAACACGAATGGAGCGCTGGCTGAGGGTGCTGGACTGCTCACCTCACAACCAAGGGCGCACAGAGTGGTCACTGTCAGCACTTCTTTCCGCGGAGCTCAACGATCGACGTCCGCGGAAGCAACCCCTGAGAGATCACATGGTGTCATGACATTGGACCAGTCGGCTGTAAAGTAACTCTTCCGAGTTTTAAATATCAAAGATGAAAATTAGATTGAAGAAAAATGTGACTTTGGTGGCTCAGGTATACCTAACCCAGTGGTTCTCCACCTTCCTAACGCCGCCACCCTTTCATACAGCTTCTCGTGTGGTGGTGACCCCCCCAACCATAAAATTATCTTTGTTGCTTCTTTGTCACTGTTATTTTGCTTCGGTTATAAATTGGGCGACCCCTGTGAAAGGGTCATTTGACCCCCAAAGAGGTCGCAACCACAGGTTGAGAAACGTTGACCTAACCCAAGCCACAGTCTTTTCAGTTGCCTCATGGGAGTGTGAAAGTTGGACGGGTTAAAAAGAAGAAGAATTGGTACCCTCAAATTGTGATGTTAGTGAAGAATGTTGAATATACTGTAAACCTCAGGAAGAATGAACAAATCAGTCTTTAGTAGAGACACAGCCAGAATGCTCCTTAGGCTTGAGGGTGGTGAGACGTTGGCTATCTTACTTTGAACATGTCCTCGGGAAAGACCAGTAGACAGATAAAGATGTCAGGTTGCTAAAGGCAAGCCAGCAAAAATGCTGGAGGACCTCGGTGAAGTGGATTGACACCATAGTTACCACCACGGGCTCCCATGTATTTGCAATCAGGAGGATGGCACGGGACCAGGCTACATTCTGTTCTGTTTGACATAGGGTCAGCATGAGGGGGGGTCAACTCAGTGGTCACTGACAACAGCAGTAGCTATGGAGGCCCCAGGCGTGGTGACAACAGAGAGGCAAGCTTCTGCATCCTGATGCTTTCAGTCTGCACGAGGGAACGCGGATGAACACGAATCATTCTAATTCAGCGAGATCCTTCTAGTGGGAAGAGGAAACACTTCCCTGAAAGCACAGGAGAAGCCATTGTCTGCCCGAGTTGGAGACCTTCCAGGAACAAGGCTTTGAGTGTGATTTGGAAAATGCAGCAGGAGAATGAGAGAGAGAGGAAGTACATAGAGAAGTCTACTAGTAGAGGCACACTCTGACACCAGACACCCAGGCTGTCAGTTACTACTGCGTCGCAAAGCACCAGAGGCTTCATGCCTTAAAATAACCATTGATTGAGCCCCGATTCTATTGTTTGGCTGTCCAGGCTGGGTTCAGCTATACACACCTTCTGGTCTCAGTTGAGCTCCCTCAGACACGGACAACCAGCTTCGCGTTGACTGGGCGCCCCTGTTTCTGGTGGTTGGCTGACTGGCCTCGTCGATGAGCGCAGGCACACTCGCTCAGTGCGGCAGGGGTCCAACAATGGAACACAAGTGCACACACCCCTGGTATACGCTCACGTTTGCCACCGCCTCTTGATCAAAGGAGAGTCACCACGCCATCAGAGTCGAAGTAGGGGAAAATAGGCTGTACTTCCAAACAGGAAGGGCTGCAAAGTCATACGCGAAAGAGCATGACCACAAAGAGGCTGTCACTTCGGTAAGCCTACCACAGTGGGTGACTGGAGCCTACCACGTAGGGAAACTGTAAATGGTGGAAAACACACCCGTCTAATTATTTCATGTGAGAGGTGGAGAATCTGGGACATTCATAAACCAGCTCCTGGAATGCATGGCTGCGGCCAACTCTGGGGATGGATAGATGGGTGGTGGGTGGGTGGGTGGCTCTGGTTGTGCTTGCCGTTGAGTCCACAGGGACTCACAGTGCCTCCGCGTGACAAAGTGGCTTCGCCCTCCACAGGATTGTCTTGGCCATCACCTTTCCAGAGGCAGATCTCCGGGTTTGCCTCTCGCAGAGCCTCTCAGTGGGTTGGAGCTGTCAACTGCCGATGCTACACCACGGTGGTCCCAGCGCCCCTGAGGGGACAGTTCCCTGCATTTGCAGCTACTGACAGATAGCAGTCTTCTCTGTTCTGGAAAAAAGACTCTCTGATGCCAAGATTCAGACCCCATAGCTGGAGGACAGGAGTCATCTTTGGAATGGTCAAGGGGTCTGGTGGGAGCCTGGGCAGTGTCTGCCACGCCTGCTATCTCTTAGTATCTCAGTGAATGAATTGATCCTGTCATCCAGCAGGAGCGTTAAGCCCCCTTTAAAGGCTTTTCCCCATTAACTCCTTGGGAATACTTCTGTTCCACATTGTGCTGAGCCCGGAGCATTCTGTTCCTGACGTCACTTTATTGCCCTCTTGGTTTGATCCCATGCTATTGCCTTCACTTATTTTCTCACTCTTTGAAGCAGAGCAACTTATCACTCGTATACTTCAGACAGTTGGTGGAAAAATGGAGTCGAAAGCTCATGGAAATTTCCCTTGAACTTCATGAAACCCTATTTGTCCTGAAGCATATTTGGCTTTATCACAAATCCATGAGGCCAAGTTCCGGGCAGGTGCTTTGTTCTCGTTTTCCTGAAGTTGACCCCAAAGACAGAAGGAGTGTGTCCACAGCAAGCCCCAGGCAGAGCGAGAGTGGGACCCTGACCCCTTACACCATCATCACCCCCACCACCATAGGCCCGAACGCTCTTTGCCGTTCGAAAGGGCCCTGACGCTAGCCCAGCCCAGGATGAGCACAGGTGGTGTCTGGGATGCGCCGTTGGTCATCTTACCGAGAAACTTGCGGTAGAATCAAACCCGGCGCATGTGCTCCTTGTGGCGGGCGGTTTTATGCAGGGGTGAGTTCCTCATAGGGAGTTCCAGTAAAACATGTGGAACTGTTCATTACACATTTAGGAAGCACGAGGCAGCCTGTGCTGACCTTGCTTACTGGGTGCCCTGTTCCTGTCAGGGACTGTACATTTAAAAAGAAGCCTGGAATCCGCAGGAAGGTACTGGGGGTCGTTTCTCGGCCTTTTGGCTAAGATCACGTGTAGGAAGGTGCTGGGGTTTGGCAGAAAGACAGATGCCAACCATATCTACAAGCAGAATCTTTGATGGGGTTTTTTTAAAAAGCGTTATTGTTTACTGCAGATTAGAGAGTAAGCACAGTAAGCCTCTGCTTGAACTTGCTCCTTGAGTAATTCCATGTTCTGAAGGGTCCACCAGCCACCCCAGTGTGAGGCTGGGGCCACCACCTGAGAAGTGGACTGATTTCCTTTTGTTGGACAGTTTTGAAAAATTAGGAGAACTCACTGTTAGGGGCCAACAATAACGCGCTGTGAGTTAGGCACTGGTCAGTAATTCGCACCCACCGCGGGAGAAAGATGGGGCTATCTAGTCTGCGAAGGTCTACGGTTTGGGAAACCCACTGCATGGCCGCTGTGAGTCCCAGTCAGCTGACGGTAGTGTGCTTGGGGCTTCTGCTTTCTGCAGAGGGCAGGCGTGGTTCCGTGGCAGTTTTTATCTTCCCCCTCTGGCCACTGTAACTCCCGTGCAGCCGCCGTCTATCAGTCTCAGTGCAGGGGTATTGCTACTGATTCTGGATAGGTTTCAGAACCAGCCAGCGGAAGCCCTATGGCTCGTGGAAGTCCAGTCCAGTGTGCCTGGGTGACCAACTGGACAGCTGCTAAGAACCCCAGCATGCAGAGCAGCCGGAGCCTCTCCCGGCTGAGCAGAGGCTCGTGGTGAGTTTCCAGCGCGGAGCCTGAAGGCTGGCCTGACGGAGTAGCTACAGCCTCAGAAGCGTCTGGGAAACTTGCTCATCATCGGCCTCCCGCCGGAGTGACCCAAGAAGTCTGGGTCTGCCTACCAAACTTTTTCTTGGTCATTTTTTCCTTCGTTTCCAAATATAGCCGGCCATTGGCGATCATAAGCGGATAAGCCTTTCCCTCAGGTGGAGGCGGTGATGTCTTGCTTACTGGACATGCCGCCTAAGGAAAGGACCTATCCAGAGCACGTAGCAGCTGGAGCCCTCCCCCTCCCAATTCCAGAGCGGCAGTGAGCCCCGCCAGCAGCGCCTCTGGGGAGGGTTTCTGGGTGACGGGCTGTGTTGGCTTCTTGCCTCCAATGCTGGACTCATCCATCCTGGAGCTAAACCCCTGAGATGAACAGGGGTTCTGTGTCCTGAGGAGAGTCTTCTCCAGCCCTTCCCCCCAAAGCACCCCCAGTTCCTACATTATAGTTGTTGCTTTGCACACAGCCTCTCATTAGCATCTATCTCTCCCAAGTTTGTTCTGCCGTACCTCGGAAGGCTGCCTTGCTAGCTCTCCACAGTGAAACCCCCCAGGCGGGACAGCGCTCTCTCTGCTTCGTCCCCAGTGGTCATTGCTCTCCCCATCCCCCAAGGCAGTGGTGACAGACACCCAGTCCTTTGCACAGCAGTAAGAGGGAGGCTCCCCTATAGGAAACATCTAGATTTTATGAGCCTTTGTGCCTGGCTGCATGCCAGGTGGTCTTGCTCCAAGAGTGAGGAGACTGGGTGGAGTGACAGCTGTGCAGGTGCGTCCCCAGCTGCACCAAGGGTCAAGGCCTCTGGCCTGAGAATGGTCCTTGCCGGGTGGGCGTCAACTTGCCTCGGAGGTTACACCCACCCCTGGCCCAGCCCTCAGCCAATAGCTTCCCTGCCTCCGGGGAGGCCCACACAGTGGTCCAGTTTAAGCCCCAGAAGGCTCTGTGAATCAGGCCAAGAGGAGATGTTCCCCATCCCGTGTCACAAACTTGCCTTCTTCCGGGGACACTGGTAAACTACAGAGCCCCTGTCCCAGACTCTGCTTCTAGGAAACCTGCCTCGAGATGCCATAGAGCTCAGAGCCACGTATTGTCTATCTGTCCACAGATCCCACAGGCAGGCAGGGTGGTTTTCTTTTCACACTCCGGTCTGTTTGATCAGATCTTGGTAGTGGTGGGGGGCAGGGGAGTGGGAGGTTCAGGTGGACCTACGGTTGTCTTGTGTATGGCTTGTTTCTCTGCCTTCTAAGAATTTAGAACCCATACCTGGGGAGTGGTGCAGTGGGGCCCTCTTCAGGCTGGGGAGCGGATTCTGTGTTTTGGGGGGATGGTCTCTGGGCACTTCTTTCTGGGGACGCTGTTTTTAGAGAGCACTGCTCGAACGTGAGGGGTTAAGGGATCAGGGAGGTGTCCTTGTAACAAAGTTCACTGTAAAATGCCCTTGCTTTATTCGTTGTCATGGAGTCACCCTGACGCCTGGCCAGCCTGTGGGCGTCAGTGTGGACCTGCGCTCCATAGAATTTTCAGTGGCTAAACTGTAGACTGTCGGAGCCTCCTCCTGAGTGTGTCTCAGTGGGCTCTGACTTCCAGTCTTGCAGGGAGCAGGTGAGCAGGCTGACCATCTCTACCACCTGGAGACTCTGGAAAATTGCCTTCCTTGGTGGGGACCAGCATCAGAGAGGATGTAATCTGCAGCTAGAACAATCGACTGTCTTCACCTAGAGCAGGGGGCTCCTGGTGAAGAATGTTTTCTATGGTGATGAGGTTTGAACAAGCTGGGGGGGGGATAACCCCCCAGTCAACAGTTTGTTTTTTTCAAGAAAAATATAAATATTAAAATATCTTCTGATGTGCAAGAACAATTTTCTCCTCTAAGCCAAGAGGGAGGAAGATTCTCACGCATGTACCCCATCTTCATTCTCCCGGGTTCCTCAGATTCCTAAGTCTTAGTCCTTAGGTGGACACCGATGAAGGGAGCCGGCAGCAGTTAGTGTTGTCATGGGCACCTTGCACACACGGACATCATACCTTGACTCTGGGTGCGACAATCCACCTCCCCCACATCTCACCACGGCCCTCCTGCCTCACCGGGCCAGCCCCTCGCTCGCCTTCCCTAAGGCCAGGGCTGGGGGTTGAGGTCGGGGGGTGGGGAGCAATGGTCCCTTTGGTGGTCGGTGTGCATATTGAACTCTCAAGATCCGTGAACCTGGGGAGGAAAACACCGGGTCTTTATCTTCGTTTAACTTCAAACTGAAGTTTGGCATTTTGTTCAGTTAGGAATGTGGACAACCGGCCACACGCAGTAAAGCGAGCGGGACTGTGAGTGACGTTGTCCGAGGGACCCTGCAGAGGTCTTTTCATATCCACTTGGAGTCGTCGCGGAGGCTCCACGAGTGTGCACCTGTATCCACACGTCAAATTGTCGACCTTGGTGTGTGACAAAAAGCACACGTGCTGCTCTACCACAAGTCTGTGTCCTCCTCCCTTCTCTTATCCTTCAGTGTAATTGACTCCTTCGTGTCCTCGTTTTCATTTTATGAGAAAAAGAGGGTCTGTTTACTAGGCTGCATGATATAAAAACAGGTTAAGAAGCCCTGCTCTAGAAACTTCCCTTGACTCTAGGGGAGTGGGAGAGGAGGGGAGTTTTGCTTTGCTTAAGTGATTTGACGAAACATTTCTATTGTAATCTTCAGAACTCAACTTTCATTATAAGACTTTTTTTTAAAACGTAGGATCCCTTAGAGGAAGTATTGCCCCTCCTTAGTGACCCCCACGCATGCGCTACACAGATTACGAAGTGAACCGTTGTGACGCATCTCCAGTTTTCCTTGAGTAGCGATCAGAAGTAATCACTAGAACTTTCTTCCCAGAATTAGCCTAAACCTGCCCACCATGGGTGGTCCTCGGGGTATTTGAGACACCTGTGGTATAGCTTCCAGCAGCATGGCAGACCCATCAGTGGGTGGTGGGCTGACATAACAGCTGTCACAACAGACTTGAGCTGACCAGTCATGTCAGAGGTGGCACGGGACTGGGCAGCGTCTCAGTCTTTCATGTGAGCTCGCTGCTGTGGGTCCGTGCCCCGTAAGCAGCACTCAAGCACAACAACATGTTACAAACCAACATTCCTGGTTCTTTGTCTATCAGAGACCGAGATTACTGTCAGAGTTTTGGTACGCTCAGGACAGCAAACGAGTAGAGGGATTTGGCGAGGTGGTTGGGGTGGGCGGGCATGTTGGGGGGCGGATGGGCACATCGGTGGATGCTCGTTTCAACCTTCTTGGTTGCCAGATGGGAGCAGCTACTGTTCTCCCCATGTCCTGCCTCACCTCAAAGCACAAAGGTTCAGATTGCAAGAAGGATTGCAGCTTCTGCAGGGGCTTTGTTGGTGACCATGTAGGTTCTCTGCCAGGGGCAGGGCAAGCTGTGGCCACCACAGTTACATGTCACAGGGCTGCCACAACCCGACCGGTCATGTGTAGCACAGGGTGGCACCGTGCACTGCTGGTTCAATTCATACATCGCCCCACACCGTCCCCACCACATGACATCAGACCGGGGAGCCATGCGCAGATATGTGGGGAATTTCCCTGCCCTTCCCCCAAGTATTCTTGGTCCTTAATCCAGTTGTTACAGTGAGTGGACCTGATTTGTTCCAGATGCCCTACGATTTAGTGATTCCGGAAACTGCTCCGAAAGTAAAGGCTGATGAGGATCTGAATTCCTCTGTTAGCTGAGCCCCAGCCGTGCTTTTCTCAGGTCGACAGATGGGGCAAGTGGAGGGAGCCTGGGCTATTTGGGGTGGGGGCCTGGGAGACAGGGAGGGCCCCTTGGCAGAGCTACATCTGCCTGCTCCGAAGGGGAATGACCTTTGAAGCAAATTCTGACTCTTTCACCCCCACGAGTTCTTCATTGGACCAGAGTTTGAGCCCATTCATGCACTCAGTCTGGGGGCCACCGCAGTGCATGCTTAAAAGTAAACACCAGTGTTTATCTTAATTACCTGACTGTTGCTAGGGAAACCCATCTCAGCTGGGATTCCCCTTGGCAATGGTTTTCTCTCATATTGTGAGCGCTGGCGGACCAGGTGGGTCCTTGTGAATGCAAGAGGTGGTAGAAAGACCCCTGGCTCCATGTAAGAGACTTACAGACCAGATTCAGCCTGGGAACCATCCACAACCTGTCACCTTCCATCCAGGAGCCTCCAGACCTCCAACTGGAGTCAGTCACCATGTGAACCCATTTTGCATGTTGAGATCTGATTTATAAATTTATATCAGGGAGATGTGAAATTATATGGCATAAGAATTCACTGTTGGCAAATGTGATGAAGAAAGCTGATGGTGCCTGGCTATCAAAAGCTATAGCATCTGGGGTCTTAAAGGTTTGAAGTTAAACAAGTGGCCATCTAGCTGAGAAGCAACAAAGATCACATAGAAGAAACCTGTGTGGACATGCGGTGTTGACAGGACCAGGTAACAGGCACCAGAAGACACAAAAACAAACAATAAAAACATATTGTTGAGAACAAGGGGCGTCAGAGCAGAGACCCATAACCCATCTACAGACAATGGGACATCCCCTCACAGGCCACAAGGAAGGGATGAGTTAACCAGGGCACAATATAGCACCGATGAAACAGACAGTATTCCTCTGGTTCTTTGAGGCTTCCTAACCCCCCACTTCCATGACTCCAGTCCTGCCTTTCAGTCCTGCCTTTACACCAGAGCATGTACACTGGCACAGATAAGAGCTGACAGCACATGAAATCCAAGTCAGAGAAACCCCTGAGGAACAGAAATGGGAGCAGTGATACCATGAGGGCAGGGACAAGGTGGAGGAGGAGGGGAGGAAGGAGGAACCAATTGCAATGATCAGTGCCTACACCCCACCCCCAGGGGGATGAACAACAGAAACTGATTGAAGGGAGACAGTGGATGGTGTAAGATAAAAAAAAAACAATAATAATTTATAATTTAGCAAGGGGTCACAAGGGTGGGAGGGCAGAAGGCGGGGAGGGAGCCAAAAAAAGAGGAGCTGATACCAAGGGCTCAAATAGAAAGTAAATGTTTAAAAAATGATGATGGCAACATATGTACAAATATGCTTGATATAATTGATGCATGGAACATTATAAGGACTGTAAGAGCCCCCAGTAAAATGATTAAAAAGAAAAGGATTCACTGTTGGAGAGGGTTGAAACACGCATGGGCATATAAAGTATGTTGTCTTTAAAGATAGTCCTCTGGCTTTTCCTAGGACTTGAGGATACAAACAATAGGGATGTTAACAATGAAGCAGAACGGAGTTCCCACGAGCAGTGGCTATTTGGAGTTTTAAAGTAAATTTGAACGTGGATGCACGTCCAGGTGCTGCTGGGGCTCTGGGACACACGGTATCACCATTAGCACCCAGGGACTTGACTGACGCCAGGCCAGACGACTGGGGTGAGGTGGCCAGGAAACCAGAAGCCAGAAGACAGTGTGAGCAGTGGTGAGGTGGGCACACCAGGGAAGCAGGCTGGTCCCAGATATGGCACCAGGCTTTGGAAAAGGGGAAACGGGTAAAAGGGTATGAAATTGGTGGAGTCTGGGAGTCAGGAGGAAGACCGGCACATAGGTTCGAGCCAGGGGGCGAGGGCTGAGGCAGTCAGCCAGAGAAGGACACGTATGTCCATTGCTGGATAGCCATCGGCCAGTGGTTCTCAACCTGTGGGTCACGACCCCTTTGGGGGTCAAATGACCTTTTCACGGGCTGCCTGATTCATAACAGTAGCAAAATGACAGTGATGAAGTAGCAACAAAAATAATTTTATGGTTGGGGGTCAACATGAGGAAATGCATGAAAGGGCCGCGGCATTAGGAAGGTTGAGACCACTGCCATAGGAGAAGACTAATGGGCAGAAAGAACAATTTTCATCAGTTTAGAGTTTGTGAAAATACAATTCTGTTTGACTTCTTAAATATTGTACTTTTTGATAGATTATCTTTTTTGGCTATTGCTGATTTTTAAAAAATTAGTGATTGTGTTTTCTTGGCACAAGGGGGGAAAACCCTTACATTTTTGCATGAGAACTTTATTTTTAATTGCAGTTGAGTCAGCTCCAACGCAAGGAGGCCTTATTATCAAGGGGGCTTGAGGAGTTTATGGAAGAGTGGAATTAGATAGCAGAGCTTACCCATGAACTCTTTGAAATCCCTTTGGGTAACATTGTCTGGGTCTCTGACATCCTCGTGGATATGTGAGGATTCCGTGCTTGCAATTAATTGTTGTGTGACTCTATTTCATGGCCCGGGGGTTGAGGATTGGTCCTCAATTTTGATGACCCTCCACTTTATCAAAAATATTAGCAATTTCTAGAGATTAGTCTTTTTCTGATGATGTGTCTAAAAGAGGCAAGATGGCGCCTCAGCACCCTTGCTCCTGAGTTGTGTTCCTTGTAGGGCTGGTTCGTGTGTTGTTCCAGCAGTCCATGGTGCAGCCAGCACCCTTCACCACACAATTCAAACGCGTCAGGGCTGCGACCCTCCTTTCTCACTGCCCAGCTTGGCATATGCATGTGAGACACTCGGAAGGTCATGGTGTGCGCGGTGAGGCTCACCTTAGTAATCAAATTTCCATCTCTGCTTTTTCACAGTGGAAGGAGCTCCTTAGAGGCAGATTTGCCCAATGTAATCCATTGCTTTGGTTTCTTGACTGCTTTGGTTTCTGTGGACGTTGGTTGTTGAAGAACGCAGGCCTTCATAGCTTCTGTTTCTTTGCCATGTAGCGTCATGCGTCTATTAGCCCAGCTGTGAGATTGTTTTTAATCTTCCGCGTATTCAGGCATAATCCGTATTGAAGGCGAGAGCCCTCGAATTGGAGCAGTAGGTGCTCAGAGCAGTGTTCACTTTTGGCAAGCAGGCCTGTGTCATCTGCTTACTAGAGGCTGTTAAGAGTCTTCTTCAGATCCTGATACTGGGTTTCCTGCAGAGTCCAGCTTTGGAAGCCACAATAGCTAACACCTCCAAAGGCAGGGGACTATTTCTTACCCAAATGTATCTTTATTTTATCTGGACCTCTACTTCACAAATACTATTAATCACACAAGCAAATATATAACATCGGCCTACCATATTTCATCCTCCTTGAAACACAATGTCCATGTTACACTTAATTCAGACTAGCAGCCTTTCAAGAGCACAGGCGCCCTATTTGACTAAAGTGCCGCCCACGTGGGCAGCATACACTTCAGAGTTGTCTCACCAAAATAAACAAAGGACTTGAGGTAATTACCATTTATACTTGGGTAAATGCCGAGTTTTTCAGCACATTTTTAATGCAGTTTTATGGTAAATTTAGGTGCCTCAGCTGATCTTCCGGTTAGCTTATACTGTATATACTCGAGTATATATGGTATCTATCGAATCCTGCTAGCCAGCTGTTGGGCTGCTGCGGGGTGGTGGGGGGGTTTCAAGGGTCTTAATTCACAAGTGTTTGCACTGGCTGCAGAGTAGACTCTAGCCAGAGAAAAGCCCTCCAGCAAAGATATGGGACTGTGGGCAGAGGGACTTGGACTGGTTACAATAAGCCCCCAGGGGACAGGGTGAAACCACCATCTCTCACTGCCAAGGAGTCCTCTGTGACTCATAGCGACCCTAGAGGACAGAGTAGAACTTCCCCTGTATATTTATGAGACTATAAATCCTTTTTCCCAACAGTTTTATTGGCATATCATTCATAGATGATACAATTCAATAGGTTAATCACATCAAGAACAGTTGTACGATCCTGACCACTATCAGTTTTTTCATTCTGTACTCATGGGCACTAGCTCCCCCTTTCCCCCCTGCCGCCTCTGCCTCCCCGTCCCCACCCCACCCAAGGAGCCATTCATTCAGTTACTGTCTCTAGATTCGCTGTTTCTGGATTTCATAGGCCGAAACATGTTAAAAATACACTAACAATGCTAACAAAGGAAATCAGGTCCATGAAAACCTCCACTGAAAAGAAAAAAAAATGCAAATACTAAACACTAGAACAAATGTAAATGGATCAGAAGGAAGTTCAATGGATAGCATGTTAAGTTTTAACCATACCAAGACTGAATCTCGATGGGAGTGGACAGCCTCATCTTTCCCCCATGGAGTGGCTGGTGGTTTCGAGAACGCATCGCCACTCCAACAGCAAGGTTTCAACTGTGTGTTATCTTCATTCTGGCTTCTTTTATTAACAATGGACTTGCAGTACATCTTGCACCGGGGACCAAAGATAACATGGTTACCTTCCCAGCCTAGAGATTCAAGCCCCAGCTCCTTTCCCTGCTATGCAAAGATCCATGGGCACCTAGACCCACCCGACAAATTCTTCTTACTTCCCACTAATCGTATTGCTGAGGACATCCTTTTCCTGCTCGTTCCCATGTTATTTCTGACCCACCTCCATCCCTTTGTTCATGTTTATTTTTTCCTCTGCCTGGAATGTGCTTCTCGTTGCTCTAACCCCTCATTTGCTCATCGTTCTTTAAGACAAGGCTTCATCCTGACCTCCCTCCAGGGACTGTAGTCTAAGTGATTGCTGGCCCCTGGGTTTCGCTTGTACCTTATTCGTAACTGCTGCTTTTCCACCATGGTGCCTTGGCCCCTGGGAGGCACATCACGGGGGGGAGGGGTGTTCATTTGCCAGCGTGCATTTAGGAGATGCCTCCCCGCCCCCCACCCCCTGTCCTTCATGTCTTCATCTGTTCATTTGGTGCATGTCTCTTGTAGGAAGATACCAAATAAACAATTGTTGTGTGATGGTTTTATTGGGCACTAAAAGTGGAAAAAGCTCGGATAACTGTCAGCCAGATGCCAAGAAGAGAGGCATCCCATTAGATGCCTGGAGGCATCTGGAATCATCCTGAAGGCCGCCACCAAAGTCAAGAAACACTGTCAAGGGGGAAAATAAGTATCCAATTACAGTACCTCAGCGAACTGTTATGACACCTCCCAAATGTTCCAATGCTAAGAAGACAAGCACAATTTCCTTTCTAATCTTCTGATTGTCAAGAACGTTTTATACACATTTTATGCTATTTGGTTGTATTTTTTATGTGCATTTGGAGCAATGGAAACCAGGAAAGATGCACTAGACTAGGATTAACAGGGCTGCCTGCCCCTGCCACTAGACGCTTATTGGTCTTGGGAAAGTCATTTAACTCCCGGCCTTCACTTGCAACCTGCTGACCCTGATAAACCCTTTCCAGCTGTCAAATGCCATGCCTGGTTGTGTTAGCCCTGCCCCTTTTTAAGAATGAGAAAGAGCATATATGATTTTACATTTCACCAGCTATGTATGTAAGTCAATTGTAACTTTTTTTTAAACTTGTGAATCAGGTTAAAGTTTACAGAGAAAATCCGTTTTCCAGCCAGCTGTTCATACACACTTTGTTTCATGTCATTGCTTGCATCCCCACAAGGTAGCAGCATCCCACCTCTTCCCGAGGTTCCCATCTCTATCCCTCCCTCTCCTAACTGCTCTGAACTTTGTCGTGGGTGGGTGCCCCGCTTTTCAGCCTCACTGGGTGATTACTCAAAGGTGTGCATACTTCCTTCATTCTCATTATTCCCCTTAGCGACCTGTCTGTCACTTGGCTGAAATTGGGCCATGAGTTCCATTCCAGACCAGAAGTGTGCATAAGGACCACAGTCTTACTAGTCTATCCAACTAGAAAATCTGGTCTTTTTTTCCCCCAATGATTTTGAGTTTTGTTTTACAGTTTTCTTCACTATCCAAGCAGGACCGACTGTCTGATATAATTCCCTTTTCAGCAGTTAGTAGTGGCCAAGCACCCTTCCAGTTCATTCTATCGCAGGGACATGGAGACTTAGGGTTCTCCATTGATCTGTGGGACTGATCATTTCCATGTGTTTTCAACTTTCATCCTTTGCCTTTCCTCTGGGCAGGGGCAGACTAACAGATGCACCTTTGATGGCTGCTTCTGAGCTTTGAAGACCACATCATACTCACCAACGTAGGATGTAGAACAACACTGCTTTTATGACATATCTTCAAAGGAGATTTGTGATTTGTTGAGTGCTGAATCCTCACCCAGGAAGGTGGCCCATAATGATCACAAATGTCACTTTTTATATGATTTCCAGGAATAGAAAAAAATCTGAATTGCCTATATTTGTGTGTACATATATGTTGAGTGTGCGTGTACAATCTAAGAAAAATGTTTGTGTATGAGGTTGTCATCCCAATAAATGTAGTATTCATGGTTTACCTGCCTGGTCCCCCCATGCCTCTCCCTAAGCCTGCCTGACACCACCGAATCAAGCCCTCCCTCCTTTGTACTTGTGTGGTGTTAGCCTCGCTCCCTCAGCTCAGCAGTTAGCACAGTGTTGACTTCAACATCTGCCTTACGTGTCCATCCCCTCCAGGAGACCATGCACTCTTTACGAACTGGAACTGTGTTACAATCATACCTGTATTCTTAGTGTCTAAGTCAAGAAGGTTTTTTGTTTTTTTAATGATGACTGACTGACTGGCTAAATAAATGACAGAGTATCGAAGAAGGCAGACAGGTGAAATGACTGGGTGGATTTGGCTTGTCTGTGATGTATTCATGATGCAGCTCTGCTGGTGCCATTGGATAGATATTGAATGGTTAGTGGTTCAACCCACCAGCTTCTCAAAGGGAGGAGTGGGGAGGCTATTTGTTCCTGAAAAGATTTACAGCCTCAAAAACCCTACGGGTTGCTATGAGTTGGAATCAACTCAGTGATGGTGGGGCTCCACAATGGCTCATTGGATTAGGCATTTGGACTGTTAATTACAAGATTAGTGGTTCAAATCCACCAACCACTCCAAGGAAGAAAAATGAAGCTGTCTGTTCCCATAAAGATTTGTAGTCTTGGACTGGTACAGATAGGAACTGGATGATCCCTTCAGGACCAGTAGTGAGAGTGGCAATACCAGAGGGTGGAGGGGAGGTGGAGTAGAAAGGGGGAACTGATTATAAGGATCTACATATAACCCCCTCCATGGGGAATGTACAACAGAAAAGTGGGTGAAGGGAGATGTCGGAGAGTGTAAGATATGACAATAATAATAATTTATAAATTATTAAGGGTTCATGAGGGAGGGGAAAATGAGGAGCTGATACCAAGGGCTCAGAGAGAAAGCAAATGTTTTGAGAATGATGACGGCAAGAAACGTACAAATGTGCTTGACACAATGGATGTATATATGGATTATACAATTCCCCGATAAAATGATTTTAAAAAAACAAGAACAAAATTTATAGTCTTGGAATTTCTAAGGATGAATTCTACTTGTGTTTAGGGTTACTATGACTTGGAATTGACTTGATAGCATTGGGTTGGGTTGATTATCCTGGTTGTCATTATTCCAATATAATTGTGGTTAATAAGTATAGTATCAAGACCAAAAATGATGATAGAACAGTCAGTTTTTAATACAAATATAATTGACCTGCTTACATTCCTGCTAATAGAAAAATAAAATGAAATTGTTACATAGTAATTACAGGCAAACTTTAAAAAAATCAAGTCATAGTTTATATAGTAAGACTTCAGGAGCCCGGTGGTCACTGGGAGTTGGGAACCGGTGGCCGCCGCTACTTAGGCCACGTGGATTCTTGCGCGCGTGAAAAGACTTCAGGAAACTCTAAAATGATTCACTAGAAAATTAATCAGGCTGATCATTTAGGTGCTGTAGCTTCATGCTTTAACATCTTCACAAGACATCTCGCCTGTATAAAATTGTTTCTAAGATGGTGGGGAAAGTAGAATTTGCATCAGTGCTGACTCAGCTTGTGGTGCCTGATATGGAAATGAGTTGCATTGACCCAATAAGAAGACGTGAATGACGGGTGCTGATAATGATATCTGGTTACATTGGACTTGTTCTCCAGAGCTCCTCAGGCACCACAGAGCTACCCACATGTCAGCAGTCATATCTCTCTCTCCAAGTCGCCAATGACCTTGTGCTAAGTTTAAATATAAATTAGATAATGTGTTCAGAATCAGCTCCTAGAAAGTAGATGCAGGCAAATAAAAAGGCATGGCTATGAGAGTTCCATTCATACATGCTTGGGGTTGGCCCAAACAAAACGTGTTTAAACATGTCTCTGTGATCAGCGTGGCTGCAGACAAGCTCTCTCAGTAATACACTTGTCTTAGTCTCATTAGGGTGGCCCCTCACCCCCAGAAAACGTCCAGTTGAATGTTAGACCAGGTAAATTCTAGGCAGAGGTGGACTCAGAAGGATATAGGCAAGCTTGATAGATTTTACTCAAAGGATATAGGATGATCATTGGGACTTGGTAGGAAGAGGTTTTTAAAAAGTTGAAAACTGCATGGGTGAGATAAAGGCCAGGAAGGTTATGCCAAGGAATTTTTGTCCATTTTGACAATGTACAAGTTCGTTGTTTTAGGGTAACAAGGATTATCCTACACGAATGCCCTTGGGGAACCTGACCCCACCTTCCTTAATGCTCTGATCTTGCCCCTTCGGACTTCTTTTTATTCCCAACAATCAAAGCGCATTGAAAAGGAGCATAATTTGAGCCTCTCGATGTCAGAGCTGTTGTTTGGATGTGCTGTAAACTGAAGAAGGCAGAATTCGTTAGAGAAGGGCCAGAGATGGAAACACCACCTTCAGAAGTATGTAGACCTAGATGGAGGATGTGTTAAGACATAATAGCATCATTCTTTGCTATTTTGGGAGTTCAATAAAGGTTTCTCTGGTTTTGGAGCAATACTTTTGGACTCAATCTCCTAGTTGCTTTTGAGGCAAGTGAGCAATTGTGAAGATTAATACAATTCCTCCTGAAATGAAAGCTCTGTTAGCTCTCCTTGTTCCTCAAAGCCTGAGAAGTACTCTTAATCATAGAAAAGCAAACAGAGGGACAGAAATAACCCATCAGTGGTTTAAAATTAAAATGGCCAACAATAATAAATAATTGCCACATAGCTTGAGGTCAGGGTCTTAATGTATTGGAAACCATTCAAGAATCTGAAACTCTTCTGGAAGTTAATTTTCACATCTTGTTGGGATCCTCAGGGCTCTTGCTTCCAGAGCAAGGCCATCAGAACTCTGGATGTGCCTGTTATTCTTGTGGGCCTGCCAGGCATCCAGGAAGTGAGGTCTGTGCTTCATGGATGGGTAATGGTGATTTCTACTCAAATAGCCCAGTTTCAAAGTATTGCAGCCTACTGAGATTTTGCATAGTTCTTTTCCCTTCCATGCTGTGTTAGCTGAAATGATGGTTACAAACAACCAAAACATAGTCTGGTTAATTTAAGCAGAGAAGGAATTTAATGGTAGGATAAAGACTTGCCTGTGGGATAGGCAGGAAGGCTAGAGAATCAGTGCAGGCAGGAAATGGGAAAGGGGAAACTCAGCCCAAGATGCCCCCCTCTGCATCTGGCTCAGGTGATCTCAGATGCTTCTGTGTCCTTGTGCCTCTCACAGGATTCATGGGTCTAGGCAGGCAAATCTCCTTGTAGTATGGCCCTGTGCCTATCCATGGGTCATGAAAAGTGCACCTACTTAGATGCCCACATTCTAGTGTCCATGAGCAGGAAAGAGGGGGAGAGTCTCCTTACTGCCCTTCCCACTTGTCTTGAGATTCCCCTAAATCAGGAAAGGTATTAGAATGCCAAGGAACCAAATATAACAGTTATCCTACGTTTAATCATATCTTATGCAACTAGTTGACTAGTTAAAGACTGGCCGATGACATCCGTTTGTTTTATCCCAAATGCAAATCACATCAGAATTATCATCAAGGGCATGTACATCTTCATCCTCCCTACCAATACCATCCCTGACCCATACCCTCCTCCCCTCTCCCGAGCTACTTCCTCATTCCATCTCTCCATCAATCACTCACCTTCCTTCTCTTCCCTCCCCCAACTTTCGACCGGACTCCTCTGCCATCTACAAAAGCAGAAGCAATAGCAAGGGCCCCTGTGCACTCTTTCAGAGTTGCCTGATGGTCCAAGAATCCATGACTGGTGAGAGAGCTTCCGGGGGCTTGCTGTTCTGATCCTGCTGTGCGCTCCACCTCCAACTCTCCCTTGAGGCGTTGACTGTGGTTTCTTTTTCATCGCAGCACTGATGAGAAAACCCCCTATCTGGCTCTGGGGGCTGTGAAGAATATCTCTTTAAATGTCTCCATCTCCAACCTCGGGGACGACGCCTATGACGCCAATGTGTCCTTCAACGTTTCCCGCGAGCTCTTCTTCATCAACATGTGGCAGAAGGTAAGTACGGAGAGCGCCCCTTCATCCCGCCGACTGCACTTGCTAAGAGACCAGACTGTGATGGTCGGTTAGATGTGCAAGGGCTCCGCAAAGACGGTCCCTTTCCCTAGAGTCCTATTTGGAGTTATTTGAATATTTCCTCCTGGACTCAGAAAACATGTTAACATGACCAAGGAGGCAGCCATGTTACCGAGGCAGACAGTGTCTGTGTTTCACTCCTCCTCCTTGACCCCTCCTTCGGCAGTTGCGTGCCTGGCCTCTCATCCTTGCTGGCAGATAGTCCGTCCCCAGCTGGCACACACGCTGCCAGCTGCAAGCCAGCTGCTGCGTAAACAAAGGCGGAGTTAAAGACAGGTCACTGCTGTTATCACCAAGCATGCACTTTATATCCATTAGAGAGCTGTGTGCTTCGTCCATCCACCATCCCTGTAATTTATTTATGATATATTTTGGTAAAGTGAGGGATGATTATATACATGGATTGCTTGAAATTCTTTAGCGAGAATGTCCCTGAGTAAGATGAGTTAGGAGCGTAACTCAGAGACTGTGCCGAGCCTTCTGGAGGGCTTGTCAACCAACTCCAATGGCTCATTCACTGGGACGCTCTGTAGGGCAGCGTTCTCAACCTGCAAGTCGTGACCCCTTTGGGGGTCGGACGAACCTTTCCTA
Organism: Tenrec ecaudatus; assembly: GCF_050624435.1. NCBI lineage: Eukaryota > Metazoa > Chordata > Mammalia > Afrosoricida > Tenrecidae > Tenrec > Tenrec ecaudatus. The sequence goes on along the minus strand of NC_134533.1, from coordinate 172,517,204 downwards.
GGGGTTGCCTAAGACCCATATTTCTGAGGATCTTAGGAACCGAGACACCACTCCTCTATTGTCTCCAGGCAGGTCCGCCCACATGCAGACACACCCACATAGGAGTACCTGGCATGAAGACTGTTACCTATGCTACACTCAAGACAAAATTTCATGTATTTGTAACTAGAAATAAATGTGTAATTACATATTGTTTTTGTGATGAATCCCTATGCTTAAAGTGTGTTCAGTTTGTAACAATGAAAATACATCTTGTATATCAGATATTGATTTACATTATGATTCATAACAGTAGAAAAATTACAGTTGTGAAGTAGCAACAAAAATAATGTTATAGTTGGGGTCACCACAACATGAGGAACTGTATGAAAGGGTCGTGGCATTAGGAAGGTTGAGAACCACTGGCCTACAAGGTAACTGTGTGTGTACAGGTGACCAGCCCTCTGCTCAGTCCTGGAAAATGTGGAGAAGGCACTGGCAGCGTTTACTACATTATCCTGAAATCTTCCTGGGGAAAGTGCTCATTTATTAAATCATTCAACGTCATACAAGTTACTAAATTTTAAAAGTGCATTAAATTAGAAGTATAGTAAACAGAGAATTAAACAGAAACCATTTCCAAGTATTTAAAATAGTAACCCAATGTGAAGAAAGAGTTATTACCACAGTAAACACCAAACGAAGCCTACTGCCATCTCGTCGATTCTGACGCTTGGCAGATCCACAGGGTAAGTGAGGCTGTACATCTTCACAGGAGCAGACAGCCTGGTCCTTTCCCCTTGGCCCTGCTGGTGAGTTTCAACCCACCGTACAGGTCAGATCCTTAACCCACTGTGCTCCCGGCACTTCTTACGATAGCAAATGTAGTGTTAAAATGATTAGTCATGAAATAAGTCTGAAATCTCAGCTATGCCAATAAAAAAATGGAGGGAAAATGGATATTGTCACTCCTCCTACTTCACAGTCTTCAAATTACAGTTCAGCCCCTCAGCTGTTCAAGCAGAGCCTGGCTCTCCCTGCCTCCTGTCTTCCCGACAGGTGCCTCACCATGCCTCCATAGCCACACGTGGTGTAAACCATCATTTATTAGCATAGATAGTTTTAGCCAGGAACCCCACCCCACCCCAACTTTCCCATTTTGTTAATGAATGAATCTGCCCTCACATCTCACCTATGTTGTCACCGATGCAGGCTTTTCATCTTGCTGCATAGGATGTCTTGGATGGATGGATGGATAGATGGATGGAAGGACGGATGATTGGTCATCTTTCTTGTCCAAAGTCACTGCAATTCATGGCTCAGGCCTCCAAAGGTGTCAGCATTCTCTGTCACTACCTAGTCAATTTATGGTAGCTGCTGACACTGCACACAAAAGTCCCCTGGGATTGATTTTCTATCTTTTCAGTATATGAGTGTGCTTTCATTCATTGATAGTGGTCCTTCCAATAAAGGGAGCTATTTATAGAATGTGGGGCACGCACGGACTGTTATCTGCGGATTCTCTCTGCCAACTTGAAGCCCTGTCATACATGGGGCTTAGTTTGCTGGTGTCTGTCCTGCTTCCTGGCGGCCATGTGCTGTTTGACCAGAGCCCCATGGGTACTGGCCAACATCTGGGTTTTGGCAGTGGACAGGCCCAATGGATGCCCCTGCTTCCTGCCAAGCAAGGATCTGGGGGTTTCCTTGGCAAGGTGTCACTACAGCGTGTGACGACTGTGGCTCTCCGGGGGAGCCAGCCATCTCCCTGGGCTGGTACGAAAAGAGAGAGCAAGAATGAAGAGAGCGAACACTGTTTGGAATTGAGTGGCACCACATCACACCGTGTCAGGGTTAGCACTCACACTGGACTCAGTGCACGAATGCCGCCGCCGCCGCCGCCGCCAGCACAAGTCCACAGAATATAACGTGTGTGAGGGCCCTGGAGTTGGATGGCCACAGGGCCCTGGTGTCGCAATAAAATCTAGTTTGTCTCCTGGCACAAAGGGCCTTGGCTTTTCTTGGCTCTGGAACAGGGTTTGGACAGCAGTTAATTGAGAACCTGCTAAGTGCCAGCCTCTTGGACAGTGGTTCTCAACCTTCCTAGGGCTGCAACCCTTTCATACAGTTCCTCATGTTGTGGGGACTCCCAACCATAAAATTATTTTCATTTTTACTTCATAACTGTCATTTTTCTACTGTTATGAATCAGGCGAGCCCTGTGAAAAGATCATTCAACCCCCAAAGGGGTCGCGACCCACAGGTTGAGAACCACTGGCCGAGAGGCTAGGATGGAACTGCCCTTGTGGGTTCCCAAGGCTTTGGTCTTTATGAGATTAGAAAGCTTCATTGTTCTCTCATGGGGCGACTGGTGGTTTCCAATGGCTGACCTTGCAGTTAGCAGCCCAGCATGTTACCAGGACACCGCCAGGGGTCCCTGTAGAGGAACAGAGGCAGTAAATTTGTTTTTTTACTTTGAGTTCAGGTGTACGTCTCCATGGTTTTGTCCATTGGGCCTGCCATCAAGTGCAGAGGTCCAGTCACTAGCAGCTGTAAATGGGCCAGAATGCCCAGGAAAGTGCCAGTGATGTGGCTGGGGACTCGGCACCATCTGCTAGAGGTGCCCCATCTCTACATTCTAGGCCACTAGACTTTGCAGCCTGGCTTGATAAGACCTCCTTAGGAGCCTAGTGTGAGAACTAATGTTCCACACCTCTTCAGGGGCCGGACAAGACAGGTGTTGTAGGTGGGCGGCGAGGGACAGTGGGACGCGGTGAAGAACATGGAAGGCTGGCGGGTGCCAGCCTCACCTACTTACTCGCTGCCATTGAGTCACAGCCACCGTAGGGCAGGGCAGAACTGCCTGTGTGCCTTTCTGAGCCGGTACGTCTTTGTGGGAGTAGGAAGCCCATCCTTCGCCCAGCCTCAGCCACAGGCTTGCCAGCTCCCATCAACAGCCAGTTGTTGACTGCTGGGGACGAGAACCAGTGCAGACAGGCTTCTTTTTCAATAAAAACCAGAAATCCACATTTTTATGTGAAATCTTATGACTTTGACAGCTAATTAAAATGTTTTCTGAACATCGTCTGGGCCAAACAAAACATGTCCTCTGACCGCATCCAGCCTGGAGGCCACTGACTGGTGGCCTCCAGCCGTAAGCGCCTTCCATATGTTCCTGCCTCGTCACGTGAGTCTGCATTTCGGATAGAAGTGTGTCTACATCCTTGACTGTTTCATATCCTTCCCTCAGCAACAAATAAGCTAGCCAAGCAAACTGGGTTTGGGGAGCCTTAAGCAGACGTAGTAGTTACACTCTGGGTTGTGATCCAAAAGCCATAGTTCAAAACCACCAGCCACTCCATGGGGGAAAGACGAGGCTCTCGACTCCCACAAAGAGTTACAGTCTCAGAAACCCACTGTGGAACTTTTACCCTCTTCTGTGGAGTCACTGGATTCAGAATTGACTAGATGGCAGTGAGTTTTTGGTTTTATGTGTTTGGAGAAAAGTGGGGGGTGAAGTAGTTCAACCCACATGTCATGTCCACTGAAATTTTTTTTTAATGTTTTATTATTTATTCTAAACATTTTATTGGGCGCTCATACAGCTCTTACCACAATCCATCCATCCATTCATTGTGTCAAGCACATTTGTATATTTGTTGCCGTCATCATTCTCAAAACATTTGCTTTCTACTTGAGCCCTTGGTATCAGCTCCTCATTTCCCCCCTCCCTCCCCGCTCCCCACATCCACTGAAATGTTTAAGCAAATGTTTTGGAAAATGGTTTGCAGGTAGAAATCATTGTACTTTTGGGTGATAGCAAAAAGCAGATAAGTTGGGGACTGAAACTTAAAGTTCTGAGGAGCGAGGCAAGCTAATAGGCAGCTGGGTGGAAGGTATAGAAGGGAAGTCTGGCTCTGGGGTGGTCACCCTCGGGTTTAGAGTCCAGCCCTGCTGCTTGGGATCAGTATGACCTTGGTCTTTTCTCCAGGGCTCCATCTTCTTCTCTGCTGAGGATGAAACAAACTGGCTGCTTGGGCATGAGAGTACCCACCCAGGGTAGTGCCTACTCATGGCAGGCACTCCTGCCAGCCAAGTCCACGCCGTATAGTTCCCTCATGTGCTCAGAGGATAGATATTGCCAAGAATTGGTACATCTTAGCAGGTCAGCAGTGAGAGGCTGGGTGTGCGTTTTGAGAGGAGGAGTGGCAGGAAGACGTTGGGTGGACCGAGAACATCAGATACCATGCGGTGGTTTCTGCCGCTGATGAAGGCTGCGGGTGTGAGGGCCTCGACTGGGAAAATGCACCGACAGGTGGCTGAGTGGCTGGAGCCCGCTGTTGAGTAGACCAGGTGCTGGGGACATCCTGGAGGAAAAGCCAGGAAACAGGACCAGGCCAGGAAAGAGTCCAGTGAGGAAGAGGAGCTGGCTTCAGAGATGACAGAATCCAGCATGGAGAACAGAGACCTCCCCTGGCAGTATGCTTTCCAGCCTTCGAGCACTCTCACGTTCATCCAGCGTGCGGTTAGTCAACGTGGGCTGGCTGCAAGTCTCTGGAATTTGGCTGACCGAGTTGTCACACCCCCTTCTCATGGAGTTGAGACCATTGACGTGGAGTGATGGGTCTTGAGTCTTTTCAATTCCTCCCCTGGCGTGGCCCATTGTTGCGGGGGCACGGGAGTGATGTGACGCTAGAAGCTTCTGGAATAAAAGTACACTCAAGTTTGCTATGCCTGGGGAGGGAGGGAGGGAGTGATTTGAGTTCTTTGTTGACTCAAGACTCCAAGTCGGCTTTCGAGGTGGTACAGCACCACGTTCGCTTGGGTGGCTTCCCGTGGCTTGTTCTTTGTGAGAAGAAGTATATGGAGCAGCTAAGTTTATCTTTCTTGCAAAGCATTTCTTCAAGGCCCCATCTACCTCCACGACAGACAGGGTAGCTAACTGTCCCTTTCTCTTCGGAGTTTCTGTCTTCTCACTTTCAAGGCAAACTGCTCACGGTGGCGCCAGGCGAAACCGCCGATCCAGTTTCTAATGCGGGGAGAGCCGGGAGGGCTTCCAAGCTTCTGTGTCTGTGCACCTTGATCTTGGAGGGCATCTTCTGGCCTGCTCCACACACAAGAACAGCCAGCAGAGCGTGGGAAGTCAAACCTTTGGCCTGGACGCAGTGTGCAAGCCAGCCTGCTCCTTAGTGTGCACGCAGATTACACGCGGCCCGATTCACTCTGCGGCTGCTGTCCTTCGCTGGCAGCCCAGTCCCATTGTGTTCTGTGTTCTCTGGTGTCTTTCGTCAAGTTAATAGTAGCCCCGAGTTAAACGCAACCCTCAGATGTTTATAGTCATCTTGGCCCGGCCATTAAGATGATGAATGAACTTGCTGCTTGCCCTCCTAAGGGAACCCCGAGGGTGGATATCGATACTCAGAAAATAATAAGTCATCCCCACCCCCTTCCTGCCTTTCATCTGGTACTGCAAGCCCCCTGGTGACTTTACCTTGAACTTCCTGCTTCATGCCAGGCAGAGAAACCTCACCTGGCTCCAAGCCCAGCAGCCAGCTCATTCATTCTTTCCCCTTGTTGGTCTCCCTCGTTCTGCCAAACACTATTGCCTCCAACTTGGTTCTGACTCCTGGCGCCCCCTTTAGGGCAGTGAGGGAAGAGCTGAGCCAGAGTCAGTGTTGCCAAGGCAGTCTGGGCAGAAGCAGCTTGCTCTCACAGAGCGGCTAGTGGATGTGTGCCACCAGCCTGCCAGTCGGCAGCCAAGTGAACCCCCATTCCCTATCAGTTCTGAGTTGCTTCTGCTGGCCCTGAACCCTGTGCCTCAAGAGGACACGAGTGAGTGCCAGGGAGCGAGGCCCACCGAAGCCAGGTTTGTTACCCTCACCTGGACCATGCTGACCATCACATTAGCTTTCCTTGACTCCACAGGCGATCGCGCCGCCCTGAGCGGAGCCGTGCACGGGGAGAGCGGCCGGGCCCTTCCTGTGGCTGTGCGGAAGTGGTGGAGGAGCCAGCTGTCCGTGGCAGATCACACTGTGGCCTCAGTGTTCCACAGTGGGGCTCAGTTTTCACATATATGAAAAGCTTCACTTGTGTATTCACTGCCTTTGGAAGGGAGGCCGCATTTTGCCGGAGAAATGTCAACAGAGCCATCGTGCAGACACTGATCAGTTAAGAGGGCTGTTTCCCAGAGCTGCAAGGCCTGGGTGAATCTGTGCAGGACGTTTACAAAACATGTGTTAAACCGCTGGGGTTCCGCCCACCCCCAACTAACTGCACAAGAGCAATTTAATAATTTCCTCCTTGAAAAGGGAAAGAGGGAGGCTTGCATCTGAAATCTTTTTCATGAAGCACATACCACCTCTTAAAAACCAAGCCATGAAGGCAGACAGCTAGCTAAGGCAAATAAAAGTCAACCTAAAACTCAGGAGAGGAACTTAGCCGCCTCAGGCTGGGTTTCCCCGAAACAGCCCCCAGTGAAGACGTCTGTTCTAGTGGTTTAGACTGGATGTGCTCCGCAAAGGCTGCAGGACAGGGGCCACCTCTGGTAGAGTTCAATCCTGAGGGTCAAGCCCCACAACACTGGCCCATCTCAAAGCCAGCAAACCGGGTTTTTGTTCTCTCTCAAGCACCAGTTGGGTAAGGCCCACTTTGGGGGACGGGGCTGTGGAGTCCATTCTGACCCACAGCAACCCCACCTTGAGGAGCAGAAGGGCCTCCTAGAGTTCCCTAGACTTGCTCCTTATGGCAATAAACTACCAGATCTGTCTCCCATGGAGCCATCGGGTGGGTTTGAACAGCCAACCTTTGGGATAGTGGCCAACTCCTTCCCCATTATGCCACCAGTGTTCCTTACCCATTCTAACTCATAGCAACCCTAGTCAGGGTTCTCACGCTGTAAATCTTTCTGTTAGAAAACAGCCCCATCTTTCTCCCTCAGAGTGACTCGTGGATTTGAACCACTGGCCTTGCGTTAGCAACTTATCGCCTAGACCACAGTACCATCAGGGAGGGATAAAAGTCCCAAGCATTTTCAACTTCTGTGGGTGAGAGGTAGTCGCACTGGCTCCGGAAGCCTGAGGACAGGCCACAGGCTTTGAGAAGTAAAGACAAGCTGAGGCAGAAATGGGAGGGAGGGAAGGTGCATCTACATCAGGTTGGAGAAGGCCCAGGTGGGGCAGTGAAGATACCTGCTAGGGTAGGTTTGTCTTTGGGCTCCAATCATCTTGACTCTTTTCTCACACCTCACATTTATTCCAGGAACAGCCTGTTGGCTGAATCTCCAGAGTACCTCCATAATCCATCACCTTCTTACCATCACCACTGCTTCCACTGCTGGTTCAAGTCACTCTCTTCTTTTTCCAGTAGCTTCCTTCAAATTGTACTTCCTCTTCCACCCTGGGCCCCCTCCCCTGCTCTGCTCAACACTCTCCCATGGTCTTTCATCTCACTGTCAATCTTAGGTCTTTATAAGACCTCGAAGTCCCTATCGATCTAAGCCAACTGCTGCCTCTCTGAATGCATCTCCTCCCACACCTCCTTAGCCTTGTTAAGCCACGGTGGCCTCCCTGTTCCTTCCAATCACCAAGCCTGCGCCTGACCCAGGGCCTTTCCCCTGGCTACCTGCATCACAGCCCCCCCCCGCCCCCATTATATTCACATAACACACTCTGGTACTTCTTTCTTGTCTCTACTCAAATGTCCCTTTAGGAATACACTCGCTCCCTGCCATCCAGTCTCTTCCAAGTCACGACAACCCTTTAGGACAGGGTAGAATTGCCCCCTGTGGGTTTTGGAGGCTTTATTCTTCATGGGTATAGAAAGCCTCATCTTTCTCCCATGGAGCAGCTGGTGGGTTTGAACTACTGACCTTACAGTTAGTAGCCCATTGTGTAACCACTATGCCACTAGGGCTCCTTAGGGATCATCTATGACCCTTCCATCCCCGTTACTCTGCATTTCCACGTAGAGCTTACTACTACTACCGGACATACTACTTGTTGATGGCTTCTTGTCTGGTGCCTCCCAGGGGATCATTAGCTCCATCTGCTGTAGGATGACTTTTCTATTCACTGATTTATCCCTAACAACTGCAGATAGAGTGTCGTTGTAAGGCTGCATCAAGTTGGTTCTGGCGCTGGTGACCCTGTGTACAACAGCGTGAAGGCTGTTCCATCCCGCCCCATCCTCACAATTGGGGTTCTGCTTGAGCCTATTGTTGTAGCCACTGGATTGGTTCAACTCCATGAAAGGCTTCCTCTTTTTCACTGGCTTTCTGCCAAGCATGGTGTTCTCCGGGGGCTGGCCCTTCCTGCCAACATGCCCAAAGTACATGAAATGAAGTCTTCATCTTCTTTTTTAAGGAACCACATGGCTCTACTTCCAAGGCAGACCTGTTGGTGTCTCTAGCCATCCGTGGTGTATTCTGTATTCTTTACCAAGACCATAATTCAACACTGGCATTGACTTTCCTCAGTGTCTCCTACCTATGGCCCAGCTTCCCCATGCAAAGCATGGTCGGAGCCAGGAGCACCTCAATTCTCCAAGGGACACCTTTGCTCCTGAACATTTTCAAAGAGGTCTTTCACATAAATGACATAGTTGCCAGTGAAATATGCCATTTGAGTTGACTGCTGCTTTTATGGGTGTGTTGAATACTCATTTCAACAACATGTATGCTAAAACTGTGTGATAGTCTGAGTTCTTTAGAGAAACAAATCCACAGAAACTCATGTATAAGAGAGAGTTTTATATGAAAGCTAAGTGCATATCAAGAAAACATCCCAACCCAGTGCTGCCCAAACCCACAAGTCCAACATTAACCCTTATGTCTGACATCGATCCTCAAAGTCCTCCTCCAACTTGAGAAACACACACTATGATGCCAACTGCAAGAGGAAATCTGAATCAGTAAATGTGTAAGCATCTCAGTGCTGGCAGGGGTCTCCACGTGGCTGCTCCAGCACCCAGGGCTGCATTGGGGTAGGTCTATGCAGCTTCTCCTCAGGAATGTCTCACAGGAAGTGAGCCTTGCAAGCTGAAGCAGGGAACTGGCTGAGGCAGCAGCACCCTGGTCCGACCATCAGAGAGGAAGAGACCAGAAAACTAGAAAGGCAAGGCTCACTGAGCCATTTATCTTTCTACCCTTCAATTAACCCCACATGTGCTTATCGGCCAGTTTGGCACAATGAACTAGCTACCTCTAACTGGGAATAAGAAAAATCAGACACGGATGATCGGCAGGTATACATAGGCTAGGTAAAGTGTGTTTCATCTCTGTTACCTTATCATTACTCTTCTGCTACCATTAAGTTTACATTACCCGGTTAGTTTTTGAGAATCAATGTTCTTCTTAAACAAAATAGTGGTTTGAAGAAGTCTTATCTCCTTGGGAAGGGAAACCACCCAGAACCAGAGAAATGGAGAAATGCTTCCCCCACCTGGCGACAGCTTTGCTGTAGAGACTGATGTCTGAGTTAGTTGACTCGTTTGGTGCTTAAACTTATCACTGCGGGGGCAGCTTTGGGTCTGTTCCATTAGAGGTGACAGGAGATGGACCAACTTTATCCCCCCCCCCCCAATAGATGTCCTAAAAAGATGTATTAAACACTCCATTACCCATGTGCCCGCCACTGGCTTGAAGTTACCATCTCTTTGTATATGAATTCCATTTCCCACTGGTGCTGTTTCTGGAGTTCTTTGTTCTCTTGCGCTGATGTGTCTAGCTCACTGTCAGGTCACGAAGTTTGAATTACTGAGACTCTGCCCAACAGTGTAATGTCTGAAATGAGTCCTTCTTTAGTTTTAATTTTTTTCTTAAGGTTTTTTAATGTGTCATGTGCTTAATCCTTCAAATGAATCATTCTTTCAAGTTGAAAAAAACACACATTGCAATGTTGTCAGAATTATTTTAAGTATGCTGATTGATTTGGCTGGAATCATATGTACATTTAAACTGTTTTCGGTTTCTCATCCAAGAATCTGCTCCATCTCTCTGTGTACTCTGCTCCCTTCCTATCTCTCTGAAAAGGGGCCTCCTGGACTACATATAAGTTCTGCAGACAGGCAGTCTTCTCATGCCTGTGTATTTTCTGTGGTAAAGGAGATCTTTTTCTGTTATATTTTATAACCGGCTGCTGTGTGTATATGTTAAAAAAGAACTTTCAATTTCAGTTTTTAGTGTAAGTCCAATCCAGTCATGTGTCACGTTGCCATTTTTCATCTTAATATATCTGTTGTCAAAGTGAGCACTCCATTTTTGTTAATCTAGGGCCTTCTAGGTAGAAATCAGAATCCTGATTTTGCCTCCTCTTTTCCCAGTGGTTCTCAACCTTCCTCATTTCATACAGTTCCTCATGTGGTGACCCCCCCAACCATAAAATTATTTCTGTTGCTACATCATCACTGTCATTTTGCTACTGTTATGAATTGGGCGACCCCTGTGAAAGGGTCATTCGACCCCCCAAAGGGGTTGCGACCCACAGGTTGAGAACTGCTGTCTTTTCCGATTGAAAGCCTCCCTCTGTCTGAAATACTACTCTGCCCCCCATGTCAATACCATGTTGAACAAGGGAGGGAGCAGCCTTCTCGTTCCCGCTCTCAGTGGGACGCAGTGCTGGTTGGAGGCCTGCGTGCTGCACTTTATTAATCACATTAAGGAAGGGCATTGATGTGGATGGACACTGACCTCTTGTCTCATGTGCTGCGGTGCCTATTTGTAAGATCCTTTCATATCTGTGGACTTTGTGTGCGTGGGGAGAAATGGTGTTCTCACTTAACAGGTGTCGAATGCCCACTTCTTTGTAATCTGATCTCCGATTCCTTTATTTTGCACCAGTCAAACATGTCCACACAGGGCTTCACACGGCTGTTAAACTGAAACGTATCCAAGAGGTTTAGCTTGAACCCCATGGAAGTGTTCATGTTGGGGGTCCGGAGTCAAATATTGGCAATTTCATATATGGCTCAGCCAAGTCGAATCTCACGTTTAGTTCTGAACACGAGCTAAACCAATTTAGCTTTGTCACCAGTCTCGTTGCCTTGAATGCTTTCAATGCCTTTAGAGGAAACCCCCATGAGCTGCTGCTCATTAGGCTGACATCAAAAAACAAACAGGTGCACCGTTGCTTGTCTCCAGCATTTAGATTTGCATGTTAGCTCTAATGGGATTCCAGTTCAGACTTTGGTCCTGAATTCTTCCTGGAGCAACTCCGGAACTGACAGACATTCCCAGACGAGTTCAGGTTACTGTCTCAAGTTTGCGGTTGAGAACCAGGGTTGGTGGCTGGAGATTCCACTTTAGTCCATCATCCAGTGGGCCAGTCCAACCATCAGTCTTGCTTTTCTAGCCTCATCCCACCTTGCCCTTCCTTCCCTTGTTACCCATCTCCCTACATACACACCCCTCTGTCTTTTACTGTGGGTCCACCCCCCCGTACCTGGGGCTCTGTGGAAGAGTGATCTCGGGCTACTAGAACCACTTTACCTGTAGTCAGGAGAAGCCAGAAGTGACCAGCTCCAAAAATCCTTTGACCAATGTCTGTGGCAGAGACACAGGAGAGCCCCCTGACCTCAGGTCAGGACCACTCTGAGGTGGTTGACATACACTCCAGAGCTCCCCTGTGGGCCAGGCCGAGACCACCCTCGGGGATGCTGCCTGGCCTCACATTCTTCCTTGCTCCTCCTCCTGGTCTTCTGGGAGCACTTCCTCTACACATCTTCTGCTCACGATTCCTCTTCTCGGCCTGTGTTTCTGGGCATCTGGACCTAATGCACCCGGTCTCCTTTTTCAGACACGGCTTTGCTCATTGGTGCGGATGCTTCCCAAATGACTGCCTCAAAACCAGTCCAATCGGTTTTCAGTTTTGTTTGTTTGTTTGTAACTTTTATCTATTCCTTCTAGTGACTCTTTTAGGAGAACTGTATCTACGTAGCACAACCTAAAGTCAAGTCCACTTTGCTAGTATTTGCTCTGAGTGTGTCTCTCGTCAATGAGGCCCAGTCAAGTTCTGTTCAATCTAAAGTGTTCGATCACTTGAGTGACTGAAATGACAGCCTTCTTGTGCATTAACAAGGAAGATTCTAAATGCTGCCGTAGTAAGCTGGGGGAGTGGACAGCCGTCTGCTCTGTTGAACATGGGCCTCTGTGAGTCAACACTGACTTGAGGGCACTAAACAACAACAACCTATGCTTGGAATGATAATCGACAGGTTCCAGCCCTTCTTCGGTCCTGTGTGCCATTCTTTTGATGTATTGCTGGATTCAGTTTGCTGGTGTTCTATTTAGTATTTTTGCCCCTAACTCACAACTCAGGTGCATTTATAGCCTTATTTCTTGTGTAGTCTTTGTAATGACCGGGTATCACGGTGTTGCCAGTTGTTTGCAAAAATTACGTCGGGAGGTTCCATTCCTCCTCTGTCCTATGGATGCTGTCGCAGAGCCCAGGCAGCGGGCACTTAACCCTCCGTGGGCATTGATGCACGGCCGACACCGTGCTCAGCACTTGGGTTTATTCACACACTTAGTCCTCTCAACAGCCCAGTGAGGTCCATGCCGTTATGATCTCTGTTTTCCTGATGAAGAAACTGAGGCTCAGCGGAGGGAATGCAGAGATGCAACTAGTCAATGGCCGAGTGGGGATTCCACCGCAGACAGGCTGACTCCTGTGTGTATTAATGCATCTTCTTTGCATAAAAGGGCTTATTTACATGTCTGATGAGAAGGGCTGGCTGCCCACTTGGCTTTGTGGACCTTCCCCTCTGGAATGCCAGGTGCTTCCTGAATTTGATCTTTCTCATTGCATCCACAGCAGTGTGTGTGTTTGTATGTGTGGTGGAGGGGGTAGGGGGGACGTGCAGGGGTGATGGGCAAGGACATTTGATGGATGCTCAGAGGCAGCTGCAATTTGTCTGAACAAGGCTCTCTTCAGTATCCCAAGGATCCTGGCAAACAGACCCAGACCCCTGACCAGTCTCCCTGTTGTGAGCTTTCCCGCCTGTTTCCACATTGGGGCCTGGAAAGCTGGCAGCAGTCTCACCGCTTGGTTTCCCTCCCAGGAGTGAACTTGTTCCCGAGTGAATTCAGAATAAAAGGATTAGACAAGAAAGCTCTGCCCTTAGATGACCTGGGAGAAGTGGAAACGGCTCCATCTATTTTCCTTTCATAATCACGTGTTCGCATTGCATGGTGGGAAGAAGAGGACCGGATGGGGCCCTGTGTCCTCTGAAAGTCAGAAGGCTTGGACTGTCTTCATCCTCTGTTTCAAACTCAACAAACATCCACCCCAGTCAGGTTCAAATATCATTAGGAAAAACTAGGCGCTTCCTAAATAAATTCAACATGAGTGAATTGTTTCACATGGTTGACTTTATGCTGCATGGCACAATGGGTCTAACGCTCTTTTAGATGCCAAGGAAATCAATAGACTATTAAACAGTTATGTAACCCTCAGAATCCTGTAATGGATTTCAATTTCCTGTGTTCAGTGGGGGTAATACCGGGTTTGTAGAAATATTCCAGTATGTCTTGGAATAAATGCCATTTTTTTGTTGTTTTACTCAAAAACCAACTTCTGCAACAAGAGAATGAGTGTACATAATCTAGAGAGCCCCTTTGTTGCAGGATTTAGAGCTGGGAACTGGGGAAGAACTGTTCACCCACACCCTAGAAGTCTGAAGGAACTAGTCTTCCTCTGCAAACACAAGGAGGCCTAGTATCCCAGTGGGCCCCCCTCGGCTGCTAATGGAAAGGTTGGCCATTGGAGCCCACCTGTCACTCCAGTGGGGAAAGAAGTGAGCGTTTGCTTCTGTAAAGATTTACAGCCTCAGAAGCCCTCTCGAGCAGTGGTTCTCAACCTTCCTAATGCAGCGACCCTTTCATACAGTCTCTCATGTTGTGGTGACACCTCCCCCCCATCATAGAATTATTTTTCTTGCTACTTCATAACTATAATTTTCTACTGTTATGAATCAGGAGACCCCTGTGAAAGGGTCGTTCGATCCCTCAAAGGGATCTAGACAATTCAACTCTGTCCTCTATAGTTGCAATGAGTCCGAATCCACTTGATGGCAGTGGGTTTGGTTTGGGGTTTGAGGTTCTACAAATACAGAGCTTACAGATAGGAAAGTGAACCTGGGAATGAGAGTTGGCTTGGCCATGCATATCATGCCATTCAGCCATCTATGTGAAGCGTCAGCCAAGTCCACGCAGGAGCACGCCAGCCCTGTCATCCTAGGATGGTAAATCATAAAATCCAGGCTCAGAGCAAGGAATTGCATTAAACCTTAAATTCTGAGCACCTGTTGGCAGAAGGCTATGGATTATGGAGAAAACCTAAAATCTATTTGCAGGGGTCCCATGCAGATTACCCTTCCATTGAATTTCCGTGGACCACTGACCAGGGGTGTGAACAATCTTGGTTTCAGGTTGCGTGCGTTAGAAAGTGTATTACTGTACCTATAGTTAGCCCTATAACGCCTGGATTTTTAATTTCAGGAAAATTTTTTTGTTTTTATTCTTTACTTTCATAGTTATCAATATATATTAATATGTAAATTTAATTAAATGTTACAAAAAGTCACGCTCGGCATTATAGGGTTAGGTAAAAATTTAACATCTTATCATTGATTTTCCCTTTTGACCCACTTTTAATTTGTTCTAATTTATGTCATCCTCTGTCTTCTTTTGGATTGAAGTGTCTCTGTGTTTTATTTTGTTGTCATTGTTGGAGGGTTTGGTATGATTTTCTTTCTATGAAATCCAGCCTGGGTCTATCCATAGAGACAATGACTAGATTAAAATTCCTTAGGGTTATGTCAGGGGAGGTTAGAGTTCACAGTAATGGGTACACGAGCAAAGAAAATGTTCTCAAATTGATTGTGGAGATGAGTTCACAACTCTTTTTAATATATTTAGATTACTGAATTATATGGCAGGTGAAATGTCTTTCACTCATCCAGCAAAAGATATACAAGACCAACACAAGCACAGCCCCCTCGCCCCCCCCCTCATTGCCCCCCCCCCACTACCACCCTCCCCACAGGCTCCATCTGCTAATATTCTAGTGAGCGAGCAGCCATCGGAGCAGGTCTTCACTCAATTGATTGTAATTTGGTCCATGAAACAGGCTTGAGTGTTGTGGAAGATTTGATGCAGGGTTTTTGGGCAATGCAAACATGGGGAAATGAGAGAGAACACAGGTCATTCACATCAATACAGGCCTGAAACACACTGAAGAACTGGGCAGGTGCCGGATGGCATGGGCCTTGTGGAGGTCCAGGGTGAGATGTCCACATACAGGTGGCAGGGAGGTGATGTGGGTGCTGAGATTTCTGTTTAGCCCGGAGGGCTGGAGCCTCCGAACACTTGTACAAAGCATCACTAAAATACGTGTGGAAATTTTTCTCAGAAAGCTCGAGTCTAATAATGAACTCTGGAGAAGAAAGCACATGCATTTCTATTTTCCTCACATTAAAAGACAATTTTAAAATGGCTTTAATGAACATGAAGCCTTTTAAACCAAGACCTGTATTGTCATCATGAAAGAACTATTTCTACCTTGGATCATTGCTGATGATCGTTAGTCAGTTGGTGGAGCTGAGATTTGAATCCAGACCGAGTGTAGGAGGCTGGAAATGCAAGTTGTAAAAGACCTTGGATATTTGTCAATGGAACAAGCCCCTGAAAGAGGAGAAAATGGTCTAGTGACCGTCACAAAGCCTGGCTTATCCATTTTTCATTTGTTTGGTCCTTGTTTAGGAAAAGCAAACTCTGGGATCAAAATGAGGGAGTTGTGGTTCCATGGTATAATTTTCACCTTCCACATGGGAGAAAGCCAGGTTCAGTTCCTGGCAAGTACATCTCGGGAGGAACCACGGCTGTTGGTTGGTGAAGGTGTAGATGTCTCTGTGATGCTAAACAGATTTCACGGCTACTCTGACTAGGAGGTAGACCCACTGATCTGCTTCTGGAAATGAGCCAGTACAAGACTGTCATCGTGCATGCGGCCACGATGGCCCCAGCTTGATGGCAACGAGCCACAGGGGTCAGAACCGCCCCTCCATTCTTCAGCCTGAGGCTGCAGCAGGGTCTAAGAGAGCCAACACACCCTCCGGGCCCTGCTGCCCGGCTCAGCGTCACTGAAACGCACTACCTGCTCGCTGTCTCAGTTTTCCAGAGGGTTTCAATGCACAATATTAGTTTTGGCTTTGGGAAATGAGGTTTCTTTTTCCTTGGCTCAGAGTATGTAACGACCATTTTCTGTCACTTGCGCCTCATGAATTAATTGGGTAAGGAGAGGAGAGAGTTTGCCTAGCGAGCATCTGGGGGGGTTTGTTTGTTTGTGTTTTGGAAGCCACGGCCCATCCAGTTTTCTCACAGGAGAGACCCCCTTGCGCCTAGCCAGAGTGGGCTCACCCGCCTTACGGGGTCCCCAGGGGACTTGCTCAGATGAAAGGAAGAAGTGTTCTCGCAGTGACAGCCCCAACGCAGCATCTTCCTTTCCGGATCCATTCGCTCTCTTCCTAATGGGGACCTAAGACCTAGGCATTGGAAAAGAAAGAGGTTTCGGAAGGCTGGTTTGTCTGTCTCCATGTGGTGGATATGCCCTCTGGGGCAGAGTGGGCATGTGGGGTGGAAGTAAGACTAGTGGACATCTGACTTGGCAAAGTGAGGGCTCAAGTTAATCTTTTAGCTGCTTGCAGCCTTCCCTTCCCTCTCTGCCTGCACAGAAAGGCTCTTTGCCCTTGAGAATCTGCTGGCTTGCTCTCCTGCCGTCAAAGCACCGCCTTCCCCCACCCCTCAGCTCTCCTTGGGAAATCTCTCTCAGCTTCAGTCAGACCACCTGGACTTCCTGATGCAGTTTCTTGCCCATTATGCTGTTTTTCAGACCATTTCCTTGCCTGCGATTTAATGACAGGGGCAAGTGGTGCCTGCCTTGTGGGCTTGGGAGCCAGAAAGCAAAGCCCGAGGTACAGGTGCGGATCTTGGGATCTTGTTGGTTTGACAACGGTTCTAGGAGTAGGAGAGGAGGCGGAAAAGCCAATATCCTGAGGGATTTGTTGTTGAGGGCCCTGCTTTTGGGGCGGGACCTCTGAACCACAGCAGGGAATGCCCTGAGGACGCATGCACCCCAAAGCCTGGAGCCTGCCCAGGGCATTCCTGCACCAGCTTCCATTCTGTCAGTGGAGTGCTCCCCCTGGATGAAGGGGCTCCCCGCTTTGACAGGGGGCACCATCAAGCGCGAGTGCCTGTGGCTGTCACCCAGGCACTGAGATCAGAGTTGCGTGGGAAGACCCTGACACCAGGGCCTCCGAGGCCTCTGCTGACCCCATGTCAGACCCAGACCCCAGCCCAGGCCTCCCCGGCATGCGGAGGGTTTTCTGCTATTTTGAACAAATGTGTAGGCTTGGTGCTTTGCTCCACCATAATCAGTTTACTGAAATGTTCTCTAATCCAGAAGGAGAGACTGTTTTTCTAAATGTAACTTTAGAAAGAATATAAATAAATTTATATTAATATATATATTTGTACACCCATGTTTATATTTCAAATTTAGAAAACCTTGATATTTGGTATTTGTATTCTAAATATAGATAAGCAGGGGAGAGTGAGTTTACCAGAGGAGGTGGGTGGGGCTTGATCCAGCAGCTTGCCCCTTCCCCGCCACGTGAGCTTGGGGACGTGGTGAGCTGTTCTGGGAGGATGGCAGAAGCTAAGCGGATCGTGGAAGACGGCCTCTGTTAGGCTCTGCGCACAGTGTGTGGAAGCAGGACAGTCAGTGTCCACAGTGGTGACAACGATGCTGGCGGCATCCCAAATTCCAGCCGGGTCCCCATCCCCTCAGGAGGACACTTATGAATTCCTTTGGAACTCTTTCATAAGAGCCCGAACTTACTCTAATCAGGAATCTGACCTGGCTAAGGATGGATGGCGGTTCTCCTAGCCAGCAGAGAAGTTTAGCCAGCAGGGCCGTTTGAGCCCTGCCTGAGACGGTCCAGGTGTGGGAGGAAGCTGGCCATCCCTCCTTCCCAGATAGTGTGAGATCACTAGATCCCAGCACACAGCGGAAGCGCTGCAGTCCTTCCATCCCCGACCCCAGGTCCACATGAGCCCCACAGCCAGCTCTTCCGAAGACGGAGACGTGATAAATTCCAGTGCTGATCCTCAGGCCCGAGAGGAGGCTTATGAGGACCCACCTAAGTGGTAACATCAGGGCAGGTTTCCTAGAGCTTCTGAGTGAACATACATTCGTGATATAGCCTGGCCCCGAGGCCACCTTTGTCATGTGGAGCCACCTGTGGTTAAGCGGGAATCCAGCGAACCCATCATAGTTACGTCACAGGGAGCAGTGGGACAGAGTCCAGCCTCTTTCATGAGTCCCCAGGGGATCCTGTCCAGAGTCCCTCAGGCCAAAGAAGAAAGTAGGTGGGTCTGATGTCTGGATGTAGCGTGGTCAGCCGGAGTGGGGTGGGCAATTGAGGTCAGACTGCTTCCTCTGGGAGTCTTGAGGGAGAGGACAAGGCATGTTTTTGGGGGGGCCTACCCTCAGCAGGTCCCTGGGACTGGATAGAGGCCTGGCCTGTGACGTTTGAGCAGGAGACTTGGAGGCAGTCCAGAAGGGCAAAGCAAGTGATGGTCTTGGACACAAGACACCCCTGGGTTTCATGCTGTATGTTCATGGCAAGTTATTTTAGATCTGATCTTTTTTTTAATCTGTAAAGCCATTTCGAGATTGCCCTCTGCACAGGGTTGGTCAAAGGGCTGGATACGACAACACCTCATGAGCGGGCTTCAGAAAATTCATGGAACACTTCCATTGTCTTGATTCCATTTTTCCCACATACTTCTGCGTAAGCCCCCTTCTGTAGGACATCCTAGCCCGGCATCTTGCCAGTATTAGAAGTTTAATTAATGTGGGGGCCTGAACTCCCTCACCAGACTCACGGTGCCTTAAGTGTGGTTCTGACTGTTAAAACGAGACAAGAAGCCATCAAATTCGCGGTCAGCGTTGCTGTGACTCAGCATTAACTTGATGGCAGGCAGTCAGAGGAAATATGGGTAATGCTTTGCAGATTTATGACCATACACCAAATGGGCAGGGGGAAACCTGCAATGCCCCCACTAAGCAGAAGGTGCAGGTTGCTATGATGTTAAAGAGGTTTCCGTGGAGCTTCCAGATTAAAACAGACTAGGAAGACAGTCAGCCAGGGAAAACTACGGCTCACAGCCAGGCCTCATCTGAAGCCAGCGCTGGGGAGGAGGAGGACCTGGCAGCAGTGGGTTCCCCCGGGGCCAACAGCAGAGGTCAAAGAGCTAGCCTGAGCCATTTGGGTTGGTCTTGATGGTCTAGAAGGAATGCTGAAAACAGCTTGAGAGGAAAAGAAGAGCTTTCTCTGCAGGCACAGAGGAGCCTGGTGGGCTAGCGGATTATGTGCTGGGATGCTAACTACAAGTGTCAGGTACGAAACCACGCTGCTCCTCGGGCGAAAGATGTGACTTCCCCCTGCAGTGAAGAGTGGCAATCTCAGAAACCCACAGGGCCAGTGCTACCCCGTCCAGCCTGCCCTAGAGGGGCATTATCAGTTGACACCAACTCAATGGCATTAAGGTTGGGGGGTCTTTTGTGGGGTATTTGTTGTGGTTGTTTCTAAATGAGGCTGAAACCACCAGTCGCTCCAAGGGCGAAAGACGAGGCTTTCTGCTCCCGTGGAGTCACAGGCTGGGAAACCCGCAGGCAGCCCTACTCTGACCTGTAGGGTCACTGTGAGTCAGTATTGACTTGATGGCAGTGAGGGACACTTGGAAAGTAACGGCAGGTCACCACTACCTGTGTGAGTAGCTGGGAAGCAGGTTATAAAATGAGGGAAAGGAGACCAACGGGGGGCATACGCAAGCCCTCATAAGAGCCAGGGTCAGGGATTGGGGTTCAGAAAGTAGCCCAGTGACCTTGTGCTGCCACTAGGCCGCCACCCAAAAAGCAAATAAAACCCCAATGGCAGCTTCACCCAGCCACCAGGATCTTGTTTGCCAGCTAAGAGCTTTTTAGATCCCTGGTCCCTGATACAAAGACTTTCATTTAATTCCCACTCGGCAGAGGAATGAACTCTCTACAGCAGCCGTGGCAGAGGGGTGGTGGGCGATCACTTCATGCCCACTTTCCATCTTTTTATATTTTCGCCAAACTGCCTATATCGAGAAGTCTTGTTTTTATGATGGAAAAAAGTGGAATACACTGAATATAAATGAAGGGGAAAATCAAATGTGGACACGCTGAAAATCCATGCCGTTTTAAGCTGCATTGCCTGAGAAAGCTCATTCTGAGCTGGAAAAGAAAAAGTAAACTATGAGAGCGCTTCAAAAAGTTTGTCGGGGGGCGGACGGGGGAGCCCATTATCTCTTAACTTCGTGGATCCACACTTTTTGAAGCCCCCCACCATACAACCCAAATCTTGATAAAACAGTGAAAGCATTGATTTATTCTCAATGCAGATCCCTTTTGCTTACAAAAGGGTTGATCCTGAAAGCTTGTGTCCGATGCACTTCCAATGTAAAATTAAGCATGCTTCAGCCATAGTTAGCCAAGGAACAACTTTACAAACACAGAATCTTCTGTTTCTGTGGGATCCCAGCAATTCCTTCAGTAGACAAGTGGGCCTGGGGAGGTAGGGGGTTGGTGGATTTTGTGAAGGATTTCATGAAACACCTCCCTGGCTGGTTCTTTGCCCCACCCCCCATGTTTGTGTTCTTCTCATATTTCTTTTTATTTGCAGTACCCGCGGGTACTTTGAAAGTCTGGGGACAGTAAATAAAATTGATGGCCCTTTTTTGTCATCCATCTTCTGGGCTGGTATGTTTTTATATGTGCAGAAGTTCATTCCTCAGCCCCCAGGGGGCCTGAGTACAAAGTGAACCAAGGTGATGTCAGACTTGTGGGCGCATTCCAGGGCTCCTCAGGCTCCCACTGTCTCCCTACTCACAGCAGACGGGGCGCCAACATGTGATCTCACACCCAGGGCCTCATTAAAGCCATATTACCATAGCAGTGCGTTTCTCAATTCTCCTCTTTCATCATGTTCTTACACCCCCCCCCCCACTGTCTCTGTGGTTTTACCAAAGAAAGAGGAGTGGGTTGACCTCTGCATCTCAGACAGTGGGGTGTCAACAAGCAAAGGCTTCCTCTGTCTTTGACAGCGAGGCGCAATGAGGTGCCAGGACAGGGCCACCCTATCATCATGCCCATCCCTTCTGAGTTTGGGGCAAATTACTCAACAAACAAGGGAGGCCTGGGCTGGCTTGTACGTACTTAACTAACCTGCAGTGAACCATTCCTCACACGACGTCAACACATCGTTACGTGGTGGGAAACCCCTGGCTGGCTACCACCTGAATAATCATGCCCACCTTGCCCTCCAGGTAAGCAGTTGACAGCAACAGCCACCGGGGGTTCAGCTCTTTCTATGGCCAAACTGAGGGACATTGGACAACACCCAGAGACATTTTTACTTTTCACGACTTTGGGAAGA
Organism: Tenrec ecaudatus; assembly: GCF_050624435.1. Taxonomy (NCBI): domain Eukaryota; kingdom Metazoa; phylum Chordata; class Mammalia; order Afrosoricida; family Tenrecidae; genus Tenrec; species Tenrec ecaudatus. The sequence continues at coordinate 172,495,709 of NC_134533.1, read as the reverse complement.
AGGCATCTAAGATGCACAGGCCAGGGATCCTTCTCAACAGGCCTACAACACACAGAAGAGCCCCCGGTTCAAAACAGTAGTAGCGTCAAGATGGAGTGAGTGCTCTTTGACCAACCTCATCGTGCATGTTAGAGCACGGGGATGCTACAGGTTCCACTGTGGTTGAGTTCGGGTTTAACCCCACTTCCCTACCCCTACCCACTAACTCTGTGCACAGCCTGCTTGGGCCCATGGATCCATCAGACCCCATTTCCTGATGTCATTGCACAGCTAACTCATCGACAAGGCTTTGGCAAAGGTTTTCTTCCATCTCACGAGTCTCTTAGATCCAAGCAATATTAACTTGGGTGACACGTGGCACCTCTCAGGGAGGAGGGGAGTGAGGTAGCATCTCTTCCGAAACACATGCCCAGAAGGTGGCGAGGAGAGAGCTCCCCAGAGGAAGTTTGTAGTAGACATAAGAAGGACGGACGGACGTGGGTGCCAACACTGGGTTTGGGTTTGGCAGTAGCATCTGAATCACTGTCTACCAGTGAAGCAACAAGAGCTCAGAGCAGACAAGGAGCTCTGTGAAGGTCTGACAGCTGATCACAGATGAGGGGTCTTATCCTCATGGTCTCCTGCCTGCCTCTCGACGCTGAAGGAGAGGTTCACGCCCCCCAGCCTGTGCTCCAGAGCTTAAGTGTCCACTTAAAACGCTAGCGATGACGGGCTCTAGAGGGGACTGGGTGAAATCCAGAGACAGTGGTGTGGGGTGACGTGCCCACTGACAGCAGGTGGAGTTGTGGTTAGGAAAGATACTTTTCAGAGAGCCTTTAAAGCACATGGGCCCCTGGACAATAGACCTGAGAAAAGTGGAATGAAACATTTGGACATGTGAACTTTTGGACAGCAAACTCACACTAACTGTAAGGATTCAATGCAGACTTCTTTGCCCATGTGTCATTTTCGGCAGTTAAAAGTTCATCTGCCGAGAAGACTAGGAGTTGGAGTCCGTGAACGTGAGAGGCTCCCTCCTGCACACCCTCCTGTTGAAGGTTCCTGACTGAGAGACCCCCTTCAGTCTCCAAATGCAGAGTCAAATTGAGATGAGCAACAAGCCCCACCTGCCCCCCCCACTCCCCCCGCCAACAAGCAGGAAGTGGAGCCTGATGCCGAGGTGGTTGGAGTGGAGCTCGAGAGGTGCGTCCCGCACTGACTCCTAAGATCATGGAACTGGGCAGGAAAGCTGAACTTCGTGCCAAAGACAACTCTCGCTGCTCCCTATAAAAAGCCTGCTGAGCTTTCTTCATGAGGAGCTGCTGGTGGGGACTCCAGATTGGGGCTGTTGGCTGTCAGCACGGGGTCTCCTGACCCGCTCCAGAGGCCTGGGGCCCATCCGTTTGTGGTCCTATCTGGGCTCAGGGTGTGCTACAGATCTGCCAGGCGGCTCAGAGATGGTCCTATCTCTTCATCGTCTATTTCTGGTTGGAAAACCCCACACAGAGCAGCATCTGTTTTGTGGTTGAAATACCACCCCCCGGCAGAAAGCATCACGTCAGGCCATGGGCCTCTCTGGGCAGCCTGCTCAGTGCCAAGGCAAGGGTAGCTGTATCTGCCTCTGAGGCCAGTGTCTACCATTAACACCATCCCAAGGAGGCGGCCTGGGGTAGCGGAGATGGAGGGCCTCTGGAGTCAGACAGAACTGGGCTTGAATCTTGCATCAGCTGTTTAAATCTTGGCAAGATAGCCAGTTTCCCAGAACCACCTCCTCTTCCGCCATGAGGTCAGAATGTGAAGCCTAAATTAGCCAGGATTCTCCTCACTGGGCCAGGCAGGAAGAAGACACTTCACCAAGTTGGTCCACCTCTCCCCCTCACTTTGGGGGGCCTCAGTATTGGCATTTCCTCCCTGTAGCTCCATTTTGAAAGTTCTTTCGCTAGCCCCATTTGCCTGAAGGGGAGATGGAGGCAAGCTGGAGAAAGGTGGCATGTGGGTTCCACAGCGGCATCTGGTGGCCATATGTCCACAACAGGGAGCCCTGCAAACTCCCAGCATCCTCTACTCCACGTAGAAGGCTTATTCAGTGGCCAACTGTGAGTGCTTGGGGAACCTAGAGCCATGCTGCTCAACAGCTGGTTTCCTCTCCAACAGCAACCACACCACAAGGAAACAGATTAGGAGTATAAATTCAGGGCCCTGCCGTCAGACCTATCGGACCAGAAACAAGGTGAGGCCCAGTAGTCTGCATTTCAATGACCTCCAGGTGACTTTGCCACAAGAGGGTTTGAAATCCACCGGGCTACCAGAAGGTCATCACACAGCAAAGGAGAGAGAAAACTATGTACCAGATACTCTGCACTCTGCCACAGTGAGGCCTGTGGACTCGGGGTGGGGGGGGGTGGGGAGGGGTGGGCGAGACTATCTGCTTCCAAGGTTGCACTATTAGGCTCTGCCACATGATTGCTCCATGACCTTCAACAAGTTCCTTCACCTTCCCCGGGGCCTCTGTGCCCTCATGTTTAAAATGGGAGGAGGATGCTGATACTAACAATGTAGGCTTGCTGAGAACAGCTCCTTTGAACCAACTGCTTAGAACAGTGTCTGCTACCTGGTACAAGTGAGCGCTGTTAGCTTCATCTTCAGGCCACCTAATAAGATGGAGGGTCTTATTCTCGGGGTGACTTGGGACAGCCTAAGGATCTTGCACAGCTGTAGGCAGAAGGACAAAGACAGCACGTGACAGGCCCTTCAGTAGAACCTAATGCCACAGCAGCAACCATGGCAGCGGTCACCAAAGTAACAGTAACTATGAGGGGACGTCACAAGCTTGTTGGAAAAGTAGAATTGAAAGATGATGGAGTTTTCCCATGAACTTGTCTAAGCACCTCATATTTATAGCCCAGTTAAACCCAAGACCCACTGGCAGCCAGTCAACTCTGACTCATAGCAACCCCTTTACAGGGTTTCCAAGACTCTCAATGTTTACAGAAGCCGATAGCCTCACCTTTTGCCCACAGAGTGGCAGGGGGATTTGAACTACTAACCGTGTCCTTAGCAGTTCCACATTTACCCAGTGGTGCCACTGCATGGTTCAGACAAACTCACTGCTATCGAGTCAATTCTGACTCATGGTGACCCTGTAGGATGAAGTAGAACTGCCCTAGTGGTTTACCGAGATGGTAACTCTTTACAGGAGCAGACAGGGTAAGAATCACTACCTGCAGGGGCTACTTACGGGCACCCGCTGGTAAATAGCAGAGGTACGATGGTATTGCAAGTCACTCTGGCATTTCCAGGGTCACAGTTCCTTCTCCTGGGAAGCTCTGTGAAAAGGAGAGGGGTTTGAAACTGCCCTCCAGGCGCCCCCCCCCCCTCCTCGCCCCCTTCATTCCCTGGAGCTTGGATCCTGTACGAAGGAGGGCAGGAGGCGTCCTTCCTCAAACAGATAGAGAGAATGCTTAGGAGCCATAATTAAATGAGCCCATGTTTAAGAGGCACTTAAGCCACTTCAGATCAATACGTGAGCCTTTTATATCTCCGAGGCCGCCTTAGCTAGATATCTTTAGTGTTTGCTGGGGAGGTTTTTTTTTTTGTTTGAAAAGACCCTGATTTGCTTAGACCTGACAGTCCCAAGTGAAGCAGACTTTCCCTGCATGTGCATTAGGGAGAATGAGAGGTTTACAATACCAGGGGGTCATTGTCTCAGAGCCTTAAATGCTTATGCTGCCGCCTGAGGCCAGGGTCAGGGCCAGGGACCCCGAACCTGAGACTCAGGGCAAGGAAGGAAGCTGAAGGCTTCTCGGGTGGCCCAAAGATGTGTTCAGAGACGAAAAGCCTGGGACAAACTTCCCCTCCATGACTGACTCGGAAGTGTTCCCAGGAAGGAGCCCCTGGGTGGTGCAAGTAGTTGCCGTTTTCAGCAGCTGACTCAAAGGTTGCCGGTTCAAGTCCTGCAGAGCGCTTGGGAGAAAATTCATTCTGAAAACTCATCCCTGGGAAACCTGTGGAGCACGGTTTCACCCTGACAGACCCGGGGTGGCATGAGTCCCAGTCAACTGAATGGCAACTGTTGTTCTGGGTGTTTCGTCATCCATCCCGGGGGACACCCATCCAGGGAGACGGGGGAGGGATGGGGGGCTGTGAGGGGAAAAGGCAAAGCTCTCAAGGGAGTGGGAGAGGTGATGGGTGACTTTGGTCCAGCCCAAGGAGAGGTTTTAGACTTCCGTGTCCCATGCGGGGTACAAGGGAGTTTGGTTAAGAGTTGTTCTCCCCGTGGGATGTGGATTTCCAGGTCCTCCATCTCTGTATTTACAAGCAAGGCAGGGCCCCGGCAGCTTGAGGCCCTCCTCCAGCCAAAGCACAAATCTGACATTTGAGAGGCCGGGTGCAGGACGCTGGTGAGGGACTCCTCGGGAATACGTATGGCGCGCTGACAGCATTTGTGTGCCCTCCTCCCTCCCCCCTGCTAGGAAGAGGTGGTGTGTGGTCAGCCGAGCCATCTGCGGCAGAACTGAAAATCAGTGCGGAAAGCAAGACAAGTGAGAACATTCTCAAAAGGAGAATAAAGAATCCGCTCAACTGTCTTGTGGACGAGGAACACAGAAAACGTGGACTGGGGCCACACACGTCCATGAGTTACTTCTGTAGGGTCAGTGCATGGGAAGTAATACATAAACCAGCCCACTCATCTCTTCCCCACAGCCTGCTTCTAGCACAATCAGAAATTATATATATGGTTGCTTGAGCAATCTGATGCTCATGCAGCTCATCCTTTTGTATAAATTCAATTCAGAGAGCCAAGAACAAGTATTCGTTTTACACTAACAACTCCAGCAAAGTTATATTTGAAACCTAGCCACCTAGCCAACCAGACATAGCCTTTGCTACATTTGTGTGTGTTGATCCTTTTGAGCAAGAAGCCAATTAATGGAGAACGTGAAAACTGAGCCTCTAGGAGATAATTGTAATCTAGAAAACAAAGGCCATCTCCCTGTCGTGTCCTAGGGAGTTTAAAAGGGACACGTGCTTTGCTGTTTAATTATATTGAGTAGGGTTGTCTTGTTTCAATACTACAAATCCAGTTCCTGTAACATTGGCCTTGCACCCGGTCATCGAGGTTCATGACATCGGGCAGGCAGGCAGGCAGGCCCTGGACTCTCCCGTGATCTGGGCTTCCCTCTCTGTCCTTCTCATGAGCTTGCCCTGAAGCCTGAGCCCTGGCAGGTAGATGTTTCTCAGTAAAATCAGCCGCCAAGACGCTTGCTTTATGTCTGGTATGTAACAGAGAACTTGCTGAGGGCAGACACACCCTACGGCCCCTCCATGCCTAGTCCACCGATGCTCCGGGTCTTGCCTGCTAAACAAATGAATGCATGCTAGAGTGCAAATCCCACATGAGCTTGCTACAGGGACCTCTCCTCAGCCATCGTGAGTACTCAAGACAGTTTGGAATAAGCAGCCCTCAACTGGATCTTGGTCATTTTAAGCAATGACAGGGTTTTTTGTTTGGGGCGGAGGTGAGGGTGGGGTTGTCATTCCTAGTGACTTTTAACCTGTGTGTTCAGATGGTGAGCTAATGTTCCCAGCCCTGGTGTGACTTTCTGAAAGACCACCCACCAGGTCTTGGATGCCATAATTTAAAGAACTCATTGAGTTTTTAAGTTAGCTAAAAGGCAAGGTAAAAATAAAACAATGAGTCGACAACTCTGACGTATGGGAGTAGGGGCAGCCAGGGCTTCTCTTGATCAACGTCAGCCCCCTGCCACATCTCACCAGAGCTCGCCTGACAAGCATGAAGCTGTCTGCCCTCCCCTCCCCTCCCCTCCCCTCCCCACCAGTTAGTCTCCGCCTAGGCTGCAAACTCTGCAGAGGTAGCAGACAGCGTGTCACAAAGGCCTGTTGCCCAGCCCAGCGAAGGACAGCGAGGCTCACTCAATGAATAATTACTAAATGAGAGCATGCACAAAGGACTGCTCAGAGTAACAAAAAACACACGCCTCCCATACGTGAGAACTCTTCTGCCAAAGCTGTTTGCCATGTGAGGCAAAATCAGAAACATTCGTTGACTGGGCTTCCTCCAGGGCAGCAGGAGGGGCCCTCTGCTGGGGCCAGCCAGGCTCCATGGTGTTTAGCTCCCTGAGTCTCTGCCGGGGGCATGGTGGGCAGAGCAGATGTCTCGAGAGGCTCCAGTCTGCCACTCGGGCAGGGAGAGCACAATGCGGGGGGTGGGGATGAGGGGCGGGCTCGGCTTCTCCCCAGATTTAGAACCCATGGGAAGGCCATTTTCCCTGTACGCTGTGCATCTCCATTTCTTAACCTCCAAATGGCAGTGACTGTACTAACGCTGGGGGCCAAGGTTCCCAGAGTCTGGTGCAGAACACTTGCCCCCGATAATGTAATAAAATTAAAAATCAAAAAGCTTTCCTGGCCATGCTTCTGTAAAGGATCCTCCTCCACAGGGTGGGCCTGTGATATGCCTCTTTTATAAGCCTGTCAAAGGATTTTAACACAAAATAACATTTGAGGGCTCTTCTAGTGATTACAAATTGGGCTGCTAAACACAAGGTCAGCAGGTCAAAACCACCACCTGCTCCTCAGGAGAAAGGTGAGGCTTTCTACTCCCGTAAAGAGTTATAGTCTCAGAAATCCACAGGGCACTCTTACCCTGTCCTCCAGGGTCGCTGTGAGTCGGCGATGACTCAGTAGCATCGAGTTCGTTTTTTTGAGACCTGCCTCTGATGCTTCTTGATACCTGTCAGGTCAACGGCACGTGACCCTGCAAGCCACCTTCCAAAGTGTGGCCAAGGAAGTCAGCCGGGCGGCCCCACTCTCATAGGGCAGCAGCCACTGCGCCCCTGCTCATGCGCCACAGCTCTTCTTTGGATCACGTTGGGTGAGGTGTCCAGCTGCACAGAGCTGGCCTCAGTAGGGTGCTTGCCTATCTATTCCATGGAGAAGACCTCACTGTCTCAGCCATGCCTTGTGCTGGTTGTGATTCCAGGGCTGTCCGTGTCAGACCCTTAGCCAAGAACACAGTCTCCCTCTGAGCAGCCGCAGGGGACAGAGAGCTGTTGGAGTCTGGCACATGGACCATTGTGTCATGACAGCTCAGGTCTCAGATTTACAGGGTGTTCAGGGTCCCTTTCCTCAAAACCCATGTGGCTTCGGGGCCCTGCATTGTCTTCTATAGGGAGAACGATTGGCAGGGTGGGTCACGAGGAGGAGCTAGCTAACATTCAGATAGAACTGCCGGGGAGCCCCAGTGGTCTAGAGGTTACACACTAGGCTGTGGTCTGAAAGGTCAGCAGTTCGGAACTACAGCTGCTCTGCAGGAGAAAGGGTTTTCTATTCCTGAAAACAGTTACAGTCTTGGAAGCTCATGGAGCAGTTCTACTGTGCCCTCCCTATAGGGGCACTATGATTGGCATGGGCTGGATGGCACTGAGTCTGGTTTGGGTTGGATGGAGGAGCAGTTCAGAACAGGCTTTGGGAGTGAGTCCACCGAGCTCAGGTCACACGAGCTGTGAAAGCCAGGGCACAGCATTCGGTCTCTGTGCGTCAGTTCCCTCCTCTAAAGCGGGAATGAGAGCAGCAGAGAGCTCATAGATAATGGATGGAAAGCCCTGACTGCCTCATCATATGACGGGTCTTCCAAAAGTTGGTGGAAAAATGCAAGTACAAGATAACAGAAACGTTCCTTCCCCCTCTCGAACAAAGCCCCCCTCTCTCTACCTGTCAGTACTGGCGGCCCAGTAGCAGTACAATAAGACAGGACTCCGCACTTAATTCACAGGAGGGAAATGGAGATTTGTAGAAAGGATAGTTACTACACTCACAGTTCTGACTCACTGTGACCCCGTAACACAAGGTAGAACTACCCCTGTGGGTTTCCAAGATGGTAACTCTTTATGGGAATAGAAAGCCTCATCCTACTTCTGCAGAGTGGCTGGTAGTTTCAAACTGCTGACCTTGAGGTTAGCAGCCAGCACATAACCACGAGGGCTCTGCGAGGGCACATAGCTGCTGCGTATCTGTGCCAATCACCAAGCCTGGGCACTTCACGTGCTGCGAATCCATGCATTTTATTCCCTGGTAGGGACTGTATGGGTCCTGCCCTGAAGGAGGCCCTTTCTGGGAATAGGATGGTTATTTCTGGGGTGGCGCGGGCTGACTCACCACCAAGTGGGGCCAAGAAAGCATTTTCTGGAAATAAACTCTCACTCACTGGGTTGAGTGGTTGAGAGCCACTGAGTACCTGGGGCTGCTCAGCTGACCAAGGAACTCTGGGCTCAGTCTCCCCTAGTACTCCAGAATTCTCCATTAACGGAGTGAGTCCCAGGAGATCCCCGGGTGCATGGAGGAGCGCAGGAGGCCTTAGAGCAGCGCTTCTCAACCTGTGGGTCTCAACCCCTTTGGGGGTCGAATGACCATTTCCCACGGGTCACCTGATTAATAACAGTAGCACAATGACAGTGATGAAGTAGCAACAAAAATAATTTTATGGTTGGGGGTCACCACCACATGAGGAACTGTATGAAAGAGTTGCCACGTTAGGAAGGTTGAGAACCACTGCCTTAGAGCCTTAAGGCTGAGACAAAAACCAAGCTGCCACACTGGTGCAGGAAGACGTGGAGAGAGAGCTGCCCCGTGCCACCTGGCCTCACACAGTTCCAGAGCCCAGGGCCAGCTTCAGCTTGACCAATGTGTGTGCGAGCTGGAAAAGGGGAAGCTGAATTTCAGATGGAACCTGGGGATCTGTATGCAAGACCCTGCAGAGGGTCCATGTTGATTCTGATTCAGTACATCTGGGGTGGAGATGCAGATTGTCAGCAGGGGATCGAACTGGAATGAACCTGGACCTCACGGGGTGCCCACTCCTGACGAGCTGTGCTGATGGACCAGAGACTCACTGAACCGCTGTGGTTGAGTCAATAGCGACCCTTTAGGGTGGCATAGAATGTGCTCCTTAGGGTTTCTGAAACTATAAAGGTTTATGGGAACAGACAACCTCACCTTTCTCCCAAGGAGCATTTGAACTGCTAACCTTGGGATTATCAGTTCAAATTAGCAAACTGGGCCACCACGGCTCCTTAGATAAGACACTACATGAGAAGGAAAACAGATATTGGAAATACCGTATGGAGCAGGGCTTTCAAGCAGCTCATTCTGGTTTGAGCCTCTACTTAGAATGTCCATTTCCACTTCAGATGTGCTGGATCCGTCTACAGTTTAACACGCTCCCCAGGAGATGCTAATAGGTCCTCTAGGTGTACACATGTGAATCCCCTGGGGACTGTGGTTAAACTGTAGATTCCCATTCAGTCCAGCTGGACTGAAAGGCACATTCTCAACAGGCTGGGACCAGAATGAGCAGGTGCTCCCCTGGGATAGCGTCCTTGGGTGACAGAAATTAGAATGTAGTCAGTTGCTAACCAGAAGGTCAGAGCCCCAGATGCACTCAGGTACCTAAGAAGAAAGGCCTGGTGATTGCCTACCAGAAAATCAGTCCTGAGAACCCGTATGGAGTGCAGTTCTCCTCGGACACAGCCAGAGTCCTACATCAGGCTCAGCTCGATGCCAGTGATTTAGTTAAACGCTGCATACCCTCACTGACACGAACCATCTGGAGTAGGCAAATACATAGAGACCACCCCGCACCCGTGGTTACCAGGGACAGACAGGAAAGGGCTGAGTCATCGCTGAGAGGTCACTGAGCTCTTGTTCAGGGGGATGACTGTGCAACAAGGTGAATGTAACTCAGGCCCATGAAACGTACACCCGACAATGTTGAAGTGGCCACGGTTGTTATATGAGGCTTCGTCACAATAAATTTTTTTTTTTAAATCAAGTGCTGTAGGATGGGCAGGAAGGAGCCAAAGGTCAAAGGGCTTGCTAGCTTCACTATCCAAGTCTTCCTGCCAACCACTGCACATTGCAAACAGGGCCAGGGCTTGGCTCAGTCCAGCAGGCCCTGGGCTGGGACAGCAGGGTATGTCTGGAAATGGGAGGGACTCTGCTAATGGGAACATCTCCGTGCCAGGCAGACCAGCAAGTGAATTTCTTCTCCAAGTCTCCCAGGAGCCAAGGCCTGTTGATTTAATAAATACAAACGCAGTGGCGACTAAGTGCAGGCTTGGTGTCCGGCCCCAAGAACACAGAAGCTTCAGGAATAAAGCAGGCGGGCTTTTCATCACTGTGTTCTCAAGAAAGACTAGTGGGTACTTTCCTGATCCTGAGAGGAGTCTATGCTGGTAGAGCATTTGTGAAATCCAGGCAGCATCACTCATCAGCCTCAGCGAGAAGCCAGCTACACTCTGTAACCTCAGAGGACTCTGTTTGTAAAGAAAGGAACCTTTCTTTTACACCACTCTGGTGGTGAGGTGGTTAAGTGCCAACCAGAAGGTTGGTGGTTCAAACCCACTAACCAGCCACTTCAGGGAAAAAGATGTGGCCGCCTGCTTCTGTGAAGATGTGCAGCCCTCAAAACCCCAGGGAGCGATTCTCCCCTGACCTATCGACCCTGAATCAAAACCGACACCCCCACGGTGGGTTTGGTCAGCAAAAGAAAAGTGGAACCAATGGAAAAACCGATTGTGTGGCTCTCCTTAAAATGTCGTCTAAAGTTTCTTAGTAAAAATGTTTACAGATGTTCTGATAAGGGACTAGAAGACTAAATCCCTGTGATTTTCTTTCTCTAAGGGGCTGAAGGTTATTTTACCGCTCTCGCTCTAGTGGTTAAAGACGCTGGGTTAAGAGGTTGGTTTTAATTTCCTTTTTCTCGTGTGCGTATTTGTTGCTATGAATTGTTTTCTGGGTATTGATTTTGTTCTGTCCCCAAAGTTTTGGTATGTGGCATTTTCATTCTCATTTCAACAAATTCTTAAATTTCGTTCCCTGTTGTATCAGCTACCCAGTGGTTTTCAAGCAGTGCGGTGTTCATTTCCCATGTATTTGCTTTTGGTCTTTGCTCTGCCTCTTGTTGATTTCTAATGGTATAGTGCAGTCTCTGAAAATGGGTGATCAAATCTCCGTGTTTTAAAGTTGACTCAAGCTTGCTTTGTGCTTAACATAGAGAGCCTCTTTTCCATGCGTACTGGAAAAGAATGTGCACTGTGTTGGAGTTCAGTAGAATGATTGTTGTATGTCTAGGTGCCCAGCTAGATTAATTGTGCTGTTTAGTTCTTGTATGATTTTATTGCTTTTCTTTCCCAATGCTCTGCCCTTTGTTGAAAATAACAACACTGTTATTGTTAATTGCTCTCTTCATTCTACATGTGTTTGGTTAATGTACTTAGAGGGTCTTTTGTTGGGTGTATGTGTGCTAATTACAATGATGCCTTCTAGTTCAGTTGTCCCTTTAATCATTGCCCTTTATTGTCTCACAGGATGGATTTCGTCTTGAATTCTGTTTGATTTGAGATTAACATTGCCAAGCCTGCTTTTTTGTTGCCATTTTTAATATTATACTTGAAAACAAAAACTGAAATTGTTAAATTCAATTTATTTGATCCTACATTTAACAGAAATACATTGTAATTATAATTGTCAGTGTTATATTAGACTCGACAAAAATTTGCAGTATTCTCATTGGAGTAAGAGTTCATTAATACCTAGGGGAGGGGAGAATCAAATACTGTGTGACTTTGGGATGTGAAGTATTTTACTGAATCATCAAGTAACATCCTGGGCTTTATGAGGGGCTTCAAAAGGTTTTGGAAAAACACTGATATTAAACAAAACTGGAATTTTTCCAGCAAACTTCCTGAAGTTCCTTCATATGTTGATTCCCACCACCCTTACCCCCATCACAAAAGGGTCCCTTTCTGTGATGGCATCTTCATTCCAAAGGTTTCTCTTGATCTTTTAACATGTAAGTTCTTATCTTAAAGTATTAGTTATCATACAGGATTTTTTTTTCACTTCTTCAACAGTTAACTGACCTAACTCAGTCAGACCCAGGTTTCTTTGTAACTTTGCCGTGTTTTAGGCAGTTTTCAAGTATCGCTGTTGATTGATTTAATGAAATCAATGTGTCTTTGGCAGCAAGGTTTACATTTCACTCTGTTAGCCTTGTCTCTGTGTTGGGTAATCAGATGCCTGTCCCATCTGGAAAGAGCCCTGGTGGTGTAGCGGTTACTTGTTGGGCTGTGATCAACAAGGTTTGCAGTTCAGAACCACCAGCCACTCCCTGTAAGAAAGACAGGGTTTTCTACTCCCTGAACCAGTTCCAATCTCCGAAACTCACAGGAGCAGATCTTGCCTGTCCTATAGAGTTGCTATGAGTCAACATAATTAGATGGCATTGAGTTTGGGTTTTGTTTTGTTTGTTGTTTACCATCTGGCCATCAGGGACAATGGACAGGAATTTTGCTCCCTGATTCACATTCCTGTTCATCTGAGAGTTGCTCATCACAAGCCCCGGAAAAACACTAAGTTAAAGAGACTCTATGCTAAGGTCAATGTAAGCAGTATTGAAACTTCAAAGAAACCCAAACAAAAGAGAAGCCTGGTTCCCAGGATCTGACCTGTATACCTCCTGATGGGTACCAGCACATGCTGGAAGACATTGTAAGCAACCCCTCACCCAATTATCATCCAGTGCCTTGTTCCCTGACTAGCGGGTAGCTTAGCTAGGCAGCATAGTTGCAGAATTCACTTACTAAAAGCTTTCTGTGACTACAAGAAATGCCTGTCTGCCGACTACCAGGGGGTCCATGCTCTGTCATGGCCTGCGTGTTAAGGTTGTGCCCTGAGTGTGGTGTGAATCCAAGGAAACACAGCGAGGGATATTGACATTGCTTTGAAGTGGAGCTCTACCCTGATGGGGAGAACTGTGCAGGTTTGGGGAACCGCAGGCAGGATTTTTTCTTTAATGTGAAGTTAGGCAAGATTTATTAACATTAGGTATTCACTTTATCCCCCTTCTCCTGCCTCTTCCTACAGAGAGCAAATGCCCAGCACTTTCCAGGGCCTCAAAAGTGCCGGGATCGTTATCTGTAAAGAGTGCTTAGTCAAGTTGCCTAGATGGGAATTCTTGTGCAAGTGATATGTTAGGGATGTGCTCTGGAGAGCAGAGGGGTGAAGGAACAGGACAGGTGCTCAGCAGTTGTCAGCCTCCACCTGTTCCCACGCACCGGACCTCTGGAGATGCGTTGCACCACAGACGTCCTTCCCCTTGACTCTGAGGACATGACTTTTGTCCCCAGGTTCTCTGGGTGCAGAACAGGGAGTAGGAACAGAGGGGACTGCCATCCACAGAGAGTGATGCACCAGTTGAAAGGGATGTGAGTGGTGCATCAACTCCATCCACACAGGGAACCGTGGTATTCTGACATGACCCTTACCTCCTGGGAAGTCCCTGCTGTACTGGGAGATGAAGCCACCTTCCGGGGCTGCAGGAGGGCTGCGTGGTGCTGCCAGGAGGCTGGAGGGTGAGCCCCACAGGCTTAGCCATCTATCATGCCTAGAGGTGCTGAGTAACCTCTGCCTTTCACTCTTGCTGCGTCGCCTCCCCAAGATGACCAGAATTGTGAACGCTTTAGGTTAATGGGAAAAGGGGGCGGGGGCGGGGGCGGTGAGATTTAGACAAATAAAATCTAGCTGGAGGTTGCCGGCACCCTCAGCTTCTGAACACCCCACTTACAGGCAACAACTACTCGCCCTTTAATGGTATGTAAAACTCATTCCTCCAGAGTGATTTCACCAGTCTCAAATTCTTCTTCACAATCTCCTTCACTTGTGCCATGGGCAGCTCTTCAACCATCGACAAGGCTTGGAACCTTCTCTTGTACTAGAATCTGAACCAGCACAAAACGACTGCCATCGAGGAGATTGCAACTCAGAGCAGCACCCCTGTAGCACAGTGCAGAACTGTCCCTGAAGTAAGGTTTCCCAGGCGACGTTTTTACAGGAGCATTGGGCCAAATGAGAACCACACGCACCTGTTCTGACGTAATTACAGTCTGTGTGTGTGCATGTTGCTTTAATTTTTTGTGAATTGAGTGAAGATTTAGAGAGCAGATCATCAGTTTCACATTCAACAATTCACATGCATTTTGTTTCATCTCACTGACACAATGTACCATCACTTATCCTGACTCCTCCTGGGGGGGTGGGGGGGTTTCGATTTCTCCTTTCCCCTTTCTTAAACTTACCCTGAACGGTATCCTTGAGTAAATGCTGCCCTTTGATCACAAAGGGTTGATTATTCTTAAATATACACTTAGAAACAGATCTCTTTCATGACATGGGAACTGCTTGTATTTTTAAAAGATCTTAGAATGAACAAAAATAAGGCAATTTAGTAACTCTGGAATAATGAAAAGGCATTTTAGACTCACCGTAGATTCCAGAGTTAGTTTGTGGAGTCTAAATCCTTCATGTGCGCACTTGAAAACATTTTCAGAAATTGTCAGAACAATAAATCTTTACTTCCAGAATTGGTAGACCTTTCCCAACAGTCACCAATTGCTTTAAAGCAAAAGATAAGAATGCCAGGAGGCAGGGAAGCTAGATGAAGGAATATGGAACAACCAGAACAGAACTAATGAGACTGCTCATACATGTTGAATGTGTTCAATGACGCTGAACATGTGTAGAAAATGTTGAATGGGAACCCAGACTGTTATGTAAAACTTCCCCCACAGCTCAGATCAGGAAACAGGACCATCCCAGCATCTCTTTCACTTACTTCTTCCCAAATACCATCTTGACTTCTAATTTCATAGGTTACTTATCTTTTGTCATTGCACTGTCTTGTGTGGTTGATAATGACCATACTATACTTATATTAAGATAGTAGTCTATCGTGTGGTTTGTAACTAAATAGGCACATTGCGGTGATTAATATATAGATAGATATTATATATATATATATATTCCAGTCCCTTCATTGTCTAGAGCAGAGGCTGGCAAGCTCTTGAGCCATATGAGGCTCTTTGGGTACTTACTCTGAAGTAAAATGGAAACATTTTAAGGGATACTATTCAGATAATGGTGATTTCATTTGTTTGTAAAAATGTATGAATGACTCTGGAATCATTTTTAAGACGGTTTTGAGGGTCACGATTGAGTCTTCCATGTCAAAAGTTTGCTGGCCCCGTTCTCAAGAGGTGGGAGTGTTGGTCTAAATCAGTGGTTCTCAACCTTCCTCATGTCATGACCCTTTCATAAAGTTCATGTGGTGGTTATCCCTCCAACCATAACTTCATTTTTGTTGCTACGTCATCACTGTACTTTTGCTACTGTTATGAATTCGGCAGCCCCTGTGAAATGACCTATGAAAGGGTCATTTGACCCCAAGGGGGTCGCGGCCCACAGGTTGAGAACTGCTGGACTCTAAGCTAAGGCGTGGGTCTTGGAAGCAGGCGAGGGAGCATGGAAGATCCCAGAGAGCTGGAATCCATGCCAGGTGGTTCCTTTGCACTGCCACTGAGTCTCTTCCTGAGCCCATTTCCTCCAGAATGACCTTCAGCGTGGTGAAGGAGACAGGTTGGAGTATTGGCAAGTCTAGGTCCAAATTCCTTCTTCCCTCCAGCACATGAGTGACTTTGAGGAAGTCCCATGACCTTCGAGCACAGGGTCATTTCCATAAGAGTGTTTGCACCTGTTCTATACCAGCTGCTCCTCTGAGATCTGCACACACGCTTCCTTTCCCTTTGGACGGCCTGATGTGGCTTCCAGGAGCTGGAGAGAGCCCGAGTGCTTGGTGACTTCCTATGTGGATGGGAGCTGAGAGCTCTGCACCTTTGTGGCCTTTTCTCCCTGGCAATAGAGTCTAGCTGGGCAGTTACCCTAGGAAGACCCTCCTCGCCCTTGCACCCACCCACCCCCAACCTTGGAAGACTTGAAGAGAGGGCATTTCATGCCTCACCACTTCAGGCTCTTGAAAGAACCCTTTCTTTCCCCTGGTGTGACTTTTCCCAAGTGCGTTTTTTGCTGAAATAGGGAAACTTTGGAAAGGTAGAATGAAGATGTGGTCTAAGGAGAAAGGGCAGAAAGAACACAATGGGTGCATTTGAATCAAAACCTGAGGGGGCTTCCAGCTCACATGTGGCCCGGCCCAGCTCTTCAGAAGATCACCAGGGTTCAGTGCTTTGTTAGTCGGGTAGACTAGAGAAACAAATTCATAGACACACTCATATGTGTATAAGAAAGAGCTTTATATAAAAGAACAGTTGAACATTGAGAAAACATTCCCGCCCAGTTCAGATCAAGTCCATAAGTCTGATATTAGTGCCTATGTCCCATACCAATCTATAAAGTCACCTTCAGACTCGTGCAATGACACGGAGTGCAGGAAGATCACAGGCCAGTGGGTGGGAAGTCTTGTGGATCCAGTGGCAGTGGAAGAATCTCAGCACTGGCAGTGGTCTCCACATGGCTGCTCCAGCTCCAGAGGTCTGGCTTCATCAGCCTCTCTCCATGTGTCTTCTCCACAGGGATGTCTCGCAGGAGGAGAGCATGTGTCCCATCTCCAGCGAGCTATTGATCGCTGTGAGGTCATCAAGCTACCACCTGATTAACAGGCTAGACTCCACCCCTTCCATCTGAATCCTCAAATTGACACCAGATTACATAATTACCACAGGAGCCAATGCATTCATGAAGAATGAAGAGTGATCTTGCTGAAGTTTATCCTCTGCCCTGCCTTCCTAGGGAACAGCTGAGGGGGCAGCAGAGGAGGATGGGGCCATGGTCCTCCTCCCATCACAGCCAGCAGAGGCTGTTGTCTGGGACCTGCCTGAGAAAGACCTGGGTTTGCCCAAGCCCCCGTCTGCCCCTCCGAGGCCACATCCACACATCTGTGTCCATGCAGCCAGCCCACCTGTTGGTGCTTTCTCTCTCACAGGAGGAGATGGGCATTTCCTGTGAGCTGTTGGAACCGGACTTCCTCAAATGCAGCGTGGGATTTCCTTTCATGAGGTCAAAGTCAAAGGTAAGGGACAATGACAGGGCACTTCCTTGATGGCACACCACCCCCAGCCAAGCCTCCAGCCTGTGGCTCCTCCACTGCTTCCCCCTAAATTTCCCCCACACCCCTCCCTCCCACATCAGCTGTGGCCACCACCCAGGCCCTAACTGGAACCACCCTCTCTGGTCCACCTCTTTGTACTGCAAAGGGGCCGTAGTGACCTGCTGCCTCTCCTTAATCCACAAGACATGCCCCAAATGTGAGAAACACCCAGGGCCCAGCAGAACCTGGTGGGCCTTCCTAGAATGTTTGATTCGGAGAGGACTTTGCATGATGTTTTCAGCTCTCTAGACCATGGAGGAAGAACGTGTAGTCTG
The DNA here is from genome assembly GCF_050624435.1 of Tenrec ecaudatus. NCBI lineage: Eukaryota > Metazoa > Chordata > Mammalia > Afrosoricida > Tenrecidae > Tenrec > Tenrec ecaudatus. Next base: position 172,478,438 of record NC_134533.1, on the reverse strand, counting down.
GAATAATGTCCCAGAATCCTGCCTCTGTCCCTCTGCCGGGTACTCTCAGTGTTATGAAGCAGCCTCTCAAAATTCTAAGGACATACATCATTGTATTCATTTTCAAAACAGAAAAACAAAAGAGATTAGTTAATGTATGATTGTGAGCGACCAAGGTTTCTAAGCTCAAGCATGAACCCAGCAGAGCACAGTCCTGTACTGGCAGAGCATCCTGTTCTGCACACATCATGAGGAGGTGCTACGGCTGCATGACAGACATGCTCTGAAAGACCAAGGAGGCCTTTGGAAAGGGAAACTCTTTCCTCTGCTGTGATTGGAAGGAAGTGTCATATTCCTTTGTCTACCTTCTTCCTCCAGGGTGTAAAGGCCGGATCCCCCTCTCCTGCCTGTGTCAAAGGGAGGCCATGTTAATCTCCGGTGTTGTGGTATCAGTATCTGGCAGCTGTTTTATAAACCGACCGTGAGAAGGTTCTCATGAGACAAGGATGTACCTGCCCAGAGTCGACAGTGGCTGTCACATCCATGACCCCTCAGCTTCTCTCCGGCTTCACTACCCCCCACCCACCGTGTCTTCATTCCCCAGCCTGTCCGCACTGGGCCCTTTCCTCTCAAAGGAGGAAACCTTACGAAGTGACTGGAGACACTCCCCCCCTGCACCCTCCCCCACAGTTGCCATTTCCTGGCAAAGTCTACTCTCCTTGACAAAACAAGCTCAGGTGTGGCTGTCTGTCTGCAGGGAAGTGTGTTTGGTCTAAAGCACCAACTCCCCAGTAGCCCTGGAGCTGGTAGAAGTACCAGTGTCAGACTTTGGTACTCGTCCACCACGCTTCCTCCCGACAGCGGGCACCACTGCCTTCCTCCCGTATGCAAATGTTAACAAGGAAGCCTGAGGAGGCCAGAGAATCATTCCCTGGGGAAGGCCAAAGGCGTTTGCCAACAGGGAGAGACATGTCCGTGGACTATAGCCAGCTTGCATCCCTCTGCCCTGCAGACCCTGTGGTTGTCCCGCCTCCAGTCCCCCTGCTGGGTCTGGAACCCGCATTAGGGCTTACCTCGGTATGGGCCTCCCTCTCGCAGCTAGCCCCCCAGCACCTGGCCCAGTCATTCACTCAGTCCACCCAACTCGCATTTAACTCTTGGGCTCAGTCCTTGGCTTCGCAGGTCCGCCTTTCGTGTGTAGAATTCCGACTGCCGACCTAGTTCTGACGTTTTGCTGAGATGAGACCCTTCACTTTCACTTCCCGTATCGTCCAGCCTTGCTTCCTTGTCCTGCCTCCATGCCTCCACCCTCCCTGTACGCTGGCAAGTCCCACTGAGAGATGTTTCTGTCTAGGGCTGGCTGAGTCCTCTGTCGCTGCCCAGTATCTTCAGACAGTTTCAGCACATCAGATTTCAGCTGCCGCTGTGGTTCTTCACCAGCGTTTGGCATTCTGGAGCTCGGTGGGATTTGAAGAGCCATTTTGCCCAACCTCCTCTTTATATTGAAATGCAACGAGGTTACGTGCCTCGGCCCAGAGCACACCGGTTGCAGAAGTCTTGATCTGGAAGTCCTAGCCCCGGCTCCTTCGACGTGTCTGGCCGGTGGCAAGTCTTACATCAGCGTGGTGAAAACCTTTGCTCACAGCAGTTTGCCCACATCACAGACTGCTTACCCATCAGGGGGAGCCCAAAATGACTCTCTCCCTTAAGATTATTTTTAGGTGCTACAGAGACCCAGCACTACACAACATGGGATCTCATAGTGAGCGGGTTATTAGCTTCTCCACACACTTTTTAAAAATCATTTTATTGGGGCTCATACAACTCTTATCACAATCCATACATACATCACTTGTGTAAAGCACACTTATACATTCGTTGCCCTCATCATTCTCAAAGTTCGTTTTCCGCTTAGGTTCCTGGAATCAGCTCCTCATTTTCCTTTTCCCCCTCCCCCTCCCTCCCCACGCCTCCCTCCCTCAAGAACCCTTAATAATTTATAAATTATTAATGTATCTTATCTTACACTGCCCAGCGTCTCCTCCATACTCTTAATCCCAACCACGTGGATGGGAAAGTCTGGGGGGACTGACCTTCTCTGTAACACCCCTGTTGCTTTCCCAACTCCCCTTTGCACAGAGACATTGTAGACTGTAGGCTCAGAGACAGTGTCAGGTTTACCCAATAAACAAGGTAAGCACAGGCTTACTGTGCTTACTTACTAATCAGTAGAGGACACTTTCACATGGGTCTCACCACACCAAAGTTTCCACTTCTAGGCAGAACAGGCATCTGCCCAGCTCCCAGCCCCGAAGCACCTCCATACAGAATTGAGGCCTCTCTTCAAATTGACAATCTCTGACACAGGACAATCTCTGACTTGTGCTTGTTCACTAATCTGCAGTGAACCGTGGACGTGGCGAGAAACGTGTGGAACTGTTTTCCCCAGATCGGTCAGTAAGCACCAGTCGGCCGGTACTGACCAGGCTTCCTGGGTCACCTGGCTGAAGGCTAGGAGCCGTCAGTGGACAACAGACTGCAACCTTGGTTTCCATGGTGCCTGTTTTAGGACCACCTATGGCTCCCACCTATGGAAGGGACCTCAGGGTTATTGAGAGAGGTAGCAACCACATGACTGAAAGATGCCATCGCAGGCGATATGCAGATGTGGCAGTAAATGAGGAAGATGATCTGGGAGGGAAATTGAGCCCCAAACCATGAGGGAAACCAGACGCCATCAACTCATGACGCCGCTGGGTACAATGGCGGCAGCCGTGGTCCACAGAGTGATGCTCCGCTTTCTCAACCAGCCCGGGACTGCAAAGGCCAGAGACGGCCTTGCACTGGGTTCTACTCTTAAAAGTGTGGTTTGAGTCTGCCAATCAGAAAGATAGTCATGCGCCTTCCAGCCTGTCCTGCAGAGATCATACACTCCGACGACTGCAGTCGCCCCCGGGGGAGCTGTGACAGACTGCTGACTCCCGCCCACATGACTCCTTGTTTCCACAGTATGACTTCAGCGTCATCTTTGACACGAGCCACCTGTCTGGGGAAGAGGAGGTTCTTACAGTCATCATCACAGCTCAGAGGTAAGGGGAGTGTTTTCTGTTATTAATGAAATGACTTTGCCCTGGTCCGCTTTGATGAGCCCCGAGACTGAGGAAGAGGAGAAGGGTTATTCTTGAATACAGCCTGAGCCAGTAGAGGCGGTTGTCTTTCTCTGGTTGCATGAGGCACTGCTTCCGACTGAGCTGGGAGGGACAGCAATCACGCCATCGACCCAGCTCGAGCTGAGGTAACAGCTCTGGGAGACCAGCCTTGCATGAGGGGGAGGGTTCTCCTTCAGGGTCACACGGTTGGTCAGCTCCCGTGGTGCTGTGTTTCTCAGATCCCTCAGCAATATGACCTCTGTGGCTTGTCAGGCAGGGCCAGTACTTCCCATGGGCATGGATGATAGATGGCCTGAGAGCCTGGTCCGCTGTTGGCAGAGACCTCTTGAGAGACTTCCCCTGAGAGAGAGACGCCAAGTGGACACATCTGGAAGGGGAAGGCCAGTGGCTGCCTCTCCCTTCAGGAGTGTAACCTGCTCCCTTTCATTTGAGCTGTGAGCACGTGGGAAGGTCTTTGGGAAATCAGGAGGCTTTTCCTTGAGTCAAATCTGTGTGTGCCTTAAAGTCACGGCTGGGCAGTGCTGACAGCTGGGCTGGAGAGGAAGACACACAGGTGACTGAAGAATCCGCAACCCCATTGCTTTCAAATTGGTACAAGGTCATGGTGACAGAGTAGAGCTGCCCGTAGGTGTGTGAGGCCATAAATCTTTACAGCGAAACAAACTGCCCCATCTTTCTCCCACATAGTGGTGGTGAGCTCCAACGCCACCCACCCCATCCTCTCGTGCACCTTGGGGCTCCTGAGGGTGAGCAAATAGGAGGATGTTTTTATGGTTAGCTCCTAAAGAGCTGGCCCCCACCTGTGTGGACCCGATGGGCTACTGAACAGAGCCCACCCAGGCATTCCTCAGCTGCAGTGTTCACAGACACGGCTGGCCAGGCTCCTCTTCCAAGGAGCCACGGGCTGAGTTAGAATAGCCAGATGTGGGGTTAGGTTGGCAGATGAGCCAAAGTGGCACTTGGATTCTCGGAGCAGCCTTTTTGATTAAATTTTCATTTGCAAATAGAAATTCCTATGGGAATCATTTTCACCCTCAAGCAGAATGGTCATCGCCCAGCAGTGGGCTTGTGTGTGGCCCAGCCTACCCTGTTACACCATGAGGGTGGTGGGGGCTGGGGTAAATTGGAAAACCTGAACCATCTAGAGGAAGTGTGGGAATGAGCAGGAGTAGTGGAAGCCAAAGCTCAGAGAGGAGATTGAGATGGGCGGGAGGGGGGGTGGGGGTGGGGCAGAGAAGGCTTGAAAGTATTCCAAAGGCAGTGGAGAGCCACAAACCCAGTGCCACAACATGCTTCCACAGACCAGGGGGCTGTTCCAGGAGGCTGTTGAATGTAACCGGAGTCACGTGCCATGTGCTTAGTCTGACCTTCTTGAACATATCCTTCTCAGGCTGCCATTTCTTGGAGCCCACCGAAGACTCCCATTGCTGGGCAGATTCACTCATGTGTCTGTTGTGGTCTTGACGCCGGGGCAGCCAATATTTGTTGTCATTAATGTTGGGCAGAAACAATGTGGCTTCATCCAAGGGTGGGAACTCTGTCTCGCAACCCCGTTCAGGGCTCCTCAGAGAGGAAGAGGGAGTGGGACATGGTGACAGCTTCGTTGGTGAGAATAACACACCCATTGGCCGGTGCTTCTCCGGTGTTGAATGTGCCTTGGAATCACTGGGGGAGCTTTCAGAACTGTGGGCGCCTGGTCTCAGCCTCCTTCTCCCCCAGAGGTTCGGTTCGTCCTACTCTGGAGTCAGACCTGCACCTTGGGATTATTTTCAAAAGGCTCCTCCAGGGATCGAATGAGCAGCCAACTGTTCTTTCTGCCACAGACAGCTCTCTGCTGTTCTGCTTCTGCTGGGTTCTCTGGTCATTGCTGTGGCCACACAGGACTCACAGACTGTGCTCACGATGATGGGGTTCATTATGGGGCTGAACCAGTCGCAGTTGAGGTGAGAATTGTTCAGGCAGGACATGTCACAGTGTTCTTTTAAGTACCCCAAAGCCTCAACAAGAAGGCTCTCAGCTCCAGCTCCATGGGTCGGCAATCCCAGCTCTCCAAATTAACTGCTCAGCGGCACCCCACTCCACAGCCAACCTCTTGACACAAAGCACTCACTTTTAGGGGCTCTGTGGGCTGGGGTATCCATTGCTCTGGCTTATGCTCTGGCCCCTGGTTCTGCTGCCGCTGCTCCTCTGCCCCTCCTGATATCACAGCTAGCTCCTGGGGTCCAGAGGACACGCTACACTCCTGGCTCATGCCGGTGGTGAGAGTCTCTCATTTCTGCTTCTGAGCTGGCTAACCCAGATGACCAGCTGTTAACAAGTACTCAACCACTGAAGCCTATCAGTACCTTCCCCCGCCTTCTCTTACCCAGACCCATCAAGACAGGGTCCTTTGGTAGAAGTTACAGAAGCTCCAGGAGCCATGTTAAATAATCCATTGCCCTGATGTGGACCAAACTGAGAACCACTATGCAAATCCCTGTGTGTGTGTGTGTGTGTGTGTGTGTGTGTGTGTGTGCGCGCGCGCGCGCGCAGGGGATGGTTTCCATCAGCATGCATCCACTGACCATAACCAGTTGCCATCAAGTCTATTTCAGCTCATAATGATCTCAAGTGCTTCAGAGTAGAACCGTGCCCTATAGGTTATTTATTTTTTTAAAGTTTCATTGGCATATAACTCCTATCATACAGTTCAATAGTTCAATCATATTAATAAGAGTTGTGCGATCACCACAATCAATTTTAGAATCGTAGCTATTCATCTAGTTCAGTGGTTCTGAGACCCCTTTGAAGGTCAAATGACCCTTTCACAGGAGTCATCCAATTCATAGCGGTAGCAAAAATGACAGTGATGAAGTAGCAATGAAAATAATTTTATGATTTTTTGTTCTTTGATGCCTGGTAACTGATCCCTTTGGGACCACTCGCTATCATTGACTGCACACCTCCATGATAGGATCGCTGAAGACAAATGGGTGCATAAGCAAATGTGGTGAAGAAAGCTGATGGTGCCCGGCTATCAAAAGAGATAGTGTCTGGGGTCTTAAAGGCTTGAAGGTGAACAAGCGGCCATCTAGCTCAGAAGCAAATAAGCCCACATGGAAGAAGCACACCGGCCAGTGCGATCACGAGGTACCCAAGGGACCAGGTATAAGGCATCATGCAAAAAAAAAAAAAAGATGTAAGTGTGTGTATGTATGTGTATATATGTGTATATGTATATATGTATGTATATATATGTATATATATCATATTAAATGAAGGGGGAAGTGCAGAGTGGAGACCCAAGGCCCAAGTGTCGACCAATGGAGATCCCCTCATAGAGGGGTTTAGGAGAGGAGATGGGTTAATTAGGGTGTGAGGTAGTATCGATGAAGAACACAGCTTTCCCCCGGATCCTGGATGCTTCCTCCCCCCAACTACCATGATCCGAATTCTACCTTGCAGGGCTGGATAGGACAGAGGCTGTACACTGGTGCATATGAGGGTTGGAGGTACAGGGAATCCAGGGTGGATGATACCTTCAGGACCAAGGGTGTGAGGGACGATGCTGGGAGAGTGGAGGGTGAGTGGATTGGAAAGGGGGAACTGATTACAAGGATCCACATGTGACCTCTTCCCTGGGAGAGGGACAGCAGAGAAGGGGGGAAGGGAGACTCCGGATAGGGCAAGATATGACAAAACAACGATGTATAAATTACCAAGGGCATATGAGGGAGGGGGGAATGGGGAGGGAGGAGGGGAAAAAAAAGAGGACCTGATGCAAGGGGCTTAAGTGGAGAGCAAATGCCTTGAGAATGATTGGGGCAGGGAATGTATGGATGTGCTTTATACAATTGATGTATGTATATGTATGGATTGTGGTAAGAGTTGTATGAGTCCCTAATAAAATGTAAAAGAAGAAAAGAGAAAAAAATGATTAGGGCAAAGACTGTACAGATGTGCTTTATACAATTGATGTATGTATATATATGAACTGTGAAAAGAATTGTATGAGCCCCAATAAATTGTTAAAATTTAAAAAAAAAAAGAAAGAAAATAATTTTATGGTTGGGGGGTCACCACAACATGAGGAACTGTATGAAAGGGTTGTGGCATAAGGAAGGTTAAGGATCACTGATCTAGTTACTGTCTATAGATTTACCTACCCTGGATTTCATACACAGAAAAGCATACAAAACAAAAACATGAAACAAAACACAGAAAAGCTTCAATAGAAAAGAAAGCAGAAATATTAAAAAGGGAAACAACTTTAAAATAGGTCAAAGGAAGATCAAATAGTTACAATGCTCTCTATTTATATCCCTAGATGATGGTCAGCGGGGGGAGGTGGCAGGGGGCTCACCAGAGGCTAATCCACATGGGGACCCTGCAAATGGGTTTTGGACTTCTGTCATCCATAACCTTCTGCCAACCAAGTGTTCACCATTTAAGCTCTAAAGCCATTCCCTCCTCCAGATGTGGATTTTATTAGTCCAATGCTTAGATCACACAGACTGCTGTGCTTCTTCCATGTGGACTTCATTGATGCCTCACCTAGATGGCTGTTGTTTAAAGACAAGTCTTTAAGATCCCAGACACCATTCTTTCTGATAGCCAGGCACCACCTGGTTTCTTCACCACACTTTGCTGTAGCACTCCTATCTTCAGGGATCTCTTCTTGGGAGCAAATATTGAGTAAGACCATGTCATAAGAACTAATCTTTCTTAGATTAGGGCCATGATTAAATAAAAGCCTCACACCCATTTGTACCTAAAGTTTATCTGGTTCACTTAGAGACATCACTATCAGTTTACTGGAGAACATTAAAAACCATCCCCATGGGGCATCAGGTAACGCTGTGCATGAGATCATTGGCTGAGCCAATGGTATAGAATTTCCGTCCTATTGAGAAATCCATAGCATGTTTAATGGCTGTGATCTTGTGAAAATAGATAGCAAGAGTTTCTTCTAAGGAGCCTCAGGTGATTTGAACCTTCAACCTCCAGGTAGTAGCTAAGCCCAGCGACTCCAAACATCACTTAAGCACATGCTAGGGGATTTCGCAGTCTCATTATGTGCCGACTACAGTGCTAAATGCCAGGCATGAAAATAAATTACAACAACTAGCCAAACTCTAAGGAAAAAACAAACCAACCCGCTTATATGTACCTCAGTATGGTTACGCAGCAGCAGGGAATGCCCAGTATTTGTAGTTTAAAGACTTAAATGTCAGAATCTTAAAATGCCTTGAGTCACCCATGCTAAGGCAGCCTTGTTGTCTGTTAAACACAACAGGCAGGAGACTATTCCAGGCATGTGTTCTGTTTTCTTTATAGGCTATGATGAAAATCTGGTCTCACTTCCCCCTCTCCCCTCCTTCCCCCTCCAAGGGTACCCAGAGCACTGGACTCCCCATTGTGATAGGAAGATCCCTAAGGCTCCCTATCTTGAAAGCCCAGTTAAATATCAATTGCGCCTTTCTTCCTGTCACCACTCTTTGAAGGCCTCTCTCCTGCCTGTGGGTTTAGGCAGCCATCTAGTTGAGGCTGAGCAGTTGCTGCTAAAAAGGGCCTTGCCAGCCAGTGGGCAAACCCTCCCTGCTCAGAGCCTGCAGGACGACCCTCAGGGAGGCAGTGGGCTGGGCCTCCTGTCTGGAGCAATCACTCTGATGACAGATGAGCCTGCTGGCCCCCCTTGCATCCCCGCCTCCCACACTGCCAGCAGCCACAAGTGGCTGGACAAATGGAAGTGTCCCTTTCATCAGGAACCCATTACTCAGATCTGGCAGGGTGCTGGGCATGGGGAGATGCCACCCCGGGGGTTGGGGGTTGCCTTGCCCCTTGCCCATTCAGGCTAGAGCCTTGCCCATGGTTGTTCCTCTGCGACTTGCTGTGTCCCACGGGGAAGGACAGGCACAGAAATTGCTATGCGAGCAGCTGTCCTGCTGTCCCTGCAAACTGTGGCTGCCCCTTGAGGGACAGATGCTACCCGTGGGTGGAAGACAGATGTGGAGAGGACAGAGGGGTGTGTCAGTCCCACAGACAATAGGAGACCTGGCGTGGTGGGGGTAGGGGGGGACTCTGAGTGCTATTTAAGTATCACCGCCTTTCAGCACACGCTGGGAGGGAGAGGAAGGCAGTGTGGGGTGGGGTGGAGAAGGGCCCTGAGGGCAGGGAGCAGACAGGGCTCCACAGATGTTCCAGGATGCTGGGGGGAGGGGGCAATGTGGGGGGTGTGGCTGGTGTGAGCCTGGCGTCCAGTGGTGCACACTGAGGTGGACAGTGAGTGCCCGGGTCAGCAGCAGGCACCAATCTCCCAGAGGCCTGTAGGGCCACAGGGAAGAGTCCACAATGAGTTATTGTCCTTGTTCTAGAGTAATGGTCACAGTTGGTGTTAAAATGTAACAAACTGGTAAAGAAGAGAGAAAGGAGGGGTTTCTCCCCTGGGTGTGTGTGTGTGTGTGTGTGTGTGTGTGTGTGTGTGTGTGTGTGTGTGTGTGTGTGTGTGTGTATTCTGCTCTCTATGCCTCCCCACTCCCCAGGCTGGTCCATCATGGGAATAATCCAGTGGGAAGAGTCCTGACTTGGGCCAGAGACCCTGCAGAGTTGGAATCTGAGCTCTGCGCAGCGGCTTGTGTTGGAGCCTGGGGGCCAATTACTTAAGCTGCCAGAGCTATTCCTTATCTGGATGGTTGGGCACCCCCTCTTCCTGGGGTCACTTCAGGACCCCCATGAGGTCATCCTCAGTGTGGTGCAAGGCGTGGGCTTGGCAAGCAGTGGGCACTCCACGTTCGAATCCCCGCATTTGCCTCTCTAGAGGATGCCCTCACAAAGCCTCCATTCGGTCCTTCCTCCCAAGAGCAGTGCCCCAATGAGCCTTCTGTCAGGTCAGAGTCGCCTGGCTTCTCGGTGGCTGATAAGGGATGTCCACACGTGGGCAGCCGCTGCTAGGCTCTAGCATACACCTGCCCGAACCTGGCTGCAGTTCCCTAACCTCACGGCTCCATCTGCGCTACCTGTGGAACCACAGCTTACCTGGAAATAACACCCGCGCTCAGGGCCCACCCAGCAGCCTTGGAACTCAGCATTCCCACACACCCAACCGGATGGCTTCTAACTCTGAGCCCCTCCAACTCTGTTCAGTCTTTCTCCCACCACCTGGGAGCACAGGCCAGACGAACAGGTCAGGAGCAGAGCCCCATGATCAACCAGCGGCTGCAGGCGTGGCTCTACGGGGTCAATGAACACAGGCCTGCCCCCAGCCCTCTGAGGTGCATATTGTGCACTGCGCCCGGAGGAGCCCACTACCCCAGTACTGACCTCTGGGATGTGTCGCCGTCATCATTGCTGCCATCAGCTCTTGGTGGCCCCAGGCTGGGTTACAGATCAGACTGTTGGGATCCACAGGGTCTTCCTTGGCTGTTTTCAGAAGTAGATCACCAGGCTTTTCTTCCTCCTCTTCGTTGGAAACTCTGCTACACCTGCTCAGGCACCTACCGCCCCACCCCAAACCTGGCAGGTGGATGGTGGTTCCACAGGGGGTGCCGTACCTGGGGATTGAACCTGGGTCTCCGCATGGAAGGCAAGGACAGTCCCACCAGGGCTCTCAGCATGCCTTGGCTGGCCTGAGGGGGGACATTGAGCAGAGGAGACCTGTTTGGTGCAGGCTGGCCAGCGCTCACTGCTCTCTCTCCCCTCGCAGTGGCAACGTGGAGCGCGTCGACTCCCTGCAGGACAACAGCCTGGCGCTGACGGTGCCACTGGTGCATGAAGTGGACACGTCCATCACTGGGTGAGTTGCCCACGCCTGGGCTTCTGGAACGCAGGGGTGCCCTCCAGTGGAAGCTGGAGCCTTTCTGGTGGTCCCACAGGGACCCAGGAGCCAGCCTCACCACCACCCCTCCTGCCCAGCCTCAGAAAGGGGTGTGAAGCTCTAGCTGTTGGGGTTCCCCCACTCCTGCCTCCTCTTCTCCACCTCCCCACCCGCCTGGGGCGAAACAGGAGAGATCTGATGGTAAGCGTGTGCCCCATAGGTCTCTGACCACTGCACACCTTGATATGCCTGTATTGCAGACCCCACCCTTCCAGAATACAATGGGGCCTCAGGCAGCGTGTTTCTGGAAACAAAATCTCAGCCTGCAGCTGCTGGGCCAGATGTGCCCCTGACTTTAGCTCGTGGAGGGTCCACCTGGGTGGTGAGCTTCACAGGCAAGCAGTGGGCACTGAGCTTCCATTAACCCCTTCAGCACAGAAGTCTGTGCTGTGACCAGCAGCCTGGGTGGGGGTGCTGCTCTGAGAACTGCAGACCCCTAAACCAGCTCTCATACGTTCGCAACCAGAGCCTGGGCCGCAAAGTCAAAACTCGGTTTGTAGATCTGGCTTCAGAACACAGCGCGCATACCTCTCCGAGAGTGGGAAAAGGACAGTACTGTGAGGGTAGCTCCAGTGAGGACCCATCGGGCCCGGCTCCCCAGTGCAAGCTGAGCTTTCTGCATGGTCAGCCTTTCTCTCCTCGCGGCCCCCTTGCTGTTGGTTTTTTCCAAGTGTGTTGGCTGTCTAGGGAATGTTACTACCTGGCAGGGGGGCCACTAGTGCAAGGAAGAGCCAGTGGGGTTGAGTTGAATGTTCCTGTTCCGAACTCTGCACTTTCCATCACGTTCCTCAGAGCGAAGCTGAACATTACCATATAGCTGCCTCTCTCCACAGCCATACTGTTAGCCCTATAGTTGATTGACTTGTCTCCTCAGAGACACAGAGAGCCCTGGCGGGGTAGTGGTGGTACATCAGTGCTGTTAACCAAAGGGTCGGCAGTTCAAAACCACCAGCTGCTCAGAGGGAGAGAGATGAGGCTTTCTACTCCTGTAAAGATTTACCATCTCAGAAACCCACAGGGGCAGTTCTACCCTGTCCTATAGGGTCCTTATGAGTTAGAATGGACTCAGTGGTAGTGAGTTCGGTTTGTTTTGGTTTTTGATGCCTGCCACCTTGATCTTGTCGTCTGTCCTCCAGTAGAGGGGCCTCCCCATGAGGTGTGCTGCAGCCCCTGGGGAAGCCATTCCTGTGACCCTTCCAGGAACCTCCAGCTCAGGGCTAGTTCTGGTGAGCCTGTCCCTGCCATGTTGATGATGCTGGAACCTCACTGCTTCCCAGTGAATGCACCAACCTCCAACACTAACCTGAAACGAGATGCATTGCTGTCTGTTTAGACTTAGCATCTGTATCAGACGTGGTTTCATTTAGGCAAGAGAGCAGCTGCCTCTACAATTGGCTATTTAGCTGGGAGCTTGCATGAGTCTGGGCCCAGTCTCATCCCTTGGGGGTTATTCCCATAAGAAATTGTGAAAACGGTGCTACACACGAATCTTTCATTGTCAGCTGGCTCCTTTCATTGTGAGCTGGCACCGGGCTGCTAACTGAAAGGCTGGAGGCTTGAGTCTCCCCAGGATGCCTCAGAAGAAAGGCCTGGTGATCCACTGCTGCAAAACCAGCTGTTGAGACATGCCCCTCCCCCCCACCCCCTAGTACACGGGTCTACCCTGACACACACCTCGCTGGTGACCTTGGGAAGAAGGACCGACTTCAGTTTCGACCATTGCATTTGTCACAGAGCGGGGGGTTTTGAATGCCAAATGCACAATTCACTTTGGGGTCTTAAAATGCTTACCATCATCATCCTTAACAGAATTTTGTGACAGAACAGAAAATGTGTCACTTAATCTCATTAAAAATCTATGAAAATCTGAGATGGCCCTCTTCCTCCATCCGAGAGCTGCCTTGTGGCTCACTGAGTTGACCTAACGTGTGAAGGCACTGCTGGGAGAGCCTGCTTCCAAGGCCGGCATGTCTGCCATGACGGTGTGCAGGGCAGAGAAGGGACAACGGGGAAAGCAGGGGTGGAAGACAACTCTCAGGAGATGAGGTTCAGAACGAAGCAGGCACCGAGTTGGGGTGTTCCGGGGTGCGAGGGCTTGACCGCGGGCAGGGACGGTGATATGCTTTCCTCTTTCAGAGTCACATCTCCAACCTCCTTTGTGTACGGCGAGTCTGTGGACCCCTCCCAATTCATTCAGCTGGAGGACCTGGAGTGCCATTTCCAGCCCCTCAACGTCACCCTCCAGGTACCCGCCCCTGCAACCTTGTCTGTCCCTGGGGGGCGGGGACCCTGGAAGAAACCCCAAGATGTGCCTCCTTACAGAAAGGCACCGAGGGGCCCTGGTTGTCCGGCCTGCGGTATGGGTGCATGGTGCATTCTAGAACCACATGGGACCTGGCTCCTTCCTCGTCCATGCGGACAGCTCTGCTATCAGGGCCTTGAAGGAAAGCTGCTCCATGGTGCCCACCAGCCCCAAGGGGACCCCTTTCTGGCCTCAGTCGTTCTACTCATGACAGGGGGGCAGCCTCAGAGGGTTTGCAACCTTTCCTTCCTCCTGGGGTGATCCATGTCAGCCCAGCCAAAGACTCTCCTTTCTCATGGGGGTGCCACCGAAACTCTGTGGAGCCCAGTTCTACCCCAACACACACGAGGTTGCTGGAACCCAGAATCGACTCAGTGGCAACTGGTTTGTTTTGGGGTAAGGTCCCAACACTATGGGAGGTGAGCCTGGGCCAGCGACCTGTCAGGCAGGCATGGATGGACCGGACACTGCTGATTTGGCCCAGTGCCCTTCCAGGAGTCAATGATGTGAAGGAGAGGAGATAAATGGAGCTGCCTGGCCCCTGTGCATTGCTGTTTGCAGGCCTGCTGCGGTTTCTGCTGTTGAAGCTCACAGTGCCCTGGTCCAGCCCGCCCCTGGAGAGGATGCTCGCAGTCTGGCATTCGCCACTGCGGCCAAATAATTATTACTTTCTTTCCCTGTGGCCTCTCCTAGGTAGACTGAGGGAATGACAAGTAATGACAGGGTGAGGGTCACAAGAATGAAGCAGTAAAACATTTGTGGGTTCTTGCAAACAATGGTCTTCCTCCCTCCAGAGAGTTCTCCAGGGCTGGAGACCTCCGGAACCCTGATGGATAACACATGTCCCCCACTCCGAGAGGATGCACCTCCCCAACCAGCTAAGGCCCAGCTGTCACCCCCTGGGTGCGATTTACAGCAGAGCAAGGGGAAGATGGGATGGGAGCTTGCTTTTGTGACTGCAGGGCGATTACCGTGACGAAGCCCTGTATTTCTGAACTGCTTCTCGGGAATTTTTCCCCCCACTACTTTTTTGGTAATTGAGCCGGAAGATAAAGAACAGACAGCTTTATTTCACTTTAATTGTTGATACACTTGTTACTGGTTGGGGAGTCTTTGAGGTGCCCTGTAATCAAAGGCATACTGAAGAAAATAGGTGACGAGGTTTCATGAAGCAGATCACACATGAAGAGGGTGCAGGGGTTAAAAGAGAAGCCAGGGGAGGAGTGAGGGAGGGAGGGAGGGAGGGGAAAATGAGGAGCTGATGCCAGGGCCTTAAGTGGAGAGCAAACGTTTTGAGAATGATGAGGGCAATGAATGTACAAATGTGCTTTACACAATTGATGTGTGTATGGATTGCGATAAGAGTTGTATGAGCCCCTAATAAAATGATTTTTAAAAAGAGAGAGAGAGGAGCCAGGAAGGGACCCGCAGTTCTACACCAGATGCAGAAATGTTCTTGTCACTCCCCAGGAGATAAGGGAAATCAGAGTGTGCGGGTTTCGTCATGTTTCTCTGAAGGCATTTTGACAGGGAGTACCAGGGTTGGGATTCCAGGCAAATTCTTTCCTCCCATGAGACTTGAAATGGGATACAGCCCAGAGAACGGGGGCCCCAGGGGAGGCGTGATAGGCATTCCCCCTAGATACACTTGTTAATTATCCAGTGCCTGAGGAAGTGTGTAGGATTCAGTTCAGGATTCATTAACAGCATTGGCTGGATCTAAAAGATTGATCGGATGTGTCATTGATTAGGAGGAGAAGCTTCTATGTTAACAAACCCTCCCGTATGTAGGCCAGCCATATCACTGCTGAAGTAGAACCCACGACTTCCCATCAGAAGCACGTTTTCGCTGTGTCCTGTCAAAGCTGTCACTCGGTCGCTGCATGCCTGTTCCTTTAGACCTCACTGCAGATGTAGACCGGAGGATGGTAGAAACACTTGCCTCGGGCCTGCTGCCTACATTTCGTCGTTGTTTTTGTAGCAGACACAATAATCTGCCCCCCCCGACCCCCCATTTCTGGATGAGGCTGGCTTTGCTTCAAGAGTCCCCCAACAAGAATGATTTCGGCGCGGTACAGAACACTTGCAGGACACAAAATGTTAATGGTGATTTTTGGGGAGGTGGTTTTAAGTAAATACTGTAACACAAGCTCTCCCATCTGTCTGGCTCCAATGAGCTAAAGCATGCACATCAAATTCGTTTTCCTCTTTTGCTTCCTCCCCTTCATGCCTTAATTGGGATTTCCCAGACAGGTCAGGAGGGCTCCTTTCAGCGCCGTCCTCTCGTGTTTCACTCCTCATTAGCGATTTCGATTGTGGTTAGAGACTTCTTCCTGCTCTTCTGTCTTAGGGCTGTTGTTTTTACTGCATCTTGTTCTTGCACAATCAAACCTTGGCAGCCTCCTCTCCTCTGCTTTGTCCAGTCTCGTGCAGAACCGATGACTGCAAGAAAGGGAAGACGTTTTGCAGGGGCGAGCCAACCGCCCCTTGGCGTGTGCACTCCACCGCCGCAGGTGACGGCCAGCTCGAGCCTCCCGCCCTTCTCCTGGCTTGCTCTTAGAACTCAAAGTCAGAGAGGCCTCGAGGGCCCTGCATCCTCCCGCTAGTCCCCGGGGTTTGGGAACAGGGTGCCATGTCCTGCCCTCCCTTTCTCCCATTTGCCTTTATTGAGCCTGGGTGGGTAGTGGTTACACGTTGGGCTACAAACGAAAAAGTCAGCAGTTCGGAACCACCAACCACCCCGAGGGACAAAGATGCAGCTGTCTGCTTCTTTCAAGTTACCATTTGAGAAAGCCACAGGGCCGTTCTACTCTGTCTCATGGGGTCACTGGGCCGGAATCAACTGCACGACAGCGCTGGGCTGGACAAGAGGGGTCAGCAGAGCTCTGGAGGCTCTATTAACGGGGAATTTGCATTCATGCCTTTTCCAGCGTTCAGAGGCTGCCTGAATCCCTGGCCCCACTGACCCCCTTCCATCCCCAGAGCCAACAGTGCTTGTCAAGTCTGTCTCAGGATGCCGTCTTTCTGCTCTGAATCGTCAGCCACCACTCCCCATTTAATGACCTCTGGGCGTTCATTAAGGAGCTCTGTGAGTTACACATTGGAGGAGAACCGATAGATAGGTCCGCAACTTGGACCCACCAGGTGCTCTGAGAGAGACAAACGAGGCTTTCTGTTCTGTAAAAAGCCAGAACTTCAGAAACCCAAAGGGCAGGACTTTGTGCTCTACGGTCACTGTGAATCAGAATCAGCTCCCTGGCCATGATTGGGGATACTTGAGGGGAGTCCCCTTAAGGGCAGTGGATTTATAACTTTAATTCCATCTGAAAATGGAATTTCTACTTGCTGTGTAATGTACCCTATTTGCAGATCCCAAGTGGATCTGGGCATTTTTGTCATGGGGGAGTGGGTAGCGTGGGAATACTGTTTAGCCTTCCACCAAACTCACTGCTGCCAAGTCCATTCTGAACCAGGGGGACTCTATAGGACAGATCAGAACTGCCCCCGTGGGTTTCTGAGACTACAAATGTTTACAAGAATCGAGAGCCTCATCTTTCTTCCTGGAGCAGCTGGTGGTTTCAAACTCCTGACCGTGCAGTTAGCAGCCACCACACAGAATCCAGTAGGCTGCCAGGGCTCTCTTAACCTTTTCCACGCCCCGTATTCCCAGCCCTAGGAAACTATTAATCTCCTTTCTGTCTCTGTGTATGTGTTCATCATCCCCCCACTAAATAGGTTCATTGGCTTATAATTCATGTGTCGTACATTTCAGTGGTTCAGTCGCCTCAGGAGGACTTGTACAACATCCCCACCATCAGTTTTAGAACATTTTCTTCATTCTTGTGCTCATTGTTCTTAGCTCCCTACTGCTCCTCGCAACCTCCCCTGCCATGCACCCAAGGCACATTAGTCCAGTTACTGCTGTCCCTACAAGTTTATCTTTCTTGGATTTCTATACATAAAAACAAAGCAAACAAAAAATAACAAGAATAAATAAAACAGATAAAAACCTGTATCAAAAAGAAATCAGAAAACAGCAAAAAAGTAGAATAAATGTAAGTGGACCATAAACGAGATAAAATGATAGGATGCCAAACTTTAATCTAATTGCATGTGCAACAATCCACTTTCGAACGCATTCTGCATGTTAGCAAGGTTATTCACATTCCTGGTCCTTGGTCAGAAGGGATTCACCAGTGGCTTAATCCGTATGTACTTATTTCCCCATCACTTACAAACAAACAAGCAAACTGAAACAGCTGTAGATGGATCAAAAGGGAGATAAACTGATTGATATTATAGTTTGACCTAACTACGTCTGCCAAAGTGGACTTCACAATGACCTTTGTCTGATAACACAGTTATTCATAGCCTTCAATTATGGCCAGAGGGGCTTCACAGGAAGCTCAATCCGTGTGTGAACCTGCAAATGGAGCTTGGGCTTCCACTGCCGTCCACACCCGTTTGCAAACTGGGTGTTCACAATTTAAGCTCTGATACCATTCCCTCCTGTAGACTTGGATTATAATATTTACACTCCTTGGATCACAGGCTTCCATGTGGACTTAATTGATTTCTCACTTAGGAGACTGCTTGTTTGAAAACAAGCCTTTAAGGCCCCAGGTAGTATTCTTTCTGATAGCTGGGCACCATCTAGTTTCTTGCTGTTGTTGTTCTTCATTTTCTCTCTTTTATTTTTGTAAATACTTTTATTGGTTGCTCTTACATCTCTTTATCACAATTCATACATTCCTCCACTGTGTCAAGCACATTTGCACATATACCGCCATGATCATTTTCAAAGCATTCTCTTCTCACTTGAGTCCCTGATATCAGCTCCCCATTTCTTCCCCCTCCCTCACCCACCCACCCACCCTAACGAACCATTGATAAGTTATAGATTATTTTTCCCATATCTTAAATTGTCCTCCGTCACCCCCACCCACTTTTCCATTATTCATCCCCCTGGGAGAGGTTTCTAGGTTGATCCTTGTGAACGATACTCTCTTTCTTCTCTGACTCTCCCCTAATCCTCCAATATCTCTACCCTCCTTGTTGGCCCCGTGCGGGTTTATCTATCCTGGATTTCCTGTGTTGTGGGCTCTTATCTGTAGCAGTGTGCATGTTCTGGTCTAACCTGATTTGTAAGGTAGAATTGAGGTCATGATAGTGGAGGGAAGGAAGCACCAAAGAGCTAGAGGAAAGTTATGCATTTCATTGGTGCTACATTGCACCCTGACTGGCTCATCTCTTCCTTGTGACCCCTCTGTGAGGGGATGTCCAATTGTCTACAGATGGGCATTGGGTCTCCACTCCATGCCCACCCCATTCCCCTTGAGTATGGTTTTATTCTGGGTCTATAGCACCCATATCTTTAATTATCTCTTTATGAGAGTATTGAGTATGATTGGGGTTAGAATTAAGTATAATTAAGTATTGTTCATAGATTGGGGTTAGAATTAAGTATAAGACCAAAATCCATTACTGTATCTGTGGTTTATATGTGTCTCTGGTCACCTTAAAGACATCATTGTTATTGATGTTAGAGAACAGCATCAATCATCCCCCTGGAGCATCACTTCCACTGCCCTCAACTCAATGCTACCCAAGCCTAACGGGCAGGGTGCACTGCCCCTGTGAGTGTCGGTGTGCTCGATGTTGTTGTTTTTATTTCCCTTCATACTCCATTTCTTCCATGAGATTTATGTTCCACCTCTTCTCCCTTTTTCGGTCTGTTTCTCGCATTGACTTTTCTCTTACTCCTCGAGAGATGACTAGCTTCTAGTGAAAAGAGAGATCAAATTTTAGAGGACCCTGAATTGGGACTGAAAATAAGTACACAGATACCATCAATAAATATGAGGGGTTTCCAAAATGGAATTAAAGATAAGGGACTTTTCCCATGAACTGTTTGAAGCCCCCTCATCTTAGTGATCTTGCCTCCAAACCAAGCAGCTAGATAGTGTGTGTGGTAAAACCAGCCCATCTGCAAGTTAGATCACTTGGTTTGAGGACAATCCACGTTGTCTTAGTGGATTTAAGTGACCTCAAACTGTAAAGGGAAGGGGCTAGACTATCTCAAGGGCTTGCAGGTGTGGCTTCTGGACCAGCATTATCAATGTCATGTGAGAACTTGTTAAATGCAAATCCTCCAGTCTTACCCCAGCTCCCCTGCCTCAGAAATGCTGAGCATGAGCCCCTTGCCCCATCTGTGTCTGAAAAGCCCTTTGAGTGACTGATGCATCATAATGTTGAAGAAACCCTGGCCTAGATTCTGTCTTAGCTCCCACCAAGTGGAGCAGTTGGTGAGTTAAATGTCTAGCTATGTAAAAAGGAAATAGAATTTTTAGTTGGTAGAAGATGCGAAAATGAGAAATATGGAATAATGTAATATTAAAGCTCTGGGGTTTTAATGCCTGTTAAGATCCCTGTTTCTTTTGAAAACCCTGTCATGTGAGATGTTTCACTTCAGTTCTAAGTATGACCTAGCTCACACCCCTGAGTGTCTGTGCATTGTTTCTAAGAAGCTGAGAGTATAAATTGCAGGATATAAAATGAAGTTCTGTTACTCACATTCCGTTTCTGTGTTTCCCACCCACAGGTCTACAACACGGGGCCAAGCACCCTGCCTGGGTCATCTGTCAGCATCTCTTTCCCTAACCGGCTGGCCTCTGGGGGTGCAGAGATGTTTCATGTGCAGGAGATGGTGGTGAGTTCTCCGTCTGTTGGCACCCTTGCTTTCAGACTTGAGCCAGCCCCTTCACATTGTGTGCTTACCCCGAGGCTGGTCTCCATCTACCCAAGGGCCCAGAAAACCTGACTCATTGAAACTTTAAACACCGACCTGGAGAAGTCAGGGGACCTTTGCCATCTGAATTTCTGCCCTGAGACTGTTTTGAGTCATGCCATAAGAAGGCCTCTGTGGATGGGGCAAGGGCTGCTTATGAGCCAGTCCCAAGGAGAGACATGACGGGCTCTGGGATGCTTCAGGCGTTGTGTACAGCCCAGTGTGTGTCTCTGTGTGCATTTTTCTGCAAAGATCCGCAGCATGCATAAAGATGTTCAGAGGACTCACTGCTGCCTGAAGGAGGAAGGATGGGCCCGTAGGACATCCGTGTAGGTTGGAACTCAGACTTACATAGGGAGGGTTTCTGCAATCTGTATGTCTTCTCATCCAAGGTGCCTAACAGCTGTGATCTAAAGGACCACCTAGCCAGACTGGCAAGTGAGCAAGAGATCAAGTAATTATTTGCATGGGTTACAAATGGCTCTTTTTAAAAAACAAAATCAAACGAACAACAACAAAAAGATGAAAACGGGAAATAGCAATAAAAAGGAGGCTAAATCTTGTCTGTAAATTTCAGAAACGTGAGATTTAACCCCACACAATGAACATCCGTGTCATGAAGATCAGAATTTGAGAACATGAATTTGATGTTACAATACTACATACTACAGAATTCATGCTATTTGACAATTATCTTTGTGGCTGCGGCTGATTTGATCTCGAGGAGGCTTGATCACTAACCTGGGATCATTTCTGTCCTTGAAACACTCTCCCTCCATGACTTGGAGGACATTACAGTCCCCTTGTTTCCCCTTTCTCATCCCCACCACCTTCCTTCCATCACCTTGCAGAGAGCTCTTATTGTAGCCTGTGCTTCTGACGTCAAATGCGGGTCACCAGCCCAGACTTCTCCCAGGAGCTCAGCCTTCTATCACCAGCCAAGGAGTCTTGGTGGTGTCCTGGGTTAAGCACTGGGCTGCTACCTGCTAGGTGAGGTTTCACCTAACCCCTCGGAGGGAGAAAGATGAAGCTGGCGGCCAGCTTACAGACTGACAGCCTTGGAAACCCTAAGCTTGTCCTCCAGGGATGCCGTGACATTGACTTGAAGGCAGTGGGTCATGGCCTGACCATGTCCACCGGGACGCCCAACAGGTTTCTCAGTTGTATTCAGGATAGAACTCCTGACCGTTTGCTCTCATGCCTGCTTCTCCCCCAATGACCCCATCTCAGCAAACGGCTCCTCCACCCTCCCCGTGGCTCTGTCTTCTTTCTTGACTCCTCTTTCTCCCGCATTTCACACCCAGTCCAGCAGCAAAGACCCTGCACCTCCACCTTCACAGCAGATCCCGAATGTAGCCGCTTTTGAATCCTCTTCCTGGTCCCAGGCACCAGCACCCATCACCTGGGTGATTGCAATAGTCTCCTATGTCTGCTTTGGCCCCTGCAGTCCAACCTTGATCCAGCTATAGAGCGCGGTGAATCTATAGGACAGGATGGAACTGCCTCCGTGGGTTTCTGAGACTAGCTCTTTGGGAGTAGGCAGCCCTGTGTTTCCCCCCAAGGAGCTGGCTGGTGGTTTTGAACTGCCAACCTTGAGGAATGCAGCCTCAGCACAACAAACATGTGGACATGTTACTGTGAGCCTATCTCTGTCCGTCAGCAGCCGTGCTGGAATGACCATGAGAGTAACAGAGACCGGAAGAGGGGCAGCATGACCCATTTTCAGGGTCATGTGAAGTGCCTCACCCACAGCGCTACTGGGCCTCCTTTAAGCAATTGTTCTCTATGTACTCTGCAAATCCTGGCTGAGCATATGCCTATTGCATACCAGGCTTGAGAGGAGGGATCATTCATTCCGCTGCTCCCAGATGTTCCCAGCCTTGTGCGAGACTGAGACCTCAAAGGGAATTGCCGTGCCATCTAACGAATGCACCAATGCGGGTGTGTCCAGGTTCAGAAAAGGTCCAAGGTTCTCCCTAGTGTCATGAAGCAGGCTCTCGAAATGGGGGCTCAGAGGGTGTGTGGGAGTTAGCCAGGGAGACAGATGAAGAGGAGAGCTTTCCAGACAGAGGGAAGCTCATTACCTAGGCGCATGTGATGGGGCCACATCTGTCGTGGCAGAAGCTAGGCCTGGCTCTGCATTCACTTTGCCTGGCTGTTACACAAACAGGCACAGGTAACTCTTCTCTACTCCCTCTCCAAAGCACATAGCACATAATTATGTTAGCAGTAAGACGGGGAGTGCTGAAGTCCTTCATTTCCTGCGGCGGTTGGTAAATTCATCTCTCCTTCTGGGCTGCATCATGTGTGGGTAGCCGTGGTCCTCCGCCTTCGTTTTCTAGCCTGTTACACTTGGGGGAGGCCAAGTGTCCTTCCAGTGACACCTGATGAACCTTGTCGCAAATTGTCCCCAGCTCATGCAGAGAGCAGTGGCTTCCGTGGGCCAGCCCTCCTTGGCCGCTGGTGCCTTGGCAGAGGCTCCTGCCTGAGCTGAGGCTGGACCTTTCCTCACACACCAAGCCTGCGCAGTGTCACGGTTTCCCTTCGTTGCAGAGATGGGCTGACTCGGGGTGCAGGGCTCAGAGCGGGCTGAGCACTGTGGCTGTCACAAGTTTTACGGCTCATGATGGGGGTAGAACATTTATTTAAATTTGGGTGGTGGTTCCACCCCAAAGTTAGGATGGTCCACAATGTGTGAAGATTCATAGGAAGGGCTGAGAGGTCTGTCCCAGGGCTCAAACTTCATCTGCTGCAGCTGAAGACTTCTCTAAGTAAGCAGCTTTCTAAGGCTGGAGGAGAAAGCTCTTTTTTTGTAGGCGGGAGACAGGGATGGCTTACAGAGATGAGCAACTGGAACTGACCTGCAGGTGAAAGTACCAGGTCTTTCAAAGCGCTACACTTTTAATCCAGAGCGCAGAACGAATGCCTTCACAGTCTTTCTTCCTCCAGCCGCACCATCTGCAAATGCTTCTCCCTGGCTTGCTGGGTCCTTGCTACTGGCGCAGCGATTCCCAAGAACTGACCTGATACCTACGAAGTAGATGAAAGTGGAGATGGTGGATGATTTTCCAAGGAGACAAACAAGTGGTTTTGCCATCAAACATCACTGGGATATATGTGCTCATGTGATATTTAAATCAACATCCACTAGCATAGTCCCAGTTGGTGCTGGGATTTATATTCTTGTTAATTAAACAATTCTCCTTTTCTGTTTCACACATACACAGCAAACAGGAGGTGTGTGTTTCTTACGTGCGCATGATCCAGTGTCTACCAAAATGAACCTGCTCCATATGGGAATATTAATTAATTAATATGTAACAACAGCAGCAACAACAAAAACCAACCCCATGGCTGTTGAGTCAATTCTGACTCACAGCGACCCTACAGGACAGGGCAGAATGACTCCTGTGGGTTTTCAAGATCACGACTTTGATGGGTGTAGAAGCCTCATCTTTGTCCAATGTGTGATAAGGGTGGTCGTATCCCTTTGAAGAAGAGATGAGCCTGGTACGCTAATGACCATGGCAGAGGCCGAATGTATTCAGACAGAAGCAGAGGGAGGACTGATGATGGGTTTACTGCAAGAATGGTCAGGGGGAGCTTATTAATTAGAATGATATTAGGGGCCAAGCCATTGAAAAGAATCAGCTACAATACAAAAACAAAGAATAAAAAATGTTTTGTGCTTGACAAAAGTTAATAGCATGTGTTGGCTGTCTAGAATCTTTGAAATTACTGACAGCCTCTTTCATGTGCTGCAATCTAATCCTCATAGCGCCTCCAGAAAATAAGGTCATGATCCCAACTGAGGAACCAAGACTGAGAAATATACCCAGCTTCACATAGGGCTAGGGCTAGGATTGTAGCTGGGCTGTCTGACCCCAAGGCTCATGTGGTTTCCATAGTGCTCTCCTTCACACCCCTCTGGTAATAGTGCCTACTCCCCAATTACCAGAGGCACCCTCGGTCAACATCCTAAAAGATGACTGGCCAGGCAGCCCTAAATCACCCATCAAATGTGGAGCACCAACGCAGGAACAGCCTCGCCAAATGCAATCAAAAGAAATAATTCTAGAGAATGCGATAACAAGACAAACAGTATTGACAACCAAGAGTGTCATCTTCTGAAAGATGGGGGAGGAGGGGAGGTAACCTGTTTTTCCATGAAACAAAATAAATCAGAGATTTGTAAATTGAAATTTTTGACTATCAAAATGAAAACTTTAATACCTGGGTTGTATTGTAAAGAGCCGAATCTCAACAGAACCGCCTTGGCTTTCGGCGTCTCAGAATCATTCTGCTTTTGACAGGGTGTCGCCCTTACCTCTTTTCTGTTGTTTCTTTTGGTGGAAAATACTTGAGTTTTTCTTTTCTGGTAGGTTTCTGACTTAGTTTCCACCCTTTACAGATTTTCTTTTTTTATCACATACACACACACCATGAGGGAGCTTTGAAAGTTTGTGGGGAAATTGAAGGTAATGGAAGATCTATTGAAAATAATGGAACGTTCCCACAAATGTTTTAAAGCCCTTTCGATGAAGCACTAGAACCACTTACTCATCCATACCAAGAAACGTGGAAAACCGCTACCTGGCCAACTGACTAGAAAAGATTCATATCTGTACCCATTCCCCAAAAAGGTGACCCAACAGAATGCTCAAATTATAGAACAATATCCTTAATATCACATGCAAGGAAAATGTTGCTAAAGAGCACCCAACAACGGCCGCAGCAGTACATTGACAAGGGACTCCCAGAGCTTCGGGCCAGATTCAGAAGAGAGTTTCATTGACTGAAGACATTGAATATCAGAACGACATTTACTTGTGTCTGGTTGACTATGCCAAGACACTTGACTGTGGGTCGTAACAGACCGTGGATAGCCGAGAGATGAATGGGAATACCAGAACACTTCATTATGCTCATGTGCTACATGGATCAAGGGGCGGTTGTGTGGACAGAACAAATGAATAGTACATGGGTTAAAATCAAGAAAGGGGTGTGTCAAGGTTGTACTCACCATACTTATTCAATCTGGATGCCAAGAAAATCATCAGCGAAGAACTTTAAAAGGTTATGGATTAGAGGAAGACTTATTGACAACCTGAAATATGCAGATGACACACCTTGCTTGCTGAAAATGAAGAGGTCTTGAGGGACTTGCTGATGACGATCAAAGATTGCAACCTTCAGTATGGATCACAACTCAATGGAAGGGAGACCAAAATCCTCACCACAGGGCAATAGGTAACAGGATACGTGGATAAAAGATTGAAGTTGTCAATTATTTCATCTTGCTTAGATCCACAATAAATGCTCATGAAGCAGCAATCAAGAAATCAAAGGGCACATTGCATTGGATAATTCTGCATGAGATCTCTTTAAAAGTGTTGAAAAGCAAGCTGTTACTTTAAAGACTCAGGTGTGCCTGACCCAAGCCATAGTGTGTTCAGTCACTCATATGCGTGAGGACGTTGGACCTTGGCTAAGGAAAACTAAAGAAGAACACATGCATTTGAATGGTGGTGCTGGTGAAGACTACTGAATGGACCATGGACTGCTAAAGGAACCAATGCATTTGTCTTGGAAGAAATCCCGCCAGAATGCTCCTTAGAAGCAAGGATGGTGAGACTTTGTCTCATGTACTTTGGACATGTCATCAGGAGAGAAGAGTGTCAATCACTAACTAAAGGACAGATCTATTCACTCGGGTGAAGGGAAAAACAAGATGCAATAAGAGGGAGGTCAGCACAAAACGATCCAAGCAAAAGGAGACCCTGGGACAGTCAACGTAAATGCTGTTACACGCCCAATCCTGCGATCACAGTCATGAAGAGTGGATACACAGACATGCAAGCTAAGCAGGTGTTGGGAGGATGGAACTATACCACAAATACATACAGGTTTCATAGAGGTTTTTTCTACATATGTAATTATACATACTACATATATATGTGTTAGTCTGGATACATTAGATAAACAAATCCACAGAAACTCATATGTATAAGAGAGTTTTCTATAAAGGGTAAGTGCACATCAAGAAAACATCCAAGTCAGTCCTGCCCAAGCCCTCAAGTCCAACATAAGCCCATATGTCTGATACCAATCCATAAAGTCCTCCTCCATCTCACAAAACATATGCAATGATGCTGACTGCAGGAGGAAAACCAAATCAGTGAGCATGTAACCATCTCAGCACTGGCAGGGGACTCCACACAGCTGCTCCAGCACCCAGGGCTGCATCAGGGTAGATCCATGTAGTTTTTCCTCAGGGCTGTCTTGTAGGAAGTGAGCCTTGTCAGCTGAAGCAGGGAACTGGCTGATGCAGCTACACCCTGGTCAAATCATCAGAAAGCAAGAGACCCAAGAATTAGAAAGGTGAGGCTCACCGAGCCATTTATCTCTCTGCCCTTCAATTAACCCCACATGTATTTATCGGCCAGGTTGGCACAATAAACTTTAACTATCTCAATCTATAAATGTGGCGTTGTATGTAAGGGGCTAAGTTATGAAAATCTGTAAGCCATAATCAAACACCTTGAAGGAATAAGTCACTGAGCTTGAGGGTGCAGGACCACAGCCTCAGGCACATCAAGGTCAATGGGCATAACATAGTGCACACATACTCTACATCCTTCTTTGTAAGTGGCACCTGGTGTCTCAAAGTTTATGAGCAGCCATTTTTGTGCAACTGCTGATCTCTCCTCGTCAGAAGCAAAGGAGAGTGAAGAAAATCAAAGATGTCAGGGCATAATTCGTCCAGGCCCTTAGCCATCTTTGAAGCCTGGAACTGAATTCGCCCCTGCAGTTCACTTTTCCATCAAACAATAGGCCAGTAAAGTGAACGGTAACAGCCAGTCAGCCATTTGAAATCACGGGGACAGCATTTACCCAAAGGCGAAGCTCAGAATTCAGGGAGGGATAAGAAAGGACCAAAGGGAACGGAGCGACAACCCCAGGAAGGACGTGGACGAGTGCTGTCACATGGTGGGCATTGCAGTGAGTGTCCGCAAACAGCACGCGGGCCCTCGTTGAGCAAAAGCCAATTGCCTCTGTCAACGTTAGCCCAAATCACAATGAAAATGGTTGTGGCTGTTGTTTTACAAACAGTAATACAAGCCACATTCTCTGACCACAATGCAATAAATTTTGAAGCGAACAACGAAAGATTACCTAAACAACCAACCGAAAACATGTCCCCTGGAGAAATGTAAAACTCTCGTCTCAGTGGCTTTTAAGATTAAAAAAAAAGAAGAGGTTGAAGAGATAAACAATTTATAAAGCAAAGTATGTTCATATTGAAACCAATAGCTCATGGCTAAAACCTACACAGAAGAAAGCATTGCCATTTACTGGTTGAAATCAGACAAGGTCAGAAATGACGGGGCTCTTGGACAGCGTCAACGCTAGAAACGCCTAGTCAAAAACATTCAAGGAAAGATGGAACTGAAGGCATTATTAAGCGTGTAAACATAGTCAAGATCGACAAAACCCACAGCTGGCTTTGCTTTGTCCAAACCGAGTGCGAGCTTGATCAAAAAATAAAACACAATGATACCAAACTACCACACTCAAAACAAACCGCTCAGCTCACTGCATTCAGTCGATTCCAACTCTCAGCAACCCTGTAGGACGGAACAGAGCTGCCCCTGTGGGTCCCCAGACTGCACAGCTTTATGGGAGTAGGAGAAAACTCATCTTCTCCTGTGGAGCAGCTGTTGGTTTCGAGCTTCTGACCTTGTGGTTAGCAGCCCAATGTCTAACCGGCTCTGCCACCAGGGATCCCAAACAAAGCATTGGAAATGATAACAAGAGCCACATCCATGTGGAGATTTTAAATGTTAAAGTATTTACACAAATTTATGTCCAAATAAATACCAAAAAAGCTAAAAGAAACGCAAGATAGAAATTGCAGCTAGACCGATTATTTGGAGGTGGGGGGTGGGGAGATAGATATATGTTTTTAATGTAGCCAAAGGTCTACTCGTTTTAAAAGCACCAGACCTAGGGAGCAGTACAGGCGAGTCCTTTCCAGCTGTCAAGGAGCAGATCATTTTTCTGTCGCCTGAGCTGTTCCAGGGAGGCCCAAAGGATTGAACCACTCATTCTAGGAGGCGACCATAACCCTGGTGTTGAGATGCGAAATGGGCATTTTGAAACAAGAAAGAAAAACACGTAGAACATACTCACTTGGAAAACAGAGACAAACATTCTGAGTAAATATTTACCATTTTATTCTTTTTAGGAGACTAGCATATTGTGAACAAAGGGTTGGATCCGGGCATGCTGTGTTGGATCTCTCTGAGTAAATTGTGTTTTAGATGAAGGGTCCACGAGGGTGGGCATCATGGAAGTCTTGCTTTTCCATGTGAGAGAGCAGCTTGGATTCCTGGCCAGGGCACCTCACGCACAGCCATCTGTCATGGCTATGATGCTGAACAGACTTCCGCAGGAATTTTCAGATTGAGACACTAGGAAGAAAGAAAGGTCTGACCATCTATATCACCAAACTCAGAAAGCACTGCCATCGAGTCGACTGCGAATGATAACGAGCTGATAGGATAGAGTAAGACTGCCCGGCCGGGCTGTAACTCTTCACGGCAGGAGGCAGGCTCATCAGGGGAGCAGCGCGTGGTTTCAAACTGTTGACCAATATGTAACCGCTGCCCCACCAGGGCTCCTTGACACTTGGCATGAAGAACCTGTGGTTCACAACGGTTGCGCCCTCGAGGATGGTGGGGAAGGTGGCAGCCTGCGCGGCAGTGTGCTGGTTTTCCATGGCTGATCATGAGTTGGACCCACTCAGCACGTAGCAATAATAACCTGTCACTGTTACAGGAAACTGCCACGATGGTTTCTCAAAAGGCAGCGATTAAAATCTACGTCCATCTATGATCTGTTTTTAATTCCCAGAAAGGACAAATATAGAAAGAAAAGACCTCAGCCCAACAAAGCCCATCTATCAGAAGCCTATAGCAAACTTCAATTTAATGCTGACATATTAGAGGTCGTTTGTTCTAAGCAAGGAACAAGGTGTAATCTTGTTTCCATGTATCTGTTCCTGCTACAATCTTGGTCTCGGGGATCATTTTTTTGATCTAATAGTATGGGAGGTTTTAACAACAAAAAGAAATTAATACCATTTATTGGAAACAAATAAAAGTCTAGTGAAAGCACTATTGTCTCCCTAGAAATTCCAAGACTGACTCAAATAGCTGAATGGGAGGTCATGCGAATGCAAATAGTGAAAGCTAAGGCTGACCATGGAAGGCGTTCCCACAAGCCATCCACAGACCCATCAGCTCAGATGGAAATCCTTACAGGCTCCCTGTGTTTAGGCCCATCTTGTGACCAATGACTGTCTGCCCAGTACGTTATACATACCCACGGGAACTCCCAGGAAGCCAAGCTTAGACAGAAAAGGGCAGCACAGAGGGGGAGCAGAGCTACCAAGAGCGAAACACTGCAGGGGAAACGGACCCCACGGGATTAGTTCAGGCACATAGCCACACAAAAGTAACAACGACGACAGTTACCACCCCAGGCGGTTGGCTCCGAATCGAGTGCTGCTATAATATTTGTATTACCTAAAATAATAGAGTTTCGTCAACAGCAAAATTGTGTGACCTACAGAGAAACAGCTGTGACCCAAGTTCAGAAAATGAAACCACCAAGACACTGTCCCCGAGGGGCCCAGATGCTGGAATGAGCCAACAAATACTTCAAAGCCGCCATTGTGTATCATTTAAGCAGCTAAAAGGCGTGGTGGTTCAAGTATTACAGGGAAGGGTGATCGCCGAAACTCAATAACTAGACACGATCAATCAGATGAAGTGATTAAAAAGGAGCCTTGTGCAAGTTCTGGAGTTGAAATGAAAAAATTCAATCGGATGTTTCAAGAGCAGACTGGAGCTGGCAAAGGAAAGGACTCATCAAACCTGAAAATAGGCCACTAAAGGTAATCCGGGGTGAAGAAGAGAAAGTAAAAAGAATAAAGAAATATGAGCAAAGTCTGATACTACCCTTGATCTTTGCCACAAGGCCGAGAAGCCGTGATGAGCCAAGCCTGAGAGAGAAGTGAGATTTCAAGAGCCCAGAGTCCGCCGCCGGGCACACAATGGGGATTCCAGAAGAAGATCAGAAAGCAAACCAACCAAACCCACCGCCATTGAGTGGATACCCACTCCCAGCGACCCGATAGGCCAGGGTAGGACTGCCCCAGTGGGTTTCTGAGGCTGCAACTTTACGGTAGCAGAGAGGCTCGTTCTCCCAGATCAAAGGAGGACAAAAGCACCATTTCATTACATGCTGGTCCAAACCACTGGAGGTGCTTGTCGCTGTCAAGTTGATTGTAGCTCATGGGGAATCCATGTGTCTGGGTGGGACTGCTCCAGAGGATTTTCAAGACACGGTTCTTGGAAACAGATCTCCAGGCCTGTGTGCCAGGATGCCTGGTGGGGGCAGAGCGGGGCAGGGGCAGGGGAGTCAAGAAATCAACCTTTTGGCTTGTAGCCAAGTGCTTCGTCATTGGTAGTACCCAGGGTCTCCCACGGAGGTCCATAGCCTATTCAGTAAATTATGTGGGGACAAATTACCCATTTGGGAAGACATTACGGAGTCGTCAAGTCCAAGAAACATTAAGAGAAAAGTTGACTTTCAATGAGAACTCAATACAGACCAGGCATTCTACCAAGCGCTTTAGCTGAATGAAGGCATGTAACATGTATATTAACTTGGTGAGGATGCACAGGCATGAAGAGTTAGGGAGACAGTCGAGTAGGGAAGTGACTTGGTTGCCCACTTGTAGCCCAGTGGCTGCAAATCCCCCTGCAAGGTCTCATGCCAACCTTGTCTCTGGGCATTCGCAGCATTGGCATCACCTGGGAGCTGCATGGAAATGCAGAATCTCAGGCTCCACCCAATCAAGCTGAACCAGAGTCTGCATTTTAGCAAGCTCCCCCAGGTTATTCATTTGCACATTAACATTTGAGAAGCTCTCGCCTAGTGCTGCTTGTTATTTTAAAACTCTCAGTGCTATTTCCTCATTTGAAAATGGTGGTGGCAGAGTCACCTTGCAGGAAGAAGCACTGGGTGAACTCCAGCAGATAAAATAACCATTGCCAGCCCGCACATACCTTAATTATCATGGGGCGAGACAGACGATTAAATAATAAGTTAAAACATATATATTACATTACGGTAAATGCTCTGGAGAAAAATAAAGCAAAGGGCTAATGAGTGGGAAGGTGAGGCGGGCAGTCCCTGGGTTATGAACAAGATCACTTCCTAAGTGTGTCTTTAAGTGAAATGTGTAGGTAAATTGGAACAGGTGCGCAAAGTTATTATTTAGTGTACTCTCATGCCAGAAAAGGAGCCTGCGGGTGTGATGGGTTATGCACTGAGCTGCTATCGGCAAGGTCAGTGGTTTGAACCCACTAATTGTTCTAAGGGAGAAAAGGGAGGCTGCCTACTGTTGCCCTATAAGGGTTGCCAACACTCGGAACGGGTCCTCAGGACCGACTTTGCCCTTGTGAAAATTATTAAATGCAGATAGGCATCAAAGTGCAGGGCATCTTCATCCCCTGTCAGGCCTGAGAGAGTGAGTGTATTTTCCAATGGGTCTATGTAATGGGGGCGTTCAGAGCTCTCTTAAGGCATGCACGCCATCTAGCTAAGCGGGTAACATAATAAACAAGCAATGAGGTGAGTCAGCGTTATTGTCTTGCCCTAGTGCTAGTTGACCTCCACCCCCTCCACCCCCCACCCCACCCCCGAGCCCTCCTCATGGGTAGTAATCTCTGGAAGAGATGTCAGAACAGAGTTTGTTACATTTTACAGGGGGTTGGTGATACAACCTGATTGCTCTTGGTTACAAATAATCCTCAAGCATAGTGAAGTAGCCAGCTACAGAAATGATTCATCAATTAATGGTAGCCCCTTTAAGACTGCTCCCTAAATGGAGGGCTCTTAGGGGGTTGGGGGGATGGGAGGTGGTGGCACACATTTTCAGCCTGGAGAAGGTGCATTTGAAAACATTTCTATCTCAGAATGGTGGAGATCTTTCTCAAAATCAGACTAGTTTTCGTTGCCCATGGTTGCGAATATAGCAATAAGGTCAAATACTCTCCACCAAGTCCTCAGTTTACCACAGTCTGCTCCTGTCATGATGTGTAAGTCTCCAAACCCAAATGGGCAGCTGAGCTGTATCCTGCAGGGTAGCTGTGAGCTGGAATCAACTTGATGACAGTAGGTTTGGGTTAAGTGCCTATGTCCCCAAACTTGTTTGGTCTACCACCAAAAAACTTAATGCCCCTCCCCAACTAAAAACCTTGGAACTATATCCCATAATCTAGAATAAAGTGTAGATCTCTACTTTTGCAGCACCCTGGATCATTCCAGCACCCCCAGGGGAGCAGTACTGCCACTTTGGGAAACATTGGGTTGCAGGAAAAAAGAAGAGCCCTAGAGTCGCAGTGGGTTTAGCATCTGACTGCTAGTCAGAGAGTCACCCACCAGCCGCTGCATAGGAGAAAGAAGAGGAAGTCTATTTCCATAGGGAGTTATAGCCTCAGAAACCCCAAGGAGTAATTCTACCGGGTTAAGCTGGAGGCTTTTCCTAACTCATGTAACTACCAAGGCTGGTAAACAGGAATCTGGAGGACCTCAGGCTGGTGGAGGCAGGGGTAGCTGAACCCAGGGCTAGAAGGTCATGCTCAAAGATGCAAAGTCAAATGAATCCCAGGTCAGCCAGCAATATGGAAGACTTCTGATAGCTCCCAGCACTGGGAGACAGTATGGCAGGCTGTTGGCTCAAGCCCCAAGAACCAGAGGTCGATGAGACAGGCAGGTTCCAGATGAGCACGGAGGGACGCTCGCTCTCTACAGTATGTACCTACATAGAAGTAGACTACGCCCCCCGAGGAACTTGTCTATTGCACACAACTCTAATCCTGCACCTGCTCACGGCTGATCCCATCATCGGCTGTTTTAGGTCAGTCATATCACAGGACAGGCCTCAACTGCCAAGCTACCGAGAATCCTGCCCCAGCCATGGTGACATAAAATCTATCACTGTCAGTTCTGTTATTTCAAAGTTAGGGCAACTATACCTATCATGAAACAGGAAGTGGGCATTTTCTGTAAATCAGGTATTCATAATCTAGGAACTGCCTAGAATTTTAAAGAAGAATGATCAAGGATGGTCGCCCTGAGGAAAGACTGCTAGGCTGTGAGGCCGTGCACAGGTATTGAGCTGGCACTTTTGAGAAACAAGTAGGAGTCCAGTGTGTCTGGATGGAATGAACGAGGGGGTCAGAGGGGCAGCAAGGAGCTGGATCGGTCACTTAGAGCAGGGGTCAGTAAACTATCACCCACAAGCCAAATCCATCCCACTGCCAACTTTTGTAAATAAAGTTTTATTGGCACTCAATCACTGGGGCGTGTTTCCTATGACTGCTTTCCCTCTCCATCATGACAGAGTAGCGTATTGTAACAAAATGCATGGCCTGGATATGTTTACTCTCTGCCTATTCGCAGAAAAAGTTTGAAGACCTGTGGTCTGGGCCTTGTAAGCCACTATAAGGAGTTTGTCTTTGGACAAGTAGGGAAGCCACTGGAGGGTTCGAAGCAGGCTGTGCTTTCTGGATTGAGACTAGACGAGAGCTGGGACCCGCTGGTAGACCACTGTAATATGTGGGTGAGCAAGACCAGCGTGGTGGCTCCGTCCAGGGTG
Organism: Tenrec ecaudatus; assembly: GCF_050624435.1. Lineage (NCBI taxonomy): Eukaryota > Metazoa > Chordata > Mammalia > Afrosoricida > Tenrecidae > Tenrec > Tenrec ecaudatus. Next base: position 172,444,613 of record NC_134533.1, on the reverse strand, counting down.
GTCCTGTTGGAGGGAGGGGGAAGTGGTGGGACTGGAGGAAGCTCTTTCTTGGTAGTATCTAATGGAGCCCTGGGTCCAGAGGAGGAATAAGCCCTTGGTGATTTCAGACTGCTGACTTTGTGGATCACAGCCCAAAGCATAACCACTACTCCACCGGGGCGCCCTGGGCCCTGAGCTAGAGCCCAGGTCCCCGGTACCAGCGCTGTTCCTAACTGGCTGGATTCACTTTCCAGAACCTCAGCGCCCCTCTGAGGGAATGCACCAAAGGTCCCACCCCTCTGAGATTCTCTGTGTGGAAGTGCCTTACATACTGAGACTTTCAACAGTGGGGAGGTGGGGGTGGAGCAGACACACACCAGTCTGTAACGGGATCTTTTTCTCTCTGTGAAGAACCTGTCAAATCTTTGTTTCCTGGGAGTCCTGCCCCTTTTAATTTTAGCCCTATTTGGCTCTTCACTCTTCTGAAATGCCAGGCTGCCCCGTGTGGTGTCCAGGCCGGATGTCCAATCTCTCCCTGTGTGAGCTCATGAACATTCATGAAGGGGTGTTTCTGCCGCCAATGAAACCCGTGTGTAACTGGCAACAGTGACGTCAGTGGCACTGAGTCTTTTAAAGCTGGTTGGTTGTGAAGGCACATTTCGCACGAGGAAAGCCCTGCGTTTTATGGCCTCGTTGTGCTGGGGAGGTAATTGGAACAAGAAGTCTCCCTTCTGACAGGCTTGCCTGAGGCTAAGTCTTGTACACAAACCAGTCCTGGCACTTTAAGGCAATCCAGCAAATAACCAAAACAAAATTGAACAACTCACAGTTTTATTCCCCCCCACCCCCCGCCACCTCCTCTTCTCTACGACTCTCAACCTGCATGAGAGAGACACACGCTTCTACTTTGCCCTCCCCCCTGGCGCTCAGCGTGGCCTTTTCTGTGGCTCTCTGAGGGCTGGTCCTGTGCCAGGCCAGCTCCTCCTGAGTGAGTGGCTCCTTCAACAGGAAGGCGAGATTTACAACTCTCTCCAGCAGGAGGAGGAGAAGTGGCAATGCACGGGTTGAGGGTGGATTAAGGGATTATCGAATCCGACCCTCTGCCTTTGGACAGGCTGCACTTGAGACAGGACCACGCTTCCATCAAGGTTTCTTAATTAAGCTCAACTTGTATCCCTCAAATACCATTTTGTATGACGAGCTTCACTTCTGATGCTTATGATTTCCTTCCATCCAAATGGAAGACGGTGGCTTGGCGCCCACTGGCAAGAAGTTCAGCTCTTCCTCGATCACCCGTCCCCATGTCTTCCCAAAACAGATCCGAGTCTTTGTTTTCTTTGTCGCTTGCAAGACCATTCATTCTCTGCTCTCTCTCTTCTCCAAGTACAGATACCTTGACAACATCCCTTAACCCACACCCAAACCCCAAACTAGCCGGACACTTGATCTCTTTATCCAATGTGACCCCATTGCACGCCATTGTAACTGAGGCATTCTAGAGTATTCCATCGCCTAATCCTAATAAGTATAAGAATGTCACTCTCAGAGACAGCCCCCGGGGGCTGTCTGTCAAGAAGTCAAAAAGGAGACATGCATTCTCCACATCTGCATTCCCACCCACACACCGGCCCAGGGCAGGAGTCCATGGCCTCCCTGGCCTTGTGACTTAACGAATAGCGTCTCTCATACTTCTGACTGGAGAGAGCCCGCTTATTCCTCAAATCCCAGCCCACACACCCTCACTGTCCAGCGAGGCTTCCCACTTCCCAAATAGTCCTGACTCAGGGCTTTTGCACGCAGGTGTCATCTTCCCAACCGAGTCTTCCCTGGACCATCTTAGCTGGAGCGGCAAGCCCCTTCCGACGCCATTGCTATCCCAGTTCTCTGTGAGCTGTTTCCTTCCTCGCTTCCACACCAGTAAAACATCGGAGCGTCAAGGTCACGGCTGCCTTCTTGGCCTGTGTCCCAGGGTTTGGTGCCTGCGGTGGAGTTTGTACGCTGGCTGCTTCCGCTCTGCCGATATCTCCTTTATGATCCTTTCTTGTTGCCTTCTCCGTAGTGTGTCTCGAGCATCTCGTGGGTCTTGGGAACTCAGGACATTAGTGTTCGTCTGAAATCCCCCAGCTAGAGACATTCGATAACTTCCCTGAACCCACAGCGGAGGTGACTTAATGACAGTATGAAAATAATGAAATAGGGCAAACTTTACAATAAGCCAAATCACTTCTCAGAATGAAGACTTCTAAGAGCGAATGCCTCCTAACCTAAATTCCACAAACTTGTGGTCAGACGTACGTACGTAATCTTGTGTGCTTAAGCATCTTCATACCCATTCACCCCACCCTGCCCAAAATCTACTAGTCTCAGCAATTGTCCCACACCATCTTTTCCCTCTCTCTGTGCTATGTGACTCTGAGCTGAACAGCCCGGTTCCTGCTCAAGTTTGTCTTCATTTTCTCCCTCTCTCTCCACAGAAGCCAAATATTTAAATTCTGGAGCAGGAGTTGTGATCCTGACCCTTGGTCAACGTTAGTCAAGGCTGGAGAGGGCAAGTGTGTGTCTGTGCAGAAGTCAGCCTGGGGTCGGGGTGCGGGGTGGAGTGTGTGTGTGTGTGTGTGTGTGTGTGTGTGTGTGTGCGCGCGCCACGTGGCTGCTCCCCATCTGTGAGCACAGAGAAGATGAATCACACGGCCGTGGCTTCTAGGGACTGGCTGAAAGGCGCGCGGCCTTATCAAGAAGCTAGCTCACTGCTGCCGGGACATCTGGAAGCAGTAACACTGGCTTGCTGGCGCAGGGGCCCCTTGGAATGCCAGTGCTTGGGTGCCTGGTGTCTCCTGCTCTCCTTCAGGAGGAGACCTTAGGAGTGTGTGAGTCACCATTGTGACCCAGTCCATTCCTCCTCTCGTTCGTTTAAAGAGCAGACTCAGAGCCCCATCCGGGCCGGGTGATGGGCTGTCAGGGAAGCCGATCACAGGACACCTGATCGAGGGAGGATAAGCGGGTAAGCGGCGCATCAGCCTTGCCGAGGAGCACGTGGTTCTGGTGTAGCTAGCACGTGGCGGCTAATTGTGTTGGCCTCAGAAGCACAGACACGGGAAACGCGATTCTGACATCACTTTCCAACCTAAAGCCACCGCCTCAGGAATGTTGGACCCCGAGGAATAATCCCACCCCAGCTGCCAGCAAGCCAGCTTAGTTTCCTTCTGTCGGTAACCTAAACTTAGGACCAAAGAGCATATTCCCGGCCCCCATGAAGGGCTCGAACCTTTGCTTTCATGACCGACAGGCATCTCCGCTCCCCTTCTCCCTGCTCTGTTGTCTGGGTTCTGGGAGAGATCGCCTAAGGTAGTGGTGGTGACCCCCCCAACCATCAAGTTATTTTCGTTGCTACTTTATCACTGTCATTTTGCTACTGTTATGAATTGGGCAACCCCTGTGAAAGGGTCATTCATCCCCCAAAGGGGTCGTGACCCACAGGTTGAGAGCCGCTGGCCTAAGGGGTTTGACAGATGTGCCCGAGAAACAGCATCCGCAGCCATCGTGCTAAAGAGGCCATCACACACAGGACGATGACCAAGTAAGTGCAGAGATAAAGCAGCAGACCAATAGATGTGCTCCTTGACCTTTCATCCTGAGATGTGTTTGTTCTGCCAAGCCAGTGCTAACCCTTGGTGGCCCTACAGGACACAGTGCTAACCCTTGGTGACCCTACATTAGAACTGCTCCTGGGGCTTTTCCCAGGCTGCAATCCATACAGGAGCTCAATCTCTTTCTCCCATATGACGGCTCGGGGCTTCAACCTCCCAACCTGGCAATTCTCAGCCAAATCCCTAACTATCGCACAACTGGGTCTCCTTTTAACACAGTGGAGATGTGAGCAATTTCTTTACTGCAAAAGGTAGACCCAGAATTTAAATAAATTGATACCATTCCTAGTGGCATAGTGGTTATGTTGGGCTGCTAACTGCAAGGTCAGCAGTTCAGAATCACCAGCTGCTTCTTGGTAGAAAGATAGGCTTGCTACACTCCTAAGGAACCCTTATTGGTTGGGCTGCTAACTGGGGGCAGCAGTTCAAAACCACCAGCTGCGACTCAGGAGACAAATGGGGCTTTCTACTCTCATTCAGAGAGTCTCAGAAACCCGCGGGGCCAGTTCTACCCTGCCCAGCAGGGCTGCTATGAATCAGAATCGACTCGACAGTGACTTTGTTTGGATTTTGAGATTCACTTCCAAGGACTGCATGTGTGCCCTCTATGGCTTACTGATTACACAAATCATCAGACTGATAGGCATCCAAAAATGTTCATTATCTATGGAAGGGGCATTGTGTGCCCACATATTTGGGGGCATGGACGGCAAGTGCTCAGATAACCTACCTATCCCTTGTTTTTTACTAAAGAGAATCTGAGGACGTGGAAATTCTTTCGTGTCTCTTCTCTGATAGGGACACCCCATCTGTGTCCCTTTAACTCTAGCACAAGGCTGCCGCCATGCTGGTGGAATGGGTCTTAGCGGGCTGACCTGCCTCTCTCTGAGTAAATGTAAGGGGTTCTTCTCACTGGGCATCCCGGGGGTGGCCAGCATGGCTGACTTTACAGTAAATTAACTGGTCACGCTCATGGAGAGCCATTATTTGACTGTTTTTTTTTAATCATTTTATTGGGGATTCATACAACTCGTCACAATCCATACATACATGCATTGTGTCAAGCACATTTGTGCATTTGTTGCCATCATCATTCTCAAAACATTTTCTTTCTACTTGAGCCCTTGGTATCAGCTCTGCATTTTGTCCGCTCCCACCCCATTCTCCCTCCCTCATGAACTCTTGATAATTTATAAATTATTATCATTTTGTCATATCTTACACTGTCTCCCTTCACCCACTTTTCTGTTGTCCATCCCCAAGGGGGATGTTATATGTTGATCCTTGTAATCAGTTCCCTCTTTCCACCCCACCTTCCTTCCACCCTCCTGGTATCGCCTCTCAGCACTGGTCTTGAAGGGATCATCCATCCTGGATTCTGTGTTTCCAGTTCCTATCTGTACCAGTATACATCCTCTGATCTAACTAGATTTGTACGGTAGAATTGGCGTCATGAAGCTTTAACCAAACCCTACAGCTGGTGGGGATCAGGGGGGAGGACTTAGGCATTATTGTAAGCAGCCATCATTTCCATGCGATAGTAGCAGGCTTGTGTGGAAGTCAGAATTGTCCAGTGTCGGATACTTTCCCTCCCTTCCAGAGGGAGTATGCCTCTCTGCTTTCTGGTTCAGTTTTGGTCTTGTGGGGACTATCCAGGCATGTGGGAACTTACTGTCTACCGATAGCTTGGTTCAGCCAGTAGGCAGTAGTTGAATTAGCAAAGTTGGCATTCAAAATAGGCTCAGAGCTGTTGAGCTCAGGTGGCAGTTGAATTCACAGAAGCAGGTGGCAAGTCAGCGGGGCGGGGGGGGGTGTGTGTTGGTGGGGTCATGTTTATTCAGTTGCTATCAGCTGTGATTTGTGTAACATGATATGGAAAAGTGTCTCAGGAATGTATCGGACACCATAAGGTCATTGGTTAGCTGATAAATGCGAGTTAATTTGAAACTTATGTCCTCGAGGAGGGACCCTCTGTGTCCTTAGATCCAAGTCATGTCAACAAACAATTCCTAGCTCAGGACTCACGTTGGTGAAGAACATACGGTGCTTTTCAGGGACCCCGTGGGTCTATCTGTTGAATTCATCTTCATTTCTCTACTGTTGGACACGCACCATTCTCGAGGGCGTCAGCCAGGGACACCTTCTCAATGAAGACCCTCAGCGTCCCTGGAATCCTAGCCAGCTGTAGCAGAGCCGGGGACACCTGTGCCTCAGCCACTTGAAAATACACCAGCAAGATCACGTGCCTGAGCTGGAAAGTGCTTCCTTAAGGTTGAGACATGCTCACCCCGCTGAAATGAGGAGATCGTGTGCATCTCTTTGACAAGTGCGATGTACACGATAAACGTGTTAGGAAGGCATCACCTGGCTTTGCTCACCGTGTGTCCACTAGGTCTGCTCGCTAGGCACTCTGGCCTCCTCAAGGAAGAGAGATGCCTTATGGCTTGAATTGGATGCAACTAGTTCCTGACCTTTTCCAAGCATGCATGCTCAACTAAAGCAAAACCTACGGAAGTGCCTTCCTGGCCTGGGAAGGCTTCCTTTCCGACCCACATTTACGGCCTTAGTGTGTCTTCACACCCCGGCAAGCTTTGTTAATCACAGAGCTCAAAGCAAATGCCCGGCCCTCCTGCGCATGTATGCTCTCTGAGCTTCCCAGAGCAGGCTACCACTTGGTGGACAAGAAATGCCTGAAAGAAAGGATCCCCCACTTGGTCACGCGCTTTTATTTATTTATTTTCGCTTTTCGTTGTGGTTTGGGTCAGAGTTTGAAGCACTGGTTGGTTTTCCATTCAGAGACCCGACAGATACGGATGGTGGGAAGAGGACCCGGGCAGAGTCTGATGGAACACAATTCGGTGTGAAGAGCCGCGTTTTCCTTGTGTCAGCGAATGCAGTCTCACTCCTCCCCCTTCCTGTCGGTGCTCCCCATTCCCATCCTGCCTTCTAAGCTTTGTCTCTGGGCTAATGCTGTAGGTGGCTATTCCAGAAAGCGCTCACCTCTGTGGTGTTGACCCGGTAGGCCTGTGTACCGCATGATGGAAAGTTGAGCCCCAAGGATGAGTTTGGGTCGGCTTGAAGGGTGACTGACAGCCCTAATCTCTGGGGTTCCACTGGTTCCCCTCAGACTGCCGTTAATTTTCATTCAAAACAGGGTCCAAAGCCCCTCCCACTCCTGCCCCATTGTCACTTCTCTTGTAGCCTAAGTTTGCAAGGTTATATATCAGACCCCCTTCTACGTACCTTGTTTTTTAGAGGTAAACATCACTAATGAATCAAGGGTTCTGTAATGTGGTTTTTAAATCTATTTAGCACATGCCTAGACAATGTATGGGTCCATAGTGTCTTTTCCCCTTTGAAATATGGTGTGTTTTTATGTTTTTGCACATTCTGATATTGCTCCCTGTCACTTGTCTGTTAGTTGGTCAGACTGTGATCGCTTATATTGCCCTGTGATGCTGCTGGCTGAGAGCTCTTCACTGGAATTTCAAACACCAGCAGGGTCGCCCACAGTGAAAAGGTTTCGACAGAACTTCCAGACTAAGACAGAACAGGAAGAAGGAATAGGTGGTCCACTTCAGAGGGATTGGCCACTGAAAGCCTTGTGAGGAGGCGTGGGGCATTGTCTGATCCAGACCCAGAAGATGAGCCTCGCGGGCTAGAAAGCTTTCACATACCACTGGTGAAGAGTTGCCTTCCCAAACTAGAGTCGCACATGATGACGTAGGCAAAGCAAAGCTGCGAGACCTCCATTTGTGGATGTGGCACCATTAAAAGTGAGAGGACACATCCAGTGATAATCAGAATATGAAATGTACAAAGTATGAATCTAGGAAAATTTCAAGTCGTTGCAAATGAAACAGAATGCATAGAGATCAATATCCTAGGCTTTGGCGAGATGAGATGGACTGGTATTGGCCATTTTGATTCAGACAAAGACAATCATGTAGTTTTCTTTTTTTTAAAAATCACTTTATTAGGGCTCTTGCAACTCTTATCACAATCCATCCATCTATTGTGTCAAGCACATTTATATATTTGTTGCCATCATCATTTTCAAAATATTTTCTTTCTACTTAAGCCCTTGGTATCAACTTCTCATTTTTCCCCCTTCGTCCTCCACCCTCCCTCTGTCATGAACCCTTGATAATTTTTTTTCATATCTTACACTGACCGATATCTCTCTTCACCCACTTTTCTGTTTTCCGTCCCCCCATATGTAGATCATTGTGAGCAGTTCTCCCTTTCCCCCCCCACCTTCCATTTACCTTCCTGGTATCATTGCTCTCAATATTGGTCCTGATGGGTTTATCTGTCCTGGATTCCCTCTGTTTCCAGCTCTTATCTGTACCCATATATATCCTCTGATCCAGCTGGATTTTTAAGGTAGAATTGGGGTCACGATAATGAGGGAGGGAAGGAAGCATTAAAGAACTAAAGGAAAGTTGTATGTATTGTCGGTGCTACACTGCACCCTGACTGGCTCGTCATCTCCCAGCAACCCTTCTGTAAAGGGATGCCCAGTTGTCTACAAATGGGCTTTGGGTCTTCACTCCACATTCCCCCTTCATTCACAGTGATCTGATTTTTTTTTTGTTCTGGGTCTTTTATGCCTGATACCTGATCCCATCGACACATCATGATCACAGAGGCTGATGTGCTTCTTCAAATCCGGCAGTTTTCTATTTCAGGAACGAAAACTTTGAGGGAAATGGTATCACATCATCAGAAAAACATTTCAAGATGTATCTTGAAGTGTGCAATGCTGCTATGCCTACAAGGAAGTCTGGTTAATACAACTGTTCCTTCCATTTTTGCACCAGCCATTACAATCAATGATGAAGAAGCTGGAGAATTTTTACCATTGTCTTCAGTCTAACCCTGATCAAACATGCGATCAATGTTATTGATATTTATTGCTGATTGGCCTGCAAAAATAGAAAACAAAGAGGAAGAACCAGTCGTCGCAAAGTGAAGCTGGAGATCTCATGATAGAACTTTGTAAGTACAGGGACTTCCTCATTGCAAATACCTTTTTTAACAACATAAACCATGACTGTCCACATGGACCTCACCAGATGGTATAGATAGAAAGCAAACTGACTACACTTATGGGACAAGACAGTGGAGAAACTCAATATCATCAAGCCAAACAAGGCCAGGGGCTGACTGTGGAACAGCCCACTGGGCTCATGTGCAAAGGTGAAGCTGAAGGGAAGTAAGCAAGTTTGCAACACATGACCTGAACTTAGAGACCTTCTCAAGAACAAATTTGATACATTCAACACTAATGACCAAAGGCAGGCAAGCTGTGGGATGACATCAAGAACATTATGCACAAAGAAAGCAAAAGATGGTTAAAAAGACAGAAAGGGGAAAAATTATTTAATGATATCAGTATCACACACAAGTAACCCCTTGGGATAATTCAAAAACAATCGCAGCAGTACATTGACAAGGAGCTGCCAGAGAGTCCAAGCCAGATCCACAAGAAGATGCAGAACAAGAGATATCATTGCTAACATCAGCTGGGTCTTGGCTGAAAGCAGACAAAATACCAGAAAGCCGTTTACTTATTTTTATCAACTATGCAAAGGCGTATTCCACAGTGTGGATCATAACAAGCTATGAATAACATGGTGAAGAAGGGGGATTCCAAGAGCAGCCGTTTGACTGGAACAAGGGGATATGTTTTGATAGGTAGGTTTATTGTGCCAACCTGGCCAATAGGAACATGTGGGATTAATCCGGTCGCAGTTTGATTGGAGGGCAAAGAGATAAATGGCTCTGGAAGGCCCGCCCCCCGCTCTCTTTCTATCTGGTGATTGGAGCATGCTGGAACGTACATGCTGCTGCTGGAGCTAGTTCTCTACCTCAACCTGTGAACTACACTACCTGTGGGCCAGGCCAATCCGGGGATCGTGTCACTAGAGCTTGAGGCTCCTTGGAGACCTGGATCACCATTCCGCTGGTGTGTACATCACTTGAGCTGAGACTGGTGGCTTCCATTGCCTTGCATTTGATATCCCATTTGGGCCTGCTTAGCAGCTCCCGAGCTACTGACTGTTGGTGACCTCCCTGCTGCTTGCTTCCTGCTGCATGTGGGCACACTCTGCTTGTCTCACCCCAGGGAAGACTCTGCTGTCTGCTTTCCTAACTTTGGACCCGGCAGTCCAAATAAATAGAAGGACTTCCAATGTATTAACTGGTCCACAGAGGTGAGTGGAACTGAACCCTCTGTATTGCTGTGTGCACTACTTAGCTGTTATACATCTCTTATAAGTAAGCAGTGGGTCCAAGAAGCAATACAAAGAGGAACACAGCGCCAGGTGTGGAAGAAGGCTCATGAGCAACCTTCAATCTGCAGGCGGCACAACCATGCTTGCTGACAACAAGGAGGAGTTGGAATACTGATGAAGATCCAAGAATAAATCCTTCAGTGTGGACCACAACTCAATGGAAAGAAAACCCCAATCCTCACGCCGGGCCAATCGACGACACCGTGATGAACAAGAGAAACGAGTGAAGCTGTCAAGTTTCATTTTACATGGGGGCAGCAGACAAGTCAGACGGCGTAATGCAGCGGACGATCCCTTTAAACTGTTAAGGAGCAAATTGTCACGTGGGGATAACGCGTGGTGTACTTTGCTTCATGTGCGTGGGGAAGCTGGATGATGAATAAGGAAGGTTGGCAAAGTCTTGACGCATCTGGACTATGGCACTAAACTAAGAACTCACTGCCATTGAGCTGATTCCGACTTACAATGAGCCAACACATAACCCACTGTGCCCGCCGGGCTCCGATGATGGCATTGGTGACGAGTCTTGCAAGGACCGTGGACTGTCATAAGAACAAACAAATCTGTCTTTGAGGAAGTGTAACCAGAATGCTCCTTAGAAGTGAGGACGGCGAGACCGTCTCACGGACTGTGCACGTGCGATCAGGAGGAACCTAGTCCCTGGAAAAGGACCGCGTGCTTGGTAAGGTAGAGGGTCAGCGGAAAAGAGGAAGAGCCGCAACAAAATGAATCGACACAGTGGCTGCAACAGTGGACTCACCCAACAAGAGTGGTTCTTTTCAGACGCCCACCACCCAACCTGTTCCCCTGCCTGAGCTTCCTCCCCCTACAGCGGTTCTCAACCTGTGGGTCGTGAGCCCTTTGGGGGTCGAATGACCCTTTCACAGGGTTGCCCGATTCATAACTAGCAAAATTACAGTGGTGAAGTAGCAACGGAAGTAATTTTATGGCTGGGGGGTCACCACCACAGGAGGAACTGTATGAAAGGTTTGCGGCATGAGGCAGGTAGAGAACCACTGCTCTAGAAGTTCCCTGTTTCTTTTGAGATCCACCCAAAGTGTCTCTTCTCTGACAAGCCTTCCCTGACTGCCCTGATGAAGTAATCACTTTTTCTTGTGTGCCACGCATGGGCAGAGTTCTCCCCCACCCCAACCCCCCATTCATTCATTCATCTCACAAACCCAGGCCAGGTGCTGTGATAAGACAGCGGACACACAGACATGGTCCCTGCCCTCCTCGATCTCCCAGTCAGTGGATGGTCGGACCAATCAGATAGTCACCCACCCCCACCCCCCAGAGAAGGAAGATGACACCTTAGAGGAAGCACATAGTGTTGGGTAAGGGATTTGGCCTGGGTGGAAATTCAGACCAGCCTTCCTTAAGGAAGACAGAGAGGAACCGTGAAGAACAGAACAAAGGACACCATTATTCTAGGAGAAAGAAATGTCCGGTGCACAGCTCAGGGGTAACAGGGAGTCTGGGGCCATGAAGCCTAAAGCCCCCCACCCTTGAGCTCATTCTGACTCACAGTGACCCTCTAAGGCAGGGTGGACCTGCCCCTGTGAGTCGGAGAAGGGCACTGTAGCTGGTGTGGAAGCCATTCCCAGGCATGACCATGTCAAGGGTTTAGCCTTGATCCCAGAACCAATGGGAATACATGGGAAGGTTTAAAGTGAGGCACATGGCTCCGTGAACAAGCTCCTCCTGATCCCATGTCACATGGAGCAACCTCCCATGGTAGACGGAGTGCCTTGAAGATGGTTCTTGGTCATTACCATTATCTAGTGTAGAGAACATCCCATACATGACGAGGAGCTAACTAATGCCGGCTAGCTGACTGGATAGATGGAAGGAAGGATGGATGGCTGGGCAGGTGATTGGTCCTCCAGGTGCATACTAGTTAGCATCCTTCTTCCCTGTGTCTGGCTGCCCTCTGCCTGTTCTTTACTTCTCCAGCCCCTGAGGTTTCTCCCATCATCTGCTTGTCCTCCCTCCTGTTTGAGTCTGTTCCCTGAGTCGATTTACTGTTCTTCATGAAGTGCTTTGCCACAGCAGAGTCAAAATGCAGACCAGGAAGGGCTGACCTGCTGGTGGAGAGTCTCATTTGTAGACAAGATTTATGATCACAGTGCCTTAGGAGATCCTGGTCAGGGGAGCATCTGGGCTTCAGTGTGTGAAAGAACAGCTGTGCAGTCTGGTGCCGGGGTGGTGGTGGGGGGTGGTGGTGGTGGAGCTGGATGCTTCCAGCCAGGGACTTGGAGGGGGTGTTTCTCTAGTAGTCTGACCTACAGATCTGTGGCAGGTTACCCATCCCCTCTTGACTTCAGCTTCCCCGGTCACATGCAAGATGTATGTCCTGTCTAGCTTTTCTTGCAGATTGGCTGCCCCGCTTCCTTTGATGAATGCCAGACCTTCTAGAATAATTCCTAATGTAAGATTTCATGATTTCTACTCAGAGCTGAACTCAGGATAAAGACAGGGCCACATACACAATTGGAATTGGCTTTGGGAGTGCTGTGAGCCGGGTGTGGGATCTGGAAACAGATGGAAGGTCTTTCCCATGGCCTCAGGCTTGTGGCCTAGGGGAAGAGGGTATGTCAGAGCAGTCTGCTGTATGGGCTGGGGGTGGAGGTGGGGGACCTGGGTCCTCTTCCATGTCAGATCAGCAAACATCTCTTAGAGGTACCTTACGTGGGCCCCTCTTCTTGCATCCACACTATGGAAATGGACCGATCTTCTCCAGCCCCTCTATCAGCCCACCTCAGCCTGTGGGGTCTGTGGTAAGAGTTTTAGACGTTGCTGTTCCACCTCGGGGCTGGTGATAGTAATCTTCCAAACAAAGGGCTGACTCCTTTTCAGTGTCAGACCCACTTCGTGCTTCAAGCTCAGCACTCCATGAGCCAAAGTGCTGCCAGACCCCCGAGGTTGAATAGGAGACAGTTCATCTTCCAACAGGCCCAGGACCTTTGAGGTTGCTCGCTTCCTTGACCAAGGCGGGTCTCCCCCCACCACCGACTCTACCACCAAATCATTCCCACAGTTCCTTGGGCTCCAGATGTTTCCCACGTCACCTCTGGGTGTCAGGTTGCGCAGTGTTTTCCTTGGAGGAGGAAGGGAGGGAGAGAGAGGCCTGCCACCGAAAACCCTCAAAGCTGCTCGGGCAGAATTCAGCCTTGACATTTTGTTCCTCGCCCACTTGTCCTTTCTGGTGCGTGTGGGTAGGAAAGCCCCTTTGCTCAGATTCCAGTAGAAACTGGACCACCTGTAGTTCTGGGGTCCTGAGAAACGAGCAGCCGTGGCATGGGGAACATCCAGCTCCGATCGTCTGGAAAAGAAGTCAGAAGTGGACAGTGGGGAGCAGGGAGCAACGTCCAGAGAATCCTGGGGCGGCCAAGGCATCGGGGCTGCAGGACATTGGCTGGGCGGTGCTGGGATGTCTGCAGCCCCCACAGAGAGCATTGCTGCCCTCAGCATTTGAGCAAACAGCATGATTGAAAGCCAGCTGGGGAGGAAGTGGGGTTTCCGGTGGCCAGCAATTGCTTATCTACATGATGTGAGATGAGGGGCCCCCATCTGCTAATGGAAACGGGCAGATAGTCCCTGAATGTGGCATCAGCAGCCAAAGGTCATGTAGCCCAATGTCTTGATTTTACAGAGGAGGAACTTGAAGCCCTAGGTTGCCACCCTGGCACACAGCTATAAGGAGGCAGAGTGAGGGCTGGAGCCACGGACCCCTGAGTCTTCCTCCAGGGCATCTATGTCACCGAGCTCCTTGGATGAATGCCAGTCCTGTCAGCCACAACCACACAGCTCTGGACAAGTCACTGAACTCAAGGGCCTCTGGCTCCTGATGGGTCAGCCAAGGCCCTGGGACCACACAGTCTTGGAGATGTGGGCTTCCAGAAACAACATTCCATGGAGCGCTGCCCCCTCCAGCCCAAGGGACAGCCCAGCCTCTCACCCCACAGGCGCTTTTATCTCCTAGGGTTTGAGCAGACATTTGGGGGGGAGGGTTGTTTTTGTCTTTATGCCACAGACTGTCAAAAAGGGGTCAGCATCGAGGGCTGAGGTTCTCAGCTAGTGGTTCCTTCCCTTTGACTCGGGGGGTGAGGGGGGGAAGAACAGGAAGGGGTGATTTGTGTCCCCTCTACCCCTTCCCCATCCTGAGAGGCGATGCAGGAAGGGGATTATGGGTAACGTGCTGGGGCTGATTGGCCTGGGTTCTGGTGCCACTCCGCTGCCCACTAGCTGGGTGACTTCGGGTCATCGTCTCGCCTCCCCTCTCCTCTCCGTGAAAGCCCCTGAGAATCATAAAGCGCAGCTAGAAGTACCTGCCTCGTGCTGTTAGGACGGTCAAACAGGTTTACACGCGCAGGGAACCTGTAAGGTCTCTCTCTCCGGGCTACATTCCAACCCCAGTCCTTGGCTCCACACGAGAAAGAATTCACGCCGAAGCCGGGCTCGTGATCCAAGTAAATTTAATGAGAGTTAAAAGAAGCTTCAGGTTTTACGCGGCACCCATAGGATTCCTTTGACCATGCGGCCTGGCAGAGACTGCTCAGGGTCACGCAAAAATCCCTCTCCCAAGTTTTCCTCCCACAAAGACGACCAGACAAGCCAAGACCCTCTCCCTCTCAGTTCCTGCCTTTTCAAGGATTCCCGGGGTGGGGAGGGGTGGGGGTGGGGGATGTTGAACGACCCCAGTTCGCTCCCATTGGCTGAATTGCAATCACCTGGCCCAGGTGGGCTGATCCAGGTTTAACGCCCATCCGTGCCCATCAGCGTGAAAATCCAGCTTTGTCCTATGCTGACTCTCCTGGGCATGCATCAATGTACATCCCAATCCCTAGGCTAAACTACCTAACAAACCCAGCCTGGCCGCCTGAACCGAAATGCTACAGTAGCGACGGCCAAGTCCTGGCGGGCAACCCCACGTGTCGGGGTAGAACTGAGCGAGGCCAGGTTTTCTGGGCTGACCCTTTGGAAGTCGGTCGCCCAGCCTTTCACTGGACTCCTCTGGGCGGATTTGAATCACCAGCCTTTGGGTTAGAGGGAGCCCCGGGCGGCTGGCGGGCTCACAGGTTGGGCTGATCTTCTCAAGGCCAACAGTTCGAATTCACTAGCTGCTCCACGGAAGGAGAAAGCAAAACAGCAAACTCGCTGCTGTTGAGGGCGGGCTGAGTCACAGCGACCGTGCAGGTAGAACTGCCCCTGAGTTTCTGAGACCGTAACTGTGTATGGGAGCAGAATGCCCATCTCGGAAACCCAGCGGAGCAGTTCTCCCCTGTCCTGCAGGGTCGCTGTGAGTCAGCATCCATTCGATGGCAATGAGTTTATATTGTCCTTGTTTTCGCCGAGCACTTAACCCTTCACACACCTGGCACCTAGGAAGGGCTTCTGGGAAGTGGTAGGTGTGCTCTGGTGGCTATGACCTCCCCATCTGCCCAGCATGAACAGGAGAGCCCTCCCTCCCTTGGGCGGCCCTGCCCAGGGATGGAGTTGCTGAGCAGGCGCCGAAGGTGTATCTGCAGCAGGATTGACTGGTCTGAATCAGGGCCTGGTGCTGCCAAGCGAGCCTCCTCCTCTCCCTTTGCAGAAGGACCACCCTGAACCTCCCAGAAAAAAAGTAATAAAATGCCGTTTTCCCGACTGAAGCGATTCCCGCTGTAACCACAGCCGGGAGCACACTGCATTCTTCTCCTTCACCACAGACTCAGTCTCCCCTTCCGCCTCCCAGGGCCACTGGGGTGGATCCAGTGGCACCTCCCCGCCTCTTTCGAGAACTGGCTGCCTGGGAAACTGCTGGGGCAGGGGAGGAGAAGGACCTTCCCTGGGCTGACCCACTACTCCCCTTGTTCTCACCCCTCTCCCTGCCCTCTGTCCTCACGCTTGGTGGCCCGGGGACCCCAACAGGCTCCTCACAGCTGCCTGCTGGTGAGCGGAACAGACTCCTGGCCCCAGAGAGACCCGAGCACCCTTTGGCAGAGCCAGGAGGAGCTCTGCCCCCAGCTCTGATTTTAATTAGGGGCGGATGTGTCCTGGGAGACTCACAAGTTCTGTGTCTCCAAACCCAGACCAAATGTGCTTGAGTGGGCAGGCCTGGTAATCGGAGCCCAGGAATGTGCGCCCCTCCGGGCAGCCTGCCGATTGGAAGGACCTGTTTTCCCCACTGCGTCCGTCAGTCCCCTCCAGATGGCAGCCAAGGAAGGCAGAGCAAGCATGCTTCCTGCAGAGTCAAACAAGGGGCCAACTCAGACGAGGGGCTGAGTAGACTCGTTCCAAAGTGTGAGCATTTTCATCCACAATGTGCCGTGTGGTTGCTGGGGACCCCGACGCACAGGACAGAGAACCACTGCCCATGGCATGGGTCTGGGCTGCAACCCTTACGGGGATGCATCGCCAGGACTCTCCTCCTGCGCACCCACTGCTGGGGTCACAGTACTGAGCCTTCCGTTTGCACCTGGGCGCTTAGTACTGCATCATCAGGGTGCCCAAATATAGGGTGGCACCCAGTTGATACCACTTTCCACCTCCCTCACAAGATAAAAGTGGCAACATTTGAAGGGGGCGGGATCTACTGGGGCGGGGGGGGGACTGGGAGGGACTCGTACTCCAGGCCTTCAGTGGGGAGTGGGTGTCAGGATTCGTCTAAATGCACGCACCCTTCAGATCTGGGTGCACCTCAGCGGGTGCAAACTTGGCCTCAAGGACAAAGAAATGGCGCGCTCGACAGTCTGCTTGTAATCCGTAAGCTTCATTGTCCATCGTATGTTTTAAATTAGGCACGAATACTGTGTTCATTTTATAGCACGACGCTCCCCCATTCTCACGGCTGATGAAAGCATTGAATTCATCGTGCACCCCCATGATCATGGTCTATCATTTGACCCCAAGACTACACGCTCATTGCGACCAGGTCAATTCTGAGTCAGAACAGAACAGCCCCTGTGGGTCCCGGAGACCGCACATCCTTACAGGAGCAGAAACCCTGGTCTTTCTACCTCGGTGCCCCTGGTGGTTTCAGATTGCTCTACTTGTGGTGAGGAGCCCGGCACTAACCACTACACCGCCGGGAGGCCTCTTCTAGCAGGACCAAGTCAGTGTTGAGCCCCCAGCCTCTTGTATCACCTTTTACAACAATCGCAGCCCAGGAATAATCTCAGCGCCTCCTGCCCATCACTTCCTCCTGGTGACCTTCAAAAGCACCCAACACAACACTGACCCCAAGCCATGTCAGGTGCAAGTGCCTTCCCCAAATCATGTGCTTCAAACACAGGGAGGGAGCGCCCCAGTCCCCACCGTGCGAGCTTCGTCTGGTTTGTCAGTTTTGTGGGAAGCAAACTTGTATCCCACCAAAGGGCTGACGTATGTACGCGTCCTCTTCCCTTGTGAGCGACTTTCAAAGGGCAAGAGAACGCGACGTTCTCTTCTCTAAGAATTATCTCGGGGAGATACACCATCTAATCGCATGCTTTGGGGAGTAAAGCCCAGATGTGTGTGAACCAAAAATAAAATAGCAATTTTATTTCTCAAATTTGAGGGGGTGGGAAGGAGTGGTCTTATTTTCTAATACATCATTAAAAGTTTCTTCAAATATAATATTAAGGAAGCCTCATTCTCCCCACCATGAATGAGAAGCGGAGACATCTCCCACACAGACGCCCACACGGGCTCTTTGACTCAGGATCACCAAAGGCTGGAGAGTCTAGTTCAAACAGCTGATTCTGGTTAGACACGGGATGGGGAACTCCGCCCTCAGACAGGGATTACTAATTGTGAATGTTGTGACTCCTTCTAAAGCCCTGCCTGTGTCCACTGTGGGCCAGTGCCAGGGCCAGGAGCACCGGGCCTCGCTGAGGGGGGAGGTGAGCACGTTGGCCCGGTGCCTCCGACACCAGGAGGCACCAGCAAGGCCATGTCCTTCACTCTTCATGTTCTCGTCCCACCCTGCTTGTATCTGTTGTGCCATCGGTCTCAACTCTTCAGGGACCGAGGCCCTACATGTTCTGTTGTAGGCTACACTTCTGTGGGCGCTACACTTCTGCCTTCTAGTGTTCCAACAGCGTGTGTCCCCTGGAGAATGGACACACGGAAACAGTTCCTCCAGAGGAACAACCACTTCCATCGCAGGAATGCCAACGGTGCCCTGGCTAACAGCACTCAGCTGCTAACCAAGAGGTCAACCGTCCACACCCACCGGCCTGCTGCCGGGAAGATCCGAGCCAGCCTGCAAACCCGATAGGGCCTCAGTTCCACTCCATCCTGTTGGGTCTCTCTGAGTTAGAATCTATCCAACTGCGGTGGGTCTGGTTTGGCTGTGATTTCTACAACGAGGGAGCCCAGGCTCCTAGTGTGTGGTTGGGGCTGACCGTCTGACAACCCTCTTTTCATCTCCAGGTGAGCCAAGAGAAAGGAAACTGCTCTTTCCAGAGAAATCCAACCCCGTGCATCATCCCCCAAGAGCAAGAAAATATCTTCCACACAATATTTGCTTTTTTCACCAAGTCCGGGAGAAAGGTCTTGGTAAGAATTAGTGGTTGTGGCGACATGATGTGGGTGGTCCCCAATGGGAAGGCCAATCTGAGATGAGGGGTCGGGTTTCTATTTGGCATTTATGACTTCCCGATGTGGTTCTCATCAGTTGACTTATGTGAAATGATAAGGACTGTGGTGAACACCCGTCTGTCAGCCGGAGGTTTGATCTGTGTGGAATTTACAGCCCAAACCCCAGTGGCTGGAGAAGAAGGCTAACCCTTCGCAACCTGCCAGGCACAAAGTCAAGCCTATTCCTGCCAGTCTGGGTCTAAATGAGAAGGAAGTTTGCGGTGCTACCTTGTGGGAGACTGTTTCAGTGTCTTCTACAACTAACCATGTACCCTCTCTGATCCAGCCATCTCACGCCTGGGTTTCCTCACCAGAGAAGTGAGTTGATGTGTCCTCCCTCAAAAAACAAACAAACAAACAAAAACATGGATCAGAATGTTGATAACCATGTAAGTCAGGATAGCTCAAAGCTGGAAACAACCCAAAGGTTGATCGGAAAGAGAATGAGCCAATCATGGTATATCCAGGAACTGGAATAGTGCACAGCAATGAAAAATAACCAACTGCCACTACACACGCCAACATATGTTCAGCTCACAGATATAGCAGTGACTGAAAGAACACACTGATCAAAGGACACACACCATAAGATCTCACTTGTAGCGTCTTCCACAGGTGACAAACGTAATCTATAGCCATTGAGACTAGTGGGTACTTTGGAGACTATCAACTAGGGGAGGACACAAGCCTGCCTGCTCAGGGCTAGGAATGGTCTACATCTTGATTGGAACGATAGTTCCCAGTGTGAAAAAAAAGTGTGTGTATTTTAGCTTTTTCCTGTTTACTATATGTAACTTTAGTGACTGTATTAATAGACTCATGGTCCTCTTTCAAAGCCTCTTCACCCTTGAATTTTGGTTGTATTTCTTGCCCTCTAATTTTCCCTGCCTGGGGTTGGGGGCAATCCGGAAAATGCATTTCTCACTGCAAGGATTTTCTCAAACGGCATGTCTCTTTTTAGAATATTTTTTTCCCCTTGTGAAATCCAAATTTGGGGATAAAATTAAGCAAGAAGTGGCACTCAGCTGATTGGCTTTCCCTCTGAGACCAAGTAAGAAATCCCTAGAGTGCCCTCTGGTGACAGAAAGGACTGATTGCATCTCCCTATCCAGAGCTGACTTGATGGCAGCGTTTGAGAGCCCTGTTGGACTACTACATGCTAGGTTAGCAGTTCAAACCCACTAGCCGATCCACAGGAGAAAGTTGAGGCTGTCTGCCCTCATAAACAGTTACCACTTTGAAGCTGTGGGGTCAATATGAGTTGGAACGACTCAATGGCAGTGGGGTTGGGAAATGATGTGTTCAGGAGACTCGGTGGCGGAGTGGGTGACATATTGGCTGCTGGTTGGAGCCAACCCACCATTCCAAAGGAGAAACCTGAGGCTTTCTGCTCCTGGGAAGATGTGCAGAATTGAAAACCCGCAGAGGCAGTTCTACTCTGTCCCGTAAGGGGCTTTGAGCCAGAATCAATTCCATGGCAGTGGGAACATGGCCTTGGTGGCACGGCAGGATAAGCACCAGGCTGCTAATTTCAAGGACAATGGTTCAAACCCACCAGCCAAGCCATGGGGGAAAAAGAGGCTGTCTACTCTCAAAGATTTGAAGTCTCAGAAACCCCATGAAGCAGTTCCACTCTGCTCTGCATGATCCCTGTGAGTTAGCATCAGTTTGATTGCTTGCCTTAGTCAAAGGAGAATCAAAGCTCAATGGTGCTCACTGCTTAATAAAGGATGTCCCTGATATGTGCCAACTCTCTGGTCTTTCTTCTCAGGACTGTGAGAAACCAGGGATGTCTTGCCTGACAGTGCACTGTAACCTGAGTGCCCTCGCTAAAGAAGAGAGTCGGACGATAGACGTGTCCATGCTGCTGAACACAGAAATACTGAAGAAGGTAGGACCTGAGGAGCGGCCCTCATAGGGTCATGTAAAAGCATTCAAATTGCTTTTTCCATCCAGCCCTCGTTTCCCCCAACCCCATTTAAAGGTATATGGAATTGGCGTCTTCATCTTAACAAACTCCCCAGGTGTTTGGAGTGCACGTTGAGGTGCGTCTTCCTTGCGCTCGTATCAGAATCACCTGAAACTTGTCAGAACACACGTTCCAGGGGTGGTGTCTGAGGTTCTGCGTTTCTGATACCCTACCCCGTGCAGCTGCTGCTGCGGATTTAGAGACCACACTCTGGATCAGGGGACACGCCGTTCTCTAAAGGACACGGTAGTATATGTTTCTAAGTCGGGAGGTCACAGCACAATGCTATCTCTTTCACAACTGCCCAGGTAGCCCCAAGGCAGCTATAGACTACACGCTAACCAATGGGCACGCCTGTGTTCTAATAAGACTTTCTTTACAAAACAGGCAGGGGGCCAGAGTTGGCATGTGGATCTCGTTTGCCAATCCCCATCTTTCGACATCACCTGGGGTCAGTGACAGGGAGCCCCGGTCACTGTGCTATGGTGAAGCTCTCAAGTAGAGCCACAGAAGGAATGCCTCAGATAGTGGTATACACAATCACAGATTTACTGTGATGCATGGTTAAGATGAGAACATCTGACCACAAGAGGCCCCTTCCAAGAAGAGGCTATCAGAAGGTTTGCAGGTAAAGTTATATATCTACAGAAGATCTATTTATTTTCCTTTGAAAGATTTCATGTGGTCGTCCCTCCAAGCCCATCAGTGTGTGAATGAGTATACTCAGAAGCCATTTTGTGGTTGGTTTTTTTCAACAGTTTTATTGGCAAGTGATTTACACCTCATATCATTCCCTGGTTAAGTCATTCCATCAGTCAATGAGACAGTGTGCCTGTGTGGCTATTTTTTAGCGCCAGCTTGCTGGTCACACGCTGGCCTGAGCTCACACCACGGTGGGGATATGTGGGGTGTTCTGACCCACTCTTTGAGTACTGTTACACCCCCTCCCATCCAGGGAGACCTGGGCCCACTTAGGGTCGCCTCTGTGTTGGAGGAGTTCTGGTTTGGGGCAACACGACCACAGCAGTCTTCCTGTTGTACCTCCCCCTTTCAAAGGGGCAGTGCTACCGCTTGCTGGCCTCTGGGCGAAGATCAGGGGTAAGAAGGCTGTGTTGAGAGAGAACCAGGAATGAATGGGAGCAACACTGGCCTTGCTGGGACTCTGGAAAGGGGTTGGTCTGGGCTGGAAGCTCCACCCCCTCCTTCTCACCTGCGCAGGATGGGCCATCTGGAAGTGGATCCCCAGTCAGGTGGAAGGGACTGTGACTCCATATCCCATCCTGTCTTCCTTTTGGCAAAGGCCACTGCTGATCATTTTATCATCCTTGTCACCTTCAACACTGACCGAACTCTGATTTCTCCTTTTTCGCTTCGAACCACATGGCCGCTATTTGAGCACCTAGTCTCAAGGCCTCAGAACCTCCTAGTACACAGCTCTGACTCCCCCTCTCCCTCCTCCTCCCCTCCCCCTCCGCCCCCCCTTCTCCTTTCCTCTCCCCTCTGTCTCAGTCACCAGTGGCGGTCCTCTGCTAAGGGATGTGCCCTCCTGACTACTGTCCCCGTGGCTACACAGGGCACAGGGCCTCCAGGTGCAGAGGAGGGCCTCAAAGAAGGTTGACCTAAAGTCACATAGGGCCTGAGCTGTTCTGGAGGTTGGATTCCGACCTCCCTGTAACCGGCAGGGAAGATGGGGGTGGTGGTGGTGGTGGTGGTGTGTGTGTCGGGGGGAGGGTAGCGTGGTCTCAGGAGCCTCCTCCCTTGGCTGGGGCCAGTGGCAGCCTGGTGGTTTGCCTGGGCCTGCTGTGATGTTGATTTTTCCTTTTGACCCCAAGGTCTGGCCTCCAACAAGGGAATTGAGGTTTCATTGTTTTATCCTGAAGTTTTTGTTGGACGAGTAAGATGCGAATTTTTAAATCATCAAAAGGACTCAAGGGTTCTTCCCCACTAGAATCCTCTCTTTGCTGAGTCCGTAACTCCCAGCGCCTGTCCTGTGCCGTGCAGCCCGTCTGCTCTGCCTTTCCCTTGGAAACTTACCACCCCTGCCACCCCTGCCATTGCTGGACCTATCACCAACATCCAAGAGGATGGTGATTCATACGCAAGAGCGTGTCATCTTCAAATCACGAATGGACAGCTGGGTAAATCCCAAGACATCATCCGCATCCAAAATCGTGCCCTGCTCCAGGGGTGTCGGCTAGAGCAGTTCCCTTGAGGAACACGTTTCCGGAAGCACTTCCAACAGCTTGAATAGCGATTTTTAACAAGATCCTCAAGTCATGCAGAACTCCCAGGAAAAATATGCAAAGCGGGACACCCATATGTGTCGCCCGCCCTCAGAAGGTCCTTGGGGAGACCGGTGAAGGGACCCCTTGGGGAATGCATTTGTGGGGCGAGTCCTCTGCTTTCATCTTTTGTGGTAGGTTTCACCAGAAGTGGTCAGAGCTGAGTACAAACCTCCACGTCTGTCCACAGGTAGATGGAGTGGATGTGGCAAGCCCCTTGTCCACAGTGGAGCCCCAGATACCCATAGGGCAGAAGACTAATTGCAAAATGCCCCCAGTGCCAGCTTCCACGACCGCCACGGCCGCCAGGCAGCCCTGACCCTGGCTGCTCTGTCAAGGCAGCAGCATCTGTACCGCTGGCCCCAGGTTCTGGCACGCCTCTAGCCATAGTTTGGCTAGCCCTGGCCTCTTTCTAACTCCCTTCTCCATCCCTGCCTTGGGGTCATCTTCTGGTTATTGGGATGAGTGGCTTTGAACCTGAGCCTGTGGCAGGGCATCTGACCCCCGCTGGCTGGTGGGCTATTCCTGCATCTTCCACTGCCCTCAACCTACTTTGCTCTGACACGCTGACCCTGAGTGCCCACCTCCAGTTATGTTAGCTTCGGGTCTCAGGAGCTCTGGGGCACTCCAACCTCCATCCTTGTAGCTAGCAGCTGGGCACGTCTCACCATGTGCACCACCACATGCCCTCCCCCTGCCCTCGGGTGGGTTCCTCTCTCCCAGTGTTTCCCAAAGTGGGCAATCCTGCCCTCCCCCTCCCCCCTGCCCCAGAGGTGCTGGAACGATAGGGGCCTTGCAAAAGCAGAGACCCACACTTTATCCTGGATGATGGGCTACAGTCCACAATTTTTCAACTCCCAGAGGGGGTGCTGAGTAATTCCTTTTTTCTGAAAAGGGGGGTGGTAGGCCAGGTAAGTATAGGAACCTGTGCCCTCAGCCTGAGCTTCCACGTCTGTGATCTCTGAGTCGCGGGCATCTTCCGTCTCATCTCCCCATCAGATGCCCTCCCTGCAGCATCCGTACCTGTGACTCCACCACAGCTTCATTCAAGAGCAGCGAGTTCACAGCAGCACCTCGCGTGGGGCCTGTGAGTGTTGTGGTCAGGCCAGGGGGATGCCTGAAGAGTCTGAATCGGGCGCCTTCTGTGGCCGGCCGGGCCAGGCTTTGCTGGCCACAGTTAAGCAGCTTTATCTATTCTCCACTCTGTGAGTACATGGATATCCATAGCCAGATAGCTGGCTCTCCCCACGCAGAAGCCACAGCACACAAGCTGGCATGTGTTGGTGACTGGTGAGATCTGACAGTGATTTAGAACTCACCATGAAAGGATTCTTGATCCCCCCCCCCCAACAAGTTTTATTGGCATATAACTCACATAGTATACAATTCAATGGCTCAGTCGCATCAAGACGAGCTGTACGGTCATTGCCACAGTTCGTTTAGGACCTCTCTTCCTTCTTGTCCTCATCGTTATTAGCTCCCCGTTCCCCCGTGCCCCCCAAACTCCCCCGTCACACCCCCATGGAGCCGTTCATCCAGTTACTGCCTCTAGAGATTTACCCATCCTGCATTTCAGCGACAGGAAAACATTTCAAGATAAAACTAACAAGAACAAATGAAACAGACGAAAACCTCAGTGGAAAAGGAAGCAGAACACGTTTAAAAGTAAAGCAAACTTAAACAGATCGTAAGGGAAATCAAATGACAGGGTGCTAAGTGTCACCCTAATTGCAGCAGCAACAAGCCACTTTCCAATGCGTTCTGCGTGGTAGCAAGCCTGTTCACATCGCTGGCCCAGGCACAAGGGGATGGTGTGAAGTATTCTCGAGGGAAAAACTGGAAGTCTGTGCTTTAGTTAGGCTCTCTGCATGGTGCGAACCGACAACATGCTCAGCTGGGCACCCAGAGCGGAGCTTTACCCCAAAGTGCCTTCGAAGAAAGGCCTGGTGGCCTAATTCCCAGAAATCAGCCCTGGAAAATCCTACAGAGCACAACCCGACTCTGACACACACGGGCCTGCCTTGGGTCAGGATGACTCTACGGCTGTACTGGTTGGTACGCTCCATGAAGGTGCCCATGACGGAGAGGCATCTGGGTAAGCTGTGAAGTGTGTCTCTTCCTGTGGTCGTTCTGCATGGCATCCATGGCCGGGATGGGGACAGTCTCACAGCCAGTGGTTTGTCTCCTCCACAGGACAGTTCCTCTGTCATCCAGTTTATGACCCGAGCCAAGGTGAAGGTGGACCCTGCCTTCAGGGTGGTGGAAGTAGCCAACGGGAACCCGGAAGAGATGACGGTGAGTGGGACGCATCTGGGACAGCTCTCCGTGGGCGAGGAGAGCCAGGGCCCTTGGGTTTGAGAATGGAAATAGCTTCCAAGCCAAGCCAGCAGGTGCATGGTGAGCCCAACAAGCCGGGACTGTCTCAGCTTCCAGCCCCTACAGGGAGCAACTGCAGCTTGCTGCTGCTGTGAGAGCCTGGTTCCTTAGGACGCTTCCAGCTCCCTGGCTGCCTTGGCCATCCGGAAAGACCTTCGGCAGGAGTTGGCTTTCTACTCTGAGCCTGGGACGATCATCTTTATCTTCCCCAGACCTGTCCCCGAAACCCGCCTGGCCCTCCAGCCGCCCCGCACCATGGCTGATACACGCAGGGTGTTTCAACAAGTTGTTTGAATGCCTTGCCGTGGTCACGTCCACACAGCCAGGCTTAGAGGTGTCTCTTTCATTCTCTACCTACCCCTTCTCTCCTCTGAAGTCGAGCTGGGCACTTCTGCCTCAGGGGCAGGAGGGTGCCGCGAACCACAAGCCAGGGAGATGGCGTGGGGGGAGGCCGGGGTGGGAGTGGGGAAGGGTGACCCACCCGTGGAATTTCACTGCCACTCTTCGCTGGTTGGGGTTGGGTAGGGAAGGCTTGTCTTTGGTTTGACATCCCCGTGCACGTGCTCAGATCCTGGGTGTGTTGAAAGGGGAGAGAGCAATGTGAATGCCGCATTTGCCAAGGTGCCCAACCGCTAGCCATCTTGTGGCATCTCCATCCTAGGGATTGAGGAGCCCAGGTGGTGGTGTGGTTATGCATTGGCCTGCTAACCTTGTGGTTAGCAGTTCGAATCCACCAGCTTCTCCAGGGGAGAAAGATGAGGCCTTCTACTACCATAAAGAGTGACCGTCTTGGAAATGCACAGGGGCAGTTCCACCCTGTCCTTGAGGGGGCCAGGAGTCACAATCGACTCAGTGGCAGCTGAGTTTGGTTTTTGGTTTTCCCTGAAATTTGCTTTCCCTTGAGGGGATAGCTCACCCATTCTGGAAGAGCCAGTGCGATGGTTGCCATGAGATGCTTATAGCAGAAATGAATCAGTACAAATTCGTTACTCCCAAAGCTCGTTTTCTGAGTACAGCAGAGATGCGCGTCTACATGTCACCATGGACATCGCTCGGTGGCCCAATTGGCTTGTTTTCTGACTGCTAACTGGGAACTTGGCAGTTCAAACCCACCTCCAAAAACTGCAGAAGAAATGTCCTGAGTGCCTGCTACGGGTCAGCTGACTCCCGAGAAGGCAGCAATTCTCCTCTCTGGCAGCGCCGGCACCAGAAGTCGGAATTGACGGGGCAGCAACCGACCAGCTTGCCTCAAGTGATGAACCAGGACCTCATTGCCTTCGAGTCGGTGCTGACTCAGCCACCAGGCAGCACAGGGGAGAACTGCCCCCGGGACTTTCCGAGACGAACTCTTGATGGGAACAGAAAGCCCATCTGCCTCCCACCTAGAGTGATAGCATTGGAAATTTTAAGTGCCGGAGCTCACGCACGCTTCGAAGATTCCTGATTACGAAAGGTTTGCATGGAAGTCAAATCTTCAGGGACCTCAGTAGTATTTCAGCCTGGCTTCTATTTGGGGGTGAGCGAAGAGATGAGTGTGACCCCCCCTGAGTCGGTGAGGGCTGTGAAGCCGCATACGGGCTCGGGCATCCTGGACTCGGAGCAGCAAAGAAGGATTAGCCAGCCACCCCTCAG
This sequence comes from Tenrec ecaudatus, assembly GCF_050624435.1. NCBI lineage: Eukaryota > Metazoa > Chordata > Mammalia > Afrosoricida > Tenrecidae > Tenrec > Tenrec ecaudatus. The sequence goes on along the minus strand of NC_134533.1, from coordinate 172,417,825 downwards.
CCCTCGTATCACCTCTCTGAGTTGTCCAAGAAGCTGTTCTTCAATCACAGACACATGGCACAGGACGAGATGGAGCCATGCCACAGCTGGCACTGCTTGGGCTCGGTTCCCCTGGCAGGGAGCAACTCGGGAAGCATCTGCCTTTCCTCTCAGCATTTGGGCCGTGTAACTGCCAATTCAAACCTTCACCAGGGAGGCCAGAGAGAGAGCGGGTTGGCTATTCGTTGTCCTGGCTCTAGTTAAGAAGTTCCCAACAGGAAATGTTTGGAACGGCAGGTAATCTGCGGTGTTCCCACTTAAAAGCGAATGGAAATATGGGTAAAATGGGAGCGCTGCCTTCCAGTAGAAGACTACACTCTGGGATCCAGGAAGACATCCTTGGAGATCCTGTTTTTGAGTTCAGAGTCATCAGTACCTCCCAAAATACCACTTTCATCAATCACTGGTTCACGTCGGATACTCAAGCAATGTTTTCGTTATTGACGACAGGGCCTGGCAGCAGAAAGGTTACACGTTGGGCTGCTAGCCACAGGGTCAGCAGTTCAAAACCACCAGCTGCTCCTCAGGAGAAAGATGAGGCTTTCTACTCCCATGAAGAGTTACAGTCTCAGAAACCCACAGGGGCAGTTCTACCCTGTCTTATAGGGTCTCTGTGAGAGAAATTTGACTTGATGGGAATGGTTTAATTTCACCATTAAGGGTTCTTGGGAAAGAAACCCTGTTCCAATGGATGTCCCCTCACCCCCACCCTCAATCCCCTACACACCACCCCCGCCGTCATCCTGAGAGGAAAATGAACACACATCAGAATCCCAGAAATGTCCTCTTCACCCTTATCTCTATCCATATTTTTTCCCTTTTCAAAATCCCATACACGAAAATGAAATTCTCTAATCTGCTCTCAACTTTCAGAGGGAGGGGCCTAGCAACAACCTCTGTAAGGTGGTTTGCTTTTTCAGAACAAACACACTCTTCCCGGTGTGATTGTTCTCAGTGTCTGGCTCTCTGACAGGGGCCGTCCAAAGGAGACTTCCACAGAGGCTCGAGGCCACATTGAAGTTGGGCAACATTTCACAGGATTGTAGATTAGGCGTCTAATTGTTAAGGCCCTGGCCTTGGAATGCACAGGAAACGGGCTTGCGGCCTGACCCGAGCTGGGTGTGGGTGAGCAGAGGGAAACAATGCCCAGATGGGTAGCCACTTAAAGTGTAGGCGGCAATGACGTTCACAGGCAGGACCACCGACCTGTCCCCCTGTAGCTCTTCGTGTCTTCCAATCTTTCTGCTCTGATATAAGAAGTCTTGCAAACCCACTCTCTCTTGTCCTATAGCGTCGCTGTGAGTCAGAATCAACCTGATGGCAGTGGTTTGTTGTTTACTTACAGATCGTTTGGGTGAGTGCCCTGGGACTCTAGTCAATTCTTGAGGCACGAGCCTCATCTATCAGTGAGTATCTTCACGGTACTTACCAGGTAGTGTTCACGCATGGAGGTCCCGCTTGAGAGGGACTAAGAACATGTTGAATTTCCAATTGCAGCTCAAATCGTCTAGCTTTCAGTGAGAGGAGGTAGGTCGGGGAGGGAAAGGGAAGGACAGAAAGCATTGGCTGGGGCCCGCACAAGTCATAAAGACGAGGACCGGCACCACAGCAGATTGTGCCCGGGAAAGCGGACCCTTGTCAGGAAAAGGAATTTGCCTCTGAAAGGTACTTCAGGAAGAAAATACCAGCTGGCTCCCAAGACACTTGGGCCCATTTTATGCAGCCACAAATGTAGCACTGGGAGATGATGGGCACTTTCCCTGGTTCCCAAAGTGACCCCTGGGGCCAGCGAGGAAGACAGAAGCCCAGCAAGTTGCCCAGATTTTAAAGAGTGTGAGCCAACAGCCGCTGAGACCAGAGAGCAAACCCAGAACCATAGACTCTCCGTATTTTCCACATGACACTCTGTTACCCTGGGATCTCAAAGCCATGTTGTGATGTGGCACGAGGGACCTTCCTCCACAGCTACCACCCCACCTCCCCAACACACACACTGGGAGGGAGCGAGCAGCCAGAACTGGAGAAAACTCCCAGGACGGTGCCCCCCAGAGGAGTTCATTTAACGGCTATTGACTGCGGGTTTGTTGAGGGCCAAGCACTGTCCCAGGCACTGGAACAGCCAGTCCAGACCCAAGCTCACTGCCTCTGAGTTGATTCTGCCTGGGAACGACCCTGCAGGACAGGCTAGAGCAGCCTCCGGTGAGTTTCTGAGACTGAGCCTCATCTTGCTCCCCCAGAGCTGCTGGTGATGTTGAACTACAGCCTTTGTAGTGAGCCCCCCAACCAATTAGACACAGTCCAAATAGACACAGTTATGTCTGTCCACCCCCACCCCCAACACACACACACCTCATAGAGCTGGCTGTGGGGCAGCAAGCAAAGGAGCTAACAGGTGGTATGTCACTCAGACATGAATCCCATGGGAAAAGAGCGTCAGGGAGAACCTGCTCTTGGGCGAGGGGACTCTTGGGGAAGGGCCTCTCATCTCTGTGGTGGTGGGGAGATGGGGGAGCGACGGTGACCTCTCTGGTGCCCACCTACAGTGGGAGCATCATTCTGAGCAGGTGGTAGGAGCCACAGGCAGGGTGGTCTGCAGCTGGTGCTCTGGCTCAGGAGAGACCCTGGGCTTGCAAGGCTTCAGAAGCACATCCTGTTCAGACGTCAAGGTCAGTCGGTCCTGGACCGCTTCTCCTTGACGGGTCCTGCCCCAGATGCGAGGTGTCACATCCCCAGGGGGGCCCTCCTCCCCACTGTGAGGTCACAGAGTTACATTGTCCACCTCCCAGTGAGGATTCTCAGGGTCATGGGGGGAGGTGGGGGGCTACCAAAAGTGTGTGGAGAAATAGAACTGAAAGGCACAAGAGTTTTTCCCACCGACTTTTGGGAGCCCCTTCAGTGGACAGAAGCTGCTGAGAGCCACAACCTATGTGTGAGAGGAATCTGGCAGAGAGGGACGCCTCGGGGACCTTCCGTTCAGGGTGGATTGGCTGGAGGACGGCGCCCTCACACAGGCAGGCTCTCTCGAGGTCCCCCGACAGCCCTGTGAGATCTGGCTCTCGTGGGCTTCACTCTGGTTATAAAAGCTCCTCACGTGGTGCCCGGCACTTAGTAGGCGCACAAAAGATATCGTTCGGGGCTGTCGCGTCTCTACCCACTCACAGAACAAAGCACCACCTGGTCCTGCCCCGCCCTTAACGGCGATTCTTAGGTCCGAGTCCATGTTGCAGCCACGATGTTGGTCCACCTTGTCGGAAGTCGTCTTAATTTTAGCCGTCCCTCTACTTTACCAACGTGCTGTCCTTCCCTAAGGACCAGGCTCCCTGATCACGCGTCCCGCGCACGATAATGACATCTGGCCATCCTGGCTTCTAAGGAACCACCTGGCTGTTCTTCCGGGCCAGATCATCCTGTTGGCAGTCTGTGGTACTCCCAGTACCCTTCACCGGCACCCTACTTCATAGGCATCCTCTGGTCTTCCCTGTTCGGGGTCCGACTTGCCCATGCCTCGGAGGTGATTGAAGATCCCGTGCCTCGAGTCACACACCCCTTAGTCCTTAAAGCAGCAGCCGTACTTCCCAACGTTTCACAGAGGGCTTGGGCCGCAGACTGACCCAAGGCACTGTGCCGTTCTCCGCTTCCCTGAGCACTGACTGGATCCACGCAGGATGGACTCCTTGACAACAATGCTTGCCATGGTGTTGCCTCTGGGGGAGGGGGAGGGAGAGTTGGGTCTTCCTTACATTGAGTTGTAATCCAGACTGATGGCTGGAACCCATCATCTTCATCAGCAAGTGCTGCAGGTCCTCCTCGCTTCCTGCTCACAGTGACCCTGGACACAACACAGCCAAGCACTGCCCCGCCTGTGCCAGCCTGGCTATGGTTCTGTCAGAGCCCATTGTTGCAGCCACTGGGTCAGGCCATCTCGTTGAGGGTCCTTCCGCTTGTTCGCTGCCCCTGCCCGTCACCAGTTCAACAGCCGGGACCCATGATTAACCAGCCCCGCTCACTCCTCTGCACATTCTAACAGAACAAAGAGTTTCGGAAGCCTGGCACCTGGTAGGCGGGCATGTTTGAATCTCTGTGTATTGCTACAAAAAAATGCATTTCCTATGATGAATTGATGCCTAAATCATAACGACCCCATAGGGTCAGCATAGGCCTGCCTCAGCCTTCCCAAGACGGTCATGTTTACAGATGCAGACTGCCTCATCTGTCTCCCGTAGACGGGCTGTGGGGTTTGAACCCATGACCACCTGGGCTGACAGTTGAGTGTCTTAACCAAGGTGTCCCTAGGGCTCCCTGTGTACGTATCACGTCCGTCTTACCAGGCACACGGTTTGTCTTCCACTTGTTGATGTCATTTCCCCAATTCCCTCGACTGCTCCGCACAGACGTGCTTCCCACCTATTCCCTAAGGTGGCAGCGTCCTGGTTCCTCCTTCCCGTTGCTCTTTTTCTGTTGCTGCGTCAGTGTCGTGTGGATTGTGGGAGCACGTGCCCTTGTAACTGGGGTGTGGACTGAGTTGTTCCCCCAGCAGCAGCGGCAGGGAAGCCTTTCCCAGCAGAGGCTGGACCAGGTCATTTCCAGCATGTAGATTCCACTTATTTTCAGGGGCCAGAGCGTGGAAGCTTCCAGAAAGGCTCAAGGGAATTGTGTTGTGATTGAGGTGTGCCAGCTACCACAGGCTGAAAACTGGCTCGGGGATATTCCGGGCACCAGCGCTGCCAGTTACAGGCGCATCCAACTTTGCAGCAGCAGCAGCAGGCGGGAGCACCCGGTGTCGGGGTCAGCCATTGCCCCAGCCTGGGGCCTGCCTCCTTCAAAGGTGCTGTGAAGACAAATCCTCATGCTGCTCTTTGAGATTTGACTAGTTAATGTCCCCAACCCGCACCCTCCACATCAGGCCTCACCGTGCCTTCCCATCTCTCAACCGCCTCCTGCCCCGAGAACAACCCTTCCAGAACCAGCAGCTTTGCCCCCGTCACAATCTCATTTCTCCTTTTTATCTACCCCTTGCTGACTGGGAGCACCTCTCTCCTAGAAAAGCTACCTCCCTCTCTTGCTGGGACCATGTGTTCCCTTATAAGAAAGAGCCCTCACTCCCCCTGTGTGGTACAAATAGGTGACTGCTCACTGCTCACTGAAAGGTTGGAAGTTCAAGTCCACCCCAGGGCACCTTGGAAGAAAGACCTGGGGGTCGCCGTGCGTGGGAATCAACCGGAGGATGACTGGCTAGGATTGTTAAGTCACATTGTCCTCACGCACATAGAATTCCCCCTTTAACTGCAAGGCCAGCGTGCCAAGAGCGTCTCGGAAATCTCCAGGGGAAGTTTTACCCTGTGAGTCAGATTTAACTGCATGGTGGCGAAAACCTCTATTCATTTTGCAGCTACATTTAGTGGAACTGACTTTTTAGAGCAGTTTTAGGATTGCAGAGAATTGGTGTAGAATTTCTCTCCTGCTTACACACTGCTCTCCCCATGACTGATGCCTGGCCTTCCTGTCGAGGTACGCACCAGGCAGCTGACCACAAGTGGGGCAGGTCAGACCCACCAGCTGCTCCGAGGGAGAGAGCTGAAACTGTCAGTGCCCATTACTATGTACGGTCTTTAAAAAAAAAAAAGTCCTTATGGTCGGCAGTTCAAAACCACCAGCAGCTCCTCGGGAGAAAGACTGGGCTTTCTACTCCCGTAAACAGTCAACAGTTTTGGAAACCCACGGGGTGGGGTAGGTGGGGTACGCTAGGAGTCAGCACTGACTTGATGGCAGTGGGTTTGGGGTTTTTGCTGTCATTTGCAGGAGGTCCTGGGGGCACAAATGGCAAAGTACTCAAGTACTGGCCTAAACGCTGGGAGTGAAAACCCACCCCGAGACACGAAATGCATGTGAATTGGTAAATTTAAAACTGATGACCTGCTCTGTAAGCCTTCACCCCCATCACAAGCAAAGTGTAACACTCGCCCGCTGTATACTCCAGTACCCCTGACATGGATACCAGAGCGAAGGAAATATAAACCTAAACAAAGAGGGGAGTTAAAAAAGGAAAAGCGCTGGGGGCGCCCGTGGAGCCCGTCTGCCAGGTCCCGCCTGGCAGCGCCCGTGAAGCCCGTCTGCGCACACGGGACACCGTGAAGGGAGTCAGTAGCTCCTGACAGAGGTCATGGTTTCCACCAAGTTTTGTTCACACTGTTGTTGCGACTCCTGTGATCCTGACAGTGGCCTCCTGGCCTGTGGCCGCTGTTACAGTGTTTTCAGTGGCCTTAAAATGCCGTGTTCCACCCACCATAGCCCCGCCCTCTCCTCGAAGCCTTGGCAGCCGCTGACCTGTTTGCCGTCTCCTCTGTGGTTCTGCCTTCCCCCGCCCCCCCACCCCTCTCATTTCGTTGGAATCACACACATTGTAGCTTTTTCATTCCGGTTCTTTTACTTGTGGTGGCTGGGTGCCATCGGATCAGTTCGACGCACGGCGGCACCGTTTACGATGAGACGCGTGCCCCGGTCCTGCGCCACCCCCACCAGGGTTGCTGTGTTTGAGCCAGTTGCTCCAGCCATGGGGTCCGTCCACCTGATCAAGGACTCTTCTTCATGGACCTTCTACTTTACCCGGCATGATGCCCTTTTCTGGGGACTGGTCTCTCCTGACTCCGGGCCCCACTGAGAGATGAAGACTCACCATCCTGCATCTACGGAGCAGTCGGGCCGAACTTCCCCCGCGGAAGCTATTCCACCTGTGCAACCGGCAGCCTTTGCCGGCACCATCGAAATACATCAGGACTTCCTCAGTGTGCAGCTTGCTCCCGCACAGGAGGCGACTGGCAGTATCCTGACTTGGATTGGGTGCACCTTCATCCTCAAAGGGGCATCTTTACTTTCTAACACTTTGAAGAGCTCTTTTGTCACAGATTTGCCTAAGACAATACTCCTCACTTAGCAAATGCGCGCCAGATGGTACTTTTGTCATTGCATAGCTTGATAGCTCATTGCTTCATGTCATTCAGCGACACTCCCTTGGATGGCTGGACCACACTGTATCCGTCTGTTGTAGTTACAAGGAGTCCTGGCAGTGCCATGGAGTAAACTTGGGACTGCTAACCACAAGGTTAGCGGTTCAAACCCAGCAGCCACTCTATCAGAGAAAGATGAGGTTAGCTTCTCCTGTAAACATTTACAGCCACAGAAGCTCTGCATAAGATTGCTGCTAGTTGGAATTGATGTGATAGCAATAGGTAGTTCTTGGTTACCAAGTTGTTGTTGAGATGAAAATCATGCCCCTCCCCTGCTTGAGCCCCATGGGCTTCCCATTCCTCTTAAGATAAAGAAGACAATTTTTAACAGAGCCTCTGGCCCGTCCCCTTTCTCCAGCCTCATTCAAGCATCTTTCTTTGGTTTTCTGTTCATTCTGTTTGCTTCAGAATGAACTAGTGACAGTGCCTAATTCTTGCCCAGCTCCCTCCTATCACAGGGATGGTGCCCAGCCTATTCCTTCGCCTTGGAATGCTGGTTCTTCCCGATTTTGACTTCAGCTCTCTGTTCGAGCAGTTCCTCCGGAACTTGCTCCTGAACCCATGCCTTTCCAAGAGTCTTAAACAGTCGCAAGCCTGTCCCTTCTTGCACTTACACTTAACAGTTTTTCATGGGGACGATGGCCGGTATCTGCTCCCAGCTGGGAGCTCCAAGAGAGGAAATAACAGCTGCGTGATTGATTTACCAGTGAGACCCCACAGTGCTTAACATGGAATAGGTGTTACATACACATTTACTGGGTGGTGGACGATGGATAGATAGATAGATAGATCAAGTTTGACACTGGATAGAGAGATGGACAGAGAGCTAAATGGGTGGAGGGAGTGGATGGACAAGTGGCCAGGATTCCTCCCAAATGCCCATTGCTGTAAAATCCTCTCCAACTCACAGTGATCCCACGTGTTTGAGTAGAAAGTCAATGGCGACAATCTTACAGAAGTGCATCACCAGGCCTTTCTTCCTGGCACAACTGGGGTGGATTCAAACCACCAACCTTAGGTGAGCAACAACTATTCTCTGCCACCCAGGACAGCCTTAATATTTGCAAACGCCCCCTTAAAATAGAAGTGGAGCGCAGGCCGAGACTCCAGCTTAAACCCTCAGATCTGATGCAGCAGACAGAATCATGTTTGCACTTCCTCTAGTGTTATGGTGGAAGAACCACTGAATTCGTTCATTGTGCACTGAAGAGTCAAGTAACAAATCACTGCCTCGATTTAGACGACAGGGATACATACGCACAAGCCCTTGTCCTGTAAGAACCGCAGCTTCCTGGAGTCCGCAGAGGGGACGATGCAGCATGACCTTGCAGAAGAAGGACCTAGACTGGGTCTATGAAGTACCTACCAAGCTATGATTTTTAAATTGAACTGTGATTTTTAAATTGAACTCTGGTCCTCCAGAGGGGCTTGAGAGGCTGCTGGGCTGGGAGGGAGGAAGACTTGGAAAGGGAGACAGGTCAGGCAGGGTCCTGAATGTCCTCCTTTTCAACCTGAGAATCTCCACATTTTTCTGTTTTAAATGTTGGGGTGCTCTGGTGGACTTTCTCTGCTGTATGAGCCTGAAACCGATGGTGTCACCAATCACAGCTCAGAGAAAGAGGAATTCTGGTGCAAAAGGTGATGGGGTTGGGCTGCTTGGGGGAGGACACATTGGAGCAGGCCTCCTAAATTAAAAAAAAAAAGTTCATTTTAGGAAAGTCCAAAATTTTCAAAAGAGAAAAACTATCCATTATATATATATATATATATATATATATATATATATATATATATATATATATCAGGTAAATTCTTACCTTTCTTTCTTTTCTGCATAGCTGAAGAGTCCATTGACTGGATCATTGTTAAGGCCCTTTTTTTTTTTCCCTTAGCATGATAGCATTTACCATTTTTCACTTATCACTGTGTTTTCACAAGTAGGTAAAACTGGGAAGTCAGGCAAAAGGATGTCTGCCCTCTCAGAGATGTACTCCAGCGTGACCTCACCCCTAAAGTGCAAAGCCCGAGGACCAGCAACACTAGGGGTCCTGGGAGCTTGTGTTAGTCTGGATTGACCAGAGAAACAAATTTATAGATAATCATATGTATAAGAAAGAACTTTATATCAAACAGTAATTGTATGTTAAGAAAACAGCCCAGTCTAAATCAAGTCCATAAGTCTGATACTAGCCTATATGTCTGATACTAGTCAATAAATGCCTCTTCAGACTCATGCAGCACGTGCAATGACACCAAATGCAGGAAGATCACAGGCCAGTGGGTGGGAAGTCTTGTGGATCCAGTGGCAGTGAAGTATCTCCATGTGGTTCCTCCAGCTCTAAGGCTCTAGTTCCATCAGGGGTCTCCATGTGGTTTGTCAGCAGGAAGACAAAGCAGAGAGAGTCTGTGTGTACCTGGACTCCAGTGAGCTATTTATCTCCATGGCACCTCCAAATGAGGTCATCAAGCTGCAACCTGATTGACAGGCTAGACTCCACCCCTTCACAAGTTAACAGATTATGTAACTGCCACATAGCTTATTTGAAATAGCCTCAGGTTCCTGTCCCAGACTCATGATCCAGAATCTGCCTTTCAGCAAGCTGCCTCATACGATTCCGACACAGGTGAGATTTTAAAAGGTGCTGGTCTAACAGGCCTACCCAAGGATGACTCGCCTCTGATGTTACAGAAGGAGCCCTGGTGGCATAGTGGTCACGCATTGGGCTTCAAACTGCAGGGCCATCAGTTCAAAAGCAACAGCCACTCTGAGGGAGAAAGCTGGGGCTTTCTACTCCCATAAAGAGTTACCGCTTTAGAAACTCACAGGGGCAATTCTGCCCTGTCCGATGTGGCTGCTGCGAGTCAGCCTGTACTTGATGGCAGTGAGTTTGGTGATGTTACGCATTAATTTGTAAAAGACTGTAAACTCATAGAACGACTTTTGCCAATAAAGATGCACATGATTTCCGTCTGGTAGAGAATCTCAGTCTGATATTAGCCAGTCTCGTCTCTGAAGTGGAGTCTGATCCCAGCGTTCTTGCTTTTCTGCCTGGAATTGCTGCACATCCTGGCTTCACAACCCTGCTGATCCCCTCAATGAATTGAGAAATCTTGGACATGTGTTCACTCAGTATTTGTATGACAGTCATGCTTGTAACTTTCCAGAAATTATATTTTGAGGGTTAGCTTTATAACCATTGTTTTTGAGAGCTCTATAATACACCATGCTTAAACCAAACCAAACTCACTGCCACCAACCATAGTCCACTCCAACCCATAGCCATCCTAGAGGACAGAGTAGACCTGCCTCTGAGGGCTTCCAAGACTGTAAATCTTCATGGGAGTAGAAAGCCTCATCTCTCGCTCATGGAATGGCGGGTGGTTTCAAACAGCTGACTTTGGCAGTTAGCAGCCTGACTCATAACCTGTTATGCTATTTGGGGGTGACAGTTAATTTTCCTGATGATTCCCTCATGGTTTAGCGGGCCGGGTATTTCTGATTCTGTATCAATAGACAGTGTTTTGCAATGAACATCTCTGCGTATTGAACTCCTCTTCCGGTGTCTTATCTGCCTTACCTCAGAGTCAGTCCAGAGCTAATGGGTCAAAGAGCTTAATCATTTTTAAGATGTGCAGTAACAGAGCTATTGGAAGGGCGTTCCAGCTGGCAAAAGCAAGTGGGCGCAGGTGTCACTGGTCAGAGGACTCAAAGAGCCCCGAACATGAGTACATGTCAGGGGAGGAAGGAGGCCCATTGGAAAGACCTGGTATCCTGAGCTGCAGAGTGATGAGAAGCCACAGATGGTGTGAGCCGAGAAGGGGCATGACAAGACGTGTGTTTTAGACCACTGTACCCTCAGGTGGCATCTCCCTGTTGGCATCTGACTGGTCAGACCACTGGGCCCGGACAAGGGCAGTGAACGGGTGGAAACAAGAGGAGGGACTGGAGAGTATTTTGGAGGAAAACGGCCTTGAGCTAGATCACCCAGCGTGTTCGTGATGGTCAGTGTCCCGACTCTCCCAGGAGTCTGTGCTGCTGTTGGGCTGTTAAATAAGCTGCAGGGTGCTCAGATGACCCCTTATCCCCACCCAAGGGCTTGTTTATGATGGTTGTGATGTGAGGGAACGGGTTGGGCCAAAGCATAAAGCACATGTCCCAGCAGACGATGGCCCCACGAAAGTGATACAAGGTTCAGCACACATTCCAGGACATGACAAGGCCTGCTTGTAGGCTTTGCCAGACTAAACTGTCGCACACGCACTTTCTCTGTATCCAGAAAGCCAGCCCTCCAGCGGGGTTCTGCCAGGATGCAGGCTGCAGACACTCTGAGGCAGGCAGTGTCCCACAGAAGCTGTCTGTGTAGCCTCAACGGGCTGGACTTTACAAGAGGCTCCCACTGGGCTCATAGCCCACCTCGCGGACTCTCTGTGAACGAGAGGGCTGGGCAGGCCTTCCTGAAGCTATACCAGTCTCCTTCTTAGAGCTCGGTTCCTTGAGCAGGAATCGGCTCCTCCTGAGTTGCCAACAGCTGCCCCGATGAAACCTGGCTGGGCGGTGCAAACTGGTACCTCGAGGCCTTTCCTCCTGGCCACTGGGCCCCTCAGTTCACTTGTACAAAACACTGGCAGGGACTCTGAGTGTGGAAGGGGACTGGGTCCACAGCTTTGCACGGGGCAAGAGATCACCAAAAACAAACTCAACTGCCATAGAGTTGATTCCGACTCATGGCGACCCGCAGGACAGAGTAGAACTGCCTCTGTGGGTTTCTGAGACTGTAGTGCTTTACAGGAGTAAAAAGCCTCATCTTTCCCCCATGCAATGGCGGGTGGTTTCGAACTGCTGATCTTGTGGCTAGTGGCCCAATGTGTCCGCACTGCGCCATCCAGGGCCCTCCATCTTTAAAGATGTGACTCTCGTAGGAACCTCACAGGAGACTGGGAGCTTAAGAGAACTGATTTCAGTGCCCTGCTCTTGGGGTACTGATGGTATGAAGACCATCCCTGGTAACAGCCCCAAACTGGAAATGAACCTGGTGCCCAGCAGCAGCAGAGAGGACAGATAACTGTGGGGTGTTTGTTCCCTGTCCTGTGAGAATGGGCATGCCATAACGTGGATGGAGCGCTTGCACACACGTATAGCCAGCACTCCGATCGCCAGTGGGTGCCTGGTCCAGAACTGACCGCTTGTCCTCTCCAGGCCTCCTGTGTCCCTCGCTGGAGAATGGGTGCTGGAGTCCTACCGCCAGGGGTGGTGGTGAGGATTAGCAAAGCGCAGATTGTACAGTGCTCTCTCATCAAGCTGATTGTCGCCCAGTCAAGATTCAGGGCTTGGGTTTGTGTCTTAGTGATCTTGTGTTGCTATAGCATAGACCAATAAAGCCCTGGTCACAGGCTTTATTTGGTCCCAATTGAGGAGGCTAAAAGTCTGAGAAGAGGGCAAGGGACGAGTGCGAGCTCTCGCTCTCTCTCCAGTTTTGTACCTGGGCTCCATGGTGATCTTCATGCAGCATCTGCTTACTTACTTGCTAGTTTGATCTCTTTTAGAGCTCAAAAAAAAGGACTTACGACACCCCCCTGCATTCATGCCGTCTCATTTAGACAATAAAGAAAACCCTTCCAAAATGGGTCTGTCCCCACAGGTACAGGGGTTAGGATGTACCACGCAGCTTCGCAGGGTCACTGTTCAGTTCACAACAGATGACTGGTGCCTTCGAAGGGGTGGGTGGACATTGTAGTAGCCCTACTCCAGGAAAGCACCTGCCGTCGTCGTTCGCGGCCACCTGGGCGCTTCTCTTGGGCTTTCCCGAATGTCCAGGCCGGCTGGGCTGCGTCGTGCTGTGGGCGCTTCTGCTGTTTGGGACGCGTTTTCAGTCTCGCATTGCCTCGTAGGTGGTCTTTGAGGCCTTGCACAACCTGGAGCCGCGAGGTTACGTCGTGGGCTGGATCATCGCCATCAGTCTGCTGGTGGGGATCCTCATCTTCCTGCTGCTGGCCGTGCTGCTGTGGAAGGTGAGTCTGCGGCCACGGGCCCCACCCCCCACCCCCATCCATCCCCGTGGGAGCCCTGCTCTCCTGCTGCTGCCGGCTTAGAGCACCGTGGGAGAGGCGTCCTGCTCCAGGTTACCAGTACCAGGGAGCCACTATCCCATGCCGGAATTGAATCTTGGCTCCTTCAGAAGCCGAGAGAGAGAGAAAGAGAGAGAGAGAGAGAGGCATTATGCCTTGGGCTGCTAACCACAAGGTCAGCTGTTTGAAACCACCAGCTGCTCCAAGGAAGAAAGACGAGGCTTTCTCCTCCCATAAAGAGTCACAGTCCTGGAAACTCCAGGCAGATCTACCCTGTCGGGTAGAGATGCGATGGGTCAGGATTCCAGAAAGCAAGGCAGCCGTTCTCTTGGCTCCTTGCCCTCGCACTACATAGCTGGTCCCTCCCCTCCTCCGCACCCTGCTCTGGTCTTCTCTGTCCGTGGCTAGGGGGCACGCAGGGAGTGGCACGCACAGGATATGTAGACTGACCACTTCTGAAACTCGTTGCCACATCCCTGGCAAAAAGAACCCGATTGTCTCATTGGAACCAGTGCCTTCGCCTGTCAGTTGTGATGGGTGGCCACAGTGGGCAGGGAGACCCTCCAGCTGATCCATCTGGCCCACCTGCCTTTCATAGATCCAAACAGGTGTGGCTAAGGTAGGGGAGGAGCGGGTGGGACCTCCATAAAGGAGGAGGCAGGCAGGTGCCCGGAGCATCCGTTATAGTAAGATTTCACAGCCCTTAGTGGTTCTGCTGGCTAAATGGAAGGCTTTGTAGCTGTACCACAGAGCTCCTGAGGCATAAACCGAGTGCCTTAAACCAGCCGGGAGGCCGGGTCCGAGTTGTTGGTGGGATGGGAGTTCAGGAGGGGCTTGGCTGCCTGTGTTTCCTGCGCCCCGCGGGGCACTGCGTAAGATGATCGGGCCATCTTTTGCTGGTGCCCAACGGCCTACTGCATAACGTCTGGGCTGTATCGTCCTAAGGTCCAGCCTGGCATTTGGATTAGAGGGGAAGCTTGGATGGGTCTGGCTTTAGGTCCACACTCCACATAGCATGCCTTCCCCTCCTTTCAACAAGGCCGCCGAGAGGCACGCGAGCGCGCACCACTGCTAACCGGGGCGCGTTCACAGAGGACGACGCTCAAGTCCTCTTCCCTCTGCCAAGTGGCCCCAGCGCTGCACTTGTCCTGAGGGCAGCCCTTGGTAGCACTACCAACGATGCTGCCATGAGACAGGGCCTTCCGTGGATGTGCTCATGATGCTAGGTGTGCACATGCATGGTCAGGTATACACACAGTTGTGACTGTCTACCGAGTCATGCCACATGGCATGAGGTCGCACAGGGTGTGGACAGAGCACCTCAGAGGCTTATGGGCCAGCAGCTTTGTGCTGTCAAGGATGCCCGTGCCCTCATTCTTCAGGCAGTTGTCCCTTCTAGGCGATAGCTCTTGTGTAAGTGGACAGAGACCAGTGACAGTCACCAGGGGTGGAGCTAGGCTGAGCCCTGAGGGGCACGTGGAATGTGGCCAGGTGAGGGAGCCCTGTCTCACCAGCTCCCGGCCCCACTTCAGTGACTGAGCTGCCATAGGAAAACCCGTTTGCCATTGAGTCCATTCCAACGGATGGTGATGCCGTGGGTCAGCACAGAGCTGCTGCTGCACAGTTCTCCCCTGTCGGATGCTGATCTGCAGGCCTTTCTTCTGAGGCACCTCTGGGTGGGTTTGAACTGCCAGCTTGGCGGTTCGGATCCCAGTGCTTAACTGTGTGCACCACCTGAACTCATGCCCATCTGAACTGCTCATCGAAGACAGAAGCCCATATAAGGTCAGCAAAGGCCTTTCCCAGAGCTGAACTCCAGCCCAGCCTCCTCCCCGGGGACCTTCCAGAAGCCCGTCCACCGGCATCCCAGGCAGCCTCATGCTTAGCGCAGCAGGCCCTGGCTCCGGCGCAAAATTCACAGCGAGGGGCCCGGGCTAACCAGGCACTCCTTCAAGCCCTGAAATGGATCCGAATCAGTTTTCGCGAAGCCTGCATGTCAGCAGACACCGGGAGCCATAATTTAAACTGTATGTGCGAGACCTGCAGCTGCCTGCCAAGGCACCGCACAGGCCGAAAACGGGGAAACCCAAAGCCCTGGCTCCCTTCCTGCAGCTCCTGACCTGGTCTGAAGGTGCCAGCACCCCGCCACCCCCTCTTCAAGACAGCCCTGCAGACCTGTCTGTGAGGGGAAGACGGATGACAACGGGCACAGAAGGGATTCAAGCTTCGTGTTTGACTTGCACCTTTAAAAAATGCCTTCAGCTCCTTCAAGCCAGCCTTTGAGTCACGTGGAAAGAGTGAAGAGGCTGGGGTGGTTCCCCTTCAGAAGAGAGAAACCCCTCCACCATTTAGGGGCAGGGGTCTCTTGGAGTCTGCTCCACGCCACACACAGGCCAATGCCTATTCAGCTTAGCGAAGGAGGGACGCTCTCGGTCCTTGCTGATGACGTCCAACGTGGAGCCGCCTTCTTCTCCCCCCTTTGCCCCTTTGTAAGCCAACATGGTTTGGAGCAAAGGGACGTTTCGCTGCTTTTCCATCCTTTCCGCTGCTCTCTTCCCAGAAGGCCCCGGGCCTGTTTCCAGTCCCTTCTAGAAGGGATGTGGCAAACTGCAGAGAGTATTTAGTGCCCCCACCTCCACAACCACCACCCAAAATAACCCCGCCAACTGACTCCAACTGGGGCAGGGGCTTCCCAGAAGCTGCTGCTTGGGGGCTGGCTTTGTGCTCACGGCTCCTTTTATCTGCCACCATTGCATCTGACCTCAAGAAGGAATGTGTCGAATAACCTGTCAGAGACGTGGTCCCAGGAATGTGTACGGGTGAGCAGACCCTCCAGGAGCCACTGGGGTTATCGGCTCCCCTCCAGACCAGGCTGTGGAACCCCATCCCTGCTTCTCCAAAGAAAAGAAAGCTCAGGCATGCAGATGCACACACGGACACACACACACACACACACACACACACTTCACGCTGTCTCCGAATTAAAACCATGTGCCAGAGACATTCAGTGGGGGCTTGTTTATGTTTGGAAATAAATAGTGGGCTGATGTTGCACTGCTGACGTCTTGAGACAGAGACACACTATCTAAATAGTCGAGTAACCGAAGAGAGAGGCCCATAAACATGAGGCCCCGGCTTAGTCCAAGGGAGAGCGCATCCAACATCCAAGGGCCTTGGCATCACAGCCCAGGAAACAACCCAAAGGCCAGGGATCTCACAAGAAACCAGGCTCCACCGGCTGGTCTGGCCGGGTTGGTTCGGAAAAGCCACCGTCACTGCTGGGCAGGCCTCCTGTCCTCTCCCAGTACACAGCCTCTGCCTGACTGGCCGCCCTGGAAATCTGCTTCCCTCCGGAACACCAGGAAGGCACCCCGCCTTAGCACAAGCAGCCATCTTGAAAACAAAAAGGGGGGTGTTTGCCTGGAAAACTCGGAAAGCAGGAATGGGGGTGAGGGAGGAAGGGTGAATGCAAACAGGAGACACAGGGAGGGACTTTGTGGTGTTACACGGTGGGGACTGCAGTCAGTGTCGCAAAACCAAATGCTTAGGAACTGCTGGATGGAAAATGGATCTGCTCCGTCAAGTGAAAACTGGCCTGATCAGGTAAGAAAGCACTTGAGTGTGGCTAGGGCCAGCTAAGACTGCATGGCAACTTTGTAACTAGAGCCTCTTCCTCAAGACCTTTTCCACCCCTCAGGACCTAGTACTTCTGTTAGTTCAAGACACTCTGTTGCCATCTGCTGGAACCTAGTGGTAATAAACTTACAAAGCTCTGTTGTCGCTGAGGGGCCTTGGGAGCTGGCCTGAGCTGTCAGACTCAACAGCCCCAGCATGGATCTGCCCGCCATGCGAGTGGAGTCTGTTTTAAGAACCAGACTCCAAATGAGAAAGGCCAGCTGCAGTGGCAGCCCCTACTTCTCATGCAAGAAGGATTATACACACAGGTTGTAGTCAGGGTATATATAAAACTGTTGCTTTGAAAATAAGCACAGCAAAACAAACACCGATAGAGCAGTTTCTACTGAAAAAAATTTAAGCCTCACATTTCAATATGAGAAGATTTTATGGGCAGAAATACTGATCGATGAAGGAAGCATCGGAAGAAGAGGCAGGGAGTACACAGAATCACTGTACCAAGAAGACTAGTCGACATTCAGCCACTTCAAGAGGCAGAATATGATCAAGAGCCAATGGCACTGAAGGAAGAGAGAGGTCCAAGCTGCACTGAGGTCTTAGCAAAAAATAAGCTTTAGGAGTTGATGTAAGGTCAATTAAAATGTTTCAACAGGTTGATGAAGTACTCACATACCTATGCCAAGAAAAGTGGAAGGCAGTTACTTGAAGAGAGCTATATTTGTACCCACAGCAAACAAGGGTTGCCCAAGAGAACGTGGAAATGATCAGACAATAGCATTAATATCACGTACAAGTAAAATTTTGCCGAAGATCATTTCACAGTGATCTGTGGTAGCAGTACATTGACAGGGAGCTGCCAGGAAGTCAAAGGAGGACGCAGAACAAAGGATAGCAGTGCTGCTGTCCGATGGATCTTGGCTGGAGAGAGAGAGTACCAGAAAGGTGTTTGCCTGTTTCTTATTGACTGTGTAAAGCTTTCCACTGTGTGGCTCATCACAAGCCATGGACAGCCTTGAGAAGAATGGAGTTCCAGGACAATTCATTGTGCTCATGTAGAACTTATACTTGGATCAAAAGACAGTTGTTCGAACAGAGCAAAGGCCTGCTGCCTGGTTTCAAATCAGGAAAGGTGTATGGCAGGGTGGTAGCCTCTGCCCATACTTATTTAGTCTATATGCTAAGCAAGTAATCCCCAAAGTTGGTCTCTAGGAGGAAGAATGTGGCGTCAGGATGGGAGGAAGACTTATTAACAGCCTGTGATATGCAGATGACACCACCTTGCTTGCTGAAAGTGAGGAGGACTTGAAGCACTTACGGATGAAGCTCAAGGATTGCAGCCTTCGGTATGGATTGCAAGTCAATGTAAAGAAAAGCAAAATCCTCATAACTGGACCAATAGGTAACGCGATAAATGGAGGAAACACTGAAGTTGTCAGGGATTTCATCTCGCTTGGATCCACAAGCAGTGCCAATGGAAGCAGTAGTCACTCAATCAAAAGGTGCGTGGCACTGGGAAAGCCCACTGCACCAGACCTCTGTACAGTGTTGAAGAACAAGGGGGTCACTGAGGCCTCGGGTGCACTTGACCCAAACCCCAGTATTTCCACTGCACGTGAACGGTGGACGTATAGAATGTAAGGAGGAGCAAAGTAGAATGGATGCGTATGAATTTTGCTGGCACAAAATACCGAAAGTGCCGAAAGAATCCCACAGCTGGGTCTTGAAGCAGGCTAGCCAGAGTGCTCGCTCCTCAGAAGTAAGGATGGCGAGACTGCATGTCACAGACTTTGGACAAGTTCCTGCGAAGGGGCGTCGTGCTGGGTAAGGTAGAAGCCCCTAGACAAGGTGGCTGACGCAGGACCCGACAGCATCCCATCCTCTTGTGCATAGGGTCGCTGGGGCCCTAACAACCTGTCCAGCTGAGTGGGGTGATGGCCTCCTTTGGGTTGTGCAGCCATTTCCATCTCCCTTTTCTGAGTCGGTCTCCCTGTTAACAAACTCACCACCCCCTAAGGTGTCGATCTCATCTTCGAGTTGTTGTCCATTTGTCTCCCTGTGGGTAGTTCTTAAAGAGCCTGGGCAGACATTCTTTACTGTTACTTGGTTTCCAACCGATTTCACAGAATACATTTTGGACTTGTGGTTTAAAGATTGTCTCAGGTCTCAGGGTTCATCCAGCCTCCGTGGCTCCAGAAAGTCTGGAGTCCGTGAAGAGTCCAACTCTGCAGGACTAGAATGAGGGGTGATTTTCAGACCTCATGCTGACACCCAGTGGCCATGGTGACGGGCAGAGGCTGACCCACTTGGCATCAGGAAGCAGATCAGCGGTGGGTTCTAGGATAAGTGACAGGACCTGTACCTCAGGTGTCCTGTGTAGGCCACAACCCGGAGCAGAGCATGGCTGTGGATGTGTGTTAGTGTCACCTCTGGCCCATGCCAGGGAACCAAGGACACTTTCCCAGTGGTCCCTCGTCCCTCGTGGCAAGTCAAGGGTGTGCTAGCGGTGATGTTAGCACACCAGGAAGAGCAGACCAGATGGATGTATCCCTCCACAGTACGTGCTGGAATCTAAACCTGGTGGCATCATACGTTTTTGAAAGAGGGGGTGCTTTGTTATGTTAATGAGGTACGATGGCGTGTCTGGTGTCTCCTAAACCTAGTGACCTCTAAAAAGAGCAGATCAGATGTGGAAGCAAGTACAAATGGGGATAGATTTTTTTAATTCAAAGATCATTTTCTTGGGGGCTCCTACAGCTCTCAAAACAATCTATACATCAATTGGATCAAGCATATTTGTACATATGTTGCCATCATATTTCTCTAGACATTTACTGTCTATTTGACACCTTTGTTTCAGAGTTTTGAGCTGTGCTCTGTCAGGCAGGTTGGAGAAGGCACCCTAGCTAATACTGTCCTTTCCTATCTGCTTTCTGGAAGCGTTTTCTAATCAGCTCAGCAGTCACTGGTTTGTTGATTGGATTTGGGTCTCTGTGCCAGCCTCCCTGTTACCAAAATGGCTGATCTCCTCCAGCCCCAGCCCCAGCCCTCAGCCCTAGTTCCAGACCCCAGCCCCTGCCCCAGCCCCTGCCCCAGCCCCAGGATTTCAAACCTGATGTCTCCTCTTCCTGCCTTTCAGATGGGCTTCTTTCGCCGGAGGTACAAAGAGATCATCGAAGCGGAGAAGAACCGGAAAGAGAACGAGGACAGTTGGGACTGGGTCCAGAAAAACCAGTGACCTAGCCGCCCCCGTGGCATGACTCAGCACTCGCCCGTCGGCCTTGGTCTTTGTATCTTCCATATTTGGAAGAAAGAATCTTCTCCAGATTTTTCGGAGGCCCCACTGATGCTGTCCTCTTGCTCCTGAAATCCCGCCCGGGCGCCAGCCCGAGGCCGCCCACCGCGTCGGCCAGGTCACCAGACTGGAGCCACGACCACTTCCTGTCCGAGCAGCACCATGCACCCTGGACAGCGAGTGCGTGACGGGGCGCCGAGCAATATTTATGGAAGCAACGTGCGAGGTCAACCCTCAGGGGAAAGCTGTACCTAAAGTATTTTTATAAATATAAGCCTTTTATACTGATGACATCTTTATATATTTGTATCGATGTTCTATGATTTCTATTAAACAGTTATATAAATTCACTCAAGCACTGATAGCTGACCTGAACTCTTGGAGATACCTGTCCACGCTTCACGAAGTTTAAAAGGATAAAAGAAGAAAGCCCAGGCCTCGTTGTACTTTGGAACTTGAGATAAGGTGGAGAAGACGCATGCCGTGAGCCCACCAAGCCGCCAGCATCTGTGTGAACTGTGGACCCCTAAGACGGCGGGAGTCGCGGTGCCTGGACTCCAGCCTTTTGACGCGGGACACTAGGGAGCCAGCATTGGGTTTTCATAGTACCTCGCCTGGGAAGACGCCCAGCAGGAATTTGGGTGGGAAAACCTGATTCCTCACACATCTGTTCTGGGACTCCTTTCTGCAGCCGACACCACCCACCTGCATGCCACTCACAGTTGCCGCATGAAGCTCGGAGCAGCCCCAGCAGGCCATCTGGTAAACCACCGGATGGCAATCTCCCCTGGCTGTCGTGCAAGACAGTCCAGCATCGGCCAAGCAGAGCCCTGCAGAGAGTGCCTTTTCAGGGTGACTTGAAGCAGTGGTTGTTGTGGGGCTTCAGTCAACTGGATCTCAACTCATAGCCACCCCATGAGACAGAGCAGAACTGCTACACACGGGCTTTCCTCGGTTGTCATCTTACCGGGAGCTGAGGGCCCAGGCTTCCCGCCCGCAGGGTCACTGGGTGCATTCCAGCCTTTCAGTCAGCAGCCTGGGTGAGAGCCTAGTGCTTAACTGTATCACCCAAACCCGCTGTCACAACGTCAATTCTGACTCATAGTGACCTTATGTAGGATGGCCGAGGCTGTCAATCTTAACAGGAGCAGATCGCCTCACCCTTCTCCTGTGGAGTGGCTGGTGGATTTGAACCGCCGGCCTTTCAGTTAGCAGTCCGATGGTGACTCAGCGATACTACCAGGTCCTTTATTTCCAGTCTAGCATTCTCCACTACCCCCGTCGGGCATGCTCACCTCGTTAATGGTAACCATACCTTCCTTCCTACCTTAATTGTTTGTAAGGGTCTGAGATGGTGTTTCCAAGAAACAAACCACAGAGCTGCCAGTAAGAGAGGGGGTGGCGGGGGAAGCCAGGCAGGGTGCATTCTCAGGGAAATCCTGCGGAGGAAGGCAGCTGCAGCCTGATCCCACAGGGCGCTCTGGAGGGCAAGTGTCGCCTCAGAATTGGGCCAAGCCAAGAGAGGAGAGCTGGGCTTGCTTCTGCTGTGGAGAATGCTCTGTCCTCAGAGCCTGCCAGCAACACAGCTCCGTTGGTTAGCCCAGTCCCTGAAAGAAGAGCTGTGGGGGCAACCCCAACCCGGGGAGACACACCAATGGTATAGAGTGGTACCAATGGGTCTGGGCAGAGCACTGACACCCCAACCCTACCCTTGCCCTCCCCGACACCTGCCTGGATTGATGTTGAACAATGGCTTCTGATGGCCAAGCTCTCTGGGTGGCCCTGCTGACTT
Organism: Tenrec ecaudatus; assembly: GCF_050624435.1. Lineage (NCBI taxonomy): Eukaryota > Metazoa > Chordata > Mammalia > Afrosoricida > Tenrecidae > Tenrec > Tenrec ecaudatus. Next base: position 172,395,996 of record NC_134533.1, on the reverse strand, counting down.
GTGCCTGTGCTGGGCTTTCCCAGTCTTGAGTGCCGGGTGACTTTGTAAAAGGGCAGTGGGATGATGGAGGTGACATGCTCAGCCCTGCGCTGGCTTGTGGCGAGCACTCGGTCTCTGTCCGCAGCTACAGCTGCAGTGGCCACTGCTGCACAGCCATCTACTGAGGGAGAGGACATCGGTCTTCGAGCCCCAAAGAGGTACTCACAGCTCATGGCAGCCTGCTGGAGCCCCGGGCACCCAGAGAGGCCATCTCACAGGCAGGAAAGGAGAACCGAGATTGAGCAGGCCGTGGTAATGCATTGGGCTGCTAACTGAGAAGTCATAGGTTCAAAACCATCGGGGCTCCATCAGATTTGCTACTTCTGTACAGAGTGACAGTCTCAGAACCCCAGAGAGGCCGCTCTGCTCTGTCCTCCAGGGTTGCTAGGAATCTACTTGACGGCTCTGAGTTTGGTTTGGGGGTTGGAACCGGCTGGCGGCCTGTGAGCATTGGGGATCGACTCAGAACTGGGCCTCAGAGGAGACAGGTGATCCTTGTGAAGCACTGAGGGCACCTGGCAGGAGCAGGCCTATGGTTGGCTTGGATGCAGGTAGCTAAGGAATGTGCCCCACTGCCCTGCCTGGTGGCCATGGGACTGGACAGCACAGGCCAGAGGCATGACCTCAGAGTGAAGTCAGGGTGTTCTTTCTCACTGATGGGGTGGGGGGCACTGAGCATCTCAATACAGAGGCAAAAAAAGAAAAGTCCCTCTTAGATTTTATGCATTTTATCAAAAGCCATAAGAAAGGAGTTCTGGGTGGGTTTAGTCACTTGCTAAACAAATTCTAAGGGGCAGGTGCTATATGTCAGGCCCAGTCTTGGGGTAAGAAGTTCCCCTCGGGGCACCTTTCCCCCTGGGACAACAGACAAATCACAATGGCCACCTAGCTGCCCTGGGCTCCAGTTGACACCTTTGTTTCAGAGTTTTGAGCTGTGCTCTGTCACGTCTTTCCTGAGCAGGATCTTCAAGATCAAGTCAATACCCTCCCCTGGAATAGAGTGTAGGGTGTGGGTGTCTTTCACTCCCTCCACCCCCCACCTTTGCAGCTATTCTTTGCTGGTCTGTTAATCCTGTCATGTTTTTGTCATAATTGTTGTGAATCCATAGGCCCAGGAAAACCCCATCAGCAGCCTTGACTAACTGCATCTATCGCACGAACTGGCCCCTGTGGGGTGGGGGAAGGTGCATCGGTGACCGCATACAAAGGTGATTGGCCGGCCCACCAAGGCAACCTTGAAGAAAACTGGCTGTACCTGGCACCACCCAGCACAGAGGGTGGCCACCCAGGAGCCCGCTGGTGAGAAAGAAGGTGCCTCTGATGGTCTGATTATGCTGGTGGTGGCCGGGGCTACAGGGTCCTGGTGCTGACTCTTCGGTACGGCGATGCGGAAAGGGACAGACGGCAGGCTTATCTTTGGCACGCTCTGCTCGGGCAGCCTCGCCAGCTTGGCCCCGGATCAGAAGCACTCAGTAAGCAGGCAGGCTAGTAGTGCCCGTAGGTTGGTGTGTCTGCGCTGCCTCTCCGGAATATTCCTGTAAAATTCCACGGGGTAGTAGTCTGACATTCATGCTCCTGCCCCCGGGGTGTGCTGGGGCATCCCACCTGCTCGTGTTTCGGGGGCTGTTGTTGCTGCCTGCCTCAGCTCTTTGTGGTGCATCCAGTAAGGCTTTAAGCGGCCGTCAGGAGAATCGAGATGCTTTTGCAACATGCAAAGGCTTGCTTGTTGTAGACCTGGAGTAAAATACTGCCCTTGAAATAAAAATATATATATACCCCGAAATAAACCCACGATCCCCTCATGCTTGATTTCCACAGCTGTCAAGAGAGTGTGGACTCTCCACAAAGTGGACCTTCCCAAAGAGGAAGCCCCGGCGTCTTAGGAACAAGCACAATTGGGCTGGGTCCCTTTGCATTAGTGTGATTCCGGGCACACCTCCCCGGTCACTCGCCACTGAAGTCACCGGGCGCTTCCTCAGGCAGTTTTTCAGGAATCGGAATTCGGGGACTTTGATGACCTTCGTAGAAAACCCCACAGAGAGTGCTCCTTTACCCCATCAGATGCCCTTACCGTGCCTGGGCTAGCAGCAGGGGTGTCGCCGCCACACGGGCGGGTGAGCAGCTGAGGCCCATTTTCAGTGTAGAAGACTAGTCAGCCGCCCCCCAGGAGATGTGTGTGCCCTTAGCTACCTGTGTCACCTAAGTCACTTTGTTTCTCAAGTGGATTCTACTGCTATTGCTTTTGAGGTGGCAGCAGGATGGCCAGGTAAGAGCAATAACAGATGAGGTCCCTGAAGAGTAAAAAGGTGAAATGGTCACTGAGATTTAGAGGTGCTACCAACGATGGTTATGGGGCGGGGGGAGGCAGTTTAGCAGAGAGATGGCAGACAGCCAGTGCCTGTCAGACATTCTCCAAGGACACGGTGCTATGGACAATGTGCTGTTCGGAGACTCAGTCATCCTGTTCACAAGACCATCTTTTTCTGAGACAGAGCCTGGTGGAAGGAGGATCCAGGCCCGTGGGGCCAAAATGAACTGACACTGCCTTCGGAGCCTGCACAGGAGGGGGGATGGGCACGGTCCTCACGGCGCAATGCTTTGCAGCACACTGATGGAGATTTCCGACTTTTACAATTTTTTGTAAACCTCATGCGCACGGTGTGACTGACAGAGTGAGTTTAAAAGCTTTCAGAGTGTTTCATTGCATGGCAGGCCCACCCACGCTGTCGCCACTTCCTGAATTGTACTGCTGCGTCGTTGTCCGGTCCCGGGGGAGGGTCTGGTGGGAGGACGGTCCCCCCTCACCACTTCACGTGTGTTAGAGTCTGCAGCCACTTCTACATCACTTGCACTGTTTGGGAAATGCCAGGTTTACAAAAATACATGTTTGGAATTAAAAAAAAAACAAAAAAAGGCTGCAAATGATTCAGGAGTCTGGTCTGTCATTTCATTGCTGGTGATGAATGTGAACCTGTCGTAGGAGGTTGATGATGATGGTTTCCGTGTCACACAGCATGAGCTTCAGTAGCATCCCAATGGTCATCGGATTCTACGTGAACAAGCCACTCCGTGTGGCTGGACTGCTGCTGTCCCTGGGCCTCCAGACCAGGGCCCATCATCATCACCCCCCCCCCCCCCCCCCCCCCGAGTGCCGCAGGGCCACACCAGAGACCTCGGCCTAGACTGCCACGGAGCCGGTTCTGACTCAGCGCCACTAGAGGACAGAGCAGGACTATCCCTGTGAGTTCCCAAGACGGCCAATCTACGGGAGTTGAATGCCTCACCTTTTCCCGATGGAACAGCTGGTGGTTTCAAACTGCCGACCTTGTGGTCGGTACTTAATTCATTATACCAGTCAAGGCAAGGTTAAACGAGGTCGATTCCTTATTAGCAGTGTAACTCTTCTTCCACATGCACCCACACGCAGGGTACCTTCTCTGCCTGCATCCAGGCATGTTTCCAGAAGCTTTTTGCTAGCATTCTTACATATCTGCTGTGTGCTACCCAGAAGATTTCTGCTCGTCATGACCCTCAGGACAGATGAGGGCTGTCCCCTTGGGTTTCCTAGGCTGTAATCCCTGCAGGTGTAGACCACCAGGTCTTTACTCCTGCATGACAGCTGACGGGTGTGAACAGCAACCGGTTAGCAGCTAAGCACTTTCACTGCTGCACCACCTGGGCTGTCCTCCATACCTGTGACTATTGGCTTAGATTTCTCATCGCCACCCACCTTGTTAGACGTTGTTTCGTGTCCCGGATGGTCATCTGTGGAGGGGACATTCCCCCTTCTCCCTCCCTAGATGAGACCAACAAAAATGTACTTGTTTAATTGGTTGTTTTTCAAGAACGTTCCTGTGACAATGTCCTTCAAGTCCACTGGCTCTTTTCCACTTCATTCACCACTGCTTTTGTATTCCGTAAGTGTCCTCCTGTCTTGATGGTGAGCGTTCACTCACGTGCCTGCCACACAGTGTGGCAGTGGTTATGAGGAGGTGCCCAGCCAGGCGTGAGCCACAGATGGGCTTAGCAGTGGTTTGGTTTTGTTGTCTTGCGTTGTCTCTACTAGTCTGAGTTTTCTTATTTGTCTGTAATAGCATGTACCTCTTTTGTAGCATGGAAACATGCGGGTGATTTTTCAAATAAAATGGCATCTGGAGGCATATGAATTTCTACACCGATAGGTCCCCCAAATTGTAGGTCTGAAAAGGAAGGGGTTTTTGTGACAAAGAGCCCTGATACACCTGATGCTTAGTAAGTGATTTCAAGCATCGGACCTCCAAATGCTTCCTGGCCTGCCAAGACCTGCCACCACGCTGATGGCAATTGAATATGCTTCTTCACATGGTTCCTGGCTAAAAAACACCCAAAAAGTTTAAGGAATAAAAACAAAATGCAGGGGGGGGGAATCCCTTACCAATGAATCAAATCTGCTTCTCAGTGAAGCAGTTTTCCACCTACCAGCTTCTCGCTCATCCTTCAAGTGTGACTGTTCGTGGGTCATTGTGTTCAGTAAAAAAGTGAGTGTCAGCCCTTGACTTAGAGCTCTGCCTACCCGAGCAGACCAAGTGACAGCTGTCAATGAGGCCACCTGTCCCTGAGGTGTCATGTCTGTTCACTTTACACAGAGAGCCAATTAAAGCGTATATGACACAGTTCCACCTCCGCCCTGCTGACATCTCCGTCTGTGCCCCCTGAGCCGCCTTCCACCTCTGCTTCCCCTCAAAGCGTGATCCAAATGATGCTTTATGCTTTCCATGATAAGATCTTTTAACAATTGGGAAAAGATCCTAAAAATATAAAGCAGTAGATCTCCATAGACATGTAATTGCTACCCCCTGGAGATCAGATGGATTGGGAAATAAAACGGAAAAAAGAAGCAGAAGATTTTCTTAGAAAAGGGGTCGCCAGGAGCCCATTCTTCAAAGAAGTGGCAGATTAGGGAAGACATTAAAATCTCTCCAGCTGTGCATGTGAATCTATTTAGAATCCACATTACTGGTCAGCAGAGTATTGGGCTGCACATAATTTCAAAGCCCCAAAGGACGATGGCTTTCCGCAGGAGAGGAGAAGTGTGTTCCAGATGTGGGCCAGCAGGATCTGGAGTGGCAGCTCTGTGATCAGTGGGATCCCAGGGTCAATCTTTCTCCTCCGCTTGTGGCGTCCATACTCAAGGTTGCCTCACGCTTCCAGGGGGGTGGGGGGGAGGGCAGTTACCCGGACACCAAACAGCACGTCCACAGTCCAGGCCAGCAATCGAGAAGGATAAGAGGGCAAATGTCTCCTCCCTTTCAGCTAGTCTCCCACAGAAGTTAGTCATCTCTACAAGGGGGCTTCAAAATGCTCATGGAAAATTTCTATTTAAAAAAGTTGTTTTTTGTTGATGGATTTGTTAAAGGTTTACAGAGCAGATCATCAGTTGTTACGTTCAATCATGGGATCACATTGTAAGGCTTTGGATAGAGTGGGGAGAAAAGGGTGGAATAAAACTCAAAATCATTAATGAGATCAGGCTTGCTGGATGGATAGAGACCTGTGGGACCCCCAAGACTTTGGCTCTTAGTCGCCCTTCAGGTCTGGGGAAAATTCCATTATCTTTTCATTCCATTTTTCCATGAGCTTTGGGGGCCCCTTTAAGCGTGCTGCTGTTAGTCGCTGTCAAGTCCGCCCCAGCTGTGATGGCCTCTGAAAAGCAGAAGGAAGCATTGTCGCCTTCGTGGTCATCGGTTTGAGCCCATTGCTGCGGCTAGCACGTCGGTCCATCTCAGTGAGGGCTGGCCACTCCATTTCTGTGACCCTTTGTGAGACCCGAGGCCCTTTATTATCAACTGGTCTTTCCTGGGGCCACGTTTCAAGTGCCCAAGCCCAAGTAGACCATCTGCACTTCTAAGCCACATGATGGTTGCATTTCTCCTGTGGTCACTAGCTCATCTCCTAGGACATTTGTTCTTGCAGCCCACCCTATACCGATCAGTCTTCGCCAATAAGATTCAAATGCATCCGGTCACCTGCCTTCCCTTCTATCGTGCAGCCACATCATCACGCATGTGAGGCAAATGGACCAACCATGGTTGGGTCAGGCACAGATGCGTCCATCCACAAAGTAGGTTGGGGAATGTAATCTTTGAGCCCCTGACAGTCATGTATATGCTGGAATTCTTTTTAAATCTGGAATTCTTTTTTTAAATCATTTTATTGGGAGCTTGTACAGCTCATCACAATCCATCTATCCATCCATTGTGTCAAGCACTTGTACATATGTTGCTATCATCATTTTCAAAACAGTTTCTTTGTACTTGAGCCCTTGGTATCAGCTCCTCATTTCCCCCCTCCCTCGTCCATCCTCCCTCTCTCATGAACCCTTGATAATTTATAGATTATTATTTTTTCATGTCTTACACTGACCGATGTCTCCCTTCACCCACTTTTCTGTTGTCTGTCCCCCTGGGAAGGGTTTATATGTAGATCATTGTGATCGGTTCCCCCTCTCTCCTCCCACCTTCCCCTTACCCTCCTGGTATCAGTACTCTCATTGTTGGTCCTGAGAGGTTTATCTGTCCTGGGTTCCCTGTGTTTCCAGTGTACATGCTCTGGTTAAAATCAAATTCAGTTACTGAGGAATACGAAGAAAGTCAATATTGGAGGCAGTTGGCACTTTCCACCCTATCTACCACATTGCAGGTAAGATATTCAGGCCCTACGGCCAGAGCTAAGCATATGCCCTTCAAATCCCTAAGTCTGCCCGAGTTTCAGCAGGAGAGCGTTTGTATTTGAGGTGAGGCTAGGGGAGCGGACTTCAGCTGTACAAGTTGGTTAATCATATTCACGCCCAAATGAAGATCTTTACATTATATACCACCCCAGCCCTACTCACCCAGCCCTCTCTAATCAGAAGCACCAAGTCTGATGAATCAATACATGTCCTTAGAAAGATTTGTATGGAGTGATATTTTATACGTTTCACTTAAATGGCCTGAGATATGTCCTGTTAAATCTTTCGGTATACATATCTACTCTGTATATATATCACTCCATGGAGTTTTCAAATGCATCATTAAATTACACACAGTGTTTCCCCTGCATTTAAGATCCTCCGCCCTCCTCTGATGGAGACCTTGGCTGCTTCTACCTGCCTTCTTCCGTGAACACCCTACCTATGTCCCTGTAGAGACTTGAACTAAACTCCTTTGGTCCATATTGTAAATAATACATCTTAAGGGGCTGACATCCTCACTAGGCCAAGTACTACCAGATTCTCTCTAAAATGACAGCTCAAAAACAACAACACTCTCTGCAGCAGTATACATCCCCACTTGGAATTATCTGATGCTATTTAGGCATCAACTCTGGCAATTAGTTCTGAGATTCAGGAGAGCACACCGTTCTTTCACAGTGGGCGCCTGTCAGCTTCTTTACTGGTTCCTGCTTGACTTAATGTTGGGAAAGCCCCAGCTTCCTCTCCATTTACTCTCCATGGGGACCCAATCCATGCTCCTGTCTTTAAATGCAACCTCCAAGCCCCAAGACATACATCTCCAGCCTGTTGCTCTCCCCTGAATCCTATGCTCAATGTACTTAACTGCATTCCTATCTTCACTCAGCTAGATTATGGGCATCTCAAGCTTAGCGTGTGCAGAAATGAACTGCCATCCCCATCTCAGGACACAGTAACTTTATTCTCCTGGTTGATTCAACAACAACAGCAATGAAAAAAAGAAAACAACTTTATAGTCCTTGACTCTTTCCTCCCTGATCTTCTATCCAACCCATCAGAAATCCCTGCCAAACAAAAGGACAACTGAATCAGAAAATGGGCCATGGACTTGAGCAAACGTTCCCCAAAGAAGATATACAAATGGTTAATCAGCACATAAGATGATGCTGTATCACTGGCCATAAGAAACCCCAAATCAAAACCACAATGAGCAATGACCTCTCACCACCCTTTAGAAGCGCTATTACCAAAAATCAAATACCACGGAAATTCACACGTGTTGGTGAGGAGATGGTGAAATTGAAAGTCCCGGGCGTGGCTAGTGGGGTGTGTAATGATGCAGGCATGGTGGCAAATAGTTTGGTGGTGCCTCCAAAAGTGTAAGCGCAAAATGATCACAGGACCCAGCAGTTCTGCTGGCAGGGGTGTACCCAAAAGAACGGAACGCCAGGATTCAGACAGATACTTGTCCTTCCGAGCACTGCTCACAATACCCATAAGATGGAAACCACCCAACTGCCCGGTAACAGATGGATAAAACACAGCACAGGCACATAGTAGGTTGTTATTCAGCTATAAAGAGAAATGAAGTTCAGACAGATGCTACAATAGGGATGAATCTTGAAAACATGCTGAGTGAAATAAGTCAAGTAACAGGGTGTGTGGTTGCACAGTTATGAATCATCCGGACGAGGCAAAGGCATGGAGGCCAATGTTGATTGGTGGTGACCAAGGCCTAGGCGGAGGGAGGAATGGAAGCCATTGCTTCCGGGGCACTGAATTTCTGTTTCGACTAATGTTAAATTTTTAGAAATGAGCAGGGAATGAGTATATCATTTCATTTTCGTATGCTCTCACTACTACTGTCGAGAAGTCAGCTGTCAGTCTGTTTCCCACTGCTTTCAGAGGAATCTGTTTTTTCTTGTAAGAAGGCCTGAAGGCACTGTGGGTGCCTGCTCCGCTGCTAAACAAAAGGTCAAGAGGTTTGAACCCCCCTTCCCCTCCATGGGACAAAGATGTGGCCCGTCTGCTCCCACAAAGATTCCAACCGAGGAACCCCCTGGGACAGTTGGCCCTGTGCTGCAGGTTTGCGCTGGGTTGGAGTCAGTTGGGTGGCAATGGAGAGCTTGGCTTTCTGTTTCCTCTTCTTCCCCTTGTAGCTTCTGTGAGGACGCTTGCTGTACTTGTTCTGAGTGCGTTGTGCTTCGACTCTGGTGGGTGAAGGGAGGTTTCATTTTTCTCAGGCTAGCTGGGTTTCACTGGGCTTTTGTCATCGGATGCCTATCATCAAGCCATTCTCCTTGACTCCAAATAGCACCCCCTTCCCGTTTCTGTCCTTCTCAAACTCCATTTTAAGGTTAACCCATCTTACACTTTTTAACCCTAGCCTTTTTAGCCACCTGGCCTATTTCCACGTCGTTCGCTGTCTGTGCGGAATTCTGGAATATCTCGCTGAGCCTGTTTTCCATGCAGTCGCTCCGCAGCTGTGTTCAATTTGAGTTTAGATGGGCCTATTGAGATTTTCATTTCAAGGATTACATTTTATATCCATAAGCGCTCTCTGGTTGCTCCTCAGATGTTATTGGGAAGTCTTTGTCATACTTCCTCCGCATGTGATTTCAAGGAGTCCTGGTGGCACCGTTGGTTAAGCATTGGGCCGCTAACCAAAAGACACGGCAGTCTGCTTCCTTGAAGAGCTGCAGCTTCAGAAACCCTTCGGGTGGTTCTTCTCTGACCCACAGGATTGCTGTGAGCCAAAATCACTCATCAGCGGTAGGTTTGCTTGGGCTGCTTGTGATCTAAAGCTGCTTGCATTTCCTGAAACACAATTTTCATAGTTCTATTTCGTGCCTGAGAAGGACATTGGTGTTTTGCGGGTCTATTTCTGCTTTCTGTGTTGTTGTTTTCAACTTGATTGCTCTCACTTGCGGTGCATTCTTTCCCGGTGTTAACTAGTGTTTGGGTTTTTTGTTTGTTTTATAATGAGATGCTTCTTTTCCTTCGAAATTTGTTAGAGGTAATTCTTTCAGGCCTAGAGTAACAAAACTGTCTGCCTATCGAGAGTGTGTGCTCTTGTTCTGCCAGGTACCTGGGGGTTCAACCAGCCTGTGATGTTTCATGGGTCATCCAAGTAACTTGAAATTGAGCAACAAACCCATGTGAAGGTTATCTTGTGTTTGCTTCTCAGAGATGGTATTTCCAGCACCATCCTCACCTCCACCTGTCCTCTGCTATGCAAAGTTCCTCGAAGTGTATTGGTCCTCTGGGAGCCCTGATGAGTGCTATTTCTATTTCTGCTTTACTCTGACATTGAGGCTATAACTCTCAGATCCCACTCTGTAGGCCTTGGAACACTGCAGAGTCATGACAGCCAAACCTCGGTTCTGTTAGTTTGGCAAATGCTTAGGACTGAAAAGAGTGCAGCTCTGTGTTACCACCGTCACCGGATTTTGGCTCGATCATGTCATACTTTTACCAAGTCTTCAAGAATACAATTTAATTACACCTTGCTTAACTATTTTATTCTTCATTTTTAGTTGTTCTTTTGGTTGGGAGGGCAGGTTCATTTATATTCTTAGATTAGCAGTCTAGATATCATCTTCTCAGTATCTCATTCCTCATAAGTCTCTCTCTGTGTGTGTGTGTGTGTGTGTGTGTGTGTGTGTGTGTGTGGCATTTCTCGTTACAAATTGAATGGAAAATTGAAATAGTGACCACCTGTACACCAACCATTTACATTTTCTTATCAGTATTGTTCTCCGTTTGGTTGGTCACCTCTCTCTCTCTCTCTCCCCACATCATTAACCTGTCTTATTTGTACGAATTTCAAAGGAAGGGGCAGGTATCACAGCCCTGGATGACAGGAACTAATTTTTGTCGGTTTGAGTTGTTAATTCAGTTGTATTTCCATTTCTTTGGACCCGGCTTGCTTCTTGTCTCACATGCTGGGCCATCCCTGCACACGTGTTGAAGGGTCTCCTCCACTCCTTGCAGCATGGGAGGCTCCATTGGGTTGCCATGGTGGTGCTTGCAGCCTGCGTGTTTCTGCTGCACCCCAGGCCGGGTGCCTTGTTTCCTTCATGGGCTCGACTTCTGACTATCCACCACTCCTTTCCCTTAGAACTGAGGATTTCCATTTGCTTCTGCAAAGTGCCCGAGAAAACAAACGAACCATTCAGACCATTTAAACTAAATATTTGCCATGATGACTTCAGGCCACCCCGCCTGCCGCAGAGCGTAGCCCATGTCATGATTCTCAGGGAGAGTTCGTACCTCCTCCTCTGTAGCACAGCAAGGATCTAGGCAGGCAAGTCTCTTTTCGCTCCTTGGGACTGAGACGGAGGTTTGTTTCTGGGGCTCCCTCACACGAACCACAGAGCCTTGAGTTTCCCGGCTCTGTGGGAAAGGGAGACTCCTTGAACAGTCTCTTCCTTGAGTGACTCCAGGACTGTGTCTTGTCCCCAGGCCCCATGACACTATATTGCCAAGTTCAGGAAACGTCTTCAAGAAGAAAGCCAGCCCCTGCATTCCCCTCCCACCCCCTACCCCCGTGGTTCCCACCTTAACTTAGTGTGTGGCTTCCGTATACCTTACAGTCTCAGCCAATGAAGAAAAGCAAACTTTCAGTTCAAATTTTTAAAAAAATCATTTCATTAGGAGCTCTTATCACAATCCACACATACATCAATTGTGTAAAGCACATGTGTACATTCATTGTCCTCATCATTCTCAAAACATTTGCTCTCCACTTAAACCCCTGGCATCAGCTCCTCATTTTCCCCTCCCTCCCCGCTCCCCCCTCCCCCCTCCCTCATAAACCCTTGATAATTTATAAATTATTATTTTGTCATTCAGTTCAAATTTTTGTTGCCAAATTCTAGTGTTGGTGGAGTTGCTGGCAGTCATTACATGTAGTCAAGTTTGTTTTATACTATACTTGCAATTAGTTGCATGTTGAAATTTACACGAACACATGAGCTGAAGGAAATGGTGCATAAATTAGAGTCCTACTTGTCAATGTGTAACATCAGCAGCAATAATCCTTAGGGTTTAATAATTTGATGCAAAAATAATGTATATAGTAAATTAGAACAAATATGATAAATCGACATTTACTGGAAATATCTAAAGAGTTTGGGATTTGAGAAGGCATATTACTTAACACAAATGTATGGTCTTTCATTAAACAAGACTAAGCAAATACACCCTACCAGAAGCCAAATACTTTCTTGAGTGTGCCTGAAAGCCTCTGAAGGCAATAAAAGAATACGTATGTAGTCTCATGAGACTGTCTCTGGGCCTCCGAGAATGAGGACATTCTTGAGAGAGCCCTCCTGACTTCACTTGTCTCTGGGTGGAATTCTTCTACAGCTGGTGGGCTGGAGCTGGATCTAGGAGGTGGTGTGCAAGGTCAGTAAGACATGCTTTCCATGGCTCTGCTTGCGTTCCTTAGAACTTCTTTGGTCTCTGCTCAGGTAGCTCTTTGGAATGAGAGCTTTTAATTTGGAAGGAATGAGTGGCTTCCTATAGGGGCTCTACTTTCCCAGACAAGACACTATGCACTAATCAGTAAAATAAGTCCTTCTCGCCCAAAGTACATGAGGTCCAAGAGCCCCCGGGGGGAGGAAATTCTAATCCAGCTCCCAGTTGGTGTTCATCTCTTTTCCTTCTTCAATGGCCTAGAAATGAGTCCCTGAAGGAAGGAAGAACCACTGAGAAAACTAGGACCTTTCAGAGTGAAAATAGATCCTCATGAATTCAGAGCTTTGAGGGGTCGGGCTTGACTAAGAAGTTGGGTCTGGAGGCAGCAGGAGCAGAGGTGACAAACCTAGGGTGAGGTTGAGCCTCTTTCCATTGGCCATCGCCACCATGACATGAGAGCCACCACACACAGACAAGGATAGCAGCAAATCTCTGGAATTCCAGAAACTTGTTGTGGGGAGCCTCCAAACACCTGGCAATGGGCAGGAGCTTCCCTCATAGGCAGTGAGGAAAAAGCGCAGCAGGCCAGTTGTGGGGCAAACACCCAGCTTGGGAGTGGTGTCCAGGAACAGCAGAGAGTCCCGTGGAAGACAGGTGGCAAGAACACTAGCCACTGGAGTGGCCATCTACCACCATCATTATCCCAGTGCACCCCCGGAACCAGCCCTTCAGGACCTCAGAAGGAACATCAGCTCATCTAGAAAGAAAAAGAGACCAGTGGACACAGGGGATAACCCCGCTGCTTATGAAGGGGAGTCAAAAAGTATCCATGCAGAATCTGCATGGTTGTTCTGGTTAAGTGCTGTCACATCAGTTCCAACTCACAGCAACCCTGTGGATACCAGAAGGATACACTGCCCAGGCCTGTTCCATCCTGGCCATTTTTCGTCTGTCTGAGACCATTGTTGCAGCCACGGTGTCAAACTTCTTTCTTGTTGCTCCTCTACTTTACCAACTATGATGTCCTTCTGCAGGGACTGGTGTCTCCTGATAACATGTCCAGCGTATCTGAGATAATGTCTGCTCATCCTTGCTTCTGAGGAGAATTCTGACTGTCCTTGTTCTAAGACAGATTTGTTGGTGTGGTGGTTACGTAATCTGTTGTCAACTTGAGACTGTTCAAAGTCGAGAGGTGGGGTTTATCTGGTCAATCAGGTTGCAGCTTGATGACTTCATTTGGAGGTCTAAGGAGATTAATAGTTCACTGGAGGAGGGACACACACTCACTCCCTCGAAGACATTCCTGTTGACAAGCCAATGGAGCTGTGCTGATGGCAGCCAGAGCTTTGAAGCTGGAGGATCCACATGGAGAACCACTTCAGCGCTCAGATGCTTCCACCACCACTGGATCCACAGACTTTCCACCCACTGGCCTGTGATCTTCCTGCACTCGGTGTCATTGCATGTGTTGCGTGAGTCTGAAGAGGAATTTACAGATCTATGGGCTAATATAGGACTAATGGACTTGATCTGGACTGGGCTGGGATGTTTTCTAAATGTACAATTGCTCTTTATAGAAAGCTTTTTCCTATACACACATGAGTGTCTATGGATTTGTTTCTCTAGCATACCCAGACACACACAGTTGGGGTTTTTGGCAGTCCACGGTATTTCCAATATCCTTTTCTAGCACCATAATTCAAATGCATCAGTTGTTCTTCAATCTTTCTTATTTATCATCCAACTTTCAAATGTGCATGAAGTGACTGAAAATACTATGGTCAGGTGTTCCTTAGTCCTCAAAGTAACATCTTTGCTTTTCAACACTTTAAAGAGATCTTCTGCAGCAGATTTACCCATTGCAAGGCATCGTTTGATCTCTCTCTCTCTTTTAAATTAAAAACTTTGGCCGGGGGGGCGGGGGGGGGTGGTTCTTACATCTCATCACAATCCACACAATCATCCGTTGTGTCGAGAACACTTGAACACATATTGCCAGCATCATTTTCAAAGTACTTTTCTTTCTACCTGAGTCCTTGGTATCAGCTCATTTCCCCCTCTCTCCCCCGTGCTCCCTCCCTCATGAACCCTTGATAAGTTATAGATTATTATTTCCATATCTAACATCATCTTCTGCCACCCTTCACCCACTTTTCCATTGTTCATCCCTTTGGGAGAGGGGTATAGGTTGATCCTTGTGATCAATTCCTCCTTTCTCCCCCCACCTTCCCCTTATCCTCCTGGTATCTCTATTCTCATTGTTGACCATGAGGGGTTTTATCTATGCTGGATTCCCTGTATTTAGGGCTTTTATCTGTAGCAGTGTGCATGTTCTGGTCTAATCTGATTTGTAAGGTAGAATTGAGGTCATGATAGTGGGGGGAAGGAAGCATTTAGGAACTAGAGGAAAGTTGTGTGTCTCATCGTTGCTACACTGTACCCTGACTGGCATATCACTTCCCTCTGATCCCTCTGTGAGGGGATGTCCAACTGTCTACAGATGGACTTTGGATCTCCACTCCACGCTCCAGCCCCCCAGTTCCCATTAGGTATGAGTTTGTTCTGGGTCTTAGATGCCTGATACCTGGTCCCATCGACATATCATGATCACACATGCTGGTGTGCTTCTTCCATGTGGGCTTTGTTGCTTCTCAGCTAGATGGCCGCTTGTTTATCTTCAAGCCTTTAAGATCCCAGATGCTATATTTTTTGATAGCCAGGCACCATCAGCTTTCTTCACCACATTTGCTTATGCACCCATTTTTGTCTTCAGCAATTGTGTCAGGAAGGTGAGCTTCACTGAATGCCAGATTGTTAGAACAAAGTGTTCTTGTGTTGAGGAAGTACTTGAGTTGAGGCCCAATGTCCATCTACAACCTTAATTCTTAACATATAGATAAAGTACATAGATAGGTTCCCCTCTCATTATATATAAATATATTTACATATGTACATGCCTGTATTTAGATATTCATAAATGTCCTTTGACCTGGTTCTTTCCTCTATTTCCTTTTACTTTCCTCTTGTCCCACCATCATGTTTGGCCTTCATTCGAGTTTAGTAATTACTCGTTATTAAATTGCCCTTGAGTAAGCCCCATTAGGCATCCTATGCTCTTCTCTCCATTGATTTTAGTTTACTTGTTGTTCCCTTGTCCCTGGGTTGGTTTCCTGCCCACTCCCTTTCTCCCACCTTCCTTTCCCCAGTATCCCCCAGAACTATCAGTTCCATTGTTTTCATCTCCGAATTGTTTATCCCGTTTAGCTTATCTAGATAGATATGCAGAGACATCAATAAAGCGTAAAAACCAGGCAAAGCCAAACAAAACAACAAAGGAAGACAAAACCAATGAAGCAATAACAACAACAACCAAGAAAAATGAAATGACAACAACAAAAATAAAGCAAATAATAATAAAAAAAGGAAAAGCCTATAAATAGCTCCAGGTCTGTTTTTTTACCTCTAGGAGAGTTTCCCAGTCAAGTCTGATGGGGTGCCACACTCTGTCTCCAAAGTACTTTTGGTATTCCCTGGGGATTTCATCACTTTGCTCCCCTTGCTGCTCTGTTGCACACCCTTAGCATTTCACCCTGGTGTGGTGGGGTCAGATGGGGCACAATTTCCACACTCTGTCTCCAGTATTGTCCCCTGTAGCGCTATGGTTCAGTGACAGAGATCGTGTCCAGTGGTGGGGCCAGCCTTATGGTCCTCTCTGTGCATTGTCTGCTCTAAGCAGGAATATCGTCCTCAGGGCTTGGTGGGCCAGGATGTGTTCCCCTCCCTCTCCATCCTTCTTTGTTTCTCCTGTGTGCTCTAATCAGATGTGTCCCTCTCCCTAAGCTGTAGCTTCAGTGCTGTCCTCGGAAGTGCATTTTTCTGAGACGGGGGAAGGATGGGTAGTGGTTTGATCTCTTGACTGCTGCTTCCATGAGCAATGATTGTAAATTCTAGTAAGATGAAATCGTTAACAACTTCAATCTTATCTCCATTTATCACACTGTTACCTATTAGTCCAATTGTGAGAATTTTTGTTTTCTTTATGTTGAGTTGCAATTGATACTGAAGGCTCCAATCCTTGATCTTCATCAGCAAGTGCGTCAAGTCCTCCTCACTTTCAGCAAGCAAGGCTGTGTCATCTGCATATTACAGGTTGCTTACAAGCCTTCCTTCTTCATATGATACAGTTTCTCTGATTCTCAGCATACAGATTAAATAAGTATGGTGAGAAAATATAACCCTGACACACACTTTTCCTGATTTTAAATCATGCAGTTTTCTCTTATTCTGTCCTCACAACAACGTCTCATTTCATATACAGGCTCCACATGAGCACACATGTAGTGTTCCGGAATTCCCATTCTTCCCATGGCAATGCATAGTTGGCTATAATTCATACACTCAAATCCCTTGCATTATCAATTAAACACAAGTAAACGTTTTCCTGGTATTCTCTGCTTCTAAGCAGAGATCCATCTGATGCTCCTACTCAACATACTGCTGCAATTATTTGATGGTTTTCAGCAAAATTTTACTTGCATATGATATCAGTGATATTGTTCTATAATTTGTGTCTTCTGGTTGGTCATCTTTCTTTGGAATGGATACATAGATGGATCTCTTCCAGTCAGATGGCCAAGTAGCTGTCTTCCAAATTTTTTGGCATAGGTGAGTGAGTGCATCCTGTGCTGCATCAGCTTGTTGAAACATTTTGATTGGCATTCCACCAAATCCTGGAACCTTGTTTTTGGCTAATGCCTTCAGTGCAACTTGGACTTCTTCCTTCAGTGCCATTGCTTCTGGATCATACGCTGCCAGTTGGAATGGTTGCCTGTTGACTAGTTCTTCTTTGGAGGTGAGTCTCTGTATTCTTTGCATCTTCTTTTGATGCTACTGCATCAGTCAATGTTTTGCCCATAGAATCTTTCAAGGTTGAAATCCAAGTCTTAAATAGTTTCTTAAGTTCTTTCAGTTTTAAAACATGCTGAGCTTGTGCATCCTTTTTGGTTTTCTAACTTTAGATCTTGGTACATTTCACTATCATATTTTACTTTGTCTTCTGAGCTGCCCTTTGAAAATTTCTGTTCAGCTCTTTGACTTCACCATTTCTTTCATTTGCTTTAACTACTCGATAATGAAGAGCAAGTTTCAAAGTCTCTTCTGACATTCTCTTTCACCTTTTCTCCCTTTCTTGTCTTCTTAATGAACTTTTGCTTTCTGCATGAATGACATTTTTAACGTATCCTTCCATAGCTCATAGGTGTTATGTCAATAGTGTTCAATATACCAAATTTGTCCTTGAGGTATTCTAAAAATTCAGGTGGGATATACTCAAGGTCATATGTTGGTTCTCATGGACTTGTTTTAATTTTCTTCCACTTCTTACCTATTATACAGTCAGCCCCTTGCCTGGTGTTAGTTGCTAATACTGAGCTTCTCCATCGTCTCTTCCCATGGATGCAGTCAGTTTGATATCTGTGTTCCATTTGGAGAAAAACATGTGTGTGCCTTTTGTGTTGTTGAAGAAAGGTATTTTCAATGAAGAAGTCACTGATCTTGCAAATTTCTGTCACATGAGATCTCCAGCTTCGTTTCTATCACCAAGGACATATTTTCCCAATTATTGTTATTTTCTCTTTGTACCAACTTTCAAGCACCGATAATTATCAATTTGAGTGCACGCTTAATCAATTTCAGACCAGAGAAGTTGGTAGAGTTCTTCAATGTCTGAGCCACTCTCTCTAGTGGTTGGTGCATACATGTGAGTAATAGTGTATTGAATGAATTTCCTTGTATGAAGCTAGATATTGTCCTAGCACAGGCAGCATGGTGCTTTAAGACAGATCTTGAAATGTCCTTTTTGACAATGAATGTGACCCCATTTCTTTCGAATCTGTCAGTCCCAGCATAGTAAACTGTATGATTCAAAACGGCCAATCTCAGTCCATTTCAACTCATGTATGCCAGGAATGTTGATCCTCATGTATTCCACTAATTTTTTATGACTTCTAATGTTCCTAGATTCACACTTTGTACATTCCAAGTTCCAGTTATTAATGGATGTTTTCAGCTGTTTCTTTTCATTTGGAGTCCTTCCTCGGCAGCAAATGAAGGTCCCGCCGGCTGTGCTCCTTCCCCATCACTGCGCCAACTCTACCCTGAGCAGGCAGCTCTTCCTCGGTCATGTCGCAGTGCCCTCAGAGCCGAGGGGCTCATCTTCTGCCCCTCTGATGATGCTCTTCCGCAGTCCATTAGGTTTTCCATTTGAAACAATGTTTGGCTGCTATCCATAAGGTTTGCAGCAGCTAATCCCTCATAAATGGACAGCCTATTCCTCCTTTGTAGTCTGGCCTTAGTCTGGAAGCTCTGCTGAAGCTGGTTCATTTTGGGTGTCCCTGCCAGTATTTGAAATACCAGTGGCATAGCTTCCAGCAACACACAAGCCAGCACAGTAAGACCAACTGACGGAAAGACAAGTGGTGGATTGATTATAGAGATGTTTATCCATGTTTTGTTAAAAGTGAATCCTTGCATGTACAAACTAGAATCTAGTTGCAATTCTCTTTGACTTAACCTTGCATGAGTGTGCCTGGGGAAGGAGTCTCAGGAGTGTTTGGTGGTTGGAGGGATTCAGGTTGGAGTGTGGACACTTGGATCTTCTGTGATTGGAGTGATGCTCACAGACTAGCAAAGCCTGGTACAACCCAGTGATGCCTAGCGTTCAAATCTTGGTGTCGGCACCCTCTATGGAGATAGATGCCTTGCTGTGCAGTTCTCCTCTCTAATCTCTGCTCCAACATTCCCACTGATGGAAGGGTCACCCCCTGCCTCCCAGAGGCTCCCACCCACCTCTCTCAAGTCTCTCTGCTTTTCTCTCTCTCTCTCTTTCAGAAACATAAGCATCTATTTTGTCTCCATGACAACAAAGTGGATTTTAAAAGGTGCTATCAAGTGTAGCATTTATTTTGCTTGAGATAATAGAAATCTCCAATTTCCAAAATTATTCTTTTTTCATGTTAATATGAGGGGAACCAGGGGACTCCAAAAATTTCTTGGAGAATAAAACTTTCCCATGAGCGGTGTGAAGCTATTTCGTGGACTTTATTTTCCACAGCAGTTTTCGTGGAACAGAAGTTGAATCGAGAGTTCTCCAAGAGCCCCCTATGCTGGCCCATCGATTCCCCCATTGTAAACATTCTGCACTCCGTGGAACAGTTATTACAAATGAGTAACCAACATTAATACAGTATCATTCACTAAAGTCCACGGCTTATATCACTGTTCACTCTGTGTGTTATACAACGGGGTTTTGCAACTGCGTATTGTGTCCTTCATGACAATACCCCACAGGAGAGTGTCACTGCCCTGAAATGCCCTGGTGCCACCTCTTCACCCTTTCTCACACTCTGGATCCTTGACCCCAAGCGATCCTTTACACTGTCACCACTACAGCTCTGTCTTTTCCAGAATGTCTTAGAGTTGGAATTATACCGGATACAGCCTTTCCAGACTGGCCTCTTGCCCTCAGCAGTGTGCACCGAAGGTTCCTCCAAGTGCTTTTGTAGCTTGATGGCACATTTCCTTTGTCACTAAGTAATAGTTCCCTGGAGGCACCCTGGTGGCATAGTAGTTGTGGCTGGGCTGCTAACCTCAATGTCAGCAGTTCAAACCCACCAGCTGCTCTGAGGGAGAAAAACACAGCTTTCTAATCCCGTAAGTAAGTTACAGTCTCAGAAACTCTTTGGAGTATATCTACCCTGTCCTATAGGGTTGATATAAGTCGGCATGGACTTGATGGCAGTGAGTTTGTTTGTTCGTTTGAATAGTCCATTGGATGGATGTGTCTCCCCATTCACCTTGAAGGACATTTTTTTTCCATTTTGAGTAATTAGAACTGCTGTAAATATCGGTGCACCCTATTTTAATATTTAAATATTGGTGCACCATATTCTTAATGACAATTTCCACGCCCTGCACCATCCTTGGCATAAGAAAACAACAAGCACCATCTATAAAACTATGCCTGCTATTTCCCTGCTTGCTCTGAAAGTAAATTCAGTAACTAGTAGTATCTCCAGTGTTTTATTTTGAGCTTGTGGGCAGCCTGGACACCTTGGAAATTATTTAATCAGCTGCTGGGGGCGGGTGGGGGTGGTCTTCATGGCACGTGTTTTAATTCTGAGAAATAGTTCAGAAAAGTGCATATCAGACTATAACAAATGCCTAGGAGCCCGCCACTTTGTCATTAGGCTTTCAAGTATTTAGGGTTTTCTCTTATCCCTTGTTTTACATTGAAATCGTTAAAGACTCCGGCTAATTGAAAAAAATAGTACAGAGGAATCTCATGTACCCTTCATCCATATTCCCCCAAATGATAATAGAACATAATTAGAGTACCCTATCCAAATCAGAAATCATGGGTAAGGAGCCCGGGTGGGGTGGTGGTTACCATTGGGCTGCTAACTACCAGGTCACAGTGGGAAACCAGCAGCTATCAGGAGAATGATGGGATTCTCTACTCCCAGTAAGAGTCACACCTTAGAAACTCACGGGGACAGTTCTAACCTGTCCTGTGGGCTGCAATGAGTTGGCATCAACTTGATGTCAGTACTATATTATAGTGCGTGTATATGTGTGTGTGTAGTCTTCTGCAAGTCAACCAGATTTGCAGTGTTGAAGAAACTGAAGTCTAGGATTTCATTGTACTTGGATCAATAATCGATGCCCTTGAAATAGCCATTAAGAACTCAAAGGACAGAAAATCTGCAAAATAATTGCTTTCAAGTGTTAAAAAGCAAAGGCATAATTTTGCCAACTAACGTGCACCTGATGCAAGCCACGGGTTTTTAATCCCTTCATTCCACAGAGAAGCTGATGATAGAAAAAGGAAGAACACTGGATTTACCACGAACAAGGTCCCCTTGTGTCACAAGAGTTAAGTGCCTGAGTGCTCAGCAGAGAGTAGGTGGTTCAAACCACCAGTCACACCACAGGAGAAAGATGTGACAGACTGCCATCAACACTGATGCATAGTGGCTAAATTCTATCTCTGTTCCGCACCTCGGTCTCCAACCTCCCATCTTGGTACCGAAACCCGGGACTGATAGGAGGGGCCTCTGTGCCACCCCAGCCTTCCTCTTGCCGGTGTGTAACCCCATTCTCCGTCTCCAACTCTCATCTTGGTTCCGAAACCCGAACTGACAGGAGGGGCCTCTGTGCCACCCCGGCCTTGGTCAGTGTGCAACCCCGTTCTCCGTCTCCAACTCTCATCTTGGTCCATGAAACCCGGGAGGAGTAAGAGGTGTCTTGACATGCCCCCGCCCACCCTTGGGTGAGTGCAGCACCCCTTTCTCCTCCATCACCCCTTCCCTTGAACCAGGAACTCTCAGTTGTCATACACTGCCACATCTACAAGTGAGTACCTAGCAGTCACTGTACCTTCTTACTGGACTAGTGTACAGAGTGCGTCTGAGCTTTTCCAACCTGTTTGTGTGTTTCGTGCTGGCAGTTCTGCGGTGACTGCTCTCAGATTTACTCTAAAATCTATTTCCTCCTTCTCCCTAGCAGTTCTGCAGTGCCTGCTCTCAGACCTTATCTAAAATCCACTCCCTCCTGAGCAAAGGCCTCCAACCTTCATTCAGCTGGCCAAAAAGCCAGGCTCCTCGCCCTCCCTAGCTTCCTGTGGTGTCTTTCACTGTCACTGACCCAAGGTCCCTGTCTGCTGGTTAAAGCCACAGGCCTGTGCCAGGGAACCTTCCTGTTTCAGGGAGTCCAGGACTTTCCCACTGGGCCCTTAGCTCTGACTGGATGCCTCTCAGGGTTACCAGGCCACCTCCTGACTGACGGGTGTGGATGGGGACCAGGAGACATCCTTCTCTGACCATACCCCTTACAGTTTAAGACACCACGGAAAGCTCGCTCTCTAAGCCTCCCAGGGACAGGCCCTTGGGATGCCTCCTGACCAATCTCACTGTACTGGGCCTGGCTCTGGATATTCACCCTAAGCACTCAGTCTTTTTCTGTAACCAAGTGTGGCCACAATCCCAATTGGACAATGAGCCGCACTGGCCAGGACTTTCAATTCCAACATTCTCTGTGACCTCAACAATTTTTGTCGCCAGACTCAAAAATGGTCGGAGGTTCTGTACATTCAGGTTTTACGTTTCCTCTGCTCCTGTCCTTCCTTCTGTGTCACCTGCCACCCAGCCCAGTTCTTACTTGCTCAATCACCCTCAGGTTCCTGCTAAACTCCAATTACCTTCCACCTCCACTCAACCCAAAATCACCCCTTCTGACTCCCTGCGAGCATTGTCCTGCCCACCTACCGGTCCTCCACCTTACTCCCTGCCACCCCCTTCAGGGCCGGAACCTAGCCAGACTCCTCCTCAATCTTCCCCTCCTCCTCAGCCTCCTCAACCTCCTCAACCTTCCCTGGCCCTCTACCTTCCCCTGTCGCTTCTCACTGTAGGTCACATCACGTTTGTCCCTCAGTGAGGTGGCTGGAGCTGAGGCCCCATCAGGGTCCATGCGCCATTTTCCCTCCCAGATCTCTCCAAGATAAAAAAAAGCACTTGGGAACATTTTCTATCGGCCCCACTCCATACATTAAGGAGTTCCGATATCGCACCCAGGTTTATGACTGCACCTGGCACGACCTTTATATAGTCCTCACTTCCACCCTCACCCCCGATGAGCAAGAGTGGGTTTTACAGCCGCTCAGCAACATGCAGATCAGCTCCATCTCACAGGCGCCACCATACCCATGGGTCCTCAGGCAGTTCCTAGGGAAGAGCCAGGTTAAACCTATCAAATAGGTACTCAAGCTGGACGCGAAGGTGGGGCCGGCTGAGACCGCATGATACAGTACTTGCTGGCCGGCTTACAAACCCTTTCTCACAAAGCAGTAGACTTTGACAAATTGCAGGAAATTACCCAGCAACCGGGTAAGAACCTGGCAGCTTTCCTCACTCGCCTAACTGAAGCCTTAACCCCCTATGCCCGGCTAGACCCACCTCTCCAACGGGGCTACTGTGCTAGCCACTCATTTTATAACACAGTCAGCCACCAACATTGAAAAGAAACTTTAAACATCTGAGGATGACCCTCAGACCCCTGTCCGTGACCTGGTCAACATGACATTTAAGGTTTTAATGCCAGAAGGGAACAGGTTGAGTCAGCTCATGAATCTAGGACCTACCAAGGGGCAGCTGGCAAACCCAAGTCTTGATTGCCGTCCTGAAGCCGGCTGGAGGGAGGGGTCAGAAGACTTCAGGAAATAGCAACTTCAACAGTAACTCTAACTTCCTGCCTCTGGGACCCTGCTTCACATGCAGCCAGGAAGGGCACTGGGCTAAGCATTGCCCACATCCCTGGCCACCCACCTAGCCTTGCTCATCGTGCAGTCAGCAGGGCCACTGGAGAAGTGACTGCCCCTCGGTGCCTACCTGCAGAGGGTCAGTCTCTCCAAACCTTGAACTGCCATTAACACTGCTTTACCTGGCCACCAACAATGACCGACGAAGCAGCCCCTCACTCAGCAACCTCAGTAACACTCCCCCCCGCCAACACACACACCGTGCGCAGGGTGGCGATCAAGGTGGTAGGTAAGCCAGTTTCATTTTAGTGGACATGGTACCACTATCTTTTCAGTCCTCCCCTCCTTCTCAGGTCCAATTTCCCCTTCCTGGCCTTGGCTATGGGAATTGATGGTCATACCTCCAAGCCTTTAGTCACCCCACCTTTAATGACGCCTTTTTTTTACCATCCCCCTTAATCCAGATTGTCAGCATTGGTTTGCCTTTACCAACCCTGGCCCCGAAACTTCCAACTCTTAATCCCCCACTTCTTCACCCTTATCTCAGTAGGATGTAGCTAAGACAGAACATGGCACCCATTACCACTACTGAGAGTTTGGGATGTTTGGGCTGGGTCCAGACCATGCAGCTGCTTTCCCCAGCTCTCCCCAAAAATAGCCTGCTGGACTGTGCAGCCCCTGCCCCCACCTCCCAAGGCCAGAGCTGGACTGTACAGTCCCTGTCTCCAGCATTCCAAGGATCTTATCTCTCCAGGCCAGCCGGGTCTGTACAGCCTCTTCCCTGAGTGTTCTGGAACAATTTACTGACAGCCCACATCCTGACTCAGACCCTGCAACTGCAGCACCAGAAGGCCCTCCTTCCCCTTCTCAGTACATACGTCCTTGACACAAGTCCTATATATGTCCCACTGCCTCACTGCCAGGCGCGACTTCCCTGACCTAACTCGTTGGGTCTCAGAACCTGCCCAGGGGCTCAAGATGTCCCTATCCCTTTCTCTGTTCTCCTTTCCCACCCAGAAGTCCTTTCCCTGCCCCAATAAAATCTTTCTCAATTTCACATTCCTGGCTAAATTCTATCTCTGTTCCATGCCTCTGTCTCCAACCTCTCACATATATTTAAATGTTAAAGATTAAGGTAGCAGATTGACAATGAATCTCTCTCTACTTAAATAGTCCCTCAATGCAAGAACACTTTGTTCTAATAATCCAGCATGCTGTGATACTCACCTTTCCGACTCAATCACTTAAGTTAAAATGGGTGCATAAGCAAATGTGGTGAATAAAGCTGATGGTGCCTGGCTATTAAAATATTAAAAGCAGATTGTGATAAGAGTTATATGAGCCCCCAATAAAATGTTTTTTTAAAATGCTGACTCATAACAATGCTATTGGACAAAGTGGAAATGTCCTTTTGGGTTTTTCCCAAGGAGTGGCTGGTCAGTTTGATCCCGTGACCTTGAGGTTAGCAGCAAAACACCTTAACCTGCTGCATCACCCACATTCATTCTGTAAAGATTACATCCTTGGAAACTGTGCAGGAGTTCTGCTCTGTCCTATCAGGGACTATGAGTCAAAATCAATAACACAGCAATGGTTTGGGTTCGCTAAAAGAGCAAACAACTGAGTTTGGGCAGAAAGATAACCAGAATGTTCCTTAAATTAAGGAGGGTGAGGCTTATATAAATGGGATCACAGCATGTTACCTCTAGAGACTGTTAGTTTTCCTCTTTAACAGGATCTGCCGCACAGCAAAATGTTTTTCATTTTCACGAAGCCCAAGTTCTCATTTTCACCTAACCATAGGCCATGATGTTTGTCTCCTATGTTTCTTTTCTAGAAGGGTTATGATTCTACAATCTATAAGTAAATCTATAACCCATTTTAATTTAATTTTTGTATGAAGCATGAAGTTGGAATTGAGGTCCATTTTTTATTATGTTTTGCCTATGAACATCCAATTGCTCTAGCAGGTCAACTGCTTTCTTCAGGACCATAATTTAATGAGATTTTGTTCGAGATATAAAGCAGAACATGGTGAGAAGTGGGTGCCATGCCACGGGTCATTCAAGCAGATCACCACTGCACAGATACAGCGTACTTTGTGGTCATCACAATGTGCCCGCTTTTTTGCTTACAGAATTGAGGTGTAGGATATTTTAAGTACTAGACTTTAAAGTTTTCTAAAATGCATTTTAGAAATACATAAGAATGATTTTTAATTGTGATCAAAATATAAATAACAGCATCTCTCAGGCCAACATCTTTTCACACATACAATTCAATGAGAGCTGTTAGAACCATCATGTCTTGGGTGCTGTGACCCATCACCAGAATTCTTCGCCAAATTTTCCATTCCCCCCCAAACTTCAACTATTTGTAGTATAAGCATAAAAGATTCCAGG
Organism: Tenrec ecaudatus; assembly: GCF_050624435.1. Classification (NCBI taxonomy): domain Eukaryota; kingdom Metazoa; phylum Chordata; class Mammalia; order Afrosoricida; family Tenrecidae; genus Tenrec; species Tenrec ecaudatus. The sequence continues at coordinate 172,370,111 of NC_134533.1, read as the reverse complement.
CAATGTTGAAGCCAGCCCACTGTCTTCAGTCCTCAATCCTGCTTCCTTCTGATTCTTCTCACAGGGAACCACAGCCCTGAGCTCAGATCACATTTTCTTTTACTTCCCACTGTCACAGACACAGGAGTTGATGAACGATGCTGTGTTGTCTTAGATGTTTATAAGGTACACGTGTGCTATCCTGTTGAATGCATCCTTCCTTTGAAAAAAATGTAAACCTTTAACTTAAATGATGCTTAGGGTTTTTAGTTTATTTCTTTGTGTCTTTGTTTACTTAGTTAAGTAGAAAAGAGCTGGCTTGGAGGAAGGCATATTAACAACCTTCAATATGCAAATGGCACAACCTCCCTTGTTGAAAGTGACTAAGACTTGAAGCGCTTGCTGATGAAGATCAAGGATTGCAGAATTCAATATAGATTACAACAATATAGATTATAAAAGTAAACAGAGCCACAATCTTCACAACTGGACCCATAGGTAACGTTATGGTAAATGGAGGAAAAACTAAAGTTATTAAGGATTTCATCTTGCTTGGATCCACAGTCGATGCTCATGGAAGCAGCAATCAGGAACTCAAACAGTGCACAAGACTACTTGAAAGTGTTGAAGATCAGGGATGTTGCTTTCAGGACTAAGGTGCCACTGACCGAAACCATGATATTTTCAATCACTTCCTAAGCCTGTGAGAGTTGGACATTACAGAAGGAAGACTGCTGAGGAATCGATGCATTTGAATTGTGCTGGTGAAGAATCTTGAAAGTCCCCTGGACTGCCAAGAGAACACACAACCCTGTCTTAGAAGAAGTACGGCCAGAATGCTCCGTGGAATCAAGGATGGCGAGACTTCTTTGTCCACGTAATTTGGGCAGGTTACCAGGAGAGACCCGTCCTTGGAGGGAGTGGAGGGGTAATGAGGAAGAGGAAGACCTTCCACAAAATGGGCTGGCACAGTGGCTGAAACAATGGGCTCAACAGAACAACAGTGGTGAGGATGGTGTCCATAGGAGAGGCTCACTCTGAGTCGGACTCAATGCGATGGCACCTGAAGTACAGGGCAGGCTTTTACAAGCGGCTCATCTCCTCTTTCTAGTCATCCATGCAAATCGGTAGCGCACTCTGAATGTAGGACCCCACCCTCACCCCCTTCCTAATCTGGTCGAACGCACCGTTCACAGACTACAGTCGTTTGGAATCTCTAGACGGTGAGCATGACCAAATTCATGATGTCTGAAGAATTCTTACAAAGTACTTGGAGTTACAACTATATCCTCAAAAGGATCCACTTCAAACCATTTAAAAGGAAAAGGTGCATACACTCGGAGCTGATTTAACAGACATCTTTTGGAGGGGAGAATCAAATCGTAATTCCCTTTTCCAATTTTTCAATTATGACCTTTTTTTAAAGTTCCAAAAATAGAGTTTAATTGGTTTGTTTTTTAAAATGTGTTTATTTTTAAGAAAGCTTTACAGTATTCTTGTGCTCCGAGAATGCAGAATACCCAAGCGTGCCAGCACTGAAACACTGCCTTGTGTGGAGGTTCTCCATGAGGTAAAAAGAGCCTGCCAAGAGAGCAGCTGGCCTGTCCTAACAGCTTGCTTCCTCCAGCAAGACCTCATGATGTGAGTCACGCTGCCCTTGCAAACAGCTCCTGAGGTGGAAGCTTTCCCAGCGCTGAGAGGTGGGGCTCTGATCACGGAGGTCGGATGGAATCCGTATGCACACTGAGCTGTTTCTCGTTGTTGAGAACTTGAGTGAGCCGTTGCGCAGATGGAAGATGACCAGATTCCAGCTTAGACCCACACAGGTACCTTGTTGCAGGTGATCTCAAATGCACCTGGTGACCTACACTGGTTCTCAACCATGTTGCTCATAGAGAAAACCACCACACAAACAAGGACCTTCATTCTTGGCTGAGCTGACAGAAGCTAAGTGCTTGCATGTCAGCGTAAGCTAAAGGATCCTTGCCAATGATTACTACGTCTATTAATAATGGTTTGAAGACTGCCAGGAAAGATGCAAAGTGTCCATATATTGGCTGAGGGAGATAATTCTCTACTCTATCTAGGCGGGGTGGTTCTGGTACTGTTAGCTAACAACCCACACGTACTCCTCAAAGACCCCCCAGTGACCTTCAGGCACACAAGTCTGGGGTTTTGATAATCACTTGCTGGAGTCTGGCTAGACCAGAGGATGGACACTGGTGCAGATAGGAACTGGAAACACAGGGAATCCAGGGCGGATGAGCCCTTCAGGACCAGTGGTGTGGTGGCAATACTGGGAGCGAAGAGGGAGGGTGGGTTGGAAAGGGGGAATCAATTACAAGGATCTACATGTGATCTCCTCCCTGGGGGATGGACAATAGTAAAGTGGGTGAAGGGAGATGTCGGACAAGGCAAGATATGACAAAATAATAATTTATAAATTATCAAGGGTTCATGAGGAAGGGGAGAGTGAAGAGGGAAGGGAAAAAATGAGGACCTGATGCCAGGGGCTTAAGTGGAGAGCAAATGTTTTGAGAATGATGAGAGCAATGAATGCACAAATGTGCTTTGCATAATTGATGTATGTATGGATTGTGATAAGAGTTGTATGAGCCCCTAATAAAACGGTTTTAAAAAAAATCACTTGCTGGGCACACCACCCAGATTGGCCATGACTCACTAACGACACTTGTAAGAGAAGCAGCGAGAACCTCGTCTTCAACAAGGTGGCCACTTGGACTGCCCTTACACTGACTTGAATGCATCATTCTTACCTAGGGTTTTTGCCAAACTTTGTGTTTTCAACACTTTCTGTGAGACACTGGAATAGCTGGCTGTAACCACCTTGTCTCACTGAGGATATATTCTCAAGTCAACAACTCAACTCACTGCCCTCGAGTCAACTCAGACCCATAGGACAGGGGAGAGCTGCCCCTATGGGTGTCTGAGACTCTGAGTCTTTTATTGTTATTATTAAATCATTTTATTGGGGTCTCCTACAGCTCTTATTATAATCTTTACATCAATTGTATCAGACATATTTGTGCATAGGTTGCTACCGTCATTTTCAAAACATTTTCTTTCTGCTTGAGCCCTAGACTGTAACTCTTCATGGGAGCAAAGAGTCTCATCTTTCTTTCACGGAGTAGTTGGTGGTTTTGAACTGTTGACCTTGTGGTTAACAGCTCAGCGGGTAAGCCACTAATGCCACCATGGCTCCTAAGTGATAATATACTAGGGGTCTTCAGAAGCTTGTGGGGGTAAAAATCCATTATTTTCCATTCCATATGTCCATGAGTGTTTTGAAGCTTGTGTATATGTACATGTGTGTGTAATAACTGTATTTATTTTAAAAACAATTATAGTAGATGCCCTCATCTACTATAGGATAGGGCATCATCACCTGTTTATCTGTGCATTCAGTTAATAGCAGACATTGAAGTTGTGTTCAATCTTTATGCTGTAGTGCCACAATTGATATTTTTAACCCTTCTTCATGAATTCACGTGTAAGCACTTTTTCCCCCGCCTCCGGAGGAGCACTGGTGGCACAGTGGGTAGTGAGTTAGGCTGCTAAACACAAAGGAAGCAGTTCGAGCAAAAGCATATTTTGACTCTAAATTATTTCAGTGGAGTGTCCAAAAAACAGATGATGAGGAAGGAATAGACTGTCTGCTTCAGGGGAATTACGCACTGAAAACGTATAGACAACAGTAGAACATGGTGAGATGCTGAAAAACTAATGAGTCACAGCAGAATAATGTGAGAGATAGTGCCAGAGATAAGCCCCTCAGGACAGTAGACACTCAAATATAACTGAGGAAAAGCTGTCTTCTCAGAACAGGGTCAACCATAATGACATGGCTAGAGTAAACCCTACAGGACCTTCATTTTCTGCTGGAGCACAACCCAACATGAGAAGAAATAGCTGGAAACATCACTTAATAATTGGAACTTGGAATATAAGAAATATGAATCTAGGAAAACTGGAAGTCATAAAAAATGAAATTGAACACATTCTAGGCATTAGTGAGCTGAAGTAGACTGGGATTGGTCATGTTGAATAAGAAAGTCACATGGTTTACTGTGCCGGGAATCAGGAGGAATGGTGTTGCAGTCATTGTCAAAAGGGACAGTTCTAGATTAATCTTGGAGTCCAATGCTGTTTGTGATAAGATAATACCTATGCGCATACAAAGAAATCCAGCCAATACAACTATTATTCAAATTTATGCATGAACTAAAGATAGTGATGCATATATTGAGGATTTCTACCATCTTTAGTTGGTGGTTAATCAAACGTGCAAACAAGATGCGTTGATAACTACTGGCAATTGGAAAGAGCAGTAATTGTACAAAGATCTAAAGTTAGAAAACCAAAAAGGATGCACAAGCTCAGCATGTTTTAAAACTGAAAGAACTTAAGAAACTATTTAAGACTTGGATTTCAACCTTGAAAGATTCTATGGGCAAAACATTGACTGATGCAGTAGCATCAAAAGAAGATGCAAAGAATACAGAGACTCACCTCCAAAGAAGAACTAGTCAACAGGCAACCATTCCAACTGGCAGCGTATGATCCAGAAGCAATGGCACTGAAGGAAGAAGTCCAAGTTGCACTGAAGGCATTAGCCAAAAACAAGGTTCCAGGATTTGGTGGAATGCCAATCAAAATGTATCAACAAGCTGATGCAGCACAGGATGCACTCACTCACCTATCCCAAGAAATTTGGAAGACAGCTACTTGGTCAACTGACTGGAAGAGATCCATGTACCCATTCCAAAGAAAGATGACCAAACAGAAGACACAAATTATAGAACAATATCACTGATATCATATGCAAGTAAAATTTTGCTGAAAACCATCCAACAATGGCAGCAGTATGTTGAGAAGGAGCAGCCAGAAGTTCAGGCCAGATTCAGAAGAGGCCTTGGAAAGGGGATATCAGTGCTGACATCAGATGGATCTCTGCTTAGAAGCAGAGAATACCAGGAAAACGTTGACTTTTATTGACTATAAAAAGGAATCCAACTGTATGGACCAGCTGAACTATGGATAGCCTTGAGAAGAATCTGAATTCCAGAGCACTCCATTGTGCTCATGAGGGAGGAACCTGCACATGGACCAAGCATCAGTCGTGTGACCGGAACAAGAGAATACGGCATGGTTTAAAATCAGGAAAGGCATGCATTGAGGTGGCATCTTCTCACTATGCTGATTCTGTTTTTGAGCTGAGCAAATAATCAGAGAAGTTGGGTTGTATGAAGAAGAATGTGGCATCAGGATTGGAGGAAGGTATATTAACAACCTGTAATATGCACATGGCACATCCTTGCTTGAGGAAAGACTTAAAGCACTTGCTAATGATCAAGGAGTGATGCCTTCAATATAGATGACAACCCAGTGTAAAGAAAACCCAAATCTTCCCTAGACCGGTAGGTAACATCGTGATAAACAGAAAAACAGATCGAGGTTGCCAAGGATTTTGTCTTGCTTGGATCCACAATCAGTGCTCATGGAAGCAGCAGGCAAAAGACAAACAGTGCTTTGCACTGGGCAAATAATGTGCTGCACAAGACCTCTTTGCAGTTTGGAAAAGCAAGGATGTTACTGTAAGGACTAAGGTTCCCCTATCCCAAGTCATGGTGTTTTCAATCACCTTATATGCATGTGAAGAAAGTTGGACACTGAATAAGGAAGACTGAGGCAGAATCGATGCATTTGAATTGTGGTGCTGGAGAAGAATCTTGAACGCACCATGGACTGACAAAAGAACAAACAGATCTGTCTTGGAAGAAGTGCAACCAGAATGCTCCTTAGAGGTAGAATGGGGAGACTTCGTCTCACATACTTTGGGCATGTCATCAAGAGAGACTAGTCCCTAGAAAAGGACATCATGCTCAGTAAAGTCGGAGGGTATGGAAGACAAGAATGACCTTGGCAGAGATGGATTGACACAGTGGCTGCAACAATGGGCTCAGACATCCGAACAGTTGTGAGGACGGCACAGGACTGGGCAGCGTTTTGTTCTGTTGGACATAGAGTCTCTATGAGGCAAACCCCAATAACAACAAGAAGCAATAGCCTTTGAGCTGATATGCTTTTCATTACATTTACAATTCAGGTAGTTTACCCTAACGTTGTTGCCGGTGTTGTTTTAAAATTAATATTATTCTATTTCGATGATATGAGCCTGAGTTATGCTGTGACACATTAAAAATACTAGTATGTGCTTTATACAATCGATGTATGTATATGTATGGACTGTGATAAGAGTCGTATGAGCCCCTAATAAAATGTAAAAAAAGAAAAGGAAAAAAAAAAGAAAATGATTAGGGCAAAGAATGTACAGATGTGCTTTATACAATTGATGTATGTAAATGTATGGACTGTGATAAGAGTTGTATGAGTCCCTAATAAAATGGTTTTAAAAAATACTAGTATGTAGAATACAAAAAAAATGTTCATTTTGGGGGGGAGTGGGGGTTACATTCACAAGGGTAGAAAACAGAATAACTTGCCATTTGAAAATTTAAAATGAAGCAACTAAGCCGTAGCATTCTGAAGGGAAAAAACTAAACCATAAACCAAATGGGGCAAATGAGGGGTTGTTGAGGCACACTAGAATAATACATCTAAAATATCATCTGCTGAAATATGAGTTCTAATGACTCTCTGGGCTTCTCAGTTTAAAGTATTTTTATGTATGCTATGACAGATCCAGATTCATCCACTTGATTTGAGTAAGAGCATTCTGTTTAATAAATTTTCTGTTTCTAAAATTCATTTCACATTGATCATATCCCACATGCCAGAGCCTCTACCAGTATAATAGAGAAAGATCTGCATGATTCTCTGGGGGTCTCCTGAATGTGCTTTTTAGTATTTTAGGAGGTGTTGCCCTCTACTGTCCTAGAACTACGGTTACTTGGTCACAGCTCTCTTTGCTAACCCCAGTGAAGATCTCATTGGGTGAGAGAGTTCACTGTTTTATTAGCAAGTATTTGGGGCAGAGCTACCATCATTCCATCTTGGAATGCACTATATTTCTCCTCTGGGTAAAGTGGTTTGTTGACTGTCAATCTGTAAAGTGCTCTCTAGGGTTATCGGAAAATTAGATGATTGGAATGGATATATATGTTAGTACATTTTGGTCAAACTAGGATCAACACATATAACAATTCATCATCTTCTAGCAATGATGGATGACAATTTAGTGAGTGTCCTTGAATGTCCATCAGAGTTGACCATTGAGTCTGTCCTGGCTGACCAGTTGTAGTCTCCCGAGTCTGATGCCCTCTTCTCCTGTCACTTTAGTTTTATAGTTGTTATTGTGTATTTTTTAAATCTTTTAACTTTGAAACTGACTCCTCAGATTCATGAATGGATAGATTAACAGACATCGGCATAGAGAGTCTCCCTCCCCCACCCCATCCTCATCTGCCCAATTTCTTCATCTTGTCTCTCTCACCCACCCACCCCAAACTAACTACTCTCATTTGTTTCTAATGTACTTCTAGATTTCCTTTGTCAACTCAGGAGAAAATATCAATATGGATTTTTTTCTTTTGTTTTAGGCTGGGTTCTCTAAAGAAGCAAATCCATTGAAATGTATATCCATATATAGAGAGATGCATTTATAGCTAGAAGACTCCTCACACAGTTGTGAAAGTGGGCAAGTTCCAAGTCTATGGGTCAGATGGTAAGCTGGCGATTTCTCCTTACACACATAGCGGTGGGGACTGATGAATACAAGACAATCAAGAAGACAACTGGCTTGTGGCTGCAGAGGTGGACATGCCTGAGGTCAGCAGTGAAGATGACAGGTTGCTGGTGACAACCAGGATAGGTAAGCAATACTCCAGGCCACTGGCTCAAGTCCAAAGAACCAGAAGTCAGAGGATGGGCCAGATGCAGGATCCAGACCCAGCAAATATAAAAAAAAAAACCTTTCCCACAGCATTGACTGGTTTTAGAAGCAGACCACAACCTCCCAAGGGAATTTCCTTTCAGTGGTTTGCAACAGGGCTATGATCAGAGTAAAGGGTGTTATACCGCACAGTAGTCTTCTTACAACTGATTGGCTGTTCATAACAGATCCCATTGTAGAGGTTATTATATTGTGTTAGATCACAGCATGAGGGAGTACTCGGTCTTAACTGCCAAACCACTGAGAATCCTGACCCAGTCAAGTTGACACAAAACTTGAACCATCATAGTCCACCCCTTGTCCACATGGTATTTGGACACATCTCCTTAAGCCATATTTACTTTCTAAATTAAGAAAATGACAGTCACATTTGTACCTTACATGATGCAACTAACAGAGTCAACTAAAACACACTAACTCCATTTACATCTTATAGTTTGTTAGTGAATGAAACAAAATTATTACTGCATACATACTCATCACAATTACAGTCCTCGTGTCTGGAACTGATCATGTGGTCATAGCTGGTACTTAGAACTTTCTTCCACCACCCAATCTCTATTGTCCTAGCCCTCCACTAGGGCCTCAGCTGGTCCTGGTTCTTTGGGGGTGACCCAAGCCTTCATTTCAGAAGGGTCTGGACCATTAGTCATCACATCCAAATTGGACAACTGTAGTTTACCATTGACTTTAATGGTGGACATGAGTGTTGTATTCTGAACCTTGGGCTTTTCCCCTCATAAGTCATAGAAAGCATCCTCCTTCTTGCTTCATTTCTTTCTTTTTTAAAAAGAAATCATTTTATTGGGGACTCATAAAACTCTTATCACAATCCATACATCCATCCGTTGTGTAAAGCATATTTGCATATTTGTTGCCCTCAACATTTCTAATGTATGGATAAACTATTAGATGACTAGTTCATACCAAGAGAAATTTAGGTTCATCCCAATAGTCTATTAGTATTGCAACAAATATCCCTGTAAATTTGTTATTTTACTTCTGTGCAAGTATATCTCAGGATAAATTTCCAGACGTAGAACTGCGTTACAACTGGCCTGCGCATTTATAATTTTGATAAATATTCCCAGGTGGCCCCTGGGAGGGTTGTGCCGATTGACTCTCATTTGCAATGTGCTGACTTCAGGACGGGGCCAAAGAAAGATACGCCAATCCTGAGACACTTTGTTGTACCAGAAAGCAAGGAAGAATCCAAAGAACAACAGGGTCGTGCCAAAGGCACACAAAACCCACTTTAAACCAATTCACTCTGACCAAGGTGGGAAAATCCCACCATAATAATGGATTCAGGCAATAATTTTTTAAAAGATAATTTTATTGAGGGCTCTTACAGCTCTTATAACAATCCACATATCAAGCATGTTTGTACATATGTTGTCATCATCATTTTCTGACCATTTAGTTTCTATTTGAGCCCTTGGTATCAGCTTCTCTTTTTTCCCCTCCTTCCCCCATGCTCATGAACCCTTGATAAATGACAAATTATTATTATTTTCGTTTCTTACACCAATCTCCCTCTCTCGATGTTTCTGTTGCTTGTCCCCCTTAGGGGTGGGGGTCAGGGTTATATATTGATAATCACACCCCCTCCCCAAAACCTTACGTCTACCCTCCTGGCATCACTACTCCCATTTCTGTTCCTGAGGGATTCATCTGAGCTGGATTCCGTGTGTCCTGAGCTCTTATCTGTACCAGTGCACATGCTCTGGTTCAGCCAGAACTGAAAGGTAGAACTGGCGTCATGATATAGGGCATGAAGAAGCCTCAAAGAACCAGAGGAATATTGTGTGTTTCATCAGAGCTATACTGCACCCTGGTTGACTCATCCCTTCCTGTGACCCTTCTGTGAGGGGATGTCCTATTATCTACAGATAGGTTTTGGATCTCTTCTCCAAGCCCCTTGTTCTCAACAATATGTTGTTTGTTTGGGGTCTTCTGATGCCTGTTATCTGATCCTGTCGATGCTTCATGATTGCATAGGCTGGTGTGCTTCTTCCATGTGGGCTTGTTGCTTCCCTGCTAGATGGCCGTTTGTTTAACTTCAAGCCTTAGCTGGTCACCATCTTCTTTCTTTACCACATTTGCTTATGTACCCATTTTGTCTTCAGCAATTGTGCCGGGAGGGTGAGCATCACAGAATGCCAGTTTGTTCATCTACCACCTCAGTGTATTGCCATATAAATATATGTACATAGGCCAATACCTCTATGTTATGAATTAATGTATTTACATACATCCACACCTGTGTTTATCTCTCTATACATAGCTTTGCTTCCTAGCTCATTCTTCTGTTTCCTTTCACGTTCCTCCTGCCCCACCATCATACTCACCCTTCTTCTGCCTCTTAGTAATTACTCTCAGCGATATTGCTGTTGCTCCAACACCCCCAGGATCTCTCCATCCTCATCTTTGTTGATTTTAATTCCCTAGTTGTTCCCCTGTCTGTGGCACTGTTTGCCCACTGCTCCTTTCCCCCTCTTCCTCCTCCCCCCAAGACCCTCTGGAACTGTTGGCATGTTAGTCTGGGTAGACTAGAGAAACAAATCCACAGAAACTCATATGTATATAAGAGTGAATTTTTTATAAAGAGTAAGTATACATTAAGAAAGCATCCTGACCCAGTCCAGTCCAAGCCCATAAGTCCGACATTAGCCCACATGTCCGACACTGATCTACAAAGTCCACCTCAAGCTCAGAAAACACAAACAATGACACCAAATGCAGGAGGAAAGATGAATCAGTGAGCATGTAAGCATCTCAGTGCTGGCAGGGTCTCCATGAGGCTTCTCCAGCACCCAAGACTGCAGCAGGGTCCATGTGGCTTCTCCTCAGGGATGTCTCCCAGGAAGTGAGCCTTGCCAGCTGAGGCAAAGAACTAGCTAAGACAGCCACACACTGGTCTGACAATCAGAGAACAAGAGACCAGAGAACAAGAAAGGTGAGGCTCACCGAGCCATTTATTTCTCTGCCCCTCAATTAATCCCACATGTGTTTATTGGCCAGCTTGGCACAATAAGCCTTAACTATCACAGTCAGGCCCATGGCTTTCTCCTCAGGCTTGCTTCCCAGGCCTTTCTTATATAGGTAGGCAAAACCACAATGATGGAGACAAAAAAAAAAAAAAAAGAAAGAAAACAAAAGATGGAAGAAAAAGAGAGAGAAAAAAGAAGAGCAAAAAACCCTGAAAACACATACATAATTCCAGGTTGGTGACTTTAAAGCTATCTCCCCACCAGTTCTGGAGGTGGGTGTGTGGGTGGGGTTCCAGAAACTGCCCCCTCCTAGTCAGGCAAGAATGTTGATGCTACCACTGCAGGGTGGAGGCGTTACTGCTCCAAGAATGCTTACCTGGTCTCAACGCGCCTCCACACACATACGACAACGTATAAAGGGAGAAACCTTTGCTGCATGGCCTTGACCAAGTGCCTAAGCGAGCATCACCAGTCGTGACCCAACTCAGCGTCACGGGGCTCCTCATAGGATGCACCATGGGGGCACACATCCCTCCTGGGGTGTCCCTGCCAAGCATGCATCACGTGACTCTCTCCTTCAGGTGACAACAGACAAACTCAAAGGAAAGCATGTTCTGCAAAGTAACTGGCCACACGCGTCAAACCTTCCCGATCATGAAAGACAAAGACTGATGACGCTGCTCCAGATATGGTACGAACGTTAAGAAACAACACGATCCCACATTGCAGCCTACATTCCAACCTGTGCCGCTTCACCGTAAAGGCCCCAGCCAAGCTAACAACACACTGCCAACGCGTCAATGCTGACACATCGCGACCCTATAGGACAGGGTAGAACTGCCTCTGTGGGTTTCCGAGACTGATGCTCTCCCGGAGTAGAAAGCCCCTTCCTTCTCCAGAGGAGTGGTGGGTGGTTTCAGACTGCCCACCTTGAGAGTAGCAGCCCAACACACGTAACCACTACGCCACCAGGGCTCTCAAATACAGATGGCAGAACGGGTCAGCTGGTGAGATTTGAATAAGCTTCTAGAGATGAGATAATAAGATTATACCGATATTACTCTCCAGCGTGCTAATTGCATTTCATTAAAATGAGGATATCCTTGCCTGTGCTTTGTTTTGTTTGTGTGTTTGTCTTTGGAAAACACTGAAACATTTAGCGGTAAGATTGCAGCATATTCTCAACGGGTTCAAATAATACTGTGGGGAGGGAGGTGGAAAAAGCTACCATGGGAAGAGTCTGGTTGGAGGATGCGTGGGAACTCACGTTTCTTCCAACGTTTCTGTAAGTCTGTGTGCTTTCCTGTTTCAGTAACTCATTGTGAAGGTCTGCACTACAGAGGCAGACAGCACCCAGCAGGCACCCTGTGGTGGCCACCACCATGGGCCTGTGGGCTAGTGTGGGGTCAGGTTAGGAGCTGATCAGCAGGGTGGGTTTCCTGTGGCCGCCGTGGCCAGTGTCGGCGAATGTTTCGCCGCATCTAGAACTTTTAACCAGCTTCACCCCGCGGAGGGAGTTGAAGAGACAGCCTGTATAATAAATAATCAATTGGATAACAACACAGCTTAAATCCGAATGCAGCCCGATCCTCCAAGAGGAATCACAGTGGCTGTGGGCCAAGCCATCTCCCCACCACAGGAGCCCGGCGTTTCTTTCTGAGCTGCCTTTGCACAGAGGGGCAAGCCAATGAGCTTCCTGGCTTCTGTCTCAGCCATGCACAGTGCAGGAGGGGCTCTCATCAACCGTCAGAATCCCACCCTTGACGAAGAAACGAGCTTCCCCCAACGAAGGAGGGACAGAAAGAAGCTTTCAAGTGGAATGAGGAAAGATAATGTGTTTCAGTACTGGAAAGGGAACCGTTGTTCCAGGCATGCCAGATTCTCTGCGTGGGCAGGAGAGTGCGAGTGACTGCACATCTCCTTCAGTGCCCACTCCGCCGGAGCCTGGAGATGGGAAATCAGGCAGCCAGACGGACCCAGAGGCATGTGTGCCCCCTCCTGAGCCATCACCTAGAGGACCAAGGGGAGAACTAGGCAGAGAAGGAGGCCGTCTGGCCAGGGAGTCTTGGGAGCCAGGCCAGGTTTCTCCAAGGGAAAGGCAAGGAAGGAACAGCAAATTGCAGGGGGGAAGAGCAGGACTCGATATGGTTGGCATACGGTGGGGATGGGTCTCACTCTCTTACGACCCCTCACCATCTCTTCACACCTCTCTGAGCGCAGTCCCACCGGCTTCCTGGGAGTGTGACGGCCCAGGGATTGAGTGGGATATAGCATTTGGCCCTCGCCGCGTCCAGGATGCAGGAACCCTCTCACATCCTAAGATGGGTCAACCCTAGGATGTGATTGGAATGCCAGGCTGAAGAACCACACTGGGATGAGACGGGCCGTATCACCTTTGGGCAGCCCAAAGAATGAGGCGACTTTCCATGCGGAGCTTGGCCCAGAAAGGGTGGTTACCACAGAGCGTGTCTGCTCGCATGCTGAAGGGGTCCCCTCCCGCTGAACTAGGTGAGGCTCTGTGATGGCGCTGGTGAACAGTGCTCAGGAACAGCTGAGACTGGATCATAAAATCTGACTCTCTGATGAGGCTCCTTCCTGGAAGCCCAGCCAGCTGCAGAGACCGCGGGCAGGTGTTTGGGCCAACAGCGGCAGATGAGGCAGCCAGCAGCCCGCGGCCACTACCAACACCTGAGACAGTTAACCTTAAGATCCCAGCCCCTCCTTCAAGCAGCCCAGGAGACACCAAATAAGGTAGAGTCAAGCCATCAGGCCAAGCCCTGCCCAAACTGGGGATTCCTGAGCTATATAGAGATTTTCGTTTGCCTGTTTTGAAGCCACTAGGCTTTAGGGTAATTTTTTACCTAACCAAAAATAACTTGAGCAATGGTCATAAACTAAGCCACACGTATCCTCTCCCCTCTCCTCCCCTCCCCTCCCCCTCCAGAATTTTAAACTGGGTCTGATGACAATGAGCAAGTTGCTAGCAGGAGGGCCTGTGGTTATCCTCAAAGAAAAGCAGGGGTGGAAGGTGCAGCTGGGTCCCATTCACGACAAATAACTTGTCTTTGGGAAACAGGAGTGTCCGCCTAAAGTGGCCCTGGTCTGGAATGACTTAAAGTTCCAATGCAGTGGGGCCTGGTTAGTGCTGAAGAGCTGAAGGGCTGGAGGCTGGGCTTCTCAGGGTCTGAGCTTGCTTCCTGTGGGGCCAAGGCTGCAGCAGAGACTCTGTCTCTGGGGTCCCCCCCACAGTGAATCTCCCTTGAGAGAGTCCCTGCTTCTTCACCCTCGGGGATGTAGCCAGAGCTTGGTGTGCAGTCAGGAGGCAGAATGACTAAGCCTCTGCTTCATTCCTTCCATCCTGAGCCCTGGGGACCCACAGAGAGCCAATAAAATGCAGGACCTCCTTCCGGGCTGGTCAGACCCGTGGGGGTCATTTCTTCAAGGCTCCAACATGTTTCGCTGTTCGCATTTTAAAGATCATTTTTTAAACTACCTGGGCAGCAGGCCACCATCTACATGTTCCTCGCTGGAAAGGCAAGGCTCAGAGAGAAGAAGTCACTTGCCAGGTGCCTCTTTCAGCTGAGCTCAGACCCACTGCATGCCTTCCCCTCCACCTACCCCAGCCCAGCACTCAGCTCCGAATCACAGACAGTGAGGATTTCCCAGGGCCAGGTTAAGGTGGGAGACAGCAGCAGCTCACTAGGGTTATACCCCCTTTTGGAGATTTGGGTTTAGCAGTGTATGTGGGGAGTGTGCATCAGGTGCACTAAGCGTGTGTGTGTTTGTGTGTGTGTGACCATGTGAGCTGGGGGGCTCTAAGGAGGAATGTACAAGGGATCTTGGGGGGAGGGAAGACCGATGGACCCAGATATTGTTTTCTCTCTCTCCATTTCTCAGTAAGAGAGCCACGCCATCACTGGACCTAGGTCTCAGGGGGAGCTTGTAGGAAGGGAACCATTGCCTGCAGGTGCTCCTGAGTGAGCACTTGCCTGAAGGAGGCTCAGAGGGGCCATCTGGGAATCCCCGGAGTGTATACAGCAGGGTCTGAGGGGAGTGGGAGTAGCACAGTGCTTCTCAGGGCTGGGGCCTGGAGGGCCGCAGGGCAAGGGCGGCAGGGAGAAACAGGCAGTGCCAACGTGGGAGAAACCAGCCTGGACAGACAGCCGTGTCATCACGCGCGCACTCTGTCCTGGCACATATTTGAGGCTGTGTACAAATGAGCACGTATTAGTGTGTGCCAAGATGTGCGGCTGTGGTCAGACCTGCTGGGGGAATAGCTCCCCTACCTGGCCAAGAGCCAGCCCCTGGGAGTGCAGCCAACGGAGGTGCTGCCCTGGGCGGCCCCTGGCTAAGCCAGTGCTGAGAGTAGCTGAGCGTGTAGCAGCCTTTCTGGGTGGGGCTACACACACACACACACACACACACACACACACACACACACACCACCCCCCACTTCTCACATCTGCCCTGAGTCACGCACACTCAGCCTCTTTATCGACAGCCAGGGGTTACTGAGGGGGCAAAGAACTCATCCAGGGGACTGTATCCTCAGCTCCAACACAGCCTGGGCAGGTATGCATCTGGGAATGAAAGGGGTGCCCATG
Source organism: Tenrec ecaudatus (assembly GCF_050624435.1). Classification (NCBI taxonomy): domain Eukaryota; kingdom Metazoa; phylum Chordata; class Mammalia; order Afrosoricida; family Tenrecidae; genus Tenrec; species Tenrec ecaudatus. The sequence continues at coordinate 172,354,602 of NC_134533.1, read as the reverse complement.
GCCCAGCCCAAGGTCTCAGCCCAAGGCGCCTGGGTTAGCTCTGCCCATAGGGCCAAGGCAGCTCATCACCTGCCAGCCGATGCCTGATGTCCTCCTCAGATTGAAGGGACAGACAGTCGGGTGGAAGGACTGCTAGAAGTGTGAGGGCCCTTCCTGAGGGACTCAACCTGGCACTCTATCCCTTCAAGCAACACACTGCCAGTGGGGGGGGGGGTGCACATAGGCCCAGCATGACCACCCGACTCCCGGGCTGTTCCTTTGTGATAGGTTGCAGGACCAGGCTGTGTCCGCCCCCACACTCGGGGCCCCCAGGAAGAACCTGAGGTGGGGGCTGTGTCCCCTCCTCCACCCCAAACACTCTGGGCTGTGAGCATCAGGAAACGTGGAGGCAGAGGAGGGCGGCGGCATCCTCCTGTAGGAAGCCCTAAGATGTTTCATCTCGGTTCTAACACCCACGGATCTTTCAGACCACCTGTGTCTGCCTCAATTTTCCCAGACGCTCCCTAGCACCAACTGAAGGTCAAAGGTGCCCTCTCTGTGTGCTCAGGACCCCTATGCGGACACCCAGCATCCTTTCTGCCTTTTCACCTCCCTCCTGCAAGGTTGGCTGCCAAGTGGTGTGTACCACCCCAACTCCCTGGCTCTCCATTCCCCCTCTGGACCGCTCACAGGTTCTCTCCCCCTCGGAGGGCCTTCCTGCTGATCCTGGTGGGGCCTGAGTTGCTGTGCAGCCAGGCAAGGTGGAGCCCTGGAGATGAGCCTGGTGGTTACGCATTGAGCTGCTAACTACCAGCTGCTCTGCGGGAGAACGATGGGCCTTTCCCCTCCCCTAACCAGTGGCAGTCTCTAAACTCACAGGCAGTGGTGGGATTCAGACCGTCTACACTGGTTCGTCAGAACTGATACATATATATATATTGTTGTTGCTGCTGATTTCGGTAAAACGAGTTGTTAAAAATGGCACTTGTAATCAGGGTTCTCTCTAAGGCGGAACTCACAAATTTGCATTCCTTACTTGTGTGTGCGTGTTTAACTTTCTTTGTCCACCCCACTCCCACAGTTGTTTCATTGAGATACATAGTGCATATCACACACGTCCATAATTCAGTCATATTTTAAGAGATGTACATACCTCATCACAATCAGCCCAAGAGCATCTCCTTACTTTTGTTTCTTGAATGTTCTTCTGAGCAGCAGCATCATATTCTAAGCACCCACAGAAATGTTCCTTCTGTCCACAGGTGTAAAAAATTTGATGGAAGGATGCTTGTATGATTTATTCGTTTCATAAAACTCATGATACTTTTGATGGACTTCTGCATGTTCATTCCCTTGCGTGTGGTTCTTCAGTAAACCGGCCGAGAACATCAAAAGAAACAGTGCCAAATAACCAGCGGATGACAGGCTGGCCTTCGTTCCAGCTTGGTGTTATGCTGCAAATTCCCATGAGACGTCCTGAGTGAATTATAAAATTCCTCACAGTGTCCACAGAGCTGAAAACATTGTCAGAATGGCTGTCTGTTTAGCAGAAGCAAAAAGGGGTTTTGTGAGGATGAACATAATATGTCCAGTTAAGAGAAGGACCCTATTTCTAATATGTCAAACGTAATGACGACTGCCAAACTAACCTACCTAAAAAAGGGGGATTCTGCTCCTGCTGTACACGCTGGTGAAAGAAAACCACACAGCGGATGATGGTCGGATAAAAGCCGAAACTATTGCAAGTGTGGACGCCACCCAAGATATCTTAACAAACAGTTCAAGACCGTTTTTTTGGGTCTTTTTGGTCAGGTATCATTTAATTTTTTATGAATATTTAAAAACTCATAACATAATCTACCTTTGTTCACTTCTCTTATTGTCCTTAAGTATTAACTGTGTGAAATAGTAAACTACCTTTCAGTATATAATTTTTCTATTCTCAAAACGGTCACGAGGACCATGAACTGGTTTTTATTTGAATCGCACCACGGCTTCCGGGACCAGTTCAACCCTCTACTGTGGGGTTGCTATGCGTCAGCATTCATTCAGTGGCAATGAGTTTGGTTGGTGCTCTAGGCTGGTCTTGTTTGGAGTGGTGAGCAAGGACAAAGCTGGGGGGGGGGTTGGGCGCAACATGAAGGGCCTCATCACATCGGAGCCACCAGGGGGCAGACTGCACCTGCTGGACCATGGGCGGGTGTGGGGGTTGCCTTTACTCTTGGGCGTGAATGTCTGTAGGTGGGCAGGATGCTGGGCAGCAGCCAGACCTGGGTACCCGTGGAGAGCACACCCCTGGGGGCGGGGTCAGTGGGGAAGGCTAGGGAGCGCCCAGGATCAGGGAGCAGGAGCATTTGACTGGAAGCATCTCTGTGTGGTGGGGGAGAGGGGTCTTAGCAAAGAGGACCAGAGTCTGGAGAGTGGGTGTTGAAGACAGAAGGCTATGTTACTGGAAGCCCTAGGAAAGGTGTCTCCAGGCAATCATATAGGGAAGGCAGGGTGTTTGGGGCTATAGTAACACCCCCCCCCCCCAGCTTTCCTACTAGCCACGTGATCAGCCTGCTCACAGAGGGGAGGAGCTGAAGTCTGCTCATGCCCTCTGGGATCTCTCTTCCTCCTTATTTCAGGGATGCTGGCCCCAGACCAGGCCAGTCAGTGCAGCCCTCCAGTGGGTCATGGGTCAGGTATACAAGCTCTAAGATCCAACCCTCTTGCTTAAGCTGCTTTGAGGTTTTCACTTCAACTGACAGGTGGGATTTCTTCAACGGTGCCTGCTCCCCATTCAAGAAGTTACGCACAAGTCAATACCCAAGCTCAACCTGGCCTTCAGAACCCTGACTTTTTCCTTTATCATTAAGCCTTACTGCTCCTTTGGTTGTAGTCTTCTCTGGGGGCACTATGGGTGGAAAAATCCCCTCATTTAGGAAAAGGGGCTCTGGTAGATTTCGTTAGCATCTTTTCCACTCCAGAGACCCTGGACGGCTGGGGAGATTGAATCAGCTGTCTTGCCACGACCCTGTGATTCTTAGATCTCCTCCAGCAGGTGGCGAGCCCCTGGTAGGTGCTTTCCTTATTGCATCTGACCCAAGCCTCGCACGCTGAAGGCATTTGATACCTACTTGGAGAATGCATAAAAGGCTCTCTCTGGGCACGTCTTGGCCTGCCTGTACTGAGCAGGCCTCTTCGGGGCCGATTTCATGCACTAGGCCTGGTTCCCAGTAGCATGGCTGCTGCCTGGAGGAGCCTCACCCAGGCCTCCCAGTGACCTCAAGAGGGGGACTTGTGGGTTGGCTCAGGCTTGTATCTACTGACCACTAGAATTCTCTGCTCAGAACCCACTTCTACCCACCCCACCGGAAGTCCTGCCATGCTCAGGCCCAGCTCTTGATACAAGAAACAGAAAAGACTGAGGCAGAGAGAGTCTGAGTAACACACACACACACACTTAAGAGGCCCACAAGATGGGAGTAGGCCAACCTAGAAGCAGGGTCGGGAGGGCAGAGATTGAAAGACAATTGGTGGACGGGAGGAGCAGGGTAGACTGGGTAGACCCAGAGATAACCTCAGGTGGCCCTGAACCCTCCATCTAGAGGGTTCAAATGTAGAGGCTTTGCTCATACTTCAAGCCCAGTGAGTAGCTAACATGCATCCATTCTCTTCCCAAAAAATATATCTGAACTCTATCTACCCCTCTGGATTCCCACAGCTACCACTAGCTCCCTTCTGGATGAACTTGAGATCTCTGTGGGTTCCCCTCTTGAGGACTGCCCCTGACCCAACTTCTTAGTCATGGCTAACTTATTAAGCACATATCTGATTATGCCATTGCGGTCCCCAGAAAAAAGCCCTGCTGCCTATCCTGGGTGTCTAAGACTTTGATCTGGCAAGGGTTCCAAGGGAGGGAGGGAAAAAAATGAGAAGCTGATACCAAGGGCTCAAGTAGAAAGGAAATGTTTTGAAAATGATGATGGCAACAAATAAATGTACCAATGTGCTTGACATGATGCATGGATGGATGGATTGTGATGAGTTGTACGACCCCCCCCCCAATAAAATGATTAAAAAAACAGAACAGCTCCATATGATTTCTAAAGCTGTAAGTAAATATTTTGGAAGCTGGAGAAAACAAAGAAACAAAAATCTTAGAGGTCAGAGAGTTTATGTCAATGGGAGGAATAACTCAGAAAAGTAGGACAAGAATGGCTTTATAACTCAAACATTGTCATCAAAGTCACTGAATTATACATGTAGAAATTATTGGGTTGGTATATGTGGTGCCATATATATTCTCAACAACAACAACAAAAAATAAATTATTAAAAAGAAAGAAAAAGTCTTTGATCCGGGTCCTTCCCATCACCAGAGCCCTAAACTACGGCCAACAGGTGGGCTTTCAGAGCAGGTTCTCCCTGGCCTCTCAGCCTGCACACCGCTCCTCCCTCTCCTCCCAGATCACCAGCGTGCCCTGCCCAGCGCTCCTTCCGCAGTCAGCCTCCCTCTGTGCTCCCCAACCTCCTGCACCCTTTGAACCCAACTTCCCCTCCCAGATTGGGTTCCTCTTTGTGGGAGACGCCAAGGCAGCCTGCCCTTACCAATCCCACCATCTCCCTGCCTGCTCCTGCCCATAACCCCTTGTTTCTGGTTCACCAGCCCCCTTCCCAGTCCTTGTCATCTCAGTCTCTGTCCCTCATTCTCTCTGAGGGGTTCCTGGTCCTTTCTAGGTCTCCCATTTGTCTTTAAAGGGAAAAAAAAATCTAGCATTTCAATTAAAAGATGATCATCAAATAACAGGAAGTTAAAGATAAACACTAGGGATGAGGCCACTCAAACTTAGGAGTTTGGGGAACGTGGCTGTAAATGCTTGAGTTTCCCCGACCCTGTCTGGGTCCTCCTCTGGAGTTTGATGTGCTTGGCCCTCCAGAGGCTGCCAGCCGGGACTCTTCTTTGGTGGACTGCCCTCAGGCCCCTGGGGCCACTTGACCCCCATTCCCAGAGACCCCCGGAGGCTTCACACCCCAGGGCCAGCCCTTCTCACTAGTAGTTGTCATGAGCTAGTTTCTGACAGCCTAGCCCCCTTCCATGGCCGCAGACAACTCTGACATCACAGAGCCTAACACAGAGTAGGCATTCAGTACGTGCTTGTGTAGTAAATAAACACTCAAATGTACCTATCAGATCTTTTGTAATTTCTGGAATTTTTGTCACATAAGATAAAAAAATCATCTTTCCGTATTTGTTTGGCATGGTTTGTTCATTTAACCTGTATTCTTCTATCACCTTGAATAGGTTTTAAGGAGGGATCTTACTTGCCCAGTGTTGTTCTTACGTAACTACCATCAGGGGGTGGTTTTGGCCATCAGAAATGTTTTCTTAGTTTAGAAGGCTAAAAATCCAGATTCCGGGTGCCAGCCACAGGGGAAGCCTGTCTGTTTCTCTTCGCCCTGGGTCTAGAAGTTTCTTGGTGGAGGAACCCAGGTCCAAGGGACATGCTCCACACTGGGCTCTTCTTTCTGGGTGGTAGTGGTGCCCTGTGCTTACTTCGCTGTCTTGTAGGATAAAAGCTGTTGCAGGTCACACTCCTGGGAAACTCCTCTCCCATCGGATCAGGGTTGTGATAGGACTGAGGTTGGTGTCTCCCACCCTTAATCCTCTTCCAACTGGCTTTTCACATCAGATCACATTATGGAGGCCATTACATAACTGCCAGATTACATCACAACTAACAGACTAAACACTGGGGATCCTGGTCCTCCAGACATGCGGACAGTTTGGGATGGGGAGATCCCACAATTCAATGCTCGTGGTTCATCAAATCTCCAAATAGCAATTCTTGAATCTTTCTGTAAAATTAAGATGCAATCTCATCTAAGATGAGTTCAGTGAGGTATTATGCAATGGCTTATAATGGCAGTTTTAATGATTATATCACCACGTGGGAAAAACTTCCTCATCTTATAATTTTAAGCACTTTTTTTATAGCTCCATAACAATTATATCAGCATTGAGGCAAAGACAGGAAGAGCTGGACGGCAGAGATCGACTTAAGGAGGGCAGTGAAACTGTGGATGAACTTCATTCTTCAATCACTATATATGTAACAACGAGCTGAGATTTTAAATGAACTGGAACCGAAGAGGCCTAACGGCTTAAAAGAGAACCAGCTGCTTTCTCCTTGAGCCAGACAAAACCTTGGTGAGAGAGGTTTGTGGCTGGTGTGTGGTTGTTTGAGTGAGCTCAGGAAGCCTAGAAAACTGGCGATTAACAGGTAAGGGGATGACTGTCACTAGAGGGCCCTGGAGAGCCAGGGCTGCAGGAGAGCCCAAACAGGAGACAGCTAAAGTATAAAAATTCTTTCCTTTGGCCCTGTGGTCCTAAGCTAGAACAGCCCCCACCCCCCCCAAAGAGACCCAGCTCACAAGGCTGCAAATCAGTAAGCCCAAGGGCTCCTGTCCGCTTGGCTTGGCTGAAGGACCACGGGGATGCTGTGTCAGCAGGCTGCAGGGATGCGGATCTCCATGGTTACAAACCAATCACTGTAGGAGGCACAGTATCCCCAAGGCACCCCCATACAGCTGTCCCTCCGTGGTGATCCATCTTCCGTGCCTTAGGATTCAGCGGTGGTTTTCTATCGAAGTCAGAGAGTGTTTGATGTCTCCAGGCCCTGGGCCACCTACCAGGCATACTCTCATGTGAAGCACATTCACATTCCATAGCATTCGGTACAGCAAAGTCCTGGGTGGACGGTGTGTCGGAGCCCTCGTGGGGTCTGCACCTGGGAAGGCTGGCCTGGAGTCCCAGAGAGCCTGAGCTGCTTAAGCTGACCACATGAACACTTCACTTGGAACAAGCTGCCCGTTAGGTCGACCGGACACCAACTTCACACATATGTATCCCAAGGGCAGTTGACACCAAGCCCTGCCGGACTTACAGAGTCAGTCCCGGGGGGGCCTGGATTCGGGTGCAAAGAGCTCACCTCTCGCCTAACTACCTTTTCACAGCAGCTCCTGGGAAGTGGCTTCTTCCACATCAGGACCCTCTCTGGGCTCCACCAGCTGCGCAGGGCAGCCAGGCCTATGGGCACTTCTGCGAGCGTACTTTCAGACTTTGGAAAGGGAGGCGGGTTTCCCCGGAGAGCGCGCACGACTGGCTGCATTCAGCTCCCAGCTCCACGATGTGGAGGGGACTAGGTCTCTAACTCTGGCCTCCTGGAAGTCACCGGGCAGGTGGAAGAGCCTGCAGGCCCGCAGTGCGCGCGCAGCCCGGCGGGGGCGAAGCGCCAAGCTCGGGGCCCCAGTCCGCCCACTGACCCCACCCACCCTGCGTCACGCCCGCCGGCCCGCCCCGGCCTCCGGATTGCTGGGGAGTGCGCGCGAGGGCTCCCGCCCCGCCCACGGGACCGCCCCCCTGCGGCACGGCCCCGTCCCCGGGCGGCCGGGGCTGCGCGTGTGGCCTCCAAGTTGGAACCACAGGGCGCGGGCGCGTCAGGCTCCAGCCAGCCCACCTCCGGCTTTCCCCGCTCGCCCGGGCCCTGGCGCGCTCTCTGGCCTGCGGGGCCCGCTGCTCCTCGCAAGTGCAGTCCGCGGCGGGTTCCACCGACCCCTCAGGCCCTGTCGGGTCCCCTCTCTGCCGACCCCCCGACTCCCTAAGTGCAGAGCTCGGGGAAATAGATGTCCAGGACTCAAGACGCCCCTTCCACGCGCCGTCGACACCCCCGCGTGCCTGGCTTGCCAGGAGTTTGGTCCTCGCGGACCGGCCGCCCGACACGCGGACTCTCGGGCTGGAGGCGGACACAGGTCCGCTGGCCCCGCTCTCCAGGTGCCTACGGTCGCGTCCGCAGATGCCCCTGGGTGTGCAGACCCAGCCCTTAACCCCGCGAGCCCCGGGGCGCCCCAGCCTGCAGGCTTCCTGGGACTCTGGCAGCCTCGCCAGGCGCCTCCCTCCCCGCCCCGCGCGGCCCCTCTGCAGGCAGCCGGGGCGTAAACCCACTTCTCAGCCCCCCACCGCCCACCACCTCCGCAGCCCGCGGCCGGCGCCGCCAGCGCCGCAGCCCACGCACCTATCCGGCACCGCCTCCGCTCGGCCCCCTCCTCACGCCCGCAGCCCCGCCGGCAGCCCCCGGCCCCGGGCACTCTCCGCATGCACACCGCCGGCCCCGGCTGAGCCCCGCCACGTCCCTCTCCGCACCCGCCCGTCACAGACCCCTGCCCGCGTCCCTTACAGCCCCGCACCGTTTGCCGAGGTGCCCCGGCAGCCCCCTCCCCTCGCTGGCCCCCCACGTCCCCCACCAGAACTCCTCTGACGTCCCTTGCAACCCAAGCCCCTCGCCCCCCTCATCTGCCTCGGAGCCCCACACCCGGGCGCCGGGCCGCCCCCGCCGGGGCCCCTCTCCTCGCCCCGCACCCCTCCCCGCGGGGCGGGCGGCGGCGGCGGCGGCGGCGGCGGCAGAGGCCGGTCCCCGGGCCGGGACACACCCACCCGCCCGCCCTCCTCCTTCCCTCCCTCGCTCCCGCCCTCGCTCCCCTCGGCTCCTTCTCCCTCGGCCGCCCGCTCCCGCTTCCCGCGGCGCCCGGCCTCCCGCTCCGCCTCTGGGTGCGCGGCTCTCCCGGGCGCGGCTCCGGGGTTCATGGTGACGAGGCGGCGGCCACTCCAGCCCAGCGGCGGCGGCGGCGGCGGCGCGGGCCCGGGCTGCCTCTCTCGGAGCTCGGGGCCCGGCGGCGGGCGCGCCCAGGCGGCAGCGGCGGCGGCGGCGGCGAGCGCCCCCCCGGGCCCGCGGCCCCGCGCGCCCCCCGCGCGTCTGGCTGGCGGGGGGCCGGGCCCGCGGGCGGCCGCCGCGTCACGCACCCATGGACTGCCCGGCCATTATCACCCAGGTGACCAACCCCAAGGAGGACGAGGGTCGCGCGCCCGGCGCCTCGGAGAAAGGTAGGAGGGGCGCGGGCGAGGCGGGTGGTGGGAGCCGGGGTTCTGCTCGCCCCACGCCGGCGGAGTTGGCGGCCGGGCCCAGGGCAGGGGGCTGCACCCGGCGGAGAGGGTGCCGGGCCCAGGGAGTGTGTGCGCGCAGGACGGGAAGGGTGCGGGGCCCCTGCCGGAGAGGCTGCGAGTGTGAGTGTGCCGCCTGGAAGAGTGTGAGAGGGGGCGTGCGTGCGCCAGCCCAGGGTGTGAGGGCGGGCGTGTGAGCACCTCACCGCGAGGCAGGCAGTGCGTGCGCGCGCCTGCCCACAGAGAAGTTGTGAATGTGGGTTCGTGCCTGCCTGGCCGCTTGTGTGTGTGCGCACGGACAAAGCGGTTATAAGCGGAAGCACCTAACAGATTGTGAGCCTGATGAATGCCTGCGAGTTTGTGTGTGGGTGTGCAGTCACGCCGGGTATGCATGTGTGTATGTATGAACAGAGAGGTTGTGTGTGTGTGTGCGTGTTGTCCAGAGTGTATGTATTTACGTGTGTGGTTCTGTGTCTGCATCACTCAGCTGGCAGAGTGAGGGTGTCCTGTAGATCGGCTGGGAGGATATGTGTGTATTTCCACACAAGAAAGTCATCTGTGGGTCTGTGGATATGACCAAGAAGCTGTGTGTGCAGATGTGTGTGCCTGCCATGTGTTTTGTGTGCACAAGACAGTGAAGCTGCGTGCCTGGGTGCAGCAAAAAGTGGTGTGTGTGTGTGTGTGTGTGTGTGTGTGTGTGTGTGTGTGTGTGTGCGTGTGCGCTGTAGTGGGGCCGGGCTGAGCCACTCCTGATCCGCCCTTCCTGGCTGTTGGCCGTCTTGGTGTCCCCAGCCTGCTGTGATGACCCACTCCAACTTGGGGCATTCTGGAAAGTGCTGGCAGCACCCCCTTCCAGAGACCTGGGCAGGGCCTGAGCCTGCACTGTACTGCAAACCCCTGGTATTATTGGTGTACATTTGGGCCCTTATTCCGGTTCCTTCTTGTCTCAGCCCCTTTCTGAGACCTGATGTATTCCACCCCTCCCCACTGTGCCCTGCGCAGCGTCCATCTAGTGGCCTCTGACTTGGAATGTTTAAAGGGCCTAGAATGCTGACTCCTTTCATTCTGGCCCCTTGCTGCTCCTGGCGCCTTGCAAACACCTGGACTGAGGTCAGGTGTGGCCCACCCGCCAGGTCAACTTTGGGAAGGAGTCTGCTGTCTCCCACGTAATACCACTTGGCTGTGCCAGTGGGTGAGGTATGCAGCCATATCTGGAAGCAGCCCGGAGGGGGTTGGGGTTGGGGGTGGGGAAGGCACTCTGCTACCTCTCTCTGAGCATGGGCTTAGGGTAAACCCACGGGAGCAATGCATAGAACCACCAGAGGTGCCAGGGCGTTGGGGATTTGTGCTCTTTGGTGGCAGTACATCTCATATGTATTCGCAGACTTGTTCCTTTTATGTAAAGCGGGAACTCAAACTCAACCAAGCTTTTTGGTGTATCTTCAAACAGGCTAACATAAAATCGGCAAGACAGTGTCCCCAGTGACGCTGCACAACTCCCAGGGGCCCCGTAGCCAGGCCTGAGGTGATCTGGGTCTCTGGCCCTTCCGCTTGGTGCTGTGGCCTCTCTGCTGTCAGGGCCCTGCTGCTCGGTCTCGGCTGGGCATGTGCCCTGGGGGAGCATTCCGTAGGAGGCTTGAGTGTGTTGGATGCCTGTGCTCCTCCCCGGCTCTGGAGCCAGTGTTCCCCGGGATGCTTTCCCAGAGAATCCACAGCCTCTTGTTATGAGAGGTGGGGCGGAAAGCAGGGAAATATTTGTCAGAGCTTCAGCCCCCCTGCCTTTCCTGCCCCAGTCCAGCAGCGTGAGCCTCGCCTGTTTACCCTTGTCCGAAGCTGCTAAGATTCCTAATGCAGGGCCCATCTATCAAAACTGTGTGCCGCTACTCAAGGGTGGTTCTTGGGTGGTTGAAGGGGCTGACCTGGCTTTCCCTGCCCATCACGTCACGACCTGTAACAGCCCGTGGGTTTTCTTTTCCCCGCGTCAGGTTGGCTGTGTGTTCACTGCCGGAGGGAACGCTTCACCTACTGCTCTGGGGTGGGGAGTCTGGCGAGTATGTCCTGCCTACTGGAGCATTAAAATCCTATTTAGTTTTTTGCACTTAAAAAAAAAAGAAAGAAAGAAAGAAAGGAATTTTGGTGACGTACAGTGCCGCCAGAAACTCTAGAGCAGTGGTTCTCAACCTTTCTAATGCCAGGACTCTTTAATACAGTTCCTCATGTTGTGGTGATCCTGTATGGGGACGTTTCTGCATGTGGGCGGACCCGCCTGGAGATGGATAGAGGAGCGGTGTCTTGGTTCCTAAGACCATCGGGAATATGGTTTTAGGGGACCCCTGTGAAAGGGTCGTTCAACCCCCAAAGGGGTCTCGATTCACAGGTTGAGAACCCCTGCTCTAGAGGCAAACTTTGAAGCAATGTTTCCAGGCCCAGAAGCCACTCAGCAAGTTCAGCAGTGTTTCTCGATCGAGCATGTTGGCTTCTGGAGATGCATAGGCCCCCTCGCATGGTTTAAGCCTCGAGGACTGCATCGTCATTTTGTATTTCCACTCTTGGATGTCTTCAGGTGGCTTGTTTTGGTTTTAAACGTTGGCTTTCATCCATCCTTTATTGGTTTCAGAAGTTCGCTTTCACCATTTATGCTGAAAAATAGGGATGGTGGTTGGGTCTTTGGTTTGCTGTGAGCATTCAGAGGAGATGATATACCGGAAGCACTGGGCTGCTTGCTCAGTGTGTCACTGTGCTATATATACATCTTCTGTTTGGTATAGAATGTGCGAAGGAAGTGCTGAGAACGGGCTGTGATCATTGGCATGAGTTGGATTCCTTCTTGCCCCATTGCCACATGGGGTGCACCATTCAGGAATGACTGTCACCCGGTCTGTCTCAAAATACCACACTCACTGTCATGGAGTCAATTCCGACCCGTAGCGACTCTGTAGGACAAGGTAGACTTACCCCTGTGAGTTTCCGAGACTGTAACTCTGCGGCAGTGGACAGCCTCGTCTTTGTCCCACAGAGCTGATGGTTTCGAACTGATGGATGACCTTGTGGGAAATAGTCCAACTCATAACCATTACACCACCCGGTCTGTAGAGCAGGTTTATTTCTCAGAGCTGTGTTTGGTTTGATTGATAGCATAAAGATGCAGAGACCGGTTTCCCTAGGAGTTTAGCTTGGCCTACTTTCCTGTTGGACATTGGCAAGTCAATACCAAAAAGTCAAATGACCCCATAGAAAATCTGATAAGAGGCACAAACAACTGAAATGGCCAATAAAATATGAAATGGTGTTCCATGTCATATGAAACACTTCCGTGATTAGCTTGGTTAAAAACATTTAAGTGCCTTCTAATATTCAAAGTAGGTATAGGTATTGGAAAATACTTTTGTGAGAACATGAAATGGATGGATTTCTTGGGGAGTAACATAGCCCTGAATCAGTCAGGGATGCATTTGGCGGCAAATAACAGAATGCCTGAGTGTGGCTTAAACTAACAGGCATGTATTCCTCTTGCACCACAAGCAATTTGGAGATAGGCTGCTGCTGGCTTTGGCTCAGTAACTCACTGGTATAGGGCCAACACCACTATGATTCACCTTAGCTATCCCTCATGCCACAGCATGGCTGCCACCTCTCCAAATACCATACCACGCTGAGCGCAGAAGAAAAGGGACAGTGCCCGTCATGGCTGTCCCTTTTACCTCGAAAGCAGAAACGTTCTAGAAACCCTCTGAATTCACTCAAGCAAATATTTGCTGGTGTTTAGTTGGGTAAAACTAGGTCACAAGGCTACCTCTAGCTGCAAGTAAATCTCAGAAACGGAGTTTTTTTCCAGTCCCTGTAGTGGGAGGTGGGATGGGAGGGCAAATGGATGGGAAGAGGTGTCGGTTCAGCCAATCAACAGTGTTGACGACACCGCCAAAGCCCAGGATCTCCTTGGGGGTTTCTGGCTTTGAGAAATATTCTCATTTGTGCCTATAGAAGAATGGACAAGGATTTTTACCGATGGTTACATTGCTTGCAATAGCAAACATTAGAAACATCCTTTGTGTCAATGAATAGTGGATTTGAACAGATGTGAACCTAGATTTCAGATCATTTTTAGTTAAACTTTTGAGTAAGTAATGCTATATTTTCATCCATTCCATTAGATAATTCTTCTCAGTTGAAAAGAATGAGTTGTATTAGATCTGAACACACTGCGATGGACATTTTCAAGACAGTATAAAGAAAATAAAGCAAATGTATCGAACAGGACAAACAGTATAAACCTGTTTGTTTCTGTTTGTTTTTTTTAAAAAACCACACACACATTCATAACTGGGCTGATGTCTAGACATGCACACAAACAGCCCGCAGGGAAATCCTTCAGAGCAGCAGTGACTCTTTCTGGGGGGAGGGGACAGGGTGTGTAAAGTGAAAGGGCACTTCTTTGGCCTTTTTGTTTAAATATATTTGTGCTCTACATAGGAACTTTTAGAATCAAGAGAGAAAGGAAATTTCCTTGTTTGGAGAGAAAGAAATAATTTAAGGGAACCGACCATTAAAAAGAAGAAGAAAAAATAATTCTCGCTGAAAAGTTGTAATCCTTAGCAAGAGATAGCAACTATAGTTAAACAGTTGTTTGTAAGCTAAGCCCGTGCCCCTTGACGAGCCGTCTGCAGGCAAGTTTGTTTGGGCAGGTATTTGGGCCCACAAGGCTAGGTATGTTTCCTCCAACTGTTTGCAACACTGAAGTTTACCTCCGGGACTTTCAGCCTTTGGGCTGCTAACATTATAGCAGGAGTCTCTTGGAAACAATTATTTCAGATGACAGAGGTGAACAGATTCAAACTAGATGCCAGTTAGCTTTCTTAAGGAAACCTTTTAAAGGGTGGTTTTGCCCTCACATGGAGTTGTAAGAAAGCGAGATCCACTATATCTTTGACTCATTCCTTCACCCCACCCCCCTCCACCCAATGGTAACATCTTGCAAAACTATAATACAATATCACAACCAGGATTATGAGCATTTGGTAGGAGCCCTGGTGGCGTAGTGGCTATGCGTTGGGCTGTGACCCCTAAGGCCAACAGTTCAAAACCACTAGCCTCCCCTTGGGAGAAAGATGAGACTTTGTCGGCCCCCTAGAGTTACAGTCTCAGAAACCCACAGGAGCAGTTCTCCCCTGCCCTAAGGGTCTGCTATGAGTTGGAATTGACTCTGTGACAGTGAGTTTGCTTTGGTTTTTGAAGTTCCAGTGACAGGGATACAGAAAGATTCCTGAAGATGCCCTTTCGCTGCTGCACCCCCATATCTTTTAGCGCCTGCCGTGCCTTTCCTCACCACCCCCAAACCCCTCCTTGAACTCCGAGAAACCTTTCGTAGGTCCTCCAGCATCTCGTCACTTCAGGGAAAAGGTCAGGATGTGGGCTTTTGGAATTGGCATCGTGCTCTGGCAATTCACCCAGGTGGTTGTGTACACAGTCACAGTATGCCGCGACACGAATGGGCCACCGCTTGTTTCACCCCTGCCCCTTCACGGGACATCCCGGTGGTTTCTTCAGTGTTGGCTGTGACGACGTTGCTGCAGATGTCCACGTACATGTACTGTGTGAACATCTGTGTCACCCTGCGTCACATCTGTATTTCTCAGGGTCACTGACACGTAGCAGTTGCACATTTACTTTTGAAAGGAGCTGTCGTGTTTTCCTGAGGAGCTGAGCCATGGTGCCTTCCCACCCCTTTCTCTGCACTGTCGCCAGCGTGTATCTCGTCAGACATTCTGATAGATGTGTAGAGGGACTGCTGTTGTCAAGACCTTGGTTTACTTGGGTCCATAATCGAGGGCTAAGCTTTCGTTTGCGTTTTCCTAATCGCTAAGGATGGTGAGCACCTTCCTTCTGTTTCTTTTCCTCCTTTGAAACTTGTGGATGCAATGTCTCTTTGCGTCTTCTGCCCATGTTCTAACAGGATTCCGTGAGTTTGTCCACTGTTGAGTTTTGAGAATTCTTTACATAGTGTAGGTATTAGTTCTTTGTCAGGTACATAATTTGTAGTTATTTCCCCCACTCTCTGGCTTGCCATTTGTCTTCTTCACAAGGTCTTAGGGAAAAAATTAAATTAAATATTCGGTTTAATTCTCCCTCTTACCTGTCAGTTGCTGTACTGTGGTGGCTTGCATATTCCAACGATGTGGGAGACTGTGTATTTGTTTTGTCAAATACCTGTGGGGTCACCCATGTAGGACAGGTACAGAGATCCCTGACAGTCCATCTAACAGAGCAGGGGGATACTGTCTGGTTTACAGCCAGTAGAGGTGTGCATTGGGCTGTAGCCTTTCACCATACTTGTTCTATCTCTGTGCTGAGCAGATCATCTGAAGAGCTGAGCTGTGAGACCAGAATGTGGCATCTGATTGGAGGAAGACTCCACTTTGCTTGCTAAATGAAGAGAAGACTCGAAGCCATTATGGATGGAAAGCCACAACTGCAACCTTCAGTGTAGATGACGCCGCAACAGGAAGAAAACAAATCCTCACAACTGGACCAATAGGCCGCATGATGATAAATGGAGGAAGGATGGATGGTGTCAGGACTTTAGATCACTTGGATCCGCAATCGACTTCTAAGGAAGCAACACTTTCTTCCCACCTGGCTCATAAGAGAATGAAGAAAAAAATGAAGATGTAAGGGAGCAATTAGTCCAAGGAACTAGCGGCCCACCTGAACCACAGACTCCTCTAACTTGAGAGGAGAAGAACTAGATGGTCCTGGCTACCACGACTGGCCAGTACTGACCAAGACCACAGTGGAAAGTCTTGGTCACGTGGGGTAAAAAGGTAGAACAGCACTCAAAACTAGCAACAACATCAACCAAAAGCAGACACTAAGTCTACTTGCTGGTCTGAAAGACCCTAAAGCAGCGGTTCTCAACCTGTGGGTCATGACCGCTTTGGGGGTCGAACAACCCTTTCACAGGGGTTGCCTGATTCATAACAGTAGCAAAATGACAGTGATGAAATAGCAAAGAAAATGATTTTATGGTTGGGGGTCACCACAACATGAGGAACTGTATGAAAGGGCCACAGCCTTAGGAAGGTAGAGCACCACTTCCCTAAAGGAACCCCCAAGGCTATTACCTTTAGACAACCTTCTAACTTGAACTCAAGGTACTCCCATAGGCTACCTTTCAGCTGAGTCATAGACGGGCCTGTCAAACAAACAGTAACACACTTCAAGAAACTGCCCCGGAGAAAACCAACTATGCCAGACCAAAGAGCAGCATCTGCCCCCACTAAAGATGAGAAGACACGGGGGCACAGGAAACCTGGACATGCAAAAGCGGGCACCTGACCTGCCTCCAGGCCACCTTGGGGCGTGTTCAAACTGCCAACCAGCAGTCAAGTGTCTATACCATTTGCATCATCCAAGGCTCCCTCAAATTTGGGGTACATGAGGCAAAAAGGAAGCTCGAGGAATTCACCGCCCCGTCATACCTCAGGGACCGATGTCCTTAGCCAGGCCACCTTCTTCTCCCCACCTTTCAGGTTGTCATCAGTTTGTCGGGCATGTGTGTGTGTGCGTGGTGGTTGTTGGGCATCATCGCATCAGTTTGGACTCAGAATGGAACACCACCCAGGAGACAAAACCTCACCATCCTCACTTGTAGGAGCAGTCTGATTTCCTTCTTCCAAGACCAAATTGTTTGTTGTTCTGCCAGTCTACAGTGCAGTACATATTTTTTCGTCAGCACCATGATTTAAATGCATCACTTCTCCTATGTACCTTGAGTGCTCGGGGTTTACTGTTGTGCTCAGTGGGAGAAAGAGGGACAGGTGCATCTGCTTCATCCTCCTCAAAGCAAACATCTCCTGCTTCACTCTGTGAAGAACTTTTCTTTGTGACTTGAGTGAAAATTGACAGTGCAAATCTGTTTTCCATCCAGCAGCTCATGCACATTTTGTTTGGTAGCATTGATTGCAGTTCCCACGATGTCACCACTTTCCCACTTCCTCCCTGGGCTGCCTTTTCCCTTTCCCTCCTGAATTTTGGCCCTGAGCCAGTGTTGCCCCTTTATCCTTAGATGGTTGATATTCTGGGGAGTATGGACCTCCCTAGTGTACTTGCTGACCTTATAGGCCTATCTATCATTTGACAGAAGAACCCTGGTGGAACCTCTCAGGTCAATGCTGGACTGCTAACTGCAAGTTTGACAAGTTCATGCCCACAGACTACTCCATGGGAGAAAGATGAGGCTATCTGCTTCCATGAAGATTTGTACCTACAGAGACCCTATATAGATTCTCCATGAGTCAGACTTGACGATGACAGTGGGTTTTGTTTTTGGTTTATCATTTGACTGAAAGTTGAGCCACAGTGGTGGCTTCAAGGATTCAAGGGTGACTAAGGGCCCCCAGAGCCCTGGTGGCATAATGGCGGCATCTTGGGCTGTGGTCCACAAGGTCAGCAGTTTGAAACCACTGGCCGTTCCTCAGGAGAAAGATGCAGCTTTCTACTCCTTTAAAGAGTCACAATCTCAGAAACTCATAGGGGCAGCTCTACCCTCCCCTACAGAGTTCCTATGAGTCACGATTTACTCAGTGGCAGTGAATGAGTGAGTGAAGGGCCACTTCTAGTCTTGGTCTACCAATCTCTTTCAGACCCGCAATCTTCTTATTATTATCATCAATTTGAGTTTTGTTCCATGTAATTTCTCTCACTCTATTCAGGATTTCTGATTGTAATCTCTGTCAGGTTAGTCAGCCATGATAGCTGGGCACCATCTATTTCTTCGGGTCTCTGGATCATAGAGACTGGAGTTCCCATGGTTTATTAGTCCTCTGGACTCATTATTTCCATGTGTCCTTGATTTTCTTCACTATCCTTTGCTCCAGACAAAGAGATCCCAGTAGATGAAGCTTAGATGGCTGCTCACAAGCTTTTAAGACCCCAGTTCCTACTCACCAAAGTGCATTGACTTTATAGACTGTGTTATGCCAGCTGACACTGGTGTGATCCGGAGTTCCCGAACCCACGACCTATTCCCTCAAGGGGTTAGGTTCTGGCTAAGATGCTCCACAGCTTTGCCCCTGGCATGCTCTCCTCTATCTGTGGACATAATTCCAGCACATAGAAATGCGTAGGTGGAATTAGCCAACGAGGAATCTGTTATGCACCTCCCTTTGCATGTCTATGTCTGCATCCTCTCTAGGTAACTGTTAGGACCGTTACTGCACAGGTTAGGTCTATAGGAGTACTTACTTTGTTGCATTTGGCTCTTCTGCTCCTCCCAGTGTCTTCCTTTGCTTTGGTCATGCTGTGCTGCCCTCTCCATTATAGTGCCTTTCCCTTCACCCAAGTTAATATGTATCCATCTTCTCGTTAGTAATTTACCTTTCCTGCCCCTCCCACCGCTGGTAACCTTCACAGAACATTTCCGCAGGGAGGTCTTGGCTTGACTTTTCAACAGTAGTGGCCTCCTACAATCTTTGTCCTTTTCTCATTGGCTGGTTTCACTCCGCACGATGTCCTCCGGCTCATCCATGTGTTCAGGTGGCTCCAGGTTCCTTTCCTTTGTGGTGTTCCATTGGGTGTAGGGACCACAGGGTGCAATCCCCCACTTGGGTTGTTTCCATCCTTTTGCGTGTTGGTGGGTGTGCACTGATTAACCTTTAGAAGAATGGAATTGGAGGACTGTCATCTGAAAGGGTTTCTTTTAATGTCGTTGAAAGGACCAGCGTGAAAGTCAAACTGCATTGGTGCTTTTAGAATCTGGACTGCCACCCACATGAGACGTGAGAATGAGCTCAGGGTGAAATCAAACCTAGACCAGGAAGGTTTCCATGGAAAATGTTTAGCCCGTCTTCAAAGGATGTATTCATAAACTTGGATCTTAACACCAAACCTGCACGTTCCCGTTCCCGGGTATGCTCATGGGAATATATTTTGGATCTGTTATTCTAGTTGGTTGGCAGGTATAGTTAATGCCGTCTCTTCTTTTTCGGTGAATAAAGTTCCTCCTTCAGGAAATAGCAATGTCTTCTAGGTGGGAACACAAAAGGAGCTGCTTTCTTGCCTGAGCCCTCGTGGTCACCAGAGAGGGCTGACCGGACAGAGATAGGAAAAGCAGCTTCCAGGCCGGCTGTCTTGGGAACAGGCTGGAGCTCCAGAAACTTGGCCGTGCTGTCTGGGGAGAAGTTCCTTTGGGACTTGGCAGGGGTGTTCGGTTCCAGAAGGGACCACTCAACTTTGATTCTGGTTTCTTTTTGGGGGAGGGGCTGCCTGAGAGAGCCAGTGGGGTCACCTGGTCCTTTCAGGCAAGAATTGGCGGAGGTCAGGAGACACTCTGGTCATCCATCATGCCAAACTTACAGAGATTCAAATAAAGGTGGGACACACTTTATCCACCCCCACCCCCCTTCCACTTGCTTTAAAAAGCCGCCCTGGCAGCACAGTGTGTTAGGTGTTGGGTTGCTAACCAAAAGGTCAGCAGTTCAAAGCCACCAGCTGCTCTGTGGAACAGTGATGCAGCCGTCCACTTTGGGAAAGACTGACAGCCCAGAAACCCTTTGGAGCAGTTCCACTCCGTCTTGAGGGGGTCATGTTCACAGAACAGAGGCCAGCAGCATCTGCCCCTGTTGCCAGCAGCTATTCAGGTGTTACAGCTAAAAAAGTGGAGTGTAAGAATTCTCAGGTGTGAAGCACAGCAGGACTGGGTGCATGGGATCATAACTGATGCATGGGTTTGTAGGGGCTGTGGGGGTGGGGGATGAGGAGTAGACAATGAAGGTGGGAAGGGGAGTGTGGTAGTTACATAATTTTGTGTCGACTTGAAGTGTAGGGGTGGAATCTAGCGTGTCAATTAGGTCACAGATTTATGGTGCCTCCTTATGGGCACACTTCCTCATAAGGAGGGTCCTGGGAACCTCCCCCCACCCCTCTGCTTCACCTTCTTGTTGGCTGGTGAGCCACTTGGAGACCTACTGGAGACTTGTGGGAGCCCTAGAAATGCATCCACCACCACTGGATCCACAAGACTTTGCACCCACCAGCCTGTGGTCTTCCTGCATTTTGCATCATTGCTTGTGGCTGTGTGCGTCTGAAGAGGGATTTTTGGACTAGTATTGGACTTACAGACTTGAGTTGAACTGGGCTGGATGTTTTCTTGATAACCAATTACTCTTTGATATAAAGCTCTTTCTTATACATATA
This sequence comes from Tenrec ecaudatus, assembly GCF_050624435.1. Lineage (NCBI taxonomy): Eukaryota > Metazoa > Chordata > Mammalia > Afrosoricida > Tenrecidae > Tenrec > Tenrec ecaudatus. The sequence goes on along the minus strand of NC_134533.1, from coordinate 172,334,454 downwards.
TGAGTGTCCCTAGTCAATCCTGCTTAACACAGGGAAGGAGCACTAAAGTGAATGTGATCACACAATTCACTTTAAAGGTGATTTAATTGGGTGGGGGTAGAAAATGTTCTGAAGTTGATTGTGGTATTGATTGTACAGTTCCCCTTGACTTGACTGAATGAGTGAATTGTGTCATAAGTGGATTATGTACCAATAAATCTGGAAAAAACCACCCTCACTGGATAGAGGATTAGACAGTATAGGAAAAATTGTAAAACTGAAGATGCAGCAATAGAAATTAGCCAAAGTGAGAGAAAGAGAGAGAGAGAGAGAGAGAGAGAGAGAGAGAGAGAGAGAGAAAAACAACCCTGAAAAAACCCTCAACACTAAAAAAGAACCAAAAAGAGAATCTGAATAGAACATTAGTGACTTTTAGGGAAATATGCTGTGGTCTAAGACATGATAAATATTAGGGGCTTCAAAAGTTTGTGGAAAATTTCAGTGCAAAGATAATGGAACTTGCTCATGATGTTTTGAAACTTCTCATAATGTTATTACATGGTATAGAAATTGTACAGTTAAATCTTACATATTTCAACTTGGTAAATTTTACCTAAAAGAATACATTGGTAGAAGGGAAATAATGGCAGGATATTGTTTGTTGACTACCGGTGGTGGTGGTGATGGTGGGGGGGGGGTCGTTATTCTACTATTACTTTATGTATATGTGAAATCCATAGAAAGGGATAAAACTAACCCCTTTGCGTTGTCTTAAGTCTTTGATTATCAAAAGTAATTCCGTCAGTGTCTGAAGAACTGCTTTTCCTATATTCTGCTCATTCAACTCTTGTCTTTTGTTTCTTTTTTAAAAAAATAAAGCCACAAGTTAAAAGAAAGAAAGAAAGCATTCTCAGGTCATGTGAAAGATATCATATATACCTTAGAACTTACTTTTCAGATCTGGGATCCAGGCCTAACAATCACTTGGAGTCCAGGACTTGCCTGGTGCGAATGGTTAATGTGATGAGCTGCTGACCGAAGGGTGGCTGTTCAAGGCCACCTAGAGGCTCCTCAGTAGAAAGGCCTGGCAATGAGTGCTGAAAATTCAGGCCTTGAACATCCTCTGTAGCACGGACACACAGAGGATCCCTGGAGTCAGAATCAGCTTGGCCAAAGCCCAACTCTGTACCATAGAGCCTAGTCCGACTCCTCGTGACCCTACAGCACAGAACTGAACTGCACCCCGCCCCCCACCCCCCGTGATTTTCCGTGCCTATAGATCTTCACGGGAGCCAACAGCCTCATCTTTCTTATTTAGACCGGCTGGTGGGTTCAAACTGCTGACCTTCTGGATAGGAGCCCAATAAGTAACCCACTATACCATCAACCTCAGGCTAATCTTTCCTTTTAAAACAAAACCAAAAATCAAATGACTTTGCTTACATTCTTCTTTCTTTTCCCTATAGTCCCCATGATATATCTTCCCCTAGGTTTTGTCTCTGTTGTCATTTTATTTTATATAGGGATGCATATGCACTGCTGTAGGTTAAATTAACTCCAGCAAATGTTTGCCAGCGTGGCTCGGAATAACAACACACAATGGAGCAGAGGCTTTCGGAACTGCTCAGGGTGTCGGCTGGGATGTGGATGTTTTTCCACTTGAGAGCAGACGGAGAACACTGGTGGTATAGTTCTCCGCAGGCGCGGCCTCGCCAGCAGTGGTCTTACGGATGCCGAGCACTGTGTAATGGCCTCGGTAATCATTCGTTTTGATTCCGAGGGAGTAGCTGCCTCAAGTTAAAAACTGAAAGGTTTCTTTGTCATCAGAATTTATAGGAAGGCCGTTTGCCAAAACAGCTTTAAGATCCCAATACTCAAAGCACCTAAAAAAAACGGGAGAGAAGTAGCTTACCACTTAATGACTGATGGTGTTCTTACCTTTAACGTGAGTCGCTAGTCTAAGCCCCCAGTGTTCCAAGTATGTTTGATGATCCTACCGCACCACCTTGAGTAAACACAGCCTTTGCGCGCCCGGGAGAAGTCGGTATTCATAAACGTAAGAGGCCATACTGTTTAAGTCGCTTACACTGTCTCGCTGCGTTCTGATCAGGATTCGGCTCCTAGGCTTAGCAGGTCATCAGTTTGTGCCAAGTATTTACCACCACTTGCTTTCAAGTCAGAAACCCTTGACTTTCGCTCTGAAGGCTGCAGGCAGCGCCATGTTTTGGCTCCTCTTTTCAAGGCAACTCCCCACCTCATTCATCTTTGTTTGGGTCAGAACAGAGCACTTCAGAGCAGTGTAAGATCGGGGTGCTGTGAACACCGTGGAAATGTGGAAGCACTCGCTGTGAGCCGGAAGGCTCTGTTCCAGAGGCCTGACTCCTGTGCTTGAATTTATTTTTAAGTTTAATTTTTTTGCTCAAGGTAAATTTGCCTCCCCAAATTAATCTTTATGGGACAGCCCAAGGTTATAAGAAGACATCATGCCTGGTAAGATAGCGGGTCAATGAAAACAACAGAAAGAGAAGACCCTTGATAAGACAGATGGATGGACACAGCGGCTGCAACAATGGACTCAAACATAAGAACAATTAAGAGGCTGGCCCAGGACTGGGCAGTGTTTCGTTCTGTTGTGCGCAGGGTCCCGGGGCGTCTGAACCGACTAGACTAACCACACCTAACTTAACCACAGCAGCAAGGTTACAATGCCTGTAGGTGTTGACAGCTTTGTGGTCACCACTGACTTTGAGAAAGCACCCCACCCCCCCCAGGAGAGTGATCCCTCTGAACTCTTCCCTCCTGTCCTTCCTTTCCAGAACACCGTTTAAAGGGAATGATACAGTAGCTAGCCTTTTGTGTTTGGCCTCTTTCAGAATACCTTTGGTAACTGGGTGGTTTCCTGTATCTGTAGTTTGCGCCTTTTTATTGCTGATGGCTGCTAGCCTGAAGGTTGGTGGTTTGATCCCACGTTGCAGGTCTACTTTGGTATATGAAAACCAGGATTGATGAACCTATAGGAACAGCAAATAGAAAAAGCGTGGGGGGTTTTTTTGGGGGGGAGGGTGGGGAAGGTACAGTGGTGTGTGTGTGTGTGTGTGTGTGTGTGTGTGTGTAAAAAGATAATGTCAAGGAGTCCAGGATGAAAAGAATGTTTGGAAACTGATTGTGAAAGCAATTGTCCAATTCTGCTTTGGCTTTATGTGATTGAAGTATGGAATGATATGATATATGTATTAATTCCCAATTAATTATATATATGTTATTTTTTATATATATATAAATATAAAATGGAAGGCTTGGCATTCTGCTTCTATGATGACTGCGGGAAAGAAATCTGACAGAGAGTTCACACTGGGTGGCCTTTTGACAGTGGGGCTGTTTCTGTGTGTGTTAGGGCCCCGGCGGCAGGCATACACACTGGGCTGTTTGCCCTCTTTAATCAGGTTGTCTTTTCAAAGCCGCTCACCACCCTGTGGGAGGAAGATGAGTCTTTCTGCTACCTTAAAGGATTCACAGTGTCAGAAACCCACCGGGCAGTTCTGCTCCGTCACACGGGTCGCTGTGAGTCAGAATTGACTCAATGGCAGTGGGTAGGTTGTGAGGGTCTGTTGTGGCATCTTGCCGGTGTCATAGGTACTCCTTAAAGACGGAGTTTGCTGACTTTTTGTGTGCGTGCTGCTGCTTTGCCATCCAGATATCACTTTTGGGGGGCGGGGGGAGGATGGGGCGTCAACACCAATAGGTACAAGAAGGAAGAAAATGTTCTAGTGTTTGGTGTGGTGATGATTGAACGGTTCAATTATATGATGCATTGATCAAAGCTCAATAAGACTAATTAAAAATAAAAATTGAATATTCAAAGGGAGGGTTCTTTATCTATTTTAGGATCCCTGGTGGTGCAGCAGTTACGCTTTGGGCTGCAATCCGCATGGTCGGTGGTTAGAAACGCCCCGCAGCTCTGCAGGAGACAGGCTGGGTTCTACTCCCCAAACAATTACAGTCTCAGAAGCCCAGAGGAGGCTGCTCTGAGTCAGTCTTGACTCGATGGCAGTGAGTTTGGCTTTTGGTTTGTTTTTGTTAGAGATTTTGAACAGAAGCCATTTATCAAATACATGCTGGCCAATCCAAGAGGCCTCTAGAAGAGTCCTGGACAAATGGAATTAAGAGATGATGGAATTTTTCCACACATCTTTTTAAGCCCCTCGTATTTTATTCCATTTTGTGGTTTGTCACTTCATTCCCTTTGCAGTGTCTCTGAGGAGCAGGAATTTCTCATTTTGATAAAGTCCAATGTGTCCGTTTGTTTCTTTTAAAGGGATCACACTTACGGTGTCGTGCTTAAGAATTCTTTGCTAAGGCAAGATTAACAATGATATTCTCCTCCGTTTCCTTCTAGAAATTAGGGGCTGGGAAGAAGACTTACAGTGAGGTCTGAAGTCCATTTGTAATTCATTTTTCTGCGTGAGGAATGGATTGAGGTTTTGTCTGGATATGGATTTCCAGTTGTCTCAGCGTCCCTTGTTGAAAAGATCATCTCTTTTCTACTGTATTTCCGTTGAACCTTTATTAAAAATCAATTCATGATAGATGGGTAGGTCTGTTTCAGGGCTCTCCCCTCTCCCTGAACTTTGATCAGCATCCTTAATGTGAAAGGATGCTAAAGCTTAGCACCATATTTATTCTGGCCCCCGAAAGAAAGTATTGGCCACGATTTAAACAAAAGAGAAGACAAAAGCATGTGGCTACCTGGAAAGGCAGGCTTACTCTGCATTCTCCATGGGGGCAGTATGGGGCAGCGGGGAGGGGGTGGCTTTGGAAAGGCATGACTTAAGACTTGCCTCATGTTGACCATAGGACGATTTTGTATATTATCTATCGCTTTTCAGGTTTAAAATGAGAAGTGGGAATTTCTTCTAAATCTTTGACTACCTGTGGAAAGCTTGACATGAAAGTAGGAGATGGGATAGAGAAGCATTTGTGGTTAAAGCAGTCTCTCACAGTTACACTCCCTCAAACTCCCTGCTGCTGACTCTGTGCTGACTCCTAGAGACCCAGAATGGGGTCCGCACTGCCCTGTGGGGTTCCGGAGTAGTAAAGCCTTGCCTTTCTCCCTGAGGACCCCTGCTGGGTTCAAACTGCTGACTTTGTAATTGCAGAGTTACCCTTCACTCACTGCCATCGAGTCAAGGCTGACTTCAAGGGACCCCTGTGGGATTCGGAGACTGTAACTGTTTACTGGAGTAGAAAGCCCAGTCTTTCTCCTGCAGAGCTGCTGGTGGTTTTGAACTGCTGACCATGCAGATCACAGTCCGACAGTTAACCACTATGTCGCCAGGGCTCCTGCATATATGGATACAAGGTAGTATAAACATAGTGACTGTCTTGATGGATCTAAGGGAACAAGGGGACTGCCACTAGAGAGGGGCTAGCTAGGCTCATGAGAGCCCGTGAGAAACCACTCTGACTGCCCGCAGCGTCAGGTGAAAAATGTCCTCAGGGGTTGGACTCCTGAAACCCCTGGGAAGGGTTGGTAGTGAACTCTGTCACCATCGGGTAAGGCAAGAGAAATCTGGTTGAGAGTGAATTACTCATCCAAGAAATGGGACTCCATTTGCCCAGAGGTCACAATTCGGTTTTGCCACCAAGACATGGCTTAGAAGAGTACAGAGAGGTGACTAGTGTTCGGGCTGGAGGAGCCCTCGCAGATGGCTGGCACGTGCTTCTGACTCCCTTCCCAGCCTCCCCCTGGGCCAGCTCTCCATCCTGTTCTTCGTGGGACTGCTAGCTATCAATTGCTAAGGCAGGACTCTGATCTCGTGGCTGCCCCCCAGGTACCCCTTGTGTCTCCTAGGTAAAAGTGTGGTGTTTCCCAGTCTGTTACCGTTCATGGGCTGACCCCGGGCCACCTTCCACCATGGGAAGCCATTTGCTGAGGCCCAATCCTCTGGACTTGTACAGAGTCTGTTTCTTGCAATGTCTTTTCCCTCACGGGACTGAGAATTCTTGTTGTCAGGTGCCCTTGAATTGGTTCAAACCCATAGCCACATAGGCTAGGCGAGGGGCAAGTGTGTCTCATTGATCCCCCAACAGCCTTAAGATGGAGGCATGATGGTCCCCATTGTACAACTGAGGAAACTGAGGCCCTGAGAATGTCAGTGACTAGGTGTAACTAAGTACTCGTTACGTGGCAGAGCCAAGAGTTCAACCTAGTCAGCCCAGCTGTAAAGTTCAGCAGGAACTTCCAGAACGATTTGAAGACCAGCACAAGCTCTTGGAGGCTTCCTCACCTTGTAAATAACAGCAACCATGTCTCCCAGGGGTGGTTCCTTCTGCTTCCGTTGGTGACCATTCTAGGGCTCGTCCAGGATGACAGGCCACAGTTCCTCATCGTGCATGGGGTTCTCTTATTTTTAGGACAGATCCTATGACCTCGATTCTTGCATTCATTCCCGTCCTTCTTGTGCACTACCAATACTAGGAGCCAGGCAAGTTCACAGAAGCCAAGAGTCTAGTATCATTTACCTCGGAAATTCTGGAAGAAGGAGCCGCTCTCCCTTTTACCACTTACTATTTCCAGTTGTATCATTACATTAGAATGGCATTTTCAAATGCCTATAGAAAGCGTGTCCTTGCAGGTACTTGAATCTCATTGTTTTGGTCTCAGTTGCAAACCACAGAATTCATTCACTTAAACTACTCTAAATAAGAAAGAGGTATGTCAAAGACTCTTAAGCAGTGTGTAGACCCTCTGGTATTGCTAGAAACCTGATTTGGTTGCTTTATCACCAGGAAAAATTCCTGACTACATCATGGAACGATTCTAGTGAAAAAATCAACTGCCCCTACCTATGGGTCATTCATTGAGAAGCTTGGCCTTCCTGGAGGGCAGCCGTCAGCCTCAGCCACGAGAGAGAAGGTGACTCTTAGAGGCACACTGGATTCTCTTTCAGTGTATCCTCTTTTGCAGAGCAGGATTGAAATCTGGCTAAAAGAGAAGACCTTATGAAAACAACCCAGACAAGAAAAACGGAGGTGTGTCCAAGCAATGAAATAATATAGACCATTAGGAGTCTTTCTGAGTCAGCATTGACTCGTGACCCTACGTTTGCTTTCTTTCTTTGCAGTCCAAGGAATGGGACCATTGGCAGCTCAGTGGACACGTTCTTGCCTTCCATGCAGGATCCTCCGTGGGAAGTTGGCATGTTGCTATGCAATGAAACAGGTTTCCAGGGAGCTCCTAGTTATTCTGGAGAGCAAGGAAGGGGAGTAGGATCAGGAAGAGCCCATCGGGAACTTCAATTAGTTTTCAGTTTGTTGTTATGGATGTTTTTGTGTATGAATATATTCTTCACACACACATGCGCGCACACACACACACACACACACACACACACTTGAAATGACCTCGGGGGTCGCTAAGGACTCCAAGTCCACCTTACTTTCCCTCCTTTTTTAGCTTCTCAGACCAACACTTAGTCCGAGGGGTGAAATGTCGGGAAGGTTTTCGGTTTTTTAAGGAAGCAATATTGTTTTTCCTGTTGAACTCATTTTGCCCCCTCCCCTACCCCACCCCGGCCCCCCTCATAGCCATCAGTTTTGGCTATTGGTATATAAACCAATGGTGATATTAAATATTTACCTTCGCAAGATTGGCCGAGTTTGCGAAAGCATAATGTTCTCTATTTCTGTCCCTATCTTGCGGTGTTTAAGCGTTTTCATTGTTGTTTTTTTACTGATGCATAATGTGGATATATTCTTGAGACAAATGTAACAAATCGTCAGCATTTAGCAGAGCTCAGTAGACGGACAGTCCAGTATGTGAGGGGCTTCACAAAGCTCATGGGAAATTCCATGATTTTTTCCTTCCATCATTTTGTGACCTTTCTGAAGCTCCTTTAGATAGCTAGTTGTTAGATTGCCCTCTGCATCCAGGAGCATTGGCCTCTAAATTCTAGGAGAGCTGATTGCTTTCACCCTTATCACTTATACGCTATTTCTAGTTGTGTCACTAATTTTTTAAAAAAGTCTCTAGATATTTTAAATGACCAAAATTAAAAGTATTCATTGTAGATTCTGGGATATATATATATATATATATTAATTACCTCCTTTACATAGAGGTGAATTTAAAACACTCGGCTGAAAATGTGTTGGATGTCTTCTGCTTCCTCCAATAGTTGAGTGTCTAGGGCTTGCTGACCAAGCTTCCCAAAGCAGGTTCAAGTGACCCTCAGTGCTCACTCAGGCTGTGCCAGGCATGTAAGCTGGAGCCAGGTCACGGCCAAGCCCTCTGAGGTTTCTCTGAGGTGGCCGCCAAAGGATGTCGTGAGTGCTTGGTCCAGAGCCAAGTTGACTTTGTCCAGGCTTGCCACAAAAGTCCATGTTAGTTTAAAGAATTCTGTTTACAAATGCGTAGCCAGACAGCACGGTATCATCCGAGCGATAGCTTGCTCGATTTGCCAATTTTACCCTGTTATCATGGGGATTTATTTTGGGAATCAAGGAACTGTTTAGTCAAGCCCTTAATATGGAGCAAATTGAAATCTTACTGGAAAGGGAACAAAGGAGTGTGACATGCAAAATCAAGAGTCATCTGAAAAGAAATCTCACTGGAAACATGTTTGAAGACCTGGGACACCCGCAGCAAAAGGGCGTTTACCTTGGCTTTGAACTAGTGGGATTTCCATTTGGGCAGGGGGGGTGGGGGGGGCCAGGGGGGCCTGGCTCCCAGTGGTCTGGACTGCCCTCAGCAGGGCTTCTTCAGGGCCAGACATTGCAACCTCCCGTCTCAGATCCCCAGGTAGTTCACAGATGGAATTCTGGGGATTTGTGAACTCGACAGGGAATTGGCCTCCCAAGTTTTGCAATTTTCTTGGTTGGGTACAAATATAGACAACAAACCAGCCTTATGTTAGCTATGACTGTGAATTTATCATTCTGCTCAAGTTTAATTGGCCTGCGATTTTCCTTTATAAAAATATGCTTGTGAGGTTTGGTTATCAAGGTTATGCCGGCCTCAAAACAGAACAAAAACAAGTTGGGGTGATGTTCCCTCCTATCCTGTGCTCTGGTCACATTTGTGTAAGGTCACTATTGTTTCTTCTCTGAGTGTTTGTCATATATTTTGGTGAGGCTTTTTGGAAACTAAAGTTTTTTGGGGGGAGAAAGTCTTAAATATTGACTTTATTTGGTAGATATAAGACTATTTAGATACTCGATTTCTTTTGTGTCGATTTTGATAGGCTTGATGTTTCTAGAAATGAGTCCATTCAGTTTTCATTCTCAAGATCATGAACAGAGGTTGTAAATGTATTTTCTTTTCAGTGTCTCTCGGACCTAGTGCTTTCCTCTTTTTCATTCTTTATCTTATTTAGGTGAATTTTAGAAACATTAATAGGACTCCTCCTTAGGATTTAGGGGAATGACCCTCACTGGTGGGCATTTAAATTACTGCAATCTTTCTAGAAGACTATTTGAAGTGTCTATCAGACATAAAATTGGCACCAACCAACAGCTTCTGTGATGAAATCTACCATAAATAAATGATCTTACTAATGCAAAAATATTCAGCACAGAAAAAAGGGGAGAGGGGGGCACAACCACAGGGGTCAAGGCAGTAAAAAGGAAAATGACCAAAAATGCCTCTCTGCCTTCAAGTCCACACTGACTAGCGACCCTACAAGATAGGATAGAACTGCCCCCGTGGGTTTCTGGGACTAAATCTTTTTTAAAAAAATCATTTTATTGGGGACTCATACGACTCTAATTACACTCTAGCCATCCATCCATCCATCCATCCATCCATCCATCCATCCATCCATCCATCCACCCATCCATCCATATGTCAAGCACGTTTGTACATTTGTTGCCATCATCATTCTCAAAACATTTTCTTTCTACTTGAACCCTTGGTATCAGATCCCCATTTCCCCCCTTCCTTTCTACCCTCCCTCCCTCATGAGCCCTTGATAATTTATAAATTATTATTTTTTCATGTCTTAACACTGACACTGACCGCTCTCTCCCTTCACCCACCTTCCTGCTGTCTGCCCCCCCTGGGAGGGGGTTATAGGTAGATCACTGTGAGCAGTTCCCTTTTTCTTCCACACTTTACCTTTATCCTCCTGGTATCTCTGCTCCCATTATTGGTCCTGAGGTGTTTATCTGTCCTGGTTCCCTGTGTTTCCAGCTCTTTTCTGTGCCTGTGTACATGCTCTGGTCCAGCCAGATTTGTAAGGTAGAATTGGGATCATGATGGTGGGGAGCTAGAGGAAAGCTGTATATTTCATCGGTGCTATACTGGGGACTAGATCTTTACAAGTGTGGAAAGCGCTGTCTTTCTCCCGTGGAGTGGCTGCTGCGTCCTTGTCATTAGTAGCCCATTCAGTAACCACTTGGCCACCAGGCAGGGCTGCTTCGGGGAAGTAATTATAATTTACTGGACGTCTTTGGTTTGTGGCTGTGGAATTTCCACCTCACATGCGGGAGACCTGGTTCAAGTCCCGGCCAATGCACCCCACATACAGCCACCACCGGTCTGTTGGCGAGCTACTGCGACGTTGCAAAGGTTTTGGCAGAGCTTCCACATGGAGAGTAGGAGGAAAGGCCTGATGGCCTACTTTAGGAAAGCAGCAATAACAACAGTCTGACCACCTGGTGCACGGGGTGACCATGAGTCAGTTACCCAACATGACGTCAGCAAAGAACAGCGGATTAGTTTGAGTTTTAAATGGTAAGATATTGTCATGGAAGAGAGCTGGAGATGCTGGTGGTTCTAAAAGGCCAAGTTGCATAAACAAAGCATAGACCATGTAGTTTCTTGTTTGTTACATTGTATCTGTATGCCAGTAGGTGACCGTGTCCTTACAGAAGCATTTGGAAGCACTGTCGCAAACAATTACAGGAGTTATCAGTGGTGGGGTATGTGTTTAAGTAATAATTATTTCCCCTTTGCCCTTCTTTATTGTTTAAAATGTTTACGCGAACATGCGTCATTTCTATAAAAATAGTAAAAGTTTCTAAAGAGCTTGGCAGTCCCTAGAAGACGAGGGTGGTAGGGAGGGCCTGCCTGGTGGGAGACAGCCAGGGGAGATGGAGAGCTTGAAGCTGTGATAAATAAGGGGGTAATTAGTTAAGAAAGCCCTTCGCAAAGGCAGGGGGACCTGGACGCACACACAGAAGTCAGCCTTCGATGGGCAGGCCCCTTCTTCCCAGAAGGGACGGAACATGTTAGGAGGTGTGGAGCAGCTCAGAGCTGGGCAGAAGGAAAGCAAGAATGTTCATAACTCACGATTTCCAGTTTCTTGGTGAAATTGGAGGTAAGACCGTCTGCCAGGTGTAGGGAAGATGAGGATAGGGGAGGGATCTTGAACAACGTGGCCAAGGCCTGTGGGAGACAGATCCCACAGGGTGTGGGCCGCCCAGCTGGCCAGGGCCCCTTGCAGAAGGTTCTCCCTCTGCACTGGTCAGGGAGCCCGCAAGCATGGCTGGGCAGGGTGGGTGAGGAGGCTGAGCAGCGCTGCAGGGAGGGAGCACAGCAGCTGCCTGATGAGGGCAGTGGAGACGGTGGGCTGTGGCATGCAGGCTGGGTGGGGAGATGTGACTGAGAAAGTCTTCCGTGGCCTGGATGTTTATCCGCCACCAAGACATCCACAAAGTCACAGGACAGAAGTTCCTGGTCAAAGTGGGGTTTGATAACGGTGCAGATGCTCTGTGGTTAAGTTACTGCTGACGCAGCTCTGAGTGACGACTGCCTTGTGTGTGAGGGGACAAAGCACAGCCTGGTCCCGGGCCCCGTGTGAGCCGTGGTCATGACTCTGCAGGAGTCCTAGGGGACGCGGACTTGGCTGTGTGGCCACATGAGTAGAACAGAAAGACCAGAGGAGGGTGGGGGTGTCAGGTGGCTCAGTGGGTCCTTCCCCATGACACCAGCACTTCCCAGAAGGAGGCTGCTTGAAGGGTGAGGCTGCTTCAAGGAGGACTGACTCTTCAGAGAAACTTCAGGAGGACAGGCCTGCCCTGGGCCACGCCACCACCCCGAGTCTGCTGATCTGCTCCCTCCAAAAGGCCAGGATGGAGAGGTACAGCCAGACTTGTGGCTCCTGGAGGGGGTTGAGAGGAGTGCCAAGGCTGAGGGCAGACCTTGTGAGGACCGTGGAGGGGAAGGAGCCGGATGCAAAGGGTCTAGGTGCCGGTTTCGCAGAGGAAGTGCTGAGCTGTGTATTTCTTTTTCTAATCGCTGAGCAATATTGGCTTACTACAGAGAGGACGGAAACCACCAATAAGCAAAAAAAAAAAAGCGTACAAATATGTATATACACACACACAGAGCGAGCGGCCCATGATCCCACAGACCTGGAGCTTGTGCCACTGGTGCGTTCTCTCCCTCCTTCCCCCAAGGCCACAGCTCCTGGTCAAGGCCACACAGCCCTGCGGTTGTCCTTTGGGTCACAAGGCCTGCGTCAACCCACACTCCCTCCATCCTGCATGGTCGACACAGTGTCTTCTGAGAACACCACATTCTCTCCTGGGGGGAGGGAGTCATCACTAGCACACATGCGCCCCCCACCCCCTATTCTCCAGGGCTCCTGTAACTAGACACCACCCTGTGCTTGAATCTTTCCCTGTACCCAGAGCTGCCTTCTCTTTGCTCACTCATCTGGGGCTCTGCCCCTGGCAAGGACACTTGCCCTGTGACCCTTGGTAGATGAGATGACCACTCATCCCGCTCTCCCAGCTGTCCAGGTCAGCACCCCACTGCAGCCCAGAGCTCCTGTCCACTGCAGGCATTCATCCCACCGCTCACTTTAGCCTGATACCGGTTCGGTTTCCGGAAACACGTTGTACCTCGGCAGAGACTGAAGTCCAGAGAGGACCAGGGACACCCCCAAAGTCACCTAGGCAGCTCTTTGTAGAGCTACATTTAGAACCCCAATCCTCAGACCCAAATGCTGCTGGTTGGATGTAAACTGGCTTGCCGTATTCAGCTGGTCTCTGATGCCTGCCCGCGAAACGCCAAGGCGTGGAAGCCGGGTTATCTATGTGTCGAGCACATCATGGTCGCCTGGTGAGCTCTCCAAGAACACATGTGCCTCCGCTCAACGAGGGGAAACCCTGACCCAGCAGTTCCAGCGACAGACCCAGGGAGCCCGGGGGTGCTGTGGGTGAGGTTCCCAGTTCAAACCCACCTGGGGAACTATGGGAGAAAAACCACTGTTCCCAGAAAGATTCACGGCCCGGAAACTCTGTCCAAGGTCCCCGTGAGTCAGGATTGACTGGATGGCAGTGGGCTTGTTTTTCGATCATTTTTAGAGCGCTTTGATACTGATTAACGGCTGGACCTGAGAGTGCATGGTAGTAAAGACAGAAAATCTCCTGCGTGTGCTCCTGATCTATATAGGATGCTCTCAGAAAGCCCTCAGATCCACCTCTTGTGTTTGGTGTGCTTTTGTGAGCTGACGGATATTCCCTCTATGGATGACAGTGTTCCATTTTCCCGAAATGCCCACATCTCAGGAGCAGCTTGGGCGATGTACCCACTCAGGCTTAAACTGGCCTAGGCCAAAGCAACTGTCTTCCCCATTATCATACAACCCCCAAGCCCCCCCCCCCCCCACACACTCCCAGCTTTCCGGCACACCTTGGAAACATACTGAGCGTAGTGGAATTTTTGTTGGGAATACCCCACATGCCAAGGTGTTTCTGAGCACCTTGTGAAGTGGGCACGCCCAGCCCCTGTGACCTGCCAGCAGTCTGTGCCACAGGGCACTCCGGTGCCCCGGGCACCCACGTGCCTGGAGTGCATGCAGCCCTGGGTGCGGTGAGCAGGAAGAGGTGGTTTGTGTAGCAAGGAGGGCGAGGCTCTGGGACCCGCTGCCCTGAGGGTATCCCGTGTCCACCTTTCTAGCAGAGGAACTTTGACATTCATTGCCTCTGTTCCCTCATTTCTAAAGTGAGAATAAAGCAGTGCCTACTCTACAGCATGGTTGTGAGAATAATAAATTCATGGATCCGAAGCACTGAGGGCAGCGTTTGATGCATAATAGCTATTAGGAGCCCTGGGGTGTCGTGGTTACACTTTCCACTGCTGACCACAAGGTCAGCGTTTTGAAGCCCTCAGCTGCTCCACAGGAGAAGAAGGGCAAAACATTATGGTTTCAGGAACTCACAAGGATGGTTCTTCCCTGTCCTCCAGGGTCGCTGTGGGTCAGCATCGACTCCATGGCGCTGAGTTTGAGTTTTTGAGGTTTTTTTTTTTAACTATAATTTTCTCCTAAAAGCTGTGATAAAATAACGAGGCTTGTATGGAGCCCCTGGGCAGCACAGATGGTTAGGTGTGCAGCCACTGACCCAAAGGTTGGCAGTTTCAACCCACCCAGAGATGCCTAGGGAGAAAGACCTGGTGATCTGCTTCCGAAAGGTCACAGCCTGGGAAAGGCTATGGGGCACAGTCACACTGCACAGCCAGGGCCGTGTATGTGTGTGTGTGTGTGTGTGTGTGTGTGTGTGTGTGTGTGTGTGTGTGTGTGTGTGTGTAGCGGTGACTCATTGCTCTACAGGGAAATACTATCCATCTCCTCCCTCTGGTCCGAGCATAGATCAGAAGAACAACTACCAGTGTGATCACATCTCCTCGCCATGCTGCCTGGGTCCCTGAAGACCAAGAGACTAGCCTGAGTATTTCCTAGCAAGAAGGTCAAGCCTCGCAGGGACATTAAGGAAGATGCAGGAGTTCAGCATTTTGCTGCTCTGATAAGGTGGCCGTTATTATATAACAGATTACAACCTCACAGAGGCACAGACTCAATAGTGGGGTGTGGGGAGGCTGCTGTTCACAAGCTTCGTTGGGATGACAGATAGAGGACACAGCAGCCCCCATTAAAGGTGGGTGCCGGAGGTCCCTGAGTGCCACTGGACAGCCAATCTTCTTTGCATCAGCCTATTGCAAGGGGCTTCTTCCTTCTCGGCGTTGCTTTTAGGATCCAAGAGTGCATCGCTTTTAAAGTGGCACACGGAGGAATTCATCTCTGAAATCGTGTGTCCTCAAATGTTTCTGTTAAAAGCAAAGAACAACTCCACTCAGAGGGGTACCCAAGGATCACCCTCCCTGTCACCCTGCCCAGTTAACTCTCCCGCACTTCCCACAGCGGAGTGCCGATTCCAAAGCCCCAAGCCCTGGAGAGCCCAGGAGGGTGTTGGTCCCAGTGGTGTATTTCTGTTTCGGTGATGGAGATGCTAGTGGCCCCAGTGACCCCAGGGCTAGCCAGTTACATACTTCCTAGACCACCCCCTTTGAGTCGTCCAATGGCTCAGTAGAAGGGGGCTGCTTTAAATAGACTGCTGGCGGTCGGTCCATGCCTAAAGTTCAAACCAAAAAGCCAGTTTGTTTCTACACCGACCACTGGGCTCAGCATGGCCCTCCTCTTCTCCTAGGAGGAGCCAGAACTGAACTTTGACCTACTGCTCTGCAAATCACCAGAGCAGAGAGTGCTAAAGGGGGCTGAAGCCCAGGCTCCAGCTCAACCCCTGGTGGCCTGCCCTGTGCCTCAGCAAGAGGCTGCTGGGGATGAGTCTCGGATAAGCGAGGCCTGGGGAAATTCATCATCCTAACCTCTGGATTATTTCTTTCTTAAGTAAATAGCTTTCAAAATAAAATAAATTATTTTTTAATATTTACAACTTGGAACTACATTTGAGATGAAGGTGTTTCTCTCTCTCTCTCTCTCTCTCTCTCTCTCTCTCTCTCTCTCTCTCTCTCTCTCTCTCTCTCTCTTTCTCAGTGCTGCTCTCCAAGCAATACTAGTTTGATAGCTAGGTGGGGTAGGCAGTAGAGAAAGTACCTAACTAGCCCTTTTTTTTGCCCCAAATCATTAAGTCCCACAAAGACTACAACCAAACCCACTGCCATAGAGATGATTCCAGTTTACAACAATCCTATAGGACAAGGTAGAACTGCCCAAAGGGTTTCCAAGACTATAACTTTAACTGGAATAGAAAGCCTGGCCTTTCTTCTATGGAGTGGCTGCTGGTTTCCAACTGCAGGCCTGTGGTTAGCAGCCCAATGCATACCCCATGGCACACCAGGCCCCCCACACCCTGTAATAAAACATGGAAACACACAAGACAATAAGAGACATTGAGTCGGTTCCAGCTCATGACAATCCCGCCAATGTCTGAGGCAGACTGCTTTCTCCAGGTTTCCAGGAGCCGATTTTCCACACGTACTTTGCCTGGCCTTTCTCTCAAGCACCTCTGGGTGTGTGCAAACCTTCAACCTTTTAATTAGCAGCAAAGCACATTACCTGCCCGCGCCCCGGGAGCTAGCTGGCTGTAACTGTTACTTACTCATGACTTGGTGCAGGGCAGGCCTTGGTGTGCCGTAACACAGGACGTGTGTAAGGCACTGTTTTGAATACCAAACTGTTTGAAAATTTTCTGAATAATGTTTTTAAAGTGTGGCTTAGCATATTTGAGAACCAGGTTGTGCTCTTGCATATGAAAACATAAATTATTTATATCATCTCTAAAAATCATTTTATTGGAGGCTCCTACAACTCTTATCCCCATCCATCCATCCATCCATCCATCCATCCATCCATCCATTATGTCAAGTACATTTGTACATTTGTTGCCATCGTCATTTTCAAAACATTTTCTTTCTACTTGAGCCTTTGGTAGCAGCTCCTCATTTTTCCCCTTCCTCCCCAACCTCCTTCCCTCATGAATCCTTTATAATTTATAATTATTTTGTTTTCATGTCTTCCACTGACCAATCTCTCTCTTCACCCACTTTTCTGTTGTCTGTCCCCCTGGGAGGGGATACTTACATATTTTTCAATGATAGAAGGACTGGGGGAGAATGGGGGGGGCATTGTAAAAGTAACCAGAAGATATAGTATTTAAGAGGTTCAGTCTGGCCTATAGGAGCTCCAAGAAGAAGAAGAAACACACACCCACACACATGCACACAGAGGAAAAAAGAGAGATGATTATCAAAGAATGATGATATGAAAAAATTTTAAACTGAGAGTCAAAATAAGTAACTTTCATTCTAGAGCCGGTTCAATGAATGAAAGTAAAAGCCCCAGACCCAGCACATTAACATCAATATTCAAAACTCCAGAAGCATAAATCTTTAAAACTCAAAGGCGGTTGGGGAAAGCTTGTCACAAATAAATGAATGAAAATTAGAATGTTATCCGATTTCTTAATAGAGCAAATTTGGCGAAACAATTACAGAACATTATTTTCCCTCTGGAATTTTATACTTAGCTGAACTTTCAAGTCAAATGAGAGTATAGAACAAAGGAATTTTTAAAACTGCAAAGCAAACCCACTGCCCATAAGTAAACTGCAGTTTGTATAACCCTACAGGACAGCCTGCACTGCACTGGAAGGTGGGCCAGGCTGTCCTCCTTGGACAAAGGTTGCTAGGTGCCAGGATCCACTTGTCGGCAGTGGATTTGTATCTGCAGGAGCTCCACTGTTTACTTTTGCTGGATCCTTTTCTTTTTTGAAATTTCTACTGATTTATTTTTGAGCAGTTTCATTGGCATATAGTTCACAGATCATACAATTGAATAGTTCAATCACATCAGGAACAGCCGTACAGTCAACACTACAATCAATTCTGGAACATTTGCTTCTTCCTTGGGCTCATTATTTACACCCCCCCCCCAATTCCCCCATCCTCCCCTGCCCTACTCCCAGTGGAGCCATTACTCCAGTGACCGTGTTTATAGAGTCACCTTTCCTGGATTGCATATACAGAAAAATATTAAAAACAAAACACTAACAACAATAACAAAGTAAAACAGATTTTAAAAACCCTCAATTGAAAAGAAAGCAGAAGCAATGGAAGCCTAGAACGTGTAAATGGCTCGTTCAGGGAGGTCCAATGATAGGGCGGGAAATTGTGACTTAACTGCATCTGCCACAGTCCACTCGTTCCACAGGAGCTGTGGGTCCTTTCCTAGGAAGCAACCACCGTACGGGATTTACCAGAATGAGGGCATTGCATCTAAAAGGAGGGAGAAAGCGAACCAGGAGCCAGGGGCTCTGCGTCAAAAAGCAGCCAGGAGAAGCCCAGAGTCTCTGACATTCCTGGCCTGTCCTCCTTCTGTAGGAGGGACCATGGAGCCCTGCTGCCAGTCAGAATAGGTTTGACGGAGTGGGTGGGCAGTTATACATCTTGAGCGAACTCCTCAGCCTTCAGTGACTCCTTCGTTTCTGACCACCACAGAAGGGCTGGGAAGTAGAATGGAGGATAGCAAAGAGCCAACGTTACAAGGAGGTAATTGATGGAGGATAAAAAATGATAATTCACCAAATGGCACTATTAGCGATATGATTCTTTGGCTAACTAAAACAAAACGAAATGAAACAAGACTGAAAGTGCTTGCTTTTAGGTAGTGCCTTTTGTTTTTTTGCCTTTTGTTTTAAGGGTCCCCACCACCGCCTGAGCAATTTGATTTAAAATACATAATTGTGCTTGCTCTGATGAAAATGAAAATGACTTAGTCACAAGGTCACAAGTGTATCTGTTGGGGGCACACTGAGGCCTACATCAGTCCAGCAAGCTTTCGGATCCCCACAGCCTGGTGGAGGGGAGCAGGCAATCCACAGCTTGATCAGCCCCAGGCTTTCCGTCCTGAGGCTCCTGTCACAAGATATCCTTGCTGGCCGCTCGCAGGTGACAGGCTCTCTCCTCCCAGAGCCCTACCAGGTTTCAGATGAGATTCCGAGACCGGGCAAGGCCATGTGCCTCCTGACAGAAAGGGAAGCAGGGGACGGAAGGAAGGAGAAAATCTTCTCTTCCATGGATTTAGAAGATAGATTGCCACTTTGTTAGTGAGACAGTGCCAGGGAAATTCTATCGGAAATCCCGTCGCCAGCTGAGTACAGACAGACTCTGCTGACAACTGGGTGGCTTCACCATCTGAGGATTGCCTGGTCCTGCTCCACAGCCCAAGGAGCAGAGTTACCAGGTGAGCACACTGGGCTCTCCCATCCCCACCTCTCTTGGGGTTTGGAACTAAAGGCTCCAGGGCAGCCTGACCAGTGATCCATCCAGAGACCATAGAATGGGCCAGATACCCACCCCCCCTCCATCCCATAGCCCATCCCCGGAGTGCTCTTCCCTCCATCCATCACCACTGCTGACTGAACGTGTCTTAACCTAAGTCGCAGGTCTGCCTCTGTCCAGACTAAACCCACGTTTGTCTGATTGAAACTGGACCACCCAGGCCAAAGTCATGTTCAAGCTAACATTCATGTCTCTATGTGCTTGTTAGCAGTTCACTGTCTGAAAGAAGTGATTGTAAATAGAAGACCTTCCTATGCCCACACACAGGTGTGCAGGGCACCAGGCCAGCCACAAGCTGGGACACAGCTGTCTGTGCAGGATGGTTTGCACTCAAAGCCCAGACTACGGTCGTCTGCTCCAGCCTGGGGTGGGGCGGAACTTTTATAGTGGAAACTGAACTCCTGGCTGAGAGGACCTCTTGCACTTTCAGTTCATTTTTTGTTCTATTTAAGAAAGCTATTTTTTTTGTACTTAAAAAAATACTTGTTTGGGGACATTTCAGTCAATTGGCCAAACACAATTCATAAAGGTACTATTCAGCATCCTAGTCTGTGAGGAGTATCTGGGGTCCTTACAGCTTGTGAGTGGCTGTCTAAGAAGCAACCGTTGGCCTCTGCCCTCCTAGAACAAAGGAGGACAAAGGAAAATGAAGACTCAAGGACTGATGGCCCCCAGGAACCATCCTTCTCTAACCTGAGACCAGAAGAACAAGTGGTACCCAGCCATCACTCCCAACAACATTGACTGGGGCCACAACAGAAGATGCTGGCTGAATGGGTAAAAAAATGCAGAACATAATTGAGTGCATATTAGAAAAAAAGGGGGGCCAGACTTGTTGTTCTGAAAGAGCCTAGACTTTGGGCCCTAGAGGAACCCCCCAAAACAATTTCCCTTAGACAGCCTTCTAAGTTGTAACTGAAAATGCTCCCAGAAATCACCTTTCAGCCAAATAATAGACAGTAACACTGAGGAAGAACAGGCTTCTTGGGACCATTATAACAAGACCGAAAAAGGCTACACATGCCCCAAACCAAAGGTAAGAAGGCAAGGGGGGACAGGAAAACTATAAAAATGGAAGTGGGGAGCCCAGGAGGAAAGGGGGAGTGTGTTTACATATTAGGGGTTGCAGCCAAGGTCAGTCAGTGACTAATATGTGTATGAGCCACTCATTGAGAAAACAAATTTATAGTGAAACATATACCTAAATCACAAGAAAATGCAAAAGGAAAAAAAAGGTGATAGATTGTCATAGATTTAAACAGTTAAAAAATACATTTAAAAGGATTGTGGCCCCTATTGTGCACGTATGTATTAATATCTATACTACCTTATTGTCACCATCTATAAATAAATGTACGCACACAAATGTATCTTCAGACACATCTGTGATTTCGCCTATATAGTTCTTCAATGAAAGTGAGATCTTGCCCTACATAATGCAGCTTGTTGTTGTTTCTGCTTGGCATATACTATAGCCTTGTCTTCATTTCAAAAGTCTAAACCTGCCTCGCTCTCAGGGATATTCTTTATACGGCTGCCCTGTGGCTTCTCTAAGCAGTTCCCTATGGAGGAAGATTCAGAGTCTCTGAGCCTTTCAGCCTTGATATCAGCACTGCAGTGCTGCTCTTAACATCTGACACCAGGAAGCTCTGGCGCACACACTCCATTTACTTCCTTGGTGACGTTGGGCAAGTTATTCTAACCCTCTGTTTCTCAGTGTCTTCCTGTGTAAAATTTAGATAAAGCTGCCATCACAGTGTCTCTATGAAAGAAAGAGCCAAGTAAGATATATATATGTGTGCAAACACACACACACACACACACACAGTATTATAATAATGGTCACTGTGCTGCATTACTTACTAAGGGTCGGGTACAATGTAGGTAAATAAATACCATTATATTGCTTTAGCCTTGTAGCATATTTTTAAATAGCTGCACAGACAAGCTTTGGTAGTTACATAATATCATGTCAATTTGAGGATATGAAGAGTGAGGGGTTGAGTCTAGCCTGTTAGGTCACAGTCTGATGATGCCTCCTTGTGGGTGTGGACTTCTCATAAAGATTCTGGGAGCTTCTTCTCTTCCACCCTGGAGGCAGGATGCACTCTCTCTCTCTAATATACATTCTGGTTGACAAGCCACACGGATCTATGCTGATGGCCGCCAGAGCCCTGGAGATGCTTCCACTGCCACTGGATCCACAAGACTTTTCACCCACTGGCCTGTGATCTTTCTGCATTCGACGTCATTTCGAGTGGCTGAGAGTCAGAAGAGGAGTTTATGGACTAGCATTGGACTTGTGGGCTAATATTGGAGTGTGGACTTGATCTATACTGGGCTGGAATGTTTTTCTTAACCTACAATTACTCTTTGATATAAAGCTTTCTTTTTAAAAAAATCATTTTATTGGGGGCTCATACAACTCTTATCACAATCCATACATCAATTTTATAAAGCACATTTGTACATTTGTTGCCCTCATCATTCTCAAAACATTTGCTCTTTACCTAAGACCCAGGCATCAGCTCCTCGTTTTCCCCTTCCCTTCCCGCTACCCCCTCCCTTATAAACCCTTGATAATTTATAAATATTATTTTTCATATCTTACACTGTCTGACGTCTCCCTTCACCCACTTTTCTATTGTCCGTCCCCCAGGGAGGAGATTATATATAGATCCCTGTAATCAGTTCCCCCTGTCTACCCCACCCTCCCGCCACCCTCCCAGTATCCCCACTCTCACCACTAGTCCTGAAGGGATCATCCATCCTGGATTCCCTTTGTTTCCAGTTCCTATCTGTACCAGTGTACATCCTCTGGTCTAGCTAGATTTGTAAGGTAGAATTGAGATCATGATGGGCAGGGCGAAGGGGAAGGCAGTGAGGGTAGGAAGCATTCAGGAACTAGAGGAAAGTTGTATGTTTCATTGTTGCTACACTGTACCCTGACTGGCTTGTCTCCTCCCCACAACTCTTCCATAAGGGGGTGTCCAGTTGCCTACAGTTGGACTTTGGGTCCCCACTCCACACACCCCCTCATTCACAATGGTATGATTTTTTTCTTCTTTGATCTGTGATACTTCATCCCTTTGACACCTTGTGATCACACAGGCTGGTGTGCTTCTTCCATGTGGGCTTTGTTGCTTCCTAGCTAGATGGCCGCTGGTTTACCTTCAAGCCTTTAAGACCCCAGATGCTATATCTTTTGATAGTCGGGCACCATCAGCTTTCTTCACATTTGCTTATGCACCCTTTTGTCATCAGCGATTGTTCCAGGAAGGTGAGCATCATGTAATGCCAGTTTAATAGAACAAAATATTCTTGCATTGAGGAAGTACTTGAGTGGAGGCCCAATGTCCATCTGCTACCTTAATACTAAACCTATAAATATATGCACATAAATCCATTTCCCCATCCTCATATAGAAATATATTTACATATGTACATGCCTGTATTTAGACCTCTATAAATGCCCTTTGCCTCCTAGCTCTTTCCTTATTTCCTTTTACTTTCCTCTTGCTATCATGTTCAACCTTCGTTTGGGTTTCAGTAATTCCTCTGGGTTACATTACCCTTGGTCATGCCCTACCAGGCCTCCCATACCCTCCTCACCACCGTGGTCTTGTGTGTTAGGTTAACTAACCTGGCCTAACACACAAGCCCACCATCATTCTATTACTTCTTAATGTCACAGGCTAGTCCCACGAGTTTTTAACTCCATTTGGTAAATATTAAAATCAGCTTTCCAGCTTCCTCCCATCCATATGACATTTTTTGTTTGTTTGTTTGTTTGCTTTGGGGGTGGGATCCGAATTGAATTTTGAAGAGTGTCTCTGGCTGGGAAGACTTCCAGCAGAGAAGGACCCTTGGAGACTCACAGGAGACCTGGATGCTCTCATGGGGCCCTTGGGAAACCACATGACCACGGGCAGCAATCGCAGCTTCCCTACCTGTAAAAGGGGAGGGGGGCTGGGAGAGAGTGCCTGGCTCTTAATTAAGTGCTCAGAAAATGTGCTGGGTTTCGGAGACAAGTATATCCGCTTCGCCTCTGGCCGATTGGCATTGATACCACTTCCCGATGCACTCTCAGATCCGCTCCAGTGAAAGGTGTCTGTGTGAGCCCAAGAGCAGCATGGAGAACATGCAGGCTGAAGCTTAAGTCCCCGCTTCCTGTACAAGGCGAGCCAGGCATTTATGACCAGGGAAGATGAGCCAAAGGGGAGGAAAGGGAATTGGGACAAACAGACTGTGCTCCATTGGTACTGGCATGTGCCACCAACCGTGGAGTGGACTTCCTGCCGTAGGTCACTGCTGACCTTTGGGGAGTCACTGTCTTGATGAGGCTGCCCTTTAGCGGACAGAGCACAGCTGTTGTTTGGATGTCAGGGACTAGTTAATAACCACGCTTGGCAGTCAGCTCGGGATGTGAGCAGTTTGGAAAACAGTCTGCTGCGAGGTTTGAAGGAGGCCAGAAGGAAAGTATGAAGGGAATCTTTGTGGTACCAACAGGTTGTTTGGTAATCCGCCTTTGAACAGAAATTAACCCTTAACAGTAGCTTCAGACAGGATTGAGAGAGAGAGAGAACTCACACTCCAGGGCTCTCTGGGGAACTGTTCTGGACTAGCAAGTCCAACAAATATGTTTCTTCACGTTGCACTTTCTAATGCAAATATTGACTCCGTCTCAGCTTTTGCAGTGAATTCTGTCACTTAAATGTGTCCTTTCGGGAGACCTTGCCCCCTGTACTTTCTTTCCTCGGGCCTGGGAAGTTGTCCACCCTTCATTTTCATCTCTTTGCAGATGGGTGTGTAATGGTCACTTCTGCCTTCTTTCTCCATATCTGAATAATGTGTTCTGTTGTTGTTGTTGTTGGCTGCTGTTGAGTTGCTTCTGATGCAGAGTGGCCCCGTTTGTCGGAGTAGAGCTGTGCCCCAAAGGGTTTCCTAGGCTGACATCCTCCTGGGGGAGCTCCCCAAGTCTTTCTCCATAAGAGCCTCTGGATGGGTTAGAGCCCCTGCCTTGCAGTTAGCAGGCAACCATTGGGCCACCAAGGTTCCTTGTAATAAATCCAGCTGTCCTTTATGTCCATAGTGACATAATAGTGGGAAACGGGGTAAGAGATGAGATAGAGCAGTGTAGACCTGGAGATCTTGGTAGTAAATGTAAATGATGCTCAGCCCGAGGTCAGATGATATCAAGGTAGCTTCTTGCATGCTTTTCTGGACTAAAGGGAAAGCTATGGGCAAGATTGTTTCCTTGATGTTTTCACCCCCACCTACTTGATATTTTAAATGAGTATTCGTTTTAACACAGGTGTTTTAAGTTTCTATGAATTGATATACAAACTACTGTGACAAGCCGAGTTTTTACTATGAAATCAAGACTATGGGTGGACAGACGTGACAAAGATAATGTTTATTCCTGAAGGGCATTTTCCCTAGCTGTGGACTCCTGGATTGATTGCTTTTCCCTTACAGTGGTTTCATACGACTTTCCGGCATCCTTGGTTTCTAATGAAAAGTCAGTGGTCATGGGAACCACACTTGATTTTGTGGAGTGTATTGGGTTTCTCTGGTTGATCCCCCAAACTTCTGTTCTTGATCTCTTGTTTTCTTTATATCTATCCTGCTTCATTTAACAACTACTACTACTACTACTACTACTACTACTACTACTACTACTACTACTACCACTACCACTACTACTACTACTACTACCTCTTCTTCTTCTTCTTCTTCTTCTTCTTCTTCTTCTTCTTCTTCTTTCTTCTGTTAATTCTCTTTGCTCATTATTTTATATATTATTCATTGGGAGTTAATACCTTTATCGTTCCATAGTTCTAACATCAAGCAGAAGTGTATAATTTTACCGCAATCCATTTGCAAACATTCTTTGTCTTCCTGAACTCCTTGGCAGTGTCTCCCTTAGACACACCCACCACCCCGGTATAGCTCCCCAGCCCCCATTTAACTTGTGAAAGCTATAAATCTAGTCCTTACGTGGGATTTAAAGCATGGTCAGCCAGTATTTCCTCAACTCTTTGTCTGTCCAATCTCTCTTTTTCTAGGACTCCAATTGTACATGTGCTAGCCCCTTGGTGCCTCTTGGTGTTGTCTTTCAGGTCTGAGATTCCATTCAGGGGTTTTGGGGAAGGGAGGAGGTTGGGTGATGGTTGTTGTTTTTTCTTTCAGCCTTTTATACTTGCTGGTAATTTTTATTGGGTAATTGTTATTATTCTGTCTTCAAGTTCACTGACTCTTGTTATATCATTTATTTGTTAAGCCTATCAATTTGGCCAAGTAATTAAAAATATGCTTGTTAATTCTAGACCTTCTAATGCTGTAGTGTTTTCTATTCCCTTGTCCTGACTTTCCATCTCTCCCCTGGTGCCATTTGAGAACAGTGATAGTAACCCCAAAGCCCCAGTTGGTTCACGGTGCCCCACGGATGTCGGAGCAGGCAAGGCCTCCACAGGGTTTGCAGAGGCTGCGTTTTCAGAAGTAAAGGCAGTGGTTCTCAACCTGAGGATCATGACCCCTTCTGGGGTCGAATGACCCTTTCACAGGGGTCGCCCAATTAGCCCAGTAGCAGAATTACAGTTATGAAATAGCAACGAAAATGATTTTATGGTTGGCGGTCACCACAACATGAGGAACTGTATGAAAGGGTCGCAGCATTAGGAAGGTTGAGAACCCCTGGTCTAAGGTTTCTCGGGGTAAATGTCACCCTACCAATTTCAACAGCTGTTTATTCTTGGATGTCTGCTTCTTCAAAGAGGTTGCATTTTCCCAAGTCATCGTATTTTGAAAAATTTTGCACGGAATACTGGACATTGTGCATAGTAAGCTGCAGAGACTCTGGATTCAGGTATCTTGCTCTAAAGAGGGTTCTTCTAGTGTCTTGATTTTGTTTGTGACTAGTGTTTATCTTTGTTTTTACCTGCAGTTAGCTTGAACTGCGGACACTGCCCCCTGAGCCATGCCCCATTCCCAGCTCAGTTACTCCGATGCTGGCGTGTTTTAGCATTGCCTACCCCGTAGTTCCAGGTCAGTTAGGGATGCGGATAGTTTCTTCACATAGAATGGGGTGCTCGCTTTCTGGCTTTATCCTCTGTAGGCACCCCTCCCCCCTCACTTCTCGGTGGCTGAGGGTGTTCTAAAATCTGCCTTATGGTCCTTGAAACCAGAAGGACAGAGCACTTTCTATTGGAGTTTTAGCCACTCCTCATGGCACCAACTTCTGCCTGCCACCAGGCTAAGAGCCATGAGAGGAGAAACAGCTACATCCTGCCCCTTCCTCCAAGTGTAAATCCTCCTCCTCGCCCCAGGATCTGCCTAGTTCTCCTCTCTCAAGAGTGTCTTAGTGACACTTATAAGACAGGATAGAACTACCTCTGTGAATTTCTGAGACTGTAAATCTTTTTAAAAAAATAAATATTAAAAATATTTAATCAGTACCTCTTTACGGAAGTAGAAGCCATTGAATTTCTCCCACAGAGCGGTTAGTGGTTTCGAACTGCTAACCCACAACCACGGAGCCAGCAGGGCTCCTGGCGCACTGATAGTAGATGGTACCTTTGCACAGGGGAGGCTGATGAATGTCTCAGCAGAAATGTCACTTCTGTGGGGCCTGCAGATGCAGGAAGAAGCATTGGTGGTGCAATGAGTCAAGCACAGGACTGCTAGCCCAAGAGTTGGTGGTTCAAACCCACCAACCACTCCATAGGGGAGAAGGGAGGCAGTATGCTCCCATCAAGACTTGCACTGGGAAACCGAAGGAGCAGTTCTATTCTGCCTGCCTTCCCGGATCACAGAGAGGCAGGCGGACAGGCAGCAGTGGGAGAGCTGCAGGAAGCCGAGCCGTGGCCTCCCCCAACACTTCCTGGAACTCTTCTCAGTGCAGCTCCAGGCTTTCACGGAACGCCCCCCACCCCCCTTCACGTCACAGCCTTCTCTGCTCAGACGACAGCTTGAACAAGTTGGTTCTCAACTAGATTAAATAGTTCCTCCTGGAATGCTATTTGGCTCTATTGGTCAGCTGTTTCTTCAGAGTCTGGTTTTCGTCTCTTGGATGCGTTCAGGACACATTCCAGTGCCTGGAGTTGGCAGTGGTGTGGCGATGCTGGTCTCCTGGAATGATAGCACTGCAGGCGGTTGAACTTCTGCATGGAACGAGAGATAGACGGTTCTATGATGATCGAGCTAGATGAGGGCTCTGGGCGGTGGGGACTTGAAGTTTCTGTCACTCGGAGTTGGTACTCCTGCACCTGCCACAGGTGAGTCTGAATGATCCCAGCTTAAAACAATGCACTTCGCAAAAACGCTTCCATTGTTGGGACCATTCCTGAGATGCACACGCGCCTAATAAATGTTCTGCTCCCTGTTGGGGGAGGGGCATGGGACAGTGCATTTCTCTTCATTTAAAGCAGTAGATGGAGACACTGGGAGAGCGGCATCAGAGTTCGCTGTTTGTGTGGAACCATCTAGCCCTAGGGGGACATCTGCTCTGTCAATGGCTCCGTGTTCAGACTGCTGGGGTCCTGCTTTGAGGTGTTATGCTGAAGAAGCTGTGTGATGTGGAAAACACAAGCTGTTCGGGGCAAGAGCATGGCCCAGAGCGGTCCTGCTAGTAAACTTGCCGTCACCGCGTGGTTTGTTGAACAACTGCCTGGGGCTCGCTCCTTTAGGGAGGGCCGGGATAGAGAGCTCTGTGGTGGGGAGAAAAGCAAAATGCTCCAGCCCTTCACACGCTTGTCCCCTTAGGAGGAAGAGAACCCACGTCCTGACTGCGCGGAGACCCTTTCAGTGCTGAGCCATACCTCACCGAGCGTCTCTCCCATCTGTGCTCCGCGGAGTGTCCAGGAGTGACTGGTGTTCAAGGTTATGGGTGGAATGAGCCCGGAGCACTTTCAGACCCACAAGGGCGGGAGTTTCTGGTGTGTGTCTACAAGGAAGTCTTCTCTCAGGGGACCTCAGTGGTGGAAATCTCAGAGAGCCAAGCGAGGCTTGGCCTCTTCTGGGAAAGCGGCATGCCGAGCATCCTTTGCCTGTCAGCAGGCAGAGACCCACCACCAGAAGAGCAAGGCTATTAGTTGTGTAGGTTTAGAAAGGTGATCCCTGGGCAGTCCTGCTTACCAGTTCATCCAACTTGTCATTGTCAGTGACTGCCATGGAGTCGGACCCCATGCACAATGGAGTCTGCATCCTTCCTGTGATAGGCTGTGGATTGGACCGCCGGGTTGTCATTGGCTGATTTGGGGGAAGTCCTTCCATCCCTAGACTTTCTTCCTAGTCTGACTTCCCGTTCAGCATCACAGCAATAAGCGAGCCTGCACTGGCAGGCATGAGAGGCATCCGCTGGGAATGGAACACTGCTGACGTAACACCAGCAAAACATCCTACGAACGCTTCTGCTCCTGCTGTCTCTGGAGGGCCTCTTGAGTGCCCAGCCGCATGCCAAGGGCGTTTGCACACATGACCCCACTTATTCTAACAATATTAAATATGGAACTCACTGCCTGCTTGGCTTGCATCTCGCCTTGTCATTCAGGAAGTCTTTGCGGAGGACCTGCTGCATGCCGAGAGTCTCTTCGGCCTTACACACATGGCAGGTGATACACAAGTGAGCACATCATTAGATAATTAAAATAACCATAGAGTACGGTAAGGTCCAGGAAGCAATCACGGGAAACACCTGCATGAATTTAGTTTGCTCTGTGGTTACAGAACCTTCTGGGCAAAGACACCAGCAGGTGCTTTGGCCCTGACTTGGCCTGGTCCAGGGGCATGTGGAAAGCCAACAGGAGCCCCTGAGCGAGTGAGGGGGGAGTAACTTAAGATGAACTTGGGATGTCAGCAGAGCCAGGTCATGTAGGGAGGGCCCCTCCACCCTTCTGGTTTGGACATGTTGTGGGTGAGGTGTCTGCGGGACTTCAAGGACGGTGCTGAGGATGTAGTAAAACCCTGCGCTAGGACTCAGAGGAGCGGTTTTGGCTGGACTTGTGGATCTGAAACCCACTAGCATACAGATGGCGTATGAACTCTTGACGTTAGGGGAGATTACCTTGGGAGAGAGGGCCCGTTACCCTGAAGTATGCAGCTATTGGGGAAGTGGTTTTTTAAAAGAGGAAGACCCTTGACCAGATGGATTAACACAGTGGATGGATTAACACAGCTAACAACAGTGGGGGAATGGAGCAGCACGGGGCAGTGTTTGGGCTGTTGTCCATAGGATTGCCGTGAGTTGGAACCAGCTCCACTTCCAGTGAATACCCTCTGACCAATACCCTCTGACCATAGCCCAGCGATGTGAACAGACTGCCTGTGAGACAGAGACCATTGTAACACTGAGTATGGCAGGTTAAAACGGACTGTCTCTGATCTCCCTTTGGACCCTTTGTAAAGTTGTTGCAGTTTTTCATATTCTATGCTTTCTTGTCAATTGAGGCTTTCCCCTATTGTGTTTTATTTTGTCATTGTTAATTTATTTTTGCTTCTTTTTTTCCCCCTAAATATTTTCTGTATATGAAATCCAGGCTACGTAAATCTATAGAGACTATAACTGGATTAACAATTAACCTAGGGATATGGCAGGGAAGGTTGGAGAGAAGTAGGGAGGGAATTAATGAGAATGATTCCAAAAAAGGAGAAAATGTTCTAAAATTGATGTGGTGATGATTGCGTAACTCTTTTTAAGATGACTGAACTATTGAATTGCGTGATAGTGCATTAGATGCCAATGGAACTACTAAAAAGGTAAATAAAATAAAGGGTTTTTTTGACCCCTCACAGAGATACGATAATGGGAAATATGCCATATGTATCACTTAATGTAAGGAACCGTGGTGGTGCAGTGGGTTAGGCACTGAGCTGTTAGTCATAGGTCAGCAGTTCAAACCCACTAGCCACAGCACAGCAGAAAGACGAGGCAGTCTTCTCCTGTAAAGATTTACAGCCTCAGAAGGCTAAATAAGGCTACTATCAGTTGGAACCAACTCAATAGCCATGAAATTTTTTTGCTTTTTGTTTTTCCTTTTTTGATCGCTTTGCTTTTTATAGCCAAGTACAGTTCCCCGTGTTAATAAAAAAATCCTTAGAGAGCATCATACTGAATGACTGCAGGGCCGTCCTCCCGTCTTGTGGATATGGCATCCCTCTTATTAAAGCAGTACCTCACTGTGAGGCATTTAGGTTGTTCCCAGGGTCTGCTGTTATCAAAGTGATGGTGCTCTTTGCTTCAGGAGCCATGCTCTGTGTCTGGGGGAGGAGGAGAAATATGTGAATTTCCCAGGATGCCTGATGACACCAACAGGACTTGCCCAGCTCCCATCTCAGAGCTTTCTGTGCATGCTCCAGGGGGACCTGGGACCAGGAGGAAGCAGAGGGAGAGAGTGCTGGGCCCCGAGTGAGTAGCATGTCAGCGATGCACCCCGGCCTCTGTCTGTACCACTCACCAGGGGTGGGGTACATGCAGAGTTTGCAAATGGGAGTCCGTCTCAGTGGACTAAACCCCTGCTCTAGTAGCCCTGTTGGTCAGAAGACTTCACCCTTCTTAAGAAAGACACTGCCTCTGTGAGTTCATTTAGTTAGATGTGTACTTGTGGTCTCGGGCACTAAAGCAGAAGGGCGTAAGTGGCTTGGATACTACTGGGCCAAACCATGATTGTAACAACAGTGGCTAATGTTCCGAGAGCAGGAGGGTGTGTTGCCCCGTGGTGGAGTGTAGAGTTGTACAGGACCTGGTGAGAGTTCCAGCCCCACCGTTTACCAGGCTCTGTGGCTTAGGCAGGTGTGATCAGTCAGAAAAGTATTTGCCTCCAAAAGAGCAGAAAACCCACCTAAGAGTGGTTGAAACAAACAGGTAGCTGTTATCTCTGACAGCATGAGGGTGGCTGGAGGGGCCGGTGCAGGCCTCTGCATATCTCAGCAGTGTCATCAGGAGCTGGGCTCGTAGGTCCCTTCTGGTTCTCTACTGGACATCTGGCGTGCTGCATCCTGCAGCCTCACCTCTGAAGGGTTTCCATTAGGAAGAAGACGTGCAGAAGGAAGAAGAGGCAATCTGCATGATAGAAACTCTCAGTGGAGATGTCTTATTGGCTGTCACTGTGTCACGTGGCCAGTGAGCTAGAGGGGACCCTGGGACGATTTTCAGCCGAGTGAATTGCCATCCCTAAAGGAATCCGAGTTCTCTAAGACAGGAAGAAGAAGGACTATTTGATGGGCCCCTAGTGGCATATGTGAAGGTCAGCAGTTCGAAACCCCTGTGAGGGAGAAAGACGGGGCTGTTTTGTTTATTAAACAGACATCGGTGTCTACCCTCTCTTTAAAGCTCGGTTTCCTCACCTGTTGGGGAGTCCTGGGTAAACACGGGGAGACCATGGGTAAACACGGGGCTGCGAGCCAGAGGGGCGGTGCAAACCCTCCCAGTGGCTCGATGGTCGAAAGACGTGGTGCTCTGCACCCGTCCAGATGACAGCCTAGAAAACTCAGCGAGGCAGGCCTGCTTCTGTCACCTGGGGTCACTGTGGGTTGAAAATCGACAGCCCTTAACAGCCACCACCACAAATATATATATAATCTCACCTCCCTATTTCAGTCAGAAGCAGCCCTGGTGGCATAGTGGGTTAGACCTTGGGCTACTTACTGCAAGGTCCGTGGTTCTAACCCAGCAACCACTGCCCTAAGGGCGAAAGTTAGGCTGTTTGCTCCCATAAAGACCCCCAGGGAGCATTTCCACTCTGTCCTGTAGGGTCGCTCTGATGGTAGTAGGTTTGGGGGTACGCAAGTCAGCGGGAGCCCTGGTGGAACTGTGGTTGAAGTGCTTGGCCGCTGACTGGACGGTCAGCCATTCTCTGCGAGAAACATGTGGCCCTCTGCTTCCGGAGAGACTAGCCCTTGAGACCCCGCGGGTATGTGTGCCCTGCTATGCGGAGCCCCTGGGAGTGGGCCTGGTTATTCTGGTCAGGCACTTTCCACTTACACCAGGTGTGTCCCCGTTCCCTGAGGGATAGAGAGGCCTTGTGAGGATCTCCAGGGGCCTAGGGCTGCCACTCATGGGTCCTCACAACAAGCAGTCCATTCTCTCTGGGCCCCTGCCCGTCCCATCAGTCCCGGGGCGCCTTAGTGTTCAGGATGCGCCGTGAGCTCTGGGGACCTGCTGTTTCACTATTGATTCAGAGTGGGCCCCTGGGGATTCGTGTAAGCAGGGGAAGCTGCTCTTTTTGTCACTTCCTCTCTCTGTTGTCTAGTCCTAGTGGCTGTCTCCGCTGCCACTGCTGGGTCTCATACCCAGCCCTCAAGAGAGTGGATGCCTGGTTGGCTCAGCCCCCACCCAGGGTGAACCGTGACAGGCAGGCAGAGCCTCACACCATGGTACCTCAGGGTCCAGTTGTCATCCTTTGACCATAGACCTGTGGCGGTGGCACATGCCCGTTGGGTCCCAGACCGCCTCCAGCACATTCCTTCCGAGACACTCAGATGCACACTATTGGCTGACTCTGGAGGGAGCCATCCACATTGAGATCCAGGTGCGTTGTGCTTCAGGAAGTACCCCTCCCTCAAGTGGAGTCACATGGCAGTCCTGGTTCCAGCCGGGGCCGTTTGGGTTGATGGAGGGCGTCTGGCCCTGCTGGTGGTGACAGAGCCAAATGCAAACCTTGGCCACAGGCTGGCTGGCATACCGAGGGCACCATGGATGTGTGGATCATGGGACTTTTATGACAAGCTAGAAAGGAGGGCTTGGGAAAGGGCGTTGGGCCTGTTGGCTGGGGTTCCGGAGGCAGGCCCTGAGGCTCGGAAAGGAAGCTGCTCTCAGCTTCGCCCCTCCAGCCCAGGCTGCGGAGAGGGGGGCAGCTGTCGGGACAAAGGAGGGAATGTGCAGTGCACATACTTTAGCCCGTGACTCACTCCCAAGGCCTTCTCTGTGCTGTTGTTACAGCTGCTCCAGCTGCCGCACAATAGCTTTGAACCCTGAGGTGTGAGGCTGCCCTTGGGGGTGGGGGTGAGGGTCATGTGTGCTGTTTGGCAGCACAGGATGTGAGAGCCTGCATTTCGTGACCAAGGGCGGTTGGGGGCGGGGGGAGGCACGCAGAGGACCCGTGCACGAGGTTCCTCTCTGGCCTCAACAGCAGCTTCCTTCTGAGTTCCTGGTGTCATTAGCAAGTGGTGCAGCTGGGTCCTGAGGGCCTGGAAGATGTCCTGGCCGACACACCCGGCCAGCATGGGGCTCACAAGACAGACAGACAACAAAGGCTGAATCACACCCACACCCTCACCCCGCCCCCTCCGGGCTCTCCCTGATTTGAGATGTGCTATGGCTCCCTAGTAAAACAGGCACAGAGGAGGCAGGCTCTTGGGACAAAAACTACCAGGCAATCCATGTTCTCTTATCCATCCGACTTGGATGTGTGCTCTGTTCCCCAGGAGGCTGCTATGGGCCCAGGGCTTGCCAGGCCTGCCAAGTTCATGAGCACTTTCCCTGGCTAAGGCCCAGCTCCTGGAGCCAGCCGTCCATGACCACCATCCTGAGGGCCCGGGTTTATCCAAGGGGCTGAAAACAACTCAATGGGCACGACTCCCCTCACAGCGCCAGCCCCTGGCACTGGCCACTGCCGCCTGTCTGGAGCTGGGGGCTGTTAAGGGAGCCCTCCTGGGAAGGAAGTGCCAACTCTACAGCAGAAAGATGGAGCCCCAGGCTGGCTCCCTGTCAGGCTGCTGGCACAGCCCTCCATCGGAGCCTTGAACCCCACTCCCTGACCCCCACATCCTGAGCAGAGCAGGAAGTCAGGTTGCTGAGAGTGGCGTCAGGCTGATGACGCTTCTTATGCCTGCTGTTGGAAATTCGTATCCTTCAGGGGAGTGTCCTCACCTGGCCCCTCCTCAGGCACCCGGCATCTGGAGGCCTGGCTAACACTGCCGGACTTGAGAGGGAAGCAACACCAGTGGTTGGCAGACCAGGGGCATGGGCCTCGTCCAGGCGGAGGACGGACAGAAGGAGGACCAGGAGAGAATGAACACTGAGAGGACCTGGTCCCACTGGAGTGGAGACCAGCCCAGAGCCCTCTGACAGAGAACTGCCCACTTGGGCTACCAGGCCCTCTCTGGAATCAGCACCTATGGAAGCCGGAGTTAAAGACTGGGCTCGGAATGACACAGGGAATCCTGTCTCACTGCTCAGCGTGTGGCTCTCTGCTCAGCCTCCTTTCACAAAGAGATCCTGTTCATGGTGGTTCTATAATCTGTTGTCATTTTGAGATTTCAGAATGAAGGGGTGGAGTTTAGCCTGTCCATCAGGTCACAGCTTGATGACCTCATTTGGAGATGCTAAGGTGATATGTAAATAGCTCGCTGGAGGCGAAATACAGGCTCACTTCCTATGAGACATTTCCATTGACAAAACACATGGAGCTATGCAAGAGCCCTGGAGCTGGAGGAGCCACGTTGGAGACCCCTACCATTGCTGAGATGCTTCCATCGCCACTGGATCTGCAAGACTTTGCACCCACTGGCCTGTGGTCTTCCTGCATTCGGCATCATTGCATGTGTTGTGTGGGTTTGAAAAGGAATTTATAGACTGGTACAACATATGGGCTAATATTGGGCTTATGGACTTGGTGTGCACTGGGCTGGATGTTTTCTCAATATTCAGTTCCTCTTTCTTTTTTTTTAACATTTTATCAGGGGCTCATACAACTCTTATCACAATCCATACACATACATACATCAATTGTATAAAGCACATCTGTACATTCTTTGCCCTAATCATTTTCAAAGCATTTGCTCTCCACTTAAGCCCTTTGAATCAGGTCCTCTTTTTTCCCCTCCCTCCCCGGTCCCCCTTCCATCATGAGCCCTTGATAATTTATAAATTATTATTTTGTCATATCTTGCCCTATCCGGCATCTCCCTTCACCCCCTTTTCTGTTGTCCATCCCCCCAGGGAGGAGGTCACATGTAGATCCTTGTAATCGGTTCCCCCTTTCCAACCCACTCACCCTCTACTCTCCCAGTATCGCCCCTCACACCCCTGGTCCTGAAGGTATCATCCACCCTGGATTCCCTGTGCCTCCAGCTCCTATCTGCACCAGTGTACAACCTCTGCTCTATCCAGTCGTGCAAGGTAGAATTCGGATCATGGTAGTTGGCCGGGGAGGAAGCATTTAGGATCAGTTCCTTTTTCATAGAAAGCTCTTCCTTACACACGTCTGAGTGTCTATGAATTTGTTTCTCTAGGCTACCCTGACTGACACAGCTGCCTTACTTGATGAAGAAGCAAGGTCATCAGGCTCGGTCATGGCTCTGTTGAGCGTCAGCGAACAATCCTATCTTCCTTTGTGAATTTGTCACTCAGCTCATCCTGCTGCAGAAAAAGGGTCTCAAGAATTCACTCTTTTCTGAGCCAGCTGTTTCCCAGCTCGGTTTTAAAAGGATTGTAAGATCACGTGATTAAAAAAAATATATCCCGGAGGATTTTTCCAGACCTGGGCAGCTCATGGGTCAGTGCACAGCTATTTCTGTGTGTACATTGGGTGGGAATGTGCTCTGTTCCCTGTAGGCTGCTGTAAGTGGGAGACTGGGTGGGAACATTTCCGTCTTCCCCACATTCCTGTACACCCATGCTCCAGACCCAGTGGTGTTTGCACACCTCGCTAGGTGTTTCTAACCAAGCCCACTGCCCCTGTGTCCGTGCCAACTCAGCAACTGTGTACAGGATGTCCAAGACTGTAAATCTTTATGGCAGCAGACAGCCTCATCTTGCTCTCAAGGTGTGGCTAGTAGGTTTGAACCCTTGACCTTCTGAATAGCAGCCCAATGCCTAGCCCATGGCATCACCAATACTCCTTATTCTGCACTGTGGTCCCTTTAAATTGTGAGAATCTCACTCCCTGGTCCAAGGCAGACACGCCGGTTGGTCGGTCTAAACAACATAGGCATTTGAGAAGGAAGGTAGAATCCAGGAAGCTGTAACCAGTTCCATGGAGGGGTGGTTTGTAGAGTACTGGTGGCATCTCTGTTGTGTGTTGGGCTGTGATCCACAAGGTTGGCAGTTCAAAACCACCAGCTGCTGCTTGGGGCTTTTTACTCAAGTAAACAGTTAAAGGCTCAGAAACTCACAGGGGCAGTTCAGCCCCACCCTGTAGGGTATAGGGGGTCACAGCAGGTCAGTGTGGAGTCTGAGTTTGGCTTTGGGTATCTGTAAATGAGAACAAACCAGTTCCTAGGTCCTCTCTGTACCCGTTCTCCACTCTGCCCTATAGGGCTGGTCATAGAGGTGGTATGAAGGGGCCCCCTGCCCATGGACCCCCTGTTGTATTCTTTGCCCAGTGGGGAAGGGAGGGAGGCAAACTAGTATTAGCTCTCCTGGCTGGCTCCTTGTGGACCAACCAGAAGTCTGGGTTCCTGGCAGGTAGCCCCTTCACAGTGCCCTCTGTCCCCCTGCCCCATTACCCCCACCCCTGCTGGCCCAGAGGTGTAAGTACAGCACTGTTCCTGTAAGTAGTCCTTTTATTAAACTCTCAAATTACCTAATTTGAGAGTGCCATCTGTTTCCTGCCAGAACCTAGGCAGATACAGTTCCTAAGATCTTTTCCAGCTCCAAAAAAAAAAGAGAGAGAGAGAGAGACAACTACCAACAGAGGAGGAACTGACTCGGGAGGACTCACTGATGGCTCCCCAAAGAGTGGGAGGGACTGGGGGGGGGGTGCGGTAGAAATACAATCTCTAGAGCACAGAGTGTCTAAGACAGAAGTCACCGAAGTCACCCTAGTCAGAGACAGCTAGAAGCCCGACTTGTAACACGCTCACAGGAGGAGCTGTCCTGCCCACCACTGCCTGCCTCTGGGGGCTTGGATCAAGTCCCTGCCCTCTCTGAGCCTGTGCTTCTACCTTCTCAGAGCAGGGCTGACAACACCTACGCTGCCCCCCCTGCCCCCGGCTCCCCCACCACCCCCTCCCCCCCGCCCCTGGCTCCCCCATCCCCCTGCCCGGCTCCCCCAACCCCCCCCCCCCGCCCCAGCTCCGAAGTGTTATGAGGTGCACCTATGAGCAGTGTGTACAAAGCTTCTGCTGCATCTAAAGGACAATGCTGAAGAGAGTTGTCATCATCAACAGTGGGGTCATGTCAGGGCACCGAGCCCAGCGGGGACATTGCCCCTGCCCCTGCCCTCCAAGTCAGCCTGCTCCCTCTTGCTCTGCTTGGTATGCACACCTGGTGAGGGGGACTCGGCCCCAGAGAGGCAGCTCTAGGATCAAAGCCCAACCTAGGAGGTCAGAGTCAGCCCCCACCCCACCCTCATCTCCAGCAGCAGTGGGCAGCCTTAGGACTTCCCTGGAATTTAGATCCTGACCTTGAGGGTCTTAGGTGGCCATTGGTGGCCCTTCCAAAAGCAGCTGCTTCAGGTTTAGGGGTGTGTGAAAGAAATTCAGGGTCCGCTTTTGTATCGATATGTTCTCAATGACTAGCGTTATCAGAGGCTTAGAAAAACACACGATTGCAGATTGCATATTTTCTCTTTAAAAAACACCGTCGGAATTCTGTTCGCCCTTGCGCACGTGTCCGTACGTTAGAGGGGGCCTGGCAAGTGCAGTGCTTCTGCCCCCGGCTGCTAGTAAAAAGGTCAGTGATTGAAGCCCCCCTTGCACTCCGCAGAAGAAAGGCGTGGCGATCTCCTTCCATGCAGAGCACACCCAGGGAAGCCTCATGGGGCAGTTCTGCCCTGTCCTCCAGGGTCCGTTCAGAGTCGGAATTGACCCCAGGGCCACAGGTTTGCACACCATTGAGATGTGTGGGAGAGGCCCCGTTTGAAGAAGCTGTGGAGGCTGCCTGAGCCTGGGGAAGGACAGAGCCGAGGACTTGCACTACACAGCCATGTGAGTGCCCCTCAGAGCTGGGGCATCCTGGGAGCAGCAGGAACGAGACACACACACTAGTGTTTCTTCACATTGAAAACAGATGCCCAGCACGGCACAGTGCGTATGCCGTGGGCACACAGGTGATCATAAGACATGCTTTATGCCCGTCGGAAAGGTTACCCGGACAGGGAAGGTGGGGTATGGAGATAAACAGAAATAAAAGCATCCTTGGGACAGATGTCGGCGTTACCACTGCCATCAGGTGACTGGGATGGCACCTGGCACCCATGCCACCAGGCCTCCCACCTCGACCTGCCCCGAGGCATGTCAGGAATGCAGCCTACCCCCCCGACGTGCGAAACAGACAAAGAAAAAGCCCTCTGCTCTCTCTTTCGTTGGGGGTGATCTGAAAGCTTCCACTGTCAGGTTTGCGGGATCTTACCCCCACGCCCCCACCACCACTACCCAGACTTCAGTATTGCAGCTCACCCACCGGGGCTACGGGAACCAAAATCACCTCCGTAAGCGTAGAACACAAAACGCTGCACACATGCTGCACGAAGACCGCATGAAAGACGGAATGACGCTGTGAGCTGCCCTTCAGACTGACTTCTGGAAACCCACCACCCGGCCGGGCCCGCCAAGTGAGCAGTGTCCATCAGAGCGGGCAGGAGAATTCTGGATTCGGTTCTCTTGTTTAGAAAGTGCCTACATGCTAAGTGACTGTTAGTCTAGGTGGACTAGAGAAACATTCATAGACACTCATATGTGTGTCAGAAGGAGCTTTCTATACAAGAGCAATTCTATATTGAGAAAAAATTCCAGCCCAGTCCAGATCAAGTCCATAAGTCCAATACCAGCCCATAAATTCCTCTTTGAACTCACACAGCCTTGCAATGATGCTGAATGCAGGAAGCTCACAGGCCAGTGGGTGCAAAGTCTTGTGGATCCAGTGGTGGTGGAAGCATCTCAGTGCTGGCAGGAGTCTCCACATGACTTCTCCGGCTCCAGATCTCTAGCATAGCTCCATGTGACCTGTCAGCAGGAATGTTACCCAGCGAGAATATGTGTGGGTCTGACCTCCAGTGAGCTATTTATCTCCGAATCTTCAGATGAGGTCATCAAACTGTAACCTGATTGAGAGGCTAGACTCCACCCCTTTACAAGTTGACAGGAGATTCTGAAACTGCCACAGCGACAGATATGGCAAATGCACGCAGGCCTGCTGGAAGAGCCTGTGTAGGATGTTTTGAACAATCCACCCTCTTCGCTCTTTCTGGTGTATTTCCTCCTTGTCCTGGGTCATGTCGTTTTTACATAATCACATTTTATTGTCTTATCCCCATTATTCTTTCTTTAAGGTGATAGGTAATAGCATTTCCCCATTTTGTCAGATAGACTCTGTCAACCATTATCTCTCTGTCGTCATTTTCTCTCATGACTAGGTAGCATTTTATGGACTCGGGATATCACCTTATCCCTTCCCCCTCTGGGTGACATTAAGCTGCAGTCAGCTTGTCCCGCACAGAACAGTCAGCCTCTTAGGCATGAGACCGCTCCCAAGTGTGTCTATATTGGAATTTGAAGGTAAGTCAGGACAGGTGTGTATAGCTCTTTTTTTTTTTAGCCCTAAGGCTCCAGGCCTTTTCCTTGATTTAAAAGCTAGGTGTGCAGTAAGAGCAGGTGATGTGGTGAATAACAGCCAAGTAAGGGGTTGGTGTGAGCATTTCAATATTAGGGGAAATTTGCATAACATATGAATTTTCCATAAATCAGATGTTCCTTCTCATGACAAGAAGACAGGATCCATGCCAATGTGATGTTTTCAGATTGCAAATTAATCCCTTTGGGTAGACTTGGGAAATGGAATTACTAGACAAAGGCCTATATACACACCAGCCTCTATGACTCTTGATACAAATGACCAAGTTGCTTTCTGTTAGGCATTAAATTAGGTTGTCCCAAACATACGTGTCATACATTCCTAATGTCTGTGGGTTACGTGCTGGACAGCTAGCCGGAAGATGGACAGCTCAAACCCACTGGGGGGAGGGGAGAAAGACAGAGCCACAGACATGGAATGGAGCAGTTCTGCTCTGCCCTGTGGGGCTGCTGGGAATCAGAGTCAACTCACATAGTGTACTTGGTTTGGGGGGCTTTGTGTGCAGTTTTGGTTACACCTGCATTATAAGCCCAACTCATGTGGGCATTGGTGGTCCTTGTTATGTTAATGAGGAAGCACCTTGAGCCCATCTCTTTTGAGATATGAAAGAAAAACAAGCTAGCGGAGACCAGGGAAGAAGTGACAAGCTCACACGAAAGTTGCCCTGAGCCCAAGGTCAGAGGAGGAAAGGCTTGCCTTCCTCCTGAGATGGCAGAGACAGCCTTCCCCTGGCATTGTGTGGTAGTCACCTAATCTGATGTCAGTTTAAGGATTCAGAGTGTAGGGGTAGAATCTAGGTTGTCAATCTGGAGTTAGCCAATGAAGCGTCTGTGTGGGCATGGCCTTCTCCTAAGAATTCTGGGAAATCTGGTACTTCCTCCTTAGAGGCAGAAGACACCTCTCTCTCTCTGCTACTCCCTGGGAGACATTGCAGAAGACAAGCCACATGGATACAACCAGACCTCTGAAGCCAGAGAAGCCACAGAGAGACCCCTGCCCACGCAGAGATGTTTCCAATGACACTGGATCCAAAGATTTCCAACCCAGTGTCCTGTGACCTTCTGCATGTGGTGTCATTAAGTGTGTTTCTTGAGTCTGAAGAGGATTTTATTGATTGATATCAGAAATATGGGCTAATATTGGACTTAAGGACTTGATCTGGACTGGGCTGGGATGTTTTCTCAATGTACAATTGCTCTTATATATAAATCTCTTTCTTATACATATATGTGTGTCCATGGATTTGTTTCTCTAGTCTACCCAGACTGACACACATTGGCACCCTGAAGTCAGACTTCCAGACTCATAAACTTTGTGGTAGTCACATAATCTGGTGTCAATTTAAGACTATTTAGAGTAAAGGGGTAGGATTTAGCCGGTCAATCGAGTTGCAGCTTAATGACCTCATTTGGAGGCACCATGGAGATAAATAGCTCACTGGAGGCCAGACCCACTCTCTGCTTTGTCTTCCTGCTGATAAGCCATGTTGAACTATGCTGATGAAGCCAGAGCCCTTGGAGCTGGAGGAGCCACTTGGAGACCCATGCCAGCGCTGAGATGATTCCACCACCACTAAATCCACATGACTTTCCACCCACTGTCCTGTGATCTTCCTGCACTTGGCATCATTGCATGTGGTGTGTGAATCTGCAGAGGAATTTATGGACTGGTATCGTACATATGGGCTAATATTAGTCTTATGGACTTGGGATGTTTTCTTAACATACAATTGCTCTTTGATATAAAGTTCCCTCTTACACATATATGAGTGTCTGTGAATTTGTTTTTCTCGTCACCCCGGACTAATACACTGTGAGAAAGTAAAGCTATTTGTTAAGGCCTCCACTCCTAGATCACTCCTGTGTCGCTGAAACTCTTTTCAAAAGGATAGTAGCAAATTCACTCTCATCAGCAGTTTGCTGCAACCCTTTAATACAGTTCCTCATGTGGTGGTGAACCCCCCCAGCCATAAACTTATTTTCATTGTGACTTCATCACTGTCATTTTGCTACTGTTATCAATTGGGTGACCCCTGTGAAAGGGTCGTTCAACCCCCAACGGGGTCGCCACCCACAGGTTGAGAACCGCTGGTCTATCCTTTCTTAGTTGCCAGTTGATTAATGAGCTTACTTCTTACGTTTGCCTCTCAGTTGGCACTGGCTGGGTCCCCACTCATGGCGACCCACCTGTTTCAGGCTAGAAATGCAGGCCAGCGGGTTCTGAAGGCAGTGGTTTTCCAGAAGATCAACTGACATTTCTTCTGAGGAACCTCTAACGTTTTGGTGACTCATCGGCCACGTAACTCTGTGTGTCACCCAGCGCTCCTCTTTCATTCATGGGGCGGTGGGAATGTTTCCGAGTTGGTTAGAGATGAGTGTTCCTGCTTCCACTCTTATTGGAAGTGCCTTGGGATTGCCTTTCCCCTTCATGCAACCTTCCTCATCAGAGCTCTCCAAAAAAGGTGGTGAAAAAGAAATGCTCTTCCCCTTCCATTGTTCCAGGAACTTTCTGAAGCCTCTTCTGTTGGGCCAGCGGTCTTCCTCATACAATTGCGATGAGTATCTCGTTTGCCCTTGTAGACAGGTTGAGATTCAACTGTTGTGGATTCATTAGTGGCTCCGTTTGTTTTGTTGGCGAAGTTAAAAAAAAAAAGTCAAAATATTCTTTGGGTTAGAACCAAGAAAAGAACATGACTGAGAGAGCTGTTGCAATCATCACTGGGGGTGGGGGGATGAGGGGACTGCATCACCTTCAGGACTTTGAAAGCAGACAAAGCCAAGTTGTAAAACCTGTCCCCTGGGACATCCTGTCTAAGCAGTTCCCAACAGCTCCCTGAGCCTCTCTTGCCTCCTTTATGCTGTGGACAGACATAATGATGCTCACCTTCCAGGTGTCGGACAGGGCTCACCAGCACACACTGGCATGGTGGGTGCCCACTAAACCGGAGCCATCTCCCCGCTCCGGACACTGGGACCCGTTGGCTGAGAGGCCCTCTTGGAGTAGCGGGGCCTGAGGGGACAGGCTGAGCCCACCCAAGACTGCCCATAGCACGCCCTG
Source organism: Tenrec ecaudatus (assembly GCF_050624435.1). Taxonomy (NCBI): domain Eukaryota; kingdom Metazoa; phylum Chordata; class Mammalia; order Afrosoricida; family Tenrecidae; genus Tenrec; species Tenrec ecaudatus. The sequence continues at coordinate 172,291,822 of NC_134533.1, read as the reverse complement.
CCCTGCCCAGGGGCTGGCCATTTCCTTCCAGGCTGGGGGCCCAGGGGCACCGCGGTGACTGTGCGCCTTGTCAGCAGCTCTGAACAGTGGGGCGGTTGTTCTGCCCTATCTGGTCAGAGCTTCCTGTTTTGCCTGGTTTGGTGGCTGGAGTTCTTTTAGTCGCGAGCAGGAGAGAAAGAACTCGTCCTGGGTGGAAGCCCAACGACGGTCCTGACTCCTCCAGGGAGGGAGAAGGGCTGGGCCTCCCCACCAGGGCTCTGTGGGTGTGCGAAGGGCTCGATACCAAGTCTCACCTCTCGGGGAAGTCGTGAGGGAGGGCAGGCCACCACTGCCTGGAATTCAGGGTCACAGTGCCCGTGAACTAATGCTAATGGGTTATAAGTGTATGCTGATTAAACATTAAGCTTTTATTTCCCACAAAGGGAATGGATCATACATTCCAGTATCACATGTCTTGCTAAGACTTGCACACTGGAGCCACAGTGTCTTAATTGGGGGACTTTGAGCACGTTCCTTAGCCCAGCAATGTTCAGTTTCCATTTCCTCAACTCTGAAGGGGTGTGATGATAGGAACTACCTCACGGGGTTATTGTAGGCATTAGATAAGGCAGTGTGGGTGGAGTATGGACAGAGTGCTGGGCCGCATAATAACCATACAATATGGTCAGCTAAAGGTCCTAAGATTCTTATTTGCTATGTTGGTCTGGGTTGACTAGAGAAACAAATTCATGGACACTCATGTGTATAAGAAAAAGCTTAATATCAAAGAGTAATTGTATATTAAGAAAACATCCAAACCCTGTCTGGATCAAGTCTATCAGTCTAATATTAACCCATATGTCCAATACCAATCTACAAATTCCTTTTCAGACTCACAAAACACATGCAATGATGCAGAATGCTGGAAGATCACAGGCCAGTGGATGGAAAGTCTCGTGGATCCAGTGGCTGTGGATCTCAGCGCTGGCGTGGGTCTCAAAGTGACTTCTCCAGTTCTAGGGCTCTAGCTTCATTAGTGGGTCTTCATGTGGCTTGTCAACAGGAATGTCTCACAAAGAGAGTGTGTGCCCTGCCTCCAGAGAGGAAAGCAGTAGTTCCCAGAATCCTCAGAAGAAGACCATGTCCACACAGAGGCCTCATTGACTGTAATCTGGTTGACAGGCTAGACTCTGCCCCTTTGAAAATTGACAGATTATGTAACTGCCACCTTTGCTAAATGCCAATTGATGCTGTGATTCTCAGATGCAAGCCTGCTTGTTGTTAGTTGTTAGAGTCCTAGAAACTTGGTGAAAGATACTTTGATGAAGGTTCTCATCTCAGTAGAAGAAGCGTTTGAGACTGCTACTGCACACGGGGCGTATTGGCTGTAGTCTTAAAGTATGCATTGTTAATGATTATAAAGTAAATATTTGTTTTTAAATATATATTTTTAAAGCAGGGTTATCTTCCCATGGGATGGGGGTGGGCAGGAGTTTACTTGGTGCTGAACTAAATGTCCCATTGACCCAGGAACATACAAAGCGGCAGAGCTTCTCCAGTCTGCGGGTGAGCTGTGAATGGGAGAAAGTGGGCCCAGCTGTTGGGGGCGGGGGAGGGGGGGCACAGCTTCTCAAGGCCTGCTGGTTGGCTCCTTCCCAGCGAAGTGAACTCCAGGTCCCTGATTTGTTTGACTGTAAATACAGGGCTTGTTGTGATGAGGAGCCCCGGTGGCTGGTGGCTCGGTGGCAAAAAGCACTTGATGTCTAACTGTAAAGTCTGTGGCTCCAATCCTCCAGCCCCTCTGCAGGAGAGTGGTGTGGTGGAAGATTGACAGCTGTGGCAGACCCTGGATCAGGGCTACTCTGTCCTTTCAGGGTTGCTGTGAGTTGTTATCAGACTCCCAGTCTCAATGGCCCAGGGTTTTGTTGTTGAGCTTTCGGTGTCAGGAGAAATGCAGCGCTTAGTGTAAGTGGGCACAGTAATTGAAATCATGTAATGCCCCCACTTCCCTCCCAACAGCTGATCCCAGAAGGTTGACTCAGCGCATTGCTGGACACCGGAAGTCATAGCATAGGGTGAGCCCGCCATGTGGTTACTGAGGCTGCCAAGTTCACTTTCCCCAGCCTGGTTTGCCTGGTGATGGATTACTCCAGCAGGGGTTCAGACTGTTGGAGTTTTTCCAGTGGGCAGTGCACATGGAACCTCAGAACTGAGTGGAGGTGGCACCGTGGTGACTTGCTCCTCCGTGGAAGGAGAATTCAGAAGAGGAGAAGGCCATCAAGAGCTGGGAGGCAGCCCCTTCTTGAAGGGATGGAGCTGTGGAGCTGACCAGAGGAGCCCCGGGATGAGGGAGTACAGAGGCCTTTTCTTATCGAGGGCAGAGAGACCGGCAGTTTCCAGTTCCCCTGGACACCCAACAGAAAGAATGTTTGGCAAATAGCAGAGCCTTCATTAGAGAAAGATATTTATTAACACTGCAGTGAGTTCCCAAGTCAGGTTGGGGATGGCCCTGGTTGGAAGGGCAAGAGCAGAGGTAGCCAAATTCAGAAAGCTGTGGAAATGTCTGAGCACTGCAGTTCTCCCTGCAGAGAGGGGCTGTCACCTTATCAGCCTTTGGTTCATGGTGTCTTTGACCCCCCATGGTAAGGATCCAGAGGAACCCTGGTGGCATAGTGGATTACGCATTAAGCACAGCTGCAAAGTCAGCAGTTTAAAACCACCAGCCACTCCGAGGTGAGGAAAGGAAGGCTTTCTACTCCCACAAAAAGCTACAATCTTGGAAACCCACAGGGGCAGTTCTACTCTGTCCTGTCGGCCAACTATGAGTGGGAACCAACTCAATGGCAGTGAATGAAAGGGTGGGGTCCCGGGAAGAACGGGCTTGGAGAGCTGTGGCACCCCCTGGAGGAAAAGAGGTCAGTTCTTTCCTGGTGATGTTCTCAGGCTCAAGATGCGTCGTGTTCTAGAAGAGGGGCTATTAGTACCCAGCTTCTCATTGCTCTTAAGATATTTCCTTATATCAGGCATCAAAGAACAAAAAATCATATCATTGTGTGCTCACCTTCATGATTCAATCGCAGAAAACAAATGGGTGCATAAGCAAATGTGGCAAAAAAAAAGCTGATGGTGCCCAGCTATCAAAAGATATAGCGTCTGGGGTCTTAAAGGCTTGAAGGTAAACAAGCAGCCATCTAGCTCAGAAGCAACAAAGCCCACATGGAAGAAGCACACTAGCCTGTGTGATCACAAGGTGTCCAAGGGATCAGGTATCAGGCATCAAAGAACAAAAATCTTACTATAGAGAATGAGGGGGGGAGTGTGGAGTGGAGACCCAAAGCCCATTTGTAGGCCACTGAATATCCCCTTACAGAAGGGTCTTGGGGAGGAGATGAGCCAGTCAGAGTGCAATGTAGCAACAATGAAAAATACAACTTTCCTCTAGTTCCTAAATGCTTCCTCCCGCTCCACCTCCCCCAACTGTCATTGATCCCAATTCTATCTTGCAAGTCTGGCTAGACCAGAGGATGTACACTGGTACAGATAGGAACTGGAAACATAGGGAATCCAGGGCAGATAATCCCTTCAGGACCAGTGGTAAGAGTGGTCATACCAGGATGGTGGAGGGAGGGTAGGGTGGAAAGGGGGAACCGATTAAAGGATCTACATGTGACCTCCTCCCTGGGGGACGGGCAACAGAAAAGTGGGTAAAAGGACATGTTGGACAGGACAAGATATGACAAAATAATAATTTATAAATTATCAAGGGTTTATGAGGGAGTGGGGAGCAGGGAGGAAGGGGAAAAAATGAGGACCTTATGCCAGAGACTTAAGTGGAGAGCAAATGTTTTGAGAATGATGAGGGCAATGAATATACAAATGTGCTTTACACAATTGATATATGTATGGATTGTGATAAGAGTTTATGAGCCCCTAATTAAAAAAAAAATTCCTTACAGGCAACTTTTAGTTAGGAGCCTTGGTGACACTGCAGGGTAAATATTGGACTGCTAACCACAAGGTTGGATGTTCACACCCACCAAGCTCTCTCAGGGAGGAAGGTGAAGCTGTCTGCTCCCGTAAAGATTTACAGTCTGGGAAACCATAGACTGTGCGTCAGGATCAACCCAATGGCGGTGGGTGTGGTTTGGGGGTACAGTAAAGGGTAATCCCCACACTCAATGACTAACTGGGATGTTGATCACTCAAACCCACCCCAAGACACTTTACGAGGAAACCCTGATTTTATGAGGTCACCCTCCTGAAACCCCGTGGAGCAATTCTCCTCCGCACCCCCAGGGTTGTTCTGGGTCAAAATCCACTCCACAGCAACCAATGCCTTTGATTTGGGGGAGAGAGGAATGAGGAAGAGACTCAAGCAGCCCAGGTGATGAAAGTCTGTCAGAGTCGTCTCCTAACCCACCCAACTGCACCGCAGAAGGAAGGCCTATAGAATGGCTTCCACCATGTCTATCTAGATTGGCAAGATAAACAATCCCCAGGGGAAAACAACAGCACCAACAATTACGGGGGACAGAGGAGAGGGGCAGTGGGGGAGCCAACAAACCCAGGGACGGGAGGAAAACAAGATCTAAAATTGATGGCATAGAATGCCTGGTGGGGTTCCATCAAGTGCAGTGTAGCCGAGAGGAATTACTGAGAGCCAAATGAAGGTGGAACATGATAGTGGGACAAGAGGAAAGTAAAAGGAAATAGAGGAAAGAACTAGGAGTCAAAAGACATTTATAGAGGTATAAATATAGGCATGTATATATGTTAGTATATTAATATATAACGATAGGGATATAGGTCTATGTATATATATTTATATATTAAATATCAAGGTAGCAGATGGACATTGGGCCTCTACTCAAGCCCTCCCTCAACCGAGTGCAGACTCCAAAGTCTGTGGACAGTTGGACATGCCCTCACAGCAGGGCCACAAGGAAAGAATGAGCCAGCCAGGGTGCAGCAGAGCACTGACGAAACACACAGCATTCCTCTGGTCTTTAATGCTTCCGCCGCACCACCATCATAACTCCAATTGCACCTTACAAACCCGGCTAGACCGGAGCGTGTGCACTGGTACAGATAGGAACTCTCAACACAGGGAATCCAGGACAGATAAACCCCTCAGGAACAATAATGAGAGTAGCGATACCAGGAGGGTAGGGAGAAAGGGGAACCCTATTGCAATGATTGATGTATAAATGCCCCACCCCCTTGGGGGGGTGAACAACAAATACATGGGTGAAGGGAGACAGCGAGCAGTGTAAGATATGAAAACAATAATGATTTATAATTTATCAAGGGATCACAAGGGTTGGGGGAAGGGAGGAAAAAAAAGAGGAGCGATACCAAGGGCTCAAGTAGAAAGAAAATGTTTTTAAAATGATGATGTCATCCTACATATGTACAAATGTGCTTGACACATGGATGTATGGATTGTTATCAGAATTGTACAAGCCCCCAATAAAATAATTTATACACATAAATGCATGTACATATGAACGGTGTCCATAAGAAATTGTATCAGGAAAACACACAGCAATTCTACTCTGTCACATGTGGGGTGGCTAAGGGGGATGGACTCATGGACAGAAGCAAACAGTGAGCGTGAGCCGGCTGTAGGCTAGCCAGGCACAAATGGACCACACGAGGCAGAGGGATTCCCCAAGGGTCCAGGATGGGAAGAAAGGGGTGTTGCTGTGTGGGGTTCAGAGAACAAGAGTGAGGCTCATCTTTAATACTGATGATGCAGAAATGGGTTGGGAATCTAATGATCATTCAAGGTTCTCTTGTTTATAGTGCTGACTCGCCTTGCAATGACAACTGTAGGGTAGATGGGCGTACAGAGGGATTGGTTGCTTTATTAGTGTGTCCTGGTCAGATAGGTTAAGGCCATGGTTAGGTTCATTTTATGAAATGAGTAGAGAAGTGTGTTTTCTTCTGCCTTTGGGGAAAGTTTGTTTAAGATTGGTTTTATTTCTTCTTGAGGCATCTGGAGATGTTTCTCCCGGGACTTTGAAGGTACTCCAGTGCCGTTTGGCTTCAGTGTGTTTCCCGAGAAATCAGTTGTCACCGCTTGCTGCATCCCCTATAACTCTTACTGTTTACTTTCTCTTTCCTATCCTTTGTCTATCTAAGTTCTACTAGATGTTTCCAGGCCAATCATTTACGTGTTGTCAAGAGTTTCGTTTTACTTAGATCCAGAATCAGTGTTCATGGAAGCAGCAGCCAAACAATGAACTGTATTGGGCAAGTCTGATGCAGCTAAACCTCCTGAAAATGTTAACAAGCCAAGTTGTCATTTAGAAAATTAAAGGGCACCCATCTTTTTAGGATGCCTTAAAAAGAACTTTTATTTTGACCGTGGGAAAAAATGATTTGGAGGTTATAGTTCATAACAAATATTTTATCAAAACTCAAGTGGACTTTGCCTAAACCACTGAAGCTTGGCAAGAAGTTTATGGAAATAATGTCCCCGCATGGATCAGGCGTTTTAAGGGACTTTAAACATGTGCTGTGAGAGGGAAGAACATCACCCTTGACAAATACACAGTGGCTACAGTCCAGAAATTGGTGGAGAAAGACTACTAATTTACATTTTAGTCTTCTCCTCCCGTAAAGGGTTACAGTCTCAGAAACTCACAGGGACAGGTGTACTTTGTCCTTACAGGATCACCGTGAGTCAGAATCCGCTGGATGGCAGTGAGTTTAGTTTGGAGTTTTGGTATGAACTTGAACCCTAATAGCAGTACTTTGCTACTTACCCACAGCCCACATACCCTAGACTGCCAGAAGAATGAGCAGATGTGTCATGGAGACTTTGGCTCCTGTACTTTAGCCACAGCACTGGGAAGAATCAGACCCCGGGAGGAGAGCACCATGCTTGGTCAAGTTCAGGGTCAGTAGAAAACAGGAAGATCGTCAATGAGATGGATTGACACAGTGGCTGCCATAATGGAGGCAATTATAAAAATGATTGTGACGATTATCTATACTGGGCAGTGCTTCATTTTTTTGTACGTGGACAGTGAGTAAGAACGACTGGAGGACATTTGATTCATTTTAATTATGTGGTTGGCAAGGGATATTGAAATTAATATGAAAGCCCAGAAGAAGAAACGAGACTATCTTGGAGAAGGTACAGCCAGAATGCACCTTCAGGGGTGATTCTGGACCAGACAGTGTTTTATTTTATTGTATATAGGGGTTGCTATGAGTCAGTACAGCCACAGTGCTCTTTAGAGGCAAGGATGGTGAGACATACATATTTCAGACATGTCAGGAGAGACCTGTCTCTGGAGAAGGATATTGTGTTAGTTCAGGTAGACTAGAGGAACCAAATCCAAGAAGACCCATATGTGTATAAGAAAGATCTTTATATCAAAGAGTCATTGAATATTAAGAAGCTATCCCAGCTCAGTCCAGATCAAGTCCTTAAATCCGATATTAACCCATAAGTTCAACACCAGTCAATTAATTCCTGTTCAGACTCACAAAACACATGCAGTGACGCCAAGTGCAAGAAGACCACAGGCCAGTGGGTGGAAAGTCTTGTGGATCCAGTGGCAGTGGAAGCACCTCCATGTTGGTATGGGTCTCCACATGGGTGTTCCAGCTACAGGGCCCTGACTCCATCAGTGTAGCTCCTGTGGCTTGTCAATAAGAATGTCTCCCAGGGAAAGAGTGTGCGTATGGCCTCCAGTGAGCTATTTATCTCCTTGCGCCTCCAAATGAGGTCATCAAGCTGCAACCTGATTGACAGACCAGACTCCACCCCTTCCTCAAATGGTCAGTGGATTACATACTTGCCAGAGGCATCCTATTTGGCAAACAAGAGGAACAGTGAGAAGGAGGAAGGCCCTCGCAGAGGTGGATTGACACAGGGGCTACAACGATGGGTTCAAACACAGGAACATTTTTGGCTAGGACCAGACTCAGGACCAGGCAGTGTTTTGCTCTATTGTGCATAGCGTTGCGATGGGTTGGAACTGACTCGATGACGCCTAAAATGAGTTAGAGCCAACTTGATGGTACCTAAGAACAACAACGTCAATTGTTTCATTCATTTCTATCTGATCTACAGTCTGTCAAATCTCCCTACTGAACTCTTCATGTTGATGATTTATTGTTAAGTTCTAGAATGTCCACTTGCGTTTCTTTCCTTTTCCGTCCTTTGAGAACCTTTTCGATCGCATCTTTTAATTTTTCAAACATGTTAAGCGTGATTTCTTTTGTTGTTGTTTTTCAAGATCACATCTGATACCACCTTCATTTGTAGCCCCTTGTGAGACTGTAATGTTTCTCTTAGAATCTATTCATATTGTCTTACATCTTCTCATGCCTAGTTATTTTTTCACCGAGTGTCATACACACCATGAAGGAAAACCATCGAGGGCTTGTATAATATTGTGCTCTTGTCAGGAGAAGTTATATTTGCTTTTGAAAGGTGCCTGGGGACAGGGTTCTCCAACTATCTGAAAGGTGCCTGGGGAGCCCCCACAATCGAATTGTCGAGATTAGAAGGATTCAAAGCTGGGCCTTTGTCCTGTGAGGACTAATCCCTTTGTGCTTCACTTTCACCTTCCCTCGCAGGATACAGTTCACTTGGCACAGAAGAACTATTGTCCTCTACAAGCCACAAGCCATCAAAAGTGCCGCTCAGCTGTTCAGCCTCTTAGCCAGCTCTTCCAGAAGTGGCAAGGCCCCTAGGGGAAGAGTGTCCCCAAATGCCAAGCTCATCTCTGTAGATTTCCCTCTCCTCTTGAATGTTGCTTCCTTATTCTTCCCTGCCTCGCTAATTCTCCAACCGCGACGAGCACCATCTTGAAAAACGCTTTTCCAAGTTGTCCAGGTGTAACAGGAAGGTTACTGTGAACGGCCTACTATTAGCAGGGAGTGGCTCTAATTTTTTATTTATTATTTTTACCCATGCTATCTATTTGTTTATTTTCAGTGGTTTTATTGGCATATAATTCACAAATCACACATTCCAATAGCTCGATTATATCAAGAAGAGTTGGAATGGTTGTTTTCTTTCCAGCTGTCTTAGGTATCCCAGACTGTCCTCCATGTTGATGGTAATGCATTTACAAGACCAACGGCAGTGCATGAGAGCTCCATCCCTCCGCACCCTCTCCAGCATTTACTGTCCTGGGCTTGTTTGTTTATTTGTTTGTTTAATTGGGCTGTTATTGTGGGTATAAGATGATATCGCATTGTTGGTTGGATCTGCATCTCCTGGATGGCTAGTGAGCATTCCCTCGTGGGTTTGTTAGCCATTTGAGTGTTTTCCTTAGTGAATTGTCTATTAATAGAGTTTTAAATGTGTTTTTTCCCACATGGTCATTTATGGTGCACACAGTGTGTTTCCATAGGAGTCCCTGGGTGGAGCTGGTTTGATCGGTGCAGCTGCTCTGGCTGGGAGGTAGGAGGGCAGGCAGCACAGGATGAGATCCAGCAACATCAGTGCGCTGGGTGCTGCTACAAGAAGTCACTGGAAGAATTTGGATGGCATTTGGATGTACTGTGTCTTTCCACCCCACTGAAGTGCCACAAGTTTTCTCCACCTTTATTCTATCTCTCTAGTCTCCGTGGCCCAGAGAGGTCCCCAACAGCTCCATGTCCACGCCCATTGCTTTGCTGGGGAGAAGGACAGAGCATTGCCTTGTGAGGGCAGTGCACACATTCACCTGTTCATCTTTTGCTGAACACCTAACGAGGCACCAAGGTTCTGTGTCTGGGAGAGGGTAAGGTCACAGTCCAGGAAAGATGGGTGCAGAAGGGATAGGACATGGACTCCATCCGTTCTCTCGGGATCCACCACCCAGTGGTGAGAAAATACATGTTCACACTTAAATTAAGATAGAATTCTGCCTTAAGATAGAATTCAGCAAAGTGAGGAATCATTTTACTAACATAAAGGGAATTTTCAAGTCTGGCTTACATCCAAATCAAGGGTAATAAAGTATCTGTAGGTCCTGTTTAATATTTATGGCATGTGCCGTAACGTCTTAGACACTTTCATTGTAATTACTCAGAAAAGTATCCGCTGATAAGTTGCCCTAAATTATATCCCAATATAGATGAATACATTTAGGCATTAGGTTGATGTCATCTGATTGGAAATGTAGTATTGCTTACACCAACCGCCAGACCACTGTATTCTAGATGAAGTTTTACCGTGAAATGGTTCTATTGTGCACACAGTGTCGCTTGCTCATCAATTTTTTATTTAGACCTTTCAGAGGGATGCAAATGAAGGGCCAGGCAGGCCCTACCCTCTGCCAGAGAAAAATTGTGTGCAAGGAAGCCTGAGTGCTTTCATTTGTTTGACCTTAATTTGGGTGCCCAGTCACTGAGGATGTGGTGTTGAATAAAACATGATTGAGTAAAGCATAAAGTTCAGAATAATTAACACCAGAAAGTCAAGAAAAAAGATAAGTGAGCCAAGGGCCTAAAGGCATAGTGGGAATTAGGAAAGTTTCAAGGAACTGGGTCTTTAAAAGTAAAGAAAGGAGGAGTCTTGGTGGCCAAAGAGCTTGTAAGTGCAAACATTCACCAGGCAAAACAATTAGTCTCTTTCCCCTAGGGCAGCAGAGGACCGGACAGTCAGGAATAGGAGGGAGATCTGCAATGTGTGGCCAATGCCTCCATGCTCAGTGGCTTCTTTTCCAGGAAACCAGAAGACCTGGATGGTACCAGGCTACAGGCTCTAAGTATGGTCAATAAAGATTATAGGTGGGGGGGAACTCCTGATCAAAAGGGGGGAATAATACAGAACAGAATTTCAAATTATCTTGGACCCCAGATTTTCTGGAGTTAAGGAGGCTGGATATATCCTCAAAAGTGTCACCCTGAGATAATCTTTAAACCATAAACCCAAAATATTCTCTGAAGTCATCTTAAAACCAAACATTGATCAACTCATGAAAAACACCTGCTTTGAGCATTGTGCTTTTAAAGAACTGTCTTGTGGTATCAAATTGATAGCTGCAGCTCGAAAGGTTAGGCTTCTTTGGGGGGAGGGGGCAGCGAGTTTATATTAATGAGTGGGGAACAACCCATAAAAGGAGGTAAGAAGGGTGGTACCACTTGAAGACTGTCATCGCTATCACTGAGTTGTAAATATAGAAGTTGCTGAGTTGGTATAAGTTTGGCTTCAACAACAATATTTTTATAAAAGGAAGGGTGGGGAGTAGAGAGGGGCCTGGGGAACATATTGAGGAAGCAGGTATATTAGAGAAACAAATTCATTGACACTTAATGTATATAAGAAAGAGGTTTATATACAAGAGCAATTGAGTATTGAGAAAACGTCCCAGCCCAGTCTAGATCAAGTTCATAAGTTCAATATTAGCCCATATGCCCAATATCAATCTATAAAGTCCTCTTCAGACTCATAAAATACATGCAGTGGTGCCAAATGCAGGAGGATCACAGGCCAAAGGGTTGAAAGTCTTGTGGATCCAGTGGCGTTGTAAGCATCTCAGTGCTGGCAGGGGCCTCTATGTGGCTTCTCCATCTCCCAGAGAATAGCACCATGTGTCTGTCAGTAGAGCATCACTCAGGGAGTGAGCAGAGAGAGAGAGAGGTGGCTCCCGCCTCCAAGGAAGAAAATACAAGAGTTCCCAGAATTCTCAAGAGCAGGCCATGCCCACACAAAGGCCTCATTGGCTCTGACCCGATTGACAGACTAGACTCCACCCCTTCACTCTTAATCCTCTCAAGTCCCTAATTGACACCAGATTATTATGTAACTACTACACGAGGCAGGGAAGAGATAGGAAGCATGCCATGTGTTAGGCAGCATTCTCTAGAGAAACAAATTCAGGACACTTATGATTATGTAGATAGATGGAAAGATAGATATGTAGATTTATACAACGAGAAGGAATATAACAGCTAATTAGTCCACACAGCAGTACAGAGAGCTCAGTTCAACTCACTTTCCTGGAACAGTTAATATACTGCAAGTCCTTCAACTCACGTGGGCTGCGGCATCCAAGGTCAAGGAGGCAGACAGCAGAGTCCTTCCTCAGGCAAGGCAGGCAGACAGCAGGGTGGGCCAGCAACAGTGAGTAACTCAGGAGGAGCTTAGGGATGCAGGCCCTGGTGCGATCTGGAACTCAAGCATAGTGACAGGACCCACCAGCCTCAAGCTCAAGCATTGCACCAGCAGCGTGGTGAAGCAGGTCTTAAAGGAACCTCAAGCTCTAGCGATGTGATTTACAGGTTGACTTGTCCCACAGGTAGTGTAGCACACAGGTTGAGGTAGAGAACTAGCTTAAGCAGCAGCATGCTGGTCTGATCACCAGGGAGTAAGAGGGAGGTGGGATGCCAGCTGTCTATTTATTTCGGTCATCCTCTAATCAAGCCTCGACCTGATTAAACTCCACCCACATGTTCCTATTGGCCTAGTTGGCACAATAAACTTAACTCTCACAGGCCTCTAATTGCAAGATCAGCCATTCGAAACCACCAGACACTCTGAGAGAGATAGTTGAGGCTTTTTACTTCTAGAAAGAGTTACAGTCTCAAGAACCCACAGGGGTAGTTCTAGTCTGGGTCATAGGGCCGCTATGAGTTGGTATCAACCTAATGGCCTGGACTTGGCCTGTCCAACCCCACTCTTAGGGCCTGCCTCATCAAGCCACGGCTTTTTGCCAGCTTTGGAGAAGTCAGTGTGTGATCTGACCACCCGTGCCTCACCTGCCTGCTTCTCACTCCGCTACAGATGAGCTTAGGGTTTTGCAGGCTCCATGTGCTTCATCCATGCTCCATGCCTCTGCTCCAGCTTCCCTCACCGACCTCATTCGTGATGTGTGGGGACTCTTTCCCAAATGGTCTTGAGTCTAAAGCACTCCAGTTTATAAATGTAGGGAGCCTTAGAAGAGCCTGGTGGCATAGTGGTTATCCATTGGGCTGCGATCTTCAAGGTACATAGTTAAAAATCACCAGCTCCTCCTTGGGAGAAAAATGGGGCTCTCTACTCCCATTAACAGTTCCAGTCTTGGAAGCTCACAGGGGCTCTTCTACCCTTTCTAGGGTCGCTCTGAGTCAGCATTGACTCAGTGACAGGGAGTTTGGCTTTGCTTTTTCTCGCAGGGAGTGTCGTGGGGACTCACATTTCTAGAGAACTTGACTTCCATCCCGCCCTCCCAGCCTCCTTCTGTTGTTCACATGCCAGTTAACGTTCTTAATAGTTTCCCTGCCGCATTTCCTCTTGCTGAATATGATCAATGATTTCAACTGAAACACCAAACATTCATTGCCCTACAGTGGCTCTAAGAGATTGGAGTCTCTGTAGCACAGGATTGGGTTTTTTGTTTGTTTGTTTTGAATCCGTATTAACCTTAAGTCAAGTCTGGTGAGTGCCTGGAGCTTGGAAACAATTTGGTCCATTCAAACAGCAAACATCAAAAAGTGGTGTCTGTGATCGGCCCTCTGCTGGGAGCTGGGTCAGAGTCACAAAGAAAGCACTGTCCCGTAAGCCACCGAGCTCCCGCTCTGCAAGAGAGGCAGATTGATAGTGGAACTAAAGGACATTGTAGGGGAGCAGCAGAGGCACCTTTTATTGTAATAGTGTTTGTGGCAGCTGGATGATTTATCATCTAAAAGGTTCTATGTACTTTACATTGAGGGCTGGAAATGAACCGGCTGCGACAAATTGTGCACCAGTCATTGAATGTGAAATGGATGGCCCGCTCTGTGAACCTTCCCCTCATTCACAATAAAAAGTTTTAAAGATTAAAGCGATTATTTGTACTGCAAAGGATAGATTACAAGCCAGGCCGGTGGTTTTCTGACTGCCCTGAATATCCGTGGTGGGTGGGATGGATCAGACGCTAGGCTTCCTGCCGGCACCACACTGAGCAGCTCTACTCAGTTTTCCGTCTTTTGTCTTTGGTGTCCCTGGAAGATGTGGTAGTTATATAATTGCATGTCAAAGTGATTCATAAAGTGTAGGGGTGGAGTCTGGCCTGTCCTCATCTTGTCACAGCCTTGTGGGTGTGGCCTTCTTATAAGGAGGGTCCTGGGAGCCCCCCATCCCCCAACCATGCTGTCTCTCTGCCTTCATCTTCCTGTGGACGAGCCACACTGAGACCTGCCAGAGCGCTGTGAGGCTTCCACTGCTACTGGATCCACAAGACTTTGTACCCACCAGCCTGTGATCTTCCTGCATTCTGCATCCTTGCACATGGCTATGTAAGTCTAAAAAGGGACATGTGGACGAATATTGGATTTATGGACTGAGTTGGACTGGTCTGGCATGTTCCTTTGGCATACAACTACTGCTTGATATAAAACGCTTTCTTACACATGTATGAGTGTCACTGGTTTTGTTTCTCTAGTCATCCCGGCCTAACACAGAAGGGTTACTTTTATTAAAAAGGCTACTTGGTGCTACTTTAGAGTTTGAGAACTACCTTTTCTCTATCAAAGACACTGGACCCCTGGGTTGCTGTACTCAGGATACCTTGGGCTAGGAAGCAGTCGTCTAGGGATCAGACAACGCATCACACTGGGTCAGTCTGCAAAAGACCTCTTGTTGAAAAACAAGAATTTTACTTTGAAGATTAAGGTGCACCTGACCCAAGACATGGTTCTTTCAATTGCTTCATATGCATGGGACAGTTGGACACTGAATAAGAGGGACTGAAAAAGAACGATGCAGTTGAATTATAGTACTGATAAAGAATCTTGAAAGTAGAATTGGGGTCATGATAGTGGGGGGAGGAGGCATTAACAAAGTAGAGGAAAGTTGTATGTTTCACTGGTGTTATACTGCACCCTGGCTGACTTTGTCCCCTCCCCGAAACCCACAGCATGTACACGGGTACAGATAAGAGCTAGAAACAGGGAATACAGGACAGATAAACCCCTCATGACCAATATTTAGAGTAGACCTACCAGGAAGGGAAGGAGAAGGTTGTGGGGGGGAGGGAACCAATCACAATGATCCACCTATAGCCCCTCCCAGGGGGATGGACAACAGAAAAGTGGGTAATGGGAAACATCGGTCAGTGTAAGACATGAAAAAAACAATAATTTATAAATTATTAAGGGTTTATGAGGGAGCGAGGTTGGGGGAGGGAGAGAAATGAGGATCTGATACCAAGGGCTCAAGTAGAAAGAAAATGTTTTGAAAATGATGATGGCAACAAATGTGCTTGACACAATGGATGGATCGTGATAAGAGTTGTACGAGCCCCCAATAAAATTATTTTAAAATAAAATAAAACGATTAAAAAACAAAAAGGAATCTTGAAAGTACCATGGATTGTTAAAAGAACCAACAGATCTGTCTTGAAGAAGTACAACCAGAATGCCCCTTAGAGGCAAGGATGGCGAGACTCATGTCACTTACTTTGGTCTTGTTGTCAGGAGAGACCAATCCCTAAACTTGGACATCGTGCTTGGTAAAGAAGAGGGTCAGCAAAAATATAAAAAGGCAGGCCATCAGTCAGATGGATTGACACAGTAGCTGCAACAGTGGGCTGAAGCATAGAGCAGGTGTGAGGACGGGGCAGGGCCAGGTGCTCTTTCCTTCTGGTCTGCACACGGTCGCTTTGAGCCAGCACTGACGCCACCCAATGGCCCTTGACAATCACCACCCCCGGCCGGGCTTGGATCTCTCACCCTGGGCCCTTCACAACCGTGGCCCCAACAGAGAGTGTTAGTTTCTTCTTCTTCTCTGGGAACACAGTATTGGAATTTTGCCTTGAGTTAATAATTAGCATGACAGAAGGACTGAGTCTCAGAATATATTTTCACTTCAATCTTTATTTTAAAAGTGAAGTGTGAGGGAGAGACCAGAATAGGCAATAGGTGGGGCAGGTGTTGGGAGGGGGGCCCTGTAACCGTATCCGGGAGGGGTTATTTAGTAACAATAGATACTAGATTTAATCTACAATCGGGGCTTGGAGGAGCTGAGGAATTGGTGGGAGGTTGGAGTGCTCCTCGGCAGCTGAGGAAGGTTCAGCTAGGACAGAATGGGGAAAGAGGACCAGGGAGACCAGAGCCTCCTCTTTCCGGATAATGGGTCTCTGCCAGCATTCATCCCTGGGTGCCAGGAGCTACGCTTGGCTGGGCCCTCGGTAGAGCAGAGAAGGGCGCCCGGTTTGAGGTGAGTTAACCAGGAGCCCTGGTGCTATAATGGTTACGTATTGGGCTCAAGGCCAGTAGTTGGACACCACCAGCTGCTCCTTGGGAGAAAAACAAGGCTTTCTACCCCCATACAGAGTAGAAGGTCTGAGAAACCCACTGGGGAGGTGTAACCCTGTCCTATAGGGTCTCCGTGAGTCAGAATTGACAACCCGGTGAAGATGCTCACAGGCACTTACTTGGAGAGGGGACCTGATCAGAGTGGCAAGGGGGCCCCAGAGAACCATGGCGTGTGCACGCCCTAGAGAATGCGTCCTCCTCTCATTTGCGGCTGGGGATTTGTTTTCGTATTTGTTCCTTGTGGCTATGGTAACAAAGGAGTTGCTTCAAACGGCATGGGTTTCTGCTCTTCACTGTCTGGAGGTCAGAAATCTAACGTCCTTTTGACGGAGCCAAGATGAATGGCGCTAGCAGGGCAGGTTCCCCGGAGGCTCAAGAGGAGAAGAATCTATGTCCTTGTCCACTCTGGCTTCTGGAGGTCGCCTGCACTCCTTGACTCGTGTGTGAACCCCTGCCGCTGGCTTCCGTCGTCCTATTTCCTAGTCCTGCCCCCCTTTTAAAAAGATCCTTGCCATTACATTTAGGACTCACTTGGGGAATCCAGAAGCATCTCCCCACATTAGGATCCTTAATCATATCTGTAAGGCCCCTGCAGGAGGACAGATGGCGGGTAGTGGCTACTCATTGGGCTTTTAACTGCACGGTCTGCAGGTCAAAACCGCCATTTGCTCCCAGGGAGAAAGATCGGACTTTCTACTCCTGGAAAGAGCTACACTCTCAGAAACTTCCAGGCGCAGTTCTGCCTTGTCCTACAGAGTCACAATGAGGAAGCATCGATTTGATGGCAGTGTGTGTGGGTCTTTGTTTTATGAGCCTTTGCCACACAAGGAGTCATTAACAGGTTCCAGGACACAGGATGTGGGTGTTGTTGGGGGCATGGGGTAATGTTATGATTCCACGTACCACTGGGCAGAAAAGACTTACCTAAACCATGAGGAATGATTTCTGGATGCGAGACATCATGCTCTCTGTTGGAGGCCTTTGAGAATGTGCCAGAAAGCCCTGTCTTGGGGGCTGAGCTGTGACCAGGAGGGAGACCTCAGCCCTTCCTCCCAGCAGCTGGAAGGCTCCCTGGTGAGACTGAGCACTGGGGGAGGGGGGGAACTATCCCCAGAGTCTACTTGTCAGTGGCTGGAAGGGGGTGTCACCCAAGGGGGTGAGCTGTGGGCCTGCTATGAGACGGGGGTATCGCCTTTCAATGGGTAACTTTCGTTCTTCTGTGGCTCTGCTCCCCTCCGATCACCCGCCATTCCCTGCAATATCTGCTCCCGTGGTTTCCCATGCTGGATCCGGTGGGCCCTGTGTGGGATTCCTCTGCTTTCCTTCCCTTGGGTCTGCAGGTAAGGCAAGAACAGCATTTTCCATTTGAAAACATACCCCAAGGAGGGGAGAAAGCTACTTTTTTTGCAGTAGAAGAATCGCTTCTGGGTGGTTTAATATCATGCACCCACTTGGACCCCAGCACACACTACAGTGCTTTCAGGCATGGTGGGAGTGGGGTCACGTCGCTGCACTGTACTTGCTGCATGAATGAGGCAGCTGCGTGGGTCTGGTTCACACAGACAGTAAGCCAATAACTCACCTCAGTGCTGCTCTTACTTGCCTTCAGCCACCTGTGAAACTCTTGAGATGCTTAGGTCTTCCACCCCGTGGGACAGGGTTTATCTGGCTTGTCCTGAGCACTCTGCGCCTACTATGGGGCTGGAACCAGTGTCCTGGGTGCCTCTGGTGTCTCAATGCACCAGCGCCCTTGTGATAAGAGGAGAAAGGCAAGAAGAGCAAACACAGTCCTCCTCCACCTGTGGTCCTGACAATTGTCCTAGTACTTAGTCATTAGTCCACCAGCACCCCCCCACACACACGCACACAATGTCTCTGGAGATGTCCAGCACAGGCCCCCAGCACCCCACCATAGCAGTGTCTGGCCTCTGATTGACCGAATGACCCAGCAAAGGAAAAGGATATCGGGACTGGATGCCATCCAGGATTCTGTCGGCTGCTTCCAGTGGCGCCCCTGGTTCTGTGTGGCTGAGCCTCACCGCAGTATGATCCCCTCCGTAGGCAGAGCAGAGCAGAGCCGAGTCACAGGGGGTGAGGGGCAGGCCTTCTGGGACTCCAGTTAGAGTCCATGTGTATCTGCTTCCTCCCCCTAATTTTGGGTGTTCCCCGAGGACAGGAACAATTCCTTCATTCAACTGCTTTAAGTCCCTCGGTACCTAGCTCTGCACCTGGCATGGTTTGGTGTGAGGAAGCAACCACCAGCACCCTGCCCCCACACAGTCTATGCAACGTTTGTACTGATGCTGAGCTTTTATGATCTTTTGAGACCTTACTCAGACAGTGAGAGGATGCTCTGAAAGGGAGCAGTCATTGCCACTGCTGGTTCTCCTGGGACATGGAGCTCGGAGCTCTGTTGTCTTGGGCCTTGGCTCTGAAGAGTTCAGATGTGTTGGGGAACTCATTCCCAAGCCTTGGGAATAAAGGCCTCATTTGGGCCAGGATGGATGGGTCAGTCCCATGGAATGTCCACGAGGAAAGGCTGAGGCCCGAGGACTCAGGGGCACTCAGCAGATGTCCTCAAACAGAAGTCTTACAGAGCAGTGGGCCACAAAAACAAGGGTCTGTCCCCATGCAGAGCCTGAATGGTCTGTGTGTGGGGAGTGGGGGGTTTGACATACACTGAGGTCTAGGAAGCACACAGCAATAGCCAGAAAGATTCCCAGAGGAATTCACTCCCATTTTATTCATCTACATGGTAGGGTTCCAAAGACCAGGTCTTTGGAAGGGTCTTGTGGCGCAGAAGGGTCTTGTGGCGTAGTGGTTATGCGTGGGCCTGAGATCCGCATGGTCAGCAGTGGGAGACCACCAGCAGCTCCTTTCTGCTACCGTCAAGATCTACAGCCTCAGAAGGCTGCAGAGGCAGTTCTACCCTGGCCTGTTAAGTCCCCTTGTCTCAGAACAGACCTGATGGCAGTGATGAGTCAGCGTCACCTTCTTGGCACCCAACAACAGCACAGCGAATCTTTACCGAATAGATTCCTCTGATCTTTCCTGGCAAATGTTATGTGATGGGTTAAATCTGCTCCTGGGGTCCCCTGGGGTCATCCCTTGTTATAACACGGTATTTATGAGAAAGAGCATTCCAGGTTCCATACACATCAGCAGCAGCAGGTGAGGCTGTGGGGCACTGTGGCAGTTATATAATTGAGAGTATTAAGAGTGTAGGGGTGGAGTTTAGCCCGTCAATCAGGTTGCTGCTTGATGACCTCGTTTGGAGGCACACCAGAGATCAATAGCTCAATGGATGCTGGACCCACTCTTTCTCTGCTATACATTCTTATTAACAAGCTACATGGACCCATGCTGATGGCAGCCAGAGCCCTGGAGATGTGGTCATTGCTACTGATGGATCCACAGGGCTTTCCACAAATGGGCCTGTGATCTTCTTGCATTCTGCATCATTGTGTGGGTGCTGTGTGAGTCTGAAGAGGAATTCATGGGCTAATATCAAACTTCATGGGCTTATAGCAAACTTATGGAATTCATCTGGACTTGGCTGGGATGTTTTATGGATACATAATTACCCCTTGATAGAAAGTTCTCTTATATCTAGATGAGTGTCTCGGGATTTGTCTCCACCATTGCTTATCAGCCTTGGCCTTGCCACTCCTGCCCTGAAGCACTCAGTTTGTATTTCTGGGTGAGGTCAACCTTCCGGGCAGCCAGCTTGCCAAACCCACAGGCCTAGCAAGAATATGCAGGCATGTGGACATGTGACAGCCAAGACAGTGTTTGGGTTGACAGGGGGAATTGACTTGCATCTTGATTCCCTCTTGTGTCCCGAGTGCGAGCCACATAGAACTGAGATGAGGGACTGGAAACTTGGTGGTGGTGGTGCTGGTGGAGGGTAGTTCTGACCAGATCTGCACTTCAGAAAAGATCCCTGTGGCAGAAGTGGGCGAATGGAGCCCTGTCATCATTCAGACAGCTGCCGGGGTCTCCGGGGAGGGATGGGCCATAGAGGTGGCAGCTGAGTAGATGGGGAGGAACCCTATGCCTGGGCCGGCTGAACGGTAGAGGATATAGGGAAACAGAAGAGGCTGGTGCCTGTGTTCCCGGTGTTCTTGAAGCGACCTTCAAGTCATCCGATGGAGAGAGGGACCCACGTTCTTCTTTTAGGAAGCCCCAAAAATGCTGTGCGAGCTTCCAGAGAGCCACCATCCCAACGGATTGTACTCGTGGGTTCTTAAAATACCCAGACTCCTTGGCAGCGCGGGACGCTGTGTGGGAGGAATCACATGGTGCTCTGTGCGTGGTTGGCACCCAAAGGGAGGTGCTCATTTTGAAATATGTGTGTTTGTGTAGATCGGTTTCTTGGGGTCAGTGGTGAATATTGTTCCAGGTTTCACGTATGAGGGCGTTCCACCCTAGAAAATGCCTGGTTAAGGACAAATAGCTAGACCGTGCCTTGTAGAAAATCATGCTGTTGGGGGAATACACGTTGTGCAGTTCAAAATTACAGGCAGTGACATTTTAACATGCCTGTTTCCATCTGAATTATTAAACCACCAGCTAATTGACCTCAATAAGCTGTTAAGTACCCCTTGCTCCACCCCTGTTTTCTTTCTCTCGCTTTGCTTTTTTAGCATGAAACTTATTATCAACACTTTAAAAATGAATGCAAAATCCAAGGTAGTCAAAGGAACAGCACTCTGTAGGATTTGGTGAGATTTTCAATGTTAGTCTGGAAATGTGCGTGTGAGTGTGATCAGCACAAGTGCTGCTGTCTGTTTGAATCAGAACCCCATGCTCTCCTGTTTTACCCTTCTCGTGTTGCAGCAAAACAGGGCAGCGGTGCTGTGTTTGAAAACTGCGAACAGGGACAGCAGGCCTTTTGCATTCAGACTAACCCAAAGGGAGATTTTCTTTGTCTTATAATTATTTTCTTTTTCTTTCTAACTCGGGGAAGGTTTCCAGAGCCGGCTGTGTTGGTCTGGGTTGTCTAGAGAAACAAATCCGTAGACACTCACATGTATAAGAAAGAGCTTTATATAAATGAGCGATTGTATATTGAGAAAACATCCCGGCCCAGTCCAGATCAAATCCATAAAGTCTGACATTGTCCCGTATGTCTGCTACTAGTCCATAATTTCTTCTACAGACTCACACAGCACATACAACGATGTCAAATGCAGGACGATCACAGGCCAGTGGGTGGAAAGTCTTGTGGATCTAGTGGTGGTGGAAGCATCTCAGTGCTGGCAGGGGTCTCCATGGGGCTCTCCCAGCTCCAGGGCTCTGGCTGCAATCAGCATAGCTCCATGTGGTTTGTCAGTAGGACTGTCGAGCAGAGAAAGTCCGTGTGTCCTGCCCGCAGTGTGCTATTTATCTCTGTAGTGCCTCCAAATGAGTTCATCAAACTGTGACCTGATTGACAGGCTAAACTCCACCCCTCTACTCTTAATGGTTTCAAATAGACAACAGTTTATATCACTACCGCACAGGCCATCAGCTTAACACTCAGAAATCCAGATCCATTGTCTTTCAACTCATCCATTGCAACCCCTCAGATTCCACAGCCTCCTTCTGTTTCCTGATTCCATGGCGCCTCCTCTCCACAGCCTCTGAACTTGGTCCTGGGATAAATGCGGCCCTTTTGATCTGAAATGATTGATTATTCTAACACAGGCGTGCGTTCAGTTCCAGGGCTAAAGGTGACTCAGGGCCATCTGTTGAGTGTTCCACCAGTCACTATTCAGACCTGTGAGCCTGGTCTCTGTCATGGTTTTGAGTGTAGTCCACGTTTCCCCCCACTTGAACCAATATCTTCCAATGTGATCTTTGTCAGAGCAGTTGGTAATGGCAGCCAAGCACCATCTAGTTCATCTGATCTCAGGATTGAGGAGACTGATGGTTGTGTAGTCCATTAGTCTACTCAACTAGGTCATTTCATGCGTCTTTGGATTTCCGTACTCTCTTGTCTTCCAAACTGAGAGCCACCAATAGTTGCACCTTAGATGGCTGTCTGTGGGTTAGAATTCTTGAGGTCAGAAATCCGAGCTCACGGTGATTTAGAGTAAGGCTTTTCCCACTATTTAGAGAGTGTCAGCACTGTGTCCGGTTTCTATGATGGAAATATAATTCTCTGGGCCCCTTTTGGTTACTGGACCAGGTTTGGAAGAGATGTTTATCCATATGAAAAAGGAAATCATAGGGGGGGAAACGTTGTGAAGTCCAAGATTGGCCTTTGAGGGAACAACATATAGTACTGTATAAAACAAAGGTTTTCACTTTTACACGGAGGCCCCCTGGACCCAAAATGGCCACCTTCTCCGGCGAGAGCATCCACGAATGCAGGAGGCACCCTAAGAAATTCTTCTTAAGGGGAACACATAGCTTGTGGCTCACCTTCCACAACCGGAGAGTCACAGTGAAGATAAGTACCCGGGTGCGTGAGATAGTACCGCCATACATGCACAGGTTCATTTCCAAGGAAATGTGTTCAAACACGTCTCTGCGAGCGAGGAGAGACTAGCTGCAGACAAGTTCCTTCAGTAATACACTTGTCCAGGTCTCGTTAGGGTGCCTTTGAAAAGAAAAGGAGATACTTTTCATGCCATTAAAAAAAAACCCAACTATTTTGAGGACAGACCTAATGTAAAGTTTTTAACAAAACTCAAATAGACATCCTCCCAAGGCTTTGAAGCTTTGCAGTGAGTCTATGAAAATGTTGCACCATAGAAACAAATTGTTTTAACTATATTGATGCCAGTGAGGGGGTTTGGAATGAAGACCCCAAACCTGTCTGTAGACAATTAGATAGTCCCCCGCAGAAGAGTTATAAGGAAGAGATGATTCAACCAAGGTCACAGTATAACACCGAGAAAACCCATCATTCCTCAGTTCCTGAATGCTTCCCCACAACCACCATGACCCAGTTCTACCTTACAAATCTGTCTGCACCGGAGTACACATATTGGTACAGATAAGAGCACTGGACACATGGAATTCAGGACAGATAACCCCCTCAGGAACAGTAGTGGGAGTAGCGTTATCATGAGGGTAGGGGGATGGCTGGGGAGAGGGAAAGGGAGGAAGGGGAACCCATCACAAGGTTGGACATATAGCCTCATAAGGGGACGAATAACAGAAATGTGGGTGAAGGGATACAATGGACAGTGTAAGATACGAAATAATAATAACAATACAGAATTGATCAAGGATTCACGATGGTGGGAGGGTTAGGGGGAAGGGGGGAAAATGAGCTTATACCAAGGGCTCAAGTAGAAAATATTTTGGAAATGACGGTAACGTGTACAAATATGGTTGATACAATTGATGTATGGAAGGTTATAGAAATAATTTTTTAAAACAAAATAGCCGTTTTTAGATGAATACAGCATTTGAAGGAAGGTCAGGGAGACCTCAAAGATGAGCCAAGAGAAAGAGAGTGACAGTCAGCTTTGACTAATGAAGAGGCTGCGGCTGTGAGCCAGAAAGCGGTGCAGGAAACCACAGTGGTCACTGTGAGTCAGCACTGACTTGATGGCAGTGAGTGTGGGTTGGATGTTTTGGGTCTTGGCCTCAGCAAGCTTTTGTCTTGATGGGTGGCCAAAAATGCTGTGCCAAAATCAGCTAGCTCTTCAGTCTTTAAAGCAAGATCTCAGCAAATGAAGAAGACTTTATGGAATGAATCATCACCGGGATAAAATCTTTGATTTACCAGTACGATCCAGAGAGCAAGATCGAATCAAATCAGTGGCTTCTGAGGGGATCCGGTGGGCCTGTCGAATTCGAGCCGAGATTTCAGCTCAGATTATGACAACTGCTTTTATTGTTGCTGTTGTTGTTGTTGTTTTATTTCAAAGGAGTAATCGTGCTAGATTAACTCAGACTTCTAAAGGAAATTGATAACTGCATTGGGGAGGAGAAGGCCAAGAAAGTTGTGCCAGGTAATTCCCCACCCACCCCCCTCAGGACAATGTGCAAGCGTTGTCCTAGGGCAATTGCACGGGGAAGCCTCACCCAAGCTGCCCTACAGCCCTGGTGTTGTCTCTTCAGATTCTGTGGCCCTCAAACTCAAAGAGCATTGAAAAGGAACATGACGTGAGGCCCCCTAGGATGGGGCTATCCATTCAGTGCTGGCCTACTAGCCATCAGGACGGTGGTTCAAACCCACCGTCAGCTCTGTGGAAAGAACTCGAGGCTGTCTGCTCTCAGCAAGATGTGCAGCCTTGGAAACCCCATAGGGTTGCTGTGAGTCAGATTTGACTCAATAGAGTGGGTTTTTTAGGATGCCCAAACATCCATTTTGACAGGATCTAAATGAAAGAGTGCAGAATTCATCATGGAAAGGCTAGACAGAAGCACAGACTTCCGAAGTGTGTGGACCTAGATCAAGCATCTGTTGAGAAACAACAGTGTCATGTTTTGTTTAAAACACGTTTCTATGATTTCTCAGTGTTTTAACTTACCCTCTTGTTTGGGGTCAGAGAAATGGCATGGGATGGCATGGGATGGCATGGCATGGCATGGGATGTGACAAGGTGGGATTGAATAGACCCTCCTTTGAGTTATGACTCATAGCAGCTCTATAGGACAGAGTACAACTGTGCCATTGGGTTTTCAAACTGCTGAGGTAGTAGTTACACATTAGACTGCAAACTGCAAGGTCAGCAGTTCAAAGCCACCAGCCTCTCCTGGGAGAAAGCGTTTTCTGCACCCTTAAAAAGTTGCAGACTCACAGGGCAGTTCTAACTTCTCCTAGAGTCACTATGAGTCAGCATGGATTGGATGGAAGTGAGGGTTTTTTGTGTGTTTATTTGTTTGTTTTAAATGTTTACGGAAGCATATCCACAGCTTTCTCCCTCAGAGTGGCTGACGGATTTGAACCACTGAGTTTTCAATTAGCAGTCAAATGTACAACCACTGCACCCAGAAAGCTCTTTGGGACGGGATAGGGATAAAAGAGACGGACAAAATCAGTACATGAAGATGAGCCATTCAGTGAATATTAGCCTTTTTGATTCATATTTTGAGAGGAGAGTGATCATATTTTCCTGGACACTATAATAAACTCCAAACAGATCAACGATTTACTTTTTTTAAATGAAGCTGAAAAAGAACTAGGAGAAAATAGAGATGAAGGGTGAGAAGGAGCCATTTTAACAAAAGCCATTTTAAATGTGTTAGATTTGATGACACGTCTGTAGTCACTATCAATGAAGCAGAACGCTTCAAGCAAGCTGGGGCAATATTTACAGCATACTGAACAGACAAAGGAGTATGTCTTTAATATCTGAGAAAGGTACACTGGCAAATAATAAGCAGTAGATAATTGGCCACAAAAATAATGCGTACAGTTTTCAGAGTGAGAAATAGAAATGGCAAAAAAAATTAAAAAGGAGAGATTGTGGAAAGCACAAGAGATTGCAGAGGGCAATTGCAGATCCAGTCTTAGCTGACAATCAAAGTTTCTGGGCGTGCATCTGGGCTCCTGTTGGCCTCACTTCACGGGGCCTCCCAGGAGTGCACTCCCTCACTGCTTTCCTCACTGGTAAGTTATCCAGAGGTATCAAGATGCTTGCCATCTTTTCAAAAGTGTTGGTTCCAGCAGATCTGCGTCTGGAATTGCCCTAAGGTGGTGATCAGACCTGCACCTAAGACCTATGTACAATAGAGATGGGTGTTCATGGCAGGATTCTTGTCTGCATTTTTCATTTTTACT
The DNA here is from genome assembly GCF_050624435.1 of Tenrec ecaudatus. Taxonomy (NCBI): domain Eukaryota; kingdom Metazoa; phylum Chordata; class Mammalia; order Afrosoricida; family Tenrecidae; genus Tenrec; species Tenrec ecaudatus. The sequence goes on along the minus strand of NC_134533.1, from coordinate 172,265,886 downwards.
GATACTGTGTGATACAGGAGGCAGAATTATTATTTTAAAGCATGATACAAAATTCCAAGGACACAACAGGTCATCTTGTCATATGCTGTCGAGTCACTTCTTATGGCAACTGTATGTTGTGGTTGTTGTTTGGGGCTAGGCATCGTGCCCCTGTGCACAAGAGAACAAAACACTACCCGGTCCTGTGCCATCCCCATCACCGTCCCTGTGGTGGAACCCATTGTGGATGCCCCCGTGCCAATCCATCTCATTGAAGGCCTTCGTCCTTTTCCGCTGCCCCTTTGCCAAGAATGATGTCCTTCTCCAGGGAGCAGTCACTCCTAAGTATGGAAGACAAAGTCTTGCCCCTCTTACCTCTCAGGAGCACTCTGGCTGAAGCTGAAGCCACCTGCTGCTGTTCCCGAGGTTTAATCGTCATAAGGAAGAATCACCAGGTCTTTTCTCCCAGAGAGCCACTGGAGGGTTTGAACAGGGAACCTTTTGGTTAGCAGCTGATTGCTTAACCATGTGGCACTCAACAGCCAGCATAGCCATATTCCCTGGCTCGTAGGGTTCTGTGCAGATCCCAGAGATCAGCCAGCACATGTGGGTATACTGATGCTTCAAAGAGTGGCTTGGCATATGCTACATAAGATAAATTTAGCTGCTATTATTAATCATAGGGAGCTGCATCCTGCCTTTGAAGAGTTGTATCCTATCTTAACTTTGGCTCCGTTATCACACCTGCCCAGTCCTGTGTGATAGACGACTAGATTGTTCCCAGCACTTACTCTCGCAAGCGAATGGGAGCTTTTGTCAGATGTCCTTTTTAAAGGAAACGATGTAAATGCCCTACGTTAGTTTGATGGTGGTACTGTGCCCGTCCATGCAGCAGGATCCATGCAGCGTAGCTACGCAAAGTGAGGTTGTAGACAGATAGCTGATGCTATTGACATTTTCCCACATATATTAAGTAGAAACAAACATTTTTAATTCTTCCTAGGCTCTCTCATTCTAAATGTGATATACTTTAGAAGATAAGAAACAGAGAAAAGTACAAAAGGAAATGGGAATCATCCCAACCCTACTATCCAGTGAGAACTGTCCCACGCATCTCAGTGTGTGTTTCATAGTTACTCCTTCCAAAGCTCCCACTAACTCTGTTAACTTTGCCACACGCAGCCAGGAAGTGTGGTTGGAGTTCACAGACAGGTTAGCCATGGGTGGTGGCTTAGGTTAGAGCTGTCTAGGCAAGGAGGCTTGTTGAGGGCCAGAGGGCGCCCCAGGAAAGCAAGGCTTCCTGAGCTGAGTCTCTCCTGGAGGGTAGCTAGCAGCTGTTGGTCCTTTCTTCGTATGCTCATTGCTTTCACTGTCCAGTGTCTCCTTCCCTATATCCACTCACTCCAGAAACAGCTGTGTAACAGTCACTCAGTAAACATTTCTAGGTCCTGGGGATGCAGATGTCACCTGAGTAGGCAAGGTCCCTATTTCAGGCTGGGTTCTCTAAAGGAACAATATGAGTGTGTGTGTGTGTGTGTGTGTGTGTGTGTGTGTGTGTGTGTGTGTGTGTAGGTTTTACCCTCAAGAACACTCCCTTTACATCAGAGTAAGGTGGAACTTGAGGACTCTCAGCCTCATTTCAGGCTCTGACTCAGGATATGTATACCCCACACTCATCCTGACTGAATAACAGAAACCAAACCCAACCCACCACTACTGAGTCCATTTCAACTCACCATGACCCTATAGGACAACGTGGAACTACTCCATACATTTCTGAGGCTGTAAATCTTGACAGGAGCATACAGCCCATCTTTCTCCCTCAATGGGCCAGGGAGGGGGGGGGGGCGCGGTGTTTGGAGCTGTTGACCTTTTAGTTTGCAGCCCATCTCTCCTAACCCACAGTGCTTCATTTCCATATAGAGGTTTGGATCTATCACTCATAAAGTGGAGGAGAGTTGCATGATGTAGAGATGGAAGATAATAACATCAGATCACAAAACGAGAGACAATCACACACGTGGTGTAGACCCTCGCGGCCCCTCTACCCTCTGCAACCCGCCTTCCAAGCCTGCCCAGAGCCTCAGTGAAGAGTTACAGCCATTGAGTCTATGCGGGTGTTTCTCCTGACACTGCCCCCGCCATCTTACTCATGACCGTTTCTCCTGGCTGCATGGTTGCTCTGCGCCAATTTAATTAGCCATCCCTGCACTGTTGGACAGTCGTATTATGTGCAGGATGTGGCAGTTAGTTGCATGATCTTCTGTCAACTTACGAAGGGGTGGAATCTAGTCTGTCAATCAATTCCCAGCTTGATGACCTCATTTAGAGTCGTGAGGGAGATAAATAGCTGACTGGAGGCCTGATACGGACTTGCTGCTTCATTTTCCTGTTGACAAGCCACATGGAGCTACACGCTGATGGAGCCAGAGCCCTGGAATTGGAGGAGTCATGTGGAGACCCACATCAGTGCTGACATGCTTCCACCACCACTGGATCCACAAGATGTCCCACCCACTGGCCTGTGATCATCCTGCAATCAGTGTCATTGCATGTATTTCATGAGTCTGAAGAGGAATTTTTAGATTAGTGTTGGACATATGAGCTAATATCGGACTTGCAGACTTGATCTGGACTGAGCTGGGCTGTTTTCTTAATATACAATGACTATTTGATATAAAGCTCTTTCTTACACACATATGCTTGTCTATGAATTTATTTCTCTAGTCAACCCCGGACTAGCACACAGGAGTACGGCGTGGTCTTTGACACATGACTCATCTGCTTTCCAAATGGATTGTTCTCATTTGCAGACTCACCAGCATCATGTTCTCATCGGGCCTCTACCACTGGTCACGTGTTTCCATTCAGGTCACTTTTGTCCCTGTAACAGGGACGAAATTGGACCTCATTGTGTGAATGCGCATTTATCTGATTACTGTTCAAGTTTAACCTTTACTTCCTCTTAAGTGCATTATCAGTTTAAATCCTTCGTTCTCTTCCCAGTGATGAATCTCCATGTGAAAGTCAGGCTGTGTAGTTAGGTCTCCGAGCTTGGGTTCTAGAGTCACAGAGACCTGGTTTATATCCGGGTCTGCCACTGGGGATTCTGTGGGACCTGGGGAATGGCATAGCCAACAGACGGCACTCGTCTGGGAAGCTGAGTCACAGAGAGGCAGTGGCCTGGTGCAGTCAGGGCCCGAGGGCTAAAGCACAGCTGAAAAAGCTGCCACACACTCTGGCTTCTCTACAGATTGCATAAAGCTTCATCGAATAACGGCCATGGGCATTCTTGGTCCATTGTATCGGTTTCAAATGTGTGGCATTTGGAGTGAAGACAAACAACACAGGCCTCGTAGTCCAGTTCCTCCCTGAAAATAAAACCCAACCCAGAGTAGTTCCGAGGTGTGAGGTCCAGCCCCATATCCAGACGGGTGCTAAGGGGCAGCTGGGTGGTTGAGGGGTACGTGAAAGAGACACGAGACGAGGTATGTATGCAAGCGCTCACCTCTTCCCATGGGGACCGGAACCAGAATGAGTGAGTCACTGAAGGGAAGACGTTAAGAGGCAGACAAAAGTTTTTGGGGTGCTCACCTCCGCCATGACTGCAGCAGCCAGGTCCGTGCAGAGAGAGAGCGTAATGTATTCCGTCCCAAGTTTATAAAATCTCGGGCATGCAAGCCCATAGGTAACAGGAAGGGGTTGTATTACAGGCATAGATGAGCTAGGTGTGTTCACGCAATAGGAAGGGGAGGTACTAGAGGCATACATATGACAGGAAGGTACATAGGTAACAAGATGGGCAGGCTCTAGACTCAAGATGGCAGCCTAACCTTGGTCATCTGAGTGACCTTAACCTTAGATGTCTTTGAGCTCTTCTCCAGGGGAACAATCTCTTCAAGAGTACATAGAGCGAGCATGTGTTTGCAACCCGCATCTTAAATTTGGCATTATTATGGAGGTGGGGGGGGCGCAGAGAAACGGGGACATGGAGGGAAACACTTTTACTTCGGACAATGTGACTGTGAAGCATCTCCAACTTATGAACATGAAGGTTCCCTCCACGGGAGCTCCGGGGGCCTTCCGGACTCCTTAACGGATGAATGTTGAGAGTCTGTCTACACACACTCTCTTCCCGGCTCTGTTTCCCACACTGAGCGAAGCAGTGTAAAGGGGTGGTGGGAATATTCGGGGCCCTGTAGCCAGACTTGTCTGCCTTTGAACCCAGCGCCCTCACGTCATCACCAGGCTCTCTGCTGTGGAGTCGGTTCCTACTCAAAGCTACCCTGTAGGACAGGCAGAGTAAGGAGGTCTGGTGGCAGAGTTAGTGGCATGTCAGGTTTCAAATCACAAGGTCAGCAGTCTGAAACCACCAGACAGCTCCTCCGGGGAAAGACGCAGCTTTCTACTCCTGTGAAAAGTTAGTCTCGAAAACTCACAACAGCAGTCCTACCCTGCCCTGTAGACTCGCTAGGAGTCTGAGTGGAGTCGCTGGCAGTGGGTTTGGTAGAGGGCAGATTGATGCTGCCCCTCTAGGTTTCTGGAGCAGAAAGCCTCTTCTTTCTCCCTAGGGGCAGCGGATGGATTTGAAGTGTTGACCTTGCAGTTAGCAGCCCAATGTGTAACCCAGGGCCTGGCACTTAGCTGACACACTGTCTTTTCCAGCCTCCAGTGAGCAGGGGCAGCACCCCCGCCCTGGAAAAGGGAACTTCAAGTTCCTCCCGCCCAGCTTCCAGCCAGAATGCCCGCTCTTCCCCGTGCCTCCCTGTGGAGGGACGGCTGCCAGTGGGGAGAAAAGAACACGGTTCTTCAAAGCGGTGGGATTCCCTGGGGAAGTTTATCTCCGGGGAATAACGGAGGGACAGAGGCGACTCCCTCAGTGACTAAGTCCTGTCTCTAGCAGAAAGGGATGTTTGGATACTGTGTCTCCTGGGCTTCTCCCCCCACCCCAATGCCCCCCCTTTGTTCAAACAGTGGGGAGTTGTGTTTGTTGACCAGTCTTTCTGTTGGGGTGGGAAAGGAATGTAATGTATGCATAGACTGCCCAGAATTTCCTGTTAGGTACCCATTCCAAACCACTGCCCTAGGACGCATTCCAGACAGTGCAGCCCAATCCCAGGGAGGAGAAACGAAGCATTCATGTAGACCTCAGCCTCCCACGCACTCCCCCCCCCCCAAAAAAAAGGTGTTTCACTTTTTCCATAATTATATAGCTTTGAACTCAATGGGTGGCCTCTTCAGGGCTGACACTCTGAGCTCTGACACTACGGCAGGGGGCGGGGGGAGGTCCATTTTACAGTCTCAGCCACACTGGTGTCCACACTAGTGCAGGGCCCAGGGCACTGCGTTCCCATCTGAAGGTTTTGCTGTGGTCTGGCCGCCCGAGTACAGAACAGCAGTTTCCCAGTTGACAGTGGATGCGTGGGCATTTCCTGACATCCTTTGCCACCTCCACTCCTCCAGTGTCATAGTACTCTTCCCACTTGCCCCTTGGGTTCCGGATTTCCATCCGCCCCCTCCTTCCCTGCCCCTCACTGCCTCTGCGCTTTGCTTTCAGGCAAAGGCTGCAGCCCCTTGTCTCTTGGGCTGATCATTCTGAGAACTCCCCACCCGCCCCACCTGAATGTTGCTGTCCCCCTACAGCCCACCTGCCTGCCTCACCTGGGATAAGGTTTCCAAGGCTGTAAACCTTGATGGAGCAGACAGCCTCCTCTTTCTCCCGAGGAGCAGCTGGCAGGTTTGATCCACCAACTTTGCCATTAGCAGCCCAAAGCCTAGCCCCACAGCTCCTCTGGCACTTTATAGGCATGTCTCCTTGTTTGGCTGCGGCTCCAGGTTTGGAGAGGGTCTGAGGCAGGTATGTAGTCTTGGGGTTTGAGCCGTGTCTATTAGACCGGATAAGCCTGGTCTTTTCCATGATTTTGGACTTTGTTCTACATGCCCTCCACCACCCCCTCCCTCCACCCCCTCTGTCTAAGACCTTCGACTGTGATCCCAAGCCCACATTGTCAGGTCCACCTGTAAAGCCCACCTTGGGAGGGAGAAACATGCAGTGAGTTCCCATTCTTTATTCTGCCCTCAGGACAAGGAAGATGCTGGCTTTGAGGCCGTGTGTCGGTGCTTTGATTGATATGTTGGCAGTAGATTGAGTCTCCCGAGTCCATTTCTCTGAGAAATTAATCTATGCCATGTGTGCGTCAGGCTGGCCCCTTGTGGAAGAAGCTAGATGGTCAGTGAGAGGCTGGCTCAGCTAGGTGCAATCCAAGGCAAGCCACTTGGGGAGCCTTGGATGCCTCAGACTGGTTTCACACAGAACAGCATACCCCCTGCCCCCCTACATCTCAGCTCCTGTGGTCTTCCTCCCAAGCCACTGATCGGACTGTGCAGAGCCAACTGGGAGGTGGTGGGGGCTTCAGTCAGAGCAGAGGAAGGAGAGAGGAAGCTCTGTGCCTGGTTGAGCTTACTCGCACCAGTGAACACGGTAGGCTGAATTGTATGGGCCCCAGAGGATTGGGGGAAACAAAGGCTCCCTTGGGAGGGATTCTGACACCTGACAGCCCCAGGTATACTGGGGTAGAACAACGCCCCAAGGGGTTTTCCTTGGCTGGTTTCTCTGATGTTGGTCATCAGCCCTTCTGGGGAAAACCCTCTAGCGCAGTGGTCCTCAACCTTCCTGATGCCACCACCCTTTCATACAGTTCCTCATGTGGTGGTGACCCCAACCATAAAATAATTTTTGTGGCTACTTCATCACTGTAATTTTGTTACTATTATAAATTGTCATATAAAATACCTGATATGTAGGATGTGTTTTCATGATTACAAATTGAACATATTTAAAGCATAGTGATTAATCACAACAAATATGTAATAATATATTGTGAAATATTTATTTCTAATTACAAATAAATGAAATTTTGTCTTGAAGCATGGTGTAGTATGGGTAACAGTCTTCATGCCTAGTATTTGTATGTGGGTGTATCTGCATGTGGGCAGACCCATCTGGTGATGGATAGAGGAGTGGTGTCTCTTTTCCTAAGACCATGGAATATGTGTTTTCCAAGGGTCTTAGGTGACCCCTGTGAATGGATTGTTCAACCCTCAAAGGGGTCATTACCCACAGGTTGAGAACCGCTGCTCTAGTTGGACTTGAAGCACCAACCTGTCAGCAGTTGACTTGGTAAACAGTTGGCACAACCTAGCGATCGCTAGGCAGCAGTTAAGGGTGATTCCCCAAAATGACTCTAAGCAGGGTGAGTGTGTAGGGATTGTGTGATGGATTGAACAGTGTTCCTCCCAAACAACCTGTGTTGTAAATCCTAGAGTTTATGCCTCTGGTTGGCACCCCGTTTGTCTTCATTATGTTAATGGGGGGATTCATGTAGGGTGCATCTTAAACCAGTCTCTTTTGAGATATAAAAGAGGTTAAACCAGCAAGCGAAGAAGCAGCACTGGAATAAGATAGAGGATAAGACACATGCAGATCTCCAAAGAACCAGGGAGCAGACTCTCAAGAGAGAGGACCTGAATTCAGAGGCTGTGGTAGTTACATAAACTGGTGTCAATTTGAGACTTAAGGATAAAGGGGTGGAGTTTAGCCTGTCAATCAGGTCGCTGCTTGATGACCTTATTTGGAGACGCTAAGGAGTTAAATAGCTCGCTGGAGGCAGGAGACACGCTCACTCCCTGGGAGACATCCCTGTGTACAAGACACATGGAGCTACACTATAGCCCAAGAGCTGAAGGAGTCACATGGAGACCCCTCCAGGGTTAAGATACTTCCACTGTCACTGGATCCACAAGATTTTCCACCCACTGGCCTGTGATCTTCCTTCACTCGGTGTCATTGCATGTGTTGGGTGAGTCTAAAGAGGACTTTATAGATAGATATCAGACATATGGGCTAACATCAGACTTCTGGACTTGATCTGGACTGGGCTGGGATGTCTTCTCAATATTCAATGGCTCTTGTATAAAAAGCTCTTTCTTATACTCATATGAATGCCTCTATGAGTTTGTTTTTCTAGTCTACTCAGACTCACACAGAAGCCTGCACAGTGAATGCTTTCCCTGGAGCTCAACTCACCAACTCAGCTCACTGCTGTCAGTCAACTCCGGCTCATAGTACCCCTGTAGAATAGGGTGGAACTGCCACTGAAGGTTTCTCATACTGGTACTCTTTTTTTTTTCCCCTTGAAGAATATAGACATTTTTGTTTCACTTAATGACTGTGTTAGTCCAGGCAGAGCAACACATGCAATGACACCGAATGCAGGAAGATCTCAGGCCAGCGGGTGGAAAGCCTTGTGGATCCAGTGGTGGTGGAAGCATCTTGGCACTGGCAAGGGTCTCCGTGTAGCTCCTCCAGCCCCAGGGCTCTGGCTCCCTCAGCATGGCTCCATGTGGCTTGTCAACAGGAATGTCTCTCAGGGAGACAAGCAGAGAGTGTATCTGGCCTTCAGTGAGCTATTTATCTCTGTCATACCTCCAAATGAGGTCATCAAGCTGCGACCTGGTTGACAGGCTAAACTCCACCCCTTCACTCTCAATAGTCTCAAGTTGACCCCAGATTATTTAACTACCACAATAACAAACACACAATGCTGGCAATATATAATCACATATAACTGTTCTTTCTTATTTACATTGAACACATTGATGAATCCAGAAGAATTTCTACAATCACCACACGGAATATACTGTGTCCATAATTCAATATTTTACTCCAACCCATTTCTTATTTTAGACTCTAAAATGTCTTCATTATGTTACTTGCTGAGAGAGAGGTCGTGATGCTCAAGGTCAGCTCAAACTTCAGCCAAGCAGGTTTGCTATTTGTCAGCTCCTAAATGTAAAACTTTGACCTCATTGAAAGAGCCCCCTGGAGGCTTTGAGAAGGGGCAAAGTAGCCAGGACAGTGCCATCCTGCCAACCTGGCTCTACCTTGCCTTCTGACCTCTGAGAATGGAGCTCTTTATGGGAATAGAAAGACTCATCTTTCTCCCAAAGAGCCATCAGTGGTCTTGAACTGCTGGCCTTGTGGTTTGCAGCCCAATACGTAACCACTGTGCCACCTGGATTACCACTCTGGATTTAGACTCCTGAAGCGTAGGGCATGTTCACGCCATGGTATTTCTGTTATAGCAGCACTTCATAACTTAGACCGATCGCAAAAGGCGAGTGGTTGTATGACATTGCCTATGGTCACACTAATGAAAAAACGCTGGCTGTGTGGGGTCAACATTTCCATTGCTGGGTCAAAGGGCAACCAGTCCATTCAGGCAGCGTAAGAGGGTGTTTGGAAATGCCCCCTCAATGTACCTATCAGCTGGTGGTGGATTCAGCTGGTCCTTCCATCTGCTGGCGTAAACACACTTCTGTGCCTCTGCTCATGAGCCATCACAACCACTTCCTCCCCCTCCCCCCATGCCACTGCCGGACCAGCTGTCTGCCTTGGAGAGCTTTGGCCTTGACACCTCCTGTTTTCAATGACAGCAGCTTCTTTCCAGCCAGAGGAGAGATCAGGTTTCCCAGGAGAGGCTGAGTCCTTGGTGTGCTTGAAACCGCACACGTGGAGCTGTTACTTGTTTGCTTAGCTTCTGCCAGGATTCTTATTGTATACAGAAACCTTCCTTGGGTGGAAGGTTAGGGTTTAAAGAGCCCATGTAAGGTGCTGAGTTTAGAATCCACAGAGCCCAAAACAAAATAGGCCTGCCTGTGTGTTTTCTCACCGAGCCGGGCTCTTTGTGCGAGGATTGTTGTCTGGGTAGAATTAAAGCGTGATGTTCACGCTGAGACACTGCAGTGTACCAAAGCCAAGCAGAATGTTTGGCTGTTATTATTTTTAAGCATCTGGTAGATTTCCTCTCTTACATACCCATCCATGTTTCTATCACTGTGGCTGCATCACAGCCCCGTGGAGATGGGTGCTGTTGGTCCCAGAGCACTGGTGAGGCTTCCGGAGGTGAACAGTTAGTGCCTAACAAGTAGCAGACCTGGGGTTTGAACCCAGGTGGAACTCCAAAGGCTGTTTTCTTCCCACAATGCTTGTCTTTAAATTCTTTTTTTTTTTTTCACATCAATAAAATGTTTGGGCGTCTCAGCACAAAACGACCACGTCTCCAGATTCGTAGCTGTCCTGGGGAGCTTTGCTGCAGGCCTGTGGTTTCATCCATTGTCATGTTAATTCTGCATTTCAGTCATCCAGGTGCTTCAGTAATCATAACTGAACATTGAAACCCCGTTGTACCCGTGGCAGCGGTGAAGCCATGTGTGTGATGGTTCAGATCTGATGGAATCACTCCCTGTTCCCGAGGGTCGAGTCCAACCTCACCGTGGTGGGACACGCCTCCTGATGGTGACCATGGTGATGCGCCAGTCACCAGCTGGGTCTCACGCTCCTCCTGCCTCCCTGGTCCTTGACTGCTCACGTCACGGGTGCCCTTTCTCCACATCTAGACCTTTCCGTAGTAACGTTTCCCCACCTCCCTGTGCCCGCTCCCCAGCTCAACCACTTCATCAAACTCTCAGCAAGCTTGACTATGAATGGAGTACCCCCCCAAAAAAACAGATTTTATTTCAAGACTATGTATTTAATTTTTTTACAAAACAACCTTATCACCTTCAAAGTACTCACCATTACACTTAGTACATTTGTCACGTCTGCAATTCCATTCTTGGAAACATTTTCAAACCCATCTGCTTGGATGGCTGACAGCACCTCCCTCGTTTTTGTTTTTGTTTTTTTCCTTCACCTCTTCTACATCGTTGAATCACTGTACTTTCATGTCCCTTTTCATTCACAGAAACAAAAGAACTTGCATGGAGCATAATCAGGTGAGTCAGGTGCATGGGGCAAGAGAGGCATGCTGTTTTTTACCAAAAACTGGTGCACTGAGATGGCTGCGTAAGCAGGTGCATTGTTGTGGTGGCAAAACCAGTCCCCTATCTGCCACAAATCAGGCCTTTTTTTGTCCCACATTGTTACGCCATCTTTTCAGAACCCCTAAATAGAAAGCTTGGTTAACAGTCTGACCTGGTGGAATGAACTCTGAATGCACTACAAATCGACATTTTCTTTTCTTTTTTAAAAAATATGGAACGCTTCACGAATTTGCATGTCATCCTTGCGTAGGGGCCATGCTAATCTTCGCTGTATCGTTCCAATTTTAGTGTTTGTGCTGCCGAAGCAAGCACCAAGTCGACATTTTGTTCCGGAAGTCCGGAATGCGTCCAGAAGGAGGTTTGTCCTCAGTTAACATTTTACCTTTTTGGAAACCAGAAAACTACTCGTACACTTGAGGGGTTCCCTGCCCCCGCCCGCATAATGCTGTCCTTGTAAGCTATGCTCAACATCACAACAGTTTCTGCAGCATTTTTTCTAAGCAGGAAACAAAATTTAACAACTGTACTCCTTTCTCTTAAATCAGACAGCAAAAAAGTGAGGTTCAAACGAAACTGCTTTTACAAAAATTAAAAAATGCACTATAACCACAGAAAACCTTCCCAGGTGACGTGACTGGGTGCACTAACTCAGAGTGAGTTGCTGGATATTCCCCTAGCAGGAAAAATGTGTACTACAAAAGCTCTGCTCAGCCCAGTGTAGTTCTGGTTTTGTGGGGGTACCCTCTCATCCATGTCTCCCAATGAGCGTTTTCTACACATCACCCCCCTTATAATCTGGACTGTGCGTCCTTCTTTGAACACACACCCCAAAGTCCCTCCACCACCTATACCCTGTACCACTCCATCAGAGCAAGGCTCACCCTGTAACATAATTGCTTATCCAGATGTCTCTCCCAACACATGTGAACCCCATGAGTATCGGGGCCATTAATATTTCTACACTGCATAGCATAGAACTTAACTCTTCAGGGACCATCTTTTCAACTCTAAAAGGAACAACACATTGTCTTACATGACTAAGCACTCCAGAGAGGGGGCTGGTTTTAATACAATGAGAACCTATTCCTCCAATGATGCCACAAGACGTCTGCCCCTCTCCACCGTATCTCAGTTACTTCTGCCTCACCTTTAGCTTCATGCTTCTCTCATTGTGGCAAAGATGACCACCAACGGCTCTGGGTTATGTCTTACCTGTTGAGCAAAACCAACAAAAAGAAACTATCTTATCTACTAGCTCTAGCGTAAATCCTGGAACAAACTCTCATTGGCCCGGGTTGGATCTTGTGCCCGTCCCTAAGCCAATCATGTGGCCAACTTGGTAGACAAGAGTAGTTTCCCTTACAAAAATCAAGGAACTTCAGCAAAAAATGGAGTAATGGACCCGGCTGCTGATATCTGCTACATGCCCCCACCTGTCCACAGTGCTTTGAAGAGACTGGTTCTTGTGCCTCTACCAACACTGTGGGAGAGAGGGTGAGTTATTTGGAAGACTTTCATCTTTCCTTTAGGATTGAGGACTCATTTGGTCTCTTGGGAAGGTAATTGCCAATGTGTCTATGTTAAGCTGCTCTGTTCTTTGACTGCGCTGGTGGGTGGGAGGCCCAATCCTGGGAGGAGAAAGGAAAATGAGTAGGAAGCAGTGTCTTCTTGCTGAGCAGCAATGACATGAATCTCAGGGTCCTGGGTGGAAGCATTGGAACCTCAGCCACAGAAAGCCCTGTGGCACGCAGCTCTCTTCTGACACGCATTGGGCCACGTGTTTCCACATTGACTTGATGGCAAGTGATTAGACAGGCCCCAGCCCAGGGTGTTTTCATTGCCCCGCATGCCTGTGAAAATTGGACATGGAATAAAGAAAGCCGAAGAAGAAGAGATACCTTTGAATTTTGGTGCTGGAGAAGAATATTTCAAGTGCCACGGACTGCTAAAAGAACAAACTGATCTGTCTTAGAAGAGACTCAGCAGAGTGCTCTTTAGAGGCATGCGTGGCAAGACTTCGTCTTTCATATTGGGGGCATGTTGTTTAGCGAGACCAGTCCCTGGAGAAGGACATCATGCTTGGTAAAGTGGCAGGGCAGCAAAAAACAAGAACCAAAGGAAGGTGCTCAATGGGATGGACAGTGACTGCGACAATAGGCTCAAGAGTAACAACAGTTGTCAGGATGGCGCGGGCCAGGCAGTGGCGCATCCTGTTACTCACAGGGTTGCTCTGAGTTGGAACTGTCAACCGCACCTAACAACAACAACAACAACACAGAATGATGGTCTGAGACTTCCATATGGTTACCATGTCAGTGCTCTCCTTGCTTTCTTATGACATGTATTGTTCCGGTAGTGGTGGTTCTGCCTTGGTGAATGAATATTCCTGAAACTTTTGCCCTATCACTAACTCCCAGTGTTCCTGTAAATAGTGTCCAGTCACTTAAGAGTTAATTTGCTTAAGTCAATAATTCCTTTTGGTCTGAAGCTGGTCTACACTAGTATAATTTCCTTTTCTCAACAGTGTTTTCCATTTTATACCACGGGCTAAATTAGTGACACTATAAATAGAATTACCTTAAAATAGAGGAAAGAGCTAGGAGGCAAAGGGCATTTATAGAGGTCTAAATAAAGGCATATACATATGTAAGTATATTTATATATGAGGATGGAGAAATAGATCTATGTGTATATAGTTATAGGTTTAGTATTAAGGTAGCAGATGGATATTGGGCCTCTCTACTCAAGTACTCCCTCAATGCAAGAATACTTTGTTCTATTAAACTGGCATTCCATGATGCTCACCTTCCTGACACGATCACTGAAGACAAAGTGGGTGCATAAGCAAATGTGGTGAAGAAAGCTGATGATGCCCAGCTATCAAAAGATATAGCATTTAGGGTCTGAAAGACTTGAAGGTAAACAAGCAGCTATTTAGCTCAGAAGCAACAAAGCCCACTATGGAATAAGCACACCAGCCTGTGTGATCACGAGCTGTCGAAGGGATCAGGTATCAGGCATCAAAGAACAAAAAATCAAATCATCATGAATGAGGGGGGGTGCAGATTTGGGTCCCAAGCCTCATCTGTAGGCAACTGGACATCCCCTTACAGAAGGTCACAGGGAGGAGATGAACCAGTCAGGGTGCAGTATAGCAATGATGAACCATACAACATTCCTCTAGTTCCTAAATGCTTCCTCTCCCCCCGCCCCCACTATCATAATCCCAATTCTACCTTACAAATCTGACTAGAACAGAGGATGTACACTGGCACAGATAGGAACTGGAAACACAGGGAATCCAGGACAGATGATCCCTTCAGGACCAGTGCTGAGAGTGACGATACTGGGAGGGTGGAGGGAGGATGTGTTAGAAAGGAGGAACCCATTACAAGGATCTGCATATAACCTCCTCCCTGGGGGGTGGACAACAGAAAAGTGGGTTGAGGGAGACGTCGGACAGTATAAGATATGACAAAATAATAATTTATAAATGATCAAGGGTTCATGGGTGGTGGGGAGCGGGTAGGGAGGGGAAAAATGAGGAGTTGATACCAGGGGCTTCGGTGGAAAGCAAATGTTTGAGAATGATGAGGGCAATGAATGTACAAATGTGCTTACACAATTGATGTATGGATGGATTATGATAAGAGTTGTATGAGTCTCCAATAAAATGATTTTTAAAAAATAGAATTACCTTATGCCCTAGGGAGGGTGATTTATAATGATCTCTATCATTAAATGATAACAATGTCTCTAAAGTGAACCAGAGACATATGTAAATCATAGATATACAAATGGATTGGGACATTGTAATTAATTCTGGCCCTGTATCTAAGAACATGGCCCTACTTGATACTCACCCTCATGAAGAGATCACTGGAGAGATGGGTGATATAGAACAGTGTGGTGGAGAAACCAGATGGCTCCTGGCTATCAGAAAGTATAGCATCTGTAGTCTTCAACCAAGCAGCCATCTAAGAGAGGTATCAACCAAGTCCACGTAGAAGAAGCACTGTGTGATCCAAGGATTGTAAATAACAAAATCCAAATCCGCAGGAGAGGATGGTGTCAGATCTTGAATTGTGAACACCTAGTCTAAAGAGGACTGTGATTAACAGTGGCAGCCTGGAATCCATTTTTAGGGTTCCCACATGGATTACGCCTCTGGTGAATCCCCTCTGATCCATCGTCAGGGATGTGAATAGCCGTATTATCAGACAGAGAGCAATGTAAAGTCAGTTTCTGACCGATGTAGTTAGGTTAAAATGCAATACCCTATCACTGATCTCCATTTTGACCTTTTTTTAAAGTAAGTTTTTAATATTTCTGCTTTATTTTCTACTGAGGTTTGTCTCTGTTTTGTCTAGCCATTGTTGTTGTTGGTTTTTTGTTTGTTTGCTTCCTGTTTGTGGAGCAAACAGATGAAATCCAGGATAGGTAAATCTGTGGATATAGTAACTGGATTGATTAATCACCTAGGGACATGACAAGAGAGGATGGGGGAAGGGGGAATTAACAGTGAGTATGAGAAGAAAATGTTCTGAAATTGATTGTGGTGATGACTGTAGAACTCCTATGTAAATCAATGATCAAATTGTATGAGATAGGAAGTATATGTCAATAAAACTATTTTAAAAAATATTTAGTCTCAGAAACCCTGTATTGGTTTGGGTAAGTACAGGGTAAGGAGACCTTGTGACATAGTGCTTACGCATTAGACTGCTTACTGCAAGGTCAGCAGTTCAAAACCACCAGCCACTCCAAGGGAGAAAGACGAGGCTTTCTACTCCTGCAAAGAGTTACAGTCTTGGAAATCACAGGGTCGCTTCTTACCCTGTCCTGTAGCGTTGCCATGCATCAGCACTGACTCAATGGCAGTGGGTTTAGTTTATTACATTAGGTGAGTCTTCAGTCAGTCTCTTAGAGCTATGAAAGAGTAGATTAGGCACGGGACCGAGATGGAGATCTCACTTGAGATCTCCAGGGAACCAAGAAACAGAAGCAGGGAAGAGACACGAGAGTGGGCCTATGCCCTGAAGGCAGACTTCCAGCCTTCTGAAGGGTGGGAAAGTTCATTTCTCTTTGTTATAACCTTGTTTTGGGATATTTCTGCTATAGCCACACTAGCTAACTAAGCCCGATAGGTACTTAAGTTATCACCATTTTCATGTTAGGAAACAAGTAGCTGACCCAGGTCCCATAACCACTGCCGGTCACACCAGCAGTCACCCAGGAAAGCGAACTTCAAAGCCCACACTCTGAACCACTGCCCCATCCTCCGTACTTGGTGGCCGTTCCCTCTGACGAAGGTGGGGAACTCATAGATGCAAACCTGGCAACAGGGAGGCAATCAGGAGACTCCAGTAGAGACCTCGGGCAGCACCGAACAGATCTCAGAGCTGTATCCATGCCCAAACCAAGCTCACTGCCGTCAAGTCAATGCCAACTCTTAACGACCCTATAGGACAGGGTAGAACTGCCCCTGTAGGTTTCCAGGACTAACTCTTTATCGGAGCCGCTGGTGGTTTCCAACTGCAGACCTGACAGTGAGCAGCCCGATCCCGACCCACTGTGCCCCCGGGCTGTGTAGGCTGTGATAGCCAGGAACCTCGGAGAGTGCCGAGGCTCAGAGACTGTGTTCGTCTGGGTAGACTAGAGAAACAAAGCCACAGAAACTCATATATGTATGAGAGAGTTTTATATACATTAAGAAAGCATCCCAACCCAGTGCCGTCTAAGCCCATAAGTCCAACATTAGCACATATGTCCAACAACAATCTACAAAGTCCTCCTCAGTCTCACAAACACACATAATGATGCCGACTGCAGGAGGAAAGTCAAATCCGTGAGCTTGTAAGCATCTCAACGCTGGCAGGGGTCTCCACGCAGCTGCGCCAGCACCCAGGGCTGTATCGGGGTAGGTCCATGTGGCTTCTCCTCAGGGATGTCTCACAGGAAGTGAGCCTTGCCAGCTAAAGCAGGGAACTGGCTAAAGCAGTTGCACCCTGGTCTGACCATCAGAAAGCAAGAAGCCCGAGAACTAGAAAGGCGAGGCTTACCGAGCCATTTATCCCTCTGCCCTTCAATTAACCCCATATGTGTTTATCAGCCAGGTTGGCACAATAAACTTTAACTATCTCAGAGATCTTGCCTGGTGAAGTGGGAGATGGTGAGCCCCGCTGGAACCTGCCGAGTGTGGGCACCTGGGAGCCAGCCAGTTGGGATGTCCATCAGCCAGGTGGTCCAGCAGGCCTGGAAGTGAGGATCCCGATACAGACTGAAGAGCTAGCGTAGTCATCATGTGGTTTCCTCCTGTCCTGTGGGCTCCATTCAGATCACGCCAGCCCCAAGCATGTCAGGGTGGAACTGCGCTCCATCGAGTTTGCAGTGGCTGATTTTCAGAAGCACATCACCAGGTGCCTGTGCTTGGATTCGAACCTTGCTGTCTACAACCAAGCACCTCAATCTGCTGTGACCATTAAACTTGGGAGTTTAATGGTCGGGGAGCTTATCCCCTCCACCAGGTGGGAGTGAAGGCTCCCTAGAAGGTGGGCTTTTCAGTTGGACCCTCACAACAGGGTCTGGTCTGAGAAGTGAGGAGGGGAGGTGGGTGCGGATGTGATGAAGAGCCCACCATGGGGGCCCCATGGAGGGGGTAGTGAAGTGCTGGGAGCTGAGCAGGAAGGCTCTCAGGAAAGGACAGAGAACTTTGGATTGATAACGTTCCGAAATCTGATTAAGGAATGGAAATCTTCATTGTTTTAGGCTGACATTCCATGTTCCCATTCCCGCCTTTTCCACCCCCTCCAGAGTAATTTCTTACAACGTAGCAGGAAGCTGCATGCAGGAAGCTGGTCAAAGACTGTGTCCCGGACCCCAGGAGTGCTGTCCAGCCGTGGGGACAAGGAGGCCCAGTGGCAATAGCGATGAAGTGTTCCCCTACTAACTCCAAGACTGGCTCTGTGAGGGAAAGATCCAGTAACCTGCTCCTGTAAAGAATGCGGCTTAGGAAAGCCTAGAGGATGGCTCTTCGCCATCGCACGGGGTCTCTGTAAGGCGAAAATCAACTCCAATAAGCCCCTGACAAGGAGGACTGTGTGCACATGGGCCCGGGGGCAAGGGAGCAAAGTTGGTGAAAGGCCACATGCATGCCAGCCTCTGGGAGCTTGATCCTGGAGAAAGGACACTTTGGCTGTCTGTTGAGTTACACATTGGGTTGCTAAGCTTGACAGGCATGGCGTGGAGACTCAGGGATGAGTGTCAAGGTTTAGGGCTTAGAAGAACGAGACTGTTTTGTTCTGATCTTATGATCTTGGGCTTCACACTGTGGCTGAAAAACAATGACAAAATGCTTCCTTTTCCCCCATTGATAAAGTAAAAGCCGTTATGCTAGGCTGGGTTGTCTAGAAAAACAAAACCAGGGTATAAGGAAGAACTTTACATCAAGAAGGCATCCCAGCCCAGTCCAGCTCCAGTTCTTAAGACCAGTGCTAGCCAGGGACATAGCTGCAGGCCGTGATGCAGAAAGGTGCGGCAGGATGCAGGAAGATCACTCGCCAGTGGGTGCAGACTGGCATGGATCCAGGGTCAGTGGAAATGTGACAGGGCACCCAACAGCTCTCAGGGTCAGGCAGCCCATACAGGGCCCCTGGAGGCAGACACAGAGTCCCCACAGACAGGAGGGTGAGGGGGTACAGAGAGAGGGTCTCCCTGCTAAGAAAGCCACACTTTGAGGCCTCCTCAGACTGTGACCTGATAGAGGGGTCGCACTCTACCTGGGCAGTTTCATACACATTCAAGTTGACCTAAGATCATCCAATTACCACAGTCGCTAACAAAGGGTGCTTGGCAAACAGGAAGGGAAGGGAGGATGCAAACCCTCGTAGGCTGATGTCGATGTGCGGTGGACATGGTGATCAGTGCCTTGCCCCACCCTCTTCTCTCGTATAATCTCCTCCGTTTTTCAATGATCAGATATGCAATGGTAGCACTGGCCGGTTTTGATCTAAGCAGCTGTCCACCAAACTGGATTTTGCATCAATTCCCTCTGCTCTACTTGGGCCATCTTCATGCTGGACTTTCACAGTAACTTACTAGCTCCGCATGCAGAGGGCATGTGTGTGCGTTCGCATGTGTGGATTTGTTCATGGGTTATAAAGGTTTGTGTTCTCCGAGGATGAAAATGAAAATAAGGCCTGGAAGTGGCCTTTTGCAGTTGTTTATTGCCCAGGCCCCCGGCTCAGCGTCCCTAAGACGGGAACAAGCCGTTTGTTGACCAGCAGAGAAATGTGCTGTGGACAGGAAGAGAGTCAGTTTGTTCTTCCTCTGACTAGAGTACGGCATAAAGATTAAAGCAACCAAGGTCACAACAAAACTGTTTAAGCCAACAGTTCTCAACCTTCCTCATGCCGCGACCCTTTAATACAGTTCCTCATGTTGTGGTGACCCCCCAACCATAACATTATTTTCGTTGCTACTTCACCACTGTAATTTTGCTACCGTTATGAATCGGGCGACCCATGTGAAAGGGTTGTTCGACCCCCGCCCCCCAAAGGGGGTCACAACCCACTGGTTGAGAACCACTGGTTTAAGCAGTTCTTTCTACTAAGTGCGAGTTTCTATCTGTGCTTTTCTCTCCACTTGGCATCTTCCCTTCTTAATCGGCCCTAAATGGTGGCAAGAGGGTCTTCAGCAAGACGCATGGGGAAAGCAGGCACTTTGGAACCAGGCCCACTATGGACTGCATCCTGCCAGCATCAGCCCCTGGTTGCATGTTTTCTACAGAGGGCAGAAGCAGTAGCAGCTGTCTCCCTAAGCAGCAGTGAGCAGAGTGTAAGATGAGGTTTGTGGGGCATTGGACGCTCCAGGGGCTGATCCTCGGTAAGCAGTAGTTACTATCACATCCTACTACTGTCCCAGGCCCTGCCTGCCGAGTGGGGCTGGCAGTGAGAGGATGGGTGCTCAGGAGCAGGTATCAGGCATCAGAAGACTAAAACCAAACAATCGTATTGATGCGAACGAGACAGGGCAGAGTGGAGACCCAAAGGCCATCTGTAGACAATTGGACGTTCCCTCACAGAAAGTCACAAGGAAGAGATGAGCCAGCCAGGGTGCAGAATAGCACCGACGAAATACACAACTTTCCTCTAGCTCCCTAATGCCTCCCACCACCACTATCATAACGCCAGTTCTACCTTACAAATTGGGCTAGACCAGAGCATGTACACTGGTACAGACAAGAGCTCTCAACACACAGAATCCAGGATAGATAAGCCCCTCAGGAGCAGTAATGGGAGTAACAATACCAGGAGGGGCAGAGGGAGGTGGGGGAGAAAGGGGGGTCCGATCGCCATAATCAATGTTTACCCCCCCCAGGGTGACGAACAACAGAAACATGGGTGAAGGAAGACAGTGGATGGTATTTTAATATTAAAAAGATAAAGATGATAGGTGTTCTGTGATATACACCTAAGGATCCATGGGAAAGATAAAGCGCCCTGCTTTGGGGGCTTAGGATGGTACCCTCGGCACACCTAGATCAATTGGCATAACACAGGCCCTAAAGACAATATTGTACATCCTACTTTAAGGAGTAGCATCTGGGGTCTTCCAACCTTGCGGGCAGCCGTCAAAGACACCTCTGCTTGTCTCTTTCTGTCGGGAGGCAAGAAGAGTGAAGGAAAGCAAACATTTTCAAACAAACAATTAGCCCCCAAGACAATGGACACACCATCCATGGGCTCCACCACCCTGAGTCAGAAGAACTAGCTGGTGCCCAGCTACCACGACCAACTACTCCCTTCAGGATCTCAGTGGAGGGTCCTGGACAAAAAGGGAGGGGGAATGTAGAACAGAAAAAGACCAGTCGCACTGGTCTAGAGGAGCCTGGTGAACCCGAGTCTGACCCCTGCACAGCCTTCAAAACTGGAGCTGAACCTTCTTCTCCCAGGGGTCGCCTTCAGCCAGACCACCAGGTGGGTCTTCAACGAGAACAGTCGCACCCACCAGAGGTGACCAGACGTCCCACTTTTGGCGGGACTGTCCCGATTTTTAACAATTTTTCCCGTGTCCCGCAGCATTTTAAAAAAGTCCCAATTTTTTTAAAGAATGCACGACAAGCTACGGTGTACGGTTTTCAGCTGCCATGTGACTATTTCACCAGGATATGAGTTTTATCAATGGTGTCCCACTGGTGTCCCGCTTTACCAGTGTTAAAATCTGGTCAGGAGGCCACAGAATGTCACCAACAATAAAGTTCCACAAGGCAGGAAGCGGCAGGGAAAGACGCATGAGAACTGGACCCCAGGAGGAGGTGGGAGGTGGAGGGTTGACAACAAAGGTCCAGAAACAAAGTGTCTAAATCAGTGGATAAGAAAAGAATTTACTCTGTGAACTTTCACTCTAACCACCATCAAGCGTTCAAAGACAAAAGCACTCTGCTTTCCTAGGGATTCGTGCTTTGAAAGTGTGTCCGAGAATCTGAAATTCAGACCAGCCTCGCCTGCAGCGTTACCTGCAAAACAGCTTTTCGGTCCTTTTTCAGAATGGCTGTCAGAGAGCATTCGGTCAGCTGCTGACAGAAGAGTCCCCTAAGAACTTTAGCAAAGGTGTTGTGATCTCTTGGGAGGGAAGGTGTATGCAAACAGCCCAGCTCTGCCCCCACCCCCCATCCCCCACCCCACCCCCCACCATTCCCTGGGGAAAGGAATTGGGCCAGAATGGCTCTGTAGAGGATTGAGCTCCAACAGTTTTCCTTCAGCCTTGATCTTCCCTGCCCTTCCCTTTAGTCCTAAGCATGGTCCCTTTTTCTGTGCCCTTGGCTGACCCACCCAGGCATGGTATGTGGTAAAACAGCCCCAGCTACATTCCTAAGCAAAGTACTCCTGCCCCTCAAGTCCTCAGTCTCCTCCCCTACACGGTGTTTTTCATCCCTACTGATGTTTGCTTTTTCTTTCTGACTTGTGGCAGCTTGTCTTGAGCCCTGGATGAACAGAGGATCCATCACTCTCTCTGGAGCCAGACTCCAGGGTGGGCTTGGGGTGTGCATGCAGGGCACACTGGGTGATGCCCTGTGACTCAGGAAGATGGGCTTTGCCTGCCTGGTGGTTCCTGCTCAGGAGAAAACTGGGGGTTCTTGGCCCACCCCTCCCGGTTGCATTTTAACTCCAGTGGAAGCCTTCAGTCCTCAGCTCTGTGAATTGGTGCCCTATCTGTTTTGTTTTGACACGAGGACAGTTTAATAGAGGGGTTCCTCTTTCTCCTTAGGATCCCTGGTGGCGTAGTGGGTTATGGCCTGGGCTGCTCACCCCAAGTCAGCAGTTCAAACCAACCAGCCACCCCATAGGAGAAAGATGAGATTTTAGGACAGGGATATTCTGTCCTCGAGGGCCTCTGTGACTGAGCATGGACTTGCGGGCGGGGAGTTGGGTTTGGTTTTTGTAGCTTATTTCCAAGTGTCCAAGAGCCTCCTGGACACTGATTTTCGTGGTACCCTGAGCCTTCCCGGGGAGTGACAAGCCTGATCCATGTCCAAATGAATGTTGTGAAGTAGTGCTGAGTTCAAGGTGGGAAGCCTTCATCTGCCAGATTCCAGGTGACTGACCCTGAGGATGGGTCAGCTCATGAGCAGGCTGAGGTCAGAGGAATTCCCTCCAGGCCGCCAGGGGTCACATGTTGTCCAAGGACCCTTTTAGAGCACTTCCACTGACCCCTGAATCTTGGCTGGGTGGGGCTGAGAGGCAGGGGGCCTGAGGCGTTCTCCAGGTGCACAGGAGCCGTGCGCAAGTGCTTGGGCTGACGGAGTGCTCTTTCTCCTTCCAGCGTCCCAGTGCAACGTCAGCTTAAAGAAGCAGAGGAGTCGCAGCATCCTCAGCTCCTTCTTCTGCTGCTTCCGAGACTATCATGTGGAGGCCCCGCCCGCCAGCAGCTCCAGAGTGCTGCCACCGCTGGTGGAGGAGAACGGTGGACTCCAGAAGGTCAGTGCGTTGGGAGCTGGGCACACGGCGGAAACGCAGGAGCAGGAGGGCAGCCTCAGTCTTGACCGACACCCATCGTGAGCATCTACCCCAGTGTGTGTGCAGACATTTGCTGAAGGATTTGAAACGGCCTCAGAAAGTATGCTCCCTTCTGAGGAAGACTGTCCAGTCACTTCCATTTGGGAATTAAATGGCATATTGCATATTTCATGTGCATTATAAAAGGCACTTTAGGGCAAAAAACAGGGCCTTTGACCCACTTCATATGCACACTAAAGATTTTGGACATTATTCTATTATGAAATCATCCTGTAGTGAATCAAAAAAATTTTTAAGTCACTTTGCATTTTTATAATGCTCTCTCTTAGAAAGTTGAATGCATGAGAGAGAGAGAGAGTTAAGCGAGCCAGTATCAGACCTTAAAAGCATGAAAGGGAGAGTTAAAAGAGCCAGGAGCAGACCTTAAAAACGGTTTGTTGACCCAAGCCGTATGCCTTCTGGACCTAATTATGGCTGTGCAAAGATTTCAAGATAAGCTATCATCTGGCATAGATTACTCTATGGGAAGACACTGGATGTTTAACAAGAGGCAACTGGTTAAAAGAGTTCTGTTGACTAGCCGTGCAATAGTGTGCAGCCACTCCAGATGGTCTTCCACAGTGTCTGTGACACAGAGAAGTGTTCACACTATGTCATTGGGTTTAAGTGGGGGGTGCAAGTTAAAATTGAATTAGACCCCCCCAAAAGCATTTCTGTAAAAGGACCCGAAGGACAAATACCAAAATGCCAGGCCATCGCTCTGAGGGATGGCCTCACATACAGGATTTTCTGTATACCTTTTTATCTTAAATTATCTTGTGATTAGAAAGTGAACAGAGTTATGTTTAAAGGACGAGTGCATCTGAGGAAGGGAATTCTGGGAAGATGACAGGTTGAGCACACGGCTCGGATTATTTAAACGCCTTTTCTGTGTAAGCCCAGGTAGACCTGTTGGTGGAGCCTGGAAAGTTCACTAAGGCTCCCGGCTCAGCAGGAGAGAGAGCTGGCATGGTACTCACCTGAACTCAGGGGGCACCAACAGAAGAAAACAATGTGTCTCCTGGAACCTTCACAAGTAAGGCTTGAACGGCATGGTCCCATGAGACAAACCAGGCAGCTGAAGCCTGTCACCCCTTTTGGAAGGTCATGTACTGCCTGCCCACTTGATGTGTGTGAGTCCATAGAGGTTGAGACAAACCAGGCAGCTGAAGCCTGTCACCCCTTTTGGAAGGTCATGTACTGCCCACTTGATGTGTGTGAGTCCATAGAGGTCTGCCTGATCCTGTAGACCCTAAAGGACCTGGATGGGCTAGGTGGTGAGTGGAACTGCTTTCAGTTCTTGTGGCTTGGTGCTGCCCCTGGAGAAGCCTGGCAGCCAGGGCTTTCTGGTTGTCACATTTGGGCCCTGATGAACCATACAAGCAGCACTCCTCCCTGGGCCTTTCCATACTTCCTGCTTTGCCACTGCTGGTCTGAACCACACAGTGTGAAGGAGCACACAACTGTGAGCAAGCAAAGAAATATGGAGACTCATTCAGCAAGGGCAATGTAACCGAGAGGAATGACTGAAACCCAAATGAAGGCTGAGCATGATGGTGAGAAAAGAGGAAAGTAAAAGGAAATAGAGAAAAGAACTAGATGACAAAGAATATTTATAGAGGTCTAAAGACTGGAATGTACATATGTAAATATATTTATATAAGAGTGTGGGGAAACAGATCTACGTACATATATTTATAGGTTTAATATTAAGGCAGCAGACGGACATTGGGCCTCCACTCAAGCACTTACTCAATGCAAGAACATGTTGTTCTATTAAATTGGCATTCCAGGATGCACACCTTCCGAACACGATTGCTGAAGAAAAATGTGTGCATAAGCAAATGTGGGGAAGAAAGCTGATGGTGCCCGGCTATCAAAACATATTAGCATTTGGGATCTTAAAGGCTTGAAGATAAACAAGCCACCATCTAGCTGAGAAGCATCAAAGCCCACATGGAAGAAGCACACCAGCCTATCTGACCACAAGGTATAGAAGGGACCAGTCATCAGACATCAAAGAACTAAAAATCATACCAGTGGGTGCCCACCTCCCTGACACGATCACTGAAGACAAATGGGTGCATAAGCAAATGTGGTGAAGAAAGCTGATGGTGCCTGGCTGTCAAAAACTATGGCAGTCTTAAATACTGGAATCTTAAACGCTTGAAGATAAACAAGTGGCCATCTAGCTCAGAAGCAACAAAGCCCACATGGAAGAAGCACACCAGCCTGTGTGACCACGAGCTATTGAAAGGATCAGGTGTCAAGCATCAAAGAACAAAAAACCATATCATTGTAAATGTGGGTGAGTTCAGAATGGAGACTCAAAGCCCATTGGTAGGCAACTGGACACCCCCTTACTGAAGGGTTGTGGGGAGGAGATGAGCCAGTCAGGGTGCAGAGTAGCAACGATGAAACATATAACTTTCCTCTAGTTCTTAAATGCTTCCTTCCCCACCCCCACTATCATGATCCCAATTCTACCCTACAAATCTGGCTAGACTAGAGGATGTACATTGGTACAGATAGCAACTGGAAACACAGGGAATCCAGGACAGATGACTCCTTCAGGACCAGTGGTGAGAGGCGATGCCTGGAGGATGGAAGGAATGTAGGGTAGAAAGAGGGAACCAATTACAAGAATCTACGTATAGTCTCCTCCCTGGGGGATGGACAACAGAGAAGAGGGCGGGGGGAGACGTTTGACAGTGTAACATATGCCAATTTATGAATTATGAAGGATTCATGAGGGAGGGGGGAATGGGGAAGGAGGGGGGGAATGAGCAGCCAATATTAACCGTTCAAGTAGAAGACAAATATTTTGAGAATGATGATGGCAACAAATGTACATATATGCTTGACACAATGGATGTATTGATTAAAAAATAAAAGAAAGAAAAATGGAGACTCAGTAGCTGAGCAAGCCCCCGTTGAAAGCAACGAGAAAGCGAGACACCTCTTGAGGTAAAGGAAGAGGTAGAAGAGAACTGTAACAGAAAATGACTTTAGAGCATAAAGATAACTTTCAGAGTTTCAGAGGCTTAAATAAAAAAATTCAGTAAACTAAGGAAAGCGGGAATGAGCATGGTCATTGCTGAAAGGTGAATTAATGTTCTGGAAAAGCAAGTGGAAGAAATAGCTCACAAAGGAACCAGGAACACAGAAGTAGTAATTACGGGGTGGGTGGGGGGAGGCATTCAAAAGGCTTAACATGGAAACGATAGGAGTTCCAGAAAGAAGAAAATGCCCGTCATGTGAAAAAGAATGTGAATCTAGTTTTAAAGACATTTCCAAAATTGATGGCCGCATTCGTGTGGAAGAGTGTACAAGAGCACACGCTGTTGACAGTCTGAAACTTAAAGATAGAGAAGCTGCCAGCACAAGCTACAGAAGAAGAAGAAGAGTTATACTAGTCACCAAATGCCGCAACAACAACAAAAGTCAGAACGCTAGGAAAGAAAATGTACTGAGGTTATTGAGGGAAAAAAACTAAAAATGATGTGGCATGAAAAACTAATGATTATATCACCATTATATCATTTATCTTTGAAGACCAAAGAATTACATTTTCAGACATGTAGTGATCTAGAGAAGGAAAAAGTATCTGAGTGATATTATTATTCAGTTATGACATATAGAAAACATAAGGGTAAACATAAGTATTAGGAATAGAACTGAAAGGTAGCTGGTAGATCTTCATAATTCACAGAGGAAGAAAGAAAGAGTAAACAGAAATGTGAATATGCCATCAAAATTCCAGAAAGGGGGAAAGAACAAATAACAAAATAAATAATAAGTACAACATAAGGACCAAAAAATAAAACAACCCAATCCCACTGCCATCAAGTTGATTCTGACTCACAGGGACACTACATATGTCTTCTGAGGCTGAGAATCTTTATTAAGACTTGGCAGCCTCATCTGTCTCCCTCAGAGCAGCTGGTAGATTTGAACCTTGCACCTGTGATTAGAAGTCTGGTGCTTAGCTACCACCACCACTAGGGCTCCAGAAAAAGAGTGAATATAAAATGAGTTTGATGAACATAATTCTCCCAAGAGTCTGAGACAATCAGATTGACTTGACAAATTAATCTGCATGCCGTTTCCAAGAATATGACGACATCAGATCGGAATGGTTTGGCAGCAGGTAAAAGAAAACTAATGCACAATCATCTCCACAAACAGCGGCTTGTTTTCTCACCAACAGGCTTGAGTCATGCGTTGCTATGTTTGATGAAAGGCCTGCTGATGCCATCGAGGACCGGCAGACTTTTCACCAAGTGTGTAGCCATGTTGAAAGAGGCAAATGAAATGAATTTAATAACATGCCCATTTCCAATAGGGGAAAGGTGTTCATGAGTGAGTAGTCTGCATTCTTTTTGTTAATCATACTAACTCTTAGCACATCTTAATTTCAAACTATCCGTGATGCATGTCACCAGCTGCCTCTGACTAGCAACTTCTGTAAGGAACAGCATGCCTGTCACCTTCTAGTCAACTCCAGCCTGAGGTGACTCTGCAGGGAAGAGTAGAACTGCTCCCAGGGGATTTCCAAGGCTGTACAGCTTTCTGCCCCAGAGAAGCTGGTGGTTTTGAACTGCTGACCTGTCAGTTAGCAGCTGAGCCCTTCACCACTGCGCCACCAGGTGCCTTTGGCCAGCAAAGTGCTATGTTACTCTTCTTTGTGGACCAACACAGAGAAGTCGTGTTATCTCGTTGCTTCTCTGCTATGTCACAGCAGGAAAGGGGGAATGTGGAGAATTACCTACTGGCTCTGCAAGTTTTTAACCCAGAAGGAACGCGTCTCGTTTCAACACAGAGGTGACTGGATGTCACAAATCACATGACTACACCCAACACCAAGGGACATGAAAGTCTAATCCTACCATGTGCTTGACGAGAACACTGGGTGATTTGGTGAACAAAGCCAATCACTATCACCTGTAAAGGCCCATTGCTATGTAGTTGAATGTGACTTGTGTGCCCCTGTTGGGCAGAGCAGAACTGGCCCATTGGGTTTCCCCGGCTTTTGTTTATGGAAGCAGACTGCCTCTGCTTCTTCCCACGGAGCAGTTAATGGGTTTCCATCCACCGCCAAGTGCTTTAACCACTGCATCACGAGGGTCCCTTCTGACTCCCGGCATAAGTTCCTGCCATGAAACGAAGCAGAACGGAACGTGACAAAGAAAGGTGACAGGTCAAAAGATGGGCAAAATTGTTCCAGGAAGATGAGTGAGACACAAGGGAAGCAGGACGGGCAGTGTTACTATCAGACAAAGTGGGATGCAAAGCCGGCAGCATCTGTAGGGAAAAGAGGAACCGTCCATAGGGATCCGCAGGATACTTCATGGAGCTGTGTGGTCGTCACAAACCTTCCAATCTCCATAGGGAAAGCAGCTTTCCCACCATGCCCCACGCACGGCCTAGGAAGAGCGCGTGCGGTAGGTTCTGACTAATGTGATGCGCCAGGCAGTGAAATCATTGAAGTAAGCAGAGAAAGATCAAACCCTAGACTGACTTACAGATGGAAGGTCGTTCCCATAAAACATTCAAAAGACTCCACAAAAGTCATCATGAGCCTCATGGAAAGGTTATCTTGTTAACGATCGGATGTGGTCTCTGGGTGGGAAGATTGAACACTGCTGACGTGGAAGAAACCATCTGAGAGAATGGGTGGTGGTAATAATGAAAGACAACTGGCCTGGAGGGATATCAAGCCTCAGTCCACATTGATGAGGATCTCTGGTGGGTCAGTGGTTAACCAAGAGGCCGCTAGGCAAAAGGCCAGAAGTTCAAACCCACCAGATGCTGTGCAGGAGAAAGAGGAGGCGATGTGCCTCTGTCAAGACGTTCAGCCTAGGAACCAAGTCCGACTGTGTGGTAGGGTGTGCCGTGTTAGCTGTACGCTGGCAGAACTGGAGACAAAGCGACAAGGAGCCTGCTGCTGTCGTAGTCAAGGTTCCTTAAAAGGAACCCCTGAGGAGATGGCCCAGGGCTTCGTTGTCCCCGACACAAAGCAATGACACCTTATCCCTGAGAGGGTGCCCAGGGAGGCGGTGCCTCTGCCACGCCTGAGCTCGTCTGGTTTGAGGTTTCCTTTCTGAACGTCCATAAATTAGCATTTGTGTCCATGACTGTCGGAGCTAACTTAGCATCATTTGTGTAGCACTCAGGCTATTCTGTCTGTGAAACTAGGCCCCAGGAAAGAGCCCCTGTCAGAGAGGGCCAGCTACTTCCCAGGGAAGGAGCCCCCTGCCCTCAGCACTCCTCTTAGTCAACACACACACACACACACACACACACACACACACGATGTCAAGCCCAGGGCTGTGAAGTGGATTGCAGCCTAGCCTCTCCTGCTGTCCCTGTCTCTCTCACCTCAGCATGCCCTAGGAAGAGGGAGGGTGGAGACAGAATGGGGCATGACCTCTAGGGTCCCATTCTCTCTGCCCTGGAGAAGTGAAGGATCAGAGCAGAACATTATAGCTGCAAGCTGTGTTTGCACCAGGAGCCCAGGCAAAAGACAGTGGGGGAAGCTCGAAGGTGCCAGCTCCCAGAAGTGCCAAGTAGCAGAGGCCATGGGGACTGGTACTAGGATGGACAGAGTATGAAAGAAAGATACACACTCCGCTCAGGTGTACGCGCATACGCATAAGCCTAGAGGGTCATTGTCAAGCCCAGGTATCCATCCACATTAGTATCTTCATTTGCTCTTAACTGGCACTTTGCCAAGCCTGTCTCACACTGGGGGCGGGCGGGGGTGGTGGTGAGGGTGTGGTTTCTCACCTCATTGTTGGACTCCTTGTAAGTCTGAGTTGACTAGAGGAACAAATCCGTGACACTTATGATTATATATATAAGAGGATAAGTTTATACAGCAAGAAGAATATTAACAACTAATTAGTCCACACAGTAGTACAGAGGGCTGAGTTCAACTCACTTTCGTTTAAGAGTTAATATACTGGAAGTCCTTCAACTGACATGGGCCACCGAGCCCAAGGTCAAGGCAGCAGACAACAGGGTGGGTCAGCAACAGTCAGTAACTTGGGAGCTTAGCGAGGCAGGCCCTGATGGGATATGAAACTCAAGCATGGCGGGAGGACCCACAAGCCTCAAGTTCAAGAAATGTACGCACCAGCAGTATGGTGAAGCAAGTCTCGAAGGACACTCAAGCCCTAGTGACCCAATCCACAAGGTGGCCTGGCCCTCCGGTAGCGTAGCACACAGGGTGAGGTAGAGAACTAGCTAAAACAGCTACACGCTGGTCAGATCACCAGAGAGCAAGAGAGAGGGGGGTGGGCCTTGCAGAGCCATTTTTCTCTTTGCCCGCCAATCAAACTGAGACCTGATTAACCTCCACCCATATATTCCTATTGGCCAGGTTGGCACAAGAAACCTAACTATCACAGACTCCTTTCACCAAAGGCATGGCGCTGAAAGGGTGCGTGTGTTAGGTACTGTTTGTGGCCCCCCACGGGACCAGGGGTTCCCATCTGGAGACTGTGTTGGCCCCACAGGGCATTTGGCAATGTCTGGGAACATTTTGGCTGTCACTAGTGCAGACGGGCTGTTTACTAGCATCTAGTGGGTAGACAATAGGCTCTTCAACACCCTACAGGGCAATGCCCCCCTCCCCAACAAAGAGTTACTGAGTCCAAGAGGGCCACTGAGAAGCCCTGCTCTAGAGGGACCCAGTGGATAGGGGAGCTTCAGATTAAACATTTCCCCACCACGACCAATGACCTGCTCCTGCATCCAAGTGTTGAGAATAAGACTGTTTCGGAGCTTCCAACCTTGTCTGGACGTGTTTTTGAAAACGGGTTTTATTTGATGGCGTGTTCGAGAGCAGCACAGCTCTGTTTGGGTGGTGTGGCATCCTTGACACAAGCCCCGTTTCTCTGGAAGAGGGAGAAGGGCCTTGAAGACCTCCTCCAGGGAAACAGTGGTTGCCATGGCTGTACAGATTGATGCCTTGGGGGCTGGAGAGAGTCCAGCAATCTGAGCCAAGCTCAGAACAGTGCCAGTCATCGGCCAGTGCCCTCAATCAGATTTGGCCACATCTCATGGGGCCTGCCTCACCAGGGATCCCTGAGCCCAGAGGGACCCCTCTTTTTTCCAGGCCTTCAGTATAAGGGGCCATGGACCAATGCATCTTCCCCTCGAGGCAGAAGAAAGGACAAGCTGGGAGTGCCCAACGCAAAGAAGTTTGTTCTCGTATGAGGAGTTCTTAATGATGGCAGAGTGAGTGTTCTCGTCAACCAGGTCTGGAATGTCGGCGTTCCAGGGTATGAGGAATGGCTGAGCCCTACCCAAGCCACAACAAACAACACAGACTGACGCCTCTCCTCGTGACCACATGCTCTCCAAGGTGTCCGAAACTGTCGCTCTTCATAAGAGCAGACAGCCTTATCTGGATTCCAAGGAGGCGCTGTGGGTGCCAACTGCTGGCCTTGCTGCTCAACTCATCATCTGCCAGCCTTGAAGCCTGAAACTCCCCAAGACTTCAGGTTCTGTTCTTGGAGGAGAAAGCTGCTTCCTGGTGTGTGACCTGGGCAGGGACTGTCTGGCCCAGGCTCGTCACCTGTGTGAAGACATAGAGTTCTTAGAAGAAACAGCCCAGTTTCCCAGGGAAGTTGTAGATGGAAGGATGGGTTTTCATTGTTTGTAATTGAGGATGGAATTCTGGGGAGGAGAAGAGACTCTGCTTAAATAAACACAGGTTGTTTATGAGCCTGGTTGGCGGGAGGGATGCCTAGGAGGCAGCGGGGGTGGGGGGACAGTGCCCTGGTGTGGATAGTCAGGCTCCTCCTTCGGGGCACTGTTCAGTGGGCAGGGGGTGGGGAAGCAGATGGCTGCTCTACTCCAGAGTGCTTGGATCGTTCTGGTGAGAATCGCAACTACTTCTTTTCAATCCTGACAATGATTTTTTTTCTTTTTTCCTCAGGGTGGCCAGAGGCAGGTCATTCCCATACCAAGTGTATGTATACATTTATCCAATTTTATTTAACCCTTCATAGGAATTGGCAGCAGGGAGCCTATGCACCTGAAAGATCAAACGAGAAACGGTCTTGCTTAGGTTGAGTTTGGGCATGTGGTACAAACAGCTACATTGTAAGCTGTGAGCTGGAAGTTCTGGACCTGAACGTGGTTTCTGTTCTCTGAATCAGCAGGGCCTCAGCATCTAGTAATCAAAGCGTCCCCTCTCCTTTGTCTGTGTGAAAAGGCTCCACGTGGTCTCACTCAGCCCAGGTAGCTTGCAACGGCAGGGAGAGCCTACATTCATGCAGACTACTGGTCTTGGCCACAGGTTCTATCCTATTGGACCTAGACTCCCCACGCCCAGGACCCAGGTGACCAGACCATTTCTGACTTGGGTGACACTGTGGGCAGCTTGGCCATGACTTTGAGAGCAGAGGGTGTGCAGCACCTACCCCCTGCCCCACCTCTATCCTCACCCCTGCTGACCACTCCCTTGAACCTCACACACCACTGTGCTTTTCAGGGGTGGTGGAAGGGGCTGCCAGATTACACCCTCCAGCATGTCCCTGGACCATGACTCAGCCATCCCTGGTGCTTCTGCTGGCCTCCAAGCGAGCAGGGTCAACTGGGCCAGTCCTCCAGGGCCCAGGTAGCTGGAAGGCAAGCTTTTGGAAACTCCCTGTTTACCACTTGGGTTATCCAGAGTAAACCAGGCCTTTCCCACAGCACCCTTTGTCCTTAGAGAATGGAGGACTCCGAGGTCTGTAACAGATCTTCTTGTCTGGAAAGATGACCTGGTTCAAAGCTGTCGATCCAGCTTCCCATGGACCTTTTTTTTTTTTTGCCTCCAGTATTTTCTGGGAACGTCCAAGAAACGCCTCAGTCTTAACACTGAAAGCAGTGGATTTTGATAGCCAGAGCTTGCTTCACAGACCGTGCTAGTGGGTATCATGGCTAAACTGCCCCCAACATTTTCAGTCATCCCAATTTTCTCAGAAGTTTAGTCCTCCAAGAGTTCCTGGAGTCAAGCTGTCATTCCCAGCACAGCTGGCAGTGGGACGTTCTTGGGAAAGCAGGCTTTGAGCAAGGATCTGGGTGAAGCAGTACAGTCTGTTGCCCAGTGTTGGAGAGAGGCACCCCAAGGAGGTAACCTTGATACAAATGAGTTTCCTGTGGCATTGTTTCTGCCATGCTGCCAACCTTCAGCAGGTCACCCCCAACACCAGTCAGGCTGTACTGCATGGTTTGTCCTCAGAGTTAATTCGTGGTCTTCTGTAAAGTGAAGTTCCCAGTCGGCATTTGCCAGTCCGGGTGAAAACACCGATGCAGACGCAGCAGTGTGTGGACTTCCAGAATAAAATCGCCAAAGGGAAGAAAGAAGGCTCCTTGTGTAATGAGGCCGGTGTTCCATCCGTGGCGTGTGAGCCTCGGCCTCAGACCTGATGATTCCTGCAGCATCTGGCAGGAACACGGCCCTGCTAGAGGAACTTGCACCTGAAAGGAAAACTTCTAGAAAGGCTCCCACTGCCATCGAGTCCGTGCTGGCTCATAGCGACCCCATGTGGGTTTCTGAGACTGTAACTGTTTCCAGGTGTACAGAGCCCTGTCTTTCTCTGTTGGAGCTGCTGGGGTTTGAACTGCAAACCATGAGGATCGCAGCCCTCTAGACCACCAGGGCTCCATTCTAGAAAGGCAGCTCCATTAATGAATGTGGGGTGAGCTCTACTGCCTGATTGGCATGTAGGAGTGACCCCCAAGTCCACCTGAGGGCCAGCTCGGCCCTGGGACTCAGGCCTTGGGAGCCCCTGTCAGATCTGGCCCTGAGTCACATAAGCAGAGTGGCCTTGGCCTTTCTGGACAGTCGGGGTGTGTGGTCAGTGCTGCAGGCCCTGAGAGCTTGGGGTGCTATCCCAGGGCCAGACATATAGCTGTCCTTAGATCCACATGCAAGACATATACACAAGCATAGTTAGACAAATGAGATTGCATTGTACCCACCAGTCTGGATTGCTTTTTGCTTTCAATCAAACCGCTTTCCAAATATTAGTGCCTTCAGCTCTTCCTCGTTTGCTTCTTGGTGAAGGCACCTACCTGGTTTCCACTGAGGTGCGCTGACAAATGCTTCTGTTACACATCTCCCTGCCGTAACATTCAGTCACTAATTATAGAAGTGCCAGCTGAACAGATACAGTTTATCATTTTGATAGCGTTCAGCCAAATTGCCCTCCCAAAGCCTAGGCTGGTATTTGAGATTGCCCCATTCTTAAATGGACACGGTTATTGTCAAAAAAGCGTTCATCTCTGCTCATCTGAAAGAAAGGGGTGCTATCGACTTGCTTTGATCCCCATTGCTTTAGGCACCGGGAATATGAAT
This sequence comes from Tenrec ecaudatus, assembly GCF_050624435.1. Classification (NCBI taxonomy): domain Eukaryota; kingdom Metazoa; phylum Chordata; class Mammalia; order Afrosoricida; family Tenrecidae; genus Tenrec; species Tenrec ecaudatus. The sequence continues at coordinate 172,231,611 of NC_134533.1, read as the reverse complement.
GTCTCTTCAAAAGTTAATAGGTGACATGTCCTGTCTCCTGCACCATTTAGGTGTTTCATGTTATGTTTTCATCTCGAGGAAATGAGCACTTTTTCTCAGATTGATGATCCGTCTGTTGACTTCATGTGATCCCTTGGGCCACAGATATGTTTGAGTGTCGGGAGAGCCACGGATCGGGAGATGTGCAAATATTCTTGTGTCTGTGTCTTGCGTGTGAGCTTTCTGGTGGGCTTGAATCACTGACCTTTCCGTTGGCAGCGGCCCGCTTAACTGTACTGCTCTAGTTTTGGTGAAAGTCACCAAATGGCGATCCAGCCTCACTTCGTTCCCCCAATGACTACTCAGCTACCCCTGCCCCAAGCATGTCTTCCACACACCGACCGGACCCGCCTCTTTATTTGGAGTTTGTTTAAAGGGTTCTACCCATGACATCTACCCCGACCATGGACTGGGGATTTGGGGCCTTCCATACGTCTTGCTAGGAAGCGTCCTCATAAGCTGTTTGATACGGTCAACTATTAAAGGGGGAGGGGAAGATGTAGAAGGATAGAGGGAGTATCAGCCACTGACGTTTGGTGGTCATGGCTTGAGGGGGGCTCTCAAGTACTTTGGCCCCAGGGAGGCTACTGGGACCGTGCCCTGGGTCCTACCTCTCCCACCCTCTGGCTTGTAAGCACAAGGCCAGGCTGGTCACTGAACCTTAAGGATGCTTAAAGGGAGGGACGGAATGTGTTTTCTAGCAGTATGCCTCGGAGCTGTTTGCCTAAGGCTTTCATAAACACTCATGCATTTGTGACCACCAAGACCTTCCAAAGGATGGATCCGGTGAACAACTGCTCTGGTTCCAGCTGGTCTGGCGTTGTCTCCTCCTGCCTGTCTTCCGGAGAGCTCTGCCCTGAACACTGAGGCTATGGGGACACTGCTCTAGTGTCCCAGAAAGAGATCACTCACTGTCATCGAGTCACTCTGACTCATAGCGACCCTACAGGGCAGGGTGGAACTGCCCCTGGGTAGAAGGACTACCGAGAGAGAGAGAGAGAGAGAGAGAGAGAGAGAGAGAGAGAGAGAGAGAGAGAGAGAGAGAGAGAGAGAGAGAGAGTCAGCCTATAATATCTGTGAGAGTGTAGGAGTTAGGTCAAAGCCCTGGTGGCATGTTGGTTACATGTTGGGCTGCAATCCACAAGGTCGGTAGTTCGAAACCACTAGCCATTCCTCAGGAGGAAAACAGGGCTCTCTACTCCTGTAGTGAGTTGCCTTATTGGAAACTCACAGAGTGGGGGAGTGGACCCTGTCCTATAGGATCACTGTGAGCCGGCCTAGACTACTCGCTATGGTGGTGAGTGTTTTCCCCTTCGATTTTGTGGGCTAGGGAGGTGCAGGAGCCATCAAGCCCATTCCAACTCATAGTGACTCGAGTGGCTGAGTTGGACTGCCCTCTTGGGTTTTTCTAGGCTGTGTTCTTTATGGGGCAGACCGCCAGCTCTGTCTCCCATGACGCCACTGGATGATGGACTCAAACCACTAGCTTTTCAGTGAGCAGCTGAGTCCTTACCTGTTGGCCCAGCAGGTCTCCTTGGAAATAACCCTGTAACTTATTATTCATGGTGGCCAGTTCACTGCCAGGGACTGGACATCTCAGATTTGTTCCCAGAAAAGGGACTGGAATGACCACCCTTCCCAAGCTTTGGATGGGAAGGCCTGGTGCATCTTCCCACCCCCACCATGCCCCTCACCCTCCTAGCAACGCCCTTATGAACCCACCGATTTGTATGGACGAGGTCCTGCCCTCCCTCCGTAGTCAAAGTTTCTCTTGCTCTTGCATGATGGGGAGGAGGAGGAGGATGACAGCGGCATCCTGGGAGAGAACTTGCTCGAGAATAACTCCCAGTTAAGGGTTGTTCTAACAACACCCAGACAGATCCATTGAAATAGCAAAGTACCGTTGAAATCCTATAGACCAGCGGTTCTCAACCTTCCTCATGCAGCAACCCTTTCATACAGTTACTCAGGTTGTGGTGACCCTCAACCATGAAATTTATTTTCGTTGCTACTTCATAACTGTCATTTTGCTGCTGTTATGAATCTGACGACCCCTGTGAAAGGGTCATTTGACCCCCAAAGGGGTTGCGACCCACAGGTTGAGAACCGTTACTATAGACCGTCCTTGTGTACACCAGAGATCAGGCTGTCCAGAAGAACCCCAACGCGTGGACTGAAGCATCTGTGTCCATGGGATTCCCAGCTTGCTCAGAAGCTGAGTGCATTTAGGCTTGGAGCCTGCTCCCCGCCCGCCTCCCTCGCCTCGCTCTCTGCAGCACAAAGACTGAATCAAGCGCTCCCTTAATGAGTCTCACCCTTCTCTCTCTTTTCCCTGCAAACAGCCAACAGCACAGTGAGACTTTTTAAACTTACAGTTAGCTCAGGCAGAGCTTGCAAAGTGGGGGTTAAAAAAAAACAAAGACATTCCTTGGGTTTGGAAAATAACAGCCTCTCTGGGCAGATCTTTGATGTTTTCAGATGTGCGAGGGATAGACTTTCTAGATGCGTGTTTTCCAGCCTAGCAGTTACATATGGTAAAATGCTGCTTTGGGAGCAGATAATCCCACCGGGGAGAGCTGGACAGATACAAGCCGATGAAAGGGAGGTGAGGCGTCTGGGGAGAGGAGAGGTGGGACATAGAAAAAAGAAGCAGCATTGTTACAGTTACACACCTTTGTTCTTTGCAATAGCAGTGTGTTGTATTACATAATTGTATAATAGAGATTTTAATTAAAGTTTTATTTTGGTTGTAAGCCTGCTGCCTGCTTTATAGCCCAACACAGACTTACCCCCAATCCCCTCTGATCACACCCTGCCTTTTTAGAAAGCTCATCGCATCCTGCCTGCCTTGATAAAACCTTTTGTAATACAAACCATCTCCTTGTGAGTTTCATGTTAAGGTTCTGAGTTTTATAAATCTGTGACCTCGCCCTGTCTGGGACCCCAAATGTCATGCCCCTTATATAAGAAACATGTCACCCTGGTGGCACAGTGGTTAAAGCACCAGCAGTACACACCCCCCAGCTGCTTCATGGGATAAAGATGGGCAGTCTGCTTCCATAAGAATTTGCAGCCTTGGAAACGCTGTGAGACAGTTGTACTCTGTCCTGCAGCGTCGCTATGAGACGGAATCGACTCCATATGATGGATTGGATGGGTGTTTCTTAGTGTCTTAGTGCCAGTGCCACAGAGTAAGGGAGGACTTAGTGATGACTTTTAATTGGCATTTAGTGGCACTGAAGAGCTTGGGGAGAAGTGTTGGATTCCCACCTTCAAGCTCAATAGTTTAAACCCATCACCCACTCAGTTAGGGAACGATGAGGCTGTCTGTTCCCAAAGAGTTTTGCAGCCTCAGAAGCTCTATCTAGGGTCTCGATGCAGGGGTTGAAGGGCTCTTAAGGCTTATTCTTCTGGATGATTCTAGAAGGTAGTGTGTTAGTCCAGGTAGATTAGAGAAACAAATTCATAGATACTCATGTGTATAAGAAAGAGCTTTATATAAAAGAGCAAGAGTATTTTAAGAAGCAGCCCAGTCCAGATCAAGTCCATAAGTCTGATATTAGCTCATATGTCTGATACCAGTCTGTAAAATCCTCTTCAGACTCATACAACACATGCAATGGCACCGAGTGCAGGAAGATCACAGGCCAGTGGGTGGAAAGTCTTGTGGATCCAGTGGTTGTGGAAGCATCTCAGCACTGGCTTCCATCAGCAGAGAACTCCATGTGGCTTGTCCACAGGAATGTCTCCCAGGGAGATGAAGCACAGAGTGTGTGTGTCCCACCTCCAGTGTACCACCTTCGAATGCGGTCATCAAGCATCGACCTGATTGACAGGCTAAACTCCACCCCTTCACTCGTAATAGTCTCAAGTTGGCACCAGATTCTGTAACTACCACAGGTAGAGACCCCAGGTTTGCTAGAGAATGGAGTCCAGATGGCATGTCCCCACAGGTAGCTGCTTCCCAGCCAGTCCCTGTGCTCCCTCCCTGGCCAAGGTGATCCTTGTACTTGCAAATTTACATAACCTGTTGTCTACAAAGATTATATCCATGGTTGAACCAACTAAAGTCCAAAATTAACTTTAAGATCCTGGACTCAGGTTAAACAAGGCCCACCGGGGGATGTCATTTTGTCTTAACTTCTTTGATAACTGAAACTGGCCGTTCCCTGGGGACTGGGGAGAGGTGTTTTCTATGTTTCACAACCCATCCAGAACAGAGCGTGATCTTCTTACCGGATAGGAAAACAGCCCGTTCCCATTGGACCATGAACAGGCCACAAACTAAACTACTCATCTCTAGAATGAGCAAGCGGGAGGTCGGCTGAAGATCTCTAGCATTTCGTTAGCTTCTATGCCCTTTTGATCACAAGATTCGTGTGAGCTACTACAGAAACATCTAAGTCGATTTTTTTTTCGGGCTAGTCCACTCCTTATGGACTAACGTAGAGTGAAAGAACCGCATTTTCTCAGCAGTCGACCCCACTGCCCAAGGGGGTGCCCAAGGAAGGATCCTTGGTGACAAGGAGATGGAGCGCGCCTGCCGTTAATCCAAAGGCCAGTAATCCCATCCCCCAACCACTCCGCAGTCTGCTCCCGCAAAGATGGGCAGGCTCAGACACCCCGAGGGGCAGTGCCGCTCTCACACATGGGGTCGCTGTGAGTCAGAACCGACTCGGTGGCCCTCCATTTGCCTGTGGTTTGGGGTGCAAGGCAGCACATGTACCTGAGTCCGTTTGCTCGCTGTTCTACCGTCAGGGACCGCTTTAGCTTGCACTTTGCTGGTGGGTCTGTAGCATCTCTTCAGTTTTTTAAAAGATGTCAGTCACTAATTAAAAAAAACCCAACTGTGGCTGAAATGTACTTATATGCCACAATGAATTTCAGGCAATTCATGACACTGGAAAATGGGCCTGCCCTAGCTAGCATAGCTGTTACTGTTAAACACTCATTCTTCTGTGGTCCACTTCAGTAAGGGCCATAAACCCAAACCAAACCCACTGCCATCAAGTGCGTCCCGACTCCTGATGGCCTGGAGGACCGAGTAGGACTGCGGCAGAGGGTTTCCAAGATGATAAATCCTCAGGGAAGCAGACTGCCTCATCTTTCTCCCTCAGAGCAGCTGTTGGGTTTGAACCAGCAGCCTAGTGGTTAAGCCGTTCATCACTTAGCCCACTGCACCACCGAGGATGCCAGTAATGAAATACTTACCCACTGTAGTGTAGTGGTTACACACTGGGCTGCAATCCCCACAGTCGGCAGTTCAAACCCACCGCCATCTCCCCAGGAGAAAGACTGGGCTTTCTACTCCTCAAGCGGTTATAGTCGCCGAAGCCCACAGCAGGGGCTCTGAGTCAGCACTGAGTTTGGTTTAGTTGGCCATTCCGTTGATTCCAAGTCAGAGTGACCCTACATAAGGTCTCTGAGGCTGTAAATCTTTATAAGCACAAACAGCCTCATCACTCTCCCTTGGAGCAGCTGATGGATCTGAACCGCCAACCTTGTGGTTAGCAATCCAATCAGTGCTTACCCCACAGCGCCACCAGGGAACTCCTTAGTAATGACAATGGCCACCAAGTATGTCCTAGGAAGAAGGCTGGGTGCCTTGGCTTTATTGAAATTGCTAATAGCAGCTCTCGTAGACGTTGCCATCTCAAGACCATACAAGTGACCGCACTGATTTTCAAACCCAGGCTTGCCCGGTTCCTAGGCCCAGGGCCCTCCTATCAGCCGGGCACTGTAACGCTTGAGGGCGCTGCAAGCCAGTTATTCCGATGGTCCCGAACTTGGCCAGGCGCGTCAACGTTTGGTTTCACTTTCATCCTCATTAACGTAGTTTCCTACCAGGACAGTGATAGGGTCACGGGTTGGACTTCTACATAGAGGTAATGGTGTGTTTTTTTGTTTTCCTTTCAGCCACCAGCTAAATACCTCCTCCCAGAGGTGACGGTGCTCGACTATGGCAAGAAATGTGTGGTCATTGACTTAGATGAGACCTTGGTGCACAGTTCCTTTAAGGTAAATCAACGTTCCAAACATGTAAAAACGTCTCCGTGATCTCCGAGATGTGGTCCCGTTGTATGAGGCGGTGGAGGGGGTGTGAAAATTAGAAAGGAGGAAAGCTTGCGGCTATGAGTCTATGACTGCGCTGTCCATTAAGGAATGCCAGTAACAGTTGCTCATTAGCTCAGGTGAACGTGAGCCGTAGTCATTGAGCATTGACACAATTAGTTTGGAGACTGGGTGCGGCGTGCTTCCCACGGACCGCCCTCCTGGTCACCTAGCGGCAGACTGGAGGCTGTCAACATCCTCACTCCTGGAAAAGGACTTTTCAGGGGCCACAGGGCAATCAGGGCCCCAGGGCACGGCTGCGCCCTTGGCAAGGTACCCCCAGAGCTGTGTGGTTTCTTGGGAGGGGCACAGGGAAGGCACGGCTGGAAGCCGGCCGGCAGCCTGAACATGTTCCCAGACCACGTTTGAAGGATGTCCAGCTCTGAAGAAGGCTTCCAGGGTTACGGCATCGGAACAGCTGCGGCCCTCACCTGTCACTGCTGTCATTAAAGAGGCGGTGAGGGAGGGCTTTTCTTGTCCCTGTGGCTGGATGAGTAGTCACTTGGAGGGTCCCTCATGCTTGGTGGGAGCACCATGGTGGTCAGAGCAGGCAGTCTTCTGTCTCTCCGCCAGAGGGAGCAGGGACCGGAGGGCTTCCACGGTCCCCGCGGGGCCACACTGCTCTGAAGAGAGTTCATTAGCCATCTTCCTATTTCTTGAGATAGCTCACTTCCAGGAGACGATGATTGGGGATGGGGTGGGGGTTAGAAATGGGGCATTGGCACGTTCAGGAAAAGCAGCAGGTGTTTGGGGTTGGATCCTTCAATTCTTTTTGACAGTGGGACTGGGCCACTAGTACCTGGCCAGTTTCACCACCACATTATCATTCCGAGCCCAGTCGGATAGCCTTTCCTCTGTCGTGAGGTGTGAGCAGGACGCGGCCTATGAGAGGGTCTGGGCTTCCCATCAGCTGCAGTCCTCCCCTGTTCTCTGTTCTGGTCCTTCCAGGGATGGTCCCTATGAAGTGCAGCAGTGACCTCATGCCCCAGCTCAGCTCTGCTCAGCCCTGGGGACCACTTCCCTGGAGACAAATTACACAGGGCTTTTACAAGTGCCCCCCTCCCCTGGGGGACGTCCTTCAAAACCAGCCACAGTTGACATCAGAGCATAAAGAGCATCCTCCCAAGCTGCTTTGGGAGTACAGGCAACACTGGCCAGATAGCCCAGGGTGACGGGGGAGGAGGGCTCCCCAACTCCTGAGACAGAGTATTGGTGTCTCCGAGGCTTGCTCAGAGGTCCTGGATGCAGCAAGCTGAAGGGCACACCATCCCCCGATTTCACCTCTCCCCCTTGCCTGCCAACCTTTGCAGGCAGGATAGTCTTTGTTGTGCGAATTTTAATACTCTGAGGATTTCTGGGCCCCCATGAGAATCGAGCTGCCCCATGAAAATGCACACACAGTTTTCTTGCTCTGGTCAGGTAAAAACCTCCCTGTTAGCATCGCCGCCCCTACAGCCGCGTGGGAGAGGAGGCCGAGGGCCGGGTATGCACTTGGAACTGGGGAATGACTTTTCCCTTTCACCTTCTCTATAGAATAGGATTCCACAATCAAATTCCTCATGAGAGTTCCTCCCATCAGTCACTCATTTGGTTTCTTAGCATGTTTCAGTATTTTAGTGGTGACTTTATGAGAGATTAAGCTCCCTCTTGGCCTCCCAGCCTCTGGAGTCTGTTTGCTCTGGTGGTAAGGCTGCCAGGACCCAACAGCATCCACGGAGGTTCAGTGACAAAGGAGGATGTTTGTGTAGGCAGTGCTGAGCAGGCTTCAGCTCAGAGTCTGATCAGAAACCTCCTGATGGAATGCCACCATACCCCAGCCCTGTGGCCACCCCACCCATCCTCCCAGAAACCCCAAAAAGTGCTGCAGGGCTTGGAATCACTGTGGGATCCCACTCGCTACAGCAAGGGAAGAGAGACCCTTCAGCCTACAGAGCAGAACCTGTCTGAGCTTGTGGCCTGTAGCTTCAGACTTCATCTCATATGCGTTGGCAGGGCAGCTCGCTCTGTGTGTCTAAACTAAACTACAAATTGTATCCCACAAGGAGCTATAGCCTATGGACCAGTGGTTCAGACCCTGGGCCCCTCGGCTGCTACCCAAAGGGGCGATAGTTCAAACCCACCAGTTGGTCCTCAGAAGAACGCGGAGTCTGCTTCTGGAAAGATTACAGCCACGGACACACAAACCCCCCCTCACCCCCCCCCCCCCCGGTGAGCTAGTTCTACCCTGCCCTACCTGTTTGCTATGAGTTGAAATGGACTCCACAGCCGAGGGTTGGCTTGGCTTGGCTTGGACATATTGTCAGGAGAGACCAGTTCCTGGAGGAGGACATCATGCTTGGTAAAGTAGAGAGGAAGGCCCTGGACGAGATGGATGGACACAGTGGCTGCAACAATAGGCTCAGGCATAGGGGCAATGGTGGGGATGGTGCAGGACCAGTGCTTCCTGCTGTTGAACTTAGGTAGCTTTGCTAGGACTCAGGTTGACTCCACAGCATCTGACAGCGTGGGCTCTCACCTCTGCCCCCTGGTGGCCAGCGGCAGTTGCTATCTTCCTGGCCAGTTGAAACTGGACTTTATGAGGCGCTCCATCCGGCAAGACTTTGGGCCACGATGCTGAAAATAGGACGTGGTTCAGAACAGAAATAATGCGTCTTCTTGCTTCTACCTATTTTAAGGCGCCAAAGCCTACGCCAACATTCTTCTCCTGAACCGTTTATTTCCATAATCAAAACACGGATCAAGACAGGGCTTGTTCTTGCTAAAATTTCCAATTTCATTTGGTTCTTTCAGACCTATTAATTACCATTTCTTTTCTCTCTAGCCAATTAGTAATGCTGATTTTATTGTTCCGGTTGAAATTGATGGAACGATACACCAGGTAAGCAATTCAGAGCCCCGTCTGAGCTTCCACGAGCAGTTTTTAATAACTTCATTCCCCTTGACCCCTCTCATTAAGGTCCCACGTCAGGAATAGCTCCATTGCTGAAGAAGCCCTGGTGGCAGTGGATGATGAGTTGGACAGCCAACCACAAGGTCAAACACACCAGTCACTCTGAGATCCCATACAGTCCCATGCAGAGTCACAGTTTCGGAAACCCGGGGGGGTCGTCCAGCGGTGTCCTTTGGGGTGGCTCGGAGTGGGAATCGACCCAGTAGCCATGAGTTTGATTTGGTTTGTTCCTGGGTTCAAAGGAAGCTGGGTTTTTTACAGTGGTTTCCTGCTTTTTCTTGTCTCCCCTTCACCCAGATGAATTTATCTTATACTGAGTTGATAAGGAAAACTGCACTGTCTGCAATTAGTAGATGTGGGTGCAGCGTTAAGGACTTCTCTGATGTGATGCAGTTTTCCATATCCCTCCCCCACCCCCCATGCCCCCGGCCCAGCTGGATGATCTAATTAACCTGTTCCCATCATTGCTTTTGAAGACTGCCCTGGTGGGGACAGGAGACCCTGCCATGGGTCACCCACCTCTGGGGGTCCCTGGTAAAAGGGGCCCACTTTAGATGGGCGCAGCAGCACGCTGATCTTGTCACTATAAGGAGTCTTCAACGAAAAACCAACTGCTAAGGAGAGGTGGGGAGCACGGGGTGCGTTTGGGGCTCATCATGGTCAGTGATGAGGCCATCATCAGTTGGCAGGCATCTTCACTCCTTCTGACCTTCCCCTTTCTTATCTGTGCAAAGTTCCTCCAGAATGGCCCGTAGTAAACAGCTGTCAGGACATGGGCGAGGAGGGTACAGAGTGGGAGGGCTTGTGATGGGAGCAGCTTCCTGCTTGGCCCCAAGGCCGTAAAGGAAGAGTCTCTGGCCTGAATGGTATTCACATTCCAAGAAGAAAAATCTCTTTGGGTCCTTAAGCCACAGACAGGATGTTTTCTCTTTATTACTGATGACAGTTCTCCCTCTCTGGCTCTTGAGTACAGAGTGTCTGAGCTGGGCGAGGCATTGGGCGTCGGCTGGCCCAGCCGACTCTGTGTTCAGATGGGGAAAGAGGCTGGGCCAGGGGTGTGTGTGTGAGGACTGGGTCAAAGTTTGCAATGGAAAGAACTAAAATGAGCATCCCAGGCCTGGCCCTTGCCCAGGGCGCTTCTCCTGGATCCCTGAGGCCCTCCTGGCCTCTGCCCTGCCCTGTCCTTCCTACAGCCCTGTTTTTCCAGAGGCCCTGCCAGCAAGCAGTTCCTGGGAATAGCGGCCCTGCTCCTAGCCATGCCACACTTCGTGCTTTTAAAAGCCACCAGGGAGCCGAAGCAGTGGGCACTGGGGCATTTAACATTTGCGAAAGCATCTGAATTAACTCAGCATCTGAGCAGCAATTAAGCTTCTGCGTTTACTACCTTGGCTCTTGTTGCAGAAGCTTGTAATGAGACAGAAAAGAGCTGCCCGATGGCATAACGAGAATGAGGAGAGACAAGACCCCTTCTCAAACACCCCTCACGTGGCTGTGAGCCCACTGGGGCTAGCCCTTTCTCGTAGGAGCCACCCCAGTGCCTCCCCTAGCTGTTCAGTGATTCACCTGACCACAGGTCCCCCTAAGGCCCCAGGACTGTGGGTTAGAAACCTCTCCTGAGGGAATGGAGCCATGGGTACCAAGAGCAGGAGGACCAAGGCCCTGGCGAAGGCCGTGGCCTCGTTCAAGTAATCCAGGATAGGCTGTGCAGGTCCCAATGGGCCTATTCTCGGTTACTTGCATGGGGACGCGGGCCTGGACCCCGACCTTCCTCTCCGCCAGAGGCGTCTGCGCCAGAGTTCTCGAATCAGTCCCCCGAGTGGTCAGGAACTGGTCCTTGCCCTTTGCACAAAGCCAACATTGCTTCTCTAAGCGATGTTCCCAGGGAGGCAGACCCATGGTACGCCTGCCTCCCCTCGGCTGAGACTTCCCAATGGTCCTCCATGTCTGGAGCAGCGCTGACACCCAGGAGGCTCATGGGAAGAGCAGGGAGCTTGGAGCTGCTGCCCTCATCCTCCCAGCTTCCTGGAGCAGTGTTGGCAGCCCCCAAGGCTGTCTCACCCCTCTGGCCCACCACTCTCTTGGGGCCACAGACCCAGCTCCACTCACTTTCAGATTGCTGGGACCCTCCACAATGCCCAGGCTTTTCTGAGTGCCTGCCTCGGGCAGGTCCGTTCTATGTAGGGTTTCACCCTGGGCAGCACATCCTCCAAGTGGCACAGAGCCCCAGGCAGCTTCCCCACTGGCGGCAATCCTCTGCTTCTCCTCATCTCCTGCAGGATGAGACCCAACCTGTTCCCTCTGCCACGCAAGGCTCTTGGTGGGCTCACCCCAGCCTGCTCCTCGCATGCCTCTTCCTACTCCTTGCCCTCTCCCTGCACCCCTCTTCTGCTACAATCACACAGGGCTGGGGCCATCCTCTAACATCCCCAAATCTTCCAGACCCCGTGCTCTTATGGTGACTTCTGCTTGGGGGCTGGCTGCTTCTCATCCTCAGGTATCTAGCAAGCTCTTCTTTTTCCTCCCAAGGCCAAGGCCCAAAGTTGCTGTGTTAGACCGGGTTGACTAGAGAAACAAATCCAGAGACACTCATGTGCCTATAGGAAAGAGCTTTATATCAAAGAGCAATTGTATATTAAGAAAATATCCCAGCCCAATGCAGATCAAGCCCATAAGTCTAATACTAGCCCATATGTTCGATACAGGTCCATAAATTCCTCTTCAGACTCACACAACACATGCCGTGACACCAAATGCAGGAAGATCACAGGCCAGTGGGTAGAAAGGCTTGATCCAGTGGTGATGGAAGCATCTCCAGGGCTCTGGCTGCCATCAGTGTGGCTTCATGTGGCTTGTCAACAGGAATGTGAAGCAGAGAGAGTATGTGTGTGTCCCACCTCCAGGGAGGAAGACAGGAGTTCCCAGAATCCTCAAGACCACGCCCATGAGGAGGGATCAACCAGGCTGTAACCTGATTGACAGGCTAGACTCCACCCCTTCACTCAAGTTGACAGGAGATTAAGTAACTGCCCCAGTTACCCTTTATGATTCCCTTCTGTTGAGAGGGAAGTTCATTGTCTTTAAAGTATCCTCGACTGTGCTTTTCATTAGGTCCCTGGGTTGGCACCAGCAGTTCGCACCCTGCTGCTAACCCAAAGGTTGGTGGCTCAGCTCCACTTGACAATGCTGCGGAAGAAAGGCCTGTCCGTCTACTTCCGTGGAGTTGTGTGCTTCCTCACTAATACGTGTGAGGACGCTAGGAGTTCCATGTCAACCCGGTGCCTGAGGTTGATGACGTTGATTGTGCCGTGTGTGTGTGTGTGTGTGTGTGTGTGTGTGTGTGAGTCAGGTGTTTCTGCTAACGTGGCTGTGTTGTGTTCATCTCTACAACTCCCTTCAGGCGGAGCACAGAGCCAGCGCTCAGTAAATATGAATTGTGTTGAATTTTAACAAGTTGGATTTATTTTAGGGAAGTGGCTGATTTCTGTTGGGATTTATTCAAGTCGTCGTTAGTTCTTGCCTCCTCCCCCTGCCTCTGTCTTCCCCCGCCAGCAGCACTGCCTTCGCCCCCCCATCCCCACACGTTTTCCTCAGACACCCCAGCTTCCCAGTGGGAGCCCCAGTGTGGGCTGCAGCCTGGCTTCCTCACTGTGGCCTCTCCTGGCTCAAAGGCTGTGTGGAAGGAGGCTGCTCTCAGTTCTATTCTGCCCCCAGACTCCTCCCCGTGGCTGTTTACAGGGGGGTAGGGGTAGGACGGTGGGAGGGGGCTGGAGGTGGCAGGCCTGGGAGCAGGCAGCTTCCCCTCATGTAAAAGCCTGTCTCTGTTTCACACCCGAGCATGGTACCCTCAGTGATGCCAAGTAGACAGCTTCCCAGGCCGACCCGGAAGACATTCCCTGCCGCTTTGCTGGGCCTAAGCTTCCACCCCAGGTCATGCTTATGGGGAAGTGGTCTGGTGAGTCTAGAAGCAGGAGTGATCCCCAACAGTCAACAGTGGGGTGGACCCAGATCTGGGGAAGGAGAGCCCTCAGATGTCGGCATGTGTCTGCAGGAGGGCTGGCTCAGAGCAGGGCCCAGAACCCTTTTGTAGTCATTGAGTTGTTTCAAACAAACAGCACAGCCCTCGCTCTCTGGGATGCTGAGAGGCCTCAGACCTTCCTTCTGTCCATCCTCATCCTCCTCTGCCCCCCTCAGAGGATGCCTGCACTAAACTCAGATGGAGGGGGGCGCTGTCAGACCAGGGTCTAGCCTGAGGGTGCCCATCTGGCTTCAGCCCCCCTCCACACGGGACCCCTGCAAGCCACCTGCAGATCGGGTGCTGGCGGCGCCCTGGCACAGCCGTGACAACGGGCGCGCTGTCCCTGCTGTTGCAGGTGTACGTGCTGAAGCGGCCGCACGTGGACGAGTTCCTGCAGAGGATGGGGCAGCTTTTCGAGTGCGTGCTCTTCACCGCCAGCTTGGCCAAGGTGAGTCCTACTCCCGGCCCTCCAGCCTCGCCCCCACCCACTCCCTGTCAGGCAGCTCTTGGAGAAGGTGGGGGAAGTGGTTTCTATGGTGACAGGTTCCCACCCCAGATGGGATGGTTGCAGGCCACATGCATGGGCGACAGCCTGAAAGGCTTCAGGTTTCCATGGCAACGGAGGAGTATGGAGAACAAGTGTTCCCTGCAGCTGCGAGCTTGCACAGCCTCCTGGAGCGAGGTCGCCCCGAGGGCCAGGAGATCACAGACATGAGAGGACAAGGGTTGTTGGACAGCAGACACGTGGGTGCGCCTCATTCCTGGGCTGGCAGCCCGAGCCTCCAGGGAAGCTCCCCCAACGTGAGCACTATGGGCTGACCTCCCATGCAGGCAGACGGAGCATGAGCTGTGCGAGGTGGGGGGTGGGGTGGGAGAAGGGGCTGGAGGGCGTGCGTGCGTGGTGTCTCTGGCCGCAGAGCCCTGGGGCTCCAGCACAGCTGGCTCACAGCGAGCATCCACATGGCTCCTTGCTCACCACGTGCTCTTTGGTGGTGTTTGACAAAGTGTGGTTTTGTGGCCCCTCAGCTCCCTCGTATGAACCTGCACCCCCACCCCCAGCTTCTGTCTTCACTGGCCCTGTTTGACCCCAGCAAGTGGTTGTATAGGGAAACTAGCAGGTTCACAGTCCCTCATGTGGTCACTGGTACAGCAAGGTGCCTGTGCTGTGTGCAGGGCAGAGGGGAGGCTGGTCAGGGCTACCCCTCAGATTCGGGCTCTGGTGGGTCTGATACCATCCATAGGTTGGCAGCAGCCATGGGCCCCTACACGGCTTCCTCAGGTATGGCTCCCTGGTGCTCGCCCACTCTCCCGGCAAGTGCGGGCACTCGGGTTCCAGGTTCTCAGCCATGCCCCCATGCCAGCAGGGCACCCCTGAGTCAGGTCTGTCTCTTTGAGGACCCCCCCTCCCCACCTGCCTGCACAGCACACTGGCTGCCTCATGACCAGGCCCTCACATATGGGTCCGCCCAGAGGGAATGCAAAACCTGGGCCCTACTTTTGCCAACTGAAAAGGGGATGTGGCCTCCTGGAAGACCCAGTCTCCCCTGATGGGTGTCTTGCAAACGGTTGGTACCCAGACTAATTATACCGGTAGCATCCACAGCTCCTCTGCCAGTGCTCGGGCATGCTGTGGGGCCCGAAGTGACCGCCAGGTCAGATAACAAACAAGACGAGTGTGCTGGGGCCGGTGGACTGAGCTGCTTTTTCTCTGGCCGCATTGAAAGCACACTCCTTCCCTGGCATCGGTCCCCCAACCCTCACTTGAACATCCTCCTCCGGCCACTCCAGACCTGTGCTCACTGCTGCCCCCGCTGGTGACCTAATCCAAACCTAGTGCAGCCCTGCAGCCCCCTCCAGCCTGGTGAGCCATACGGGTGGCCACTCCCAGGTCCTTGGCTCTGGGCTCAGCTCCCAGGCTGGCAGCGTGGATTAGTGGGCCTCAGTACACTCCACCCAGGGGCCTGCGGGAACTCCAGGCTGACAGTCGGGGCCCTTCACTCAGCAAGCCAAAACACATGTACCTACTGTGCTCATGCAGAGCTCACACATGGATCGAGGCACTTGTGGGACCAGAATGGGAATACTGCGCGGTTTAAAATCAGGAAAGGTGTGTGTCAGGGTTGTATCCCCTCACCCTACTTACTCCATCTCTGTGTGGAGCAAGTCATCAGAGCAATTGGATTCCATGAAGAAGAAGAATGCAGTATCAGGACTGGAAGAAGTTGATGAACGACTGGCAGTATGCAGATGACACAACCTTGCTTGCTGAAACTGAGGAGGACTTGAAACACTTGCTGATGGAGGTCAAGGATGGCAGCCTTCAGTGTGGATCACAATTCAATGGAAAGAAAACTGAAATCCTCACAACTGGACCAGTCGGTAACTTCATGATAGCTGGAGGACAGGTTGAAGTGGTCAAGGGTTTCATCCTGCTTGGATCCACAATCCATGCTCATGGAGACAGCAGCCAAGAGGTCAAAGGACACATTGCATTTGGTAAGTGTGCCACACAGAACTCTTTGAGAGCATTGGAAAGCAAGGCTGTTACTTTGAGGACTAAGGTACCCCTGACCCAAGGCATGGCCTTTTCAACTGCCTCATGAACACCTGAAAGCTGGACATTGAATAAGCAAGACGAATCAATGTGTTAGCGTCGCGGGGCTGGAGAAGCATATCGAAAGAACTGTGAAATGCCGAAAGAATCCGCAAATCTGCCTTTGAACAAGTCCGGCCAGAGGGCTCCTTAAAGTCAGGATGGTGAGACTTACTCGCACGCACTTTGGACACGTTGTTAGGAAAAGCAGTCCCTGGCGAAGGACATCGTGCTTGACAAAGTGGAGGGGCAGCGAAACAGGAGCCCTCAAGGAGATGGACTGACACTGTGGCTGCCTCGATGGGCTCAAGCTTGGGAGCCACGGCAGGCACCGGACCGTGCAGTGTTTCGTTCTGTTGTGCACGGGATTACTGTGGGTCAGAATCAGCTCAGTGGCAGCTCACAACTGCGTGCTGGGCACTGTCCAAGGCTGGGGGCCAACAAAGAGAAGCTTACGTTCCTCACAATCACCTGGAGACTGTGGCTCTCAGCTGAAGTGCTCCCCTGAAGGCTGTGTGGCCCTAGTGGTGGCGAGTGTAGACAAACTCATCACCTCTCCCATCTAGAATCAGTTCGTGGCCTCATCTGCAGGAAACCACAGTGCCCAGAGCCCTCCTCCTACTTGTCCTTGGGGTACTGCCTCTCATCATGTCCCTGAGGTGGGAGGACTGTCCCCTGGACCTAGGGCTGCCATGCATAGTCTGGTAGTCCTCAGTAGGCAGTTGTGCTGGCATATTCTCTGCACCAGGATCTGCTGCCCTTGCCAACACCACCAGACCTGGTGCTCTCCACTCCCTGGTGGCCACTCAGCTCCTGTGAACCTCTTGGTGCTGGTGGCCTCCATTTGGACTTGGCATAACCACTCTTGCCTCCAGGCCAGCCACTCAATATGGCCCATCCATTGGGACATCTCCCTACATGGTGGGGATGTGGTTTTTTTTAAATCCAGTTTTGCTTGCTTTGAGGAAGACCCTTCCTCTTCCTCCCCACCAGGCTTTAGAAGAGGGCCTAGCAGGATCGAACTCTCTCCCATCAGGTCTTGGGGTCTTGACCTCTCCTCTGGTCTGACTGAAATGCCAGGGGCTCTCTGAGGGGCAGTGTGGCCTCAGGCCCACAAGCCAGATGGAAAGTCCAGTTCCTCATTAATGAGACTAATTGTTATAGGGTTCCCTACCACATGCAAGGTGGGGGGAGCATGAGGGGGACGTAAAACCCTGTGGGGTGACCTGAATACCTACATGAGCCCCAGATGCCACTGCCGATGGCTATGACAGGTTTGCATTAGAAGGTCCTGGGTATCATGAGAGGGAAACGTGGAAAAGAGGTCACAGTCATGAAAGGGGCCAGTTTTCCTGGTCAACTACAGGTCAGAGATAGGTGGAACCCTGAGACTGTGGCCCTCAGCAATCCTTTGGTCTGAGAATGACCTCACCCCCGGAGCTCAGTTTTCTGCTAAACCATAGGCAGGTCTATGAGGGAGATGGATGGACGCACTGGCCAAGTTCACACATCTTAGAACAACCAACCAGTTGTGGTCCTAGGGATACCCTTTACCCAAAGACAGAATGCTCAGAAGGCGGGGGGAGGGAGAGGAGGGCCAGAGGCAAGGTGGGAGACACTGCGGGGAAGCAGAATGAGGGGTTAACACCCACCCAGGGGACTGCTGGGAGTGAGGTGAGACCAGTGAATCAATGTAAAACTGAAGGTCAGCTATGGATACCAATTCACCAATAAAGGTTTAAGAAAAGAGTCTGTGGAAAACCCCCATTGTCTTTTCCCTTCTGTTTTTCCACACACTTTTTAAGCCCCCCACCCCTGTAGCAATAGGCCCTGATGGGAAACAGGAAATTCAACGAAGCCCCAGTGGTGATATACCCCTTGAAGGGACTGACTGGCAGGTGATACTAGTGCCTAGAAAGGCAGGTGGAGGGTGGGCTCCAAGTGGCCACTAGGGGAGCCCCAGAGCTGGTCAGGGATGGCCCTGGGGAGAGCTGAGGCAGAGTGCCACTCGAGGGAGGGGCCCACAGGAATGGAGCTCCTGCCACAGATGAAGGGGGCCAAGGTGTGCAGCCAAGGCTCCGCCGCGAGGACTCTGGGGTGGTGCTGTGGAGACGTTTAAGCAGAGGCGTGACGTCTGACATAGGCTTCTAATGGGGACCAGGGTGAATGGTGAATGGCTTGGGAAAGGGATGCCCCCCGGGGGTCTTGCAGCCAGCCACACCCAGTACAAAGGAGGGGATGTGGGTGGAGATGAGACATTCAGATAGCCGGATGCTCACGCGCATCAGACCCACAAGAGAAATGAAAGAATGCGGTGCTGTCTTAAGCACACAGGGAGGAATAGAACCAGGATCCCCAAACACCTCCAGTGTCGCCCGGAGGTCAGGGCTTCTGAGCTCTTCCAGGGGCCCCACCTTTATCACGGAACCTTCTGTCCAGTATGCAGACCCTGTGGCTGACCTGCTGGACCGCTGGGGCGTGTTCCGGGCCCGGCTCTTCAGAGAGTCATGCGTGTTCCATCGTGGGAACTACGTGAAGGACCTGAGTCGCCTCGGGCGGGAGCTGAACAAGGTGATCATCGTGGACAACTCTCCGGCCTCGTACATCTTCCATCCTGAGAACGCAGTGAGTAGCCCCCGGGACGGAGAACTCAGGCCCCCCCAGAGCTTTCTGACTTCCCAGGCAAGCACGTCTGGGGAAAATACACTGTGTTTCCTTCTTCGTGCAGTCCACCGCCACTTCTTTAACGTTCTTTAAAAATAGTTCTTTTTCTCTTTTTCACTATTGCTTCAAAAGCACCTTTCTGCCACCGAGTCCATGCTGACTCAGAGCGACCCCTCCCGGGAATTTCTGAGACGGTAACTATTGACAGGGGCAGGAAGCCCAGTCTTTTGCCCGCGGAGCTTCTGGTGGTGGTTGGAAACTGCCAGAGCCCAACACCTAACTGCTACATCCCCAGGGCTCCTAGAACGGTTGCTTGGTGTCAGGTCATCCCCAATCTTGTCACACCTATAGATGTAGTTCTCTTGGTGTCTTTCATGGTGAACTCCTTGGCCATTACCTTGACATTGACCCAGTGATTTAACCTCGTGAGCTTCCGTGACCGTCACTCTCCAGTGGGGAGATAGGGATGCTGCCTTGCAGGCTTCTGGCAGGGGCAGAGACCAGGCATGAGAAGCATGTGGAACGGTGCTTGGCCTCAGTTGGCCTAGATTGGCTCATTGGTCTTTCAGTGTTGTTATCAAGAAGGGGCTGCCTATCGTTAACCCTGGGGAGCTGGCTGCTGTCCTGGCCTACATGACCCCATGACTCGGAAGGCCTGGGTGACCTCTACAACAGATTGTCTTTTCTTTTTAAGATTGTCTTTTCTAAAGAATGAATAAACCACTTCAATAGGGCCATTCAGACTTTTCAGCCTCACAGTGATGTCTAGAAAGTGCCCAAGGGGAACATCTTCTACCTAAAACTCCCTGGAGCGTGGCAGCATCCAAGGCCTGTTTGCTGGGTGTGGCCAACCATTAGCACAGAGGAGGAAAGAGATGTCAGCTGACCCCTCAGCAGCAGCCTCCACACTGGGCAGGACTGCCGGGAGAGAATGCGTCCTTCCAAGACCAGGATTCTCGGACTCAGAAGAGCCTCCACACAGTCCCTTCGCTGAGTCTAGGACACCTACAGCTCCGCTCACAACCACAGCAGCAGAGTAGACCTGTCCCCAGTGGAGGAAGTCTGTGTCATTGTTATTGGTTAACTGTTTGACCTGAGCTGGAAAAACGAATAACCACACTCACTGCCCCTGCAACTGATGCCGACCCCAGTGTTCTGCTGCTAAGTGTTCAGAAAGCTCAAACTCGCTGTCATGGAGTCGACTCAGACTTGCCGGGACCTTATAGGATAGAGGAGAACTACCCTTTCGGGCTTCCAAGCCTGGAAATTTTTACAGGAGCATAAAGCCTCATCTTTTTCCCTTGAAGTGCTTGGGGGGTTTGAACTAGGAACCTTGTGGTTATTAGCAGCCCAAAGGGTAACCCATATTGTCTGTGCAGATATGTTATTTTCACAAAGACATCAAATTCACCATAATATTTTGTTTTACAGTCTACCTTGCCCAGAGAAAGGCTACTTTTTAACATAATCCCAATTTCACTGTGATCACACTGGACTAAATTGACCAGCTCTTAATAACATTTGCCATCCAATCTGTATTTTTCAGATACTGTGTTTCCCCTATCATCTCAAAATGTTTTCTTGCATTTGGAATGTTCGAATCGGGACCCAAACAAGGTCTACCTCTGGCTTTGGTTATTGTGCCTCTTAATTCTTGTGACCTCTTAACCCTCTGCCTTTCATCCCCTTTGTCCTCCTTTCCTTTGTTTCTTGAAGACACCCTGATGATGTATCTTGGAGAAGGGTTCTGAAACCCAAATTGGCCTACTAGTAGCCGCATTATAGGTTCAATATACTTCTCGGCCCTCATATTTGCTTTACAGAAGTAGTTATAACTCTTCAGGGTTTTTTTTGTTGTTGTTGCTCAAGAAAATAACCTTATTATTTACTTGAATCACATCAAGAAGCACCTGATGTCAGGTTGTCCCATCTTCCATGATGTAAATTAATCACTGGGTCCAGGTGTTATCCACCTGACTTATCCATGGCAAACATTCCCATCAGCCTTTCACCTGGTGGTCGTCATTGACTCGCCCACCATTTCTCTGTTGTTAGGTGCTGTCCAGTTGGGTCTGAATCGTACGATCCTGTGCACAACAGAACGAAACACTACCTGGTCTGGCTCCGTCCTCACAATCGTTGTCGTGTCTGAGCTCATTGTTGCAGCCACTGTGTCAGTCCATCTTTTCCAGGGTCTTTATGGGGTTTGCTGTCCTTCTCCAGGGACTGGTCTCTCCTGACAACATGTTCAAAGTATGTAGGATGCAGTCTCACCATCTTTGCTGCTAAAGAGCCCTCTGGCCATACTTCTTCCAAGACCGACTTGTTGGCTCTTTTGGCAGTCCATGATATTTTCCATACTCTTCGTCAATGCCAGAATTCTAATATATCAATTTTTCAGTCTTCTTTATTCATGATCCAACTTTCAGATGCATGTGAAGTGATCGAAAATACCATGGCTTGAGTCAGGTGCACCTTAGTCCTCAAAGTAACATCCTTGCTTTTCAACACTTTGAAGAGGTTTGATTCACTGACTGCTGCCTCCATGAACATTGATTGTGGATCCAAGCAAGATGAAATCTTTGGAGATATATATATATATATTCTCCTCAACTACTAATTACCAAGCAAGATGAAATCTTTGATGATATTTATTTATTTATGTGTGTGTGTGTATAGATATATCTATATATTCCTCAACTACTAATTACCATAAAGTACACTTTGAATGTTTGGAAGGGATAGTTGTCCTTTATTTTAATTCTTCCAATTTTAGACTAGTAAGTTGATGTTCTGACAACCTTGAAAAGTAACCAAGAGTGTGGGTTTTTTTGAGTCCTTGTGGACTTGGGGGTTTTTGTGCATTTGATTGGACCAAGCCAAGACATGAGTTATTCTGTTTTACGCTCAAATCCCCATTTGGGCCGGCGGGAACCGCTGCAAATAACCTGTCCTCGGTGCTCTTGTTCTCCTGCTCCATGCCCGCTCGCACATTCCTTGCTTCAGCCCTGAAATGAACCGTATTTCTGTGAAACGCTGGTTCCCAGAGGTGGATCGGGATTTAGAAACCACAATTTGGATGCTAAGGGTCCTCATTGCTTCTAGATGTCTTTTGCTTCTAGACTTTTTTTAGTGGGGAGACCAAAATATATATATAGTTAGAAAGAACCTTAATATATAAATTCATATAGGTTTTCCAATTCAATGGAAGAAAGCAGAGTTTTTACTTAGTTTGTTACTGTTATTTGCATCTCTCATGAGGTAAAACTCTCAAGATCCTAAAGACATTAACATAATTGCATATTTGGTTTCTTCTATAGTACATGTTTCCTAGGGAACCCTGGTGGCATAGTGGGTTACCCATTGGGATTTTACCATAAGGTCAACAGTTTGAGCCCACCAGCCACTCCTTGGGTGAAAGATGAGGCTGTCTGCTCCTACAAACACTGACAGCCTCCAAAACTCCCTATAGGGTCACCGAGTCAACTCAACAGCAGTGGGTGTATGTGTTTAATAGTCAAAAGATAGCAGTTTATTTCATTATTAATAATAGAACATTTAGCTGCAGCTTATGGGATTTTGGTTGGTTTGGTTCAGTTTGGTTTGTAGAGATGTACAATCAGAACATCATGTTTTAAAGTCACTTGAGATAATTCTCTCTGTGATAATGTATCAATTTTATATGTACTTCGATTCCTTTTCTTATTGCTTTTCTCTTTAATTAGAACACATTTGCAAGGTTCCAACATCAAAGCTATCAGTGAAGATCAATTTTTAGAGAGATCTCTGGTCCCTGTCTTTCCACTGTCCTTTACTTTCGCCTAGGAATAGACTTTTTAAAAATTGCTGTAAAGATATATATCACACGAAAGGCTAATTTAAGGTTTTCCCACATGCATCCTAATGACACTGATTGCATGCATCATGTTGCACAGCGTCCATCGATAACCACTGCCAGCGTCCCATCATCATCGTTAGAAGCTCAATGCTTTCTAAGCAGCGACTCCCTGCTGCCCTCTCCTTGCCGCCCAGGATAACCACTCATAAGCGGTGGTGTCTAGACATGTGCTGTTCTAGAGCGTTTGTGTGAGGAAGATCATCTTTTTGTGATGGAGTGAACGTATTTTCTAACTGTCTTTTTCACATGTAATGCCTCCACAGAAATAACACCCACATCCATATGGCGTGCATAGGAATCAAATGCACTAACGGCTGCACGGTCTGCAAAAATATATATACATATCTGTCATTTGCATAAAAACACAGTAATTTTTATATTGTTCAACTAACTTGCATATTGGATTTGTTTTATTTCTAGGCTATCTTCACTAAATCACATGCCAATTTTTGTACTTCTGAGTTATCTTGGACGTGTTAAAAGGACTGAAAGTGTTATTTTAAAAACTAGAGGGGGGGCCAAATTTCTCTTGACATCACTGCCTTGCACTCTGGCTCCCGCAGACTCACCGCCCTCCAAACTCCTCTGCCAGAAACCAAGGGAAAGGCCTGTCTTTGCCTAGAGCTGTGGAATACCCTGACGTTTGCTACTTCTGCTTTGGACTGCTCACTGTTAAGTGTGGGGGCAATTCCCCATCTCGGTGCCTTGCAACCTAGCACAGTGGCCCTCTGGTAGCACAGGTCTCTGGTGTCTCTGGTTGGCCCGCAGCCTCTGAGCCCTCTGAGGTACAGGGATTGGGTTTGATGCCATGGAGGGAGCTTTTGGAAACCGGCGAGTATTGAGGGCAGGCCACACATAGCAAATGCTTTGCCTTCCCGAGCCAGCTCCCAATCCCGAGTCGCTTTGGGTGGGCCCATCATGGGAATGAGAGGAACAGGCAAAATAGTGATGGCGATGACGGTGATGGAGTCCCCATCCTATTCCTCCTGCCCACGCCACTCCTGTCTTACAGGTGCCCGTACAGTCCTGGTTTGATGACATGACGGACACGGAGCTGCTGGACCTCATCCCCTTCTTTGAGGGCCTGAGCCGCGAGGACGACGTGTACAGCGTGCTGCACAGACTCTGCAGTAGGTAGCGGCGGCCTCGAGGGACCTGCCGGGCCCAGCCCCTCGGCGCAGAAGTGACGCCTCCGCCCCGGGTCGCCAGCGAATGGCGCTGTGCCTACCTGTCGCTGTTGTTCTTTTTTTTTCAAGAACCGAAACAACAGCGACGATTTTAAAAAGAACTCTTTTCATGGAATTTCATAAAGGGACATGCATTTTACTGGATTTGCTTTTCTTAAGACATACCAAAAAGGAGAAAACAACCACAAAAATGCTTGCTATGGACAGACTTCCTTTCAACGCCCTCTCCTTCAAGCAGACACCCTGCCCCCTGCTCGCCCGGCTCCGGGCAGCTGACGCAACTCAGAACCTCTTTCCTACAGGACGAAGTGCCTTTCTGAATGTTATTTTAAAGCCGAGAGCTCGTTTTTTCTACACAGTGTATTTCCAGACATCTTTTAGTCTTTTATTGTCTTTGATGCTCTAAGGAGATAAACACAACCATTTTCTAGAACCTCATATTGGGGGGTGGGGAGGAAGGGGAAAGAAGTCCTGGGGGTTGTCCCCCAGCAGGTGTGGCTTTGCTTTGACAAACAGCTCCTGGTGGGGAGTTTTTGAGCCTGTCCTGTCTCCATTGACTTCCCAGCCACTGTGAAATGGATCTGCCATCGTGTGGCTCAGTAGGAAAGGAGAGATTCTTTTCTAGTATTATGATGATGATTTCCTGGTGGTAAAAAATTTGTTGTGGGGTCACCTGGCCCCCTCGGAAAGTGACATCATGTCACTTCTGCTTTCACACGACTGCCATATTTCTGTGTTGGTTTGTTGGTTTGTCTTTGGTTTTGTCGTGCTCGCCGTTGTTTTGGGTGAAGCGGTTACAGGAAATCTGAAACCCCTTGGAGATATAATGTTTATTGATTTTTAAACCTTTGCTTTCCAAAAGCTGGAGACACATGGAGCTGTTGGGGAATTTTCTTTGCTGCTACCGAGCTGCCACCAAATGGAACTGACCTGAGGCTGTAAAACTGTTCTTTGCCACTGTGCCTACGCTCAGGAAGTGCTCACCGCTAAGCTGGACACTCGGACAGGGTTGGGACAGAGGGATCCCGTCCCGTTGCAGGCTGCACCGGCCCGGCCCCTCTTCCTGGCACCGGACAGGGGAGGACCCAGAAGGACACAAAGACCAAGGTCCCCAGCGCCATGGCGCGGGTGTGGCGTGAACTGCAGTCAACATCAGATCCTGCGATAAGCTGATGGTTCTCTCTCTTGAGAGCCTGTGGCCGCAGCAAGGCCTGAAGCTGCTGTGACCCAAATCCGCCTTTGGTCTCCCCTGAAGCACAGCCGGTTTCTGAGCCAAGGATTGAGGAAGCCTGTGCAGATGTGGAATTCATCGCCCATGCTGGGAGGGGGAAGGGCTCCCATCCCTGAGCCGGACCCCCCCGTGCAGCCTTGCCCAGGGAGAGGTTTTCAGCAGTGCTATGGCCCTTGTTGGACAAGACAGGCTGTACAGTGTGGCTTTCGAAAACCACGAAAATGGGCCCTTCCGCATGGGCACCGACCGACTGATGCCTTAGTTCACTGTGGGCGGGTCCTCAGCCAGCGCTGTAGCCGGCCCTGGGGAGCGACTGGCACTAACCAGACTGGAAACTTGGGGTCAAAGTAAACTTTCTGTTTTGCTTCTATTCACAACATAACAAAGCCAGCTGCCAACCATGTCCTCCGGACAGGACCCTGGTCTGCAGGCTGCTGTGCATTCGGATGAGAAATGAGTCTTCAGGGATTGCCAGGTCCCCCAGTATTCTAAGTGTTCCAACCCAGGAATCCACATGCCAGTTAAAACAGAGACGGTCCCTTGCTGGGACGCATCCGCAGATGACAGTTAATGGCAGATCTGCACATGCCATACAACTTCATTTGGAAAATCAGTCATTAAATGAACCCGCTGCCTTAAATGTCTTGAATGTTGCAGTCAAGTGTCTGCCGTGTGTTGAAATCCACATAGCCATGGGCCCTGGGCCCTCACCTGCACCCCCTGCTTGATTGGCGTCACAGGTCCTATTTGGAATAGGGGCAGAGAGGATTCAAATTCTAGAATAGTTCCGAGGAATTAAACGTAGGGACCGGGCTGCACCTCTGACCAATGGAGTTGAAGACACGTTGCAGGCTTGAGCCAGACGTCTCACGTAGTTCCCCACACTGTGTACCCCATCGCACCACCCCAGCTCAGACACAGGCTGGTCCTCGGGGCATCAGCAAGCCCTCCGAGGGTTCTGGAAACTGTGCACTTTATTTGACCACACTCCAAAATTCCATTCCTAAAATTTTTTAACCCTCGGTTGTATTTTATGTACATAATCAAAAATATCGATCTCTACATATATATATTTTTAATCATATACACATAAATGAAGCAATAGAATTATAACACAAGACCAAGAAATGAGATGAATGTTTGGGGATTATTCTTATTGTTTTTTAAAAAGTAAATACGGGTATTGTTTCTAATGATCACCTTTTATTAAATTGTGGGCTTTAAATCCTCATGAAACCTGTCAACTCTTTCTGTGTGCCATAGACCCCCAGATTACCAAAACAATGCCCAACCCTTTCGCCAAAAAAGAAGAACCTGACTTCCTGAGTATCCATGGCCCTTCCTGTAGCAGGCAGTCTCCTGGGCCAGATCATCTGTTTGTATGCTAAGATCTGGGACGGGAGAACCTGGTCAGCTGCGAAGGGCCAACCCCCTGGAGGTGGTCAGCGCTCTGTCTCCCACTGCGCTGGAGCTGGGCATGCCTCCCCTGGGGATTCTCCATCCGTCCCTCTGTCTGTTGGTTGCAGGCGCTGCCATGGACTCTAGAGTGCACCTGGACTCTAGAGGGATAGGGCGCCTACTGTGGGATAGAGGGAAGCTCCTGTGTCGTGGTGCAGTTCTGCTGAGCTTGCTCTGAGGACGGGGAGGCCGCAGTGGCCCTGACTTGTGGCGGCCGCAGCATGGGAGCTTGGAGGGGGAGGGGGGAAGGGGGAGCGAGAGGCACCAAGACTATGACGTTGGTGTATCTCCATAACCTCCAGGCATTTCCCGGCCCTGTGCTCGAGAGAGGGCTCTCCCATGGACCCCAGGGTCCCACAGCCGTGACGTTTGTGCCTCTGCTTTTCAGGATGCTGTGATGGACAGCTGACACGCCAGGGTTCCGGAAGAGTGGCGAGGCTTGAGATGTTCGCCGTTATCTGCCTATGCCCAATGGGCTGTTTCTGCCATGTTCCATCCTCCCAGGGAGCTTCTCTGCAGGTGTGGAGATGCTGGCGTCCGGGGGGGGGGGGTAGGGGGGTGTCACCCATGTCTGTTGGACGTCTGAATGCCGTCAACAGCTGGGTAATATTCCGTGTAGAATGTGCACGCTTCTGGGGCAATCAAGAAGTTTGCAATGATTTCCTTCCTGCCAAAAATAAACACGTGAAACAGTGCTCTCTTGTGAACTGACTTGCTTCTCTGACGCCGCCACCCCCTCTTGCTCTCTGCTCGGCACAGCCTGGTTCTCCTGGCAGCCTAGTCCCTGGGAGAAGGGGGGTGGGGTTAAGGCTGATGGAGCCTCAGACATTGACCTCAGGGGGCAACTAGAAAACTCCCAATGCCGAACAGAATCGGTGCCAGTCCATAGGACAGAGGTGAACTGCCCCACAGGATTTCCCAGGCTGTGGGTCTTCATGGAAACCGGCTGACTCGTCTTCCCCAGGGGGTTCCGACATTAGCTAGCAGGCAGCAGGGAACTCCTGGGCACCACCAGGACTCCTGGCTGAAATCGTTGGCCATCTCTGAGGGCCCGGCACTGCTCGGCCCCCTCTCCAGAGGCAGAAGTAGCCAGCCTCACAGGGGAGAACCGCCCCTGTGGATTTCTGAGATCGTGACTCTTTACGGGAGTAGAAAGCTTTCTCCCCCAGAGCAGCTGGCATTTTTGAACTGTGGACCTTGTGTTTGGCAGCCCGATTCATTACCCACCACGCCACCAAGGATCCTCCTGAGATTCTTCATAGTTGTGCCTAATTCCACAGACAACACCGACAATCTCACCTGTGGGGCCCCCTGCCCATTTCGCGAGTGACAGAATCAGGCCAAGATGAAGCCTTGCAGTCCGTCCCCTGTGTTATCTGAGGGTCGGGGTGTTCTGTCAGGCCTGTAGCTTCATCCACACAGTACAGGACACACTGTGTGTCAGCCTGGGAGGCTTCATATTTACCTAGAGACAAAACCCCAAGCCCTCCAACCCACTCTTTCCCCACAGTGGGCAGTATTGCCCGGGGGTGGGGGTGGCAGGGAGGGAGAGATGGTGCTGGAACTATCCAGGGAGGCTGCAAAACAGATACCCGCAGGTTATTCTGGATTATGGGCTGAAGGACACAAGGTTTTCACTGCCAGGGGCCTCTGTGTGATTTGTTCTCTGAAAAGGCAGCAGTGTACTAAGCTAGTTTGGAACCCTGTGCTCCACTGCCAGTCTTTGCCCATCCCCCAGGATTTATGGCCCCCCTCAGCTGACAGAACAGCTGGCCACCCAAGTGACCACTGGTTTCCTCCTCTGGTTGGGTTCCTGGGCCGTGACTGTCTCCCCGTCATCCTCTCAGGCTTCGCCCCCCACAAAGTCCTTCGCACCTTTGCATATAAGCAAAGAGAACTATAGGTGGTCCATGGAGGCCCTTGAACAGGTGGGCAAGGGACACAGCCTACTGA
The DNA here is from genome assembly GCF_050624435.1 of Tenrec ecaudatus. Lineage (NCBI taxonomy): Eukaryota > Metazoa > Chordata > Mammalia > Afrosoricida > Tenrecidae > Tenrec > Tenrec ecaudatus. The sequence continues at coordinate 172,203,512 of NC_134533.1, read as the reverse complement.
AAGGTATGAGTTTTATGCGGGACTCGAGATATGAAGATTTCACCTCCTGATGTTCCTGTTGTCTGTGGGTATTCCAGGAATGAGCAAGAAGCCCAGAAGGGGAGAGCGGTCTGAAATGATGATGCATGTTGGCCCGGTGAGCAGTACACTGGGCCCTATGGCCGGCTGTCTCCTTCCTGCCTGAGCAGCCTGGGGTGCTTGCCAGACAGGCTGACAACGCCCCCCCACCCCCCATACACACACACACCCATGCCAGGGCCAACTGGGAATTCTCAGGCTGCTCCACACTGGACGTGACCACCAGCCCAGCCTCCAGGGAGACAGCCCGGATGGACCCTCAGTCCCTCAGAGTCGGGCCCCAGAGGAGCAGGGCTGTCAGCTAGCTCAGTGCTTCTCCATTCTAGCCTCACACTAAGATCTCCTAGGGGCCCTTAAGATAAAGGTCCCTGCCAGGTATAAGGCATCATTCAAAATTATATATATATGGTATAATTATATAAATTATATATATGGTATATATATATACCATAGTGAATGAAGGGGGAAGTGCAGAGTGGAGACCTAAGGCCCATTTGTCGGCCACTGGAGATCCCCTCATAGAGGGGCTTAGGAGAGGAGATGGGTCAGTCAGGGTGCGATGTAGTACCGATGAAGAACACAGCTTTCCCCCAGATCCTGGATGCTTCCTCCCCCCAACTACCATGATCTGAATTCTACCTTGCAGGACTGGATAGGGCAGAGGTTGTACACTGGTGCATATGGGGGCTGGAGGCACAGGGAATCCAGGGTAGACGATACCTTCAGGACCAGGGGTGTGAGGGGCGATGCTGGGAGAGTGGAGGGTGAGTGGGTTGGAAAGGGGGAACTGATTACAAGGATCCACATGTGACCTCCTCCCTGGGAGATGGATGGCAGAGAAGGGGGGGCAAGGGAGACTCCGGATAGGGCAAGATATGACAAAATAACGATCTATAAATTATCAAGGGCTCATGAGGGAGAGGGGAGCAGGGAGGGAGGGGGAAAAAAAGAGGACCTGATGCAAAGGGCTTAAGTGGAGAGCAAATGCTTTGAAAATTATTTGGACAAAGAATGCAGGGATGTGCTTTATACAATTGATGTTTGAAAATGTATGGATTGTGATAAGAGTTGTATGAGCCCCTAATAAAATGTTTTAAAAAAATAAAGATAAAGGTGCCTGGTGCCACCCAAACCACTTCAATTGCTAAGGGGGAGACTTGGAGCATCCGTCCCAGTGCCCCATACCACACTACAAGGGACCTCCAGGGCCCCAACTCCCATGAGCTCTGGAGGAAAGATGACCCCCCCACACACACACAAACAGGCCTGACAGGGGGAGTAACAGCTGTGGGAAGGGTTCTAGGCAATGGACACATTGCTTTACCTGAAAGATCCTGTTCTTTACTGAAAATACAGAAACATACTCCCCCCGCCCCCTTGAGAGCCTTTCCCAAGGCTGGGTGAAGAAGAAGCCTCAGAAGACCCTGCCTGACTGCTTCTCACCCTCTGACCACTGGAGTGGGGACCCGGGTGGATACCCACATTCCACAGTAGGCTCTGGGTCTCACTACCCAGAAGAGAAAAAGGAGCCTTGAACCCCTAGAAATGAGTGACATTGAGCCAGGCTGACCCAAGCGGGGGGTGGGTGCTGCAGGCCAGGGCCACGGACACCCAGCAGCAGGTGCGAGAGTCGGCGACACCTCATCTGAGGTTGCTCCAGCTCTTCAGCCATGGTCCAGCCTCAGATGCCTGCCCTCAAAGCAGCTCTTTAGGGTGGTAGCCCATGGGAACCCCACAGGAGGGGTGACCCGGCTACCCACAGCCATGACCTTGTCACTGGGCTTCCTGTGCTCTGCAGCCCAGGGCAGGGCTGGGGTCAGCCTGTGAGAAGCCAATATTGTTCTCCCCAAGGGTGTTGGGCCTAAGGGGTGTCAGCAGTGGGACCCAGCCCCGCCCCTCCCCAGGCATGCCCCATTCTCTACCTCTGATGGGACAAAACTCCACCAGAGAAAAGTCCCTACACCTGTCACAGTTTGGATACCAACACCTGAGCCCAAGGACAGGCCTGCTCTCCTCTGTCCCACCCACTGGGGGCGCACATGCCTCACCTTTAGGCCTGCTCTCCTCTGTCCCACCCACTGGGGGCGCACATGTTTCACCTTTGTCAATATTGACGCTGAGCTGGCCAGGCTGGGAACAAAGTATGGGGGGAGCAGGGCGATGGACATTGGGGGAGGGAGCAGGAAGAGGTCAGAGTGGCAAGGAAGGATTGGCCTGGGTGGTGCCAGCCCAGGCAGGCTGGGTGTGGTGGAGCCCTGCAATGGGAGCAGGTGGAGGTGGAGAGAGGAAAATTCCCTCCTACCCTGGGAGAGGGGCCATGGGAGACCCTGGGCACTTCACACTCTGCCTCATCCCACCCTGGCTGACTATGAGGCTGCCCCTGGCCTCAGTTTCCTCCCTGTGTGGTGGACGAGATAGCCAGGAGCTGGCTTCCAGCCCAGACACAGAGCTGTGGCTTTCCTCCACCCACAGCCTAAAGTACCACCTGGGCTGTGGTCTGGGACCACAGGTCACACGGGACCCTGGGATGGGTCCTTCTATCGATCAAGGTCCTTTGAGGGGAGGGTCCCTCAGTCCTTGTCCTGCCTCCCCCATCAACACACTTAGGCTCCGGGGACACCCACTAGCTTCTCTGAAGCGCAGAGAGAGTCTAAGCCATGCCCCCAGAGTTGCAAGGCCAGTGTGAATATGGAGCTGGGCTGGGACTCTGGTGGGGCGCAGGTTGCTGCTCTAACCCACTGCAGGCGCTGGGTTCCGGACCCAGACTCCAGAGTCAGCGCTGGCATGGGCCACAGGAGCCTGTCCACAGACACTGATTATGCAACCACCGTGTACCAGGCACCGTCCTAGGCACCGAGTGGCCGCAGTGAGCAGGACCCTGCCACGGGGGCTCCTTCCTGCCAAGGACGCCAAAGCAAAGCCCAGTCATGTAAGGACAAAGGTTCTGAACGTGCTCAGAAGAAGGGGAGATGTCGTAGGGAAGGGGCTGCTGTAGCCAAAGGAGCCAAGGAAGGCCCCTTCTGGGAAGGCGCCATTCGGGATAAGGGAAAAGGAGAAGCTGGGTCGGGGGTACAAGTTGTTACAGGTTCTGCCAACCTAAAGATTGACAGGCACCTCAGAAGAAAGGCCTGGCAATCCACTTCTGAAAAACCAGCTGGTGAAATTTCAGCAGAGTCCGGGGCCTCCGGTTGGTGTCTACTGGTTAGGGGAGGATGTAGGGGCAAGACTCCCAAGCGGAGGAAACAGCAAGCACAAAGGTCTGGAGACCAGAACGAGCTCCCAGGGGCGAAGTGAATATTGCAGCTGGAGCTCTGGGAGTGAGGGGCAGACTGATGGAATTGGTGGGAGGCCCAGTAGCAGGACAGGTGTTTTTACTTGGGAGCTGAGATGGAGTGGAGGGATCCGATTTATGGTTAGAAGATCCCCTGTGGGGGTGGACAAAGGGGGTCTGGGAGGCCAACACGCGCCCCCCCCTCTCCTGCTGCTCACAGGGGTGGGGGTTGGGGGTTGGCTCCTGAACCAGGACAGAGTCTGGAGAAGCCTGACCAGGCTCAGGACCCCAATTGGCCCGAGAGCTTGACTGTGGGGTAGGAGGGACACACAGAACCCAAGCGGATTCCCGCAACCAGCTGATGACTCTGCCATTTCCTGAGGCTCGGAGAGCGGAACTTCGGAAGGTTGATGGTGGGTGATGGGAGCAGCCACTGCACAAGGAGACTGGGGCGGGCCACCGCACTGGTGAGCACAGCCTTGGGACTGGGACTTAAAAGGGAAACAGGAGAGAGGAATTGAGGCCTGAGCTCAGCCGGGGAGGTGGGCAGAAAACTCGGGTGTGGAGCATCCTGGAAGCCTAGGGAAGAATGGGATCCCAGCGGAGGCATCAGGCATTGTGCCAGCTGCTAGGAGGGCGGGGAGGACCCACCACCAGCTTTGATGAGAGGGGCCTCGGCCGAGCTCCGAAAGATCCTTTCTAGGAGTGGTGGGGACAAATGGAGCTGGTCAAGGGGGAGGGTGTGATATGAGGAAAACAGGAGAGTACACAGATTGGGCCCAAAGGAGGCATGGAGAAAGGTCCACAGGCACCTTGCAGGGCACGCACTTTTACTATGCAGATGAGGCACTAGCACACGTGGCAAAAGTATCCTCTGGTGCCCAGAGATCCAGCTACTCCGTCTGCGAACAGTCATATGCTGGCTGGCGGGCCCTGGACATCGACTGGCCCAGAGTGCCTGCCCTTCCCCGCTCCCGTGTGATCGGGAGTGCTGTGGGTGAGGGTCTTCGAGGCCAGTGGGCCGGCTTTGGCAGCATGCCCTTGGCTAGCCTCCCACACTGGCTGGGAAGGAGGCCTGGGGCTTAAGCGGTTTCCTCTGTACTCCTGGAGCCTCTGAAAGGCTCCATTGCCAGCCCCCATCTTACTCTCCTCCCTCTTCCATACCAGGGTAAATGGGGGGGGGGGCAGCCCAAATGTCTGAGAGGGTGTCTTCCCTGCCAGGGCCACACTGGCCTCTCCCAAGATGGTTGTCAGGGTCGTGCTAGGCAGCGAGCCCACCAAGAGTGAGGTGGGAGGGGACTTGGGCAGCAGACAAGCCTAGACAGAGGAAGCCTGGCTGCCTTCCCTGGTCCCCCACTTCGACTTGCCTCAAAGAAGCCCACTCCACGCCAGCCATGGTCCGACTTCGTCCTAAACTCATGAACTTGGCTGGGCTGTCCTGGTCCTCTGACTGAAGCCCTGTTTGAACTGGGGTGGGGGGTAGGGGCCTGGGTGCCCAGTGAAGGGAGCGTTGTGGGTCCCAGCCAGGCCTGGCCCCGCTCTGCCCTCCACCTCCCCGGAGGGGAGGCCTCACCAACTCAGTGAGCCCCTCGGGAGGGGGCTGTCTCTCTAGATCAATATTTGTTGACCGACTGACTAATTGAGCATGAATGCCCAGCCCGCCCAGGGTGGGAGGGACTCAGGAGCCAGGATTGAGTTACACTGGGCTGGGGGGCAGAGGGGGGGTGGGGCAAGGGCAGAGCCTGGCCCCATGCCAGCCTCCGCACTGCCTGGGCTGGACACAGGTGCGCGAGGGAGCACTTTCTAGCAGGTAGGCCTGGCATGGGTAGGGGTGGCGGGGCGCTACTGGGCAGGAGGGGAACTGAGTGGAAAGGGGGTTCCAAGTCAGGGGCATAGGGCACAGGGGTCATAGGACTGTGGGAGCAGCCCTGGAGAGGCAGCAAGTGGCCCCAGTAGGACTAACTCGGAGAGGAGGCGGTGGCCTAAGCACTGACGGACCGGAAGGAAGTAGCTGGGGTGGGCTCCCCCAACCCTACAGTCCGTGTGCCTGGGACCCAAGACCCTGTTCCTGGCACTCAAGCTGGTGATGGCGCCCCACACACCTTACCCATCCAACCCCAGCCATCCGCCCTCACCCCACTCGTTCCTGGAAGCTGAGCAAAGTAACCTCGGGACCTGCGCCTGTGCAGGGACCTGAGGGAGAGGCAGGGGAGGAGGCCTCCAGGGAAGGAGGGTGTTTGTCGGAGGTCTGGGGCACCAGGAGTTAGGTGAAGGGGGGGGGCGAGAAATGAGAGGGAACAAGGTGTCCGGGGGGGGGGAGTGTCTTTAGGAGGAGAGGATACCAGGGTGTCAGGGATAAAAGGGGGCTTTGAGGAGTAGGCGGAGGGCACCAGGAGGGGCATGGAGGTAGGGGTGAGTTCCCCAGGGGCAGAGGGGACATCTGGGGTACGGAGGGGCTGGAGAGGTTAGAGAGGCCATCTGTAAAGGAGAGGAGGATGAGGTCACCTGGGGAAGAGAAAACTGCCACCCTTAAGCACCTTCCCCGGCACCCCGACACAGTGGGAATGTGCACACAGGTACACGGGCTGGGGCCTCAGACTCCTAGTACCTGGTGAGCTGGGTTTCCCTGGGGAGGGCAGAGGGTCATGATAGCAGGGGTGGGCACTGCCCCTCCCAGTGAAGCCAGCCGAGTCCCAGCCCGCTGTCCTTGCCTTCCCCGCCCCACAAGAAGCCCTGGTTACCACTGTCCTGAGAATCGGTGCGCGGTCACCGTTTTATGCTGCTGTGTGGTCGACAGCTGGTCGTGGCTGGCCACGTGGCTCTGGGCACTGCTGCCTATGGCCACTCTGAGTGCCTGGGGTCCTGGCTGCAAGCGCTGTCGCCATCTCTGCCTGCCCCCCGCCTCTCTGCTGCCCCCCGCCTCACACGTCACCAGGTCTGCCCCGCAGCGCCATTGTAGGTTTTCAGTTGCGTGCGGCCACCTTTGCGTGGTCTCCAAGTTGTCATAGTTCATGGTGTCTGTCCCTGGGTGCCACTGCCCCGCCGGCATCACTGTCTGCCCACCACACAGGATCAATGCATGTTGTCTGCTTGTCCTCTGGGGTCATGGTATCTGTCACTTCGTGATATGTAACTGTCACCCATGTCATGGTCACACCAACCGGCCGCCAACCGCAGCAGCAGGTCCAGGGGCAGCAGGGGTCCCCCTCCACACGTCACTCTTCAGTCAACACTTACTGAAACGCCGACTGACTGCAAAACGGAACCAGTGTCACTGAGCGATTTGTGTAGAGACTTGTTCAACCTTCACCCAGACCACAGTAAAATGCTACTTAAAAGAAGTCAATGCAGACAGTCCCGGTTACAAACAGCTCTGCCTTGCCCTCCAAGGTATGCACGTGCCCCCCTCACATTCCAACAGTTGAACAAGCCCCCAGACTCCCTCCCGTGGAGTGGACCCTGACTCATAGCAACCCTGCAGGACAGTAGAACTGCCCCTGTGGTCTTCTGAGACTGTCACTCTTTACAGGGGTAGAAAGCCTCATCTTTCTTCTGTGGTGCCACTGATGGTTTCGAACTGCTGACCTTGCGGTTGGCAGCTCAATTCAGACCCACCAGGGGTCCTTCTTTGCACTAAAGTAAGGCTGAATAAGAACCACACAACGCAACTCACAAGTTCCACCTGAAGACCCAGATCTTGTCTGTAACCCAGGGCCTGACTGTATGTACTGAGCACCTACTAGGTGCCAAATTCTGGGATCCAAAATAAGCAAAAGGCCCAACGTTGGCCTTCAGGTGTCTTCTGCTGCAGCCAGGAAGACCAGCCATAACCACGGTTGCCAGGCGGTGCCAACAGGGGCTGTATGCCAGCGAGAATACAGGCTGCCTGCCCTCCCTGCAATCTCCCCCCTGGCCCGCATGACTCAGGTCTGGGCAGCACCCCACACGCACACCTCCTCCCCCACACTTCAAGGCCACCTTGGTGCTCTCTGAGAAGCCTGGGCGTTTCCCTCCGTGGCCTGCAGGAAGGTTCAGCCAGTCTGAACCTGTGACTGTTTCTCGCTTGACCCCAGGCCCCTGGTCATCACACAGGCTTCAGCAGAGTCACAGGCGCTCTGGGAGAGGGAGAAGGGTGCTGTCATACCAGGGTCTGCAGGGGTGGGGAGTGCAGAGAGAAGTGGGTTGATTGAGTAAATCCACGAGAGGAAGACAAAGTTGCCACTGGCAGGATTTCAATTCGATGTAGAACGCACATTCAGGGATGAAGGCAAGCTCCAGCCCGTGCATGCAGGGAAGCCCGTGGAGTCAGAGTGAGCTGCCCAGATGTGATCAGAGCGAAAGTTCCCCTTCAGTCCCAGCTCCTGCTCACTCCAGACATCCCTCCCCACCCTAGACACTCAGAACCTCAGAGCACAGCTCCTGGAGAGCTGAGTCCCTGCTTGTGTGGCTCAGCAGCACAGCGGTTATGCATTAGGTGGCTCACCGCAAGGTCAGCTGTTCAAAACCACTAGCTTCTCTGAGGGAGAAGGAAGCGGCTTTCTACTCCCCTGAAGAGGTACATTCTCAGAAACCTGAAGGGGAAAGAAAAAGACATCAATCTTGACCAATGGTTACCGTGGGTGAAGGAGAAAGAGTTGTTGCTTAAGCCGGCACTGAGTTGATCTTCGTGGTGGAATAAAATGGAAAAGCCTATCAGTAAGGGGTGTACAACATGAGTGGAATCAATGGCACTGGTTTAAAGGTGCAAAAGTCGTGGGATTGGTAAATGCTTCGTTGCGTATATTTTTGCCACAATTAGAAAAAAATGATTACACGAATACCAGCGAGTGCAAGGAAAAGAAAATGTTCTGGAATTGGCACAGTGCTCTTCCAGATACGGTGGAATTATTGAATTGTGTGACATGCGGATGAAATGCTAATGAAAATGTTCAAAAAAAGAAAAGAAAAAACCCTGAAGGGGCAGTTCTACCCTGTGCTGTAGACTCGCTATGAGTCAGCATCAACTCAATGGCAGTAAGTTTGGTTGGTTTTGAGTCCCTGTTCACAGTGTCTCTCCCTGTCCGCGTAACTCGTGTTTTCGATTCCGCCTCTCTTTGTTGTCAGTTTCTGGAACCACCTACTGTCCTGTCTTATGATCTTGCCTGTGTCTGGGGCATCTGTGCTTGAGCACACAGCTGTTCTCCCGGCCGACCTATTTCAGCAGCTCCTGCCCCTCTCTGGAGAAGACAGCTTCTCCACTGTCAACAGAGTCTGGCCGCCTACAGGGGCTTGGAGACTTAGCTAACCTCACCATCTGCGAAGGTTCTCTCTCTCTCTCTCTCTCTCTCTCTCTCTCTCTCTCTCTCTCTCTCTCTCTCTCTCTCTCTCTCTCTCTCCCTCCCTCTCTCTCTCTCCCTCTCTTTTCCACGTCTAAATCTCTTGGCAGAACTTTGGCCAAGGGTTGGGCCAGCCTGGTCCCATCCCTCTAGATGCAAGGTCTGGGTCTCTCTGCAGAGGCTGTCCTGTGTGCAGGGCCTGGCCACATGCACGAGAGCCTTTGCCGGTTGCAAGAGCCTGCCTCTGTCCAAGAAGTCTTTCTCGCCCCAAAGATGCTGCTCTTGTTTCTAGAGCCCTGATCATGTACACACCTGGCCACATCTCTTGTGCCGACAGTCCTTTGCCTGAGGATCCCAAGAGTGTGTCCTTGGTTCCACGCCTGCAGGACCAAGGCTCCGCCACGGCTGCAGAACCTGCGACTGCTCAGAGAGCCTCTGTCAGGACCTTGGCTTGTTTGCCCTCAGCAGAGTCTGAGTCTGTGAACGAGCTCTCCTGGAGCCTGGAGCTGCTCCCAGCCACGGCACGCATCTGTCAGGAGCCCCTCCTGGGCACCCAGGCCCATCTTTGGGGTGCACCTTTTGGCTCACTTGGTTCTCGTTAGTAAAGCTTGTGCCTGTCTCCGCCGAGCCTGGCTGCAGTCTTCCCTTGTTTTCAGAGCCTCTCTGCCTCTCCACAGAGCCTGCCATTCCACATAGGCTGTCTCCATTCCCACACCCCGTTTCCCGTTCCTGTTGACCGAGCCCACAGCTCAGTGTCTGCTGGCAGAGCCTGTGCTTACTCTGTCTGGAGGGGCTGGGTCCATGTGTGTTTCTGCCCTTGAGCACAGAGCCTAGCTTTGTTTCTAGAACCTACCCATATTTAAAGAGCCTGGCCCTGCTTTCCAGGTACCTGAGTAGCTCAGTGGTTAAGCACTTGGCTGATAACCAGAAGGTCAGCAGTTCAAATCCACAAGCGGCTCCACAGAGAAAGATGTTTTCTCCAGGGAGAAAGATGTTGTGGTCTACTCAAGACACACAAACTCTTCTGCTTTTGGATGCACAGTGTTGCCACATGAGTAGATTCCAGTTGGATTCCCTTTAATGATAGTGGGCCCAATCCCTGCCTACGGACTGTGTCCTGTCAGGGTAACCAGACCCTAACAATATATCACGTGTCTGAAGGGGCAACTGTACAGCTATAATATATCAAGATTACAGTAAAGTCCTAGAGAATAGGACAGATAGGGGAGAAGATAAAATGAAGGAGTCAGGCACATTTCATAGTACTACGCTCACCTCACCCCCTCCTTATGGTCCACGTGGAGGTGTGGGAGGAGGAGAGGGAGAGAGCGGGAAGGAGGGGAGCCTGGAGGAGAGAGATTTATTTATAACCAAGGTTTATTTATACTTGGGGGTGTGTAAGCCCCCTAATTACAGGTAATGACTTATGTCACAGAAAGGGGTACTGCCATAGGCAATATAGCAATGGGAAGGGGACGATCTAGGGGTGTACAAGCACTAAGAAGAGGAAGGATTAGGGGTACACATGTGACAAAATGGGAGGTTCCTGGATTCATGACAGCAGCCTAACCTTGACCGTCCTTGAGCTGCTGGCTTGACTTCTTCTGAGCTCTCCAGGGAAACAAGCACTACTCTGATCAGTCGGGTGTGAGCCCCACCTACCGTGGACCAGACAATAGTCTGATTGCTTTGGATGGCTGATGCCTTTAGGAAGACATCTCCAAACATCTGACCTCCCACCATGTGCTGGCAAGCAGCCTCTTAGGTTTGGCATCTATTTGGGGGATAAAAACTGGGGGAAAGCCTTTTTGTACCCCCACAGTGTCCCTTGATACAAGCAGAGCTTTCCCCTTATCTGTAGACAGGCTCTCGGTCTCTAGAGACTGTCTCCACGCAACCAGTCCCTCTCCAGAGGGCAATGGTTTTGTCTGCCAGCAGTGCCCACCTTGAACTCCTTGTCCCTGTGCCTAACACCTGCCCTTACCCACAGAGCTTGGCCCAGCCAGACAAAAACCAAGTCCCTATCTGCCAGACCTCTGCAGGCTACCTGCAGTGACTGTCCTAGTGTGTGATGTGTGTATTTGTTCTCAAACAACAACAAACTCACTGTCATTGAGAGTGACCCTGCAGGATGGGGTAGAACTGCCCCCTGTGGGTTTCTGAGACTGTAAGTCTTTACTGGAGTAGAAAACCTCGTCTTCCTCCCTGGGAGCAGCTGGTGGCTGCGAACTGATGACTTTTCGGTTAGCAGCCCAACAAGTAACCCGCTAAGCCACCAAGGTTCCCTCTGAATGAAAGTTGTGTTTTCCCTCCCAGAAGGGACAAAGGAAGGGAGGAGCCAGCCAGGGTGCAGTATAGCACCGATGAAACACACAACATTCCCTCTAGGTCTTTAGTGCCACCACCCCCCACTATCATGCCCCCAGATCTACCTCACAAATCTGGCTAGACCCGAGCATGTACACTGGCATAGATTAAGAGCTCTCAACACACAGAATTCAGGACAGATAACCCCCTCAGGACCAATAATAAGAGGAGCGATATCATGAGAGTAGGGGCAAGGTGGGGGAAGGAAAGGGGAACCAATCACAATGATGGACGTATAACCGCCCCCAACCCAGGGGGGCAAAAATAGAAATGTGGGTGAAGGGAGACAGTTGACAGTGTAATATATGAAAATAATAATAATTTATAGTTTATCAAGAGGTCATGAGGGTGGGAGGTGAGGGAGGGAGGGAAAAAAGAGGAGCTGATGCCAAGGGCTCAAGCAGAAAGAAAGTGCTTTGAAAAGAATGGTGGCAACCTGTGTACAAATGTGATTGATACAATGGGTGTATGGATGGTTATAAGAGCCTCCAATAAAATGATTTATATTAAAAAAAAAAAAGCAAGACAGTTGTGTTCTCTGAGGAAAGTGCTTTGGAGATCGGGGGTGGGGAGGGGACTTGCCTGGGGCCCAGAGCACAGGTGGCCTCCAGCCTGAGAACTCTGCTTCTTGTTCCTGGCTGGCTGCCTCCCCGCTGACCTAGGATGGACATTGGCGCGGACTTCTCAGCCATCGAGTGCCATCGGGCCCTCCACGTGTGGATCATTGAGGTGAGGGGCCTGCCTACAGGGGTGGGGGACACCGAGTAGAGGCGTGCCCCCCCTCCACAGTAGGCGTCTTAGAAGGGGGTGAGTCTCCTGAGTTGTGGGTGGGGCGTCTCCACCCTCAGAACCTGAAGATGGCGCCGGTGCCTGAGAAGGCTTACGGAAACTTCTTCCAAGGACACTGCTATATTGTCCTCCACGTGAGTTACTTGGGGAACATGTCTGAGGCGGAGGATCCCTGTGGGCAGCTCTGCTGGTTGATTGCTAACCACAAGGTCAGCAGTTCAAATCCACCAGCCATTCCTCGGGAGCAAGAGGAGGCTTCCTACTCCTTTATAGAGTCACAGTCTTGGAAACCCACAGGGGCAGTTTTACCCTGTCCCACGGGGCTGCTGAGGGTCAGACTCGACTGGATGGCGGTGAGTTTGGAACTAGGTCTCAGGGGTGACAAGGACTGGGGAATATGACAGCCCGGATGTAAGTTCCTCCCTGGGAACGGCTGAGAGACCTGAACTGCGTTTCTTAAGAGGGTCCCTGTCTGGGTGACTTCCCTCCCACTTCATGACCTGTGGAGTCAGCGGAGAATGCTTCCCACCCCACTCCCACCCTTTGGCCCCCAGAACCCAAAGGCCCCCCAGGAGCCATCCAGCGACCTGCACTACTGGGTTGGTGAGGCAGCAAGCAAGGAGGCACAGGAAGCAGCGGAGACCTTTGTGCAGCGGGTCCTACAGGCTCTGGGAGGCAGGGCTGTGCTGCACCGCGAGGCCCAGGGCCATGAGTCTGACTGCTTCCTCGGCTACTTCCGCCCCGGAGTCCTGTGAGCACTGCTCGGTCGGGTCGGGGTGGGCAGGGCAGGGGTGGTGGGGTGAGGGTGGGGACTGGAGCTGAGACAGCTGGGGGGTCACTATCCCCACACCCCTTTCTCCCTTAATGTGAGTGGGGTGTGTGTGTGTGCTTGCTTGCTTGCTTGCATGTGTGTGCTTTTGTTTCATGACACCCTTATTGAGACGTGATTCACATGCCCTACAACGCGTCCATTCAAGAGCGCCGGCTCAACCACTGCTAGTATAGTCAGATTTGGGGCACCCTTCACCCCAGTCAGAGCTGGAGCACCTTCATTTGCTCAAAAAGAAACCCATACTAGTTAACTCTCTCTGTTTCCCTCCATCACCCCGCCTGCCCCACTCCCCACCCCTATGCAAGCCCCAATCTACTTTCGCTGTATAGACTGACCTGTTGTAGACGTTTCCTGTAAATGGAATCATGCCGTATGGGGCTTGTCATGACTGGTGTTTTCCCTTACCATATGGTTTTCAAGGTTCATCCAAGCAATACTGCTGCCTCAGTACTTCATTCTTTTTTCTTACTGAGTAATATTCCCTTGCGTGGATATACCACCTCTTATTTACCCAGTTCCCTGTTGCTGGACATTTCACTTGTTTCCACTTTTTATGAGTAAAGCGGCTATAAACATGTGTACATGCTTTTGTGCACATGGAGGCTTTACTTCTTTGGGGTATATGTCTCCAAGGGCACCCTGATATTGGCTGGACTTTGCATTTACCTCCCTGTGCCCTGTAAAAATAGGACTGTCACTGCCCTTTGAGCCAAACTTTTAAAAATCATAATAACTGTAAGTATTTAAGCCGAACCATGGGAAATTACCAATAAACTACCATTTACGTTTCATAGTGAACCCAAATACCTACTTATAGTCACACCTAACACAAGCGTGCATGTGTATGTGTATGTGTAGAAATACCTACAGACATCCAGGAATTGCTATGCCCACCCACACACACTCATGTCTACACTTACCTGGATAAACAGGTGCATAATGCACGCCCTCATGAATGCACCAATGGACATGCAGATGCACATTCATGTCCCAGCGTGTAAACACATGGGCATGTACATGCAGATGTTCACATCTGTGCACACATCCATTCGGCAGGCTCATGTGTGCCCCCATGTGTGTACACTCATGGGCCTACATCTGCTCTTGTCCTACATGGACCCCGTCTCCCTCCTCAGCTACAGGAAGGGAGGCCTTGCCTCTGGCCTCAGGCACACGGAGACTAACATTTACAGCATACGGAGACTGCTGCACATCAGAGGGGGGAAACACGTGTCCGGCACAGAGGTGAGCAGCCCCAGGGATGCTGTGGGAAGTGGAGAGATTGGGGTGGGGGTGTGCCACAGGGTAGCCAACAGTTTGCCTTCCCAAGGGTCTACCGTGAATGAGGAGAGGGAAAGTGAGCCAGTCTTCTAGGCCCGCCTCTGCCCAGCTCGCCTGAGCCCCTCTTGGTTTCTTCATCCTCCTCTTGGGCGGATGAATAACAAGATGGCGGCCTAGATGGCCCTCTCCAGCAGCACAATGGAGAACAGCATGGCTTGGGGTGGGGGTGCCAGACCCACATTCTCTTACACACATTGTCCTCGCCATCCGTGGTTGCCCCCGGCGTCACTCTCATCCATATGGCACCGTTGTGCCAATGAGAAAAGGTGCTCCCTACTTCCCAAAGACCCCAAAGCTAGCTCGCTGCCATCAGCTCACGCCAACTCACGGAGACCCCACAGGACAGGGTAGAACTGCCCCTGTGGGTTTCCGAGACCCCAACTCCTCACAGGAGTGGAAAACCCTGTCTTTCTCGCACAGACCTGCTGGTGATTTTGAACTGCCGGCCTTGTGGTTAGCAGCCCCGCGCGTAACCACGACGGCCACCAGCGCTCCCCTTTGTCTGGAAATTATCACCCAGTTCTGAGTTTGTTGGAGCAGAGCACTGTGCTGCCACGTGGCAGGCATGTGGCTTTGCGTCATCGACGAGAGGAAGGGGTCCAGATGCCAATGGCCATTGCGCCCACACTCTGTGACCTAAGGAAGGATCTGGCAGCCCCGTGGTCCTGGTCAGGCCGGGACGCTGAGCAGCCCCTCGTTGACCTGTCATCAGAATTTAGTGCAGCGCCTCTTACTCTCAGAGGAGTCTCATAAGTGATACTCACCCCTTCCGCCACACAGGCGCATGGGCATTGTTGCCCATGAATGCACACGCTGAGTCACATTTTTTTATATAAATCATTTTATTGAGGGCTCTTACAGCTCTTATCACAATCCATACATCCATCGTATCAAGCATATGTGTCCATAGGTTGCCATCATCCTTTTCAAAACATTTTCTTTCTACTTGACCCCTTGGGATCAGCTCTTTTTTCCCTCCCTCCCCCACCTTCCCACCCTCGTGACCTCTTAATAAATTATAAATGATTATTATGTTCGTATCTTATACCATCTGCTGTTTCCCCTCACCCACGTTTCTGTTGTTCATCCCGCTGGGAGGGGGCTGCACACCGAGTCACATTTCATATGCCCCCATCTACATACAAATGTGATCCCGGGACAGGCATCCATTTGTACGCACGTGCACCGCCGCAGCACACACGAAGCCAGCAGTGGTCTCTCTGGGAAAGGCAGTGTTCCCTACAGTCACTTGTCTTGCAATGCACAGTGGCACCCACTGTGTCCCTCGGGCTCAACCCTGATGGCACAGCTGCATGGCTGTATGCCCTGACAGGTGGTGCAACCGGGTCACATGCATGCCCAGCTCCATGCACACAGGGTAATATGTCCCGGCAGTGACCAGCTGCGCTACCCACTGGCCTGGGTCTGATGGAATGATACGGGTCTTCTCTCCTGTCCCTCCTGGCTTTGGCAGGTGGCACTCTCCTGGAACAGCTTTAATAAGGGCGACATCTTCCTGCTGGACCTGGGCAAGGTGATGATCCAATGGAACGGACCACAGTCCAGTAGCTCTGCAAAGGCTCGGGTCAGTGTCCTCCAGGAATTAGAAGGTGCCGGGCTTGGGGGTCAGGGTGGTCCCTTGAGTGTCCATCTTCCAGCCTGCTGAAGGATGGGTGTGGCTCATCCGGACACCATGGGAGGCACCCATGAGGTGCCAGCAGAACCCAGAACTTACCATGGTGATGACTCTGGAGGCCAGATGAAATGGCACAGCTTCTCCCTAGTGCCAGCCTTGGGCACTAGGCTGGATTGAGAGGTCCCCCAGGGAAGCCCTGACTGGCAGGTCCTCTCCCCCAGGGGCTGGCCCTGACCTGCAGCCTCCGGAACAAGGAGCGTGGTGGTCGCGCACAGATTTGCGTGGTGGATGACGAGGGTGAAGCCCCCAAGCTCGTGCGAATCATGGAGGAGGTGCTGGGTGGCCGACGGGGGAACCTGCGAGGCGCCATGCCCAGCGAGCGTATTAACCAGCTGCAGAAGGCCAACGTCCGCCTCTACCAGTGAGCAGACCTCCCCTCGGTGGGAGGGTGGACAGTGCCCATCAGGACTTCACTCACAGTGGCTATAGAAAACTCTCCAGAAAACATGCTCGTGGCCTTCAGGATAGACCACATTGAACCCTGCCTAGACTCTTGTACAGACAGGTGGCCCATTGTACAGACAGAAGGCTGAGGGCCAGCGAGCTGCCTGAGACTCAGCAGCAAGACTGTGGGAAAATCAGGAAACTCAGGACCCCTGGGCTCTAGTCCCTCTGCCTCTGGGGCCTGGTGGGGAGGGGGCAGGGCTACAAAGGGGCTCCCCTCACCTGACTGCTTATATCCCAGTGCCTACCAGAAGGGGGAGGACTTCGTGATTCAGGAGCTGGCCACCTGCCCACTGACCCAGGACCTACTGCAGGAGGAGGTGAGGCAGGCTGGGCCCGCCCCTCTTCCCTCCTCCCCCTGCCCCGCCCCCAGCCCCGGTCTGGCCGAGACCACCGCTGAAGAGCCACACTCTGGCGCGCAGAACTGCTACCTCCTGGACCAGGGTGGCTTCAAGGTGTACATGTGGCAAGGCCGGAGATACAGCCCGCGGGAGAAAAAGGCTGCTTTCAGCCGGGCAGTGGTGAGCCGGGCCGGAGCCCTGTCCTGGCACTTGAGTGGAAACAGCCCTGATCTTGCAGTGGGGTGGGGATGGGAGGGAGGAATGGGTGGGAGGCTGGAGCCGAGCAGGAGGGAGGGCTGGGGGCCGGGAGCAGAAAGGTGCCCCCAGGCCTGACAGAGCCCCCGCCCCAGAGCTTCATCCAGGCCAAGGGCTACCCAGCCTACACCAACGTGGAGGTGCTAGAGGACGGTGCCGAGTCGGCTGCGTTCAAACAGCTCTTCCGCACGTGGGTTAAGGAGCCAAACAAGAAAATGAAACCGAGGGGGCCGGGTAAGGGGCGGGGCCTGGAGGTGGGGGGGAACCAGCTGAGGGGCCCTGAACCTGGGCTACTCTCTGGAGCAGGGCGAGCTGGGACCTGAGGGGGCGGAGCTTGTGAGTTCGAGTAGCCAAGGATGCCCTTCATTTGCCTGGTCCCAGGTACATCGGTGCCAGCACAGTTGGATGTGAGGCAGCTGCCCAGCCGACCCGAGCTAGCGGCCCAGCTCAGGATGGTGGACGATGGGTCTGGGAAGGTGGAGGTGAGAGGGCCGCTGGCCCGACCCAGGGAGGTGAGGAAGGCTGCTTCACGCTGCTCAGTAAAACGAGCCAGGTACAGCCAGGTGTGCACCGCACACCACCAAAGACAGGTGTGCCTGTGCACAGCCGCTGGGCTCGGCCCCCTTGGACACCATCATGCGCTAACTGCCCACAGCCACGGCCACAGCGGAAGGCACACGCAGTCCCACGCAGACACGTTATTGTACCCTGCTATTGGGCATGTGGTACAATCACCCATATGCAAACACTGACATACCCACACCTTGTAAGGGTGCCTGGTCACAGACACACAACACTCACAGTCAAGAACACAACTGCAAGTGTGAGACTACACGAAACACATCACCCACAACCCAGCCACCCACAGGGCCACCATCACAGACACGCAGCCCGTGCTGTCCCCCACTTGCTTGTCCGGCGGTCTCTGCCCACCAGTGTTCGGGAAGGAACAGGGTAGGGTGGCCACTTTTCCAGGGGTCATCCCGGAAAAGGGTGCAGTCTTCACTAGTGGGCTGACCCACTGAATAGGCCTCTGGGTTCCTTTGGGCCTCCACAGTTTTTCTCCCTGAGAGGTGGGGGTTGAAGCTGGGCCTTCTCTGGTCCCAAGGCTGTCAGGAGGATGGGTCCCCAGTGGTATGAGGACAGGGAGCACCCTGCTGTGGGATCCCAGGAGCGGGACTGAGGGACCCACCCGAGAGGCTGCTTCTTTCTCCAAGGTTGTCTGTTGCATCTGCCCCAAGCTAGCGAGTGGGGAGGTCTGGGGACACAGGGGGAGGCCGGGGGCTGGGGGGAGGAGAGGGAGGACAGAGAAAAGGCGAGGGGCAGACAGAGAGACAAGGGAAAACAAGGTGAGGGCAAGAGCCGAGAGATGGGAGGCCAGGGAGCAAGGAAAGAGGCGGCTGGAGCAGGAGAGGCTGGTGGGAAGGTCACGAGTGGGCGGGGAGGGAGCGCAGACATGGGGAGGCCGAGAGGACCAAACCCGGGGGCCTGGGTGGCATGTGGCCGGACCTGCTGCTTCTGCCAGAAGGAGGTCGTGGATGCTCTGGTGGGCGGAGAGTGCCCCAGACAAAGCTCTCAAACCCTGTGTGAGTCCAGATGCCCACTCTTCTAGTTCTTGCTGTGTGGAGGCTCAGCGAGAAGGGTGTTGTCCCAGCTTTACCAAACCAAACCAAGCCAGAAAACTCACTGCCATCAAGTTGACTCCAACTCTGGGCAACCAGAAAGAGCTCACTCCCAAGATGGGTTTGGACCTGGTCTACTGGCTCCAGATCCCACGCTGCCCCCCCCCACCCCAGGGACAAGGCACACTGACAGGCATGCGGAAGTGTGTTTGACAAGTTGTCTTTGAACCGGCTTTCTTGTTTTAAGCACCACTGGAAGGAAAGAAAATGTTTAAAAATTTCCCGAGAACCTTACTTTTCGGCCTAGCTTCTGCTGCCCCGTCCTGAGCTCAGAGCAGCTCTGTGGGCTGGCCCACCCGTACTTGGGCTGCAGTTGGCAAGGGGGCGTGTAACAAGGAGCAGGCTGTCCCCACCGCCTCCTGAGCCCTTACCACCGCTTTTTGCCCGGCACCACACTGAACTCAGAGCCCTGGCTGAGCAGGCCAGAGCAGGTGTGCTGGGACCCCTGGGCTCTAGGGGAAGAGTGTCCTCCTCAGTCCCCGGTGTGAGTCCAGCAGAAAGCCCAGGGCAGGCCCAGAGCTGGGGAAAACCCTGGGCCCATATGGCTAGAACGGGTAGGCAGGCAGGTCCTCGTGAAGAAACCACCCGCGCCGTTGTGTCTTCTGACCCCCAGGTGTGGTGCATCCAGGACGGAGGCCGGCAGCTCCTGGACCCCAAGCATCACGGGCAGTTGTGCGCAGACAACTGCTACCTTGTTCTCTACACATACCAGAAGCTGGGCCGCACCCAGTATATCCTGTATCTGTGGCAGGTGCAGCGGGCCGGGGGCAGGAGTGGGCGTGGGGTGGATGGTGGGCACGTAAAGCCTGAGAGCCACAAGGCTGAGAGTGGCCTGTTGCAGGGCCACCAGGCCACCCCCGACATGATGCAGGCCCTGAGCCGCAACGCCGAGGAGCTGGACCTCCTATACGCCGGCGCTCTGGTGCAGGCGCACGTGACCATGGGCAGCGATCCCCCCCACTTCCTCGCCATGTTCCAGGGCCAGCTGGTAGTCTTCCAGGTATGACCGCACCTCTGCCTGTCAGCTTCTCCTTGGGCCTGTGGCTCTCTTCAGGCCTGGGGACCCAGCTCACCTCTCCCCAGGGTTCCTGGTGCTGGTTGGAAGCCAGGGAGCTCCAAAGGTGGGCCCTGCCTGAATTTCTAACCCTGGTCCCCAGAGCTGGCCCCAAAGCAGGAACACTACATGGAAAATGACCTCTGGACTGGTCCGGGGTCACACACAGACAAAACTGGTCCCCAAGGTCCCCTTTGAGGCCCGGAAATCTGCTCGCCCTGACGTGTCAGAGACGGGCTAAAGGTCCCTTCAGAAAGGGCACAAGTCAGGCAGAATCCCCATACTCCCCACGCAGGATGTCCAGGAGGTCATAGCAGGAGGTCCTTGGAGTCCCAGGGCAGTTTGTCCCACACGGGGTGGAGGGTAGGGGGGGAGCAGGCCCTCTTGCCTCAGCCTGAGGCCCAGCCCTGTTTGCAGGGCATCTCCAGGCACGGCGGGAAGGAGCGGTCAGCATCTGCCCCCCGGCTCTTCCACGTGCGAGGCTCCGACAGCCACAACACCAAGACCATGGAGGTGCCAGCCCGAGCCTCCTCCCTCCGCTCCAGTGACGTCTTCCTGCTGGTCACTCTGAGCGGCTGCTACCTCTGGTTTGGGAAGGTACCTTCTGAACTCCCCACTTTCCTCATGCCCGGGCAGTGGTGACGGCCAGGGGACGGCCACTCCACAATAGGGACTGTGAGGAGGGCCTCAGACAGGCCTGGGGGCGGGGGGCAGGAGCCACACAGTGTCCCCTATGGAACCTGGGATGTTACACAGTGAGAGGGGGCCTGAGAGTCCACAGGCCAGAGCCAGGTCAGGCCAGCCGGCCTTCTCTCCTTTCCGCATTGAGCAAGGGACATGTTGCTTCCCATGCCTCTTAGGGGAAGGAGGAAGCCTAATCTTGTGTGCTAGAATTTTCTCTGCATTCCCAGCCTGGGGCCCTACATCCTGACTCTGGCTCTAGGACGGCTCAGATGGAGAGACTGAGACCTGGAGGAGAAATCAGGAAGATCATTGCTTATTCGTGACCCTCTCCAAGGGGTGGGGTATTGGGACTTTGGGCGAAGCCCCCACCGCTCCGCAGGGCCTCACCTAGTTCTTTACCTGCCAGGGCTGCACCGGTGACCAGCGTGAGATGGCCCATATGGTGGCCTCTCTCCTCTCCAGGGAAAACAAAGACGTAGTGCTGGAGGGTCGGGAGCCCCCACCCTTCTGGGAGGCCTTGGGGGGCCCGGCTCCCTACACCAGCAGTAAGAGGTAATGGTGGGGAGGAAAGAGCATTGTCCTTAGATAGAGGAGGGAACTGAGGCCCAGGGAAGGCGGATGGCTATTTAAGGGTCCCACAGAGAGCTGGAGAAACAAGATTAGAATGTGGGTCTCCCTGCCTGCCCACAGTTGCTCCCAGGAGTGCTGCCCACAGTTACTCCTGGGCCCTCAGTAACTTGGAGCAGGAAGATGCTGGTAAAGTGGCGGCACTGGTTCCCTCTGCTGGCCAAATCTTGCTCCTGCACCTTTCCCATGCTGGCTCAAAAAACCTCAGAGCTGTGGATTCTGGCTCCTAGCAACCCCATAGGGTAGAGTAGAACTGCCCTTACCCCAACCCCCGTGGGTTCCTGAGGTTGCAAATCTTTCCGGAAGCAGGCAGCATCATCTTTCTTCCACGGATCAGCTGGTGGTTTTCACCTGTGGTTAGCCAGGGCTCCTTCTCATGTGTCTCTCAGGGATCCTCAAGGTGGTCTGGCCCACAGTCACACAGCTGGGGGGATCTGAACATACACAGTGGGGTCTGCTATGTGGCTGTATGATGTGTGTGTGGTGGGTGCGGGTGTGACTGTGTGCAGGGAGCCGAGCCCTGGGCTGCTCTTTTCATGCCTGTGGGCCTGATGTATGCTCAGTGCCCCTTCTCCCCGACATTGCATAGCTTGACACTACTGCCTCCTCCCTCTGCTTCCCCTGTTCGTGAAGCTCCCCGTAGGGGTGGGCCAGGGTGCCTCCCAGTGCAGAGTGAGTGAGTGTATAGCTCAGGGCGTTCCTACCTTCCCTATTGGCTCCCCTCAAGTCTCAGCTGCCTGGACCCAGACAGCCCAGTCCCCTTTCTCTTTAACAGAGAGAAGCGGGAGTCAGAGTGGCACAGGGTGTCTGGAATCAACTATGGGGTGAGGGCTGGGGGCTGGGCAGAGGACCCCTGGCTCTCAAGGCTCCTAACCCTGGGCTGGCCTTGTCCGAGCGCTGCCCACACCCTCACGACCCTGCCGCACCCCCAACCCCACTGGACAGGCTCCCTGAGGAGGCCCCCAGCTTCCAGCCACGCCTGTTTGAGTGCTCCAGCCCAGAGGGCTGCCTGGTCCTCACGGAAGTGGTGTTCTTCAGCCAGGAGGACCTGGACAAGTATGACGTCATGCTGTTGGACACCTGGGAGGAGGTAAGACTGCCACCTCTGCCTGGCTGGAGTGTCTGCATTTGAGCGGCTGGGTTGCCGGGTGGTGGGTGGGAGGCCACGGGTGACACGTGTCACTGTGTGCTGACACCAGTGGAGGCAGCAGCACACCATGACCGTGTGCTTGGGACTCAGGTGTTTACTGACCATTTTTGTCACTGTCTAACTGCGGTGCCTTCCAATGGTGTGTGTGACTCCCAGGGACCTAGCGTCAGTGTTCCGTGAGTGAGGGTATGCCTCTGGTCAAGGCCTGGCCTGGGCGCACAGTGTGGTGAGGCACTCTGCAGGACCGTGTGTACTTATGTGACTGCGTAATTGTTTCAGTGTGACTGTCTGTGGCGGCTAGGTGTTGGGCTATGATCCGTGTGGTCGGCAGTTCGAAACCACCAGCAGCTCCACAGGAGAAAGACTGGGCTTTCTACTCCCGTCCACAGTTACTGTCTGGGAGACCCACGAGGGTCAGCACTGACTCAGTGGCCACTAGTGTGACTGGCTGTGTGTGGGCGCCTGTGAGGCTGAGCAAGGTTGTCTTTCTGTAGGACTATGTGTGACAGACAGACAGATGGACTGAGCGGCTGCAACTTGCTAGCTGCATGATTGTGTCTCGGTGCAGCCGTGAGTGCATGTGTCCGAGTGTGGACGCCAACATGATCACTGCAGCCAACAAGCCCTCTGAAGAGCCCTGGTGGTCTAGGGGGCTACACCCTGGTCTGCTAAACACAAGGCCAGCGGTTGAAAGCCTCTCCTTGGAAGTAATGAAAATGTAGTCTCGGGTTGGGAGGCCCCAGGGTGATGAAGAACCGAAACATGGGTGAAGGGAGACAGTGGACGGTGTAAGATATGGAAATAAAAATAATTTGTCCAGGGTTAATGAGGGTTGGAGGGGAAGAGAGAGGGGGAAAAGAGGAGCTGATACCAAGGGCTCAAGTAGAAAGAAAACATTTTTCAAAGGAGGATGGCAACATAGGTACAAGTGTACTTGGTGCAATGGATGTATGGGTTGTTATATGAGCTGCAAGAGCCAATAACATGATTTATTAAATTTAAAAATTAAAGAAACATTTTGTTTTGGAAACTCACAGGGACAGTTTTACTCTGTCCTATAGGATCGCTCTGAGTCTGTAGCACTGAGTACCAGGCCTAGTGTGGCCATGCCCCCCCTCTCCCCCTGGCTCTCTGCTCCAGCCCACGGTGGCATCTTCCTGTTCCCTAAGCAAGCAGGGAACACTGCCTCCTCCACAGAGTCCCCCACCTCGGGGCCTTTGCACTGGTGTTTCTTCTGGTCAGACCCCTTCCCCAGACATGGCCATGGCCTACCTGCTCACCTTACTCAAAAGGCGTGGTCACAGTAAGGCTCCCGAGTCTCCCTTAGAACCCCAATTCTCCACCAGCCGCACATGCGGTATCCTTTCCTTGTCAAGGTTTCTCCATGGGATACACTGTTTTTCTTTTTTCTGATCCCAACTATGTATCATACTCCCCCAATAACACCACAGCACCATGGAAACAGGGTTTTCTGACTTCCCCTTCCCCTTCCTGACCGAATCCCAGTGTCTACAGCAGGGCCTGGCACACAGGAAGTGCTCAATCCGTAGCCCTGCACGGAATGAAAACCTGCATGCCTGGGACCTGTTGTGAATCTATAGGGGCGTTGGCCCGCTGTCTGGTGGCAGGGGACAGGTTCTGAGGCCACCTGTGGATAGGGGCCCCCTGGGGCGGAGGCAATCAGCTCCTGGCAGCCCCTCCACCAGCCCCACATCCAGTCCTCTCTGTGACCCAGATCTTCCTGTGGCTGGGGGAAGCTGTGAGTGACCAGAAGGAGGCAGTGCTGGGCTGGGGCCGGGAGTACCTGAAGACCCACCCAGCGGGGAGAAGCCTGGCCACAACCATCATTTTGGCCAAGCAGGGCCTGGAGCCCCTTACCTTCACTGGCTGGTTCCTCACCTGGGACCCCTACAAGTGGACCGTGAGGCCTGAAGCCCCAGCCCCACCCTATGCTGGGCAGAGGGGTCTGCCCATGACAGGCTGGGGGAGGAGGGCCCACCCTGCCTGAGGAACTCCAATGTGTTGGGGGTGGTGTTGGGTAGGGGGAAGTCTGCCTGGGATTTCCACTGTGTGTATGTGGGGGGAGATCTGACCTTGTCCCTTTAATGCGCTGCTTCTGCCCCAGCCCTGACTCTTGTCCCCAGAGCGAACAGCCCTGTGAGGAGGTGGAGGGTGGCCTGGGAGCAGCGTCCAATCTCTCCACTCTAACGGCGGTGAGTCCTTGCCTTTCCCTCGCTGGTCAGCGGCCCTGCATGCTGGCCGCACCACCCACCGCGGGTCAGGTCAGTGAGGAGGAGTACTTGGAATTGGGGGCAAGAGAGCCCAGCCTGAAGCCCTTCTCCGGACAGGAAATTAATCACTTCCAGCTGTCCAGATCGTCGGGGAATGGCCCTCCAGGGCCCTTGGCCTTACCGGCCCTCCAGGGCTCCCAGGACTGCTCAGAGCGTGAGCTGGAGCTGGGCCCTAAGGCGGCCGCCATCGGCACCAGCAACGGCAGCAGCAGCTCGCTGGTCAGTGGGGTCCTGCCCCGGGAACAGCTCCTGAACCGGGCCGCTGAGGACCTGCCAGAGGGCGTGGACCCAGCCCGCAAGGAGGTGGGGGCCCAGAGCTTCTGCCACGCATGCCCCCAGCACTAAGGCCCCTAAAGCTGAGTCCCCGGGGCCCAGGTGGGGCACGCTGGGGGAGGGGCTTCAGGCAATGGACAGGCCGCCTGGGGAGAGTCTGCTCTAGATGGAGTGGTGGATGGGCCGGTGTGGGAGAGCCTTGAACGCCTTAACAGGCACCATGACACCCCACCCCCAGTTCTACCTCTCGGACTCTGACTTCCAAGCCATCTTCGGGAAGTCCAAGGAAGACTTCTACCGGCTGGCCTTGTGGCGTCAGCAGCAGGAGAAAAAGCAGCATGGCTTCTTCTGAGCCCAGGTCCTGTGAGAGGCACCTCGTGACCTGGGCCCAGCCCAACAAGTCAAACTCGGGTCCTTGGGGAGGCCGAGGCTCCAGGGTCACCACGCCTTGATTTTTGTCAATAAATAGGTGTGGCTAACACAGGGTGTGGTATGTGGTCTCAGGGCTGGGGCGCTACTTCTTGGTGGGGCCCAGAGAGGTCTGTGCTCTCCCCAGGGAAAGGCCAAACTGCCCCTTGCTTGCTCGTGTCCGCAGGGCCAAGCTTATTCGTGTGTGGGTCCCTCCAGACCTGCGGGGCAGACGACCCCTTCATAACCAGGCTGCGTGAGGGGCAGACAAGCAGAAGAGCTGGGTGCCAGCGCCCTAGGACACACAGGTCACAGATGGTCACAGCGAGGTGCAGCCAACTCCACGGCAAGGACAAACAGGTCATGAAATCACGGGCTGAGTCATGTTTTATAAAACCGCCCCACCCTGGCTGGCCCCGCGAGCAGTGGGCGGCACAGTGTGCTCCAACAGAACTGAGGGGTGCTCCACGGGCTGGGCCGGCGCCTGGGTGCCGGGAGGGGGCACAGATGGGGCAACATTGGAGCTGAAGGCAGGATAGGGTGTACAGAGGGCCCCCCCATGCCTAGTCCTGGATGGAGATGGCCACAAAGAGGGTGGCCGATGGATGCTGGTCTCCGTTCTTGGACAAGAGGTGGACGTGGCGGTATCCTGGCAGGAGGGAGCAGAGAGAGAGAGAATCCCGGTTACTCAGGAGGACACGCCAACGTACAGCTGGCTCCCCAGCGCGGGAACGCCGGGCCCTGCCTCCTGCCTGCCGCCCTGGCTGCCCCGCTGGCTTGTCAGACACTCACCCTGCTTGAGGCAGCTCAAGGGGATGGTGGCCTGTCCAACGAAGTCATTCTTGGAGGAGGCGTCGTAATCCTCCACGACAAAGCGAACCAGGGCCAGCTCAGGCACGAGTACTGCAAACTCCAACTCCGTGTCCCACATGGGGTTGAACCCTAAGAGCAACGGCCCCTGTCAGCAGCAGAGACACCAGCAGCTCAGGTGGCGGAGCCCGACCCGGACACTGACGGTACCCACCATTGTTGGTGACCACAGCGGTCTGGTGGGTGGCCGTGTCCCGGGCCACGCCGTGGACCTCCACGATCACCTTGGGGTCCACGATTGAATTCTTGTTCTTGTTGACTTTGGGGAGCTGTTGCCCTGAGATGACCTAAGGAGAAGCAGGGAGCGGCTGGTGACTCAGCAAAGGTTGTAAGCAGGGAGGGAAGCCCATGGGCCCCTGCCCCTCTGATGTCCCTTCATACTCTGACACGGAGCCGCTTCTGAGTCAACCAGGGCCCCTGAGTCAGCACGCGTGGGTTGAAGGTGGAGTTGGGGTCTCGCAGGAATGCGGGTTTCAGCACGTACCCACAGGCCCCGTTGTCCTGGAAGCGGCCCTGGTACACATCCATCTCTAGCCCAGGGGTCTGGAAGTTCAGAGCCACTATGGACAGGAAGAGCAGTCACGGGCTAGGGCTGGGGCTGGCTGGGCCGCTGGGGCCCTGGAGCCCAACCCACTCTGGCCACACTGAGGTCTAGGGTCCCATGGGGAGTCCGAAGCAGGATTCACGCCAAGGCTGACTGCCCTCCTGCCACCTGAATGGTCACTCCACATAAACCGCAGTTTCCATCACGGCTGTTGGATCTTAAAGAGCCGCTGTGTTAATAAGGGCAGGATTTGAAAGTTGTGACTTGCTGGTGGCTGGTATTTCCAACCTGAAGTGTCCAGAATACCACCTCCTGAGCCCACCAGCCCCTGCCTCTGGTCCTGCGTGGGAGCCCAGAGCTGTCCCTGCAGGGCCTCCAGGGTTTGGGGCCCCTCAGGGCTCAACTCTCCCCGCCACCCCCAGCCCGCCCCAGCGGGCCCCTACCAATCTGGCAGCCTGCGTTCCACATCTCCAAGGGGTTATAGTTGGAGGAGTCTGTTCTCCAGCTGGCCGGGTAGATCCTGCTGAGGTGCCCCACGTTGTGGAGGACAAAGCTGTCTCCTGCAGGGGTGCAGCTTAGTCAGAAATGGGGGGGGGGTGTCTGGCCCCAACTCACAGGTTCTGTCTGGCAATTCTGAGTGACATCCTGAGGGCGTGGGGAGCCAGCCTGGCCCTGGGCAGCCTAGACGCCCAGCCCCTTCCAGGTACAGAGTAGGGGGTGTGGCGGGGGAACTCACCGGCCTCTTGGAGCAGACGGAGGGCCCGGTTCTCAGAGAAGGATGCCATCTCGTAGAAGGCCTGCCCGGGGCTGCCGAGCTTGGCGAAGCCCTCAAAGTGGACACTCTTGCAGTAAATGACCATGTTGGAGAGTTCTGTGGCTAGCCTGAGCTTGCCCTCCTGGGGGTCATGGGAAGGCCCAGGTGAGTGTCAGAGCTTGGAGCAAGGAGGACACTGAGAGGGCCCCAAACCCCAGAGATATGAGACAGACAGACAGACACAGAGAGGTGGATGGGCAGAGGGTCTGAATGGCGGCCACAGCGAGCAGGGACAAGGCGGGCCTCCCGGGGTGAAGGTGGGGTGAGGGTGGGGTGATGGTAGGGAAGGCCTGGACCCAGACCTGAGACTTGTGCTGCACGCGGCTCCGCACGGCCTCATCCTCCATCTCCGCAGCTTCATCCTCATCGGACACCACCGTGGCTTCAGGGCCGCCCTCCCCATTGGGGGTTGGCAGTCCTCCCAGCTTCTTCCCCTTCAACAGGACCTTCCCCTTCAGCCGCTGAGGAACGAGGGGAGCGGCTGATCAGAACCCACCTGGCCTCCCAGCCAGTCCCAAGCCCCCTCCTCCAGGAGCCCATGTCCTTCCCCAGTACCTCTGGGGAGGGCAGGCTGTTGGTGACCCCGTCCAGTGGCTGGTCCAACAGCATGGGGCCCAGCAGGGTCCGCAGGTGTCTCGCCATCACCCGCTGCTGCTCCAGACTGCAGTGGTTCTCCAGGGACAGGATGACCGGGTAGGGTGATGCCTGGGGACCGGAGGGTAGGTTAGGAGGAGGAGGTCACCCTCCACTTGGTCCTCCGCCCTTCTAGGGATGTGCCCACCTTGAAGGCGTAGTCCCGGATGGCCCTGATCACGTCGCAGAAGAGGATCTTGGAAGTGAAGGTGTAGCCATGGTAGATGATGGGTTCCTGGTTAGGGCCATCCCAGCAGTCAAGCTCCAAGCACCGGCAGCCTTTGCACAGCGCCCTGTGGGGGGGTAAGGGAGCTAGGTCCTTGGAGGCTGAGGTCCAGACCCGCCTCTTGCCACACCTCCAGCCCCGCCTTCAGGCCTGGCCCCGCCTCCAGGTCTCACCGGATGTAGGCTTCGGTGCTGCTGGGACCAGTGAGCTGGTCCTCCAGGAGGTAGGTGTTGTGCGACGAGGACACCAGGTAGTGGCTGAGAGGCTGGTCCATGTCCTGGTAGACCTTCCGGTGCGCCAGACTGAAGGCGCTGCCATCCGCCGACAGCAGGTACATGAGGAAGCCATCCTTGGTCATCTGCCGCTGCTCCTTGGCTGCGGGGGAGGGGCCATCAGCCTATCATGTCTTCCGCCTGCCTCTGCCCTGAGCTGGCCCTCGACATCCGACAGCCCACGGAAGTGGGCTCAGGCTGCGTGCCAGGATATGAGTACCCCATTCCTGTCTCCTCCTCCTCTGTCCCCACACCGCCAGGCTCCTGCGGGCAGGCCCCCATCTCCTCTGTCCCCATGACCCCAGGCAGGAAGCTTCTCCGCACCCTGCTGTTGCCTCCAAAAGAGGGATCCCCTGGACCAGGCACCAAGAAGGGACAAAAAAGTGTCTGCTATTCCGGGGCGGGAAGGACAGGTCTCAAACCCCCCTGGAAGGGGAACCAACAGAGGGAGACTGGGCCCGGCCACCTGTCTGCTTGCTCTAATGGGGCAGGCGGTACAGCCTGCGGACAAGGCACCCCCCTTCCTCGCCAGTCCCCTTCCCTCTCGCAGACCCAAGTCCCGGGCAGGCCCTCACCGGCTGCACTGGGCTCATAGCGCTCAATGAGGGAGAGGGCCAGTGCAGGGCCCGCAGCCTCCTCCCGCTGCTGGTGCTGTAGGAACTTCACGAGCTGGTCCACCGACAGGGTCTCTTGGGAGCCCGCAGCCTCACCGAAGATGCGGTCGATCTCCACCCTCTGCGTTAGCATCTTGTAGAAGTCCTCAATCTCCTCGTCCTCCAGGGAGTCTGTCTGGGAGTGGTCACACTCCTGTGGAACCAGGGCCGGTGTGTGGACAGAGCTCAGCGCGAGCCTCAGGACCGGATCAGGGACCCCACTGCCACCTGACCCCAGCCCTCACTTCCTGCCTCACCCTGAAGATCTTCCTGGCATAGCTGTCATCCACCTGGATGTTGAGCTCCTTCAGGAAGTCCTGCAGCTCCTTGAAGCTCATCTTATTATCCTTGTTCTTGTCAGCTTTTCGCAGGCAGGAGTGGATCCAGCTGGGCAAGGTAAGGAAAGAGCCCAGGAGCCCTGGTACCCCCTGAGGTCCCAGCCAGAGCCAGGTCCCAGCCCGAGGCTAGGCCTACCAGCAGACACGGCTCCCTGTTTCTTGCAAACCTACATTTCAGGCTCAAGACCTGCTGCCTTCTTTGGGGGAAAATATCCTTTTAAGAGTGCCTTTTCTATGTGCTGGCAATGAGACCTTTCCTTTGTCACTCTAGAGCTCAGGGTAAACAACAGGCCATGTAGAAACAAAATCAATCAATCATACCTACCCAGCTCCCAACCCTGAGCCCAGCCACCCAAGGATAACTACTATTAATATTTCAAGATACGCCTTCTTTCTGGTTTCCAAAACCGTTAGCCAACTTGACAAAAGTACTTTGTTGTTGGTAGGCGTCACCGAGTCGATGTCGTCGGCACAGAGCAATGGGGCAGAGGAGAACTACTTCATAGGTTTTCTTAGCTATCATCTGTATGGGAGCGGGTCACCAGGTCAGGGCGGGAATGAACTGCTGGGTGGGATTAAATCGCCTGCTTTTCAGATGGTGGCCCAGCACCCAACTGTTGTACAGACATAGGGAAAAGATACTAGAAACAGGACATACGTAAGCTTTTGTTTGTTAGATATCCAAAAGGTAACAGTCCCCTCCCTCACAGGAAAAATTCCATTTAAGCTAAATCAGCAGGGCTGTTTCCACTCGGGAAGGAAGCTAACGAGGTCAGCAAGATAGGTAGGAAACATGCCCCTAATTTGGATAAGCGAGGGCACGTGAAGCTCCTGGGAATGGTGACCTGATGGGTCCTGGAGAAATGCAGTTAATTTCCTAATGATCATTGCCTCCTGAGTATAAATGACATCTTGTGACATTCTGAAAAACCTGCCGATATCCTCTTATAGCTATTGTAAAAACATCCGTTTCTTGGGGTCAGGACTGAGAGCGCAGAGGGGAACCGCGCGCTGTCTTCCTCCTGCAAGCACTTGCAGGAATAAAACTTAGAATTTCTCAAATCGACCAGTGCTGAGAGTGGCCATACAGGGAGGGTGGAAGGAGGGTGGGGTGGAAAGGGGGAACCGATTACAAGGATCTACATGTGACCTCCTATCTGGGGGACGGACAACAGAAAAGTGGGTGAAGGGAGACGTCAGGCAGTGTAAGATATGACAAAATCATAATCATTTCTAAATTATCAAGAGTTCATGAGGGAGGGGGAGCGGGAAGGGCGGGGGAAAAAAATGAGCTGCTACCAAGGGCTGAAGCAGAAAGCAAATGTTTTGAGAATGATGGTGGCAACCAATGGAAAAGATGAAGCAAGTGAGCAGAGACCACTTGTCCCCACGGTGCCCCTACGGACATCAAGGAAAAAGAGCCAGAAGTGATCCGAGGTCTGTGTGCTGAGAAGCTCTAGAACCGGGGGAAGACCCATGGGGATTGCTAGGGCTCACAGGCGTGCAAAGGAGACAAAGACTTTCCTAGGAGCCAAAAAAGAGTGAGCCTTCCCCTACCACCGGTGTCCTAAGGGCAAACTTCTTTCCTCCTGAACTCAGGAACTTTCTTTGCTAACGTCCCCCACTTGGGACATTTCTGTCACCGCAGCATTTGGGCTTACTTGACAGAAAACAGCAAATGTCAAGGCATGGAGGACAATACTTGAAAAAGCCAGGCCTGGATTAAGTCGTCATGTTTGGGACATTTCAGCCTCCACTTCTCCCTCACCTCTGGCTCCACCAGAGAAGGGAGGGCAGGAGGGAGTGTGTGGAGGGTGCAGCCTCCACGGTGCACTCCACGGACGTTAGAGAACCAAGTACAGAGCAAAGACAGGTGCACAGAAAGAAAAGGAAGACAGAAGGCTTCTACAAGAGATCGAAGGAAACCCCATCGCCAATGCTATCAAAACTAACAAACAAAAATCCTGAGGCCCCTGCAAAGGGAAAACAAAGTCAGCCAGTGGGCAGACTGTGGGAAACAGTTGCAGTTGGAAGATTTAAGAGCTTCAACAGAAATCAACCTGACAACCCCAATAACGAAGTGAGCGTAAGATATAAACTGCAAGCAGAGGACAAATCTGCAAACATTCCTAAAAAAAAATTGAAAATGAGATGCAATTTCTTATTCTAGAAAGTTAGCCATTTTAAAGTGTGATACCCAAATACAAGTAGGGGGGAGGTGAAATGGGCACTTTCATTCATTACCTGGGTAAGGTAAATTGGTACAAGCTTTAGGAAAGCTAAAGCTTTAAACTGTGTTATCAACTGACTTCTAGAAGTCTGGTAAAGAAATACTCAATACTGAGGTGTTAGCTAAGTCCACAAGGAAGAACCACACCAGCCCGTGTGATCCAAGAATTGTAACTGATAAAATACACGACCAGAGGGGGGAACTGTATTAAAGCTTTTACTCTGAGCACCTGGTTTTCAGAAGACTGTGGCTAATAGGGAAAGCTGTTTGGCCCTTCTGATCATAGAGCACAACCAAAGATGGGCCTAGCCTTGCTACCAGACAGTGTGCTGGAAAGCCGATTGATGCAGATACAGTTAGGTTAAAATTTAGCACCTTCCTTGTTTTGTCTTATTTGTTTATTTATTACTTGTTTTGCCTTTTAACTCACTTTAAATTTGTTCTAGTTTTTATTTTCTGCTTTCTTTTTTATTGAGGCTTTTCTGTTTTGCTATTATTGGGGTCTTGTGGCTTTTTTTTTTTTTCTGTTTGTATCTTTTTCCTTCATGAAAGCCAGGATAGGAAAACTAGAGCGATTGTTCCTGGATTAATAATTTCTTCAAGTTACGACAAGGCAGTTGGGGGAAGTGGGGAGCTAGTAGTAATAAGCAGAAGAATGAAGAAAGCGTTCTAAAATATATTGTGATGGTTGCACAACTCTGTAATATGTTGAAACCATTGAAGTGTACGAAATGGGAATTATATGTCAATGAAGCTGTTAAAAGAAAGAAGTACTAAATACCCAAAAAGTCTTATGCACAGAAATAGTCTTTGCAATGTTATGTGTTGGTTCCACACAGAAAGACTAAAACTGGAATGCTCAACACTAAAGAAATAAATCACTAGTTCACGGTTCGCCTACTCAGTGTATTAAAACTGCAGTACTACAAATTGACATCCAGAGTCAACATAATCTCTATCAATATCCCAGCTGGCTATTTGTAGAAATTGACAAGCTGATCCTGAAATTGATGTGGAAATCCAAGGGACCCAGAATAGCCCAAAAGAGCTTTAAAAGGAACAACAAAATTAGAAGGCTCACCTTTCCCAAATTCAAAACTTATTACAAAGTTACAGTTATAGCACCTTGTGGTGCTGGCACAAGGACAGACACCTAGATGAGCGGAGTAGTATAAACTCTGACATTGCTGATCAGTTGATTTTTGATAATGCTGCCAAGTTTGAGGGAAGAATCGTCTAAAGAAATGGTGCGGGGACACCTGGGTATCTATAGGCAAGAGGTGAAGTTGGATTCCTACCTCACACCATACACAGAAATGAATCCAACATGGATCAGAGACTTAAATGTAAGAGCTAACACTATCCATTCTTAGAGTAAATCTTCACGACTTTGAGCCAGGTAAAGTTTTCTTTAATATGACACCAAAGAAAAAGTGGATGAACTGGACTTTATCAAAACTAAAAACTTGTGCCACAGAAAATAGCATCAAGCAAATAAAGAGAAAGCTCATAGTTTGGGAGAAAAATATTTGCAAATCATATATCTGATAAAGGACTGGTATCTACGTCACAGAGAAATCCGTACAACTCAATAACAGAATGATAAATAACTCAGTTTTTAAAAGGACAAAAGGTCTGAATAACTATTTCTTCAAAGAAGATATATAAATGGTCAGCCAGCACAAGACAAGAAAGCCAACCTGTGGAAACAGAACTGGGAAGAGAGTGTCTGAGGACAAACTCTCAACATTCACATGTTCAGGAGTCTGGGAGGCCAAGGCCCCCATGGGAGGGACCTTCACGTTCAGGTTGGAGTTGCATCCCACTCAACATTCTCCCAAGTAAAGTTATTCCCCAGGATGTCACTCCATAATAACGCCAAATCTAAGGTGCTGTTTGCAAACACAGGGTCACTGACTACACACTTGGAGGTCAACTGCTTAAAGGCTCTCTGCCTAAAGGTTGTCGGCCATCTAAGGCCATCAGACCCTATTGTCTGTCCCACCCTGAGTAGGACCTGATCCCTTCTGATAAGGAGAATGGATTGTTCCCTGAAGGAGAACCCAAGATTCCTAAGGTCAAAGCTAACTCAGAGATGCCCAAGGCTAGGCTGATATATTGACTCTAGAGCCTGCCTCTCTTGTTACGTGTATGCCTTCCTGTCACATGTGTGCCCCTCCTGCCTTCCCTTCCTATGGCATGTACACCCCTAGCTCATCCCCTCCTGTTATGTATGTGGTTATCTGTAATTGGGACTTGCAGGCCCCCTAGAGTGCATATAAGTCCTGCTTGAAAATATATTCTCTCTCTGCACAGACCTGCTCCTTAAGTCATGGCAGTTCCAGTGGACTCGCATGTTTTAGCTTGTCTGACGTCTCTTTAATGTACCCCTCAATTGACACAACGCCCCCTTACTGACCCATAGTGCTACGGAGGATAGCGCTGGAAGACACCGTGTGGGAATTGTGCCCAGTGAGACACCACCCCCCCTTCCCTGCCACCAGGGTGTAACATGAGGAAGTACAACAGAGCAGCCAGAGGATCAAAGCATCAACGTCCTCAAGGAATTCGACTCGGGGGCCAGGGCCTGGCATGCATCAGACCTGGTCAGCAAACATTCAGAAGGGCCAGCAGACAGCCCTGGAACTACTCATAGGGTTGTTGTTTGGGTTTTGTTTTCATGTCTATCTACATAAGCACAATAAACAATCCCCTGGAGAAAACACGGGTCCAACAGTTTGGGGGGGCAGGAGAAAGGAGGAGGTGGGGGAAAGCCAACAAACCCAGGGACAAGGGAACATCAAGGGATCTAAACTTGATGACGAGGAGGGCAGAGAATGCCTGGTGGAGTTCTATGCAGTGCAATGTAGCCAAGAGGAATTACTGAGAGCCGAATGAAGGCCGAACATGATAGTGGGACAGGAGGAAAGTAAAAAGAAATAGAGGCAAGAGGCATTTATAGAGGTATAAACATAGGCATGTATGTATGTAAATATATTAATATCTAATGATAGATAATCGATATAAATATATTTATAGGTTAAGTATTAAGATAGCAGACGGACATTGGGCCTCTCCTCAAGTCCTCCCTCAACACTTTGTTCTAATAACCTGCCATTCTGTGATGCTCACCTTCCCAACACAATCGCTGAAGACAAATGGGTGCATAAGCAAATGTGAAGAAAGTTGATGGAGCCCAGCTATTACAAGATATAGCATCTGGGGTCTTAAAGGCTTGAAGGTAAACAAGCAATCATCTAGCAGAAAGCAACAAAGCCCACATGAAAGAAGCACACCAGCCTGTGTAATCGTGTCCATAGGATCAGGTATCAGAAGACCCAAAACAAACAACCAATTTGATGTGACTGAGGGAGGTCAGAATGGAGACTCACAGGTCACTGTAGACAATTGGACATTCCCTCACAGAAGGGTCACAAGGAAAGGATGAGGCAGACAGGGTGCAGTAGAGCACCAAGGAAACACAGAACATTTCTCTAGTTCTTTAATGCTTCCTCGCCACCCCCACTATCATGATCCAGTTCTATCACACTACTTTGGCTAGACTGGAGTGTACACTGTGGAGCATGTACACAGCTACAGATAAGAGCTTTCGACACGCAGGTGAACCCCTCAGAGTAGCAATACCATGAATGTAGAGGGACAGCGAAGGAAGAAGGAGGAGAAAGGAGGAACCGATCACAGTGGTGGACATACAACACCCCCCACCCCCAAGGGGACAAGCAACAGAAACATTGGTGAAGGGAGATGGCAGACTGTAAAATATGAAAATACAGATAATTTATAAATTATCAAGAGTTCATGAGGGTGGGAGAGGGAGGGAGGGGAAAAAAGAGCTGATACCAAGGGCTCAAGTAGAAAGAAAATATTTTGGAAATGTTGATGGCAACATATACAGAAATGTGTTTGATACAATTGATATATGGATTGTGTTTTTAAGAACTGTAAGAGCTCCCAGTAAAATGATTTATTTTTAAAAATTAAAAAGAGAGACGCAAAATACTCTGCACCGTGGCCCAGGAAACATGATTGGACAATAACTAAATTGTATGGATTTGGGGGGAAAATTACCCCCCAATTATACAACCACCCCTTGGACCCAACCCATTCGATTGTGGAGGCTAGTACCCACACCAGTCTCATTAGCCATCAGGGAGATGCAAATCTAAACCACAATGAGATACCATTGCATGCCACCTACGCACTACTCACTGCCATTGAGTGGATTCAGATTCATAGCAGCCCTTCAGGGCAAAGGAGAACTGCCCCTGTGGCATTCCGAGAGTGTCACTCTTCAGAGAATTAGAAAGCCTCCTCTTTCCCCCAGTGATTCCACACTCTGGACCTCCCGGTTAGTTGCCCCGTGTGTAGCATGTCACCGCCAGGGCACCTTTCACACCCACTGCGATGGCTACCATCCAAACGGCAGACGAGAACACGTGTTGGGAAGCCGGGAGCAAGGGGAGCCTCAGCAGCGGCAGGTAGAAATACAAAAGAGACAGCCACTTTGGAAGCCAGCGGCAGTGCCTCCAAAGGCTGAACATGTGGTCGCCATCTGACCCAGCAGGTGTGCTCCTAGCTCGATACCCAAGAGGAATAAAACGTGTCTGCACACACACAACTATACTTGTACAAGAATGTGCATAGCAACATTAATTAGCAGAGCCCCCAGAAGAAACGACCGAATGTCCTCAATGAGCAAAACAAAGGGTGGCAGAGCCAGGTAATGGAACACCTTCCTCTACCAGAAAGAAGGAGGCTTTGATGAACCTCGAGGCCAACTGTCGCCCAGTGACCGAAGCTGGTCACCTAAGACTTTGTGACTCTATTTCTAGGAAAGACAAATGTCCAGGAGACAGTGCTTGGGAGGAGCCATTAGGTAGTGGCTGCGTGAGTCACCCAGAGGTGCCTTGGGAAAAAAGCTCTAGCATCTACTTCTGAAAAGCCTTCAGCCACCGAAAACCCCAAGGAGTTGTATAGTTCTACTGTCACACATGCCACAGGTTCCCAGGAGCCAGGATCAACCCAACCACAACTAGTGGGATACTGAGGATTGGGGAGGTGGGTAGACATGCGAAGTAACTGTTAAAGAGTGCAGGCTTTCCTTGGGAGGGGTGGGTGCATAAGAGAAACATCTCCAGCTAATTTTGCTGCACAACTCTGAGCACGCTGAAAGCCTCTGAATGGTCCGCTCTCAGTGGGAGGGCTGTGTGGTGTGTAAACCCTAGCTCAATGGGCTGTCATAAGCAAAAGAAGCCGGAGCTGGTGTGTTCTGTGCAGACCAGAAGCCTGGTCACTTAGCGCCACTGACTAGTTGGTTGTTGGACCCCTAGATTGTGCAGTGGATTTGTCTGAAGCCCACAGGCTGGACTGCACACCATGCTGGGGAGGAGCGGGGAGTGCGGGGTGACAACAACTTGATCACTCCCAGAAGCGTGGCCTAGAATGGCCACGGCATCACCCACAATCCTACAGAGAAGCGTGATGAAAACGCTCACAACTGGGTCTTCAGTGTCTCAACTCCAGCTGGCCCCAGAGGGAGGAGGAGAGGGCACCTCCCTCCAACTGCCACCGGGGGCGGCACAGTTCCCAGGCCCTCAAGCCTTTGGAGGGAACAGACCCAAGAGGGCTCCAGGCACCGTCTCCGCTTCCCTTCCATAGCCACGCTGCCCGGGGGACGCCTACAGTCCATTGTCACCAGCACAAGGAAGGATACTGCCGCAGTTTCTGCCTCTGGTCCATGGAGCCCGAATGGTGGATGATCTTACGCAAACCCTGCACCCAGTGCTGGGCGTCGGCTGGCGTGGGGGCGATGAGGTCCAGTGTGTTGCGCTGGTCCTTGAAGACGATGGAGAAGCAGCGGTCCTCCGGCACGTCCCGGGCATACTTCTCCAGGCCCTCGGTGCGGTGGCCCTGCCGCACCTCCTGGATGTCCTCAATGGAGACTGTGCGCAGGAGGGCGAGGGGAACAGACAGAGCCAGCCGTGAGGCAGAAGGCTGGGTCTGGGTCCTGACAGAGAGAAAGGAGAGGAGCAGCACAGACAAGGTAGGACAGAAAAGAGGAAGACAGAGACAGATGAAGGGGGCAGAGTGGAAGTCCCAGAGACTTGAGGTGGGCAGGGCACCTGGGACCCCTTGGCCCTGGGTCCTGGGCATGGAAGGTGAACAGGGGTGTTGAGGAAGGGCTGGGGCGCAGCAGGAGATTGATTGTGGAGCTGGGGCCCTGTGAGCAGGACCACCAACCTTCCCAATCCATCTTGACTTGGGCATGTCCTCCCCACCATGACCAGGAAAGCCCACAAGCTGGGACCTCCTGTGGTCAGCCCTGCCGGGATTCAGGGAGCAGGGGGGCCTCAATCAGGACCAAATGCCCCCTGTCTGTATGTGCCCTGAAACTCAGGAAGTGCCTTGATGGTGAAGGTGGAGGGAGGCTGGGCCCTTCAGGACCCCAACAGGAGGGTGCTCTCTGGTGTGGAGCAATTACATCATTCTACCCTTGAGAGCCTGGGGGAGGGCCCACCTGTCTCCACCCAGCCTTCAGGGCTTCAGGAAGGGCCCTGCCTGCAGCCCCTCCAGGTTCCTACTGGCCTCCCATAGCAGGAGCCAGGCTCTGTCTACCCCTTTCCCATGCCCCGACCATGAGACACCGAGTCCCAGGCTGGAAGCCAGACTGTCCCTTGCTGGGCCAATCCCTCCAGCTCACAGACCCCATGCATGGCGAGAGTGGTGCCCAACCAGGTCAGCAGGCTCTAAGGATCAGGACACATGAGCCCCAGGCCACCTGGGGTGCAGGGGAAACCTCTTGTGCCTTGCTGAGCCCCACCCCAGCTGCAGTTGCCGCAGCCCCCAGCTGGGAGTGAACACAGGAAGCCAGACCCCTGCCCCAGACAAAGTCCAGAAGCCTTCAGTGCCGATAGTCCTTGTCTGCCTCTGGGAGCTGGAGCTGACAGAGGGGGTAGGGCTTTGGTGTGCTGAGCGGGAGATTATGGGACAGGAAGCAGAGCTGGAGAGATTGGGGGGGCTGCTCTGCTGCTTTCTCACCTGCCTCTCTGGGTCTTCCCTTCCCCAGGGTAAAATTCAGTTTAGGACAACGGCAACCTTGCAGCCAGGCCAGAGCAGGGTCTTGGCCACGAGGTATGCTCGGGCCACTGGAGAAAGGCCTCTTGGGGCCACACTGGACAAGCACACCCGGCTCCCCAAACCTGGACCTGCCGCCCCTGCAACCCTCCTCTCAGGTGCAGGCCCCTTCCTCAGTCTTATGGGGCACCT
Organism: Tenrec ecaudatus; assembly: GCF_050624435.1. NCBI lineage: Eukaryota > Metazoa > Chordata > Mammalia > Afrosoricida > Tenrecidae > Tenrec > Tenrec ecaudatus. The sequence goes on along the minus strand of NC_134533.1, from coordinate 172,164,747 downwards.
GGGCTCACACTGCCTCTCCTGCCCAGAATGTCAGTCCTGCCCCTGTTGCTCACCCTGTGTAAGGTCTGGCTGTCCCATTCCTCTGTCTGGCCCTGCGTCCGCCCCTCCACCATGTGGTAGACATATCCCTGGGCTGAGTGTAAGATGCCTGTTCCCACCCTGCCCCCACAAGCAGCAGACCCGGAACCCCCTCTACAACAGGAGCCAGACTCCAAGCCAAGCTGCCCCCGTTTGCTATGTGGCGTGGGGGGGGGAGGGGAAGAATCTGGGCTGGAACAGACACAGGTTCACGGGGGACCCCAGCCCCTCAAATCCTGCCTTGCTCAGAAACCTTCCATACCCACAGCCCCACCTGCCCCTGCCCCTGCCTTAGCTCCTGCCCTGCCTTCCCCAGGCCATCTGCTGGATGTGTCCCCTCAGGTGTTTCTGCATATCCATCTGAGGTCTGGCAGCCACTTCCTGGGGAAAGCGCACCTTTAGAGCATTCATTTGAGGTGCCTCAACAGCCTGGCCTTTCCCTTCTCCCTGTTCCCCTCCCACCCGGGGTTTGTCTGCTTCCACCACCCCCTCCACCTCAGTGGACCTGCTTGTAGGTAGACCTGCCTCTCCTTAACCCAGGGTGGGGTGAAAGGAAGAGGATTAGCGGGTCAGGCTTCAGTGGGGAGTGCTGGAGCAGTAGGAACCTGCAAGAAAGCCGTGGCAGTCTACTTCTACAAAGGCTTCAGTCCTGGAACCCCTCAGGGCAGTGCCACCACTCTGACTCACAGGGCAGTGCTGCAGGCTGGGCTTGCTTTGGCTTTTTGTGGGCTTCGGAGGGAAGGAATCCCTGGTTTGGATCCATGGTTCCGTGTGTTTGGTTGGTGCCTCCAGCCTGGCGTTCTGCTTCTAAGACACCTCAGCCGGGAAAACACCCCCACCCCCACACGCCCAGTTCTATTTTGATGGGTGTGGGTCACCAGGAGTGGGGAGGCACCTGATGGAACTATTCGGGTTATTTGGTTTGAGCTGCGGTGAAATCCAGGATGTAACGATTCCAGGAGTCGGCTGATTCTGTCTGTCTGAAGCACCGGCTACGTACATCTTTTCAAGCATCTACTGTTGCTTGTGCAGTGACGGCAGGTCCTCCATGATGGCGCCCCATGTGTTACCCAGGAGAACTGCCCCACGGGGGTTTCTCGGGGGTTTCTTCGGATTAGCAGCTAATTTACCAACTGCCTGTGCCACCCCGGCTCCTTATCAGTGTGCATTCGTTTTAACATTAAGTAAAGCTAAAAACTTATATCTTCGGTCGCACCAGCCACACTCCAGGCACTCTACAACCATATGGGTGGCTGGTGGCGACCCGGCCGATGAAGAACATGCCTGTCATCATTAAAAGTTCTCTCAGACACGCTGGGCTAAACTGCTTCCAGCAAGTGCAGGTGCAGAGCTATGCAGGACCAGGTCTCATTTCACAGCCTCTTCGGGGATTTCTTGCCTCAAAGGCCAGAAGTCGGCGAAGCTTTGAAGGCTGGAAGTTTCCAGAAAGCTCTCAGACTCACACTCCCAGGGAAACGCCACAGCCCCGGCCTCTTTCTGTGTCTCCCAGCTCTTCTGCATCTCCAATATCCCTCCTTTGGCCGCAGTCCCAGGGAGGAGCTGCCTCCCCTCCAGCAGCTCCAGGGCACACTCAAGTCAAGGATATGCGGAAGTAAAACTTTGCTATCTGCTCCTGGACTTTGGGCCTGGCTTTTGGCCACTCCATACCTCACCCGCCCATCTTCCCTCCTTCCTACACTGCCTGGGCGGATACTTCAGGGTTCAGGTAGCACGGCCAGCCCCCTCCCTCCTTTTGCTTTCCCCAGCTGTGGCCCCTCTTGCCTGGAATCCCCAGCATCTCCCTCCAACCGTGACTGCCGCCTCCAGCCCAAGACTAGGTCCCAGTTTCCCTGGAATGGACAAACTGGTTCTGTGCAATCCCAGAGGCCAGCCTGCTTCCTTATCTAACCCTGGAAACCAGACTGGGCCTCAGTGTCCCCATCTGTAGTCCTGTTTCATGGCTGACGCTCAATCCCATCCCACCCCAGTCAGCCTCCGTTTCCACGCTCTGCCCCTTCACCCGTAGCCCCACCGGTGCTCACACAGCTGGGACTCGGGGGTCCGCATGACCTTGCGAGACTCCTGCCAGATGGTCTTGCAGTCTTCCTGCAACTTGTAGAAGCGCTCTCTCCGCCAGGAGCTGGACTTCACCTTCAGGAGCTGGCTGCCCTTGAGCAGTGCTTGTAGGTCCTCATCATTCTGCAAACCTGTGGGCACAGAGCAGGCAGGAAGCCATTTGTCCCCCAGCATCCTTGCTGCCCTGGGCACTGGGTTGGCCCACCTTCACTTGTGCTTCACCGCTGCCTGGCTTACCTCCTCCAGGAAGCTATCTCTGATCACCAGTTGAAGTGGCCCTACTAAATCTCAGAAGGTCACACTTTACACCCAGTGACCTTCCGCCCATGGCTGAATGGAAAAAGGGAAGGTAACTCATCCAGTCCAGCCGGGGTCCAGTCCCCAAAGAAGAGCCTGGCGCTTGCAAGATAAGGTGGACCCTCCCTGGTCACACTCTGGGGTCAGAGTGAAATGAAGGAAGTTGGACCAAAAGATCGGGCAGAGCAGGAAAGAAATGGGCAGATGTGGTGTAGCACTGGACCCCAGCAACCTCCCAGCGTTAATGCTTCTGGAATCACAAATCCCCTTCCTGCTCTGTTGTGCAGCCTAGGCAAGTGACTTCATGGGGCTGGGCGGCTGCTTTGCTGTCTCTAATGTGGGGCTGATATCTAACAGAGGCTCGGCGCCTCCAGGAGCTGCTGCATGTCTCTGGGGAGGGTCTTGGGCACTCAAACACAGCAGCTGGAATTGGTTGGGTAGGTGGGTCCCTTGTGCGTATCACTGCTGCCCCCACCCCTGACTTGAACCTGCCCGATTGGGTTACTGAGAGAAGAGAGAGATAAGATAGAGATGAGCCCACCCTAGTCTGGTCTGTCCTGCTGGGTTATCGCTGGCCCTTGGCCATCACTGGACCACTCTCACGTCTGATTGGCCTGGTCTGGGACCCTCAGGGTACAGCAACCCTTAAGTACAGGGCAGCTCTTTCAGAAGCTGAGGCAGGCCCTGCACCTGAGCCTGGCCAGACACAGTAGACCCTGGTTGCTAAGTCTCCCCACCTCACCACTCTGAACAACCTCTGCTCATCAGAGACATGGGTTCCCAAAGATATGTGCCCCTTGTCCTAGCAGGACCAAACTGGAGGGGCCAAAGGGACACCAGCCTGGCTGTCCAGGAGCCCTTGCCCCCCAAGCAGATGCTGTACCAACAGGCTTGATAAAGAGAAACCCACCGCTTCAATGACCCGTTCTTGTACTACACAGATGGGCAAAGACAGATACGTAAACACCGTGCCCTAGCCACGTGTGGTCCTGCGGACAGCTCTCTTCAGAGCCAAACAGCCACAACACTGATCCCCAAACGAAGTGGTGGCCTTTGTCCTGTTGCTCCAGTAGCCGGAGTGGTGGATCAGGAACCCCATGTGGAAAACACTCAGAAACCCAGAAGCTCTTCTTTTCTGGGCCCAGATCCCCAAACCCCGACAGTCTCTTTCTCTCTCTGTCTCCTCAGCCTGCCCGGCTACTCCAGTCCCCTCAATTTCCTGCTTCTGGTAGCCCAACACTCACGCTCAACTAACTCCCTATGACTTCAGGCAGCTTCCTTCCCTCTCTGTGCCTGCTTCCCCCTTTACACTGGGCTTGAGGACCATCTTGGAGAAGACATAGCTGGCCTCCTCAGGGCCCCCCACCTTTGTCTAAGGCATTGGTTCTCAATCTTCTTAATGCCATGCCCCTTTAATACAGTTCCTTGTGTTGTGGTCACCCCCACCCCCAACCATAAAATTATTTTCGTTGCTACTTCATTGCTACTGTGATGAATCGGGCGACCCCTGTGAAAGAGTCATTTGACACCCCACCTCCCCCCAAAGGGGTCACAACCCACAGGTTGAGAACCACTGGTCTAAGACTTAACCCTCCCCAGGCAACTCAACTGCTTGAGGAACAGCATTTCCCATTCAATCCAAGGGGTTCCATCACCCCTTCAAAAAAGGTCCGGAGCTGTTGGCTGTATCTGTGGGCCTTAAAATGAAGGACAAAGCCCTGGGGGCTACCAGAGGAGAGAGCCACCTCCAGCCACTGCCGAGGGAATCTTTTGTCCTTTCTGAAGCCTGAATTACATCTCTGTCTGCACCCTACCTGGCTAGCTGGGCACATGCCAGGGCAAGCCCCTGGGAACAGAGCAGATGGGAAATAGAGGGGTTGGGAAGCAGGAAGGGGTACTCCACCCTCAGTCCTGGAAAATTCCCTGAGGAGATGACACGTCCATCCTGTCCTGGAGCCAGGCTGGGCTCCTATCTGTGGCCAGGCAGAGATAAGCCCCCCGACTGGCAGCATGGCTTCCGGACCATGGCCCTCAGCCCTGGCGGGCTTTGGTAATTCCAGAGAGGTAAATGCTACTTCGCTCTCTCTCCGGGTCACTGGGGAACCTGGGCGGACACTTCTGTCTTCACGTCTCAGTGGGGGCCTTTTTGTTTTTGAGGCTTTGGGACTGCCTGGCCCACCTCCCAGAAGGTCTGTGGACATGGAGACCACAGGCCCACCCACTCAGCCAGAGTATAATTTCCAACCTGCCCAGGCTAGGTGCACACTGGAAGGTGAACATGTCGTGTGTTCAGAGTCCTGTGGGCACTAATGGGGGCTCAGTGGGTGCCAGGAGTCCCATTATATGTCTGGGGTGGTATATAATGGACTCACCCCGGGCCTGGGACACAGTCACGCCACCCAACCAACCACACTTAGTCACACACAGCCACAGACCGCACCAGCGCAGCATCATGATGATGGTCATAATAAGAGCAGCCAGCAGACTAAGAGTTAATACATGCTAAGTACACAGATATTATGTACCTAATGCTTACCTAAATAACCAGCACCTGTATTTAATCCACGGGGTGAGGAAGGCACCCTGATCATTTCTATTTTACGATGAAGAAGTTGAGGCTCAAGGAAAAAGAGTAGTTTACACAGCCACCACCTTCCCACATGGCCCTACGCCACCTCATCAGACAACTCCTGTCACACCACAGCCGCCCTGGGTTACACACAGTCACCCACAGACCCACAAGGCCACACTCCAGGCTACACCGCAACACACACCCTCATTGATGCACAGTCGTCTACAGTTTCACACGGGCAGGACCGCTCTGTCCCCACTGGATCCTCTGCTGTCACTTTATCATATATGGGAACAACACACGGTGATAATGCCTTTGGGTTGGCATACTAGTTATGCACCAGGTGACATATTTAGTGCTGCCTCAGAAATGTATAAACAGTAAGGGTCAAAGGTGGCAAGGAGGGGGACTTTGGAGAGAGACACAGGCAGCCTAAAAGAAGGGATAACGAATTCCCCCAGGACTCCCCCTAGGTGCCACCTCTATAAACGCTGCCCACAGCATGTCACACACTTCACAGAAACACCGAACAGTGCCATCAAAGACCAGAACAAGTGTCCGTCCTGTCCCCGCCCCATGCTCAGCGACAGGTAGTCTGTGCCCTGCCCCACCTGCCTTCCAGCTTCCTACAGGTCGGAGGACTTGGACGCCCCTTACCCAGCCTCTGCCCGTTGAGTGCTGCCACCTTGAGACTCTGCTCCCGCAGGTAGAGCTCCCTGGAGCGGCCCCAGCTCCAGCTCCAGCTGCGGCTCCGGCAGCCCAAGCACTGCATGGCTGCTCCTCAGTGCGCCTGCCGCCCTCCGAGGCTGGTCCTGCACAGCGAGCCTCTCGCTCTGGAGCTAGAGGGTCCGAATCGCGGTCCTGGAGATCGGGGCGGAGCTCAAGCCTGAGGGGCGGAGCTAGAACCCGGGAGGCGGAACCAGGGAGGGGTAGTGGCTAGGCTCCAGAGGCAGGGTAAGAGAAATCCGCGCTTAAGGGGGAGGAGCCATCCCGGGAGAGGCGGGGAGAGGGCGGAGTCTGGTTAGGCAGGGGTGGGGCCAGATCTTGGGCGGGGCGGAAGAGGGGCACCCTAGCCGAGTGGGACAGATCTGTAAGACAGGAAACGGATTCGTGGCGAAGTCGGAGCCCTGAAAGCAGATCAGGGCGGAGCCAGAGGCCAGGAGGTGGAGGAACCTGGCTGGAAGCGGAATCCAGGCCGGGAGCAAAGCTGAGGAGGCGACGTGGATGCAGAGTTATAAGCCAGCAAGCAGACCACAACCGAACCAAGACTAACTAGGAGGCAAAACGGGAGGATCTCGCACTGGGAAGGCGGTGCCCAGGCAGACGGCGGCAGAGTGCAAGTGGAGTTCCTCTATTGGGGGGGCGTTGAGCCACAGATTTTATTTAAACCCCGGTCTGAAGCTGGAGGAGAGAGGGAGAGCTGGGCCCGGTGAGGCGCTCCCTTGGTCACCTGGGATCGAAGCTCGGGCGCCGGAGCCCAATGGAGCTAGGGTGGGGCGGTGACAGAACCTGCCAAATAATTTCCCACGATTACTCAAGGAAATGATCGTAACTCAGCTACCCGTTCCTCACTTGTGAACTTCAAGCAAGTCCGTTTCACTCCGTCGGCTTCACTCCAAACTTTTGGATACGAATAAATTGGGGTGGGGGGGTGGCGGGAGAAGGGAAAAACGAAACACCGATCTTAAAAGATCCCATCCAGGAGGCTTGCTTGAATGTATAAATGAGAACGATGACAACTTATTCAGAACTGTGCTGCCAGTGTGCTTGGAAACAGTGGGGTCCTTTCATGCACACGACAGCTTTCCTTTCATTCACTGGCCAGTTATTTGTTGAACCCTGTTGTGTGCCAAGTACTTACTCCACCCAGGGACCTGACTCACTCCCTCCTCGCTGCTACTCTGTGACTCTTCAAAATTCTTCCATTTACTTAACTGCAACCCCAGTCACCAGCGGCAGCAGTGAGTCAGGTCACTGGGAAAGCCAATTCTTAGCACAGACTCGAAGCAACAAGAACTGTACATTGAAGGCTCAGAGTGGCTTGTGTAAGGCACACCACAGGGGCTCCATTATGAGCAATCTGGGAGTGTAGATGAGCTGAGCCACGGGGCACGGTCGGGGGCAGGGCCTTGACGCAAAGGGTCAGGGGAGCCTTACAGAGAAACCACACAGGGGTCCGTGGAAAAGGCACAGCTCGGTATTATTCGTGATGGTTTTACTCCTATGCATTTTGTTTTATTCATTGAAAAAAATCCCAGGTCCTGAAAACCCTGGCTCCACAGGTTTCCCTTGATTGTCAAAGTGGTCCCTGTCAGTTTAGTAAGCACGCTGAGGTCAGTGTTTGTTCAGTGTGGGCCGGGCACGGACAGACTAAAAGAAACTGAAGTGTGGTCAGCAGCCGCCTTGCTATGATGGGCTGGGGCGATCATCTCGGCGATACTGACTTAGTGAGTGGCTCATATAGGGTCACTCTGAGTCAGGACTGACTCTGTGGCATTGAGTTTGAGGGAGCCTTGGTGGCGTGCTGGTTGGCTCAATGTCAGCAGTTGAACCCAGTCGTCATGGGGCTAGATGAGGTCCCCACCACCCTCCACCGCCTGGTCTTCTAAGGGCTATGAGGAAAGTTAGTGGAGGTGGGAGTGTTCATTGAGGAGAAAGCCCTGGGAGGAGGGCCCTGCTCTTGGAGAAGCCAGTCCAGACCTGACCAGAATGGAGAAAGCTCAGAGAGAGCACGGTGGAGGGGCAAGGCTAAGGGAGGCACCAGAAGGAGCCCCCTGGTTCTTCTGGAGCCTGGTTTCACCACACTTCCCCTGGTGCACTCTCGCCTCCCAAAGACCTGGAAGGTGCAGATGGAGAGGTAGACAGTAACGCGCAGGCGATGCCCAAACATGACCCTGTTCTAAATGCCTACAGCATCTCTGGGAGGTGGGTGGCGTCACTGTGCTCATGTTACAAAGGAGAAGGCTGAGGCACAGAAAGCAAGGGATTTGTCTGGGATGGAAAAGACTTGAACTCAGGCTGTCTGTTTTCAGAGTCCATGATCGGAGGTGAGGACAGAAGGGACATCTCATTTCTAGCTGGGCCCTGAGGCCAAGGCCGGTCACCCACTACCCAAGCCAGAGACTGTGGTCCTGCAGCAAGTGCCCAGGGCCTTGGGCCCAGCTGTGAAGGAGGCGGGGAAGCAGGTGTACACAGGTGTACAATGCAAGTGTAGACAGCTTGGAACAGCACTTGACACAGCGTCCACTCTCTCCACCAATTCCCCTTAACAGGTTCTTTCCACCCATCTGGATTTACAGGGAGGAGAGAATGCAGTTCAAGGAGCTAATCTTGGGTGACTCAAGTAGCAAGGTCCTCAGGGAAAACAGCTTGGGGTCAACGTGTCCAAACTAGCCTCCCGGAAAGGGCCCCATAGAGGAGACAGGCCTCAAATACGATGAGCCAGGGCTCACAACCCTGGGGGCCAAGCCCTGCCACAGGGCTGAGAGGCTCTGGGCTAAAACTCCGTGGGGGAACTCTCAGGGAAGATCAAGATCGGAAAGATCACAGAGCTGCCCAGGGAGAGGGACGGGGTGAAGAAACAGGCAGGGAGGGCAGAGCCCATTCTAATGGGAGTTGAGGCTGCAGCCATGCCTAAAGCAAGCAGGGGCTGAGTAGAAGGGTGGCAGGTTACAGGGTAGGCTGCAGTGCCCCATGGATGGTGAGGGAGAAAGCAGAAGGCTGCAGTGTGGTCCTCTAAGCTGCCTGGCCTCTCTCCTGGCCATCTGGTAGGCATGCAAAGGTTGGCTCTGACCTTTGGAGGGGAGAGGGAGGATTGGAAGGGGCAGGTGTCCCATGACCCAGATGGATGAGATTGCTTGACCAGCTCTGGCTAATGGTGTGAAGGCAGCAGTTCTGAGCACAAAGCAAGGTTCCCCTTGGACATGGCGAGATCTTCTGGCTGAGGAGACAGACTGGAGACTTTGCTGGTGGGGACATATCCGAATCCCCTGACTTCAGCGGAGGGCAGGGAAGCTCTGCTTTTCTCCACTACTAGTTAGATGGATGTGCGGTGGGCACCAGTCTCTAACTCCAAGCCAGTAGTTCTCCTTCCGAATGCCGCCACCCTTTAGTACACTTCCTCATGTTGTGGTGACACCCCCCCATCATAAAATTATTTTCGTTGCTACTTCATAACTGTAATTTTGCTACTGTTAGGAATTGTCATGTAAATATCTGATATGCAGGATGTATTTTCATTGTTACAAGTTGAATATAATTAAACATAATTAAAGCATAGTGATTAATCACAAAACAATATGTAATTATATATTGTGAAATATGTATGTGTTTTCCGAAGGTCTTCGACAACCCCCCAAGGGGTCGCGACCCACATGTGGAGAACCCCTGCGCCGCACACTAGCGAGGAAAGGGAGGTGAGTTTGCGCACTGACTGAGGTGAGACACCAGGGTTGGCTGGGCTGGCAGATGACCTGGGGAACCCGACGGCATCCCTTGCCCACCCCACGCACCCCTGCTCAGTCCATGAGCCCCCATACCACAGCAAAGAAGTCTCAGATGCCGGTTAGGGGTCCTGCTAGGACTGAAGGACCTTGGGGCCAAGAGCCTGCAGCTGCCCCCTCTCCTGGAGGGACAGAGACAGGGCAGTGAGCTGGCTCAGACCGCCAAGGTCCGAGCGGACAGACCCTGGCAAGACAAAAGGAGGAGACGCCGTCCAGCAGGAGAGGGGTGGGTCCGCAGATGGGGATATGGCGTCTGGCTCCCCTTTAGCCTGAGCAGCGGGGCTGGGATTTCTCCCTGGGCAGTTACCTCGACTTGGCCGGGTCTCCACCAAATGCACACACCTCCCAGTCCCCGCCGCCCGCCCCAGCCCCGCTACACTCGCGCAGCCGTGGAGAGCCTCCCGGGCCGCCGGGACGGGGCGCGGCGCGGCGCACTCAGTAGTCCAGGGATGCCGCTGTTCCTTCCTCAGCCCCGCCGAGTGCTCGGCGTCGGGGAACCCGGGCCCCCCAGACCAGGCAAGAGGGAACCCCGAGGCTGGGGTCTGGAGGACAGAAGCAACCCAGTCTCTAACGCGAACCCACCCCCAGCCCCGAGGTCAGACCGGGGGACCAGTCTGGCAACGCCCCGCAGTCGCAGCCCCAAAACCGCGGGCCGAGATTTCCCCAATCGGGCGGGGGGCCGGGCTCGGAGCGGGGCGGGCCCGGGGATGGCTTCCCGAGGGTCTCTCCCCCGGGCTCTGGCCCGGCACTCACCGTGCAGGGTCAGGAAGTCCCGGCCAGAGTCCATACCCGACGGGTAGCGCGGCGCGAAGGGGCACCGCGGGGCACACGTGAGCCGCCCCACCGCGGATGGACGGCCTCGGGTCCGAGCGGAGCGCACGGGAGGGACCCGAGTAGACGGCGGTGGGAGGAGGCGGGGATGGGTCCGGGATCCGCCCCGCCCCTCTGGGCCCGCGCCCCCGCCGCTCCCCGCCCCCTCTGTCCGCCCCTCGGGCGGGCCAACCCGCGTCTCTCCCCGCCCCCTTCCCCGGGGCGCACCGGGAGGGTAGAGGTGGGGGACCGGGCCCACAGGCCAACCCGGGCACCCGCCGGTGAGCCAGCCCCGGCCAGAAATAGCTCGATCCCTCCCGCTTCCTCCGCCGCCGCCACCCACGGGCTGCGGGCCCTGTCATTACCGCGGGCGGCCGGGCCCCACGCCCTGCGTGTGGGCGCCTCGCCGGGACACGGGCGACGCTGCCAAGAAGCCTGCGCCATACTTGGGAAGATCACTTGTTAGGGGGTGACGCCCAGCAGGCGGGGACTTGGTGGATCCATGGGGTCTAAGTGTCCGTCCTCCCTTCTCTGATTAGAAGGCGCTCGGAGAGAGGAATGCCCGGAGTTGGTCCGGAGGAGGACTCGCTGCCCTTGTAGCTGGGAAATTTCTACCTGGGATTGGGAGCGTGGCGTCAGAGGGATTTGAAAAACTTTCAGCCAAAGTTTTGAGTCTCTTACGCCCCAACCCCTAGCTGGGGGCGGGGCGGTGGAGACTGTAAGTGGGATCTGAAAGAACGGCCCCTGTTCCCTTACTTGGGAGACCTCTCAAGGCACTGTCTGAGCAAGAGGTCCCCTAAGTGGACCTCCCAGTCACAACTCAGGCGACCCGGACCCAAGGCCCTCTCTGCAGGCTACCGAAGAGCCCAGTCATGTGGATGGGGGATCCCTGGAGGGGCTTGCCAGGTTAAGGCCTGTTGAACCCTCCGGTGAAGCCACCAGGCCCATGAGACTACAAAGTCAACGTGAACATAGCAGATTCCGGTTCAACCTGAAGGAGGCCCAGCTAGCCCAGTCCACTTCTTCCCAGCTCAGCTTAGTGGCCTTAAATACCTTGGGAAGGGAGGGCTGCACATTCCTGGTTCCCTCTGCCACACAGGGGAAGGCTAGCTAGCTCCTTATCTCTGAGATACCTCTAGCATCGACCACCAGCTTACCCATCGTGGGCATCTGTTCCTCTCATGGGCCCCACTTGGATGTTGGTGGAATCAGCAAGCCCACCACGGCAGGCAGGCCTTATTTGAGGGCGCTAGCCTGAGGGTGGGGAGCATCTGGGGGCTCCTTTCTTTGCCTTCCCTTCTCCTCTCCTCTTCCCATGGCAAGATGCATACCCCTAGGCTGCTCTCTAGGGGTTAGAGGCTTCTCTGGCCTTGAAGCTTATCCCTAAGGCCACTATAATCATCAAGTCTTGCCTCCTGGAGCCCGACCCCTCTTCCCAGGAAGAGAGACCAGAAAACTCTGACACCTATAGATTCATCGTAATCATCATTCCTGTTCATTTGGGTCAAGTTTCTACCCTGGGCCGCAGGTCCCAACCTCAAATAGGATGAGCCAGGGCTCACAACCCTAGTGGACAAGCCCTGCTGCAGGCCTGAGAGGCTCTGGCTGAAACTCCGTGGGGGGGCTCTCAGGGATGATCACAGGCGCTGTCCAGGGAGAGTGAGGAGACCGGGTGAAGAAACAGGCAGGGAGGGCAGAGCCCTTTCTAATGGACGTTGAGGCTTCAGCCTTCAGCCCAGGGCTTCCTCTGAGATAATAATCTCTCTCTGCTCCAGAGGCCCAGGGTGGGGGGTACAGCCAAGCTGCATATCATAAACCCACTTCTCACCAGCCCTCTAGCCCAGACACAGGAGCTGAATCCTCCTCCCTGGACCAGGTTTGTTGGGCAGGATGGGCACGGCTGTCTGTCTGACTCAGAGCTGGCACACGCTGCCAGGTTCTTCCAGAAATGAGCGTGGGCCACGCCTTACTCAGGGAAACGAGGCCCCACAGCTCCGACCTGTGGGTCAGCCCTCTCCCTCCCTTCTGGGAGGCACTGCTTGTTTCTGCTGGGTGTAGGCTTGTGTGGGTGTGGATGACCACATCTGAAGGTTGGATGGGGCTGGGGGCCACAGCAAGCAGCTTGGACCAGAATCGCAGTTATTGGATTCTATCTCTTTGACATCCAGGGCCCTCTGTGAGCCCAGTCCTGGACAGGTGCCTAAATCACCTTCCTCGAAACTCAGCTCTCTGTTACCACAGCACAATGCTCAGGTCCTAGTGACTCACGGGCCTTCGTCACAGGTTTAGTTGGTGCGTGTGGGGCGGAGGGAAGGGGGGGCGTGGGGCCGCACCCACATGCCCAACAACTAGCTCTCTAATGTGGCACTGCAGCACCTCAGCTGGGTGAAACTGTCTTCAGCTTTGTGAGTGAGGCTCTGTGTTGGGGTGGAGGGAGGCTGGGCTTCAGGGATGTCTGAATGGAGACCTGACATTGACCTCTCCACCATCCCTGTCTCTGGAAGCCTTGGGGGTGCGGCGTGGGTGGTAGAAACCCAAGAATGCAAACTTTCAGGATGCTCAGGCTCCAGGCATACTGTGGGGGCTGACCCAGCCCAAGTCCTCATCTGTGAAACAAGTGAAGCACAAGTCTGGGCAGGTGAGGTGGACAAGGTTAATCTCACACCTCACCTCTTCCTGGTGGCATAGGGCTGCTACTACCCACATGCTCAGCAGTTCAAAACCACTAGTTGCTTCTGAGAGAGAGAGAGAGGGACCTGTGCTAGAGGGACGTGTTGCCCTCTTCCTGGCCTTGCTGTGGATCCTGGTGGCTACAGGGCCCAGCCTGAGACCCTCCACCTAAGGGCTGGCCCTGTTACTCACAAAATCTATTCCAGGGCAGTCAGTCCTTTTCAAGGTTCCCTCCAGAGTTGGGCCTGGGCCCAAGAGCAGATGTATCAGGAGGGAAAGGGAAACGGGGCGTTCCGTGGGCAAAGGTGAGGGTCTTCAGATCCAACATGCTGGGAAACCACTGCTGGCCTTGCCCAGGTCAAGATGAGCCCTTCGGTCATTGATCATCCCAGGGCAACTGGGAATGTCCTGGGGTTGCTTTTCCATAACTACATTTATGAGATACTATGTGTCTATTCATTTGTGACTACAGCTGTAATGTGAGGTTTCTTTATTCCACTGTGGATGAAGTCTTGATCCTTTCTCTGACCCTACCCCACCCTGCAGGGAGAGTCTTGTGCTTGATGTGTGGGGGAGGCTCCGGAGACATGCCCCAGACCTTTATCTAAGGGAGGAGGCCCAGCTCAACCTTTAAGGAGCATGAGAACTAAGAAGACAGATACCCTGGTGTTAAAAACAGTTCTATTTCACTTATTAAACACATATTTACTGAGCAGCTACTGTATCCACGTTCTATCCTGGAAGCTTGGGGATCACCAGTGAGTCAACTGGATTTAAATTCCCTGTCTCATAGAGCTTACGTTCTTTTTTTAAAAATTAATAAATCATTTTCCTGAGGCCTCTTACAGCTTTTATAACAATCCATACATCCATTGTGTCATGCATATTTGTACAAATGTTGCCATCATCCTTTTCAAAACATTTTCTTTCTACTTGAGCCTTTGGTATCAGCTCATTTTGTCCTCCCTCCCCCATGCTCCCATCCTCATGAACCCTTGATAAATTATTATTATTCTCATATCTTACACTGTCTCCCTTCACCCATGTTCTGGTGTTTGTCACTGTGCGTGTGTTGTGGTGTCAATCATTGTGTTCAGTTCCCCCCTTCTCTCCCCACCTTCCCCCTACCCTCATGATATTGCCACTCCCATTACTGTTCCTGAGGGGTTTATCTGTCCTGGATTCCATGTGTTGAGGACTCTTATCTGCACCAGTGTACATGTTGGAACTTACAATCTAATGGGAATTAAAGAGTTCCTATAATAAATAAGTTCCCAAGGGAGCCCTTGGTGGTATAAGGTTTATGCTTTGGCCTGCTAAGTAGGACTGCTAACCACAAGGTCAGCAGTTCGAAACCACCAGGGACTCAGCAGGGAGAAAGACAGGTTTTCTTCTCAAGAGTTACAGTCTTAGAAACTTACAGGGACAGTTCTACCCAGTCTTAAAGATTTGGTATGAATCAGCATCGACTCTATGGCAGGGAGCTTTTTGGTTTTAGAGTATATTAGAAGATTATAAGGACAATGACTAAAACAAGGGGGGGGGGTAAGGGAGTTCAGGAATGGAGGAAAGTTAAATTCTCAATGTGGTGCTTAGGTTGGATTTTAAAGGGAAGGTGACCTTTGAAGGAGGTGAGGGAGGGAACTCTTTGGAGATGTCTGGAGAATATTCCAGGCAGAGGGAACAGCCAGTGCCAGGGCTCTGAGGTGGAGTGTGTGCAGAGAGGAGGAGGGGCAGAGCGAGTGAGGGAGAGTGACAGGGAGAGAGTAGGAAACAGGTCCAGGAGAGTCTGGAAAGGGCTTCTGCTTTTACTTTGGGAGAAGTGGGGATCCGTGGGAAGGTTTCATACAGGAAGAAAATGATCTGCTCGTGTTCTAGAAGGGTCTCTCTGCCCGCTTGTGGGGGTGTGGAAGGAGTCACCATGGAGGGAGAAGGGTTGAAGCAGTAAGCCAGTGAGGAGGTTGGAGGAGATGGTGGCTCCAGTCTTGCTCCTGGTTGGGCTCTGGGTGAAGATGGAGTCGCCACGACTGGCCAACGGGGCTGCAAAAGGAAGAGAGGAGCCCCGGAGGCCTCCAAGATTTGGGCCTGAACAACGGGAAGGATGGCTTTCCAATGAAATGGGGGTGGCTGACTGTGTTGGTCTGAGTTGACTAGATAAACAAATCCAGAGACATTCTTATGTGTATAGAAAGAGCTTTATATAAAGAATAATTTTATATTAAGAAAACACCCCAGCCCAGATCAAATTCATAAATCGGATATTAGTCCATATGTCAGATACCAGCCTATAAATTCCTCTTCAAACTCATGCAATAACTGAAATGATGCTTAATGCAGGAAGATCACAGGCCAGTGTTGGAAACTCTTGTGGATCCAGTGGTGGTGGAAACATCTCAGTGTTGGCTTGCGTCTCCATGTGGCTCCTCAGCTCCAAGGCTCTGACTCCTTCAGCTTAGCTTCATGTGGCTTGTCACCAGGAATGTCTCACAAGGAGAGTGTATGTCCTTCCTCCAGGGAGGAAGACAAGTTCCCAGAATCCTCAAGAGAAGGCCATGCCCACACAGAGGCCTCATTGACTCTGGCCTGATTGACAGGCTAGACTCTGTCCGTTTGCGCAAGTTGACAGCAGATTATGTAACTGCCACACTGACGGAGGAACAGGTGCTTCAAGAAGATTGAGATACCTCCAAACATACACCCCAGAGGCGATGTGAAGTACCAGATGGTGTATAAGCCTGATGTTCTGGAGATAGCTGTAGGCTGGAGATGTTAGGTAGCCAGAATAGGGACGCGGGGATGTTCTCTCTAATGCCTGCAGAGAGCCACAACAAAGGTTGGAAAGAAATCAGGCACATTAATTAGATACCTATGGAAAGATCCAAATTGAGCATGCTCCAACACAAGCCCCCGGGCTCAAGTGGGAGGTTCACCTGGGTGCACAGGCTAGGCTCTCAGCCACATGCCATCAGACAGGTGGGTCTAGTAACTCAGCCAATAAGGTCAGCCAATCCCTTCAAACCATGCTTCCCCAGTCAGAGGAGATGAGACTCTGCCAGAGGAAGGCCAGGCCACTTTGACTCTTCACCTGTGCAGGTATGCTCTTGAAGGTAGGGGGCGGGGCGCACATGAGCTGGCTAGGACCTGGGGCCCGAGCTCCCTCTCAGGACTCTCTTTTGGGATTTCCTGCATTTGGCCCCTGGGATTTCCTGAAATTTCCCTTTTCATCATCAACATCATATGTTTTACAAACACGCTTCTGCCTCATGAATTCTTTCGGTGTTGTGAAGCAAGACTCGAGGTATAAATCACCCCAGAAAACGAAGAGAGAGCATTTGGGAGATGGTTCAACACATATTTAAAGGATTCATGCTCTCTCACATAATCCTGGTAGAAGCCTACTGTGATATACTCTTTGGGAGGGGGGACAATGTGATAATTATCCATGCCTATGGGACAGAAAATTTTAATGCTGTGATTAGAATTCTGTGCTATTCTACAGAAATATTGTACAGCTGTATAAAGTAGATGCAAATATGAACAAGATTGCTCTTTGGAAAATACTTGTAGTATCAAACAAAACAATCAAAACGAAGTATTGGCAAGAATCTGCTTAAATAAATTACAGTGCTTCCATGCAAATTCCCCTGCGGCTGATTTTTGTTTTAAGTAAGTAGTCTTCTGTCAGTTTTTAAAAGAAAGAACTCTCAATACATAAGAGGAAAAAATAAAGTAAGTGGCAGTCTCACATGATGATGTCATTTACGCTGTGTTTGTGTGTGTCTGTACTTAAAGGACTTCATAGATATCTGTGTTTATTCAGGCAGGAAAAAATTGCTGGCACAATACAGAAATAATCTAGGGGAAAGGGCTGGAGGGAGAACACAAACCTTCTACTTTGGCTACAGCTTTTTTTTTTTTTTAACTTTGATGATGTATTTTTTTTTCTAAAGTTTTTTTTAAAAAAGATACCAGAAATGTGTGTGAGCTCCCAGAGATGAAATTGTGATCAGCAGAACTGGTTGTACAATTAAGTCAGCTCATGAAATTCGAGGAGAAAGTCCCCGTGTTTTCAAAGGTAGCCTGTTTCTGGTGCAGGGTTTGAATCATCTGTTCATTTATTCAGACTGAAGAGAAGCCAATTGAGTATCAGGCCAAGAAATAGCAGTAAGTGTAGGCACGGAGGAAGCACAGAGGAAAGGAAGGAAGGGAGAAAGTGAGTAGGCTGGGATGGACAGCTTAATCCTAAATATTAGGATTAAGAAAGGCCACTGGACTTTGGGCTAGACCATGTCCAGTGGGTCATGGGGGAGGGAGGGCTCTGGGGAAGAGGAGAGACCTCTCCCAGGGTGGGTCAATCTTTTCAGATATTTGCCTCCCTGAGTTTCCCTGGCAGAAGGAGCACAGATTCATTGGTCTGTCCTCTTGGATAAGAAGAGGCTCCACCACAGCCTGGCCCACCAGGCCGTGATGATGATGATCCTGAGTAGAGCAGCCAGTCCACAGAGAGAACAACATGGCTGGCCCCACTATGAGGAATGATGCCAATCAGTGACTAAGGTCGATACAGGGGACAGCACCGGAGACACAGTGTGGGAATTGCACCTGACCTGATCCCACCACACCGAGGCAAATCACTGGGGCAGTGCAGTGGAACAGCAAGGGAATGGAGTGGCAAGGTCCCCAGGGAATGCTTAAAGTGGACTTTGGGGCCAGGGCGTGGTGCCCCAACAGACTGGACTGGAAAACGCTCCTAAGGGCCAGCAAATGATCCCTGAACTAACTACAAGCTTTTCTCTTGTGAACTGTTTTGTTCTGTTCTTTGTCAGTGGTTTGTTTTTGTTGTTTTGTTGTCTGGTTGTATACTGTTGCTTTGTTTTCCTCTGTCTTGTTTTCGTGCATGTTAGTGTCTCCACAGGTCTGTCTGAATAGGACAGGCTGGATGAACTATCTGGAGGAAAAACAACGGGACCTACAGTTCCGGGTGGACTTGGGGTGGGGGGTTAGGGGGGGATAAGGAAGTGGTGTTAACAAACCCAGGGACAAGGGAAAAACATGGGACCCCAAATGGTAGAGAAGGGGGAGTGGCAGGCATGGTGGGAAATGATCAAGGGTAAGGTTGCTTAGAGAAGAGGTATACTCTAGCCCAGGTGGCGACGAAGCATGGTAGTAGGGCAGGAGGAAAGTCAAGGGAGATGGAGGAAAGAGCTAGGAGTCAAAGGGCATTCATGGAGGTCTAGACAAAGACATGTACATGCAAATATATATAGGAGGATGGGGAACTAGATCTATGTGTCTATATTTATAGGTCAAGTATTAAGGTGGCGGAAGGACCTTGGGTCTCTACTCAAACACTCCCTCAATGCATGAATACCTTCTTTTATTAAATTGGAACTCTATGATGCTCACTCTCCCGACACAACTGCTGGAGCCAAAGGGGGTGAACAAGTAAATGTGGTGAAGAAAGCTGATGGTGCCCGGCTATCAAAAGAGATAGTGACTGGGGTCTTAAAGGCTTGAAGATAAACAAGCGGCCATCTAGCTCAGAAGCAACAAAGTCCACATGGAAGAATACACCAGCCTGTGTGATCGAGGGGTCCCAAAGGGATCAGTTACCAGGCATCAAAGAACAAAAAATCATATCATTCACTGCACACCTCCATGATAGGATCGCTGAAGACACATGGGTGCATAAGCAAATGTGGTGACAAAAGCTGATGGTGCCCGGCTATCAAAAGAGATAGTGTCTGGGGTCTTAAAGGCTTGAAGGTGAACAAGCGGCCATCTAGCTCAGAAGCAAAAAAGCCCACATGGAAGAAGCACACCGGCCAGTGCGATCAGGAGGTGCCAAGGGACCAGGTATAAGGCATCATGCAAAAAAAAGATATAAGTGTGTGTATGTATGTGTATATATGTGTATATGTATATATGTATATATATACCATATTAAATGAAGGGGGAAGTGCAGAGTGGAGACCCAAGGCCCAAGTGTTGGCCAATGGAGATCGCCTCATAGAGGGGTTTAGGAGAGGAGAGGGGTTAATTAGGGTGTGAGGTAGTACCGATGAAGAACACAGCTTTCCCCCAGATCCTGGATGCTTCCTCCCCCCAACTACCATGATCCGAATTCTACCTTGCAGGGCTGGATAGGACAGAGGCTGTACACTGGTACATATGAGGGATGGAGGTACAGGGAATCCAGGGTGGATGATACCTTCAGGACCAAGGGTGTGAGGGACGATGCTGGGAGAGTGGAGGGTGAGTGGGTTGGAAAGGGGGAACTGATTACAAGCATCCACATGTGACCTCTTCCCTGGGAGAGGGACAGCAGAGAAGGGGGGAAGGGAGACTCCGGATAGGGCAAGATATGACAAAATAACGATGTATAAATTACCAAGGGCACATGAGGGAGGGGGGAAAGGGGAGGGAGGGGAAAAAAAAAGAGGACCTGATGCAAGGGGCTTAAGTGGAGAGCAAATGCCTTGAGAATGATTGGGGCAGGGAATGTATGGATGTGCTTTATACAATTGATGTATGTATATGTATGGATGGTGATAAGAGTTGTATGAGTCCCTAATAAAATGTAAAAAAAGAAAAGAGGAGAAAAAATGATTAGGGCAAAGACTGTACAGATGTGCTTTATACAATTGATGTATGTATATGTATGAACTGTGTAAGAATTGTATGAGCCCCAATAAATTGTTAAAAAAAAAAAAGAAGAGGCTCCACACAGTGAATTGCTCTTAATCAAGCAATCGACGTGGATAAACCCACTCTTAATTATAGAGCTAAGCAGATTGGTTCAATTCTCTTACCACCTACACAGTCTTCCTGCATTAAAGGGTCCTCGACTATATGTGGACAACTGGACAAATTGGTCCATTTATCCAAGCTTCCTTCACACGCCCTCACCAAAGCCACCACATTGGGGCATATATCAGTCAGCCTTTGGAGCAGGGGCGTGTGGGAGACACCTGGCTAGCCTCCATCAATGGGCTCAGAATGTTTGGGCAAGTAATATTAGAGTCCCAGGTTCTTAGAGAGAGGCCACGGTCTCTTACCGTGTGGAGAGAAGGGTGCCGCTGGAGGAGGGTGAGAGCAGGACCCTCTATAGTCCAGTGCAGGGACCCTGGCCTCCTAGCTCAAAGGGTTGGAAAGCGACTGGAAAAGATTCGATGGGGTGCTAGGTTTAACTGAGAGAAGCGGAAATGGCCAAGGTCTGTGGGCAAGTATCTGGGGCTCCTCTCAGGAAGTGGGTTTTAGGTTGCAAGAAAAGCAAACTCACTTCAGGAGGAACAAGCATGGTTCGTGGTATGTGCCAATGACAACAGTTACCGTGCTGTCATGAAGCTGGCCATGTGTGGTCCTCGTGCCCATCTCTGCAAATATAGCCACCCATCTGCTCATACACACCAAGATTTAGGGGGTCATGTGGGATGCCTCTGCTTTCTCACCTCCTGTTCTCCAGTGAGTCTTGCCAGTTTTAACTGTCACATCAATGATGCAGAAAGGTGAAGCAGGATGCAGGAAGATCATAGGCCAGTGTGTGTAATCTTGTGTATCCAAGGCCAGTGAAAACAAGGGAGGGTGCAGGCAGCTCTCAGGGTCAGGCAGCCCATATGGGGCCACCGCTGGAGGCAGGGACAGTTCCAGCAAGCAGGAGCAAGAAGTGGTAGAGTTGGGGGATGGGTCCCCAACATCTCTTATAAAAAGACCATGCCTTCCAGGGAGGCATAACCATGTGTGGCAGTTACATAATCTGTCAACTTGCGAAGGCGTTGAGTCTAGCCTGTCAATCAGATAACAGCTTGATGACCTCATTTGGAGGTGCAAAGGAGATAAATAGCTCACTGGAGGCCAGATACAGGTTCACTCCCTGGGAGACATTCCTGTTGACAAACCACATGGAGCTAGATGATACTTTATAGAGCCAGCGCCCTAGCGCTGGGAGGCGCCACGTGGAGACCCTTGCCAGTGCCAGGCTGCTTCCACCCCCACTGGACCACACGATTTTCTATATACTGGCCTGTGATCTTCCTGCATTCAGCATCATTGCATGGCTGTGTGAGTCTAAAGAGGAATTTATGGACTAGTATTGACATAAGACTTACGGAGTTGATCTGGACTGGGCTGGGGTTTTCTTAATGTACAATTGCTCTTTGATATAAAGTTCTATCTTACACATGAGTTTCCACCTATTTGTTTCTCTAGTCAACCCAGACTAACAAACTGGGCTAGCACCTGATTGACAGGTTGGACTCCACTCCCATCTCCACAAGTTGACATAGAATCTAACTACCACAGGTGGGTCACTTGAGTTAACGCTTACCTGCCCTTTAGCATGTGACTTCCCTTCCCTTCCCATCCCTGGTAACCACCCAAGAATGTTTTTTTTAGCATGAAAATCCTTTCTTGCCTTTTTTAAAAAAACAGTGGCTTCATACAGTATTTGCCCTTTTGTGATTGACTAATTTCAGTCAGCACAATGCGCTCCACGTTCCTCCATGTAATGAGGTGTTTCACAGATTCTTTAGTTTTGAAATAATCCAATGCGCATGTGCCAACGTGCATTTATCCAATCTTCCACTGACATGCATTGAGGTCTCCAGCTGCTTGCTCTTGTGAATCGTGCTCACCTGAACATGGCTATGCAATCTATTTGTGCATTGCTCTAGGATAGAGACCAAGTAGAGGGCTTACTGGGCTATATGTCTTTTCTATTCCGAACTCTTTGCGGAGGCGCCACACCTCTTTTCTATGGACGGTTCCAGTCTCTCCGCCTTTGTTGTTTTCATTTAAAAAAAATTGCAATTAATGCTGGGGTGAGGTAACCCTGATCTCTTACACATCCCAATCTACACACACACACACACACACACACACACACACACACACACACACACACACTACTTCGGGAGCTCCTCGAGGTCAGAAGCAGCATCTTATTGATCTCTGTCTCTCCAGCTCCTGATCTCTTACACATCCCAATCTTCACACACACACACACACACACGTCGCATCCCAATCTTTACACACACACACACACACACACATACACACACGTCGGGAGCTCCCCGAGGTCAGAAGCAGCATCTTACTGATCTCTGTCTCTCCAGCTCCTGATCTCTTACACATCCCAATCTTCACACACACACACACGTCGCATCCCAATCTTCACACACACACACACACACACACACACACACACATCCCAATCTTCACACACACACACGTCGCATCCCAATCTTCACACACACACACACACACACACACACACACACACACACACACACACACACACACACACACACACACACACACGTCGGGAGCTCCCTGAGGTCAGTAGCAGCCACTGGCACTTGCTCCTTTGGCACCGCACACTTGGCAAGCCGGCCCTAAGGAACACGATGCGGAAGACGCCGATTCTGATGACGTCAGCTCCACCGACGCTTTCCTAGAGGGCGGCGAGGCGGAAGGGGCGGGACAGGAAGCGGAAGTGCCGCCCGGCGTCAGCCGCCGCTCCGTTGCCATGGAGAGCGAAAGCTCAAGCGAGCCCCGAGTCGCCGAGTCGGAGTCCTACCTGTCCCGGAGGGCCACATGGGGGCCAACCACGATCCTGACGCGGTCCCGCAGCCCCAGCCAGTCCTCCTGGAAGTCCTCCTTGCTGTCCTTCTACCCCGATGGCCTCCACTGCGGCGTCAGCGGCGGCGGCCATCGCCGCGTCGCGCCGCTGGAGTTCACTGGGCTTGCGGAGCCGCAGCTGCAGCGTCTTCGCGCCACCTCGCTCAGCACCCAAGACATCTCGTACGTGCTCACCAGCGTCTTCGGCAGCCTGTACTCGGCGGAAGTGTTCGGCGAGGATATGTGCACCTGCCTGATCCAGGCCCGCGGCAGCGACGATGAGCGCCACGAGCAGTTCGTGGACTCGCTGCAGCAGGTAACACAGCCAGGCACCGGGGCGCCGTCGCTCGCTGCCCCGTCTGCGGCCCAGACCGCGCTGGGGAACCCAGAGGAGCCTGGAGGACCCAGCCATTCACGTGCCACCACCTGCCAGGGGTCTGGCTCTGTGGGAAAGAGCCAACCATGTCCATGCTGCCTTTGAGCCTGACATTAGGGAGAGAACACTGTACCCGGGCCTGTAACCGTGCACACATACTACAAACATAGGGCATACACAGCCGCTTGATTTATTGCAATAGTACGTATATATCAATAAAATAAATGACTGGTCAGAGAGTTTACGCTAATAAAGCCCCACCCCCACAACAGTGCCACCCTCCTCTGGATTCTGACGCCTAGCAACCCTGTATCAGGTTTCCAAGGCTTTGTACGTCTTTACAGGAACAGGTAGCCTCGCCCTTCTAATGTGAAGCAGCAACCCTCTACTCATGCATACAAGGAGACAGGCGGCTGATGGGGGCCATTCAGCTGAGCCTGACTCAATGATCCCTTAAACATGGCCGCATTCTCCCTGGGCTCTCCCACAGGGACCCCTGCTACCTCTGTGCCCTGGTATACCTCCTTCTCAGAACTACCTCTGTGTTCGCTTTGCCCCTTGCCTGTGCCTTACAGACAGGTTTCCTTCCCCACCCTTCCTTCCTACTTCCTTCCTTCCTTCATTTAATACACTTTTATTGAGCACCTATGATGTGTTCCACCAGGAACCCTGTTGGCATAGTGGTTAAGCATTGGGTTACTTAACGCAAGGTCAGCCGTTTGAACCCCCCAGCCTCTCCTCAAGAGTAAGATGAGGCTTTCTATTCCCATAAAGAGTTAGTCTCAGAAACCCACTGGGACAATTCAAACCTGACCTCTACAGGGTCGCTATGAGTCAGAATTGACTTGTTGACAGTAAATTCGGTATGGTGTGCCACACTCTGGTCTGGGCAGTGGGGATTCAGCAGTATAGAACACAAAGGTCCTCTGTCACGCCCAGTCTAAGTGGGCTAGAGGGATTAACAAAATGAGTCTCTGTGCGGTATACATGATAGCAATGCTCAAGCCGCACTTCCTCTTTGGTTTATAAAAAACCCAAGCCAAACCCAATTGCCATATAGTAGATTCCAACACACAGTGACCCTATACGACAGAGCAGAACTACTCCTTAGGGTTTCTGAGTAAATCCTTACGAGAGCAGACAGCCTGTCTTTCTCCCAGAGAATAGCTGGTGGGTTCAATTACTGACCTTGCCATTAGTCCAGGGTTTACCCTGCAGTACAACCAGGACTCATTTTGTAGGTTATCCAAAAACAACAACAACAACCATAAAACCCACTGCCATTGAGTTGACTCTGATTTATAACAACTCTATATAGGGCTTCTAAAACTATAACTCTTTATAGAAGCAGACTACCTCATTTTTTCTCCGGGTAACAGCTAGTGTGTTTGAACCACCAACATTGTGGGGCGCCGCCCCATGGTGATCCCACAGTGCCACGAGGACTCCTTCTGTGGGTTTTTAAGAAAGAAAAACCAAACTCAGTGCTGTCAAGTTGATCCTGGCTCGTGGCAGCCCTAGAAGACACGTAGAACTGCCCCATGGCTTCTGAGAGTAAATCTGTATGGGAATAGAAAGCCCCTTTATTCCTCCCAAGGAATTTCTCCTGGTTTCAAACTGCTGGCCTTATGGTTAGCAGCCCAGCAAATAACTACTATGCCACCAGGACTCTTAGACTCTCGGAAATCCAGCCAGGACCCCTGGATGAAACCCCTTGCTGTGCTTTTCTTGTAGCCCCATATGCACTTGGCTAAGACTTTAGCCATCTCGGCCAGACCGTGCCCTTGAAGTTCTGTCCTCCATGTGGACCAGAACGTGCAGAGCATTGTGACTGTGTTAAGCTGGGTTGTCTAGAGAAACAAAACCAAAGACACTCAACTTTATATCAAGGGGTAATTTTATATCAAGAAGGCAGCCCAGCCCAGTCCAACTCAGGTCCGTGGTCCGAACTGGAGCCCTTGCAGACTCCCATAGCTGCAGGTTGATGATGAAGAACAATGATGGTGAATCTAGGAGATCTCAGGCTGGTGGGTGCCGAGTCTTGTAGATCTAGTGTCAGTGTACACATGGCAAGGCACCAACAGTTCCCGGGTTGCCTTCCAGGGACCACACAAACTCCCAACCTAACACAGAGAGAAAGGCCAGGAGAGAAAAGTTCACACTGTCTCTCTTATTAAAAGGCCACACCCCCAAGGAGGCATAACCAGGCTATCACCTGATTGGCAGCTTGAACTCCACCCCTACTTCCACACAGGTACCATCAAGTGGGTGTGAATCTAACCACCACAGTGACCTTCATGATCAGTCACCCCGTTTATAAATTCCAATCTCCTTAATAAGAAATCCTGTGCTTGGCTGCTAACCAAAAGCTCCATGGTTTGAACCACCATCTGGCTTGCAGGAGAAGGTATACCACTGCTTCTGGCAAGATTTACAACCTTTGAAACCCTATGGGACAGTTCTACTGGGTCCTGTAGAGTCGCTATGAATCAGAAGCAACTTGAGGGCAGTAGGTTTGGTTGTTGCTTTTTGTTGTTAATCTCTCCCTCACCACAGACTACTGTACTAGGGTCAGAACTGGCAAAGAGTGGTCCTTGATCCTAAAACCCTTGCATGTTTATGACCCTTATTGAAAAAACAATGTTTGCACTGTATATGAATTCTATAACAACAACAACGTAGGTATCCATTCATCTCTGCTGTGCTGCTGTTCGCGCCCTGCTCCATCTCATTCCCTCCTTGTCGCTGAGGTGGACCCAGAGGGGCTGCCATCTTCTCTTCTCTGCAGCTCTGGGGCTCATCCTCTCTGAGAGAAGTGGTGCTGGCCTTTCAAAATGGGCTGCCTCTTTGAAGGTGACCTCTCTCCAGGCCATTGCTTTTTGGGTAGCCTTCCCTATGTCCACTTATAGGAGTTGGTCTATTGGTGAAGAGCAAATGCTCTGAGTTTGAATCCTGGCTCCCCTAAATACTACCTATATCATCTTGGGAAGTCCTTCTGTGTTAGTCTGGGTAGACTAGAGAAACAAATTCATAAACACATGTGTATAAGAAAGAAATTTATATACATGAGGAATTGAACATTGAGAAAACATCTCAACCCAGTCCAGTCCAAGGCTATAAGTCTGATATTGGCCCATATGTCCGATACCAATCTATAAAGTCCTCTTCAGACTCACAAAGCACATGCAATGAAGCCAAATGCAGGACGATCACAAGCCAGTGGGCAGAAAGTCTTTGGGTCCAGTGGCACTGGAAACATCTCAGTGCTGGCAGGGGTCTTTCTGTGGCTTCTCTGGCTTCCAAGGTCTGGTTGTGTCCATGTGGCATGTCTTCTGCAATGTCTCCCAGGGAGTCGCAGGGAGAGAGAGAGAGAGGTGTCTTCTGCCTCCAAGGAGGAAGTACCAGAATTCTCAGAAGAAGGCCATGCCCACAAAAGTCTCATTAGCTATCTCCAGATTGGCAGCCTAGACTCTACCCCTACACTCTTAATCCTTAAACTGACACTAGATTAGGTGACTGCCACACCTTCCTTCTGTATACTTCAGTTTTCCCATCTTTAAAATGGCAATGGTAGTCATAGTGACTCATGGGTGATTTTTGCAGATTAAATGAGTTAATACAGTGAAGCATTCCCAGCAGTGAGCACCTGGCACCTAGCAAATGCCCACAAAGGGATGGTTGGTTCGATTGCTATGATTTTCATTTGGATAAGATGTTAATTCTGGCAATAAAGAATTGAAGGTGGCTCATCAGACTCGACTGGAAAACACTCATAAAGGTCAACAAACAGACTTGGAACTGTTTATAGCCTTTTTGTTTTTTTTTCATGTCTATCTAAATAAGATAGGCAGGATAAGCAATCCTGAGGAGAAAACAATGGGACCAAGGGTTCTGGGGAGCATGGGAGATGGAGAGGCAGTGGGAGTAGGGGGGTGGGGGTGAGGGAGGAAACATGAGCCAACAAATGTAGGCACAAGGGAACAACAAGTGATCTATATTCGAGGACAAGGAGAGCATAGGATGCCTGGTGGGGTTTGATCGAGTGCAATGTAGCCGAGAGGAATTACTGAGAGCTGAATGAAAATCAAACATGATAGGGAAACAGAAGGAACTAGAGGAAAGAACTAGGAGGCAAAGGACATTTATAGAGGTATAAATACAGGCATATACATATATAAATATATTTATATATAATGATAGGAACATAGTTCTATGTATATATATGTCAAGTAATATGGTAGCAGTTGGACATTGGGCCTCTACTCAAGTACTCCCTCAACGTAATAATACTTTGTTCTAATAACCTGGTATTCTGTGATGCTTACTTTCCCAACACCATCACTGAAGACAAAATGGGTGCATAAGCAAATGTGGTGAAGAAAGCTGATGGTGCCTGGCTATCAAAAGATATAGTGTCTGGAATCTTAATGACTTGAAGATAATCATGAAGCAACAAAGCTCACATAGAAGAAGCACACCAGGCTGTGTGATTAGGAGGTGTTGATGGGCATCAGATGACTCAGAACAATCATATTGATGCAAACAAGGTGGGGGTATGGAGTAGAAACCCAAAGCGATCTCTAGACAATTGGATATCCCTTCACAAAAGGGTCATGAGGAAGGAACCAACCAGCCAGGGTGTAGTATAGCACCGCTGAAACATACAACTTTCTTCTAGTTCTTTAATGCTTCCTCCCCCACCACTATCATGACCCCAACATGGAATCCAGGACAGATAAACCCCTCAAGAACAATAATAGGAGTAGTGATAACTTAAGGGTAGCAGGAAGGTGAGGGGAGAAATGTGGAACCCATCACAGTGATCGACTTACAAACGCTGCCCCCTCCAAGGGGGACAAACAACAGTAACATGAGTGAAGGGAGACAGTGGTAGGTATAAGATATAACAATAATACCACTTTATAAATTGTCAAGGGTTCAGGAGGGAGGGAGAGTGAGGGAGGGAGGAAAAAATGAGCTGACACCAAGGGCTCAGGTAGAAAATGTTTTGAAAAGGATGATGGCCACATATGTACAAATGTGCTTGACACAATGGATATATGGATTGTTACAAGAGCTGTGAGAGCCCCCAACAAAATGATTTTTTTTAAAGAATTGGAGGTGGTGATTAGTGCCAAACCCAAATATCAGGACACAGCATAAAACATGGTACCTTATATTTAAGAACTGCCCTGCTGGGGCCCCTGGCCCCTGAAGAGAGCCTTTCTTGGCCCAATGAAAAGGTATCCCCCCTTTCCCAGCCTTACTTGTTTCCCTATGCTGGCCCTTTTGGTTAAAATGTAAGCTCCTTGGGAGCAGAGGTTGTACATGATCCATTTCTCTTAGCGAAGGGTAAATTATCACTAAAAGAATGCCTACGGTATTTTTTAATCCCACCTGGACCCAGTTCTAGGACCGTAATAAGAAACTTTGTCCCCCTGTATAAATGATCCTATATTACCTGGCTCACTGAGCTCTCTGCCTCTTGCTTGAAAATATGGACCAGATACTTGGCTGACTGGTCGACCCATAATTCATCTGGAGACATATGTTGGGCATCCAGGTTGAATTTGCTAGAAGCAGACACCATGACAGAGTATGAAGTGAAGTGCAAGGTGTTTGGAGTAACTGGGAGAGGCAGAATTGGCGGCAGAAGTCAAACCACAAGCTACAAACCCCATGTCGACCATTTATATTTATGCCCTGGCTTTGCTTAGTTACCAGTCGTCAGCATCCCTGGAAGCACTTGATCAAAGGAGCCCTTTCTAGCAGCAGAGGTCCATGTGAACCTCTAGGGGCAGAGAGTTGAGGGCTGTCTGCTAACTAAACATCCTGCATCCGGGCAGCCAATGCTTCCCGTCCTGTCACATGCGGTGTGACAATGTGCATGTGGTATCTCAGAGTTTAGATAGCAGCACCTTTATTATAAAATCAGGCGTTAGGAGAAAGCCTTCCAATCGTGGTCCTGTTACTGACCTTATTGTGAAATCGTTTAGTCATTTTCCCTCTACAGGTCTCACTGTCACATCTGTTGAGAGTTAGATGCCGTCTGTAATTCAGGGACTGTTATTCTATGCTCCATGGGGTTGTTCTGATTCTGGGGTGCATTAAGGTCGGCTACGTAGTCTCGCCATACTTCTGCGTGTCTGGTCTCTACCTGCCAGATTCGAGAGCTCCACAAGCAGCGAATGAAGGAAGTTGAAATGCTGGAGAGGCACATCATTCAGGCTCGAGCTCGGGCTCTGGCAGAGGAAGAATCGGCCGTGCACCAGGTAGCAGCACAGACTCGTGAGGGTTTGAACAATGTCAAGTTGCCTCCAGGTATGAATGCCCTTCACCCTAATTCCCTGTTAATACTTTATTGTGCTTGCTCCATTATCCACCCTCTCAGATTTTTTTCCTGAACATTCTGAAAGTTGCAGCCACGATGTGTCATCACCACAAAACTCCAATGTGCCTGTGTCTTCAAACAAGGACCCAGCGCAGCACGAGTCCCATTCAGATGGCACCTCCTGTCTACACCGTGCCTCCTTCTTCTCTCTTGTCCTACCCAAGAATCATGTCATGTTTAGTTGTACTGTCTTTTTTTAGATTCCTTCATTTGAAATCATTCAGCTCAATAGTTCTTGGCAGGACTTGCATTCCGTAATATGGTTCTGTCTCATGGCTCATTAGACCATATTATGAAATGCAATGTAGGCCACACTTCCTTGGCAGAAGCACCACAACACATCAAGAGGCACAAGTGTTGTTAACCCTGGTCACTTAGTCATGCTGGCATCTGCCATGGTTCTCCACATTACACGACTATTGCTTCTTTGTAATTCAGTTTTTGGGAGATCTATTCTCAGATTACACACACCTCCGCTGATCAACAGCCATTGACAACTCATTCATTTTTTTAGCAGTTTCATTGGCATATAATGGCATATCATACAGTTTAGTAGTTCAATCATATTAAATGACAATTTATTCCTTTAAAAACTCATTCTGGTAGGGGCTCTTGCAGCTCTTATAATATTCCATACATCAATTGCAAAGACAACTCACTCTTGTAATGATTGTAATACTTTCTTCTATTTTTATCAGTTTCCTCCTATTTTATCCTCAGGGCTTCCTCTTCATATTCATCTGTCTAACCATCGATCCATCGATCTATGGAAAGAAGTGTCAGAGGGAGACGATGCATTTTTTAGTGTGACCTTTACACACGATATGAAGGCTTCCATCATTTCCTTTGATTTTTCCTAGTTGAACCCTATTATAATAATATGGCCAAGCTTCAAAATTCATAAATTCACACAAAATGGAAAACATGTATTATTTACTTATCTCACTTATATCCTTGGTGATAGAGAACTTCTCATATGAAGGCCCATTTAAAGCACCAAATCTTAGGCTAATATTTTTTTTTTCGGATCAACTGTTGTCGAGTCGTTTATTGAGAGGGAATGCCCATTTTAATCTTCCTGGGCTGGCTTTTTAATTTTTTTCTTTTTCTTCGTGCTGTTGCTCTTGCTGCTAGCAGCCGCCTCCTCGGGTCCACTGCTGGCGGGCTCCCCCTTCGCGGGGAGCTTCTTCTTTTTCTTTGGGAAGCTCCCGCCATTTGCTGCCTCCTGAGGGTCACGTGCAGGCTCCTTTCTGGGGAGAGGTTTCAGTTTCTTCCTCTTGGGGAGAGGCGTCCCTTCTGGGTCACTGCTGACCAGCTCCTCCTTGGATCTCTTCTTCTTGGGTTTGGGGAGAGCAGAGAGAGCTGGGTCTTCAAATCCATTTTCCTGCGGAGCCTCCTGGGCCCTCTGCTTTTTCTTCTTTTTGTGCCTTTCCCCGTTGGTCTCCTGCTCAGGGCCCACACACTCCTCAGGAACACTGCTGTTGTCCTGAGACGCAAGGGCAAGTGCAGCCAACCGCTTCTTTTCCTTTTTCAAGCGCTTCTCCCGCTTCTCCAGCTTTCTAGTCATCTCCTCAGCGGCCTCCTCCGCCTGCACCATTGCCTCCTTCATCATGTCCAGGTTCTTCTGGGGGACCTCCCCGGTCTCGTAGAAGGAGAGTCGCTCCTCGACTTGCTCGCGAAGCTTTTCCCCAAATACACTCGTGGGCACCTCAGAGAAGAAGTCGATCCGCGAGGCGATGCTGCACTTGTTGGCCAGGTATCGGGAGATGCGGCCTTTGTTCTTGGCAGCTGCGCGGCCAATGAAGGTGGAGTGGAAAATGAGTCCGTATTTAGGGGTGTTTCCCCTAGTCTTCAGGGCTCTACAAGCTTGGCCCCTTTTGCTGGGCCCTGGGCATCACTCAGACACCAGGGCTGGCCCATCAAGGATAATATTGATTAATATATCAAGCAACAAATTTTGGAAGCATCTAAGCCTTTCTCTATTTCCTCTTAATTAAAAAAAATTTTAAAAATCAAAGTAATAAGTTAATCATATAATTTAGAAGACTGATAAAAAGCTTCTACCTTTTCTAGCTTCCATCCACTTGCCAAAGGTATCCCTAGTTTCAATTCTTCTGGATCCCTCTAAGTAATATGTCTTTGCTACCATGTCTTGGTTTATTATTCATAGACATTATCATTGACTTCCCATTTTATTGAATGAGATTTTCTCTCATGTGTCTGTGGGTCAGTTGGAGGTAGATGGATCTAGCTGGGCTTGCTTCAAACTATGGGTTTAGCTGAGCATGGCTTCTTGCTGTAGGTTGGGCTCAAGTTTGCTCTGTGTGGATTTATGTTGAGATCCAAGGTAAATGAATAGCAGAACTCCCAATAGGAGCTATTTCCATGGCAATGGCAAAGATGCAAGAGGGGAAGATCAGCAGTGGAACTCCACAAGCACATTTTAAATTCCAGATGACCATTGGCCAAAGGACATTGCATGGCCAAGCTCAAAGTCAAAGGTGCAGAGTACACTCAGCCTCTATTAGCAGGGACTGCAAAGTCATGTGGCAAAGTGAGTGGATTTAGGGAAAGGTGAGGAATTAAAATGAGTTAATCAACCACGCTTCCCTTAATTCTATTTGTTTAAGACTATTCTATAATAATATAATAAAATTACCATGCACAGCCTTACCCAAATTGTTAGCTTCTTTGAAGCAGCTGATAAATATTTGCTGAGCAGTTTCTGAAATCCTAATATCATCATGGGTTTTGGAGACAGGATTGTGTTAGGTAGTCCAGGGTGTCCCGAGGATTAAGAAAGTTTGGTACAGATTCTTTCCATCTGGCTTGAGCCACCTTTATCCTGGTTTCCTCCTATGTAGTCAAGTCTACGCTCAGATGGTGCGTGGACAATGAGTTGCTCCGGAAACACCGTTTGATCTGCCCAGAAGATTACTACAGTGATGCAGTGCCACTTTGTTCCGCGCCTACAGGTAATGCTCCCAGACTTGCGTAGAGCTTCGATGTTATTCCAGGAAACGCCTCTGGTAGCAGGGTCACACTAGTCATCTTTGTGCTGCTTCCCTTTTTACAGGGACCCGCCCTGCCCCCGGTGTCAGTCTGGGTAGACTAGAGAAACAAATCCAGAGACAGTCACATGTGTATAAGAAAGAGCTGTTTGTACAAAAGCACTTAAATATCGAGAAAACATCCCAGCCCAGTCCAGATCAAATCCATAAGTCCGATATTAGCCCCTATGCCTGATACCAATCTATAAATTCCTCTTCAGACTCACGCAACATATGCAATGACGCCGAGTGCAGGATGATCAAAGGCCAGTGGGTGGAAAGCCTTTTAGATCCAGTGGCAGTAGAAGCATCTTAGCACTGGCAGGGGTCTCCACGTGGCTCCTTCAGCTCCAGGGTTCTAGCATAGCTCCATGTGTCTTGTCAACAGAAATGTCTCACAGAGAGTGTGTGAGTGTCCCGCCTCCAGTGAGCTATCTCCTTAGTGGCTCCAAATGAGGTCATCAAGCTGCGACCTGATGGACAGGCTAAACCCCACCCCTTCGATCTTAGCCTCAAGTTGACAACAGATTATGTAACTACCACACCCCTACTTTCTTGAGTTTTGATAATGACTACTAGGAAAGTCAAATCTGACCATGTCACTTCCTTAGTCATTCTCAATGTCTGCAAGAGGAAAGTCATAGCTTCTCAGGGTGACATCTTCAGCCAGTGCCCAGCACAAGGAGACGTGCAATACTTGAGATGCCATCGAAAGAACTAAGAGAGAAACTGAAGCCACAGATAGCCAAGGTAGCAAACCTCTTCTTGAAAAAGGAAGATGGCATCAAAGCACAGACTAAGGGATTTGCCCATAGTGGAAATGATTAGCTTTGCATTCTTTTAAGAATGGAGGGAAGTAAGTAAAATCAATAGAGACATTAACTGGATTCATGGTTGCCCAGAGTGATGGCAGGGGGGCTTGGGGGTGGGGTGGGGGGACCCAAATGGGGAGCTAATAGTAATGAGTACAAAAATGAAGAAAATGCCCTAAACTTTATTGTAGTCACGATTGCACAACTCTACTTAATATATAAGCCATTGAATTGTATGGCACATGAATTAATATATCGATGAAACTGTTAAAATTAATAAACAAAAAGAATGGAGGGAAGGATGAGTAAAAGGACAGAAGAGAGTGTCTAATGCAGATGACAATGGGCCCGTTTCCTGTGTATGAGAGGCAGGGGCTTTTGAGAATGAGAGAAGGAGTCTGCCTTGTGGACTTAAGAAGAGAGGGGAGCGTTGGGGAGAGCCACCACGTAGATGGGGAGAACAGACAAACATCCATCAGGAGTGCCCCGCAGTGTCAAGCACAGGAGACAGGTCAGCCAGCAGTCCCAAGCTGTGCGACTGCTTGATGGCCTCTGGAACATTGGAACTGAGAAAAGGTTTGGGATGACAGGATTGGGCTCTAGAGGATTGAAGGTACTGATGGGACAGGAAACCAGGCCAGAAAGAGACTGCAGAATCAAGTGTCACGGGCTACAACAACCCTTAGTATCGTAGTTAGTTGGAAACTCAGAATCTTGTGCAGATCCATAAGGAGGCAGTTGATGTTTCTTGAGCCTTTATAGGCCTTCGCGCCCAGGAATGCATGGCGGTGTCTGTTTTGTGCCACTCTTGCTAGCAATGAGTAGTCTCACTTAACCTTTTGGGGATGAATTTATAGATGTGAAAAGCTAGCACAAATTTCTATTTCTCGTGACCTTAAGCAGTGTCTACTGGTGGTGTAGGTGTTACATGTTGGGTTGCTCACCACAAGGTCAGCAGTTCGAAACCACCATTGCTCTGTGGAAGAAAGATAAGACTTTCTACTCCCATAAAGAGTTACAGCCTCAGAAACCCACAGGAGCAATTCTACCCTGTCATATAGAGTCACTGTAAGTTGGCATCAATTTGATGGCAGTGATTTTGGTTTTGGTCCAACACAGAGTGTGTACATGCATGTGTGTGTATGCTAACAACGTTCGATACTTTTTGACTGAGTTGAAAACCTGAACACGTATTTTAGCATTCTAGTCCTAAATCTTGGATACAAAGAATAAATTCCAGCCAAACATCATGTCTGAAGACCAGCCACATCTGATTAAGTAAATGTGAACTTTTAGGAGAAACTACCAAGTTAACCGTGACGTCCGTGGTCTTACTAGTCATCTTAGAAATGCCCATCTCGCTCCTCACCTTGATACACTAATTCAGTTTTTCCCCTTGGCACCATAGGCAGCATCACCCCTCGATATCAAAAAACGACATTTAGTTCCGAGCAGCATGCTGTCGTAAATAAAGAGCTGATCCAAAAGCATGAACTTTTATGCAGAAAGAAGATGGCTGATCTTGAAAAGTTAGACTTCAGTCTGGACAGCTTGACCCAGAACTCATCTCTGAAGGCCGAGCCCAGGACCAAGGAAACGATCAAGGTGAGTCTCGAGGTCTGCAGGAATGTGGATGAGCAGTAGGTGCGAGGTGGCGGGAGGAAGGAGCTGTGTGACATGGAGTTCTGATGAAGCCACAGCAAAACAGAAAAGTCGGTTATGCGTTGGTGTCTGTGGGCCACGCAGTTGCTCAAGATGCCAACACGCACAGCCCCTGCCCCTTTCATTGGCACGACACTTTTCTGTGTGTGTTTCAAAGCAGGCAAGTGCACCCAAGACTCCCACCTGGATGAGCCACCTGAGTGTGCCGCAGAGACAGCTGGAGCGACGGCTCCTTGCCCGCATGGAGAGTCGGAATCACTTCCTTAAAAACCCTCGGTTTTTCCCTCCTAACACTCCATATGGAGGCCGGTCTCTTCTTTTCCCCCCAAAGAAGGCGGAAGGGAGAGGAGAATGCCAGAGCATAGTGTCTGAACACAGGTGCGTCTTTCCCTGACTCCTAGGTTTGGACAATCTGACCCTTTGGAGCGAAAACCAGAAGTCCTGGGACTGGTGCACTTGGGGGGTCCCTAGACTACTGGGGGCAGGTGGTGTCAGTAGAACAATGGAGCAAGGCCACCCAGAGACACCTGTGCACATCTCCAACTCCAGTGTCCCGAGTTTGTGCTTTCCTGACCTGCCAGGGCCTCCGGAAAGAGTGGTTGGTCTTGACCCTTGGTTTCCGCTCAAGTAGTCTGGTCAAACACATGCTCCTTCCATGGGGTCCATGTGTCTCGGGCAATGACAAAGTTTGCCATCTGAGTAATTATATGTAAGTCATACAGTAGATGATTTTAACAAATATAATGCCTTTCGCTCTATTTTAGTATTCATCCTTATGAAAGGAAGGAGTTGTTTCATGGAGTCATCATTTTGATGGGCTTAAAACTATGAACAGACCTTAATTGGCAGATAATATATGTTTCTTAAGAAAAATTAGACTGAACAATTGAATTATATGATATGTGAATTCTACATCAATGAAACCATTAAAAAGAGAGAGATTGAAAAACACAGGTGTTCAAAAGGGAAAATTATGCTTTATTAAAAATCCAGGTACCATTTAGTGTTTAAACTTTCAGAGGTCTCCCCTGGGTATTGAAAATTAAATATAAAAAAAAAAGAAAAAGAAAATTAAATATATAGTTACACATGTTTGCAGAAAGATTGGCTCGTGCTGACATAATTATTTTGTAATGAGCTTTTTAAAAAAAACAACAAATGACATGTTGTGAATATCTTTGATGACTTGGATGCATTTATTTTTTATTAGTCACTGCGCAGTATTCATTTCATTGGATGGGTAAAATGAACAGCCTCTCCCCTCCCTCTTTCTCCCACAGTTGTGCTGATACCCCCATCTTTCTAGCCAAGCCGTCCATTGGGTTCTTCACCAATTATGAAATTGGACCAGTTTATGAGGTAAACATTTTGTTTCTTTTTCTTTTTTATAAATCATTTTATTGGAGGCTCTTACAGCTCTTATAACAACACATACATCAATTGTATTTGTTTCTTTATGTTAAAAAATCTTTCTTTTGGAATGCATTAACCATACATGAAATTCAGAGCAAATCTATACATACAACTCAGGAAAAGTCTATGTGCTCCCTCACCAAGCTCCAAATGTTCTCTATATTTATTAGCAGATCTTGTTTACCTGCTCTGCATACCCTTATAATTTCTTTATGGCGTGTCTGAGTGCACATGTGTACATTGAAATGCTTTAAGGAAAATTCTAGACATCTTATTGTTCCTCGATCAATATTTAAGTAACCATCTCTAATAGATAAGGACTAAAAAAATAAACCCATGCATAATGCCATTATCACGTCCAGCAAGATTAACTATGATTCTTCAATGTCAGCTAATCGCCAGTCCATTTTGGATTTTCCCATGTGTTAAAAACATCTGGAGTAAAAAGCGACTTGAGTATATGAACGAAAATCTTTGAAATCATGTCATTTTTCAATGAATACTTCAGTAGTTATTGCTAACAGATAAGGACTTAAAATATCATTGTCATATTCAATAATATTACCACTATGCATTAATACTCATTTCATGTCTGATTTCCCCTTATAAGTTAAAAGAATAATCATTTTACAGTTGGTTTCTTTGAGTCAGAATCCAAGCAAAATCTACATATTGCACTTGATAAAAATACCTTTAAAGTCTCCTTAAGCTGATAAATTCCTTCCCCACCGGCTTTTTAAAAATGCTGTTTAACTAAAATAAACTGTAATTTCCGACGTCCTCTATTCAGCTAATGGCATAGACAGTGGCTTTAAACACGCTCCTTTATCCAGTGTAGACGTTTGATTACATTCAGGTTCAGCTTGGGGGGGGTTGGTTTTTTTACAAGAATACTTATTTGTCGATACTGTGTATTTCTTTTTCCTTTTAAAATCATTTTATTGGGGGCTCATACAACTCTTATCACAATCCATACATCCATCTATTGTGTCAAGCACATTTGTACATATGTTGCCATCATC
This sequence comes from Tenrec ecaudatus, assembly GCF_050624435.1. NCBI lineage: Eukaryota > Metazoa > Chordata > Mammalia > Afrosoricida > Tenrecidae > Tenrec > Tenrec ecaudatus. The sequence goes on along the minus strand of NC_134533.1, from coordinate 172,127,398 downwards.
ATTCTCAAAACATTTGCTTTCTACTTGAGCCCTTGGTATCAGCTCCTCATTTTTTCCCCTCCCTCCCTGCTCCTCCCCCATGGACCCTTGATACTTTATAAATTATTATTATTTTGTCATATCTAACACCACCCGACGTCTCCCTTCACCCACTTCTCTACTGTGATACTGTGTATTTCTTACTGCATCCCACCATAAGGAAATTATAGTTGGTTTTCCCATTTTCATTGATGAAAATAAATGATGAGTGGCTTTAGGTGCTGGGAACCTGACTGATTCTTTGTAGATTTCTTAGCATCCTTTCATGTAATGGCTTTACATAGTTGTTGCCTAGTTGATAGTTACATAATCTGTTGTCAATTTGAGACTTAAGAGTGAAGGGGTGGAGTTTAGCCTGTCAATCAGGTCTCAGCTTGATGACCTCATTTGGAACCACTAAGGAGATAAATAACTCACTGGAGGTGGGACACTTGCTCACTCCCTGTGAGACATTCCTGTTGAGAAGACACGTGGATTTATGTTAGAGCCCTGGAGCTGATGGAGCCACATGGAGAACCCCTGCCAGCACTGAGGTGCTTCCACTGCCACTAGGTCCAGAAGACTTTCCACCCACTGCATTTGACATCATTGCATGTGCTGCATGAGTCTGAAGAGGACTTTATAGATTGGTATCAGATATACGGGCTAATATCGGACTTACAGACTTGATCTGGACTGGGCTGGTATGTTTTCTCAATGTTCAGTTGATTTTGTACATAAAGCTCTTTCTTATATACATGTGAATGTCTCTGGATTTGCTTCTCTAGTCTACGCAGACTAACACACCTGAGTCTCTTGCCTTCCGTAGAGAGCAAGAGTGATTGTCTCTGCAGAGAGACAAAATGGGATTCCTAGTTCCGTGTTTATAAGCCCTTCTGCATGTGTTAGCTGTGATTTCTAAAATAATTCCTCTATTCTGGCCCATTCTTTCTGTATGCCCGTTGCCCCTTGAGGTAACAATTTCTATTTGTTTGAGTTCTTCCACTACTTCTTCCTGAAATCACAGGCAAATATATAGGTATATTTGAGTCCCCTCTGGTTCTTACTGTGCAGTGCACTTGTTTTTCCCCAATTAATACCCTCAGAGACGGAAGTATATGGAGCGTGCAGTAGAGTTATGCATCGGGCTGAGATCCATGTGGTCGGTGGTTCAAAACCATGAGTAGCTTGACAGGAGAGAGACTGGGCTTTCCATTCTTGTGTGGTCAGTTTCAGAAACCCACAGGGAGTCGCTATGAGTCAGCATTGACTTGATGGCAGTGAGTTAGAGGGCTATAAAGTACATGGAGATTTTCCTCATTCCAAAAAGTAGATCAGGATTCCCCCACCCCCACCCCCAACTTCCTTCTTATGCCACCTTGTTGGGGAATTAAATCAAGACTAAACCTATATCAGTCACCAAATCTGTTGATCATGACTGGACCTCATGATGATAATCTCTTTACACACAGGGAATTCTATTTTAAGGTTTAACTTGTACTTACATGCTCATAATTCTCTTAAACCACTTACACATTTGAAAAAGTGTGTTGTTTGTTTCTTGTACCAAGCAGTATACCATTCTTTTTTTGACTTCCGTGCCTGGCACTTTCTCTTCACACTTCAAGGAGAGTTGGACATGAAGAAAGGGAGATGAAGGAATTTAAGTCAGAGGTGTAACAACTGGCCTCTGTTCACATGGAACAAACGAGGAGGAGAGTCTGGAATAGGAGTGTGTGGCTGATTTCCTCCATGGTCAGCTGCCACCTTTCTCAATAGACTAGAAAAATCAGTTGGTGCTCAGCTACCATTACTGAACATTTTTCACAGTTGTGTTGGCAATATACTATACAGATCATTGAATTGAAATCATTCAATCATATTAAACAGATTTGTTCAATCATCACCACATTCAATTTCAGAACATTTTCTTTCCGTAGTCATTGTTGTTAGTTCCACATGACTGAAGAGTCCTTAGAAGAATACTCATCACAATGGAGAAAATGCAGAAGGAAAATTCAAATTCTCGTGGACTGTAGACTTTCTGGAGCCAGGGAGGGTGGGTAAGTCCCTGAAAGTGTAGCTCTAAGATAATTTTTAATTTTTAACCATGTTGATCAAAAGTTCCTAAGGTAAGGATTTAATCTTTAGGACTGAAGTCTCTGACACAGAATCCTTATTGGATGCTAATTCAATGTGGGCTGTCTAGCCACAGTTAAACCCTGAAAGTCAGGCTAGAAGAAAACAGAACTTTGGAGGATAATTCAGAAACGGGGAAAAAGAAACATTATTTAGGGATTTTAGTTAAAGCTTTGCCCTTGATTAGCTTTTCCTTTTTTCCCAAAATACTTATCTAGAAACTGTGAAATATCTCAGCTTTTGTGTAGACTTCATCTTGTTTCCCAATATTCCAGGGCACATCTGTGTTTTAGACTTTTTCTAGACAGTGCGATAGAACTGTTAGTGACATTGAATTTCTGTGTTCATCTCACTGTAGCCTACAATGAATTTGTTAATACGAATAGTTTTTGCTCTTGAAACCATCCCACATTTATCTACTGAGAATCTTGCAAGTCCTTCCCAGTGCTCTCTTGCTACGAACTATCAATTTTCAATGTACTTTCTTGCATTTTAATTGTACAAGATGTTCCAGGCTTATCTTGTAATTCCTGTGCCCCAGTTTTGGAATCAATCTCTAAGAAGCTCAGCTTCCTTTTAGTGGGGAAGGCTATTTAAAAATCAAGATCTGAAGCAAGATATGACAAGATAGTAATTTATAAATTATCAAGGGCTCATGAGGGAGAGGGGAGTGGGGGGGGGGGATGAGGACCTGATGCCAGGGGCTAGGGTGGAGAGCAAATGTTTTGAGAATGATGAGGCCAACGAATGTACAGATGTGCTTTACACAATTGATGTATGTATGGATTGTGATAGGAGTTGTATGAGCCTCTAATAAAATAATAAAAAAAACACCCCGAGATCTGAGCGTTAGTTCTGCTCATTCCCACTGGAGGTGTGAGTGCTTCTTGGCGTTTCACTGAGCGGAGCTGAGGTTTTTTTTACCTATAGCCTTTCCAATGCGACTGTTCGATAGCCCTGAAGGCTGCCTCAGGCACACAAGCCACGATGTTTATATTATCAATCACCAACGGCACATCTGCTTGAGAAAGATTTACTGCTGTTATTTTCATTTTGGGTTGTCAATCCAAACATTCAAGTATATTCATGGGCAGTCTCATTTTCTCTTGTACTGATGTCTATACTTACAACAGAATGCTATTGAGCTGCCTGCCAAGCCTACACATGCTCTGCTATGTCAATAGGACTTCCAAGGCTCTGCCACCTAAATGTTACTATGCCGACTCTGGTCACAGCTGTGGCTGATTGGACCGAAAGAGGGTACATGAGCCAAGATAAACAAATTGAATATTCCCTTCAGTAAAATTTGAATTTGAGCGCAGGGAGCATATATAATTACAAGGGAACCATACAACTACTGTTAGACACTCAAAACTGAGAAACAGTGTGAACGACTAAAAACAAACAGACAAAACCTCTCAATGCCATTGAGTGGACGCCCAGTCCTAGGACACGGTAGAACGGCCTCTGTGGGATTTTGAGTTACTCTTGTAACTCTTTACGGGAGTGTGAGTTGGCATGAAAGAATGTATGGTGGGTCATAGGCATGCCAACACACACAGAGTGCCTATCCAAGAAGGGACAGAGGGAAGGAGGGAGAAATAATAGGAATATGGATAAATGACTTGTTTCTTGGTGGTTCACTCTTTCCTGCTCTAATAGTTTTATGCACCTGACTACCTTCCTTTCTGCCCTTGGTTGTCATGAAATGCCCTGATTCCTTACAATAAGTTCTCGTGTTATCTCAATGAGCTCCCATGTGTTTTTTAACTGTTTTATTGCCATGTACCTCACATATACTACTTACTTGTTCAGTCATATTAAGAAGATTTGTGCAAACAACATCGCAATCATTTCAGGACACTTTCTTCTTACTGTTGTTAGCTCCCCATGAGACAGAGAGCATTGTGAAGGCCGTTGTGGCAGATGTAGTTAGCTTCAAATGTGATAATAGCTTATTGATCTTCCTTTTGACCCACATTGTGGTACTTACAGAATCTCGTGTCAATTTGAGGATTAAAAGTGTAGGGGTGGAGTCTAGCCTGTCAATCAGGAGATAGCCATTGAGACCTCTATGTGAGCATGACCTTCGTCTGAGGATTCTGGGAACTCCTGTCTTTCTTCCTTGGATATGGGAGACACTCTCTCTCAGCTCATTCCCTTTGAGACATCCCTGTGAAGAAGACACGTGGAGAGAGACTGATGGAGCCAGACCTCTGGAGCCAGAGAAGCCAAGTGGAGACCCCTGACAGTACTGAGATGCTTACGCTGCCACTGAATACACAAGACTTCCCTACCCACTGGCTTGTGATCTTCCTGCATTCGGCATCATTGCATGCGTTTCATGAGTCTGAAGAGAAGTTTATAAATTGGTATTGGACATATGAGCTAATATCAGACTTATGGACTTCATCTGGACTGGGCTGGGAAGTTTTCTCAATATTCAACTGCTCTTATATATAAAGCTCTTTCTTAAACACACATGAGTGTCTATGAATTTGTCTCTCTAGTCTACCCAGACTAACACACATGTCCAAGTTGTTTAAATGTTTAATATTCTTTGCTTTCTTTTCGATTGAGGTTTTTCCTCGCTTTTGTCTAGTCATTGTTGTTGTTTGCTTGCTTCCTGTTTGTGTTTGGCAGGATATCGATAGAGATGGTAACTGGATTAGTAATTACCTGAGGTCACCTCCTGAGTAGATTCTGGCCCTTTCTCGCTACTCTTCAGTGCCTGGTAGACAAGTGCTAAATTGAAGACTTCAGCCCACTTGTTCAGACTTGTCTGAAAGCTTGGTGCTACATACGTGCTATTAGTGCAATAAAGTGAAAGCTGTCTACCCCAAAAGGACACGATTTGTGTAAGAAAATTAATTTCGTTAAAAAATAATCACCCAAGCCACTTTTTGATGTAGTTTCATTCTTTGTCTCAATATATTTATTCATTATTGCAATTACTGCTCTTGTGAAACCAGTTGCCCCAAGACTTAGGAGATAAATGGCTTTGGTGCAGACAGACAGGGTGCATGCTTTCTGCTCTGTGATAGCTGGGCCTTCAGCCTAAAGACCCAAAGATGGGGGCTTTTATTCTCATGTCTGGCTGTTAGCTCAGGGTCTCTGATCCCCTCCCCAGGGGCCTTTCCTTGTGGTCTTTCCACATTGGCTGCTTGGACTTCCTCTCAGCATGATGGCTGGTCTCCCTAGAGGAAGCCTCTCCCACAGTGAAAGCTGTCAGACACGATGTATATCTAAACACTCCCCCCACCCTTTCTGGTTTTATTTTGTTCAGGTGGATTTTTGTAGTGAGTCATTTTGATTCCCACCAAATTTCTTTTTGACCACATTTTAAAAGCAGTTTTATTTTGTGGGATTACATTTACCACCTTAGTTTTACAACTACTTAGTTAACATTGAGACTGACTCAGCTTCAGAAACATAAAAAAACTCTGTTTCTAGACTGTTCCTCACTTGCCCTTTATGTCATCGCCATCAAATTAAGTAAGTACAAATGTTTCACCTAGTGTCTATTTGTACATATGCCTTATGATTTTGCTTTTGATATCCCACAGAACATCACAAATAACATTTACAAATCAGAAATGTAGTAAAGCTTACTTATTTGTCCTTGAAATGACCTATGCCTGGGTCTTTAGTAAACAATTTCAGCTTATTACCTAGTGAACTCCCCTTTCAAGTTGAAGGGCTCCCCTTCACAGTCCCTTCTGGGGCAACTGTAGCCTTTACTTTACCTTGGAATGTCTTCATCTCACTCTGGTTTCTGAAGGACAGTTCTGCCAGACACAGGATTCCCAGATGGCATTTTTCCTCTTTAACACGTTGCATATGGCATCCCCCCTGCCTGTAGGCCTCCATGGTTTCTCAGGAGAACAGCGATGCTTTTCTTACTGACAGGTCTTTGTACATGGTTTACTCTTTTTGCCTTCAAAATGCTCTGGCTTTGGTTTTCAGTTAAAACCGGTTGATCATAATGTATCTTGGATGGAATCTCCTTGGGCTTATCCTGCTTGGGGTTCGTTGAGCTTCATGTATGTGTGGATTCATATCTTTTGTTCAATGGGCAAAACTTCTGGCCATGTGTCCTCACATATTCTTTCTACTTCCCCTCTCTCTCTTTTCTACTCCTGGGACTCCCGTGCTTGGTATATGCGCTTGCTTCCCGTGCCTCACAGCTCTCTTATGCTCTGGTCAGTCGTCTTTGTTCTTCCCACGTCTCACCCCAGATCCATTTAATTATCCTGTCTCCAAGCTTTCTGATTCTTTCTTCTGCCAATTCAAACATGTTGCCAAGTCCTTTTGGTGATTAAGTTTTTTTTCTATTATTATACTGTTTAGCTCCATAATTTTGATCCCCCCCATAATTTTAATTTCTTTGTTAATAGTCTAATATTCTTATTTTGTTTATGCATAGCTGTGTTAGGCTGAGTTTTCTAGAGAAACGAAACAGGTATACTCATATAGGTATATATCTTTATATCAAGAAAGAGATTTCTAGTAAGGAAGCAACCCAGTCCAGCACAAGTCCGTGGGTCAGATGCCAGCTGGAGCCCCATGCTGACTGCCCCCATAGCTGCTGGCTGATGAAGCAGGAGTGGGAAGGTGAAGGAGGGCAATCACAGGCTGGTGGGTGTAGAGTCCTGTGGGTTCCAGGTCACCAGGAGCATGCAGGGCCACAACAGCTCCCAGGGAGCCAAATGCGGAATTGCAAGCAAGCCAGAAGGCAAAGAGGAGCAAGAAAGCGAATCCTCCCTGGAATCTTTCATAAATAGGCCACCCCCCCCCCCCCCCAAGGAGCTGCCACCAGCCTGTGACCTGATTGGACTCTACCCCTACTTTCACACGGGTACAACACATTGATATAAAATCTAACCATCACAGTAGTTTTCTCAATTTCCTTTGGTTTAGTGCTCATGTTTTCCCTTAGTTCTTTGAGCATATTTAAGACAGTTGTTTTAAAATTTGTACCTAGTAAGTCCAGTATCAGTTCTTCCTCAAGGATAGTTTCTATTCGTTTATTTTGTGCTTTGTTTCTATGTCTGTCTCATGGGTTCTTTTTGTATTTGGTTGAAATAAGATATTTGAATAATGTGCTAGTTTTAGAACTCAAGTTCTTCCCTTCTTGAGGATTTTCTAGCAGAACATTTTCTGTATTCTTTCTTGTTCTACTGGCGAAGCTTGTGCTAATGTGTTTTATCTTAGTAACTTCCCAACCAGCTTAGCGAGAACACACAGAGGAAGGACTGAGGGGTGGTGGTTGGGAGGCTCTCCCAGTCTTCACTGAATTGTTTGATGCTGGGAGAATCCTTCTCCCAGCTTTCCTGAGCTAAGCCATCCACCCAAGGTGGACATTTTGCATTACTGGAGGTCTTTCTGGGCATACATCTTGTTCCAGGGATATGTGTGCTTCTCCAAATTATGCACAATTGGATACCTTTCCGTGGCCCAGTTCCTGTGGAAATTTTCTGCCTGGGGTTTTGCCCTCTTTTCCCCAGGCCTCTCACTTCACCTCAGGTTCTCCCTGGAGCAACCTCCAACATGGTTTTAAACAAACCAAGACTAGTGCTTCCCATTAGTCCCCTATGTAGCCATTCAACTGATTTGTATATGCAAACACCATATTTTGTTATGAAAGTCTATTTTGCTGACTCCAGAACCAGGGGCCCAAATCTCCAGCTGGAATGTGGCTGCTGTTTTGGGCGAGGTACTCAACTGGGGCTTGGGCTATGCTACAGCCATTGTACAGTCTTTCTACCGTCCTGCCAGCCTTCACCCAGCTGCCAGGCGTCTCCAGCTATTTGCCAGAGTTCTGATAAGATTAGTCCTCTCGTCTTCTGCCTCCGGCCCTCCTTTGGGGAATGAAAGTCTGGAGTATCTAACTTCACCATCTTGGAGGTTGTCTTAGACGCTACTTCTTCACCGGGCTTGGCGAGGGGCTAGAAGACCAACCAAGACCACAAATAATGCTTTTGGCCATTTTTGGAAAACAGAGTCTGCCACAATTAGTTTGCTGTTTTGACTTAATTCTATCTTGCGATGCCTCTTTTGTAAATACAACATCTTTTAAGCATGGTTGTGTACATAATAACTATTTACTCAGCTGAATTATAAAATGTAAGAGTAAGCAACAACAACAACAAGACCCAAACTCACTGTTATTGAGTCTATACCAGCCCATAGTGTCCCTATAGGACAGGACAGAACTGCCCCTTTGGGTCTTTGAGGTTGGAAATCTTTAGAGGATCAGACAGGCTTCTCTTTCTCCCTTGGAGCCACCAGTGGAGTAAAACTGCTGATCTTGTGATTAGCAACCCCCCCACACCAGCAGGACTTCACATTGACTAGGTATTTCAGAATGACCCCACACATCTTTTTAGGAGCCACTGGGGCGCTCAGCATGGACTATGGGAAATAAGAGATCCACCATGGGGGAGGATGAAAAAGATTCCTAAATTACATAATATAATAAAAGCCGTTTCAGCGACTTTTCATTGTGAGTGAGGCGAGGGTTCACTGAGCAAACCCGTTTTCCATGGCACAGTCCACAGGCATCCTGTTCCAGGTCACTGATGACCACCCTCACCCTGTAAGCATGCGTGCCCGACTTCCTACCTGTTTCCCATTTCCACACCTCCTCGTCCCCTAGCCCCTCCTGCCATCCGAACTGTGTCCCCCAGCAAATGCTGCCCCACTGATCGCAAAAGGTTGGTGATTCCAAGGAGCGAGTACTTTCCCAGTGTTATTTTTCACCTTCTAGACCCGTCACTGCCGGTAGAACATCCAGCCACCGCCTCGGGGAGTTCAGTTCCAGGGCTGAAGAGTGCCCCAGGGTCATCACCTTGGGAACCTCCCAGTCTGCATCTGACTAGAAAGCCTGGTCATTTGTCTGGTTTGGAGTTGTGTCCCACATTCCATCCACCACCCCCCTCTCAAAAAACTACCTCAGCCCCCGCCCCCCAGTCTAATGTGATCCGTTTCCAATAGTCAGTATCGTATCTGGCCAGAATATAGTTCATGTGGGGTCAGGGTTGTGGAGGCTCAGGTTTGTGTGGTCCATTTATTTGTTGAACTCATTGTTTCCATGTTTTTTATCTTCTTCATTGTTCTTTGCTCCAGACAAGGAGAGACCAATAGATGGCCATTCCAAAGTCTTTAAGATGCCAGTCAGTACTCACCAAAGTAGGATGTAGACCATAGGTTCCCAGACTTATTTGATCCATTACCCTCTTTTCAGAAAAAACAAACAAACGGCAGGGGGCTCCCTACCCCTGGTGTCCTCCTTCCCCCACCCAGCAATGGTAAACATTTGTACTTTAGCTTATAATCCAGGATAGCGGGTAGGTATCTGTTTTTACAGCCCCTATGGAACATGCTGGCACCCCAGGTGCCAGTATCACCCACTTTGGGAAACACCAATGTAGAACATTATCTTTAAGGACTGTGTTATGCCAGTTAATGATGGTGTTCCCCGGCTGTGGCCCCAGAACCGAAGATGTCCTCCAAGTGTTTGGTTATGATTAAAAGTTTTTCATAACTTTCCTCCTGGTGTACTCTATTATATTCATGGGTATATTTGCAGCATGCATAGGTATGATGAAATATCCTTAAACAAATCTATAGATATATGGTTTCATTCTCCTTTCTAAACGTGTCCAGCTTTACATGTCAATCTACATAATCTGTCAAATTGTTGTAGCAGTCACATAATCTGTCAAATTGTAAAGGGGTGGAGTCTAGCCTGTCAATCAGGTCATAGCCAATGAAGCCTCTGTGTGGACATAACCTTCTGAGGATTCTGGGAACTCCTGTTTTTCCTCCCTGAGGCAGAACACACTCTCTCTGTTTCTCCCTATGAGACATTCCTGTGGACAAGCCACAGGAAGCCATGCTGATGGCAGCCAGAGCCTTGGAGCTGGAGGCGGCACATGGAAAACCTGTGCCAGCACTAAGGTGCTTCCACTGCCACTGGATCCACAAGACTTTCCACCCACTGGCCTGTGATCTTCCTGTACTCAGTGTCATTGCATGTGTTGTGTGAATCTGAAGAGGACTTTACAGACTGGTATCGGACATTTGGGCTAATATCAGACATATGGACTTGATCTGGACTGGGCTGGGATGTTTTCTCAATATACAATTGCTCTTTGATATAAAACTCTTTCTTAAACACATATGAGTCTCCCTGGATTTTTTTCTGTAGTCCACCCAGACTAACACACACATAGGTTACTGTTACTGCAGGATTGTACATAGAATACTATTTACCTTTGTTGCCTTTAACGTTTGTATTTCTCCCAGGGTCTTCCTTTCTTCTTAGCATTTTTCCTGTCTGCCCACCTATTGTATATGGCCTTCTCCCTTGGCCAGCTCGTTATGTGTCCCCAGCATTTGTTGTCGTCTGGGTTGTTTATTTATCTATCTATCTATTTGTTTATTTATAACATCACTATTAATGCTGGGGTCAGAGGATAAGTATTTTGATTGGCATCTTTCTAACGGCTAATGATCTCGAGCATTTTGTCATGTGGTGTTTTGTTTTTTTTTTGGCCACCTGAAAATATTCCTTGGTCAAGTATCTATTCATGTCCCTTGCTCATTGTTAAATTGGATTATTTGGCATGCTTTTCTTTTTGTTGTTGAGGTGTTATAAACTTTAGAGATTAGTCCCCTTGTTCAGAACTTCTTTCCCAATCTGTGGGTTCTCCTTTTGCATTTTTTTTAATGTACATGTCTAATTTCAAGGAACATCCATGTGGTTTGTCTCCTGATATTGTGTGTACATTTGCAGTTATGTTTGATGGTTCCTGGCGCTGTTATGAAAGTTCATCCGCTCCACAGTTCTTAGAATGATGACTTCTCGAGGTCAAACCCCGCAGCTATCATATGCCTCAGTGCCTGTCCTTCTCCCTACACCTCATTCCAGTTAGCCAGGTGGGGAAGTCTTAGTAATTGTGCTATCCTGATGCACACATGGTTATCTTGCCCTCCTTCTCACCATTTTAAACTTATATTGCTTTCAGACTGGTGAGTAAACCAACTCTAACATCCCATCATAAAGAGCTATATTTTAAGGCCTTCATGATTGTGTTAGAGTGGGTTGACTAGAGAAACAAATTCATTGACACGCATATATGTGTACGACAGAACCTTATATCAAGGAGCAATTATGCATCAATGAAATATCCTGCCCAGTTTAGATAAAGTCCATATGTTTGATATTAGCCCACAATTCCAGTATTAGCTGGTGAATTCCTCTTCAGAATCATGCAGCACATGCAATGATGCCAGAGGCAGAAAGATCACAGGCTGGTGTGTAGAAAATCCTGTGGAACAAATGGCAGTGGACTCATCCCAGGGCTCTGACTGCCATCAGCATGGCTCCAGGTGGCTTGGTCAACAGGTATGTGAATCAGAGAGAGAGTAGCCCACCTCTTCTGATGGCAGAATCAAGAGTTCCCAGAATCCTCACAAGAAAGCCATACCCACAAGGAGGGATCATCAGGCTGCGGCCTGATTGACAGGCTAGACTCCACCCCTTCATTTTTTTATCAAGTTGTCGTTAAACTTGTTGAGTTTACAATCTAGATGGGAATATAGACAATTAACCAATAAGAAAATAAAACTGAAATATGTATCTGTGTATTGTGATGACTGCGCAGGACCAGGCAGTGTTTTGTTCTGCTGTACACAGGGTGGCTATGAGTCAAGAACTTGATAGCACCCACAACCACACATGCATTGAGCTCCTCTTCTCTGCTGGGTGCTGCTGGGAGTTTAGTGATGTCTGAGTCCCCAGCCTCGCCCATGTGGTGGTTGTTAGGTGTCATTGAGTTGGTTCTGGCCCATAGCAACCCTGTGCACAACAGAATGAAACATGGCCCTGCACCAGGCCTGCCATTGTTTCTAGGCCCACTGTGGCAGCCACTATATCAATCCATCTCCTTGAGGGCCTTCCTCTTTTTCAGTGCCCCTTCACTCTGCCAACCATGATGTCCTCCTCCAGGGACTGGTCTATCCTGATGACATGTCCAAAGTATGTTAGATGGAGTCTCCCCATCCTTGCCTCTAAGGAGCATTCTTCCAGGAGAGATTGGTTTGCCCTTTTAGCAGCCCATGGTATTCTCAATATTCTTCCCCTGCACCACAATGCAAATACATCGCTTCTCCTTCGGTCTTCCTTGTTTAGTGCCCAGCTACTCCATTGCAGATGAGGCATATGGCTTGGCTCAGGTGTCTTGCCATAGGGACCTCCCCATCTGGGGAGGACAGAAGGGAAGGTGGGACTTCATAGGGGACTCGGTAGGTCGAATTATGGAGAAAACACCTGCGACCCCTCATGATTGGGCTGATGGGATAGAAAGGGGCCCCAAATGATGTTTTTAGGTAGAAGACACATGTTTACTGGAAACTGGGTGGTGGGGTGGGCAAAACTGTAAACCCAAATGTTCTAGGGTCAAATGTCAGCCCTGTTGCTAAGCAGCAGTTGTGAGAGCACAGAGTCATGTGCTCCATACGCAGTAGCTGTTATTTTAAACAATAGGACAACGAAGTGGTCTCTATAAGGTTTATTTGGATGCAAGAACAGAATCAAAGACCCAATTAATGAAGTTTTAGAAGCAGGCTTTATTGAGAAGCTTGTGGGCCAGTTCAGCAACTCAGGGTATTGAGCTATTGAAGCCGCGCCAGGAAAAAATCCTGGCGGTGTTTTTATGCCCACTGTTGGCAGGCACAGTTGGGGAGGATCTGTGCACACAGGTGCTTCAGAAGGGAAACGGTCGTTAATCTTATCTATATGTCAGGGATGGGTGGCGTAAACATATCTTCAGAAAACATTTTGGCTTTGGGACGAGCTGGTTCCAGGAATTTGGGGTTGAGCAGGGGAGGGGAGGTCAGTTAGGGGTCAGTCTTGAGAGCTAAGATGGAAGTGCAGGACTCAAAATGGAGTCTGTTGTGCCAAGACCGGACCTTTCAGACTCTGCCCTATAGGGGAAAGGGATGACAGTAGTCCATTTCTGTAACTGCTTCCTGCGGGTAGGGGGCGAAGAGCAAGGGAAGGGGCTTTTTCAGGCAGAGTACTGGAAGTTCCAACCTGGCACAGGGTGGAGAGGTTGGTATTTCTGTAGCATCATCTGGTGAACTGCTATATGGGTGACTTCGCAGAGTTGACTTTGCAGGAGCTGGATGAGACAAGGTGCAATTAAGAGCAAAATTATAACTAAAATTATAGGTCCTAGTATGGAGGCTAGGAGAGAATACCTGGAGGATGTCCACCAGGAAGAGGTTTCAGCTGCAAACTTTTTCCAATGGAGTTTGCTGCTTAGCTTGTTGAGGGTCTGGAGTATAGTTTTTACAATTCCCAACTCATTGATGTAATAACAGCATTCCTCTTGGAGGTAAAGGCAAGTGCCTTCTTTTTCAGCGGTGATGAGGTCTAAGGCTCGTCGATTCTGTAAGGCAACTTGGGCGACAGAGGTTATTTGTCTTTGCAATAAAGCTAGGGATTTGGTGGAGGCATCTATGGCCATTTGGAATTGCATGGCTAGCTTGTCCGTGGTTAGGACTGAATGTGCCAGGGCCCCTCTGCTAAGTCCTAAGGCTACCGCTGAGGAGGCAAGCAATAGTCCTGTGACTAACGGAAGGAAAACGGCTTTTTTTTGTTCTTCCTGTTGGGGGAAGGTGGGATGGTTAGTGGGGACAGGTTTTCCAGGTGAGGTGTACAGAAAGAGGACCAATAGGAGAGGCTGTCCACTGGGAAGAAGTGGGGATTTAAGTATAACATCTTAACTCCAAAAGCCATGGTTTACTTTGTAAAATGCCTTTAGCATAGTTTTTGGAAATGCACCTTTTGTTTTGCCAATTAAATAAATATGCAAAAATGAAAATATTGTGTTAGAAAAGTCAAATTCACAGGTTTTACTGGTAGTTACCTGTGGAAACCAAGAAAGGAAGATTGAATTGAGGGAAGTAAGAATGGCTGCCCATACAATAGTTCGAAGGGGCTGAGTCCTGTAGGGTTTCGGGGAGCAGCGCAGGGTCGGGTTAGGGCTAGGGGGGCAGCAGCTGTATCCAGGACTGACGCAGCTCGAGAGAGAGTTTAGTGAGGTGCTGCTTGATTAACCCATTGGCTTTTTCCACTTTGCCTGAGGATTGTGGGTGGTATGCAGCGTGGAGTTTTCATTCAATGCTAAGGGAAGTGGCAACCTGAAGAAAAAGAGTGGCCAGTGGATTGATGATCCAAAGGCCAATTTTATTTCCAAAGTACAGCTTTATATATGAATGAGGCGAGGGTATATAGCTTGCATAGTGTAACGATAGCATCCTGATAAAATTGCTCTCAGCACAAACAATTCCTTGGGCCTAATCTTATTTTAACAAGGGCAGCTGTGTTCTTGGTTTACTCATTGCATCTCGGAACTTGGGAAAACATAAAGACACAGTGTCTTAAGAAAGTCACCAATACACTTCAGTTAAAACTCAGTGATTCTCTATAACCCCCCCCCCCCTTTTTTTTATTTTATAGCTAACACTGAAGAGTTAAAAGGCAGCTATCTGCTGAAGCTGTGGTTTCTCCAAAAAGCTGCAGGGTACTGAAGCAGAACATTTGGTTTAACTCCTTCCTTGCTTCTGCTTGGGTCTGCCTAACAATTCCAGTTTTGTTTGCAATAAAAGAAACCTTAGGCCTAGTCAATGGGTTTTTGAAATTGGAAACTAGGGGCGGGGATGAGGTTGTGGAGGTGGCCTGACTTACGAGGGCGATAAAGGGGAGAGTGTTGCTGGAGGAGATAGTAGCATGTAACTTGGTTAAAATATCCCTTCCCAGCAACGGAACAGGGCACGAGGGGATAACTAAAATGGAGTGAGAAAATGGGAGTTGATTAAATTGGCAAAAGAGAGGTTTTGTTTTCTGCAGAGTGAAGGGGGGCCCATCTATTCCCATAAGCGAGACCTGGGAAGGGGAAGTAGGGCCCGAGTGAGAGGGTGAAATGGAGAAGGTAGCCCGCTACCTGGAGCACGACCCTGGGCTTGGCAAGGGTTCCTGGAGTCGAGGAGCCAGGGCCTATTCAGTCCATGAACCCTAGCAGCTCCATACCTTGTAACTCTGTGCCTGGAGTTTCCTGGATCTCGGTGCCTCAGCTTTGTGTTGCCGGGGGCAGAGCCAGGGTCAGGCAGTCCGACTTCCAGTGGCCCGGTTGTTTCCACTGTGGGCAGGGCTTGGTAGGAGGCTTGGGATTAGGGCAAACTTTTGCCCAGTGGCCGGCCCGACCACATTGGAAGCAGGCTCCTGGCGGTAGGCGCTGGCTCCCCTGGGGAGCATGGCGATGGACAGGATTACCTGCCGGCCTTAGGACTTGCTACCAGGGCTTGGGGGTGGAGGCTAACTATCTGTTGGACCCTCGCCTGGCGAGTGGCCTCAGCCGTCTCCTCCCGAGCATTGAAAACTTTAAATGCCATTTTTACCAGATCCTATATAGGGGGTTCAGGGCCCTCCTCAGCCTTTTTAAGCTTCTATCTGATGTCAGGGGCTGACTGAGAGATGAAGTGAGAGGTTAAGATAGAAGTCCCGCTCTTAGACCCTGGGTCTAAATGAGTGTACTTTGTGAGTGCCTCCTGGAGGCGGTTAAGAACAGGAGCAGGGTTCTCATCTGCCTTTTGGGTAACTTCTCTTAGTTTGTCATAGTTGACAACCTTGTTGGAGACTGTTTCCAGACCTTGAATGAGGTACCTGAGCATGAGGTTTCTATGAGGAAGGCCAGACCCCTGGCCGGGCTGGTAATTCCAACCGGGGTCCTCTATTGGGATGGGCATGCGCCCCCAAGGGGACATTTGGGTTGATAGCGTGGTCTTTGTCTGCTAGCTGGCGGCCTGCATTGGATACCCGCGCATGTTCCTCAAAGGTGAGGGTGGAAGCAAGGATCACTTGGGTGTCATGCCAGGTTAAATCATACATTTGGGAAATGTAGGTAAATTCTTTAATAAACTTAGAGGAGTCTGCCGAGATTGAGCCCAGGAGGGTCTCTATCTGTGACAGGTCCTGTAAGGAAAAAGGGACGTGGACTTGAACAAGTCCCTCCATGCCTGCAACCTCTCTTAACAGACAAAGGGCAGTGGGAGGGTTGTGGGAGCAGGTATAAGAGGCAACCAGTGAGGACAGGGGAGAGCTATCGGGCGGGTGATCTGACGGCGCAGCGGGAGTGGGAGACTGATAGGGCGGCGGGAGCAGCACACTGAGGAGCTCGGCTGGCTCTTCAGGGGTTTGAATGACAGGTTCCTTCCGCTGAGGGGATTATGCTAACAGTATTTGGCGGGTGGAACAATGGTTATAGAGGTCAGGACGGGAAGGCAAGTCCCAAAAAGCCTGCACACAGGGGACTTCAGAATCCTTACCAGTCCTCCTGCAGAAATTGTCCAGGTCCTGTAGAACGTTGAAATCAAAAGTGCCAGTCAGAGGAGGCCAATGTGACTGGTTGTTAAGCTGGTACTGGGGCCAGGCAATTTGGGAGAGAAAAACAAGTTTTTTCTTTCGCATGGTCTGAGTATACCCCAGGCTGGAGAAGTTTTTTTAAGAGCCAGCCCAGTGGAGTCAATGGGTCAATTTTGGACTGCCCGGCGCCCATGGTGAGAGTAAGAGGGAGGAGAAGACAAAGAGATTCAACTTACAGACACTGCAGAGGTGTGAATAGGAAGCCCATAGCCAGGTAAAACAGCCCTAGGCTAGCCCTCTGAGAGTTAGTCCAGTCTGAGAGGGCAGCTGCCACGAGGCCTATTGCCAACAGTCCCGTCAGCGGTAGGACTGTTAGGAAATGAATGCCAGTGCAATAGGCAAAAGGCCACACGGACAGAGGGAGAGGTTTCGGTTTCTGGGTGAGCAGGACCAGGCAGGAGGCACCCAGGCATCCCCAAGTGAGTCCTGGCTGGGACGGCAGTGAAGGACGGTGGGGAGCGATTGGTAAGACGTATCAAGATCAATCACTCCCCAAGGCCCCTGGAGCCAACAGAATTCCCAGCGCGGCCGCGTTTCCGGTGGGGAGACTCCGGCGGAGCTCAAAAACCGAAACCAAGCCCAGAGGGAGGGAGGGAGGGAGGGAGGGAGGGAGAGAGAGAGAGAGAGAGAGAGAGAGAGAGAGAGAGAGAGAGAGAGAGAGACTGAGACTCACCAGGGCAGCTGTAGACTGGTTCTGAATGCGCCCAAGTGCTGAAGGAAAGCGCTGAGCCTAAAGGTCCTGAAGATTTGGGGGAGATAGGGGGCTCCCAGGGGACCCCCAAAGGAGCGGGGAGCCACACACCTATTTCGGGTTTCGGCACCAAAATATAAGGTTTATTTGGACACGAAAACAGAATCAAAGACCCAACTAACAAAGTTTTAGAAGCAGGCTTTATTGAGAAGCTTGTGGGCGGGTTCAGGGTATTGAGCTATTGAAGCCGCACCAGGAAAAAATCCTGGCAGTGTTTTTATGCCCACTGCTGGCAGGCACAGCTGGGGAGGATCAAAGCTGGGGAGGATCTGCGCACACAGGTGCTTCAGAAGGGAAAAGGTCGTTAATCTTATCTATATGTCAGGGACGGGTGGCATAAACATATCTTCAGAAAACATTCTGGCTTTGGGACGAACTGGTTCCAGGAATTAGGAGTTGAGCAGGAGAGGGGAGTCGGTTAGGGGTCAGTCTTGAGAGCTAAGATGGAGGTGCAGGACTCAAAATGGAGTCTGCTGTGCCAAGTCTGTTCTGTGCTTACCTTCATTTCCCCCTCCATATTTTACACCTGCTACTGTGGAACCATCACACACAATGAGAGCAGACAAACACACTAGATCCCCACTGCCCACCTTCAACGAGTATCAAGTTATGGCCAAGTTCGTTTCCTTTATGTCCAAAGCCGGCGCAGACATCCTATCATTCTATCTGTACAGATCTCTATCTAAACCTTTTACCTTTGAACAGATGGTGATTGCTCTGCAGAATACCACGGCAACCAGCCGCTACCTGCGAGTCCTTCCCCCCTCCACGCCACACTTTGCCCTGGGATTGGGTGAGTTCCGAGTAGTGGCTGACTGGAGGGCATCCAAGTTCCTTGATGGGCTCTCTCTCCCTTCCCAACCCCCTTAGCCCACCTATCACAGCCGCACACCTGTGTCCTGAGCTCAGGCCCACATTTCCCCAGGCAGCCACTACGGGTGGTAGTGATGGGGTTCTTCCATGTACACCCAGCAGCCAGTTTGCTTGTCCCGGTGAGCCCTTAAGCACCCTTCTTGGGCCCCGAGCTGCAAAGCTTAGTCTTGACAGCTTTCTCTTGACCACCTCCATCCGGGCACTGGTTCTGCCAACCCTGCTTCTGCACAGGCCTCCCCTGTCACTGCTCGGAGCTGGGCCCTTCTCATTCCTCATTCAGAGCACTAAAACAGCCCCGAGCGAGCCTACTTTCTTGCTTCCATGCTACATTAGTGTTTTCTCAGGAACAGCTCTGGTCATGTCAGCCCTGCTCAGAAATCTCACCGACTCTCTGCTTCCCATAAACTGAGCTCTAGGCCTCACAATCCCACTGACCCATTCCATCTGACATCTCTGTCTGGAACCTCTGCCCTGGCAGCCCATTCCCCTGGCATGCCCCTGATGTTCTGCCATCCGCCTGGCCTTGCACTGGAGGCATTTGCTCATCCAGTCGCTCTGGGCTCCAGGCCTCTGGCTGTTCTCCGAAGCAGTTGAGCCCGGGTCCTGATCTCTTGATCACCAATGGCTCTTGTCATGCACAGGGATGTACCCGGGCAAAGGCGGAATGGTGGCTCCTGGAATGACCTGCCAGTTCATTGTCCAGTTCTTCCCCGACTGCCTTGGGGATTTTGACGATTTTATTTTAGTAGAGACCCAGTCAACCCACACACTCCTGATCCCCCTGCAGGCCCGGAGGCCGCCTCCAATGCTGACCTGTGAGTATGTTCTCTCCCTCCCAGGGAGCCCGAGAGGGTGTGGAGAGGCCCCATGGGGGCTGCCTGCTGCTCAGTGGCCTCTTGTAACAGCTTATGGCTTGCTTATCTTGGGTTGGGGGCTTCTGGGTGCTGAAAAGCAACCTTCCAGGGACCCTCCTGGCAGCTGGTTTTCTCAGAGAGATTGACTTTGAGTTACTGGTGGCAGAGGAGGAGGCCAGTGGCCTGACTGCTCCCAACAGGAGTGTTGCTGACTGGAGAGCCGCTGCTGAGCGAGCCTGTGCCACCCGGGGGCGAGGAAGGAGGGTGTGGGCACCCTCCTCCTTAGCCAACGACAGTCCTGTAGGGCCGCACTTCCTTTGGAAAGCTGGCTTTCAGTGGGTTCTCTCGAGTTACCAGTGGTTTCAGACCAGCACGGGCCAGAAGTTGTAACCCCGACGCCCTCCATCTGCCCCAACCCCCTGGCTGCCGTGCTGTCTGGTCTGAATGAGGCATGAGTATTCAGTGGGTGCTGATGGCTGTGGTTCTAGTCAGGAGTGGCTAGAGTCCCAGGGAGCTGCCTACCACCTGGCCCAAGGGTCAGAGCATGTCCCCTTGTGACCCATCTGCTCCGGGTAGTGGAAGGCATCCTCCAGCTCTGGCTGTTCCAGCTGACATGCTGTTTCTTGTTCGCATCCCTTCCGGTGGCTGCAGTGCCTCAAGTGTTGGACTGTGGTTACTGTCTCCTCGGGGGAATGAAGGTAACCAGATTCATCTGCAAAAATGTGGGCTTCAGCGCCGGCAAGTTCTGCATCATGCCCAAGAAGTACTGGCCACCGCCAAGTTTCAGGGTGAGTGACTGTGGAGCATCTACCTGGGAAAAGAGGGATCCTCCAAAGGGGAGAACCCCCGGGCGAGGGGCTTGCTAGAAAATGCCTAAGGTTGGAAATACCCAGAAAACAGGATTTCATAACCTCCCAGGAACGCATGCATATGGAGAGTAGGGTGGCAGGTCAGGCCTTGGCCAAGCTGTGTCACCTCTGTGCATCGTTAGAGGCCAGCCCAGTGTCCCTGTGTTCAGTCCTCTGTCAGCGTCACTGTAGCAAATGCTCAAGTATATACGAGGCCACAAATCCGAAGCTCTGCGGGGCTGCCTTCTGCTGGTGTATTTATGCGTTCACAGTGGCAAATGCCGGGTTTTGAGCCAACATTTGCCACTAGGGCGGCTTCACATAGGAATCTGTGCTTCCGTCTCTGAGCAGCGAGGAGACGTGGCACTTGTGGTCAGGGTTGGCTGCGGCTGGAGGCGGGGCCTGCCCACTCCCGCCAGGACCCTGCTCGCTCCACCGCTCCCTGCAGCAGCCCAGCACCAACCTGCTTCTCCTCAGGCTCACATCACGGCTCTCCTGCCAGGAGAGACATTTCTCTGTGCTCATCTCATCCAGAGGGCTGCACGGTCCACAAAATAGATGTCACTCGTTTATGGGTTGGTGGCCCTGGCATGCCAGGTGGCTTCTTGCGAAGGTCCCAGGGATGCAGCTTTGCCAACCAGGTGGCAGTGGACCTTATGACTCAGGCGCTTACAGCTAGGCCTATGTGCTGGGCTGCTGACCATACAGCCTGCAGTTCAAAACCCCCAGCCTCTCCTCAGGAGAAGGTTGAAGCTTCCTACCCACAGGGGCAGCTCTTCCCGCTCCTGCATGCACTGGAATCCACTTGCCTGGCAGAGCATCAGGATGGGGTTTGATTAATACAGGTGCAGCAGGAGGGAAAGGGTCCCGAGGGGGACCGCTCAGCCCACCCCCTCTGAGAGGCCTTCTCTCACTCCTCTTTGACTGAGACCGCATCCACGGTATTCTGCTTCCCTCCTCCCGGCAGTCTCTGTTGTCCAGACGCTCTGTGACTGCCATGTGGGCACACGTGGGGCTGCTAACCAACTGCCAGGCCCGCAGTTCAAAACCACCAGCTGCTCCTCAGGAGAGAGACGGGAGTTCGCCTCCTGTAAAGTCTCAGAAACCCACAGGGCCAGGTCTACACCTGTCCTAGAGGGTCACAATGAGTCGATGGCCATGAATTTGGTTTTTCGTTTCTATAATTCCGAACTCACCGGTGCCTGGTGCACAGCGCAGGCTGCGTAAGCGCTCGCTGAGTGAGCCAGCTCTGGTTCCCTCCATTAGCCTAGGACGGGCGGACCATTCAGATCCTTCACGCTGCAGGAGGAGTGTTCCCAGGGAACTTTGCAGTTTCTCAATGGCTCCCCCAGCACCATGTGACGCTTTGCTTTTCCTTCAGGCCGTGGCCACCAGTGGCTTCGTTGAGCAGCCTCCCTTTGGAGTCCTGCCTTCAGTGTTTGAGCTGGCCCCAGGGCAGGCCGTCCTAGTGGAGGTAGGTCATTAGATGCCAACTGGGTACATGGTCTTTGCCTTTGATTCGTCAGGGCGATTTCATCAAAGGCTCACATGATTTCACTTCCCTCCCTGGGTGCTCAAGACCCACTGTCTGCTCCCCAGCCACCCCAGCCTCAGAAGGGTCTAGGGACGAGCATGCTCTTGTATTCTGTGGGGCGATGTCATCTGGCTGTCTCAGGGCCTCCCGCCCCGGCATCCCCATCCTCCCTGAGCCTCACCTGACCACACCTTAGCAGACCTCTGTCAACATCAGGTCTTTCCTGGATCGTACAGCCTCTCATGGACTGGCCGCCACCCCACCAGTCCCTGTCTAGTACCTGGGTGATGCGGGTGACGGGGTCCTCCCTTTGCTATTGCCTCCTCAGTTTCTGTGGTCGGTGGGCCCTGTCTTCCTTCAGCCTTATTCCACAGGTTCTGACCCTCGGACTCTCCAAGTGTCCTGTTCAGTGTTTGCTCTGACCCGCCATACTGCTCACCCTCAGAAGTGCCTGAGAAATGCCAGTGCCTGCCTGTCCCTCTGGCCCCACTCCTTCACCCTCTCCAACTCCCTGGCTGGGTGCCGAGTGGACCCTGCAGAAGTGGCCTAGCCTCAGCAGCAGCTGAGTGAGCATGGGGCTGCGTGTGGGGCTACTCACTCATGTGTGGCTTGCCTCACTAGCCTGTTTGGCTCCCAACATCCGGGAGTGAAATCGGCGGGGCTTCTGGGAGTGGGTTTGCATGGCACTGTGTTCTCAGGCCATGAAATCCACGAGCCCCCGAGTCTCATGCTGAGGAGCACATTGGGGTCCCCTGAGAGGTTTGCAAACACTGATGCCCGAGTCCCAGGCCTGAGGCACAGAGCTGCTTGCTCTGTGGTGTGGCCGGGGCACGAGCAGTTTGAAAGTCCCCAGGTGCTGGTGAGGTGCAGCGAAGCTTGTCAGCCAGGGTGGCAGAGGACCAAACACACCACCATCCGGTTGATTCCAGCGCTGCGTATGGCCTTGCATTTGGCTTTGGCTTCAGGCCTTTTCTGTTTCCTGTGCCTGCCGGAACCTCAGTCTGGAGCCCTGGAGCTCTGGAGGCCTTGGCTCTCAGGGCTGGCACTCAGCCGCCTCAGGCCCCTGGTGGGCCTTACACCATCCTCGCTCGGCTGCTGCTGAGGGCCAGACCGCTTTGGCAGGGTCCGCACACAGGCCGGCACTCTTCCCCTGGAGGCAGCTCAGCCACCCTTGTCAGAGCCCTGCCGTGACTGTAAGGAAGTTGAAGACTGGCATCCCCTGGCCAAGCCAGGACTCCCCGTACCCCTGTCCCACCCTCCTGTGATCTCCAAGGGGAGGAAGAGGGTGGCAGCTGGTCTCTTTGGGGAAGAGTAGGGGGTAGGGGTTAGGGAGGGAGACTTACTCCCATACATTCCTTTTGCATGCTGGTTAATGTTGTGTCTGTGGGCTTACTTGTTTTAAACACTCATCTTCCCCGGTGAGGATTTGGTCCTCATGAGTAAACATTCCAAAGATGCAAGCAGGTCAGCAATGCAATGCTCCCCGTCACCCCAGCCTCTCCCGAGAGGAGAGGCCACCGCCTTAACAGGTGGCAAGTGCACTTCTGGGCTGGGCTTGGCGAGTTGTTCATGGATTTCCCCCCACCCCCCTCTCTATACTCTGTTCTGCATCACACGTTTTCACTTAACATGATAACTCAAAACTCGTGCATATCTTCTTTTTTCAAACTTTTCACACCTGCAGAGTATCCCCCTCTGTGCCTGGACTGTAGCTCTGTTCAGCAGTTCCCGCCTGGTGGGCACAGTTTGTCGGATATTTGGCTCTGCCATTGATTAGCTTATGGATACCTCTCCCAGTCCTCGTGTGAGTCTGCCTTGGGGTACAGTCCTTAAAGGAGACTTGCTGGTCCTGGATCTGCCCTCTCATAATCTGATACAAGGGCCAAAATGCTCTGTCCCTCCATGGAAAGTGACCAGTGATTCTCCTGGCTGGTTTTTATGGCCATGTCTTTTATGATGAATGAAGTCGAACATACTGCCCTTTGTTTCAGGGCTGTTTTTATTTCCTTTTCTGTGCACCTCTTCTCCGTATCCTTTCAACATGCTCCCCACATTGATGGGGGGCCAGTTGGAACTCCTCGCCCCTTCCCTTTGGTGTATGGAAGGGGGTGTGGGTGAATGGTGTGTCTGAGAAGAGCAGAGGTGGAGGTGGGGGCCCGCTAATAGTGTGCCTCTCTCCCCAGGTTCTGTTCCTCCCAAGGAGCCTAGAAAGGGCAGAGCAGACCTTCATCATCGTGTGTGACAACTGCCAGATCCAGGAGGTGGTGACCGTAGGTGAGCTTGTGTGCCTTTTCAGGGGCAGACCTAGAGCGGCCATCCCTGCTTCCCACCTCCCCTCCCTGCTCCAGGGAGGCTCAGCTGCCCTCTGTCTGGGAGCACACTGAGGGGGTATGGGGAAGCCCCCTTCATAGAGACCCACCTCCAAGCCAGTCCCCACAGAGATCTCTCCTGAGAACCAGAGCCCTGGGGAAGACTGTCCAGTGGTTCACTGAAGCCTTCCTGGCTCTTTATAAGGGAATTGCCAATGACTTTGCACATAAACAAGGGGCCCTGGGTTAAGGTCGAGCTACTAGCTGCAAGGTGGGCCATTCTCGCCCAGCCGCGGCCCTGTGAGGGTGAGAGATGGCTGTCTGATCCCGTGGGGATTGACAGCCTGGGAAGCCTTAAGGAGCAGTTGTGCTTTGGCCTCCCTAGAGCGGGGCTGTGAGTCAGAGGGAAGTCTGTGGCCGTGGATCGTCGTGGAGAGAAACAACCAGAGGCCCCTCTTGCTTTCTGGAGGGTTAGAAGGAGCGTTCGGCTGAATTTCCTGAAGATTCCTGTGCTCCTGTTCTTTCTTTCCCTCCTCTCCCTTCCACCTACCCATTTACCCCCCTTGCATTTGGGAAGCATTGCGTACCTGCTGGGTGTTAGATTCTTGAAATGGCCTCCTTTGGGTCCACCAAGATGTGGGCATGCATGTGCATCCATGTCTGCGGTGGTATGAACGACACGCACTCTTGTGTACGCCTCTGGGGACGCTGATGGGAGAAATTTCTGGGGAGGTCAGCGGAGCGCTGTTGTGTGGCTGGTGACTTGGGGTCTGCGACCACAGTGTCCTGACTTCAGCACTCGGCGCTTGTCCCATGTCCCCCATCCTGAGCATCACTGCCCTCTCTTGTCAGGAACTGGGCAGCTGGCTGCTTTGGAGCTAATCTATGTTTCTGGCAGTAAAAGTGAACCAGAACCCGGAGAGCTGACAGACTTAACAGCCCAGCATTTCATACGCTTTGAGCCTGAAAACCTTCAGTCTACCACTAAGAGAAAGCTGCTCATTAGAAATATTACGTGAGTGACCCCAATCCCTGCCTCACCAGCCCCTAGTTCCCAGTGAGTAGGGAGGGTCTTCCCAAGGGCAAGGTTGGAGTCTTGGCAAAGAGTGGAAGAATCTAAAGTGTTCACCGATAGAATAGCCACCAGCCTTCTGTGGCTACAAGGGTCAGGTGACCAGACCATCCCGCTTTTGGCTGGACAGTCCCGATTTTTAACAATTTTTTTCGTGTCCAGCAGCGTTTTTAAAAAAATCCCGATTTTTGGAAAGAATTCATGACAAGCTAGGGTATATGGTTTCGATTGCCATGTGGTTATTTCGCCAGGATATGAATTTTATCAATGGTGTCCCGCTTTACCAATGTCAAAATCTGGTCATCTGATACAAGGGGGAACCCGCCCAAACCGGAATTGCGCTGGGCGGAGCGGAGCTTTTGTAGTACACATTTTTTTTTGCTAGGTAGACACCCAGCAACTCTGAGCTAGTGCACCCAGTGGTGTTCCCTGGGAAGGTTCTTTCTGGTCACAGTGAATTATTTTGTAAAAGCAGTTTTGCTCAAACCTTGTCTTTTGTGATGGCCAATTTCAGAGAACAGCATACAGCTGTGAAATTTTTTTTCCTGCCCAGGAAAAATGCCCAGAAACTGTTGTGATGTTGCACACAGCTCACAAGGACAGCACTATGGGAAAATCTGAAGGGGTTTTCTTGTTTCAAGAAAAAGGTGAAATTTTGGCTGATGAAAACCTTGTTCTAGATGTCCTTCAATTTCCCAAAGAGATGGAAATGTTGACTGGTAGTGCATTTGCAGTTTGTTCCACTAGGTCAGACTGTTAATCAAGCTTTCTATTTAGAGGTTCGAAAAGATTGAGTGAGTAACACCGTGTGACAAAAAAAGCCCTGATTTGTGGCAGAAGGGGTTTTTGCCACCATGACAATGCACCTGCTCATACAGTCATCTCAGTGCACCAGTTTTTGGCAAAAAGCAGCATTCCTCTCTTGCCTGATGCACCTGACTTACCTGACCTCGCTCTGTGTGACTTCTTTTTGTTTCCACGAGTGAAGAGGGACATGAAAGGACAGCGATTTGACGATGTATAAGAGGTAAAGGGGGAAAAAAGACTTACAGGATAATAAAAAAAAGAAGTGAAGAAAAACAAGGGAGGTGCTGTCAGCCATCCAAACAGATGCTTTCGAAAAATGTTTCCAAGAATGGAATTGCAGATTTGACAAATATATTAAGTGTAACGGAGAGTACTTTGAAGGTAATAAGATTGTTTTTGTAAAAACAAAATTCAATACATAGCTTTGAAGTTAAAAAAATTCCTTTTTTTGGTGGGTACCCCCTCGTATTTACATTTAAACTGTTAAAATAGAATAACAAATGCGATTCCCCATCACACTGGCCCCATTTCAAATGGTCTCCGTAGTCTCCTCTGGCCAGTGACTCAGCAGTGTAGTATTCCCGCCACTGGGAGGTCAGGTAAGATGGTTCTGGCCCTCTATCACCAGGAACAGCTTCTCAGAGAGGTCCTGCCTTCTTCTGGGTCCTTTCTGCTCCTTCTCAGAGTAGGCTCAGGCCAGACGTGGGACACGGCTTTGGAACTAGACCCATTTTCGGGGTTCCCCCCACAGGCACGTGGAGCTGGCCTTCCACTGGCAGATCACGAGGCCCAACCTGAAGCCGCTCATGCCGGGAGCAGCCTACAGCCTGGACAGTATCAAGTACCACCCTGACACGGAGACCGCCTTCTCTATTCTGCCCCAGCAGGGGGTCTTCAACCCCCACAGTGACCATGAATTCATCCTCAGCTTTTCTCCCTATGAGGTTACTTTGGGGCCAGCTGTGCAGCTTCACAGGATGTGGTCAGGGGCTATTGGCAGATGTGGGGCTGAGAGGAGCAGGTCTGGCCCTTGGTGCTCCGGGCAGGTGTCGGGTGTCCAATGCATGGAAAGCCCTCCAAAGGGGTGACCGTGAGCCTGGAGGGCTTCTCCCCTCCCCCCACCCCACCCCCAGATCTAGATGAAACAGGGAGAAGGGTGAGCAGGAAAGCCATACTTTTTCTTGAAGGCTTTTCTGGTGGCAAGGCCAGGGGGGAGAGGCATTCCTGCCGGCCCAGCCTGCCTGAGCAGCCTGGCTGGAAGGTGCCCGTCTTCAGGACATTGTGTGTTTGTCTTGCAGCCCAGGACTTGTCACAGTGTGCTCCAGCTGCTGCTAGAGCACGTACCGAACCCCACAGGGTGAGCAGGCACGGGGCTCGATGGGGACACTT
Organism: Tenrec ecaudatus; assembly: GCF_050624435.1. NCBI lineage: Eukaryota > Metazoa > Chordata > Mammalia > Afrosoricida > Tenrecidae > Tenrec > Tenrec ecaudatus. Next base: position 172,100,310 of record NC_134533.1, on the reverse strand, counting down.
TTGGAGAAGGTGCTGGGAAGGGACGAACAAGTCATTTGACCCTCAGTGGGCCTTAGAGAGCTGTTATACTTCTGCTTTGCCCTGGCATCTCGTCCTGGAGTGGGCACCCTGCTTGGGGCAGGCTTGGGGCCCAAGGTGGTTGTTTTGCTCTGTGGTGGGCCTCTCCATATCCTAAGCAAGCATCAGGGTGGGTCCACGTCTGCCTTGCACAGAGATCACAGGCCAGGGCACTGCAACGGGGGTCTCAAGACAGCGGGGGGTGTGAGGTGTGCCCCTGTCCTGAGCCCCAGGCTGGATGGTTGTCTCGGATACCATGTTGTATTACCTTCTCAGGGTCGTGACCAGTGTTCCTCCCCTTAGGTCCCTAGGGCCAGGAGAGAGTTTCTAGTTCAGAAGGAGACTCAAAATGAGGCACACGGGGCTGGGAGTGTGCAGGGACCAGGGGCTGCAGGCTCCCGGCTCAGGGGGGCTGTGTTCAGTTCAGACACCCAGAGACCGAGGGAGACACCCTGCGCGGAGGAGAACGTGATTGCGCTGGAAGTGGAGGTCAAGGGCTCGGTGGAGCCTTTCAAGGTGCTCTTAGAGCCGTACGCCCTCATCATCCCGGGCGAGAACTACGTTGGCATCAACGTGAAGAAAGGCTTTAAGGTGGGTCGTTGTCCGCGCCGGCCGGGTGGGGCTGAGCTGGGGTCCGGGTGCCGGAAGGAAGCCCCTGCAAGGGGTCTGAGGCTGCTGCTCCCCGAGGTCCTGCACACAGTCTCATCCACACAGACACCGGGCCCCAGTGTGTCTGTCTTATTCCATCAGCTCCCCAGCATCCTGTGAGGCAGGGCAGTGGAGCCATGCCTGGGCTCCTGGCCCTTTGGCAGGCCGGGGCGTCCAGAGCTCTGCCTGCAAGGCCTGCATGGTGGACTGAGAGCATTCGTGGGCTGTGAGCAGCCAGGAATGTCCAGGGCAGGGAGCCTGTGTTGCCCAGCCCTGCGGCAGGCATGCATTTGGCAAAGACAGGTTGTGCCCCGGCAGTGTGACTTGCGGTGTGTCTTTCAGATGTGGAACCACAGCAAGTCACCCATCAGATACATGTGGGAGAAGACCAGCGCCTGCCACATCATTGAGGTGGAACCCTGTGCTGGCACCATCGGTACCGTGAGCCTGGAGGGAGGGGGTCTTCCCTAGGACGGTGGGGACAGAGGGGACAAAAAGACAGTGGAGTTGGGACATGTGGGCCCCGCCCCAGAGGGACACTTTCTCCTCTCCTCTCCCCCCAGAGCCCAACGAAGTGGGTGATTTTGTGTTGAACTTCACTGGGGGTACTCCGGGGGCCACGAGCCAGGACCTGCTGTGCAAAATCAGAAACTCGCCCTCGCCGGTGGTGCTGCACATCGAGGCGGCCTTTAAGGTGCCGCAGCCTTTCCAGTAAGGGGAGTGGGGGGTTGGGTGGTCGTTGAGTCCACTCCCGGGGGGCTCAGCGACAGGCCCCTGTGCATGTCTTAGGGACCTGTACTTGCTCTTGATATCTCCGCCCTGGAGCTCGGTCTGCTCCGCCTGGGCCAGAAAGTCTCACACTCCATCCAGATCCAGAACGTCAGCCAGCTGCCCGCCATGTGGCGCATGATGGAGAGCACCGGCTGCCTGGAAGAAAGGCAGGAGCTGGTAAGTCGTTGGCTGGCACCTGGCAGCCAGTCGCCTTGTGTCCTCTGGCCACCGGAACTTGTGCTGGCGAATTCAGACCTTTGAGGCAGGAAGTGTTCTGCCTGGTAGTGTCTCCCGCCCCACCCTCACGAAGGCAGTTATTTGGGGGGGTTCTTCCTACCTGAACCCTGTACCTTTTGTTATTGCTGTGGTCCTTGGTGCCACCATTAGAACAGGGGTCTCCCCTCTGTTGGAGTAGGTAGAGTTAAAAGGAGAATGGGCGGCCACGTGTCGCTGGGCAGGAAGTTTCCAAGGCTGCTGCAGCCAAGCCCAAGGACAAGTTCCCTGCCTCGGGAAAAGGGAGCAAGTTTTCCCAGGCTCACCCCAAAGTACCCACCCTCTCAGGGCTTCTGCCTGCCTTTCAGTGGTATCCAGACAAGGGCTTGCAGGCAAACTGAGTTAGGTTTCTTCTCCTCTGAACTAGCTGATGTAGCCCCCTCCCTCTGTTTGCCTCCTCCTCTCCCTCCGTCCTCCACAACTATTCCTGTTTCTTCTTTCGCTGTAAACAGACTCAGCAGCTTGCTGCCATGGGGTCCGTTCTGACTCACAGTGACCGTGGAGGGCAGGGCCAAACTGCCCCCAGGGCTTCCCAGACTGCACCTCTTGACCAGAGCAGATAGCCTCATCTGCCTCCCGAGCTGCTGCTGGTGGGTTTGAACTGCTGACTTTGCCGTTAGCAGCCCAACATTCTTCACACTACGCAGACCAGAGCTCCTACTACGTGCATGGGAAATAAGTGTTATCTTCATTTGACATGGCTCTGCATTTAAGTCAATGTGCCTCCAGCCTGTCCCTAACTACCAGCAGTTAGATGTTGTCGCTATGCAGGTGAGACCCTTAGGCGAGCGAGACCCTCCTTCTCACTGCCTCCAGCAGAGGCCTCTGTGCTACTTGCTCACCCACTCACTTTTCCTGCCAAGCCAGAGAAAGGCCTTCAGAGCCTACAGACATGGTGTTTGTAACCTTCCTTTCTCCACACCCCCTCCCCCGTCCGCCCCGCCCCATGAAGTCAGTGTTCCTTACCGACTTCCTCTCCTCTGTGGGCACTCTGGAACTTAGATGCTAGGGCCGGCCCCTTCTCATCAAATCGCTAACACCTTTGCTGAGAGCCGTGACCAAGTCTCTTAGGTAGCACTTAGTCATTCCTGGCCCCGACCCAAGGTTTACTGGTTTCTTAGAGAGGATCCTAGCACCACCAAAGCCTGGGGCAGGAGCAGGGGCAGGGGCTGGGGCTGGGCAGGAGCTGGGGCAGGGGCTGGGACTGGAGCTAGGACTGGGCCTGGGACTGGAGCTGGGACTGAGGCAGGGGCTGGGGCAGGGGCAGGAGCAGGAGCTGGGACTGGGACTGGGGCTGAGGCTGGGACTGGGACAGGAGCTGGGACTGGGGCAGGAGCAAGAGCTGGGGCAGGGGCTGGGACTGGGGCAGGGACTGGGGCTGAGGCAGGGGCAGGGGCTGAGGCAGGGGCAGGGGTTGGGGCTGAGGCTGGGACTGGAACAGGGGCTGGGGCAGGGGCAGCGGTTGGGGCTTGGACCAGAGTAAGGGCCAGGGCATTATCAGTATCGTGATTGTTCACACACAGAAGCCCCATATATAGAATGAAGTCTAACTGCTCAGGTGCCCCCAGCCCTTTCTGGCCTCTCCCTACTGTCCATCCCTTGCCCCAGGCATTCCTGGGGAAGCCCCGGGGCCTTCTCAGAGTACAGGTGGAAGCTCGCGGACCTCAACCAATCTCTTCATGTGGCAGAGGAAAGACCCAGAGGAACACAGGTTGCCCCAGACTCCCCCAGCTAACGGGTGGTGGCATGAGAACGGAGCCTGGCTTTCTGATTTCCAGTCTGTATTTTACCTGCACTGGGAAGGTTATCGACATTTTATCATTGAAATACCTGTTAACCTTACAGAATGTCAATGTCATAACCGAGGCTGGGAGGAACCCTCTCACTAGTCTGATCTCTCAGAGAGTACTTACTGCTGGGGTGGAGGCTTGTTAGATGCTCTAAGTCGGGAGGCACCGAGCTGCTGAACCCCAGCCCTGGATCACAGCTGCACCCCAGGGCTCCAGGGCCAATGAATGCCCTCGGTGAAGTCCCCCTCGGTGAAGTCCCGGCCACCCTTCCTCCCAACTCAGGAAGGTAAAAACCATTAACGCCCTGGAGCCAGGGCTCAGGCTGGCAGAGTGGGAGCCAGAGGGTGGACCTGGCCCACATGCCAAGCCCGTGGGTCAAGGACACAAGGTGGACAGGCCTCTGTCTGGGGCCACCCTTGTATTCACTGAGTATATCAGGGAAGGGAGGCAACAGAGTGTAGCCTTTTTGCATCCTGCAATGGGTCCCTCTGGGTGTAGCCTTTTTGCATCCTGCAATGCCCTCCTGGGACCCTTCTCTAAGGGCTGTCACAGAGGCAGGGCAGGGGGCCCTCCCAGGTGGGGGCCCTTGTCCCTTCCCCTGTCCCTCTGTCTGTGCGACTGAGGAGTAATTCAGACCAGAGCCTATGGTGGGTGTGGGTTAGGGGGACAGAGTGAGGAGACCAGAGGGTGCAAATGATCTCATGAGAGACCTCTCAGAAGGCACTGCCCTCCTTCCCAGCCTGGCACAAAGGCTCACCCTCCTGATCCCCAGCTGAGCCTCCCCCTAGAGACCCCGCCCCTGGCCCCTCCCCTCTCAGTGAAAGGACACCACCTGCCTGTCCACTGCTGTAACTTGGGGAGACTGTGTTTACCCCTCACTCCTGAGACTCAGTCCACTGGATGCTCCACCACGTCATCTTCTCATGGCCTTCTGACTCTTTGAAGAGCTGAGGCTGCCTGGAGCTGCGGCTGCTTGGCAACCACCAACAGCCTCTAGGTCCTCTACAGCTCCAAGTGCTCCCCCCACCCCCATTCTCTCTCTCAGGAGTCCCACTTTGACATTGAGCCCTCGAGCGGTCAGCTGCATCCCCTGGGAGAGTGCAAAGTGCATATCACCTTTGAGGCCTTGCTCTGCCAGAGCTTGCGGACGGTCCTGGAGCTGCAGGTGGAAGACGGGACCTGGAGGTAAGGGAACCCTAGAGAAGCAAGTCCAGGGACACTCACATGTAAAAGAGAGCTTTATATCAAGAAGTAATTACATATCAAACAAACATCCCAGCCTGGTCCAGATCAAGTCCATATATCTAAAGACCAGAACCTTTTCTCATACCCTCCCTGTAGATACAAGCTACTTGGTTCACTTGGGTCTTTGTAGCATGCCTCCCCAAGTGGGCCCCATCTGGACAAGGGGCTCTTGTGTTCCAGCTACCTCCCAGTGTGTGCTGAGGTCCAGGCACCCCATGTGTACCTGCAGAGCAGCCAGGTGCAGCTCAGCACCCTCTACCTGGATGTGCCCACAAAGGCAGCTGTCACCCTCATCAATGGGACACTTCTGCCCACCCGGTTCCAGTGGGGGAACGTGAGTATGCCTGCAGCCCCCAGCAACAAGTCCCATTTAGTGAGCGATGCGCCCCCTCAGGTGTCCTTCAGAATAAATCCTTAGCCTGCCCCTTGCCTCATAGTGCCTCTCAAAGTTTGGCCCCTCTGTGGAACAACCAATGGTGTTTGGCAGTTCCCGCCCCCGTCCCTCCCAGCCAGAGAAATCCGTGACTGGTCAGCTGCTGGGAGCCTAGCAGTGGCCCTGACCTCCAGGCTGCCATGCACAAGTTCTGAGTGCCTCCGAGGCTCCCCCTGCTCCCCATCAACTGGGCCTCCTAGGGCTGCTTGCGTAGTCCAGGAAGCCCCCCCGCCTGAGGGGGGTGAGGCCCACGGGTAGAAGGAAGCTATGGTTGATCCCCCAGAAGCGAATGCCCAGCCCTATTGGTCCTGCTGACATAGTCCCCCTCCCAGGGTGCCACCTCCCAGAGAAGCATTTTCTGGGCCCTGGGCTCATCCTAGGAGTCCGGCATGTGACCATATACCCACCCATGTGTCTGCCAGCTCCTGGGGCACCAAGCAGCCCTCTGCACTGCAACAATCTCACCCAAGCGCGGCACGCTAGGCCCCGGAGAGGAGCGCTGGCTCACCTTGGAGCTGACTGCCCACACCCAGGTGAGCACGGCATTGAGGACCAAGGGCCTGGTGGGGTGTCCTGTCTGGTTTCTGCACCATGCATGCAGGGAGGGCCCCCCTCCGGCCCACACCTGGTCCTCGTGGATGGGGAGGGGGGTTGCTGCATTTGGGGCACAACCTGTCAGGCCTGCGCTGGAGACACCAGGGCAGGTAGCCTGGATGTGCCTCCAAACCAATGGTCCAGGCCCTGCCTTTGGCAGCAACGTCAGCCCTCACCAGGCCTTTTTCTGTGGCACAGATGGGACCAGCTTTCCCAGCGAGCCAGAGAACAAGGGCCTCTTGGATCAGGCCCTGCACTGAGTGCTGCTGGGGGAGGCCAGCTCCTCCCCGGGAGAAACAGAGCATTCCCCGACAGTGACCAGGAGAAGGCTGCCAGAGCAGGACAGTCAGTCTGTGTGCCTTTGCCGACTCCCTTTTTATCACGGTGACGGAGGATACGACCCCCTCCTCACAGAGAGAGGCTTGTAGAGCCGGACCCCATTCTTCATGGGCAGACCTGGTGGGGGTGGGCTTTCCTGCACAGCTGAGTCCGACCAAGCTCTGAGGTGATGCACAGAAGGGCCAAGACATGAAGCATGGGGTAGGCGGCTCTGGGAGGCCATGCTTTCTGGCCTGTGGTTGACCTGCGGGACGCAATGCCCATCGAGAACGACAGAAGCACTGCCAGGCTGAGTTCTAGCAGCCTCATGAGATTACACGCGCAGCTGGAAGCGACCGGTCCACAGGACTGATGGCCTACGACCTGAGACCAGAAGAGCTAGATGGTGCCCCGAGTCCCACTACCAGACCCACTCTGGGCAGGACCACAATAGAAGAGACCAGACAGAATCAGAAGGAACACAAAAGGAGAACAAGATTCAAGATCATCCAAGAGTCGAGTCCGATAGAGAAGAGTGGAGCCCCTGATAAACCCCTCAAGCCCAGAACTGAAGCTGTCAGCAGGCGTCAACTTTCCGCCAGACAACAGGTAGACCTGTGAGACGAACACTAACGGCAGGGATGCGCACTCCCAGAAGATGCAGCCAGGTGAGGCCAGGAGAGCACGGCCTTGATGTAGAGTTTGGGGAGCAGGAAGGGGCAGGAATGAAGGACAAATGGAAATGGGGAGCACAAGAAAGACGTAGGAAGGGCACTTACTCAACCAATACCCCGAAACCAAGTTTGAATAAATGTTCTACTGGGGGACTGATTGGCTTTGTAAACGTTCACCCAAACACGCAAACAGAAAGGTTTAAAAGAAATAAATGCACTGACTCTTCAGAAGTCCACTTTGGGGAGTGGGGGTGAGGGGATCTTAACCTGCTGCCTGGAGATGTCTGGAGCCCCAGTTCAGCCATAAGCCCTGAGCAAGGGTCAAGGCCTCCCAGGGCCAGGCCAGGAGGGGCTGTGGGCTGAGCTCCCAGGCTGGGCCTGTGGACAGTGACTCACTGCAGAGATGGATGGGCCTGACGAGAGACGAAAGCCACCCCGCAGCCACTGCTACCCACTGCTGAGGCCCCGGCCATGGGCCTTCCCTGTGGGGTCTTCCCACATCACCACGTGACCAAGGGACTGGCTTTTCTTGTAGGAAGAGCTGACTGAGCTGGCCCTCCCTTGCTATGTGTCAGGCATGGCGGAGCCACTGGCCCTTGGCATTGTGGGGAAGGCCCAGGGACTTCAAGTGACCATCACTGTCTCTGTGGAGGGCTCCGAGAGCAGGTGAGCCCGGGCCGAGGGCTGGGGCCAGAGGGTTGCGGTGACCCCACAGGAGACCAGTGCCATCGCGTGCTGGGATCCACCCCAGCCCCTCCCTCTGGCCTTTCGCCACACACTCGGGGACACGGTGTCCAGACAGGCTGGAGATGACGGGAACTTGGACCTTCCCCTACAGAGCCAGCAGCCGGGAGATGGGCTGGGCTGCCCCTGGCTGGGGAGAGCTTCCACAGGGGTATGGGTGGTCAGGAGAGGTGTGGTACTTCAAGGAAGAGGGGTCTGAGCATGAAGCCTGGCTCCTGGGCAGCTCCCCCACCCCACCCACCCCTGCCCAAGGTGACAGGACTGGGTAAGGGTGGCATGTAACACAGTCCCCCTGGGTCCCGGGGCAGTGTCTTCCTCACGGAGCAGGGCCCAAGCCATTTGGAGGAGCTCCGCCTGGACTTTGGCTCAGCTGTGCCGCTGAGAACCCGCGTGGACTGCCAGCTCATCCTGACCAATCATTCACCGATCCAGACCCCTTTTGCCCTTGATTTTGAGTACTTCGGGCACTCCCAAAACAGCATGAGCAAAAAGGCCAGCATGTAAGGGCTCCTGCCTCCTTCCTGAGGGAGGCATCCCAGACTTGGGGTGAGGTTGGCAGAAAGGGCAAGAGGATGTGATTTTGCATGTGGATGTGGGGACACACTGAGAAGCCATGGCTCCTGCGGCCCACCTCCCAGGCAATGAGTGGATATGTGGGAGAGGCAGCTGGCCAACCCTTTCTCTGCAGCCCAACCTGCTGGGATGCCAGGCTTCCTGATATCCCTGGGGGGTTGGGGGCCCATGGATGTGGCGGGATTTCCCTGGGCGGAGGGATTTGTGTGGCAATGAGTGAGCCCCTGGGTTAACAGTGTACCTGGGCTGGCATGTGCCGGCAAGGCAGCGGAGCACAATAGCTATTGGCAAAACTGCTTGCTGTGGTCAAGGGCAGAGGCGAGGCCGGGAGCACCGTTTACCCAGACAAGCAGACGGATGCATGCACACACGCACTCATGCACACACGCACTCGCACTCACGCACGCACTGGAGTCAGCTAGGAGAGCCGATTACTAGATAGCCAAACAGTGCGATCAAGATCAGCTACGGGCAGAGTGTTTACAGCACAGAAAGGGGCAACGCTGAAAATTAAGGTGGAGCAGAGGGGCGGCACAGGATGCATCGGCACCCAGCTACCAGTGGCCTCCAGGTCAGGAACAACTGTGAGGCCGGGCAGGACTGGGCAGCGCTTCCTTCTCTTATGCCCAGAGCCACTATGAGTTGGTACTGACTGATGGCATCTACAACATCAACAAGTGAAGGCTCTTTTCCTAGAGAGCAAATGGACCAGCACACTGCTACGTGACACCTTACCACCAAATCTAAGGCGGGGGCAGCCCAGCATTAAAAGTCACTGTCATGAGCGGGGGTGGGGGACAAGGGAAAGGTGTGCACAAACTGTTTCTAAACTAAAAGCCCACTCTCCACAATGACAGTGTACACCCGAGGGTGGACAGCTGCCAGTGGGCAAAACTAGAAAGGGGCAGTTTCAGAAGACTAGACCAGAGATGGGGAGAGGCTGTATTCAGGGGTCATCCAGGCACAGAACCTGGGGGTTTGGGAGAGAGGATCCCCAGGGTTCTGGGGCTGGGACTTTGGGGATTTGGAAGGGGTGCAGGGGAAGCTAGGCCAGACAAGGAGGTGAGGAAGAGGTCAGAGCAGCTCTCCCTGGGAGGGAGGAGAGAGCCTCCTCCCTCAGCTGGGAACCTGGTTGAGGCTGGTTGCCATGGGCAGAGGGTGGAAGCTTGGGAAGGGCATGGATGTCTTGATGCTGTTCCTACGTCTCTGTCTTCTAAAGCCATGACATGGCCCCTGCACTGCTAAAGACCGCACGGATTCGAGAGCAGCTGGCCAAGCGTGAGCAGCTGGGTAAGAGCGCCACCCCCACCCCCCACCCCCAGGCAGGTGCTGCGGGGGTCAGGCCGCAGTCAGCTGAGATGCCATATGCATCTTCTCAAGTCAAGGTAATCAAGAAAGCCAAGGCCCTTCTCCTGATGCCTCCCTGTCCCACAGAAAGCCCTTTCACTGCTAGGGCACAGGGCCCATTGTTGACTTGAGATAGCTGGTCACCTGTGAGGAGCCCTGGTGGTATAGTGGCTACACATTGGGCTGTGATCTGCATGGTCGGCAGTTCGAAACCACCAGCAGCAACTTGGGAGAAAGACTGGCCTTTCTACTCCCATAAACAGTCGCTAGTCTCTGGGTTCTGGGGTCTCAGCATGAGGGTCTACTTCACCCGACCAAGGCAAGACTGGGGTGACTTGTCTGTGACAGTGTGATGCCAACACCTGAGTGCTTGTTTGCACCTCATTCCCAACCGAGGCCTGAGTCTGCACTCATAACCCGCCCTCAGACTTCATGGAGAGCATGTTGTCCCACGGGAAAGGAGCCGCCTTCTTCCCCCGCGTTTCCCATGGCATGCTGGGATCCCACCAGCAGCTGAGCATTGGCCTCACAGGCTGTGCCAACATGTGGGGCGAGTACTGGGACAAGCTCATCTGCACGGTAGGGGCCTGCAGCCCGGGGGGCCGGGGAGCTGGGGTTTGGGTTTTTCTTACACAAAAGAAAGTCTAGAGTCCCATACTTTATTTCGCCTATTGCCCCTGTTTTAGAAAAAAAAAAATTAACCAAGTGCCCCCCTGGCAATTAAAAACGTTTATACTGTAGCGGAGTGGGTTCCTCACTGGGAGGCTAATGGCACCGCCAGCAGTGCGAAACCTCCACAGGAAAAGGGGCGGCTCTCTACTCCCATAAAGGGCTACAGTCTGGGACACCCACAGAGGCAGGTCTCCCCGTTAGGAGTCAGAATGGATTTGAAGGCGTTGGGTTTGGATCCTCCCGGTGGGCCTCAGCAGCTGGTTTTACCGGCTTTGGGAAGCTCTGGTCTAGACAGCTGTATACTGGAATGTAAATACTGAGTAATGCTGGGAAGGATTCAAGATTATTAGCATAATCTTTATTTAAGGGGGAAAATAGTTTTGGTGACTTTTTTTGTGAGAGAAATAGAAATTCTTCCCATTGGGAAAACACAGAGATTTGGTAGAGGTGGCCATCGGTGGCGGCCAAGGGTCAAGCTGGGGAGCTCGGCAGGCTGTGGGCTGGTTCAAAGAGTGGGGCCAGGCCAGAAGGAAAGGAAAAGCTGGGCTGGGAGCTAGGAATCCCCCATCTGTGGATCTGGGGTGGGCATCAGCTGGCTGTGATCATGAGGCAGAGACCTTGGCCGGGCTAGCAAGAAGAGTTGGGGGGGGGGCAGGGAGTAGGAGGGTTGGGAATCCGGGCAAAGAGCTGGTGTGCACCTGCAGGTGGGAGACCTGCCTCCAGTGGTCATCCACGTGCACATGGCTGTGGTGGGCTGCCCCATCAGCTCCCTGAGGACCACCTACTACACCATGGACCGGTGCTACAAGGAGCCAATCATCAGGTGCCTGGTTCACAGCCCCACCCTCAGTTCTCCAATGCTCCCTGAAACTCTCTGGCCTGAGCTCCCTCTGCCCTCCAGCCTGGGTCACTCCCATAGGTGTGTTGCTTTCCAGCTGGGCTGGCACCGCTTGGGGCCACCAGCATGAAGACCCCAGGTCAGGGCTAGCCTGAAGGAGAGAGCCCTCCCACCGTCTGTACACCTCTGAGGGCTTGGAGTGGTAGAAGTCATGAGTGTTCAGTATGGAGAAAGGTCAGGGCCACACCCATAGTCCCCACACACCGTTTCTGGAAGCGGCACAGGTGGCACAGTGTGGGGTGGGGGTTGATGGCAGTGAGTAGCCCAGAGTTGACTCCCAGGTACTGCCTCGGGTCCCAGTAACTTGGGCAAAAGCAACAGACCCCGGAAATACCTTCTACCTTCCTGAGTCTGCCCTCCCCCAGTCCTCATCTCAAAGAACCCCGAGCTGCAGGGTGTGCCTGGCTGTGGTCATGCTAAGCCTGGTTTCCGTACCCTCAGGTTTGGCACCCAGCTCTCTGGAGGAGACACGGTCACCCGGATCCTTCGCCTGAATAACTCCAGCCCCTGTGGTGAGATGCTCTCGAGATAAGTCGGGGCTCTCCACACAGGCTGTGCTTTGTGGCAGCTGGGCCAGGCGGGAAGAAGGGGTTGGGACATGCTGACCTACGGATAAGACCAAGGAGTCCAAAGTGGCCCAGATCATACATGAGTCACTGATCGAGGCACCTGAAGGCCAAGGTGGGGACAGTGTCCAAGGCAGCTCAAGGCTGCTAGAGAGTTACTAGAGTCCTTCAGGACAGGGCTTGCCCTTGCTCAACCTTGGGCCTCCCAGTGTTGATGAGTCCAATGCCTTACTCTCACTGGGGGTCACTTTGCATGGGGACAGACACCTCAGGGGACCCCTTCTCATTGCTTTAGCTGTGCCTCAGCCACATGCCACATGCCCTGGGCTGGGGCTACCTACCAAGGGGACAGGAGGACGGTGCCAGAGGGCTGGGCATCCTGATGTGTCTGAAGGCCAGAGTATTGCAGAGTGGGTGGAAGAGACCCAAGCCAGGCTGTCTTGTGGGCAGGGGTGCTCCCACTAATTTCAGGAGGAAGGTTCAGCCAGCCTGGCCTGAGGAGCATATTGTGGGCACCAGGGAGATCACGGAGGCCTGAGGGAGCCAGCCCAGATCATACATGAGTCACCTGGGGAGCTGAAGGAATCCTGGGACCTGTGGAAGCCCACCCGAGTGCGGTCTCTCTGGGCAGGTCTTGGGCTTTGCCATTTTTAAGGGTACTTGGGTGAGTCTAATGTTCCGTCAAAGCGGAGGACTGCTGCGTTGTGTCTTTACTGCCGCCTGACTCCCAGATCTGTGCCGTTTTTAAGAGAGTGTCTTTCTTGCAGTGTCTGCCATTGTCTTCCTATGCCCGTCCGGTTCTCCTTGCATTCTGAGCCCTTTCAATGTATGTTCTTCGCCTCTCTGCTGTTTGATGTGTTGTGTCAGTCTGGGTAGACTAGAGAAACACATTCATATATACAAGAGCACTTGAACATTGAGAAAACATCCCAGCCCATTCCAGATCAAGTCCATACATCCAATATTAGCCCATATGTCTGACAGTAATCTATAAAGTCCTTTTCAGACTCATGAAACACATGCAATGATGCCGAATGCAGGAAAATCACAGGTCAGTGGGTAGAAAGATTTTGGATTCAGTGGTGATGTAAGCATCTCAGCGCTGGCAGGGGTCTCCATGTGGCTACTCCAGTTCCCAGGGTTGCATCAGGATAGGTCCATGTGGTTTCTTCTCAGGGATGTCTTGCAGGAAGTGAGCTTTGTCAGTAGAGAGTCTCCAAGGGAGTCTGCAGAGAGAGAGAGAGAGAGAGAGAGAGAGAGAGAGAGAGAGAGAGAGAGATGTCTCCCAACTCCAAGAACGAAGTACCAGATTTCCCAGAATTCTCAGGAGAAGGCCATGCCCACAGAAGTCTCATTGGCTATCTCCAGATTGACAGCCTAGACTCCACTCCCACACTCTTAATCCTTAAATTGACACCAGATTAGGGGACTACCACATGCGTGTTGGATTGTCCTCACAAAGTAGGCCTTTTAGCACCTGCCCATGTTCCATGTGGCTCCTTTCTTTAGTTTTCGCCTGGCCTTGTATTAACATTGTTACCCTGATGTCTTCTCATTGCATTTGCCTTGCACCCATGCCTCTGTTTTTTAGAGCAGAGAGCTGCATTGTTTTGTTTGTATTGATTGTAAACTCAGTCTGACTGCCTCTGTCTCTTATGGAAAAAGTCAGCGGACTCATACCTTTCCTCAGTTCTGTGATTTAGTCTGTGGAGCAGCACATCATTCTACCTCTACTTTGACGTCAGATGATTCGGTATATGGGGGTCGTCGGTGACCCTGGGGAAGGGGTGGGGGGAGTATGGGTGACATGTGGATGCTTCCTGAGCGGCAGAGAAACAGTGGTCCCTGGACGAGGTCCTCTAGTTCGGGACTGCTCATGGCAGGGCAGACCTGACTGGTTGAAGTGCTCCTGGGAAATGGTCAGGAGAGGTGAGGGTCTGATAACACCAGCGAGAGGGGAGACTGTGTGTGGCTGGTCCCCAGGAAGGAGGGGCAGGATTGAAGGCAGGCGGAAAGGGGATGACCGCATACATGCAGATGTGTAGGCTTGGAACAGAACTTGAAAGATTTCTGGCCTTGGGAATTTTGGGAGAAGAGGGAGCAGATGGAGGTGCCGCTGGTGGGCAAGGAAGGCTTGACATTGCCATGGTCAAAGCTAGGAGGGACGGCTGACTAGGAACATGCAGGGATGGACAACGGGAGGTGGGCGCGGTGTCCCATCTAGTTGGAGGCAGGTTTATGGTGGTGGCAATCTGCACAGCTTGGGGAATTGTCTCCAGCGATTCCCAGAGGAATGTTCAGTTCAACTGGAGTTAGGTTTTACCAGGCAGGTGGAAGGAGATAGGATCCCGGCAAGACACGTGACTCCCGGAGACTAGCCTGGCTGTGGAGGGAGGTGAATCCCAACGGGCTAACGGAGGATGGGGAAGACATCAGAGCACAGAGGTTGGCGGGATCACTGGAGGTCCCAGCGAGAGGCTGGAGAGCGAGAGAAAGTGGATTACCTGGAGTCCTGTGTTTGGACTTGGAGGCGACACCTGGGTCTCCTAACAGCAAAGTGACAGGAGGGCTAAAGATGACACAGCCAGATGGCACAAGGCTGTGAAGATTTTTTTAAAAATGAGAGCTGCTGACAAAAAGCAGTGATACTGGAGAGGCGGAGAGGCCTCCCTACACCGTGTGTGTGTGTGTGTGTGTGTGTGTGTGTGTGCGCGCGCGCGCGGGGGGGAGCCTCTGTCGGAGGAGCCCCGGGAGGAGGTCTAGGGAGCTCATCTTCTCCTTTCCTTCTCCTTCGCCCTGTTCCCCACACCTGCCCCAGACATCCGCCTGGACTGGGACACCTATGTTCCCGAGGACAGGGAGGAACAGCTAGTGGACCTGCTGGTGTTCTACGGGCCACCCTTCCCATTGCGGGACCAGGCTGGGAATGAGACCCTATGCCCCGAGAGCCTGGAGACCACCTCATGCTCCTCATCCTCCTGTCCCTCAGACATGTCCGTCATCAGCCACGAAGCTGTCCTGTCTGTGAGCAGAGGGCGGTGGTGGGCTGGCCGCTCTGTGAGGTGCTGAGGGGCGGGCAGTGGGCCAGCTGCATCTGTATAAGCCCGGGTCCTCCTTGGCGACAGGCGGAGAGCAGCAGCAGTGGCAGCAACAGGAAGGCTCCGAAGATCATCTCGGTCATTCTGCAGGAGCACCAGGGGGTGCCCTCTGATGACCTGTACTCTGTCAGCCCCAGGCAGGTGGTGAGTTGGGCTCAGAGCCTGCACGTGGGCGGGCGGGCCTGCCAGTGTACATGAGGCAGTGCTGAGGCTGCCCTGTCCGTGCCAGGTGGTCCCTGCTGGGGGCAGTAGCACCATCTACGTCTCCTTCACACCCATGGTCCTCAGTCCTGACACCCTGAGCAAGGTGGAGTGCACTGGCTATGCCCTGGGCTTCATGAGCTTGGACAGTGAGGTAAGCCCTCCTGGTCTGGGGTTGGGGGTCGAGGGGGGGGGCAGGGTCCCAGACACCACCGTCGCTCTCTCTGAGATGGCACCTGACGACAATGGCTCAGCCCAGGGGCTGCCAGTGATCAGGCTTGGGCCTGGCAGGTGGACAGAGAGAATCCAGGGAGGTGGCGGCGCCTGCAGGACTTTGCTGTGGGACCCCTGAGACTGGACTTGCATGGTCACGTGAGGCCCGCACAGTGAGTCCACTGGGCTGCCCCACTTTCCCAGGCCCCTGTGGGGAGCACCCTCACCACACCCTGCTGGGGACCAGCCAGGGTTCTGGGAGCCAGGGCACAAATGGAAGGGAGAAGCTAGCAAGTGAGGCAGGGAAACACTGGCTAGGGGCCTGATGGGCAGAGGGGCAGGCCAGTGGGCCTGAGGCCCAACCCAGCAGTGCCTGTTGCTGAGCAGGCTGAGTGTGGAGCTGGACTACGATGGGAGCATGGAATTCCAGCACCAAGCCAGTGACCTCATCCCTGAACATCCCTGCTTCGGGGTGAGCATGCTGTGGCTCCTGTATCTCCAGTACCCCTCTGGGTCGGCCTGGGCCCCACCATCCCCCCACCCCCGGTCCTGGGATTGAGGAGGCAAGGAGATGCAACTCTGCTCTGTGGCCGTCCAGGTGCTGAGTGAGCTGGTCACCACCCACCACCTGAAGCTGACCAACACGACAGAAATCCCACATTACTTCCGGCTCCTAGTCTCCAAGCCCTTCTCCATTTCCCACAACGGGGCCAGCGCCAGAGCGCCCAGCCCGGACCAGGAGCAGGACTATGAAGAGAGAGAAGCGGGCCAGCTGCTGGTGCTCCCGCCACAGGAGAACATGCTGGTCAGTGGAGGGTCCGCAGGCACTCACAGCCCAGGCACACACCCACCTGCAGCCAATGGCCCCCCTGTCACACACACTCACGCGCTGCTCTGCAGTCAATGTAGCTCCACTCACTCCTACTGAGAGGCGGACACACGCGCACACAGGCCTTGTTTGCAGACACGAGTGTCTGCCTGGCCCCGCCATGCCGGGGCAGCCGTCGCCCTGTGGGCACTCCCTGGGCTGTCTTGTCCACTTGCGGGCTACATTCTTGCTCCTAAGATGCTCCCCTATGTGGTCTGGAGTGCCTGTGCTACGGTTGGGCACGGTGTCAGGCCGAGAGCCCTCTCGAACCTCACCATGGAGTAGGGGAGACCGAGCAGTCTGCAGAGGGCAGGGCACCCTGGCCCCGGTTAGCCTTTGTCCCTTCTTCAAGCGCCCTGAGGGAATCCCAGGACCTAGCTGGCCCGCTCCACAAAGCTCCCCAGGAGACCCAGGCTTAGTTACCTGGTTTGGAAAAATCCTCTGGTAGCTCGTGGAGAGCCCAAGGGTTTCCAGAAAGATCTCCGCAAATGTCCCAGTGCCTCACCCTCCTGTGCCCGAGACAGGGCAGTGGCTTCCACCCAAACTTTGCTCCCAGTCTCTAGACCCAGACTAACCCTGTCCACACTGGTAGGCCCAGGTTGATTCTAAAGAACCCACTCTAGGGACCCGTGTTTGGGAACCACAGGGCCAAATCCCAGCCTCTCTGGCCTTAGTGACAGCCCAGTCCCCAGCTGCTCAGCTTCCACAGACTCGTGCTCCCTGCAGCCCACTCTGCCCGCAGCAGCAGAGGCCTCTGGAAACCCACCAGGGGCTCCTAATTGTCCTCAGGACACACCCACCATGGGGCTGCTCACTGCCTTCAGGGCACGCCCACCAGGAGGCTCCACACTGCCACCAGCCAGACTGCGGCCGTGGTCGGGCTAGGTGGCAAAGACCCATTTGCTTACTGGCCTACTCCCCTCTGTCTAGCTTCTGGACTGAGGGCAAGCCTGCCCATAGCCCTGGCACTAACGGGGTGCTGGCAGTGTCTGTGGAGTGAACAGGTGCACTGGTTGCAGGGTGGGAGGTGTGTTGCCTGGCTGGTTGCTGGGTTGGGCCCTTGCTGGGCATGCAGTGTGGTCGGAGGGAAGTGACACCGGCCCACCTCTCCTCTGCCCAGGTAAACGTGTCCTTCTCGTTATCTTTGGAGCTGCTCTCCTATCAGAAGCTCCCAGCTGACCAGATGCTGCCAGGAGTGGAGATTCAGCAGAGCCAGAATGGGGAAAGGAAGCTGGTGTTCACCCAGAATCTGCTCCTGGAGTATACCAACCAGACCACGCAGGCACGTCCGGCCGCCGAGCATGAAGCCTGGCTAGACCCAGGCTGGACCTGCATCTGCCAGGCTCCCAGGGGGACAAGCCCAGGCAGGACCCTCAGAATTAAAAGAGGCAGCCTCAGCCCCTGCCTTCACGGTTCACCCCTGCCCCACTGGGCCAGGTGGAGTCTTGTAGGATGGCAAACCAGGAAGGCTACACACTGTTCAATCGAGAGAAATGGGAACGACGTTGAGTATCAGGCTAAGTAAGATGGGGACTCTGAGCAGCAGAGGCAGCCACCAGGGACGACTCGAGCTTATATGCTAGGGTTTCCAGCCAGCTGAGGACTGCAGACCACCAAGCTGTGGTGTGGAAGCTGAGCTGGTGGAGTAGATGAGGTGGGTGCAGAAAAGGCTAGAGGACTGGATTCAAGATGCTGGAAGGAAGAGCTGGAGGTGGGGGCCCAAAGGAATTTAACTCTCAGGCACCGCTGCCTGAGCAGCTGCTGGAGCTGAGGGCTGGGGGAGGAGATTGGGGGTGGCAGTGCCTAAGGCAATGAGAGGTGGCTGTCAGGGCCAGGAGAGGACCCAGCTGGGGCCTGAGGCTGAGGGACACATGAGATAACCCAGAGTGTGAGGGGAGCAGAGAGCCAAGCCTTGGGGGCACCCATGGGAGGAGAGGTGGGATGGAGTGGGGAGGGCTGCCTGCTCAGGAGCAGAAACTGAAGAGCTGGATCTGGGCAAGGGGCACAGGAAGCCAATGGAATCTCCCTGAGTGAATTCACCAGCACATCTGGCTTTCCATGCCAGCACCAGCCCTCTGCCACACCCAGGTGCTCTTCTCACAACTTCCAGGGTGTTAGCTGGGGTCCCTGTGTCCCAGAGGTCCTCCTGGCTGAGTCCAGCTAAGTGGGCTGGCTTCCCCCTACCCCCAGGTGGTGCCCCTTCGGGCCATTGTGGCTGTGCCTGAGCTCCAGCTCTCCACCAGCTGGGTGGACTTTGGGACCTGTTACGTAGGCCAGCTGCAGGTCCGAGACGTCTACCTGATGAACCTGAGCTGCTGCCGGAGCTACTGGACCGTGCTGATGGGTAAGGCATGGCTTCCCTCCAGCTCACTGGCCCACTATGGGGCTGGTACCAGCTGGGAATCCCTGCAGAGATGGCCAGTTCCCATTCCCCTGGGAGGCAGAGCAAGGCTGGGTGTGCTTGAGGCTCCCTGGGGCAGCACATGGAGCTGCCTGGCCTGTCTCTGTCCCCCACAGGCCCCCAGGAGTCAGCTTTCCAGGTCTCCCCCAGCAGTGGACTGCTGGAGGCTCGGCCGGTCAAGGCACCCCCACCCACCATCACCCTGCAGATTTTCTTCACTGCCAGGTACAGCCTCTCCCACCGGCCCAGCGCCCAGCCCACGGGCCTCCTAAGCTCAGCACCCACCCCACTCCCCTCTCCCTGCAGGGGCAGAGAGCTGTACGAGTCCACACTGGTGGTGGAGGGCATGCTTGGCGAGAAGGCCTGCACCCTGCGGCTCCGGGGCCAGGGCTCCTATGACGAGAAGTACATCACCTCCCGCTCTGAGGTGCTCCCCTAGTCCCTAACCCCCAGCTCTGGAAATAAACCTGGCCCCCAGCACAAGAGCAGGTCTGCTGCAATGGGTAGTGGGAGGTGCTGCTGCCTCGCTGTTAGCCCTGAGCGGTTCCTGGGGGAAGGGGGTGTTGGTGGGGGGAAGCCCACCCGTAGGGCAGAGGAGTGGCATATAGCACGATATAGTGCAGATAGGGATTGTTTCTCAAGGAGCAGAGAGGCCCGGCGTGGCAGTCCTGACGCCTGGAAAGAAGAGCCAATGAGATAGGAGAGCACACCTTTATTCTGTCCTTTCTGCGTCAGTGGCCCAGCCAGCAGCCAGGACGGGCCCACCTAAGGGGCGGGGCGGAGGAGCGGTTGGGACAGACTGCAGGCTGCCGCTGTGTTCGCCTTGCCCCAGTTTGCTGAAGCGCCATACGAGCCCACTGCCGTCATTGTCATCATCACTTGGCTTCCTTCGTGGCGTTGAGGTCTGGCTGCCAGAGCAGGGCTGTCTGGGGCCCCTCAGTTCCCCGGGTACTCAAAGACAGCAGCCGCCCCCATTCCGGTGCCGATGCACATGGACACCACCCCATAAGCCCTGTGGAGGCAAGATCATGCTGGCTGGGCAACGGCCCCACCACCACGCTGCGCACACAGGAGCCAGTGGCCCAAGGCTTCAGCGGCACAGCTGAGGTGGACCCTCCCGTGCCATGCAGCTCCCCCCTCCCCCCCAACACGGAGCCCCCGGGCCCCAGGGGCCGGCCTCACCTCTTCCCACGGCGCTTCAGCTCGTTGAGCAGCGTGATAACCTGCCTCGCCCCGGTACAGCCCAGCGGGTGGCCCAGGGCCACTGCACCCCCTAGCGGGTTCACCTTCTCTGGGGGCAGTCCTAGCTTCTCCACACAGTAGACGGCCTGGGAGGGGGCAGGGCCTCAGCTTCAGCCCCCACCCCTGCACTGCGTCCCGAGCTTCCCCCAGGTGCCCAGTGCCCAGGCAGGGCTGCCAGACCAAAGCTCACCTGGCTGGCAAAGGCCTCATTGATCTCAAAGATCTCCACATCATCCACAGTCAGCCCTGCAGGGAGGGGAGAGGCCCAGGCTTACCCAGTGACTTCAGCAGCTCTCTCCCTGGGTCTCAGCCCACCGGTGAGCCTGCAGGTTGCCTGGGGCAGGTGGGTGGGTGGGGAGTAAGGGTGGGCAGTGTCGTGGCTGGGATCATCAAAGACTTGGGGCTAGGGTGCTGACCTGTCCCACTCTATCCTGCAGCGCACCCAAGGCCACCCCAGCATCTGTCCCCACCCCACAGCAACGCATGCAGAACAGGAGAGGGACCCAGTGGGAAGGTATGAAGGTGCTATCTCACCTGCTTTCTGCAGAGCTACAGGGATGGCATAGGCAGGACCAATGCCCATGACATCAGGTGGGACCCCGACCACCGCGTAGGACCTCAGGACCCCAAGGATGGGAAGGCCCAACTCTTCAGCCTTGGATCTTCGGGCCAGCAGGAGGGCAGCGGCCCCATCACTCACTTGGCTAGAGTTTCCTAGGGGTAAACGGAGGGGCTGAGCTCTGTTCGAGGCTCCCCGATGAGAACACCCTTTGCGTCCCTGGCCTGTCCGCAGCCCCGCCTCACCAGCTGTGGTGGAGCCGCCCTGCTTGAAGGCAGGCTTCAGTTTGGCCAGGCCCTCCAGGGTGGTGTTGGCGCGGATGCCCTCATCCTGGTCCACGGTGACGCGCCTCTCGGTGCCCTTGTCGTCTCGGACTGTGGTGGTCACGGGCACAATCTCAGCCTGGAAGCAGCCCTTGCTCTGGGCTCTGGCTGCCCTGCCAGCACCACAGACAGCAGGGTTCAGACTCAGGCTTGTGCCACCAGTCCCAGATCTCCAGGTGGGGGTCATTCCCACCCACCAAGGAGAGGAAAGGATTGGGAAGGGATGGTACCTCTGGGTTCAGGGGGACACCTGTTCCCTCAGGAAAGCTCCTCAGGGGTTTGGCCTTGCCAGTCTCAGCCTGCCTCACCCAGAGGTCTGAGCGCCCAGAGAGTGGGGAGGCAACCGCTGGCCCAGGTGTGGCTCAGAGACTAGATGCTGGGGTCCCTGGTATTGCTGGCGCCACACACCAAACCCTAGCCAGCCAGAGAAGAGAGCCCTGGCCCCCATGAGGCCCCCAGGGACAGGGAACTGGAGGCCCAGATAGTTAGAAGACACTCACGGTGGACAGACAGTAACAGGCTTTGGAGGTGCTTCCCGCCCACAGTGGCCCTGCCCTCCCCCCTAGGGGACACAGGCTGGGGAACCCCTCACTGCCCAGCTGTACCCTCGGGACAGCCCCAAAGTCTCACTCTGCAGCCCTTTCAACACCCAGCCCAGCATCACTCACTTCTGCTGGGAAGCCAGCGCAAAGGTATCCTGCTTCTCCCGGGAAATGCCGAACCGCTCAGCCACGTTCTCCGAGGTTATCCTAGGGCACAGACACCACACAGGGTGGGATGTAGGGGCACAGACAGGGAATCACCAGCAATAGCCAGTGCTAGCTCACCCCGAGGGAAGAGTGGCCTGCGTGGGCGAGGGGCGTGTGCAGAGGTGGGTCTTTGCTGGGTGTGACGAGGGGCACAGGAGGAGATGAGTCGGCTTCCCTGTGCCTCCAGGAGATGACCCCCCCTCCCCCCACTGACAGGATCTATCTAGGCTTTCTGTTCCCCTTGGTTGGGGTCAACCCTAATCCATGGCTAGGCCTTCCAGCCCCGCCCCCCAGAGACAGAGCTTGGCTATGGGGGCTGCCGAGGCAGTGCTCCTCTGAGCCTCCAATCTCCTCATATCCCTGGGAGCGGCCCACACTCAGGGGCACTGCCACTGAGCTAGGGCGCTGCAGATACCGCAAACGTTTGCTTTCCCATCTGCACACCTCCCCACTGGCAGTGCCAGTCATCAAAAGCTCCATTTCTTTCTCCACTCTCCAGGCTTTGGGCTATGGCTGCCACTGGCCCTCCTAGGACAGACAGCTCCTTGGTGTGGGAGTGACAGGCTGGGCCGTGGTTGGGCATTCTGAGGCCTCAGGAAAGAGAAATCACGGGCAGCATGGAGTTCTTGTCCCAGAGCTCCTGCAGAGCAGGTTGCACCCAGCGGCAGCAGGCCAGGGCTTGGCCCTGCCTCCAGAGGTGGCCAGCCCTGCTCCAGGTAGGCCCAGAATGAGCACACCAAGCCAGGGACGGGGGAACTCACCCCATAGGCACCAGACAGTCTCGGGCCTTCTCCTTCTCCACCAAACGCGAAGTAATGTTTCCAGGATTGCCTCTGTCAGCCAAGGACATGGACTCCACTCTGAGGAGGGGAGGAGGATGGGGGTGCTGCCAAGGCTCCCCGAGAATCACTGGGTGTCTGCCAAGGGCTGCAGGGGAGCCCTTAGGGAATCCAGTAGGCCATCTGGGAGCCACCAATGGACCCTCGGCCAGCAAGGCAGAGCTGGCGAGCGGGGTGGGGGGACAGAGCACTGCACAGCCCTGAGGCAGGACTACGCTTGTCTAACCCATCGCTTCTGAGCCCAAGGAAAGCCTTCCTGAGCCCTCCACCGGACATCCACAATGCCTCGTGCTCGGGAGCCCCAAGTTCAGAGTAGGGAGGAGGGGCACACTGCTGAAGGAAACACAGAGCTCTAGATCGGAGAGAGCAGCCTGACCTCCACAGACAAGAAGGGGCCTAAGGACAGCAAGATCGTCTTTGGTCAGTATGGTCAGAGCTCGCGGACCACAGGGCCTCCAAGGATGGCCGAGGCCGTGCGTCCCTGAGTGCTTTTCCTACGGCAGCGATGCCTTCAACTCCTTCATGAACTAGAGGGCTTCACACAGTGCCCCTCACACGACAGGCACCCGGGCAGTGTTAGCTACTGTTACTCCACTTAATCTTCCCATCAGCTCCCACAGGGCGGAGGCAGGTGTCCCTCTCATCTCAACAGGAGACACGGCACAGAGACCAAGAAGCTTCTCCACTGTCACCCAGCCAGGTGGGACTCCCTGGGCTACATTGCTTCATGTGTCAGTTTCAACACCAACCCTTAACATCTTGTCCCGCAGTCCTGAACCTGTTTGGGGGCTCAGACTCCCTGTAAGAAACTACAGAAGACGCCAGTCCTCAAGGCACCCGCTGTAGGAAGGAAGACAGAAACATGAAGCCAATCAGAGGGGCAGGCTGAGCAGTGGCCCTTGCCTGGTCAAAGTTCCCACCGTGTAGTCTGAGTCACATTTACGACTGCAAGGCCTGAGACAAGTGATATTTCCTGTCTAGAAAGGTGATATTTCCAACTAAAAATAATAATAAAACTAATGGGGAGGAATTCTCAGCAAGCCCAGGCTGCTCCCATCCCCATCCAGAGTCTTCTGGTCTGGGCTCAGAGTTCCCTTCCCTGGAGCCTGCCCAGGGCAGCCCCTGAGGCTGTGGACAGACAGCCTGGGTGGAAGTGACCTTGCCTCTAAGTACCCAGTCGGAAGTTTCCACCTTGGAATTACAGCAGGGGTTGAAGCAAAGGTTCCCAAACTCATTTGAAACTTTTCAGGTGTGTGGGGGTGGGTGGGTTGCTAAGCAACCCCTTTAGAAATGAAAAGTACTATCGCCCATACTTCAGGATAAAGTGTAGGTATCTGCTTTTACAGTGGTGGTGGGGGGCGTGGGGGGGGCAAGGGAATGAACTGTATCACCCACTTGGGGAACCTGGGCCAGAGAGGCAAAATGAACAAAGAAGTGCTATCATTGGCCTCTGCCCTAGCTTTAGGGACCCCAACCAGCTGCTAGCCCGGCAGCATTGCATATAGCGTGCCGGCCACAGATGGAAACCCACGTGCTGTGTGTGCTCAAGCGCCTGCCCACATTTCCCAGCCCAACAGTTTCGAGAAGGAAGCTCTTAAAGGCCAACTCCCCTTCCCGGTTCACGCTGAGAGCTATGCGCTGTGGGCACTGAGCACCCAGTGAAGCTGCATTTGTAGAAACTCACTCCCAGACAGCAGCCTAGATGGGTGGAGGGGAACCCTGAAATCGTGGCTTGAGGACACACCCCAAGCCCCAAAGCAAGCTCCTGCACGTGAGTTGGTTCCATTAAGGCTTCCAGCGACCCTGCATGACAGGGCCCGGGGCTGTACATCGCCATGGAAGCAGGCAGCCCCACCTTTCTCCTGAGGGGCACTGGTGGATGCACATGGTCAACCTGTAGCTTAGCAGGGAAGGGTTTTAACCGCTGTGCCACCAGGGCATGCCCCAAAACTCAGGAGACGAAAATAAGTTTCATTGTCATAGGTTGGTAAATAAGCTCTGGCAGAAAGAAGTTCTTACCCACAGGCCATGCCAATGTCATAAGACCCATTTCTGATGCCACCTGTAATGAAAGCATTTCATAAACATCCTTCCCCACAGGCTGTCGGTTTGGGGAGCAGTGGCATCTGCCCCATCTGGATTCTCAGGGGGGCTCAGCCCCAGCCTCAGAGATGGAAGCCCCAGAAGGGCCCCTGACAAGGGGTGCTTCTGAGGTCAGTCCTCTCCTTAATCCTCCTGCTCACCCCTTGGAGAGCAGATTTTTCAGCACATACAAGGGGCCAGGACCAAGGCCAGGCTGTGGGCCCACACACAGTCACAACTTACCGGCTATGCTGGCCACTGCCTGCAGCCCGGACGAACACTGTCTGTTGACAGTGGACAAAGGCACAGTCTCTGGGATGTCACTGGAAACAAGGGGAGACAGCAGTATGAGTCCCCCCTACCCCCACCAGGCTTTCATGTTCCCGGCCAAGACTCTCCCCACACCCCTCAACCCTGTCACACTCCAAACCAGCTCTGCACAGATCCCAGCTCTGAGAGCACTTGCTCTCTAGAACCCAGAAGTACACACCATCCTGCGAATGAATCTCCCCACCAAGGTCAACCCGGCCACAAGGTAAGGAAGGTGATTTGCACCACAGGGATCCCCCAAAGTATAGAGAGCAGAGGAACAGAACTATCCATTGCTATGAGGCCAGAGAGCCCCTCAGCTACTGGGTTTTGTCTCAATTCTCTGCATCAGCCTGTTCCCACCTGGATGAAGAACCCTGATGGTGGGTATCCGCCCCCCATACCCTGTCCCTCATACTGATACCAGTCCTGGGAGCTGCTGGGGGCTCCCCTACCCATGTAACCTGCCTGGCCAATGGAGCCCTAGAGAAATCTGGGTGCTCAGCACACCTCCCCATCAGGCCCTTGGCCACAGAACCTCAGGGGTGTCAGCACCCTGGTGACTGTTGTACGGCCAGGCTTGGGAGCCCTTGATCTCGCGCCCCAGACAGAGTTGTGGAGTCAACCACAGGTGGACAGCCTTCTGGGCTCTGCAGCCTGTCCGGTCCTTTCCATGTCTTCCAGATCCCTCCTTCCTAGTTAGCACTTTTCACCCAACCCACCCAAAAACGGTCACTAAGCACCCCCCACCCCGGGGATGCCAATGTACATTTAGGGCTGCCCCTGCCCTGCGGCCGACCAGCCAACAGTGAAAACGAATCACCTGGCTGGGTCTGGACTAAGACAAGACCACAAAGTCCTGTCACCAGGCAGCACGTGGTTACCTAGCAGAGACAAAGAGGCTCTCATGTGAAGACCGGGACTCCAGGAAGTCAGGACAGAACACTGAAGATATGACTGGGTAGAATTTACTAAGGGAATAGACGAAGTGGGGGCACTCGGGGTGGAGAGGGCAGTGGGAGCCGAATGATGAGGGTGAGGAGGGCAGCAGGCAGTCAGCTGGTAAAGCAGCTAGGTGAGATCAGAAAGTCTAGAGAGAACCAGAATATGGGAGACCTTGAACTGCTGGCTAAGAAGCCTGAATCGCTCACAGCTTTAGAACACTGTTTGGTTTTTGTTTCTTCACGAGCCAGCGTTCCTATTATTTCTTCTCCATGGTGCTGGAAGTAGGAGGCTAGGGGTTTCTTAGGTCGGCACATGAAAAAATGCACTTCCCCATCCCGACCACTAGTATAAGGGCAAGGTCACCCAGATCTGTCCTGTGCCCAAGTCCCAGCTGATGAGATGTGCCTATGGATCCCAGCTGGAAAAATCAACAGGAAAAAAAGTCAAAGTCCTCTTCAGCAAACCTCAGCGGTTAGTGGCCTGGCAGAGAGGCAGAGGATCCACTTGGAACAGCCAAAGCTACAGGCTGACTGGCCAAAACCAGTGTCACAAGGAGCTTTGGCTCAGGGCCCAGGAACACGCCCACCCTAGAAAGTGGGGGAAAGGTTGAGTCCAGCAAAGAGTGATCCAGAAGACCCTGGTTCCTCCCCACCCACAGGCTGAGCTCCCTGACCTCCCATCAAGAGAGAAGTGAGCAGTCCAGAGCTAGAACTAGAGAGGTTTACCTCAGAAACTGAGCAATTCGAGCCATGATTGCCCCGGCCCCTGGCTGAAGCACATTTCCTGTGGATAAAAAGCCTTTATTCAGTGGCAGACCACATACTGGGAACCAAGGCACTGCTGTGACCACCATAGATGGGGACTATCAGGGGGAGGGGAGGTGGCATTTCAAATCTGTCTTCAGGCTTGGTATGCTCACTGGAGGTGCTGTAATTCCAGGGGCTGCAACCTGGGGAAGCTATTAGCAGGCAGCAGCTTCTCCTGGCTTGAAGGCTTCCAGCTCACCCACCCACCTTGCTGCTTCACATCAGGGTAGACTGAGCCAGGGTCCTGCCTCTTACAGGCGACACCCAGGACTTTACGGAAAGAATGCAATACTTGCAAAGTAACAGAACCTGTCCTGTGAGAAATGGCTTTCTGAAACCATACCTCCTGGGCCCACAGCTGGTGCTGTGTCAGTGATTCTGATTTGGGGTGGCCCCTGTTTTTTTGAGGCTAGTCGTGTATTATGCTGCTTTATCGAGGTCAAAGGTGGGAAAAGGGGTTGGACAGGAAGGTCAGATCCTAGCTTTGCTGTGAATTTCCAGGGCCTCCGTTTCTCAATCTGTCCCCACCTCCGTTGTAAGGAGCATGCGCTGTGGGTGAGGCACTTGGCTGCTAACCACAAGGTGGGAGGTTAGAACACACTAGGAAGAGGGGGTGGTCTGCCCCCATAGAGATCTGTGGTCTCAGAAATCCACCCTATGTACAGAGTACAGGGCCGACCACTGGTCTCCTGCCGGCGAGAGTGTCCACACTCGGTCTTTCAAGCCAATGGCACTTGGGACCTCTGCTTTATAGCAAACTTATCAGACACAATGTGCCTGCAGGACGACCAGCAGGGGCAGGTGGGGTGGGAGGAGGCTGTGAAGTCTGGCTCTACACAGGTGATTTAATGAAACCGTACAGTACACTCCCAATGTTCCCCTCCGTGAAAGCACGGGCGTGCGAAGTGCGAGAGCAGGGCGTTGAGAAACGGGGAGGCGGCACTGGCCAGGCCCAGGGTGGCGCTCTCACCCACGCAGATGTCCCCCAGCTCCGCGGGCCTCAGCTTGACGTCCTGGAGCACAGCGGTCATGACAGCGGAGAGAAGCTCATCCGGGGTGGTATCCTGCGGTGGGAAGCGCGGTGACCCCCCAGCACACGGTGCACGGGGTCAGAGGTCCCTCTCCCCAAACCTTACCCCAGGGTGGCACGGAGCAGGCACTACCCCAGGGCCGAGGGACCTGGACAAAGGACTCCCCACCCGCCCTGGCCTCCTCACCCCCCAACACCAAGACTGAGAGGGCGTACCTTAAAGCCACCGCGGCCCCCTCGGCCGATGGCGGTGCGCCGTCCATGCACCACAACCACGTCTCCGGCCGAGGCCTGCGGGGCGGCGCCCAAGCACCGCACAGCTCGCAGCGCAGGCAGCGCGTCCGAATCGGGCTGGCCCTTCAGGTGGCCCAGCACCACCTGCAGCCTCCACATCGCGTCGGACAGGCGGCAACGCTCTGCACACACGCCGAAACTAACAGACTGCGACCCGTGCAGGCGCAGAGCTTCAGCCGCCAAAACAGCCTCGCTCCACCGACGCGACCTTTACTCCCGGAGCCCCGCCCATCTCCCGCCGTAGCCAACCAGCGCGCCGTAGTACCTCTCTTCCCCACTGAAGCCCCGCCCACCATGACACACCACCAATCAGGAGCTGTACTCTCCTGAAGCTCCGCCCACGCACGCAGCCCAGAAAGGGGGTTTTTCCCTTCAAGCCGGACTTTGGCGGAGCCTTTTGCAGGACGTCTTGAAACACGCCCCATCTGCTACGGGAGGGCGGGTCCGCGGCTGGGAACAGGAGGAGGGGCACTTGGCTTTGATGCCAGGAGCCTTATGGTCGCTGGCCGGGCTCCCGGCATCAAAGTTGGAGGAACAAATTAACTCTGGGATGAGGCCCAGAGGCTAAACTCCAAAATGGTCGGGCTCTGGTGGAAAGTGTTTCCACAAAACCGAAGGGATATGGGGTCCCGGGACTGGGTGGTATGACAAGCTTCATACCTGGAGAGGGAGCATCACACACTTGTTTTTACCAAGTTCACACTCAATTGAAATGCCAAGTTTGCTTTTGTTAGATGCCATCAAGTCAACTCCGAATTTGCAGCGACCGGTCCTGTGCCAGCTTCACAATTGTTAAGTATGAGCCCATTGTTACAACCACTGTGTCAATCCATCTTGTCAAAGATCTTCTTTTTCTCTGTTGCTCTACTTTACCAAGCATGATCTCCTTTCCCAGACACTGGTCTCTCCTGATAACAAGTCTGAAGTACGCACAAGAGATGAAGTCTGCCATACTTGCTTTCAAGGTGCATTCTCGCTGTACTTCTTCCCAGACAGATCTGTTTGCTCTTTTGGCAGTCCCTGGTACTCCCAAGAGTCTTCGCCAGCACCACAATTCTTCGCCAGCATCCATTCTTCTTTGGTCTAACTTATTCCATGCCGAACATACGATGCGATTTCAAACACCGTAACTTGAGTCAGGGCACCTCAAAGCGACGTCCTTGCTCTTCAACACTTGAAATAGTTCTGTGTAACTGATTTGCCCAATACAATACATAGTATAATTTATTGACTACTGTTTCCACGAGTGTTGACTGTGGGTCTAAGCAAAATTAAATCCTTGGCCATATATATATTTCCATTTATCATGATGTTATCGAATGGCCCCATCATGAGAATTTTCGCTTTCTACACATTGATTTACAATCCATACTGAACGAACGCTGCAGCCTTTAATTTTCATCAGTCAATGCTTAAGGTTCTCACTTTAAACAGCAAGGTTGTGTTATTTGCAGGTTGTTAGTAAGCCTTCCTCCAATTCTAATGCCACATTCTTCTTCATACCAGCTTCTCCCATTTTTGTCCAATCTACAGACTGGATAGCTATGATGAAAGGATACAACCCTGGCACGCACCGTTCCTGAATTTAAAACATGCAGTATTTCCTTGTTCTATTTGAACGGCTGTCTCTTGATCTATATACAGGTTCCAACCCAAACCAAACCCACTGCCGTGGAGACAGAGCCCTGTGTTTCTCCCATGGAGCGGCTGCTGGTTTTGAACTGCTGACCTCATGGACTGCAACTCAGCTCATAAACACTATGTCACCAGGGCTCCACTATATAGCGGTTCCACAGGAACACAATGAAAACCAAAACACAAAAAGTCAAACTCATTGCCATTGAGTCAATGCTGACTCATAGCAACCTTCTGTGGGCTTCCAAGACTGTAACTGTCTGTGGGACTAGAAAGCCCAGACTTTCTCCCTCAGAGTTGCTGGTGATTTTGAACAACTAGCCATGTGGATAGCAGTTCTGAAATTCCCATTTTTCTCAATACTATACACAGTTTGTTATGATCCACGATGTCCAGTGCCTTTTCCTAATCAATAAAATATCTTTCTGGTGTTCTCTGTGTTCAGCCAAAATTCCATCTGATGCCTGAAACTCTAGTCAACCAGATATCCTGCAGATGTCTTGACATAACCGAGTGCCTGCTGCCAGTGCTTTATCGGCTCGTGGAACCAGTTCAGTTGGTGTTGTGGCCCTTCCTAGAGCCTGTGTTTCGCTGTCTTCAGGGCAGCTTGGACTTCTTCCTTCAGCACCTTGGTGCTTGCGCATGTGCTACCTCTTGGTCCCCAGCTCTATTTGGCACAGGGCCTGTGTGGATTCCTTCCATGTTCTTTTGATGCTCCTGTATCAGTTCATGGTTTGCCCATAGTATCTTTTACATTGCACGCTGAAGCTTGAATTTTTTCTCCTTCCGTTCTTTCAGCTAGACATCTTCTGAGCATGTCCTTCCTTTTTTCCCTAACCTCAGCTCTTGCACATTAGAATATTTTACTTCGTCATTTTGAGCTGTCCTTTTACATTTTCTATTTCGCTCTTGTAGGTCATCATGCCTTCCTTTAGCTGCCCCAAGTTCAAGATTAAGTTTCAGGGTCTCTTCTGACATCACGTTGATCTTTTCTTGCCCGGTTTTTAAATGGACCTTTTACTTTCTTCGTGTCTGATGTTATGAATATCCTTCCCCAGCTCACCAGGTCTTCTGCCCTTCGTGTTGATTGCGTTATATCTTTTCTTCAGAGGTGGGGCTGTGGACTTGTGTCCCTACTAGGCTGATCTCCACAGGGATAGTACAGGCTCCTGTATCCCGGGAGTCTGTAAACTACTGACACTTGGTAGGTGCTCAATAAAGATCTGTTAAATGAGTAAGAAAACCAAAGCTCCCCAGTTCGAGATGATGCCTCCCCAGCGGCAGTTTTTGAGTGGTGAGGCCTTACAGTCATGTTCAGTCTCACCTCCACTTCTACCCACACAACTGTGTCTCCCTACACTCCCACCATCAGGGCTGTGAATTCCCCATAGAGTCCCCCACGCAGACCCAGCCATCCATCATGACCCGCTCTGTCAGATTCCAAGGGCATGACCCCTGTTCTGTTCATTTCCCGCTCCTGCCCAGGAAAGTTCGTTCCCTGGGAGGGCACAGCCACGTCGAGTTCCCAGATCCCCTGGGAAAAGCTCCCTGTTCACACATCTGCAAGAGCCAGCCCGCTGTCCGGCCCCTGCCCCCCTAAATCTTTATGCGCGCAGCCGAGGAGCGCCCCGCCTCCCCTGGAGGTGTGGGACTCCCGCTGGCCGGCGGGCGGCGCTTCTGGGGAAATCGAAAGCTGGGGCGGAGCGTTCCGAAGGAGGAAGCGCCGGACGGACCCACAGGACGGACCCACAGCTCGGGCGGCACGCAGCTCGGCCGAGGCACCCGGTGGCCCGCCATGGCTGCGGGAGGGCCCGGCGCTGGGTGCTCGCCTGCTGCCCCCGGCGTCTCCTCGGTGCCCCTGGCCGCGCTCAACGTGCGCGTGCGGCGCCGCCTGTCGCTGTTTCTAAACGTGCACTCGCTGGTGGCGGCCGACTGGACGGCGCTGGCCGAGGAGCTGGGCTTCGAGTACCTGGAGATCCGGCAGCTGCAGGCGTACCCCAACCCCACCGGGCGCCTGCTGGACGACTGGCAGGGCCGCCCCGACGCCTCCGTGGGCCGCCTGCTGGAGCTGCTGGCCAAGCTCGGCCGCCGAGACGTCCTGGAAGAGCTGGGACCCAGCATAGGTGAGGACGCCCGGTCCTGGCTCTGCGCCCGCGTGGGGCGTGGGAGTGGGGGATGTATGTGAATGGGGGGGGGGGCAGGCTCCAGCCACACCTGGGAGGCTCGTCTTTCGTGACTGCTGGGCTGAAGGCAGCCTGTGAAGAGGAACTGCGCCGTAAGTCAGTTCCCCTTTTCAATATCCGGGCTTGTGGGGGACTGGAGAAAGGGGGGTGAAAGCAGAGCCTGGGAGGAATAGCTTAGGCCCTTTTAGCGCCAGACGTCTGACTCAAGGGGTCCGGGAAGTTGAGATGGGGCAGTAGAGTAGGTGAGGGTAGCCGACTAGCTTGGAAGTCAGTTCAGGTGAGGTTGGGTGAGGCTCCAGGGCCCACAGGTAGGCACCGACAGCCCCCAGCAACCTGTAACCACTGCATCTCCTGTTTAACTCGCTCCTGATTGCCCCCCCCCCCCCCCCGCCCTGGGCGCCCCGCTGAGTTGAATCTGACTCATAGTGACGCTTAAGGGCAGGGGAGTACTGTCACTTTGCGTTTCCCCCGGACAGGAGCAGAAAGCTTCATCTTTCTCTGGGGAAGGTTTAGCTATTGGGTTGGAACCATAGACCTCTCTCTTAGCAGCCCAACCCCTTACCCACACCTTTACCAGGGCTCCTTACTCACATCCTGCGAGGAGCTACGGCAGTGTTAGCAGTTAGGCTGCTCACTGCAAGATCAGTAGTTTGAAATCACCAGCCTCCCAGCTGGAGAAAGCCGGGGTTCTCTACTCCTGTAAAGATTTACTGTCTGGAGAACCCCACAGGAACAGTTAGTTCGCTTCTGCCCTTTCGGATCTCTTAGTTGGTATGGACTCAATGGCAGGGAGTTTGGGTCTGTTTTGCTGTTGGTGGGTTTTTTTTGAGGGTCCTAGAATGGAGAGACTCTGGTGCCATTCTCAGGGCCCTGGGAAGGGGAAGAGGAACAAACAGATGGTAGAGAGCCAGGAGGTCGCCAAGACTTTTCTTTGGGAAGATCACATCCAGGTGCCAGCAGGGACTGGATCCTGCCCATCAGGAGAGGGTTGGGCATCTCTGGGGAACCTGCCACACCCCTTCTCTGCCCCACAGAGGAGGATTGCCAGAAGTACCTGCGGAAGCAGCAGGAGGCGGAGTCTGAGAAGCCCTTACAGGTGGCTGCTGTGGACAGCAGTGTCCCACGGACAGCAGAACTCGCAGGCATCACTACGCTCGATGATCCCCTAGGTAAGGACCCTGGGCCCCAGGGCAGTGTTCGATTCAGAGCCATGGCATCCTCAGGAGGGTGTGGTGAGTGCGGACCATTTAGGGTGACGGGGTCGGAGGGGTGAAACTAAAACACCTACAAAAGTTTTATGTTGTGTTTCAGCAGAAATATGTTATTTTCAATAAAAAGACCCTTGGAGTGGGTAGGAGGGTGCAGTGGGGGGTGGTGGTGGTGGTGGTGAAAGGGAGACGTCATCAAGGAGTCCCTGTGGGAAAAAGAATGTTTGGAAACGGATTGTGGCAGCAATTGTACAATTGGCCTGGTTGTGGGGGGAGGGGGGGCCTCAGTTTTTTCCTCTGCTGAATGGAGGGCCCAGTGCCAGAGTGGCCTGCTCTGGGCTCCTCCCCTCCCGCCCTCTGGAGCCCTGCCCACCACCTTTGTGGTCTGTCCCCAGGGCAAATGCCGGAGCGCTTTGATGCCTTCATCTGCTACTGCCCCAGCGACCTCCAGTTTGTGCAGGAGATGATCCGGCAGCTGGAACAGACGAACTACCGGCTGAAGTTGTGCGTGTCTGACCGAGACGTCCTGCCTGGCACCTGCGTCTGGTCCATCGCCAGCGAACTCATTGAGAAGAGGTTGGTTGGGGATGTGTGGGTGGGTGCATGCAGCCCTGCCCAGGGAACCTTATGCTGGGCATCCAGCCTGGCCCTGGAGGTGCCACCATGAGGGCGGGGACTGTGTTGAGTTGGGTGCTATGGGACCTAAAGCCTGCCCCCTCTCCCTTAGGTGTCGCCGGATGGTGGTGGTTGTCTCGGACGATTACCTACAGAGCAAGGAATGTGACTTTCAGACTAAGTTTGCGCTCAGCCTCTGTCCAGGTAAATTCAGCCTAGTTCCGCCTAAATGCCGATTGTCCTTCTCCTGACAAGGTGGGCAGGATGCCAGGTTTTCCTCATGGGGCCTTATGGATGGCACTTCAAGGAAGCCCCACACACCCATGTGTGTGTGCCTCTGGTGAATTGGTGCTAGGGTTGCCTGGTCAAAGGAGGGCTGGTACCTGCCATGAACCCCAGTGCTAAAAAAGGCCCCACTCCCTGTGAAACAAGGGCTTGATGCCAAGACAGTGCCCATTGCATTTCAGGCGCCCATCAAAAGCGGCTGATTCCCATCAAATACAAGGCGATGAAGAAGGAGTTTCCCAGCATCCTGCGGTTCATCACTGTCTGCGACTACACCAACCCCTGCACCAAGTCCTGGTTCTGGAACCGCCTCGCCAAAGCCTTGTCCCTGCCCTGAAGACTACCCTGGGACCCTGGGTGGATGTGTGTCTGTCTGCAGTCTGTCTGTGTACATCTGCCCCTGCCTCCTGCTGCTGCTGCAGAAGAAACATGAGCCCACTTGCCTCAGGATTCCCGGGCTTGCCAACTCTTCAGGTACTTCTGCAGCCTCAGCATGCGGCCCCCACACTTCCTGTCCTGCACGGAGCCAGTGGCCATAAACCGTGTGCCCGTCAACAGGATGACCAGCCAGGAAAGTAGAGGACAGAGTCATTTGGGACCAAGAGCAGGACCAGAGGAACTAGCTCTTAGGCCGCAGTTTCCCCACCTGGAAACTCAGTAGGATGGAGGAGAGCAGGCTGGCTCTGTGTTTGCAGCACTGACCAGGAAACGGTGAAGCGTTCTTGGGGGCTCCCCGGGAAGCAGGCTTTACTGACAGGGAGCTGGGCATCTATCTTATTGTTGTTTCAGTGCCTGAGGCCCACCTCACTTCTTACTACCCTCCGCCCCCTGATGATGGGACACCTCAGCCCAGAACCAGGAGGTCCTACCTTGAGCCTGATTCCTACCAGGCCCTGTCCCTCGCCTGCCTCAATGAACCACCCAGCATTGGGCCACCCCAGCAGCCACAAGTACCAAGGCCAGGGGAGCTCTTTGGTCTGCCTCTGGACTGGAACCACGAGATACCAGGTCAGGGTCTCAGCTCTGTGGGGCCTGAGAGGAGATCCTGGCCTCTGGCATATCCTGCAGGGATGGATTCTGCGCCTGGGTCCTCATGGCCATGTGCACAGAAAACCTTCCTGGACAACTGCCAGAGAGCTTTCAGACCGAATTTCTCTCCCTTGATTGCCTTCCAGCCAGCAGCCATGCCAGAGCCTACTGCCCTGAAGATGTGGGCTCCCAGGTGCACACAAGCGGGCTGCCCTCCACACGCACATTTCCCTGACCGTGGTGATGACAAGGAGTCGCTATGTAAAATGCCCCACGCTTGTGCCAGCCCACTCATCCTCCTGGTCTCAGAGGGGACTCTACTCCTTCCCCTCATGACCTCCTTGTCTTTGGTCCCTGTCCTTAAAACCAGTCTAAGGGAAGGAATGCATATGTCAGCATTTATACCTTCAACAAAGCACAGAGCGAGGAGGAAGTGGCCCAAAGTCACACAGCAGTTCAACTGTGGGCAGAGCTGACCGTGTGTGTCCCTTCTCCCAGGGGAGGGTGCAGGTCCCCTCAGCCGCTCCTGATCTCAGGTGTCTACGTCCCTCTGCACCTTGCTTGGCTTGGTTTTCGCCCGCAGCCACGGCTAGGGAAAGAGCCCTCCCTTGGACTCTTCCCTTTGAAAGAACTCCTGGTCTTGGGAAAGCACTTAGCGGCCTTGCTCCCACCCCCTTTGATAACGGGGTGAGGTATTTGAAAGTGATTCCAAAGAAACATCGTCCACACTTGTTTTGTGTGCACGCTGAGGCGCTCAGAGAGAACTGCATCTCTGGGAGCTTGGGTTTGCCATTCCTCCTCTTGTATTTTGGGTTCGAAATAAAGAGCTCTTTGCTGTGGAGGCAGCCGGCCTTGTCTGCTTCTGGAAGGACTTTGAGAGCAGTGACCGGGGCCTAAGCTCATCTGAGGGAGAGAGGCAAGTCCGTTAGGGTTGGTTCTGGTGGATTTGGGAGGGACTTCTTTCCATAACAATTGATTTATGTTAACAGTTTTGGTGGCATATAATTCACCTATATCAAGAAGAGTTGTCTAATCTTCACCATAATCAAATTTTAGGCAGGGGGTTCTTGAAGGCTCAGAGCGACCTTAGAGGAGCCTTTAAGAAGCCCCTGCCAAGTGAGTTGAATCAACTTGATGGGAGTGAGTTTGATTGTTGTTGGTTTTTTTTTTTTATCTTCTTGAAGCCTGAGCCCCCTCCTCACTCCCCCAGACCTCAGCAGGAGTCCCAGTCTTGGCTTCCTGTGCTTGCTTGAGATCAGCTTTGGGGTTAGCCAGGTCATGGGGCAGGTGCCGCTCATCCAGGCCAGAAAGAGAGTCTGAGGACCTCACCTACATGAGTCCACAGATCTCCTGAAAACTAAGCTTTTTCATGAGTGGCCACAGCTCTGTGAATCCTACAGAGTGGATCTTCTTTGTTAAGAAACTATATCCCCTTGACACTCGACTTAGGAAAACTGGGAGACACAGATCACCCACTGTCCTAACCCCAGACATTCATTCCAGTGACATACGAGAGTACTTAGACACTCAGGGGGGCATCCTGGTAGTTTAATGGTTATGCATTTGGCTGCAAATAGCAAGGTTGGCAGTTCGAAACCACCGGCCACTCTGCCGGAGAAAGACAGGACTTTCTGTTCCTGTAAAGAGTTATAGTCTCAGAAGCTTATAGGGGCACTTCTACCCTGACTTACAGGGTCACCAGGTGTTAGTATTGACTCAGTGGCAGTGAGTGAGTGAGACACTCGGAGCCCAGTGGAGTAGGTTTATGCATTGGGCTGCAAGCCTCAAGGTCAGGAGGTCCAAACCACCAGCCACTCCAAGGGCGGAAGATGGAGCTTCTACACCCACAACCAGTTCCAGTCTCTAAAACTCACAGGGTTGCTATGGGTGTGCATGGACTCGACGGCAGTGAGTTCGGTTTGGGTTGTAGGCACTCCGGGAGCCCTTGAGACATGGTCGGTTAAGCATTGGGCTGCTGATGCCCCAGGAGAACCATGAAGTCGGCTGCTTCTGTCACGATTTACAGCCTCAGAAACAGTCCTCTGTCAGCATGGGTGCAAACACAGGGAGTTTGTGTCCTGAGCGTGAAGACCCGATCATGGCAACCCTGGGTGGGCAGAGTCGCCGCTGTTCCGTAGGGTTGCCAGGGCTGTGACGTTTAGGGGGCGGATCGCCAGGTACTTCTTCTGGGTGTGTTCCAATAACCAGCCTTTCAGGTTCTGATCGAGCACTTAACCATCGTGCCACCCAAGGACTCCGGGAGCCGGAACGGACCCCATACGGACGGATTTGTTTGGTTTAGACATTATCCGTGATTTTGACGTTCATTCAGTGATGTTGACACTGTATCCTGGCTCATGAATCGCCTGCCCCCACCCCCAAGCCTGGTCCCTCTGCCTTTAGGGACTCCTGGGACAAGCAGGCCTGCAGGACCTTTCTCCTCCCCACCCTCACCCATGGCTGGGCCCTCACCCTGTCAGACTAAGTCCTGGGCAGGGGGCTGACCATCCCTTCTTCTCAGTGTGTGCTTAGCCTGGGGGCTCTGATGACACCTGTCCACCCTGGTGACCCTGCTGGCCTTTGAAAGCTGGTGGCACAGCTTCCGGCATCGCAGCCACGTGCAAGCCACCACAGGCTGACAGACGAACGGGGCTGACCATACCAGGGTATACAACTGGTGGGGTGCTGTCTGACCCCCTTCAGAGAAGCACACTGCCACACCGGCCTCCCATGGATCCTGACGAGTTCAACCCTCCATCCTTTCAGTTAGCAGCCGGGCACTGAGACACTGCACCGCGAGGCCTCCTCTGGGTATTCTCAAAACTCACTGCTATCAAGGCAAGGCTGACTCACAGCGACACTATAGGACAGAGTAGACCTGCCCCAAGGGCTTCCAAGACTACTTCTTTACAGGAGTTGAGTCTCATCTTTCTCCTGCAGAGGGGCTGGTGGTTTCAAACTGCTGACCTTAAGGTTAGCAGCCAGCACACAACCACTGTGCTGCCAGGGCTCCTGTGGGGATTCGTGTTAAGGGATCAGCACTGGTTTTGTTAGATTGGTTAGATATGGTTATGTGAAAATATCCATCTTTGTTGGAGGCCAATCTGCTGACGTATATTGGATGAACTGATTAATATCTGGAATTTACTTTTAAGTACTTAAGAAAATTAGGAGTGAAAATGGATAGAAGATGATAGGATGGGTGTTTCTAAAAATTTTGTGGAGTAACTCAATTACTTTTCATTCTATATTTTTCCCTATGAGCTTTAAAAAGTCCTGTCGTATATAAAGCAAATGGGATCAGATGGTAATAGCTAACTCTAAAGGTTCATTTCTTTTTTTTAAATGTTTGAATTTTTTCATAACAAAAATATTTTTGTACAAAAAAGTATGCCCGTACACAGTATGGGGTAACTGTATGTGCAGTAACAGATTGAAAATCCCAATGAAAGCCTACCAACTTGGTATCGTTGCATGTATTTTGTGAGATGGAGGAGGACTTTGTGGATTGGTGTTAATGTTGGACTAACACATTATGGTACCGAGAATGGGGTCCTGGAGAAACAAATCATAAGATTGAGACTAGATGTTTGTCTGACCTCTCTCTCATGATAGTTTTTCTTCTTTGTCTAGCCAGAGGTCAGATAAAGCCACATTGCTTACTCAGTTGTTTCTGGGGAAAATTTCAGAAGTATTAAGATAGAAAGTTTGTAAGCCCACTTGCTTTCAGCTATTAAAATTTGATTTTTACATGGGGTTAAGCAATGCCTGTAAAGAAACCTTTGAAAAGATATGCCCCACCAGTGCTTTGGGGTACTCAGGAACCAATGGTCTTTTTCAGAAGCTGGAAAAATCTGGAACCATGAAGAAAACTCCCCTCTAATACTGAGTGTTAAAGGGAGCCTGAGAGCAGGCTAAAATGCTTGCTGGGTGACCACCTGCATCTACTTGTTGAGTGGAAGTGGGAGAAATGCAGCAATAAAGAGGCAGTTGAGTGTGGCCACTGACAACCTGTGGACTTGGTTTACAGGAACAAGAAGAGAATTTGAGAGTGGGTGGACTGGTCTAAAGTTCATGACCTAGCACGAGGGGGCTAGGCTTGTTGAGTATTGGTGAGAGCCCATGGTCTAAAGGCAAAGTGACCAATGGACACCCTGTGGAGGCTGAGTGAGGCAGCCCACATTGAGTTGACCAGAAGCCAACCAGATGCAGAGTTCTGAGCCTGTGAACTGATACATATTGTTGCTGGCTTTATGGTTGGCCTGTCCGCATTTGACTTTGCTCACGGATGCAGATTTCACAAGGTTCCAACTGGAAGGAAGATTCTTCATGTTGGAAAATAGGATTGTCTCCTCAGAGCACTGGGTTGATATAAGTGGACAGTATATGAATCGGATACCCAAAATTGGGGGGATAAAGGCATGAGTGATTGGGTTACAAACTTTCGTAGGTGGGGGAACATAGGAGTATAGGATTAAGGTGTTGGTGTTACTTCATTGCAATCGTGAGGCTAAAGAATGATGTACAGGTGCCAAGTTGGCAAGGGGTGGACCGAGTAACCAGACTAATACACAAACTATTCCAACAGAGCAGTTTATGCCTGAGAAGGCATAATGCTGAGCGGGAATTTCTGGAAGCAAGAGTCTTTACCTTTCTGCATCTGCCCCCACGCCTGGGAACCTGGGCTCACGACCTCGTCAGGCTCGTTTATGGATTACATTGGGTTCGCGGAGCCCTTCGCACAGGGCCTGGCACACAATAAGCATTTGACTTTGGTTGTTGCTGTGAAGACTTTGCTGGGCGTTCGGATCTGATTTTCCTCTGTGCGGCTGGTGCTAGCTTTCGGCTTCCGTGTTCTCTGCATCTGCTCGGTTCCTGAGTTCAGAGAGCGGGGGGTCGAAAGTTATCCGAATCTTCCGTTTCTGAGTTTAGATAGTGAAAGCAAACCTGAAAACCAAACCCACCGCCAGCAACCGCCTCTAAGGAGCATTCTGGCTATATTTCATCTAAGACAGCTTTGTTTGCCCTTTCGGCCGTCTGTGGTACTTCCTAGATTCTTAGCTGGCGTAGATGGTTTGCAGCTTTTCCTGGAGAAATGTCGCTCTTCCTCTCTTTCCAGACTGCTATTGGGCTGGCAGAGCTTCAGGTAGGCACCAAGGCACAAACCCTGCACACACACTGCACTCTCTCCTGAGTTGCCACAGTCCTGCAAGCCAATGTCACATGGAGTAGGAGCCGTGGACTACAGGCTAAGTACTGGGGAACCTTTGGGTGGGGGTGGGGTGAGTCTGCATGATTTCCCACAAGGCTGGACTGATCTCTGAAAACACAGGGGGCGGGGGGCGGCGGGGGGCTCATACAGGTGACACTCCTGGAAGCAGCTATGGCTTGAACAAAGTGGCAGCAGGAGCCCTGGTGAGAGCAGCTCGGGGTCCAGAGTCAGGGAAGAACTCAGGTGGGGGAACAATTTGAATGGGGGAATGGCTGGATTGTGGACTGTGGGTGCATTTTTTCAAATTATGAATTTTACTTTGAAAGAGCGCACACGCATTCATAGCCTTTTGTATGCGCGGGTTAAGAAACAGAACAGAACCTGCATCTTTTAACTCCCCCATTTCATCTTACCTTGGCAGCATCTGCCTCTTTGCCCTGCCCAGAATGACCGACTACATTGGATTTTATATTGTTTCCTTAAGCATTTAATAGATACGATTTTATTTAATTGTGATTACTTTTGACCTACAATATATCTGAATGTAATCACACTCTACTTTTGACCTACAATATATCTGAATGTAATCACACTCTAAGTAACATTCTTATGTTACTTTCTGTCAATCAGTGTGGTTTTGTGCTTCATAGTTAGACTGCTCTTACATATGTCTACTCTATAGCTGTTACGTGTTGAGCTGCTAACCGCAAGGCCGGCAGTTCAAAACCAGCCACTCAGAGAGAAAGAGGAGGCTTTCTACTCCTGTAAAGATTTGTAGTCTTGCAAACCCATGGGGCAGTTCTACCTTGTTCTATGAGACAGAATTGACTCAGTGGCAGGGAGTTTAGTGGCATATGTACACTGTGTGCATATTTATGGATCGGGCTGCTTGCCACAAGGTCAACAGTGCTGAACCACCATTTGCTCTACAGAAGAAAGACGAGGCTTTCTATTCCTGTAAAGATTTAGTCTTGGAAACTCCCAAGGGCAGTTTCTACTCTGTCCTTCATGGGTGCTATGAGTTAGGATGGACTGCATGGCAGTGAGTGAGTGGCTTAGAGATGGCTGTTTAGATCATTTCCTTTGTTTAATTACTACTGCCCATGTGCTATAGATATGTTTATATTTGTTATTTGACATACACGTGCAGTTTACTTAGGGCACATACTTCGGAATGAAGCTGTTGGGGTGCAGGAGAAGGAGGCACAGGTTGGACGTTACCAGATGTTACCAAATTGTTTCCTAAAGAGCTTGAATGACATTCCAAGTAACCTGCATGAGAGCTCCTGTTCCTCCTTCTTCTGGTCAACAGGTCGCATTGTTGAAGAGGAAAATTAGTAATAGACTTCCTGCTTTGATTTCTTGTCCAAAAAATCAAATATTAACCACAGTAATCCTGACCCAAAGTGCAAATGCCTTCCAGAAACAGCTCTACAGTAATATAAATGTCTATCCTGCTCATACACAGTCAAGACTTCCATTCATAATCTCTTAATTTAAATCTCAAAAAGTCCCCAGGCTGCAGGTGGGTGGAGGTAGCCATTGATCAATTAAAGACAGGGAAGTCAATGTTCAGGCATTAACATTGGCCAGTGGTGAACCATCTATTTGTCTCCCTCTTCTCTTTCTCAGAGCCTTACTGGCATAGTGGTTACATGTTGGGCTCTGAGCCATAAAATTCAACAGTTCAAAACTGCTAGTGCTCCTCGGGAGAAAGATGGGGCTTTCCACTCCAGTAAAGGGTGACAGTCTCAGAAACTCACAGGGCAGTTCCATCCTGTCCTATAGAGTCATTATGAGGCCACATCAACTGGAAGGCATCGACTTGATCTTCTCTTTACAGGGAGTAGAAAGCCTCTCCTCCTGAGGAGGGGCTGGCTGGTGGTTTCAAACTGCTGCCCTTGTTGTTAGCAACCCAATGCATAACCATGATGCCACCAGGGCTTCTGTTGATCTTCTCTTCATAAGCCTCAGTGTACCTAGGCTTTTCCAGATGGTAGCTTTTTTCTGGAATCAAAATGGTCCCCCTATGTGTGTAGGGGGAGCCCTGATAGTGCAGTGGTTAAGGTCTCAGCTGCTCAACTGGCAGTTCAGACTCACCAGCTACTCTGAAGGAGAAAGGAGAAAGCAGCTCACCTCTGTGAAGACTCGGCCTGGGCGCCCCATGGGGCAGTTCTCCCTGTCCTATAGAGCTGCTAGAAACTGGAATAGATTTTATAGTAGTGTGTGCACACACAGGACAACTGCTCAGCATAAATCTTCTGAACAGCGTTTGGTGAATTT
Organism: Tenrec ecaudatus; assembly: GCF_050624435.1. NCBI lineage: Eukaryota > Metazoa > Chordata > Mammalia > Afrosoricida > Tenrecidae > Tenrec > Tenrec ecaudatus. The sequence goes on along the minus strand of NC_134533.1, from coordinate 172,058,298 downwards.
TGATTCTTTTTCACAGTATCGTTGTTCGAGAGCACAAAAGACCTCAAATTCCAATGAATTTGTTCTAGAATCTCCTTTGTGACGTTTAAAACAGGACAAAGACAAGACAAAGACAAACCATCAGCACAAGGTCAGAGTAAGAGCCAAAGGATCCATATATTAGCCATGGGCTAATGTATTAGGGTCATATATTAGCCATGGGCTAATGTATTAGGGTCATATATTAGCCATGAAGAAAAAAAAAACTCACAAAATCGGCCACCCCTCCCCCCATGGGCTTTCAAAGCCACCACCACAAGGATGCTTCAAAAGTTCATGGAAAGATGAGAGTACAAGACAATCAACCTTTGTCCATGAACCTTTCGAAGCCCCACAACCCAAAGCGAGAGTAGCACCCAGGCTGGGTCAGCTGCTGGGGCGGTCCCTCTCTCCACTCACTGGTGAGCTGGAGGCTGAAGACCCAGCGGCAGGCTTCAAGGAAGCTCTGGGAGGTGGAGGCACCCTAAGACGAGGGAGCCGGCTTCTCCGACGGGCTGCTTGCGAGGGGGGATGCAGAGCCATCTGTTCGGACTTCACTTCCTGAGCTTTCGTGTTAAATACCCAACTTTTTGCCTTTTAACTACAGCTGGCGTGAATCACGCTAACGCACGTCTCTTACATGCTTACACAGATGTTCCACATAGTATATATAAGCAATTACCAGCCCTCAAGCTATGAACGTAGTCTGGCGTATTTTCTCCTTCTTCCAAACGGTACTACAATGGATGTCCTTCACAAGTCGGTTTTTCACGTGTTCAATCTTTACGAGGTTGTGTTTGAAATGTAAGCGCTGCCGATGGTTGCTGGGTGCCATTGAATCCATTCCCATGTAGAGTGGACCATGTGACAGAGCAGACCTCTGGGGGCGGGGGGCGTCCTGGGCTGATATCCGTGAGGAAGCACATCACCAGGGCTTTCTTCCGTGGAACCGACTGCGGGGTTTAAGTTCTGACCCACTGAAACCCCGGTTTCCATAGCAGCCTCGCATGCAGGACAGAGACCGGCTTGACCTTACCTTCCTCTGGTTGCTGAAATGAGCCTGAGTAATTACGGCGTTCTCTGACTTTCTCAAACAGCCCTGCTCCGTTTCCACGTGTATAAATAAATACATTGCCGGCTCTCAGCTTTATCACGTTGGCGTGAGCTTCAGATAGAAGTGGGCAAGATGAAGCCTCCGCACTCTGACCCACTTCTGAACCTTGGTGTTTGGCCACAAAGTGTGCCACATGAGATGTAGGGTATAAAAATAGCAGAAGTAGGGGCCCTGGTCCTTCAGCCACGGTCTGGAAGTCAGATAGCACATGTTTCAAGCCACCTAATTTCCGTAGCTAAGGGGGAGTGGTAGAAGGTAGGCCCCTCTGGTGTCCAAAGTCGGGTGGAGGCAGGTATGAGAGTCTTCTGTCTCCTAGGAGAGGTTCCAGAAGGCAGGGGACCCACTGTATCATGTGACTATATACCCCCCTCCTGCCCCTCCTTTCCAATGCTTACAAAGCCTGTGGAGTTTTCCATTTCCACTAGAGCAGCTTTGAACCAAGCAGGAGCCCCCCTATCTCTTGTATGCTGTCTGCTGCTTTCTTTTGACGCTTCCTTCCAAGTAAAGTGCCATTTCAAGTTGATACATCTGTACAGCTATTTCCATTTTATTCTGGATTGAGTGAGGCTTACAGATCAGCTTTCCATTTAATAACTCACACACCTCTTACTTCATATCATTGAGGCCATTCCCCATGATGTCACATCATTTGTCCCATTTCCATTCCCTACTTCCTGCTTCTCTTCCTCTTCCACTCTTTACCCTTCTTTATCGTGTCCTTGGGTACACGCTGCAAGCTAATATAATTGTGTCATTTCTCTAATTTGTTTTTATTTTAATAAATCATTTTATTGGGGTTCTTAAAGCTCTTATAATAATCCATACATCAATTATATCAAGCACATTTGTACATATGTTGCCATCATCATGTCCAAAACATTTTCTTTCTATTTGAGCCCTCGGAATCAGGTAACAGGCACCAGAAGACTCCTCCCAAACCAAAAAAACATTGTTGAGAATGAGGGGGGGTCAGAGCAGTGACTCCAAACCCATCTGTAGACAACAGGACATCCCCTCACAGAGTGGTCACAAGGAAGGGATGAGTCAACCAGAGCACAGTATAACACTGATGAAGCACACAATATTCCTCTGGTTCCTTGAGGCTTCCTCACCCCCCCCCCCCCGCACTGTCATGACCCCAGTCCTGCCTTTCAGTTCTGGCTAGACTGGAGCATGTACACTGTACAGATAAGAGCTCATGACACAAGAAATCCAGGTCAGATGAGCCCCCTCAGGAACAGAAATGGGAGTAGAGATAGCAGGAGGGTAGGGTGAAGATGGAGGGAGGAGGGAAGAAAGGGGGAAACTGATCATAAATGATTGACACATCCCGCCCCTACCCCCAGTTGTGAACAACAGAAATGTGGGTGAAGGAAGACAGCAGTCACTGTAAGACAGAAAAATAATAATTTATAATTTATCAAGGTGTCCCGAGGGTAGGAGAGCAGGGAGGGAGGGAAAAAAGAGGAACTGATACCAAGGGCTCAAATAGAAAGTAAATGTTTATAAAATTATGATGGCAACATATGTACAAATAGGCATGATACAATTGATTCCATAAATGTATGGAATGTTATACGAGATGTAAAAGCCCCCAATAAAATGATCTTTTAATAAATGAAATAAAATGAGAAGGAAAAAATTGTATAAGGGAGACCAAAATTCTGTGGATAAACCGACCACATTTTTTGCTGCTTCATAAGCCATGCAAATACAAGGCTTATTTCCCAGAAATGAAAAATAGAGCCAAACTGAGATTTACACTGTAACCCAAGAGAGAGTTTACAGTTTTAGTTCAAGCAAGTTAATTGCCTAGTAGTACAAAAATATAGACACCATTTTAGGCAAAACATAGTGCAGAATCGCTATAACCTAACCCTCACAGTTTGAAGATGTAATCCCAAAATCACGTTTGACTAAAAAGCCAAACATGGCCAAGGCACCAGAGAAAAGGCAACCAGTCGAGGCTAATTCTGAGAAGCACCCGGTGGTGGAATTAGCACACAGGGACCCGGAAGCTCTTGTAACTTTACCATGTAAAGTAAATTGACAGAAATATTGGTCTGAACAGAGCGAGAAAAGAAGCAAACAGCTGGTTCTTCCCCAGAGACAGTTTGAGAAACTTTTAAATGACAGGGAAGTAAGTCATTCACAATATATTGTTATAAAAGCAAGCAGTAACACTTGATGTGTGCATACCCAGAAATAGATGCATCTATTTCTGATAAAAACAGAAGTATATTAAGCAAAAAATGAGACATTGAAGATAAAATACTAGTACATTACCTACTGCAAATAAACAACGCATATTCATCCTGATCATGATGAGGAGGATAATCCTGGGCCACCCTACAGGGACGGTCCTCTTCTTCCTTCTTCATTACCATCACGGGTTTTATTCTGAAGTTCCTGCCACTACCTCCACTGCGCTCACTGGCTGGGGCCTTTTGGAACCAGAGAGCCAAGCCTGTCTACTGAGGAGCCGCTGAGAGAATTCCAACAGCCAGCCTCTCGTCCAGTCATCAACCAGCTGCATCACCTACCGAACCTTAAATGGGGTGCAGAAACCGCCTGGAGGGTACACCCAACCTCAGGCTTCAATAGAGGGAAGGAGCACTAGCTCCACATCTGCCCAGGCATGATTCTGATGAGGCAGAGAGCAGATATGCCTCCACCTTCCAACCAACCTCTGCCCTGTTCTGACACCACCTACCCCTCACATGGCTCTCTCGTTCTCTCTCGCTCACTCGCTCTCACTCTCACTCTCTCTCTGCCGGATTCAATGATCTGCAGCAATGGTCACAAAGAACTCACAGGCCACACTCAAGCCTGCAGGTTTATTAAGGAAATGGCCAATTTGCAAGCCAGAATAAGAAATGTAAAAGGTACAGTAAAATCAGAGAAGGGATAGGCTCCAACGCCAGTCCCAAGGGCCCGTGGTCAAGCCAGATTCAGGATCCAGATCAGGAGAGCAAACGGCCCCAAAGTGAATGCAGATCTCCTTTGCTTAGCTGGGTCAAAAGCCTGTGTTCTAGGCCAGCGGTCTTTTTAAGGTCATAGCTGGTGTCTGGCATTTGTATTCTGTGAATGCTTGGTTGGGAAGGAGAGGTCACGGAATTTGGCCTTCTGCAGACCATACTCAAAGGTCATAGAGGTAGCGGCCTATGTACATATATCTATACAGCAATACACTGTGGAAGTGGACAGGCTTTAGACCTCTGCTCATATCCTCCCTCAATACAAGAAAACTTTGTTTTAACAAATTGGCAGTCTGAGATGTTCACCCTCCAGACACAATCGCTGAAGACAAAATGGGTGCATAAGCAAATGTGGTGAAGAATGCAGATGGTGCCTGGCTATTAAAAGATACAGCATCTGGGGTCTTACAGGCTTGAAGTTACACAAGCAGCCATTCAGCAGAGAAGCAACAAGCCCACATGGAAGAAGCACATGGAAGATGCCTGTGCGATCACGAGGAGTCGTTGGGACAAGGTAATAGGCATCAAAAGACACATAACAAACAAACAAACAAAAACATATTGTTGAGAACGAAGGTGGGCAGAGCTGAGACCCAAAGCCCATATGTAGACAATGGGACAATCCTCCCACAGAGGGGCCACAGGGAAGGGATGAGTCAACCAGGGTGCAGTAAAGCATTGATGAAATACACAATATTCCTCTGGTCCCTTGAGGCTTCCTCATGCCCCACTACCATGACCCTGGTGCTGCTTCTCAATTCAGACTAGACCGGAACATGTACACAGATATAGAAAAGAGATGGGGGCTCACAACACGTGGATTCCAGGAACAGGAGTGGGAGTAGTGATACCAGAAGGGTAGGGAGAAGGGCGGTGGTGGGGGGGGGGTGCGGAAGGGATAAAGGGGGAACCGATCGCAATGATCGACACATAACCATACACTCCTCTCTAGGGGGAGGAACAACAGAAAACACAGGGGAAGGGAGACAGCAGTCGGTGTGAGAGATGAAAATAATAATAATTTATAATCTACCAAGGGGGTGTGAGTGGCGGGGAATGAGGAGCTGATATCAAGGGCTCAATAGAAAGTAAGTGTCTAGAAATGAATGAAGGCAACATATGTACAAACATGCCTGCTGCAACCAATGTATGGATTGTAACAAGTTGTAAAAGTCCCCAATAAAATGATCGTTTAATGAAAATTTAAACAGCTCCCTGCCATTAAATCAACGCCGACTCATAGTAACCTTATAGCGACCTTATAAGACAGAATAGAACTGCTCTGTGGGTTCCTGGCAAGAGTAGAAAGCCCTGTCTTTCTCCCGAGTGTTGAAGGCCACTAAGACTCAGCCTTGAAACAGCTGAGAAGTCTCATGACTTATGTATCATTGTTTGCTGATTTCTTCTGTGGCTTAACATTTTCAACAGACTGTTAAGAACAAGAACAAGAAAGTATGCAAGGTCTGGGAAAATAGGTTGTTTAATTTTTCTCCAGGATGTCTGGCTTGGCAGAAGAGAGAGTTGCTAATGTGTATCAAATGTGCTTGCTTAACAATGAGATATTTATAACTCCAGGTTGTTTCTGCATGGATAAAAGGAGAATGTGGAATAAACTCTGTTGCCCTCCCAATACTTTCTGTCTCTCTTTTTCCCCTTAATCCTCACTCCCCCTTTCAGTACTGTTCTGACTCATCTGCAGGCTCTGACACCCGAGGGGTGGTTTCGAACAGCTGACCTCGTAGATCAAAGCTGAATGATTAAGCAGTACACCACCAGGAACCCATTCTGCAGACCACATTCCCAAGGAAACAAAGGTTTGTGACTTGAGCCACACCCTCTAGTAAGGTGGGGACCCAAAATCTATCCCATCTTATTCTGTCTCATTAGCATAACAGACAACTCCCTCCAAAGTAGGATTATACCTATAAGCGTATAGAATGTATAATGCATCGGAAAAGGGAGGACTCACCATATATTGCAACATGGAAAGAAGAGCCATCTTAAGTAAGGAAATGATGGGGGGTGGGCATCCATATCTGACGTCCTTTAGCTTCACTGCGCATCTGGAGAATCCACCTCTACACCCGCCCAAGGCCCGTTGCCACAAGGTGGAGGTCAGACATTCCTCCACCCTCCCGTTGGCCTTATTCAGTTACCAACCGTTCCTCCCATGACACTATGTCTCTGCTGGACTTGATAACCCATTACAATGGCACCACACAACCCACAGACAATATTCACAATTTGGCGGTGTTATGAGGGACATTAACAGATTGCAAGTCGGGATCGGAAAAAATTAAGGATACAGTATTTTATTCACAGCAGTGCCTCTTCTCAGCCAGCAGTGGCATCTCTCAATGGTCCTCAGTGTGTTAGGCTGGGTTCCATAGAGACGTATAACCACGATGCTTGCATGTGTTTGTCTATAGAATGAGATTTAGATCAAGAAATAACTCATATAACTAGCAATACGTAAATTCAGCACAGTTCAAGTCCATGGGTCAGACGTAAGCCAGAATCTTCTCCTGACTTCTCTAACTGCAGGGGCTGACAAACAGGTAGCTGGAAGATGAGGCAGGAAAACCACAGGCTGGTGAATGCCAAACTAAATGAATCCGAGATCGCATGAATGAACCCAAGGTCAGCAATCCACTGCTGGCTCCTGGGATCAGCAAGGGCTATAATCGGATGCAGGATCCAAATCCATCAGAAGTGAACTAGCTTCCACACACCGCCAAATTTATTTTAAGAGTAGGCGGCACCCTGAGTGAACGCTCCCACCGTTGTATCCAGGCTGTGACCAGATGATGATACTCATTGTCACCGAGTCGATTCTGACTCACAGTGTTCCCATAGAACAGAGTAGAACTGCCCCTGTGGGTTTCTGAGATTGGAACTCTTGGAATAGCGTAGAAAGCCTCCTATTTCTCCCACAGAGCAGACGGTGACTTCAAACTGCTGGCTTTGGGGTTAGCAGCTCAACTGGTGGCGCCACCAGAAGATCGAGTCTCCACACAGGAGCCCTGGTAGCATAGTGGCTTATGTGTTGGGCTGCTAACCCCATAACCATGGAAGAAAGATGAGCCTGTCTAGTCCCATAAAGACAGTTTCAGAAGCCCACAGGGGCAGTTCTATCCTGTCCAGTAGGGTCATTATGAATCAGAATCAACACAGTAGTAGAGAGTTCTCCCTACAACTGCTGGGCAGTTTCATAGATGACCCAATCACTGAGTTGACCACACTGTGCTGGATCAACAAGGAGGGCCTCACTCGGCCTCCTGATCCCAGTGCTGCTCCCCCACTCGTTCTCACTGTCACAGGGTGGCATGGCTTCTGTTGCCTCTACCGCTTCAGGCAGGGATCTCATTCAGACTATGCTCATGGCTCTTCTTTCTTGAGGACCACTTGATTTCCTCTTTTCCTGCTTCTGAGATGGCTCAATTATCAGAAGTATGGTGAAATGGACCAATCCTGGAATTCGTGCCCGCTACACCTTATTTGCATGCTCCCACCCAGTCACTGGGTAGGACTTGCAGAGGTTAAGAATGGAATTTCACTACAAGACATTAAGTAAATAAGTCCATCTCACTGACCAAGTCCCTAGGTAGTCCATTGTCACCTGGGTGCATACTAATTGGCGGATCCTTGCAAGTATATTACACACCTTGATTGCATAGTAAACTATTAAATTGCTCTATAAAGCTTGGACCTAGCAAATTAATCTGGGCAGAGCTACAAACTCATAGCTAGACAGGGCATCTGTACAGAGACAACCATTGCACTGAAACTTTGTATATAATTCAGACACTTAATTTTCTCCTCCTTATTATCATGTCTACAAGGTGATGATATTTTTAAGAGAGTAGGCTTTGTCCTTAGAATACTAAATGCAAATCCATATGCTGCTTACTCTGAAATATTAGTTACTGTAAATTACTAAAGGTACTCAGGCCTCAGTTTCCTCATCTGTGTCGCTGATAAACATTCCTTCCTATTATAGCAATTTCACAGGATTGTATGAGCTGTTTTTAAAGCACACGTAAGAAAAAGAGAGACCTTTTAAAACAATAGCTGTATGATTGCCAGACTCCTGATGGTCGTGTAGCAGTAGCACGAATTACTGACATCAGGAAAGAAGGCGGCAGCATCTCCTTTGATCAGGGAGATTCAGACTAGAAAGTTGGCAGGAAGTTTCTAACATTGAGCGGAAATTTATTCCCTGGGATGGTACCTTCTTTTGGCATTAAAATGAGCTGTAGACTTGACTCTCCTCACTTTCAATCTTTTCTGCATTCATCAAAGTGATGTTTACTGATCCAGTTATGAGTTGTCCCCCCTACCCCCCACCCCCGTTACATTAAAGTCCAATCCATCCCGGAGAGTGCCACCTTTACTAGTGTTCACAGTCTTCTTCCTTGTCTTTCTTTCTTTTTATTATTTAAATCAGTGTTAGTTAATGATTTCCAACGTTGAAAACTCTTTTTTTAAATTTAATAAATCTTTTTATTGGGGTTCATACAACTCTTATCACAATCCATACATACATCAATTGAGTAAAGCACCCTTATATATTTGTTGCCCTTGTCATTTTCAAAATTCACCTTCCACTTGGGTTCCTGGAATCAGCTCGTTTTCCTTTTTTGCCCCTTCCCCTCCCTCCCCGCTACCCTCTTCCCCCTGAACCCCGACAACTCTTATAAAAAACACAGGATACAGAACTATAGCAAACCGCATTCTGATGGGGTCTAACAGACATTAGAACACCCACCATTCTCTGAGACAGCTGAACTCACAGGCGAACTCTGCTTGCAAGAACTCCTGCAAAGCACACCACAAGCTCAGCCCCCCCCCCCCCGTCTCCACCCATCAGCTGCAGTGCATCTCCCACACTTACAAACCAGGAACAGAAGTGAACACCCACCAGACAGCATCCACAGCAGTTGACAAGGGTTCAGGGAGATGCAAGTATCATTTCACTTAACACATTCAACGCATATGGGTTACGTAGGATCAACACTTTTACTTACAGTCTTCCAACAGCTGTGGGTGTCCTTTGAATGCACAAACATCGTATCTTAATTGCAATCACTGCTTTCTGCACACTCTCTCACCCAAGCCACAGGATGGAGAGACATTAAGTCTCTGCCCTTGCCCTCTCCTCTTCTTGCGCATACTAGCCTTTCATGCCTTGGCATCACCATCAATCCCACGCAAGTTTTCAAAATTTCAAGCAGGCTTCTGGTTCCATTTCGTAGCCTTCTGTTCACAGCTTGGATAAATTTCCTGAAATAGAGAGGAATGGATAAAAATGTGACCCCCACAGTCAAAGATGCAAGCTGTGCAGTGTGATGATGGATTCTTGAATGGGAAACCATGTAGACAGAAGTAATCTTAGGATGGAATATTTATAGCGCTACTTTCAATGAAGTGCTTCTTCCACAAACAGTTGAAATGAGAGGAACTGTGGAGATTCAATAAAGGCTTCTTATTGCGCCTTTGTTCAGGAGGGGAGAGAAGTGTCAAAAGCAAAACCCAAGTAAAAGGGCCAAACCCGGTGACACCAAGTTCTCCAGAAAGGAGACCCTCCCAAGGAACGCTCCCTGTGCTGGGGTTCAAATTAAGACAGGGAGTAAAGAATGTGGTGCTAACCAAGGCTTGCCATGGTGAACATGCCAAGAACCCACTTGACAAGCTCAGGGGCAAAATATTACAGGGGGAACCTTTCAGTCTCAGCGGGAGTGTGTTGGTTTACCAATCATGCAAACAGCAGCTCACTTTCAGCCACTCACCATTTCAACCCTTTAAATAACAAAACTTACAAGATCCCTTTAGCGCTTTCTCTTTTTTCCCTAAAGAAAAATGTCAGGAGATGGGATGGAGCACTAGAACTGATGGTAATTACACAACTCATTTTATAGGCAATTTAGCCATGGAAAAAAATGACAGTGTTCTAAAATTGATTGTATAATTCTTCTTGATATGATTGAACTACTGAATTGTATGATATATGGATTATATGCCAGTGAAACTATAAAAAGAATATGTCAAAAAATCTGCTGAATATGCTTCCCACAGAACAAACCAATCTTGAACATTTTTGGTACATGTATATCTTACACTATACTTATGATGAGTTTAGAAAAATTTCAATTCATGCCAGCCTCAACCACCCACCCACCCATCCACCCACCCACCTGCCCAATCAACCAACCAGTACCCACTGCCTACATTCCCCAGCCAGAGGCTTTCGAATCCATGCTTGAGCCAAAGCCTCCATTAAAACCACTATCTGAAAAAAAAAAACAAAAACCCACTATCTGAAAAACAAAACAAACAAACAAAAAAGCCCACTACCTGGCTCTGCATTCGAGGCTGATCCCCAACCAATTGCTGCTCCAGAATTAGTGCCCCTGAAAGAGTTATTTCTAGAACCAAAGGCTTGATTTGGCTCCCTTTTCATGTTGCCTTGGGTTTGGTTATTACCTGAGGGGCCTGACTGGATCTGCAGACTGGTTAGCACACCCATCATCCCCCAGCTGCTCTGCAATGCTGCTTGGGTTGCAGCCATCTGACCGAATTAGTGCTGAAAGCTCCAACATTTGTCCAACACCCATAATACTGCTTTGATTGGTTCCCAAGCCAGCCCTGCCCCCTTGACTATTACCAAGGCATCCTAGTTACCACCAAATCTTCCACTTGTTTCTGTCTATTGCTACTGTGCTTAGGTTGAGCATTGGAAAAATATATATACACACTCACTAATAGATATAGATATATATTTTTACTGATTCATTTAATGATAAAGTCCTCTCCACAAAGAGACTGGGAAACCTGATCGTCCGCAAATATAACAAAGGCACAATCCCTGACTGTTTGGGGTTGAAGATGTCTACCACTTCTCCATACTGGGAAAGACTGCTGCAGTGCATCAGCACTCAGAGCCTCCGTACAACACCCAGTGAACACCTTTCTGCTCCTCAAGGGTTCAACTGGGCTTTGCTTTGAGTTCAGGAAGCTTACGAGGAGTACTCCCACAAAAACAACCTGAACTGTACTGGGTGGGGCAGGGCATCATTGTACAGGGTGCTTTACTCAATGGATGTATGTATGGATTGGGATAAGAGTTGTATGAGCCCCAATAAAATGATTTATAAAAAGTTAAATACATAGCTATGAAAAAAAATCTGACTATTTTTGGGGACCCCTCGTACATCTGCCCTACGTCTCTGTGCCATGACTTTCACCTGGGTCTCATGCTCCGTAACATGAAAAAAGGCAAATCTTCCTTAACGACCAATTTTAATATCTTTCTTGGACCTGCGCATCATGAGGATTTCTCCAGAAGTATTGTAATGTTCCTTCTGATGCTGCTCAGTTTTGTTCCGCGGGAGACCCCATACCATCAAATCAGACGTTTTCTGGACGGACCTCTTCACTTTCACTGCTGCTGAAGGATCGGTCGCATCCATTTCTCTTCTGTTATCTTTGGGATAGTGGCCAACATGGACCAGATTTCCCCAGCTGGCATCGGGAGCTAGCAGAACTCCTTCCACCAGCGGGAGCCCTCTGTACCCTGAGACGCTGAGCTCCTGCAGTGCAGGTCACAAGCCCGGGAAACTGGAATGTCACTGGACCGGAGCACTGTGTCATCATCTTCTGACGGTATCTCAACTGGCTTATCGTTCTCATTGTCCGTTACCCGAACATCTTTTAAGTTTTCTTCCGTGCCGCTGCTGGTAAACCTGACCAGGAAAGAAGCACTCACATACCGCTTCAACGCCCTCCCCTCCCCATGGTCCTCTTCCTTTCAACAAGCAGGGGTATGTCATTTACTATTACAGCTTGTTAATGCCACGTTCTTCTTCATGTGCTCCATATCCGCAGATTATTTGCACAGCGTACAGACTGAATTAGTGTGCACATCCGTCCTGATATTAAACCGTCTCTTCGAAAGATCTCTAATGGCCAAGGTTAAGTAAGGTTCTGACCAGCACAATCATGTGCTCTGGAATTCCCATTCTTCAAAACATTGTGTACCGTTTGTTGATCCACGTAGTCGAATACCTCTATTGAGCAATAAAACACAAGGGAACATTTCTATGGTATTCTCTACTCTCAGTCCAAGTTCCATCTGATGTCAGCAATGAGATCCACTGTTCCATGCCCTCTTGGAAGCACTTGGATTTCTGGCAGCTGTCTGTCAGTATGCTGCTATGCACAAACGGAGGGCCTGCCTGAACTCAAGACCTCGCACGTCATCTCCTCAGAGATTACAGGAATGTGCCCCTTAAGAATACCCCTTGTAGTTGTTACCCTCCGTCTGAAAACCTGAGATTGTAAATGAGAAATGGAGGAAAAGTAATTCAGCCAGGCAGGTCCCTACAGATAAGAATCAATTTTTAGTAAGTAATCATTCAATGATCTTTTTAGTGAAATAAGGTGGTTTCACTGAGGTAAGACAATTTTAGTTTTTTCAGAAATATTAAAACATATTTTAAAACACATTCCTTTCGTTCACAAACTGCCCAGTCGCACAGCTCGCTTCATTTCCCTCTAAGTCCTCTCTAACTTCATCCAGAATTCTATCATTTAAGTTGGTTTATAGTGAATGAGCTAAGCCTTTTACTGCTAGTTGGTCAGTTAATAGTTACAGAAAGGGCTTCAATGCCAAACATATTTTTCACACACATTATATATACATATTATACACACATTTATGCACATTTACCCATTGTTTCTATTCTTACTTATGTTTTAAAAACTAGTTTCTGCTGGCCATCTTCATCTGCCTAATATTCCCTTTATATTTCAGTTGGAAATGGTTGTTTCTTTCTCTTGACCTTTCCTGGTTTGCTTTTCACCTCGCTTCTACAGGGCAATGTCCGTCTAGTCTTTTACTTTACACAAGTGGCATTTCCGTCTTCACTATTTCAGAAGGAAGACAAACACTAGAGGTAGCATTCAACAAATGCCATCACCACATCCACGTCATCCACCTTGTGGAATCAAGCACATTTGCTGGATGGAGATAAGGGACTGTCTCAGAGAACAACTCTCCAACGCTGTTAAAATAAAGAAAAATGTATTGACAGCATAAGAATATTCGTTGATGAACCTATAGGGACAGCAGGCAGAAGGCTTTCAGGGGACAGGGGGTACAGTGGTGGCAGTGGGTAAAAGGGAGACTATATCAAGGAGTCTATGCAGAAAAAAATGTTTGGGAACTGATGGTGGTAACCATTGTACAATTGTACTTGCTGTGATTGAAATATGTATAAACCCTAAAGAATAAAAGAAAGAACCCCAAAGAATATTCAAACAGGGAATCATAGACTTCAAGCAGGTGGAGACCAGGAATCCCCAGGGAGGCAAGCTCATGAAGATAGAGATAGGCCTGATTTAGGACTTAACAGTAAAGAACATTCTAGCAAATTGACTAGATTATATGAGTTCCTTTGGTGATTGCTTGATGAATAATTAAGGATATGTCCAGGCAAATTCCCTGCGTCAGCACTTTCGGAATGCGAGTTAATCTACTTTCAATCACATTCTTCCTGAGGAAAAGCTGTCTTTCTGGTTTGCTTGTGGACAGTCATGAGTAACATTCCCAGAAGCAGAGGCAGGGCCGGTGGCATTGCTGTCAGGTGCTATCTGGTCGTTTCTGACCCCTAGTGACCTGATAGACCCCACAATGAAGCGCTGTCCTGTGGAGCTCCATCCCGACAGGTGTTCCTATGCTTGAGTCAGTGAGTCACTATCAATCCATCTTCTGGAGGCTCATCTTTTTTTTTTTTTTTTGCTGCCCCGCTTCTTTACCCAAATGATGTCCTTCTCTAGGCACTGACCTCTCCTGACAACATGTCCAAAGTGTCTAAGATGAAGTCTCGCCATCCTTGCCTGTCAGGAGTATTCACACACTTCCACCACTTGTCTGTCCGTTTGTCGTGCTGCGGTGACTTGTGGGCTGGTGTGATGCTGGAAACTAGGTCACCGGTCTTTCAAAGGCCAGCAGGGTCTCCCCGCCCCCTCCGGCCGACGTGCACAGATTTCAGCCGAGCGTCCAGACTAAGAACCGACAAGCAAGAAGGACTGGTTCCTCACTCCAGAGGAAGAAGCCGCGGGAAACCTTATGCAGAGCTTGGAGCCATTGTCAAACGTTGTATCAGAGAGGAAATTTGTATTCGAGTTGGGATCAGAGTCCATTTGTAAATGTGTATCAGAGCTGTATTCTGAGCACGATGTTTGGATACAGCTAGGCTAAAAGTTGGAGTCCTAAATCCATTCTGAGTGTCCACGTAGGTTCTTCCTCCGTGGAGCCCTGACCATTCACTGGCAGTGGACAAAGTTTTGCCCTCGGACAGAGGAATTTGCCTCAGAGCGCTGGTGCAGGAACTGTGGTGCCCAGGGCCACAGGGCGGTGAGTCATACCCTGGTCTCCGAGATTAAAGAGCTCTGAACCCATTTCATGACCTTTACAATCTGCCATTGTTAGGTTTCTGGGGGTGGTTTTCCTCGGCTCTTGCTTCTCAACACTGAAAGAATTCCCAAGGCAGAGCACTTCTGTATATCCGAGGAGCTTCCATGAGGGAAAGGGATGCTCCGGGTATTAGTCTCAGATAGCACAAGCTGTCTCTGGAAAGTGTGCTGGGCTGTGTGGGGGTGCCATGCAAGAGGTCACGACTGAAGATGGCTACTTCAGGGGAGCACAAAAAACCACATGGAGGGAGCACGGGAGCCAGAGTGACTGCCCTCGGTCCCTACTTTTTATCCCTCCTACCCTATTTGAAGGAGCATGGTTGAGGGTATTGGCCATTCTTAGTGGCTAAATTCAGGCACACCTGTGACGTGATGTGCCCAGTGTGTGTGCCCAGGTGGACCTTTACCTGTGTCTGGGTGACCTTGGTCTGTGCACAGCCAGCTTTAGGTTTTCCCCGTACATGTCTAATGTGTGCCTGATTTCCTTCCAGCCCCTTTATTGTGGCACGACTATCTGATTTTTGTTTCGCTTAGGCATTTCGTGAAGGCAACCTCCTTTTCCCTTAATCTTCCTGCCGATCACCATGGTATATGTATCCTAATTAGGGTCCTTTATATAGTCCCACCTACAACTGATGAATTCATCTGCTGCCAATCATAATGCTTTGACAATTTCCTTTGTTTTCCAATTTAGCTATGTGGCTGTGAATCCTTTGAACATCCTTATGGTCTGATCGATGGACTTCCTCCTTGGGTTAATTCAATTTTGTCTTTGTCCTGGTTAACATTTAATTAAAGAGTCTCTATATAAAAATATTTTAATTTGATGGGTTGTTTTTTTTGACCCTATAACAAAGTTTACAAGTTAAATATTTAAGTCATTTTTCAGGTTACCCGAAAGTAAGCAATTCTCTGGGATAATTTCTAGCGACGCATTTTTATAATTTTAATAGACACATATAATCTTATATGTTTAGAGTTATATTATTTTAATCAGAAACTAGAAAAATATATAGAAAGCAATGATCTCTAATGTGAATGCTTGCATAAAAGGAAAATGATGTCTCCAAAGTAAACCAGGGACAGATATAAAGCATAGAAGATACGTGAATGGATTTTGAGCTCACACACAATGGTAGCACTAATGTAAGAAAAATTCGTTCTTATGACATGGTCTGAGGTAGTTAGTTTATTGTGCCAACCTGGCCAATAAACACACGTGAGATTAACTGAAGGGCGCAGAGATAAGTGGCTTGGTGAGCCTCACGCTTCTCGTCTCTTGCCCTTTGATCGTCAGATCAGTTTGCGGCTGCCTTGCTTGTTCTTTGCCTCAATTTTCAAGCTACACTACCTGTGGGACACCTAACCTGTGGACTGTGTAGCTGTAATTTGAGGTTCCTTCAAGACTTGATTCGCCACACCATTGGAATTTACATCTCTTGAGTTGGGGACTGTCGGAGGTGCCCTGCCTTGCTGTTTGCTGCCTGTGCCCGGTTAACCTGAATTGCTCTACAGAGGACCACCCGGCGGCCCTCAAGACTTGAAGGACTGCCAGTGTGTCACAACTGTCGCACAGGAGTGAGTTGCACTGAGCCATTTGTATTGCTTTATAATTAACTGTTTATCTTATCTATCTATCTATCTGTATAAATATATATATATAATTATTAGTGTTCTGGTTTTGTTTCCCTAGAGAACCCTGTCTAACATAATTGGTACCGAGAGTGGTTCTAGAGAAATAAAATCATAAATATGGACTTCTTAAATTGGTTCTCTGGCCTGATTAGTCTTAACAACACTGATAATGCTATTTCTACACCAAAAGCATGGATACGTCTTCCACTCTTACTAATCCATAGTGTGAAATGGCAAAGCTAATATCTACAGTAAGAGGTGCTGGTTAAAGGAGAGGCTCTGAGTGATTGTGTCTTTGATATTTTCCAGGAGTTTTGCCAGGATGACAAGTATAGGGAAGCTTGTTGGCTGTCCTTTTTACAGTGAAAATTGTGATTAAGGAGAGGGATGGTCTCAGAGCCTCAGAAGCCCGCCTTAGGTGGGAACTTGCAGATTTGAAAGCTTCCTTCCATCTGTGCTACAAAGGAGAGCCTTCTCTCCTCTAGTAATAGAGTTGATATTGCTGAGAACCAGGTCCAGAGTCTCATTATGCGAATGGCTGAATTACACCGTCGGCTGAATTGCAGATCTAGAGCCGAAGTGAGGGCATTGATAGGAAAAAGTTGGGACCCTGAAACATGGGATGGAAACATATGGGCTGATGACCCAGAAGAGGAGGATATCGAGCCTTTAGAAACAATTGACCGAACACTGTTAATAGATCCACCCCTCCCAGCTGACGGTATTAATTCACAATCCACACCTGAGCAGATTAGCCAAACTATTCAAGTTGATATGCCAGGTGTGGCTGTATCAGTAGCATTGCCTGAGAGAGATGCCTTACAAGATATTGTTGAGTGCACCCAGGAAACACCCTCACCACCCATTATTTCCACTAGACCTGTCACTAAAATTAAGGCTCAGAAAGCTCCTAAAGGTGAGGTTGAGATGGTTACCCAAGAAGAAGAGCACTATACTCACAAAGATCTGCTCAAGTTTTCAAATACATACAAGCAGAAGCCTGGGGAATATCCCTGGGAATGGTTCCTAAGGGTGTGGGATACTGGTGCACGAAATGTAATATCTGAGACTGAAATCTCGGTTTGAGTTTCTGGATATAGGACCCCTAAGCACAGATTTTTTCTTTCAATGTTTCGGCGAGAGGCTAAGAGAGGATCTAATTCTTCTTTTGGTTGGTCCGCTGAAGCACGGATTAGACCAACTTGAAGTACCTGCCTTGGTGCACTGTAGAAGAAGGTATTCAAAAGCTTAGGGAAATTGGTATATTGGAATGGATCTATCAGGACATTCTCATAGAACCAAAAAAGGGGTGTCCTGAAGACATATTGTTTACCACAACCATAAAGAACAAGTTTGTGAAGTGGGCCCCAGCATCTCTTAAGACTCCTGTAATTGCTATTTTATGTGCACCAGGATTAACAGTGGGCACTGCCCTAAGCAAACTCTGACATTTGCCCACAATGGGGCTGATTGGTTCTGCTGGTGGTAGAGGGCAGAGGTCAGCACTGAATCAACAGAGACAGGGTTATAATAGACAACAGGTTTCAGTAGTAATCAAAGCCACCTGTCTTGTGTGGAATTATGGCATTGGCTACTTAGCCACGGTGTCCCTAGGAGTAAAATAGATGGGAAACCTACTAAATGTTTATGTGATTTGTACAGGCGGAAGAATGGTAGATCAGGTGAACAGCAGAATAGACCGTCACGATCGCTCAGTCAATTCCCAGACCTGAGCCAGTTTACAGACCTAAACCCCTTGAATGAGGGGAAGGCCGGGTCCCTTTGAAGGAGGACCCTGCTACATCACCGAAGGTTTATACTGTTAGTCTTTCTTCTAGCCTTCCCCAAAGGGACCTGCAGCCTTTCACAAGAGTGACTGTTCACGGGGGAAAAGGAAATAATCAAACTTTTCAGGGATTACTGGACACTGGCTCAGAACTGACACTAATTCCAGGAGACCCAAAGTGTTTCGAAGGCCCACCTGTCACAGTGGGGGCTTATGGAGGTAAAGTTATCAATGGAGTTTTAGTTAGCTCAGGTACACCTCACTGTGGGTCCAGTGAGCCCCCAGACCTATCTGTGGTTATTTCCCCAGTTCCAGAATGCATCATTTGAATAGACATACTTAGTAACTGGAAGAACCCCCATATTGGATCCCTGAAATGTGGAATAAGGGCTATCATGGTAGGAAAGGCCAAGTGGACACCATTGGAGCTATTTCCTAGGAAAATAGTAAATCAAAAGCAGTACCGCATTCCTAGAGGGACTGCAGAGATCAGTGCTACCATCAAAGACTTGAAAGATGCAGGGGTGGTGATTCCTACCACATCCCCATTTAACTCACCTATTTGGCCTGTAAAGAAGACAGATGGATCCTGGAGAATGACAGTGGATTATCGTAAATTTAACCAGGTGGTGACCCCAATTGCAGTTGCCGTTCCAGATGTGATTTCATTGCTTGAGCACATTAATACTTCTCCTGGCACTTGGTATGCAGCTATTGATCTGACTAATGCCTTCTTTTCGATACCAGTCTCGAAGGACCACCAGAAGCAGTTTGCCTTCACCTGGCAGAGACAACAATGCACTTTCACAACTCTCCCCCAGGGGTACATCAACTCTTCCACCCTGTGCCATTATTTAGTCTGAAGGGACCTTGATGCCCTGTCTATTCCGCAAAATGGCACGCTGGTCCATTATATTGATTACATTATGCTGATTGGACCCACTAAGGAGGATGTATCAAAGACTAGATTCATTGGTACAACATCTGTGTACAAGAGATTGGGAAATTAACCCAATGAAGATTCAGGCACCCTCCACCTCAATAAAATTTCTAGGGGTCCAGTGGTGTGGGGCATGTTGAGATATTCCCACTAAAGTGAAGGATAAGCTATTGCATTTGCTCCCCTCCCCCAATGACTAAAAAGGAGGCATAATGCCTAGTGGGCCTCTTCGGATTTTGGAGGCAACATGTCCCTCGCTTGGGTGTTCTACTTTGACTTATTTATCAAGTGACATGAAAAGCCTCCAATTTTGAGTGGGGCCCAGAACAAGAAAAGGCTCGTCAATAGGTTCAGGCTGCCGTGGAAGCTGCTTTGCCACTGGGACCATATGATCCAGTTGACCCGATGGTGCTAGAGGTGTCAGTTTATAGGTAAAGATGCAGTGTGGTGTCTTTGGCAGATCCCTATTGGTGAATCATAGCATAGACCATTGGGATTTTGGAGTAAAGTCTAGCCATTCTCTGCAGACAATTGCTTCCCCTTTGAAAAATAGCTGTTGGCCTGTTACGGGGGCTTGATGGAGACTGAACGGCTCACCATGGGCCACCAGGTCACCATGAAGCCTGACTGACTGCCCATCATGAACTGGGTATTGTCTGACCCACAGAATCATAAAATTGGATGTGGGCAGCAACACTCTTGTTAAATGGACGTGGTATATACGAGATTGGGCCAAAGCAGGACCTGAATGGACAAGTAAGCTGCATGAAGAAGGGGCCCAAATGCCCACAGTCTCTACTCCTGTCACATCACCTTCTCTCTCCCAGTCTGCATCTATGGCCTCCTGGGGAGTTCCTTGCCATACTTTAACTGAAGAACAAAAAAGTCATGCATGGTTTACAGATGGCTCTGCACAATATGCAGGTGCCACTCGTAAGTGGACAGCAGCAGCACTACAGCCCCTTTCTGGGATCTCCCTAAAGGACAGTGGTGAAGGGAAATCTTCCCAATGGGCAGAACTTCGAGCAGTGCACCTGGCCGTTCAGTTTGCACATAAGGAAAAAATGCCAGATGATGTGAGATTATATACTGATTCATGGGCTGTGGCTACTGGCTTGGCTGGATGGTGAGGGAATTGGAAGGAACATGATTGGAAAATTGGTGACAAGGAGGTCTGGGGAAGAGGTATGTGGATAGGCCTCTCTGAATGGGCCAAGAAAGGAAAGGTAATTGTGTCTCACATGAACGCTCACCAAAGGGTTATTTCTGAAGAGGAGGACTTTAACAATCAAGTGGATAAGATGACACGCGCTGTGGAGACTGGTCCTCCTCTTTCCTCTACCACCCCTGTTATCGCCCAATGGGCACATGAACAAAGTAGACATGGCAGCAGGGATGGAGGTTATACATGGGTGCAGCAACATGGACTTCCACTCACCAAGGCTGACTTAGCCACTGCTACTGCTTAGTGACCCATCTGCCATCAGCAGAAGCCAACATTGAGTTTAAGATATGGGACCATTCCTCAGGGATATCAACCGGTAACTTGGTGGCAGGTTGATTACATAGGACCACTTCCATCATGGAATTATGTACAGGTGCCAAGTTGGCAAGGGGTGGATTGAGGTAGTTAGTTTATTTTGCCAACCTGGCCGATAAACACCTGTGTCTCACAACTGTCTCGTGGGGGAGCATTGCACGGAGCCATTTTTATTGCTTTATAATTAACTTTATTTCTTATATCTCTATCTAGTACACCAACCTGTGTGATTCAATACCGGAGGAGGGAATGGTATTAAAACTTAAATCCTGAGCACTTACTGTGTAATAAACTGGATGACAATGAAAGTTCAAATATCATTTGTGTATATAATCCAAAGCCGAAGGAAGGAATAGTATCATAGCTTAAATTGTGAGATTCTGCTTTCTAGACAGCTATGGATGACAGTGGAAACCCAAGATATAGTTACAAGATCTACCCAGGAAATAAGCCAATGATTTCCTTCTATCCAAAGTTGAGGGGTGGGAATAAACAGCCGGCCAAACAGAGTATTGGAAGGATAACTACAGGCGATCAAAATGATAAACCTGACTTGAACAGTTAAAACCTTGTCACTTGATTCCCTTTCTGATACACTTTGGGCCTGAACTGGTTTTCAATACTTCTTGCATACCACCCCCACCCACCCCACTCCTATTGGAGTTTATCTCCGATGTAGTTTGTCATTGTGGTTAGCCCTCTTGAACTGTGTTATGTTTTTCTATTTTTTGGTCTATGAAACCCAGGATTGATGAAAATATAGAGACAACAATGAGGGTTTCTGAGGGGTATGTTGAGAACTGATTGTAGTAGCAATCGTATGATACTTCTAGTTGTGATTGAACTATAGGATGGTATGATATTTGTAAGAGTTCCTAATACAATGGTTTTGAACAATAATCACTTGCAGGGTCTCTACTTAGATTAGGCCTCGGGTGAACCCCCTCTGAGCACTGACCAGGGATATGAGTAGCTGTACTATCAGACAGAGTTGTGGGATCCGGTCTCATCTGGATGGGTCCTAAGGGGCGGTTGTGTAATTGAGGGGTAAATTAAAGAGCTATCAGACAAGGCATTCAAGGGCTCACCTCTTCTGATGGAGACCTGAGCCAGAGATAGAGGCAGTAATGCATTCTCTCACAAGCTTATGTAATCTCTGGCATCCAAGCCATGGTAAGCACATAGGTAAACCAGAAGGGGTTATATTAGAGGCATACAGGTGACATGAGGGGAATGAGCTAGGGGTATACACACAATAGGAAGGGGAGGTAATAGAGGCACATATGTGACAGAAAGGTACACACGGTACAAGATGGCAGGTTCTTGAGCTAAAATGGCGGCCTAATCTTGGTTATCTCTGAGCTGGCTTGAGGTCAGATGCCCCTGAGCACTTCTCTAAGGGAACAATCCAAGATCCTATCAGAAGGGAGAGGGCCCTACTTAAGGTGGGACAATAGGGTCTGATTGCTCTCCATGCCTTCAAGCAGTTAACCTAAGTATATATAGTAGCAATTATGGGCTTGCAAGAAGCACTTTACGATTAGCAGTATTATGTGGGACATCATGGGGAGCAACTTTTGGAGAATGTGACTGGAGGCATCTCCAACCTGCAAAAGTGAAGGCCTCCCTCCAAGGAGCCCCACCTCCCAGACTCCTTAATGTAGGAGCATAGAGAACTTTTTTCCCTACACTCTTCCAGGTTGTTTCCCACAGAGTGCCCTGGAAAGTAGACTAATGCAGATGTAATTAGGTTAAAATGTAACATATCATTTGTTCTCCCCTTTGACCCATTTAATATTTGTTCTGATTTTTATTATTTTCTGTTATATTTTCTTTTTTTTCATTTAATTTTTTACTTTTATTTTTTTTACATTTTATTAGGGGCTCATACAACTCTTATCAAAATCCATACATATACATACATCAATTGTATAAAGCACATCCGTACATTCTTTGCCCTAATCCATTTCAAAGCATTTGCTCTCCACTTAAGCCCTTTGCATCAGGTC
The DNA here is from genome assembly GCF_050624435.1 of Tenrec ecaudatus. Classification (NCBI taxonomy): domain Eukaryota; kingdom Metazoa; phylum Chordata; class Mammalia; order Afrosoricida; family Tenrecidae; genus Tenrec; species Tenrec ecaudatus. Next base: position 172,035,802 of record NC_134533.1, on the reverse strand, counting down.
CTCTTCCCCCCCCCTCCCTCCCCGTTTCCCTCTCCCTCATGAGCCCTTGATAATTTATAGATTGTTATTTTGTCATATCTTGCCTTATCTGGACTCTCCCTCCCCCCCTTCTCTGTAGTCCGTCTCCCAGGGAGGAGGTTACATGTGGATCCTTGTAATGGGTTCCCCCTTTCCAACCCACTCACCCTCTGCTCTCCCAGTATCGCCCCTCACACCCCTGGTCCTGAAGGTATCCACCCTGGATTCCCTGTGCCTACAGCTCCCATATGCACCAGTGTACATCCTCTGCCCTATCCAGTCCTGTTCTGTTATATTTTCAACTGAGGTTTTTCTGCATTTAATTTTGTTATTGTTGCTTTTTTGGTATGTTTTTCTATATTTGGAATCTAGGATACACAAATATACAAAGACAGGAACTGGATTAATAGTTTCTTGGGGATATGGCAGGGCAGGGAAATGGGGAGTGCAAGGAAGAAGAAAATATTTTAAAATAGATTGTATTGATGATTATACAACTCTTAAATGTTTAAACCATTGAACTGTATAATATGCTAATTTATGTTAATAAAACTGTTAAAAAAGACTTTGGAAACCTGTAGAGGGCCCTTCCCCCTATAGGGACTCTGAGTAAGAATTGACTCAAGTGACAGTAAAGTTTTTTTGTTAGTTTGTTTTCCATTTTTAAATTGACAAATAACAGGATTGCAGATGACTTCTTACTACTTATGTGATTTTTTTTACAGTGAACATGTGTTATCAGTATAATTAGAATAAAAAATTATGTTTGCGTCCAAATAATTGAAGCGAAGGCCAAGGGGAATCATAATTTTATTTTAGATTAGATACCACTCTGAGAGAAATTGACACACAACCAGTTTATCTCTCCTACTCATGGACAGTTGGCTCTTTCAACTGGTTTTCACAAAAGTGCTTTGCATGTGTCTTTACAGAATCACCGATCTCCCTTCTCGCATCTTGCTTTGGAGAGACTGTGCAGTAAATAATGAATGCTGGAGTTTATTTGATGCTCGCACAGGGTAAGTAAGGATAACCCATTTGTGCCTTCAAAAGGGACTGAAAGCTAATGCTGTTTGTATCAAGATCATGTTAACACAGTTATAGAAAATTGCCAAATCTTAAGTGACATTTCAATGGGAGGATTACTGTCACCTCCTTGTGAATGGGACAACTGAGAATTATTGTAAGAATAATGGAGAGAATTGTAACACTTTGGTCAAAGATACCTACTTTGACAATTGTGAAGTAAAAGTTTGTTTTTACCTGTAAAACATTGTATAAGGTTACCTTTATATGTTATCCTCCAACTTTGAAAAAGAAGCCAACTCCCCACCCCCCTCAGAATTTCACTACTAGGCCCAAATTTATAGTTATTTAATTTCTTTTGATGAGTTTAAAATATTTAATTTTTCTTTAAAAAAATCATTTTATAGGGGGCTCATACAGCTCTTATCACAACCCATCCTTCCATCCATTGTATCAAGCACATTTATATATTTGTTGCCATCATTTTCAAAACGTTTTCTTTCTACTTGAGCCTTTGGTATCAGCTCCTCATCTTTCTCCCTCTCTCCCCCACCCTCTCTCCCTTATACCCCCTTAATAATTTATAAATTATTATTATTTTGTCATGTCTTACATTAATCGATATCTCCTTTCACCCATTTTTCTTAAACTTTTAAATTCTTATATTAAGGTTCAAGAGTCCTAGTGGCCTTGTTTCGATCCCATCAATCACTTAGCAGGAGAAAGATGAGGCTGTCTGCTCCCATATAATATGTGAATTATATATCAAGTAAACTGGTAAAATAACAAATATGTATACTTGGAAGACTTGGGAATCCACAGAAACCGTTCCATGGTGTCCGATGTTGTCACTGGGAGTGAGATTGGACTGGATGGCTCTGAGGCAGGGATCCCTCATAAGGTGCATAATCACAGATGCCAAGGAACCCCAGTGGTTGCGAACCAAAAGGAGGCACTTTGAACCTGCCCATTGGTCCATGGGAGAAAGTCCTGGTAATGTGTTCCCTTAAGGATTACAACCCAGGAAAGCCTGTGAGGCCATTCGAACAAGCCTTTGATGGAAGAAGTACAACCAGAATGCTCCTCAGAAGTGAGACTCGCAGGATTTCATGTCAGCTACTTTGGGCTCTTGATCAGGAAGAACCAGTCCCTAGAGGAGGACAATAGAGGGCAGGGGGCAGTGGCGAAGAGCATGAGGCCCCTGGGGGTGGGCAGTGTCTCCTTCAGACGTGCAGAGGGCCGTTGTGAGTAGATGGACCCCACGTCGTCTCAACATCATCAGCAGCAGCAACAACAAGGAATCCCACGAATCCGTAGCCATTGAGTCCATCTAGCCTCCTTGCGACCCTGTAGAACGGAGACCGGCCCAAGGGTTTCCTATGAGGTCAATCTTTACCGCGGAACCGGCACCCGCATCTTCGTGTTCTTAGCCCGGCTGGTGGTTGGTTCAAACGCGGGACCTTATGCAATCAGCCCAGCGCTTAAGTCACTGCGACACCAGAGCGCCCCCCCCCTCACTTCAGCTATTAAAAAACAATTTACAATTGCCATCGTCTTCCACCCACAGTTTCCCCGGGACTTCCATTCCACGGCCAGTTTGGCTTGAGAAGACAGGTGATTTTTAACATCTTTCTCCACAGAATCTCCACTGTGCGTCAGACTGACCTACCTGCTGTAGACAGAGACTCAGCACCCCGAAACGACCCCGGTCCTCCGTTTGAGCGCCCCAGGGAGGAGGCAGCTCGCCCTCACGTGGGTGCAACGCAGACCGGCATCCTCCAGAGTTCGCTGTGCTGCGCCCCAGGCTGCGGGCACTCTCGGGAACCTGGAGCGCCTGATACACTTTGCAAGGACACCGAAGCGGGGGCACGTGAGCGCCCCGACTTCCTCCTGACCCCGCTTCCTGATTGGCTCCCGGGCACATCAGAAACCGGTGACCGGGCGGCGGCTGTGGGCAGAAACTTGCCGGAGGTCCTTGGGTGGCATCGCCCTTTGCAGCTCGCCAGCCCGCGGGCGGGCCGAATCCGGAGAGATGAGGTCGTCCTGCGTCCTGCTCACGGCCCTGGTGGCGCTGGCCGCCTACTACGTCTACATCCCCCTGCCCGAGGCCGTGGGGGACCCGTGGAAGCTCATGCTGCTGGACGCGACTTTTCGGGGCGCACAGCAAGTGGTGAGACGCACGACCCCGCGCCCTACCCCCGTACTCCCCACCCCACACCTAAGCCGTATTTGCCGGGGGACGAAAATGCCCAGACTCAGAAGGCTTTTATTTTGTTTTCTTCCATAGCTCCGGGCGGTTGCATTTTTTAAGGTGGCTCTGTGTGCGTTTTCAGGGTGTCGCCTTGGTCTCCTGCTAGCAACGGGCTAGATCAGTGTGGCCCGGTGGGCGCTGGGGACAGAGGTGGTGAAGCTCTGGAGCAGAATGTGGGAGCCATTCAACCGTCCTTCTGTCCGAAATGCCGGCTCCACCCCACCCCCAACCCGTTTCTCTGTCTGCAGCGTCCAGACAAACAGCTCTTTAGCATTTTAAAAGCCACCAGCCTCGCCATCCTCATCCCTCTATTAACGCCGGCAGAGAGTTTTTAATGGGCTCAAGGGAAACAGGCTCTGACTTGGGGGGGCGAGGGGGGTTGCCACCTTAAACCCCCCCAAAAGGGCCCCGCGTGGTCTCCCCAGGATCCTGCTGCGCAGCCCTCCAAGCCTTCATCCTCTGCACTTGTGGGCTCAGCCCCAGACCGGAGCCCCCCAGACCCTGGCTGGCTGGGGAGGAAGCCGTGGCTGCGGCAGGGGCTGCGGGATTTCGGGAAGTGTTGTTTCCTTCTTGCCCTTCAGCACCCAGTTCTGTCCCTGGCTGTCAAGGAGAAGGGTTGCGCTTCTTCCTGCTCCCTTACAGCTGAGCGTCGCTTCCACCCGTACGTAGGAGATGTAACTGTCTGGTTGGGCCCATGGTAAGAGACATTATTCCCAGTGCCAACCAACCCCTGCCATCCGGGCAACCTGATAGGCAGTGCATTGTTACCGAAGCCTATCCAGTGGCTGGTAGGTTCAGACCGCTCGCCTTTCGGTTGGCAGCCGATTTTTAACCTCGGCTCCACCAGACTTTCATTCGTATGGCCAGAGAATCTAGCGTCTGAATGCTGTCTGCAGCCCTACAGCGGGTTGGGAAGGGTTTCTGAGCTGCCTGAAGTCTTAATTTAACCAAACCCCAGTCTCTCCCTTCTAACACCCTTGGATTTTCGTCGTAGGTGATTTTTGTCAATGCCCTCCGGGAATGACAGCTAGAAAAAAATAGGATGGAGTATCATGATTTTCCTAGATTTTAAAATTGTTTTTCCAACCACTTTGGATATAGAATTGCAACATCTGTTAGGCTTTGTCCCATTGGAAAGCCCCCTAGCTATTGAATGTAGCACATTTCCATATGGATTTGCCCTCCTCAGCACATAATCCACCCCCAAGCCCCATATAGTCTCTTCAAAACCCACCACCCACCACCACATACCTATTGCCCTGCCTTAGAGTCAATTTTGATTCATAGAATCAGAGTACCTTGTCGATCTGCCACTTCAGGTTTCCAAGTCTATAAATCTTTACTGGAGCAGAAAACCTCATCTTTTTTTCCCCCTAGGGAGGCTGGTGCACTGGAACTGCTGACCTTTTGATGACTAATCTAACATATAACCCATTGCACTACCAGGTCCCATCTGATGGCTTTTAGGAAGGGTCTATCGGTCCCCCTTCCTTTCCTCCTGTCTATTACAATATTGACATGGTGGACGAATGACTAGCCCTGTGCCAAGAAAGACCTTCATGTAGGAAGCTTTGATGGTCCCTCTTCCCCCATGACATCATGTAATTTGGAAATAACACCCTGCCAGGATTTTGGAACACAGTTATATTTATCTGGATGGTTGACATGCCTTTGTACAATAATTTATGAATATTGGAAACAGAGTAGAAGCATAAAATATTGGCCACAGAGATTCCTCTTAGTTTTGAAATCACCAAAGAAGTCCTCTCCCTCATGAATTGCTTGTCTGGGGAAAGCCAGATTTGGAGAATGTTTTTCATTCTCGGAATAACAAGGGCAAGGCTGGGTCAGCTCCTCTATCGAGGCCCCCTTGGTCAATGTTTGGGAATGATGACCTCCAGTCACAGTGATAATGAGATTATACTGCCACTGTGGCTCAGGAGTGACACCTGTTACTTCAGTTCTGAATTATGCAACACAAACAATCATCCAGACCAGAAATAGGCAGAGTAGCCTAATAGTAAGCACATGCTGATTAGAGTCATGCCTTTCTGAATCCCACTTCAATCTCTGAACCACAGCGAAGCCTTGGTGGCATAGTGGTTATGAGTTGGGCTGCTAACCCCAAGGTCTGCAGTTTGAAACCACCAACTGCTCCTAGGGAGAAAGATAAGGCTTTCTATTCTGGTATTGAGTTACAGTCTCAGAAACCCACAAAGGCAGTTCAACCCTGTCCTTATGGGGTCCCTGTGAGTTGATATGGACTCAGGGTCAGTGAGTTTGGTTTTTGGTTCGGAACTATAGTGTTCCCTGTGATATAGGCCTTATACCTACCTACCTGGTCTTTGTTAAATGGTACTTGCTACTGGAGTATATGTAAAATCTGGTGACTGCTCATATTTGTTGAAACAATAAAACAAATGTAAGTTGGAAACAACATCATTGATGGTAGGGAGCTCCTCCTTGGAGTGTGTGGCTTGTAGATTCAAGTCCACGGGAGAAAGATGAGGCTGTCTGTTCCCATAAATATTTAAAGTCTAAGGACCCAAAGGGGCAGTACTACTCTGTCATAAACAGTTACTATGAATCTGAGTCAACTCCATGACAGTTGGTATGTGTGTATAGAGCTCCCATTAAATTGCATTGCAGAAAATGATACCAATAATATCAGTCTGAGTCGATTGGTTCCATGACAAAATGACAGTGACAAAAACCATAAAGCTGAAGCTTGGTCTGCTTTCAAAATAAGAAGGCTGACTGTGACTTCCATTTGGTTGTCATTATTGGCCCACGCATCACCTCTCTCCTCTTCTCCCCATCTTTATCTTGCCTGGGTGAGCCAGAAGAATGCTTCTGGTCTTCCCACCTTGCTTCGTTAGGATCCCTCTCTGACACCTAAACCCTGTATTAGAATCACCAGGGGGCATTACAAATCCAGATGCCCAGGTCACAGTGTCTATCAGTTTATTCAGAATCTTTGAGAGGTGAGACCCGGGCATCAGTGTTTGTTATTTCCTCCCCCCTTTGCCTTTTCTCCAGCAAAACACACTGCGGTCCAGTCCTGCTGATGCCCTCAACTTTGTGGCATTGCTTCGATTCTTCAAGGGATGTGCCCCTACTCACCATCCTTTCCTGAGCTGTTCCTCCCTCATTAGATATGCTCACCAACTCTCTTTTTTTTTTGTTCTTCAACACTTTATTTATTTATTTTTTAAACAATTTATTGGGGCTCATACAATTCTTATCACAGTTCATACATATACATACATCAATTGTATAAAGCACATCTGTACAGTCTTTGCCCTAATCATTTTTTGTCCTCTTTTCTTTTTTTACATTTTATTAGGGACTCATACAACTCTTATCACAATCCATACATATACATACATCAATTGTATAAAGCACATCCATACATTCCCTGCCCCAATCATTCTCAAGGCATTTGCTCTCCACTTAAGCCCCTTGCATCAGGTCCTCTTTTTTTCCCCCCCTCCCTCCCCTTTCCCCCCTCCCTCATGTGCCCTTGGTAATTTATACATCGTTATTTTGTCATATCTTGCCCTATCCGGAGTCTCCCTTCCCCCCTTCTCTGCTGTCCCTCTCCCAGGGTGCTCACCAACTCTTATGCTTCCTCTTTCATCTTTCTAGTTGTTGCGACTTTATCCCATCTAGATAGTTCTGAAAAGGGAATCCTGCTCAAGTCAGATCTTTGTTGCTAATTAGGCTAAACTGGTGTTTGATTTTATGTCTGCTTGAAGGGATACGCATAGTTTAAGGTTTCAAGTTGCTCTCCGGGCAATAGTTTCAAGGGTTCATTCAATCCCTAGAGCTCCATGAGAATTGTGAAATTCTGTTCTACATTTCCCCCCCCTTGTGATTGGGATTCTTCCGTGGAAACTTTGATCAGATAGCTGGACACCATCCAGTTCTGTTTTTATGGCAAAATGGTAGTTGCTCTATTGTCCATGAGTCACCCTCCCCCCCGCCCCCCCATCCTCCTCCTAATCCCGATTCGCCTCTTCCTCCATTCTTCCAGTTGAAGAGAGATGTAATTTTGGGCCTTGGATATTTGCTTGCCTGCCTTTGAGAGATCAGGTCAATGAACTAGTAGGCAGAACATAAGCACTAAATCTGTTATTAGGCCAGTTGACTGGGTGTCCACCGAAACCATTAGCTGAACACTCTAAAATGCAATCCCTTGAGCTGTTTGGTAGTACCAGAGCCACTTTAGTGGCTACTCCTTTTGTGTCCTTGAAGGGGCTTCCAAACGTTTCTGGAAAAATGGAACTGAATGATCATGGAGATTTCCCACAGGCTTTTTGAAGCCCGCTCCTGTATTTAGCACGCAACATTTGCAAATTTAGCTTTTTACAGCTGTGCAAGCATCTTGATAACAATTACGATAATCGGCTGCGCAGTGAGATTTTTCCATCACCGTTAACCTCTCTTGTCTCTCTCTCCCCAACCTTGTGGCCTCTAATAACTATTAGTCTGTGCATTTGCCATTTCTTGTGTTTTTATGTAACCGAGGTCACACAGTATTTGTTCTTCTGTAACTGACTTAGTTCACACAGCATGGTGGCTTCATGCTCCAGCCGGGGATCAAGACTTCATTTCTCTAACTTGGATGAGTTGTATTTCATTGCATGTGTTTTTCACGGCCCATTTATCCTCATGTGTCCATAGACATTTAGGGTGTTTTTTAACCCTTTTGACTATTGTGAATAGTCTTTAATAACCATTGATGTACACGTCTCTTTTTGAGTTTCTGCATTTAAGTCTTTTAGGTATATATGTAGGAGTAGAATGGCTCCTAGGTCCTATTGTTTTTAGTTTGTTTTTTTTTTAAGAACTCTTCCACAATGGTGGTACCGTTTTGTAATCCCGGTAACAATGGCTAAGTGTTCCAATTTTCCCACACTCACCAACACTGGTTAGTCTGCTTCTTTGATTTTCCCTAGGAGTTTATGTTCATCCCTTAGAATTTTCTTCATGAAACAAATCTTGGCATCCACAAGTAAGGCCAAGGCGAGACGTCCCTTTTCTAATTGTATGCCTTTCATTTAATTCCCTTTTCTTTTGACATTCGCCAACAACCCCAGCAGGATGTTGAAAACTAGTGGTATGTGTTCTTCATCTCTCAGCGAGAAATGTCACTGGTCTTCTCTTGAACTTGGTAATGCTTTTATGGCTTGTAATCAGGGTGAAGCAAGTTTCAAGTAATAAGTAAGTCAAATCTAGGGTTGTGACTGTACAGTAAGTCCAGGTTTGTGTGCGTTAGTTGGGTTTGGCTTTGGTATTATTCATGTGAATCATCAAATTTCTATTGTGAAGCAAACTCAGGAGTTAGTGTGAGGAAATGAGGGTTTGTGTGGCCATGGGAGTCAAGTGTTTTTGATATTAAAAAACCCCAACAACTATGATACTATCTATCTCTGTTTGCCTCCGTATTTTATACCTATCAGTGTACATGCATCTATGTATCTTTTTTTAACATCTATGTATCTTTTTAAGAAATACATTTTATTTGTTTTCTTCCCTTTTTCTCCCTTCTCTTCCCACAGCTCCTCTGTACCTATCAAAAGATGCTTCTCAAGGACCCCAAACATTGATGCAAATGATGGGGGTCGGGGAGGAGATCTAAAGCCCAGCTGTAGACAATTGGACATTCCCTCACAGAAGGGTCACAAGGAAGGAACGAGTCAGCCAGGGTGCAGCAGTATAGAATGGAAAGAACATACAACATTCCTCTAGTTCTTGAATGCTTCCTCCCCCCACCTACCCCACCCCCACTATCATGACCACGCTCTACCTTACAAATCCGGCTAGACGGGAACACGTACACTGGTACAGATATGAGCTCACAACACACAGAATCCAGGAACCCCCGCAGGAACTATATAATGGGAGTAGCGATACCATGAGCATGGGGGGAAGAGGGTGGGAAAAGGAGGAGAAATGGGGAACCATCTACAGTGATCGACATATACTCCCCCAAGAGTATGAACAACAGAAATGTGGGTGAAGAGAGACAGTGGACAGTATAAGATATGAAAATAGCAATAGTTTATAATTTATCAGGAGTCCATGAGGGTGGTGGGTGGGGAAGGGAGCAAAAAGGCGCTAATACCAAGGGCTCAAGTAGAAAGAAAATATTTTGAAAATGATGGCAACTGAGTTTGATTTTGTATGGATTGTTATAAGAGCTTTAAGAACGCCGAATAAAATGATTTATTAATTTTAAAAAAAGAGAGGTAGAGAGATAAAAGTATGCTTCTTTAGGTGAGAAAACCGTTGTTCTTCATCTTTCCCTTGCATACATACTTTGTTTTTGTCTTTATGTACTTGACTGACGTTGCTCAGCATAATATCTTCCAAATTCACCCACTTCAGGAAGTGCTTGACAGCTGCACCCTTGTTCTGTAGCGAAGCATAGTGTGCGCCGTGTATGTGCTGAAGTGTACAGGTCCATCCGTGGTCAGTGGGGTCGTTTTCAGTTGGCTCCTCCTCCTGGCTGTGGTGACTAGTGTAGTGGGTGTGCACATACCTGCTCAGGTTTTTGCCCCTTGTTTCTCTAGGGGACAAGGATTGCTGGCTGTATGTTCATTTCTTTGAGGAAGCTTTTGTCTTCCATCTTAACCGTTCTAAGGAGCCTGGGCCTGCTGTGGGTGAGGTGTTGACTTACTGACTGGAAGGCAGGCGCTTCAAGCCCGGCGTGGGGCTAGAGAAAATGAGGTTATCGAGTCAGGTGAAGGTTTGTGTCAGAAAACCTATTGAAGGCTTTGCCATGAAGGGGGGTGGACTCTGTGGAAGTGAGCTTGTTTCTTGCAGTTCCCCATCCTCGCTGTCATCCAGTCGACCCTGACACATGGCGACCCTGTAGGACAGAGTAGAACCATCCCTGTGGGCGGGAATGTGTTTTTTTCTCTTATAGCGCTAACATTATAAAATTCAAATATCATCCACTCCTGTTAAGTCGCTTTTAAAAAGAGTTGTATACACATCATCACAATCAGTGCTAGTGCACCCTCTCCTCTCCCAAATTATTTGCTCCCTAATTCCCCTCAACCTCACCACCCCCTGCCCCCATCTCTGGGACTGTAAATTTTATGGGAGTAGGAAATCTCATCTTTGTCCCGTTAAACATTCTAATGGGAGGGGGATGGTAACTCATTGGGGTTGGGATTTCCATCTCTTTTAATGGCGACTGAGGTGCTCTGGTGGGGTAGTGATTATGCATTGGGCTACTAATTGCAAGGTCAGTAGTTCGAAACCATCAGCTGCTCCTTAAGAGAAAGACTGGGCTTGCAACTCCTTGAAAAGTTTCAGTCTCAGCAACTCAAAGGCGGCAGTTCTACCCTGTCCTATAGGGTTGCTATGGATCAATACCGACTAGATGGCAGTGTGTTTGTTTCTTTAGTGGCTAATGTCTTTTCTTGTGTGTGGTGGCTATTTGAATGTACTCTTTGATGAAATGCTTATTCAAGTCCTTTGCTCATTTTATTGATGGGGTAATTTGTCCTTTTGCTGTTAATTAAAAAGTTTTTTTTATTAGATTCTTGTTTGATATATAATTCCTGAAAATATTCTCCCACTTAGTAGCTTATCTTTTCACTTTTTTGAAAAGCCTTTTAATGAACAAGTTTAAAATTTTATCAAACCTCATTTACTTTGTAGTCTTTTGTCGTGTGCTCTCTTTTATTCTGTTCAGTCGTCCATTGTGGATAGCTGGGACTGATAGGGTTGCCCTTGTTTTATTCTTAGAATTTTATGGATTTAGTTTGAGCATTTAAATTCTTAATCTATTTTGAATTGGATTTGTATGTGATATGAAGCAAGGATCAGGTTTCATTTTTCAGGATGTGGAAATCTAAATTTTTCTCTTTATTCAAGCGACTCTTTTTATTCAAGTGTCAGTGTTCTTCAAAGCACCCCAGGTGATTTCCATTCCCAGCAAAATTCGAGAACCGTTGCTATAGGAGGTAAGTGAAATGAACTGAAGACGTAGGTCATGCATTTTCCTTAAGCTGCTCAAGTTGTCATGACCTCCCACTGTTGGTAATGAGCCCTTTTATATCCGCACAGGTTAATTTATCTGATTAGTTGCTTGATCCTTTGGCTGGACGAATTCAAGGGGTTGAAATAGAAGTTAGGTCAAGTTCTGTGTGTACAGCCAAGCCCTCAAGGAAACAGACTAGGCAAAGACCGGGCATTACAAGTCCAGGGGTTGGGGGGCAAGAAGAGCATTTAGGGAAGTTTATGAAAGCTGATTTCAAAATCCTATCCAAGCAAAGATGACATTTTAAAAAAAGGTGATGCTAGTGACAATAAGATTAAGTACTTGACGGCTTATGGAAAGGTTAGCGGTTTAACCCCCAGCAGCTCCATGGGAGAAATAATTGCTCCCTCAAAGATGAAAGCATAGACAACCCAGTGAGGCAGTCCTCTCTGCCGTCTGATGTCACCATGAGGTGAGATAGACTCCGTTGCACCTAATAACAGGGTGCTGGTGTGCGGATGGCGCTGGAGGAAAGGTATATTGGGACAACCTTTATTTTTAAAGATTATATATATATATATATATAGTGTCATTTGAAAGTGTAATTAATGCCACTCTTTTTGTACAACTTAAAAAATCATTGTATTGGGGGCTCTTATCACAATTCATACATACAATCATATCAAGCACATTTGTACGTATGTACGTGAAGAGACTACACCTTAGAATAATTGACTATTTGAGATTTAAAGGAGTTTCAATTTAGAAGGCTAAGTAGGAAAAGGAGGAACGTAAACAAAAACTGCCAGCAGGAAGTGCCAGTGCATTGAAATGAACGAGGTGAAAGGAAACGCACCCCAGTTCTTGCAGAGGAAACGAGTAGTCCAGAAAGTTTCAATCTTCACCCAGTTCACAACATAAAGTTTCAAACAACCAGAACAACTAGTGTTAGCAGGTGTCATTGGACAGAGGTAGAGATTATGATAAAAAATGGTGGTGGCCAAAGGTAAAATGTATGCCTCCAGGGACTTAGCGCAGCTTGTCTAACAGGTCTTCGTTTTGATTAGCTCCCAGTTTAAGACATTCTTGAACATAACCTGTCAGATCGAATCAGTTGCCCAAACTGGATATGTCTGTTCTAGTCTATGCTCACCCATGTTTTGGATGGAAGAGAGTAATTTCAAATCAGTTGAGCAAGACTTGTCATTCTGTAACAATGTCCTCAGTCTTGTTAGGGGGCCTTTGACCTCCCGTGTATTCTTCAGGCCTGGCACTGTGTCCTGGTGCTTACAGAACTGGCATGGTTTGAAAACTGCTCAGCTGGTAAACCAGGCAGGGCTGTACCTGTGCGTATTTTTTCACAGCAGTTTTGAGCTGGCATTTGTACTAATTTGTACATCAATTTAATTTGAAGATATTAGACATGAATAAGTGTTGCGTACACCTTTCAGGACAGCAGTGATATAGATTTCTTCATGTAAATTAGGGAATTCACCAGTCACAAGAATTTTTAGGATGGGATGTTTTTCCTTTTCTTTTAAAATAATTTTATTGGGGCTCTTACAGTTCTGATTACAATCCATCCATCCATCCATCCATGTGTCAAGCACATTTGTACATATGCTGCCATCATCATTCTCACAACATTATCTTTCTATTTGAGCCCTTGGCAGCAGCTCATTCCCCCCCGCCCCCCGCATGATAATTATAGATTTTTTTTTCATGTCTTACACTGATGACTCCCTTTACCCACTTTTCTGTTGTCTGTTCCCCTGGGAGAGGGTTATATGTCGATGATTATGATCGGTTCCTTTCTCCACTCCCACCCCACACACCCCCTAGCTTCTCCCTACTCTCCTGGCATTGCTACTCTCACTATTGGTCCCGAGGGATTTATCTGTCTTGGATTCCCTGTGTTGCAAGCTCTTATCTGTACCATTGTACATGCTCTGGTCTAACTGGATTTGTAAGGTAGAATTGGGGTCATGATAGTGGGGATGGAGGTGGGGGAGGAAGCATTAAAGAACTAGAGGAAAGTTGAATGTTTCATCAGTGCTATACTGCACCCTGACGGGCTTGTCTCTTCATTGTGACCCTTCTGTAAGGGGATGTCCAATAGTGTACAGATGGGCTTTGGGTCTCCACTCTGCACTCCCCCTCATTTACAATGATAGGATTTCTTGTTCTGGGTCTTTGATGCCCGATAGCTGATCCTATTGACACCTCATGATCACACGGTTGGTGTACTTCTTCCATGTGGGCTTTGTTGCTTCTCAGCTAGATGGCCGCTTGTTTATCTTCAAGCCTTTAAGACCTCAGATGCTATATCTTTTGATAGCCAGGCACCATCAGCTTTCTTCACTACATTTGCTTATGCACCCATTTGTCTTCAGTGATTGTGTTGGGAAGGCGAGCATCATGGAATGCCGAGTTATTAGAACAAAGTGTTCTTACATTGAGGAAGTACTTGAGTAGAGGCCCAGTGTCCGTCTGCTACCTTAATACTTAACATATAAATATATGTATATAGATCTATTTCCCTATCATTATATATAAATATATTTACATATGTACATGCGTATATTTAGGCCTCTATAAGTGTCCTTTGCCTCCTAGTTCTTTCCTCTATTTCCTTTTACTTTCCTCTTGTCCCACTATCATGTTTGGCCTTCATTTGGGTCTTTTTTTTTTTTTTAGTAATATATTTTTGGACATAGTTTACTCATTTCAATATATCCATTCCCATACAATTCTGTTGTTCAAGCATCAATGCTTTTTGGGTTTTTTTTTCCTTCTTATATTTATTTTTTAATCATTTTATTAGGAGCTCATACAACTCCTATCACAATCCATACATACATCAGTTGTGTAAAGCACATTTGTACATTCATTGCCCTCATCATTCTCAAAATATTTGCTCTCCACTTACAACCCTGGCATCAGCTCCTCATTCCCCCCACCCGTCCTCCCTGCTCCCCCTACCCTTATGAACCCTTGATAATTTATAAATTATTATTTTGTCATATCCTGCTTACTGGCCTCACTTCCTGTACCCTCAGGGAACCATTGCTTCTGTCACTGTCTCTGAGGGGTCATCTATCGGGGCTACTATGTATGGAGCGATCTTAAATTTACAAATGAGCAAACACAAATCTAACATGATTAGTGAGGTATAGCACATAAAGAACTTAATAGTAAGGGGAGGAAATCTTAAGAGACTAGAGGACAGTTACGTAGTTCATCAGTGTTGTACCGCACCCCGGATCTATCCTCCACTCCATGAGGCCCTTCTGAAAGGGACTGTCCAATTTTCTTGCTGGTGGACCTTGGGTCTCTACTACATCCACTCCCCTTCAAATTGATTTGGTTGCATGGTTTTTTTAACTTCTGATACCTCTTCTTGTCGACACATCGTGATCACACAAGCTGGCGTGCTTCTTCCATGAGGGCTTTGTTGCTTCCCTCCTAGACAGTCGGTGGCATTAGCTTTGCTCTCCACGTTTGTTTAGGCTCCCATTTTGTCTTTCGCTATCATGTCAGGAATATATTCCCACATGATTAGAACAAACCATTCTTATACTGAGGTAAGATGTAACTAGAGGCCCAACGTCTGATGGGATTTTCTGGATGCATCTGGTAACTGGATAGCTTTTAGATGATCTTTCAGGAGCAGAATTTAATCCGTAGTGGTTCTAACAGGTAACCTTTGCGCTGTAGAAAGCACATCCTCCCATGGAGACCCTCAAAGATTAAGGGCAGGCTGGTCCAGCTAGCAGTGCAGCACTCCAACACCTAGAATTCCGAGGACAGCAGGGCCGTCGTTGCTGCCTTAGTTTCATGGGACCTCTTCTTTCCACTTGTGACTGCACCTTGATTGGAAGACATGTCGGTGCAGTTGGAAAGTGAAGCTTGTCATTCTCAAAGATTCTGTCCTCTATACAGTCCCTCCTTCTGAATGAGTCAGCGTAGGTTTAATTTTACTGCCCAGTGATGTGGGAAGGGCCGTGTCCTTCTTCATTTCACTCATGCATGCAAAGTGCGTGGAAAAATCTAGCTACATTTTAAGTGGCACACCTGTCTCTATTGCCTACCTTAGCTACAAGATGTATTATTATGACATTTTAATAAGTTAGCTTTCGGTGTTTCTGAGGGAAAATTAAAACCCTGCATCTGGAATCTATCAATCATGCTACCAACATTACCTGAACAGTCACGTTAAGAGCTGGTGGAACAGAAAAGGAATAGAGAAAATGCCTGATCTTGAGAAGATTGTAGCTGCATGGGGAAGATAAACCAACTGACAGGTGGCACAGAGTACATTTGAATGATTGAAAAAGAGTTAGGCTAGAGGGGGTTTGGGGTTGCTCCCAGAACACTCAAATAGCCATCTAGTGCAGACCAGGGCATTAGGGAGTGTATCCTTTCATTTAGAGTCCCTTCTCTAATCTGGTTATCAAACTTGAGTGTCTGTACTATGAACTCTATAGTAATAATAATGTACATTAAACATATATTGACTCTGCTTCCAATGCTGTGCTGGGGTGTCACTGCCAGGTACGTGGTTTAAACCCACCAGCCCCTCTGAGGGAGAAAGACGAGACTGTGTACTCTCGTAAAGATGCTTAGCCTCCAAACCCCTCTGTAGGGATGCGATGAGCTGGAGTAGATGGAGAGCAGTGAGTTTGGTTTGGTTGATTTGTTCTGTGAAAGGTGCTCTGTTGGCATTGCGGGTTAGGCCTTGGGTTGCTAACAGCAAGGTCAGTTGTTCAAGACCACCAGCCACTCCTTAAGAGAATGATGAGGCGATCTACTCCCAGTCCTGGAAAACCTATGTCGGCAGTAGGTTTGGTTTACGGTATCATCTCATGAAGTGAGAGTTATTTTCCTTATGGAAAAATCCAGTTTCAAACCCAAAGCCCCAGTGACAAGGAAGGGAATCCGAGTGCTAGAAAATAACTCACTTGAAAGCAAACAGTTCATGGCAAGTGGGGTCTGGCTCCAGCTCCAGCCTGTTCCCCCCGAGCCCAAGGATGTGCTCGATTGAAGGGTGGTGCAGGAAGGTAAACGGGAAGGGAGATGGTGCAGAGGGCATTCTAGGCGGAAGAAGCAGCGTGGGGGCATTCCAACGGAAGGGGAAGGTACAGCGAGGACAGGGAAAGGGGTTTCGAAGGGCTGGAGCACACCGTTTCAAGGTCAGAAGGGTGAGACCGGAGGAAGCCTGGGGCAGGCGATGAAGGACTCTCTGAGTTGGAATCCATTCAGTGACAGTGGCTCTCTCTCACCGCCATGGAGTTAATTCCTACCCAGCTATTCTGCTGACCAGGCTAGAACCTCCCCTCTGAGTTTTCAAGATGAGAATTCTCTCTGGGCGACAAAGCCTCGTCTTTGTCCTGAGCAACAGGTGGAGCTTTAGCAGCCCAGCTGGTAACCACCGTGCGTGCCACCAGGGCTCCGAGGCCATGCATCGCCCAAAGGGGAAAACCAAACCAAACACCTCACTGCTGTGGACGGACTCACAGTGACCCGACAGGGCAGAATAGACGAGAGCTGCCCTTGTGGGTTTCTGAGACTGTAACTCTTCACTGTCTTTCTCGCACAGAGTGACTGGTCGCTCAAACTGCTGGCCTTGTGGTTAATAGCCCACTGCGTAAACCACTCTGCCACCAGGGCACCCACCTCCAGGCCAAGAACGGAGCCACCTAAACAATTTTGGCAGGGAAGTCAAGTGATGAAATCTCTGTCTTAGGGTGGTCTTTCACAGTGGCCACGTAGAGACTGGGCTTGAGAAAGCAGAAGTGGAGGGGGTGGGGGCGCTCTTAGAAAGCAATAATCCACATGCAAAGTGAGAGCCCAGACTAAGGAAGTGGACCAGGCTGATGGAGGGCACATGAATGGAATGAAGAAGAGAAAGGACTCAAAGGTGACTCTGGGACAGGCGCTGGAGGGGTAACTGGGTGAAGATACCACTGGAAGGATTCCTGCGCACACTGGCAGCTCCGCGTGATCAAGTGAAAACTGTAGACAGGGCCTTGTGTTCTCTGTTCTCGGAGTCCTCAAATCCAGCCTCGCGGCCTCCTCAGTGACGCTCTACACTTGTGTAACTGAGGCCGTTCCTCCTACTGAGCGTGCCCCGTACCCATCTTACCTGGGCCAACGTCCCACACGTCTTCCAGACACTGTCTCTTTTCACAGCGGCCTCGTCTGCCCCATCGGCCTCCACTTCTCTCTCGAGTCTGCTAGCGTGTTTTTTGCTTTCGTGGCCTCAGGTTGAGCTTTCTCATAGTAGGATGTAGCCGTGCGCTTTCTAACCCGCCACGGCCATCAGTTTCCTCTCACCGGGTTTTAGATTATATTGAATACTTTGGCTTGAACATCATGGCTTGGTCCTCCTGCTTCCTTTCAGGGTTCTTTATTTAACTTCTTCTATTTAACTAGGCGAAGGTTCCTTTTCAGTCTTGTGTGCTGTTCCGTCTGCCCCAAGCGCTCGACCCACCTTGCTTCCTCGTGCTTCTGGTTCAGAACTTGGCCAGAAATGTTTTCGCTTGTTTTTGGTGCTATTTTTGGCCGAGACTCCGTGTTTCTGCATTTCTAACTTCCTCATAACACCCCTCCCCTGCTTTTTATTTTTTCCAGACGTATGCCCACTTTTGTATTCATAAGTAATTCTGTACCTTTTCTGAGATAGACCTAAATTCAAATGATAAGGCCATCTCTTCTGATGAATATTGATGAATTCCCACACACATTTGATACCTTTTTATGCCCCCATCCCTTCCCTTTTGTTATTGTTAGGTGTCAGTGGGGGAGGCTGTGCCTCCAACCTACCCTGTCCTCCTGTTGTTGTGTTAGATGCCATCCACTCAGTTCAGGCCCAGAGCAACCCCATGCACGACAGAAGGAAACACTGCCAGGTCCTACCCCTCCCCACAACGGTCCCTGCGCTCGGTCCCATCGCTCCAGCTACAGTGTCAGTCCGTCTCGTTGAGGGCCTCTCTTTTTCACTGCCCTTCTATTTAATCAAGCGTGGTAGCCTTTCCTCTTAGGTGGGGTAATTGATGAGTGGCCCACAAGCAGTTGATAAGAGACATCCTCTTCTCGACTTCCTACCTCTTAGTATTGTCCTTGGCCAGCGGCACAGACTACCTTTTCTTGGAACAAACTGAAGTCTAGTTTTCACAAAGGAAGCTGTGCATCTTGTCACTGCTTGTGCCTCGGCAGTCCCTTGCTCCTACAGTTCCCACACTTCCTTTTCACAGCGTCCTTCTTCCTTGTCAGCAGGGAGTCCAGGGCAGTGCTGTGCCTCCTTCCCTTGGTTTCCTTAGCCAGTTCATTCTGGTCTGGGTGGAACTATCTGCATTGAGGAATAAACACAGCAATCTTGGGGAATCAAAGGTAAGTTCCTCATCTTAGAGAAAGGGAGATAAGGGCTCATTAGTGTGACATACCCGGTTCACCCACATGTGGCTGCGAAGTGGATCTGCTGGGCTCCTGTAGCCCTTTCAACTCGATAAGCCAACTATCCGTCAGATGCCCTGCTTCCTCTTCCCTCCCCACCCAGGTCACTCTTGCACACTTTTGCACGAGCTGTGAGATCCACGTGAGGAAAGCATCCTGCAGGGAGGCAAAGGGGAGCCTGTTCCACAATGACAGGGGTTCCCGGGTGAGATGAGAGTGGGGAACACTGCATCACACAGCTGACTGAGATTTCTTTTTCCACTATAAAGCATTTCAGATTTCCCACTACACTAATGTACATTGTGAATCTTGACGAGAGTACACTATAAGTCATAAACCTAATTGTTTCCAGACTCCATATTTCATAAAATGTCTCAAGAAATGGATGTTATCACTCGGGGGTGGTGTGTGTGTGTTGGGGGAGGGGGGTAACAGAGTTTCAGATCATGACTCTGGAATGACTCAGGGAGACTTGTGTTCATCTCTTGGCTCTGTGAGAAGTTAGCTGTGTGTCCCTGAATGGAATATTTAACCTAGGAGTTTGTTTCCTGACCTAGTAAAGCAGTGCTTCTCAACCTGTGGGTTGCAACCCCTTTGGAGGTCGAACGACCCTTTCATAGGGTTCGCCCGTTTCATAACAGTAGCAAAATGACAGTGATGAAATAACAACGAAAATAATTTTACGCTTGGGGGGTCACCACAACATGAGGACCTGTATTAAAGGGTCAGGGCATTAGGAAGGTTGAGAACCACTAAAGGTCAGAGGTGAAAGGTAAAGGGTCCATGAATTCATTGTGACGATATTATGAGAGAATGCATATAAAGCTTTATTATCATCTTTATCATCATCAGATATTTATTAATGTGATACAGTTAGAGCAATACTTGATATATCAGAAGTATATTTTTTTCCGAATCAGGCAGTTGTCTATAGTGTACTCCAATAGTCCAATAGTAACTTAAAATAATTAGCAGTGTAATTGACATATTCACATCATACCATTCGATCGTCTAAACATATCGAACAGTGGTGCAGTCACCATCGCGATCAATTTTACAGCATCTTCTTTCTTAGACTCATTATCATTAGCTCCCCGTCCCCCCCCAAATGATGCTTTGTTTTTTATTCCTTTGTAGTCACCCTTATTCTTGCCAAACTGCTGCTTCTCTTGGGTCTGTAGATTTCTAAACAATCTTAGAGCTTAACATGCACTGCCATTGGCTGCAGCCACGGGGCTGAAATCCTGGCTGGGGCGCTTTTTGTGGGACTAGTTGGGCCGGTCTTTAACCTCTCTGAGCTGCAGTTGCAGTGTCTGTAAAGGTGGGGGAAATGACAGTGCTCCCCACAGAGCTGGTTTTGAGGATGAAATGAGATTGTGCATGTAAAAATCTTAGCACAGTGGTTGGCATATAATACAAACTCAAAACCTCTTCTGTGGTTCAGATTTTGGAGTCCGCAGACCATGTTTGCTGGTGTTCTAATTGGATATGGGAATCATCATCAATATCATCAATATCCTCCTCCTCATCGTCATCATCATCATCATCATCAGAGCTAGTTCTCATTGGTCTACCTGCTTCACATATATCAATTCACTTGATCTTCATCCCAACCCTGTGAGATAAATACTATTATTATGATTGTATTGTAAATGAAGAAACTGAAGCACAGATGGGTTAAGGAGCTAGCTCAGGAGGAACTTTGGAATCAATGCCAGTAAGGCAGGAGACACTGCTTGTCTCTTAGATGACCACGGTTTTATATCACTGCCAGGGTATCCATTGATCTTAAAATTTTTCATGTCACCTGAATAGAATGTATTAGGCCTTAGGACCCTAAGGTACAGGTAGTGACATGACATTTTGCTATAAAAATATAAATTCTTGACCTGACTTCCACTCCCAGCGGTAGCCGCAGTGTGATGACCGTGAAGAGGTGACTCACGAGGGACTCATGCTTTTCTCAAAAAAAAGGCTTTGGATTCGTTTAACGAATGGCCATTTACCAGACCTATCCCTGTGGCCTGTGGAACAGTCGGTAAAGGCAGGTGTCTTTCCTTGAGCACCGTAATAGAAGGTGTCTCCGAGGCCTCTCATTTGGAAATGGAGCAATCTCTCTGGGCCAGCCACTAAGGACCTCACCATCTACCAAACAGAGGACAGCCCTCCTGGAGCTAGAGTCTGGAGCTAAAGACAAATAATTTTATGAAGGGAAATACAGAGAAATCTGTTGGCAAGTCAGTGGTAGATAAAACCCTGTAAATTCCTAAGCTCTCCTAAGCAAACAGTGCTGACTGAGGAGAGAGTAGCTTTAGAGTTGGGGAGAAGGGTGGCAGCCAAGGAGACAGACAGACAGGGGGCAAAGGAAGGATGTTATCTTGAAATCAAAGGAAGAATATGCTGCCCAGAGGGGCGGCTAACTGGGCTACATTCTGCTGTGGGGTTAAGGAGCTCACAGTCAGAAACAGGCCGATCCATACCGCACCCAGGAGAACCTCCAGACTGCCAAAAAACATACCCTCCCATTTTCACATGCCAGGGCTTCAACCTGTGTTCTGGAATGGTTTCAAGAATGCTTGCCAAAACCGATATTTTGATTTTACAAGTTAATTAAAATACTTACAGCCCCGGAGTTGATTCTGACTCATAGCAACTCTACAGGGCAGGGTAGAACTGCCCCTGTGAGTTTCCAAGGCTGTAACTTCATGGGAGTGGCAAGCCTCATCTTTCTCCCGTGGAACGGTTGGTGGTTTTGAACTGCTTAACCCACCATGCTACCAGGGCTAGGGAGCTATAATTTCTGAGCAGAAGCACCGTGGAGCCATACCACGTGGTTTGTGATTGAAACATGGGTTAGTCTGGGTAGACTAGAGAAACAAATTCACTGACACTCATATGTGTGTAAGAGAGAACTTTATATCAAAGAGCAATTGTATATTAAGATAACATCTTCGCCTAGTCCAGATCAAGTCCATACGTCCGATGTTACCCCATATGTTTATACTGGTCCATTAATTCCTCTATGGACTCACACAGCCATGCAGTGATGCAGGATTCAGGAAGATCACAGGCCAATGGGTGGAACATCTTGTGGACCCAGTGGTGGTGGAAGCATCTCAGCACTGGTGTGGGTCTCCATGTGGCTCCTCCAGTGCTAGGGTTTGTAACTCCATTTGGCTTGTCAACAGGAATGTCACGCAGGGTGTGAGTGTGTCTGACCTCCAATGAGCTATTTATCCGTGGCTCCTCCAGATGAGGTCATCAAGCTGGGACCTGATTGACAGGCTAGACTCCACCCCTTCACTCTTAATGGTTTCAAGTTGACCCCAGATTATGGAACGACCATAAAACACATGTTTTGTGAATATTTTGGGGTACTAAATGTAATACAGTCTATAAAGCAAGGGAACAGAAAAACTGAAGCAGATTCGTGTTTCTCTCTTTCAAAGGACTAAATAAATCTGTGTTGCATGGCCCATCTATGTGGGACACATTTTAAATCTGGACGGTACAGTCTAAATTGTTTTCTCTGCCTGCTTCAAAATGAGGTTCACATTAATTGACTATGAACTTTACTGTAATGGAGACTGAAAGAACTCTGCTGGCATAATGGTTACGTGTTTGGTGACTAAACGCCATGTCAACAGTTCGAAACTACCAGCTGCCCCCTCTGGAGAAAGTCGAGGCTTTCTACTCCTGTAAAGAGTTGACAGTCTTGGAAACTCCCAGGACAGTTCTACCCCATTCTATAGGGTGCTTTGAGTCAGAATTGACTTGATGGCAGTGAGTTTAGCTTTGGGGTTTTATTAGTTCTATAGCTATATTCTATAGCTATTAGCTTAAAATGCAAGTACATATTGTGAGCTATGGTCCAGGACAGTGCGTGGGGCAGTGTTCTGCAAGGCACACCACCTGTCAGGATAGGGTCTCCGCAGCCACACAAGTTCTACTGTCTAGAACCAGTAATTTATCAGCCGCATTCCCTCCCACGGCCTATTGACCGCATTGCTCTAGTGAGGGTCATTTTCTTACATGAAAAGAAGACATGATCATGTATGCCTACTGAAGAATCCAAAGGAGCCCTGAGGGTGTATGGTTATATGTTCAGCTTGATCTGCAGGGTCGGCAGTTCAAAACCACCAGCAGCTACTCGGGAGAAAGACTGGGCTTTCTATTCCCATACTAGTTGTAGTCTCGGAAACCCACAGGGCGTCCCTGTTAATCAGCATTGACTCCATGGTAGAGAGAGAGACTCTGAAGGAACCGTTTGGCCTCAGAGTTGAAAGCCATCTCAGGTAGCGTTTTGATTTCAATTCAGTCTTCCTTGTTGTGTCTCTACCGTATTACTTTGGAACATCACTCTTCTTTTTTTTGGAAACAAGCCTTGCATTTGTTGGCAGCTGTGGGGACAAACGCTTGTTGCATGCCTGACAAAGGACTGGATTCCCTGGTTCGAGAACTTGACCTCTTGCTTTGACTATATCGTTGCCCTTTCACCCAAATTTTCCTCTCACTTCACCCCGTCCTAGTGACTCCTGAGTAACTGACTTCCTCAAGCACAAATGCTGTTCCTCTTCTGGGGCTGTCAGCTCTCTGAAGGGAAGGGCATGTTTGTGTGGTTCTCTAGTTCATGGTGCAGTCACTAAGTAAGTCAACATGTAAATGTTTGCTGAGTGAATAAATGAGTCTGTGACCAAAAGCATCCTGACAGCTTCTACAGTCTAAGAAAAACCCAAACCACTGCCATTAAGTTAGTCTGAGCTCAGAACAAGGCTAATTAATAGGCCGACAGGATGTTGCCTGCCGACATCTCCTTCTCAAAGGAGGCAGTGGATTCCTGCCCACCCCGGAAAGTGGTGAGAGGTGGGTGAACTGCCTGCTCCTTCAGGAGGCCCGAAAGTAGAAGCCACAATGAAAGGAAACATAGACAAACAGCAGTTCATTCATTCAACAAGTAGACTGAGTCCTGATTAGGGACTGGGTGGCGTGCTAGAGAACTTCAGGGGAGTGGCTAGAGAACTTCAGGGGAGTGGCTAGAGAACTTCAGGGGAGTGGCTAGAGAACTTCAGGGGAGTGGCTAGAGAACTTCAGGGGAGTGGCTAGAGAACTTCAGGGGAGGGGAGCGATGGGGAAGATGGATCTAGAAACTGAAAAGGCTCAAACCACCTGCTTCCAAAGTAGAAGCTTGAACCTAGTTTTAGAGAGCCACCCAGACCAGAATGAACATCCCGGTTCGGGGTGTGTGTGTGGGGGGGAGTCAGACAGGGCCAGCCACAGAGGAGGGGTTGGGAGGTGGATACTGCAGGATGACCTAGAATGGGGTCATGAGGTGAAGGAAGCTGGAATTCTGTAGTGCAGCCTTCTGTCTTTGAGGGCAATATTTACTGCATGGGAAGACAGACAAGCTGGGTAGGCAAGGGGGATGCACGGGGAAGTGGGGTGTTGGAATGGGAGTAGGTTGAGGGAATGGTTTTGGGCAGTGGGCGGTTGTCAGAGGGTGGAGCCTGTTCTTCAAACTCCGTCATCCCTGGCTGGTACAGCTGCTTTAAAGCTTTCTTCCGTGAGTAAATTGTTGTTATTGCCGTGTACTGTCGAGTTGATTCTAACTGACAGAGTATGACAGAGTAGACCTGCCCCACAGGGTTTCCTAGTGTATAATCGTTATGGAGACAATTGTGCACCATATCATCAGGCTACAGAAAATTTGGTAAATAGGGGAAAATCGTCGAGAATATCACCTTAACACAGTCAGCATTGGCTTTAAAAAGAAAAAATGTCCTTTAACCTCTTTATGTTGTTGTCTGCTACCCTACTGGACATATAATTTTATGTGCTACATATGTTATTGAACATTATTCCAGATGGATTGACCAGCTTATCACTCTACCACATCTTCGCTCTACCTGCGTAACGGATGCATCAGCGACCTGGGTCTTTGCTGTTGTCGTTGGACTCTTGTGCACTAGGGGGAGATTGAGAGTAGTTCATCAGTTGTCCATTCAGCAGGTCATTCACATTTTGCATCATCTCACTGTAGCCACCCCTCAGTACATCGCCTGGATTGCTTCTTCCCTGCGTTTCCTGCCTCCATGCCTCCTCTTCGCTGTGCCCTGCTCAACTTTGTCCTTGGGCAAATGCTGTCTACTCGATCTTTTCAACCAGTTGGTTTTTTATTTATCTGAAAAATCATTTTATTGGGGGCTCTGACAGATTTGAACACAATCCGTACCTCCATCCATGGTACCACGCACATGTTTACATTTGTTGCCATCATCATTTTCAAAATATTTTCTCTTTACTGGAGCCCTTGGTATCAGCTCCTCATTTTTTTCCCTCTCTCTCCTCCACTCTCCATCTCTCATGAACCTTTGATAGTTTATTAATTTTTTTTTCATGTCTCACACTGACCAATGTCTCCCTTCACCTACTTTTCTGTTGTCTGTCCCGTTGGGAGAGGATTGTATGTAGATCATTGTGATTGGTTCCCCCTTTCTCCTTCCACCTTCCCCTTATCCTCCTGGTATCACTACTCTCATTATTGGTCCTGAGGGGTTTATCTGTCCTGGATTCCCCATGTTTCCAGCTCTTATCTGTACCCATGTACATGCTCTGGTCTAGCTGGAATTGTAAGGTAGAATTGGGGTCATGACAGTGTTGGCGGGGGTGGAGAGGAAGCATTAGGAACTAGAGGAGAGTTGGGTGCTTCATTGGTGCTGTACTGCACCCTGACCGGCTCGTCTCTTCCTTGTGACCCTTCTGTAAGGGGCTGTCCTGCTGTCTACGCGTGGGCTTTGGGTGTCCACTCTGCGCTCCCCCTGGCGCATACCCCCTTAGTGTTGTTTTCCCTAATAGAACTCTCTGTCATTTGGCTGAAGGAGCCCGGATGGCAGAGTGAGTTGCGCATTGGGCTGCTGACCACAAGGGCAGCAATTCGAACCCACCAGCTGCTCCGAGGGAGAAAGATGGGGCTTTCTGCTTCCACGAAGACTGGCAGCCCCAGAAACCCACAGGAACAGACGTTTGCTCTGCTTTATGTTTTGCTCAGTTTGGTTATAAGTCAGAATAGACCTGATGGCAGTGGGTTGGTTAGTTTGGCTGAAAATTGAGCCCTGGGGTTGAGTTCAGTTCCAGATTTGAAGCATGACTAAGGGCCATAAACTTCAAGTTCTTCCAGTCTCTATCTAATCAGTAATCCGAGTCTCGGGATGTTGAGCTTTGTTCCCCACCTTCCTCCTGGTTCCAATGCGATCCCTTTCGGAGCCAATACAATTGTATTGGTCCTCAAGCACAGACCCATCTCAGGGTCATGGAAACTGATGTTCCCATGGTCGACCCGTGCACGGAACTAATTGTCACCACGTGTCTTTAGTGCTCATCACTCTTCTTTCCTCTGGACAGGGGAGACCAACACATACCCTTAGATATTGATGAGTTTAACCACTCTTGAGTTTTGAAGACCCCCAGTTGCTACGTACTGAAGTACAATGTATAGCATCATCTTTGTGGACTATGTTAGAGCACGTGCCATTTTAATCTGATGCTAACTATCACCTAGTAATTTTTTTATTATAAATAATGGCCCAGTGAATGTATTTGTTTATATATTTTTTTTGTTTTGTCTTGAGAATTTTTTTCCTCTAGAAACTCCAAATCCCAAATAGTGACCGGGCTGGATTTAAGGCTGTATCCATTAATTGCAGGTGTTGTCTTGTATTCTCAAGTGATTTTCCAATTTGTATGATTAACAGCAATGGGTAAAGCTACAAATTTTGCTATGCATTTTTTCAAGCATTAACTGTTGTAGTTGGTGTTGTAGGAAACTTGCGAATCTGATAGCTGAAATTGTTTCATGTAAAGGTTCTTGCAAACAGTTGACAGTCATTAGAATTTTTGTTGATGCCATCAGACTATTTTTATTGCATATCTATTTTGTGCTGGGCATTATTTTTGGAAAATAGCCGTCAGCAAGGGTAATTCCCACTTGCATGTTCTCTATTCTTCCATTTTAAAAAGGCTTTCATTAAAGGGAGGAGGCCGCTATGAGTCAGAATCAAGTCACTGTTGTGAGTTTAGTCTTGATTTAATGAGCAGAAGGCCCGTTCCTCCAAGCGTCTTGCTCTGAACCTAATCCAAAGAAACTTCATTCCCAGCCACTTCATAGGATCCATGTGAGCATCAATCTCATTGCTTTATCAGTTGATCTATCCGTTTTGCCTGAAGACTAGGCATCCCAGCGAAAGCATCTCCCCCTTAAATCTCCTCCAGGACAGTTTGCTCTTCTAGGCTTGTTCCTCTAGCTCCCCGGAGCCCTTGGAGAGGTTCTGGGGGTAGGTTCGCGAGCCTGAATCTCAATGCCAGCATTGCATCATTCTGTTCTGTCCATGAGGAAACCCAAATTGGATGTGGATTCGAACTGATCCAACATCTGTCTGTCCTTTACCCTCCCTTCACAGGCATCCTGCTGAATAAGCATTTGTAGTTGGTTCAAGGCCATGGTTGGGTATTGGGTATGTGTGCTGAAGACCAGAGAGAACCAGATTAAGCAGAAGAGAAAAACCATACTTTAAGCCCTGGCCTGGCACTCTGCTGGATTGGGGCACTGGCTCTGGCAGCCATGCTCAGCAAGCCCCTGAGTAATTGATTCAAACACTGCACTGAGGCTTGACTTGCAACACAAGGGAGTGGGGCGAGACAAAGCATTCCCAAACCACTGGTGGGAAGAGACTGACAATGAACATGTCTCTATTACCACTGCAGCTTGTGAGAAGCCTGGTGGCTTGATAGTTAAATGCTTGGCTCCTAGCAGGAAGGTTGTTGGTTCAAATCCACCCAGCTTCTGTGTCAGAGAAAGACCAGATGGATCTGCTTCCATTAGGAGACAGACCAGGAAACCCTGTTTTGTTGAACTGAAATCAGCTTGGCAGCACCTGACAATTGGACTTGCCACTGCCTCTGAGAAGCTAAGGCGCTTGGTGAAAATCCCCGAGAGCAGAGTTTATTAATTGTATTTCCCCAGCTTAGTTGATTATAGAGTTACAGAACCCTTTGCTTTTTATCCGCAGCCAAACTTGTCATCTGAAATCGCTGATCCACAGAACTGCTTGCAAACGGCTATTTCCATTGTCCTTTCAG
Organism: Tenrec ecaudatus; assembly: GCF_050624435.1. Lineage (NCBI taxonomy): Eukaryota > Metazoa > Chordata > Mammalia > Afrosoricida > Tenrecidae > Tenrec > Tenrec ecaudatus. Next base: position 172,007,921 of record NC_134533.1, on the reverse strand, counting down.
CTGTCTCACGTGTCCCCTAACTGCCCTGGAGTGAGTGATTCCGACTCACAGTGACCCTACAGGACAGGGTAGAACTGCGCCTGTGGGCTTCTGAGACTCGCAGTACACTGTAATCCACCCCGGAGGCTGCAATCCGTGATCTCCATCAGTGCTTCTCCCTTTCAGCAAGCAGGGTTGTGTCACGTGCCTGCCTCGGGTTCTTCAAAGCCTTCCCCAACCTTGAAGTTGCATTCCTCTTTGCATAAGCCAGCTTCTCTGGTTATTTTCTCAGCACACAGATGGGAAAAGTGTGATGAGGATACAGCATGTTGAACCATGCGGTCTCCCCTTGCTCTGTTTGCACAACTGCCTCTTGATGCATGTACAAGTGCTGAGGGCCTACAATGAAGTGTTCTGGATTTCCCGTTCCCCTCCGGGGCCTCCGCTGCTTGCTCTGGTCCACACAGTAGATGTTTGTGCATAGTCAAGAAAACACAAACAAACAGCTTTCTGGGATTCTCTGCTTTCAGCCAGGAGCCGTATCATATCAGCAATAACATCCCTTCTCATCTATGTTCTGAATCTAGCCTGAGTTCCTGGCAGCACCCTGTCATGCAGTGTACTGCTGCACCTGTTTTTGGCATATCTTCAGTAAAATTTTCCTGGCATGTGGCAGTAATGACATTGTTCTATAATTTTCACATTCTGTGGGGTCACCTGTCTTTGCAACGGGTACAAATATGGATCTCTTCCAGTCAATTTAGCAATTATGTCATCATCCCCAATGACCTGTTATGAGGTGATCACCAAATTGTCGAAAGGTGGGAAGCGATAGCCTTAATCAGATCACAGCCCACGTAAGGGGTGTTTCTCTGAGGGGTGGCTTGCATCACCTTTTGTGTTACAAGAGATACAAAGAGGAGGAGAGCAGAGAAGGACAGGACTCAGTATCGCTAATAAAAAAGAGTCAGGAGTGCACGTCCTTTGGACCGGGGGACCCTGTGCTGAGAACATCCTACACCCAGGGGAAGATTGATGCCAAGACACATGGAGGCATCCAGAAGACTCTACGCTTACCGACGTTGAAAGGAGGCAAGGCCCTTCTAGCAGAGTTTGTAAAGATAGAAAGCCGTCCCCTAAAGCTGGCATCCTGAATGTAGACTTCCAGCAGTGAAAAAACGCCCATTTGTGAAAGCCAACCCCTTGTGGTGTTTCTGTCATGGTAGCAGTAGATCACTAAACGAATCCTCAGCCTCGGGACTTGGTAAGGAAAGATGTAGGAGGGAATAAGGGCTGACGCCTGGATTCGAGAGAACCAGGTCAAAAAGAGATTACTTTCTAAGTACCCAAGAAACAGTTCAATGAGGATGTCTCTTTAATGGTCCCCTGTTACACTGGGAAGTCCAACCAGTGGGATTTCTGCAGAACTGCCCTCATCCAGTGGGAAGAAGAGTGGAGACTATCAGGCTCAAGGACAGTTAGTCCAAAGGACTAATTACGTAAGTCAAATGAACCATGTTGACCACAATCTCCACTCACCTGAGACTTGAAAAGCTAGCTGGTGCCTGACGAAAACAGACCTATAAAGTAAACAGTACCAACTACGAGGAGCATACACTTCAGAACGTTTAACCTTAGGAAACGCACAGAGCAGCATTCGCCCCCTAACAAAGCGATAAAAGCAGAAGATACAGGAAAGAAGGATGCACGGAAACAGGGAACCCAAGGAGGAAACAGGAAGAGCAGTGTTATATTGAAGCAATTGGAACCAATGTTATAAGATAAAATGTGTATAAATTATTAGATAGAAAACCTTACCTGTATCCAACCCCCCCAAATTGTACCTAGATGTGTTAGTCCAGGTTGACTAGAAAAACAAATTCATAGACACTCATATGTGTATAAAAGAGAACTTTATATCAAAGAGCAATTATACATTAAGAAAACATCCCAGCCTAGTCCAGATCAAGTCTCTAAGTCCAATATTAGCCCATTTGTCTATAAATTCTTCAGACTTGCGCAGCACATGCAATGACACTGAATGCAGGAAGAAAGATCACAGGCCAGTGGGTAGAGAGTCTTGCGGATCCAGTGGCAGTGGAAGCATGTCAGCACTCCATGTGACTCCTCCAGCTCCAGGGCTCTAGAGTAGCTCCATGTGTCTTGTCAACAGGAATGTCTTGCAGGAGTGAGTATGTGTCTGGCCTCCATTTGTGCCTCCCAAATGAGGTCTTCAAGTTGCGACCTGATTGACAGGCTTGAATCCACCAGATTATATAAATACCACACTAGAATCGGTGATTTTGGTTCAGTGGACTTCTTACATCAGTGCGACTAAATTTCCCAACTAAACCTATCAGGCATCTGAAGGTGAATGAATGATTAACTCTCCTGAGGAATGAGTTTGCTTAAGGTTGCTGTAATAAGCAGAAATATATGTAGCCTTTTCTGTTAGTAAGTGCCTGGATAATAACTACAGTTTAGTAGACTGTTTCTGTGTGTGTGTGTGTGTGTGTGTGTGTGTGTTCTAGATTTGATTTTCTTCTTGGCTATTTGCTAAAATAAAGTTATGTGCTACTAATCTTCTGATTATGATATGTAGTAATGCATGTCTTGGATAGTCGTTTCAGATATGTTGGAAGCGCCAGCTTTCATTTGCAAATATTAAATATGTACTTCTTAGTGTGATTATGGACTTCAGTTCACTTCAAAAGTATTTGCTGAACCGAGGTGCTGTATCTCAGGCGCTGTGCTGGGTGTTAGGGGAAGAATCAGGGGACAAATAAATATACCGTTATCATTTTCATAACCTCTGTGGCTGGCGACTTAGCTTAAATGCAAAGCCGTTGCCTGGGCAGGCGTTCATTTCCCCAATGATTTTCATTACATTTATGTTACACAAGGATGGTCAAGTGGCAACGTTCAGTGACCCTCTACCAGACAGCGAATATGCAGAGTCATCTTCTTTACCCAATACACACTAAGAAAGTTAACACCACAGGAGTAGACCTTATGCCTGTGTTTCTTTACGGGTCACAGGGTCACACACAATCAAAAACTCACAAATAAGCTGAGTCTTAACATTAAATGTGTGCTTCCTGAAAAACCTTAACCATGTTGCCAGTCTGTCATCAAGAAGTAAAACCAATGATTATGCCCCACTTTATATTTAGCGTCACATTTACATTGCAAGAAGGCACAGGGAGCACAAGCAACTTCTAAACTGGGGCCGGGAGTGCACCCCTGAGATGGTTCTTCAAGGGTATGTGTTTCCCAAACATATTAGTTTGGGGGAAGAATTCTGATCGTTTTCACAGTTCCATTCTAAAAGCGACCTGGCAAACAACGTCAGGAGGATCAATACCCAACACTGGATAACCGTGCTTTAGATAAGTCGCTACATATTCCACATTCTTCAAGTCAATGGACCCTTTAAAAGAATAGTGACTTAATACTACAACGCTTTGATGTTTGCTTGTTCTAAAAAGAGATACTCTTGTAAATTGACAGTACCAAGACCACATATAAACATGAGTTTGTAAGAAATTCTGAGACTTAGGGGCTGGCCTGAATCTGATTGCTTCATTGAGTGTTATTTTAAGACGTTAGAACAGATTCACATTGCACTTTAATCCACACTTTAAAAAATACGAGCTTTTTAGTGTTCATATATATATATATATTTAATTTTAGCATCAATCTCCCCTTTTTCCTCTTCATTAAAAAATCATTTTATTGGGGGTTCTTACAACTCTTATCACAATCCATCCATCTATCCATCCATTGTGCCAAGCACATTTGTACAGTTGTTGCCATCACCGTTTTCAAAACATTTTCTTTATATTGAGTCCTTGGTATCAGCACATCTCCCCCGCTCCCATGAACCCTTGATAATTTATAAATTATTATTTTGCATGCCTTACACTGACAGCTGTCTCCCTTCACCCACTTTTCTTTTGTCCATGCCCCCTGGGAGGGGATGATATGTAGATCATTGTGATCGGCCTCCCCTTCTCCCCCAACCTTCCCCTTCCCCTCCTGATATTGCTACTCTCATTATTGGTCCTGAGGAGTTTATCTGTCCTGGATTCTTGTGTTTCCAGCTCTTATCTGTTCCCGTGTACATGCACTGGTTTAGCCGGATTTGTAAGGTGGAATTGGGGTCATGATAGTGGGGCACAAGGGGGCGGGGGGAGGGGGGGAGGTAGCATTAAAGAACTGGAGGAAAGTTGTGTATTTCGTGGATGCTATACTGAACCCTGACTGGCTCGTCTCCGCCTTGTGAGCCTTCTATAAGCCTCATCGCATGTCCCAGAGTGGGGATCCTCGTTGTGTGACCCTCCACCTCCTCCTCCCATCTTCCTCCTCCTCTCCTCCTCCTCCGCTTCCCAGGTCCATGCACATCCCTCCATTTCGCTGGTGAGCTCATGGATCCTGGCCAGTAAGGGCTCGTAGATATCATAATTCCTCTTTTCCAGATCCTGAAATTCCTTATCAAAATAGGCCTCTGTCTTATCATGTTGCCTCTGCAGCCTTCTGAGGTCACCGAGCTGGGGGCAGGAGGGCCTTCTCCGCTGGAGATGGTGTTCCTCAGCGAGCCGCCTGGCCTCCCATCTCGGTCTCCATCCCGGGCACCAGCTTCCACCTGACCTCCCTGCCGCTACGAGGCCGAACTCCGCGCACCTGGGCTTGCTGGGTATGCCGCAGCGGAGGAAAAGCGGCCCAGGTTCCGGGTGGCACGTGAGTGGGTCATGGAGCGCCCGCGGGGCGGCAGGGCCAAGTCCTTCTGGGCGCGGCAGACCGGGGCCGCCTGGGAGGCTAGGCTGGAGCTGAAGGCGGCCACTGGGCAGCCTCAGGCAGGGAAGACGCCTTCCCCTCCCCTGCGGTTCCCGGCGGATCTCACGCCCCCTCCCCATCCATTCATCTTTGCACACCAGCTGCGCGCGGTTCCGGTACCCAGATGACTCAGACCTGGTGTCTGCTCTCAGAGAACTCCTGGGGTGGGTGGAGGCACAGGACACACATCTTTATACTTTAAACTTGGCACTTGGAGCATCAAGAGGTCAGTTCTGTGGTGGAGCTGGTGTCGGAGGAGGAGTCTCGAAGGGTTAGCAGGGGTTCTGGGAGGGGGGATCCGAGCAGGCGAACTTCCACAACGTTCTCCTGGAGTTGGTCCTGGCCCATGCAGCATTCCCGCCAAGACAAGTCACTCATTTCCGTTAGCAGAACATCAAAAACCGCCCAGTGCCGACTGTTTCATTGAAAGGCAGTCTAACGCGCGAAGAAGCGTCATCGCCTGGCGAGACTTCTGGTACTTCGCTCCAGAGGTTCTCCTCCAGCATTCGGGCCCAGGAGTTTGCTTTCAGAGACTACGGTTCTGGGACATCACCCTTTCAGTGGCCCTGGATTGAGCACGTTGCTCATTTATGTTGTGTTGGCAAACTAGAGATGAAATAAAATAGTTTTCATTAGCCTTCCCTTCAAACAGTTTACTCTCCCACTGGAGGACCCAGGGTAGAACTGCCCTTTGAGTTTCCAAGACTGTAATTGTTTTAGGGGAGTAGAAAGCCCCACCCTTCTCCCCAAGAACACCCCCCCCCTACTCACCGCTGTGCATCAGGGCTCCTCTTGGAAGACAGGCTTGGAGGTCTGTTTCCAAAAGGTGACAGCCTGGAAGAGCCCGTGGAGCAGTTCAACTGTGCACACGGGATCACCATGAGCCAGAACCTACTGGACTGCACCAAGCCACAGATAGGATAGAGTTTCATGACCTACTTCCCTCCCCACCCTCGTCTAAACCTTTCACGTGTGTGTGCAGCCAAACCTGGATGACGGGACACGTTTCCACTTTAAATCATGACCTCGTTCATGACAGTCCTTGGAGCTGAGTCGGGGCAGAGTGCATTGGACGTTTGGCTCTTTCACATGGAGTTTTGGGATCTTGTGAAAAGCACTTCTCTGATTCGCAAATGAATGTAAGGCAAACATGATACCTTTGTGAAATTCAAACCAGTGGAAATTCAAATGGCTGTGAACTCTAAGCCACTATATAAAAGGATACCCAATTTATTGTAACTTAGGTAGTTTATGTGATATGCATTAATTTGTTATATTATCTATAGGTGCACAAAAGAGTCCTTCATTTATTTTGAGCAGTGTCTGAATCTAGTTCTTTGGGCATTGTTGTTGTTGGTTGCTGTTGAGTTGCCCCTAATTCATGCCAGCTTCATGCACAGGGGGCCTGGCTGTTGTAGCCTATCCTGTTTTTATGGACCTGAGTTTGAAGTAGGTCATTTGGCCTTTCTTCCTAGTTTGCTTTGATCTGCAAGTCTCCACGGACACACTGTAGCAGCTCTACTTAAATAGCACTGGCTGGGAATTGATGTCAGTCTCTTGCATGCAAAAGGCAAGCTCTTGGATTTAGGTTTTTACAACATGATTGGCTTCTTCGTATCTTCTGGCTCTATGTGCCATTTAAGAAACCGTTTTGTTTAAGCTGACTTCCAGTTTGCTGCATCCGGTGCTTTTACATAATGGGGTAGAGAATGCAATCTCTGGAGTATTCTGTGAGCATACTTGGGCGTCAGGCACAGAGCATGAGTGGGCGAGCCCTGAATTGCTGTATGGCAGGGAGGGAGATTGGGAGGTTTTGCTTCAAAGTGTAATTCTTTTGTGCTGCAGTTAGCTGCTATTTGGAACACTCCTATGGAAACAAACAGAGCTTGTTCCGGCCTGCCAGAGAGGCATTTAGCTGCTTGGAATACCTCACACAAGACAGTTGTGTATAACTACCACTGGGAAAACAATGAATTGCCAAGACCTAGATCTTGTCCAGAGGGGTATACAATCTAAGGTGTCTTAATCTAGTGCTGTTATAATAGAGATAACCCCAAGTAACACACGACTGACTGTACCAAGCAGAGCTATCTTCCCTTACACTCTAGGAAGCCAGAAGGCCTCATTCAGGGTAACACAGCACAAGGGAAAGGCTCTCTTCCTTGGTCAACTCTACAGAAAGATCCTTGACACCTTGCAGCAGCTGCATCCGTAGACCTTGACTATTTTCAAGTGTCTGGATATCCATCTTAACCCTGGTTCTAGAAATTCCCCAGTGCAGGGCTCCTGGGCCCAAAGGACCGCTGGCGGCACTCCTGGCTCTTCTTTCTTAGTGGTTGTAGGCCCCTGCCATCTCTGCTATCCTCTCTCCCGTTGGATCTCTTATAAGATGAAAGATGTTGCAGACCACACCCAGGGAAGCTGCCCTGACCCCTGATCAAGACTCTGCTGCATCCCGATCCTTTGATTATTTGATCATGTCAGACCACATCAGGGGGGAGGCGTTACACAACTGCTACAGTACATCACATCACTACACACTGCCAAACCACTGCGAATCACAGCCTAGCCGCGTTGACACATTTTGGTTTTGTTTTGGGGGGCGGGGAATGGGCAGCTGTCTGACAGTAGAGATGTAGGTACAAAAGCACTCCAATTATGATGACTATTTTTGAATCTCACCTCAGCTGTTACCCATGTGTGCACAGAGGCACAGGGAAGTGTGACGGGAGCAGGCCGGGGAGAGTGGGGACTGGGAAGGCGCAGCGGAGAAGTGGGCGGGGGAGGAAGAGCTGGCAGAATGGCTTCTGAGTCAAGACTTGAGCTGCTCTGTCACAGCTGCGGACCCGGAGAGCATCAGGTCCCCTCTTGGCCCCTATGGTAGGTTAAACATTCATTCCACACACAGTGTCCTCTGTTTCACGAGACAGGATTGAGCGTACCTTTACTTGTGGGTGGCAGGAGAGGAAGGTGATTGAAGGTTGTGGAGCTAGGATGCTTGGGTTCAAATCCAGACCCCATTGACTGCCCGTGTGACTTCGGGCCACGCGGGGAATCCCTCTTGGTCTGCGATTGCTCCATGCTAACAGCAGGGACTGGCAGAGAGCATCTATCAGTAGATGTGAGCTGTTATTCCCGAGGCGTGTGCAGGAGGCTAAAGCCAAGTCGGAGCCCTGGTGGTGTGGTGGTTATGCATTGGGCTGTGATCTGGCATGGTTGGCAGTTTGAAACCAACAGCAGCCACTGGGGAAAGACTGGGCTTTCTACTCCCATCGCTAGGAGTCAGCCTTGACTCGATGGCTGTGAGTTTGGTTTGGAGAGCCAAGCCAGATGCCATGGCAATATAGAAACCTTTTCTCTGTACAGGAGCTTGGTAGCCCAGTGGTTTCGGTGCTTGGCTAACTGAAAGGTCCCTAGTTTAATCCACCAACGTCTTTGTGGCAATCTGCCCCATAAAGCATTCAGCCTTCCGTGGCAATGTCACGGGATGGGCCTCTTCTGCCCACAGCGGTCTCTGTGTGTCAAAATGGACTCAACGGCAGTGGATGTTTTTTTCCCCTTTTTTCTGTGTGATAGTAACAAAATACGGGGTGAATTTAGCAAGGGGAGAGAAAACAAAATGACCGTTTTGTCCTCTCCCAGGTGAAATACCTGCTCTAGATGTTTGCCAGAGATAGGGAACAAACTGGTTGACAGCAGTGGTTCTCAACTTCAATACAGTTCCTCATGTGGTGGTGACCCCCAACCATCAAATTATTTTCATTGCGATTTCATGACTGTCATTTTGCTGCTGTTATGAATCGTCACATAAATATCTGATATGCCGGATGTATTTTCAGTGTTACAAATTGAGCATAATTAAAGCATAGTGATTCATCACCAAACAATATGTAATTATATATTGTAAAATATTTATTTCTAATGACAAATAAATGAAATGTTATCTTGAAGCATGGTGTAGCATGGGTAACAGTCTTAATATTACAACTATAAATGACATTGCTATATTTTGCGACTGTATGTGTAAAAAGCCAACATCAGTGCGAAGGTTGCAGTAGCTGGCGGACCCGCCTGGAGATGGATAGAGGAGTGGTGTCTCGGTTCCTAAGACCAACCGAAATATGTATTTTCGGTTACCCCTGCGACCCCTGTTAAAAGGTCGTTTGACCACCAAAGGGGTCACGACCCACAGGTTGAGAACTGCTGGTTTGGAGGGAAGAGGATAACTCTTTCCTTCCCCCTTGGGTTGCCTGCTAGTACATAGGGGGAAGGTGCTCCTGAGGTGTGCTTTGCAGCTTGTAAGGAAATCCGTGGATGCGTGACTTAACATATTTACAACCCCACCGGGCCATCTCGTCACCGGAGCACAGACTGGCTCCCCATTTCCTTCCAGGGCTTTGCTGTGTGAGGAGAATCACGCTGTGGCCACCTGTCATCTTTTGGCCCATGTGTTCTCAGAGTGTGGGCCCAAAGATTTATTTTTAAAAAGCAACGTTGAGTAAAAGAAGAGAATTCAAGAAGGACAACGAGGAGAAGGGCCCCCAGCCAGAGGGGATTTGCCAAGGGATCCTGGAACCCGATCCACTGCTTCTGCAAAGTCAAGTCCTTGAGAGAGGAGACCACGTGGTAATGTGGGCAGGAGGCAGTGGCAGTTCAATGGCCACCTTCTAGCTGTCCCTGAAGGCGGCCTTTCACTCTCCAATGGCCACAGCAGCCTGTGGGTTGCTATGAGGCTACGTAGGCTTCAGTGGAAGGTCCAGACTCAAACTGACTTGGAAGAAAGTTCTGGTGATCTACTTTAAAAAAATCAGCCCCCACGCCCCCCAAATCCCTCTATGAATCATTGCTAATTCCAGTTGAAAATCCATCATGATAGACTTGCCCTCTCTGGTAGAATCGACCACATAGCCTAAAGCCTCCCATACTCCGTGGTCAGGCAGCCCTGGTCTTTTGTCAAGGTTGGGCTGAACGGGAGCCCCAGCTCTCCCGAGCTGACAGAATGCTTTCAGCCGTGCAGTCTGGGTGGAGCAGAAACGAGGACTTGCACATTCTCTTCCCATCCCACGTGGGAGAGTGGGATGACACGGAGTACTTGACAAGTAGGATGTGGATGGGGTGCACCGAGGAATGTGGACATCTGGAACACCTGCCCCACCTCCAGACACATGTGTGTCCATTTCCTCCACCCTCCTTGCGGTCTTCCTCCGGCTCCTGACCACTCATTGACATCGAGGCACCCCCCTTGATACCGTCTTTAGGGAGCGTTTCTTGACCACTTGCCTTTGAGGGGACCCTCACTCGCGGTGACCCTGCGTGTGTCAGAGGAGAGCTGTGCTCCACAGGCTTTTCCGTGGCCGAATGTTTGGCAGAAGATTGCCGGGCCTTTCTTCCAAGGTACCTCTGGGGGGCTCCAACCTTTGAGATAACAGCCGTAGAGCCCAGGATCTCTGACAGCCCCTTATCTTTTCTACCCGGATGGCGTCTTATACCTCTGGACCCCACGGAACAGCTTGCTCTTTTTACAAGCTCTTCATCCCGTCACCATCGTCTGTTGTGTTTGGGGCACTCTTGTGTTTGTGTGCTCCTCAAAATTGAGCTTTGTGCGCCGTTCATCTTTGATTCCTTCCTAATGACCCACTAACACCCCCAACCCCCACAGCTGGCCCACTGCCACTGAGTTTACCAAGCATCTTGCCCTTTGACAGAAATGGGTCTCTCCTAATCTCAGGCCCAAAGAGGGTGAGACGGAGCTTCCCCGCCCTCCCGTCTGTGGACCGTTCTGGCTCCACTTCTTCCAGATTCGTTGATCTGGCCATCCGTCGTACTTTCGACATTCTTGGCCGGCATCAGAATTCAAATGTATCAATTCTCCTATGGCCTCCCTTTTTCAGTGTCCAATTTTCACACGCAGACAAGGAGATTGAAAACACCATGGCGTGGGTCAGGTGACCGCTCGTCCCCCAACGGACACTTTAAAGGGTCTTGTGCAATGGATTTACTCAATGCACTGTGTCACTTGATTTCTTGACGGTGGATCACTGCGAAAGGACATTCTTGACAATTTCAATCGTTTCTCCATCTCCCCGGATGCTGTTTATTGGTCCAGATGGCAGGACTGGAGGCTGCCATCTTTGATTGGCTCCAAGTCCTCCTCGCTTTCAGCAAACAAGGTTGTGTGTCTGCCTGTCATTGGTCCTTAAGAAAGCTTCCTCTGACCCTGAGGCTGTTTCTCCGATGACGTGTGCAGTTTCTCTGATGACTTGCTCAGCGTACACCTTGAATAAGTATGGTGAATGGACGCAGCTTTGGTGCATGTCTTTCGTGATTGTTAAACCGGGCAGTATTCCCTGTTCTGTTCCAAGAACTGCCTCTTAACCCACGTACAGGTTCGGCATGAGCACAGCGAACTGCTTTAGAGTTTGCCAGACAAAGAGCCCTGGTGACGAGTGTGTTGTACAGGGAGCTGCTAACTCCAAGGTTAGCCAGTCTGTCTCCCCAAGCACCCAGCAGCCGCGCCATGAGAGAAAGATGTGCTGGGAGCACACAAAAAGCAAGCAAAGCTTCCAAAATGATGTGTGGTAACTCTGCAAACCCCAAAGTTGGCAGCACGTCTTCTAACAGCTTCCGCCCAGCTTGACCACCCCCCAACCTACCCGAGAGGCTGAAGCAGAATATACATTTTAACAAGTTTACAGGAAATGAAAGCACCCCGGGGATCTCGTTAGAGGTGGAGCACTGGCCAAAGGGGTGGACTGTGGCTGCAACCATGGCCAAGTGTGGCGTTCGCTGCAGTCACTTCCAAGAATGAGGTTAGATGGGACTCAGCCTATGACGGAGGCTTGTCGCTCCACTCGGCACAGTTGCCATAGCTACCTTGCCGCTCACACTCATACAATTATGCTGATCTCTGATGCTTGTGGTGGAGGCAGGGTCTGCCTCTGTGCCTCCCATTCAGGTCATAAGTGAAGTCCTTACGTCCAGAGCTTTCTCTGGTAAAAGGAGGCTGAGGACTGGGCGGCCTTTTCTGCCCTTCTCGGAGAAGCTGTGCTCTCTTCTGGATACACGGTAACTTGCCTGTCTCTTGTACCCTTTGGTACCTGGCCAACTCCATTTATATGTCTGTTGCCAGTGGGGCGAGAACGGGGTCTTCTACACTAGTACATAAAAGGAGTGAGTATAGAACATTTGTCCAGGCACCTGCCGGCCTGGGGAGACGGCTAGTCCAGCTGACCTTACTATCGCACCTGTAAAGTACTTCCTGCGAGGGCGTGGTCTTTGGCTGGCGATCGTTACAGCAACTACAATAGTTTATGACATAGTCTTTTCCCTTTGCAGGTCCCATATGATGTATCCTTATTACTGAGAGAAGGAAAAACAGAAAACAAAATAATTTGGCAGTTTTGGAGAATGGCATAATGTCCCAGATTCGCCAGAAACTATGTGGGGGATTTCACAACGCTAGGACTGAATGCTCTTTATGGGCAAAACAAAGCCGCCACATTGTTGAAAACATTCAATTTGTTCATTTTCATAAATGAAGCCAATTACACTCTCTTGGCGTCACTCTGCTGTTCTGTGGAATATAAAGTGAGGGGACATTTTTACAAGCCTCGTGGTCACTGGGCAATGGTCAAAATAAACAGCTACACGGTGCTTCTCTGTGCCGGGCTCCGCTCTCAGTCCTCTCCGTGTGTCTCCGCCGGTAAAGCTCAGAGCAGCTCTGTGTCCCAGGTGCCATTACCCCATTCCATCGACAGGAAATCAAGGTGCAGGAATGTGAACTCAGCCATGCCAGGGGCCTTCAAGAAGTGCGTGGGGGAAAGGGAATGAGGGGGAAAATGTGGATGTCTCCATAAACTTCCGGTAGTTCCCCTGGTACAAGGAGTATGTGGTAGTGCTGAGATTCAAACCCGGGCAGGCTGGCCTCCTAGTTTGTGCTTTTTATTCACCTAGGTCAGTTCTGTGTGATGGATGGAGAAAGATGGATGGGCTGGGTATCAGGTATCCTAGATTGACACTTCTTCCATTTGGCCCCAGCAATGATAAAAAGGTACAATTCCTTAGCAGGTTGGCTTGGATGACAGAAAAACCTCGGCATAGCTAAAGTCTTGGTATAGCCTCAAGGTGTATACGGGAGCAGTAGGTAGTGTCCTGCACAGAGCCAACTTTCTCATGCCAGGGAGTGCCACATACTGAGATAGGGGTTACATGCGCATGGTGTGCCTAAACTTTCTCCAGGCTACTTGTGGTGACATCCTCGGTACTGGTAGTGGCCCCCTTCCAGCCCTTCACCTCCTGTGCGCGACTCACTTGTCAGGTGGTCTTTCAGACATGTCCCTTTTAGAATAGGATTACTTCTTTGTTCACTCTTTGCCACGCTCATCTCTCCGAAGTCCTTCTGGCCAGCCTATAAAAGAGAGGACTTTGATCCAGGGCCTCCATTTCTGACAGGGTTCCTTGTCTTGCTCCCTTTCCGGAGTCTTATTGTCATGAGAATTGTTAACAGTTACCCCTGAGCCTTTGGGTCTCTTACCTGGCATTTTACTCTCTACTTTTTCAATCTTCGTACCTTGACGCTCCAGCCGATGGCTGTAAATGAAATCATTTTATTTTATGATGATGATTCTTTTTAATAAGTCAATTTTATTGGGGGCTCTTACAGCTCTTAGAACACTCCATCCATCCATTGTATCAAGCACATTTGTACAGATGTCGCCATCATCCTGTTCAAAACATTGTCTTTCTGCTTGAACCCTTGGCATCAGCTCCTCTTTCACCACCATCCCGCCCTCCCACTCTTGTGATCTCTTGATAAATTATAAATTATTATTATTTTCATGTCTTGCACCACCCACTGTGGCCCTTCACCCATGTTTCTGTTGTTTGTCCCCCTAGGGGTGGGGGGTTATATGTCAATCATTGTGATACGGTTTCACATTTCTCCCCTTGCTCCCCCCACCTTCCCCCTACCTTCATGTATTGCTCCTCCCTTTACTGTTCCTGGGGGGTTTATCTATCCTGTTTCTGTGTGTTGAGAGCTCTTATTTGTTCCAGTGTACATGCTGTGTTCTAGCCAGATTTGTAAGGTAGAACTGGAGCCATGATCGTGGTGGTGGTGGGGGTTGGGGGGAATCATTAAAGAACTAGAGGAATCTTGTATGTTTCATCAGTGCTATACTGCACCCTGACTGAGTCTCCCCTTCCTTGTGACCCTCCTGTGAGGGGATGTCCAATTGTCTACAGATGGGCTTTGGGTCTCCACTTTGGAGCCTCCTCGTTTGCCTTGATATGATTGTTTTGGGTCTTCTGATGCCTGATACCTGTTCCTGTTGATACCTTGTGATCACACAGTCTGGTGTGTTTCTTCCATGTGGGCTTTGTTATTTCTCTGCCAGATTATCTTCAAGCCTTTAAGACCCCAGATGCTATTTATTTTGATAGGAGGGCACCATCAGCTTTCTTCACCACATTTTCTATGTACCCATTTTGTCTTCAGCAATCGTGTCGGGAAGGTGAGCATCACAGGATGCTGGGTTATTAGAACAAATTGTTCTTGCACTGAGGGAGTAATTGAGTAGTGGCCCAAGGTCCATCTGCTACCTTAATACATAACTTATAAGTATATGTACAGAGACCTATATCCCTTTCGTTTTATATATATATATATTCACATGTGCACATGTCTGTATTTAGACCTCTATAAATGTCTTTTTCCTCTATTTCCTTTTACTTTAATGGAATCATTTTTAAATGCTGGAAAATGACTTGCTTTCTCTGATTGCTCTTCTTCCTTTGTTTTCTGTTTCTCATATCCCAGGTGACGACCCTCAAGGATCTCTGAGTTCTTTCTCTCAATGTGTTAGCCTGCTAACCACAAGGTCAACTGTTCAAAACCACCAGCCACTCTGTGGGGGAGGATGAGGCTTTCTACTCCAGCGCATAGTTTACAGTCTGGAGACAGGTTCGCCCTGTGCTACAGTCACGCTGAGTCAGAAGGGACTCAATGGCCCAGAGACCACTCCCCACCAGGCTTCCTCCCTCATTCCAGTTGCTTCACTCTCGAAGCAAGTTGCCAAGGCTGTTCAATTCTGCCTCCGTGCTCTCTCTTTATTGTCTCCTTTCTGTTTAGTTTCCTGGGGCAGACTATCACTTTCCTCTCTGTGAACCATTGACAACTTTTTTGTAACTGCTGCCTTCCTCACCAATCTCTCTTCTCCCAATCTGCACAGTGTATCTCCAGTGAATAACCCTTCCCGTAGTCTAGTCTCATTCAAAAATACAAAGACGATGGACAAATCTTACTTCCCCCCACTGACCACTAGCAAAGGTCTCCTTTTGGAGTGGCCTTGACTTTGTCCCCATCTTGCCAGTTGCTTATTGAGAAAGATTGGGTCATCCCTGACATCGGAAGTTGCAAATGGGTGACCCTTGGTCTAGATTTGTCCCAAAGAAATGTTTTGTTTGGTCTATACATTGTTCTTAATATAAGACGATACTTTAAAACCAGTCGATTTTCCTTTAAAATCAAAATCAACTGTGGACTTTTATAGGAGAGCTCAAAATTTGGGGAAGGGGAGGGGGATAAAGAATGCATTATTGGCCAATTTTTGTTCTCAGCCCATCATGTGCTCTTGTAACTTGTGGTAGAACATTGTGATAGTCTGGGTACTTTAGAGAAACAAATCCACAGAAACTCATGGATAAGAGCGAGTTTTATGTAAAGGCTAAGTGCGCATCAAGAAAACATCCCAACCCAGTGCTGCCCAAGCCCACAAGTCCAACATTAACCCATATGTCCCACACCAATCCACAAAGTCCTCCTCCATCTCACAAAACAGACACAGCAATGCTGACTGCAGGAGGAAAGCCAAGTCAGTGACTGTGTAAACATCTCAGCATTGGCAGGGGTCTCCACATGGGCGCTCCAGCATCCAGGGCTGCATCGGGGTAGGTCCATGTGGCTTCTCCTTGGGGATGTCCTGCAGGAAGTGAGCCTTGCCAGCTGAAGCAGGGAACTGGCTAAGGTAACTGCACCCTGGTCACACCGTCAGAGAGCAAGAGACCCGAGAACTAGAAAGGCGAGGCTCACTGAGCCATTTGTCCCTCCGCCCTTCAATTAACCCACTTGTGTTTATCGGCCAGGTGGGCACAATAAACTAACTAACGCAAACATTTTATAGGTCACCAAGTCACTGACTGCACAGGGCTCCGTGTAACAGAGCAAAGTGCGCCCGCCCTCACCATCCTTGTCACGTTTGAGCCTATTGTTGCAGCCGCGGAGTCAGTCCGTCTCACTGAGGGGCTTCAGCTCTCCCTGCTCCTCCACTCTTCCAGTCCCAATGTCTTTCTCCATGAATTGGTTGTTCCTTAAACTTGTCCAAAGAAAGCAAGATTCGTCTGGCCCCTCCTTTTCTCTAAGGAGCATCTCTCTGGCTATCCTCCCTCCAAGACAGCTCTGTTCGGTTCTCCTGGCTGTCCATAACATATTCAGTATTTTTCAACAGTACCATAATTCGGATTGGTCAGTTCTTCTCTGGATTTCCTTTCCCCTGATCCAACTTTCACCTGCCTATGAGGTGAGTCAAAAGACCATGTCTTGGGGTCAGGCACACCTCAGTCACCACAGTGACGTCTTTGCTTCTGAACACGCAGAGTTGGACTTCTGCGGCAGACTTGTCCTTTGATTTCTTGATGGGTGTGGTGTGAACCCAAGGAAAATAAAATCAGATCCTTGACACCATCATGATTTTCTCCCCTTCCCGGGATGTTATCGTGATAGTACTCTTGGGTCTCTCCAGTGGTGAGGGAGCCCAATGAAGGGGCCGGCCACAGTCACAGAGGCGAGGGAGGGATCAGCATGCGAAGTGCCAACAGAAGAGCAAAGGTCAGGATGGTGCCGGCCTGGGCACGGTTTGGCTCTCTTGGACTGACTCAATGGCACCTACCAATAGCAATGAAGGGTTCAGCCACCCGAGCCAATCAGAGGGGCAGGGTGAGAATCGGCGTATGCTTTATGAACAGATCTGGAAGGTCAGTGGGATCAATCTCCTCATCTGGGTTGGCTTTTCTCATACGGCCAAAAGTAAAGACTGACACTTTTCTGGGAGTCCGTACTCTTGTGGGTGTCAGTGCCGTCTTCCTGCTCACAATCTTACAGCAGTAACTCAGTAGCCGAGGGCATCTTCCAGGGCGGAAGGAGGCGTTTCTGTAGCTGCAAGGAACTAAAAGCTAAAATGTGATCAATGGAACAGGGCAGGGGCGCAGGAATTTGCTAACGATCCCTCACTCGTGAGGGGTTTTGTGTTCCTTCTATTAAGATGTTGTCCATCCTGAGACCTGCCATCTCTGATCTTCATCTGTATGTGTTTCAAGTTGCCTTTAGCTTCGCTGTCGATTGTGAAGGAGTGCAGAAACCATTTCTTTTAGGAAGACTAATAAAAAACGGGTCCCAATGGTGGTGGTGTGTGTGGTGGTAGGGGGTTGGTTTAAGATGTCCCAAATGTCTGACCTTAAAAAATGCTATCCTACTCTGTTATCCCTGATATCAGCCACGCTCGTCCCCTCCGTCTTCTCCCTCGTGTCACGGAATTGCCTGGTTGAGTACAACGTCTCACAGAACTCATGAATTATTCATGACATGGCTCATATGCTTGTGGAGGCTTCTAGGTCCCCAATCCCAAGTTCAGATGTCACCCAGATGGCTGAAGAAGCTCGTGAATCCACTCCGGCGAGGGGCTGCCTTCACGTCCCGAGAGCTGGCGGCCAGGCAGAGGAAAGCCAGATGGCGGATGGGGAGCAAGACAGGGAACTTTGCCCGAGTCGCTCAGTGCAGGTTCAGTGCCACACAATGTCTGGAAGGGAAAGCAGGTTTCCCTTGCCTAGCAAGGCAACAAAAAGCACCCTGGACTCATTCAAGAAGGCCCCCCGAGTCCTGGGCCAGCTGTCTTTCAGAATGACCGCTGGGGTCTGATGGGACACTGGAGCTCTCCTTCGATGACTCAGCACCCGTCTGCCACACGTGCCCATTTGGGAAGGGGCAGTCCCTAAGATGGCATCTTACCCACATCTGGGGCTTTTTTTTTTAAACATTTTATTAGGGGCTCATACAACTCTTATCACAATCCATACATTTACATACATCAATTGCATAAAGCTCATCCGTACATTCTTTACCCTAATCATTTTCAAAGCATTTGCTCTCCACTTAAGCCCTTTGCATCAGGTCCTCTTTTTTTCCCCCCGTCCCTCCCCACTCCCCCCTCCCTCATGAGCCCTTGATAATTTATAGATTGTTATTTTGTCATATCTTGCCCTATCCGGAGTCTCCCTTCCCCCCCTTCTCTGCCGTCCATCTCCCAGGGAGGAGGTCACATGTGGATCCTTGTAATCAGTTCCCCCTTTCCAACCCACTCACCCTCCACTCTCCCAGCATCGCCCCTCACACCCCTGATCCTGAAGGTATCGTCCACCCTGGATTCCCTGTGCCTCCAGCTCCCATATGCACCAGTATACAACCTCTGCCCTATCCAGTCCTGCAAGGTAGAATTCGGATCATGGTAGTTGGGGGGAGGAAGCATCCAGGATCTGGGGGAAAGTTGTGTTCTTTATCAGTACTACATCGTACCCTGACTGACCCATCTCCTCTCCTAAACCCCTCTATGAGGGGATCTCCAGTGCCGACAAATGGGCCTTGGGTCTCCACTCTGCACTTCCCCCTTCATTCACTATGGTATACATACATATATATATATATACACACACACACACACATATATATATTTTTGCATGATGCCTTATACCTGGTCCCTTTGGCACCTCGTGATCGCACAGGCTAGTGTGCTTCTTCCATGTGGGCTTTATTGCTTCTGAGCTAGATGGTCACTTGTTCACCTTCAAAACTTTAAGACCCCAGACACTATCTCTTTTGATAGCTGGGCACCATCAGCTTTCTTCACCACATTTACTTGTTCACCCGCTTTGGTTTCAGCAGTTGTGTCAGGAGGGTGAGCATCGTAGAGTGCCAATTTAATAAAAGAAAGTATTCATGCATTGAGGGAGTGCTTGAGTAGAGGCCCAAGGTCCTTCTGCCACCTTAATACTAAACCTATAAATATAGACACATAGCTCTATTTCCCCATCCTCTTATATATATTTGCATGTACGTGTCTTTGTCTAGACCTCCATAAATGCCCCTTGACTCCTAGCTCTTTCCTCCATCTCCCTTGACTTTCCTCCTGCCCCAACACCATGCTCTGTCCCCACCTGGGCTACAGCTATACCTCTTCTCTAAGCAACCTTACCCTTGATCATTCCCCACCAGGCCTGCTACTCCCACCTCACTTCCATTTTGGGTCCCATGTTGTTCCCTTTTCCCTGTGTTTGTTAACACCACTTCCTTAGCCCCCTACCTCCCCCCACCCCAAGTCCCCCTGGAACTGTTGGTCCCATTGTTTTTCCTCCAGATAGTTCATCCAGCCTGTCCTATTCAGACAGACCTGTGGAGACACTAACATGCACGAAAACAAGACAGAGGAAAACAAAGCAACAGTATACAACCAGACAACAAAACAACAAAAATAAACCACTGACAAAGAACAAAACAAAACACTTCATGAAAGAAAAGTTTGTAGTTAGTTCAAGGATCATTTGTTGGCCTTTAGGAGTGTTTTCCAGTCCAGTCTGTTGGGGCACCACTCCCTGGCCTCAAAGTCCACTTTCAACATTCCCTGGGGACCTTGCCACTACATTCCCTTGCTGTTCTGCTGCACTCCCCCAGTGCTTTGCCTCGGTGTGGTGGGGTCAGGTCAGGTGAAATTCCCACACTGTGTCTCCGGTGCTGTCCCCTGTATCGCCCTTAGTCACTGAGGGGCATCATTTCTCACAGTGGGGCCAGCCATGTTGTTCTCTCTGTGGACTGGCTGCTCTACTCAGGAGCATCTTCCTCACGGCCTGGTGGGCCAGGCTGTGCTCCACTCTCTCCTCCTCCCCCTTCATCTGCTCCTGTGTGCTCTGATCAGATATGTCCCTCTCCTGGAGCTGCAGAATCAATGTCGTCCTTTGAAACAAATTCTTCTCGGGGGAGGGGCCGGAATCCACTTAATTTTTGGTGCTGGGGCCAGCCTCCCAGACCTCTCCACTGGTTCCCTACTCCACGCTGTGCATCTGGGGCTTTGATTGAAGTGTTTTGCCTCCTGAGGTCAGAAAATCACATAGAGGTCACCTGGGTCACTTCAGCACATCTCAGGTTGGCCAGGTTGACGGTCAGTCAGTTTTGGGCTCACAAAGAGCCAACAGTAAACTCACTGCCTTCCAGTGGATTGTTACGCACAGTGAACCTCAAAGGCAGGACAGAGCCACCTCTCTGCGTTTCTGAGGTTTCAGATCTCTGTGAGGGGCCCTGGTGCTGTGATGGGCTGCTGCGGGGGGGGGGGGGGGGGGGTCAGCAGTTCACAAACACTAGCCCCTCTGAGGAGAACAATGGGGCTTTCTACTCCTGTACAGATTTATAGTCTTAGAAAGTCCCGGGGTCAATTTTACTCTCTTCTCTAAAAGGCAGAATGGACTCCCGGGCAGTGAGAAATCTTCATGGCAATAGAAAGCTTCACCTTTCTCCTGCAGACCTGCTGGTGGTTTGGAACCACCGACCTCGTGATTCACAGCCCCACTTGTAACCATCAGGCTTCAGGGCTCTATTTTCATGGTCCCAGCTGCCTGCTTTTCTCAACTAAGCAGGCAGTAGATGACTGCCTCCTAAGGAAACATTAAAACCAGAAGTTCTTGTTTCAACCCAGAGTATAATCCCAGGTATAGAGAACAGGACTTACACCACAAAATAAATACTGTGGTTAAAAGTACCGTGCTAAGTAATGAACTATACCAGCGATGAACTTTCCTCCAATCCTGATACTTCCTTCTTCTTCTTGGACTACTTGCTCAGCATTGCAGACGAGTAGAGTGAAAGAATAAAACTCTGGCAGGCCTCTTCCCATTTTAAACCACGCAGGTTCCCTGGTTCTGTTTGAATGAGTACTACCTCTTGGTCTGTGTACAGGTTCTGCATGAGCACAATGATGGGTTTTGGAATTTCTATTCTTCACAATGTTCTTTGTCATTTGCTTTTATCCACACCATCAAATGCTTTTTCAGAGTCAGTAAAACATAGGTTACCATCCTCCTGGTATATTCCACTTTCAGCCTATTATCATCATCATCAAACAATAATATAAAAAAAATCACTGCCATCGAGTTAGTGCCTATTCATAGTGACTCCGCAGGACAAGACAGAACTGCCGCTGTGAGTATCCGAGAGACTGTCACTGTTGATGGGAGTAGCAAAGAGCAGCTGGTGGTTTCCAACTGCTGACCTTGCAGTTAGTAGACCAGTGAGCAACTATCATGCCACCCCAATTAGCCACCTCATATTTAAATACTAGTGGAATTAAAGTTAAGTGAATTTTGATAACTCCCAGCTGGAAATCTTGAACTTCTTTTAAGGGAAAAGGTTGTGTGTTATTGAATTTAAGGTGATCTGTATTTAAGTGATTTCAAATGTTAAGTGTTTTAATCTGGGTTGACTAAAGAAACAAATTCATAGACACTCAAATGTGTATAAAAAGAGCTTTATAGAAAAGAGCAACTGTGTATTGAGAACACATCCCAACCCAGATCAAGTCCATAAGTCCAATATTAGCACAAGTGTCTGATACTAGTCCATACATTCCTCTTTAAAAAAATCATTTTACTGGGGGCTTATACAGGTCTTATCACCATCCATCCATCCATCCATCCATCCATTGTGTCAAGCACATTTGTTGCCATCCTCATTCTCAAAACATTTTCTTTTTACTGGAGCCCTTGTTATTAGCTCCTCATTCTCCCCGACACACACACACACACACACACACACACACACACTCTTGATAATTTATAAATTATTGCTATTTTTTCATGTCTTAGACTGACCGCTGTCTCTCTTCACCCACTTTTCTGTTGTCCGTCCCCTGGGAAGAGGTTATAGGTAGATCATTGTAACCGGTTCCCCCTTTCTTCTCAACCTTCCCCTCCTGGTATCACTACTCTCATGAGTGGTTCTGAGGGGTTTATCTGTCCTGTATTCCCTGTGTTTCCAGCTCTTATCTGTACCCGTGTACATGCTCTGGTCTAGCCAGATTTGTAAGATGGAATTGGGGTCATTATTGGGAGGGAACCTTAAAGAACAATGAAACATACATTCCTCTTTAGACTCTGAGCACATGCAATGATGCCAAATGCAGGAAGATCTCAGGCCAGTGGGTGGAAGGCCTTGTGGATCCAGTGGCAGTGGAAGCTTATCAACGCTGGTGTGGGTCTTCACATGTCTCCTCCAGCTCTCTGAGAGTCTCAACAGCAGGAAAGGGAAGGCAGAGAGAATGAGTGCCCTGCCTCCAGGGAGGAAGACAGGAATTCCCAGAATCCTCAGGATAAGGCCATGCCCACAAGGAGGGATCAGTCTGTGACCTAATTGACAGGCTAGATTCCACACCTTTGCTCAAGTTGACAGGAGATTATGTATAACTGCCACAGAAAGTAACATATGTTATGGGGTAATAAAAACTATCAAATCTGTATCCCAAAGTACACTAACTTTGCAACATATGACCAGGTTGGCTTGTCCAATAAGCAAGATATACTTAGGTTGACTTGTGTTTCATTATTACTATATAGTGAACAATTTCACATTTAAGCACATTGAGGATCTTGTTCTTAGGTATGGCTGCCATACATCTTTCCCAACCCCCTACAAGAGCAGAAAAGCCTCTTCACAAATTCACAATCCCTGATAGGGGCAGTGCTCAATAACCAAGGTCTGCCTGGCTTACCTTGCGTACTCTCCCCCTGCATATGATCACAAATATTCATGTAGATAAATGTTTCCTGAGCGATGGTTTTCCCCAGTAAGTAAGAGCCAAAGCAGAATCTAAAGAGAAGAACCAAGAGTCCACTTACAGCAGGAAGTAATTATTATTGGAGCAAATGGAGGCGCCCTGATGTGCAGAATAAAACCAGTTGAGTGTGAAAAATGAGCAAGAATGGAGAAAAGATTCCGAAAGAATTTATTGTAGCTAGTTCTTGCTGAAATATGACCACCTGTTAAGTTATTCATGGGTGTGGACCATCAGTGTGCTCCCTATGATAAGACCCCATAAACAAGCTTTTTAGATGTAGTTAGTTTACATCTTTTCTCCCTGACATTTCTCCCAATATCAGAGTTTGGAAATCATTGTGGCACTGGTAATAAGAATGGGTGGGGTGGGATGCGGGGAGAGGGGTGGAGTGGGAGAAGTGGGAGAGGAAATAATGTCTGATTCTGTGAAACTTTGTTCTATCTGCATTTCTTCATGAAATGTCCTTCTGGATCAGAGGTATGATAATACTAGTAATACAAACAATAGCGAACTCAGAGGGCTTAATAGACACTCTTCTAAGTGCGTTATTTTTTCATTCTTCACAATAATCTTTTGCTGTAGTTCATATTGTTAATCCCATTGTACAGATGGAAAATCCAGGCACAGAGAAATTTAGTAGCTTGGCTGGGGCCCCTCCTCAACTGGTAACTGGGGGAGCTGAAATTTTAACCTAGACATTCTGGCTCAGAATGAGACGTGGGTGTGGAGTGGGTTAAGCATCATGCTGCTAAGTGCAGGGACAGCAGTTCAAACCCACCCGCCACTCCATGGGGAAAAGATGAGGCTGTTAGTTCCTTAAAAAATTTACTGTCTCAGAAACCCTAAGGAGCAATACCACTCCGTCTTATCGGGTCACTTTGAATCAGCGTGGTCCGTAGTGGGGAAGCACTGTTGCTCTGTGGGAGAAAGATGAAGCTTTCTGTTCCTGCAGAGAGTTGCAGTCTCAGGAGCCCTCGGGGGGCAGGTCTAGCCTGTCCTCTAGGGTGAGTGCGAGTCGAAATCAAGCGGAGGGCAGTGGACGTGAGGGAGGGGGTCTGGTGGAGAAGTCATCCTACTAAAGGAATGCAATGAGGAGAGCCTGGATCATAACCGTACCGCGGAGAGGAAGCTCTGTAGGATCTTAGCCGGGTGGGCTGAGTCTTTTCTCTTCATGTCCCTTTTAGCCTTGCAGCCAAGCGCTTAATCATTGCACCACCAGGCCCCTTCCGACCTAACAACGTCCTGTGAACCTTGAATGTCGAGGTCAGCATCCTCGGGGCGTAGAGGAAGAAGACATTTGCCCTATTTCTGAGTGTTCTGGGCTCAGTCTGAGCTGGTCTGCTTCTGAAAGCCAGAGCCTGGAGGAACCAGTTCCTTCACTCTCATATGCTTATTCCATCCCCTACTCTCAGAGCCACTGGATGTACTTCCACATATAAACCTGAAAGCACTTTTCGAAATAAGTAAAAATAAAACGTTCCCCTCCTTTATTTGCATTTTGATAAAGCAGTCTTCCTCCGCTCTTCATATGTTATCAGAACATTAGGATCATGATATGCTGATTGAGATGTTAAAAAATAATAAAGTGATTGAATCTTGACATTCACAAGTCTTAGTTTCACTTCTACAGCTAAAGAGCCATGTGAATCTGGGGCTAATGACACTCACCTTTTATTTATACCCACCGACTCGCGTCCATCCCATGTGTAGGGCAGACGGGGGCTAGATCGAGTTGTCAGTGGCTGTGAACATACAGAAGTGTATCACCAGTGTTTCTGTGGGTGGATGACCCCGTCAACCTTGGGCTAATGATGTTATCAGGATACTGGCCTCATTTCCCTCCAGAGTTTATCTCAAGATCAAGGGAGGGCTCTTGTATGAAATGCTTTCTAAGCTTTAAATTAAAAGGATCATGTAATGTGTTGTATGGAAAGTGTCTAGTTAATCCTCCAGTACAGTGTGCCTGGTTTGTAAGACTTTCAGCATTAAGACAAAAAAATTGACACATTTTCCCTCTTTTTTTCCAACCCCTCATCCTACAGAGTAACCTGATCCACTACCTGGGCCTGAGCCATCATCTGCTTGCCCTGAATTTTATCATCATTTCTTTTGGCAAGAAAAGTGCATGGTCATCAGCTCAGGTGAAGGTGACAGACACTGAATTTGATGGTGTGGAAGTCCGAGTGTTTGAAGGCTCCTCCAAACCCAACGAGCCACTGAAACGCAGCATTGTTTACCTGCACGGAGGGGGCTGGGCTTTGGCAAGTCCAAGTATGTTCTGTTCACCTTTGGATTATTTGGGACTGTGGTTGGCCTTGGGGGAAGTGTGTGATTGTGTTTAGCTTTCTCTTTAGGTAAGGAGATGAGGTGCCTATTATCTGGGTTTCCCCGGAAGGTCCCAGTTACCATGTTGTCTTAGCAGAATTATTACTTGTACCCCCTCTTCCCTATCAAAAGGTTCCTGATTTGAGTGATAACTTCTATTGTTTATTTGGCTGGTTCTTTTAGGGCAACAAAAACAGTGAGGCGTGTGTGTGTGTGTGTGTGTGTGTGTGTGTGTGTGTGTGTGAGAGAGAGAGAGAGAGAGAGAGAGAGAGAGAGAGAGAGAGAGGAAAAGAGAAAAAGATTTATGTTTTTAAAAGTGGCTTACACATTTGTAGAATTGGGCAAAGTCCAGGCAATGGGGGTGGGGGAGGGGCTGCAGAGGTGAACGAATCCAAGGTTGGCAAGTGAGATGTAGGCCAATGACAGCTTCTAGGATCTACAAACAACATGGCAGGACAGTTGCTCAAATCCAAAGAGCCAACAAGCCAGATGCAGGATCCAGACCCAGCAAGGTTTTCCACAGCATCTACTTATATTGGAAGCAATCCACACCCAGGAAGAAACATTCCATCTCTTCAAAGGATCAGGATTATGATTGGAATAAGGGTGATCCCCACTGAAATCTTCTTACAATTGATAGACTACTCATAGTAGATCTCTTTTTGGAGTTGATTACATTGTATTAGATCACATCATAAAGGTATTACTAGGCCTTAACTACCAAATCACAGAACAAGATCACTGATATCACATGCAAGTGGAATTTTGCTGAAGATCATATAACAATGGTTACAGTCATTCATTGGTCGGGAGCTGCAGGAGTCAGAAGAGGATGTGGAAGAAGGGATATCAATGCTGATGTCAGACGGCTCTTGGCTGAAAGCAGAGAATACTAGAAAGATGTTCAGTTGTGTTTTGTTGACTCTGCAAAGGCATTCACCTCTGTGGATAGATAGCCTTGAGGAGGGTGGGAATTCCGGAACACTTCATTGTGCACATGCAGGATCTGGACATGGATCCGAAGGCAATTTTTCAAACAGAACAAGGAAAGAGTTCATGGTTTTGAATCAGAAAGGGTGTGCATCATGGGTATAGTCTCTCACCATGCTTAATGTGTATGCTGAGCAATGATCAGAGAAGCCAGATTATATGAAGAGAAACAGCCTCAGGATCAGAGGGAGGCTCATTAATAACCCACAAGAGGCAGATGGCACAACCTTGCTTGCTGAAAGCAAGGAGGACTTGAAGCCCTTGCTGACGAAGATCAGGGTTTGCAGCCTTCCGGCTGGATGACAGCTCACTGTAAAGAAAACCCAAATCCTCACAAGCGGACCAATAAGTCACAATGATAAATGGAGAAAAGGTTGAAGTAGTCAAGGATTTTTATGTTGCTTAAATCCACAACCAATTATCATGGCAGCAACAGCCAGGGTATGGAAACCTTAGTCTGGAAACGCTACTGAAACCTGTTCACTTTGTGTCACCCTGCTGGCACTCGGAACACCCGTGACATAGCTCCAGCTTGAGAGCAGCACAGCAGCCACCACAGTTCGACAGACTGACAGTACGACAGACTGACAGAGCAGTAATGACTGGCCTCACAGGCTTGTGAAGGCTGGATGCTGAATCAGGAAGCGCGAAGGAGAATGGACGCATCTGAAGTATTGTGCTGAAGAAGACTATTGAAAGTGTCATGAACTGCCAACAGGACAGACAGACAGCCTCGGAAGACGTGCCACCGAATTCTCCTTGGGAAGCAAGAATGGCGAGACCGTGCACGAACCTGTCGACTTTGGGCATGCTATCGGGAGAGAACAGTCCCCGGAAAAGAACATCATGCTTGGAAAATCAGGACAGCCAAGAGAGGAAGGCCTTCAACAAGAGAGACGGGCACAGTGGTTTCGAGTGCGGTCCAAACGTAAGAACAACTGTGAGGGCGGTGTTCTGTTTTGTGGTGTATGGGCCGCTGTGAGTCAGAACCGACTTGACGGCACCGAGCAGCACAATGACCACACCAACCCCGAGCAACTTTGTACTCAGAACAAATGGGTGCTCCATGAGCAGACCCGGCCCAGCTAAGTCACTCAGTCATGAATTCACCAAGAAGTGAGTCAGATAGAACTTCCTCCTGAGAAAGGAAGTGTGTCGCACTGCACGCTTTCCGGGTAGGACATAGCCGTGGAGGGCAGGGGAACTGCCACACATTTTTGGTAGCACTTCAACCAGAGGCTGCTGTAGGTATGGAGGAGGCTGTGAAATGATCGAATGTCTGGTTCTAGAACTGTCTCATAAGGTCTATGAGCAAGGAAATAGCTGGTTTTCTATTAGACTATCCAGCTCTCAGTTTATTGAATGGACAAAACAGGGATTCCATTTTTACATATTAAAATTACTTCTGTTAATGCAAATTTTTGGGTAGTCCTTCTAGGAATGCCAAGTGTCCAATAGTTCTAATTTTATTTCTATTGGTTTGAATGCAATATCATGTTCTTCACATTGGTCACTTTCTCTCTTTTTTTCTTTAAGTACTTTTGTCTTGGTGACTTTCTTAAATGACAGTAAATAAGGGGTGTTAAAAGAGAAAACTTTTATAGTCATAAAGAAGAAGCTGCCTATTTTCTATATATATATTTTAGATACCAAATCAGGCTTGTTTGGTTCATTCCACATAGTCCATTGCTTGTCTAGTTATTTAATAACATTTTTCAAAGCAATCTAATAAGCATTTCCAGTTACTTTTAAACAGTTACATTTGTCCTGAGCCAGATTTAATTTTTGCATTTTTACATGTAGTTATTAATTTACAATTTGTAACAGTCTTATTGACATGTAATTCACAGATACAATGAAATGATGTAAACATGTTAAGAAGGATTGTGCAGTCATCACCACAATTGACCTTGGATCATTTTCTCCTTCCTTGTCCTCCTTAGTGTTAGCTTCCCGTATTCCAGCTTCCCCTGCCACACCTAAGAAGCTACTAAGCATTCTACTGTCTCTGTGGTGTAACTCTATTAATCAAGCATTTGTTCACATTTGATCTGTATCGTTTGTTTTTATTATGAATAACTGAACTCAAGCCAAACTCACTGCTATCAGTCAATGTTTCTGAGACTATAATTGTTTAAGGGAGTAGAAAGCCAAGTTTTTTTCTGGGAATAACTTAACGCCAGGTCTAAAACTAATGAATGATTAGCAGAATTTAAGAGTAAAGAGTATTAAGTGACCTGTTTTATAGCAATCATGCCTTTGTGTCTTTTAGAAATCAGCTATTATGATGAATTATGTACAGCAATGGCCGAGGAATTGAATGCCGTCATTGTCGCCATCGAGTAAGTAATTAACACTGAGTCATGTATACGTTTAGTATTACTCTGAGGGGGGCCTAGATAACAGTGTGGTTGCATTGTTTAGAAGCAATCAAATAAAATGTAAAATAAAGACCCAGTGAGATGTCACATGATCTGCCCAATCAAGGTCAGATTCAGCATAACCAGAAAAAAAATTATTTCAGATATAACAAAAAAAACCCCTCTCTATAACTTCTCTAAGTACCATTTCATATTAGTCTTGGAAGCTTCCTGAAAGAGACTTACCTGAAAAGGAGCTACCTGCAATATGTAAGTTGGACGATAGCGTTTCTTCATCTAAAGAGCAGTCCGAGTTTTCAGAGCATCTTCCCCACAGCAAGTCGTTGCAGACTTCTTCTCCGGGGTCAGGAGTGCCGGCTTGGCAAAGGTGAATAAACATCGTTAGCATTCGCATTACTAATGTTAACGCTTGGAGGGAGCACTCACTACCAGTTCTCTCTTAGTTGCTTTTGGGGGCAACCAAGTAGAATGAGAATCATAACGTACCGTATATATGCTAGTGTAAGCCGGGTTTTTCAGCACGCTTTTAATGCCATTTTTATGGTAAAATGAGGTGCCTCGGCAGATAGTTGGGTCGGCTTATACTCGAGTATATACGGTATAACAGTCGCTCTGCCGGCAGCAATGCAGAACTCGAGGCTCCTGTTCTTGGAAGTCTGCTGGTGCGTGCTTGCCGCACGCCCTTCAGGTCTCAGCCCCCACATTTCAAAATGAGACTTTCCTCCTTTTCTTTTCTTCTCACCAGATCCTGCATGCATAGCCGGCAGACCACAGACTTCGTTTATGTGTGTGTTTGCTGTCACCGGGATAGGCGGTGCAGCTCCAGGCAGGCCGGGAGTTTTAGGAATTTTTGTGATTTGTTCATTGTTGAGCCATGAGTTCAGCATTAGGTACATCAATACCTGGCATAGACTGAGCCTTCAAGGAGTGTTTTTAGAATGAATAAATGATAAGTGAATGACTGAAGAGTCTTGCTTAATTCTCATACAATATAAAGCATCCAAGATAAGCATTTTGATTTCTTCCTCATAAACGCTAACGCTAAAGTTCCCAGACGTTCAGTAACTTGTATGAGGTTACACAGCTGAGCAGATGGTGGAGAGGGACTGGGCCCTCCGTGCTCTCTTAACCGAGTGTCAAGACAACCGCCAAGAAAGCGAGTGTCGCTGGGTGATAGAGCTTCGCTCGCCTCAAACCCATTCCATGCCCTGAGCTCCTCCACTTCTTTTCTTTCCTCGGTTCTCTCTGCAAGTTGACCTCCCCTCACTCCCTACCCCCTCCGGAACTCATGACTCTCTCTTCCTTGCCCCTATTCGAGATCTGGGGTCTTGGAGAATTATTTCTTCAGTGGTCTCTAGCAAGATCTGTATCTTAGCCGTGTTTCTCTACCAGAAATACCATAAGTAAATGTCCTCAGCAAACAGAAATTTACTCTGCCACAGTGTAGGGGGCTAGGCATCAGCTCGAGGGATTCACTTTCCCCTCTGTTGGCTCACAGTCCAGGAGGAAGACCCTAGCCTCTTTGCAGCACGTGTGGGCCCCGAGTTGTCTGAGCGCTCCAGGTGTCAAGGCATCCATTTTCTCTGGGTCTAGGGGGTTTCCAGCACAACGGACCTTGGAGCCAAAGGACATGCTCTGCTCCCAGTTCTCCTTTTTTGCTAGTCGTGGTTTTATTCTGATCTGTGCTTACTTGTTTTATCTCTTCTATATCTCAGTAGAAATTGACTCAAAATAAACTTTATTCTGAAGGTGCAGTCTTGCCTCATTAACATAAGTGCTTCTCATGTTGCCTTATTAACAACACAGAGGTTAGGATTGATCACACATAGGATAATTACACCAGATTACAAAGTGGAGGATAACCACATAATACTAAAAGTCATGACCTGCCGAACTTGACATATATTTGGGGTGGGTGCGGGGAAGCACAATTCAATCCCTAGCAGTCTGGTAATCTGAGTTAGGCGTTAGGCAACTCTGAATATACACAATAGCCTTTACGGTCACATGAATCCCCAGTGTGGATCCAGTGCCTGACAGTCCTAGACAGCTCCCTCAGCCTCCCTGGACCACCAGACAGTCCTCCAAAAACAAGCAAAGGCTCTCAGTGCAGTTTTGTAATGCAAGAGGCTTCAAATGAAAGATGACATCATCTATCCTGGGCGGCAGGTCAGAAGAAAGCAGGGCTGTTTGGGCAGCCGCCACCTCCTTATAGAATAATTCAACAGTAGGTTGACACTTTCAGGGGCTCATCAGTGGATTTCTACGTAGCCTCAGCTCTTATAGACCCAAGAGAAGGGGAAGATTGTACTTGCTTCGGTTGGTACCAGTGGGATCGCCACTCACCCAAGCAAGCTCCACCCTTCAGAAACAACAAGTGGTCTTCCTGCTTGCTACCTACACTTGTTTACCTGTTCACACCTGCCTCAAGGAAGACAGTGAAGTGGGTTTGTTGTTGATGATGTTGTTTGAACTGTAGGATTATCATGAAACAGAGAAATGCCGTTTTAATGACCTCGTGCTGCCATAGCAGAAACCCTCACGTGGGTGACTTTCAATAACAGACGTTCATCTGACAGCTCTGGGAGCCAACGTCCAAATCAGGCTCTTGGCTGTGGTGATGCCTGCCTCAAAGTAGTTTCCGGCATCCCTTCATGGACGATTCTCAAATGGCACCCCTCCTGCTCTTTTAGTAACTAGAAGTGATTACATTTAGAAACCCCTCCCTCCCCAAATTTGGCTATCCCCTAATTAACCTAGCAAACAAAAAGACTAACAACAATAAACTCTTTTCAAACAGGATTACATCTACAGGTACAGGGGTTAGGATTTCAACATACATTTTGGGCAATTAACTCTGTACTCTCACACACTCTGCCCCACGCCCATCCCCAATTCATGTATTATCCATGCTAAACGTTCACCCTATCAGAGACGGATAAATGTTTTAAAAGATTCATTGTGAATTAGGTGAATGTTTACAAATCAGACGGTCAGTTTTATATTAAATAACTCACCAAGCCCTTCAATATCTTGTCTGGCTTCCATCATTTTCTCCCCCCGCCCCTCCCCATCTCCTTTTTGTTGGCTGTGGTCTTTCCCTTCACTCGTGTTAACATTATGCAAAGACATTGGCTGTGTGGAATTGAACAAACCATGGATAGCATTGAGAAGAACAGGAATTCTAGAACTCTCCATTAAGCTCATGCGGAACCTGTACACGGACCAAGAGGCAATTGTCCAAACAGAACAAGGGGACATTCTTCATAGTTTAAACTCAGCAGAGGTTGTGTCAGGGTTGTATGCTCTCACTGTATTGATTCAGTCTGTATGCCGAGCAAATAATGGGAGACGCTGAGTGAAATGAGGAAGGACGGTTGAGTAACATGCGATATGCAGATGACACACTTTATTTGCTGATGCATTTGCTGATGAACATTAAGAATTGCAGCTTTCATTTGGGAGTGCAACTCAGCACAACGAGGACAGAAAGGCCCACAACCCGACCAACGGGTAATGTCATGATACATGGAGACAAGACGGAAGGTGTCCAGGACTGCATGTTGTGTGGATCCACCATCACCACTCATGGAAGCAGCAACAAAGAAGTCTAAGGACACACTGCATTGGTTAAGTCGCTGCCCAAGACCTGTCTATGGTGTTGAAGAGCAAGCCTGTCAGAGGAAAGACTAGTGTGCAGCGTACCCGGCCGTGATGTTTCCATGGTCTGAAATGCATGTGAAAGTTGGGCATTGACTAAAGAAGACCAAAGAAGAATCCATGCATTTGAGTTAGGGACATTGAGTGTACCGTGGAATGCCAAAAGAACAAACATATTTGTCTTGGGAGGAACAGCCAGAAAACGCCTTAGAGCCAAAGACATGTTATCATGAGTCACGTTCTTGGGACATGTGACCAGGAAGAGTGTTGCCAGTGTAGACAGCGAGGAGCCAGAGTGGTTACCGTCGCTTGGTGCTGACAGAGTTGCCTTTTATTTTTCCATCCATAAAATGAGACGGAGAAGCCTGACAATACAGCGCCTATCTAGTATAAGAAACTTGGTAATACAGCTTATGTCTACTACAAGACACACTGCCGAACGACAGTAATCTCTTCCTGCTCCAACTTCCTTGGAGAAATCCTCACTCACCATCTCCATCTTGGCAGCCCTGGCAGGTGGATAGCCTGAATTCCTCAGGAGTTGCCTTCCAAGAAAGGCAAGATTGACTCCAAACTTGTCTTTTACTCCCTCCAGGCTGGCCTAAGCAAACTTAAAGACCAGCATGACAGACAGTTCAGACTGAGCAGCGCTGGTGGTGTAGTGGTTATACGTTGAGCTGTGATTCACATGGTCAGCAGTTCAAAACCACCAGCAGCTCCATAGGTGAACGACTGGGTTTTCTACACCTGTAAAGAGTCTTGGAACCTCACTGGGGAGTCAGCATTGACTTGATGGTAGTGGGTTTGGTTTGCAGAACAAAAGTATTGCTGTGCCCTATAAGAAGTAGGTTGTTTTATGAAAGCGCTTAGATGCTAACCAAAAGGCT
This sequence comes from Tenrec ecaudatus, assembly GCF_050624435.1. Lineage (NCBI taxonomy): Eukaryota > Metazoa > Chordata > Mammalia > Afrosoricida > Tenrecidae > Tenrec > Tenrec ecaudatus. The sequence continues at coordinate 171,974,939 of NC_134533.1, read as the reverse complement.
GCCAGTTCAAACCCACAAGGTGATCCATGGCAGATAGATGTGGCAATCCGCTGTCATAAACCAGAACTCCCAACTCCCCGTCGTCCAGGTGATACTGACAGAAAGCCCTAGGCCGCAATTCCCGTTTGTCCTACAGGCTTCTGAAGAGGTGGATCGATTCATGCCAAGGGGTTTGGTTAGTGGGTTTGGTCAAGCTCATGAGTCGCTCTTTTTAACGATGTCTTCTTGACTCCATGTTCTACCTTTTCCCCCTGACGACAGCCAGAGAAAGGAGGCCAGAGGAACAGGCAGCAGACCTGCCTGGGCGTCTGTAGCCACCTGGGAGTCCTCTGGCTCACTGTTTACCTTTGAGGTTTGCTCTGAGGTAGTTGAGATAGAGGCTCAGAGCCTGGGGAGCTGGCTTCTGTTTACTGGGCTAGAGCTTTTAAGCTGTGAGCCGAGTACAGGCACATCCTCTAACAGATCACAGTTCTAGACTCAAATCGCGCCACCCCTTGGGGTTTGGTACAGCATCCTGACATTTGTGAGCGCATTTGAATATTATTCTTATCCAGTCAGCTGAAGCCCATCACCATCAAGTTGATTCCGCACCGGGATTTCCTGGCTGCTACCTTTACCTGCACCAGCGCCACTGAGAGTGTTTGAGCTGACGATCTTCAGGCTGGCCTGAAAAATAGAAACACCTTTGCTGTCTATTCAATCCCGACTCATAGCAACCAGCTAGGGCAGAGCGCACCTTCTCCATAGGGCTTCCAAAACTGTAACTCCTCCCACCCTGGCCCCTCAGCGTACAAGGAAAGAAAACATGTATTTATGACTTAGCTAGACAGGGACAAGGATTTAGGCGTGAAATGAACTTTTCATACCGCAGATCAATACATATTTTTCCTAATGTAAATATGTGGAAGATTTTGATTGCCTTCAGCAGCACTATGTAAATCGACTGGGAAAAGGAGTTGATAAAGTCAGGATTGCTTATCAGCTTATTTAATACCCCGTTGAACTCAGTATGAACTACAACAGGTGACAGAAGAGTTGGTGCATTTACTTAGAAAATTCAAAAATAGATGAAGTCGTTTTGTCAACATGGAGGTGAATTTTAGAGGAAAATTATTATTTTGGCCTTTGCTTTGGTTATGTGCATTTTAAGTTAGTAAAGGATCGTTTGGGTCTTAGCTTTCGTTAAGTAGAGCTCTATGTTTGCTTGCAACCACGAAGATACGAGTCTGCCTTTTCCTGCGGTGAATCTTATGAAACCGAAATACAGATCTGATATTGAGGCTGAACATGTAACCCCCAAACTGAGACAGAGCTGCAGTCTCTATAGAAGCACACTGCCAACTCCCACCCCACTTTCCCACCCCCACCCCTCCCTCCCACCCTATGGAGCGAGATCTTCCAAACCGCTTGTGTCATTGGACCTCTCCCTGTCAGCCAGACCTCTGCTGGTGTCGCGCAGACTGGCTGATAAGCAGTGCTCAACGCTATCTCCAGAGGCCTCTCTCTTTTAAATTGTGCTAAATCAGCACCTAACAAAACCATTTGCCCTACAACTTTCACATCTAGAGTTCAGGGGCGGGGATGTTCCCTATTGTGTCAAGGGACCTTCGGGGTTTTGTTTTGTTGAGGGCACTCTGCAGTGTATTGCTGGTCTAATTTGTATACTCCTTTCTGAAGACGGGCAGGGCTTCTCCAAGACCTGGGGGAGCAAGCGAGAGTTCACAAAAGCAGAAGCAACTCCTGGTGACCCCTCGTGTTACAGTGTTACAGAGCAGAACCGCTTCTATCGGGCACCCAAAGCTGTGTCCCCTTTGGGGGCAGATCCCCCGGCCTGTCGCACCAGCAACCTGTCAGTCTGTAGCCAGACCATCTTGTTTGCGTCACCCGACGTCTCCTCTTGGAGGAAGACTCATCTAGTTACTGTATATACTTGCGTATAAGCTGAGTTTTTCAGCACATTTCTAATGCAGTTTGGTAAAATTAGGTGTCTCAGTTGATATTTGGGTTGGCTTATACGCGGTATGTTCCCAGGACGGATCTATTGAGATGAAAGATGGTCGAAAAGAAAAGGAAAAAAAAAGGGGGGGGGGAAGCAAAGCTTTCTCTCTCTTCCGCATCTAATATGGGAGTAAAATTTCATTCTACAACATCCCACATACCTTTCGCCGACCTGGCATTGTCTGGGGGCACCCAGTGTCCTTGTCCCCAGCTGGAGGCTGTACACATGGTTGTCGGGTTCAGATATTTTTAGGGAGAATGCGAATGGCAACCCGCTCAGTACACCAGTGCCACCAACATCCATCTCTCTGGGATAGAATTGACCACAGCAACTCAAAGATTTAACAGGGAACGTCAGGGTTTATGAGTTTATGTTATGTTATGTTATGTTATGAGGGTCAAAGAGCTGGTGTTAATCAGAGAGGAACCATCAGAAGAGGAAGTGAGGATGGTGGTACAACTTGCAGGATGTCCCCAGTGTCACTGAGAGACGTAGAAATGCTGGAATTGGCATATGTCCTGCTGTGTATACGAGGGGGTGCCCCGTAAAGATGGACTTCCCCCCTTAAGCTATAGACTTAAATTTGTTAAAAAAAAACACAACTTTATCACCTTCAAAGTACTCTCCATTACACTTAATACATTGGTCAAACCTGCAATTCCTTTCTTGGAAACAGTTTTCAAACTCATTTGATTGAATGCCTGGCAGCACCTCCCTCTTTTTTTCTTCGCCTCTTCCACATCATCAGATCACTATCCTCTTCACTCCAGGAAACAAAAAGAAGTCTCTCGGAATGGGGTCAGGTGCACCGAGAAGGCTGTGTAAGCAGGTGTGTTGTTGTGGTGGCAGAACCAGTCCCCAGTCTGCCACAAAATCAGGCCTTTTTTGCTACACACTGTTACACGATCTTTTCAGAACCTCTAAATATAAAGCTTGATTAACAGTCTGACCTGGTGGAACGAACTCCCAATGCACTTTCCCCACTCTCACATAAAAAAACAACAAATGAGCATTGTCTTGATTTCACTTTGACAAGTTTTTTTGGCGAGATGATGATGCCGTCTTCCACTGACTTGAATGATGTTTGCTTTCAGGGTCGCAAGAATAGCACCATGTCTCTTCACCAGTAATGACCTTGGGGAAAAAGCCAGCGTTGTTTAGGAGCTGTTCTTTCAAAGCACGGCATGGACACCCTTTCTGCTGGTCAGAACTCGAGGCACAAATTTTGCAGTGACCTTTCTCATTCACTAAATTCACTAAACTGAGCTCCAACAGAGTGCAGATAACTTTCCCATCGTGTCAATGCTCCGTTGTTAGTCTTTGAGCACAAGTGCATGGTTTTGGTTGACCTTTTCATCAGTTCAGGAAGTTGATGGATGTCCAGAATGAGGTCTGTCATCAATTGACATTTCACCTTTTTTGAAACAAGGGAACAATTTGTACATCTGAGTTTTTCCATAGCTCTGTCCTTGTAAGCTGTGTTCAACAGCACAACAGTTTCTGTGGCGTTTTTCCCGAGCAGGAAACAGAATCTCACACTGTTCTCTTAAAATGGCCATCACAAAAAATGAGATTCGAGTGAAACTTCTTTCATGAAAAAATTCACTGTGACCAGAGGAACCTTCCCAGGTGATGCCACTGGGTGCACTAACTCAGAGCAAGTTGCTCAATACTCACCTAGCAGGAAAAATGGGTACTATGAAAGCTCCACCCAGGGGAGCTTTTTTTCCCCATTTTTTGGGGGGGTACTCCCTCATATTCTCCACCAGAAGAATAAGAACCACAACCAGAAGCAAATGAACTATTAGAAACAAAAAATATATTATAAATACAACTGAAAGCCTGAAAGACACACTGGCTACACAAATCTACCAATTTGAGAATTTCCTGCTCTGGCATGGTGCTAAGAATAAATATGTCTGTGTGAGTTATACACTTAATTATGTATGTATGCACGTGTATGCATATACGTACACAAAGGGGGTTTCAAAATGCTTATGAAAAGTGAAATGTAAAGATCATGAAATTTCTACGCACACAGAGATAGGTGTTGATTAATGTACAAGATGCGTTCTGTGAAACGGGTCATTATGTGATTTGGATGTTGCGGGAACACCATATTATATACAGGTAGTCCCAGCACAATCCATAGTTCAATCCCTGTAAAGTCTTACAACATCTTAAAGCCTCTGAGCCATATCCACTGGACCGGGGAAGGCAGTCCTGGCTGGACTGTGCACTGTGTCAGTGCAGGAAAAGGGTCGCGGGAGGGCTCAGAGAGGTGGATTTGAGGACCAGGTGTGCTGGTCACTTTGGGCAGGTTTGTTGATACAGTCACTTCCGGATCAAGTGCAGTGTCTACCACCTGTATAGCTGGTAGCCGGCTCCCGCTCCCGGAGTGGAAGACTGCAGGACCAGTGGGTGAAGGAAGCCTTGAGGAGGAGATGGAGGAAGATCACAGATTTGGGATGAGACCTGGAGACCTGCTGCTCGTTAATTCTGGAGGTTTGAGGTCTTTACAATCTTTATAAACCTAACTCACAACCATGCTGACTCCTAGCGACTCCCTGTGGGTTTCTGAGACTATAAGGGAGTAGAAAACCCAGTCTTTCTCCCACAGAGCTGCTGGTGGTCTCAAACTGCCAGCCATGTGGATTGCAGCCCAACCCATAACCACTACGCCACCAGGGTTTCTCTCACAAACTTTTGGGGGAAATAATAAAAGGAGAGCTGCTTTCCTTTAAATGTGTGCGTGTGTGTGGACACGCGTGCACACATACAAACACACACATTACCTATGGGACACTGATGTATTTGCAGTTGCTTGATCTGGTGCTAAGTGCATGTATGTATATATGAGAGGTCTTCAAAAAGCTCGTGGAAATATCCCATTATCTCTTAATTCCATGTTTTCCGCAAACCCTTTGAAGCCCCTCCAAACGTGAGTGTTTATTTATCTAAGGCTGGGTTGTGGCAGTTGTGAATTCAGTTTCCAGCTCAGCCACTTCCCAGCTATGATTACAGACACGTTTTGGGTCCACCTTGAGCTGTGTGTTCTCATACCTAAGGCTGACATGTAATTCAAACTAAGGTTTGAGCGAAGTACACCTGTAGAACACCTGGCGAGATGTGTGGGCATGCACCTTCATGTGACTGATTAAATGCCATGCTTGAGGCCGCAGCACCTGGTGTTCTTGTAGTCCAAGCTGGGGAGGCTATCCCGCTGCTGGTGTGGTGGGCAGACATTCAGCTGCTGACTGAAAGGCAATTCAGACCCACCCGCAGCTCCTCAGGAGAAAGATGTAGCAGTGGGTTTCTGTAAAGGATTACGACCTGGAAAAGCGAAGGGACAATTAATTCTATGAACTGGAATTGACTCGAAAGCAACAGGTGTAAAAAAAAAAATTTTATTAGGTGGTATGCATAGAGTAAAGGGTCCCTGGTCATGTTGTGGTGAGTCATTGGTGCTGTGATCGGCATGGTCGGCAGTTTGAAACCACCAGCAGCTCGGCAGGAGAAAGACTGGGCTCTCTACTCCCAGAAACAGTCTCAGAAACCCGCAGCGGGGTTGCGATGAGCCAGCATTGACTTGATGCAGTGAGCAAGGTTTTGGAGTTATGCACAGCGAAGGCGCTATGGTGGTGGAGTAGTTCCACATTGGACTGCGAACCACCAGGTCAGCAGTTCGAAGCCATCAGCTGCTCTTTGGGAGAAAGAGGAGGCTTCTACTCTGGTCAACAGTTCCAGTCTCAGAAACCCTCATGGCAGTGAGTTTGGCCTAGGGTATGCAGAGTAATAAACAGAGGTAGTCCAGTTGGCTTTGCAGCACCTTCTCTACTGACAGTAGAACCCAAAGTAAAAGACAAAACACAAACTCACTACCACTGAGTCGATGCCGACTCATAGTGACTCTACAGGATAGGGTAGACCTGCCCAGGTGAGTTTCTGAGAACGTAACTTTTTTCGGGAGTAGAAGCATCGTCTTTCTCCCACGGAGTAGTGCTTCCCACTGCTTACCTTTCAATTAGCAGCCCAACTCGAGTACTCATTCAAACTCTATTTCACATGACGGCCTCATCCCCAGATCCACAGTTTGCAAACTTAGGAATATAGACAGAGTCCCTTTCCAGTGTTTGTTCGGAAGCTATCTGTGAAGGCAAGCAGTGGGTAGTGAATGCGCTTCTCTTTCTCTGGCTGGGCCATCCAGGGGGTTGGTCCTTCTGACTCCCAGTCTTCCGTATCCATCAAGAATCCTCCAGCTTTTATGATAAACCTCTGGAGAGTTGCCAGCGACTCCCGCCATTTATCTTTTACCAAGCGAACTGAGAAAGATCTAGTTTTATATGGTCTCCAGTCTACAAGCATCAAGTGTACCCCTTCCCCCCCCCCCCCACTCGGAACAAAGCTGGGATCTGCCTTGACCGGGGAAAGAGGAGGAGGGGCAGGATGTCTATTCAAGGAGGCCAGGAACACACGCCTGGTAACCCCTTTGTTTTTCAGCATGCGCACACTGTCATCTGAACTAGTTGTTCATTGTTGAGATTCCAGGCAGGCAGCCGTCCTTTGAGATGACCAATTTCCCTTGGTTCAATGTCACTGTGGCCTTATCAGGAAGTGTCTGAAAACTCAATCTTGTGTGTGCGAGTGGGTCTCTGTCTGGCCTCTTAGGGAACCAGGGGATACAGTTGGCGATATGTGAGGCTATTGTTTTGATAATAGGAAATAGCTTGTATTTTCACAGCTTGAGTGGTGAATTGCACGGCTTTTCAATTCATTGAGAGCACTGGGAATTCAACTGGATATAACTGAAGTTAAAACACTAAGCGTTGAAAACAAGGCATGGTCCAGGAACTGGGGGGAAGGGGATCCTGTGCAATGCTTCCACCTGGTGGACAAAATGCAACCCTGCTTCTTTCCTCCTTTAACGACGCAGCAGCTCTAAGACAGTGGAAATCGACTGAAGAAAAATTGCACTTGGGGTGATTAATCGATCACCACAGCTGGAAAAATTCGACATTAGGAAGTTTGTTTCATCCTATAAGGTAACCTCAAGGACTTTCTTAATGCACTTAGATGTTTGAACTAAGAAGTCCTCAATGACTGCTAATAAGCATTCATTTGATTGTACTCGGCATGTCAAGGTGTTTACTTTGCTGGCTGGATTTTAGATGGGGGAGTTAAAAGGCCTTATTAAGTAGACTGGAATAAGGAGCTATGGTGGCACAGTGTATTAAGCACCAAGTGACTACCAACCTCCCAGCTGCTCTCCCAGAGAAAGATGAGGCTAGAGGTCCTATAAAGGTGTACAAGTTCCAGAAAGCCTAAGGAGGGTCACTGTGAGTCAAATCAGTGGCAGTGGGTTTGGGGCTTAGCTTATGTAAATCAGCCTAGGAACAATGGTTTCAGGAAATGAATATGCAAATGAAAGGGAAAGGACCAGAGTCTTAAGACTATTATCCGAGTTCTCATTAAGTCAACTTCATTCTATCTTACTTTAACTTGACAAGTTATGACTTTTGCTACAATCAGCTAACTTTTGTGTGCCTCCGTTTCTTTATTTGCAAAACAAAGGTGTGCTAATGCCTGGTAAAGAGTCCTCCTATGTGGTGGATGATTCCAAACTCAGTGCCATCAAGCCATAGTGACCTTGTAGGATAAGGCAGACCTGCCTTTTTGAGTTCCCAGACTGTGATTTTTTTTTAATTTAATCCCCCCCCCCCCCAGACTGTGATTCTTGATGGGAGTAGAGAGCCTTCTCTTTCTCCCATGGTGGTTTCGAACTGCTGACCTTGAAGTTCTCATCCCAACTTGTAATCACTGTGTTGCCAGGGCTCCTGGAATGCATGATAATGTGCCCAAGCATTGGTGGGTACTGGGCACACAATAGTGGCCAAGACAAGGTCCCTTCTCTCAGCGAGTAGAGTCCTTAGATGAACATGATGATACCGTTTTCATGTGAGGCAGTACGTGCAGGGATGTATCCCCAACACGAAGAAGAATCATGGAGATGAAGTTACAGACACGAAAGGCTTCCAGGGTAATTCAGAGACACAGACTATTTTCATTTCCCTGAAGAAAAAAAAATCCACAATGTTGCACATGCCATGAAGTATTTCCTGCAACTGGACACCTTCCAGAAGGATGAGGTTGGCCCAGGTTACAGGATGAGGGTGGGAAATTATTACTGAGCAATAGAGGAGGCTGGAGAAGACGTGAGCACTCCAAGCCGAGACTGTTCATATGGAGAGATAGGGGAGCCTTGTGGGCAGAGTCCTGGAGAAAATCAGGCTTCTTTGGGACTTGAACAGGAAGATGAATCCTACACGCTCTAACCCCAGGGAATGCTGGTCCTGCAGACTGGGGCACTAGGAGGAGCCCCAGAAGCTTGAGAGCCGGTAGGGCCTGGACACGTGGTTTTCTTTGCTGGTTCAAAATGGGTCTTTGAAAAAAAAAAGGGCCTTTGTGTGCCGTCTTCCAATGAAGGAGTGCATTGCGTGGGTTTCCTGTTAGACCGGCGTGGACCTCTGTGGAGTGCTTTGACTACACAGTTATCAGAGATGCCATATGGATGCATTAAACATTGGGTAAGCAAGCCGGGTCACTCTCTAACCAAGTGGTGTGGTGAATGGAACAGAGAATTTTAGAAATAAAATTCTACAATGTACTGTAGTTCTAGTCAGATCTTAATAATCAGCATCGGCTTTTTTTGTTGTTATTAAATCATTTTATTGGGGCTCATACAACTCATCACAATCCATACATACATACATCAATTGTATAAAGCACACTTTTTTTTCTTTTTAAACATTTTATTAGGGGCTCATACAACTCTTATACATATACATACATCAATTGTATAAAGCACATCTTTACATTCTTTTCCCTAATCATTTTCTTTTTTTTCTGCTCTTTTCTTTTTTTACATTTTATTAGGGACTCATACAACTCTTATCACAATCCATACATATACATACATCAATTGTATAAAGCACATCCATACATTCCCTGCCCCAATCATTCTCAAAGCATTTGCTCTCCACTTAAAGCATCAGCTTTTTTAAAAGTAATTTTTAAACAGTTTTTGCATGTTTGTTTTATTTTGTGGTTGGTGTTGTCTTTTTTGTTTTTCAAGACTCTAGCTAATAAAAAATTACTACACTTTGAACCAAATAGCTCAGTAGCCAGGAAATAAATGATCTGTGTTTCTGTTTATTTCTGTCTTTGGAAGAATCCGTTTTCCCTCAAGAGTTATGCTTTCCATGACCTGTAAGACATGACAAAGTCGGTCAATGAATGCAACTTTTGTCTTCACAGGTACAGGCTAGTTCCCAAGGTTCATTTTCCCGAGCAAATCCACGATGTTGCGCGGGCCACGAAGCATTTCCTGCAGCCTGAGGTCTTACAGAAGTACTCCGTTGACCCAGACAGAATTGGCATTTCTGGCGACAGTGCTGGTGGGAACTTGGCCGCTGCTCTGGGGCAACAGGTAACCTCCTGTTTGGGATGCTTATAAGGGGAGCCGTGTATGAGATCATCCAAAGCCTTCACCATGGTGACAAAAGCATGAGCTGCTCGCTAGGTCGCTCAGTGATTCCTATGACGGCACAGGGAGGGCTCTCAGAGATCGCTGGGAGATTGGTCTGTGTAGGAGGAGAGGTGGCATCTCTGAGCCGTCACAGAAACTCCGACTAGAATCAGTATTAGAGAGCTCACGGCTCCAAGACCTCCTTTCTCCTTAGGGATGTGCATGGAACTTAGACCCAAGAGGCCATGTGTCCCTCTAGAAGGGTCACAGAAAACTAAGTGGCAAACATCATAGTGACTCTATAGGACAGGGTAGAGTCCTTTCTTGGTTGGTGGGGCTCATTTATCTATAGAAAGACGTGAAGGGGTTTCAAAAAGTTCACAGGAAAATTCCTTTCTCCATTTCAGTTTTTCCGTGGCATTTTTGAAGTTCCTCCTCTTAGCAAATGCCATGCTTAGTGAAAACTTAAGTTGACCTATGCCCTGGACTGATTCAGAGAAACCCGTGAAGAGACTGCATCGGGGGTGGTTGGGGAAAACCAGTCGGGCAAAACAAATCATTTGTTTGCTTCCTCTTCTCCAGTTCAGTCAAGACCTCAACCTACGAAGCAAGTTCAAACTGCAAGCTTTAATTTACCCGGTTCTTCAAGCCTTAGATTTTAACACGCCCTCTTATCAGCAGAACTGGAACACCCCGATCCTGCCCCGCTATGTCATGGTGAAGTATTGGGTGGATTACTTCAAAGGCAACTATGACTTTGTCCAGGCCATGATCGTTAACAATCACACCTCACTGGATGTGGAAGGGGCTGTCGCCCTGAGGTCCCGTCTAAACTGGACCTTCCTCTTGCCACCATCAATCACAAAGAACTACAAGCCCGTCGTGCACACTGCAGGCAACGCCAGGATTGTCCAGGAGCTGCCCCAGCTTCTGGATGCCCGTTCCGCCCCACTCATTGCAGACCAGGAGGTCCTCCAGCACCTCCCAAAGACCTACATTCTCACGTGTGAGTATGACGTCCTGAGGGATGATGGGATCATGTATGCAAAGCGTTTGGAGAATGCAGGGGTGAAGGTGACCCTGGACCACTTTGAGGATGGCTTCCACGGCTGCATGATTTTCACCAGGTGGCCCACTAACTTCTCCGTGGGAATCCGGACTAGGAACAGTTACATCAAGTGGCTGGATGAAAATCTGTGAAGGCGAGCCACTTCTAGAAGGCTCGGGCGCCTCTTGACCTCCACACTTGCTTTGGAAGGACACGCACTTTCAGTTGACTGCCTTCTCCATTACTTGTGACGTCTCCATTACTCTAGTCCCCAGAGACGATCGGATAATTGTGCTTTGGTTGGTTGGTTTGGTTTTAATGAACTCGATTAACTTAAGGGAAACACATCTGAACCTAGTCCCAAAGTGGGCCAATCTTTCTGTCACGGTTGCTTTAGCTGATTCACAATTCATACAATTGCAGAAAGCAGGGCCACAGACCTGGACATAAGCTTTGGGTTCTGACTTTGTTAGATGATGCTGCTTCTTTTTTCCAGAAGAAATTCTTCTGTCACTTCTCAGTCATTTGGCGGAGCTTAAGTGCAGAGGAAATTCTTCCAGCGATCAACAATACAGTGACTTTTAATGAGGTGTTTTTTTTTAATGTGGTCTCTTTGCATTTTGATAGAATTTACTCTGGGTTCCGAGCAGGATTCAGGGTGTACACTTTAAGGTCAGGACTGGTCCAAGTACCCTCCATGTTTTGCAGATGGGTGGCTTCACTTTCTATGGGCGTTTCAGCAGAGGCTTTCTCATGGGGCGAAGCTTCTCAGAGGGATTTGTTCCTCTGACGTCACTTTCTAAGACACCTCCCTAGAAGTGGGGCCATGACAACACTTTAAAGGGGGTTCCCACCACTATTATGAGAAAATGTGAGGTTGCGTACAAGGAGTACTTGCACATGATTTTCTTTTCTTTTTTGCATTTTGGTGAGCAGATCTTCTGGGGAGGAAATTCGTTTATACTTAGGATACATTTTTTTTTACAGTCCGCCTCCAGGTTACAAACTCCCACCTTACAGACAACTCACTGGCCCGTTAACGGTATGTAAATCTGCCCTCACTTTGGATGAATCTCTGCTCTCCAAACCCCCCATCCCAGTCATCTTTACTTGTTTCCCGGTGCAGCTTTCAAGCCTTTGCTTTCACACGCACCCACTACTGTTGAGCGATTCTGGCTCATGGTCAAGGTAGAACTGCACCTTTGGGTTTCTGAGACTGTAACTCGTTGTGGGAGCAGAACGCCTCCTCTGTTTCCCATTCTTTCACTGAAGAAAGGTTAAAAAGAACCATATGCACCTGTTCTGAATTCACCTTCAAACTGGAGTTCTTCACCAGGGGACTGACTGTAGAACAAGGCAACAGGCAGAGGGAATAGCCTTCTGTGCCATAATGAATACGCCTGACATAAATTACCCAAAGTGGTGTGTGTATATATTTGGCATAGTTAAAAAATAGAAAGCATTTAATATATTTTAAAATTACAGAAAAATAATATCTTTAGATGGTCTAGTCTATTCTTGAAAACTCGCCCTTTTTTCACTTAGCTGGCTTTAAAATGGGCCTATTTTGGAATATGTAATGTGCTGTTTATTTTTTTAAGTTATTCAATGTTCATCCCTGCAGCCAGATGTAGGATCCTTCAGAATAATGTCTGCAGGGAATTCACAAATAATGGGATTTTTGAAGAACTATCTCCCTTAGAAAACAACTCCCTGAGAGTTATAGTCACATACAGTTTTATGGAAAGAGATAAAGTAGCTATTAATACTAGTAACCATGAAGCCTAAAGAGTGTGATGTTTATAAGGATATCTAAATGAAAATCATCTGTCACTATGAGTACATCTGATAACGTCGTGTAAGTGTGTCACTCAGTAGCTTAGGCAACACCCAGGCTGCCCATGTGTCTTCTCGATGTTTGGGGGATACCGGTTCAGCACCTTTTGGGTAAAGGACATGCAATGGCACCTGGTGGCCACCCCCTCATTTCTCCTTCTCATCAGGTCTAGATGTTCCCCAGTTTACTCCGTGTGAAGGCCTCGGAAGATTCTCCAGTTCAGATTGGGTAGTTGCACCTCTGCCCTCCTCCCCGCCCCCCTCTCTTCTGTCCCCAGTCCATACTCCTGCTAGGGACCGAGAAGAGTCGCACAGTAGCTGGAAGGAGAGGAAGGAGAACTTTTTCCTCGCTTTGGAAGGATGGGCATTTTCTCACTTCTGGCAGTGACATGACAAGTGAGAAGAAGTGTGTACTTCTGTTTCATGTACTGGGTGAGCCGAGAGCAGTTAGCTAGATAGAAATGGGACAGTGTGCGATTGTGTGTGTGCATAATAATGGTCACCATCCAAGTTCACGTGCTAAGGCACCCGAATAGCACACACACTCCTTTGGGGCCTTTCCCTCCTGCCCGCTAAAATCAGAGGTGGATTACTTGATCGCTGAAGCAGCAGGCAGCCACAACATTCAAACCGTTTTGTCAGATGGGCAAATTGTGTTGGCCTCTCGTATGGTGCGTTTTTTTGTTTTCGTAGATTGTTATTCTTTATATACAGGCACATGCATCAGCAAAGATTTTCCTTTCTAGAAAACAGACATTTTAGTTCTGCGGTAGCTATCGTCTGCATACAATACTATCCACTTGTCACCATTCTAAGGAACCAAATTTGGGCTTTATTTTGGGGTCATCTACCTCAAACAAAGCGGAGAGAACCAACACATGTACAAAGTTCTTTAAAATGCTACCTCCCTCCCCACATTGTGAGTCAAATCCTGTCGCCATCATGTTACAGACCTCTGACAGGCTCTCTTGAATGAAAGGGGAGTGAAGGAGAGAACAGTGGGGTGGGGTCCACCACTGTTTCGATGAAATACTTGAGTTGAATTGGAAGTTCTCATCCTGTGAATAACGTATCTCCTAACTTACATTGTAACCCACTTTGGACCGTGCTACCATGAGACGCTGCTTGGAATAATGATAACTGGAAATTATTGGGTTGAAGTGAGCCCATAGTCACAACTCTGGACTCACACCTACCAGTGACCATGAAGAAGGCACAGAACTGGGCATATTTCCTTCTGTTAAACATAAGGTCACCATGAACTGGAGCTAACTCAACAGCATCTAACAACAACAACATAACACAACAAACCAACCCAAATGTCAAGGATTAAGAATGTCTATGAGGAGCCAACAGAGTTTATGATGTTAAAGATGTTTTGGGGCTGGGCTGAATGTGTTGTTCTCTCAGATGCTGTTTGTTTGTAAAAGAGTCTATGCTCTACTGAGGTTTTTTTTGAGTGTTACAGCTTTGTTTTGTTTTTGTATTTTAAGAGAAAGCTAATGATAATTTTTGTTTTAATCGTTGTTTATGAAATATGAAATCACCTATATAAAATACAGTGCTGTAAATTAATTTTAATGTTTTAGCATTTATTTGTGAAGAATTAAAACTACTGTGTAATTGCCCTCTTGGCTATACTACTTTATGCATGACCTTTTCACTTTGGACTTTTTTGCTGCCTTTCCACTGCAAAGGGGAAGGCAGATTTTATGAAGTATTTTAGAGCAAATATATTTTATAAAATGAAGAATTTCTGACATGGAAATTCCAGCATTATCTGTTTTGAATCATGTTTGGAAATAAAATGGCTCCATCTGAGAATGTGACTCCTCCGGGTCTCTTGCCTCGTGTTCTGCTTCACCTTTGAGACGATTCTTTCTCATTCTCTCTGTACCATAGACCAAGGATCAAAGTCCCTGACATTGAGTCGACCATGACTCTCCTGCCAAAGTTTTCTTCCCACTCACTACCTTTCATCACTGGGTCCCCCGATGACATTCATTTCATGTCTGGATATAACACGTGTTGCCTGTATTGGAGAAACCAACCTTGAATGGGCTGAAAGCCAGGCAAACCTTGGTGCTGGCACCTTTAAAACAATCCAAGTAACTGCACGTTATGGGAAGGCATGTTTTAGGGTTTTCTAGAGCAAAACGGTGGGTCACCACCCCATATGAGGTTGTGTGGTTGAATGTAAGGCTACAAGAAATTTGGCAACAGTAAAAGGTTTCTGCATGTCCAGTGACAAACAATGAATGAAAAACAGTCATGTAATGAATGGAGGGGTCTCTGGTAGGACTTGACCATGTGGCAAACTTCTTGGACAAGAAGAGTTGCGAGTGGAGAAAGTTTAACAGACCGAGTGTGGGATATTTCCCTTATCTTTTTTTTGGGGGGTGTGTGATTTTTTTATTGGCATATAATTTGCATATTCTAAAATCCAATAGTTCAGTCACATCAAGAAGAGTTAAAAATCACCCCCACAATCGGTTCTAGAACATTTTCTTCATCCTTGTATTCATTACTAGTTTCCTGTTTTCCCCCAGCCTCCCCTGCCATCCCCACAAGGAACCATCGGTCTAGTTACTGTCGCTATAGATCTCCTTATCCTAGATTCCATACACAGGAAAACACCCAAAAGCAAAAACGAACAACAATGAAAAGGGTAAGAGGAGAACCTCCATCTAAAAGAAAGCTGAAAATGTTAAACAAGAACAAATGTAAATGGATCCTAAGAGAGATCGAATGATTGGGTTTGAAATTTTAAGCTACCCGGATCTACAGCAATCCATTTTCTAATGTTATCTGCATGGTAGCAAGACTAGTCACATCCCGGTCCACGGTCAGAGGGGGTTCTGTACCCTTCACTGAAAAGAACAAACGGAAGCAGTTTTCAACGTGGGTCAAACAGGGAGATCAAATAATAACAGTTTGACCTAACTAAGCCTGTCATAACCAACTTTACAGTGCTCTCTGACTGCTAACAGGTCAGAGCCTCACCAGAGGCTTCGTCCACGTCTTCACCCTTAACAAAACGGAAGCAGCTTTCCCATGGGTCAACAGGGAGTGCAGATGATAAGACTATGTTTGGACCTAGCTGCCTCCATCATCATCAACGTTACAGTGCTCTCTGACTGATACAGGGCTGTTCACATCCCTCAACAATGGCAGAGGGGATTCACCAGAGGCTTAATCCACGTGTGGACCCTGCACTTGGAGTGTGGGCTTCCAATGTCATCCATGGCCTTCTACAAGCCAGGTGTTCACAATTGAAGCTCTGATACTATTCATCCCCTCCTTTAGATTTGGAATATATTGTATAATCACGACCAGTTGAGATGCAAAAGCGGCAAAAGGAGTTCATTAGCTAGCTTGAGCTAGGGCCTCCTCCCTCCCTCCACTGCCAGGTGTAGTAGTGATGCACCGATGATGCAGTATCCAAAAGGGAAACAGCCCTGAGCTCTTTGTTCTCCGGGTTTTTATAGGACCAGGAACAAGGGGCGGGACAAGGGGCAGTCCAGGGTTGCTGTTTTTTAAACTTATTGGAGAAAACTTCTGGCACCAGCATTGTCGAGCGGTGATTGGTGAGTGATTGGTGAGTAGGTTCACGCGTGCTTTCCTGATTGGTCGGTCACTGGTGGGCTGTCACTCGAACTCTATTGGCTAAGGCGTCATCAGACAATGCGTCCCATTGGTTAGGTTGGATCAGGCGATGTCAGGCAATGTCCCATTGGTTAGGTGGATCCGGTGATGTGTTGCGTCAGTGAACCGAAACCGAAATCGAAACCAACCAAAACGCAAACTGAAACAAACCGAAACCGAAACCAGCCAAGACGCAAACTGAAACAAACCGAAACCGAAACCAGCCAAGACGCAAACTGAAACAAACCGAAACCGAAACCAGCCAAAACGCAAACTGAAACAAACCGAAACCGAAACCGAAACCAACCAAAACGCAAACTGAAACAAACCGAAACCGAAACCAGCCAAAACGCAAACTGAAACAAACCGAAACCGAAACCAACCAAAACGCAAACTGAAACAAACCGAAACCGAAACCGAAACCAACCAAAACGCAAACTGAAACAAACCGAAACCGAAACCAGCCAAAACGCAAACTGAAACCAACCGAAACCGAAGCAAACCGAAACTGAAACTGAAACTGAAACCTAGTCCTACCTCAAACCCCGGCTTTCATAACAGCCTGTTTTAACTTTTACTCTGCTGATTCTAGCAGTTGCACACCTGTGCCCCACACTTCCCTATGAACTTAGTTGATGCCTCACTTAGATGACTGCTTGTTTGGAAACAAGCCATTCAGGCCCCAGTTGGGGAAATAAAAAAGGCCCCAGTTGCTATTCTTTCTGATCGCTGGGCACCATCTAGTTTCCTCACTACACGACAGCACCCATATCTTCGGCGATCTCTGCAGGAGGGCAAGCATCAGGTATGTCATAAGAACTGTGACATAAAAACTAATTGCGCTTAGATTGGGGGTAGAATTAAGGGCAAGCACAAACTTCACTCATGCATCTATCTATGGTTTATATATGTCTCGGTTCTACCTTAGAGACATCTTTGCTATTTTATGTTGGAGAACATTATTAGTGTTAACACTGTTGCTAAGTTAATGCTGACTCATAGCAGGCCTTCAGGGCAGGGTATAATTGCCCCCTGTGAGTTTCCAAGCCTGAAAATACTCACAGGAGTAGAAAGTCTCATCCTTCCCCTAGCTGGTGGTTTCTGACTGCTGAACTTGTGCCTAGCCACTGTGCACTGTTAGTGTCATTAGTCAAGCCACTTGTGTTGGGCCAGATTGACTAGAGAAACAAATCCAGAGACCTTAATACATGTATAAGAAAGAGCTTTATATCAAGAAGTACTTATATATCAGGAAAACATCCCAGCCCAGACCAACTCAAGTCTATAAGTCCAATACTAGTCCAGAAGTTCCTCTTCAGGTTCACATCGTCACAAGCAATGATGTAGAATGCAGGACTATCACGCGTTGAACGGTGCAAAGTCTTGTGGATCCAATGGTGGTGGAAGCATCACAGGACTCTGACAGGTCCCAGAGTGGCTTGCCAGCAGGAAGGTGAAGGCAGAGAAAGAAGTGGAGTTTCCTAGGGCCCTCCTTATGAGAAGTCCATGTCCACAAGGAGGCACTATCAGGCTGTGAACCTGATACACAGGCTGAATACTTTTTGTATACAAGTTGATGTGAAATTATGTAACTACCACACCAATGGTACTGGATTTAGACAAAACCAGATTGCGAATAATTATATATACGTATTTATAAAGATAGATAGATATATAACACAAGAAATAAACTGTTAAATTATATACAAATAGATATATAATACAAGAAATGAACAGTTAAATTATAAAGCAGTGCAAATGGCTCAGTGCACCTCACTCCCATGAGACAGTTGTGAGACACTGGCAGTCCTTCAAGTCTTGAGGGCCATCAGGTAGAGGCAGCAAACAGCAAGGCAGGTCACACCAACTGTCAGCCAGGTCACCAACTGTCAATCCCCAACTCCAGAGATGTACATTCCAATTCTCTGGTGAGGCAGGTCTTAAACTTACAGCGACACAGTCTATAAGTTAGGTATCCCACAGGTAATGTAGCTTGCAAATTGAGGCACAGAACAAGCAAGGGAGCCGCACACTGGTCCGATGAGCAAAGAGTGAGAGACAAGAAAGGCGAGGCTCACCAAGCCATTTATCTCTCCGCCCTTCAATTAATCCCACATGTGTTTATCGGCCAGACTGGCACAATAAACTATCTCATACAGATTAAACTGTTCAGTGACTGGACCCTGTTCACACAATCAATGAGCACTGGTAATAGGGCAATACTTTCAATAATAGTCGTTCCCACACCTCCCAGATCCTTGGCATCATGAAGCAAAGACGACATTAAGAGGGCGAGTATATGGTAGTTCTTAGCTACTATTCATCGGATACCCCCAAAAGCAGGAGATTCAAACCAAAGTCCATCGCCCACCAGTTCTATGCCCTTGGGCTACCAGCCATTTGCTTCTGCTCACATTGGGGAGCTTCAGCCTGAAGTCAAAGGGCCACAGGTGAGGTTGAGGTAAAGCCCAGCTCACTTAGTGGGGTTTCCACATCGGGTCCTTCTGCTGTGACTATGAAGATGCTGTGTGCCTCAGAAGAATAGTCTAAATTCCCAGTTGTCTATAGCACACAGACTGGGTTGCCAAGGGCAACATAGAAATGAGACAAAAGTGTCAAATTAGGAACCTAGTACCAGGCATATTCTTCCCTTGGGTTACACATAGTATTGTTAAGTGTTCCCCTCCCCCCCCCCCTGGAAGGTTGCTCCTCCCCATTTTCTTCCAACAAACATATAATTGCCTTCTCTGAGACACCCATGTCCCCCTCCCCACATCTTGACTTGAATTACCAATGAGGTTTCCTCTGGTGGGAGTGTAGGTTGGATTCAGGTGATCTTGGTACAATTTGTTATGGTGTCAACTCAATGATCTTCCCCCTTTCCCGCATCTTAAAAACTGACCCCTACTGAAGTGAGGTCTCCTTGGCCAAAGTGGTTTTTAAGATGTACCTATGGGAGGGGGGTGATAAATGTTCCATGGATGGAGACTCTCTACCTCGTTGCTTAGGGGACTGGATCAGAAGAATACATGTCCTGGGAGCAGTGGCCTGCCTTCATCGTGGTATATGTTTTCATTATTTTTTAATGCAATTTCCCTTGAACTTTTTGAAGCCTCGTGAGTGTCTGCATGTGTGTGTGCATGTGTGTGCGTGTGTGTACACAGAGCAAGAGTTTTTTTCTGTTGGTTTAACTTAAGGAATTAGCTCCCATGATGGTGAAAAGTCCAAAATGAGGTAACAGGCTGAAGATTCCTTCAGTATTATGTCTGGAACTCTCTAGATTAATTACTGGAAATTTGAAGGAGTCCTGGTGAAATATCTAGAGCAGCGGTTCTCAAGCCGTGGGTCACGACATCACAGTAGCAAAATGACAGTTGTGAAGTAGCAACAAAAATAATGTTATGGTTGGTGGGAGGGGGGAGTTTATCTAAACATGAGGAACTGTATTAAAGGTTCGCAGCATGAGGAAGGTTGAGACCCACTGATCTAGACCCTGGAGTGGACAACACCCTTAGAAAACTCCCTTTTTGCTCTTAATGCCGTCAACGGATTCAATCAGGCCCAACACATTATTTAGGGTGTTGAGCTTTACTTAAGGCCAGCTGATTTAATCACATGTAGCTGCTGCAGAACAGAGCCTACAAGAGTGTTGACTGAACTGGGCACCATGGCTTCATTAAGGAGACACATAAACTTAAGCCATCCAAAGGGCCAATCATTATTCAAATGCATGTAGGCTTGAACCAGTTCTACCCAAAAAATGCCCCAATATCATATGATGAAAGTTCTCAAATTGACCCTAGCATCTCATGCAAATCCTAGTAATTCTTCACGAGTTTATTATGCTTCAGTTATATCGGAATCTTAGGAGTTTATAAAACTTGTTTTCAAAGTGAATTATTTATATTGGTTTTAAATGGTCAAGGTAAAAATGAAAGTACAATTGTCATGGCATTAACGCTGACCCAGGGGGGCCTGCTGTCTGCTACAGTAGAACTGCACACTATAGGGTCATCAATGGCTGGCTCTCCAGAAGCTGATCAGCAGGCCTTTCTTCAGAGATGCCTCTTGGTGGACTCAGATTTTGGTTAGATTTTCCTATTCGATCATGGTTCCTTGCATTTCTTCCCTCCCCTCCCTCAACTGTATTAGTCCAGGTAGACTAGAGAAACAAAATTATAGACACGCACATGTGTATAAGGGGGATGGACAACAGAAAAGGGGGTGAAGGGAGATGCCGGATAGGGCAAGATATGACAAAATAATAATTTATAAATTATCAAGGGCTCATGAGGAAGTGGGGAGCGGGGAGGGTGGGGAAAAAAGAGGACTTGATGCAAAAGACTTAAGTGGAGAGCAAATGCTTTGAAAATGATTAGGGCAAAGAATGTACAGATGTGTTTTATACAATTGATGTATGTATGGATTGTGATAAGAGTAGTATGAGTCCCTAATAAAATGTTTTAAAAAAAGAAAGCTTTATATCAAAGAGCAAACATCACAGCAGTCCAGGTCAAGACCATAAGTCTGATATTAGCCCACATGTCCAATACCAGTCTATAAATTCCTCTTCAGATTCATGCAACCCAGGCAATGATGCTGAATGCAGGAAGATCACAGGCCAGTGGGTGAAAAGTCTTGTAGATCCAATGGCAGTGGAAGCATCTCAACGCTGGCAGGGGTCTCTACTTCGCTCCTTCAGCTTCAGGACTCTAGTGTAGCTCCATGCATCTTGTCAGCAGGAAGACAAAGCCAAGAGTCTGTCTAGTCATCAGTGAGCTATTTATCTCCATTTGCCCCTCCCAAATGAGGTCATCATGCTGTGACCTGATTGACAGGCTAGACTCCACCCCTTATGTTACTGCCACAAAAACCTATCCTGTGTGGCCATGTTTTGCTGGAGGTATTCACTAACTGTTCTAAAAAGATTCTTCATTAGGGTCATTTAAAGTGTTCTTAATGAGTGTGTGATGTTTTCCTAGTGATTTTCATTCTTTTTTGAACTCCCATTTTAAAAAATGAGTTTTATATTTTCTAACAAACCTCCTAATAAAACATCTGGAAGACATTGATAATCAGACTCCAAATCCCAAATATTGGAAATGTGAGTATGGTTCCTAGTAAATGTACTCAGTGCTTTGAGTCATTATCGAGACAGAGGCTGGGACAGTTTTTGCACAGGTCTTCATTTGGAAGCCACCCCACCCAGACCTGTTACTGACTCATTGCTGACCCTGGAGTTTCAGGTTAAATCGTCATTCCTCAGAGAGTCCCACATTCTCAGGTAGGCCATCTGCCCAATCAGCATTTGTCTCCTCTGGTTCCCACCCAGGGCATCTCCATCTGATTCCTGCTTGTGGTTGCTGCCTTCCATCTGGCTTCTCTTTCAGATTCCTGCTCTTTTATCTAACTGTGTACTTGTTCTCTCATTTTTGTCCTGGAGTGTAAGCTCCATGAGGGCAAGGGCTTTGTCTAGCCCATCACGACTTCTGCCCTTAACGCACACGGTTGCCTTCGAAACAGTTTCCCCCCAGGTTCATAATTCATTGCACAGATTGAGTATCACATCATGAGTTGATATGAGCTTCTTCAGACATGAGAGTTTAGCAGTTGGAATTCTGATGGTTTGGAATCCATGGATATTGACGTCACGGGTGGATTTTTTTTTTAGATTTTAACGTGAAGTGGAGATCAAGCAAAGCAATTCCCCCATGTGACCAGTAAACTTCATTCTGCTTGTGAGTGTAAGAGATGGAACATTTCTTAATTCCAGTGAATCGAAATTGAGAATCAACTTCTGTACAACCATGATTTCCACCCTGCCAAAGTCACAGGTTCTGCAGCCTCTGTCCTTCAACCTGTGCCACCACCCTGCCCACCTCCAAGAAGTTTTAAAATAAATAAATGGACTCTGATAGAGAAAAATTAAACTTACAAGAATTAGGGTGTTATTTGTCACATTCCTTATCAAATGCAAAAGAAAAGCCATTTTAGACTAAAAATGAAATAGTTCCAAGCAAAATTAGATAATGCAAAATGATTTAAGCTCTGCTCTTACCTGTCAAATGTTAAAGTATAGAATATGCTTGAGTTATGGATAAAATGCATTGATTGTTCCTCAGTCTTCCTTATTCAATGTCCATCTTAACACACATATGATTGAAAGCACCTTAGTCTTCACAGTGACTTCCTTACTCTTCAACACTTTAACGAGGGCTTATCCAGCAGATTTCCCTAATGCAGACCTAATTTGATTTCCTGATTGCTGCTTCCATGAGTATTGCTTGTGGATCCAAGCAAGATTAAATCCTTGACAACTTCATTTTTTTCCTGTTTTTCATGATGTTACCTATGAATCCAGTTGTAAAGAATTATTCCTTTTTACATTAAATTGTAAGCCATATTGAAGACAGAAATCCCGATCTTCTTCAGCAAGGGCTTCAAATCATCCTTACTTTCAGTACACAAAGTTGTGTCATCTGCATACTGCAGGTTGTGAATAAACCTTCCAACCCTGAGACCAGACTCTACTTCATCTACTTCAGCTTCTCTGATTATTTGCTCAGCATACAGATTGAACAAGAATGGTAAGAGGACATCATTGCCTGTTGATCCATGTGCAGGTTTCACATGAGCACAATGAAGACTCTTCCATCTAATTGATGCTGACTCATAGCGGCCCTATAGGACCAGGTACAACTACCCCGGTGAGATTCCATGACTGCAATGCTTTATGGACGTAGAAAGTCCCATCTTTATCCTGAGGAACAACTAGTGGTTTTGAACTACTGTCCTTGGAGTTAGCAGCCCAATGCATAACCATTATGCCACGAGATCTCCAAACACAATTAAGATTTCTGGAATTCCCATTCTTCTCGTTTGTTCGTTATGATCCACACAGTTGAACACAGTTGACAGTCAGTGAAAGTCAAGGAAACATTTTTCTGGTGTTCTCTGCTTTCAGTCAAGATCCATGTGACATCAACGGTGCTCCACATCCTCTTCAGGATCCAGCTTGAACTTCCGGCACCTCCATGTCAATGTACTGCTACAGCCGCTCTTGAAGGATTTTCAGCAAAACGTTAATTTGAATGTGATCACAGTGATATTTTCCTATAGTTTGTACATTCTGTTGGGACACCATTCTTTGTAGATCTGTAGAAATACAGATCTCTTGTGGTCAATTGGCCAGGTAGCTGTCTTCCAAATTTCTTAGCATAGAAGAATGAGTGCTTCCAGCACTGTGTCACTTTGGTGACAGTTTTCAGATGATATTCCATCTGAATATCATCTCAAATATGGTTCTGCGAATGCCTCCAGTACAGCTTGGACTTCTTCCTCACTACCGCCTGTTCTTGGTCATACACCATCTCTTGAAATGGTGGAATGTTAACTCGTTCTTTTTGCCACAGTGACCCCATATTTCTTTCTTTTGATGTTTCCTACAGCTTCTGCATTTTTCCCATAGAACCTTTGAATATGGCAAGCTGAGGCTTAAATTTTTCCTCAGTTCTTTCAGCTTAAGATATGCTAAGTGTGTTCTTCCTTTTTGGTTTTCTAACTTAAGGTCTTGGCACCTTTCATGACAATGCGTTACTTTGTCTGCTGGAGTGACCCTGTGGCGTTTCCTGTTTGGTTCTTTTGCCACTTCTTCCTGTTGCTTGTGTTAGCTGCTCGACAACTCAGAGCGAGTTTCCGAGTGTGTCTAATACTGGGTCTGGATTGTGAGCTCCTGGACGGGGGTGGGGTGGGGTGGGGGAGGGGTTTAGGGGGGGGTCATGTCTGCATCGTTTTTGTAACTCCAGCGTCTAGCATAGCACTTTCCACAGGATAAGCATTCAATAAACTTTACTGGGCAAATGACTGTACTACTATTCTCATGTCGCCTCAATGAAAATATACTGGTTTATTTTGTGATCTGTAAAATTATATGCTCAAACCGCCAGTCACTCCACAGGTGAAACAGGAGACATTCTACTCTCATAAGAACTTGCAGGCTTGGAAACTCACAGAGGTTTGGCTTTTTTTTTTAATGCCTCATATAAAATATATTTGATTGTGCATATTCTTCTTTTTCACATGGCAATTTATGTGGGGTTTTATATTTTGGCTTACCAGTTTTGTAATCAACCATTTAAGCTACTTACCTATTTCCCCAATAGCTAAATCCCATCCCTTCACTTTTGATTTCCTTTCTTCCTCTTGCGGATTGCTGTTTCCCCTTCACTCAGTCTAAGCTCTGTCTATTCTCTAGTATTTTGCTTCATCTTCCCTCTCTTCCTCTCCCCGACTTGGTAACCTCCAAAGTCCATTTTCTTGGTGTGAAAATGTTTACCTATTTATTTTTCTTCATAATAGTGACCTCATACACTATTTGACCATTTATGATAAAATTTCTATGGCTTACAAATATTATTGATTGCCCAAATGTTTTCTTTCTAAAAGAACTAAAATATCATTTGGTGCAAGAATGAAAGCCTAAGCCTGCTTTTTTGCGGGTTGGAATTGCTTTTTTTAAAGTCAAGTCAATTGCCAGCAGAGGGCACTCTCAGAGGTAGATGTCATTAGTTGACCTACTTACTGTTGTTTGTTTCATTTGAAAAAAAAAATTCCTGGTATCAGAAAAAAAAAAAACCCACCCCAAACTTTATGAAAAGCCATGCCATATTCATCATGGAGTAAATTAGATTTTTTTAAATAAACGTTAAAATCCCCAGAAGTACTAGAGAGAAAATGACTGAATTTTCAAAACAAAATAAAAAGGATTCATATTGATCTTTTGTTAATATATATGACTCAGCCTTCTGGTCACTCAATTTGCCAAATGAAAAGATTCTTCTTTAGCAAGCCTTTATTTGAGGTGGCTCTGCCATCCATTTGGAAAACTGCTGACCAAAAAAATGAGGCCTCTCATTTGCAAAGAAAGCATTTAGAGCAGCAGGGAGTGTAGGACCTTTATCTTTTTGTTCTGCTCACTGGCAAATCTCCATTGCCCTGTAGATGCTTAGCTACAGAGAAACCAGACTTCATCCATGCTCATCCAAGTTCAACGTGAAATGGTTGATGATGTGAAAGTGGGGTGCACCTTAACTTATAAAATGTGGGTATACTGGAATGTAAGCAGAATGGGGGGGGAACCCCATGATGGAAGTCTTGCTAGAAACATAATCTCCTTCTTAGAAAACAAGAGCAGCATGCCCTTTGCATAGCAAGCAAGTCACTTGACCCAACAGAGTGCAAAGAGCATGCTCTGTGCAAAGAGGGCAGCTGGTCACCCTGCTTTGAATACATAGCCCAACAAAATAGAGGTTTTTTTATTTTTAGGCCTGTTCCTGGTATTGTTTGGGGACCTGATTCAGAAAATCGCATTGGAGACAGCACCACCGCTCTCGTTTCTTAGATGTGGCCTCCCACTATACTGTCAGCTCTTATAGTTGTTGAGGTCCATAGGTCAGTTCTGACCCGTGGCAACCCTATGCACAGCAGAACAAAACACTCCTTGGTCCTGTGACATCCCCACAATTGTTTGTATGCTTGAGCCCATTATTGTAGAGACTATGTCAGTCCATCTGATTCAAGGTGTTCCTTTATTTTGCTGCCCCTCTATTTTCTCATGCATGATGTCTTTTCCAGGTACCGGTTTCTCCTGTCAGCATGTCTAAAGAATGTCAGGGAGTCTCACCATGTTGCCTCCAGGGAACACTCTGGCCATCCTTCTTCCAAGACTCACTTGGTCCTTTTAGCATCCATGGGACTTGCAATCGTCTTCTTCAGCACCACAATGAAAATGCATGGATTCACTTTGGTTGTCATAGTAAACCAGCTTCTAACAACCGAGGGGTCCATAGACGCAATTGTATGGTTATAATATCTAAAAATCAGAGTAAAGTCATAGGAGTTAGGTGAGATAGGATAGAGAGAGTAAAATAAAGGAGTCAGACACATTTCATGGTAGTATGCTCACCTCTAAGCTGGCCATGATCTCTGTAGCCAGGTCTGTGCACAGAGTCTTTACTGTCTTGGGATATTTATTGGTAGCCATAAGCCATGCATATTCAGAAGTTACATATGTCACAAGGTGGGTGGTAACCACAGTAAAGCCCCTGAGCTCACAGGTGAGGAAACCCAATACCTGCATTGGGGGAAGGCATGAGAGGGGATGGAGGAGATGACCAAATAATGTTTGCTTCTACAGGGAGATAGAATCATCCATGTGCACATTTTAAGGCAGCATAGCTGTTAGGGAAGAATATGTGGGAATGATATTTAAAGCAGGATAATATGTGAGATAGTTAATGTTTATTGTGCCAACCTGGCCGAAAAGCACATGTGGGCTTAATTGAAGGGTGGAGAGATTAATGGCTTGGTGAGCCTTGCCTTTCTAGTTCTCGGGTCTCTTGCTTTCTGATGGTCGGACCAGGGTGCAGCTGCCTTAGCCAGTTCCCTGCTTCAACTGGAAAGGCTCACTTCCTACAAGACATCCCTGAGGAGAAGTTGCATGGACCTACCTCAATACAGCCCTGGGTGCTGGAGCAGCCGTGTGGAGACCGCTACCAACGCTGAGATGCTTACACATTCAATGATTCAGCTTTCCACCTGCAGTTGGCATCATGTCATTGTGTGTGTTTTATGAGATGGAGGAGGACTTTGTGGATTGTTGTCAGACATATGGGTTAATGTTGGACTTATGGACTTGGGCAGCACTGGGTTGGGATGTTTTCTTGATGTACACTTAACCTTTATATAAAACTCTCTCTTACACATGAGTTTCTGTGCATTTGTTTCTCTAAAGTACCCAGACTAACACAACATGCTTGAACTTTATCTCTAATTTTCCAAAGTGGTAGCTTTCCTATCATGGAATACTAGCTTTCAAGATTCCCTCTGTTATAAGTTAAGGAATATAATCCTAGTCATATTTCCCCCCATGTTAGTTTCCCACACTTGGTCTTCCTTATTAATTGTTCAGTTTTCACTTGCACATGAAGCAATTGAAAATACCATGGCTTGAGTCGAGCCCACCTTAGTCCTCAAAGTGACCTCCCTGATTTTTGACACTCTAAAGAGATCTGTGCAGCAGCGTGGCTCAGCGCAACTTGTCTTTTGACCTCTTGACTGCTGCTTCCATGAGCATTGATTGTAGAGCTAAGCAAAATGAATACCTTGACAAACTCAGTATTTTCTCCACCTATTGATCCATTTGTGAGAATTTGAGGCTTCTTTACATGGAGTTATAATCCATACCGAAGGTTATAATCGCTAATCTTCCTCAGCAAGTGCTTCAAGTCCTCCTCACTTTCAAGAAGCAAGCTTGTGTCATCTGCACACTGCAGGTTATTAATAAGCTTTCTTTCAGTCCTGATACTTGTAATCCATCTTCTTCTTTTTTGTAATCCATCTTCTCATTATTTGTTCAACATACAGAAGAAGTATGGTGAGAGGATACAACCCTGTCACACACCTTTCTTGATTTTAAACCATTCCGTATCCCTTTGTTCTGTTCGCACAACCTCCTCTTGATCTTTGCACACGTTCCATAGGAGCATAAGGAAGTTTTCTGGAATTCTCATTCTTCTCCAGGTTATTCATTGTTACGAATGTTGAATATCTTCGCACAGTCAACAAAACACAAGTAACCCTCTTTCTGGTATTCTCTGCTTTGAGCCAAGATCCATCTGACATAAGCAATCATATCTCTTATTCCAAGTTTTCCTCTGAATAGGCCTGAACCTTTGACAGCTCCCTGTTAATGCACTGCTGCAACCACTGTTGGATGATATTCAGCAAAAATTTACTTGCATTGATATTAATGATATTATATGTACACACACATGTGTGTGTATGTTAGACAGGGTTCTCCAGAGAAACAAAATCAGGACACTTACTATTTCATATAGATATAGATGTAGATGTATAGATATAGATGATATAGCTATAGATAGATACAACATAATAAATATATAGCTAATTATTCTATAGAGCAGTACACATGACTCAGTGAAACTCATTTCCGTGAGACAGAAAATACACCAGTAGTCCTTCAAATCTTGAGGGCCACCAGGTGAAAGTCAAGGAAGCAGATAGCTGAGTCCTCTGTAGAGCAATTCAGGTATTTCAGCCACAGGCAGCAAACAGCAAAGCAGGTCACCAACAGACAGCCAGATGACAGGGTTCGACAGTCCCTAGCTCAAGTGATGTATACTTCAGTAGCGTGGCAAAGCAGGTCTTGAAGAAACCTCAACCTACAGTGACATAATCCACTGGCTGGGTGTCCCACAGGTAGTGTAGGTTGTAAGTTGAGGCAGAGAACCAGGTAAAGCAGCTGCATACTGGTCCAATCATCAAAGAGCAAGAGACAAGAAAGGCGAGAGCTCTCTGCCTTTCAACTAATCCCACATGTGTTCATTGGCCAACTTGGATATATATATATATATATATATATATATATATATATTTTCAGCATTCTGTTTGGTCACTTTTCTTTGGAATTCACAAATATGAATCTCTTCTAGTTAGTTGGTCAAGTAGCTGTCTTCCAAATTCCTGGCATAGACCATTAAGTGCTTCAGGTTGTTGAAACGTTTCAGTTGGTACTCCATCAATTCCTGAAGACATGCTTTTGGCCAATCCTTTCAGTGCAGCTTGAACTTCTTTCATCAGTATCATTGGTTCTTGCTTATATGCTACCTCCTAAAATGGAATGCTGACATTCTTTTTGGTACAGTGATTCTGAGTAGTTTTTCAATCTTCTCCTGATGTTTCCTGCACTGTTCCATATTTTGCCCAGGCAATCTTTCAACATTACAATGTAAGTCTTGAAGTTTCTTTTCTTGAGTTCTTTCAATTCAAGATATGTTGAGCATGCTCTGCCTTTCCTTTAGGTCCTTGCACATTTCATTATGATATTTGACTTTGTTTCTGAGCTTCCCTTTGAAATTTCCTGTGTAGCTCTTTGACCTCATCCATTCTTCCATTTACCTTAGCTGCTCTATGGTTAGAAGCAATTTTCAGTCTCTTCTGACATCCACATTTACTTTTTCTTTCCTTCTTGTGTGTTTTTAAACCTCATTTTGCTTTGTTTATGAATGAGAGTCATGATGTCCA
Organism: Tenrec ecaudatus; assembly: GCF_050624435.1. Classification (NCBI taxonomy): domain Eukaryota; kingdom Metazoa; phylum Chordata; class Mammalia; order Afrosoricida; family Tenrecidae; genus Tenrec; species Tenrec ecaudatus. Next base: position 171,945,782 of record NC_134533.1, on the reverse strand, counting down.
CAGCCCATCAGGTCTTCTGTCATTACTGTTGAGTGCATCAAATCTATTCTTGAGAAATTATTAAAATTCAGGCAGGAGACACTCAAGGCCCTATTTTGGCTCTCGTAGACTTGTTTCCATTTTCTTCAGCTTGAACATGAACTTACATATGAGCAATGGATGATCTGTTCCATAGTCAGACTCTGACCTGGTTTTAGGTGCTGATATTAAGCTTCTGTATCATCTCTTTCCACAGATGTAGTCAATTTGGTACCTGGGCCTTCCATCTGGAGAAGTCCATTTGCATGGTCACCATTTGTGTTGTTCAACAAAGGTATTTGCTATGAACAAGCCATTAGTCTTGCAAAATTCTATCACATAATCTCCAGGTTCATTTCTAGCACCGAGACCATATTTTCCAACTACTGTTCCTTCCTTTTTGTTTCCACCTTTTTCATTCTAACCTGAACTTGCATATGAACAATTGATGGTCTGCTGCACAAAGAGCCCCTTATTTTGAGCCTCTTATTTTGGCTGATGAGATAGAGATTCTCCATCATGCCATTTGGTGAAGCCTGTGTGTATAGTCACTGTTTATGTTGTTGAAAATAAGTATTTGCAATGAAGAAGTCAATCTGTTTGCAAAATCCTGTTATGTAATCTCTAATTTCATTTTTATCACCATGTCATATTTTGAAGCTATTAATACTTCCCTTTTGTCTCTAACTTTCTAACTCCATTCCCAGTAATTATAATGCCTTTTGATTGTAAGTTTGGTCAATTCCATACAGAATAAGTTGGTATTCTTCAATTGCTTCAGCACTGGCTTTAGTTGTTGGTGGGTAAATTTTAACAATAAGTATATTAATTGGTCTTCTTTGTAGGTAGGTGTATAGATACGAGGCAGCATGTATTTTAAGATGGATCCTAAGATATTTTGAATGAATGCAGTGCCATTACTGTTGAATTTGACATTCTTGACATAGTAAACCATATGATTAATTCCAAAGGGCCAATACAAGTCCATTGAAATTCCCTAGTGCTCATGTATTCCATTTTGGTATTCCATTTCATTTTGGTTTTGACCACTTCCAATCTCCCAGATTCCTACTTTGTGCCTCCTACATTCTGATGATTAAAGGACGTTTTCATCAGCTTCTCCTCGTTCTGAATCTTGCCCTATCAGCAAATGAAACCACCAAAAGAATGAAGGAGCCCCCCAAACAAGGAAGCCCACAGGCTTGGAGGCTTTCTCTGGCAACGCACAGCCCGCTTCCAAGAGCTCACAACTCACTTAGTCACACCTCACTGTGAAGACCTGGCTCAGCAAGGCCCCAAGATGAGGGCGGCCTCATGCTCAGTTCACACTCTCACTCACACAGGGTTTGTCCAGGCATGAACAGACAAGGCAGTGTCTCCTTACTTCTCTTGTCATTCCTGCCATTGGTCAGCTTGGTGGGATCTAGAGGTCAAGGTCATGGGGACTTGGCCTTGTGGAGCAGAGGTGTGGGAAAAGTCACACAGGAGTAGGAAGTAAGCATGACAAGATTTGAGTCTTTGGCTGCTTCCCTTGGATGTCGTGGGGACTGTCTCAATAGGTGGACAGGGTAGCAGATGAATACAGAAAGGCAGACTGGCAGAAAAGCACACAAGTACTGAGCCCCATTAAAGGATGGCCGCCTACCCTGTTGGCCTCAGGCTTGGGTCTGCTGGCCACTCATCATTTCTGATAGGTGAGAGCAATATAGTATCAGACTGTACCAATCTCCTGCCTCCACTCAGGCTGAGAGGTAGGGAGTCACAGAGCACAGCAGTTGGGGATGATACATTTATGCTTCATAGGGGTTAATGGAGGCTTCATTTTCCCTATTGCTGGACCATGAGCCTTTGCTATCTCTGTTCATTGTCATGATGGAGGCAACACTTACAGGTAAGTGTAAAACCCTGAAAGGCGTAGGATAGACCAGCTGGAGAAGCAGAACTCCAGGTGTCTTCTTCAGAGTAGGGAGGAAATTCTTTCCTGGAAGCACATCAGGTGAGTGCCCACATAGACAAAGATGAAGGCCTTAAAAATCATTTTAGTGGGAGCTCGTACAACTCTTATCACAATTCATACACCCATTGTGTCAAGCACATTTGTACATTTGTTGCCATCATCATCCTCAAAATTTTTTCTTTCTACTTGAGCCCTTGGTATCAGATCCTCAGTTTTGCCCCCTCCCTCCCCTCCCTTCCTCACAAGCTCTTGATAATTTATAAATTATTCTTTTTTAAGATTAAGGCTTTCAAGAATGAGAGTAAGGATAAATGCATAGAAGAATGGTCGTTTTTCTCCCAACACAGTCATCCCCAAGGAGTAGTGATGGACAAGTGTTTCATACACTTGTCACAGGTAATACAGTATGAGGTCAAGGGTGACTGAAATATCTTACAGGTGAAGCAACGCTTCAGTTACCTCATTTCCCACCAATCACTTCCTAGGTCTGAAGCGGTTTCTGATAGGTGAAACTGCATGGGGCTTTGCTCCACCCATCAGTAAGGTCAACGCTACCTTGAGGAGGCAGGTCTTCTCCAGGTGTATTTGGAGTGTCTTCCAACCTGAAGGTCTCCTCTTCTGACCCTATATCAGATGATATTTCGCTGCTATGCAGAAGGTTGTCAGTGGCTGGTCTCTACGACAGGGAGTATCTCTTCCTTCTTCTTACTTTGTTCTTAGTTTGGAAGCTCCACTGAAACCTGTTCATCATGGGTGACCTGGTGATATTTGAAATGACAGTGCTGTATCATCCAGCATCACAGGAACATGCAAGACACCATACTGTGTCAAACTGACAGGCAGAAGAGTATTGGAAATAAAGCGGTGGTCATATAGAAAGAGGAGCTCATGGTCAAGGAAGATGAGAGAAATGTTCCAACTGGGAAAATGAATTGCTTTGGTTGAACTTCTGGCTGGCCTCTGAGCCCCAAATGATAAAATAAAATGGATTAGTGGCTTAATGATAGCACAGTCAGTCATTTTAAAGCAAGCACAGTAGGAGCTTTCATATAAATATCTATTTACTAAACCTTATGAAAAGTGAGGCCATGATGTTTGTTCCTCTGGAAGTCCAAGGTTCTTTCAGTATTCTTTGCCAGCACCCTCACTGAAAGGCAGCCACCCTTCTTCATCTTTCACATCCACATGCGGAGACTGACTATAGTCATGGCTTGGTTCACCTCAGTCTTGAAAGTGACACCCTTCCTCTTCAACACTTCAGGAAAAGGCAAATGATTGATGCAATCTGAAGAGAAACCAGAGTATACTCTTCGACACTTTAAAGAGGTCTTGTACAGCAGTTTTTCCCAATACAATGTCTCATTTGATTGGTATATAATTCACGTATCATACAACTCAATAGTTCAACCATACCAAGAAGGGTTGTACAATCATCACTACAATGAGTTTTAGAACATTTTCTTCATTCTTGTATTCATCTTTATTTCCATTCCATTTCCCCCAAATGCTATTCTTTCTGAGAGCTGGGCACCATCTCGTTTCTTCAGCACACTTTGCTCTGGCACCCGCAACTTCAGTGAATCTCTTCAGGAGGGTGAGCATCAAGCAGGACCATGTCATAAGAACCAACTCTTCTTAGGGACTAAAATTAAGTGCAAGCCACAAACCCTCATCTATGATTTATATATGTCTCTGATTCACCTTAAAGACATCTTGTCATTTGATGTAAGAGAACATTATTAATCATCCCGCTGGGGCATCACTTCCAATGCCATTAAGTCAATGCTAACTCATGGTGACCATATAGGGCAGGGCAGAACTTATCCCTATGAGTCTCTGAACATGAAAATCTTCACAGGAGTAGTAGATCTGGCTAATGGTTTTGAACTGCTGACCTTGTGGTTAGCAGCCCAATGTGTAAGCACTACAAATTAATAGTGTCATTAATTTAGCAAATGGTATAGAATTTAAAACACTGGTGAGAACAAGAAATTATACAAGTACAGGCCATCTATGAACCCCAATACACAAATTGTTGACTTGTACAGATTAGACTGTTAAGTGATCGGACGCTATTTAAACAAACAATGTGTTGACAGTAGGGCAAATCTTCCAGTAATATTAATTCTTTACTGTGGGTTCCATGAGTATTGATTATGGATCCAAGCCAGATGAAATCTTTAACAATTTCTATATTTTATCTGTATATCATGATGTTACCTATTGGTCCAGTTGTGAGGATTTTTGTTGTTTTTTTACATTGTATGTTAATCCATGTTGAAGTTTCCAAAGAGTACTAACTACTAATTGGCAGTTTGCAACTGAACTCCAAGTCACAGGCAAGGCTTTGCTAGGCATTGCTTTATAATTGCTGTGAAGTTTGCATTAAAATTGCCCTTTGTTGAAAACCCAAATAGATATGAAAAAATTAGCCATTATCTGGAAAAATATAAATCAGCTTTAACTATGACTGGGAAAGAGGACCTTGAGAAACGGGAGATAGTTTATGAAAGTTGCCTTAGAGAGGAGGATCCTACTGCCATTGAGTCCATTTCAAGCCTTAGCAGCCCCAGAGGGGAGAGTGGAACTACCTCTTTGGGTGGCGAGAGCGTTGTGAGAGCATCTTTCTTCTGCAGAGCAGCTAGCAGATTTGAGCTGCAGGCCCTGCAGTCCGTAGCCCGGTGCTTAATCCAGTATACCACCACACTCCTTGGAAAAGAAGAAAGCCGTCTAAAGAATAGGAGATGACGTTTTCCAACAGGCAGGCGATGCTCAGGCTGTGCTTAGGTCTGACTTTGTTGCCAATACAGGTTCTGTGACAGCCACCCCAAGACTCATTGCCACGGCTGAGTCCACGGCCAGTTGATTTATAATCAAACCTGGGTGATTTGTTCCAGGTTGGTTCAGTGTGGGTGGGAGACCAGGATAATGTCATGGTCAGCATTTGTTCTTTTAGGGTTCACTGGGGCCATAATGAATTTGTGCCCCACATAGCACATGAAGTTCTATGCAGTCAAATTAAAATGCCCTCTCAGTAGTACTAGCACCATGGTTTTGTTTGGATGTTTTTCAGTTTCCAAATTGGCGTGACCTAATGGGACAGGAGTGTGCTGAAAACAAGAGGGAACAATTTGTTGTCTCTCAAATGGACAGACAGGCCCGATTTCTTCCTTGGCTTTGCTTGCCAAGCTTGGTACATCAGAAACCAAGAAATATTTAAGATGTTTCAAAATCAGATAGAGGAAAATGGAGCATATAAATCATTAAAAGCAACACTCTTTTGTTGCGTTTTTAAGACTTTCCTTGAAATGTACACAATTCAGTGATTTTTTAAAAGAACCCTGAACATACCTTAAAGTCTATCACATTGATTCATACTGTGATTCATACCATTTTCTACATTAGCTAAGTAGGAAGTATACAATAATTATTCTTTGGAACAAGGCTAAATAAATCCCGAAGGATACCATGGGGATTGTTAATCGCCTTCGAGTTGCTTCTGACTCAGCAGCAGGACTCACTTCTCAGCCTTGCACCGTCCATATTTGTGCCTCTTGCTGGCATCACTGGGTAACTCCATCTCCCCCACGGTCTTCTTGTTCGCTCAGCTTTAATAAGCATGATTTCCTTTTCCAGGGATTGGTCCATCCTTTTCTCTGTAGAGCATTCTGGCTATACTTCCTCCAACACATCTTGTGAGTTCTCTGGCAGTCAATGGCACATTGACATATTCTTCCCCAATACTGTAGGTCAAAGGAAACAATTATTCTTTGGTCTTCCTTATTCCTTATTCTGCTTTCCCACTCATACAAAGCTTTGACAATATCACGGCTTGGGTTATTAGGCACACCTTGTTCCTCAGCGTGACGTCTCTATTGTTTGACATGTTGATGGGGTCTTGTGGAGCAGACTTGCCCAATGTAATAAATAGCATTGTTTCATCTCTAGAACTGCTACTTCTATGCGTGTTGCTTATGGGTCCAAGTAAAGTGAGATCCTTGACAACTTCAACCTTATCTTAATTATCATGAAGTTGCTTATTGGTGTGTTTTGAGGACTGCCACTTCCTCGTTATGCAATCTCGGGTAAGTCTATTAACTTCTCAATTTCTCATCCGTAAGGCATAAACGATTGCAGATTATTAGTAAAAGCCTTTGTGACAATGTCACAAACATAGGCATTCAGTTCATCATCTTGTTACTGAACAATAATTGAAAATGAGTTTTCTGGGCTCAAGTTCCACTTTAAGATATGAATTGATTGTCTGGGGGTAGTAGAAAGATATTACTAAAACACCCCTTCTCATCAAGTGTTCAGAGATTAAAAGAAAAATAAAACCATCTTCAAGCCTCCACCCTACTCTTATCTCTAGGAATATTCCAGAAAGTCCCACTAGATTTCCTCATCAGCTCATAAGTGCCTTTGGTATTATGAAAACTTTTGGGAAATAATAACTGGTGTATCATCCAAAAAGAAGCTGAGGCCTTCAAAATTTTTAAAGGAACAGTTCTCGAGTACAAAATTAATTTTTTTAAAAGCAAGGCTATGTTGTTCAAAATGTAAATGTATTTTTTATATTTAAGTTTGTATACTCCCTCAGCTCAAGATCTCTTAACAGATAAAACAGAATGTACCGTGTAAACTACTTCAAAGTATATATCAAGCTATCTGAAACTCATAGGTCAGAAAAGGGAGCATTGAAACCACTGAAATTAACCTCATTTCTAAAATCATGTTTTGCATTAGAGAATACAATCAACCAAAGTTGTTTCAACCAGTCTCCTTGCTTTGTATTGAAGAACCTGGGAAATCACCTCACTGAAGATGACTATCGCCCTGGCAGGAACAGCCTACTGCAACCCAGAAAAGGTTAGCCGCCCATCTGCTGCCATTAGGCCCCCTCACTGATTGGTTTGGCATTCTGGTAATTCCCTATGAAGGGCCCATCCCTGAGGCATACGGGAATGAAGGTGTGCCCAAAGGAGATAAATTTGTTTCCAATATATTAATGTGCTCAGACTCAAGGCAGCTGAGCAAGATTCCTAGTTTTAACACCTCAGAAATAATTTATGAATAAAATGTAGGCTAACTTGACAAGTGGTTTGCTGCATTCAAATACCCGGACCAAGGGAGGTACAGCTGCCTTTATGACATGTCTCTTTCATAAATATTTGTTACAGATGTGTCCCTATATGCCTATTACATTATTAATCAATTCACACAATCATGTCCCATTAAAAATTGTTTTATTGGCATTTGATCCACATATTCATGTCCCGTGTTTTTAAAAAAAATCATTTAATCGGGGATTCATACAACTCTTATTATAATCCATATATACATCAATTGTGTAAAGCACATTTGTATATTTGTTGCCCTCATCATTCTCAAAACATTTGCTTGCCACGTAAGCCCCTGGCATCAGTTCCTCATTTTCCCCCTCCCTCTCTACTCCCCCATTCCTCATGAACCCTCGATAATTTATAAATGATTATTTTGCCATATCTTGCACCGTCCGCATGTCCCATACTTCAAGGCACTATGCCAGGTAGGAGGATCCGGGGCGGTGCAGTGGGTAAGCACTTGACTGTTAATGGAAAAGTCAGTGATTGACACCCATCAGCCCTTCCTTGGGAGAAAAATGTGACAATCTAATTCCATAAGTATTTATAGCTTTGGAAGCCCTGTGTCATAGTTCCACTCTATCCTAGAGGCAGTTGGTTTTGTGGGCAAAATATTGAATGATGCTGGATACACCCAGAGAAAATGTAAAGAGTACATAGGGTCACCCAATCAGAAAGAACTGGTAGACGTTCAACCATTTCAAGAGGTAGCAGATGATAAAGGACCTGCGGTGTTAAAGGGAAGACGTTCAAGCTATGCTGAAGGCATTAGCCACAAACAAGACTCCAAGAATGGACGGAACACCACTTCGAATGTTTCAACTAAGGGACGCAGTGCGGGAGCAAGAACTTTGGAAGACAACCACCTGGCCAGCTGATTGGCAGAGATGCGTGTTTGTATGCATTCCAAAGAAGGGTGACCCAACAGAATGAGGAAGGTATTGAACCGTGTCATTCATAACTTGCGCAAGCTAAATGTAGCTGAGGCTGTGCGTGTGATTGTTGTGGTGCATAGATAACAAGCTGCCAGAAATTCAAGATGGAGTCAGAAGAGGCCATGGAATGAAGATTTCGTTGCTGACATCGGATGGATTTTTGTGGGAAACAGATAACATCAGTAGGATGTGTATTTATTTAATCCCTATACCGAGAAAATCATCCAAGAAGTTTCACTATAGTAGGAAGAATGTGGCATCAGGATTGGAGGATGGCACAATAACAAGGTGCCGTATTCTAATGACACAACCCGTTTCCTGAAAGTGAAGATGGCTTGAGGCACTTGTGGGTGAACATAAAATACTGTAGCCTTGATATGGATTGCAACTTAATGTAAAGAAAACAAAATCCTTACCACTGGACCATAAATGAAAAGATTGCATTTATCATGCAGGTCACTTTCCTTGGATTCACCGTCAGTGCTTAGAAAATCAGCAGTCAAGACATCAAACAACATATCGCATTGGGCAAATCTGCTGCACGAGACCTCTTTAAAATGAAGAGCAAAGATATGACATTGAGCAACAAGGTGCACCTGAGCCTAGTCGTATGCTTTAAGTTACCCAGATGCATGTGAGAGTTGGGAATTGAATAAGGAATACTGAAGAATTGATGCTTTTTAATAATGATGTTGGCAAAGAAAATTGAATGTACCGTGGACTGCCAAAAGAACAAAAAGATCTGTCTTGGAAGAAGTACAACAGAGTGCTCCTTAGAAGCAAGGATGGTGAGACTTTGTCTCATTCGTTTTGCTTATGTTGCTAGGAGAGACCAGCCCCTGAAGAAAGGCTTCATGCTTGGTAAATTAGAGAGTCAGAAAAAGAGGATGGATTAAAACCATTGCTGCACCAATGGGTTTACATCACAATTATGCAGATGGAGCAGAACCAGCCAGTTCTGTTGTACATAGGTCGACAGAAGTTGCAGCTGCACCTAAAAATAACAACAATCAATTTTTAAAAACAGTTTTATTGTCACTTTATCCATAGAGTGTATCATTCAATAGTTCAATCATATCAAGAAGAGTTGTACAATCATTACCACAATCAAGTTTAGAACATTTTCTTCTTCTTTGGACTCCTTGTTATTTATGTAATTATTTTTTTCAATTGTGGAAAAAATATACACACCAAAACATTCTCCCTTTAACAACTTCTACAGGTATAATTCATTGCCATTGATTATACTCTTTCTATTGTACAACCATTACTGATGTCTCTCACCAAATTGTTACATCATCATTAAAATAATCTCAGTGCCCCTTAAGTAAAAACTCTTCCTCCCCCACCCATGTTAACCGTTGGTCAAGTTTGGTGTCGTTTCTTAATAATTTTCTTGATATAATATTCACATAGCATGCATTTCCATAGTTAAATCTCTTTTTAAAAGAATTGTATATACATCATCACAATTGATTCTAATGCTCCCTCCCACCTCTTGCATTCATTGATTATTCCCCAATTTCTCTCAACCTCTGCACCCCACCTCATTCCCCATAAACCATTGCATCAGTATGTACCCACTCCATCTGTGCTTCATTAACTGGCAAACCTAACAGAAACAATACAAAACAAAATGAAACAGACAGAAGAAAGCAATAATAATAACATAAAGATAGAAATAAATAGTAAGAAAGAAAAGACCAACAATATTTTAAAAAGTAAGAGAAGAAAATTTTGTCATGGACCAAGTGAGAAATATTTGAGCCTCCAACAAATTTAGGTTAGGTCAAGAAGGTCAACTGACCAAGTATCACAGTATACCACTGTTTGTTCCACCATAATCAAGTTTACGATCATCTCTCTCTGATAGTAAAGTCCCTCACCTGTGGCCAGGGGGGAACTACCAGAGACTTAATCTGACTAGATACTCCGAAGATGGATTTTGGGTTCCCACTGTCCTCCCTAGCCTTCTACCAATTGGGTGTTCACAATTTAAGCTCTGATACTTTTTCCTTCATCATATTTGGATTTTGCTTTAGGCATCTTTGGATCACACAGGCTCGTGTGCTTCTACGTGGACTTAGTTGAAGCTTAGATAGCTGACTGTTTGAAGGTTACAATCTCCTTTCCTTGCATTCTGAAGAAGGCCTTGGTTTATGTTCTCTGTAGTAAGCAATGAAGGCCCCCTAGTTTCCATTTAGTGCACTACTATTTCACCATCGATGCCAGAGATGGCTGAGGTAACGCAGCCAGAATTGATCAACTCTGCTTAGTCTTTCTTTGTCGGAAAACCTCTTCATCCAAATCTGTAAGGTTTAGTCTAAGTCTCCTAAAATTGATTGGATTAATCTCAGGCTGACCCCCTCCCTGCTGTACACACCACTCTCCCCCCTTCCTGGTATGTCTGAGAATCATATAAATACGAACCAAACAATTGCAGGACGGGTTGGGCAAGCATAGAGCCCTTTATTCCTGCACACAGTGACTTGAAATAGAAACAAACTACTTCAAATTACAGACTGCATATTCTGAATTTACCTACATATGAAACTCATTGTTTTGTTTTAATTCTTTCCTCCTCTATCATGTTTCAAATGCTAAGCAATTGGGATTTTCTGTGCCGGTAAAGCCTTTCCCAACTCCCTTCTGTCATAAAATCATGTGCTTATACAAGCCCTTATCTACAGCAAGTGGGTGGCAAGTCCCTAATAGGAAACAGAAGAGCCTGGTGGCACTGTCGACCATTATAACCCATCAGTCACTCCGTGGGAAAAAGATGTGGCAGGCTACATCTAGACTACCCCTTGGAGTTTCCAAGACTGTAACTGTTGAGGGGAGTGGAGAGCCTCATCTTTCTCTGGTAGAGTGGCTAGTGGTTTCAAACTACTGACCTTGTGGGTCTCAGCCCAACACATCAACTACTAGACCACCATGTAGAGTTAAAGACATGGAAGCCCACAGAGCAATTTTACCCTGTCCTATAGGGTTGCTAGGAATCAGAATTTACTTGATGGCAGTGAGTTTGGTTTGCAGGTTGCTCTGCAAACCAAAGCTCTGGTGTTGTTTCCCTAAAGATTACAGGAAAAAAATCCCGTAGGAGCGTTCTACTCCCATAAAGACTTACAGTCGCAGAAATCCACAGGGGCAGTTCTCTCCTGTCCTGTAGGGTCACTATGAATTGGAATCAACTCGGTAGCAGTGAATTTGTTTGTTTGTTTGAATCTTTACGGAAAGGAGTGCAGGTGGCGATGTCAGGTCAATGTTGGGCTGCAAACCACATAACTTTGATGGAATTGCTTATTTCCAAGAGATCTGGAGCCTTTTCAACTCTATATAGGATCGCTATGAGTCCAAATTGACCTGGTGGCAGTGGGATATTTGCTGATGAAAATAAAGGATTGCAGCCTTCAATATGGATTATGTATCAATGACAAGACCGAAAGCCTCACAACTGGACCAATAGGCAACATTATGATGAATGGAGAAAAGGCTGGCGTTATCAAGGATTTGTCTTGCTTGGGTCCACAATCAATGCTCCTGAAGGCAGCAGTCAAGAGATAAAAGGTGTTGCATTGGTTAAATCTGTTGCGTAAAACCTCTTTAGAATATTTCAAAGCAAGGGTGTTATTTGAGGACTAAGGTGAACCTGACCCTGACCAAGGTATTTCCCATTGCTTCATATGCATGTGACAGTTGGACACTGAATAAAGAAGACTGAAGAGAATTGATGCATTTGGATTGTGATGGTGCTGGAGACTAATATTGAAAATAGCCCGGCTGCTCCAAGGGCAAACAGATCCGTCTTCAAAGTAAGAAAGACGGAGTGCTCCTTAGAGGCAAGGATGGTGAGATTTCATCTTACATGCTTTGGACATATTGTCAGAAGAGACCAGTTGCTGGAGAGGGGCGTCGTGCTTAGTAAAGGGGAGGAGCAGCGGAAAAGAGGAAGGTTTGGATTGACACCGTGACTCCACCAATAGGTCCAAGCACAGGAACCATTGTGCGTCTGGTGCAGGAACGGTTAGAATTCTGTTCTGTTGTGATTAATAAGTCACTCTTGGTCGGAACGAACAACTCTAACAATTTTGAGTCAAAATTGACATGATAGCAATGGATTTTTTGGGGGGGGGTTACTAGTAATTAGTTACTCACTCTTAACTTCCAAGACTCAATTTCTAGGTGACTGGTTAGTGGTTTAAACCACCAACGTCTCCAGGATGTGAATAGGCCTGATGATCTGTTCCTGTAAATACTAAAACTAAAAACCAAACTCAGGGCCCTTGAATCACTTCTGACTCAGGCGACCTACACAGTGGGTTGGGAGCAGAAATCCCAACATGCTGCAAATAGTAAAGGCTGGAAATCTTGAGTTCTACTATGAGTCAGAATCAACTTCATGGCACACAATGCAACAAGCCTGCTTAGCTGAATTCAAGTGCTTTGATAGCCCTCTAAATTGCATACACATTTTTGTTTTGTACCTGATAAATGACGGAGCCCTGGTGGTGTATTGGTAATGCGTAGGGCTGCTAACACAAGGTCAGCGGTTCAAATCTACCAGCTGCTCAGCATGAGAAAGATGAGGCTTTCTACTTCCCAAAAGAGTTACAGTCTCAGAAACCCACAGGGGCAGTTCTACTTGGTCCTCTAAGGTCGCTATGAGTTGGAATAAACTTGATAGCAGTGAGCTTGGTTTGGTTTTAGTTTGAAGAATGAAGAGTAAAGGGAAGAGTGTTGTCACCTAAAATAACACCAAGTTGGCAAACAAACAACAACAAAAAATTTTAAGGACACAGATATACAAATTAGTGTATGGTCAGTAGGTACCAAATGAATACATGTTATATGTGGGTATGTATGTGTTATGCACATATACATTCTTCATCTTGGTAGTCCGATGTCAAAGCAATGATCCCTTTCTCTAAAGAACTCAGAAGGCACCATGGTGGTTCGGTGGTTAAATTAGGTGAAAGTCCAGCAGTTGAATTCATGAGCATGGGAGAAAAAAAGAAGCTATTTGTGTAGGTAAGCTACACAGACTTGGGGTCACTAAGAGGGCAGTTCTGTCCTGTCCTCTAGGGTCACTGTGGGTCACATTTGACTTGACCGGCACCAAATATGAAGAGTAGGTAGAGAAGGCAGTCATCCAGTCAGTCAATTCTGAATCATGATCTATGTGACAGAGTTGAGTTGCTCTTAGAGATTCTGAAACTGCAGAGTGGAACAAAACATTGACCTTGAGTGGAAAGGAAGGAGAGAACAAGCCAAAGCTGCTTCACTCAAGGTCATTCTGCTAATATGGCCTAAGGAGGATTTGTTCCTCTTGCAGGAAAACAGAGAGGCCAGGTACACACCAGCTTTGACCACCTGAAGTCATTTACAGGGGATTTTCCTAAACTGAATTCTGGAGCCTCTTGAATTATGAGAAAGAAAAATTCTTCCTTGTATTTTGAGATGCTTACAACAAACCCAGCATGATAATCATCTGCCCAAGGAACTATATGGAGAAAGCTTCTTAAAGATCCACAAACCTCCTTCTTTCGCCGCACACATCATCACACACTTGTTGTCTCAGAATCACTTCCATGAAAAAGGCAAATGCTGCAGAGCGAGAAAGAGAGTAGCCGCACACTTTCTCTGGCTTCAGGTAAGACTTTAAGTACAAGATTGCTAGTTGAGGTCATAAAAAAACAAAACAAAACAGAAAAGGGCTCCGTTGGGCGGAGCTTTCATAGTATGACTTTTTCGAGCAACTCACTCGGAATTAGTGCACCCAGAGGCATTGCCTGGGAAGGTTCTTTCTGGTCACAGTGAATTTTTTTCATGAAAGCAATTTCTCTCAAACCTCGTGATTTTTGGTTTTTTGTAATGGCCAATTTAAGAGAACAGCGTGCAACTATGAAATTTTGTTTCCTGCTCGGGAAAAATGCCCCAGAAACTGTTGTGATGTTGAGCACAGCTTACAAGGCCAGCACTATGGGAAAAACGCAAATGTACGAGTGGTTTTCTCATTTCAAAAAAGGTGAAATGTCGATTGATGACAAACCTCATTCTGGACGTCTGTCAACTTCCCTAACGGACGAAAATGTTGACTTGTAATGTATTTGGAGTTTGTTCCCCCAGGTCAGACTGTTAATCAAGCTTTCTATTTAGAGATTCTGAAAAGATAATGTAACAGTGTATGGCAAAAAAGATCTGATTTGTGGCAGACAGGGGACTGGTTTTGCCACAAAGGCAATGCACCTGCTCACCCAGCCATCTCCGCCTGCCAGTTTTGGGCAAAAACAGCATGCCTCTCTTACCCTACGTGAAATTTACTCACCTGACCTCACTCTGTACGACTTCGTTTTGTTTCCTTGAAATAGGGGAACATGAAAGGACAGAGATTTGATGATGTAGAAAAGGTGAAGAAAAAACGAGGGAGTTGCTATCAGCCATCCGAACAGATGAGTTTGAAAAATGTTTCCAAGAGTGGAATCACAGATTTAACAAATATATTGAGTGTATTGGAGAATGCTTTGAAGGTGATGTTTGTTTTGTAAAAAAAAAAAAATTAAATACATAGCTCTGAAAAAAATCTGGTGTTTTGGGGGTACCCCCTCCCATGTATAAGGAAGTCTACTGGTATAGTTAGAAAATGTTGCTAAACATTTCTTTTCCTTTAATACCTAACTCCTAGAAATTCAGAACTTTTCCCTATGGGGGAAAACCCAGGTAGTGGATGCTTACATTTAAGACTTCTCTGACTACCTGCCCATAGTGTCCAGGAGTCCTAGCAGCCTGCTCCCCGCCAGATATGTCATTAAGAGAGTGGCGCTTTGCCCAGGAAAAGGAGTGTGACCAACTTTCCCCTCATCTCTCAGACACAACTGGAGAAAAGCCTTTTCTGTGGGATTATAAAGATGTTTTATTTTCCCCAGCTTTGTCGCCCCCCAAAGATATTCCAAACATTAGAGGCTGTTTGCCAGCACATGATAGGAGGTCATGTGTTTAGACAGATCCTCCCTGAATGCATTCAGTTTTCTGACTATTGTCTGGTCCCACCACAGGTAGGACCCATTCCCTGCTATTAAGGTCAATGAGCTACTTTTCCCTAAAGGCTTGCTGCCATCCCTCCAGCCCTGTATGTGGGGTTCACATCCTACTGATAATGGTTTCCATGGAGAGCCAGAGAACAGGTCAACCCTACTCAGTGACATCCAAAGTTAGTCTGCCATCCTGTATCTAGGATCTGCCCATCTTGTCACACGTTTCCCCAATCCCTCCCCTTTCTATTGCGTGTATACCTCTAGATCCCCCTCTCATTGCTGTGTAACCTGTAGTGCAACTCCTTCCTGTGACATATGACTTTACCTATAATTAGGGGACTTGCATGTCCCCCAATTATATATAAGCCTTGGTTGGCAATAAAGAAGCTCTTGCTCATTCCCCCTACCTTTCCCTCTCGCCCCACCATCCTCACTCCCCTGGCCCGTCTCCCTTTGTTCTCCTTCCCCTCCTCCTCTCTCCTGACCTCTTGGCTCCCATCTCCACATGGCCCACCAAGCAGAGTTGAGGTGAGCATGCTACTATGAAATGTGTCTGACTCCTACATTTTGCTCTCTCTCTCTCTATTATTCTATTATAATCTAGATACATATAGATGTTTAACTGTACAATTGCATCTATCAAACCCACGATTAGTTGTGGGGGCTGGCCTCCCCCCCCCTTTTCACTGTATGCTTTGCCTTTCCTGCCAAAAATTCCTACCACCCCTGCTTTGTGAGAATAATGCCACGCAAGGACTCTGTTGGTCTCTGCACAAAAGGCTGGTCTTCTTAATCCCCGGGGGCCTCTTTGGTGAGGCTTTTTTTGTTTTAAAGAAAAAGCATCTTGGGAAAAAGACACATATATGTTTTTCATTTGTTAAATAGAAAAACTATAATTATTTTTTCTCTGTGTGTGTTTAAATAAACACAACCATTATATTCTTTGCATTTTTTAACCCACAAATGCATTAGGGAATGTGGTAGTTACATAATATGCTGTCAACTTGTGAAGGGGTGCAGTTTAGCCCGTCAATCAGGTCACAGCTTGATGACCTCATTTGGAGGTACCACAGAGATAAATAGCTCACTGGAGGCCAGATACACACAGGTACTCTCTGCTTCATCTTCCTGCTGATAAGAATCATGGAGCTTTGCTGGAGCCATGGAGCTGGAGGAAACACGTGGAGACCCCTGCTAGTGCTGAGATGCTTCAAGCACTACTGGATCCACAAGACTTTCCATCCACTGGCTTGTGATCTTCCTGTATTTGGTGTCATTGCATAAGTCTGAAGAGGAATGTATAGATTGGTGTTGGCCATATAGGTTAATATCGGATTTATGGGCTTGATCTGGACTGGGCTGTTTTCTCAATATACAATTACTCTTCATGTAAAGCTCTTTCTTATACTCATTTGCATGTTTATGAATTTGTTTCTCTAGTCAACCCGAACTACACAGAGAGGTATTTTTCTTATGCTCAGACCTAAATTCATTGTTGCTTTTCTTTCCATGTTTTGTCTTCCTTTCTTCTGTTTCTGAAAGTAGACTGAGGGAGAGAGAGACACCGAATGTATCCTGACACCAACTGCAAGAACTCCAGAGGTTATCTGTACTGGATAAGCAAATATAAAAAGTTCTCTGTCTGGGTTTATCTAAACTAACTGGCAGCACTGGTCTGGTTCCCAATGTACTAAGAGAAGGATTAGGTCTACCTCTCAGGAGTAAAACAAATGCCCCAAATGCTCCCTGGTGCTGAGTTTATGCATAGCTTCTTTATGGTTAAATAACACAAAGTCATTTCATAAGACGCCTTTCCATGGTGTGTGTGTGCATGTGTGCGTGTAAAAGAAAGAGAGAGAACATGCCATAACAGTGAAATACCAGGACCATGCCTGAATTCCGGGAATTCACTCCATTTGAAAGAACTCTAAGTTTTATTTGCTCTAGTACTTTCACTTTAGTTTCTTATTAAAGCTAATGGGAATTTTAGTTTACAAAGGAACACTATGATTTCATTTTGAATGCTCATAAACAGAAGTATCTGAGAAAAATCGTTCCTGGCCTCTCGCAGGGTCTGGTGGGTGCCAGCAATCCTTGGCCTTCTTTGACTTAAAGATACATGGCTCCAACATCTGCCTCCACATGGTTTTCTCCATCCCCCTCCCACCAACTCGTGTGTGTGTGTGCATGTGAGAGAGAGAGAGAGAGAGAGAGAGAGAGAGAGAGAGAGAGAGAGAAGCATTCACATATCCTTATAAGAACACCAGCCACTGAATTCCTCAATCCACCTTAATCCAGTAGGACCTCATCCTAATTTAATTAAGAACCTATTTCCAAATAAGGCCACCTTCAGATATTCAGTTGGACCTGGGTTTTTGTAGGGGACACTCTTTAAACGGGTCTACCTACAAAGTCTCAACAAAGTACACTACTCACTTTGCCCTGCCTGCCCCTGTGGATGGAATTGGTTCTGTGGAAAGTTCATGGATGAAATGGGACCATGGAGGGCTGTGACAAGAAATCAAAGTGTCAACTCCAAAGTAAGGATGGATCCTAGACAGACCACTGGCACTGCTCAGCTGCCCAATATCCAGACACCTTGTCCTCAAGTAGATGTTTTCCCACGTATAGCAAAACATAGAATTCCTTTTCTAGAAAGGAACATCATGGAAAGTCCCCCCAGTTCCTGCACACGGGGATTAGAATTTCAGGGATATGTGCTTTCCTCTCGGTGAGGTCACTTCTCTGGGGCATGCTGGACTTGGTTAACATTTTGCTACTCCTGATATCTACAGTATAAAACAAAGGGGCAAACATTGCCAAAATAAAACTCCCCTGTGAAAAAAGAGAAAAAGTGGAAAGACACAAAATCACTGGTTCACTCACTGCCATCGAATCAATTCCGAGTCCTATAACCCAAGGTCGAACTGCCTGTCGGTTTCTGAGACTGTAACTCATTCTGGAATTAGAAAGCCTTGTCTTCTCCTGAGAAGGAGTAGCAAACAATTCTTGCCAAGTGAGTGTCTGCTTTAATCCACCTTCTGCTTCAATCTGCAATCCTGCCCTTTGATCATGGACGAATTTTGATCAAGCCAAACTCCCTGCCATTGCAACTGGGTTTCCAAAACTGTAAGAATAGAAAGCCTGGTCTTACTCTGGTGGAGCTGCTGGTAGTTTTGAACTGCCAACCACTCAGATGAAGACCGGTGCATAATCATTGTGCCACCAGGACACTGAGGACAATTTCCTTTCTGATATATGTAATTGTACTAATCTACTTCCTGGGTTGACCTGGGTTTTGAGGGTTGAGCATCTCATGAGGAGTTGAGTTTTTGCAGATTTGAGTTTCTTGGGTCACAGGTTTGAGCTATCTCTATCAATTCGTCTTATTGAGAGCTTACCAGATTTTGTTGATTTATAATTTGTTCATTTCCACAGCTTTTGTCACATGGTTCTTGAACTAAGAGTTAGATCTAGGGAGTATTTTCATATAGCAACATATTCTGATAATTCATCCATTCTCTAACTCTTGGTCCCCAACTTGCCCCACTGCCTCATTTCAGTGAATAAAAAAAAAATCTGGATTGCCTAAAAGCAGTTTAGTTGCCTTTTACCCCAAGCTATATACTCTGTGGAGAATGGGACTAGTTGTCACCTTTGTCAATGGGAAGAGCCCAGAAGGATATGTGGAAGTCGGGAGAAGCAGACTTGAGACTCCAACTTTCCCATGTCTCAATCATACAGCATATTCTGCAGTCCTCCATATTTGCTGCCGTTAATTTTACCTTTATGCAAAAGAATCCATTTTTGTAATGCTGCGAAGGTCACGTCTATCTGCTACTCAAGCATACTGGATTTCTGACCACAGGCAAAAATGCATCTTTCTTAAAACTGTCTTTCCCTCCTTCGGGGCACCCTCTCTGACAGGCCAATTGGATAAAAGCTTGTCTCTTACAGGACTTCACTGAAATATGTACAAAGTCGTAAAGACACACAAAAGATCCCAACCCCATCGTCACGCCTCATAGCATCACGACAGATCAGAATAGAACTGCTCCGTAGGGTTCCTGAGACTACAAACTCTATGGTTCATGGAAGCCGACTGCCTCATCGTTATTCCTGGGAGCAGCTGGTGTTGTTTCCAAGGCCAACCTTTCCACTTGAAGCCAAGTGCTTAACCAGTGCACCACCATGGTGTCTTAGAAAATAGTACACTTTCATAGTCTGGAACTTTCCCCACATACCCCTCAGAACCAAGGCCTGCTCTCAGGTGTAGTTGGCATTGGTTAGAGGACCGGCGTGAATTTAGCCAGCTGCTTTACAACTACTTACAGGAGAGAAGAGATTTTATTGCCCCACAATGCACTTCGTCTTAGGTCTATACTCAGTCTAATAAGTATAAACCCTCCTTTTCACTGACTAATCTCTAAACGATTTTAGACCCACCGAGTCATTCAAAAATCCACCCCAAGTTGGCTTAATCAGAAAAGAGAACTTTTTGGCATATGTCACCGAAACATCTAAAGTTGAGGTTGGTTTCAGGCATGATCAAATCCAGGTCAAATGCAGTCAGAGGACAATCTCCCAATTAATCTTTCTCCCCGCCCTACCTCCTCCAGGTTGACCTAATTCTCCTGGAAAAGTACCTTCCTTCTTTGTGGGGGACCTTACGGACACCAGCATTTCAGATCCATAGTCTATACGTTAAGTCACAGTAAGGGGAAATAATGCTTCTTTCTCAACAAAGTACCGTTTCTTGCAAATAATTATCTCTCATTGGATGTACTTTAGCTACTTGTCCACGACTGAAATAACTTTAGTCCATTGTCTCCAAAATTTTACATGTACCCTAGTGTTACATGAGATAGTTTGAGGCAGTACAAACATTTACTTTAATAACCCAGTGCTCATGTTCATATATATTATACAAATAACTAGTGCATAAAGTCTTTGCTTTTCTTTTTGTGTGGAATTAAGCTGAATTAGGTAGGAAGGGCATAATCCATTTAAGAAAGATAGTATGAGTGTCAGAGGTCCAGAAAGGTGTTCAGGCATATTGGTGAACATCTCAAACTTTTAGTAATTAGAATTCTGATTACTAGACTTGATATGTTGCATGGTGGCAAAGTGCCGTACCACCAGAAAAAGCTGTTGTATACTAAGGAACATGTTTGTGGTAGTTCAAGTTCCTCTAAAATCACAACCAAACCAAACCCGCTGACATCAACCAGATCCCAACTCACAGTGACCCTGTATAGGGTTTTTGAGGCTGTAAATTTTCTTTCCTTTTACCATTTTATTGGGGGCGCTCACAGCTCTTATAACCATCCATACATCAATTGTATCAAGCCCATCTGTACATAGATTGCTGTGTTAGTCTGGGTACTTTAGAGAAACAAACCCACAGAAACTCATGAATAAGAGAGAGTGTTATATAAAGGGTAAGTGCACATCAAGAAAACATCCCAACCCAGTGCTCCCCAAGCCTACAAGTCCAATATTAACCAATATGTCTGACACCAATCCACAAAGTCCTCCTCCATCTCACAAAGCACATACAATGATGCTGACTGCAGGAGGAAAGACGGTGTAAGCATCTCAGCGCTGGCAGGGTCTCCACACGGCTGCTCCAGCACCAAGGGCTGCATCAGTGTAAGCCCATGTGGCTTCTCCTAGGAGATGTCCTGCAGGAAGTGAGCCTTGCCAGCTGAAGCAGGAAACTGGTTAAGGCCGCTACACCCTGGTCTGACCATCAGAAAGCAAGAGACTGAGAACTAGAAAGGCGAGCCATTTATCTCTCCACTCTTCAATTAACCTCACCTGTGTTTATCGGCCAGGTTGGCAAAATAAACTTTAACAAACTTAGTTGCCATCATTCTTTCCAAAACATTTTATTTCTGCTTGAGCCCTTGGTATCAGCTCCTCTTTTTTCCCTCCTCCCCCCACCCTTCCACCTTTGTGAATCCTTGATAAATGATAAATGATTATTAGTTTCATATCTTACACCATCCTCTGTCTTCTTTCACCCAGGTTTCTATTGTTTGTCCCCCTGGGTGGGAGTGGTTATACCTTAATTATTACAATCGGTTTCCCATCTCTCCCCCTTCTCCCTACCCTCCTGGTATTGCTACTCCCATTACTGCTCCTGAGGGATTTATTTGTCCTGGATTCCATGTGCTTAGAGCTCATATCTGTACCAGTGTACTTTACTGGTCTAGTCAGATTTGTAGGGTAGAACTGGGGTCATGATAGTGGGGGGGGGAGCATTAAAGAACTAGAGGAATGTTGTGCATTTTGTGGGTGCTATACTTCACTCTGGATAACTTGTTCCTTTCTTTTGACCCTTCTGGGAGGAAATATCCTATTGTCTACAGATGGGCTTGGGTCTCCCCTCTGAGCCCCATCATTTACATTGATATGGTTGTTTGTTTGGGGTCTTCTGATACCTGCTCCTGTCAACACCCGTGATCACACAGGCTGGTGTGCTTCTTCTAAGTGGGCTTTGTTGCTTCCTGCTAGATGGTCACTTGTTGAGCTTCAGAGGCTGTAAACTTTCATGGGGACAGAGAACCTAATCTTTCTTCTAAAGAGTGGTGGTTTTGAACTGCTGGCCTTGTAGTTAACCGTCTAACAGTTACCTAACAGTGCTATCTAACCAAGTCCTTCCAGGATTCTGGAAAAATCCACATCCCTGATTACTCATAAGTTAGAAGAAAATCAGTATGCTACAAATGGTTTCACTTTCTGGATTAGTTGATAAATTAAATACTAACTCCTGGGGCATGTGAAGCCCATTCATGCAATTAGTCTGGTTGCACCTGGGCAAGTTTGACTTCATTAGCTATATAAACCCTGGATTGTAACCTTGAAACTCCTTACCGCCTTTGAAAAGAAAAATGTGTAGTTTTAGTATAGTTTAAAACAAGTTGATGATTATCTCTCCCCCCTCCCAGTTAAACTCCATGTCAATTGAAGTTATCTACATAACTTTTGTTCCTTTTGGTTTGTTTATCTACTGTTTGAATTTGAAGAGGATGTAAGCTTCCTTAGTTTACTTTACACTGAATTCTAAGAACAAATAGAAACTAAAATATTCTCTTTCAGTTTCTTTGAAAAAGTTATCTTGGCTTTCCTTCTGCCCTACTACCATGCTTCATCACCACCTGGGCTAGAGTATACCTTTTCTCTAAGCAACCTTACCCTTAGGAAAGAGTTAGGAGTCAAAGGGCATTCATGGAGGTCTAGACAAAGACATGTACATGCAAATATATATAGGAGGATGGGGAAATAGATCTATGTGTCTATATTTATAGGTCAAGTATTAATGTGGCGGAAGGACCTTGGGCCTCTACTCAAACAATCCCTCAATGCATGAATACCTTCTTTTATTAAATTGGAACTCTATGATGCTCACTCTCCTGACACAACGGCTGGAGCCAAAGTGGGTGAACAAGTAAATGTGGTGAAGAAAACTGATGGTGCCCGGCTATCAAAAGAGATAGTGACTGGGGTCTTAAAGGCTTGAAGATAAACAAGCGGCCATCTAGCTCAGAAGCAACAAAGTCCACATGGAAGAACACACCAGCCTGTGTGATCGAGTGGTCCCAAAGGGATCAGTTACCAGGCATCAAAGAACAAAAAATCATATCATTGACTGCACACCTCCATGATAGGATCGCTGAAGACAAATGGGTGCATAAGCAAATGTGGTGAAGAAAGCTGATGGTGCCCGGCTATCAAAAGAGATAGTGTCTGGGGTCTTAAAGGCTTGAAGGTGAACAAGTGACCATCTAGCTCAGAAGCAAAAAAGCCCACATGGAAGAAGCACACCGGCCAGTGCGATCACGAGGTGCCAAGGGACCAGGTATAAGGCATCATGCAAAAAAAAACAACAACGATATAAGTGTGTGTATGTATGTGTATATATGTGTATATGTATATGTATATATATACCATATTAAATGAAGGGGGAAGTGCAGAGTGGAGACCCAAGGCCCAAGTGTCGGCCAATGGAGATCCCCTCATAGAGGCGTTTAGGAGAGGAGATGGGTTAATTAGGGTGCGAGGTAGTACCGATGAAGAACACAGCTTTCCCCCAGATCCTGGATGCTTCCTCCCCCCAACTACCATGATCCAAATTCTACCTTGCAGGCCTGGATAGGACAGAGGCTGTACACTGGTACATAGGAGGGCTGGAGATACAGGGAATCCAGGGTGGATGATACCTTCAGGACCAAGGGTGTGAGGCACGATGCTGGGAGAGTGGAGGGTGAGTGGGTTGGAAAGGGGGAACTGATTACAAGGATCCACATGTGACCTCTTCCCTGGGAGAGGGACAGCAGAGAAGGGGGGAAGGGAGACTCCGGATAGGGCAAGATATGACAAAATAACGAGGTATAAATCACCAAGGGCACATGAGGGAGGGGTGAAAGGGGAGGGAGGGGAAAAAAAAAGAGGACCTGATGCAATGGGCTTAAGTGGAGAGCAAATGCCTTGAGAATGATTGGGGCAGGGAATGTATGGATGTGCTTTATACAATTGATGTATGTATATGTATGGATGGTGATAAGAGTTGTATGAGTCCCTAATAAAATGTAAAAAAAGAAAAGAGGAGAAAAAAATGATTAGGGCAAAGACTGTACAGATGTGCTTTATACAATTGATGTATGTATATGTATGAACTGTGATAAGAATTGTATGAGCCCCTAATAAATTGTTAAAATTAAAAAAAGAAAAAAAAAGTTATCTTGGTTTCTTTGTGATAAGTAACCTTTGAGGAACCAAGACCATCATAATACATTTGTGTTTCTACCTTGAGGGAGTTAACAATAGTATTTTTCAGATCAGTAGGATAAGAAGTTATAGTGTTAATATCTGTATGGAAAATCAAAAACATATGAGGATTCATCCACGAAAAAATTCCAAAATCAACTTTTGCTGGTTTATATAAAGAACGATGCTGCATGATGGTCTACATGTTCAACACCCACTCTCTTTGTCCTTCTTACGGCCAGAGCTTCTTCATAATCATTTTGTCACAAAGCTATGTTCATTGTTGAGAAACAAGACCAAAAACAAAATCCCCTCATTATTGCTGTGACCTTAAGCAAAGCAAAGCAAGAAGCCCACCTAAATAATGGCCCACACTGCAAAGCAAATGATATGAAAAGAATAAAGACACACATGTAAATAAGGAAAGAATGAAAATGGATATTTACCAAGCACCTTAAAATATATATACATATATATCAATATCAGTAAACACACACAGGAATCCAGGAATCTGTGGGTGGTACAAATGGCTAATGGACTCGACTACTAAGCAAATGGTTGAAAGTTAGAATCCACTCCGAGACACCTTGAAACAAAGGCCTGATTGTCTACTTCTGAAATATCAGGCATTGAAAACCCTATGGAGAGTGGGGTTACCATGGGTCAGAATACCCAACAGCAGCAGGCTGATTGATCACATGAGGGCAGGGTGGGGGTGGGGGGAAGATTACTATTGCTCCCTATATTCTCTTTTCATTATATATATATATATATATACATATATATATATATATATCTCTCAACAACATTAAGTAGTTTCCTCAAATTTGCCCCCCGTCATAAGTGGTGTTTTGTTTAATGCCAAAGGATTCACTGTACTGTTAAGTCTCTAGAGTAGAAATCTCCTTGGCAAGATTAATATTCCCTATTGAAAACTCTTTGCAATATCTCATATACTCTGCTACAGTTGGAAGGTGATTACCCTAGTAAAATAGACTGTGGGCCAATAAAATCATTACCTGTTCCTTCACATTCTTTTACTTGTAGTACAAATAATATAACAAAATTGCCCACTCCATCAATTCTTACCTGTGGAAGTTAGGACGTTACTATGCTCATTGTGCTGTACAACCGTCACCACTATCCCTTTCCAGAGTGTACCTTCATCCCTGACAAAAGCTCAGATTCCCCTGGGCATCCCACAGTCACCTACACAGATCCAACTGGACTCCTTATCCCCTCAATCTGCCTCTTCTGTGTGTCTGATCTCATTGACTGGCGCCCGATGAGCACGTCATTCAATCCTCAGCTGTCAGAAGTGGCCACAGACTCTTCTTATCCACTGATATCTTGATTCAAATCTCGCTATGCCGCACGACTCCCTGCCCACAAACTCATTATTTCACAAAAAACAAGCAAACCCCAGAGACACCAGATATACAGATTGTGCAGAGCATAACTCTCAGGGGTGCCATTAATATGTAGATGTGGGAGAATGGTGTGTTCATTACATAGATTTCCTAACAAAATGAAGTGTCTGGATAAAAATATTCCTTTTTTTCAATAGGCACAATGGTGTAGCATTGACCGACAGTGGCCTTGCCCTGAATTGAGAAAAACAAAAACCATCCTAGTGTGGGGATGGCGGTAGCCAGAGAGGATCAGCTCCTCACAAAGAGAAATCAGTCTCATAAGGAGCTTGTCAATGGGTTGCTCAAGTTACCAAGCTTAAGAATGTTTAAAAGAACAATTCCCACTCGAAGATAACAAATAAACGGGGAAGTTGTGCCACTTTCTTATCCTTAAAATTTGAGTGGACAGCCTTCTTTGCCTTCAACAACTTATAGTCATGCAGTGCAGTACTAAGAAAGTTGGATCGATGCCTATGAGGACACAGCAGAGACAATTACAGGATGAGAAACACTAGCGATGTCTTGTGTGTGATTTTTGCTTCTACTTTGCCCTCATTAACCCTACACTGTATTGAGTTCAAAAGACCCTGACCTCTCAAGTAGGGGTGATAAGTTGGACACTTTTTTCTGCCACATTCTGTCTAGCCTCTGTTGCCTACCTAATGCAATCCCTGTCAGACCTGTGAAATGAATGAGGATCCCACTTGCAACCCTAGGCAAAAACCATGAGCACATCCAGAGGAAGAATACAAAAGGGACCATCATGGAACCCAGGCCTGACATCCTTAAAAGCTTAAACTAGGAAAAAACAGAAATTACCTTAACCAGTAGCTTTTCTTTGATGGATCTTGAAACATATAAGAAAAAAATACAGGCACGCTCAATGCTGAGATGGGTTTATGATGTGTGTAGGTGCATGGAAAGCTTGCCAGATGATGAGGCCTACAGCTAACGATTCCAAGGAGATCGCAAAGCCTCACTTCAGAGCTCAAGAAAGAACCATAGGTCCCTTAGCTACCTGTGAAAACAAACAGTGCACCATACCAAGGCACATAGAATGTCCATTCATTTCTTTACTGGCGATGCTAACTTTGACTGCTTGGCTGACGTTCATGGCAGAGGTTCGTTTCTGTGCATTTCTTCCTCTTCTTAAAAATGTAGTTGTTGAAAAAATAGAAATATCTCTATGTCTGTATATCTATCTAACCTACTATATAAACCAAACCAGTGACTGTGACGTTGCTTTGCCTCCCGAGGGCCCCGTGTACTGTGCAGCAGAACTGGGCTCCATGGAGCTTTCCTTGGCCACGCTTTCTCAGAAACAAGACCTTCTTCCGAGGCGCCTGTGGGCAGATTCTAATCAGTAGCCTTTTGGTTAAGAGCCTAGTGTTTAAGTGTTTGTGCTATTGGGGCTCCTAACTCGTATCTATAGACCTCAAAAACTCTGAGAGCCAGACTGGATGAGATGATGGCCTTGCGTTTCTGGGTCTTACAAGTTCTCCACCTTTGATAGTACATAATCTTAATGCTTTTCCATCGCTCACATTAGTGGAAAATATTTGAGTTTTCTCTGATAGGTTTCCACCATGCACAGTTTCTCGTTTTTGCAGATCTGACTGTGTGTGTGTGTGTGTCCAAAGTGTGATTCCTGGGGTTTCACTGCAGACACACACGGCTTTATTCCTACCAGAAGGTATCTAAATATGTCTCCTGATCAATGGATGGCTGCAGTCAAGTTCTACTAGTAACACATCGTCTTAGTCTCATTTGGGTGCCTTCAAACAAGGTCCAGTCACAACAGTGGCATCTGCTGGGCCATTTAAGTCAAGGCAGAGGAGGTCTTGGCAGCTGTGTTTTGGGAATGGGCACTATCGATAGATTGGGTTCAAACACACGGATGGTCACAGGGACTTCTTGTGAAGATATTTTTTAGAAATAGAAAACTGGGGCCGGGCCGAGGGCTCCCGGCCGCACCTGACGCTCTTGCTCTGCTTTTTGCCTCCGCCCGGGATCTTCTCCCAGACCTTCCTGCGAGTGCGAGCCAACCGGCAGACCAGGCTGAATGCTCGGATTGGGAAAATGAAACGGAGGAAGCAAGATGAAGGGCAGGTATGTCCCCTGTGCAACCGCCCCCTGGCAGGATCGGAGCAGGAGATGAGTAGGCATGTGGAGCATTGCCTTTCTAAGAGGGAAGGCTCCTGCCTGGCTGAGGACGACGCTGTGGACATGGAGCATGAGAACAGCACCCGCTTTGAGGAGTATGAGTGGTGTGGGCAGAAGCGGATACGGGCCACCACTCTCCTGGAAGGCGGCTTCCGAGGCTCCGGCTTTGTCATGTGCAGCGGTAAAGAGAACCCAGACAGTGACGCAGACTTGGATGTGGATGGGGATGACACGCTGGAATACGGGAAGCCACAATACACGGAGGCTGACGTCATCCCCTGCACTGGCGAGGAGCCTGGGGAAGCCAAGGAGAGAGAGGCCCTATGGGGCGCAGTCCTAAATGGCGGCCCTCCCAGCACCCGAATCACCCTTGAGTTCTCTAAGTGGGCCAGTGATGAGATGCCATCCACCAGCAACGGGGAGAGCAGCAAACAAGAGGCCATGCAGAAGACCTGTAAGAACAGCGACATCGAGAAAATCACCGAGGAGTCCGCTGTGACGACGTTCGAAGCCCTGAAGGCTCGGGTCAGGGAGCTGGAACGGCAGCTATCTCGTGGGGACCGTTACAAATGCCTCATCTGCATGGACTCCTACTCGATGCCCCTAACGTCCATCCAGTGTTGGCATGTGCACTGTGAGGAGTGCTGGCTTCGGACTCTGGGCGCCAAGAAGCTCTGCCCACAGTGCAACACGATCACAGCGCCAGGGGACCTGCGGAGGATCTACTTGTGAGCGCACCCCCTCTCCAGCCTCGCCTCCCGCAGCCCCACCTGTCCCAGCCTCTGTGACAGTGAGCCTCTCCCCGTGTACATACTTGCACATACACACACACACACACACACACATACACACAGGACTCTGGAGCCAGAGTGGAAGCTGCGGCCTGGCCCTGCCGGCTGTTCTAGAATGCCCAGGATGAAGCAAGGGGTGGTGGAGGATAGGGGAGTAAGGCTCCTGAGATCCAGCCCCCAGACTGACCAGATGGACAGACAGACATGCAAACACCAGACTGAAGCACATGTAATATAGACCGTGTATGTTTACAATGTTGTGTATAAATGGGACAACCCCTCCCTCCACCCCTTGGTTGTATGATTTTTTTTTTAAGAATATCTGAAGCAGTGCCTCCCTCAGGGCTGGCTGGGGGCTCGGCCCACCCACCTCTTGGGGTGCCTGCCTCCCCGCTCCCCTCCATGGTGTCCCTCCCTCTCCCATGTGCTCGGTGTTCAGTGGTGTATATTTCTCCTCCCGGACATGGGGCACACGCCCCCAGGGACATGGTCCTCTCCTTAGTCTTAGCTCATGGGGCTCTGTTTCAGAGCTGTGGGCAGGGATGGGCACCGAGCTGAAGCCAGGGCTGGCAGTACAGCTGGATGCGGGTGCACCTGGCTGCCCAGCTCCTCCCAAGAACTGCCCCTGGGATCAGAGCTCTGCTCCCAGGAAGTGTCTCCTCTCGGGGCCCCATGGTGTGATGCTGTGTCTGTATATTCTATACAAAGGTACTTGTCCTCTCCCTTTGTAAACTACGTTTGACATGGATTAAACAAATATAAACAAACAAAAAAAAGAAATAGAAAACTATACTGGTGAGGAAAAGGTCAGAACAGCTGTGTCCACCCCCGTGGTGCGCCTACTCATTCTGCAAGGGGATCTGGGAGAATTTTGTCCTAGAAGAATTTTGCTAGGAAAACGTAACCCACCCTACAGCCTGATTTTTTCCCCCTACAGACTTCACTTTGTTCCCTAAGACTCAAAGAACAATGAAAAAAACAGAACTTGATGCCCAAGCTACCATTTGATGTGGTGTAAATCGAAGATGACAGAGTTCTTTAGGGAAGGTTAGAGAATAGTAGCACTATTTTACTACAGGAGTGTACAGGATAGATCTGGCGAAAAGGTAAGTCAATCTCCTCAGAATACCTGGAGCCAAACATCCTAGAACTCTTGATGTAGAATAATACCGATCTTTCTGAAAGACTTACACTTTTAGTTCCTTTACTTTTGATACATTATTACAGTCTCTGTAAAGGAAATAGAGATGTGTATGGAGAGATTCTGGTTGCTGAAGGGAAGAGTTGTTTGATGTTAATAGCTAGAAAATATAACGTGGAAACAAAGGCCAGTTACTGTGGAATGGCCTCCGTCAGGACCCCTTGTGGGTCCCCACCAGGGATTTGATGCACACCTGTTATCTTTATTTCAGATGCAGTAACTGGTTCTTAAGGAAGCAAGCATTTGCATTCCTCATTTATCATTCTTTCTTCAACATTTTTGGCCATAAACTTGTGTTTTCCGTTTGAAGAACGCATCTCACATTAAAATGCATGTACAGTTTTATTTCCACTTCTCACAGAGTCCATAAAAAGTGATCCTGCAAAAGTTATCAGTAGCTCTATTTAGTGTCAAGTAAGTAATTATGTTCTTATCTCTTTCAAAAGAAAGTTTCCCACAGCATGAGAGGTGACCTACATTAGCTACAAAACAAAGTCTTATGTTAGGACCAGAGGCAGCAGCAATAAACCTCGTTCTACTCTGAATTCCAGGGCACTCTCACTGGTCAGGCGGCCAGAATGCAAAACAGCATGTCTTTCTTGCAGAGCACCCTCCACGTGTCCAGCAACCATAAAACATGCACGATTCATTATGCTGAAACATGCAGCACATTATAAAACCCTCTGGCGAGACCAATACATCTGCATTTATTTTCCAACTGCAGCTTCAATTTAATCAAATTCTTTCTCAGATCTAGATCTTCAACCTTTGAATAAAGCTGACAAATCATTCGTTTTCTTTCTCTTGGTAATTTTCTTTGATAGGATGCGCTTGGAAAGGTTTCAGGACAAGAGCAGTCCCTGTCTGGAGAGGCCCAGCAATGGGGTGGGGGGGGGGTGAGGGGGGGTGTACAACATCCCAGGCAGAGCCTTCCTTGATTTTCAGATTTGTTTTCTTTCCTACCTCACACCTTCCCTACGGATCCCTGAGGCTTACACACCGGGGAGCAGGTCAAATACCAGTTACTGTGCAGAGAAAGATGAGGCTTTCTTTTCTACTCTAGCAAAGATTTGTCGTTTTAGAAACCCTCTAGCGGGCTTCCTTCCACCGCGGCAGCCATCGAAGAGCCGCAGCCGTGGCTGTGCGCTACCACCCTATGGCCGTCGCCAAGGGCCACAAGGTGACCGAGAACGTGAGCAAGCCGAGGCTCAGCCGCCACCGCGGGCGCCTCACCCGAGCACACCAAGTTCCTGCAGGACATGATCCGGGAGGTGTGCGGCTTCACACCCTATGAGCGAAGGGCCATGGAGCTGCTCAAGGTCTCCAAGGACAAACGGGCGTCAAGAAGCGGGTGGGCACACAAATCCGGGCCAAGAGGAAGAGAGAGGGCTGAGCAACGTGCTGGCCGCCATGAGGAAGGCCGCTGCCAAGAAGGACTGAGTGCCGTGCCCCCATCTCCCCAACCCCCAAAATAAAGTCTTTCCAGAAACTGGAGAAAAAAAAAAAAAGTAAAAGAAAAAGAAACCCTCTGGAGGATTACTGTGAGTTGGAATCAACTTGATGGCAGTGGATCACGTCTTCCACAGATACCAATAGCGTTGCTTTTAGAAAGTGGATTCTGACTGTAATAGATTGAATAAAAACCGCCAAAGATATCAAGTCTTTGTATCTGGAGATGGTAAAGTTTACCTTAGGTGGAGGGAAAAGGTTTTTGATCAAGTTCAGGATTTTGGTATTATCCTGGGATTGCCCTTCTGTTCCTCCCGGTACCCCCAGTGTATTTTATAGGAGAAGCAGAGGGAACGCCGGTCTGATGGCCACGAAGAGGGAGGCAAGTGGTGACGCTGGAAACCAATGCATGCGAGCAGCCTCCAGAGCCAGAAAGGCATGCACTGCGTGCTCCCCTAGAGCCTCTGGAGGCAGCCCCCTCCTGCTGGCTCCCGGCTTTCAGCCCGCAATAGTGGTTTCAGGCTCTCGATTTGCAGAGGATAAACGTGCATTGTTTTAAGCCACCGACATGATCAGTTGATACAGCAGTCATTGGAAATGCCTACCTGCACTAACTTTCCAGTGACTTTTGTCAGAAAGTTTTTTCTTGCCTGCAAATTCAGAAGGCACTATGATTCTTTCTGAATGATTTAGCAAAACTGGCCTATTTTTAATAATATACTAGAGTAACCCAGATGGACCTGGGGGTCCAACAGACTGACCTTGGCAAATTGTCAAATAGGCAAAGTTTGCTTCCAAATAACCTATTTCCATCCATTGGTTAACACAGGGTTTTCAGGTTGTGTAGATGGAAAAACAAATGTATTTAAAAATATTATGAGACCACTGTCATAAAAAACAAAATCAGGAAAAGATGTTCACACTTAGAGAAACAGACTGCTGGTTCCAGGGATGGGTAGGAAAGAAAGGTAGGAGAAGGAAGTCCTAGACTAGAGACCAGAGAGGTGTTAACTTGGAGGACAGGGAAGGTAATCTTCTACAAGAAAGAGATGGGCAGACAATGGCAGAAACGAGCAAGCCATTGGGAGGATTGGTAAACTGTTGAATAAAAAAAATGATGACCTGCTCTGTAAACTCTCACCTCATTCACAATGAAAAGATTAAATGTGTGTGTGTGTGTGTGTGTGTGTGTGAACTGCTTTTGGTGGAAGGTTACACAACAAAATAGGTTCCCATTCAACAAGTTCTGCCTAAATGGCCCAGTGACATTAGTTATGTTGTCCACAATGTGTCATTCTCTTTTGATGACTTCTGCTCATTTTACTTCCAGTGCTCTAGTTTCCCTGCCCCCTTATCTTCCTGTCCTGGCTTTAGAGTCATTTGTTGACTTACGAGTCTCATCAGCATGGGGAACTGATCACAATGATCTACCTATAACCCCCTCCCTGGGGGATGGACAATAGAAAAGTGGGTGAAGGGAGACATTGGTTAGAGTAAGACATGAAAAAATAAGAGCAATTTATAAATTATCAAGGGTTCATGAGGGAGTGAGGGAAAAATGAGGAGCTTATACCAAGGGCTCAAGTAGAAAGAAAATGTTTTGAAAATGATGATGACAATATATGTATAAATGTGCTTAACACAATGGAGGTATGTATGGATTGTGATAAGAGCTGTATCAGCCCCCACTAAAATGATTTTTTTAAATT
The DNA here is from genome assembly GCF_050624435.1 of Tenrec ecaudatus. Taxonomy (NCBI): domain Eukaryota; kingdom Metazoa; phylum Chordata; class Mammalia; order Afrosoricida; family Tenrecidae; genus Tenrec; species Tenrec ecaudatus. The sequence goes on along the minus strand of NC_134533.1, from coordinate 171,913,221 downwards.
AACCACCAAGGAGCACAGTGCTATGAATCAGAATCCACTCAATGGTAATTAGCAGAATGGTAGACAGGATATCAATCTACCTTTGAGTACGGAAATCTATCATTGACCACTGCCTCATTGTGTGACATTAGTAGGACCCTCGTCCTCTTCGGGCTCTGGTTTTGACCCCTGAAAATAACAGGTTGGACTAAATAGTATTGAACACTCCCAGCTAGTTTTATGTCCAACAGTTCCATAATTAATATCAATTTTTATATGCCCAGTGTAATTGTGAGAGGCTGATAGTGAGAACAGATGTGGCTTTTGTTTTGTGAATCTCTCCTTTGTCCCTTGTCTTTACAAATGAGCAGTGGAACTGCGATTAGGCATAGTTGTTTAGAATCCCCCAGTGTCTTTAACTGCTCACCTCTCCTGACATGGTCCATTCCACACTCACATTTTCATCCTAACTTTCCTGCTGACTGTCTTTTGCTACCTACCTCATATTGATCTCTCTGGAAAAACCAGACTGAAGCACAGTTTGTAGAATCTCCTTGGTGCCCAGCGCCAGCTTCTCCTGGAGGCTAGAACAGGACAGATGTATATGGGCCCAGACCCCTTGGATCTTTGACCATTCCTAGACCCATGGAGACCAGAAACTCAGTCTGAATCCAGCCCTTAGACCTCAGTTCCACTGGAGGGAAACTTGTTCAAAGAAACAGACAGTAAATTCAAAATGCCCTCTAAAGCAGTGAGTTCCCACTTGTCTGTTAGTTTGTTGTACCCTGGCTGTGTTATGGGATGCTGTGATACCAGGAACTAAGTCATTGGTATTTAAAATACCAGCAGGATCGCACATGGTGAACAGGGTTCAGTGGAGCTTCCAGAGTAAGAAAGGCTTGAAGGTAAATAAGAAGCCATCTAGCTTGGAAGCAACAAAGCCCACGGGGAAGAAGCACACCAGTCTGTGTGATTACAAGATGTTGAAGGGATCAGGTATCAGACACCAAAGAACAAAAAGCATCATTGTGTGTTCACCTTCCCTATATAAATGCCGAAGACAAATGTGTGCATAAGTAAGTGTGGTGAAGAAGGCTGATGGTGCCTGGCTATCGAAAGATATAGCATCTTGGATCTTAAGGGCTTGAAGGTAAACAAGAGGCCATCTAGCCCAGAAGCAACGAGCCCACATGGAAGAAGCACACCAGCCTGTGTGATCACGAGGGATCGAAGGGACCAGGTATCAAACACCAAAGAACCATATCATCGTGAATGAAGGGAATTGCGGGATTGGGACCCAATGCCCACCTGTAGACAACTGGACATCTCTTGCAGAGTGGTATTGGGGAGATGAGTCACTCAGGGTGCAGTGTAGCATCGATGAAACACACACTTTCCTCTAGTTCTTAAGTACTTCCTCCCCCCACTATCATGATCCCAATTCTACCTTACAAACCCAGTTAGATCAGAGGATGTACACTGGTACAGATAGGAACTGGAAACACAGAGAATCCAGGACAGATGGACTCCTCAGGACCAGTGGTGAGAGTGGTGATACCGGGAGGGAGGAGGGAACGCGGGGCTGGTTAGAAAGAGGAACTAATTACAAGGATCTACAAATTTATTGATTTTTTTAACTTTAATTTTTTTACTGCTTATTTTATTTCCTAAAGCATGAATTTATCCCAAATGTAAATTAGGATGATTACATTAAAATTTCATGAAAATAAATAGTATTTTTAATCAGCTTTACAGAAACTTGAAAAGGATTATAAAAGAAAGAAAATAAGCAAGCTTCACCTTTTATAATAAATAGTAAAATCCTAAAAATGCCAAATTTAATTGAGAAATAATATATAACAATAATAGTATATTATGAAAAAATCAGGTTTCTTTACCAAGAAATTTAGATTGGTTTAAAATTAGAAAGAAAACTAATGTAATCAACTGCATTTACAGATTAAAGGAGGAAAAGCATATGACTATTTCAACAAAGAAGAAAATGATAAGGTTCAATATCTACTTATAAAAATTCATAGCAAACTAGAAATAGAAACCAACTTTTGCAGTACAATAAAAGAGGTCTACACAACATTTGTGATCAGGAAAATTGTCATAATTTGCAAGTGAATGGTTATTTACATATAAAATCCAGAAGATCTTCAAATAATAAGTTACCAGTTATTAAAATAAATATAGAAAAACCAATTGTATGCCTGTATACCACCTATTAGTTAAAAGAAAACAATATTAAAATATATCATTTATAATCTCACTCAAAATTCACTGCCATTGATTCAATTCTGATGGTCTAATGTCTAAAATTAAGGTGTTGGCAGTGTTGTGTCCCCACTGGAAAGTATAGGGGAGACATTATTCTTTGTTTCATTGATTTTCTATCCTCTAGAGCAGTGGTTCTCAGCCTATAAGTTTCACAGAGGTCACCTAAGACTATTGGAAAACATATATCTGATGGTCTTAGGAACCGAGGCACCGCTCCTCGGATAGTCTCCAGGAGCGTTCACCAACATGCAGACACAGCCACATACAAGTACCCAGCTACTTCTATGTGCTACACCATGCTTCAAGACAAAATTTCATTTATTTGTAATTAGAAAGAAATATTTCACAATACATAATTACATATTGTTTTGTGATTAATCCTTATGCTTTATGTTCAGTTTGTAACAATGAAAATACCTCCTGCATATCAGAAATTTACATTACGATTCATAACAGTAGCAAAATTGCAGTTATGAAGTAGCAACAAAACTAATTCTATAGTTGGGGGACACCACAACTGAGGAACGGTATTGAAGGGTCGCAGCATTAGAAAGGCTGAGAACCACTGGTTTAGGCAATTTACCAAAAAATTGAATAAATGCCAGAAAAGGAGGTGGAAGTGGAGTAAAATGCACTTGCTATAGAAATCTCAGGGCTTAGCACAGCCTGCTAACATGTTCATTGGGTACAAGTCTGTGCTTTAAGCTGAAGCCCATTTGCCAAGAGCACAGAGAATACCTGTTACATTCAACTGGAATTGCCTGAAAATATGTCACAACTCTCAAACTATGGGAACATAGAAACACATTATAGTAATGATTTATTTTTAAATAATAAAAATATAAGCAAATATGAAGTATTCATTTTTTCTGTTTTTCCCTCTGGGACAAATAGCATTGTAATAAATCAGTGATGCATGCGGCAGCATATAATGGAATATGCTTGCATGTATTAGAAGGCAATAATAAATAAGACACGTAAAAAATCTGAGGACCTACAGGTACCTGGGTAGTGTTAAGTATTGAATGTTTTCCTGACCTGGAACTCTGTGGTAATAAGCTAGCCCCGAGGAACAGAGCTTCTTTGTTACAATAATGAAGTCATGAGGTTGGGACATGTTCTAAAATTAGTCATTGCTGACATATTTTTAAAAGAGCTGATTTGATATAAATGCAAGCCCACACACGGGACAACAGATACTTCCTGACCTGGGCTGGAAGTTAAGGGGCCATGGGTAGAGGGCAAGGGGAATGGCCAGGGTCTTCTCTGATGAGCCCCAGTGGCCACTGTGGCCACGGCCTGCTCATCCACAAGTCTCTGTGGGCACAGTGCTCAGGCTCCACCAGTACTTTCAGGAACCCACAAAATACTTTAATTTAACAATATAACCTTTTATATTTAAAATCAGGAAGAAACACTAACTTTATGAGAGCTGAGATATTTTAATATACAGCATTCATATATTCATCTTTATACCAGAGCGATGCCAAACATACTTTTCAATATTTCTGCATCGAGAAAGGGACCCACAAAGCAAAAGTCATGTTAGTTGGAATAATCAACTATTTGAGATAAAAAAGGCAGCATTTACCATGGGTAAAGTTCAGAAGGGTTATGAAAACACCAGAATGAAGTGGGATAAATGGCATTATGTTGAGGGAATTGTCATGAAGCTAATGAAACAAAATGTGTATGAATTGTTGAATGGAAATCTAACAATATGCTCTGTAAAGTTTTACCCCATTCATTCTCTCTCTGTCACACACACACACACACACACACACACACACACACGTGCACACAATTTAATTAAAAAACCACAATATGTCCCTGGTTGTGGTTCAAAGGCAGTCCTTTGATCAGAGTGCAAGATCTGAAGTAGAAAACAGAGAGAGATGACAGAGAAATGGCCTCTTTGGGTTTCCCCTATGAGACAAAGGACCAAGCTTCAAAAAGCACCTCCATCAATGAAATCTTCCTACCCCAAACCACAGGGCAGACACGGCTAGATAGGTGTTTCCAGCTCAGGGCGATGGCATGCCTCCCACAGGGGAGTTGGTGGGGCTGGGGAAGTCCATGGGATGCTCAGATGCAAAGGAAAGCCCCACGCAGGGCTTACACTGGCAACATGATCAGAACGATTGAAAGAAGCAAACTGAAGGTGGCGATTTGCCAGAGGAAAGTCTGAGAACTATCTCATTAAGGACCCCCCCCCCCCCCCCCCCCCGATCAGGAAGGCAATGGAGCAGATTAGTGGAGATGCTCCCCGCCGTTGAGACAGTGCTGACTCATGACGACCTCCTGTGGGTTCTTGAGCCTATGACTGTTGATGGGAGTAGACAGTCCAGCCTGTCTCCCGCAGAGCTGCTGATGGTTTCAAACCGCCACCATGAGGTTCACAGCTTGATGTGCCCAACCACCATGCCACCAGAGCTCACTCAGCATATTGCAGACCTGTGTCTCTGGATGAGCTAGTCCATCTTCTCAGAAAGGAGATGAATATCAAATGCTAGCACAGTAATCCAGACAGGAAAATTAAGGCTCAAAGTGGTTAAGTAGCATGATTCACACATTCTGTCGGTAAGTAGCATTGCTGAGATTCAAGCACGGGCAGCCAGGCTCTGAGATTGGTGTGATTACTGGTCACTGAGTAGAGGAATTGGCAGTTGAACTGGAAACTACTTTTAGTACAAGACCTGCCCTAGGGAGCCATATAGGGAATCTGCGCATTTTACTCACAGTGCCATTTGGGACTTCCTCAATTCTTTCCTTGTTTTATAAACGTTTACGGGAAAAATTTAAAAGTTCCACTTCTCTATCATTGAATTCCCAATCTTTAAGTCCTTGGTGGATCTAGCAATTTATCTGGAGGTAACAAAATAGAATTACCTTATTTTAAAAACATCAGCCCAATTGTTATGTAACTAATTTGTTCTTTATTGGAGTTGCCAAATGTGTTGAAATACATTTGGATTGACTCACTTTGTACACATTTACTCTGTGTTTGAACATGTTTTTCTTCTTCCTAGTACTGAGTTATAGAAGTCAGTTGAAGTAGATTTTTCAATAATTGGCTCTGAACATAAGGACTTAGCTCTATACCAACTTTCCCTTAAAAAGAAAAAGATATTAGAAGCCTGTTGCTTTTGCTCTGTTTGCTTCTTCTAGTGCTTTGCTGTGAATGAGAGCAGCCTGTGGTCCCTCCCACCAGCCTCTCACTACGCTGTCTCCAGTTCTGCTCACACACTGCCCTGAGCCACGCAGCTCTTTTCTGTGTCTCCTGACCCTTCCCTGGTCCTAAGGAGAATTTTATTTCTCAAGAAAAATGGCTGTCCTTGTGAAAGCATTGCTCTGTGTTAGGTTTCAGCCATCTGGAAAATGCGGGGGGATGTTTTTATTTGAAGGCTCGCCTCTAAAGAAAACAGTCTAAACATGAATGCAAGAAAGAACAATAGACTATTTCCACTGCTCTGCCCAATTAAAACAAAACAGGATCCATGACAAAAACTGTGGAAGTCTGTGAGGCGAAGTGGAACTCCGGACAGTGCAAACAGCACCATCATCGCTTAGCAAACTTGGATGCTTCCTGCTGATAGGATGAGTTCTGAGTCCATGCAGAGGGGTCAAGCTAATATTTTCCCAAATGTGTTTCTGAACCATCAGTCACCGAAAACCTTGTGGACGGTGGTTTGTCGTCATTGTAACTCCTTGGCAGCTGGCTCCTTTGGGGGAGGGGCAGCCCTATAGTACAGGTAGAAAGGTCACGTGGGTTTCTGAGATGGTAACTCTCTTCGGGAGCAGAAAGCCTCACCTTTCTCCCTCAGAGAGGCAGGTAGTCTTGCCGTTAACAGCCCAACTCATAATCAAGATGCCGCCCGGCCTCCTGATATATATCCATAGCCATACAGGGCCATATCAAACGATCATTTTATAGGTTTGAATCCTGGGATATCAGCAACTGTATGTTTCGTGCTAATTATCTTACGCATTGCTGGATTCTTGGGTGATTTCTGATTTTTAAAATCTTATAAATAATGAGTCAATGAGCATTTTGCACATGAATTTCTTTGCAAAACTCTGTCTGAGCATGCATTCCTAGTAGTGAAACTGCTTGATCAAGGAGGATGGGTGTTTTATGACCTTTGGTACATGTTGACAACTTTCCCTTTATGGAGCACTGACTTCTCATCTCTGGCAATAACACTGCTATTTTGCTACACTCAATATGCTGTTCAGCAACTTTCATAATAATAACATGAAATCACGAGACTGTTGATTACTTGCATAGCTCAGAGCCTTTGCGGGCTCTTAGTTATCTGCATGTGAACCGGCTGGAACTGACTTCGTGAGAGCTGAGCTGAGGAACTGGAGGGACTGTCCCATTTCCTTCGCAAGGCACTCTTTCGAGACTGTGTTCCTGGGCACAATTCCAGACACAGTGTTCTATGTAGGATTGATAGTGATTAAGGACACTTCCACCAGAAGATGCAGATGTTGTCTTCTATTTTGGTCTGTCTCTAGGATGTTGTAGAAGGAGAGGGTGGATATAATCATCAAAAGCAGAGGGACAGGGCGTGGGTGGATGCATGGATCTATAGGTGTATGGAGGAGTGCCTTGGAGGCATTCTTGGGAAGGTGTTAGAGTGAAACTGAAAGGTTGGCGGTTCAAACCCACCAGACTGTCCAAGGGATAAAGATGATGCCGTTTGCTCCTGTAAAGATTTACAGCCTTGAAAATCCTGTATAGAGTCTCTATGGGTCAGAATTGACTCTTGGCAGTCAGTTCGGGTTTTGAGTATATACACCTGAGTGTATATGAGAGAGTCCTCATTTCGTTTGCAACTAATGAGTGGCATAAAGATGTTAGCACCTGCTTCCTTCCAAACACCAAGTGCTTTAAAAAAAATTCAAAATCATACAGGGTCATAAGTTCAGGGGACAGAATCTGCATCTCAAAGACGCCTTGATTTCAAACTCCTTTGTGCTTTGGGAGTTACAGTAAGAGGCTTAGGATGTGGTTGCTCTTGACTTGAAAAATGTTATCCAAAATATTTTTACCAAGTGGACATTCAGACAATTTATACTCAACAGCTTTGCAACAAAAGGAAGCCCAAAGCAATTTCTCTTCCACATGTTGTCTAGGTGAATGGCACTTCAGTTGCCACTTTCAGAGCTCTCAGAAAGTCTTCCTGATACCAATCATATCACTTATCAGCCCTGAAGGTCTTATTTTTGCCAGTGGGCTAGATCTAGTAATTGCTAGTTTTAGAGCTTTCAGCTGCTTTGGGGAAATTGCTTTTAGGATACAAGGAAAGTCTGCTATGATCTTTAGACTCAGATTCAACTACCTAACTTTGAAAGAGAATCCTTCAGTAGAAGGCTTACAATCTACTAGAAAATATATCTGTATGATGTGCTTCTACAGGATAGAGGCAACATGGTTATTGAGTCCAAGCAAGAAATTCCAGTCAACACAGTCTTTCTCACTTCCTGGAATAGGCTAAGCCCTACTGAACATGTTTCTACCAAAGAAATAAAGGTTGGCAATCATCTGCACCTCTCCCCTTTCCCTTTGTAAATCTGAAATAACAGGAATGACTACTGTAAGTTTAAAAAAATACCCACATAAATAATGTACACACATAGAGACCACATAAATAATCCACTTATAAATATAGTGAGGGCAAACAGAGAAAGAGGGCTACAGCTGCCAAAACACTGCCATGTGTGATGAATATGTATCACATGTCTATTGTGTAAATATATGGTACTCTGGTTACCAAGGCAGGAATGGAATGTCTAACTTAAAGTGTGTTAATACAAGACGGAAATAATAATTTCCAACTACATACAGACTTCTTGAAATAAACTAAAATGTTCAAATGAGATTGGCACGCTTAAGCAAGTGTTGGTGATGCTGTGAATTAGTATAACCTTTCTGAAAACAACTCAACATTATGCTTTAGTAAAGTTAAAATGATGTCTTTTAACCTGAGCGTTCCACTAAAGTAAGAAGGCAATTAGATGGGTGGGAAAATATTTGTGTATAAAATAAGCAATCACAAATCATTTTGGTTAAATAATTTGGACGCAATCCAAATGTTAAATAAATGGCTGACAATGTTCTATGACAGAATATAAATACACTATCTTCAAAGAGCTTTGTTTCTTAAAATGGAAAATGAAAATACTAAATGGTAATATGAGGACTGTTAAAACATATATTGTGTATACATAGATTACATATACATTACATATACTAGAAGAAACTAGTATTTGTGTTAGGCAGGGTTCTCTAGAGAAACAAAACCAGGATACTTATGATTATATATGTAGATAGATATAGATACATAGATTTATACAGCACGAAGGAATATAGCAGCTAATTAGTACAAACAGCAGTATAGAGGGCTCAGTTCAACTTACTTCCATGGAACAGTTAATGTACTGGAAGTCCTTCAACTCACACGGGTTGCTGTGTCCAAATTTAAGGAAGCAAACATCTGAGTCTTTCCTCAGGCAATGCAGGTAGTCCATCCACAGGCAGCAAACAGCAGGTCAGGTCAACAACAATTAGCAGGCAGAAGCTTAGCAAAGCAGGCCTGATGGGATATCAAACTCAAGCAATGCAAGATGACAGGATGCACCAGCCTCAAGCTCAAGTGATGTACACACCAGCAGCGTGGTGAAACAGGTCTAGAAGGAGCCTCATGCTCTAGTGATATGATCCACAGGTTGACTGTCCCACAAGTAGTGTAGCTCACAAGGCAGAGAACTAGCTAAAGCAGCTGCAAGCTGATCACCAGAGAGCAAGCGAGAGAGGGGCAGACCATGACAAGCCATTTATCTCTTTGCCCTCCAACGAAACTGTGACCTGATTAATCCCACATGTTCCTATTGGCCAGGTTGGCACAATAAACCTATCTATCACAGTGCTGAAGATGAAACTAAAAGGAAATATAACTCCTTCCCCACCCACACACCCATAAAAAATAGCAACAACAAAACGATGATGACTATTGCTTTCTGTCCTCTATTTTTCTATTTTAGTTCCCATTCCATGAATGTATACTTATTAGTTTTCATAAATAAAAAATATCATGAAAACAAGTAAAACAAGAAAAAATTTTTGGCTTATTGAATGTGGTAGTACAGAGATAAATATTCCTCTTGAGAGAGAAAAACATGACTTGATGGAGAATTAGCACTCACGGTTCACATTTGGTAGGTACTAGTCTCTGTTAAAAACATAAGAGGATGGGATCAGCATGGAAATAGACATGTTTAGTAACTTAAAACTGTGGCTGTCAGCTACTTTGAATGTAGTTCCAGGTTTGCCCTTCAGTGAGGCCCTTATCAATTGGGGTAGCATGCCTTTGCTGAATGTCTGGTTTGGGGTTCTTTGGACAGAGTTTACTCTATGTTAGCTAGGTCACCATTTATATATTTCTGTGCCTGTTACTTAGCACCTACCATTCCAGTTGCTTGATTAAATTAACAAAGCCATGTGTGTTAGCTCAAGCTATTGGTTACAAAACTAGATGATGCTGTTCACTGAGACAGAAAAGGAAATCATTGAGAGCATCTTGGTTTGCTAACCAAACTAAACCAAACCAAACCAAACTCACTGTCCTCCAGTTGATACCAACTCATAGTAACCCTTTAGGACAGGGTAGACTGTGCTGCTGACAGGCTCATGGAAATGCTAGAGATCAAGATACCCTTGGTCGACAGCCAAGATCTCATCACACATATGGTCTCTTAGGAAGAACGTCTTCACTGCTGTCATCAAAGGCATCCACTGCTGGCCAACTCTCATCTCACCGGTGCGGTGTGGCAGACTTTCCACTCTTGATGCTGGACACAGCTCATGATTACAGCTGCACTGATGAATAGCTATCTGAGCCTACCTTGAGAATCGAGTACTGGCCACTCACTACCAGAGACAGGGGTAATGTCATATGCATCTCCCTCAGCTTTGAACATCAAAAGGAGGAGGAGGAGAAGAAGAAGCAGAAGAAGAGAGGAGGAGAAGGAGAAAGAGGAGGAGGAGGAGGTGGAGGAGGAGGAGAAGGGTGCTCAGATGCAAAACAGCCCAAATATCAAATACCATTTTAAACAGTAATGATGATGAAATTGCATATCTTGGGTTTTGCCTCTGTAAAATAATACTGTCTGATTTAACACATTTAAAAGACACACATGAGTGGGGTGGTTGGAGTATCTGAGTGTTAGAAAGATGATGGAGAAGAGAAATCTTAATGCACAGAGCTCCAGTACTGTACCTGGTCATGAACTTAACATGAAGAGGGAGGGGGTCTGAGGTTAGGATATACTATGATGCAATGTCCAGTGGCTTGATTAGTCAGAAATCTGAAAGAAGCAAGATTGTAAAGTTATAATTCAAGAGGTGAGAGGAAGAAGCAAGTAGATTGGGCCTGTGAGAGCATGAGAATTTTTGTTTCCTATGTTAATGTCCACCAGAAAGCATCCATCACTAAAGACACACACACTAAACAAAGAAGTGGATCAGATGATCCAGTCATCCAGCCAATACAGGTGAGCCTTGGACACCTCAAGGCTTCACCGCCATGGTGGTAGAGAGGAAGGATATTCCTGGGCCCAAGAACAGGGACTCCCTTTCTTTAAGACCAACCTAGCTGCTGCCAGCCCAGAAATAAATACCGAACCCTGACATGACACTGTCCCTCAGAGAGATCACCATTCATTGGGGGTGTACACTGATTATGTCCAATTTCTCTTACCCCAGAAAGAGCGATGATTCTTCCTGATTGAATCAGGATTTGGCTTCCTTGTCTATAATAGCCCAGCCAGTGCACCTTCTCAAGAGCTAATCCAACAACACGTATCTATTCATCACATCACCTTGCTTGCACCGAGGGATCCCTGTATAGAACAGCAAGTAAGTTTGTCTGAAAATGAAAATTGGATCATTGGTGGGACTCAAATAATTCAACAACCAATTTTTTTCCCTAATGACTGTTTAAGTATAAAAAATAAAAATAAATGATATACCAATAGGTAGTTTATTATTTCATACAGTTAATACTTAAATAAGAACAATAAAAGAGGTACATACTACTAGATTTGTTGGGAGAATTTTAAAATATTATAGAAGAATATGAAATAACACCTGACAAAAACCAATAAAACAGCTCTTAAAACTATCCATATATCAATGTATCAAGCCTATTTGTACATATGTTGCCATCGTCATTTCCAAAACATTTCTTTATATTTGAACTCTTGGTATCAGCTCCTCTTTTTTCCTCTCCTTCCATCCCCTCCCACTTTATTTTTATTTATAAAAATAAATTTTTATTTTCATATTTTATACCATCAGCTGTCTCCCTTCACCCACGTTTCTGTTGTTCATCCCCCTAGGGTGAGAATGGGGTGTCATATGTCAATCATTGCGATCAGTTCCCCTTTCTCCCTGTTCTCCCCCCACCTTCCCCCTACCCTCATGGTATTACTAATCTCATTATTAGTCCTGGGGGGTTTATCTGTCCTGGATTCTGTGTGTCTAGAGCTCTTATCTGTACAAGTGTACATCCTCTGGTCTAGACAGATTGGGTCATGATTGTGGGAGGGGGGAAGGGGAAGCATTAATGAACTAGAGGAATGGTGTGTGTTTTGTTGGCGTTATACTGCACCCTGGCTGTCTTGCCCTTTCTGTGAGAGATAGCCAATTGTCTACAGACGGGCTTTGGGTCTCCATTCCGACCCCCCTTGTTCGCATCTTTATGATAGTTTGTTTTGGGTCTTCTGATGCCTGATACCTGATCCAATTGACACCTCATGATCACACGGGTTGGTGTATTTCTTCCATGTGGGATTTGTTGCTTTCCTGCTAGATGGCCACTTGTTTAACTTCAAGCCCTTAAGACCCCAGACGCTATATCTTGCAATTGCCGGGCACCATCATCTTTCTTCACATTAGCTTATGCACCCATTTTGTCTTCAGTGATCATGTTGGGAAGGTGAGCATCACAGAATGCCAGGTTATTAGAACAAAATGTTCTTGCGTTGAGGGAGGACTTGGGTAGAGGCCCAATGTTAATACTCAACCTACAAATATATATACACAAACCTGTATCCCTATCATTATGAATCAATATATTTACATATGTATATGTCTGTATTTATACCTCTATAAATGTCTTTTGCCTCCTATTTCTTTCCTCTATTTCCATTTACTTTCTTCCTGTCCCACTGTCATGCTTGACCTTCATTCATCTCTCTGTACTTCCTCTCGGCTACAGTACAAGTGATCAAACCCCACCAGGCATTCTATGCCTTCCTTGCCATCAATTTTAAATCTCTTGTTGTTCCCTTGCTCCTGGGATTGTTGGCTCCCCCTCCCTTTCCTCCACCTCCTCCTCTCTCCTGCCCCTAGAACCATTGGTCTTGTTGTTTTTTTCCTCAGGTTGTTTATCCTGCCTATCTTACAAACTTAGATATGGGGGGCGGGGGTGGGGGTGGGGAGCCTATGATTAGTTCTTGGTCTGTCTGCTGATCCTTATGAATGTTTTCTGATTAGGTCTGAGAAGGTGTCAAGCCCTGTCCTCTGTGTCCGAAGTCTGTTTTCAGAATTACTCAAGGACTTTATTGCTTTGTGCCCCTTGCTGCTCTGTTGCGTGCCCTTCCTGCTATGCACTGGAGTGGCGGGTGGGGGGCGGTGGGGGGCAGACTGGGAACAATTCTCACAGTAAGGGAACATTGTATCTCATGGTGAGGCCAACCCTACCTATGGCATTTTCTTTGCATTGGTTGCTCTGAGCAAGAATGTTGTTCTTGGAGCTTGGTGGGCCAGGATTGCTGTTCTCACTTTCTCTCTCCCTCTCCCTCCTAGTTGTCTCCCATGTGCTCTGGGCAGACCTGCCACTCTCCCTCAGCTGTATCTTCAGTATTGCTCTCTGTAGTACATTCTTCTGGGGAGGGGGTATAGGGGCTGGGCCCACAGACCTCTCTGTTAGTTCACTGCTTCATGCTGGTATGCTGCCCTCAAGGCTTGATGCACCAGGTTAAGGTTTGGTCCCTCTCTCCTTTTCCTGTGGACACATAAACAATACTCCCCCCGTGGTGGATTAGTTCCCTGTTCCCCACAATGCCTTTGTCTTTTCCCTTTTCTTTTTTTTCTCCCCACCTGCTCTGCCCCTCTTTTCCTTTCTTTATATTTGTGTGCTTTTATGCATCATTTAGCTTGGTCTGTCCCTTGCCTGTGTGCCTGTCCCTCAACCCATAAATTACGTATTATATCGTTTTTATTTTGTTCCCACTGTGTTGATTGGACCTACCTCAGTGGACTCATCTAGTACTTGTCCATTTGTGTTTGGCTATCTTCGCTTAACATAATTTTCTCCAACTCTTCCCATGAGACAAGTTGCTTCAAGTATTCATCACTGTTTTTCAGGGATGTGTAGTACTCTAATGTGTATATGTGCCATAGTTTTCTAATCCACACATCTATCTATGGAAATTCAGGTTGTTTCCGGGTCTTTGCAATTGTGAATTAGGCTGCAATAAACATTGGCGGGTAGACACTGGTCATAGTCTATTTCTTACTTCTTCTGGATATATGCCCAATAGGGGGATTAATGGGTTGTAAGGTAGCTCAGTTTCTATTTGCTTTAGATATTGCCAGATCGCTTTCCACAGTGGCTTACGTATCTACAAGACCATCAGCAGTGGATGAGATTTCCTATCTTTCCAGATCTCTTTCAACATTTGTTGCTCTCTTATTTTATGAACTGGTCTATCCTCAGGTGTGTTAGGTGTTTACATCTGCATTTCTCTGATGGCTAATGATTTTGAGCAGTTTCTCATATGTTTACTGTCCATTTGGGTTTCTTCCCTGCTGAAACTTCTGTTCAGGTTTCTGCCCAGCATCTCAGTTTTTGTTGTTGTTATTGCAAACTATTAAGGCATTGTATATTTTAGTAATAATCTCTTTGTCTGATGTGTCATTGCTAAAGATCTTCTCCGGTCTTTGGGTTCTCTTGTTATTCTCTTGGTGAAGTCTTTCAATGTACACAGGTGTTTTATCCTTAGTATATCCCATTTGTCAATTTCTGCTTCCGTGTGTGCACCCTTCCCTATTTCAGTTAACCTATGTATTCCTGTCATATGGTTCTCAGGTTTGTCCTAACTCTTTAGTTGATGGCCCTAATAGTCTGGGGTTTTACGTCGAGGTCTATTATCCACTTTGAGTTTGTTCTTGTACATGGGATGAGATAAGGATCTTGCCCCATTTTTCTGCATGTAGATATCACTTTTTTTCCCAGCATCACTAGTTGAAGAGGGAATCTGTTTCCCATTTGATGTTTTTTGGGCCTTTATTGAAGATCAGTTGTCTATATGCTCCTGGTTTTATTTCTGGGTTTTCTGTTCATATCCATTGGTCTGAGTATCTGTCATTATACCGGTACCACATTGTTTTATCACCGTGGCTGTGTAGTATGTTTAAAAGTCAGGTAAAGCAAGCCCTCCGATTTTGTCTTTCTTCTTGAGGAGTTCTCTGTTAATTTTAGGCTTCTTCCCTCTCTATGTGAAGTTGACAGTCAGTTTTTCCATTTCTTTGAAGGAGGTTGTTGGTGTTTGTATTGGTATAGCATTAAGTTTATATAGTACCTTGGATAGGATTGACATCTTTATTATATTGTGTCTTCCATGAGCATGGGATATTCTTCCATTTGTAGAGGTCACTTTTGGTTTCTTATAGTAGGGTTTTGTAGTTTTTCTTATACAAATATTTTGGGTTTTTTGATTAGATATATCCCTAGGTATTGCCTATTGTAAAGGGTATTGCCTTCTTGAGCTCCTGTTCTGCAAACTTGTCTGATGTATATAGCAAACCAATAGACTTCTGTTTATTGACATTGTATCCAGCCACCCTTCGACATCCCTATACTGCTGCCAGCACTTCTATTGTGGAGTTTTTGGGATTTTTCAATGTATAGAAGCATGTTATCTGTAAATAACAATAGTTTCACTTCCTCCCCCAGATACATGTCTCTAATGTCCTTCCATTATTGTATGTTGTTAGCTAAGACCTCCAGTATGATGTTGAATAGAAGTGGGGGAATTTTTCAGTAGGATTATTTTCACCTTTTCTCCATTGACTATGGTGTTGGCTGTTGGTTTTTCATAGATAGCATTCTCTGCTGCCTGCCCTCTCCCTAGTGCCAATGCTACTATCTGGCACTCCTGCCAGGCCCTTTCCAGCTATCTTTCCCTCCATCCCTCCATTTCTTTCCAAACACCTATTGATTACCTATTAAGTGTCAAGAGCTAAAATAAAGACATGGTCTCTGCTAGTTAGGAACTGACAGGTCTGTGGGGCAGTCAAAACCATACACACCCAAAATGAAATAGAATAAATTTGCACCATTTCACTGAAAACACAGAAATGAAACACAGAGGTTCAGAAAGGAGGGAGGGAAAATGATGGAGCCCCCAAAAGAAGTTACACTTGAATGGTTTTCTTCTTCCTTTCACCAAGGAAAATTCCTTATTTATTATTTCCTCGGGGTCAAACTCCCCGAGTCTCCTAAATCTACTAGCCTTCTGAGTCAAGTACTAATAACACAAGGACTAAAGGAAGGGAACCTTACTCTTACCTCGTTTATATTCTCAAGTCTATTCTGAATGGGGAGTCCTTGCTGCTTTGTGTCACTCTCCATTCTGACTCATAGCAACCAAATAGGGCCAGGTGCAACTGTCCTGCCGCACTTCCTAGGCTATAATCTTCACGGGAGTCATCTGTCAGGTCTAGTCTGTAGAATGGCTGTTGGATTTGAACCCCTGACCTTTCAGTTAGAAGTCAAGTGCTTAACCATTTAATCACTGGGACATATTGAATGATGAGTACTAGTCCAAATGTCAACTTTCAGAAGCAAAATTCGAGATCCCAAAAGTTAACTGAGCTGCCGAAAAACCACACAGCTTATCCAATCTCCTTTTGGAATGGGAGGGGAAAAAAGCAATTAAAGAGTCTTACAGGGCTCCTTTCACACACCCAGCCCTTCCTTCCGACCATGCCCACCTGAACTCAGCCCAGACGAAAATAGCAGCACCAGGTGGGTAGCATCAGCACCTCACTGCAGCCTGGAGTTGGTGCGGGCTCTGCCTGGGTCCAGGGCCAGGTGGGAGGCTGCAAGCATGGACCCAGGTATGCTCCACGTGGTCTGGCTGCGTAAGCACTCTGCCATTGTCCTCAGTCAACCTTGGCACTGTGACCCTGTACTCAGCCTTATCTTAGCTTGTACTGACTCCACCATGCAGCACGAGTCAGGCACCAAGCTCTCAAGGCCTCGGGGGAAGGAGAATGACAACTAGATAAGATTGGATCCCGGCAACCACCAGTAGGGGACATGAGGCCTAGCACTTGCCCACTACCCATGAACTACAGTGTCCTCACAACCTGTGTCACAGGGCAACATAATGTGGTTTGTAATAACAAACAGATACAACTTAGTGATGCACATGGGAAACATTATCATTACTGTATCATTGTGTTCAAGGCTCTTCAGTGTCTAGAAATGTGTCTTGAATGCTTTTATGCACAGAAAGGCATATTATATCTTATAACTAAGCTAAGTATTCGACTCACTGGCTTTAGATAGGAATCATGCCTAACCATGCCTGTGTAGGATAACGTGTAAATTCAATTTCAAGACGGTCTCAAGTACAGAACTCATTTATAGTGTGTGATTTTTCCTGTGTTTGTGTATCAGAATTTTGGTATTAGTGTGAAGTCTAGTTACCTCCCTGGGTGGTGAGACCAGTTAAGCATGCCACTACTAACTCAAAAGTTGGCAGTTCAAACACACTAAGACATGACTTAGGAGAAGACCCGATTATCTGCTTCCAAAAGGCTACAGAGTCTTAAAAACTTATGGAGTGGTTCTAGTCTGTACATGTGGGGTTTTCCTGAGTGGAAACATTTGTGGGAAACTACTCTGTAGGTTAAATCCAACCCCAATCAAAATATCAGCAAGCCCCAGCAGCCACAAGCCTGCCATCTCCCTGCCTGTCTGGCATATATCTGACCCACAATCTTCGAACACGCCTGCTTCTGTAAATGTGTGAGTCATTGCCTTGATATAAATTTCTCTCCAGATAAACATCCTAAAATTCACTGCTTTTACTTCTATAGAAAATCCAGCCTAAGAGAGAGATCACAATATTACAACCACTTACAGAAAATGTTTGTAGTTTCTTAAAATGTGTACATATGTGATCCAACAGTGCTATGATAAGGCATTTACCCAAGAAAAAAAGATCATTTATTCAAAATATTCAAAGTAGCTTTGTTGATAATTAACCAAAATACAGGTGACATTAGTGGCCATAAACAGGAAAATGGCTTAGCCAAATCTGGAGTACTACTCAACAATAAGCCAAATCTGGAGTACTACTCAGCAATAAAGAAAACACAAACAATAATGATGAATACAAAAATGGGATCAATCTCATAAACATTCTATCAAGTGGGGGAAAGGAAGGCCAGACACAAAGGCATAGATACTGTGTGGTTCTTTTCAAGAAATCCAGTAGACAAAACCATGCTTCTAGAGCTCAGAGTTGTTGTCTATGAGGTGGTAGGGTAAATTAGAAAGCTGCATGAGGGGTCTTTCTGGAGCAAAGAAAATGCCCCGTATCTTGGTTTGGGTTCTGGGGATACAGATGTATGCACTTCTTCATCTGAATACTTACACTTGTACATTTATCACTAATGTTAATTATCATACAAACATTCTGTACCTTCATTTGGGTAACATAAACCAGGCACAAGAGAAGGACACTGTATGCTTTCAACGATACCAAGTTCTACACCAAAGGCTAATCCTTGGTACTAGAAATCAGAAATGACTGCTCTGAGCATGTGATGGAAACTGATTGGAAGTGGAGGCAAGATAACTTTCTGGGGCTATCGCAATGCCTGTACTTTGGTAGAAGTGATGGTTACATAATTGTATAGGTCAAATTTATTGATCCTTATACTGAAAATCTGCACTTTGTTATGTTAATTTTATTATACTGAAAAAAAATGGGATGAAGGAGTTGGGATGGTCCACAGAAGCATGCCTTTCTCACTTTCAGATGTGAACAAGAAAGCACAGAGCCTTGATTTGTATTGATGTTTATGATACCACTCTGATAGGAGCAGGTTCAGGGAAAAGCCAACCTATGGAAGAAGAGCATGAAAAGGGAAGAATTTGCCTCTGGATGACATCACAGACTTCCAGGACCCACCACCAAGGGCACTTGCCTGATGTCTAGGGTCAGGTGAGCCAATAAATTCCCTTGTCGGAAGTGGGCACATGTCCTTTGCTTTGGTCGTCCAGTGTGCAACTTTCATCCTGTGCTGGGATTCCCCCACCTTATGTGTCAGAGCCCATGTTTCACTAGAGAAGTTGAAAATGTCATTTTCTCATCTGCCCTTGAAGCTAGAGTGTTGCATATGATGTTGGTAAGCAGATGCACATGCATGGGGACACACACACGCACGCATAAGAAGCTGAAATTCTATTCTGCCTCGTGTGGTCAGTGACCACAGAGACAGCAGAATCTGTACTTCTCATAACATCTGGTGGCTAGCATAGGTGGCACCTCTGGTTCAGCTGTGGTACCTTGATCACGATTACCGTATATACTCGTGTATAAGATGAATTTTTCAGCATATTTTAATGCCGTTTTTGTGGTAAAATTAGGTCCCTCAGCTGATATTCAGGTTGGCCTATACTCAAGTATATATGGTATATTGCCATCAGATGGCTTTGTTGATGGATTTTGGTCTTGTTCCTAAATCTAAGGCTTCCAGGCCCATGTTTCTAGCCATCTCCATTTGCACTAAAGTTCCTGTAACTACCTACTTGTCATATCTTTTTTTATAAATGCTTTTTCTATTTTAACTTGTCTGCACCTGCCTTAGCATCAATTATTTGACACTAACACCACAATTGAGATTTTGTTGAGGCTCTCTGAAGTACAGTTGTCTGTTTACTTTGCATTTCAAAGTATCCTAAATTATCCCCAGCCCTAGCCACGGTCAGTTACTTTTTGCCATAGCAATGTGCTGTAGTCAATGCCCCAGTGACTTAAAATATTTGTTCTTGTTTACATGCCTTTGAGTTGCCTGGTAAACAGCTAGGCTGTATCCAACTGACCATGTCTCCAAAATGTAGATTGGGTCTAGTTAAATTCCATACAATTCTCCTCTTGGATTACCCCAAGTTTTGTTTGTTTTGAGATGTTAGAGTGCAAAAAGTCAAGGTCAACAGGAACAAGTATAACTTAAGCCTTCTCATATCAGATCAGTTGCTGGTCACAGGTTTTCAATGACTAGATCCTCTGAAGTGGGCAGTCTGTTCCTTCTTCATAGTCTGTTCTTCTGTAACATCCATTGAAGCCTGTTCACCTTGGGTGACCCTGCTGGTGTTCATTCAGGGGATATACTTTCCAGCATCTACATCCAAGCCACCACATTACTACAAACTGACAGGGAAGTGGTGGTGCAAAGATCTGGAATTAAAAAGCTAGAAAAAGAACATGCTCAGCATGTCAACCTGAAACAACTGAAAAACAACAACAACAAACTTCAGCCCTTGTGTTGCAATATTGGGGGATTCTATGGGCAGGAATGGGCAGTGTTTTGTTCTGTTGTACAAGAGTTGCTATGAGTCTGAACTAAGTTGACAGCACCTCAAAACAACAATATTGAATGACACAGCAAGCATCAAAAGAAGATGGACAGGATATACATATTCATTGCACCCAAGAGCTGTATCCACAAGAATATTCAAACATTTTAAGAGGTAGTATAAGATTAAGAACCGGGGGACTTGCGGGAAGATGGTGACGGAGTGACACATACCAGAGGGACTCCGCAGAATCCAGCCCAGGAAAGTTGCTTAGAGGGAAATTCAACGCTGCTGGATTGCAGGAGGCGCATCATAAAGATAAATAGGCACAGACCCATGGGATTTTGAGGGGCTGGGGGCTTTTGGCTTACGTCAGTGGAAGCCGGCTGGGGCTTGACCCTAGTCCAGCTGCTGGATCTGCCCAAGCCAGGACCATTTGGAGCCTCTGGCGGGGCTTGGTCTCAGCACAGCCACAGTTTTCCCCTACCTGCTTCAGGGCAGGGACAGGACCCTTGCAGTTCCACTGGCAGGTATGGGGGGTTCAGCTACATTGTTGCTTCTGTTTGCATCTCTGCTCTCTATTCCCACACAGCCTTGGAGGGCTGCGCAGGGGCTTTTTCACGGCACAGCCACAGCTTGCCGCACCACGTTGTCTGAGCAGGGACTAAACTCAAACCCCCACAGCTCCATGGGCAGGGATCAGGGTTCAGCTACACTGTGGCTTCTGTTAACATCTCTGCTCTCTGTCCCCCCACTTCTCTGGGGGCGGCTCAGCAGCTTTCTTTTTACTCTTCTTGTGGTTCAGCTGTGGACTGCCACTGGGCTTGGGGCAGGGAGTAAACTCTTGCAGCTCCACAGGCAGGGAGTGGGACTCAGCTACATAGTTGCTTTTGCTTCCCTTAGTTCCCTATACCCCTGCACAATCTAAACGGTCTTACATTTTAGTTTTTCTCCTTCTCCTTATTCCTACCCTGCTCTCTCACACTCCATTGCAGACTTACGGGGCACTCCCTTTGCCCTAGGGCATTTGCGCCTGAGCCACACCCAGCTAGGTGAGCTCCACCCTGCATAGAGAGCCCAAGACTAGGGAAAGGCCTGCTTTCTCTCCAGGGGATACTCCCCTGACTTCTCACCAGGGAGTTCCTGCCTGTGTACCTGGGAACATAAGGCAGCTCAGCCAACATTTATCAACATTCAAACTAGTAGCAGGAACTTCAGCCAAGCCTCTGCAACACTGGGGCAAGCTGCCGACCTGCAATCTGGGGCACTCCCCTGATAGGGAAGCCACAGGAAGATAAAGTGGTAGGTTAATCCCATAGTAAAATCAGCTGTAGGCAGTTCGAAGAAGCATTCCTATAAGTCTCCCAGAGAGAGCCTAGAAAATGGAACCTGTCCCTCTAAAACAACTCAATGCAAAGAGCGATCAGCCCCAATGACCTCAACGAAAAAACAGGAGAAACAAAAGGCAAAGGCAGAAGATGTCCTGAACATAACAACATACATAGAAGAAGCAGACATTGAGATACCACACAAAGAAATTCTCAGAATGCTGCTTGGAGCCATGCAGGATATGAGGGAAACAATACAGAAAAAGGATGAAACGATAGAGGAGATAAAAGCCATACACCAAAGGGAAATATAGGAGCTTAGTGGGGGGGATAACGAAAAACAATAGCAGAATCACGGTCCTTGAGAATCGATTGGAGGAATCAGAGAACCGCATCAGTGACTTGGAGGACAGCCTAGCAGATTTTAATAAACGTGAACAAAAATCTAATAAGATCATCAGAGAAGCTGAAGAAAACCTAAGAGCTATGTCTGATGCTATGAAGTGGAACAACATTGGAATTATTGGCCTACCAGAGGAACACACAACAAAGAAATCATCTGCAACAATAGTGAGAGAATTCTTGGAGGAAAACTTCCCCAGCCTAATGAATGAAAACCAGGCAACCATCCAGGAGGCTGAAAGAATACCAGCATGACGGGACTCCAAGAAGAAATCACCAAGGCACATAATAGTTGAATTATCCAACTTTGAGGAAAAGGAGAAAATCATGAGAGCAGGTAGGGAAAAACAATCACATATAAAAGTTCCCACATAAGAATATGCTCAGACCTATCAGCAGAAACTATGAAAAAAAGGAGAGTGGAGTAACATATTAAAAAAATTGAAGGAAAACAACACAAATCCCAGTCAAATTATCTACCCAGCCAATACTCTACCCAGCCAAATTATTGATCAAGATCGATGGAGAAGTAAAAGTCTTCCCAGACAAGGAAAAACTAAAAAAAATACATTACAACAAACCCAGCCCTACAAAAGATCTTCGCCGACTCAGTATGGGCAGAAGAACAACACTCACCAAGCACAAACAAGAGACCGTCACATAGAACAACCTCACCCAGAGGACAACAAAGAGAAAACAGACACCAAGATAGCAATGGCTTAAGGATGGAAAGAAGTCAAGAATGATACACACACAAAACACACACTAATGAGAAAAGAAAGTAGGAAAACTCCCAACACAAAAGGTATAAAATGACATCACAGAGTCCGCAGATGGCTATAATAACCCTGAATATCAATGGCCTGAACCCAGGCATTAAAAGACTGAGATTAGCAGAATGGCTTAGAAAACACAACCCATCAATTTGCTGCCTACAGGAGACACATCTTAAGGCTACAGACAAAAATAGGCTGAGAATCAAAGGCTGGAGAAGGACCTACCAAGCAAACAGCAACACAAAAAAAAGCAGGGGTTTCAATCCTAATCTCGGATAAAATTGACCTCAAAGTGCAAACCATAAAAAGAGATAAGGAGGGACACTATATAATGCTCAAGGGAATGATAGACAATGAACCACTAAGCATTGTAAACATATATTCCCCGAATGAGAGACCAGCTCAATACGTCAACCAAACACTCCAAAGATTAAGAAAGAAATCACAGATTCGACAATTAGAGTGGGCGACTTCAGCACACCACTCACTGAGAAAGATAGATCACAGGGAAAGAAACTCAAGGAAACTAGAGAGCTAGACTCCACAATTAGACAATTTGACCTAATAGATATTTACAGAGCTTTTCATCCAAATACAAAAAATTTCATATTCTTTTCAAGTCCCCATGGCACATATTCGAAGACAGACCACATGCTGGGGCATAAGGCAAATCTACATAAATTTAAGCACATTGAAATAATACAGACCTCTCTCTCTGACCACTGTGCCATAAGACTGGAAATCAACAAAAGGAAGACAAAGAAAATAAGAGCAAATAATTGGAGGATGAATAACTCTCTATTGCAAAAGGAGTGCATACTGGTGCAGATCTGAGACGAAATCAGGAAATTTCTAGAAACCAACGAAAATGAGCACACAACGTACCAAAACTTATGGGACACAGCAAAGGCAGTCATCAGAGGAAGGTTCATAGCAATACAAGCACACCTGAGAAAGGAAGAGAGAATCATGATGGATATGCTGACACAAAATTTACAAAAACTAGACCTGAGTCAGCAGGACAACCCTACTAATAGCAAAAGAAAAGAAATTATAAAAATCAGGGCTGAGATTCAGGAGAGGGAAAATTAAAAAACTATGGAAAAAATTAATATCGCTAAAAGTTGGTTCTTTGAAAGGATAAACAGGATCGATAGACCACTGGCAAACCTAACCAAAGAAAGGGGGGAACAAATCTCAATAGCAAGAATAAAGGATGAAAGAGGGGTCATTACAACAGACCCTAATGAAATCAAAAGGATAGTTACACAGTACTATGAAGGATTGTACTCCAATGAATTCAACAATTTGGAAGACATGGACAAATTCCTGGAAAAACAATCCCTCCCTAGACTGTCCTTGGCAGACATCAAGAATCTCAACAGACCCATAGCAATAGAAGAAATAGACAAGGTTATCAAGGGATTACCAACAAAAAAATCTCCTGGACCAGATGGCTACACTGGAGAATTCTACCAAGCATTCAAGGAAGAACCAATACTAATCCTACACAAACTTTTCCAGAACATAGAAAAAGATGGCAAACTCCCGAACTCTTTCTATGAAGCTAGTATAACTCTGATACCCAAACCAGGCAAGGATCCCACAAGAATTGAGAACTACAGACCAATATCCCTAATGAATACCGATGCAAAAATCCTTAACAAAATATTAGCCCACAGAACACAAAAGTATATAAAACAAATAATTCACCATGACCAAGTGGGATTCATACCAGGGATGCAGGGATGGTTCAACATACGAAAGACCATTAGTATTATTCGTCATATTGACATGAAAAAGTATAAGAATCACATGATTATATCAATAGACGAAGAAAAAGCATTCGACAACATCCAACACTAATTCCTGTTTAAGACACTAGTGAAGATAGGAATGGAAGGAAAGTTCCTCAAGACAATACAAGCTATATATGAAAAACCAACAGCCAAAGTGGTAGTCAATGGAGAAAAGACTAACACAATCCCACTGAAAAAGGGGACCAGACAAGGATGCCCCTTGTCTCCACTCCTATTTAATATCGTGCTGGAGGTTTTAGCTAACAGTATAAGGCAAAGAAGTGACATCAAAGGTAGTCTGGGGAAGGAAGAGGTGAAATTATCGTTATTTGCAGATGATATGATTTTATATATGGAAAATCCCTAAAGTTCCACAAGGGGAGTACTGGAAGCAATAGCGGAGTTTGGCAGAGTGGCAGGATACAAGATCAACAAACAGAAGTCCATTGGACTGTCATACACATCAGATAAGGCCACAGAAGAAGAGATCAAAAAGGTGGTACCCTTCACAATAGCCAAACACAACTTGAAATATCTAGGGATACACCTGACTCAAAACAAAAGATCTATACAGGGAAAACTAGAGAACACTATTACAAGAAACCAAGAGCAACCTCAACAAATGGAAGAATATCTCATACTCTTGGATTGGAAGACTTAATATAGTTAAGATGTCAGTTCTGTCAAAAGCACTATATAAATTTAATGCCATCCCGATACAATTACCATCATCTTTCTTCAAAGAAATGGAAAAATTGATTACCAACTTCATATGGAGAGGGAAGAATCCCAGAATCAGCAGAGAACTCCTCAAGAAGAAGGACACCGTGGGAGGGCTTGCTTTATCTGATTTTGGCACATTCTATACAGCCACAGTTCTCAAAACTGCATGGTATTGGTACAATGACAGATACTCAGACCAATGGAAAAGAACTAAAAACCCAGAAATAAAAGCATCAGCATTCACACAGCTGATCTTTGACAAGGGCCCCAAAAATATCAAATGGGAAGCAGATGCCCTCTTTAACAAGTGGTGCTAGAAAAAATGGATATCAACATGCAGAAAAATGAAGCAAGACCCTTATCTCACTCCATGCACAAGAATAAACTCAAGGTGTATCATAGACCTTGAAGTTAAACCCCAAACTATTAGGGCCATCAATGAGGGAATTGGGACCAACTTGAGAACTTTGGCACAGGGAATACACAGGCTATTAGAAATAGGGAAGGACACAAACACAGAGGAGGCACCAATTGACAAATAGGATATACTGAAGATAAAACACTTGTGTACATCGAAAGAATTCACCAAGATAGTAATAAGAGAGTCCACAGACTGGGAAAACATCTTTAGCAATGACACCTCAGACAAAGGCCTTATTACTAAAATCTACAATACTCTGCTAGCTTCCAAAAAGAAAAAAAACTAATAGCCCACTTGAGAGGTGGGCAAAGGACTTGAACAGAAGTTTCACAGGGGCAGAAATCCGAATGGCCAACAAACATATGAGAAAATGTTCCCGATCTTTAGCCATAAGAGAAATGCAAATTAAAACAACAATGAGGTACCACCTGATACCCTCAAAGGTAGCCCAATTAAAAAAATCAGAAAGCAACAAGTGTTGGAGGGGGTGTGGGGAGAAAGGAACTCTCATCCACTGCTGGTGGGACTGTAAGTATGTACAGCCACTATGGAAATCAATCTGGCGATACCTAAAACAGATGGAAATAGAGTTACCATATGACCCAGCAATCCCCCTACTGGGCATATACCCAGAAGAGGCAAGAAACAAACCAAGGCCAGACATCTGTGCTCCAATGTTCATTGCGGCACAATTAACAATTGCAAGGAGCTGGAAGCAACCCAAATTTCCATCAACTGACGATTGGATTAAAAAACTGTGGTATATACATACAATGGAGTACTACGCATCACTAAAAAGCAGTGATGAACTTATGAGGCACATAGCGGCATGGGAAGAACTGGAGGAAATCATGCTAAGCGAAGTAAGTCAAGCACAAAAGGACAAGTACAACATGAGCCTGCTGAGGTAAGTATTTAAAAAATGCAAAAGGGGCATAGGGGAAAAAGCTACTGTATACAAACATTTGTGGGGTGAAGACTGTGTAGTATGGCAGAGACCAGATCAAAACCAGGGATGCACATGGTAGACAAGGGTGGAGGAGGGGGGGAAAGGAAAATAAAAGGATGAATATAAGGAAGAAAAGGGGAGTGGGGGCATGGGGCACTAATCCACCCAAGGGGAGGGTATTGTTTATATCTCCGCAGGGAAAGTGGGACCAGACTTCAACCCAGTGCCGCAAGGTGTGAATGCAACATCCCGGCGTGGAGTAGGGAACCAGTGGAGAGGTCTGTGAGGCTGGCCCCAGCACCAAAAATTATGTGGATTCCGGCCCCTCCCCTGAGAAGAATTTGTTTCAAAGGACAACATCGATTCTGCAGCTCCGGGAGATGGACATATCTGATCAGAGCACATGGGGGCAGATGAAGGGGCAGGAGGAGAGAGTGGAGAACAGCCTGGCCCATCAGGCCGTGAGTATGATGCTCCTGATTAGAGCAGCCAGTCCACAGAGAGAACAACATGGCTGGCCCCACTATGAGACATGATGCTCCTCAGTGACCAAGAGTGATACAGGACACAGCACTGGAGACACAGTGTGGGAATTGCACCTGACCTGACCCCACCACACCGAGGCAAAGCACTGGGGAAGTGCAGCGGAACAGCAAGGGAATGGAGTGGCAAGGTCCCCAGGGAATGCTGAAAGTGGACTTTGGGGCCAGGGCGTGATGCCCCAACAGACTGGACTGGAAAACTTTCCTAAGGGCCAACAAATGATCCTTGAACTAACTACAAGCTTTTCTTTCTTGATGTGTTTTGTTTTGTTCTTTGTCAGTGGTTTGTTGTTGTTTTGTTGTCTGGTTGTATACTGTTGCTTTGTTTTCCTCTGTCTTGTTTTTGTGCATGTTATTGTCTCCACAGGTCTGTCTAAATAAGACAGGCTGGATGAACTATCTGGAGGAAAAACAACGGGACTGACAGTTCTAGGGGGACTTGGGATAGGGGGAGGTGGGGGGGGGGTAAGTAAGTGGTGTTAACAAACACAGGGAAAATGGAATGACATGGGACCCAAAATGGTGGTGAGGGGGGAGTGGCAGGCCTGGTGGTCAATGATCAAGGGTAAGGTTACATAAAGAAGAGGTATAGCTATAACCCAGGTGGGGACGGACCATGGTAGTAGGGCAGGAGGAAAGTCAAGGGAGATGGAGGAAAGAGCTAGGAGTCAAAGGACATTTATAGAGGTCTATACAAAGACATGTACATGCAAATATATATATATATATATATATATATATATATATATATATATGGATGGGGAAATAGATCTATGTGTCTATATTTATAGGTTTAGTATTAAGGTGGCTAAAGAACCTTGGGCCTCTACTCAAGCACTCCCTCAATGCATGAATACTTTCTTTTATTAAATTGGCACACTACGATGCTCACCCTCCCGACGCAACTGCTGAAACCAAAGCGGGTGAACAAGTAAATGTGGTGAAAAAAGCTGATGGTGTCCGGCTATCAAAAGAGATAGTGTCTGGTGTCTTAAAGGCTTGAAGATAAACAAGCGGCCATCTAGCTCAGAAGCAACAAAGCCCACATGGAAGAAAACACCAGCCTGTATGATCACGTGGTCCCAAAGGGATCAGTTATCAGGCATCAAAGGACAAAAATCATATCATTGGCTGCACACCTCCATGGTACGATCACCGAAGACAAACGGGTGCATAAGCAAATGTGGCGAAGAAAGCTGATGGTGCCCGGCTATCAAAAGAGCTAGTGTCTGTGATCTTAAAGGCTTGAAGGTGAACAAGCGGCCATCTAGCTCAGAAGCAACAAAGACCACATGGAAGAAGCACAACAGCCTGTGCGATCACGAGGTGCCAAAGGGACCAGGTATAAGGCATCATCCAAAAATATATATATACCATAGTGAATGAAGGGGCAAGTGCAGAGTGGAGACCCAAAGCCCATTTGTCGGCCACTGGCGATCCCCTCACAGAGGGGTTTATGGGAGGAGATGGGTCAGTCAGGGTGCGATGTAGTACCAATGAAGAACACAGCTTTCCCCCAGATCCTGGATGCTTCCTCCCCCCAACTACCATGATCCAAATTCTACCTTGCAGGACTGGATGGAGCAGAGGTTGTACACTGGTGCATATGGGAGCTGGAGGCACAGGGAATCCAGGGTGGATGATACCTTCAGGACCAGTGGTGTGAGGGGTGATACTGGGAGAGTAGGGTGAGTGGGTTGGAAAGGGGAACCGATTACAAGGATCCACATGTGACCTCCTCCCTGGGAGATGGACGGCAGAGAGGTGGGGAAGGGAGACTCCGGATAGGGCAAGATATGACAAAATGACAATCTATAAATTATCAAGGGCTCATGAAGGAGGGGTAGCGGGGAGGGAGGGAAAAAAAGAGAACCTGATACAAAGGGTTTAAGTGGAGAGCAAATGCTTTGAAAATGACTAGGGCAAAGAATGTACGGATGTGCTTTATACAATTGATATATGTATATGTATGGATTGTGATAAGAGTTGTATGAGCCCCTAATAAAATGTAAAAAAAAAAAAAGATTAAGAACCAATGGTATTGTGTTAGACAGGGTTCTCTAGAGGAACAAAACCAGAATACTAATAATTATATATGTATATTTATACAGATAGATAGATATATAACATAAGAAATAAACCGTTAATTAAATTATAAAGCAATGCAAATGGCTCAGTGCAACTAACTTCCGTGAGGCAGTTGTGAGACACTGGCAGTCCTTCAAGTCTTGGGGGTTGCTGGGAAGTCCTCTGTAGAGAGATTCAGGCTATCCAAGCACAGGCAGCAAACAGCAAGGCAGGTCACCAACAGTCAGCCAGATGACAGGGTCTGACAGTCCCCAGTTCAAGAGATGTAAATTCCAATGGTGTGTTGAAGCAGGTCTTGAAGGAACCTCAAATTACAGCAACACAGTCCACAGGTTAGGTGTCCCACAGGTAGCATAGCTTGCAAATTTAGGCAAAGAGCAAGCAAGGCAATCATACACTAGTCGGATGATCACAGAGCAAGAGACAAGAAAGGCAAGGCTCACCTCTTTACCCTTCAAGTAATCCCACATGCATTTATTGGCCAGATTGGCACAATAACGGAACTACCTCAGGTATATTGGACCTGTTTGGAGCTCACCCTCATGAAGAGATCACTGAAGAAATGGGTGCCATAGCAAAGTATACTGAAGGAACTAGATGGTGCCTGACTATAACAAAGGATAGGAGTCTTATTAAAGGAAACTTTCAGGGGTTTTAAAGTCATCTCTTCAAACAAGTAGCTATTTCCGTGAGGTGTCAACTAAGCCCACAAGGAAGAAGCACACTAGCCTGTGCAATCCATGGGTTATGAATAATAAAATCAAAATCTGAAGAAGTGAACGGTTTCAGAACTTAAAAAAACAAGAAACAAACAAACAAAAACAACACTGGCATTTAAGTCAGAAGTCAAAGGTAGAATCAAGGCATTAGCAAACAATAAAGCTCTAGGAATTGATGGACTATCAGTTGAAATGGTTCAACAAGGTGATGAAGCATGGAAGCCAAAAAAATCTGCAAGCCACTTAACTGACTAACTGTCATGAAGAGATCCATATTTATACCAATTCCAAAAAGGGGGGACCCAACAAAATGTGGAAATTATCAAACAATATCATTAATGTCATATGCAAATAAAATACTGATGAATATCATTCAACAATGGATGCAGCAGCTCATCATCAGGCAGGTACCAGAAATTCAAACTATAGTCAGAAAGAGACATGCACAAGGGATATTGCTGATGTCAGATGGATCTTGGCTGAAAGGCGTTTTCTTGTGTTTTATTGACTCTCCAAAGGCTTTGACTGTGAGAATCCTAACAAACTGGAGGTAACATTAAGAATGGGAATTCCAGAACAGTTCATTGTGTTTATCTGGAACCTGTACAGCACTCTGGCTCTACTTCTTCAATAACAGATCACTTTGTCCCTTTAGCAGTTCATGGGACTTGCAATATTCCTCTCCAGCACCACAATTTTAATGCTTTGGTTCTTCTTTGATCTTCCTTATTCAATGTCTAATTTTCACACACAGATAAGGCAAGTGAAAATATCATGGCTGGGGTCAGGTGCACCTAAGTCCTCAAAGTAACACCTTTGCTTTTCAATACTCTAAAGAGGTCTTGTGCAACCATGGCCGTTACATAAGCTGTCAACTTTTGAAGTGGTGGAGTCTCACTTGTCAACCAGGTCATAGCCAATGAGGCTTCTGTGTGGGCATGGCCTTCTCCTGAAGATCCTGGGGACTCCTGTCTTCCTCCCTGGAGGTGGGACACACACTCTTTCTGTGAGACGTTCTTGTTGACAAGCCACATGGAGCTACACTGATGGAGTCAGAGCCCTGGAGCTGGAGGAACCACCTGGAGACCCACGCCAGCGCTGAGATACTTCCACCACCACTGGATCCACAAGACTTTCCACCCACTGGTCTGTGATCTTCCAGCATTCAGGGTCATTGCCTGTGTCCTGGATTTGTTTCTCCAGCCAACCCAGACTAACACAACAACAGATTTACCTAATGCAACATGTCTTTTGATCTCTTGACTGCTGATTGCATGAAAATTGATTATGGATCCAAGCAAGACAAAATCCTTGAAAACTGCCATCTTTTCTACATTAATCATGATGTTACCTATTGGTGCAGTTGTGAGGAATTTGTTCCTCTTGACAATGAGTTGTAATCCACACTGAAGGCTGCGATCCCTGATCTTCATCAACAAGTGCTTCCCTTCTCCTTACTTTCAGCTAGCAAGGTTGTCATCTGCATCCCTTTGGTTGTTAATAAGCCTTCCTCTAATCCTGATGCCAAATGCTTCTTTGTATTGGAAAGAATAAGATGTCATCCTCATCTCTGTTAAAATGTCACTGATTTTTTTAAAATCAAAAACAGAAAGTATCAAATGCTGGAGAAGATGTAGGGAAATTCAAGCACTTATCTAATGCTGTCAGGATTTTAAAATGGTACAATCATTATGTAGAGAAGTATGACACTTCCCTAAAAAAATTAGTCATAGAGCTGCCTTTGATCCAGCAATCCCACCCCTGGGTATATATTCTAGATATCCAGTAACTGAATAAGCATATGCATATCTGTGTCCATTGTAGCAAAACACCTGTGGTCACAATAGAAAAAAGATGGAAACAACCTAAGTGCCTACAAATGGATGAATGGCTAAGCAAAACATGGGGAATATAGAGATATATGGTCATAAAAATGATCCTGAGTCCTTGAAACATCTAACATAATTTGTCTGATGAACTTTATGCAGAATGAAATAAGTCAATCACAAACACAAAAATTGTATGGTAAAACTTTTAAAAGAAGACAAAGATAGATACTTATAGAGACCAAGACTCACTGGGGGATACCAGGGATGAGGAGTGGTGGAGAAAAAAAACATTCTCAAGAGATTAGACTTTTGTTGTTTTTGGTGGAGGGAATATAGTGTATGTATCTGACCAAGGAAAATGATGTCACTAAGAAGTGCACAAGGGGAAAAGGACATTTTTGGGTAAAGGATGTGAAAAATACAATTTTTTTCAAATTTACTTATTTTATCTTTTAAAAAACGTTTTTATTTTTAAATTTTTTATTTATCTTTTATTTATCTATTGACATGAGATACTCTTTATACAGAGGTTATCCTTTGAGGTCATCTTTTGGATACAGGTTAATTCATAAAATAAATAACATAACTTGTAAGCAATGAAATCCTTAAAAATTAAAAACAAACAAACACCTGTATGAGACCAAATGGTGCAAATTTACTCTAAAGCAAAAGTGAGCAGGTAAAGACAGAATGGACACCAGATACCGGTAATGGTGCAGACAGAACACAAAGAAGGAGAATGACACATGGTCAAAAATGTGACCAGTAGCAGTGAATAATTGTGTTCAGTGGGAAACTCGTTTGCAGTGGAAATTTCCCCTTCAGACTCAAACAGAAATTCCCTGACATGGGGTCCATTCCTACTCATCGCGACCCGTGAGCACACAGGAGAACTGCCCCTGTGGGTTTCCAAGCCCGAAACTCTTCACCAATAAAAAACCCCATCTGTTTCCCCCCAGAAAATTTTACCTTAAACACATAAGACATTGTTTTGGCAAAGTTTCTACAGCAAGACAATAAGCCAGGAGAATACATTTTCCTTACCCATTTTCCCACTTCTGATCACCAAAGGCACAATTAACTGGGAAGTTTCCAGATCATAAGAACTATCTTTGAGTTTAGAAAATAGCTCTGTTTATGATAGCTAGGCCATGAGGCTTGGAGCTCTGTGATAGAACAAGGACATGTCTCAGAAAAAATTGTCAAAGCTCACCTTTCAGTGGCTGAGGGGATTGGAAAAAAGCACAGCACACATACCCCCTCCCACCTTTTAACCTTTAGAAATTGGTGTCTATTTTCTGTCAACCTCATTTCCGTTTTCTAGAAGCCAGTGGGAGAACAGCTTAAGACCACTCAGTGGTTTTGTTCCTACCCACTCAGTGAGCAGAGTAGAGGGGGCTGCAGACCCGTCTTCCTTGGCCACAACTTTCCATCTCTGGGTGTTTGCAGAAGTGGAGATCAGGTGCCCCAAATGTGCGGAACTTCCTGGGTCAGCTGCCACCACAGCACACCCACCAACTGAGCTCTTTTGTTCCTACATGGGATGGCATTGTCCACATAGCATAGAGGAGAATCTGTGTTAAATCTAATGAGAAGCTGGTGGTCAGCCCTGGGATCAGTAACCATCAGAAACCATGGCTTCCAGAAGGCTGCCTGGATCTGGTTAGTGAAGTTTCCTGAAGTGAAGTGCCCAGCAATCGGAGTAGCTCCAGTGGCAGCAGCGAACTTTAGCACCCACCTCCCCTCTCACCCCCAGCTATATTCCTGGAGAATGTCACACTGACACTAGCAGGGTTTTCAGTGGCAACCATGGTGGGATCTCCCAGGCCCCCTCAGGTTTATGAAGAAGATGTAGGTGCACTGCTCCACCTGGAAGTCAAGGTTAGCACCCCCAAAAGGGTTCCTGCTGCGAGGAATTTGAGGACACCCTCCTCTTCAGATTTGCGGGGGGAACCAAGAACTCTGGACATTGTGGAAATTTCCCCTTTAAGTTGCGATGGGAAACAGGGATCTTCTCCTGGAGCATGGAAAAGAACCTCCTTCTTAATATGGTTGAATGATTGCATTGCATGTGTTAATTAATGGTCAATAAAATTAATTTTTTAAATGACTTAAACCCACTCAATACAATACATGTTCTCATGGAGATTCATTCTGAAATCTCATAGGAAAAACCAAAAACTCACAGGCATCAAGTTTACTCTGACTCAGAGAAACTCTAAAGGACAGAGTTTCCAAGTCTTTAAAATCTTTATGAGAGAAAACAGCCTCATCTTTTACCTGCAGAATGACTGGTAGATTTGTACTGCTACCCTTGCCGTTAGTGACTTGATGAATAACCTTCCATGTCACCAGGACTACCACTTTTAACCATGCCCCGAATTTCTACCATCCTCACTGGAAACTGTGTCTTTCTCTCCTCCTTCCTCTTGCCCTCCCCTGGTAGCCGGTAATAAAATTTCATCTCCATACATTTGCCTATCCCAGATAATTCATCTATGTGGGATCACACAATATCTGTTCTTCTATGACCAACATTTTACTTAGTATAATGCTTTTAAGGTTTTTCCACATGTAACATTCTACTGTATGTTTATACCATTTAGGCGGTTTCTACTCTTGGCCTATTGTAAATAGCCTGCAATGAACATTAGTGTCTAACTATTCTTGCTCCTCTTTTGAATTCTTTCTAGTATATGCCCAGGAGTGGAATGGCTGGATCTGATTATCATGAAGAAGAATGTAACATTAGGATCAGAGGAAGGCTGAAAAACAACCTGTGATATGCAGATGACACACCTTGCTTTCTGAAAGTGAGGAGGACTTGAAGCACTTGCTGATGAAGATCAAGGACTGCAGCCTTCGGTATGGATTACAACTCAATGTGACGGAAAACAAAATCTTCACAACTGGGCTAACAGAAACATCATGATAAATGGAGAAAAGATCAAAGTTGTCCAGAATTGAATTTTGCTTGGATTCAATGTTCATGGAAACAGCAGTCAAGAAATCAAATGTTGTATTTCACTGGGCAAATGTGCTGCACAAGACCATTTTAAAATGTTAAAAGGTAAAGCAAAAATCTCACTTTGAGGACTCAAGTGCACCTGATATTTTCAATGACCTCATAAGCATGTGAAAGTTGGACAATGAATAAGTAAGACCACAGAAGAATTTGTGTCTTTAAATTATGGTGTTGGCAAAGAACATTGAAAGTACATTGGACTGCCAGAAGAACAAACCAATCTATCTTGGAAGACATGTATCCTGGATGCCTTTTGGAAATATTCCGTCTCACGTACTTTGGACATGTTATCAGAAGAGACCAGTCCCTGGAAAACAACCATCACCCTTTGTAAAACAGAAGCTCGGTGTAAAAAGGAAGACCTTCCAGGAGATAGATTGACGCACAGTAGGCTCTAACTTAAGAGCAATTGTGAGGATTTGTTCTGTTGTACAAAAGGTTGCTCTGAATCAGAAGTGACTCAATCACATTTACTAACAATTGTGTTTTGTATAACTTTTCGAAGAATTACCAAGGTGACACTATTTTAATTTTACCTACCCACAAGCAATGGATTAGGTTTCCAATTTATTCATATCCTCATCATCTGTTGTCAATACCCACCGCGTTCTAATTGTGTTTGCGCTCTTTTGTTCGTTTAAAATCATAGCAACCATAGTGGTTATAGAGTGGTTTTGATTCACATTTTGGGGGGACTGATGTGCAGCCCAGGCAGTGTAATGGCTACAAGTTGGATTGCTAACCGCAAGGTCAGAGTTTAAAATCACCAGCTGCTCCTCAGGAGAGAGACATGGTTTTCTACTCCCATAAAGAGTTATAGCCTCAAAAACCCACAGGGGCAGTTCTATCCTGTTCTCTAAGAGGTCACTATGAGTTGGAAAACACTCAATGGCAGTGAGTATTTGGAGTGACAAAGGGCATTTAGCATCTTTTATTTTTAATCATTTTATTAGGGGCTCATACAACTCTTATCATAATCCACACATACATCAATTGTGTAAAGCACACCTGCACATTCATTGCCCTCATCATTCTCAAAACATTTGCTCTCCACATTATTATTTTGTCATACCTTGCCCTGTCCAACGTTTCCCTTCACCCAGTTTTCTGCTGTCCGTCCCCTAGGGAGGAGGTTACATGTAGATCCTTGTAATCAGTTTCCCCTTTCCAACCCACTCTCCCTCTACCCTCCCAGTATGGCCATTTACAACACTGGTCCTGAAAGTATCATCCGCCCTGGATTCCCTGTGTTTCCAGTTCCTATCTGTATCAGTGTACATCCTCTGGTCTAGCGAGACTTGCAAGGTAGGATTGGGATCATGGTAGTGGGGGGGGGGGCAGGAAGCATTTAGGAACTAGAGGAAAGTTGTATTTTTCATCGTTTGAACATCTTTTCGTGTGCTTTTTAGTTCTTGGATTTCTTCTTCCATGAAATGTCCACTCAAATCTTTAATCCGGTTACTTGACTTTTTGTTGCTAGAGCACTTTTTAAAAGTATCTGTGTTTTAGTTTCCTCCTAATTCTAGTGGACTTAGCTTCTGGGGTTGAGTGTGGCAATGTGGGTGGTGGTTAAATTCAAGGCTCTGGAGTCAAACCGAGTGAAGTTAGAATCCTGGATCTAGTGCCTTACCATAACAGTGGTGTAGTGGGTTTGGAGCTGGGCTGCTAACCATACGTCAGCACTTTGAAACCACCAGCCACTTGCTCCACAGGAGGAAAATGAGGCTTTTCACTTCTGTAAAGATTTACAGTCTCAGAATCCAGTAGGGGCAGTTCCATTCTGTGCTATTGGGTCACTGTGAGTCAGAATCAACTCAGTGGCAGTTCTGAATGTAACTGTTTAACTTTGGGAAAATTTCAAAACTCTAAGCCTTAGTCTTCCCCTGGATAGAATGCTGTGTAGGAAGACAATCTGTATGAACATGCCCAAGACTTGGGGAGGGCTCTTATGCCATCTATTTATTCATCTATTATTCATGCTTGCTGATAGGAAAATATTTTAGTCATTTTCTGAGATGTAGAACTCCAGAGGTAGGTTGTGTTCACAAAATGTCCTCTAAGAAGGAAAGTCACTGTCACACACTGTAGCTCTGTGTCCATGAAAGAAAGATGAGGCTCTCTATGTGTATAAATATTTAGTCTTGAATATGGTGCTGAGGTACAGGTGACCCTATTAAGAGCTCTATGTGTGATTGCTATATTTGGGAATTGAGAGACTGTGGGTGGGTGGGTCCGGGATGCACAATCAGGCATCACAGATCTCCAGGGCTCTGCTCCAGTGTGTGGGGTGACCGTTTCCACAGCTCTGGTCTGCATTGTCTCACCATCTGTGCCACCAAGCTGCTATGGTTTACAACCTGATACCCTGGCCCCCCTAGCCTGCAGCACCTGCCGAGCCTGAGCAGCCTGCAGATCCATTCAGCATGGCGTATGCCATTCATGCCACTGGTTCCACACAGGGCTCACAACAGTGGCCAATCTCACCCCTCTGCCAGCACCACCTATTCAGCCTGAGCAGCCCATGACTGGTGGCCCCTGCATAGCCCAACCCAGAGCCAGCTACACAGCTGGTACAGCGAGTGACCCATAACTGCGGTCCACCATGACCCTCTCATTTTTGACACCTGTGCTATATGCTGCCTGTTTTCCAGGCCACACCAGCTGACACCACAACACACTGCTCATGCTGCCACACACAGACCCAGCCAGCTCTGTCCCCTGCACCATATGCACTGCATGCAACATACGACCTCAAACTCCACCAAAATGCTACACAGACAACAACTCACATTATCAGCAACTATAAGAAAGCAAGATAAAGAAATTTCAATGTCAGAGAATGACATGAACCTAGCAAAATACATAGAAGAAACAGAGTTTGAGTTGCCACAGTAAGAAATCTTCAGAATGCTGTGTAGAGTCATACAGGATATGAGGGAATCAATACAGAAAATGAGTGAAAAACTATAGGATAGAGCCCACATACAGAATGGAAATACAAGAGTTAAGGGATGATGCAGCTGAAATGGAGAAAACAGTAAAAGACCTCAGAAATAGGTCGAAAGAAGCAGAGAACCAAATCAGCAACCTTGAAGATATCCAATCAGAATACAACAAATGTGAAAGACACTCCAATAAGCTAGTTAAAGAAGCAGAAGAAAGCCTGAGAACAATGAGTGAAGCTATGAAGAGAAACAATATCTCAATAATTAGGCTATCAGAGCAGGACTTAACAAATGAACCAACAGCTAAAACAGCAAAGAAATCCCTGGAAGAAAATTTCCCCAATATAAAAAAGGATAATCCAATATTTATCCAGGAAGCAGAGAGGGCACCAATTAGATTGAATCACAAGAAGAACACACCAAGGCATATCATAGTCAAATTATCCAACTATAAGGAAAAGGAGAAAATCATAAGAGCAGCGAGAGAACAAAATGCAATGACTTATAAGGGTAAGCAGATAAGAATATGCTTATCAGCAGAAATCATGAAGAAGAGGAGAGAATGGAATAGCATCTTCTGAAAGTTGAAATAGAATAACTGTAACCTGAGAATTCTCTATCCCACCCAAAACTCCTTCAAAATAGAAGGTGAAATGAAAGTTTTCTCTGATAAGGAAAAATTCAAAAATAAAAAATAAAATAAATATCCAGCACTACAAAAATCACCTTCCAACTCACTTTGGACAGAAGACCAACATGAGACCACTGCACAGTATAACACTATCCAAAAGGAATCCCACTGAAAGCAATAACCAAGAGTTCATTGACCCAACAGATAAAAGAAGGCAAGAATGAATCCCCCACACATACATAACACACAAGTAGTGAAGTAGGAAAATATTTATCACAAAAGGTACAAGATGACAGTAAAGAATCTATAGATAAATGTAATTACTCTGAATATTGATAGTCTGAATGCACCTATTAAAAGATAAACAGTAGCAGACCGGATTAGGATACAAAATCCATCAATCTGTTGTCTGCAAGAGACAAAACTTAAGCTCACAGACAAAAAGACTTGAGGGTCAAAGGATGGCAAAAAGTACATCAAGTGAATGGCAATCTTAAAAAAAGCATGAGTTGCCATTCTAATCTGTGAAAAAATCCATCTCAAGGAGCAGGACATAACAAGAGATAAACATGGACACTACATAAGGCTCAAGGGATCAGTAGACCAAGAGTCCATAAGCATAATAAACCTACACACTCAATGAGAGATCAGTGAAATTCTTCAATCAAATCCTTCAAAAGATGAAAAAGAAATCACAGGATCAACAATCATAGTAAGAGACTTCAATACACCACTCTCCAAGAAAGACAGATCAGTGGGAAAGAAGCTCAACAAAGAGGTTACAAAACTGAACTCTACAATCAGACAACTCAATCTGAAGATCTATACAGAACTTTCTACCCAACTGCAAAAAAATGCACATTTTCCCCAAGTCTGCATGGTACATATTTTGAAAACAGACCATGTGCTTGGACACAAATCAAGCGTGAGTAAATTCTAACATATAGAGGTCACACAGACTTCCTTGTCTAACCACTACGCCATAAAGCCGGAAATCAACCAAAAAAAAAAAAAAGAATAAAATTACCAAGGCAAAAACACAGACACTAAATAACTTCTCAAATAGGACTGGGTATTAGCCCAAATTAGAGACAAAATTAGGAAGTTCCTAGAAACTAACGAGAATGAAAATACAACATATCAAAACCTCTGGGATATAGCAAAGGCAGTTAACAAAGATGCTTGATAGCAAAAAAATGTACATATGAAGAAGGAAGAGAGGCTTATGGTTGACACCTTATCACAAAACCTTCAGCAATTGGAGCAGAGTCAACAGAATAATCTTTCTAATAGCAAAAGAAAAGAGATCATAAATGAGTATGAAAAAAATTGTCTTAGCAAAAAGCTGGTTCTTCAAAAATATTAATAGGATTGACAAACCACTAGCAAACCTAACAAAAGATACGAAGGGGCAGACGTCAGTATCCAGTATAAGGGATGAGACAGGAAAATTACAATACACCCAACGAAACTAAAAGACTAATTACTCAGTACTACGAAACACTGTATTCGAATGAATTCCACAACCTGGAGGACATGGGAAAATACCTGGAAAAACAATCCCTCCCCCAATGATCTCAGATGGACGTCAAGAACTCGAACAGAGCCAAAGCAAAAGATAAGGTAAGATTATCAAGGAACTCCTAACTAACAAAAGCCCCGGCCCAGATGACTTCACGGCAGAATTATATCAAGCATTCAGAGAAGAGCTGACACTAATTCTACACAAACTTGTCCAGAACAAAGAAATGGACAGTTAACTCCAAACACATTATTTGAAGCTAGTATAACATTGAGGCCAAAGTTGGGCAAGGATCCCACAAGAATAGAAAATACAGGCCTATATCTCTAATGAACATAGATGCAAAAATCCTCAACAATTCGTGGCCAATAGACTATAAAACTACTTTCAAAAAATAATTCTTCATGACCAAGTGGGATTCATACCAGGGAAGCAACATCCAAAAAGCCATCAACATCCATCATAACAAGGAAAAGAACAAGACCAACAAATGCGGAAAAAACACTCTACAACACTCAACACCCAATCACAATTAAGACACTCAAGAAGATAGCACTACAAGGAAATTACCTCAAGATGATAAAGGCTATGTATGAAAACCAACAGCCAACATTACAATAAGTGGAAAAATGAAGAAAATATTCCCAATGAAAAAAGGGATACAAAAGGTATACTTCTTATCCCTACACCTATTCAACATGTTCCTGGAGGTCCTAGTGAGTAACATAAGACAACAAAAGGACATCAAAAGTATATGACTGGACAAAGATGTGAAATTATCTCTATTTGCAGAGGATATGATTTTATGTATTGAGAACGCCAAAGGATCCGCAATAGGGTTGCTGGAAACAAGAGAGGAAGATGGCAGAATGGCAGAATATAAGGTCAACAAGCAGAAGTCAATTGGATTGCTGTATACCACTTATGGGATACAGAAAAATGATATCAAGGAGGTAGTACCTCTCACAATAGCCAAGCATAAATTGAAATATCTATGGGCTATCCTAACTTAAAAAAAAAAGATCTGTACAACGAAAACTACAGAACATTATTACAAGAAACCAAAAGGGCACTTCACAAATGGAAGAATAACCCATGCTCATGGATCAGAAGACACAATATTGTAAAGTTGACATTCTTGTTTAATGAGATCCTGATACAAATTCCAGCATCATTGTTAAAAAGAAATGGTAAAACAGACTACCAACTTCATATGTAAGAGAATATGCCCAGAATTGGCAAAGAACAAACTGGGTGGACTTGCACTACCTGACTGTAAAACTGATTATACAGTCACAGTTGGCTAAACAGCATGGTACTGGTAAAATGATGCATACGCAGACTAACGAATAAGAGCAGAAAATCCAGAAGTAAAAACAGCAGCATAGAGACGACTGATTTTTTAAAAGATCATTTATTTGGGGGCTCTTACAGCTCCTTTAACAACTTCTACATCAATTGTATCAAGCATATTTGTACATATGTTGCCCTCACTGTTTTCTAAATATTTATACTCTGTTTGAACCCTTCATATCAGCTCCTCTTTTTACTCTCCCTTCTTGTGACCCTTTGATAAATTGTAAATTATTATTCACTTCTTATATTACACCAATTGCTGTCTCTCTTACCCTGCAGTTTCTTTCTCCCTCCTTACCCCAACTTCCCCCTGCACTCCAGATATCACTACTCGCATTTCTGTTCTTGAGGGGTTTATCTGACATGGATTCCATATGTCCCAAGCTCTTATCTGTACATGTGTACATGCTCCAGCCTAGCTTGCAGTGAAAGGCAGGACTGGGGTCATGTTATTGGGGGTGAGGAAGCCTCAAGAACCTAGAGGAATATTATGTGTTTCCTGGTGCTATACTTCACCCTGGTTGACTCATCCCTTCCTTGCGAACCTTCTGTGAGGGGATGTCCCATTGTCTACATATGAGTTTTGGATCTCTGCTCCAACCCCCCTCGTTCTCAACAATATGTTTGTGTGTTTGTTTTGTATCTTCTGATGCCTGTTACCTGATCCTAGAAACACTCATGGTCACACAGGCTGCTGTGCTTCTTCCATGTGAGCTTGTTACTTCTCTGCTAGATGGTCGCTTGTTTAATTTCAAGCCTTTAAGACCCTAGATCTATATCTTTGATAGCCAAGCACCATCTGCTTTCTTCACTACATTTGCTTATGCACCCATTTTATCTTCAGCTGTTGTGTTGGGAGGGCGAGC
Organism: Tenrec ecaudatus; assembly: GCF_050624435.1. Lineage (NCBI taxonomy): Eukaryota > Metazoa > Chordata > Mammalia > Afrosoricida > Tenrecidae > Tenrec > Tenrec ecaudatus. The sequence goes on along the minus strand of NC_134533.1, from coordinate 171,871,369 downwards.
ATCAGAATTCCAGGTTGTTAGAGCAAAGTGTTCTTGTGTTGAGGGAGGCCCAAAGTCTGTCCACTTCCTCAATGTATTGCCATATACATATATGTACATAGGCCAATACCTCTGTTTTTATGAATTAATGTACTTACATAAGTGCACACCTATGTTTATACCTCTATCCATAGCTTTGCTTTCTAGATCTTTCCTCTGTTTCCTTTTATCTTCCTCCTTTCCCACCATCACACTCGCCCTTCCCTCACCTCTTAGTAATCCCTCTCAGCTAGATTGCTGTTGCTTCAACACTACCAGGATCTCTTTGTCCTCCTCATTGTTAATTTTAATTCCCTAGTTGTTCCCCCGTCTATGGCATTTTTGCTCACTGCTCCCTTGCCCTGCCTCCTCCCATAAGTCCACCCGGAGCCTTCAGTCCTGTTTCTTTTTCCTTGGGCTTGTTTCCCATGCCTATCTTACATAGGTAGGCAAATCAAAATTAATGTAGAGAATACAAAAAGAAAACAAAAATTGAATAAAAAGAGAAAAAAAGGAATAGAATTTTATATGTATATATGAAAATAATAATAACTAGCAAAACAAACAAACCCCAAATCAAAAAAGCATAGATAATTCCAGGTCTGTCCACTGACCTTTATGATGATCTTTCCATTGGTTCCAGGAACTGCCCCTCCTAGGCTGAAATATATTTTGGGAGCTCCTCAGGGACTTTGTGGCATGACTTTGCTCCTGTTGCTGATCTGTATGTTCCCTTCTTGGTTTGATCTGCTGTGGGGAGTTCAGACTGGACTCGTGCCTGCCGCGGGTCCCCAGTAGTGTCCTCTGTCGTGGTATGCTTCAGCAAGTGGTCGTCATGTCTCAAGCTGTTGTCGGCCCTACAGTCCTCTCTGGGCCTTAGCAGCTCTATGCAGGGACATCGTCCTTTGGGTTTGATGTGCTGATATGGGGTCTAGAACCTCACTCTCTGGCTGGCCCTTCTCCCCTGCCTGTAGAAAAACTGGTCTTTGACAAAAGCCCCCCAAATATCAAATGGGAAGCAGATGCCATTTACAACAAGTGGTACTGGAAAAACTGGATATCAGCCTGCAGAAGAATGAAATAAGATCCTTCTCTCACTTCATGCACAAGAACAAATTCAAGGTGAATCACAGACCTAAAAAGTAAAGCCCCAAACTATCAGGATCATCAATGAGAAAATTAGCACAAAGCTAAGAACCTTAGCATAGGGAATACATGGACTATCAGAACAAAAGGAAGGATATACACCCAGAGAAAGATAAAATAGACAAGTGGGACCTACTAAAGGTAAAACACTGGTGTACACCAAAGACTTCATTGGGAAAGTAGTGAGAGAGACCACAGACTTGGAAAAGTTATTTAATAACAACATAACAGACAAATGGCTTATTAGTACAATCTAAAGAATTTTGCAAGTTTACAACAAGAAAAAAAATGAATATCCCATTGACGGGGTGGGAAAAGGACTTGACAGAAATTTCCCAAAGGAGGAAATTCAAATGGCCAATAAACATGAGAAAATGTTCCCAATCATTAGCCATGTGGGAAATGCAATTCAAAATAATTCTGAGATATCATCTAACACCAGAGAGCAACAAATGATGGAGGGGGTGTGGTGAGACGGAGCTCTTATTCACTGTTGGTGGTCTTGTAGATTCATACAGTGGCTGTGGGAAGCGATTTGGCATTACCTAAAACAGATGGAAATTGAGCTACCATATAACCCAGCAATTCCACCACTGGGCATATACCCAGAAGAAATAATAGACCATGACCAGACATCTGCTCTCCAATGTTCATCGCTGCGCAGTTTACAGTTGCAAAAAACAGCTGAAATCTCCATCAATAGACAAATGGATAAAGAAACTCCTACATAAACACAATGGGATATTACACATACCTAAAAACAGTGATGAAAGTATGAAGCACCTCATCTTGAGGAAACATTTGGAGGATGTTATGCTGAGTGATATTAGCCAAGTATAAAAGGTCAAGTATAACATGAATCCACTGAGCTAAGTTCAAACAACAGAACAGGCACAAGGGAAATTGCACATAACACACAATCCCCAGGCTGCAGACCAGATATTCTGGCGAGAGCCAGACCAGAGTCAATGATCCATCTGCAATCAACACCAGATTCAGTTAACACGTAAGCAGAAAGGCATCTCCCCTCCCCCCCATGCCTTTAAGGCCCACAGAGGTGTGGTGAAAGAATAATGATGGCAATTGGAGTTGGGGGTCAGGGCACTAACCCACCAAAGGGGAGGGTCTTGTTTATATTTTCACAAGAAAGGGGGAGTGAGGGTAGACCTAATTCTGGTGTGCCAATTCACAAGAACAATGTTACTTTGCAGAGATGACTGTGGGGCTGGTCTCAGCTCAAGCCATGGCATCCTTTTCCTAGATGACAGTGCCACAGAGGACAGCTCTGAAGATTCAGGGAGAGCGACCAGTCTAACCCAGCCACTTAGGGCCAAACCAAGATGGGACAGCAACAGACCAGTGATGTGTGTGAAACCATGAAGACCCAGAACAATCCTGAGCATAGACTTCTGACTTGGCGGGGCGAGGGGTGTGGGGGGGGAGGGGGACCCACACTAGACCGCTCCATCCCTGATTGCTGGAATAGCAATGTGGACTTACAGGATGGTAACATTTCAGACATGATTACTGAAGACTAAAAGGATGCATGAGTGGTTTGGTAAGTGGGAGCCAAGACAGGTAACCCTGAAAGAAATGGGGACTGGTAATAGTATTTAACATGTCCTTCTCTTTCTTTCTTTTTTAAAAAAATTATTTTATTTATTTTTATTTTAAAGTTTTTCCTTCTCTTTCTTTAAACATAGAGGTATTTACTTCCTCTGTGTAATTATTCTTGTGAGACTTGTATTAGTATATATATATATATATATATATAGTGTGTGTGTGTGTATATTTAGTGTATATATAATGTTTATATACACGTAATCCAAGATAGGCAACCTTATGGGTACAGCGACTGGACCAGTGGTTCCTGGGGAACACAGGAGGGGAAAAGAAGTTGGGGAGCAGAGCAGGTATCGAATAATGATGGGTACAAGAGAATAGTAAGTGTTCTAAAATTGGCAGCAAGGAGTGGGTAGCTTTTCTTGAAGTATTTGAATAATTGAATTGTATCTGAGAGGAATTACTGAGAGGTGAATGATGGGTAAAAAGAACTGTGGGGTAAGAGGGGGGAAATAAACAAAATATATAGGTAACAAGGAAGCAGATAGGTTTTGGGCTGCTACTGAAATTCAGCCTCAGTACAAGAACAGTTTGTTCTAATAATGTGGCACTGTGTGCTATTTACCTTCCCAACAAGATTGCTGAAGACAAAGCAAGTGCATAAGCAAATTTAAGGAAAACTGATGGTGCCCAGCTATCAAAATATATAGCATCTTGGGTCTTAGAGGCTTGTAATTAAACAAGCGGTCATCTGGGAGGCAACAAAGCCCACATTGAAGAAGCATGCCAACCTCTGTGATGATGAGGTATTGACAGGAAGATGTATCATAAGTTCAAAAGCAAGCAACCAAGTCAATGTGAAGGGGCATGGATGCAATAGAGACCCCAAAGCTACCTACAAGGTAATTGATCAGCCCCTCCCATTCAGGTGTGGCATGGCACTAATGAACCACAAAATTATCCACATGTTCAATATTTTCCCCTTACTATTAAGGCTGTTATTTGTTTTATCTCATAATTCATATTAGGTTTGTATATATTCATTTGTATATTTAAGATGGTTCTGTACATGAACGTCAAGATATATACCACTGTAGAATCAGTACCCTGTTTCCCTGAAAATAAGACAGTGGCTTATATTAATTTTTGCTCCCAAAGATGCACGAAGTCTTATTTTCAGGGGATATCCTACTTTTCCATGAAGAAGAATACAGTATATAATTATTGTTGAACAACAAAAAAGGAAATTTATTACCTGTATACGATATGGTAGTAGTTGTCATCACAAACCAGTATAACCAGACAAACTGTGAATCCTACAGCATCAAGAACTTCTTGTTACTACCATTATTCCCATGAACAACAATCTATGGTACACTTACTCATAATCTATGGTACATTTACTCGCACTTCCTGTCTGCTCTGGCTGCGCTGTGGCCAACAGTGAGCTGTGCGGCGGCACCCGCCCCTACCGTCCAGAGTCCAGAGTTACAGTAGCTTCAAGGGGGGGCTTATTATCGGGGAGGTCTTATGTTTGGGGAGGTCTTATTTTCGGGCAATGCCTTATATTTCAGCGAGAGGCAAAACTGTAAGTAGGTTTTATTTTGGGGGGATGTCTTACTTTCAGGGAAACAGGGTAACAGGAGCAATGGTTCCCTGAGGGTGCGGGAAGAGAGTGTGGGGGCAGGGAGGGGTGTGGGGGTGGAAAAAGGGAACTGATAGCGTTGATGATTGTATAACTATTCAATGGGATTGAACAACAGAATTGTACATGAATGGATATATTGGGTTGTATAAGATATGTCAATAAAGCTTTTTTTTAATAAAAAAAAAGACTTACCGGCTCAGAAACCCTTGGGGCAGTTCTGCTCTGTCTGATGGTGTCACTGTGAGTTAGAGCAGACCCCATGGCAGTGGGCGGGGGTAGTTCTGTCTTTCGCAGAAGCCCTTTGAAGCATATGGTTGAGAATAAGCAGCTCCAGGTTTCCACTTCCCCCAACAGGATCAGTGGTGCTGTCCCCACAAAGGAAGAAGTTAATTAAAACCCTGACAACATGTCAGTTAGCTGCATGCCACCATTTTCAAAGTCAACAGGGAGAGCATAAATGTGAGCCTTCCAAGAGGCCGTGAGGAGCGCAGAAGAACGCAGAGGGCAGCGTGGGGGTGGGGTGCTGTCCTGTTGAAAAGGCTCCCCTTCCTCAACAGCACCTCTCAGTGGTTCTCCTCACCACTGCCCAGCTCTGCTAATCTTCTTTGGAGAGGAGGCGAGAGGAAGTCAAAGATGGCTGCTGCCAGGAGCTCCTATTCTTGCAGGCAACCTACTCTAAGCATCTCTTTGTTCTCCCTCAAAGGCCATCTGCCCCAGTGGCACCAGCTGCCTGATAATCTTCTAGATTTGGGTGGGGAAGAGCATGAGACAGACTGTGTTTGTCCTATGTCCCCACTGTTGTATGCTCTAAAGTAGTGGTCCTCAACCTTCCTCAGGCCACAACCCTTTCATACAGTTCCTCCTGTGGTGGTGACCCCCAACCATACAATTATTTTCGTGGCTACTACATCGCTGTCATTTTGCTACTGTTATAAGTCGGGTGACCCCTGTGAAAGGGAACCCAAAGGGGTCACGACCCACAGGTTGAGAACCACTGCTCTAAAGCAGAAGAGAGAGAAGCTCCTTCCCTTTGCTCCTCCACAGGGCAGCTCCAAACACATCTCTGAGCTTCACCCGAGAGCCTTTGCTGGACTCTTCATTCCGGGAGTCAATCTTTTCACACAAGAGAAAGGTGACGTGTAAGACTCCAGAGGTTGGAAAGAATACAGCCTCTTGGTTTCAAATACTGCCCCAGCTCCAAGCGCAGCAAGATCCTCAGAGATGTGAAATTGGACATGTGCTGAAACAATCCTGACCACCCACGCAGAGCAAGGCCATACTAATCAGCCAACACCACAAGCAACCCAGCAACTGATGTCCGTCCGAGGACCTTAGTTTTGCACTGCCCAGTCCTCTGGTAGATTTGCTATTGTAGTAGTGCAGTGCAGCTGAATAGTGTGGATCAGAGGTGCACATGAGTCAGGGGGGCCAACTCTATGGTAACTCATCGCATGACCACCATGTCTTGGAGGGAAGAGCCTTGTCTAGATACCCCCAGACTTTGGACTAGTCTCACTGTCCTCTTAGCGTCCTGAAGTCTGTGGAGCTCAGCATCTGGGCACTAAAGAGGGAGATGTCTACATAGGAGACTGAGATGTTGAGGGCTTTCATGATGCGCTGAGGACACAGTGGGGGCCTTCAAGAGGTGCCCCAAACCCCCAAGTCACAGTTGGAGCGCCAGGGGGAGGGGACACACGTGCTCACTTTCATTCTGTACCTGCAGACTGAAGAAGTCCATCCAAAGTGCCCCTTAGAGGTAAGGATGGCAAGGCTTTGTCTCACATATTTGGGACATGCCGTCAGGAGAGAGCAGTCCCTGGAGAAGAACGTCATGCTTGGTAACGTAAAGAAAGGGGCAGCACACAAAGAGAGGAAGGCCTGCCATGACATGGATGGGCACAGGGGCTGCAACAGTGGGCTTGGCAAAGGAACAAATGCTGGTCATCCTAAACACAGGGGATAGGTCTTCAGCTAGAGAAATCATTGTCTTGTCGGCAAGACTACAGGGAAGGTTGGCAGCTGTCATTCATTCATCATTTCTCCTTTCATAAGCAGTACTGTCTAGACACCTGACCTAGTGTAGGCACAGTGAAGGACACAGATTCTGGACACCTGCTTGCCAGGCAGGCTGTGTTTGGTACACGCTGCAGGGAGGGGGCTGTTGCAAAGCAGGAGCACCGATCCTATTCATGTTAAGGTGCAAGCCAAACTCAAACCAAACTCACTGCCATCGACTCATAGCGACCCCTGTGGGTTTCCGAGACTGTAAACGTTTATGGGAGCAGAAAGCCCAGGCTTTCTCCAGGTTAAGCAGCAAGGCTCTTAGGAGACCAGCCACAGTGCCAGGAAACCACAGCAACAGGCTGTGTGCCTGGGTGGTCTCTTCCCAGTGATCAGCTCTTGAGGTGACTGGGATACAATGGAAGAACCTAGAGTCTGCCCCAAGAGGGCAACATGCCCCGTCTCCTCGCTCCTGGGAGGAGCTGTTGTGTTCAGTCTCACTTACTTCCTTCCAGTATGTTTTCAAACTCGACTAACAGAGAATGATTGGTGTCTCTCTGGTTTCTCTTTCATTTTTGGATAAACATCGAACGATTCCCTCGAAATGAAACAGTCTCTGAAGTGCTCCTCGCCTGGTCTCAGTTCTCTCACAAGATCCAAAGGCAGCCTGGCTTTGTGGCAGTCAGACCTGACGCCCAGGACTATGACCAGTCAAATCTTCAAAGCTGAGGGGCTCAGTTCTGGGCAGATCTGCCTGCTCATCCTGATCTCCACCGTGCTGCTGCAGTCCCTGTGTTCAGCTGTGACTTACATGTACTTCACCAAGGAGCTGAAACAGGTCAGTGCTGTTCCTGCGCCGCATTGGGGGGACTCACGGCAAGCCCTGACTGATTGCATCTCTTTGAGTTGACTTGGGCAGAAATCCTCCCCTTTCTCTGTTTTGTTAATGCATATCATTGCTGAGGAATTTGCAAAGCTGTACATTCCAAGGACTGTGTGAACCGAGTGCATTTACGGAGCCAGCTCTGCCAGTGACTAGCAAACGCAGGCAATGAAACTCCTAAGGGACTTTGTGGTTGTTGTCTTAAAAGTACATCTATTTTCTAATATTAGCAGTTGCTACCAAGGATTGAGTGCTGTCTGCTAGGTACTTTGTAGCTGTGGTCTCAGTCCCCCTTGGCAGTGTACGCATCTGCACGAGGGCAGGGGACGTGTCTGTTTTGGCTCACTGTTACTCCTCCAGGACCTCACAGATGGTTTGCACACTTCATAACAAATGCTCACTAAATACTTTCTGGATTAATGAGCAACTTTCTCAACAAGTGGATGAGGTAGGTACAGGGACAATGCTGGAAACTACTGAATGCTGGTGCTTGATATATTGGCCAGGGTTAATTCCAGGGATGTGCAGACAGACATCTGCAGACAGAAAACTTCACAGACAGAGAGAAATGCTCTTTAGGCATTGTGTGTTTATCTTCAAACCTCCTACTCTTAACCCCTTCAAGCCTCTTCCTCCCACCCCTTTCTATCTCAAATTATTTGACTGGAAAGACTCGAGGGTGGAAGTGTCAGCTTTGTCTTTTCTCTCTGACTGTGAGCATGAAATGAGGATAAACTCCATCTATGGGAACTATTTTGGGTCTAAGCTGTGACATTTTGGTATTAACAATGAGAGACCACGGGAAGGGCTGGCCTGTGTATGTACCCTGGTCACAGATATGCGTGACATCTGTAGGAAAGAGGTTACCAGATGGATTCAGCAGTCTACTGTTTCAGATGCGATCATTGAGAAGAAAGGTGGCATTGTAGGCTCGACAATGACCCATGACATCTGACAGAGGAGGAAAGAAATGTGTGCCGCCTTAGTTAATATATTTCTCTCTCTCTCTCTCTCTCTCTCTCTCTCTCTCTCTCTCTCTCTCTCTCTCTCTCTCTCTCTCTCTCTCACACACACACACACACACACACACACCTGCAAAAAAACCAAACTTCTGTAACTATGAATGCAAATTGGTTTAAAAGAAACCAATACAACTTCTATTGTACTAGTACATTGACCTGTATTCTGACTCTGCATATACTTATGTTATGTGACTATAACAAGGGATTGCAAACCTGAGAGACCCAGGAAGACCCCCCTCCACCTCCAGTTATTAGATGCAGAGATTGGAGACCCTGTTATATAAGGATTAGATATTTGGGCTCCTATAATATGTACTGGGCTCCTACCCCTCGAACCTGGAGATGTAAACCTGCTCAGAAACAGACTTTTCTGAGTTGTGTCAATGAGGACACACAATGGTAGGATGTATCATAAACAAATCATCCCTAAACTATGAAAAGAGCAAGTTAGATGCAAGATAGAACTCACTAGGATGGACAGATGCCTTGTTTTATTCTGTACAAGGAGTGCTTGGGAGGGCCTCCAGCGAAGGAGTCAACATGATCTAACTCTAGAGTTTGATTTGGATTTTCAGTTTCCAGAACTATAAGTAAATAAATGTCTGGCTTTGAGAGCCACACCTTTGTGATATTCCCGTAACAGCAGTACAGGAAACTAAGACAGTCTTAGAGAAATGACTTACCAACAACGAACTAGGGCTTACACCCAGTCTGTGGGCAACTCTGCAAGCTTCTTCCCTCCCAGGCATGATGGTCATTGTGATTCGTTGCCATTGCTAAGCCCCGATTGCCCATTTTCACCTTGAGATACACCCTGTCTTCTGTTCCCTTGGGATAATGCAACATCCAATCTGCCAGCTGGCTCAGAAATGTAAGGCAAAGGTTCTAGAAAGAAAATAGATACATTGAGCAAAAGCCATAGTGTTTGGATTATCTGTTAAGGAAAATCAGTTTGCATGCCCCATTGGTGTGTAGATTTGGTTCTCTCTATAGGTTGCAAAGTTTTCTTCTGAAAATGGATGAAGAAGACTCCTGTTTGGTTCACAAATAGTTATGCATACTATGTGGATTAGATAATGAATATGAACTTAGAACTATGCACATTAGACAATGAGGGGAAGTCAGCTTTATTTGTGGATCACATTTAGAAAGGCCTGTAAATTTGTAAGGGGAAAACAATGAGCCTAAGTAGAGCCATGTTTTTGTTCTAAGTCTTAGTGAGAAGACTTAGAAAACAACTGTTTTCTAAGAAACAACTGTACTTATTAGATTGGGCTCACTGTACCCTAGCCTTTGGTCACATGGCATCATGGACACCTGGGGCCCCTCAGTTTGCTAACTTTTCAACTTTGCTTCATTTTAAAACTAGATGAGCTGGTTCATTAATGATTCATGCAACCTCTGCATGTTTAGCCAAATGGCAGTTGCAAATCAAGGTTAATATCCTGATTGTGCAATATATTCTTTGATTGCATATTGACATCTGGATACGTGTATGTATAGACATGTAGAGGGATGGGCTGAGCTGGATATGTGTATGTATGGACATGTAAAGGAATGTGCTGAGCGTGCTTCGAAGAGAGGAGAATTGAGCAGCTATTGAGCACCTGCAAAATCCCAGGACTTTCGCTAAATGTCACCCTGCCCACCAGCGTCATGCTGCTAGAATTAAACCAATAGAAGCGGGTGAGTTTAACTTACAGGAGTGTATTCTCTCTGAGAAACGGAGATGGACTACGATCTTGGTTCTTCCTTTATTTGGCTCCGTGGCATTGGGTCACCCACTTTATGCCTCTGAGCCTCAGTTTCCTCACCTGTGAAATGAGAGGAATGTCACTTGTTCAGGAGGTGCGTATCCAAGCGTGGGTATAGGAATGGTTGGTGTCAATGAAGCGCCTATTAATTACGGCCACTCTGACTCCTGTTAAGAAGTCTCTTGAAGGAGCCATTCTCCTCCCCACCAATAATCTCTCGAAGGGAAAATAGATCTGAATTCCCTTGGGTGTCAGTGTAGCATATTCATGGGAGAAATATATTCGATATATTCACCAGCTCCCTCTTAGCTGGTGAAAGGCTACAGATGATAGAAATATCAAGGGTTTTAGGTGTATGAGTCTAAGAAAGCATGCGGGCCAAGAAAGACAAGCAACAAACGGGGAGTCTGAGTGCCACTGAGTCCGCTTTGGTCATAGGACAAGGGAACTGTCTACCTCTGTGAAGCCACAGGTGGAGAGGAAAGGGGTCAAGATGTCCCTTTTTCACCGAATTACACTGAGGATCCTTTATGCCAGTCATTGTTTTCTGACAATGATTGTCTGAGGCTAATGTTTGAGCAGAACAGGCTAACACAGTTAGTCTCCTAGTTTACCCTGACTTAGGCAATTGCCCTGTTTGCAGTTGCTGTTGAAATACACTTCTCAGAAACCAGGAAAGAAAATAGAACTCAGAGGTTCATCTCAGGAAAAGTTTGAGCCCAGGCTAAAAGGTGCAGTTGCAGGAAGCACATCTAGGTAAGTGAAAAGGATGTGGACAGCCAGGTGTGAAGAGGTGGGGGAAGGTACGTTATGCTCATTTTTCTTGGAATAACCACAGCACCCATCCCTGCCAACACCTCCACTGGCCACAGTCCATAGAAGCTAAAATATATATATAATAGTACAAGAGATGGGAGGTGGGACGAACAGAGGTAGTTAGGGCTTCTCTGGGTTCATAGTCTGCAGAGAATCATGTTCCTATCTAGAAGGAGAAAGGTCAGAAGGCTGAAAACTTTGACTCCTAGATGAAAAGTAGATGAGTAAGTTATTCCTTTTCATGTTTCTATTTTTCTTTTACAAGAGGAGGCCCTGGTACAACAGTGTTGAAGCATTCCCCTGCTAACTGAAAAGGTCACCACCAGCAGTCATTCCATGAGAGAAAGTCAACTTCCCTAAATATTAGAGCCGTGAAAACCCTATGGGGCAGCTCTACTCTGTCCTATAAGGTTGCCATAAATGTCAAAAGCAAAACAAAAACATGAAACAACGATATGTTCATGCATATCTGCTTTTCATGCAGATTTAGGAGCGTGACATTTTCCCAATGCTGCACGCACAGTCCGATCTCCACTCTGCAAGCAGGTTTGTCTAGTAGGAGAGATTATTCAAAGGTTAACCAGGAGATTAACCTTTGCTTCTCTAGGAGGTGGCATGATGGTGATTTCAGTTATCTTCCCTTTATTTCTTTATTGACTTCAGACTATCTGTGTATTCCAAATTCATCCAGGTTCAGGACATTTTAGGCTATAATGAGGGCACATTAGCTCCTCAACTTTGCCCAAGCATTCTAGAACCCTACTTGATGTTCAAGTTTCTCACATGCTCTCCTAAGTATTGAAGGAAAATTCCAGGAGGGTGTGTACCAGTGCCAGCCTGCACTCAGTCCTGACCTGAGCTGGGCCCTGCTACTAAAGGCCCATTTTCAAGTCCTTTCAAATTCCATTTGGTCCATGCTTGACCTGGGTGTTTCATAACTCTGCTTCCTCCTGCCTGTGACCCTGTCTTTCTTTGTCCTTGACCCCTTACATGTGGAGACAACTCCCTGCTCCTGTGAGGAAAGATAACAAACGACTTATTTCCCCACAAGAAGTTGCAGAGATTAGTGAGCCTGCTGGTTTATTTTCATCCAAGTCTGAGCCTGACCAATGCTGGCCTGCAACAGAAGCCAGTACACATTAGCAGGCTTTGCTGGAGCTACCTCGCCTCTTGAAGTTGAATCCAGCTCTTCTTTCTTCCTACCTCCCCCCTGCTTTTTTAAAAAACATTTTATTAGGGACTCATACAACTCTTATCACAATCCATACATATACATACATCAATTGTATAAAGCACATCTGTACAGTCTTTGCCCTAATCATTTTCAAAGCATTTGCTCTCCACTTAAGCCCTTTGCATCAGGTCCTCATTTTTTCCCCCTCCCTCCCCACTTCTCCCTCCCTCATGAGCTCTTGATAATTTATAGATTATTATTTTGTCATATCTTGCCCTATCTGGAGTCTCCCTTCACCCCCTTCTCTGGTGTCCGTCCCCCAGGGAGGAGGTCACATGTAGATCCTTGTAATCGCCTACCTCCCCTTATCCCTCCTCTAAGTTCATTAGACTTGCTCACATCCACATCCCAGGAGGTGTCAAAAGCTACTGGAAGGAATACGTACTTTATGGAATTTGTCCAGGAGCTTTGGAAGCACACTGGTATAACTGAGTTCTTTCCTTGCTAAGTTTTTTCAACTCCTAAGTAAACCGTAGGTACAAATGGATGTGTACTCAAACAGAAGAGTTTGGGGAGGGGAGGGACATGGAAGACTGTCTAATTCCATATCTCAACTCAGGTAACCCCATCACATCCACAAAGACAGCACCATACTTTTGTAATTAAAAAGAAAAAGAAAGATGTGACTGTTCTATACCAGGGTTTGTGGAACTAATTCATTAGCTCTGGTTTATATCCTTGTACTTGAGGGTCCCTGATCCAATGTCCAAGGAGCATACTACTGGATACAGATCCATGTGACTCTGGCTATGACCTCTCATAAATGGTTCTTTTCATTTGGAACGAGATTGCCATTTTTATAGGAAAGAGCACATCATCATTCAATTTGATCTCTCCTTTTAACTTTCCAAAATAACCCTTACTGCTATCAAGCCAATTCTGACTCATAACAACCCGATGGACAAGGGAAAATTGCTTCTTGGGGTATCGAGGCTGCACCTCCTTCTAGGAATAGAGAATCTCCCCTGCAGAGCAACTGGTGGGTTCAAACTGGAGGTTAGCAGCCCAACACATAACCCATTAGGCCCCCGGGAACTCCCTAAGATAAAATAATAGATTAAGACAGGCAATTGTGTAACACCTAAAGGGAAAGACCATCTATTTTAATCAAGGTTGCTTTAAAAACAAAACAATAAAACTTTGGCCTTGCATGAGCTTCCTGCTTTTCTTGGCACAAGGTGTGTGTGCATAAAACAACAGTCAAGGATTTGTTGACAAGGGTGAGACTCTGTTGACATTGTTTTTTCCATTGCAATTATTTTCTATTTTAATCAAATCAAATTAATTGTTACTGAATTGATCCTAACTCATGGTGACCCCAGTGTGTCAGAGCAGAACAATGCTCCATGAGGTTACAAGGGCTGAGTTTTTTCAGAAGTGCTGCACCAAGCCTTTCTTCAGAGGCACATATAGGTGGCCTAGACCTCTAACCTTCTGGTTAACAGCCAAGTGAATTAACTCTGCACCACTCGGGTAGTTTCGTTTTCTTAGAAATGCGATCTTTGCAATGGAGAGAAGGGCGTAGTATGCCTAGTGGGGCTCAATCAAGGGCAATTACTAAGCAAGGAATTGCTAAACCCGAATGAAGGCCAAACGGAACAAGAAAAAAGTAAAAGGAAATAGAGGAAAGAACCAGGAGGCAAAGGACATTTATAGAGGTCTAAAACAGGCATGTACATATGCAAATATATATAATGAGAGGGGAATAGAATTATGTACTCATATCTATATGTTAAGAATTAAGGTAGCAGGTGGACATTGTGCCTCGACTCAAGCACTCCCTCAACACAAGAACACTTTGTTCTAACAATCCAGCACTCTGTGATGCTCACCTTCCTGACATGTTCGCTGAAGACAAAATGGGTGCATAAGCAAATGTGGTGAAGAAAGCTGATGGTGTCCGACTATTAAAAGATATAGCATCTGGATCTTAAAGGCTTGAAGATAAACAAGCGATATGGAAGGTGCACACCAGCCTGTGTTATCATGAGGTGTTGATGGGGTCAGTTATCAGGCACCTAGGACCCAGAACAAAATCCTACCCAATGTGAATGCAGGGGCCAGCATGGAGTAGAGACCCAATGCCCATCTGTAGACAATTGGATATCCCCTCATGGAGAAGTCACAGGGAAGAGATGAGCCAGTCAGGGTTCAGTATAGCCCCGATGAAACACACAACTTTCCTCCAGTTCTTTGGTGTTTCCTTCCCCCACCCCCCATCGTGACCTCAATCCTACATTACAATTAGGATTAGACCAGAACATACACACTGCTACAGATAAAAGCCTGCAACACAGGGGATCCAGGATAGATAAACCCCTCAGGGCCAACAAGGACGGTAGAGATACCAGGAGGATTATAGGAGGGTGTGGGGATAAGGAGGGAACCGATCACAAGGATCACTCTATAACCCCTGCCAGGGGGATGAATAACAAAATGGGTGAGGGGCGATGGAGGATGATGTAAAATAGGAAAATGATCATCTATAACTTATCAAGGGTTTGTGAGGGAGGAAGGAGGAAGAGATGGGGAGCTGATATCAGGGGCTCAAGTGGGAAGAGAATGCTTTGGAAATGATGATGGCAGCATTGACACACCGGAGGAATGTACGGATTGTGGTAAGAGATGTAAGAGCCCCCAATAAAAGTAAGAAAAGGGAAAAAAAAAGAAAGAAACGGGACCTTTGAAATCTAAAATAAGGAAATGCCCTTCATGGACTCATGTTAACCCAAATTTCTCTAGTAATTATCATAACCTGGAGGTTTCTAACATCTCAGACAACCAGGCTATTCGGGACGAGCGCTGTAGAATGGCTATATTTTTCTGGCACCTTCAGCTACAAGGGATTTCTTAGACCTTACGTGTGAAATGAGCTTGAATTTTACAACGAACCAGACCTGCACTGCAAATCCTGTTGAACTGTCCAGCAGATAAATTCCTAGCTCAAGTTGGACAGAGTGGCAGCGTGGTCCAGATTCTGCTGTACAATGTAGAAAGCACAAGAACTGGAATTTATTTGAAGCTCCTGCACACTGTCCTTTAGGTTTAGATAAGAGACCGGCTCTTATCTTACATTACTAATGGGTTTGAGGGGGGAATAGATCTGTAAGGAGAAAAATTTATATACAAAAAGGACAGCCAAAGTTAGAGCACAGGGGTTCTCTGCAGAATAGACACTCCAGGACCACAAACTTCATTAGGGGCTGGCTTAAACGCATTTTCTGCATGCAGCCTGCAATACATGACAGGGTCACACAAAAGGTCAGTTCACATTCAAAGGTTTACCAAAAAGCATTAATACATCAGCCAAGTTGTTCACAGACGAGAGGGGAAAATGAGGCTGGGAACATGAAATAACTGATCAGTTTTCAGGCTGCTGCCTTCTGCAGCTTTAGTAGGAGAAAGGGGGGAAAGTGTTTGCTTATCTCAGGCAAAGACAGGCCAGCCACTGGCTGAGCCATCTGAATTGTCCTTTGGGCCATGAATCATGGAAGGTGGTAGTCAGGTCCTGTTTGCCTAAGGAGCAAACAACACCCACCCCCCATACACACACACATACAGTGTCACCACTACCACCAAGGGGGTGGGGGGTGTCGGTCGGTGGTGCATGAAGAGGTATGCCTGGAGGGCTTGACAGTGCTGAACTGACTTTTTGAACTTCTTTTGAAATATGACCTGCAGAAAAGTCCAACACTGAAAGTATACAGGTAGCTGAGCATCTCCACAGTGAACCTATCTGTGGAGCCAGACAGGGAGCCAGAACATTGCTTGCACTCTAGACAGTTGGACCACTTTTCATTTTTTTGTTGTTTAAACATTTTATTAGGGGCTCATACAACTCTTATCACAATCCATACATATACATACATCAATTGTATAAAGCACATCCGTACATTCTTTGACCTAATCATTTTTAAAGCATTTGTTCTTCATTTAAGCCCTTTGCATCAGGTCCTCATTTTCCCGCTCCCCACTCCTTCATGAGCCCTTCATAATTTATAGATTATTATTTTGTCATATCTTTCCCTATCCAGCATCTCCCTTCACCCCCATCTCTGTTGTCCGTCCCCCAGGGAGGAGGTCACATGTAGATCCTTGTAATCAGTTCCCCCTTTCCAAACCACTCACCCTCTACTCTCCTAGTATCGCCCCTCACCCCCTGGTTCTGAAGGTATCATCCATCCTGGATTCCCTGTGCCTCCAGCTCCTATATGCACCAGTGTACAACCTCTGCTCTATCCAGACTTGCAAGGTAGAATTCGGATCATGGTAGTTGGAGGGGAGGAAGAATCCAGGATCTGGGGGAAAGCTGTATTCTTCATCGGTGCTACATCGCACCCTGACTGACTCATCTCCTCCCCTAGACCCCTCTGTGAGGGGGTCTCCAGTGGCCGACAAATGGGCTTTGGGTCTCCACTCTGCACTTCCCCCTTCATTCACTATGGTAAGATTTTTTTTTTTTGATGATGCCTTATCCCTGATTCCTTTGGCACCTCGTGATCGCACAGGCTGTTGTGCTTCTTCCATGTGGGCTTTGTTGCTTCTGAGCTAGATGGCCGCTTGTTCACCTTCAAGCCTTTAAGACCCCAGACACTAGCTCTTTTAATAGCTGGGCACCATCAGCTTTCTTCGCCACATTTGCTTATGTACCCGTTTGTCCTCGGTGATCGTATCATGGAGGTGTGCAGCCAATGATATGATTTTTTTGTTCTTTGATGCCTGATAACTGATCCCTTCGGGACCACATGATCACACAGGCTGGTGTGTTCTTCCATGTGGGCTTTGTTGCTTCTGAGCTAGATGGCCGCTTGTTTATCTTCAAGCCTTTAAGACCCCAGACACTATCTCGTTTGATAGCCGGGCACCATCAGCTTTCTTCACCACATTTACTTGTTCACCCGTTTTGGCTTCAGCAGTTGTGTCAGGAGGGTGAGCATCATAGAATGCCAATTTAATAGAAGAAAGTATTCATGCATTGAGGGAATGCTTGAGTAGAGGCCCAAGGCAGTTGGACTACTTTTAAGGTTAAGATCCTGGAATTAAGCTGACGGGACTTGAAAGGGATCCATAGCTTACCAGAGCAGAAATGGACCTCAGAGATCACACCAAGGAACCGGCTCCACCCTCTGATGACCAAAGAAAAGTGGAAGCAGATTGCCAAGCCAGTGGCACCGTGACCCTGGGTGCCTGACCCGCACCTGTACCCTTCCCATCCCATCTAATTGAAGGGACAGAATACACCATGCTCACTTTTCTTCCAAGACACGAGCTTCTCCTAGGATGCTGAGATGTCTCTGAATCAGTAACTAGTCTCTGCTTTTGTTGTTGTTTGGAAGGCTGTCAATCTTTAAAAAAAACAAAAGGTTGGCAGTCTCTGCTGTTTTAACTTGTGCATGAACAAATATAAAAAGCTCTGTAGATAATACCCTGTCATGTTCCATCCCAACCCAGATGCAGGAGAAGTACTCCCGAAGTGGCATGGCCTGTTTCTTACAGGACAATGACAGCTCTTGGGACCCCAGTGAGGAAGACAGTCCGAGCAACCCGTGCTTGCAAATGAAATGGGAACTGCAACAGATCGTAAGGAAGGTAGGTGCACTGCCAGGTAGCCCAGGCAGTCTTGCCTGCAGGCGTAGGAGGCCAGGTGGCAAGGAAGATCACCAAGGTTAGATCCCACAGTTTGCCAATGAAAAAACTGAGTCCCAGAGCTTATAAGCAATTTTCTCCCACATTTCTAGAACCAAGAAAAGGTGGCACACCACCAAACATGGGTCTGAGTCGGCCTCTCGACTAACACTAACTCTTTATCCTCTTCACCTAGTCTGGCCTCTTTATCAGACCAGGTCGAAAGGAGCCACAGATAAAACAAGGTCACATACGAATAAAGGATGGCGTGTATTTGTTTGTTTTTTAATTCACAAGACACACAAAGTCAACTCATAGTTTTCATTGCTTTATATTGTTTCATAGTTTTATAGTTTTCATAGCTTTATATTATTTTCAAATAGTTAATCTCTGGAGTTAGGCGTATATTAATTTTTGTATGCATGTAGAAATGAGAGAAGCCACGGTGGAGCTGTGGCTAACATACTGCTTGGCCACTAACCCAAAAGTCAGGAGTCCCAACCCACTAGCCACTCTCCTAGCAGAAGATGGGTGAGTTCAATTCCAAAACTATTTCCAGTCTTGGAAACTCTGTGGGCAGGCCTCCTCTGTCCTGCCAGATTCTTACGTGTCCAAAAATGACGTGACAGCAATGAGTAAGAGAGATTAAGAAAAAGAAGAGGAAAGAGTGAGAGAGACTTTAAGAAATTGAAGATGATGACATCCTAACTTAAACTCAGTCAATGATAAATAACATAGGAACATCATTATTTGCGGTAAAAAGCCAAACACTGAAAATCGAGTTGATGCTCCCTCATCCCGACCCTCAGATGTCCCTGAGACTGTCCATATGAGAGCAGACAGCATTGCCTTTCCCTCTCTGAGCAGCTGGTGGGCTGTACCTCCACTTTTGAGGTTATCAGTTCAACACCCATGGGGCAGTTTCATCAGGGAATAGGCATTGATGGAAATACCTGTGTACAGATATCTGTGTATAGACACTGCCTCAACAGAATCTGTGATAGAAATGTGTTGGCTAACAGCTTGTTTCACTAAGCATTCCTTTTGGTAAGATGATATTTAATAATATTTGCTTTCTGCCTGCCTCACAAAGGACAGATGAGAACGCAGTTGTAAAAAGGCTTCTCTTAACTGTGGAGCATCCTCCCTGCCATCATTGTGTTCAATGTGTTGGGAAAGTCCCAGGGTATGTCCATGTGCTATGTCAAAGGCACGTCTTAAAGGCCATGTTTGGCACTGAGGATCTGCTTGGCCTTAACGATGTGTGTGGGTGGTTAGGTTTGTAGTGTATAGCCCTGAACAATACTCACAGTAGAACTCAGGCACCTGTTTCCTTTCCACAAAAAATGACATCACAACTCCAGTACATCGGTTTCTGGACGCGTGGGCTGGGCTGAGCAACTCACTCCCTACAGGCGGTTCCAGAGCAGCTGAGATCCTAAATGACAGGAGCAGCTGGCAAGGACTAAGAAGAGCTCAGGGCTAGGGAAGGGCGCCGAAGGACCTGAGGACGGAACTCCACTCCTCAATGGCGTTGCAGAGACAGTGCAGGCGGCACTGTGGGTTGGTGATTAGGGAATTAGGGAAATAGTCGGAGTAGGATTTACATTCCTCTTCCTGCTATTCTTCCTCTCCTTCCGCAATCAATCGCACATCTTTCCACCAACTACACTACAAGCGAGAAGACACAAAGGAGGTAGGTGAGCGGATGGGAGGGAAAGAATTTCTCGTGGTTTTTTTTTCACACACCATACCTTGAACGAGCTATCTCTAGTAAACATCAACCTATTTAATCCTGTTACCAACATCATCCTATTTAATCCTCGCAACGGCGCTATGACAAAGGATTTGTTGTTATCCTGATTTCGGAGGGGGGGGGGGGGTTGACAGATGAAGCAGACCACTTGACCAAACATTTCACAAGGTCGTGGTGGACAGAGCAGGAGGCAGAGCGCGTTACCACGGTTGCAATCTCTCTCACGCTGCCTCCCACACTGGAAGGGTCACATGCTCCTTTCTGTCGCTTCTCCTATTTCCTTCCTTCCTTTTTCGTCCACGAGGGAAAGAGAAAGGGAGAGACTTCCCCTTCTGGTTTTCCCTTTCAGCACACCACAGCCCTTCCCATGCCTGTTTCCTCCTTATCTAGAATCAGAGAGAGTGCAAACACGTCCAATGTGAGGCACACCAGAGTGAGGGTAAAGGATAGCAGAGCCCTCAGGGTGGCAGAGCTGACCCCAAGGACAGTCAGAAGCCAAGGACGGGCCAAGTCCAGGTCTGCCTGCTCAATAGAGGCTCCACCTCCACTAGTTCTCGCTGGTTTGTTATGCTGCTTAGTAGAAAGAGGAGGTCTTCCTAGCACTTAGCCCAGACATAAGAACTTGGCAAAAGAGGTTTCTATGGAAAACGCCTAAGAATCTCTTGGAAATGAAAGAATGGCACAGTGTGTCCTTGTGCACAAGGAATTGGGGGGGGGCTGCAATTACTCGTTAGGCATCGTGAGCTGGGGTGGCAGTGCAGGAGAGTGACTGGGGACTGGATTGGGGAGCTTTCCAGTAAATTAAGGTTAGTGGGTCCTGTTACATGCTACATGAAATATGTACATGCATGCAAAGGAGCTCCTGTGTGGACAGCTGCCCCCCCCCAACACACACACACACACACACACACACACATACACACACACACACACACATACCCCAAACAGCAAAGAAAGTGAGGTGAGGTTGTTGCCAGGTCCGTCAGCCACATGGAGGCCTCCTGAGGAACATTCAGACGATAACTTGGCAGGACACCTGGCTCCCACGCTGCTTGTTCCTTGGTGCAGCCTTTGAAACCCTTCATTGTGAAACAGACAGAGGACCATCCTGCTGTCGCATGTAAAACAGCTGTGTCCACATGCACCAAGGCACCCACTCCACCCCACCCAGCCCCTAGTCTTGAACAACTGAAAGCTGCCCCCATCGATGGCAAACATAGAAATTGCCCCTTAGATGCCAAAAAGAAGAGTCAGAGACAGTCTATGGCCAGCTTACATTTTCAGGGAAATTAACAAGCTTTATTCAATACTGTTTGCAGATGTTTTTGAGAGCGTATGAGGAAACCATTCCTACAGGCCCAGGTATTGTTTTTTGTTGTTATTGTTACTTTCATCTTCAATCATCTATTTTGTGATAAACAGCTCTACCTCCTCCTTCTCTCTCCTCCAGTCACTCACCGATCTCGGAACTGTCTCAAGTCCCTTGTGAGTCTCTTTCCTTGTACACTGGCAGCTGGAAAGTTCAGAAGCCAATCTGTAGCTTACTAATGACCAGAACTTTATTTCTGTTTAACCTTATTCTGCCAGTCTGGATTTCCCTTTTATCTCAGTCGGTCCACTTACTTAATCCTCTCATTCTAAAAGCTGTAACATCTCTGGCTGACGCAAACCATTTGTATTTAACTACTGGCCTAACAATTGACTGTTCAAATCCCCAGCCCTCTGCCTCTGCAAAGATTGTCCCCATGAAAGTCTGATGAGATGGAATTGACTTGACTGCTGTTTGTTTATTTGGGGATTGTTTGGGGAGGTGGTGGTGGTGGTTTGGTTTAACATGGAATAAGTAAGTCACCTTAAATCATTTCAGGAATGTGGCAGAAAACAAACTAAGGTCACCCCAGTTACCACCTTCTCTGCTTCTGGGCACTATGAGGTGGTATGCCTTTCTTTTTGCATACGCTCCCAGCTCCATCATGCCGCTCCCATTTTCCAGCCCACTCCCAGTCCTCATCCTGGGCTTCCCACAGGATGGCATCCTCCTGTCTTTTCTTAACCCACTCCTTCCTTCAGTGGCCTCTTCCTGCATGCATCACCTCCTCACCATCTCTTCCGAGAGACTGTCCCTGATCACCTTTCTAAGAAAGGTTTCGCTCTCCATTATTTCTACCATCATTTCTTTGCGTGATTCTTCCCTTCTTTTTTGTAATCTGCATCCTGGTTGCTCCCCTATTATAGACCCATGAAGACAAAATTCACATCCGCTTCCAGGGGTGTCGTTTGTGGTGCTCAGATGGCACAGGGAATGCTGTTACAGATGTCATACCGAAATGATTGTCTGTAAATTTTGCGTGCTGCGTTTCAGCGGAAACTTATTATTCCTATGAAAACATCACTATGGTTCATCAGAACAGCAGAAACATTTTTCCTAAGCTTATTTGTCTCAATATGCCTCCAGGGATAAAAGTCTAGGCTGATTGACATTTTAACCTCTTAATGCATTCCAGTCAGAGCTGCTATAATTGTCAAATTAAAGTGATACTCAGACCACATGGCTTCATCCGCATGTGCTACAAGCAGCCTGTTATCTTCATAGTGCAGGTGTGTTCTAATCACTGACTTGGTTCGATTCTCTGGTTTTTTAGCTACTGTACTGTGGTAAGTAGTTTCTGTGAAACCATGTCAATACTTTTTTGGAGAACAAAGTAGTAAATAAAGAAAAAAGGAGAAATATTAAAATGACTGCTGCCCCTTCTTGATACAATTCAATGTAGAAATATTTCACCAAAAGAAGTTAGTGTGCATATAATCTAAAAATTATTCTTTAATCAATTTCTAAATATATTAATCACATATTATCCTGTGATAAAAATTGAAAATAAATATTATAAAATATTCTGTATGGTCGGATATAAGAAGAGGTCCATGGGGGCAGAGGAGAGAGTGACAGCCACCCTCGTGGCATTACTGTCTCGCTCACCTTTCTGTACCCAACACCTCATTTTATCATTCACTGCCATTGAATCGATGCCAACTCGTGGCCACCCTATAGGACAGACTAGAATTGCGCCTGTGAGTTCCCAAGACTGAAACTCTTTATGGGAGTAGAAGGCCCACTCTTTCTCCTGAGGACAAACTGGTGGTTTTGAATTGCCAATCTTCTGAACCACAGCCCAATGCATAAACATTATCCCACCAGGGATCCTCACCTAATTCTACAGTAGATTCTCACTATAAGTCTTTGGAATGACTAAATAATTAAGCAAATAAAAGTACTGACCAAAATTTGCTATTGTTTAGCATTTGACTCATCATCTCTCTCAATATGTTTTCCCAAATCAATGGGTATACAGTCCTGGGGCAGAGAAAAAAAATTAGCTATTTGTATGTGTGTGTGTAAAACTCATTCATAATTTACAATAGTCAGATGACTCCTTGCTTGCTGAAAGCCAGAGGACTTGAATTACTCCCTGGGGGGGATCACAAACACTACAGCTTTCAGTATAGATTACTCCTCCAAAATCCCCACCACTGGGCCCACAACCAACATCATGATAAATGGAGAAGAGGATGAAGTTGTCAAATATGTCATTTAATTTGAGTTCACAGTCAATGCCTATGGAACCAGGAGTCAAGAAATCAAATGACGTTGCATTGTGCAAATTTGCTGCAAAAGACCTCTCTTCAGTGTTAAAATGTCGTTTTGAAGACAAATCAATATATTTTCAATCATCTCATATACATACATACCATAGCTGGGCAATACAAAGGGAAAATCTAAGAAGAATCAATATCTTTGAATTATGGCATTGGCAAAAATATCGAATATACCATGAAATGCCAAAACTACCCCATAAGGATCGATGTCCCAGAAATCCTCTGTAAACTTTTTACAAGTCAAAATTGATTTGAATGGCAGTTGGTTTGGGTTGTCGTGGAAGAAACAAATTTGTCTTGAAAGAGCACAGATGTGAAATAGCTAGACTTCAGCTCATAAACTTTGGACATGTTATTTGGAAAGGCCAAATCATAGAGAAAATATCATAATTGGTAAAGTAGATAATTCACTGTCATTGAATCTATGCTGACTCATAGCAACCCTATAGGGCAGTCGTTCTCAACCTGTGGGTCACGACCCCTTTGGAGGTTAACAACCCTTTCACAGGGGTTACCAGATTCAAAACAGTAGCAAAATTCCAGTTATGAAGTGGCAACAAAAATAAATTTCTGGCTGGGGGGTCACCACAGCACGAGGAACTGGCATTAGGAAGGTTGAGAAGAACTGCTATTGGATGACAGGGTAGAGCTGCCCCTGTGAATTTCTGAGACTGTAACTCTTAACAGGAGTAGAAAGCCCCATCTTTCTCCTGCAGAGCAGCCAGTGATTTCAAACTGCTGACCTTGTGGTTAGCAGCCCAACTCGTAACCAGTACACCACTAGGCTTCTTGGGTAAATTAAATGGATAGTAAAAAATAAAGAAGACCCTGAAGGAGCTAGCTGGACACAGTGGCTGCAACAGTGGACTGCAACGTAAGAGTGATTGTGAGAAAAGGACAGGGCCAGGCGGTGTTTCGTTATGTTGTCAGGACCAACTCAAGGGCACCTAACAGCCATTGTCAAAGATGCTTTCCTACACTTTATATTCTCATCTGTCTTATGCAGGCTTCTCTAGAGGAGTGTGTCAGTCTGGGTACTTTAGAGAAACAAATCCACAGAAACTCATATGTATAAGAGCGTTTTATATAAAGGGTAAGTGCACATCAAGAAAACATCCTAACCCAGTACTACCCAAGCCCACAAGCCCAACATTAACCCATATGTCCAACACCAACCCACAAAGTCCTCCTCCGTCTCATAAAACAGACGCAATGATGTTGACTGTAGGAGGAAAGCCAAGTCAGTGAATGTGTAAATATCTCAGTGCTGGCAGGGGTCTCCACACGGCTGCTCCAGCACTCAGGGCTGCATTGGGGTAGGTCCGTGTGGCTTTTCCTCAGGGATATCTTGCAGGAAGTGAGCCTTGCTATCTAAAACAGGGAACTGGCTTAGGCAGCTGCAGCCTGGTCCAACCATCAGAAAGCAAGAGAGCCAAGAACTAGAAAGGCGAGGTTCACCGAGCCATTTATCTCTCCACCATTCAATTAACCCCACATGTATTCATCAGCCAGGTTGGCACAATAAACTAACTACCTCAGTCCACCACTTGCCAACTTTGCACCTCTACATAATTCTTTAGCTTCACAATTACAATTAAGTAACACCCACACCTCAATCCTATAATCCTGTGAATATGTTCCCCCACCTATAAGTTTGTAACCCAACCACTTTTTTTTTTACTGCTCACTTACACCAACCCAGTTCTCTGAGAAGACAATCATATTCTTTGACACGAAGAGTCTTCATTCCAGTTGGAACCTTGTGAAGGCTGCATCCATAAACAAAGCCAAATCTGGACAGGCCATCCATGAAGTCAGCAACAATATGCACCAGTTCACAGGCTCAAAAATCTCTATCTGGTTGGGTTTTGGTCAACTCAATGTGGGCTGCCTCACTCAACCTCCACAGGGTGCCCATTGGTCACTTTGCCTTTAGACCATGGGCTCTCACCAATACTCAACAAGCCTAGCCCCCTCGTGCTAGGTCATGAACTTTAGACCAGTCCACCCACTCTCAAATTCTCCTCTTGTTCCTGTAAACCAAGTCCACAGGTGTCAGTGGCCACACTCAACCGTCTCTTTATTGCTGCATTTCTCCCACTTCCACTCAACAAGTAAATCCAGGTGGTCACCTAGCAAGCATTTTAGCCTGCTTTCAGGCTCCCTTTAACATTCAGTCCTAGAGGGGAGTTTTCTTCATGGTTCCAGATTTTTCCAGATTCTGACAAAGACTATTGGTTTCTGAGTACTCCAAAGTACTGGGCAGTGCATATATGTTCAGCATGACCTAAACCCACCTAAAGATCAAATTTTAGTGGCTGAAGCAAGTGGGCTTACAAACTTTCTATTTTCATACTTCCAATATTTTTCCCAGAAAACAACTGAGTAAATAGTGTGGCTTTATCTGACCTCTGGCTAGGCAAAGGAGGAAAACTACTTTGAGGGAGAGATCAAACAAACATCTACTCTCCATCTTATGATTTGTTTCTCCCGGACCCCACTCCTGGTACCATAATGTGTTAGTCTGGGTCCTTTAGAGAAACAAATCCACAGAAACTCGTGTATAAGAGAGAGTTTTATATAAAGGTTAAGTGCACATCAAGAAAACATCCCAACCTAGTGATGCCCAAGCCCACAGTCCAACATTAACCAATATGTCCAGCACCAATCCACAAAGTCCTCCTCCATCTCACAAAATAGATGCAATGATGCGGACTGCAGGAGGAAAGCTGAGTCAGTGAACATGTAAACATCTCAATGCTGTCAGGGGTCTCCACATGGCTGCTCCAGCACTCAGGGCTGCATCGGGGTAGGTCCGTGTGGCTTTTCCTCAGGGATGTCTCACAGGAAGTGAGCCTTGCCAGTTGAATCAGGGAACTGGCTAAGGCAGCTGCAGCCTGGTCCAACCGTCAGAAAGCAAGAGACCCGAGAACTAGAAAGGCAAAACTCATCAAGCCATTTATCTCTCCACCCTTCAATTAACCCCACATGTGTTTATTGGTCAGTTTGGCACAATAAACTAACTACCTCAAGGAGCAAACCCTATGGAATAGATATAGCTATACATAGTGATAAAGATTTCAGGGGAAATAACTCACACAGGTGTGGAGGCTGACAAATCCTAAACTCACAAGTCAGGTATCAGGTTGGAGGTTTCTCTTGACACACATGGTTGTAGGGACAGGTGAATTCAAAATCAACAGGTCAAGTGAAGACTCCTGGCTCATGTTCCAAGAACGATAGGTCAGAAAATGAGGAGGCAGATGCAGAATTGAGTGAGGGGCCAGCTTTGCCACAACATTCAACCACAAATTGTATGAAGGCCACACCCCAAAGGAAATGCCCTTACATCTGCTCACAGCTGGGAACAATTACACAGTACTGAGAATGTGACCCAGGCACGTTTACACATATCATTAACCATCACTGCACCTGGTGCAATAAACGTCCTCAGCATTTGACAACCATCCTTGTCCTTTGTAGACATTCTACTGAAAGAGAAGACTTCCCTAAGGATTCAAGCATTCTCTGTGATCATTTTCCATAAGGTGACATTGGTTGAATGCTCTACACACCAGGTCCAGCCTATAGTACATGCATGCATTCCTTTCAAAGTTGGAAGAATAATGTTTTTTCTTCTTTGTGTAATAAGACATAGAAATCGTGAACATCTCTATGCTAGGGTGTATTCAGACATCATATACACACATTTTCATATTTCTGACTCAAGTTTACTCGAGCCAGCAAGGTATTTCTTTTCTTTAAAATTTGCTTTCAAAGCAAGCCTTTCCCATATTCTTGCTATGACTCCAATGCAAGGTAAGTCTAACTGGATTCTGTTCTTGAATATTTTAAACATTAAGTATAAATGTCTAGGGGAAGGTAAGATATTGTGAATTATTTAACAACAGAGATTAAATGCAAATGAGCAAACTAACTTGGGGAACTCATTTGCTCATTTATATCCCCATGCCATGGCTAGTCTTCAGTACACTATGCATGAATAATTGATTCCAGATAGATGAGGGAGATCCTCATTGCCCATTCATTCCTTCTCTGTGGAATTTTATCACCTCGTTTCAGATCCTTCTTCTACTGCTCTCAATGAAGGTCTCCTTTCTTCAATCTCAACCAATCATACTAGTCTTATAACTTACCTGCCCAGTCTCTCACCTTACCTGCTTTCCAGCCATCAAATCTTACTGTTAGATTGTCCTAAAAGACAACCTGTACCTCTTCACCTCCCTGACCAAAACATGTCAGAGCATCTCCTGTCCCCACAAAGTTCAGACTTCTTAGCTTTCATTCAAATTATTTTACCATTAAATTTTTTTCCATTTACCTCTTTTAGCTCAGAACTAAATTCCTGCTATACCTGTGTCCAGGAATTACTCTGTGCATTCTGTCTCAGCTCTTGGGGAATACCTTTCTTGAGGCCCTGTGGTCCCCAAACTGCCTGTCCTCCTCATAGTCAAGCATTTATCCTTGCACTTTGGACACTTTCATTTGTTGGTGTTGTTTCCCCTGGTTTCTAAAGAGTGCTTGCTTACTGCAGATTTAGTAGGCACTTCAATTGGTTGACTAAGGACCTTAGCACCATCTTCTTCACAAACCCTCCTCTGACCTTCTCTCCTTCCTTTCTCCAAACAGCCATCACCCTTATTTTTCTTCTTTGTCGGTAAGTGTTCACTTTCTAAGTCTTCTTGTTGCTGAGAGACTGCTCAGCTGCTTGAACGCTCAGCAAGTGTACTCAATGTCTGATCCCAGCAGTGTTGCTTCATGGGAAACTATGCTTTATCTGGCTCCTGAGATACTTACCTGATTTCTTTATGATTATAGCTTGATGGATTTATATAAGTAATTTATATAAGTAATTTTTATAAGTAAATGTTCATTGCTTATTTTGTTGCAGCGACTCAGCAATTTATATGCTCCTATATTGAACATTGTGACTAATGTGTCAACCTGCACTCATTTGGGGAGGGGAAATGGCAGTTGAGTAGCAATTTGTAGCACAGATGGTCAATAGTTATCATTGTTGTTCCTTTAGAATCCGTAGTAGTCAAAAAAGAGGAAATAATGATTGAGATGACAAAAAATTAATAGTATTCTGATTGTGTCTATATAAAATTCAAAGTAGGATTTAACCAATAATTGGTTATTTTAGCATTTTAGAGCAGTAAGCATGACTACTATAGGTCTAAAGTTATTTTTTTTAAGAAGCGGAATCTTCACTTTGTCAATATGTTGTTAGCCTCTAAGATGTGGATATGTTGTAATCCAGATGATGGCTTATCCTTTTCATCTTTAAAATGTAAACAGAAACCGAGTACATTGGTCATCATATTTAAATGTAGGTGCATGACAGCCTATCAGTTTGGGGATCTCATCATGCTCATACAGCTGTGCATATCTTCAGAAAGCAGTCTAGCATGTGTTGGTGATACTCGATCGTTTCTCTTTTAGAAATGCAAAAGGACATCCCTTACCTAGGGAGGGAAAGAGCTCTTCCCAGAGTAGCAGCTCACCTCACTGGGAATAATCAGCGATCCAACCCATTGTCAACACCAAGTAAGAGAAATATCAAATATATACTTTAAGAAAAGCTGATGGGAAAATTATTCCAAACTGTCTGTTTCACTTTTACCTGAACTTGAAACACTTATGTTGCAATTGACAAAACAGTCAGTGGTCATCAGAGTTGCAAACTGATTATTTTCAGGGGCAATCACGTCCATGGACTCATTGGCCCCAGAAATAACCAAAGAAAGAACTTTCCTTTGTGGTTTCCAGGGTCCATTTTGGCATGTCTTCTTCTCTAGGTAGTTTTATCTCTCTTGTGACTATTTCCTTCATTGCATTCCCTTCAATGATAATAAAAATAAATAACTCATTTACTTTTACCATGGAACACAAAATTATACCTGAGTCGCATTTGTGTTAAGATGCACAATAGGAAATTACTAATATTTGACCACTTTCCCTTGCAGATCTTGGTTTCATGTCCAACTCAAACAAATTCACTGCCATAGAATCAATTACAACCCACAGCGACTCTGTAGGACAGGGTAGAACTACTCCTGTGGGTTCGTAAGACTGTAACTCTTTACAGGAGTGGAAAGCCTCGTTATATCTCATTTTAACTGTAGAGTGTTTTGGTGATGTGGATGAACTTTTCAGTCTGAATATTCAGATTTAAATCAGTTCCTCCTCAACTATAAGTTTTGAGTCAATTATTTGATCAAATTAAGCTTCAGTTTGTTCATTTACAAATGGAGATAACTTTTAACTCAAAAAGTGGCAAAGATTAATAATAAATATACAAAATATGCAGTAAGTGCTCAATAAACACTTCTTATTGTTATTGGAGGGTTTGTCCTAAATTCTAAAATAATTAAAAATATTAGCAAGTAGGCAAAAGGATTTATTTCTAGACAGTTGTCTTGTGGGTATTCATAAACTCATGTTTTCTAAATGGTTAACTGATTTTATCTGTGATTAAGATCATTATAGCTATGTGACTTTTGGTCATGCGTACTCACTGTCACTGAATCAATTCCAACTCAAAGTGACCCTCTGGGACAGGGTAGTACTGCCCTAGGTTCTGAGACTATAACACTTTATGGGAGTGGGGAAAACAAACAGAAAAGCTCCTTGTCATTAAATCAATGCCAACCCATAGTGGCCCTAAAGGACCAGCTAGGATTGCCCCTGTAAGTTTCTGTGACTGTAACTCGGTCTGGGTTTTGAAAGCCCCATCTTCCTCCCACACAGTGGATCATGCTTTTGAACTGTTGCCCTTGTTGTTAGCAACCAACACATAACTACGATGCCATCAAAACTCATTAACAAATTTATTAGTTGTTTCAAGTTCTTGAAAAACTATACACATATTATGGAGATGGACTCAAAGTTTACGCAGACATACACACGATTGTTTCATTCAGAGTCTCTGGAAAAAAAATTTAATAATCAAGAATCTGGAGATTTTTAAATCTTGGTAAGATTTTCCAAACATATGCTTTCCCTTATTTTGGACTAGGGATCCTCTCTGCTTTGACTCTGAAAATTTGAGAAAGAGCAAGGAAGCATCCTAGAGAATAAATAGCATAAAGCCCCAAGCTCTGGGCTCGAAGCATTAGTTAAATTTATTCCTGCTTCCTTCTAGGTTCATTTCAGAAATCCATCTGTCAGATGTGACATAATAGCAAACAAATTATAGAAAATCAAGGAACTCCCAATAGTTTGCAGTGATACAGAAACCAACCAATAGATTA
This sequence comes from Tenrec ecaudatus, assembly GCF_050624435.1. Lineage (NCBI taxonomy): Eukaryota > Metazoa > Chordata > Mammalia > Afrosoricida > Tenrecidae > Tenrec > Tenrec ecaudatus. The sequence goes on along the minus strand of NC_134533.1, from coordinate 171,840,972 downwards.
TGACTAGAATTTAGAATCAACCTAAGATAGAAAAAGCAAGAAGCTTTCTATTAGTCTGATATGCTTTGTACACACACACACACACACACACACACACACACACACACACCAAATACTGACCACAGCTGCTAGGAAATTCTTTGCTTTGTTATAAGTTCCCTTCTGATCTGTTAAAATAGATTTCTTTTTCTCTCTAACCATGATCTAGCTTCCAGAAACGAAAAGGCTTTCGGCAGGAAAATCAGGATCTGGGAGTCATCGAGGGAAGGACATTCATTCCTGAAAAATTTTCACTTGAGGAATGGAGAATTGGTTATCCATCAAACTGGGTTCTATTACATCTATTCCCAAATATATTTCCGATTTCAAGAAGAAGAAACAGCAGCAAACAGAAGGAAGAGTAAACAAATGGTACAATATATTTACAAATACACAAATTATCCTGACCCTATCCTACTGATGAAAAGTGCTAGAAATAGTTGCTGGTCTAAAGATTCAGAATATGGACTCTATTCCATCTATCAAGGAGGAGTTTTTGAGCTTAAGGAAAATGACAGGATTTTTGTCTCAGTTACTAATGAACAACTAATTGACATGGACCAAGAAGCCAGTTACTTTGGGGCCTTTTTAATTGCCTAACTCATTGAAGCGAAGTGAATTCAGTTAACAGCCAAGTCCCCACTACCCTGCATTTCCTGGAAAGTAGTTCAATCTCTTAAGAGTATCCTTGTAATGGAGATGCAATGAGGGTGAATAATGGCCTGGAAAAGTTATAAAGGAAAGAATTTCTATGGCTCAAAGTTCAATTCAGTGTCTTGAACACTAATGTTAGTTGATATATTCAGCAGACTGCTTGTTTTTATTATCCACATAACACTTCTTTCACAAAAGGGAAACAGTTAACAACTGAGACCACATACACACTATGAATGTAAGTGATTTCCAAACTGTCAGATGTTAAAGATCACCTCTGGGCTATAAGACACCAGCCTCCCTGACCTCCCCCACTCCAAAAAAAAAAAAAAAAAAAAAGATCAATTCCACTGTATTGGATTATATTTAACTTCAGAATAGAAGATTTATTTTTTTTACTCACTATTTTTGTATTTAAGTTTTTAAAAAATCCCATTAAAATCTGTACTTTGGTTTTTATTTGTGGGTCATGGAACGACTTGTGTTGTCCCCAAATATGTATCTCTTGACGGAGCCATGAATTTCAGTTGTTTGACTGTTTGCTATGTAGTGATGTGGAACGTGTCCTTTGGCCTAAGGATATCTGTGGCAGTTACATAATCTCCTGTCAAATTGTGAAGGGGTGAAGTCTAGCCTGTCAATCAGATCATAGCCAATGAGGCCTTTGTGTGGGCATGGCCTTCTCCTGAGGACTCTGGGAACTCCTGTCTTCCTCCCTGGAGGTTGGACACACACTCTTTCTGCTTGGACTTCATGCTACATGGCACTACAGCTGATGCAGCCAGAGCCCTAGAGCTGGAGGAGCCACATGGAGAATCCTGCCAGAGCTGAAATGCTTCCATTGCCACTGGATCCACAAGACTTTCCACCCACTGGCCTGTGATCTTCCTTTATTCAGCATCATTGCATGTGTTGAGTGGGTCTGAGGAAGAATTTATAGACTGTTATTGGACATAAGGCCTAATATGGAACTCATGGACTTGATAAGGACTGAGCTGGGATGTTTTCTTTCTTTCTTTCTTTTTTTAATCATTACATTGGGGGCTCGTACAATTCTTATCACAATCCATACATGTCCGGAGCTATGAGGCCCAGCCATAGCCTTGATCTTTGGTGCCTGAGCCTTGTAAATTTCTATTTCGCCATTTACTAGTGCTGCCTGTTTCCTTTTAGAGAAGGGGCTGAGTGGTTTTTGCTGACCTTCCACTCACAGGAAGCAACTCACTTCGCGGTTTCTCACTTGGGAACACTTTGTTACTATCTCTTGCTCAGTCACCTATATCCTGCTTCCCCTTGACTGGGTAAAAGATTGTCTTTTCCCTATTTACATATCTAGCACCTGCACTTGATTTGCATAACATGATGTCACTCTGCATACCTGGTTGAAGACTGAAAGCCGTTACTGACGTCACCGGCAGGGCGTGCTCCTCCGAACTCCCTGATTGGTCTATCACAAAAGTGGCCTGATTTACATGTGTGATGGGTGTTTCCCTTTTCCTGGCCTATATAAACTGTAGCCTTTTACTCAATAAATGAGACTTGATCAGACTACTGTCTTGTCTCCATTTCTCGTGTCTCTTGTCTCCTCAATTCCCACTCCATCCTCCAGGGTCCGCGATGAAGTTCCTGCTGGTTGGGACACATACATACATCCATAGTGTCAAGATAGGATATTTTCTTAATTTACAATTACTCTTTGATATAAAGTTCTCTATTACATGCATATGTGTGTCTATGAATTTGTTTCTCTAGTCAACCCGGACTAACACATCCCTAAACTCTGAGAGAGTAAATTTCTGTTTATTAAAAGCATCCACTTGTATTTATCTTATATCAGCACTAGATAACTAAGAAATATGGTTACCAAAAATGGGGAAAGGATTTCTAATCTCTGTCTTACTATTGTTTATCTACTGTATCTCACTGATAAGTAAATGGTTTACTTTTTATTTAATAGGGAAAATTGTCAGAAATTTTCATATCTCGTTCAAGACATCTTTCTCTATTGATATCATGAAATATAAGCATACATTTTTATAATATGTTAAAAGATGGACCTCTCATAGTTTTAATAGTGTTATTCAACTGTCATTTAGATTGTATGAAATAAAGATTCAGTTTTATTTTTTATCCTTTCTTTAACCACATGTCCACCACTGTGTATTGGATAAACCGATTGCCACTGCGCTGGAATTGTCAAACTCATAACAACTCCCTAAAACAGAGTAGAAAAGCCATATTAGGTTTCAAGGCTTCCATAACATTTTTATTGCAGGAAACTGGAACATGGCTCTTCCATGAAGCAGTTGATGGATTTCAACTGCTTGCCTTTCAGATAGCAACCAAGCACTTAACCAATGCACCACCAGGGTCCTTTCGTTTAGGGAATAGTTCATCCTTTCCCCCACTCATTATTATGTCTCTCCTATTATATACCAATCTCCTCTAATTCTGTTCTGTGCCCTTCCCTCCCCATCTCCACCCACCCATTGATCTAGTTGTCTATCTTTATGCGGAGACCATCTAGTTTTCTTGCTTCCTACTTTATTACAAATCTTGATGTCAGGCATGCCTTCCCCTTTGTTAGACCGCTGTTTCAAAATAATCTGGGCCATTCTCAGGCCCATTTTTTCCTACAAGTTTCAAAGTTGCTTGATATATTCTTTGTCACAACAGCTCAACTTCATTATTTTAATAAGAAGACAGCCTTAGGAAACACCTAAGTGAATGGTCATGTTCCAGTAAGCCTTATTTACAGGAAGAAGAACTGGCAGGATACAATATAAGCAGTTCTATTCACCTATCCTCCCACAGAAACTCCAAAAAACAAGCAGAAACTGACAGAAACAATTTTGTTGGAGCTCTGGAAACCAGTCAAAGTTTTACTGCAATCAAGCAAATGCCAAATCAAGAGAAAAGAAACAGAAACTTTAAAATAGTAGAAAGAATAAGTGGTATTTTCCTAATAACCCATGTTTCATTCCCTCTCAGGTCAAACGGTGGTCTTAAAGCTACAGTGGAACTATTGAGAGGGATCCCATGAAAGGCACCCTGGTCCCTGACTCCAGAAAGAACAGAGTTGACCATTTCTGCAAATTATTGTGTGTATTTTTTTCTAACCATTCTGTAGAGTACCTAAAGGACTAACCTCTCACTTATCTCAGACCTCATGCAGGGAGAAAGAAAGAAAGAAAGAAAGAAAGAAAGAAAGAAAGAAAGAAAGAAAGAAAGAAAGAGAGAGAGAGAGAAAGAGAGAGAGAGAGAGAGAGAGAGAGAGAGAGAAAGAAAGAGAGAGAGAGAGAGAGAGAGAGAGAGAGAGAAAGAAAGAAAGAGAGAGAGAGAGAAAGAAAGAGAGAGAGAGAGAAAGAGAGAGAGAGAGAGAGAGAGAGAGAGAGAGAGAGAGAGAGAGAGAGAGAGAGAAAGAAAGAAAGAAAGAAAGAAGGAAGAAAGAAAGAAAGAAAGAAAGAGTAGCATGTTTTTCTCAATTCCTGAAACCAGGAGCAGCTGTGTAGGAACTGGTAGAAGAATACGGGCACAGAGGTTCTTAGGGAAATTAGGGTGTTCAAAAATACTCGGGTAAATGAGGAAATTTAGAATGTCACCACATGTCTAGGGCAAGATGCATGCCCCGACAATTTGATTTTCTTTTGTTTATTCTTGATACTTTCACCTTGGGCTGATTCCTACATGTCTACCTTAGTTTGATCTCTAGGTTCAGTGTAGTCTTGGCTAAGTATTGAAAAGTGCCACACCACGAGGACTTCCAGGAAGATGGTGACTGAGCAACACATACCAGAGGGACTCCGCAGAAATCAGCCCAGGAGAGTTACTAAGAGGGAAATTCAACACTGCATCATAAAGTAGGCACAGATCCACAAGGTTTTGAGGGACTGGGGGCTTTTGGCTTACCACAGTGGAGGCCGGCTAGGGTTTGAACATAGCCCCGCCATTCTTGTCTGGAGCCAGGACCATTTGGAGCTGGCACAGGGGCTTTATTTCAATACAGCTACAGCTTGACACTGCCTCCGGTCAGGGACTCAATGCTTGCAGCCCCACAGGCAGGGGCTCAGATACATTGTTACTTTTATCACCCCCCCCCCTCCAAGTCTCAGCTGGCTTACTTTTAATTTTTTCCCTCCTCTTGTTGTCTTCCCTGTTTAATCACACGTCACTGCAGACCTCCAGACCACTCCCCTTAGCCTAGGACATTTATGCCTGTCCTCCACACAGTTAGGTGTACTCCAACCTGTGCAAGTAGCCCGAGGCTGGGGAAAGCACAGCCGACCTCCACCAGAGGATACTCCACCCAACTTCTTTGGGAGGAATTCCTCCCTGTGTGGCTGGGGGAGCACATATTTTCGCTCTGCTATCCCACATTACCGAGGGAACTTCCTCCTGCCTACCTTAATGCCTCACATGGCCTAAGGCTGCTCAGCCAACACTAACCAATGCTCCAAGCTGCTGCAGAAACCTCTTCCCAACCTCCACAGTAATCTACCTGGCCAGGGAAATCCCACCCACCATTCGTGGTGTTCTACACCAAAGCAGGCAACCCACCAGCTTTCTGGGTCACTCCCCTTGAGAGTGAAGCCACAGGAGGATAAAGTGGTAGGCTAATTCCATAGTGAAATTAGCTGTAGGAAGTTCGAAGAAGCATTCCTAAGAGTCTCCCAGAGAGAGCTAGAATTCTTTGACTCCCTCAAAAATGGCACCTGGCTCCTCTAAAACAACGCAACACAAACAGCAATCAGCCCCAACTATCTCAATGGGAAAAAAGGAGCAACAAAGGGCAATGGCAGAAGGTGTCCCGAACATAATGACATGCATAGAGTAAGAAGACAATTGAGCTGCCACACAAATACATATTCAGAATGCTGCTTGGAGTCATACAGGATATGAGGGAAACAACACAGAAAAAGGATGAAACGATAGAGGGGATAAAGGCCATACGCCAATGGGAAATACAAGAGCTTAGAGAGGAGATAACAAAAACCAGTAGTATACTCACGGACCTTGAGAATCAACTGGAGAAAGCAGAGAACCTCACCAGTGACTTGGAGGGCAGCCAAGAAGACTTTAACAAACACGAACAAAAATCTAAACAGATCATCAGAGAAGCTGAAGAAAAACTAAGAGCTACATCTGTTTCTATGAAGAGGAATGACATCAGAATAACTGGCTTACCGGAGGAAGACATAACAAAGAAGTTATCTGCAACAGTAGTGAGAGAATTCTTGGAAGAAAACTTCCCCAGCTTAATGAATGAAAATAAGGCAACCATTCAGGAGGCTGAAAGAAAACCAGCTAGACTAAATCCCAAGAAGAAGTCACCAAGGCACATAATAGTTAAACTATCCAACATTGAGGAAAAGGAGAAAATCATGGGAGCAGGGAAAAATAAGCAATCACACATAAAGTTTCCCAAATAAGACTATGCTGAGACCTATCAGCAGAAACTATGAAGAAGAGAGGAGAGTGGATAACATATTCCAAAAATTGAAGGAAAACAATGCAAACCCAAAATATTCTACCCAACCAAATTATTGATCAAGATAGATGGAGAAGTAAGAGTCTTCCCAGACAAGGAAAAACTCAAAGAATATGTTAGAAGAAACCCAGCCCTACAAAAGATCCTTGTCAACACAGTATGGGCAGAAGAACAACACTCACCAAGCATAAATAGGGGACCTTCACATAGAATAACCTCACCCAAAGGGCAACAAAGAGAAAACAGAACCCTTAGCACTGGCTTAAGGATGGAAACAAGTCAAGAATGACACACGCATATACACATACAGAACACACTAATAAGAAAAGAAGGTAGGAAAACATCCAACATAAAAGGCATAAGATGACATCAGAGTCCACAGATGGAGATAATAACCCTGAATATCAATGGACTGGACACAGGCATTAAAAGACTGAGGCTAGCAGACTGGCTTAGAAAACACGACACATCAATCTGCTGCCTTCAGGAGATATATCTCAAGGCTGCAGACAAAAATGAGCTGAGAGTCAAAGGCTGGAGAAAGGAATACCAAGCAAACAGCAATAAAAAAAAAGCAGGGGTTTCAATCCTAATCTCAGATAAAATTGACCCCAAAGTGCAAACCACAAAAAGAGATAAGGAGGGACACTATATAATGCTCAAGGGAATGATAGACAAAGAGCCACTGATAATTGTAAACATATATTCCCCAAACAAGAGAACCACTGAAACACCAACCAAACACTCCAAAAGATGAAAAAAGAAATCACAGCCTCAACAATTATAGTGGGTGACTTCAATTCACCGCTCTCTGAGAAAGATAACTCACGTGAACAGAAACTCAACAAGGAGGCTAGAGATCTGAACACTACAATTAGACAGTTTGACCTGATAGATATTTACAGATCTTTTCATCCAAATACAAAAAAAAATTCAAATTCTTTTCAAGCCCACATGCACATATTTAAAGATAGACCACATACTGGGGAATAAGGCGAATCTACATAAATTTAAGCACATTGATATTATACAGACCACTCTCTCTGACCACTGTGCCATAAGGCTGGGAATCAACAAAAGGAAGACAAAGAAAATAAGAACAAACAATTGGAGGATGAATAACTCTCTATTACAAAAAGAGTGCATTACTGGCACAAATCAGAGATGAAATTGGGAAATTTCTAGAAACCAATGGCAATGAGAACATGATGTACCAAAACTTATGGGACTCAGGAAAGGCAGTTCCGAAAGGAAGTTTCATACCAGTACATACACACCTGAAAAAGGAAGCGGGACTCGTGATTGATATGCTAGCACAAAATTTACAACAACTAGAGCAGAGTTATCAGGAAAATCCTACTAATAGAAAAAGAAAAGAAATAATAAAAGTCAGGACAGAGATCCAGGAGAGAGAAAATAAGAAAACTGTGGGAAAAATTAATTCTGCTAAAGGTTGGTTCTTCGAAAGGATAAACAGAGTTAATAGACCAGTGGCAAACTTAACCAAAGAAAGGAGAGAACAAATTTCAATAGCAAGAATGAAGGATGAGAAAGGGACATTACAATAGACCCTAATGAAATCAAAAGGATAATTACACAGTTCTACGAAGGAGTGTACTCCAATGATTTCTAAAACTTGGACGACATGGACAAATTCTTGGAAAAACAATCCGGACCTAGACTGTCCCCAAAGGATGTCAAGAATCTCAACGGACCCATAGCAATAGAAGAAATAGACAAGTTTATAAAGGGATTACCAACAAAAAATCCCCTGGACCAGATGGCTTCACTGGAGAATTCTACCAAGCATTTAGGGAAGAACTAACACTAATCCTACAGAAACTTTTCCAGAACATAGAAGATGGCAAACTCCTGCACTCCTTCTATGAAGCTAGTTTAACTCTGATACAAAAATCTGGCAAGGATCCCACAGAATCCACAACTACAGACCAATATCCCTAATGAACATGAATGCAAAAATCCTTAACAATATACTGGTCAATAGAATCCAAAAGTATATAAAACAAATAAATCACCATGACCAAGTGAGATTCATTCCAGGGATGCAGGGATGTTTCAACATATGAAAGACCATTAGCATCATTCGCCACATTGACATGAAAAACTAAAGGAACCACATGATGATATCGATAGATGCAGAAAAAGCATTCAACAACATCTAATACCAACTCCTGTTTAAGACACTTGAGAAGATAGAAATGGAAGGAAAATTCCTCAAGACAATACAAGCTACATATGAAACACCAACAGCCAATGTGTTAGTCAGTGGAGAAAAGACTAACAAAATCTCACTGAAAAAGGGGACCCGATAAGGATACCCCTTGTCCCCACTCTTGTTTAACATTGTACTGGAGGTTTTATCTAAGCCTAAGGCAAAGAAAATACATCGAAGGTATCCGCCAGGGGAAGGAACAGGTGAAACTATCATTATTTTCAGATGATATATATTTTATATATGGAAAATCCCAAAAGCTCCACAAGGGGAGTGCTGGAAGCAATAGAGGAATTTGGCAGAGTGGCAGGATACAAGATAAACAGAAGTCCATACACATCGGATAAGACTACAGAAGAGGAGATAAAAAAGGTGGTACCCTTCACAATAGCCAAACACAAATTTAAATATCTAGGGATATACCTGACTAAAAGAACAAAAAATCAATATGAGGAAAACTAGAGAACACTATTACAAGAAACCAAGAGTGACCTCAACAAATGGAAGAATATCCCATGCTTGTGAATTGGAAGACTCAATATAGTAAAGATGTCAATTCTGCCCAAGGCACTATATAGGTTTAATGTAATCCAGATACATTAAAGAAATGTATCTCAAAGAAATGGAAAAACTGATTACCAACTCCATATAGAGAGAAAAGAATCCCAGAATTAGCAGAAAACTCCTCAAGAAGAAGGACATAGTGGGAAGGCTTGCTTTACCTGACTTTAGCACATACTGTACAGCCACAGTTGTCAAAACCGCATTGTATTGGTATAATGACAGATACTTGGACCAATGGAAAAGAACTGAAACCCCAGAAATAAAATCATCAGTATGTAGACAACTGATCTTTGATAAGGGCCCAAAAATATCCAACGGGAAGCTGATGCCCTCTTCAATAAGTGGTGCTGGAAAAAATGGATATCTACCTACAGGAAAATGAAGCAGACCCTTATCTCACTCCATGCACAAGAATAAACTCAAAGTTAATCACAGACCTTGAAGTAAAACCCCAAACTATTAGGGCCATTAATGAGGGAGTTGGGACCAACTTCAGAACATTGGCACAGGGAATACATAGGCTATCAGAAATTGACAAGTGGGATATACTGAAGATACAACACCTGTGTACGTAGAATTCACCAAGAGAGTAAGAGAGTCCACGGACTAGGAAAACATTTAGCAATGGCAAATCAGACAAAGGCATTATTACTAAAATCTGCAATACTCTGCTAGCTTTGAAAAAGAAAAAAACTATTGCCCACTGATGAGGTGGGCAAAGGACCTGAACAGAAATTTCACAGAGGCAGAAATCCTAATGGCCTGTAAACATGAGAAAGTGTTCCCGATCTTTAGTCATAAGAGAAATGCAAATAAAAATTACAATGAGATCCCACATAACACCCTCAAAGATAGCTCAATTCAGAAAGCAACAAATGTTGGAGGGGCTGTAAGGAGACAGGAACTCTCATCCACTGCTGGTGGACTTGTAGGTATGTACAGCCACTATGGAAACCAATCTGGCGATATCTAAACCAGATGGAAATCGAGCTACCATACGAAGCAGCAATCCCCCTACTGGGCATACACCCAGAAGAGGCAATAAACAAACCAAGGCCAGACATCTGTGCTCCAATGTTCATTGCGGCCAGGTTCACAATTGCAAGGAGTAGGAAACAACCCAAATTTCCATCAACTGACAAGTGGATTAAAAAACTGTGGTACATGCATACAATGGAGTACTATGCATTGCTAAAAACCAGTGATGAACATATGAAGCACATCACCACATGGGAAGAACTGGAGGAAATCGTGCTAAGTAGGCCAAGCACAAAAGGACAAGTACAACATAAGTTTGCTGAGGTATGCTTTAAAAAACAAACAAACGCAAAAGGGATATAGGGAAAAGGCTGCTATATAAAAATATTCCTTGGGCAAGGACCAGGTGGTATGACAGGGGCCAGACCAAATCCAGGGATACATGTGGTAGCCAACTAAAAAGGAGGTGGGAAAAAAAGAAATAGGTAGCAGGGACACAGGGCTGTAACCCATCCAAGGGGAGAGTATTGTTTATATCTCCACAGGGAATGAAGGGCCAGACCTCAACCCGGTGCTCCACGACGTGAAAGCAACATGCCGGCGTGGAGTAGGACACCAGTGGAGAGGTCTGAGGGGCCGGCCCCAATCCCAACTACATGGACACCTGTCCCTCCCCCCAGAAGAATTCATTTCAGATGACAGCACTGAATCTGCAGCTCTGGGAGAGGGCCATGTCTGATCAGAGCACATGGGAGCAAATGAAGGGAGAGGAAGAGAGAGTGGAGCACATCCTGGCCCACCGAGCCTTGATGATGAGATTCCCGCTCAGAGCAGCCAATCCAGAGAATATCACATGGGTGGCTCCACTATGTGATATGACATCCCTCACTGACCCAGAGCCCTACAGGGGACAATACTGGAGACACAGTATGGGAATTGCAGCCGATCTGATCCCACCACACCAAGGCAAAACACTATGGGCATGCAAAAGAACAGCCAAAGGAACAGAGCAACAAAGTCCCCAAGGAATACGAAAAATAGACTTTGGGGCCAGGGCTTGGCACCCCATCAGACTCAACCAGAAAACACTCCCAAAGGCCAACAAACAGTCCTTGAACTAACTGTAAGGTTTTCTTTTTTTGTTCTTGTGTTGTGCTATTTGTTTTGTTTTTGCCATTGGCTTTTATTTGTTGTTTTGTTTTCTTTTCCTTTGTTGCTTGGTTTTGCTCTGTCTTGTTTTTGTGCCTGTTATTATTTCTGCAGGTCTATCTACATAACATAGGCTGGTTGAACAGTTTGGAGGAGAAAACAATGGGACCAACAGTTACAGGGAGACACTGGAGAGGAGGTAGTTGGGGGGAAAGAAGTGGTATAAACAAACCCAGGTACAAGGGAACAACAAATGATCCAAATCGGTGGTGAAGAGTGTGTAGGAGGCCTGGTAGGGGCATGGTCAAGGGTAAAGTAACCAAGAGGAATTACTGAAACCCAAATGAAGACTTAGCATGATAGTGGGACAAGCGGAAAGTAAAAGCAAATAGAGGAAAGAGCTAGGCAGCAAAGGGCATTTATACAGGTCTAAATAAAGGCATGTACATATATAAGTATATTTATATATGAGGATGGAGAAATAGATCTATATGCATATATTTATAGGTTTAGTATTAAGGTAGCAGATGGACATTTGGAGTCCACTCAAGTACTCCCTCAATGCAAGAATACTTTGTTCTATTAAACTGGCATTCCATGATGCTCACCTTCCCCACACAATCGCTGAAGACAAAGCGGGTGCATAAGCAAATGTGGTGAAGAAAGCTGATGGTGCCCAGCTATTAAAAGGTATAGCATCTGGGGTTTTAAAGGCTTGAAGGTAAACAAGCGGCCATCTAGCTCAGAAGCAACAAAGCCCACATGGGAGAAGCACACCAGTCTGTGCAATCCCAAGGTGTCGAAGGGATCATGTACCAGGCATCATCAGAACAAAAAAATCTTACCATAGTGAATGAGGGGGAGAGTGCGGAGTGGAGACACAAAGCCCATTTGTAGGCCACTGGACATCCCCTTACAGAAGGGTCTCGGGGAGGAGATGAGCCAGTCAGGGTGTGATGTAGCAACAATAAAAAATACAACTTTCCTCTACTTCCTAAATGCTTCCTCCCCTGCTCCCCCACCCTATCATGATCCCAGCCCTACCTTGCAAGTCTGGCTAGACCAGAGGATGGACACTGGTACAGATAGAAACTGGAAACACAGGGAATCCAGGGCAGATGATCCCTTCAGGACCAGTGGTGTGAGTGGAGATACTGAGAGGGCAGAGGGAGGGTGGGTTGGAAAGGAGGAACTGATTTCAAGGATCTACATATAAGCTCCTCCCTAGGGGATCGACAACAGAAAAGTGGGTGAAGGGAGACATTGGACAGGGCAAGATATGACAAAATCATAATTTATAAGTTTCAAGGGTTCATGAGGAAGGGGGGAACAAAGGGGGAAGGGAAAAATGAGGACCTGATGCCAGCGACTTAAGTGGAGTGCAAATGTTTTGAGAATGCTGAGGGCAATGAATGTACAAACGGGCTTTACACAATTGATGTATGTCTGGATTGTGAAAAGAGTTGTATGAGCCCCTACTAAAACAATTTTTTAAAAAGCCTGTTAGATATTTTTAAGAGGAAAGGGGGAAAATGAAACTAAAATAAATCGGGAAAATAATATATGAAAAAAGAGAATAAAACGAAAGAAAATTTTTAAGTTAACAAAAAGAAACCTTGGAGCTAAAACGTATAAAAACTAAAGCAAAGAATTTATTAAAGGAATTCAACAGCAGGTTTGAGCAGGCAAAGAAAAAAGTCAGCAAATTTCAAGATAATTAAAATTATTGTGTCTAAGGAGTTAAAAAGAAAACAATCAAGAAAAGTTAACAGAAATTAAGGAGTATATGAGGTAATTATCAAGTCTACCAATGTATACTTTAAGAGAATCCAAAGACAGAAAGGGGAAAAATGAATACTCGAAAAAAAAATAGCCCAAATCTTACTAAATTTGAGAAAAGACACGAATCTACCCATTTAAGTGTTATAGAATTTCAGGTTCTTATCTTTCCAACAAAATGTTTATTTGCAAGATATAGAGTACTTGGTGATAATTTTATTGAACTGACTCCTAAGAAGAAGAAACTCTTCCAGCCAACATGGTTGGCCTCAGTATTTCTTACTTCCCACAGGCAGCCACAGCCTTTTAAGCAGTGAATCCCACAAGAGAGTCGCTGAAAATTTCCCTGGGGATAAGCAAGGGGTTCTGGGAAAATATTGTCATCGGCTTCGCCCATGAAATGTCCAAGTCTGCCTTGCCCTTTCTCATTTTCCCTCAAAGAGATTTAATACTTACAGTTCTTTCTGGGATCAGGGACAGGGGGCTCTTCTTCTGTAGCTACGTTCTGCTTATATGGAGTGTAGCGTAGCACCACCTTGAGTGGAGATCTCTCCCAATTTCTCCTAGCTCTTTCAGGTGGAAATACTGGAGTGGTGTCTGTGAGTCAGCACAGGCTTGTTCCTGGTTTATAATCTCGGGTTCTTCAGTATCAGGTGGGTCTGCTGTTTCGGAATATTCTACTCACAGTCAGCTGTGAAGGTTGTCCTAATGAACCAGAGGAAAACAGAAGTGAGGAACAGATTGGCACCCGCTAGTGTCATGTCTGTCAAAGAACAATACAAGACTGAAAGCACGTGTTGCTATATGTTTCTCCCTCTTCTTCTTTGCTCTTATGAAGTCCTATTCAGACTCACAAAACACATGTAGATGCCAAATGCAGGAAGATCACAGGCCAGAAGATGGGAGTCTTCTGGGTACAGTGGTGGTGTAAGCATCTCAGCCTTGGCAGGGGTCTCCATGTGACTTCTCCAACTCCTAGGATTGCATCAGAGTAGGTCCATGTGACTTCTGTCAGGTGGAGGCGGGAGTTAGCAGGGCAGGCAGGTGAGGAGGGTGAGGAGATACCTGAAACTGGTGAAAACACTTCAAGGAAGTTGCAAGAGGCCAGCCCCCTCCCCCCGCTTCAGTGGCCTTCAAGCCCAGATGCAAGGAGCTGGCAGTTTCAGATTACATTGAACATGGTTGCTTAGCTCTGGATTTGCAGACAACAAAGTTGTAGTGGAAAATTCCCCAGCGACCCCTTTCTTCCAGACTTAAGCTATAAAACTCCTCACCTCTTGGCCGGGACTTCTCAGGCCCCCAGCTGAGGACCTGTGAGCCTGGCCTGGGAGCTCAGGTTGCTCCCATCCCTTTCTTTGCTTTCCCCTCCCTCCTGGGCAGTTCGACTTCTCTGGCCCCAATTCAGGGACCCGTGAGCCTTGTCTGGGAGCTCTGAAATAAACCTTTGAAACTGTTTTCTATCTTTGCCTTCTTCCTTTCTTTCTTCCCATCGCCAAATCAACCTTACAGCTTCTCCTCAGGGATGTCTCATAGGGAAGTCAGCAAACAGAAAGAAGTCTTCTGCCTCCATGGAGGGAAAACCAGATTTCCCAGAATTCTCAGGAGAAAGCCATGCCCACACAGAGGCCTCATTGGCTATGATCCCTTTGATGGACTAGACTCCACCCCTTCACTCTTAATCTTCTCATGTCCAAAAATGACACCAGATTATGTAACTACCATATTAAGTTTTAAGTTCGCAGACAGATATTGGGCCTCTACTAAAGTACTCCCTTAATGCAAGAACACTTTGTTCTAATAACCTAGCATTCTGTGATGCTCACCTTCCGACACGATCGCTGAAGGCAAAATGGGCGCATAGCAAATGAGGTGACAGAAGTTGATGGTGCCAGACATCAAAATACATAGTGCCTGGGGTCTTAAAGGCTTGAAGATAAACAAGTGGCCATCTAGCTGAGAAGCAACAACGCCCACATGGTAGAAGCACACCAGCCTGTTTGATCATAAGGTGTTGATGGGATCAGGTATCAGGCATCAAAGACCCAGAACAAAAAAACACATTGATATAAATGAGGGGAAGTGTGGAGTGGAGACCCAAAGCCCATCTGTAGGCAATTGGACATCCCCTTACAGAAGGGTCACAGGAAGAGATGAGCCACTCAGGGTACAGTATAGCACTGATGAAACAGAACTTTCCTCTAGTTCTTTAATGCTTCTTCCCCCCACTATCATGACCCCAATTCTACCTTACAAATCCAGCTAGACCAGAGTATGTACACTAGTACAGATAGGAACTGGAAACACAGGGAATCCAGGAGAGATAAAACCCTCAGGACCAATAATGAGAGTAGCAATACCAAGTGGGGAAGGGGAAGGTGGGGGAAGAAAGGGGGAACCAATCATGATGATCTACATATAACTCCCTCCCAGGGGGACAGACAACAGAAAAGTGGGTGAAGGGAGACAATAGCTGGTGTAAGATATGAAAAAAAATTATTAAGGGTTTATGAGGGAAAGTGTGTGTGTGTGTGTCCTGATTTTGTTTCTCTAGAAAACCCTGCCTAGCACAATGTGCAATGGCACTATGCAGAAGATGGTGACAAAACCACAAAGAATAGCCAGCGAAGCCACTGGCTGTCACCAGCTTCACATAACTTGTGGGCAATGCAGATACAAGCATAATGAATATCCCTGAACATGACGGCAATCTGACAATAAACTCTTCTTTCCCACATGGTCTGATGCTTCATTTTTAGTTATATTTCTGTCTTAAAGCATTAACCCTTTCCCCGGAACATTTATGGGAGTTTTTTCATTCAGGAGTTGATATGGCAATGCTCCCCCCCCCCAAAAAAAATAGACTCTTTATCTGGTCCTGAAAAGGACCCTCTGCCACATCATCACCAGCCACAACCAGTGACAAATATGGGGCAGCATTGGTCTTCATCCCCATGCCTTTCCCTCATTTTCTTCTAGATTCCATCTCTGTTTTGTAAATATAAGCTGGGGTATGGTTTTTTTTCTTTGCTTATTTATTTTGTCTACAGTTTTTCAAGCTCATTTATTTATTGAGACATTTAAAAATATTATTTTATGGTCCAGCGTACAAAATGTACATGTTACTGTATACAAGTTAAAAACAACATGAGTTGTTGTATGACCTGGGTTTTCAGTACATGTTCTTAAAAAAGAAAGAAAAAGAAAGAAAACATTCGCCAATAGCATGAGGAACATGACATGACAGCATGCAACACTTTAATCTTCCATTTCAGTGGAACCATCCGTGTGTCCCTGCTGGAAGCATGCCTCCTTTAAAAGGAAAACAAACTTCTGACCAGTGAACATTCGAATTCTTTGGAAAACTTGTTAAAACACAGATGGCTGTGCACATGTTCAGAGTGTTTGATTCCATTGGTCTGATATGGGCCTAAGAACTTGTCTTTATGACTAATTCTGAAGTGATGGCCATCCTGCTATACCTTTTGCCAAAAAAACCCCACCAAAAAAAACCCCAACAACAACTGTAAATCACTGTCAAAAGGCTAGACTGTGAGACATTTGAGAGCGGGTCATTAAACACAGCTCAAGCCATCTGACCTTCTTTTCTCTGAAAAATGTATTTACTACACCATCATGGCCTCTGAAATACCATTACCTGTGATGAATAAAGGCACTGAGAAACGAGGTAAGACAACAGGGTGTGTATGTGTGTGTGTGTGATCACCGGTCTTATCATATGGCCCATTGTCTGAAAACAATGGACTCTTCCAGCAGTGAAATGACTTATGGAAGACCCCAATATTGGAGCAACCCGGCAAAGTCTTTTGAACATGGATTATAGGCTTGTGGGAATACAGGACAAGTGTAGGCGCTGACTCAGTAACCAATCTAGGAGTCTGATGCTACGATTCCAACATGTGGTGTGGAGCTGCTCATTCAAATATAGGTACTGTGGGAAAGGGAAGGGAGGAGAGGAGAGGAAGGAGGAAAGGAGGAAAGAGAGAGAAAAAGAAAAAGGGGAGAAAATAAGTTTGAAGAAGGAAATAATAGAAATGGAAAACAATAAGCATAAATGATAATTTTATTGGCTCAGCAAGTGAAAACCCTGAAAGAGCCTAAGTTGGTCCTGGGTCTGCTACCTTTCTCTGGGTCTGAATCAGAAGTGAGAATAATGTTTTAAGATCTGTATCTACTTTTCATACAACATAGCTGTCAATGCTAGTCCGCTCTATAGTCCGGTTCCTTTGTTCATTAAAACCTGTGACATTCAAAAGCCTGTTGCAAGAAGAAAAGTTCCAATGCTTTTGCACTAGATAACAATGGTGACGGCATCTGGTTCAAAGCAGAAAACCTTCAACACCCGGAAAAACAAGGCAACCCCACCAAGGTCTTGCTCTCAGGGTTTTCGCTGTACAAGGATATTAAACTTTGAAGGTCAATGTGTGAGCCAACACCAGTGATATTCAAATTTACCACTGAAACCCCCCAACAATCTTGTTTAAATCATTATGACCTGACGTCTTAGAGGCTGAAAAATAAGAATCAAGTTCTTTTTTTAGCATCTCCATTTTCCTAGGGAAATGGAAACCCAGGCTCACTATGCACTGAAAATAGCCATCGCCACCAGCTGCCATCAAGTCGTTTCTGACCCCTGGAGACCACGTGGGTGTCAGGATAGAACTGAGCTCCATGGGGTTTTCAATGGCTGGTTTGTAAAATGCAAATCGCCAGGTCTTTCTTCCGAGTTGTCGTTGGATGATCTCAGACCTCCATCCTTTGGTTAGCAGCCAAGTGCACCAGCCACACACACCACACAGTTATTCTGGGACTTGTAGAGGGCTTGGGTGTGGTAGTTAAATAATCTGTCATCAATTTGAGACTTAAGGGTGAAGGGGTGGAGTTTAGCCTGCCAGTCAAGTCACAGCTTGATGACCTTATTTGGAAGTTCTAAGAAGATACATAGCTCACTGAAGGGAGGGCACATGCTCACTCCCTGCAAGACATTTCTGTTGACAAGAAACATGGAACTACGCTTGAGCCTGGAGCTGGAGGAGTCACATGGAGACCCCTGTCAGGACTGAGAGCATTACAATGCCACTGGATCCACAAGACCTTCCACTCAATTGGCCTGTGCATTCGGCATCATTGCATGTGTTTTGTGAGTCTGAAGAGGACTTTATAGATTGGTATTGGACATATGGGCTAATATTGGACTTACGGACTTGATCTGGACTGGGCTGGGATATTTTTTTCAATATTCAACTGCTCTTATATATGAGGCTCTTTCATATACACATATGAGTGTCTATAAAAGTTTTTTTCTGGTCAACCCAGATGTGTTAGTCTGGGTACTTTAGAGAAACAAATCCACAGAAACTCATATAGAAGAGAGAGTTTTATATAAAGGTTAAGTGCACATCAAGGAAACATCCCAACCCAGTGCTGTCCAAGCCCACAAGTCCAACATTAACCCATATGTCTGACACCAAGCCACAAAATCCTCATCCATCTCACAAAACATACACTATGATGCTGACTTCAGGAGGAAAGCTCAGTCAATGAACGTGTAAGCATCTCAGCACTGGCAGGGGTGCCCACACCGCTGCTCCAGCACCCAGCGCTACATTGGGGTAGGTCCATGTAGCTTTTACTTGGGGATGTCTTGCAGGAAGTGAGCTTTGCCAGCTGAGGCAGGGAACTGGCTAAGGCAGCTGCACCCTGGTCTGACCATCACAAAGTAAGAGACCCGAAAACTAGAAAGGTGAGGCTCACTGTCTCTCCGCCTTTCAGTTAACCCCACATGTGTTTATCGGCCAGGTTGGCACAATAAACTAACTACCTCACCAGCCTAACACAATGGGCTTCTCTCCCTTCTTCCGCAGCCCACTTCTTTTCTATCCCTCCTCCTCCTTTCTCTCCCGCCCTGTTTTCCTCTCTATCTGCTTTCTTCCTGCTGCTGTTTGTCTCACACTTTTTTCACACCCTCCCTCCAAGGTGCACAAAAGACAGACAGACAGATAGAGCAATGATTTGCCTTCACTGGCATAGACATTTTCCTGCTTTTCCTGACCACAATCCCTGTGCTGGCAACAGCTTAGCATTACAATGTATGGTGTTAGACACCCTGCAGTGAACTTGGTGAACTGTACCCTGGAGAGATGTAGATGGAGACAGACTCAGAAACAGGACTAGAGGTGAGAGAGAGCAGTGATAATAATCTTGCTGGGTAGCTACAAGGTCTGCCCAGAATGTTTATTGGAGTCAGTGGTGATGTCCAATTCGGTCTTGAAGAAAATGAGGGTTGACTTGATGCAGAAATATGAAAAAATGATAGAACATAGAACTTGATTCCCAATAAAAGGTCTACTACTTTTTTCAGTGTTTGACCTAGAGGCTTACAAAATAGACGTCCTACACCCATTGACTGAAGTTCCATCATCAGACCTTATTTTAGCTTGATTTGTTTCCTTCCCAATCCTTGCCAAATTTGAGTGTCTATACATAATCATCTTCTTCATAAACATTAGTAGAAAGATTATTCAATTAGATATTAACTTTAGTCATCTAGCTTAACAACTGGTTGCTCACAGATGTTCTGTTGAGTCTGCTGAACTTCTGAGAATCAAGTTACTTGAACGACTGGGGACTAATAATGGGAGTAGCAAGTATTTACATCCTATTGTGAATTAGTTTCTTCTCATGGTAGGCGTTGATGGAAGCTCAGGGGGGAAACCGTAAAGAACTAGGCAGGTACAGAAGAATGCTTGTAACCTGCGTGAAGAGTCAGTTTCTTTCATTAGACTGATTTATTGGCAATGATACAAATGTTCTGTTGTTATCCACAATAAAAGCTGAACTGATAGAAGAACTGACACATTTGAGCTGCGATGTTGGAAAAGAATATTTAATATACTGTGGGCTGCCAGAAAAACGAACAAGACAGTTTTAATGAAATACAGCCAGAACACGGATCAGAATCAGGATGGCCATCAGGAGAAACGGATTGCTAGAAAAAGAACTATCTCAGTGAGTTGGTTTGACACAATGTAACAGAGAACTTTATATCAAAGAGTAATTGAATATTAAGAAAACATCCCAGCCCAGTCCAGATCAAGTCCATAAGTCCAATATTAGCTGCATGTCCTATACCAGTCTACAAATTCCTCTTCAGACTCACACAACACATGGAATTATGCCAAATGCAGGAAGATCACAGACCAGTGGGTGGAAAGTCTTGTGGATCCACTGGCGGTGGAAGCATCTCAGTGCTGGCGTTACTCTCCATGTGGCTCCTCCAGCTCCAGGGCTCTGATTCCATCAACGCAGCCCCATGTGGCTTGTCAGCAGGAAAACCAAGAAGAGAGAGCATGTGTCCCACCTCCAGGGAGGAAAACAGGAGTTCCCAGAATCCTCAGGGGAAGGTCATGCCCACACAGAGGCTTCATTGGCTATGACCTGATTGACAGGTTAGACTCCACCCCTTCACAAGTTGACAGGAGATTATGTAATTGTCACACGCAATTCCTGCAACCATGGACAAGCATATCAACAATTGTGAAGATGGGATGGGTCTGGGGAATATATCTTTCTGTTATACATTAGGTTGTCATGAGGTGACGATATCTATGGCAACAACAATCATAGCAATTGCATGTGTGTTTAAGCACATGTAATTGTAGCTGTAAAATAATTCATTCCTCTCTCCTTACGTGCTTGGATGGGCCCTGGCCGTGCTGCAGTCGTTCCTTCAATCACAAGTTAAAAGGTGGACAGGTTGAACCTACTAGCTACTTCACGGAAGATAGATGTGGCAGCTTGTTTCCGTAAAGATCACAGCCTGAGAAACTATGTAGGTTCTTCTTAGTCTGGCGAGGTCACCATGAGCTGGAATCAATTCAATAGCAATGACTTTTGAATGTGCCAGGCGTTATTTTAAATGCTTGACAATTACTAACTCATTTAATCTTCCCAGCACTTAACCTCAGTTTCTAGAATAACCTAAAGTGCCCAAAGCTACAAAGTGAGTAACTGGCAGAGCTGCATGTGAGCCAAGCAATCTAACTCCAGAGTCAATACTCTTGACCCCTGCATGCCGTACATCAACACCCGCGTCTGCATAAAGCAAAAGCAACAGGGGTTGACTGAGGGAGAGAGGCAATCCCACTACAGAACACATACAACCAATTCACTCTGCCCCACAGTGAGGAAGAAAACATGTTTGTGTAATTGGAGCAGGAACTAAAAGTTATAAAACCATAATTGGCTGAAAAACAGTCAGGAGCATCAAAGGCAGGTTATGTAAGCAGAGATAGGTGGATAGCATTTTTCTGGGATTACATGATTGATTACGAGTATTGATTGCCAGCATATGTGCTCTTCAGTTTAGTACAAGTTGGTCTCAGACAAAGGCAGGTCAGTGTTTTGGGTTTATTTTGGTAGCCTGCTGTAAAAATGGCTTTCTCAATCATGTCTGTTTCTGGGGTCCATTAGAGAGGTTGACTGAGAACAGTGTGCATCTAGATCCTCACAGGCTGTCACATCTTCCATCTATTTGATCATCACAAAAAGCTCCCCTGGGAATAGATTGTGATGCCTTGCATAGTTTGACTTCAGAGCACAGGATGTCTTCTTTGGGTTATATGGTTAGGTGGACACCAAGGTTAAAGGAACTGTTATTAGAAAAGGCAGCTTTTAAGATACAACCTGGGTTCTAGGCCCATGTCGAGGTTTTAAAATGGAGTTAAGGCCCTGCTTTCTGACTGCTCTATTTACACACCCCTCTGTTTTTTAAACATCTGCACAAAATCAAAGAAATAAGGGCAAATAAAACAGGACAATAATTAGTGCTTCACGTCTGAGTTTAGCCTATCCTTTATAATCCCAGCGGCGTTGGTAATGATGTCAGCTGAGAGATTGGGGGGAGAAATATGAGAATAAGTAAAAGAACAATTACCAGGATTCCAGTTTGTACACACACGAGTTTATTGCAAACAAAGTGAGTTTGGATATGTCTGTCTGCTCAGTAGATGGCCACAGGCAACCTCTCTCAGCAATACACTTCTCTTAGTCTTGTTAGGCTGCCTTCCGACAAAAGTTCTGTTCCAAACAGTGACTTCCCAGGGGTTCTCCTGGGGCGATTAAATTCAAGGCAGAGAGGTCAGCTCAGAAGGCGATGGTAAGTGGCTGTTTGGGGAATTCTGAAGGCATACTCTTGATAGATCTTCTTTAAGGGCACAAGGTGATCATGGGGGCTTATGACGTTTTAAGAATATTGAAGCTTCCTCGGCAAATACAGCTCAGGAAAGTTTCACTCGGGATTTTTTCCCATCGTGACAATGCACCTGCTTCGTTCTTCAAGAGGAGCAAAGGCTCTTCCTTGAACTTCACTGGGAAACCCAACTCCATTCACCCCACACCCTTGATCTTGCCCCGTCTGCATCTTATCAGGAGCTCACAGAATTCTTTGGGAAGCAGGAGGATAGAAACACTGCCTTAAGAAATGTAGAGAGGAAAAAGAGAGAGCAAGGGACTAGACCTCGCATTGACACACCAAGCCCTGAGGATGACGTCCCTGCACGGAGCTGCTAAGGCACAGAGAAGACTGTAGAGCCACCAGTTCCAGACATGATGTCCCCTCCTTGCAGCATACCAAGACAGAGGACAATACAGGGCATACATGGCAGGGAGTGAGTCCGGTCTGACACCTGCCCCCACCCACCCACACACAGTGGGTGAACTACGAAAAGAACATAACAGATCAGGAATGGGAGTAAAACAAAGCCACAAAGCCCCCGGGGAGCCCCTCAAATAGACTTCAGCTCAGGAGGGGAAGTTCCCCCAGGATCGGTAGAGAGATCATCATAAAGGTCAGCAGACAAACCTGGAATTATTACGCTTTGGGATTTGGTGGTGGTGGTGGTGGGGGGGGGGGGGTTAGCTAGTTTCTTTTTTCCCTCCTTTTATTCAATCTTTTGTTTCCTTTTGTTTTGTCTCCATTGTTGTTGGTTTCTCTACCTGTATAAGATAGACATGGAAGCAAGCCCAAGGAGAAAGCAATGGGACCCATAGTTCTGGAGGGACTTGGGGGGAGGAGGAGGTGGGAGAAGGGAGCAGTGAACAAACAACGTCATAGACAGGGGAACAACCAGGGAATTAAAATCAACTATGAGGAGGATGTAGAGATCCTGGGAGTGCTGGAGCAGCAGGAATCTAGCTGAGAGAAATTACTAAGAGGGAGTGTGATGGTAGAGCAGGAGGAAGGTAAAAGGAAGCAGAGGAATGATCTAGGACGCAAATCTATGGATAGAGATATAAACATAGGTGTGCACATATATTAATACATTAATTCATAAAAATATAGATATTGACCTTTGTGCATATATTTGTATGGCAGTATACTGAGGAAGTGGATGGATTTTGGTCCTCTGCTCAAGCTCTCCCTCAATGCAAGAATACTTTGTTCTAACAACCTAGCATTCTGTAATGCTCACCTTCCCAATACAATTGCTCAAGACAAAATGGGTACATAAGCAAATGTGGTAAAGAAATCTGATGGTGCTTGGCTATCAAAAGATATAGTGTCTGGGGTCTTAAAGGCTTGAAGTTAAACAAGCAGTTATCTAGCAGAGAAGCAACAAGCTCATATTGAAGAAGCGCACCAGTGTGTGGATCATGAGGTGTCAATGGGATGTGGTATTAGAAGACCCAAAACAACAAAACAAAAAACCATATTGTTGAGAATGAGGAGGGTCACAACAGAGACCCAAAACCCATCTATAGGCACTAGGACATCTCTTCACAGATCAGTCATCAGGAAGGGATGGGTCAACCAGGGTGCAGTATAGCACCGATGAAACACAAAATATGCCTCTGGTTCTTTGAGTGTCTTCACCCACCACTATCATGACCCCAGTCCTGCCTTTCAGTTCTGGCTAGACTGGAGCATTTACACTGGTACAGATAAGAGCTTACCACAACACACGGGATCCAGGTCAGATAAACCCCTCTGGAGCAGAATTGGGAGTGACAATGGAGGGAAGGTAAGAGGATGAGGAATGGAAGGGAAACCGATTGCAATAATTGATGCATAATGCCCCCGCCCACCCCAACCGAGAACAACGAACAACAGGAACTGTGGATGAAGGGAGATAACAGTAAGTATAAGATGTGAAAATGATAATAATTTATCATGGGGTCATGAGGTGGATGGGTGGGGAAGGAGGGGGCTAAGGGGAGCTGATACCAAGGACTCAAATAGAAAGTAAATGTTTAAAAAAAATGATGATAACAACCTATGTACAAACACACTTGATCTAATTGATGTATGGATTGTTATAAGAGCTGTAAGAGTTCCTAATAAAATGATCCTTCAAAAGAAAGAAAGAAATGGATAGACCTAAGTAGAAAATATATCAAGAAACAATAACTTCACAGTTTGATTTTTTTGCTTAACAAAGATTTCTGTTATGTTGCAGCAATGCTTTGGGACTTGCTCTAAAAATGATGTGGTGGCAACACAAGGGTGTTTTGTTTTTTTCCCCCCACAAGGTTGAAGGATAAACCAACTCAACATCAGCCGAAGGCCAATCCCTATGAGGCGGGAGCCAGACATGCCTCCACTCCCAACCTTCTTTACCAATATTGATACCAGCTATCCCTCCTATGGCACTGTCTTGGGGTTGAGAATTCATTTCAATGAGCACATAAAACTCACAGACAATATTGACTATTTTGAGGTTAGGGAAGTTATCAGGTTACATTTCAAGATGAGGAATGCTTGGTGTACAGTTATTCTTTTCAGGACGGTCTGCTCTCTCCGCTGTGTCTGCAGGGATGACTCCCTCTGGTCCTTAGCCACTCAACCCATTGGCTTCTGCCCTGCTTAACCAAATGTTAACAAACTCCTTCAGTGCTGCCAGTAAATATCCCAAATAGGCACATCACTCCACCATAACCCTCAGCCCAAAGGAACTTGGCACTAGCTCCATGGTTCAGTAATTAAGTGCCCAGAGGCACCCCACTCCAGTATGCCTCAGCCCAAAGGCACTCAGCTCCACTTCCGTGGGTCAGCAAGTCCTACTTCCCCTTCAAGCATCCACAGCACTTCACTCCCCAAACCAGCCGGCGGCACAAAAACCCTGCTTTAATTGCTCTGTGGGTTGGGAAGTCCACCACTCTGTTTCATGCGGTGCCCTCTGGTTCTGCTGCAGCTCCGCATTTGGACCCAGGAGGTTCACTGCACAGGAATCTCGAGTCCAGAGGATGCACTCCACTCCTGGTTCTTGGTGGCAATGAGGTCCCTCTTTCTGCTTATCACAGGGCTCACTCTACACAGAGTAAGATGCTACTGCAGAGGCTCCTACGTGAAATTACTCACAGGGGAATACTTTCAGTATCTTTCCCTCGCCTGCTTACCAGACGCATTCAGGGAAAGGTTGTTTGGTGGGCAGTAGAGACTTTGGCTAGACAAGCCACCTTCAGTAAGTCACTGCCTTGGCTACAGCACTGTCTCCTGGATTAAAGAGGTTCAGAATGCCAGAGGATCCACTCAACTCTTGGGGCTTTCTTGAAGGCAATGAGGCTCCTCCATTCCTGCTTCTGAGATGGTTCACTTAACACCCAGTGGGGTGGCAACACCGATGGATCCTCTCGTTAGAGAACCAGACACCTTATTTGCATAAACCCACTCAGTCATTTGGTGGGAGTTATAGACTATGGCTAGAGGAGCCATGGCAAGTAAATTCACGGCACTGTTCTAAATGTCAATGGTGTTCTTTAACCTCCAAACATTTTCAAAAAAAACAAACCTGAGGTAGTTAGTTTATTGTGCCAACCTGACTGATAAACACATGTGGGGTTAATTGAAGGGCGGAGGGATAAATGGCTCAGTGAGCCTCATCTTTCGAGTTGTCAGGCCTCTTGCTTTCTGATGGTCAGACCAGAGTGCAGCTGCCTTAGCCAGTTCCCTGCTTTTGATGGCAAGGCTCACTTCCTGCAAGACATCCCTGAAGAGAAGACACATGGACCTACCCTGATGGAGCCCTGGGTACTGGAGCAGCTGTGTGGAGACCCCTGCCAATGCTGAGATGCTTACACATTCACTGACTCGGCTTTCCTCCTGCAGTCAGCATCATTACATCTGTTTTGTGAGATGGAGGAGGACTTTGTGGATTGGTGTCGGACATATGGGTTAATGAGTTAATGTTAGACTTGTGGACTTGGGCAGCGCTGGGTTGGGATGTTTTTATGATGCACACTTAACCTTTATATAAAACTCTCTCTTATACACAAGTTTCTGTGGATTTCTTTCTCTAAAGTACCCAGACTAACACAAAACCTTTATTGCCTCTTTTGTTAGAGATGAGGCAAGAAGGAGGAATGGAAATGACAAACAGGGAAGAATGGAAATGGCAATCCTCCATTGCGGAGATGGCAGTGAGTGGCTTGAAACAAAATGCTTATAAATTATTGAATCGAAAACTGGATTGGTAACCTTCATACCACCCACACGTGAAAGCAAAATAAATAAATAGTTGAAGAACAACATGCTGCTTGTGATGAGTCAAAGGTAGAATTGTACAAAGAAAACAACCACTAATCAGTAATTCCCAGAATGCTTCCCTCGCCAGGACATAAAAATGTTAAGATTATTGTATGCACTTTCACATTTTCCTTCCTGCTCACACAGCACACATTCTTTTCTTTGTACAAATGGCAGACAGACTTTACACAGCTACTTATTCTTTTCATTAAATAGTATATGCCCCCCCCCCTCTAGACCAAAATACCTAGGTCTAACAGATTCTTCCTAAATAGGCATAGTATCTTGTTGAAGAAACAGATCATAATTTATTCTACCAAGTTGTTGTCTGTAAATGTGTTATAATTAACCTCTTTGTCTTTGATCCTTGTATTGCTGTTGTGTGCTGTAGAGTACAGTAGAATGAAACTTTGCCTGCTCCCATGCCATTTGAGTTATGCTCAGTGAATATGGTGCTTCTAGCCTTATATGACGTGGCTTCCTTCCTTAGAGGATATACTATGGTTCTGGACTTTATAAGCCTGTGGCTCTCATCCTACTTTGGAGGACCCTCTCTACTATGTTGGTGGACAGGAGTGGGGTCACGTTGAGATCTGACCTTGGTGGAGGGTGTGGGCAAAGCCACACCCTTTGTTTCCCTGAGGACATGCTTGATTTTACCTTGGCGGAGGGTGTAACTGGACATTTGTGGGGCATAAATCCTGGCTCTAACACACATAGCCGCACTTCACCTGGGAACCAGGCCCCTATTTCCCAACAAAGCAGGAAGACGACCTGCTATGGCTTCTGGCTCCGGACCCTGCATTTGGTTCCCTTCTGCCTGATCTTTGGATTTGGGACTGAACAGCCCCCACCCCCACGAGACATTTCCTCACATTTTAGTGTGTTTCTGTGGGATGTTCCAGCGATTCACAGAACCCAGCATGTCAGGGAACACACCCAAGGGAGGAGTTGCAGGGAAATGGAGCAGAATAGCGTCTTAGAAGAGTTGGACTTTGGGGACATCATTGATCCCCAATCCCTTGGGACTAGTCTGGTATTTCTTCTTACCAAGCAACTTATAACCACACCTTCATGATTGTTGCTATGTTTGGCTCCACTGTTGTGACTATTGTCAATCATCTCCTAAAAAGTACCCTCTTTTTAACTTGTCCTCTAGTTTACTAAACATGATGTCCCTTTCCTGTCCTGGTTAGAACCAAAGGTGATACCCGTGTTAAACATACCTGTCTGTTCACTCTCTTATCATCTTCTAATGTTAGGTATCCAGGAACAAGGGGGCTGTCCTCCCATGCCTGCAAAGGCCCACGTGGAGGAGGGTGGGAAGGAACCAGGTGACCATTAAGCACCTATGAGGACACCATAATTGAGCCAAATTCAAGCCGCTGAGCCAGGTGGGAGGCACACCTGGGAGGCCCAAACTAGACCCAGGCCCATGACATCACCCTTCTGGGCTTAACACAGCCAATGGGGTCGAACAATGCCATCAACCATGCCTCCCCCAGGCAGGGGGTGGGCCAGAATAAAGGCAGGAAACATGCTCCAGGACTTCCTCTTAAGCCTTTGACGCTGCTCCTGGTCAGAGGCGGGTTGGAGGCAGGCCTGCGTGGGAGCAAGAGTCTCTTGCTCTCTTCCCCATTGCTCTCTCATGCCCTGCCCCTACTCGCTCTCTCTGGCCTCAGGTCCGCACACGTGGGTGCGCTGTTCCACGAGGTTGCTTGTGACCAGCTGCAAGCCCCAGCACAGCTTCTGAGCGGCTTGGCGAGTTTCCCTAAAATAGCATGCACCCTTTGAGACTGTAAAGCCTGAAACTTCTCCCGTCCTTCTTAAAAACCCACTTGGATCACAAACGGGCTTCAGCATGAATTCTTTCTCATGCAAAGCCAAGAACCGAGGAGTTGCCCCCTCGAGAACCCTTGCGGCATCATTTCATACTCTCAGCAGTACGAAATCAGACTGCTCTGTCCCTCGCATCCTCACTGGAAGAGAACACTTACAACACTTTCTTTCTGTTTGCCATTATGATGAGTAAAATTATCAGCTACAAGACGTCTTGTTTTAGTCGCCACGATCTTTATCTGACGGTGTTCATAAGGTCAGCAAAGGTGGTGTAGACACAGTGGTGCCCTGAAGTGATCGCTTCTCAAGTTCTTCTGTGGAACATTTACAAATGCCGAGGCCAGGGCTTCATCAAAGACCCATTGAATCAGAATCTTTGGAGAAGGCCCGGATCTTGCTAGGTTTGCTTTCCTTTTCATTTCTGTAAGTGGTCCTGATAACAGCCAACTGGGTACATGGCCACAAACTAGCACTGGCAAATCATGAAATCGAGCCCATTTAGATGAAAAAAAAAACTGAGATTAAAAAAAAAAGATTTCAGTATTAAGTTAAGAAAATAATGAACATGGATAATCAATGTGACTCAACATTCAAAATGAAATTTCCATGCACCATCCAATTTCATGAATTGTGTACAATAAGGGATATCTGTGTGTTGCTTCCCTGTTTTCGAAATAAACCCAAGATGCAGGAGATGCGGAGTGGGCGTGTCAGAACGACCATTTTCTGGTCCCTGGTGAAGCCTTTCTTTAGAGGGCATGAATACAAATATCTGATTGCTTTGACAAGGAGCCCTGCTGGCGTGGTGGTACGCAGCGGGCTCTCTATGCCGGGAAGAGTGCCAGTCTCAGAAGCCCACAGGGCCGTTGTCCCCTGTCCCTGTCCCGCAGGGTTGCTATGAGTCAGCATCCACTCGATGGCAGGGAGTGGGGGTGGGGAGGGGGGGGTGTTGGTATTCTGACCTCTTGTTGCATGACTCTGTTCCAGGCAACCTCCTCAATTAAGAAACTAGAGGGGGGGAATGCAAAATCGACTGCTCAAGGTTTTGCCGGTCTGGAAATGGGTAGAGCGACGGGCTTTAAGAGACCCGCTGAGGAAGGTCCTCATCTCGGAGACAAGCCTGCTGAGGTGGAGGGTGCGAAGCCTTTGCCTCTCCTCCCTGCTCAGTGTCACACACGCGACAACCACCAGGTGGCAAAGTTTTCTTATTTTCCTCAAAGCCCAAATCCGCCGGAGGGAATACAGGACTTCAGCATCATTCTTTGCTTAAAACAAACGTGAAGGCGAATGGCTTGCATTTGGACCATAAGTAACCAGGGGCCCCAACAGAAAAGAACGTGTCCTGGTTGAATCTCACTAGTATAACCACAGCGGCTAAGAGTGTTGGGGCCAAGGGGGATGCTTTGGACAGCTCCCTGGGCTCCCTGTGCCTACCTAAAGATAAGAACAGACCCTCACAGTGAGCTCATGAGGTAATGATTCGTGTCTGGGAAGTGCCAAGACCTGACCTGGCGGGTTCTAAGACTCCATATGCTGTTGCTTTTAGAAGCAACAATTCAGAAGACGGCTGGCACTACAACTTTGTTTTAGCTATTTTTACTTCGAGTTCTATTTCCAGTTTGTCTTTATTTTATCATAACCCTCTTGCATCAAGTCAACTCCAGCTCAGCGCAAGGCTACGTGAGGTTTCTGAGACTGCCAGTCCCATCCCCAGGAGTTGAAGGCCTCACCTTCTCCAGTGGAGTCGTTTATGACCTTGAACCTTGCCCTTAGCAACCCCACGTCTAACCCGCAGTGCCTCAAGAGCACCCGACTGCGTTTTCTTAAAATCCTTAGAAACTCCTACCTGTGTACTTCCGAATGTACTTCCTATTTTGAGCAAAATCAGCATACAAAACTCCTGATGTTTATCAAACGGATGCATTTGAAAGATTACAAATGAGACTAAAAGAGATTCATCATAGGATTGGTTAGAAAGTAAGTTTCATTTCTGCACCAAGAATTTTAAAAATAGTTTCATTGAGATATAGTTAATATAGTATGCAATTCCATAGCTCAATCACATGAAGCAGGGTTGTATAATCATCACCGCAATCAGCTTTGGAATGTTTACTTCCTGTTTGTACCCTTGGGTGTTGCCTCCCCATCTGCTGTTGCCCCCACTTCTGTGCCCCCAGGTAAATATTAGTCCTGTTGCTGTCTTCCCAGATCCACTCGTCGTGATTGTCTTATACAGAAAGCATAGGAGACAAAGACAAAGACCAAAAAAAAAAAAAGGGATCTGGCAACAAGACCAAGTAAAACAGAGAAAAACTTATATTGAGGAGAAAGCAAGAAACATTTTCAATGCTCCTGATACTATCCACATTCCTAGACCATAGTGTGGGGGATGCCTGGAGACTTCACCCACATATGGATTTTGGGCTTCCACTGGCACCCTTAATGTTCTGTAAACCAGCTGTTACATTTGAGCCTCTGGTACCATTCCCTCCTCCAGGTTTGGATTTTATTATTTATAATCTGTGGCAGGCACAGGATAGTGTACTTTTGTGTGGGCTTTAGCTGACGCCTCACTTAGATGACTGTTTGTTTTGAGACCAGAGTATAAGGCCTCAAGTGCTATTTTTCCTAATAGCTGGGCACCATCTGATTTCTTCACCACTTTGCTATGGCACCCATGTCTTCAGTGAGCTCCTCGTGAGGGTGAATACAAACAGGCCATGTTGAAGAACTAATTTTTCTTAGATTAAGGTCACGATCAAGTGAGAGCCCCAAATGTATTCATCTATCTATAATTGACATATGCCCCTGGTTCACTTTAAGGACACCATTATCAGTTTATTGGAGTACATCATCAATCATCTCTCTGAGGTTATCCTCTTTTCTCCAAAGTTCCATGACACCCACCAGCCATCAGGTGCCTTTGTTTTCAAATCTCGTCAAGGGAGGGTCTAGACAATGGATGAAAACTGGGGGAAATCTAATACATTCCATTTTAAGAGTAGACAAGATAGAATGTTGCCCTGTCCCTGCCACCACCACCCTATAGGATTGGGACTCTGGAAAGTGACTGGCATGGTGTTGTTGATACTTGGCCCTCCTTTTGGGGGGCAGGGTGCCTTTGACTACTGAGAGATACTGATTATGTGAAAGATGAGGAAAAGGCAATTATTGAACACTTCCTTTGAACTGAAGTCACAGAAGTTGTTGATAAAAGAGTCTTGGGTTTGTCTAATTCCACAGCTCAAGGGTAAGTCACTAATTCACAAGCATGTAAAGTTCCTCTGGAAATATACCTTTTTAAAAACTGTTTGCAACAGTACATTGACAGGGAACTGCCAGAAATGGAAGCCGTATTTAGAAAAGATCCTGCACCTAGAGGTACCATTGCTGATATCAAGTGTGTCTGGACTGAAGGCAGAGAATACCAGGAGATTTACCTGTCTTTTATGGACTGTGCTAAGGCACTTGACTGTGTGGATCATCAAAAATACGGACACCATTCTTTTTTTAATTTTAACAACTTATTAGGGGCTCATACAATTCTTATCACAGTTCATACATATACATACATCAATTGTATAAAGCACATCTGTACAGTCCCTGCCCTAATCCTTTTTTTTTCTTTTCTTTTTTTACATTTTATTAGGGACCCATACAACTCTTATCACCATCATACATATACATACATCAATTGTATAAAGCACATCCATACATTCCCTGCCCCAATCATTCTCAAAGCATTTGCTCTCCACTTAAGCCCCTTGCATCAGGTCCTCTTTTTTTTTTTCCCCTCCCTCCCCTTTCCCCCCTCCCTCATGTGTCCTTGGTAATTTATACCTCGTTATTTTGACGGACACCATTCTTATGAGAAGTTCAGAACTTAACTGTGCTCAAGTGGAACCTGCACATAGAGTGAGGCAGGAGAGAGAGCAAGAAGATACGACATGGTTTAAATTCAGGAAAGGTCATGTCCGGGTTGTGTCCTCTCACCATATCTATTCTGCATGCTGCGCAAATAATCCGAGCAGCTGGACTATGTAAAGGGGAGGGCCCTGTCGGGATTGGAGGAGGGCTTATTAACAACCTGCGATATGCAGATGACACAACTCTGATTCCTGAAAGCCAAGAGGTCTTAAAGCACTTCTTGATAAAGATCAAAGACTACAGCTTTGGTATGGATTGTATGTCCATGTAAAGAAAACAAAAACCTCCACAGCTGGATTAGTAAACAAAATCATGATAAACAGAGAAACTATTGAAGTTGTCAAGGATTTCCTTTTGCTTGGCTCCACAATCACTTCCCTGGGAAGCGGCAGTCAAGAATTCAAACAATCTATCGCACTGGGTAAACCCACTGCAACAGACTATTTTAAAGTGTTAAAAAGCAAAGGGATCACTTTGAGGACTAAGGTGTCACTGCCTGAAGACATTATAGTCCCAATCATGTCATAAGCTTGAGAAAGCTGGGCAATGAATACAGATCACTGAAGGATGTATGCCGGATGTATTTTCATTGTTATAAACTGAACATAATTAAAGCATAGTGATTAGTCACAGAAACAATATGTTATTATATATTGTGAGATATTTATTTCTAATTAAAAATAATGAAATTTTGGCTTGAAGCATGGTGTAGCATGGGTAACAGTCTTAATATAATAACAGTAAACTACATTTTGCAACAGTATGCGTAAAAAGCCAACGTCAGTGCGAAGGTTGAGATAGCTTCCTTCTCAGCAGATCAGAAATTCTCGGGACAGTCTTTGCAAGAGCACAACGAAGATCATCTTCCACAACAAGTCTACTTCTGTATTTAGACTTGATAACCAAGAAGCTGGAAAACCCTGTTCACAAAGATATGCTGTTGGAAATGGAAGAAGAAGGCACAACACAGTCTCAGACAGAACAGGACGTGACTACAAACACTTGATCCAGAATTTTGTAACTGGCATTGTCAAGAAATCAGTTCTTGCTGCATCGCTGTTACTAAGTTCAATGAACTCCTCTCATGCTGTCTCAGGAACATCTTCAACTCTGACTGTGAATGGGCTCTGGCAAGTGCAAATGGGATGTTAGATAGATTTGGAAAGTACGATGAAATTTTGTCTGCAAGCATGTGCAAGTGTTCTTTCACAGAAATTATCATCGTAAACCTCTTGTCTGGTTCAATGTCATTTCTCTCCAAGAAAACAGATAAGGTAAGCAACATGTAATTTTATTTTCATCCAATATTTTTTTTTTTGGCCAAAGCTGAAGTTTCATTTGGAATGATCAGATCTTTTCAGACAAACCGAGGCAAGTTGCATTTGGTCCTTGCAGTGATAAATTTAACTCATTCAAGATGGCTAAGTTGTCAACCAAGTAAGCTATTTTCTGCAGTTCACTTTTATTGCTGAAAAGTGCTTTGAACTGCGGTCTTGCTTTTTGATTAAAAAAATGTTTTGAGTTAATCTCGAAGCTCAAAAACATGTTTTAAACCTTTTCCTCTTGACAACCACCTCACTTCAGTGTGAAATAGCAGAGCATCATTCGGCACATCCAACTCATTCACAGCTGCGAAAACTGTGGACTGTTTCAAGTGCTCGCCTTTACAAAATTGACAGAACTTATGATGCTTTTCGTTACTTCTTGGAACTCTTGTGGCAGCGTCTTCACTTCTAATATTTGCCAATGAATCATACAGTGAGTTCTGATGACTTTTGGTGGCTCATTCAGTACCCAATGTTGAAATACAGATTGACGTCCTAGCATAGTTGAGCACCATCTGTGCAAACACCACAAACCTTTTCTCAAGCAATCTTATGTTCTTTCAGAAATGAACTATGTCAGATACATCACATGCAGTAGCTATCGTTTCAAGGTTTGCAAAAAAGAAACATATCTTTAAAGTCACCATCATTAATATATCTCACGTAAACCAATAACTGTGAACAGTTTGCAATGTGTGTAGATTCATCAAGCTGGATGCTAAATATGGAAATGGAGCAGATTTAATTTCCTGGATTATCTGATCAAGAATATCAGCAGACATGTCATCTATTCTTTGCAGACTGTGTCGCTAAATAAGGAAATTGCACTCAGTTTTGATACAAATTCGTCTATGATCGTAACTTGAACAATGTCTTTGACCACTGTCAACAGTACATCCTCAGCGATGGTGTGAGGTTTCATAGCTCTGGCGATTCTGAGTGCCATCAAATATGAAGCTTCAATGGCTGCTACATTTTTTCTGTGACACTTGCCACCAGTGTCAAGTCTGGCTTTCTTGAGTCCATCAGCTTTGCTTCTAAAATAGTTGGTATCCTTGATGGCAAAGCTCAGATGCTTGCTATCAAAATGGCATCTTAGTTTGTTCGGCTTCATATATTCGGCTGATAGAACTTCACAACAAATAACACATTGCAGTTTTTCAATTCCTGCTGTAATTATTGAGGTAAAGCCATCCTGTAAAAGATACTCATTATATTTTCTTAATGTTCTTCTCTACACAATCGATTGTCATGGGATGGTGTGCTAATAAAAATCATATATAACAATAGCTTTAATAATACAAAAGATGATACTTGGCATAGTTCAGTCACTGCAGTTCATGAAAGCTTCCTATGATTTACCATTCTGTGTTTTTTTTACATTCCTGTTACTATCACAAGGGGGCAGTATTCACATCAACCACAGCTGAATATAAAAAGACCGATCAACATATAGATTAAGTTCCCATGGTATAGACATATATATTTTTTCAGTAGTTAATGATTTTACAATAAATTATTTTACATTTACCCAGTAATTATAATTCATAAAGTGTTGTTTTACCTCTAATACTGCTGCTTTCAGCACAGTAGCTGCTTTTAACAGAGTGGCTGCTTTCTACACAGTAGCTACTCTCTACACATGTGTGACTGGTTTACATAAGTACACTATGGCGACAACCCTGTCACATACACTTGTATTTGTACGGGGTGTATGCAATGGGGTTGGCACGATGACATTATCACGCCAGGTACTCGTATGTGGGTATATCCACATGTGGGCAGACTCACCCGGAGACTGATAGAGGAGCAGTGTCTTAGTTCCTAAGACCATCAGAAATAGTGGTTTCTGATGGTCTTAGGTGACCCCTGTGAAAGGGTTGTTTGACCCCCAAAGGGGTCTTGACCCACAGGTTAAGAACTGCTGTGGTAGAGACTATGGCTCTGCTTACTTCCTTCTGAGCCCTCACTAAAATTGCCTAGGATGTCCATAATTCTACCAACAGTGTCTTCAAGGCAATCTAGTCTTTTACTACTACTGTTGTTGCTGTTGTTACATGCCATCGAGTTTCTTCTGACCCACAGCCGCCCTGTGCACAGCAGAAGGAAACACTGCCAGGTCCTGCACCACCCTCACAATTATTCTGTGCTTGAGCCAGCAACACTGTTGCGGCCACTGTGTCAATCCATCTGGTTGAGGATCTCCCTCTCTGTCACTGCCCCTCTACTTTACCAAGCATGATGTCTTTCTCCAGGGACCAGTCTCTCCTGCCACCATGTCCAAAGTATGTAAGACAAAGTCTTGCCATCCTTGTTTCTAAGGAGCAATCTGGCTTCACTTCTTCAAAGAGACTTGTTTGTCATTTTGGCAGTCCATGCTACTTTCAATATTCTTCTCCAACACCCCAATTCAACTACATCAATCCTGCTTCAGTCTTCCATATTCAATTTCCAATTTTCACATGCATATGAGGCAATTGAAAATGCCATGGCTTGGGTCCAGCACACCATAGTCCTCCATATAGCATTTTTGCTTTTCAACATTTTAAAGAGATCTTGTGCCACAGATTTACACACGGCAGCACATCTTTCGTCTCTTGACTGCTTTTTCCATGAGCATTGATGGTGGATCCATGCAAGACAAACTCCTTGACAACTTCAATCTCTTCTCCATTTATCATATTACCCCTTGGTCTAGTTGTGAGAATTTTGGTGAGGATACTGGATTCCAGAAAGAAGAATGTGGCATCAGGATTGGAAGAAAGCTTATTAGCAACCTGTGATGTGCAGGTGACATAACCTTGCTAGCTGAAAGTGAGGAAGGCTTGAAATACTTGCTAATAAGTATCAAGGATTGCAGCCTTCAGTGTGGATGACAACTTTCACTATTAGATGCCTAAAAATTCCCCCCCCCTCGCCCCATCCCATTACTCAATTTCAAAATGACTTCTGCACTTCAGGTATTTGTTAGAACAGCACCCCATCCTCTGGTACTAAATGATCACACTTATCTAGTGCTGCAGTAACAGAAACACTGTAAACAGGTATAGTAGGAAACAGTAATCTATGTTTTCACAGTTTAGAGGCTAGAGTTCAAGTTCAGGGTGTTGATGTAGAAGTAGGCGCTCTCTGTCGGCTCTGGTGAGAGGCCCTTGTCTCATTTAAGCTTCTATTCCTAGATGATCTCCGTGTGGCTTGGCATCACAGTTTGCTCAGGCTGCTTCTTTTATGTCTGAAAAGAGGTCTCAGACACCTTCTACGCTAATAAAGTCTCCTTCACAAAACAATGAAAATGCATTCCCCAGTGGCGTGAGAACCACAGGTGGACGATTGTTTCTAGTTGCTGTCCAGTGGGCTCTGACTCATTGCTACCCGACGCACAGCAGAAGGAAGCCCTGCCCAATCCTATGCCATCCTCACAGTGGCGGCTATATCTGATCCCATTGTGGCAACCACTGTGTGAAATCCTCTCCTTGAGCGCCTTCGTCTTTTCCCCTGACTTCTTTTTTTAACAAGAATAATGTCCTTCTCCAGGTACGACTACCTCCTCACAATATGCCTAAAGCAATTGAGATGAAGTCTCGCCACCCTTGCTTCTCCTTTCTATATGTTTTGTTTATTAAAGAAATATATACATTCACACAGCACAGCTCAAGAAATGAAACCAGCAACTATATCCTATTAAATCCTGCATATGTGTGGTTCTTTTCCTACCTCTGCCCCCCTGAATCTCTCCTCCCTCCCCACTCAACATCACATCCCTTACCTCTTCCTGTTCCCTACTGCCTCCCTAGCAAGAAATCCTTGTTTTTCTTTCTTTCTTTCTTTCTTTCTTTCTTTATTTCATTCGTTCTTTTTATTAAAAATCACTTTATTGGGAGCCCAAACAGCTCTTATCACAATCCATCCATCCATTCATTGTGTCAAGCACATTTGTACATCTGTTGCCATCATCATTCTTAAAACATTTTCTTTCTACTTGAGCCCTTGGTATCAGCTCATTTCCCCCCTCCTCCACCCTTCCTCCCTTATGAACCCTTGATAATTTATAAATTGTTATTATTTTTACATATCTTACACTGACAGATGTTTCCCTTCACCCACTTTTCTATTGTCTGTCTCCCAGAGAAGGGTTTTATGTAGATCATTGTAATTGGTTCCCTCTTTCTCTTCCAACCTTCCCCTTCCCCTCCTGGTATCACTACTCTCATTATTGGTCCTGAGAGGTTTATGGGTCCTGGTTTTTCTCTGTTTCAAGCTCTTATCTGTAGCAGTGTACATGCTCTGGTCTAGCCAGATTTGTAAGGTAGAATTGGGATCATGATAGTGGGGTGGGGATGGTCACACAGGCTGGTGTGCTTCTTCCATGTGGACTTTGTTACTTCTCAGCTAGCTGGCTGCTTGTTTATCTTCAAGCCTTTAACACCCCAGGCACTGTATCTTTTGATAGCCAGGCACCATCAGCTTTCTTCACCACATTTGCCATGTACCCATTTTGTCTTCAGTGATCGTGTTAGGA
Organism: Tenrec ecaudatus; assembly: GCF_050624435.1. Lineage (NCBI taxonomy): Eukaryota > Metazoa > Chordata > Mammalia > Afrosoricida > Tenrecidae > Tenrec > Tenrec ecaudatus. The sequence goes on along the minus strand of NC_134533.1, from coordinate 171,802,938 downwards.
AGGTGAGCATCAAGGAATTCCAGGTTATTAGAACAAGTGTTCTTGTGTTGAGGGAGTACTTAAGTAGAGGTCCAACATCTGTCTGCTACCTTAATACTTAACACATAAATATAGTACATAGATCTATTTCCCTATCATTATGCATAAATAAATTTACATATGTACATGCCTGTATTTAGACCTCTATAAATGCCCTTTGCCTCCCAGTTATTTCCTCTATTTCCTTTTACTTTCCTCATGTCCCACTATGATGTTCAGCTTTCTTTAGGGTTTTAGTAATTTCTCTAAGTTACATTGCCCTTGCTCAAGCCCTACCAGGCATCCTATGCCCTCCTCACCATCGATTTTAGATCACTTGTTGTTCCCTTGTCCCTGGGCTTGTTGACACCCACTTCCTTTCCCCACCTTCGCTCTCCTATGTCCCCCTGGAACCATCTGTTCTGTTGTTTACACCTCTGAATTGTTTATCCAATCTATCTTATCTAGATAAACATGCAGATACAATTATAACACAAAAACAAGGCAGAGCAAAAGAAAACCAAAACCAACCAAACAACAACAAAAAAAGAGAAAAGCCTGTAAATAGTTCCAGGTCTGTTTGTTGATCTTTAGGAGTGTTTTCCAAAGAGTCTGATGGGGTGCCACACTCTGGTCCCAAAGTCTATGTTTGGTATTCACAGGCACTTTATTGCTCTGTTCCCCTTGCTGCTCTGTTGCGTGCCCTTAATATTTTGCCCTGGTGTGGTGGGGTCAGAGAGAGCACAATTCCTGCACGGTGTCTCCAATGCTATCTCTCGTAGAGATATGGGTCAGTGAGGACCATCTTGTCTTATGGTGGGTCTGGTCCTATGATCCTCTCTGTGCATTGGCTGCTCTGAGTGGAAATATCTTCTCAGGGCTTGGTGGGCAGGCAACACTTTTTGTACAGTGGCCAAAGACATGTCTAAATCATATTTAAATACTTTGTGGAAGGTAGAACTTGCGAGGGATGAACTTGGATATTTGGCTGGGGAGATTTCTTAGCAATATCTTACAAAAGCATCATGGCTCCTCCTTGCTACTTAGAGTAAAATTGGGGGAGGAAGCAGACTTAAAATGCACTATGAAAAATGAAAAACAAAACACAATTTGGAATATCCAGTTGTACAAACTAAAGACACATGTTCTAAAACTCCCACCAATGACTTGGTGACCAATATTTTACAGGAGAGGTTAATCGTCTGTCTGATGGCAATTACTGGGGTAGGAAACTCATCAGCTTAGACTAAAGGAGACAGCTAGTATGATAGGAAGGGAAGTTGTCGGCCGCTTAGAATTCTACAAACCTGAAATAAACCAAAGGAGCAACATCGATTGTCCATCAGAAAAAAAGGAACCTCCCTGTAGAGGTTTGGAAATCCAAAGAATCTTTCAAAGCAGTATGGAAAACAGGAATGTTCCGGATTCAAAGAACATTCCTGACATCTAGCAGCTCTGCACTAGACCAACAAGTACAGTGTATGCAACAGCACAGAGAAGAGGCTCTGCACAACATGGATGACATGCCTTTTAGATTTCAAAGAGACAGATCTTCACCATTTGGGGCTCCAGCCTGTAGGACTGCCAGTTAAGAGTGCCAAGAAAATGGGGCCACTCAGCTTATATTCGAGTATATATGTATTCATATAAGATATGTCCATCTTTTTTTGAGATGTAATAGAAGATTGAAAAAGTAGAGGTGAAAAATAGAAAAAGTAGAGATGGAGAAAGGGGGAACCAATCACAAGGATTTACATATAACCCCCTCCTTGGGGGTTGGACAACAGAAAAGTGGGTGAAGGGAGATGTTGGACAGTGTGAGACATGACAAAATAATAATAATTTATAAATTATCATGGGTTTTGGAGGGAGGGGAGGGAGGGAGGGAAAAATGAGGAGCTGATACCAAAGGTTCAAGTAGAAAGAAAGTGTTTTGAGAATGATGATGGTAACAAATGTCCAAATATGCTTGACACAATAGATGGATGTATGGATTGTGATAAGAGTTGTATGAGCCCCCAATAAAATGATTTTTTAAAAAAAGAGAGACTCAGAGCCAGAGTGCCTAGATGTGAAACCTCACCCACTGTGTATTACCCATGCGAATTTGAGTGAATTCCCTAATCTCACTATGTCTCAGTTTGTAGAACTGAATCTTTAATGGTTAAGTCAGTGATTACATGTAAAGTGTTCTCCAAAAGTACCTGCACATAGTACATACTCAATGAATATAAACTAGTCATGGAAAGCTGAAACAAGAAAGAGAGAGAGAGAGAGAGAGAGAGAGAGAGAGAGAGAGAGAGAGAGAGAGAGAGAGAGAGAGAAAGAAAGAAAGAAGGAGTAGAGATGGGAGAAGAGATATGAAAAGTCACATGAAAATCAGTCCAGGAAGAGAAGCTTAAAAAAGACCAGGACCTTCCTCAAGAGCCAACAGAGACCGAAAACCTTCCCCTATAGCCCGCAGCCTAAATTTGGGCTCCTCGTCATGGGGACACTGTTAGGGTAAGCACTGGATTACTAGCCTCAAGGTCAGGAACTCAAAACACACCAGCCACTCCATGGGAGAAAGATGAGGCTATTTGTTCCCATAAAGATTTATAGCCTTGGCATTTATAGAGGTCTAAACACAGGCACATACATATGTAAATATCTTTACATATGAAGATGTGGAAATAGATCTATGTGCATATATGTATAGATTTAGTATTAAGGTAGCATATGGATATTGGGCCTCCACTGAAGTACTCCCTCAATGTAAGAACACTTTGTTCTATTAAACTGGCATTCCATGATGCTCACCTTCTAGATACAATCACTGAAGACAAAGTGGATGCATAAGCAAATGTGGTGAAGAAAGTGGATGGTGCCCAAGCATCTGGGGTCTTAAAGACTTGAAGGTAAACAAGCAGCCATTCAGCTCAGAAGTAACAAAGCCCACATGGAAGAAGCACAACAGCCTGCGTGCTCACAAGGTCCAGAAGGGATCAGTTATCACGCATCATAAAACAAAAAATTTATATCATTGTGTTCTCATATCCCCGATATAATTGCTGAAGACAAATGGGTGCATAAGCAAATGTGGTGAAGAAAGCTGATGGTACCTGGCTATCAAAAGATATAGCATCTGGGGTCTTAAAGGCTTGAAGGGAAACAAGCAGCCATCTAGCTCAGAAACAACAAAGCCCACATGGAAGAAGCACACCAGCCTGTGTGATCACGAGGTGTTGAAGGGATCAGGTATCAGGCATAATCAGAACAAAAAATCATATCATTGTGAATGAGAGGGAGTATGGAGTGGAAAACCAAAGTCCATCTGTAGACAATTGGACATCCCCTTACGGTCGCTGGGTGCAGACGAGTCAGTCAGGGTGCTGTGTAGCAATGATGAAACACAACTTTTCTCTAGTTCCTAAATACTTCCTCCCCTGCCCACTATCTTGATCCCAATTCTACCTTACACAACTGGCTAGACCAGAGGATGTACACTGGTACAGATAGGAACTGGAAACACAGGGAATCCAGGGCGGATGATTCTTTCAGGACCAGTGGTGAGAGTGGCGATACCAGTAGGGTGCAGGGAGGGTGGGGTGGAAAGGGAGAACCAATTACAAGAATCTATATATAACCTCCTCCCTGGGTGACGGACCACAGAAAAGTGGGTGAAGGGAGACGTTGTACAGGGAAAAATATGACAAAATAATAATTTATAAATTATCAAGGGTTCATGAGGGAGCGGAGAGCGGGGAGGGAGGGGAAAAATGAGCAGCTGATGCCCGGGGCTTAACTGGAGAGCAAATATTTTGAGAATTATGAGGGCAATGAATGTACCAATGTGCTTTACACAATTGATGTATGTATGGATTGTGATAAGAGTTGTATGAACCTCTAATAAAGTGATTTTAAAAAGATGCATAGCTTTGAAAATCCTATGTCGGGCCACTGTGATTCTGAATTGAGGAACATAAATTTCTGTTGGTTAAAGCCACCTTTTTGTGGGGTTTTATTATGGTGGCACTAGATAACTAAGACAACATCCAAAAATTTTAACACACTGAATGCTTTTTACATTACGGCAAATTTACATTACATACCATACTGAAGGTTATTTGGATTCAAAATACATTAGTGTTCATATTTTTGTCAACAACCAACTATTTTGTATTTTAAAGCTGTGACTTATCTTCAGTCCTGTAATAAACACAGTCCGCGGCAAGGATTTACGTTTTCTCAAGAGACTTAATCCCACAGAAGCCAGAGAAAGCAAGGAAAGCAGGGTGAGCATTGTAAAGGAAGCATTGTTGAGCTGACTGACCACCGTAATAAATGGAGCTCGTTACTTCATTGTGCGAATTATCCTCAGAAAGCCTATAATCGGAAACAGTCTGGGGACTGATGAGGGACAAAATAAAAGGATAATTTACCTGCTAGCTCCTTGCGCATCCATTCTATCTCTCACTCATCAGTGGCTGTTCTGTCCTTTCTGCCTGGGAAGTGAGGCAAATTGCCAAAGGCCAAGGATGAGGACCAAGGATGCAGAACAAAAGCTGCATGTTTCTGAGCTGGGTACATACACTGAGTTCAGTACAGGGCTGAAATTCTGGGTTTCGTTTTATTTTAAGGCACATGGGTACCCAGAATTCAGTTGATCATATTCTTGGCATCCTTCCATCTTTGGATCCTAGGCTATTTTTCATTTTACTTTATTTTTTTCCTTTTCACTTCCATTCTTAATCCCATGTCCTTTCCCACCCTACAGTGCGTTTCTACAATGTTCTTTCCATTCTACAATGTGCTTCTAATTCTTCTACCATACAGTTATCTGTATATATACTTATTCATAAAAGTGTATATGTTTTAATTTGCATATATGATGCTGTGTAACATATCTCATTCTGGTCTTACTTTTTCAGCCCAACAGCTGTAGTTGAGATACAGCCATGTAACTATTTGTAATGGAGTACATTACTCAGGTGCACAATAATTTGCCAAATGCATATAGCATCTTTACTTATCTTTGGTCTATAAATAATCTTTATCTACTTATTTAGTGAATCAATTTAGTAAACTTATTTTTGTTTTATCTTTAGAAACAATTATGTATTGTTAAATTCCTTAATTCATTAAATTCACCAATGTGAATCACATTGATAGATTTATTTAAGTCAATTTTGAGTCAACTTTGTATTTCTGACTAAACCCTATTGGTCATAATTTTTATTTTTGATTTTACTTACTTATGTTATTTTACAAGTACATCTATGCTGAAAATTGAAATTGGCCAGTATGTATTATCTTATATCGCCCCTATTCCTGTGGGAGATCAAGCATATGCTAACCAGAAAATAAGTTGGTGAGCTTTCCAATGTTTTACATTTTTTTCTTCAATTTTTTAGTATTTTGTGGGCAGAGGGGACAACATAAAAATTATTTGTCCTTTCATAATTGTCAAAAATCCAGGCATTAAAGTCTGCTGTTCCAAAATACTTTGGGGAAATCATTTCAAATTACTTGAAGTCATTTGTCTGGTTTTATTTCCGATACCTTCTTGAGTTCTTTTGGCATTGCAAAGTTTTGGAATTCAGCCATTTAATGTAGATCTATTTGTTTGTTTTTCTCCTGTATAGCTATAATTATTTCTTCTTTTTGTTTTATTTACACTGGCTCTTATTTGTCTTCTTTTTGTCACAGGGTATCTATCTCACTAAGCTTTTTAATTGTCAAGATTTTGGTTCCATTAATTGCTTCAAATTTTTTTCTGTCTCCTATTTCATAGCTGACTTACTTTATATAATTTTCTTTTTTGTTTTTTCTATTTTCATCTTTGTGAATTGAATATTTAGTTAATTTGTTTTCATCTTACCCTTTCTTTAGTAGATGAATTTGATCATATAGTTTCTAAGTGATTTTAAGTGTTCACCATACAACTTGACATAGACTTGCTATCACTGGGCTCATAATTTGCTTTATGAGCTACTCTTGAAACTAAGGATTAAATATGAGATATTTCTAATTATGAGCCAAATTAAAATCTTAAGCTATACTTATTTATTTTGTTTCTAAGTTAAATGCAATGAGATCAGAAATCATTATTTATGATATTGATTATTTCTAATTTTTTGGTGTCTCTTGTGAGCTAGTATCAAGTTGACTTTTGTGAATGTTCAAATTATACTTTAAAAAGATGTTTGCCTCACTCCCTCAATGCATGAATACCTTCTTTTATTAAATTGGAACTCTATGATGCTCACTCTCCCGACACAATGGCTGGAGCCAAAGTGGGTGAACAAGTAAATGTGGTGAAGAAAGCTGATGGTGCCTGGCTATCAAAAGAGATAGTGACTGGGGTCTTAAAGGCTTGAAGATAAACAAGCGGCCATCTAGCTCAGAAGCAACAAAGTCCACATGGAAGAACACACCAGCCTGTGTGATCAAGTGGTCCCAAAGGGATCAGTTACCAGGCATCAAAGAACAAAAAATCATATCATTGACTGCACACCTCCATGATAGGATTGCTGAAGACAAATGGGTGCATAAGCAAATGTGGTGAAGAAAGCTGATGGTGCCCGGCTATCAAAAGAGATAGTGTCTGGGGTCTTAAAGGCTTGAAGGTGAACAAGCAGCCATCAAGCTCAGAAGCAAATAAGCCCACATGGAAGAAGCACACCGGCCAGTGCGATCACGAGGTGCCCAAGGGACCAGGTATAAGGCATCATGCAAAAAAAAAAAAAGATATAAGTGTGTGTATGTATGTGTATATGTATATATGTATGTGTATATGTGTGTATATATATATCATATTAAATGAAGGGGGAAGTGCAGAGTGGAGACCCAAGGCCCAAGTGTCGGCCAATGGAGATCCCCTCATAGAGGCGTTTAGGAGAGGAGATGGGTTAATTAGGGTACGAGGTAGTATCGATGAAGAACACAGCTTTCCCCCAGATCCTGGATGCTTCCTCCCCCCAACTACCATGATCCGAATTCTACCTTGCAGGGCTGGATAGGACAGAGGCTGTACACGGGTGCATATGAGGGTTGGAGGTACAGGGAATCCAGGGTGGATGATACCTTCAGGACCAAGGGTGTGAGGGACGATGCTGGGAGAGTGGAGGGTGAGTGGGTTGGAAAGGGGGAACTGATTACAAGGATCCACATGTGACCTCTTCCCTGGGAGAGGGACAGCAGAGAAGCGGGGAAGGGAGACTCCGGATACGGCAAGATATGACAAAATAATGATGTATAAATTACCAAGGGCATATGAGGGAGGGGGGAATGGGGAGGGAGGGGGAAAAAAAAAGAGGACCTGATGCAAGGGGCTTAAGTGGAGAGCAAATGCCTTGAGAATGATTGGGGCAGGGAATGTATGGATGTGCTTTATACAATTGATGTATGTATATGTTTGGATTGTGGTAAGAGTTGTGTGAGTCCCTAATAAAATGTAAAAGAAGAAAAGAGAAAAAAATGATTAGGGCAAGGACTGTACAGATGTGCTTTATACAATTGATGTATGTATATGTATGAACTGTGAAAAGAATTGTATGAGCCCCAATAAATTGTTAAAATAAAAAAATTAAATTAAATTAAATAAAAAAAAAATGTTTGCCTCAATGTTTTAAAAAATTGACACTCAAGCTGAAAAGGTGTGGTGTGTTAGGCTGGGTTCTCTAGAGAAATAAAACCAGTAGCACTCATAAATGTGTCAGACAGACCTTTATATCAAGAGGTCATTTTATATCAAGAAGGCATCCCAGCCCAGTCCAATTCAAATTCATGGGTCCCAGGTTAGCTCTCTCCAGACTCACATAGCTGCAGGTCGATGAAATAGAAAGGTGAAGCAGGAAGCAGGATGAGCACAAGCCAGAGAGAACAGATTCATTAGATCCAAAGTTGGTGAGACTGTGGCTTCCAGGGTCAGCTGCCTACATGGGGCCAGCCCTGGAGATAGACACAAAAATTCAAACAAGGAACAAAGTGACGGGCAAGAGAGAGCAAGAGAGTTTCCTAGCGTCTCACTTCTAAAAGTGCCACAACCCAATCAGCAGGCTACCACATGATTGACAGGTTGGACTCTACCACTACCTCCCTAGGGACCATCTTTGGCATAAAATATAATCACCAAAGGTGGGGAGGCAAATGGGATGAAATCCACAGATTTGTATGTGTGTGTGTGTGTAAGTTTGACAGAATATTTCTACGTATGCATTGGGCATATGTGCTACAAATATACTCATAAATATAGTCAAGCATATACAAGGCACTGCTATAAAAACCTCTTTGCCATAACCAAACACCTTGAGCTCAAGACCATAGTCTCAGTGGACACCAAGGTCAATTGACACTCCATAGTCCACAAAGATGGTGCTCTGTAACCTACTTTGGTGCATAGCAACTGGGATCTTGTGTTCGGCCGAGTTGACTAGATAAACAAATCCAGAGACATTCATATATATGTAAGAAAGAGCTTTATATCAAAGAGTAATTGCATGTCAAGAAAACATCCCAGCTCAGTCCAGATCAAGTCCATTAGTCTGATCTTCTCCTGGAAGTCTGATATTAGTCCATGAATCCCTCTTCAGACTCACGCAGCACATGCAATGATGCAGAATGCAGGCAGATCACAGGCTGGTAGATGAGAAGTCTTGTGAATACTATGGCAGTGGAAGCATCTCAGCACTGGCATGGATCTCCACATGGCTCTTCCAGCTCTCCGAGTGTGGCTCTTCAACAAGAAGGTGAAGCAGAGATAGAATCTCTCACAGGGCTCAGTAAGTCTCTTCATGGCTTGTCAATAGGAAGGCCAAGGCAGAGAGAAGGGAAGTTCCCAGAATCCTCATGAGAAGGTCACACTCAGAAGGTGGCATCATCAGGATGTGACCTGATTGACAATCTAGACTCCACCCCTACACTCACTTATCAAGTTGACATGAAATTGTGTAACTACCACAGATCTCAAAAGCCTGCCAGTGGCCACCGAATATACCACCATTGGTCTTTCCCTAGCTGGAGCAAAGCAAAGAGAAGAAAATCAAAGACTCAGGAAAAGGATTAGGGACCACCTGAAGTCAGGTTTATGACCTTGAGATCGCAAGAACTACAGAGTACCAGTCTACCACTGCCAACCACTGTGAAAGGATCAAAATAGGATGTCTTGGATACAATGGGGGGAAATGTGGAACAAACTTCAATCTAATAAATTTTAAAAGGCCAGGCTTACTGGCCCAAAAAAGATCAGTGAAACCCCAGAGACGATGGCTCTTTAGACACTTTTCAGACCCAGGACTGAACTCATACTCCTGGCTCAACTTTCAGCCAAGTCACGGTCCTTTAAAGTAAATAATAAAGGCAGGGTGGTAGGCTGAGCTCATTAGAAAAATCAACACATGAAGTCAAAAGGTCACATTTATCTGGGCATAAAGTTCAAAGGGCAACAGGAGACAGGAAGAATGATAAAGGGAAATGGAAAAGACAGGAGGAGGTGGGAAGGGTGCAGCTACATTGTGGGAATTGCAATCCATGCCACAAAATAAAATGTGTAGGAACTGTGGAATGGAAAACACAGTCTCTGTGCCTTTTTGACCCAAATTGCAATATATATATATATATATATATATATGTTCATTGAATCTTCTTGTTCCTTTAATCAATATTTAACAACCCTGCTTGTCCTTTATTTTTTCATTTGTTAAATAAAACTGATGACTTTTATTTCATGTTTTACCTTTCCTGGTATTATAATTTTTCAATTCCCTTATTTTTAACCTTTCTTTATATCCTTGTTTTAAATATATATATTAATTGAAAACTGCTTTTTTAAGCAATCTGATAATCACTGCTAACTTGATTAGTGAGTCTAACTCACTTCCATTTATTCTAACACTATAATAACACTATAATTCTTACACTATAATTCTTACTTCTGGGTTTCTTGTTACTATGCTTGTTTAAGTCTTTCATTCTTTTAACTTCCACTGGATAGGTTTTTGGGTAAGATATGAAATTAATAATAATTTAAAATTTATCAAGGACTCATGGGGGGAGAGGATAAAAGGAGGAGCTGATACCAAAGGCTCAATAGAAATTAATTGTCTAGAAAATAATGATGGCAACACAGGTACAAATATGCTCGATACAACTGATGATGTATGGATTGTCACAAGAGCCCCCAATAAAATGATCTTTAAATAATAAAAATGACTAAGCATTATGTTGATATCCTCAATTAAAGTTTAAATACTACTCATCTCTGAATCTTTTCCACCTGTACCCCAAAGCTAAGCATTCTAGCAAGTTTCCCATGTTTGTACCATATGAGCTTGTCATACTACATCACATTTTTATTCTGTTGTTGGGGTTGTTGGGCAGTTGCTTATCTATACTTTAATAAACATTGACCAATTTTTCATTCTTGCCGGTGAGAGCAGCAGATTTATCTAGCTAGCTCCTGCCTACTGTTGCCCCACCGCGTTGGGCCGGCCTGGAGGGTTTCTGACCCAAAGTGGAAGGCAATTAAGTGGCCCTCTCAAAGTGGGCTCTTCCACTGAATCCCTCATCTGTGGTCCCAGGACCTCAACTCCGGGCCTCATTCCTGGATGCTAATTCCCCACCTCAGACCCCAGTCACCTTCTTTCTGTCCCTGTAAGAGTTTTTACACTCGTACGTTGATTGCTAGACGTGGCTGATCTCCACAAATCTCCCTTTAACACCTCAAATGTTGGTGTGGGCAGTGGGGTCTGGGAGGAGGGTCAGGTGGTCTGTGCTAGTTGCCATATTTTTGAAACTAGAAGTTTTACCTCTGTTTTATGTTCATCGTATGGCTATTGGACTCGAGATAATATCTATGAACGTTCTTGAAAACTATGTTACACAAAGGTTCACTATGTATTATTGAGTGGTACTTTTTTCTGTAGACTTCTGAATGGACAAGGAAATTGAAGGGGAAAAAAGCAAAAAGGTAACTAGTTCATGATGGCAAGTTTGCACTTTTGTCATCTGGCAGACTTTGAGGTGAGTGACATATTCATGACTGTAATATTAGAGAAAGCCTTTCCCCTTTCGCTCTTCCCCATTTAGAATTCTAATTTGGAATAATGCACAATGGACTCAGGAACACGTGTCTTCACCCTGAGGCTTCAGAGACCTGTGGAAAGGTCAAAAGTCAATGTGACTCTGCTCTCCATGTTCCAAACTTGCTCTCTCCCATGTTGCATTGACAACACACTTCAGAGAGAAATTAGGATGGATATGATCTTAACTTGAGGATGGATCCTGCTTGTATTCGTCAGGAAGAGAACTAGACCCTCCCTCTCAGTATTGTTCTGGTCCTTTCTAGAAGAGGCTTTCTTTCAAGCTGAAGGAACAGCACAAGGGAGATGGCACATGTACATCATCTTGGTAATAATCCATCATTCTATCTAATTTTTAATATGTGTAAGTATTTTTAGAAAGTTTCCCTAAAGAATTAAACCAAATAAATGTAAGAATATTCCAGCATATCTTTACTTTTCCATGAATTATCACTAAAATAAATGGTGGTCATTCACCATTCTTTTCAGGTGTTATAGAGAACCATGATCTTTGTCATCTGTTATGCTATTGATGGAATGGGAGAAAGATGGCCTTTCCACTCCTATAAAGAGTTACGGACTCAGAAACCTACAAAGGCAGCTCTACCCTGCCCTATAGGGTTGCTATGAGTCAGCACTGCTTCAATGACAGTGAGTTAGTGAAGGAATAATATTTTTATTAGTCTCTGTAATAATTCAATACAAAGTCATAACCATCACAGTTACCAACTCTAAAATACATTCCATCATAAAGAATAAAAGTAAGATTTTTTTCTTTTAATGCTAAACAATAGAAATAACAGACCAGCTCAGAGGATAGATATATTTTTAAATAGGCTACATCAAAGTAGGTCTTAACTAAAAAACTGACTGCTACTTCTAAGGTTGTCTTGCTTTGCTAATTAAAGATTGTGTAGCTAAATAAAAACAAACTCCCTGAGGATTTGAGTGAGGCAGTAACAAAGCCTCAACTTCTCTCATAATACATTTTCTGTTTATTGAGACGTAATTATTATTTTAAAAAATCATTTTATTGGGGCTCGTACAGCTCTTACACAATCCATCCATCCATCCATGTGTCAAGCACATTTGTACATTTGTTGTCATCATTTTCAAAGAGTCCTAATTACTTTTTTTAACTTAAAGCATCTTATTGGGGGCTCGTACAACTCTTATCACATCCAAACAGACATCCATGTGTCAAGCACATTTGTACATTTGCTGCCATCCTCATTCTCAAAACATTTGCTTTCTATTTGACTCCTTTATATCAACTCCTCATTTTCCCCCCTCCCTCCCTGCTCCCCTTTCCCTTTATGGACCCTTGATAATTTATAAATTATTACTGTTTTGAGAACTAATTAATGCAGCCTCTGGTGCAAATCCACCACCACGACCACCCCACCCCCTTCCCCCCACACACACACACTCACACCCCTTCACCTGCCCCACACCCACACAGTGCTCATAGGAAACTAATATGGGAAAGGGCTCTTTCGTTTACCAAAACCATATTAGGAGGGTATGGTTAGCATTAAAATATGCCTTAAATTCTCATTTGTCCTAGATTGAAAACATGTCTTCATAGATTTCTCTAAATCGTTTATCGGTGCCTGGCATACCATCGCAGAGAGAGATCAGTGCAGGAGGAGCTGCTTACTGATTCTTCTTAACCTGCTGAGACAAGTGACGGGACCCAGGTGCAGAGTGCCCAGGGGAGCATGTCAGTGAGAATTCCCGCTGGTATCATTCCAACAGCATGTAACGAAAGCCCCAGCTTAACTGACACCAGTCACTTAAAATGCCAGAAGGAGGGTGATTCCAGGCTTGGCTAAGTCTGTGGCTTTATCGTCACCATCTTGATTCTGTTCCAAGGTGCCCCTCCTGTTGGCTTCGGACCTCGGGCCTGCAGCATGGCTGCTGTAGCGACAAGCACTTCATGACATGGAAAGGCTCCCAGGCATTCTTTCTCTAGTGTGAGAAAGACTCTCCCACACTGTCTGGTCAGAATGACAGCCATGCCCATCCCTCAGTCATTTCCTGGCAAGGAAAATGGAATGTCCATGATTCCTTTGAGTTAACCAAGACTATGCTCCCCAGGGCTGGGAAAGACCCAGCCTTTCCTACAGTGCACAGTCTCCTGAGAGATGAGCACAATCACGGTTCTGGTTACAGGGAAGATGGGCAGGCAGGATGGCTGCTGGGTGGGTGGTCCCCAATGTCTGCTCAATTGAGTAGGAAGGGGGAAAACAACCCACAGTAGGGCTGAGGATTTCAGAATATTCGTTTACTCCAGGGAGAATACATATTAAAGAATAACTAAGGCGATGCTTCCTTTTTCCTGGATTGACAGAGCAGCCATGACCCCGAATGATCAGGAAAAGGTAAATTACCAGGGAAATTCAAAGCATCCATGGGGAAATGGATAATGGGACTTTTCCATGAACTTTTTGAAGCCTAGTCGTATGGTGATCACCCCTCTTATAACTGGAAATAAATACCGAACTGTCTACCATCTAGTTGATAGCAACTGATACTGACTCTACAGGGCAGAGCAGAATCCCCACCACCCCCAAGCCCCCTGTGAGTTTCTAAGACAGGATATCTTTATGAGAGTAGAAAGCCTCATCTTGCTCTCCTGGAGCGGCTGGTGGTTTCAAACCGCTGACCTTTAGATTAGCACCCCCAAGCATAACTCACTACGCCACCAGAGCTCTTCATGCCTCTTATAAAAAATGAGAAATTCCCCGCATGGAGGATCCAGTGGTTCAGTATTCCATTTGCAACAAAAAGAAATCGGCGGGTGGAAGCATAGTTGAATCTATGAGGAGGCCTTCAGCTTCAAGTTACAGGTGTCCATCCCCAGCAAACGCACCAATAAGAGCCTTCATCTTCCACCACAGGCATCAGTGGTAGTGCAGGCTACAGGGCAGTTGGTTTGGCTTTTTCCATCTCTTGGCTCTGCCTTTCTCAGTGTTGGATCCATTATCAGGCTGGAGGCTAGAAAGGTGTAGTCAATGTTGGCAATATCCAAAAGACTGGCAGCTGCCATTAGGTATGGGAGACTTCCCCAGAAGCTCATAGCATGTTTCTGTTTTCCTGGCCAACGTTGGGCAAAATCTTCATTCCCGAGTCAACCGTTGCCTGGAGGATTAGCTTCATAAAGATCTCGGTGTGAGGATTCCTTCGACAAGTTTGTTTTATTGGTGATTGGGTTAATCAGCTACCCCTTACATCAATAACTCTGGTGAAACTAGAGGGCAGCAAAGGTGTCTGGGCCTCCCTGTGTTTTCGTACACGACGTTTTCAAAGCTGGAACACTCTGCCATCCATTTCTTTATGTATTGCTGATGGCTGTCGTTGGCACACGGAAGAGCTGATTAGCTGTGAAAGACTGTATAACTTGCAAAGCCCAAAATATATTCCACCTGGTCCTGTACAGAAAAAGTTTGCACACTCTCATCTAGCATCACCTGCAGTCCGCCCTTGCTTGAAAGCACATTCTGAAAACGTGCTTTGTTATTCTAGGAAGAAGGAAAGCTATGTATCATCTTATCTGTAGTTGGATGACTACCTATGGTAGCCATTTCCCCGTGTGTTTTTACAAATTGAAGAAACCTAATAGTCGTGATGAAATAGCTGGGGGTGGGAAGTTGCAAACAGTTCCTTGTTAATCAAATGGTTGGAAGCTGGAGTTTCCCCAGAAGAAAGACCTGACAGGCCACACCTGAAAATCAGCCGCTGAAACCCTCAGTAGCAGTTATCCTTTTGACACATACAGAGTCCCCAGGTGTAGGACTCCGACTCGATAGCAACTGCTTTTCTTTGTGGTACACCTACCCAGGGAAGGCATTGCCCTTCCCAACACATTCATGCCGCTTACTCTGTGCTCCAGCCAGGGGAGTGCTGGCTGCAATTATCACCACCGTTCACAGATCTAGCTGCTACCTGGGATAACAAACAAAGCCTTTAGGTGATCCAGACGTTGCCAGTCCACTCGTCATTTGAAATGACTTTGCATTCTAAAATAATAAACAAATAACACCCTCTTGCTAGTCATGCAAATGTGAATCCCATATTTTAAATATGACCTGGTCTTAGATTCATACAGGATATTTTTCTTTCTTTTTTTAAAATAATCATTTTATTGGAGCCTCCTACAACTCATCACAATCTATACATGCATCCATTGTGTCAAGCACATTTGTGCATTTGTTGCCATCATCATTTTCAAAACATTTTCTTTCTATGAGCCCTTGATATCAGTTCCTCATTTCCCCCCTCCACCCCCCTTCCTCCCTCATGAACCCTTGATAATTTCAAAATTATTTTTTTTCATGTAATACACTGACCGATGTCTCCCTTCACCCACTTTTCTGTTGTCCATCCCCCCCATAGGGGGTTATAGGTAGATCATTGTGATTGGTTCCCACTATCTCCCCGTACCTCCCCCTTCCCCTCCTGGTATGGCTACTCTCAATATTGGTCCCAAGGTGTTTATCTGTCCTGGGTTCCCTGAGTTTTCAGCTCTAATCTGTACCAGTGTATATGCTCTGGTCTGGCCAGATTTGTAAAGTAGAATTGGGGTCATGATAGTGGGGGGTGAGGGGGATGAAACATTAAAGAACTAGTGGAAAATGTTATGTTTCATCAGTACTATACTGCACCTTAACAGGATATTTTTCTAAGTAAATTCTCACTGTTAGGGAGATTTTTTTCCAGTAGAAAACATTATCTCTTGAAAGCTTCTAAAGCCACTGGTGTGCATGCATTGTTGAATTTATGTAAATAACTTGCATGAATGTGAAGTAGGAATCTACCTATTGGTGTATGAGGATCAAGCGCTCTGAATACACTCATTGCTGTGGGCGTGGGCTCACTGAGATCAAATTAGGATCTGTAGGCATGCGGGGCTGCTACTCGGTGAAAGGCCCAGCTTGAACTGCCTTTATCGAAAAGTAAGGTCATTCATTTAACAAATACGTATTAAGCATCCATGAAGTTCTACAAAGACTTGACTTTTTACCTGGGCCTTGCATTTCAGTGGAGGAGATCAGCATTTACAAAGTAATAACATTAATGAGTACATCACTGCCAACTGAAGGAATAAAACCCCAAAACCCAAATTCGAGCAGATGTCGACTCACAGCAACCCTGAAGGACAGGGTAAAGCTGGCCCTGCGCGTTTCTGAGACTGTAACTCTTAATGGGAATAGATGGGCCATTCTTTCTCCGGAGAAGCAGCTGGTGGTTTCCAACAGCAGGCGCTGTGGAGCTCAGGATTTGGCAAGCATCGGGAACTGACACAGCCTTGGTGAGCACTGACGTCAGCCACTCCATGCGGAATGCAGTGGGTTCTGAGTGGAAGTCTATATTCCAGGAGAATCGATTTTTCGGGAAATTCTGGAAATTGCCCGTCGTTTGAGGGAGGGAGCCATTGCAGTGCTTAAACCAGGCGGATGCCTGGTCGGATTTGCACCTAAGGTTGCAGAGTGGCAAACCGGCTGTGGAAAGGGAAGACTGTACCGAGGGGAAGCCAGAGCCTTGGCCGCTGCGGTGGATGGGTGATTACAGATTGGCGAATGGAAAGCGTGAGAATAGTCAGGGGAAGCTACCTCTCAACGGAGTTGGCTGTCCATAAAATATTTAAATTGCCTTCAAGGCAAGTTTCCTATACCTGGGCAGGGGTCTCAGAAGTGCAAAATCCCAGAGATCATGTGATAAGGAAGTAAACTGTGAAGTTCAAACTCTGATGGCATAGGGATTTGAGCAGGCAATCAGTCTGCCTTCTCGTGGTTAGGATTTGGATAGAGGGGACAGAAAAAAAACAGGTGGCAAGAGCTGCCTCATGACCCAAAGCGCAGGCCTGGGCACTCATGCTGGGTGAAGGCCGGAGGTCATAAAAGCAGAGGCAGCAGGCATGTAGAGAGGAAGAACAAGTATCATTGGGTGCCAAAGGTAAGAACTCTGAGAAAGTCAGTGTTTAAAGGCTTGATATGTTATTTTTTAAATGAGCCAATAGAAATGTTCTTCATAGGAAATATATGAGGAAAGCAATATTCAAAGAAGTTTAGGTGGGCCAGGCTCTCGTGGTTAAGTTAGACTTGGAAGAATTATTGTCTGCATTGCTGTTGAATAAGGGATCGGGCTTAGCTGGTGGCAAGTAGTCATGGAGAAGCAGGATCGATATGAGAAACACCCACCAGGATAGGATAGTCATGACAGGTTCTCCTTCAGTCATCGCATTGAGCTTGGAGGATGATGAGTTCTCTAATACTAATGTCCAGTAGGTCACATGGACCGGATAATTTTATTTTATTTCTCTGCATTGTTTTTGTTACTGGGAGCCCTATTCCCAAGCCGACACTGTAAGAGAGGGATCTTACCATTGATGAGCAAAAAGTCTAATCGGAGAGTCTGCAGATGGGATGGATGGGTCTCCCCAAACTAAATATTGCTATAGTTTTTAAAGGTTTTTGGTGTGAAGGGACATTGTGCTTGTCGTAAGGTAGATAGTGATTCCCAGGACAATAGCGTCTTAGGCTTGGCCATGTTAATTAGGGGTGCACACAGAGGTCTTTTCAAGGTGAATGCTGTTGCAGGTTCTTCAAGAAATGATGAACAAACTCTATTCTGGGATGTCATGTCTGTGTGGTTGGGTTCAGCGGTGGCCCAGGTTCCAGAGGATCATGCTGGTGGGGTTGTACCCTCCGGGCATACTCTGGTTGCTGAATCAACTCAATTGTCTGCAAGTCACCCTAACAAGAAGTTCTCCAAGCCACAATGGATATCATGAGTATTGCCATTTGTATAAGCCATGGCCAACTTCCTTCAAACTGATCCATCGTATAGAGGCCGTTCACAAGGAAGCTGAATGCCACAGTGTATGTCACAAATATCATCATTCATATAGGCAGCAGCTGAGTTATTTCTTATTTGATTTAATTGGCCCGGGGAATTGGCCAACTCTTTCAAAGGGGGATGAGCTAGCTCTGGTCACCTGGCTCACTGTCAACAAAAGAGGTACCCCAATGTTAAAACAAAGATCGTTAGAGTTTGATTGCTCCTTGAATATAATTTTAGATTGTTGGTCACCTTTCTCACTTAAACCAAATGGAAAATAGGATCAAAGTGACAAGGAGGAGTCAGCCAGTCCTGCTACCATGTCTCCTTTCCAGTCTCCTGTTGTCTTCTATCATGGTTGCTGCTGCTGTTGTTCAGAGTCATTGCGTTAGCCCCTTGCTCATGGCAACACCGTGTACAACAGCACCAACCTTGCCGAGGCCCGTGCCATCCCCATGACTGATTTTCACAGTGTTATTTTTGATAGTAGATTGCCGACTGTTTCTCCTAGTCTATCTTAATTGGTAAACTCTGTTGAAACTCATACAAACCTCCATTGGCGATGAGGTGGCTGGACATGAGATGCATTAATGGGAGTCAAGCCTGAGGCTTCAAAATGGAACGGAGCGCTCCAGCTCTCCACCAGCACCTGCCTTTCCCCAAAGGACTGTATCATGAGTTGTCCGAAGGGGAGAGGCTGCTTTCTCCAGTGCTTGGTGACACAAAATAAAATATTTGGGTGCATTCTCTTATATTAAACAACATTTGAACACAAAAATTAATTGACAAAATTTCATAAATGTGTTTAACATCTTTTACCAGTTTCAGAAAGTGATTGCTGTTGTTTTACAAACTCTGAAAATAGTCATTTTAAGGACTAAAGTTAAAATCCCATTTTAATGAGTTTTGTGAGAAGAAAAATCATTTATAGTGTTTAATTCCCATCAAAATTAAGATATATTATAGTATATAATAAAGAAGCTTTAGGAGGTACGAATCATTTTTAATCAAAAGTTTACTGTGTTTTCAGTAACATTTCACACAGCAGGTAGGTTTTCATTTCACAATGTCTATACAACTTGTTTGATGGCATTGGCTACATTTCTCTTAATGCTCTAAAAGAAAGCAGAAAATAATAAAAACTAGACCAAATTAAGAATGGGTTAAGCAAGAAAACAAATGAAACTATATTAAATTTTAACCTAATGATATCTGCAACAGCCTAAACACAACAACAAAAATTTCTTGGTGTTTAGGCCTGTCCCTGGGGTTATTTTGGGGTACTGATTCAGACAAATGAATTGAATAGACAAGATCAACTCAGGTTCGTTCTATATAATTGAATTTATGAAATGTTAGTCTGCTCTTTAAAGGATCTCCTCTGCAGAATCGGAATGTCATGACAAGCTGTCTTATTTGAATGAGAAATTATGTATTTAAATGACTCACGTTTTTGGTGTGTCGAATGCATTTTGCTTTTCAGGACAGCTCATCTCCTTTCTTTCCTACAATGTCCCCTGCTCTGCACTCACATCCTGTACCTGGTGCTCCTTTCTGTGAACTGCCACAGCTCTCAAAGGATGAGTCTTGCATGTTCCATGTCCCACAAGGTCAAGAAAGTGCGGGCAGAGACAGTGATTTCCAAACAACTTCACATATGAGCACTTTGACCCAAATGAATTGAGCAATCTGATCAGGGACCTAAATCTTTCCAAGGAGTCTTCTAAATTGCTTATCATTAGACTAAACAAAAAGGACATGTGGTAATTCAGTCTGGAACAAAAATTACATTTTGTCAAAGGAGACAAAGGGATTTGCTGCCATCCTCTACCAAAGACAACAACTTACTATTCGGCAACATCAGAAACCTTCTCAAGAAAATTAGTCTTTCAAAATAGAAACCAAGTGAGTTTCATCTTTTCACAGACAGTTCAAAATGTAGTTTGAAATGTGTTCTTTCAAATAATGGCAACAAATTTGATTCTATTCCGATTGGTCAGTCGACTGGGATGAAAGAGGAATACAAGGTCAACTCTTTAGCCTTGGAAGTGATAAATTGCCAAGAACATCATTAGGTGGTTTGTGCAGACTTGAAACCGGTTACTTTTCTTCGTAGTTACACAAAGAATCCTTTCTTTTTATGCCTTCGAGACAGTAGGGTCAAGCATACACACTGGGCCAGAGAAGATTTGCCTCCCAGGGACTCCCTGGTGGGTGAAAGACAAAATGGAATCAAGGAAGCTTGGGTAGTATGAGATGGCAGGACACTGCCACCGCTGCACACAAGTCTAGGCCTGCGGAAACAATCTGTAAAGGCTCTGAATAAAGATAGTTGATGCATTGAATACACAGTGCATAAATTACCTGGACTTACCATGGAAAAACCAATGATCCACTTGATCAGACAACGTATAAAGGACCCACACTTCATAGCATCAGTGAATGAAATCAGATCATGTGCTTGGTCTTCATTTGTTCTTGTTGTGAAAAACGTCCTTGACAACAAGAAGGTGGACAACCACACCCGATTAGTAGAGGATGCGCTTTCCTTTCCACAGCCTTGCCTGTGACATGAGTGTTGACGCTCATCATCTGCAGTCACTTCGATCGCTTGGTGGCTTAAGCCAAGAGCAAGGTGAAAGGTTTCACCAAGACATAAAAACAACGGAAACCAGGTGCCAAAGCAGACGGGATACACACATGATGGCCAACGATTGTTGGAATCTTATGCAAAATTGGATTGCCAGATCCCACTTTTGCAAGTTTGACAAAAGGGGCTTGGTGTGCCAGATGACTGGAGAGCTTATATCAGAAATATGAGCTTTTGGCATGAAATACGTAGATTTTCATGTAGTACGCTTTTATTTTATTTTTTAATATCTCCTTCATGCTTAAAAGCCATTCATTTAAACACTACGTTAAGATATCTTGATGTTTTTATGGGGAAGCATAGGTATATGGCATATGTTCTTAGAAACTAGAGCTGATATGGGAAAACTGGTGCCATTTTTGGAATTAGCAAGTCAAATATACCGGCAGGGGGGCTGGGAGGGAGCCTAACATTTAAGTCACCATAATGTGTGTTGGCCAGTGGCTCGCTTGCTGATGAACTCTGTGGGCAGGGCTTGTCACATCCCTCGTCAATGCTCTGAGGGTAGTCAGCGGAGGTTTACTCCCCACGGAGTCTCAGCAAATGGATTTGGGTTTATTATTCACTTTTGTAAAACAACTCAGACACACACATTCCATTTGGGAATATTCTCGGGGTTGTTAATGACCTCCCCTGTGCCTTTTTGTCTGAGAAGAAATTATTATTCTTATGTCTCCATCTTCCTACCCTGAGATAATGCTATCACCAAAATACTAACATAGCTTTGTGTAGGACATCTGAAATTTCAAGGTTTCAAAGACACCATAAATGGAAAACACCAAAATAATGATATATTGATAAGCGATTAGCTTCAGAGAGGGTAACTGCTGTAGACATCTGCTAATAAGATTTTTAATTTAATAGAATGTGTTGAACTCTGTATTAGCCAAGTGTAATTGTTATGCACCATCTGTTGAGGTTTCCAAACTGTCTTACTTAAATAAAACTGATTGTAACAATTGTACCCATTAAAATGACCATGTTAGATGTCTGCCCTAGTTTTGTATGTTTATCTGTATAGAGAAGCCAAGATGGGTGGAATTGGACGGATGGAATTCCAAAGACAATCGTTGGACTGGTGATAGCTTGGGGGCACAGAAGGGGAAAGCGGGGGGGGGGGGGGGGGGGGGGAGGGGGGGGAGGGGCGTGTAGGTGTCAATGGTTACAAAAACAAAGAAAGGTTCTAAAGTTGATTGTCCTGATGACTGCACGAACTGTCTTGATAGCATTGATCTATTGAATCGTGCTCTGTTAATTGAGCCTCAATAAAGTTTAAAAATAAATGGGCACTGTTGGTTACCTAATGCTGCTGTAAGAGAAATGTCACAAACAGAAAGCTTTAACAAAGAAAAAGGTCTTCTCGCACAGCCTTTGTTGCTCTTGTTCGGTGCCATCACATCAGTGCCAACTCATAACAACCATATGTACACAGAACGAAACACTGCCCAGTCACGTGCCATCCTCACAATCTTTATGCTTGAGCCCACTGTTGTAGCACAATGTCTGTCCATCTCCTGCTGGGCCTTCCTCTTTTGGCTTCACCTCTACTTTATTAAGCGTGATGTCCTTTCCCAGAGAATAGTCTCTCCTGATAACAGGTCCAGAGTACCTGAGACGAATTCTTGCTATCCTCACTTGTAAGGAACATCCAGTCTGTACATCTTCCAAGACAGATTTGTTTGTTCTTCTGGCTGTCCATGGTACTTTCCACCTTCTTGACCAGTGCCATAATTACTGCCATCAAGTCAGTTCCGATTCATAGCAACCTGATAGGACAGGGTAGCTGTGCATGTGTGGACTTTCGAGACTGTAACTCTGGACAGGAGTTGAAAGCCTTGTCGTTCTCCTGTGGAGTGGCTGGTGGTTTTGCACTGATGATTTTATGGCTAACATCCTAGTGCATAATCACTATGCCAACAGGGCTCCAAAATTCAAATGAATCAATTCTTCTTCAGTCTTTCGTATTCAATGGCCCACTTTCACATGTAAATGTGGTGATTGGAAATACCATGCTGTGGGTCAAGCATACCTTAGTCCTCAATTAAGATCCTTGCTTTTTAACACTTTAACAAGGTCTTGCTTGAGCAGCCGACTTATCCAATGCCACATGTCATTGAATTCTTGACTGCTGCTTCCATATACATTGAATGTTTATCTAAGCAAGATAAAATCATTGACAACTTCAATCTTTTCTCTTTTGTTCATGATATTATCTGTTGGTGCAATTGTGAGGATTTTGGTTTTCTTCACATGGAATCACAATCTAAACTGAAGGTTGAAATCCTTGATTTTCATCAGCAAGTGTTTCAAGTTCTCCTCGGTGCCATATTCCTCTTCAGAGTCCAGCTCCTCGGATTATTTGCTTAGCACACAAACTGAATAAGTATGGATACAAATACTTCTTCTGATTTTACATTATTCAATATTCACAGTTTAGAAGGTGTGCATATATATATGCTGAGAAGGAATATTACAGCTAATTAGTCCACACAGCAGTACAGAGGGTTCCATTCAACTCACTTCCATGGAACAACTCACATGGGCTGCTGGGTCCAGGGTCAAGGAAGCAGAGAGCAGAGTCCTCCCTGTGGCAAGGCAAGTAAAGTCTGCCCACAGGCAACAGGGTGGATCACCAACAGTCAGTATCTCAGGAGTAGGCCTGGATGGGATATTGAACTCAAGCAGTGAAAGCTGACAGGATCCACCAACATCAAGCTCAAGCATTGTATGCACCACCAACATAGCAGCAGGTCTTGAAGGATCCTCAAGCTCTAGCAACATGATCCATGGATTGGCCTGACCCACGCATGGGTAGTGTAGTTCACAGGTTGAGGCAGAGAACTAGCTAAAGCAGCAGCATGCACGCTCTGATCACCAGAGAGAAAGAGAGAGGGGATGGGCCTTGCAGAGCCATTTATCTCTTTGCCCGCCAATCAAACTGCAATCTGATTAATCCCACATGTTCCTATTGGCCAGGTTGTCACAATAAACCTACCTATCACAGAAAGCTAGAAGTTGGAATTAGGAAAATACTGAAACACCCCAATCGGAGAGGGAGCAAAGAATGACCACCCCACGACTGTGGAAATTGTGGTCGTTGGACACCTTGGGTGGGAAACCTAGCTTAGTGGGTGTCAAATGAAAGGGGACCCAGAACCACCATGTACTTAGTATCTCAATGCACTGCATTAAAATGACAGGTACTAATCTGCTAGGCTAAGACCTACCCTTGTAAGGAAGGTTACAGGAAACGTTTCCCCTAGTACCATCTCCCATACTCAATGTAAATGGAGGTCAATCAATTAAAATATCAAACTTGGGCCCATAAACTTCATACTTCATTCTCTCTTCCTGTTCTCCATCATGGCACAGGATCAAGGTGAAAAAGGAGCCCCACATCCTCACATCTACATGGAGGAGAGTGGAGACAGAGTGACCTGGGCAGCCAAAGGCAGCTCACCGACCAGGCTCCCGTCTTCTCCAAAGCCAGATACAGAGTCAGATCCTTTGGCGTTAGGAGAAATGAAAAAAATTGCCATCCACTGCACAGTCCACAAGGCCAAGGCAGAGGAAATCTTGGAGAAAGGTGCAGGAGTAGGAGTTATGGAAAAATAACTTCTCTGCTACTGGAAACTTTGGATTTGGGGCCCAGGAACACATTGATCTGGGATCAACTATGACTCTAGAATTGGTATCTACAATTGGATTGGACTTCTACATGGTGCTGGGGAGGCCAGGTTTCAGCATAGCGGACAAAAAAAGAACAGGCCGCATCGGGGCCAAACACAGAATCAGCAAGGAGGAGGCCATGCGCTGGTTCCAGCAGAAGTATCATGGGATCATCCTTCCTGGCAAATAAATTCCTGTTTCCCGTAGAAGTTTACAGTGAGGTGGGGAAAAAAAAAGAAAGAAAAGAAATCAATCTGCACCTTGCTATTGGACTATATATAGTCACATAAACTGCTCATATCAACAGTACCTTAAATTCTTAGTCATTTGATAACTTATTGATGCTGTCAGTGTGATCGCCCTATGCCTCAGGGAGATGATTGACAGTGTTTTTTCTTCTCTGTTTTTTTTTTTTTTTGGCAATTTGTATATGTGTGTGGGTGGGGTGGCATTCAACCGTGTTTATTTGTTTTATTGTTGTTCTTCTTCTTCTCCTTCTTCTTCGTGGTTTTTGTTTCTGTCATAATATGATGGCCACAGTAAACCACAGTTGTTCATAACTTGTGGACGAGCAGATTGATCCTAGGCTCCCATAGAATTCCTGTCCCAATCCAAGAACATAGTTCTTTTATTTCCCCCTTTAAAAAGAGTTGTATTGGCATATAATGCACATGTTTAATCACACTGAGTTGTACAGTCATCAACACCATCAGTTTCAGAACATGTTAGTTCTTATGACATGGCCCTGCTCCGTACTCGCCTTCACTAAAGACAAGGTGCTACAGCAAAGTGTGGTGAAGAAAGCTGACGATGCCCAGCTATCAACTGGAATAGTGTCTGGGATCTTCAAGGCTTGTATTCAAATGAGCTGCCATTTAAGTGAGGCTTCACCTAAGTCCACGTGGAAGAAGTGCACTAGCCTGTGTGATCCAAAAATGACAATAACAAAATCCGATTTGATGAAGAGAAAAGGACCAGAGCTTAAATTGTGAACGCCCAATTTGTAGAAGGCTAGGGAGGACTCTGGGAACCTAAGATCCATCTGCACAGTGCCTGGTCAGAGAAAGCCCACGGGTGAGGGACTCAAACATCTTTACTAGCAGACAGAGATGATTATAAACGTGATTATGTTGGATTGAACCATGATATAATATGATATTTGATCAATTGATGTCCCTTTTGACCCGACCTGAATATGCGGTAGGCTTAAAAAATTTCTCGCTTGTTCCATGACAAAAGTTTCTTCTCTGGCTTTTTAAGTATTTGTGTATTTATATTATTATTATTTTCTTTCTGTTTCATTTCTTTGTTTTTCATTGTTTCTCTTGGCTTTCCCAGCTTATGAAGCACTGAAGGAGTAGTTTAATAGAGACAATAACTGATATGGTGGAGGAAGATGGGGTGGGAAGACTGAGGGGAATCAGGGAGCAAACAATGGATTTAGGAGGGGGAGGGAGCACTAGGGCTGATTGTGAGAATATGTATACAACTCTTCTTAAAAGCAATTTAACTATGGAAGTATATGGTAAGTGAATATTATATCCAAAGAACTACTTTAAAAAGAAGGAACCAAAGTTGACCAGTGGTTCCCATGGCTGAAGGAGGAAGAGTTTTTGCTTAGGGGGCACTGAGTGTATGTTCATGGTGGTGGAGTAATTTGAAAAAGGAGATCAATAGGGTTGTAAAACACAAAGTGTGTAATCAATGGCACTGAAATAAACATTCAGAAGTTGCTGAACTGGAGAATGTTTTGTTGTGTATGTTTTTGCTGCAATTAAAAAATAATAATTACGCAAATAGCAATGAGTCCAAGAACGAAGATGTTCTAGAATTGATTGTGGCAATGCTTGTACAACTCTTCTCGATAGGTTTGAACTGCTGAATTGTGTGAGGTGTGGATGAAGTGCCACTAGAATAAAAAGGACACAGGGGAAGTCCGAAGACTGAAAGAACCAAAGTAATGGTGAGTAGGAGCCAAATTATTTGAATTTGCCGTTCTCTGTACCTCTACATCATCAGAGACGGAGTCTCCAGCATCCATGGCACGCTCTGGGACGGCCTGGAGTGTGCAGGTGGGAGCAAGGAAAAGTAGGTGCTTCAGGCAGGTTCAGAAGGTGGGGGTGTACAGATCATCCTTTTTTCTCCCCACATTTGTCCCAGAAAGTCACCTAGAGAAGTGGCCAAGGGATCCTTCAGGACGAAGGCTTCCCTAAAACAAGCAATCTCATACCAATTTTGTCCTAAAGGCACACATTTCATGCTTAACACCTTGTGTTCATTAAGAAACAGGAGAAAGTAATTCAGGCAAAAATCCAAATCTTCTGCCATTGAGTGGGTTCTGACTTATGGTAAACATTAAAGAGTTTCCATACATCGTTACAGGAGCGTACAGCCATCTCTTTCTTCCATGGAACTCTAACTGTGCATCTTGTAGTTATCAGCCCAATGTTGAACCCACAGTGTCCCCAGGGGTCCTTACACTAGTTTCATCTGTATGTTATTATAAATGCTTCGTACACGTTTCAATTGCCCAAAATGGAAAACTCAGAAGTGTCGAATCAAGTTCATCGTAAAGATGTTTGAAGCCCAAACTTTGAATCAGCTGTAAGTTTGACTTTCCCCCCTCCACTTGTCTTCTCACCTTTTTCTCAAACTCGCTCTTCCTGCAAGATGGCAGCTCCAGCCGGCAGTTGCACCTCCAGTCTTTAACACCGGGGAGTCTTCCACTCACTGCTCCATTCTGGGCTTGAGCAAGATGAATTTGAGCAAAGCGTTGGGACAACAGTCAAATTAGAAAGGGTTAAAATTTGAAAAGGGTGGAGACAAAGAGGTTGGATCAATTTGGGATTCAAAGAACAAGGAGGAGGATGTGTTATTTTCTACTTGGAAAGTCTTGAGATTCTTTTAAAGCAGGGGGGAAGAGAGGTAAGCTATAATAAAAATCATATTAGATCATGTATGAGTTTTGAAAAGAGGCAGAGGATGGGTTTCAAAATAAAGGTAAAGGAAATGGTCTCAGAGAGGACAGGGGACAGTGTGCCTAGTGACGGAGGAAAGAATAAGGTATCAGGGTACGTGGAACTAAGTCTACATGTGAATAATTAAGAGTTTGTGTTTAGTGACTTTCATTTTCTGAAAGTATCAGACTTAGTCTTCTGCTGATTAGGGTGGGGTGGGGGGAAGAAGGTGGGAAGGAAATGGTTGGAAGCCAGAGAAGCATGAAGTTCTTTCAAAGTAGTTAAAAGAATAACAGAGAGTGAATGGGTGGGTAAAATGTAGTAAGATTTATAAATAGTGTTGAGGATCTACTTGGAATCAGTGACTACAAATTTAGGTAGGTACCAATCTGTCCTTTACTGGAACATTTTCCATGATCCCTGGGATGCTTGAATATAAGGAGGAGAGAGAGAGAGAGAGAGAATTATTTCTAGGCTCATACTCTGGCCTTTTACCAGAGGAGTAAGAGGAAAAGATGGTGAATCAGTGAATGTAGGATATTGATGAGAGTGTTATTGAAATAATGAAGCATGAAATCCAATCACAAAGTGAGGGAAATAGGGGAGAGCAGGTGTGAGGGATTAAGAGGAAGTGAAGAGGTCAGTGGCAAAGCAGTATCCAATCAACACAGAGAAGTTAAAAGTCATAGGGCATGCATGTCAAAATATGATCACTGAAATTCAAAAGCAAACCATTTCCTTAACGGCTGACCTTGAGGTTAGCTGCCCAATTTATAACCACTACGGCATTCCTAAGTTAACACATCCAACCTTGAGCTCTTAACCTTCCTTTCAAATTTTTTTCATGTCCAATCTTTTCCAGGTAAGTTAATAATACCTGAGAACTTACAGATGCAAAATACTTGTATTTCTGTTACAGAAGCGTAGCCTGAAGACACCACCTGCCAGAAGTCAAGAATTAAACTTTTCACCACTTCCACACCACTGCTTTAGTCCAGATAGCTAACATCTTTTGTCACCATGGCGTTTTACCTGAGTCATTACAATCCTTTCCTAAGTGCTCTCTTGCTTCTGCCCTTGCCTCCCTCCAGCCTATGTTCCAAACAGCAGTCGGAGGGATAATATTAAAGTCTGAGCCCAATCATATCATGCTTCTGCTAAAAATTCTCTGGTGACTTAGCATCTCAGAGTCAAGGCCAAAGCCATCCCCATGATCTTCAAGACCCTCATGCTTTTGCCTCGTTAATTCTCTTAACAGACCCCTACTTTTCTTGCTCTTAATCACTCCACTACAGACATATTGGCCTCCTTGCCATCCCTCCAATAAGCCAGCCCCTAGCCCGCTGTGTGAATGTGTGTGCTCAGAGTAGCAAATCTACTAGGGGTGGTACAAGGGGAAGAAATATATTTTATGAAATTGACCTAACACAATTGAGGTAGTTGTTAAACGGATTGAAAATGATTGTTCACATCTGGGGCTACGTCTGAAGAAGACAGCAGAGCAGAAAGCTGGGAAGAAAATATAGGCATCAAGTGGAATG
Source organism: Tenrec ecaudatus (assembly GCF_050624435.1). NCBI lineage: Eukaryota > Metazoa > Chordata > Mammalia > Afrosoricida > Tenrecidae > Tenrec > Tenrec ecaudatus. The sequence continues at coordinate 171,774,200 of NC_134533.1, read as the reverse complement.
ATCAAGGGCAATGAGGGCCTATTGGTGAAGAGCTATGACCCATGAAGATGAACTAGAGCCAACATGTGTTTGAACATACTGAGCGGAGGATAACTTGATGAGAGTTTCATAGAAACTCGGCGATTGTTACATGAGTGGTTATAACTCCAAGGTAAACCAAGAGGAATTCGGAAAAGGACCAAGGTTTGGTTTTACTAAGATCTACACTAGCCCAAAAATGTGAGATGTTGAAGACAGATCCAAAATGATGGCATTTAGAAGATGAAGGGACAGGAAGTTGTGTGTGTGTGTGTGTTGTGCACACGCAGGTTATCCGGGAGGTAAGATAAAATGTCAGTTAGCCTTCCTTCATGAACAAGTTAGCGTGGGCCTGGTCCAAGAAACCTTGAATAATTTTTGAAATTATGAACTTGCATATAACTTCCATAATGTTAAAGATAACTTTTGAGACTAATTAGTTTGAGATGACGAGGTTGAAAGTAAAGCTGGCCATCAGATACTCATTGTATTAATTATTAGTGGTACCATAATGTTAAAGATAACTTTTGAGACTAATTAGTTTGAGATGACAAGGTTGAAAGTAAAGCGGGCCATCAGATACTCGTTGTATTAATTATTAGTGGATATGTACCACTTGGCATATATCAATGGAATATCTAGAGGGGGGAAGTGGGAAAACTGGATATACGGAATTTTTTTTAACATATCAAAGTTTTTAAATATACATTTTACTTCTAGGATAATAAAGCCATAAATATTTTAAAATTAATGTCTAAACTTTATAATTATATATTTATTGTAATCGCATGTGATGGTGTCTAATTTTCTAATAAGAAAATGTCTTTTTAGGTGACTGAATGCTAAGATCACTTTTTCTCCCCCAGAAATATAATCTTTCTACTCCTCCGGATCGTTACAGCTTATTGGTCTGAGAAGAGTGATATTTTTTTCACTTTGAAATATGTGCATGATTTTATTTAAATGAGGATTCATGATGCGGTGGAAAGAGTATGAGCAATGGCATCGAACACACTAGCACACGGCGTACCCGCTCTGAGTGGGGCCTTAAAATCCATGATGTCTTTTATTAGAAAAGCACAACGTGCCATTTAAATATACTTCTGGTGTTCTTATATGCCCTGTTTATATTTGTAACTTTAAATGCAATATAAATTTGACTAAATGAATACACGCTTATTTTATATGCTTTACTACCTGTGAGACCCTATATTTGCTTTTATGGTTAATTTCAAGAAAAAGCATTTTCGCTCTTAAGCTGCTTGCAGTCGATCTCAGAAAACAGAGTAATATGATTTAACCAAATCCCAAACTCTGGGAGTGATTGTGTGTGCTGCTCTCATCCAGCCTCCCGTCGGGTTGGGACTGACCAGTGGGATGTGCGGGAGTGGTCTCTTCTCCTTTGGCTTCCTCTTTGCATGACACACCTGGATCACTGCACCTGCCTTGGATCATGACGTAACCTTGGGATGGAAGCTATTCACGAAGACGGGGGAGTGGAAGGTTAGAAGGATCATGCCATAGGTTTCTGAGGACATCATACCAGCATTGGTCACCCTATCTTCAGATTCCTTTCAGAAGAATAATAAATCATAAACTTCTCTCTTGATTCGGTCTCTATTTTAAAGTTCCTGATGTATGTCTCCAAATGTTTTCTTCATTAATACAAGAAATAAGGCACAAGGAAATGAAAAGTTTAAGTTTACGAGGAACATGATGATATAGTTTAATGGCAGTGTATCATTCTTTGGCAACTACAAATAAAGTATGGAGTAATGGCATAAAGTTGTATATAGAGTCTACGTGTCGAGTCTGGGCTCTGAAAATATACATTGAAATTTAGTGTGAGATCCAGCATATGTAGAAATTGAGTATAATACTTTGAGACATTTCATTATTTAGGAAAAGGTGAACAGCTCAATAATCATTTGGAAAATGGTAAAAATTGAGCCACATATCATTCCATATACTAAGATAAACTGCAACTAGATCAGAAATACAAATGAGGAGGGGTGAGAGCGGTTCATGGAGACAGCTGAACAAGATGAGGAATATACTTTATGTCACTAAAGTATACCTATGAACATTGTTTAAATGGCAAATGTTCTGTTACTTACATATTTGCCACTATTAATAAGCTCCACAAAATAATAAACCAACGTATGGGTCCATTGCTTCATAACTTTGTAATAGCAAAGTGCATGTGCTTATGATTCAAAATCCAGGGAAATAAAAATAACAATCACAACTACAGGAAAGACTGATATCCATTTTATGACATAAATATTTTAAGCCATTGCATGTAAAAGAATAATGAAGTTGAAGAGACAAGGGAATTGTTAGGGAAAATGTTTCCAATGTATATTATTCTAAAGGGCTGTCTCCCTGACTCAAAAGAGCTTTCAAAAATTAATTTACAAAGTAGACCATCAACTCAATAGAAAAAGTGAAAGAAAGTCAGAGCCAGGAGTTTACACAAAGGAAAAGCAAGTAGTCTTTAAGCGTATGAGAAGACATGCTATCTCACTCATAATGAAAGGCTACAAACAAAAACACAATGAGAAACCTTCTCTCGCCCAGCATATTGTCAAAACTCCGATAGTGGGACCCCATTCTCAAATGCAGAGGCTAGACTCTCGCCCATTGCTGGTGGAGATGCAGTTGGATACAAACGCACAGAGGAAAGTGTGGTAATATATGAGCAGAACAAACGTACAGGTACTTTTGCCCTGTTCAACAATCCTATACGATATGATGGATCTAGTGGAACAATATACGTGCAGAACTATAAAATGTAATGCAGTGCTTTTTATTACAGTACAAGACTGTGTCAGTAAATAAATATCCGTTTAACTTTTTCCCAGAGGAGTCTATTACTCACATTTTCCCCATCGGTTTTCACATGAAGGACCCCTGGGGGGTAGTGGCGTATGCACTCGGCCTGACTGCCAGGAGGAAGATGAGACTCCCCCCTCCTACAGGTAAACAGAGTGGGAAACTCACAGGAGCAGTTTTACTTGAACCTGTATCATTGCCATGAATCGGAATCGCCTGTTGGGCCGGCGAGCTAGGGCTTTCCGGAGCGTGATCATTCGGTGTCTCTAACTAAACCCGCAAAGTCACCAGCAGCCAGTCCTGACGGATGGTGAGTCCTCGTGCCCCGGAGTGGAAGTGCACTCTGTGGTAGAGGGGTGTTGGCTGTAGTCCGAACAGAAGCAGATAGTCACACCTTGCTTCGTGGGTTTGAACCAACGCCCTACCGGCTCCAGGTGGCCACGGAGCTTCTTAAACTGTGGTTCATGACCAACCCCACACAGGTTTGTGCAACTCTATTTAACATCCAGCGACCGAAAGTTAATTCCGCATCAACAGCGCTCACTTGGAATCGTGGCAATCACTCCAACACCGTCCTGTAGCCAGGCTCTCTGCCAATCGCTAAGCTTTCGCTTTCATTTGTTTGCATTTTTCACCCGCATGGCCCACACCCTTTGCTACCAGGTCCACTCTCATGCATACCCCAAAGCCTCTTAAACTCTTCCCCATGCGTGACCTCTTTTCTCAGGAAAGGGAAATTTTCACGCAACCCGTACAACAGGTATGTAAAATACGTATAGAAACCAAACATTGAGTTTAGTTGACATTAATGATAACGACATCATTGTGAAGCACAGCATCTAATTCGGTGATTTGCTGTTGTTTGGCTAACAGCGCATATGGTGTGTTCTGAACAGACAGTTCAGGGGTAGAAACGTGTTGCATTCGTTAAGCACTTGATTTTGAATTATTTTGGGGTGATTGTGCGTTCAGAGGTGTCCTGGTGGCATGGTGGTTATTCACTGGGCTGCGATCTGTTAGCTCGCAGTTTGAAAGCAGTTCTGAGGGAGAAACACGGGGCTTAAATCCTCCTCAACAGTTGCAGTCTCAGCAACCCACAGGGGAAGGTCTTCCTGTCCTACAGAGTCCCTATGGGTCAGAATCGACCTGCTGGCAGTGAGTTTCCTGGTGCGTTCCTTGTACTGTTGCCAAGTGCTTCGCCACCCCAACATTTAGCTCCTGGACCCCACATGGGATCTTGAACCACGGGGTAAGCAGGTGGCCCCCTGTAGGCCTCTTGTGCCACCCCAGGGCCTTGTATCTAATTATCCACACACTATTTCCCCCACCCCCTGAACAGGCTGAGAGTAAGTGGCACACGCACATCATAGTTCCGTAGGCATTGCATTTTTTAATTAAAAGATTATGCATGGCATTTACAAAGAATAAAAATATTATCTTTCATACCGTTACCAATTTCAGACAGCTTAACACAGATTTAATACCCGTATCTAATATTCTGAATATATATTTGGTTCCTAATCTAAATGTGTTAACTGATCCACAATGTCTTACCCGCTTCAGGAGCCAATCTAAAATCAAGTATTACATTTAGTTGTGATCTATGGTTGAGTGCCTTTGATCTGGAACATTTCCTCAGTTTTATTTTGGTCTTATGGAATTATTTTTGAAGGATATTACAAATAAGCGTACTCCTCATTTTGAGTCTATCTGATGTTTCCTTGTTTTTGAGATTGTGGTTGTGCACTATTAGCTGAAATACAAGTGACAATTGTATCATCCTGGTGATGTTAATTTTGACCATTTGATCAGGGGGTTTCAGATTTAAAATCAGAATAATCATCATAATAAAACCCTCACGATTAAACAAAGGCACATAGCTTGGCACTGTCCACAGAAAAGGCCTAGTGGACCATAACCCAGAAGCAGTAACTACTGCCGAAATTTAGGTCTCCAGATGCCACCTCAACAAAGCACCAGAGATCCCTGGAGCGCTGACGGCCTTCAGGTCTGAAATAGGGAAGATTCAAGGTAAGTGCCGGTATCTTATGGTGTCCAAAGCAAGATATGGGACATACATGTAAGAAAATCATGTCCAAGTGACTGGAAACCGCTGAAAGAAGATTCCATTGGCCATTGCTGGGTCGACGTGAGCAGTAGAAAGAAAAATGGTCATAATTGATTGGTATACAACATTGATGATGTAACAATCCATACACAATATCCCTCATATCATATATAGCCCATCAAAACATTCCCCATATAATACACAGCCCATCAAACATTCCTCACATCATACACAGCCCAGCACAGTATTCCCCATATCATACACAACCCATCAAACATTCCTCATATCATACACAGGCCACCATTGCATTCCCCATATCATTCACAGCCCATCACAATATCTCCCACATCATACACAGCCTGTCACAATATCCCCCATACATACACAGCCCATAGCATTCCCGTATCATGCTTTTGTGTTCCTTTTCTGGACATCTGGGCATGCTTTGCTTCTTTCAACAGGCAGAACTCAACTTTCAAGATCCATTCATATACCACTTGTTCAGAGAAGCCTTTCTTACAGCTTCCATGTAGCTCATTGTTCCTTTTTCTTCAATCTAGTAGAACTTGAACATTCCTCTTTAAATGCACTTATCATACTATACTGGAGCGTTTTGTTGACTTGCACTTTCTTTCTGGACTATAAGCTCATAAATACCGAACCTATCAGGGTCTTACTTATTTTTGTATTTTCAGTACTTAGCATATATGATATGCTTTAAAAGATAGTAAAATATATAAAGTGGCATCATTATTTGCTGGTAATTGATGGATCTGTTTCTTTTTGATCACACAATACTATTTTGTCTGTATATGAGACAATGATTGAGGACTCCCAAATAGCTGTCTACTTTAGCCAATATGTAGATGTTAATCACAATAGGGTTTTCCAAATAAAGATTTTCATCATTTTTCAACCTTTGGTTTAGGACACTACAAATGTGCCCCTTAAATGTTTCTGATATTTATTCTTAGTCAGGAGCTTCAAATTTCTTGGTTTATCCAAGTACCATATATACTCGTGTATACACCGAGTTTTTCAGCACAAAAAATGTGCTGAAAAACTGGGGTTTGGCTTATACATGGGTCAGTGGTACCCCAGCGAGGTGTAACATCTCACTGCCCGCCCCCCTCCCCCAGGTAACTGGACGAGCACCCTTTATCTTGCAGGTGATTGCCATTTCTCAGCTGTTCATTCAAAGCTCTGCTGACACTGCAGGGCTTTGAATGTTTGTTTACTCACATCTAACCAATCAGAGCCGTCCTATGACGTGGATGGCTCCAATTCGCAGAAGCACCTGTAGTGATTCACTTGCTGGCAACTGAACTGGTAAGGATGTGTCTGTGGCTGCGCTCAGTTTCTCCCCTCTGGTCTCTGTGTTAATTCACATCCTGCATCCCCCGCCTGCATGGACCCCCCACCTCCTCCCGGCTAACACGTCCCAGGGGGAGGGGGGAGCATTACCATGAAAGTTCTTTTTCAAAGTCTTGTTTTTTAATCCTTTTAGTTATGGATACTCTTGAACCAAAACAAAAACGCCGGTCATATGAGGCTGGTTTCAAAATGAAGGTTGTGTCAAGAGCAGAAGAGAGCAATAACAGTATTGCAAGTAGGGAATTCTGTGTTGACGAAAAGCAAGTGAGGGAGTGGCGGAAAATGAAGGCTGACCTGGAACAGATTCCAAAAGCTATAAAAAGCTCGTCGTGCTTTAATGTCTTTTTATGGGGCTCTAGAGAGTGAATTGCATAAATGGGTTATGAAGTGTTATCAAACTGTTTACTGCATAACATGCATGGGAATCTGCCTACATGCTCTACAAATGGGTAAGGATGACAAATATAAAGCACCAGGCATTGAAAAATTTGCTGCATCAGCAGGATGGTGTACCCGCTTCATGAATAGGTTTGGCCTATGTTTGAGACAAAGAACAAAGATTTCCCAGAAATTGCCACAAGACCTTGAAGAAAAAATCAATGTATGTCATTCCAGTCATTTATTATAAAACAAAGAAGGATGTATAATTATGACCTGGCAGATATTGGGAATATGGATGAAACTGCCATGACTGTTGATCTTCCAAGCAACAGAACTGTGGCAAGTTTAGGAGAAAAAAACATTTTCCTCAAAACCACAGGAAATGAAAAAAAACCACTTTACAGGTGTTCTATCATGTTTGGCTAATGGAAGTAAGCTTGCGTCCTGCCATTATTTTTAAAAGAAAGACCTTGCCTAAAAAATCAATTTCCCACCAAGAATTACTGTGCATGCACATGTTAAAAGATGGATGGATGAAGACGGAACAAAAAAAAAATGGCTGGAAGAAATTTGGAACCGACGACCAGGAGCAGCCTTAAAGAAAAAGCCATTGTTACTTGTTTGGAATATGTTCAGAGCCCACCTATCAGATGACATTAAAAAAATTTGGCAAAATCTAGTAAAGTTACTTTAGCCATTATTTCAGGTGGGTTTACATCTGTACTGCAGCCTCTGGATGTATCTTTGAATAAGTCTTTTAAAGACTGTGTGCGAAGGATGTGGCATGAATGGATGTCATCTGGTCAAGCCCGACTAACAAAAGGAGAAAATCTCATGAAGCCTGACATAGAGTTAATAGCAAAGTGGGTTCAAGATCCATGGGAAGACATTCCAGAAGACATGGTGTGACGTGCCTTCCAGAAATGTAGTATTAGTAATGCTATGGATGGCAGTGAAGACTGCGCTTTGTATGAAAATGACAGCAGTGATGGTGATGATGGCGATCTCAGTGAGGGCAGCGTCTATGATGACCTCACACCAGCTGAAGCTCTGCTTTGGGATACGGATGATGATGAGGAATCCAGTTTTGAAGGATTTTAACTCTTTACATTTTAGCTTGGTTGCTGATTGAGCTCAGGGAATAGTAAGTACTCTTAAGGTATCATTGTTGATACCTTATTGTTTTTGTTGAACCTATTTTCTACTTACTGTGCTGGTTTACTAATGTTAACTGAGTTGTCCTTTTATTTATGTTTTTATTTAAAATAAATATTTAAATACATTACCCCACTGATGTCTCATTTTTTAGTAAATTTATTTTCATTTGTTTTATTGTTGAAACTCACCAAGCGCTTCTGCATTTTCCACCCTAGGCTTATACTCGAGTCAATCAGTTTTTCTGGTTTCCCAGGTAATAATTAGGTACCTCGGCTTGTACTCGGGTCGGCTTATATCCAAGTATATACAGTATGTTTTTTCTTCCTAAAGATTTGTTTACAGAGTGGGAAGTGTTAGATCAAATCATTAGCTTAAACAGCCAGTTTGTAACTCTTGATTTGACTTAGTTGTAATATTAAATTAGTTTGAAATAAAACATTTAAGTAAATTCAGTTCTTCAAAAAGGTAAGCATACAATAACCAGGTGATCCAGCAAGCCCAATCCTAGCAAGATACTGACAAGATACTAACGTTCACAATAGCCCCAAATTGGGGGTAGGGGGAAGACTAAATGTTTACCAATAGATGAATGAGTAAACAAAATGTGATATGTCCTTACAGTGGCATATTACCCAGCTATGAAAGAGATAAAGCCCTGGTATGTTGCTGTAACAGACTCTGAAAGCATTATGCTTGGTGAAATTAGACAGGCACAAATGGACAAATATTTTATGATCCCGCTTATATGAAATAAGCCAGGGCAGAGAAAACAATGTTCATTAGTGGTAACAGGACTGGAAAGGAAGAGGTAAGGAGAGTCATTGTTTAGGGAGCATTGTTTTTCTGTTAATGGTGGAATACTTGGGAAAAGGTGATGATTGCACAGGATGGACTTAATTAATGTTACTTAATTGTTCACATTAAAAATGGTGCATTATGATTGGGACAGGGAATGTGCGGATGTGCTTTATAAAATTGATGTATGTATAGGTATGGATTGTGGTAAGAGTTGTATGAGCCCCTAATAAAATGTAAAAAAAGAAAAGAGGAGAGAAAAAAAAGAAAATGATTAGGGCAAAGAATGTACAGATGTGCTTTATACAATTGATGTATGTATATGTATGGATTGTGATAAGAGTTGTATCAGCCTCTAATAAAATGTTTTTTAAAAAATGTTGCATTATCTAATGGTTTTATATGTTTGTATTTTTTACCCCAGTGAAAACGTCAGTTTAATCTAACATCTGCTACAGGCCATCAGCACCCACAATACCCAGTAGTGTGCCGATGTCGAAGCGTGTTCATGCAGTCGCTGACTGTGTGTGGAATCTTAATATATGCGCGCGTGCATAAAAGCAACCCTATGTCTTGGTGGACTTTGGAGCGTTCGTAAATTCAACTGGCAGAGATGGTATAAGCCATTTGTGAACGGCATTCAAGCATGGGAAAGCTCTCTCACCCAGTAAATGGATTCTCCTAGGAGAGGGGCTTGGAGGTGCAGGTGGGTGTGGGCACTCGCTCCCTGTCTATGATGTAAGCGAATCCGGTCTTTCAGGCGGAGCCGGACCACCAGCAGCAGGAGGCTCTACTGCAAACAGGTAATTGGCTGCGCCACCGCCGCCTGGTGCTGTAGGAGGAGCCGGGCGCTGGCCAAAGTGCTGAACCCCCCTCTGAAGGCTTCATGGAAGTTGGCAGCCCTTGGGTTTGTGTCTTAGAGGGCGGTCTCCAGTCGCAAGAGTTCTGGCGTGGATTCCTGCTCCCGGAGGAAGTCGCCATAGGCGCAGTCCAGGGACCTGGCGAGTGGAACAGCGGCCTGCGACGCATTTCCACGGAGCGCCGCTCGGCACCGCCCTCACCGTGCTTATTTTTTGAGCACCTACTCTGTCCCTGACCCTGGGCATCCCCTTCCAGGTATCTTCACATCGGCCTCACAACGCATAGTCAAGAAACTCTTTTGAGGAGAGAGGCTAGGGAAGGCTTTGAACCAGGGAAACCTGCTATTATCTAAATGGATGATTTATTTCCATGGTTACTTGAATATTATTACTGCACTCCCGCGACGTGCCAGTCTCCAACCTCTGCCTCTCCCTTCAGACCGCTTTTCTTTTGCCCCTTGTTCCTGAGGCTTGGGTCAGCAAAGGAACCTTCTGGGCAGAAACCCATGCGCCACCACTAACTTAGGGGAGTTACCAACAACTTCGACCCGGGGCAGGGACATTCACAAATCACCCTCTTGTCTCTTTCCGCCCCAAGTGTTCCCAAGCCTGAAAACAGGTGGGAAATCGAGTCAGGTCCTTGACCCCGCGACTATTTGCGAGACCTTTCGAATGTGACCCTTCTTCTCGGAGTCGCGGTTTCTGCTCGCTGAAAGACCAGTCGATGCTTGATGGACTCTTTCCTGTCGCACACCTGTCTTCTCTACCGTCCCCCAAACCAAACAAGGGGTTCCACTCTCTCTCCCTTGCTGCTTTTCCCAGGCAAGGTCCTAAGCTAACTCAATCTCTCACCCTGGAAGGACGCCCTCGTGTACCCCTTATAACTCGAGCCCCCGCGGTGACCCGAATTTCTTGGCCACTGTGGCCTGGCGGCGCCTAGGCTCAGGGTGCAGCGCTCGGAGCTCTGGGCTTCCGCGCGCCGGTTCTCCGCTGCGCACCACCAAGCGCGGGATGGCGCGGGAGCGAGAATGCGCACTGGCGCGGCGGCGGCCTTTGCGACCTGTACGTGAGTGGGAGCCGACCAGATGTGCCCTTGGGAGAGCAGCACTTTAGGGGGGAGGGCGGGGTCGAGGGGGAGGTGCCAGAGAGGGCGGTGATAGCCACTGGGTCACTCTGTCACTCGCTCCCCTCTCTCTCCCTCTTCCCCTCTCCTGCTACCCAATCTCTCGCTCTCCAGCGCGCGTCTCCCTAGGCTCCTGCCCCTGGCTTCCCTCTCATCGCCAGCGTCCGCCCTCCTCGCGCCCCCAGGCTCCATCTCCAACTCTCCCGGGAACGTAGAGCAGCCGCGGGGTGCAGCCGGAGCTCGAGCCCCGAGCCTGCCAAGCGGAGGCAGCAGTATGTGGAACGAGACGCAGAGCGAGGAGCCAGGCGCCAACCTCACTGGGGCCGACCTGGCATGGGACACGACCCCCAGCAACTACTCGCTGCCCAACGACCTGCCGCCTCTTTTCCCCGCGCCGCTGCTGGCCGGGGTCACGGCCACTTGCGTGGCGCTCTTCGTGGTGGGCATCGCGGGCAACCTGCTCACCATGCTGGTGGTGTCGCGCTTCCGCGAGCTGCGCACCACCACCAACCTCTACCTGTCCAGCATGGCCTTCTCCGACCTGCTCATCTTCCTCTGCATGCCCCTGGACCTGGTCCGCCTCTGGCAGTACCGGCCCTGGAACTTCGGGGACGTGCTCTGCAAACTCTTCCAGTTCGTCAGCGAGAGCTGCACCTACGCCACGGTGCTCACCATCACCGCGCTCAGCGTCGAGCGCTACTTCGCCATCTGCTTCCCGCTGCGCGCCAAGGTGGTGGTCACCAAGGGCCGGGTGAAGCTGGTCATCCTGGTCATCTGGGCCGTGGCCTTCTGCAGCGCCGGGCCCATCTTCGTGTTGGTCGGGGTGGAGCACGAGAACGGCACGGACCCGCGGGACACCAACGAGTGCCGCCCCACCGAGTTCGCCGTGCGCTCGGGGCTGCTCACGGTCATGGTGTGGGTGTCCAGCGTCTTCTTCTTCCTGCCGGTCTTCTGCCTCACGGTGCTCTACAGCCTCATCGGCAGGAAGCTGTGGCGGAGGACCCGCGGCAAGGCGGCAGCGGCGGCGGCGGGCGCAGTGCTCCGGGACCAGAACCACAAGCAAACCATGAAGATGCTCGGTGGGTCTCCGCGCAGGCGGGGGCTCTCTAGGACCCTCGCCTTTCCCCTATCCCGCCCCAGCCCCCACCTTGTTACTTCCTTGAGTCTCCTGTCTTTCAGTCCTGGGCTTGCTGTGTGTCTCTCTTAACTGTTCTCCCTCGCTCTCGCGCTCCTGGCTCCTGCCTCTTTTTCTCTGCGTAAAGAGCTCTCTGTGGCGCTGTTGGTTAAGGGTTGGGCAGCTGACCACAAAGTCTCAGGTTCAAGCCCACCAGCTGCTCTGTAAGAAAAAGAGGAGCCTGTCTGTAGTGTTGAGGAACACTTATAGAGGTGCCAGGGGCTCTGTGTTTTGTATGTTGGCGTTTCCCCATCTCTTCGCTTTTCACTCTCTCCTTGCCCCTCCCCTTCTCTCTCAGAGTGGCTCCCCAGTCTCTCTTGCTTTCGGCTGGTGGGTATCTCTGCTTCTCTCACTGTTCTGACTGTCCATCTCACTCCCTCCTTCATTCTTTCCCTCCCTTTCACTGTCTGATCTCTTTTGGTGTCTAACTCTGCGTGTCCTTTTACCTGCCTATTTCTCTAAAATGGGGGTTTTTTATATCCCTAAAACTTTACTTCAAAACCGAGAATTCCCTAACAGTAGAGTGTTGCCTTTCAGCGCCAGTGGGAGTTCAAGCTTCCTGCCTCTCCCAGAATGCGGCCCTGTGCATTATGTTGAGAATAAAAGAGTGTTCAGTGGAAAATTTAACCAAAGACATAATCGATTTGGATAATTCTGTCAGAGATGATTCATTTTTCTTTCAATATTGCGATTTGTCTTCTGCACCACAATTCTCCCCTGCCCCCCCCCCCACCAAGATTGCATCAATTGCTTACCCTGGCTGCTATTTATGTACCTTTGGGAGGAAATCGGTGATAAATCAGCGCAGGAGTTTCCTGATCTGTTTTCATGACCCGCCTGTCTCTTCAGGTAGTATACACTAGGATGAGGTAGGATAGGCAGGCTTTCAAAAGAGACTTGGTGGAAGTTGACAGTACATTACCAAAGGCCTTTCAAAGATCATTCAGGGCAGTATCACAGATAGGGTATGCTGAATATTTACTGCTTGAATTCAAGCTATTTTAAGTATACGTGTTTACTCCAAATGAATACCAAATGTGCTCTCCTCTAGACAAAATATTAACTTTACATATTGTTTCAAAAACAAAAGTTTCAACATTTTATTATTTAGGCATTAACATAACCATTGTTACTTATTTGCATATTTAATTCTTCTTAGTGGTCAATCCAGGATCTTCTTACATTTATAATTTTTTAAGTCTTAGAATCCTACATATTAAATTGATAGCACTTACTCAAGAGATGACAAAGGTGCTCAGTGTCTAGGCCAGTGATTTTCATGAGATGACTTGTGGCTCTCACCTATAGAGCCTCATGCTGTTACTGTGAAGACACGTTGCTACTGTGCATCTTAGGTGTTTTTAGTTATTTTTTCTTGTGAATTATCTCTCCTAGATATTTACATTTAGAGGAGCTATATCCATGGTGGTGGAATGGGTTACAAAGTCAGCAGTTCAAAACCACCAGCTGATCCACAGGAGAAAGATGAGGCTTTCTGTTCCCATTATGATTTATAGCCTCAGAAACCCACAGGGGCAGTTCGATTCTGTCCTGGAGGGTTGATATGGGTTGGAAATGACTCCTTGACAGTGAGTTTGGGCATTTCTAAAGTTAAGTACATAGAATGTATATTTTTAAAAGATGTTTAAGAAATTTTAATACATAATTATGGTTAAGGACAACGATTTGTACCTCCTCTATAGTTGGTTCCAGCTACACACATAAAGTGGCACGATGTTGTGAATAAATAGTTTATTCTGTTGGGCCAATTCGTTTACTCAGTCAAAGCAATCACATCACCTAAATAATTGCTAAAGATAAATGACTAAGAGGCTCAGTAAAAACAGATAAGCAGCTGATCCAGAGAATGTCAATCTAAGTTAAAATGTAGAAAGAGTGTTTCGCTAAGTCAATGGTTATACCATAGATCACCAAAACAAAAATGATTTGGTAGAAACAGAATGTCATTTGCTCTGACATTTCCCAAACAGGAGCTCACTCTCTCTGTCTCCCGTTGTGTTTTTAGCTGCCGTGGTGTTTGCTTTCATCCTCTGCTGGCTGCCTTTCCACGTTGGACGATACTTATTTTCCAAGTCCTTCGATCCCGGCTCCCTGGAGATTGCCCAGATCAGCCAGTACTGTAACCTGGTGTCCTTTGTCCTCTTCTACCTCAGCGCTGCCATCAATCCCATCCTGTACAACATCATGTCCAAGAAATACCGGGTGGCTGTGTTCAGACTTCTGGGACTCAAACCCTTCTCGCAGAGGAAGCTCTCTACTTTGAAGGATGAAAGTTCTCGAGCCTGGACAGAATCTAGTATTAACACCTGACTGAGCACACAACTGAGTCAAGTCATCATTTACCATTCTATTCTGGAAGCCATTGACAGCAGAACTTGGGAGGAAGGAGCAGGTTCACTTTGGAACTAGGGAGACATGGATCTGGAGTCCACTGGAAGGGAATCGAGGATAGGGTGGGATGGTGCACGAAGTTTGATCTGATTGCACACTTATCAATGCGCTCATCCACTCACTACCCGTGCATCTTCACTGCCTATGTTTTGCATTCCGCAGTTGCTGTTGGCAAGAGATTTGAAATTTGGAGAGAAACTTGCAGAATAAGGCATTAGGGTACCTTTTTTGTGAGTAAATATTCTGACTTCCTTAGCTATATTGATAAAGTTAGCTAATTAAAAGAACATTAAAATTAAAAATGTTAAACATGAGTTTCAAATGAACAAGTTTTACATAGCTCTACAGCAGTGCAGTCCAGGAAAAGGATAAAATGAGCCCTGTAGGCCATTGATCTAGAAATTATGAATGAGATATTTTGCTTTTTTTTTTCATATGAAGTCCTTGAAATCTGTTATTTTTTCTTCTACTCCATGTCAATGTGGGCATTAAATCTTTATCAATAATATGTGGTATATTTAGAGTTCATAAACTTTGAAGAAAGTAGATTCATGTACCATACGTTGTGCAACAAACAAGCAACAAGAACAACACAAACCCATGCTGTTGCCATCCAGTAGAACTGCCCTGTAAGTGGTCCGAGGCTCAGCATCTTTGTGGAAGCGGACAGCCCCATTTGCTCCCATGAGCGTTTGAACCGCAAAACTGTCAACCACGTAAACACCGCAACCCCGGGCTCCCTCTTGTTCAAACACACAATTTTCCAATAAATGAAATGATTCTACATTGAACTTGTAATTACTATTTAAAAATTCAGCCGCTTGGTCAACGGTAGCCACACATCTGGAATTCAAGAGCTAATTGCCTGGTGGCTGTCATGTTGCAGTATTCCTCTGGAGTATATGCAAAACGATTGTTTAAAATGACATACAATTCTTTAAAAGATGTGCTTTCCAGAAGTATTTTTATAATGAAATCGGCATAATATGGTTTGAGAGATAGAAATCCTAAAAATAATACTTATATATTCTGTGGTAGAAAATGTACATGGGATAGATGATCTATTTTAAAATTGCGTTGAATTGCAGGCACTGATATTCAGAAAATGAACTGCTAATAAAGAAGTACAGGTAATTGCAAACTGCCTTCCTTGGCTTAACAGAAATATTTAAGTCAGCCCGAAGGCTATAATTCATGATGTACTCTGGAAAGTTTACAAGATTTATGAACACAAAGATCCTGGAAATTGTTGAAGGTATTCCCATGTGAAAAATCCAGAATCCCTTAAATACCACTGCTCATTGATATTCAAGACTTTTCACAATCTTGTAATCATTTATTTCAAAATGTCTAAGGCCTTTCCTGTCTTGAGATTAGTTTTGTGTTTACCATTTCCCTGCTTATCTGATAGATATGCTTACAGGGCTTTCCAGTCTCCCTTTTAGTCATAATTATGAATGGTTAGACACCTTCAACGAATATTAAACATTTGATCTAAAATCTCAAAATCTCATGTATCCTGGCATTGCTCTGTGCATAGTCAACAGCTTACGTATTAAATATATTATTCCAAAAAAAAGATTTTTTTAAAATCCTGCACACTACTAAATTAGTTAAGTAGTTGCAACTCGGCAGTTTGGGTTCTACTATGGATCTGATTGAGAGGAATCATATCAAATCTCCAAATTTCCTCAGCGAAGGATAAGATTCATGGACACAATTGTGACAATAACTTTCTGTATAAACTTCTCTGAAATGCATCTGACGATAAACCTTCACTGTCACTTTTGTTTGTCTAAATGCAAAACTTTCACAAGCTGATTATTCAGTAAACTCTTGTAACACCATACAAATATGTTTTAAAACTTACCCTCATGCACTTAAGTCCACAGTTCATTAATTAGGCATTTAGCACTAATGTCAAATAATGCTTCGCAATGCACAAAGAAGAGATTCAGCTTCCTAAAGTCTTAGAAAGTTAGTTGCAAATATGAATTGATTCAAAGAGGTCATGAAAACACTCCATTGTCTTTTAATTCAATGTTTCCAGGGGCGTTCTGAAGGTCCTTTAAACATCTAACTTGGAGGAAACAAGCTAAAATAACTGTTACCGCACAACTGATTGCTCTGGATACAAACAAACCGAACTCAATTAGTTACTTAGCCTATTGCATAGTTTCCCTCTCTGGTGGGTTCATGTTTGTAAACTTGTTCAAACTCATTTCCAGGAAACAGTTGATAAAGCAAGGTTCATCCTTGTTCTTCACTAATGTTAACCTGGGATTTCAGGGGGATGTGCTTCAATAAAAGAATCATTCATTTGCCCTCTTTTAAAGCCATTGCTTTGTTCTTTGTAGTTTTATTTATAGCCTCATGTTCCAAAAATTATCTAAGACTCGGGGAAAAGAGGACCTAGCACTAAGAAAAAATAACAGTTTAAAAGTTCATCACTACAAAAGCGTGTATGATATGTCAGGCACGTATGTGGGACTGACAATCCAAAGGCTCTGGACTATGTGTGTGTCCATGTCCCTGATGATCCAGAATGAAGTTCGCATCACCCCAGCTCACACTGTCTCACCAAGCAAGCGCTGGGTCATGTTCATTACAAGAACTCACTTCTAGGTGAGCAAGACATTTCTAATAATTGTTTTAAAGAAAATACTCATTGTCCTGTGCTACTTGGAACTGGATGTTTGGAGTAATGGGACAGAGAGGCAGTTCTAGTGTCTGGCTGGGCCCTGAAAGGCTTTACTGAGACTGAGGGTTTCTCTGGTGGAACTTTACCCAACATTTCAACCTTTCACTCCACTGCTTTTGCTAAGAGCCCAAATTACTGCACAATTGTCGTATGTCTTTATTTCAACATTGACAGTAGGCCTTAGTTATATTGTTTTGCTGCTTTCATCTATGCATAAACTTGAATTTAACATTAAAAAAAGAATGATGGCAACATAGGTACAAATGTGGTTGACACAATGGATGAATAGATGGATTGTGATAAGAGCTGTAAGACTCCTCAATAAAATGATGAAATAAATCAATAAACAACAGATTCGAAGGGGGCAAAGGGCATACATAGAGGCCTAAATATAGGCATGTACATATGTAAATATATTTACATATGAGGATGGGGAAATAGATCTATGTGCATATATTTATAGGTTTAGTATTAAGGTAGCAGATGGACATTGGGCCTCCACTCAAGTACTCCCTCAATACAAGAACACTTTGCTCGATTAAACATTCCATGATACCCACCAGGCCAACACAATCACTGAAGACAAATGTGTGCATAAGCAAGTGTGGCGAAGAAAGCTGATGGTGCCTGGCTATCTATAGATATAGCGTCTGGAATCTTAAAAGCTTGAAGGTAAACAAGCAGCCATCTAGCCCAGAAGCAACAAAGCCCACATGGAAGAAGCACACCAGCCTATGTGATCATGAGATGTCTAAAGGATCAGGTATCAAGCATCAAAGAACAAAAACACCACATCATTGTGAATGACAGGGGATTCAGGGTGGGGATCCAAAGCCCATCTATAGGCAACTAGACATCCCATTTGCAGAGGGGTAGCAGAGAGGAGATGACTCACTCAGGGTGCAGTGTAGCATCAATGAAACACAATGTTCCTCTAGTTCTTAAATGCTTCCTCCCCACCCTCTATCATGATCCAAATTCTACCTTACAAACCTGGCTATACCAGAGGATGTACCCTGGTGCAGATAGGAACTGGAAACACAGGGAATCCAGGACAGATGAACCTCTCGGGACTGGTGGTGAGAGTGGTGATACCAGAAGGGTGGAGGGAAGGTGGGGTAGAAATGGGGAACCGATTACAAGGATCTACATATAACCTCCTCCCTGGGATGGACAACAGTAAAGTGGGTGAAGGGAGACATCGGGCAGTGTAAGATATGATAAAATAATACTGATTTATAAATTATCAAGGGTTCATGAAGGAGGGAGGAAGTGGAGAGGGAGGAGGGAAAAGTAAGGAGTGGATTCCAAGGGTGCAAGTGGAAAGCAGATGTTTTGAGAATCATTAGAGCTACAAATGTGCAAGTGTGCTTGACACCATGGACGTATGTATGAAGTGCGATAAGAGTTGTATGAGCCCCCAATAAAATGATTAAAATAAAAAATTAAATTCCGGACCAGTAAAGAAAAGAAAAACATACAACTGTGAGTCTTTTTTTCTCAACAAAACAGATGCTTGAAAGCACTGCTTTTTCTTTAAAAAGTAGAGTGTTCATGTTAACATATGAAATGCATATTCATGTGTAGCAAAATTTCTCATCACAGTTGCTAAGTAAATAGAACAGAGCTTTCTGTTTGAAAAGACACAGATCATCTGGAGTAAAGAATGTAAATAAAATGTGAAATATCAACCAGACTTAACACTAGAACTCTGAAAACTATTGAAAAACAAGGATGTTACTTGGAGGACCAAGGGGAAGCTAACCGAGGCCCCAGGATTTTCCGTCACCTCCTAGCTGGGTCTGTCTGGGTACTGTAGAGAAGCAAATCCACAGAAACTCATGTCGAAGAGAGAGTTTTATTTAAGGGTGCACAGCAAGAAAACATCCCACTTCAGTGCTGCCCTATCCCACATGTCCAACATTAATGTCCAACACCAATCCACAAAGTTCTCCTCCATCTCACAAAACAGACGCAATGATGCCGACTGCAGGAGGAAAGCCAAATCAGTGAATGTGTAAGCCTCTCAGTGCTGGCAGGGGGCTCCACACAGCTGCTCCAGCACCCAGGGCTGCAACCAGGTAGGTCCATGAGACTTCTTCTCAGAGATGTCTTGCAGGAAGTGAGCCTTGCCAGGTGAAGCATGGAACTGGCTAAGGCAGCTGCACCCTGGTCTGACCATCAGAAAGCAAGAGACCCGAGAACTAGAAAGGCAACTCACTGAACCATTTATCTCTCCGCCTTTCAATTAACCCCACATGTGTTTATCAGTCAGGTTGGCACAATAAACTAACTCACTCACTATCCTTGTGAGAATTGGACATTGCACAAGGAAAGCTGAAGAATTGCTGCATTGGAATTGTAGTGCAGGTGGAGAATATTGTAAGCACCACAGATTGCCAAAAGAATGATCCGAGCTGTCTCGGAAGAAGTACAGCCAGAATGTTCTTTAGAGGCATGGATGGACAGACTTCTTCTCACTTTGCCTTCTCCAGCGAGACCAATCCCTGGAGAAGGACATCATGTTTGGTAATGCAGAGGGGCAGTGAAAAGAGAGGAAGGCCCTCGACAAGACAGACTGACACAGCGACTGCAACAATGGGCTCACACATCCAACCATTGTGAGGCTGGCACAGGACCGGGCCGTGCTTGGCTCTGTGGCACGCAGGGTCGCTGTGCATCTGAACAGGCATGACAACAACGAAATGGCTCTCCATTATCCCATGATCCCCTAGGCTTTCTTTGCCATTTAAATTGCAACACAAGCCCGGATCAGTGAAATTGTTACTTAACTAGGTCATCATGACTAATAATGGCGGAAACAATTTTAATCCAGGTACAGAGAGCAATGTGCCCTGAAGTACATCAAGTTCATGTGACGTGTATGTTCACATTATGTGAATTCAGTCATGTTAATATGGGGCAATCACATGCGTTTGAAGCAGGTGTGCAAGCAGGGTTAGCGGAAACTTGTATTTATGTTTTATGCCTTTCCTGCTGAACTCAAACTCTTGCCGAATGATGGAGGCTAGTTTAATCAACTGGCAGAATTTTCATCGCCTGAACAAAACCAGGGTTGTCATTTTACTTGTCCCTCCCAATTACCTGGATATTTGCTGGAATTCTAATGAATATGTTAGGCTCTGAACCTTTTCCTGAGAGACTTGGCTTCCCTAAACACTGGCAAACCAAAAGAGGCCTCTCAAAGTCTGCCTCATGGGAATACTCGTAAAGATCTAACAGAATGTTTAAAATTGCTCTTTCCAAAAAACTCCTCGCCTCCTTCCCTGCACAGAAAGCACCGGAGTAGAATCATTTGCAAGATTTTTCTGTGGTCTTATGATCCTTAATCCAAAACATTTCTCTGGCTCAAACAACAAAAATGCTGAAGTCTATTTTTAATATCTAGCCCTATAGGTTTAGTCTGCACAAGAACACTCACTCAGGAATATATGCTCTTTCCCTAGCATATAATCTATATAGTCTTGGTCTATATGGAAGTTAGTATTTAATGTTATAGCATGCATAAATATTGATGATAGTGTATAGGCTCACCATTCTCCTCACTGAAGGTTTTTGTGAATGTTCAAGAAGAGATTGGTGTCTTATGAAATGAGGTGTTGGTTTTCCTTCCTTTGGGTGGGCTTGACAAAACAATGATCTAATACATATATTTTTAAGGCGTATAGCTCATTTCATCCACTTACTGCTAACTTTCTGTCTGATACTTTACTTTTCATTGTGCCCTAGAATCGATTCTATGTTTTTTCCTTTTAATTTCTGAAATATGTGTCTTGAGGATTTGTGTGCTTTGTCATCAACTCAACACAACCTCTGCTGTAGAATCAACATAGACTCACAGTGACCTTGTAGGACAGGGTAGAACTGTCCCTTTGGGTGTCTGAGATTTTAAATCTTCACGGTAGTAGGCAGCCTCATTTTACTCTCTCAGACCAACGGGTGCTTTTGAACTGGTGTCCTTTGGATTAGCAGCTCAATGTACATTGGGTCAATTTTGACTCCGAGTGACCCGGTGTACAACAGAAGGGTCCTGCATCAACCTCACAATTGTTCCTCCGTTTGGGCCCACTGTTGCAGCCACTGCATCAGTCCATCTTACTGAGAGCCGTCCTCTTTTTTGAGCCCCCTCTACTGGACCAAGCCTGTTGTAGGGCTCCAATATTTTTCCATGAGTTTAACAACCCCTCTACATATTAACAAGTGCCAACGACCTCATGGTGGGCTGTGCTCCTCCCACCTTTCCCCACAGAGCACATACTCCCTGTGGGATGCTACACTAATGTCTGCCTTATACTCTTTGAGACAAGGAGGATCCCTGTTCACATGTTGCTGTCACTCACAGAAAAGTGGCTGGACAAATGGCCATCCAAAGACTGTCTGTGTCCTGAGCATTAGCTTCCAGACACCAATCAAATGGACAGCGAAAGTGAGGGAACCAATAAGATGGCCAGCTGTTATTTGCCCATGAAGGGACTTGAGAAGAAGCCCCACCTCTCATTACCACCAAGAACATGAGGCACAAACAAAAAGAGAAAAAGCATCAGGTTGGAAATGATAGTCACAGTGCAAGCGTTCAACATATTACAAAACCGTGTATGTAAACGGTTAACAAGGCGCCCTGGTGGCACAGATGGGCAAGTGCTTGGCTGATAACTGGAGTTAGCAGTTTGAATCCACCTAGTAGCTCTGCAGGAGAAAGACACGGCAATCTACTTCAGGAAAGAGGACAGCCAAAAAAAAAAAAAAAAAACCCATGTGGCAGTTCCGCCCTGTCATACAGGCTACTATGCATCAGTTCAACTCAAGCACACCAAGTTTTCATGTCCTGGGAGGCCTGGGTCATGCACATGATTAATGTGCTCAGCTGCTTACCGAAAGGTTGGGGGATCAAGTTTGCCCATAGGCACCTTGGAGAAAAGGGCTAGAAATGGCAGAAGATCTGAAAATAGTGGGATGAATTAAAACATTTTAATTAGAAGAAAAAGCAGGAAAACAATTTCATTTTCCCTGAATCAGCTAACTTTATGAGAAGGAACCATCAAAGATGTCAGGAATTTCTAATTTATTCATCACCAATGTTACATAGAAGAAGAGGAAAGGTAACTTCATCAAAATTAGACAATAGATTATGCTAAAGATGCATCTTCATAAATTACCAGTAATAGAATGTAAAAAGTAGATATGACAAAAATGCTTACATTTTTCTCCCCTTAGACTTCCTCTTTCTTCCCATTGCCTGTAGCTTAGACATATCTACCAATAAGTTTTTTAGTTACGTAATTTTTAAACCTTCAGAAAATCAATATAGAGAAAATTTTTTGTTTTGCTTTAGTATGATGGCTTTTATTTTTAGAAAGAACTTGGAAAGTAGTTTATGAATAGAACTGTTTTGTAGTTCTTTCAATATAACAAAACCAATTTGTCAGTATATAAGTATATATTTCAATAATTATATGTTCTATTTATTTTTAATATGTCCTTTCCCACCCCCAAAGAGTGAATGAATGCAATGAGTGGATTTCATGGTCCCTCTAACTCTGAAGTATATCTGACTGCTGCAGTAAAAACTGCCATTAAACTATTGGGGACATTGGCTGTGAGTGATGGCAACAGTTTGCAGGCATTTTATAAACTTTTTTAATCCAGCATGTACTCAATGCACTTCTAAAATAATACTTGATCCTGTTTGGTGTGAAGGTCTACATAGCAGTGACATTAATTAGATCCTCTACCCTGTGTGGTGTGAACATTCTCATGATTTCTAGTCTGCTTCTTTCATTTCTAATCATCTAGTAGTTTCCATGGCTGCTTATATTTTCATCTTTGTTTTGTGATTTTTTTAGGGGAGCAAGTATTTATGGGTGATATTTATTTTGTGAGTCAATCTGTTCTTTAGCTACAAGGTAACCTTGGGAGTTAGTTTCAGTTCAAGGTCTGAAGAGCATTATCATCAGTCTAGGCAGTCCACCATCTCAACCAGCTCAGTAGGTTTAGGTTGTTGTTTGTTTTTTTTTTCCTTTTGTAGGAATTTGAGGTTCTGTTCCTCATATTCTCCCCACACCCCAATTTCATCAGGCCCCATCCATTATGGCCCCGATTAAATTAATTGACCCTGGTGGCTAGACTCTTGTAGTTTTTAAGGTCTCAGTAGATGAGGCCTTGTTTCTAGTGAATTATTTGTCATGTAGATTAGTTTCTTCTTAGAGTCTTTGGACTCCTTCTTTCTCTTTTGCTTCAGAGGACTGGAAAACTATTGATCTTACTTAGTTGACCAATTAGTTGATTGCTCACAAGCGTCTAAGACCCTAGGTGCTATTCACCAAACTATGAGATAGAGCATTACTTTACAAACAATATTATGGCAATTGACTGAGTTGTCCCTTGAGACTATTGTCCTCATCCTTCAAACCCAAGCCAATCTCAGGAGATGTTTGGTTTTGTCTAAGTAGCATCCATAACTGTTCTTTTCATGGGCTTTATTATACATATGATTATATAGTCACACAGATGCATGTCTGTATACATAGAGACACTTTCTAATTGTGATGACTCTTTCTGTAATAATTACTGTATATTGACCCTGTATACTTCCCTGTATGAAGAAAAAATGCTTACATGTCAGTAGCAGATCCTATAAATGGTCTCTCATCACACAATTATTATAACAAATACTTTCATTTAGACTCTGGAGCCAGGACCAAGAGTTAGAGATCATACAAATGTCTATGCCATCTGAATCCTTTTAGTTCAGTGAGTTATATAACCCTTCACACTGAATGTGAAGAAACCCCTCAGTTCCTTGATTCCTTTATTCTGTTTATCTCATACCTGTTGGAAAGAGCCTCAAGAAATAGAGAGTTGATAAGTAAAGAGAGAGCGAAAGAGAGAGAGAGACAGAAAGAGAGTGAGAGAGAATGAGAAACCCTTCCCTGTGGTACCTATGAGGTAACTGTGTGGGGAATCACTGCTGTGATTCAGGGAAGCCTGAATCCAGTAAAGGCATTTGTTTACCAAGTTTGGCCCCCATTCTTGTCCCCCCCATCCCAGACTGAGCACCACAACCCCACTTCAGCCACACAAACCTAGGACGCTGAGTTGAACTGTTGTGTGCATGGTCCTCCCAGGGAACCTTGTAGTTAGATATCAGTCTCTGGCTACAATCTCCTACCACGCCAGGACGCTCAGCAGTATTCCTTTCAAGGAGAATTGTTCAGGCTCTTTACTTCCTCCCAAGGAGTTCGCTCCTGTTTCCACGAGCTTCATTCAATCCACGAGCCTTCATATAACTGGCTGCTTTTTGGTCAGTGTTCTCAGTTCTCCCCCCAGTGGTCCCAGACCAAGCCAGTTACCCTCCTTAGCTTTGAATAACAATGGAGAAACATTTTTTTACCCAAACTCTGGGTTTCTCCAAAACATCCTGGTAAACCAACTCTCTCGGTCCTTAGTATTCTGTCTCCCAATCAGCTCTCTTTCTTATTCTCCACAGAATAGATATACTTCAAGCTTTTTCCCATCTCTTGGCAGATACCTTTGTCTCCTACTTAAAGGAGTAAAAATGAAGACATCAGCTGAGAACGCTGATGGCATGGTCACCTGGAACCACACCTGTCCTCTTGTCACCATGTCAGCTGACTACGCAGAGCCCACTCCTTCCATCCCTGCTGTGCATCCTTTTTCCTCCCTGTACTTATAAATGAGCTCCACTGGGTCCTGCAGCATCATCCTCTCTTTAATGTCTTCTACCTATCAGAATTTAGCCTGCTTAGGATTTCCAACACAGAGATCTGCTACAGGGAGGAACAGTGAAAGCACTATGCAAAGTCAAATAAGAATGACACAAAAAGGACAAATCTTCCATAATCCTGCTGGAAGCACTTACTCATCTATGTCCCCCAAATTTGGAAAACAACTACCTGGCCAACCGAGTTGAAGACATCATATTTGTGTCCATTCCAAAGAAAAGTGACCCAATAGAAGATCAAGGTAATGGGACAAAATCATTACTATCACACGCAAGAAAACTTCCTCTAAAAACTCTTCAACGATTGTTATAGCAGAACATCAACAGGGAACTTCCAGAAATTCAAGCTGGTTCCAGAAGAGGACATGGCGTGAGGGGCACTGCTAATGCCAAATGGTCTCGGCTGAAAGCCAAGAACACCAGAAAGGTGTTTACTGGTGTTTTACTCACTAGGATAAGGCACTTGGCTGTGTGAATCAAGAGCGATTGGAATTCCAGACACTTCACTGCATTCATATGGAAGCTGTACATGGAAGAAGAAGCAATACAGGGGAATCCTGCATGGGTTAAATCAGGCAAGATTTGTGACAGGGCTGTATCCTTTCACCATGCTTACTCAATCGGTGTGCTGAGGAAATAATCAAGGAAGCTGCACTATAGGAAGGACTTGACAACAGGATTGGAGGAAGGCTTATCAACAGCCTTATCGATGGGCAGATGATACAACCTTGTTGGCAGCAAGTGAGGAAGACTTGAAGCACTTGCTGATGAAGATAAGGAACTGAGACCTTCAGTATGGATTACAACTCAATGTAAAGAAAACCCAGTCCTCACAACTGGACGAAAAGACATCATGTTAAACAGAGAAAAGAGTAAAGTTGTTTTCATATCACACACCGACCGCTGTCTCCCTTCACCCATGTTTCTGCTGTTCATCCCTCTGGGGTGGGGGGTGAGGATTATGCATCGATTATTGTGACCAACACCCACCTTCCCCTTCCCCTCCTAGTATTGCTACTTCTATTTCTGTTCCTGAGGGGTTTACCTGACCTGGATTCCGTGTGGTGTGAGCTCTTATCTGTACCAGTGTACTTGCTCCGGTCTAGCCAGAACTGAAAGGCAAGACTGGGGTTATGATAGTGTGTGTGTGTGTGTGTGTGTGTGTGTGTGTGTGTGTGTGTGTGTGTAAAAGCCTCAAAGAACCAGAGAAATGTTGTGTGTTTCATTGGTGTTACACTGCACCCTGGTCGACACATCTCTTCCTTTTAACCCTTTTGTGAGGGGAAGCCCTATTGTCTATAGATGGGTTTGGGGTCTCTGCTCCAGCCCACCTCGTTCTCAACAATATGGGGTGTTGTTGGTTTGTTTTCGGTTTTCTGGTGCCTGTTACCTGTTCATTGACACCTCAAGATAGCACAGGCTGGTATGCTTTTTACGTGTAGGCTTGTTGCTTCTCTGCTAGATGGTCCTTGCTTAACTTCAAGCCTTTAAGACCCCAGATGCTATATCTTTTGATATCCAGGCACCATAAGCTTTCTTCACTCCATTTGCTTATGCACCTGCTTTGTCTTCATCGATCATGTCAGAAGGGGAGCATCACAGAATCTCAGGTTAAAACAAAGTGTTCTTGTGTTGAGGGAGGGCTTGAGGAGAGGCCCAAAGTCCATCCACTTCGTCAATGTATTGCCATCTAAATATATGTATATACGCCAATGCCTCTACTTTTATGAATTAATATACTTACATAGGTGCACATTGATGTTTATACCTCTATCCATAGCTTTGCTTCCTAGATTTCTCCTGTTTCCCTTTACCTTCATCCTGCCCCACCATCACACTCACCCTTCTTCTGCCTCTTTGTAATTCTTCTCAGCTAGGTTGCCTTGCCCCAACACCTCAGGAATCTCTACGTCCTCCTTGTTGTTGCTTTTAATAACCTAGTTGTTCCCCTGTCTATGGCATTGTTTGCTCACTGCTGCTTTCCTCGGCTTCCTTCCCCCACCCCACCAGATCCTTCTGGAACCGTCAGTCCCATTGCTTTCTCCTCGGCCTTGCTTCCCATGTCTCTTAATTTTCTGATGTAACAACAGGAGCATAGGGCAGGTGATTCTACCTGAATATCATCTTGACTCCCCCCTTCAATATATAATTACTTCTTAATACAACACTCTCTCTTGTAGATGTGTGGCTGTCACTGGATTTGTTTCTCTAGTCAACTCAGCCTAACACACTCAGGACACAGTTTTCCAGTCAGGTCATGCTACCAAGCTCTTTTCGGGCTGCTACTCAATGTCGAAGGGGCACGTCGCTGTGATGTAAACCTCAGTCAGCAGCCACTCAGTCCTATGACGCTGAGGTGAACCCTGCCCAGGCATTTAGTGTCCTCAGGCACTGACCTCCAAAGCCAACCTCTTGCCCCAAAGCACTCAGGGTTCCTGGGAAGTCCACCGCTCTCATGCGCTGGCTGCGTCTGCTGCTGCTTCTCTGCCACTCCTCTGATAGCAAAGGGATTTTCCTGGATCGAGGAGGAGAGCTCTGGAGGTCCAGAGGATGAGGTCCACTCTTGGCTCACTGGTAGTGAACCCTCCTCGCGCTTATGAGATGACTCATTTATACGCAGCAGAACGGCAATTACTCACAGCTGGTTAGTGCAGTCACCTTCTCACCAGACCCATCAGAAACACGGCTCATCTGATGGGAGTGAGAACGCTGTGGCCAGGTTTCAGGCATAAGGAAGAGACCATGTATAGGAATGAGCTAGGGAGGAGCATGATAGATTTGAGAATCCGAAAGAAGGATACAGTGGGGAATAGGAGGCAAGGGGGAGAGTGGGCAAAGGTGGACACTGCCCAAGAGATAGGCAAGGTCTTGACATAACAAGAACTTTGATAATCACAAGAGCTACGTAGAGGCAGTTTATATGGAGGGGTGTTAGTAGGAGAATGGAGGGATAGCGTTGACATTTAAAGAGAGCTATCTCTCGGTTTGCATCTCATGTACTTTGAAGATAGGTCTCTGGAGAAGGACATCATGCTGGGTGAAGTAGCAAGGCAGTGAAAAAGAGGAAGAACTTTGACAAGATGGATTGATGTAGTGACTGCACCCATGGGCTGAAACTTAGGAACAACTGTGAGATGGCGCGGGACCGGGCAGTGTTTCGTTTTGTCGTGCATGCATGTTCCGTGCACCAGAACCAACTTGGCGGCTCTTAAGAGCAACAGCATTCTATCATTTGATGGAAATGGTTGAAGGAGTCAGGAGAAAGTACCAGAAAAGCTCTCTTTAATAAGAAGTAAGCTCCTACTTATCAGGGGGGAAAAAGTCTTTTGACAATGCTGAAGTATTTTTTTAACACATGATGAGATTAAGGCTTCTGTTGGTCCCCAGTATAAAAAGTGCAAAGTAGTAGCATCGCCAAAGACAAATTATCAGGAGGCAGTTTCTTCTTCACCTCGGGCGGTGAGCCTATCTGGAGTCATCTCAGAGCCGTCCGTCTTCCGCGGTCACCATGGCAGCCCCGGGAGAATCAGGACAGCAGATGGTGGCACACAGATTGCAATGGAGAAATGGAAGTGCGTTTGCTTTGTATTGGGGGCCTCTATCAACCAGGGAGTGAATTTCAAGCCCTGGAGCTCTGGCTGGTTTTAACTTCCCCATCCATTAGAAGCTGGGGAGCTGTCTGAATGTCTTCTTTATGGAGAGCATTTTCTTTGTTTGTTTTGTATTACGAGGTGGGGAAAGTCATTCTGAGATCTTTCTTTAACTGCTCATCCCACTGAGCAACGGCTACCCGCTGCCTAAGATGCAGTCCAGGGTGTGGTGCTGGTGTTCAAGGCCCTGCCCAATCAGATCCGTGCAGTCTTCTCCAGCTCCATTACTTCCCTGTACGTCTCTGAACTCCCTGCGGGAGCTACTTAATCAGTCCTTTGTATTATCTTCTTTCTTTTGCTCATTCACTAGTTTAACAAATATTTATTGCACGCAACAGTGTATCTAGGCAACAAACCACTTAGGGGTAAAGTAGTGAACAAGCCACCGTCCCAGACCTCACAGAGTCTACATCTAGTGAGAGAGGCAAGCAATACGTATCATTCCATCATCTCTACTTTCTGGTGTTTTTTTAAAACACTTTTATGGACATCATTTATATATTGTGCAATTCAATGGGTTAAACATATTGCAATCATTACCATCATTAATTTTATCTCTCTCTTCATTCTTGTACTCATTATTATTAGTTCCCCTTTCCCTGCTCGGCCCCCTCCCCCCCCCACCGGCCAACCACCCCTGCAATAACTCTACGATACTATTAATCTAGTTACTGTCTCCATTGACTTACCTATCTTGGATTTCATATCAAATTAAACATCTAAAACTGATTGAACTATTGAGTTGTATGATATGGAAACTACACTCCAATAAAACTGTTGAGGGGTGGGACCCAACACCAATGACACACAGAGGTAAACAAAATAAAAAGCAGAAGATAATAAAAGTAGAAGAAATTTAAAATGAATGGAAAGGGAGATCAAATGATATGGTGTTGAATCTTCACCTACCTACCTCTGCATGAATCCGCTTTTCAGGGCACTGTCTAATAGGAAGGCTAGGCACATCCCTGGCCAATGGTCAGAGGGGATTCACTGGAAACTTAATCCACATAGGGACCCTGCAAATGGATTTGGAGCTGGCCTTGTCATTCACAGCCTTCTGCAAACCGAGTGTTCAGAATTTAAACTTTAACACCATTCTCTCCTCCACTCTTGAATTTCATTATTTACAACCCTTGGGTCACATAGGCCGTGGGCTTCTTCCACATGGACTTAGCTGACTCCTCACTTAAATGGCTGTTTGCTTTAGAACAAGCTTTTATGACCACCGAAGTTACCTTTCTGATAGCTGGGCACCATCTGAATCCTTCACCACACTTTGCTATAGCACCCAAGTGTCCAGTCATCGTTTCATGAGCGCACGTGTCAAGTAGAGCCTTGTCCTAAGAGCATTAGATTAGGGTTGTGACTCAGTAAGTACAAGCTAAAAACAAACCATCTACCCATGGTTTATTTATGTCTCTGGTATACTTTAAAGATATCCTTATCATTTTATTGGGGAACATTATAAATAATCACCACAAGGCATATGATAATTCTCTCGATAGTATCATTCATGTAGCCAATGGTATAGAGTTTAAAATACTGTTGAGAAAAGGAAAGTATACATGCATAGGACAGCTTTTATGAACTAAAATACATGGAGAGTTGACTTGTACAGGTTAAAACTTACCGTAAGTGACTGGACACCATTACAAACAATGACTGTTGGATATAGGGCAACACTTGATACAATGCTCACGCACAAAGACAAGAACAATGCCTGCAAGACTATCCAGGGTGGATGATACCTTCAGGACCAGGGGTGGGAGGGGCGATACTGGGAGAGTAGAGGGTGAGTGGGTTGGAAAGGGGGAACCGATTACAAGGATCCACATGTGACCTCCTCCCTGGGGGACGGACAACAGAAAAGGGGGTGAAGGGAGATGCCGGATAGGGCAAGATACGACAAAATAATAATCTATAAATTATCAAGGGCTCATGAGGGAGGAGAGAGCGTGGAGGGAGGGGAAAAAAGAGGACTTGATGCAAAGGACTTAAGTGGAGAGCAAATGCTTTGAAAATGATGAGGGCAAAGAATGTACAGATGTGCTTTACACAATTGATGTATGTATATGTATGGATTGTGATAAGAGTTGTATGAGTCCCTAATAAAATGTTAAAAAAAGAGCTGTAAGAGCTCCCAATAAAATGATTTTTCAAAAAAAAAAAGCAAAGAGTATGAAAATAGAAAAATACGGTAGTCTGAAGTTGCCATTTATTGGGCACCTTTAAAGCAGGGCAATCATCTGTACTTTGGTGTATGTCTGAAACTAAAGTCCGTTGAAAATTGCACCATTAACCTCAGATGTGTCATGTCATTGGAGTCACCCTATAAATTTTTGTTACATATTTTTCTGTTTTCCAATATATATAACCCAGGATTGATGAACCTATAGGGACAGCATGTAGAATAAGGTTGTCTGGGGGTTCAGTGGTGATGTTTGGGGGGTAGAAGGGAGCTGATGTCAAGGAGTTCAAGAAGGAAAATAATGTTTTGACACTGATTATAGTAGCGATTGTACAGTACTGCTTGGTGTAATTGAACTGCAGAATGATATGATATCTGCATTAACTAGCAATAAAATGGGTGTTTAAAAAAAGAAAGAAACCATCAGGTGAACATTTACATGAACATTTTTAGATGTTTCTATTAATGTATACGGCTCCCAACACACACACACACACACACACACACACACACACACACACACAGAATTTTTCATAAATAGGATAAATTACACACTTGCTTGCTTTCAATTCAAGAAACTATCAAGGAACCGTCCCGTCACTGAGTCCTAATAGAGACCCTCTTTTAAAATGCCTATACCAGCATAGTAAAGTCTATTAAAGAGATCAACTATCATATTCTTTTTATATTAAATTGTTTTGGGGGACATATATTTCATATATCTTATAACTCAGTCATTCAATCATTTTAATAAGAGTTGTACAATCATTTCCACAGATAACTTTAGAATATTTACTTCTCCCATGCAACCATTGTCATAGGTCACCACCTCCCCAAAACTTCCCCTCTACACCCCTAAAAACCATCAGTGCTCTCCCCCTCCCAGGTTTCTTACATGGAAAACCAAACCCAAGTGCAGGCCTGCACTGTGCATGATAGCAAGGCTATGCACAACACTGGACTGTGGTCAGCTGTCATTCATTAGAGTCTTCATCCAGGTGGGGACCCTGCAAACAGAGTTTGGGCTCCCCTTGCCATCCATAGCCTTCTGATCAACTCCCATTCTCAATCCTCTCTAATTAGTCTTTATGTTGTTCATTTCTTTTATATATATATTTTTTTAGCTTCAGAAGATTTTATTCATTAACGGATGTCCATATGACTTATATCCTTAGTTGCTTCATCTCTCTGTTCCAACATTATCTTCTCAGAAAAGCCTTTGCTGAGCAGTCTATGTGAACCAGCGCCTCCTTATTCCTCTTGCTCCCAGCCTTTGATGTACAAACGGCATAATTTTACTTCCTGAACACAGTGACGTGAAGCACGCACTAGAGGTGGGAACCCTCAGGGTGGCTTACACTGGAAAATCTTCCCAACTACTTAACATCATAAACTGTGACAAAATGGGAGTTATCGACTCCCTGCTATTTGGATCAATAACCAATGACCATAGAAGCAGCTGTCAAGAAATCAGACACCTTTGTGCACTGGAAAAATCTGCTGCAAGAGACCACTTTAAAGTTGAACGAAGCAAAGATGTCCCTTTGAACCACGTCAGAGTTCTTAATCACCTCCTATGTGCACAAAAGTTGGGTCATGAAAAAGGAAGGCGAATTGAGGCATTTGAATTGTGCGTTGGCAAAGAAAGCTGACTGCCAAGAGGACAGCAACAAATGAGTCTTAGAAGGAACATGACTGGCTTGTTCCTTTGATTCAAGGATGCAAGACTTCCACTTGCTTGCTTTGCACATGCCATCAGGAAAGACTGCTTTCCAGGAAAGGACATTGTGTCTAGTGAAGTCCAGGGTCAATGCAGATGCAGAAAACCCTGAAGGAGACAGACTGACACAATGGTCCCAACCAGGAGCTCCAACACACCAACCATCATCAAGACGGACCAGGCGACACGCTTCTGTCATACATTAGGTCACAGGAGCCAGAGCCCATGTGACAGCAACTAACAACACCAACATTCCTTCCTCTGCTCGGTTTCACTTCCCTTCAAAGCAGAGACCTGAAGGCACCAAGGGTTTGTGTCATAGAAATATCTGCTAATAGGAATGAACGCGCACCTGGGGATGGAAACATCTGGAGAAAACTGTAGAGAAGCTGCACTCTACAGAGCGGCTGGCACGTAGCCCGGGTTCCTTCTGACGTGGACACATTCCCCCTCTTTAAAAGTGGGGAACTGAGTCTCTGCCAAGAAAGAGCTCACATCTCATAGGACACACAACCACCCCGCCCACGCTGTCACGTGGACAGTGTTCTTCACATTCGAATGTGCACGTAATCACCTGGAGCTTTGGTTACAATGTATCGTTCTCATCCAGAGAGCCTGAGGTGAGGTCGGACGGTCTGCATTTCTAAAAAGATGTCAGGCGTTACTAAATGGCGCAGTCCGTGGACCATTTGTGTCGTAGTGGCAAGAATTCAGAAGTTCCTAAATGGCCTAAGTTTTAGAAAGATGCCCAGGTTGCAGCGGTATTGCCTCTCTCATCAAAATCTCACCAAGCAAAACTCCCTTCGGGTTCCACTGCTCTCTGCTTCGTAGTGCGGGGCCCGGCTGACGTGAGCATGACGTCATGCTCTCGGTCCGTCGACCTTCCCCAGTGCTTCCTCCAGTCCTGCCCTTTCCAATGCACGGGACTTCTTTGCCCAGATCAAAGGTTTGCACATGTACCTTCCCCAAATGCACTCATTTGCCACTAGATGTTTTGTTTTGCTTTTTAAAAGATTATTTTATTGGAGGCGTTTACAGCTCTTATAACAAACCATCCATCCATCGCATCAAGCATATTTGTACATGTGTTGCCATCATCATTTTCTAAACATGCACTTTCCACTTGAGCCCTCGGTATCAGCTCCTCTTGTTTCCCGCCCAGCACTATACGCTTATTGACAACCATGCGTCTCCACCTTGACTTCACATTAGAGTGACCCGAGGAGACTGAAAAAGTACCATTGCCAGGATCACAGACCGAATCGATGACATCCATACTTTTAGAAGAACCCACGCACTGATATTTTAACATTTCTCAATGATTCGAGCATAGAGCCAGCACGAACAACCGCTGTGGAATACGGCTACGAACGGAAAGGTCAGTGGTTCAAATCCACCCAGTGCCACCCACGAGGAAAGTTCTGGTGTCGACTGTTGTGAGAGCACAGCCACGGGAAAGGCCGCGGAGCGCCGTTCTCTTCTCGCTCGTGGGTGTCAGCATGCACTCGTGGCAAAGCGCTCTGGTCGCTGTGCTTAGCTCAGCTCTAGGTCACTCTGGAATGTCACCTGTCGCTGACGTGTCTCACTGAAGCTCCCCACATGAACTACCCGCACCCCAGCTTTCGGGAAGTTGCACAGGCACACAATAAACTACGCATATTTACAGTGTATAATTGGATAAAATTTGAAATACATAGGCACCCATGAAAGCGGAATCACACACAAGATAATGAACATAACCAACACTCGCAGACGTTTCCCCGCCCTTGGTACTCCTTTTCTCCTCTGAGCCCAGCAACGGCAGACTGAATTATTTGGATTTTCTCTAACTGGATTTTCTATCATTTTAGATTTTTCTCTAACTGGAATCAAACAATGTGCGCTGGTCCCCTCTAGGCTCTTTTAATTATCTTAATTTTTAAAAGCGTAATCCAGGTTGAAAGTATCCATTGTTCATTCCTTTATATTGCTGTGTGGTATTCCATTGAGTGACTATATCATACTTTGTTTATTTATTCACTTGTTGATGAATGTATTCATTGTTTCCAGAGTTTGGGCTACTATTGTAAATGAGGCAGCTATGAATATGCATGTAGAAATCTTTATATGGGCATATACTTCTATTCTTAGGAGTGGCATGACTGGGCTGTTTGGATGCATATATAACTTTTTAATAGTTTCCAAACGGTGTGCTAAAATACATGTAACATTCCGTATTCCCATCAGCAAGATAGGTTAGGTGGCTCCTAGTTGCTCCATCGGCTCACCTGATCTGGCATAGCCAATCCTGCATAGGGAATCTTGGTGTAGGCAAAGACGGGCACCAAGACCATACAATAATTTGCCTCAAATCAAGTAGCTGACAGGTGATTTAACAATCCATGAATAGAGGTTTTCTTGGTAAAACCCCCAAGTTGTCCCTACCAGAACTGAAGCCCCTTCTCCTATAGGTGTCAAGGATTTTGTCTTGATTGGCTCCATCCAAACTCATGGAAGCAGTAGTCAAGAGATCAAACATTGCCTTGCATTGGCTAAATCTGCTGCACAAGACCTTTCAAGTGTTGAACAATGAATATGTTACCTTGAGGACTATGGTGAGCCTGACCCAAGCCAGTGGATTTTCAATGGCCTCACCTGCAGGTGGGAGTTGTACCATGAATAAGGAAGACCAAAGGACTGATGCATTGGAATGGCGGTGCTGATGAAACATATTAAACAGGCCATGGACTGCCAAGACAAAAAATGCATCTGTCTTGGAAGAAGTAGCCAGGATGCCACTTGAAGCCAAGATGACAAGACTTCATTTCATGCTCTTGGGGCATGTCATCAGGAGAGCGACGGGACCAGGCAATGTTTTATTCTGTTGTATATGCGAGGAACAGGTTGCTCTGAGTCCAAACAGACTCAAGGGCCCCTACCCACCACCACCACCACCACCACAGCTGCCCCCACCTCACCACAGCATCAGCAAATCCAAGCCAATGCTCAGGAGCCCCATTCATGCTGTGTGGGCCACTTTGAGCATAAGGTGCACTCAGTGAGCACCCAATTGCACCGAGGAAAGCCGCTCTTGTTTCAGCGTGTACATAAGAAAGTCAAGCTATCCTGTGTTCTCTCTTCCCAGAAGTTATCCACGCTCCTGGACGCCATCGCGTCCCTATGTTTAAAGAACCTGTCTTCTTGTCCCTACCTGTCTCTGCTGTCCCATTCCCTCCAATCACCAGTGGTAAAAATGACTCCCAGACAACCTGCCCATGACCAAAGCCTCGGAAAGGCAGTGCAGAGAAGGAGGAACACAGCGACTCCCTCGGGGTGTCCTTTCAGAAGGGGTCCCTCTCTGGGGGGAGAGGCATCAAGAGCAGTCATTCTGAGAATAATAGGTTTGGGTCTTGTGGTCTTTTGTCATGAAAGACACCTTTAGAGAAAAAGAAGTGTTCCTTTCTCCTATTTGTTCTTAATAAAAAAAAGTAAATTACTTCCACTGTTTCCTCCTGTACTTGGAACAATTTCCACAGCAAGAATTCCTGCATAACAAGCCAATAATAATACAGTATGAGTGATTGATTTTAATTGTTATTCTTGAATTCTGAGAATATATTGATTACTTATTTTATAAAGAAGAAAGAAAATTCAAGAGTTGGGAGATCGGTACACTACATGATTACAAAAGGCTTCCTAATACATGGTATACGTCTCCTGGGAAAGAATTTGAACATCTTCAACATTACACAAATAGGGTTATACATAAAGCCCCATAGAAGGTATGTTTTACAGGCTTTGTTTGTGCTGTGAGCAGAGAGGAGTTTCTCCCACCAAAAAACTCTTCAAAAAAACCTAGTTTGAGCAGCCATTAATTCTAGCCACAAATGATTGGCCCAGGGTTAATTACCTGACCCACGAGTAATTAATTGATAGAAAAGGGAGGATCAGAGAAGGAGGAGGCAGAGAAGAACAGGGAGAAGAGACTCAAGGAAGAGGAGAAGGGAGAGAAGAATGATGCCCAGAGAGATGCCCTGGCTCTGAGCATTTTCCTACCTCTGTTTTATTTGAGGCATAGCTGTCCTGAGCTCTTCTGTCCATGAGATTGCATATTGCATCCTGATTAGTGAGCCTACTTGAGAATATATCTGATTCTCACACTGCCAGGTTGAAGTTCACCTTCATGGCCCCTAAAATTGCATTCATTACTGTGAGAACACTCTGCCTCTACGGTGCATGTTGACAGGCAGTGAAGTAATCCTGAAGGAGCTTATTGCTCTTTGGTAGACCAATGAGATTCGGTATTACTATGTGTACCTTTTTTAAAGCACTGTGTTCTGGTCTTGATTCCGTTACTGTTTGACCCTCCTTTCCCTTTTTGCCAAAATGAGACTGAAAATACTAGATTGAATACTTAACAGCATTAGGATGGTGTTCAATAAAATGGTGAGTCATAGCACTTTTGAAACTATAAATTGGTATGACAAATCAGAGGAGTGATAGGAAATGGCCGGAATACGAAGATTATCGGGAACAGGCCACCGTGAAGAATGGGTGGATTTCTCTGAACAAGCCATGTGCTTATTAAAGTCAATCTTTTCCTCAGTGACACAGCTGTCATATTTCCTCCTGCGTCCCCCTGGACTACAAGGTTAAGGTGGCCTTCATTTCTGTGGTCCCCTCAGTATCTACAAAAATGCTTTTCACATCGTGTGCCCAGCAGCAGTCTCTTGATGGGTTGGACAGCATTGGCCACGGCAGATCTGTATTAGCGACATACAAGTAGCCCTTGGAGAAAGGCTGATCATAATTAGATGTTCATTCCAGTTCTTCTGTGAACACACAAATGTCAAAATAAAACTCCTTTGTAGAGGAAATGTTTGAATCATCATTCCTAGGGAAACATGGGGAAATCAGTGGAGAACATCTGTCTCGAGTTCTTTTGGTCACTTCAAATTATTCCCATTATTTTAAGGATTGTAATCTAGAGTGTCCATCTGAACTAAAATATCAATAGTCAGTTCCCCCATGTGTCAGTCTTGATGGTCTAGAGAAAAAAATCCAGAGAGATTCATGTATGCATAAGAAAGAACTGTATATATAAGAGCAACTGAATATTGAGAAAACATCCCAGTCCAGTTCAGATCAAGTCCATAAATCCAGTATTAGCCCATATGTCCGATAATAATTCATAAATTCCTCTTCAGACTCACACAACACATGTAATGATGTTACGAATGCAGGAAGATCACAGGTCAGTGGGTGGATCCAGTGGTGGTAGAGGCATCTCAGTGCTAGCATGGGTCTCCATGTGGTTCCTCCAGCTCCAGGGCTCCAGCATAGTTCCATGTGTCTTGTCCACAGGAATGTTTCGCAGGGAGTGAGTGTGTGTCCTGCCCCCAGCAAGTTACTTGTCTCTGTAGCACCTCCAGATGAGGTCATCAAGCTGCGACCTGATTGACAGGTTAAACTCCACCCCTTTACTCTTAAGTCTCCAATTGACAACAGATTAAGTAACTACCAAGCCCCCTCTCCACTGATTCCTACATCTTGTAAGAAGATGTGGGGCTCTTGGTAAAAGGTTAACATAATTCTTCATAACGTGAGGAACCCTGAGTCAGTTCTCCTTCATTTTCCTCCCCCGTTCAGCATCCTACTTGGCATTCTCACAGCCAATGTCTTTCCTCCTCATTCCTGGCTGGAATCTTCCCTCCAGGAGCTCTAATACCAAGTAGAATGGGATGAACTCCCTCTATTCACTCATAATAATTTTTTGCCCCATAAAGTTGAGGAAGAGGTTAGGCTGTCTTATTTCACCACTTATCTTCTATTTAGTGTTGTATGGGAAGTCCTACCCAGTATAATAAGGGGAAAAAAGGAGAAATATAAAGCATATATATTGTCAGAAAAGAAGTAGGACTATCCTTATTCACAAGCAACGTGTTCTTTCACATAGAAAAATCCCAAAGAATTTAACACAAAATAGCTACTAGAATTAAGAAATTAGTTTAGCTAGATAATGGGATACAAAATCAATAGAAAAATAATCAAGTGACAAGACTAATAGGTAAGCAAATGTTTTGAGAATGATGGTACAAATGTGCTTGACATACAATAGGTGCATGTATGGATTGTGATAAAAGTTGTATAAGCCCCCAATAAAATGATTAAAAGAAAACCAAACCAACAGGTGTATTTGGTTAAAAAAATACCATATATACTTGAGTATAAGGTAAGGCACCTAATTGTACCACAAAAAAATGGGGGCTTTTTCAGCATAAAAAATGTGCTGACCACTGGGGCTACAGCTTAGGAAGAGGGATGTTTCTGATTAGAGCATAGGAGAAATGAAGAGGGATGGAGAGGGAGAGGCACACATCCTGGCCCTTCAAGCCCTAAGGATGATATTCCTGCTAAGAGCAGACAATGCACAGAGAGGACCATAGGGCAGGCCCCACCACGAGACACGATGTCCCTCACTAGACCTGAGCTCTGCGGGGGACCATAAGGGAGACACAGTGCGGAAATTGTGCACAATCTGACCCCATCACACTGGGGCAAAACACTAAGGGCATGCAACAGAGCAGCAAGGGGAGAAAGTGATGAAATCCCCAGGGAATACCAAAAATAAACTTTGGACACAGAGTGTGGCACCTCATCAGACTCAACTGGAAAGCACTCGTAAAGGCCAACAAACAGACCTTGAAGTATTTGTAGACTTTTCCATTTTTGTCAGTGACTTTCTTTTTGCTGTTGTTGTTTTATTGGTCTTGACTTCCGTGGTTGTTTTATTTTGCTTTAATGTATCTGCATGTCTGTCTAGATAAGATAGGCAGATGAATAATTTGGAGCTGAAAACAGGACCAGTGGTTCTGGCGGGGGCGGGGGGGACGGGGAGGGATACAGGAGAAGGGGAGGTGGGAGAAAGGAAAGGGATGGGAACCAATTCAGGGACAAAAGACCAAGTGAACTAAAATCAGTGAAAAGAAGGGTGTAGGATGCCTAGTGGGGTTTAATCAAAGGCAATGCAGCAGCGAGGAATTACTAAACCAGAATGAAGGCCAAACACGATGGTGGGACAAGAGGAAAGTAAAAGGCAATAGAGGAAAGAACCAGGAGGCAAAGGACATTAATACAGGTCTAAACACAGGCATGTACATATGTAAATATAGATATAATGAGAGGGTAATAGAACGATGTACTCATATCCATGTGTTAAGAATTAAGCTTGCAGATGGACATTGGGCCTCGACTCAAGTACTCCCTCAACACAAGGACACTTTGTTCCAACAATCTGGCATTCTGCGATGCTCACCTTTCTGACATGATCGCTGAAGACAAAATGGGTGCATAAGCAAATGTCGTGATGAAACTGATGGGGCCCAACTATCAAAAGATACAGTGTCTGAGTCTTAAAGGCTTGAAGATAAGCAGGCGGCCATCTAGCTCAGAAGCAACAAAGTTCACAGGGAAGCAGCACATCAGCCTGTGTGATCATGAGGTGTTGATGGAATCAGGTATCAGGCATCTAAGACCCAGAACAAAATCATACGCAATGTGAATGGTGTGGGGGCATGGAGTGGAGATCCAATGCCCATCTGTAGACAATTGGACACCCCCTCCCAGAGGGGTCACAGGGAAGAGATGAGCAAATCAGGGTGCAGTATAGCACCGATGAAACACAACTTTCCTCTAGTTCTTTGATGCTTTCTTTCCCTTAATATCATGACCTCAATTCTACCTCATAAATCAGATTAGACCAGAACATGCACACTGTACAGATAAGAGCCTGAAACAGGGAATCCAGGATAGATAAACTCCTCGGGGCCAACAATGAGAGTAGAGATACCAGGAGGATTAGGGGAGGGGTGGGGAAGAAAGGGGGAATCGATCACAAGGATAAATCTAGAACCCCCTCTAAGGGAGATGAATAACGGAAAAAAGTGGGTGAGGCGACGGAGGACGATGTAAGATATGAAAATAATAATCTATAACTTATCAAGGGTTCATGAGGGAGGGCAGGTGGGTGAGGGACGGGGAAGAAATGGGGAGCTGATATCAGGGGTGCAAGTGGGAAGAGACTGTTTTGAAAATGATGATGGCGGCATATGTACAAATGTGCTTGACACACTGGATGAATGTATGGATTGTGATATGAGATGTAAGAGCCCCCAATAAAATTATTTTTTAATTGTGCTGAAAAAAACTTGGCTTATACTCAAATATATAGGTAGTTAAAAATCACTTAGATCACAAGCTACAAAATCTTGAAAGTGTAAAAAATCCAGGTTATGTGCGGGTGGTAGGGAATTTTACAAGCGTTACCACGTGTTAGGATTGCCTGCCAATCCAGCTCTATGTCCTGTAATGCTGCATTGTGTGCGCATGGCTTTTGATGACTCTCCTTTGTATTACAACTGATGCTTTGATTTCCTGAAGTGGCAGTTACTTTCATTTTTCTTACACCAAAAGGTATTCAACAAATCATAAATTTCAAGGGCGTAACAATCTAAACGCATGCTGCTCCATCCTGAAACTTCCAGCTCTGTCTTTTTAGCACTGGCTGTCCGAGACGTCGACGCTCTCGAGTGTCAGCTCAGAGATTTGGGTTTTTACCAGCCTGTGGGACCACACTTTTTCCTGAGCCTTCTCACGGGCCTCTGCTGGGTCCTCTGAATGCAGCTAATAATCAGAGAGCTGGGAGAGGCTCCCAAGAGATATTCTATAGCCAACTGTGAAAAGGACACATTCCACTTGCTGATGTTCCATCAGCTGTTCACAGGTCCCGACTTACTTGTAGTGCAGTCTTCTAAACATGAGCAGGAAGAAGCATCAGGGTAAGTGAGTGGCCATCATGATAGTGGGCAATAGTGCAGAGAAAGATTCCGATCTCCAAAGCATGATTCATGTTTTTGCTCTTGGTCACCATGCCTTGCCGTGAAAACCCAGCATTCTAAAACGCAGTAAAAGGAAATATGAAAAATCAAGAAATCAAGCAGGAAATCTGGCATCCAGCGCCCAAGGGCATCTTTGAAGAACTGAAAGCAAAACAAGACTCATCTTTTTTTTCTTTTCTCTTTGATCATTTTATTGGGGGCTCTTACAGCTCTTATCACAACCTATACACACAGCCATTGTGTCAAGCACATTTGTACATTTGTTGCCCTCATCATTCTCAAAACATTTTCTTTCTACTTGAGCCCTTGGTATCAGTTCCTCATTTTCCCCTCTCTCCCTCCATCCCTCTCCCCTCTCCCTCCCTCATGAACTTTTGATATTTTATACATTGTTATTATTTCATGTCCTACACTGACCACTGTCTCCCTTCATTCACTTTTCTGTTGTCTGTCTCCCTGGGAGGGGGTTATATGTAGATCATTGTGATCTGTTTCCCCTTTTCCTCCCCACCTTCCCCTTACCCTCTTGGTATTGCTACTCTCATTATTGGTCTTGAGGGGTTTATCTGTCCTGGATTCCCCGTGCTTCCAGCTCTTATCTCTACCACTGTACATCCTCTGGTCCAGCCGGATTTTTAAGGTAGAATTCTGGTCATGATAGCGGAGGGGAGGAAGCATTAAAGAACTAGAGGAAAGTTGTGTGTTTTGTCAGTGCTATACTGCACCCTGCTTGGCTCACCCCTTTCTTGTGACCCTTCTGTAAGGGGATGTCCAACTGTCTACAGATGGGCTTTGGTTCTCCACTCCGCCCTCCCCCTCTTTCACATTAATATTATTAACAAGACTCATCTTATCATAATTAAAACAGATAAATCAGAACTAGCCCAAAGAAGTCACATAACCTGTGATATGTTGGCCCCAAATCTCAACTGGTGACAGAATAAACATCTAATAATCACGTGTGAGAAAAAAAATACATCTGTGAATTTTCCTCAAGATTTATTTTGTTGATGATTATCAAAAGATGTTTGCTATTGTGCAATAATATATCGATCACACCTTAAACAACTGATTGGTAAATCCGCTGCTATCCAAGGACGAACAGGGACGAATGACCTATGGATTCAAGGAGAGCCTCGTTTTCTTATCTCAGTAGAAACAAGCAGGCCCTTAGAATGCTGAAGCAAACCAGATCTGTGTACAAGCTGCCTGATCTCGGTGTGGCTTAGATTTCAGTTCAGGCTGTGTGACTTCGCTGGGCGGTGCTAATGAAACAGCGGGCACATCGACTCATTTCTGCTTGACATTTCATTTGCGTCCTGAGTCCTGACGGGTAAGTCCTGCTAGCTGCGGAAAGCAGGATTTTCTAGGTGAGTAGCGTCTTCACAGGGCTGCTTTGCTAGTTAAAGCAATGTCATGCTGATGAGCACGCATTTAAAGGCACCTCGAAAGTATCAGGTCTAGCTTCTGTAAAAACCTACACTTTCTACTCTCTTTAGTTCACGACTCTCTCAGTCATAATAGACCACTCCCAGTCTCAGTGTCTATTGTAATTTTGGTCTTTTTAAGTTTAATATGCCTGATTCAGAACAAAAAAAAAGGAGGGGGGATAAATAAGAAGATTCGGGTAATTTCTAGTTAATAAGTATCAAAGGAAGATGTGATAGTCTTTTTCAAGACTAGAACTTGGAGTCTTCTTTACTTCACAATGCACAGAGGTAAGTGTGCGATTGAGGAGAAGGGGGCTTCTGCTCCCATAAAGATTTAGCCCCCAGGAACCTTAAAGAGGGTTGCTAGGAGTTGGAATTGACTCAGTGGCAGTGGGGTTTGGGAATGTGATAAAAAAATCTTTACATGCTAATAATTTTACCAGTGTTGAATATGCTATATCATGTAAGTGTACTAGGCAATGAAGAGAAATACGGGAGCGGAGGTGAAATGTTTATGCAGCATCTCCTCAGAGGTAGGAACTAGGCTAGATGCAAGGGATATACAAAGAGGAATATCATGGATTTCAAAGCTTTTGGACGTGGTGGAGGCAGCAGACCCACCAGAGGCCACTGCACCAAGACCATGAGAAAGAACAGAGGAGCCACACAGAGACCATGAGACAGGTGAGAAGAGACCAAGGGAATACGTGGCTTAGAAGTCAAGGACCAGTGAGAAATGCACCTACAAGCATGGTTGAGATGAGGAAGTACAGACAAAAGAGCTGTATCCTTAGCATTTTGTAACCTATTAGCTTCCCAAGTAAACTCTCATCAGCATATTCCCTGTGGGTTGTGGGTGGCCATTGAAACAGATGGACCAAGTAGAGTGTAGTGAGAGAGACAGACGGTGTCAGACTGGGATACAGAAAGGTGGCGGGTAGAAGGATGTCTAAGCTCTGACTCACAGGACTCTTCCTTGGACAGGTGGTGAATTGGATTCTCTTCCCTCTTATGTATCCAGAGATCAGACACAGGCCCCATGCCATTTCCTCACTACTCCATATTGTTTTCATTTCATTTTCAGATTGTTCGGCAGTATACAGAAGCACACTGGCTTTTGTATACTGATCGTCTATCCTATAGCCTTGCTGCAATCATTTAACTACAATGGGTTCCACGGATTCCCTAAGATTTCCTAGCTACAAGATAAAGTCATCTTCAATAAGATGGTAGTCAAAGAGTTCTAAGAGACTAATCCATGATCAGTAAAAGCATTGTCCCCTCTATCCACGCTCAGTCTACCTGTGCGTGCTAATATGTACGTGAGGCTTCATCTGGAGCACTGCCTGAGGCAGAGGCCTTACAAGACATTGCTGCA
Source organism: Tenrec ecaudatus (assembly GCF_050624435.1). Lineage (NCBI taxonomy): Eukaryota > Metazoa > Chordata > Mammalia > Afrosoricida > Tenrecidae > Tenrec > Tenrec ecaudatus. The sequence goes on along the minus strand of NC_134533.1, from coordinate 171,730,294 downwards.
AACTCCCAGAGAACACCACTCACGATTGCGTCTAGACATATCACTAGATTTAAGTCACCGCCAATCCCCAAAGATGAGTCCACATGGTGATCCAGGTAGAGGTGCACTATACGCCTAAAGCGTACGTCCCGGCAGAAACCTAAGGACTATGTGGGGGAGTGGTTATCAAAGGGGTGGGGTGAGGTCAGGACCATAAGGTTGGATCCGTCTGAGTTCCATGGTGTGGGCCCACTGAGCACAGCTTCTTCATCCAGTGCGTCCGCTGGAGAAATGAGACTTGCTAAAGCATGGTCTGCTTGATCTCTAATAAGTCATTAATGTGCTAGATCTATCCTGGTATACTGTAGAAGGTCACAAAACCTTAGGGGAATTGCCATGTTGAATGGGTTTATTCCGTTGAACCGCACATCGGAGTGCTTTGAGGACACACCTTTTATTCAAAACGGTAAGGAAGGCATCTCTGAAGATTTCTTTGGGTGTTATTTTATATCAGCCAAGTTTGAGAGTGGGAACTGTCCTAAATGCATGAAAACATTTGTCTACAATAGGGCGGTTTGCTCCCACGATCCCATCCCACCACCCCACCCATTCCCGTGAAGGTATGAGCCAATGGCAGCGCTGAATGAACACACTCAACGTGAGCAAGGTTATCATGATGAAGAGCAGAGTCAAAGTAGGCATCAGAATAGCCTAACTCATGTAGAGTTATGGAACTGGCTGCTTAGGCAGGGTGTCCCTAGGAATGAAATAAATGGGAAACCTACTAGATATTTACTTGATGTATAAAACTGGAAGAATTCTAAATCAGGTGAATGGCCAAAAAAGGCCCCCAAAGCAAAAGAAAAAAAAAACACCCCACACTCACTGCCATCAAGTCAATGCCAACTCATAGCAACCACATAGGACAGGGTAGAATTGCCCCTTTGAGTATCCAAGACTAGTTGTTTACAGGAGTAGAAAGCCCTGACTTTCTCCCACGGAGCACCTGGTGATTTCGAACTGCTAACCCTGTGGATTGTGCAGCCCAATACATAACCAGTATGCCACTACCAACAGTGTAACTCGAATTACCTGATTGCAGTCATGGTCCCCAAGTCAGACCCCACTTGTTGTCAGTCTTTTACAAGAGTGACTTCACTGTTCACTGGGGAAAGGAAATCATCAGAATTTCCAGGGATTACTTTACACTGGCTCAGAACTGGCATTCATTCCAGGAGACCCAAAACGTTTTGAAGGCCTGCCAGTCCTAGGGGGGACATATGGTGATCAAATTCTTAATGGAGTCTTGACTCAAGTTTGTCTCCCCATGGCCCAGTGGGTGCCTGAGCTCATCCGATGGTAGTTTCTTCACTTCTGAAATGCATTATTAGAAGAGACACACTCAGCAGCTGGCAGAACCCCATGTGGAATCCCTGACGTGTGGAATAAAAGATATTATGGTAGGAAATGCCAAGGAGAAGCCATTAGAACTGCCTCTGCCCAGGGAAATAGCAAACCCAAATCAATACCACCTCCCTAGAGTGTTAGTGGCACTCACTGCCACCGTCAGGAATTTGAAGGATGCAGGGGTGGTGATTCCCACAACATCCATTAACTCACACGTTCAAACATCAGCTGGAGCTTAGAGAATGAGAGATTATTTTTAACTTCACCAGGTGCTGACTCAAAACTGCAGCTGTTGTTCAGCTGTGGTTCCATTACTGGAGCACATCAATACTCCAGTACCTCGTGTGTAGCTATTGACGTGGCCAACGCCTGTTTCTCCATTCCAGTTTTGAAGGAGAACCAGACACAGTTGGCTTTCGGCTGGCCAGGGCAACAGTACACTCAGTTTTATCAGCTTGAGGTAGTCAAAGTTTATTGTATCAACCTGGTCGAAAAACACATGTGGGGTTAATTGAAGGGCGGAGGGATAAATGGCTCGGTGAGAATCGCCTTTCTAGTTCTCGGGTCTCTTGCTCTCTGATGGTCGGACCAGGGCGCAGCTGCCTTAGCAGTTCCCTGCTTCAGCTGGCAAGGCTCACTTCCTGCAAGACATCCCCAAGGAGAAGCCGCATGGACCTATCCCGATGCAGCCCTGGGTGCTGGAGACGCCCTGTGGAGGATCCCTGCCAGCGCTGAGATGCTTACATGTTCACTGATTCAGCTTTCCTTCTGCAGTTGGCATCATAGTGTGTGTTTTGTGAGATGGAGGAGGACTTTGTGGATTGGTGTCGGACATATGGGTTAATGTTGGACTTGTGGGCTTGGGCAGCACTGGGTTGGATGTTTTCTTGAGGTGCACTTAACCTTCATATAAAACTCTCTCTTATCCATGAGTTTCTGTGGATTTGTTTCTCTAATGTACCCAGACTAACACACAGCTCTCCAACGCTATGCCATAATGTAGTGGACAGGGAGCCCTGGTGGCATAGTGGGTTATGTGTTGTCTGCTAATGACATGGTCAACAGTTGAAAACCACCAGCCTCTCCATGGGAGAACGATGCAGCTTTCCACTCTCACAAACAGGTACAACCTCAGACACCCACAGAGGCAGTTCTACTTTGTCGTATCAGGGCACCATGATAGACTCCAGTCAATGGCAATGGATTTGGTTATTTGGATTAGGGACCTTGATCACCTTTCCCCTATTCAAAATGTCACACTGATCTATGACGTTGGTGACAGTGGTGATTACACCTAGTAAGGAAGAAGTATGAATGGCTTTAGACTTATTAGTAAATCATCCATATACTAGATGGTGGGAAATTAACCAGATAAAAATTTGGGTACCTTCTTTCTATCTCCGTGATTAAAAAAATCATTTTCTCTATTTTAAATTAATTAAATATGAAATAATTAATTAAATATGCCAGTCTTTTCCTATCTAGCTTCTAGCCTTTGTTTTATGCCTAGTATGCTAACCCAGGGCCAGATTTTTACAAACATCTACATATTTTAGAATAGTGTATTTATTTTCTGTTGCCATGATAGAAATGACCACAAGCCCCTCCCCACAGAGCAAGTTGCCTGAGCTGATCCAGAAAGATGCTTACAAGTTCTGCTAAGAAATCTGATCACTGATCGAAAGAAAGAAAATCTAGGGACTAGTTCTAGAAGAATTGACAACGAGACCTTAGGAAAGGCAGGCACCTGGGTGAACAAGTACTTTCCGGAGAATAGCGTTCCTTTGCTACAACCTAACAGGGGATGAGATGCTTGTCCTTGCCGTGCATCTTCCGAACTCCATCTCAGCACCTTGCTTACAGCTACCCCTTAGCGTCTTATAGGTAGAAGCCCGAGTAGTGTAGGGGGTATGCATTGGGCTGCTGATTGCCAGGTAAGCAGCTTGAACTCCACAGCCACTCCTTGGAAGAAAGAAAGGGCATTCTAGTCCCGTAAAGAGCTACAGTCTCAGGCACTCCCAGGGCAGTGGTTCTCAACCTTCCTCCTACTGCACCTTTTCATACAGTTAGTTCCTCATGTGGTGGTGACCCCCAACCATAAAATTATTGTTGTTGCTACTTCATCACTGTCATTTTGCTACTGTTATGAATTGGGCGACCCTGGGAAAAGGTCAGTTGACCCCCAAAGGGGTCGTGACCACAGGTTGAGAACTGATCCTGTAGGGTTGTTCTGAGGCAGTGTTGACTGGACGGCAGTGAGTTGTATCTTGTTTATGGAGCCCTGGTGGCAAAGTGGGCCATCGGTCGAGTGTTGACCTCCAGATCAGCTCTTCAACATCACCTGTCACTCCATGGGAGATAGATGAGACTTTCTACTCCCATAAATACCTTAGTTTCAAAAACCCACAGGGGCAGTTCTACTTAGCCCTGTAGGGTCATTATGAGTTTAGACTGAGATTTATGGCAGTGAGTTTGGTTTTATCCTATGTGTACCCTTTTCTAGACTATTTAAAATTTTTTCTCAATCATAACCTTGCAGCATCTGAAGTAGGCTTGTAGAAACATGGTGTGTTTCTTGGGCAGTGGAAGGACTGGAGTTGCTGGCCAACTCTGCTACCTGGCATTTTAGCAATAGAAAAGCCAGCTTTTCACCCATGCCCGGAGCCAATCTCCTTGTCTGCAGTTGAAGACTGCGCTGTGAGGAAGCACAGGCAGGCAGCCCACCCACTCTTTGGTCTCCCCTCTTCCCTGCCCATCCACTCATTATCTTTTGCTACTTTCCTTTTCCTCATGAACTACATTTCCATGGAACCGATTAATTCTGAATATCCTTCTTAAAATACATTTCCCCATTCTTTTCACAGCTCTGTTGGCCTACGCAGACATTCACGTTTTATGACGACCACTGCTTTCATTTTATCCCTTCTTCTTCCCCAGTTTAATCCCCAATACCCATCTCTTTCCTGCTTCTCCATTTCGTTACAGTACGTCTTCCTGATTCCTATAAGACACCGCCACTAGACAGAGCCAACTAAGCTTTCAAACGGCACTAGCTCACACACCACTAAGGGCTATGCCATGATGCAAAGGGCACAGCGGGCAACCACAGAACACGCCCCAAATCAAGAAAAACAAACACGGACGACGGACAATCCCCCAAACCCAATGGACGGCTCTGACTGAGGCCCTGCAACGACTAGGAACAGAGTTCAGAAGAATGGCATTTAGGTCCTTTCAAGAGGTGTAGGGGGCACTTGTGAAAACAACAGAGGAAATTAAATACTAAAGCTCGTGAACCAAAAGGTATTCCAGAAGATAAAGAGATAACAGAATGGGGTGGCACAGTAAGAGACCTAAGGAATATGAATGGAAAAAGGGGAAGGACCAAATAAATAAATGGGAAAGGGACACGCTCTTCAACAAATGGTGCTGGAAACATCAGATCTCCATCTGCATAAATGAACCAGGAATCACACTGTTCCCCGGCACAAAAAGAAACTCAGGGTGGATTAGATCTAAATGTAACCCAGAGCAAGAAGGACCATCCATGTGAAAACTGGGACAATTGCAGAGCCTACACAGACGACCGACTATAACGACGCGCACACAAAGGGAGACAAAATAAATCACTAAGACCTATTAAAAAGAAAACACATTAAAACACATGACGGGATTCATTAGAAGCATAAAACTAGAGCCCAGAGATTGAAGAAAAGAATTAACAATGACACGAGACAAATTGCTAAAATCTATAGACTTCTTTAACACCTCAGTAAGAAAAAAATCCAAATAATACAATTAAAAGGTGGGCATAAGGCATGGATAGACACTTCACAGGGAACAACATTCGAATGGCTAACACACACATGAGGAAATGTTCACAACCACTACCCCCTCCCCAAGAGATGCAAATCAAAACAACGATGAGCTACACCCACAAGGATAGCTCAATTAAAAAACACAACAACAACACAAAAACCAGATAACAACAAATGCTGGAGTGGGTGTGGAGAGGTTGGAACTCATACATTGCTGGTGGGATTGTAAGTGTGTATAATCACCATGGAAAGAGATATGGGGCTACCTAACATATCTGGGAATGTATCTTAGTCTTTGCTGGGCATATATCCCCAAGAAGAGTTCGAACATGAACAGACATATCCTCTCTCATGCTCACTGCAGCACACGTCACAATACCAAGAAGCTGGAAATAGCTCAAGTGCCCCTCAATAGAAGAATGGATTAAGAAATCTGGTACAAACAGACAATGGGCTACTATGCAGCCCTGAAAAACCGTGATGAAACTCGGACACACCTCACGACATGGAAGAAGTTGCAAAGTCTTATGATGAGTGAAGTTAGTCAATCTCAAAGAACAAACATAGGATAAACACTAAGACATAAACAGTCTTCTGCTTTTAGGTCACGTAATCTAATCTGGTCTCCCAGGCAAAAAGGCCTGCCTAACATCCATAAGCCATCCATCACCACTTTATATGAACATCTTTAAAGAAACCACTTCAACAGAAGGGACCGTACCTCAACGGGGGTCATTTTTTTAACAAATGTGCATGGGGTGGTAGGGAGAGGCAGATCATTCAGTTACTGCCACCCAACATCATGCTAAGGGCACCCTAAATCAACAGACACGCCCACAAGAGTGCAAAGGGAACCATACTGAATATACAAGTCAGGATGGGGGAGCGGGACATGTATGTCTCAGAGAAGACGGCATACTCAGATTGAATACTGCTGGTAGATAAACTGAGAAGGGCAACCTCCCACCCAGAAAAAAAAATGCTTAACAATGCCTATGGAGAACCCAAGGGGAGAAACGGCCCAGAATTATGTTCCTAATTGGACACTTTGGATCTAGTTTCTATCCAGCCTTTAGTGACCCAGACCACGTGCTATAGATTACTGGGACGTTAGAGGCCGTCCTTGGAGGCATGCTTCTTCCACAGGCCATAGAGATGTGGGAATCTCACTAAGCGAAAGGAGCTTCACCTCAGACTCACCTGTAGTGGATTTAAGGAAATGACACACTCCTTTGGACTTGGGCTGAACCGTCCTAGTGTGAGATGATTGTTATCCCAACATTATGACATCTGGGGAGCTCGGCGTTGGCTTTGATTTCTTGCTTCAAGGGTGCCCGATGAATGGTAGCCCAGACTACCATGTATTAAGTCTTCTAATGCCGCCTTTGCTTTCGTATGACATGTATTAGTCTGGTGGGCATGGTTCTGCCTCTGTGAATGAATATTATTGAAAGTTTTGCCCTATCACAATTCCCCATTTTTTGTGAAGTATCCAGCAGCTTATATGTTTAATTTGTACAAGTCAACAACGAATGGACTGTGGTCTGAAGTCAGCCTATCCTTGTGTAATTTCCTTTTCTGAAGTGTTTTAAAATTCTATTAAAAATTCTATACCATTGGCTAAACTGACACTATCAAGAAAATTACTTTATGCCCTGGGGAATGATTTAAAATGTTCTCTATCGTAAAATGATAATGCTCTCTCTAAAGTGAAATATATTATATATTATTATACTATATATAAAATATATAGTATAATAATATATTATTATTATACTATATTATATATATAATCACTCCCTAGGTGCCTGAATGGATTTTGGGCATGCACTTAATTCTAGCCCCCATCTAAGTACAATTAGTTCTTCTGACATGGCCCTACTCAATACTTGTCCTCAGGGGGAATCACTGAAGATCTGGGCAGTGAAGTGTGATGAGGCAGTCAGATGGGGCCCAGCTATTACAAAGAATAGCATCTGAGTTCTTAAAGGCTTGTCTGCAAACACGCATCCATCTTCAGTGAGGCATCAACTAGGTCCATGTGGAAGAAACGCACTAGCCTGTGTGATCCAAGGATTGGAAATAATAAAACCAAATCTGAAGGAGGGAATGAGCTTAAATTCCGGAGCTTACATTGTGAATGCCTGGCTTGCAGAAGTCTAAGAGTCTCAGGATGGCAGTGGAGGCTCACATCCCATCTGCAGAGAGACTGGCACAGTGGCTGCAATAATGGGCTCAAGACGGTGCAGAACGGAGGGTCGCTATGAGTATGAGTTGGAACTGATTAGATGGCACCTAACAAACCAACCAAAAACACATAGATCAAACCTCCGATGAGTTCCCTCTGGCCACAATCCAAGGATGTCAATAGCCTTGCTGGCAGGCAAGAGAAGCACCGTATAGTCCAGTGCAGTAGCTGTAATTAAAAATGTAACACCTTACACCAGCCTGTGTCATCATGAGGTGTTGATGGGTTCAGGTATCAAAGACCCAGAATGAAAAATCTTATCAATGTGAATGAGGGGGAGAGCGGAGTGGAGACCCAAAGCCCATCTGTAGACAATTGGACATCCCCTTACAGAAGGGTCACAAGGAAGAGACAAGCCAGTCAGGGTGCAGTATAGCACCGGTGAAACATACAACTTTCCGCTAGTTCTTTAATGCTTCGTCTCCTCCACTATCATGACCCGAATTCTACCTTATAAATCCGGCTAGACCAGAACATGTACACAGGGAATCCAGGACAGATAAAGACCTCAGGACCAATAATGAAAATAGTGATACCAGGAGGGTAAGGTGGGGGAAGAAAGGGAGATCCGATCACAATGATCTATATATAACGCCCTCCCAAGTGGATGGATAACAGAAAAGTGAGTGAAGGGAGACATCGGTCAGTGTAAGACATGAAAATGAAATTTATGCATTATCAAAAGTTCGGGGCGGGGGGAAGAGCTGATACCAATGGTTCAAGTAGAAAGAAAACATTTTGAAATGATGGAAACATATATACAAAGGTGCTTGACATAATACATGGATGTATGGATTGTGGTAAGAGCTGTATGAGCCCCCAATAAAATGATTAAAAACTGTAATACCTTATCATTTGATTACTCTGTTGGAACATTTTCAAGTTGCTTTTGATTTGATGGTTTTCTGTTTTATCTAGTCAATGTTGTTGGGTTCTCTGGTTTACTTCCTATTTGTTTCATATGATTTTCTATATATGAAATTCCGGATAGGTAAATCTATAGACAGTAACTGATTTAATAATTACCTAGGGACGTGGCAGGGGAGGTTTTGGGTAAATGGCGATCTGAAATATGAGAAGAAAATGTTCTGAAGCAGATTGTCATTTTCGTACAACACTTAATTTGATTGAACAAGTAAATGGTGACATGCGCAGTATATGCCAACAAAATTGATTTCTAAAAAGTTAAAATAGGGAAAACAAACAAAAAATAGAATCTGTCCCTTGTTCCCCCAAACAATGAGTAGGAAGCAAATGCACTATTCAATTGACTCCGAGTGACTCCATCTAGGGCTTTTTAGCTGCAAATTGGAAGGGAACGTTCTGTTGGGTAGAGAGCAGCGTCAACAGGACAGTGTGACAGGCGCTCCTTCCCCAAAGTAAACTGCAGATTTAGTGATTAGGCTTAATTAGTCTGAGGCAAGCTATCCTGTGGGGGTTTGTTTCAAATAACCGTTTGTGTGTGTGTGTGTGTGTGCGTGCGTGCGTGTGCGCGCGCACGCACGCGCATGAGCAGCAGAGGGAAAAATCTTTTCCTTTCAAAATCTTGTATTGCTTTAACTGACTTTTGGCTTTCAACATTCCAGGCTGAGGAGTCTGAAAGCCATCCTGATTCCGCATGTGTGCCCTGTTTATTGTTTTACAGTTTGGGAGCTTCTCCTGGCCTACGGTCTGGAAGTTTCCAGATGGCGGATCCTGGGAGAGGTGGGATTTTCATCGATGGATGTGTTTTCATTCTGGAAATTCACCTTTTCCCTTTGGTTCAGTAGTTCTCCTCTGGGTCTGTGGTCTCAGCCTGATCTTAATCTTTGCATTCTCCCTCCCTTTCCATTGTTAGGGTTACAGTAATTTTTAGTCCGTTGAAACGGAGCACTGGGGGTGGAGGGTGGGGGTTGGGGGCTGCTGCGGCCATGTCAGCAGTTTGAAACCACCAGCTGCTCCTCAGGAGGAAGGCGGGGTTCTGGACCCCTGTAGAGTTAGCCCTCTCAGAGACTCACAAGGGCAAGTTGTAGCTTGTCCTATAGGGCAGCGGTTCTCAACCAGGGGGCCGAACGGCCCTTTCACAGGGGTTGCCCGACTCATCACAGTAGCAAAGTGAGTTTTGACATAGCAATGAAAATAATGTTACGGTTGGGGGGCCACGACCACATGAGGAACTGTACGAAAGGGTCTCAGCACGAGGACGGTTGAGAACCACTGCTCTAGGGTCACTGTGCGTGGGAACTGACTCGATGGCAGGGAGGGGTCAGCATTGGCTTTAAATCCTACGGTCCTTTCGTCCCCATTTCGTCTTGTCCAAGTGTCCCTTTTCCATGGCCCATCCTCAACTACAGAGGGGTCTCCTGCAGCTCTGCTGAAGCGGCTTCTCGCTGTGGTCTCTCGACGCTTCGATGCGGCTGGTCTGGGTCTTGGCACGCCCCTTCGCAGCTTCCATCAGGCGCCAGCTTAACCTTCGATGGCCGACTGAGACACTGACTGGGATTGCGGCTTGCTTCTGTTCAGGGCAGTGCCCCTCAATCATGGCTCTGCGCACTCTCTTGGGAAACTACAAACACAGACACCCCAGAAACTGTCCCTCGGGAAACTACAGACACCCCAGAACCAGCCCTTACTCAGCCTGCGTTCAGCTCGGGTACAGTACGGTTAACGTGCAGCTAATGTCACGCAGAACTCCCAAGGGTGATTGGCTGAGGGACTTCATGGGCGAGCTTTTTGGTACCACCAGGTTCTTGGGGTGAGGTGCTTGACGCCCCGTATGCTTAGGTTCCTGATGCCCTGTGGTCTAGTACGGAAACGACGGAGAGCGTCTCCCAGCACAGGGACCTTCTATGGTAGCTTTCCCTTTCAAAGTCACAGGCTTCTGCATGTGATGGGGGCGAAGCCGTCGGTTCTGGGACTCTGCCGGCTTCAGCCATTTGTTTGGGCCCCTTGTGGCACCACTTGAAAGGGACGGGCTGCCGGGCGTTGAGCCTTCTGGGTATCTGTGTTTAAGCGGAAATTGGTACTCAGTTTTTCCTCTGCCAATTTATCATTCAGCTTTCTTTGGTCACGGTTCCAAAATCTAGTGCAAACGACTCCCCTCCCATTTCTATCACCTTGAGGGCAGTTGGGACCGGAAGAAACAGTTGTCTGTAGAGGAATGTCAGGAGCAGTCAAAATCTCGTGAGCATGCTGTGTTTACAGATAAGAACGACCACCAATCTCTACACGTGAGCTTCAAGTTATAAGCAGTACATTCTCCAATGCTTGGGGGTGGGGGCGGGGGCGGGGGGGAGAAACAGGATTTCTAGCAAAACCATCTAACCTAATGGTGACATAACTCCGGCCACTGTGGAAATGGTTTTAATGCTGCTGCATCTGGACTGGGCCTCAGGTGTACAGAGGGCGCTGTGGACACCTGAGTTGTTATAGAGATGAAATGCTAGGCAATGGGGAACACAGACCCTCCACACACACGGTGTGGTGATAAATGGGCAGCCCATCGATCGGCCTGTGTCGTCCACGCCACGTTAGTGGGCACACAGTTGGCGAAGTGTTGCAGATTATGTACGTATGCCCTTAGGAGATTTTACAGAGAGATCTGTAATTGAAGTTCCTTTTGAAATATCAGTCCATGCGATGATGGGCATCGGCTCTGCCATGCCTCAGCCAGCAGGAGGCGAGTTACGGCTGCTCCTTGGATGGCAGCTATGTTACGTTCTGCGAGGTCCCTAAAGGTCTGTCAATTTGCAAAGCTGGAGGAGGGTGCTCCAGTGTCTAGAAGCTAACAGTAGCAGTCAGTCTACAAAAGGCAGAAAAACCCAGTCAGAAAGAATTAAAACATTTATTGGGCATAAATATATTACATATACACTACAGATACAGTTAGGTATTACATAGAGCATAATATTTGCAAAATCTATACATTAAAATTGATACGACAGTTTTAATACAAGGTATAGGAAATAGTCTTAAAATTTACAATACAGGAAAGCATGATTCTTTATCTTTCTTTCTCCCCTAAAGTTGAAAAGCTTGGAATGTGCGTCCAACAGTGAGGTAAAACATTCTGTTTTTCCATTTAAAGACCTGTGCAAACACATTCTGTTAGGGCACTTTTCAATTCTGACATGAACACTGACGTACTGTAGCCAACAAAACAAGGGTAGAAAATGCCAACGTTTCAAGTGGATAAGAACAAGGCATATGACAAGGAAAAAACAAAACGTTATTTCAAACAAGTTTTCTTTATAAAAGGTTTCTTGGAGAACCCAAGGCCGTTAGCATCACGTGATACGACTGGAGTTTCTGGGGCCAGGGGTGAGCCGGACACGGAGAGAAGCCGAGCATAAAAAGACAGCTGCTTCCTCCTATTGACCACGAGGAAGAAGTTAAGATTCCTATAACACTTTATTTTATTGTTCATGTGTAATGGCAGTGTATAGTCACAGACCGATATCACATCTGCGTGACAGAGCACAGTGCCACATACAGCAGTTTTCTGAAGAAGGGATTCGAGCAAATACCAGAGTGTGGAGAGCAATGAAATAAAGTGCCGTCAGCTTGTATTTCACACGCTTCCGCTTCCTGCTGGTCGAACAGACAGTATGAAATCTCAGAAAGATCAAATCTTCCTAACAAGGTTGGTGTAATTTCACGTTAGGAAGGGCAATCACCAATTCAGAGAATTCCTTCACAGCAGCCATGCTGAAGCGCTCCCCAAAGGGCTATTTTTCTTTGCAAACAGTAGGGATTTTGTACTCGGTTGACTCTTCATCCCCTAAAACATGCCCTTTTCCCGAAACACCTGCGTGAAATCGTATCTGAAAACGCAGATGCTGTGTCAGAGAGGGTCACACCACACATTTCCTTAAACAGATGGGTGAGTTTCAGAAGAACTTCCGCAAAAATATATTTACCTTGGTGCCATTAGTTTGCAAGGCGAATTAAACCGATTATAGTCAGTAACAAAATACAAAATTCTCTATTATTTACTACATCAATATAGGCACATGGAATAATTCATTGATCTAACCACTTTCAAGAGATGATTATGATTTTTTTTTGGGGGGGGGTACATGTAAACGTTTCAATCACCGATAATGGATTTTTATTTTTGGCATTTAATGCACTAGATGCTCTTCTCCTTAAAAATACAAGAAATTGTCAGGTGATTAATACTACTACAGATGTTGCCAAAGAACAGAGTGACCTAGAATTACAAAAGTATAAAACACATACCAAAAACATAATAACAATAATAACATGCTACAAGGGAAAATTAGTACATAAGTACATTTTAAAAATTTTACAATAAATAAAGATTGCACTGTAATTGGCATTTAAAGTACTGTATGCAGAATATAGTATAAATAAACCAAAAAAACCCCCAAAATAATGTTGGTTTCCCCATGACTTTGGTATGGGAATATTATACGCTAGTACAGGATACTGCATCTTAAGACAACATAGACCAAGCACAAAGGAGCTATGATTGAGAAAAACCAAAGAGCAAAAATAGACAAAACTGACGCAGGGGGATACACCGTGTCTGTCACACCCTTTTGGAATATGTTTGCACCTCCAACTCCATAGTGTCCCTGAGGTACGCGGACATCATGGTCTTCGTTCAACTAATCCAAGGACTTTGGGTTAAAACGGATGATCTCGTGACTCCAAAGAAACATGCAAGAGGGACATTGACACTGCAATAGCACCTGTGGGTCAAGGATCTCAAAGCACTTACAAACATTTAGAATCCCCATTTTTACTGTATCTTTTTAATGCATGGGAAAACTGAGGCACAGAGGTAAAGTGACATGTTTTGGTCACGCAGCAAGTTAGTGACAGGTCCAGGGAGAGAATCGAGGCTTCTTCACCCCCAAACACCCTGTGCTTACCGCCTAATGCCGTCCCTCGCCCTCTCCACACCTGGCCTGGTCAACCCCACACGCAGAGGAACTAACCCTTTAGACGACTCATTTTGGGGGCGTTATCCGTTTTTATCTGCTGTCACGTTAGCGTTTTGTGCACTGAGTGAAGGTACTGAAATCCAATCACTGCATTGATACCTCAAACAACGGCCTAGCGGCAAATCTTTCAGAAAGAAGGAGCTGACGTGCAGGAAGCTCACTCATCCTTAGTGTGAATTGTGGACAATGGGCAGAGGCACTAACACCGTCACCAGTTGTCATCACATCATTCTGGTCAAACATAACAGACTATAATTAACTCTAGTGATTAGATTAGAAGCCGTTATATACAGAGACACATACACAAGTTAAAGCAGCGTTTAAAGTAGCGGAACAAGGAAAACAACTAACTATTGCACAATGCCCTCAAAGTTACTGCTAGGAATCGACGCGGCCAAAACCTACAATGCTCCATCACCTAGAGGTGCATTTTGGTTACTTGATTTTGTAGACAGGCAGCTCATAGTGTTAAAATCATAAGAAATACAGATTATTAAAACATTTTCGGGTGAAGTACACATTTTAATTTAAATGAGCTAAACAATTCAACAACTGAGTGACATAGCACGGAACGCGTTTCAGGCAGTCGTGTCTTAGTAAACTTGAGCTTCTGTAAGGTACGGCGCTGGCAACGCTCCGACACCACTGAAGTCCCAGCCCTTCACTACCCAACTGTGATTCAGGTCTACACATACACATGGCCACAACCTAAGTGACTGGGGAATATAAATTACTAAACATTAGAAACAAAAACCAAAAAACCCCCCAAAGGCTTGCAAAAAAGACATCAGTGAGAACAGAAAAAACAAAAAAAGATGAATGTGAAAACTTAAAAGAAAGCTAGCTTTTGGTATCTGGCTTGTTTGTGTGTGTGTGTTTTCTTCTTTTAAAATCCAGTTTAACCTCTTCCTAGTCTTGCATTTCAAAAAGGTGCACCAAAACACTGATATATAGATATAATATATATTTCTCCTAGCTAAATCTGTAAAACAAGAGAAGCGTATAAATCAAACAACAACAAAAAGACGTAAAGGGAGTAGCCGAATAAATGTGTGTACTAAAATGTGTAGCATTAATGAAATCCATACCTCTAAGTTTTGTTGGGTGTGTTTACTTCATTAAGAAGTACTGTAATATAAAGGCAAATAAAATAGACAAAGTTGCGAAGCCAGCCACAATGAGGGCTGCAAACTGTTCATCAGTAGGCATCATGCTCTTCATTTTGGGGTCATCTAAGCTCCCCATGTCCCCTGTGAGCATGACCTCACTTCGCTGTAGTACAAAAGCCGCAGAGGGGCTGAAAGCTCCGCTTAGCTCCTGAGAGGTGTCTAAACAGCGACGGCTCACGCACACACGGAACCTGTAGTCCACGTTGCTCTGGAGGCCTGAGATGTGGAACGTGGCGTCTTCTCCCTTATACACCTTCAAGAAAAGGGAGAGTCCGATCAATGAATTTATTACAAGGCTTTAACATAGCAACACTGGGGCGTCGTGAACACTGGCTTGGTTTATGAAGGTTGGAATAAAACATGACATACAAAGTCAGCGGCTCTGTTGACAGTCAGTCACTTTAAATAACAAAGGCATACCTAACTGTAATAATTCAGGCTATGAAATCAGGAGATGATTTAATACTTAAAGGACTCGATTTGGTCTCCTGAGCACAGCACCATGTTAAAGGATTGAAGTATAATGTGTAGACAATAACAAAGTGTCTGGCTAGATGGTTTCTAGCAATTGACTACACCAGGCAACACTCCCCAGTCAAGACGCCACACCTGCATCCCCCCTCTGTCCCTAGCTGGTCTCCCTCGCCCTAAAACGACATACAAATGGACTTGTACAGGACATGGTCTTTGTGACGAACTTCCTCCGGGTTGCTGAGTGGCTGAGAAATTCATTCCTTTTTTTGATGGGCAGCTTCACTTCATTCATTTTCCTTTTGGCGAATGCTTGGTTATTTCTCGTTTAGATTTTTCCTACGAAGACTGCTAAGAACATTTGGGGATAAACCTTTGAGGATCTGAGTTTTTCTTTTTCTCGCGCAAATACGGAAGAGAAGTGCCGAGTTAGAGGGAGGCTCTATGTCCAACTCCATGAGAAAGTTTCCCCAGGTGACCGGAGTGCTCTGCACGGCCATCAGTGAAGGTCAGATCGCACCTGCTCACATTTCACCTGCACCCATTCTGCCAGGCTTCTATAAGGTGAACGGTATCCTCTGTATTTCCCTGGACACCCACTGATACCGAGCACATTTCAGGGGCAAATGGGTGATCCGTCTCCCTCCCTTTGTTAATCTTTTGTTCGTCTTCAAATTGGACATTTTATCAGGGCTGGCTACACATGAGCGTTGCAGGAGTCAAGTGCAGCCAAGCGCTGGCGCTGGCTGGCGTCAAGGGCCCGATGTGTGGCGCTCACAGCCCAGCGGTCTGGAGGAGCTGCTGCTTCTCTGGCCACATGTGGTCACCAGGCTGTGCACAGCCGCACCACCAACGAGGGGGGACTTTCCCGGGACTGTGCTGCCCTCCGCATCGGGGTAGTGGGCCATCCTACCTCTGCCTGCATGGTCATTCATGTCCACGGAGGACCTCTGTGGGGCTTTCCCTGCCGCCCCCATCCAACCCACTTTAAAAGGCTAAGTTCAGGTAGGAGGGTTTTTTTTTTTTTAATTGAAGTGACCCATTTTAGCATCACAAGAAGCATATAGGCAATATTATTTTTTTCAATTTGTCTTTGATCTGATGAACTATGTAATTCAAAGTAATTCTGACACGTCCATTCCAGGGTATGAAGTCAGAGCCAGATGACGGAAAACGAATAGTCCAGCATCCTCCATTCAGATTAACACTCTGCTGGAGAGGGTCGCCGGGGAAAGGACACACTGAATTTCTGGAGGGCCACGGCTGCAGCTCTTCACGAAGGCTCCCCACCCCCAAGAGCTAGCAAGGGGCACATCAGTGCGCAGGCCGGCTGTTGGCTTAGCAGTGCCTCCTCGTTGCTGAAGCGCTGTCCTGAATGGTACAAGGAGCGAGTCGAGGCTCGGCAAGCCCGGCATATGCCTCCAATGATTATAGGATGACAGAAGGCAGCAGGGGTGCTGGTGGCACAGTGGCCACGTGCTTGCCTGCTGACTGGAAGGCCAGCAGTTCAAATCTACCTGTTGTTCCAGGGGAGAATGATGTGCAGGCTATTTACACAGTGATTACCGCCGAGGAAGCGCCCTCTGTCCCAGAGGACTGCTGAGCGTGGAGCCGACTTGACAGCATCTGCCACCACCGCCCCCACCCTCCGCATTATACAGGGGTTCTAAAAAGTGATACAGTATTTGTATTGCAGCACCTTTCCTAATTGCCAGGAAGTGGAAACAAGCTAAACATCCGCCCGAGGATGGACAGAAAATGGAAATGCAGCAGAGATACATACAGTGGAATATTCCCCAGGCATAAAGGGATGTGAAGGTCCTGATACATGCTCCACATGGTTGAATTTTGAAAACATGACAATGAGTCACTTAACGGCCAATCCCCAAAGGGCTAGCACTGTATGGGCTGGGGAAAGGGGCCCATGTGGCACTGAGGGTGGGGTGGCGATGAGCTTGCTGCAGCGGAGGGAGAATCACGGGGAGGGCATCAGGGCCGCAGAGTGAGGAGAGCAACCCATGTCGCTGAACGCGCCTGTGTCAACTGCAGCCGCTGCGGGTGTCATGCTGTAGGGACTCGCATCCCGCTAACGCGGAGGGATGCCACCCGGGTCAATGCAGAACGCGACAGATTAGCAGACGCTTGGAGGGCTTTCTTCTTAAAGCCATAACGCTAAGATGAGCCATCTGTGACAAAATTCAAACTGCCAACACGATGCAATTTCTTCACGTTTGCTGACTCTTTTTCCACCTTCAAGGCTTCTATTTCTTCTTTTTGGATTAAAATTACTGTGGTCTGTGTAGGGCTATGGAGTGAGTGTGTGTGTGTGTGTGTGTGTGTGTGTAAAACACTGTCTTTACCCTACACCTTTTATCAGATGATCAGTTGTAAGCCTGTAGGCAAAATTAACATTTTTCAAATAAATGTTTTACAATGAAAATTCCTGGGAGGCAAGGGGGTGGGGGTGGGGGGAGCTTGTGCTTGGAATATTTATGAGTAGTAGAAAAGTCAAATCAACATCTGTACGCATTTTAATGCCCAGTAATATTTTATGGGTAGATTTACGATTTCCCCACAAGTGGAGTGAAATTCAGTCAATCAGCAAGAATCAAGGCAAACTTAGCATCAGCATTTCAAGCAGCTTCTTCAGGCTCAACCTTCTGCAGAGAGCTGCATCTCCCGCCACCCCCACCCCCACCCCCACCCCCACCCTACTGAACTAGTCTCTTCATTTTAACAAGATGCCCAGGTGATACAGGCTCTTTAAGAATCCCCGGGGATTGTGTTTAACTGCAGATTCTGATTTAGTGTCACCGAGTTGGGAAAGGGGAATTCTTCCAGGGAGCTGAGCCAGAATGAATTTGGAGGCCTGGTTTCATTAAAACACAGAAGACAAAGCGAAACAGAACAACACGCAGAGTCTCGACTTTTGGGGAAGAGGATGGTGTTTACACGGAGGTTACACCCGTCACCTGTAAATACAATCCACGGCGACGTCTATTTTCAGTCCCAAAGCAGCCATAACCCCGTCACTTTGAAACTCCGTACTGCATGCAAGCCGCGCTTACAGAGTGAGTACTACAGGCCGACCAGGGGCGGCGAATCATGAATAACGAAGCTGCATAAGTGGGTGCTGTCTGATTAGAACCGTAATTGAGCTATGCGCCGAGCACTCCCAGAGAGCCATTCGCTCTGCTGGGGCAGATGCACAAAAATGATAGCTCCTCATTTCCCTCTGCTCACTATCCCTGGGCTATAATAATTATTTTAACCATTGCTTTGCACACATGACATCAATAGGCTTCGTTCCCCATCTCGTGTCCAGAGCAAGTGAACAAGGTACTCAAAACACCATGTCGAAGTGACTGTTTACTGAATCGGGCGAAGCAAAAACACAGAGTACAAATTGTCCCTGACTCCACGGTGGCTTTTGATGAGCCACGACTTGCCGTAACCATTTCTGGGTAAACATAGGGAAGACACGGTCATGTGAAGAGCACTAATCCCCGGCGACTAAGCCTGCCCTGCAGGGTGGTTGTTTTATCTCCAAGCGTTTCCAACAGGAAACAGAAAAAATAACCTGTAAGGCCTAGATTTAATTAAAAGTGATGATATTAGTATTTAGATGAGAGGGCTTCAAAAAGTTTGTCCAAAAAAAGCCCCCCAAAAATTGGTGGCATTTTCCCACAAACAAACTTGACTTCCCTGATAGGCCCATTAGTCTAAAAATATGTAACATTAAACAGCAGATTCGAACACAGCCAATCTTGCCAATAAAAACCAGACTGAACGAAACTGTATTCTATAGCAATGTCTGCATATAAACATACTGAGCCAATCATGCTTTTTCAATGCATGGCATCAATCACTGGACTCCAAAAAGCAAAACATTTACTCCTCAAAGGGTAGAACTAGATGGTCAGAAGAAGAAAAGGCTTCAAACACACAGTGATTGTGCAGTGACTGTACTACGAGGAACAAATTCTTGTTACGTCCAACAGCCACAATGTACGTTGTCGTAACGGTTCATCTTTTCATCATGTTTACATGGAACAGAACAAATGCTACTCACACTTACACGATGACTAAGTCTCGTGGGAGAGCCCCCTACTTTCTATTTGATTTGGGAGCTGCACAATCCTCTTATCTCTAGGGCCGTGGTTCTCAATCTTCCTAATGCCACGACCCTTTCATACAGTTCCTCATGTAGTGGTGACCCCTCAACCATAAAATTATTTTCGTTGCTACCTCATAACTAAGTTTGCTACTGTTATGAATCATCATGTAAATTTCTGATATGCAGGATGCATTTTCATCGTTACAAATTGAACATAATTAAAGCACAGTGATTCATCTCAAAAACAATAGAATTATGTCCCGTGAAATATTTATTTCTAATGACAAATGAAATTTGTCTTGAAGCATGGTGTAGCATGGGTAACAGTCTTCACGCCAGGTACTCGTTTGTGGGCGTAGCTGCGTGTGGGTGGGCCTGCCTGGAGACAGTGGCTCATTTCCTAAGACCACCGGAAATACGTGAAAGGGTCATTCGACCCCCAAAGGGGTGACGATCCACTGGTTGAGAACCGCTGCTCTAGACAGGATCTACAGCACAGAATGGACTGTGGGAAAGAGAGGGAGTTAGGACGTCCTCACTCTGACGGGAAGTGTCCTGTGTGTGGCTCAGTGAGTACAGCACTCAGCTGCTAATCATAAGGTTGGTGGTTCACATCTACTAGCGTCAGGAGAAAGCTGAGACAGTCTACTTCTGTTGGTGTTTACCATGCGGCAGCCCTCTGGATGACAGCTCTGGCCCGTTCTACACAGTTGTTTGCAAGTTGGCATTAACGACGCAGCAGTGCGATTGGTTTGGGTCACCAGGGAGCGCCTTTCAAACTTTACAACTGAGGCATCTGGTATGACTGTGACTTCAGACTCCATTTTGTCTGCTTGGCTCCTGCTCAGAAGTTTTTTCCTGGAAATTCTCAGGAAGGTTGTTAATATGGTTGAATAGGCAATAAAGTTCTTTAACAACAACAACAAGCGGGTTCAGTAAACACCTGGTTACTCTGTGGTCAGCCATTTTACGAAGATCTCAAATCTAACCAGTTAGAACCACTTGCTAACTTCGTACATGTCAACCCACCAAATGCGTATCAGTTTTGATCTCTGAGTAACTCTTTCCTATCTCTTGACTTTAGAGTACTTCGTGTCCCTTGGCCAGATCGAGCTTTCCCCTGGTTCAAACCGGGCAATTCCTTTAATAAAAACGCTTTCCTTTGATTCCGACAGAGATCCCAGTACTGTTGTTCACTGATAGTTTCTTGGTGTCAGAAGTGGGGTTTGAAGGTGGGTTGCCTGCAACCACCCCCGACGTCTTGGGGACTGTTTTCACGCCAACGGAACTGTCCAAATAGATTGTTCTGCAAATATTTTGGGAGACACAGCCAGGTACATGAGCCCTTGGATTTTGAGATTCCTCTCTTTGCGTAGAGCACTCTGATGCTGACTAAATAATCTGGCTTTGTGTTGTCTTATCTGTTTTCAGTTTGGTCTCAGAAGAATTAGTCTCCTCTACTACTGGCAATAGCGGAGATATCCCGGATTTGCGTACATTGTTGTCCTAGCAGTTTTTAGGATCGTGGGTCACATAAAGCCACGTCTCAAGAACGAAGGATCCAGGTTTACTGAAGAAACGCTACCAATCCTTTCTTAACATAGTCAGCCAAGTCCACACGGGACTATGCCAACCAGTGTGATCACAGGATTATGAATAAAACACATGGGGGGGGTGTGTGCGCACACACACCTGTATCAGAGCTTAAATTCTCACCACCCAGTTTGAAGAAGGCGATGGATCACAGTGAAAGCCCAACCTATATTGGCAGAGCCGGCATGTGGATTGAGCCCCTCTACTGATTCCCTGGGTCCACTGACAGATGAGGTGACGCGTCCTCCCCTCCAACAGTGTCCTGGAGGGTGGATCACTGCAGATACAGTGAACAGCTTACTGATCATTTTCCCTTTTGACACCTTTATAACTTGTTCTCCTTTTAAGTATTTTCTGCTTCCTTTTGCATTAAGGTTTTTCAGTGTTTTATTTCGTTGCTGTCAGGCTTCTTTGGTATGCTTTTCTTTATATGAAATTCAATGAACTATTCAGACAGTTAACGAGACCCGTCCTTTGTTAGGATGATGATGGGGAAAGCTGGGGAGGGGGAATAGGGAGCTAACGATCATGAATACCAGAATGAGGAACATGTGCTAACATTGACTGGGGTGGTGCTTATATAACTCTTTTACACCTATTTAAACCATCCAGTTGTATGGTACATGAGTTATAAGTCCATAAAACCGTCAGGGTAAAAGCAACTAGGGGTTCCTGTTGATTTCCAACCTCAACAACAAAAACAAAAGAAAGAAGTTGTGAATCACAGAAAGGGGTGAAAGGATCCTGTGGGAGGATATGGTGATTCAGAAAATGGACTAGAAGCCATCAGGTTGCCTGCCAATCACAACACAACACCTCTGCTACTTTCAGGAAGGTACTGGTTGAAGCAGTTACCTGTCCAAACCCTGTTAGAATATTTCTGCATCTGAGAATGATACAATTCACATAAATGTAAACCTTCTGTGAAAATGTGGGATGTCTGGGATCCTCGCATAACATACAAACACCGCTCTGCCACCTGTTTGTACTCACCTGCTTGTGGGGGAATCTCACTCAGCAGAGTATGACAAATACGCGGCTACTTTGAAATTTTGGGTTTTTTAAAATAATCAAAATTAAGTTTTCTGAGCAGCAAAATAAAAAATGGAAAGGTGCCTGATTTATGCAAAAACAATGGGACACCTATTTTAAATGATCCTTTGAAATTTCTAGAAGATGTGATGAAAACAAAATTGGTTCCCTGCAGGATAATGGTTCCAAACTGACTGAGCAGAAGAAGGATCCGACATCTTCTCTCATAACCCTGCAGTGGTGATCTCTCGATCTTCCCCATTTGCTATTCCTCTGTGAACTCTCTGAACTCTCTTTCTAGTCTTACTTAAAAATACAAACAGAAAAGCCTATCACTGTTGCCTTTTCTGAGATGGCCTTTAAGGGAAACCCAGAGAACCGGCAGGACCTTTACAAACTTGATTTTACCCAAGGTCTAAATGAGAGCTTCATGCCACCGTAAAACAAATTCTCGGGTCTCACAAAAGCCCTCATGCCATTTTAAAATAATCTAGATTTTCAAGGAAACCTATAAAGCTTGGTTGTCAGATTCCATCAATTAACAAATGTTAGTGGGAGACAGGGAATCCAATTGTGAATAGAAAAAGCACCCAGAGAGATGTCTTTGTGGGAGCAAGCGTCTTTGGGATGGAATCGGCGAATATAAGTCAAGAATATACAAGTTATCTTTTAGAGGTCACACCTAAAGTGTTTCCTGGACAAAGGAATTTGGCAAAAGATTAAAGTTATAAACAAGGAAAGGATGGGAGCATTTCTAATTACTGAGATTGTTTGACAAAAATTTCTGCTGAGCAGCCTATTAGTCACGGAAAAGGAAAAAACCTTAAACTCCATGTTTATAATGCAGTACACCGAGAGCTGCCTGAGTTGGCTAAACGCCCCAGATGAGCCTGAGAAACCATCCCATCACGGAATGAACTAACCTGATGTATAAACTCGCCCAGATTTTACAGCAGAGGAAACAGACTAAACAGCAGTCTCAAAAGTTACAACAGTGACCGTTTCCTATTTGACTAAATCAACAATGCTTTTAGGGCTCTCGAAACCTAAATGATTGCGAGAAGCCCGGGGCACTGGAAAAGAACCGGTACCAATTAAAGAACTACCAAACCTGAGGCCCCTCAATCACACCGGGCGTTTCATCCCTGAAGGAAAAACACAGGAGCTTGTCTCTCAACTAAACTCACGATGGACAGCTGCTGGGCACATCAGTGGAGGGCGTGGCAATTTGTAATTTCGAATCCAGGACAAACTTCCACTCATTCTAAATCTGTTCCAATATTCCTGGGACCCACTCAAGATTTACATCCACCCAGCCTCCACACGCCTGTCAACTCGCTGGGGCCACCGACTCACGCCTGCTATTTACACTTGTCGGCGATCGGGCAAGTAGCACTGCGGTAGTTTGAGCTGCCATTTCCCCTCGTCTGTCATCACCCCACTAGTACTGTAGTTTTCAAATACACAGGTACTCTGATGCGTGTAAACGTCATTTCCAATATAAAAAATAAATAAATACAGGACTTGAAACCTAACTTTTTTCAAAGCAAGCTCTGCTTGAAAACTGAGCATGGAAGGTGAACGCCCGTGATACAAATGAAGTGGAAACTGGGGCTTCGATAAGCTGAAGATGCAGGTAGCACCTTCAGGCGGGTTTTTTGGAGAACGAGAGCTCACTGAGAGCCACTTGTGTCCACGAACAGAGGCTTGCAGTGTGGTCAGCGAGATGCGGGGAAGCCACCTCTCTGCCATGCACAATGGCTCTTTCTTACCTGTTTATATTCCGATTCTCTTCCAACCAGTACCTGCAGGATGTAGTTGACAGGATCGCCTTTCATTGGTGGTACCGTCTCCCATAGAATTTCACATGAATTTCCTTCTAACTGGGTCACTCGGGGTGCTGAAATATAAACCCACAGGCAAAGGGTCAGATTTCAGAGTATCTTGTCAATAATTAATATTTCAATCGCATGACGTGAGATCCCAGAGCCAGCGGGGAGCACATCTGTGTGTCCTTCCCGAGAGGGGAGCTGCTTTGCTGAGGCTCTTGGTGAACCGGAGGGTGCGGTGTTGGCATGAGAGGCTACCCCCAGAGTAGTCGGCTAACAGCTACATTGGAGGAAGGGGAAAATTGGTTAAAAAAAAGAGAAAGAAACTGTTTCAAAGAATTTAAAATTAGTTGATAAACAGAACAAAAATAGGAAACAAGTAGTAAAAAAGGAACAACGTAAGCAGGTTATTAATATGAGAGGTGTACATAAAGAACACGCTAGGAAGCTCCAGGTAAGAGAAAACCACATCCAGTTAAAGACAAGTTTGCAGAACAGGTAACACTTTGAGGGAAGTCCCAGAGGACGGGCCTCACCGACAGCCTTAAAAATGGAAGTATCTTACAGGTGCTATGTAAACGTCTGAGCTCCGTACTACTTAAGATTAATTTGTAGAGACACATACTTTCTCCTTGTAGATTATTTCTAGGATACCGTTTCAGCGAAATAATAACATCAGCAATAACAAAAACTAGTCTGCTGTTATCACTTGGCCCAACCTCCTCATAGTTTATGGGAGAATGGAGCAAGAGACCCTGTCAGCCTCAATAGGGCCCCGGCTGAGACAAGACTTCCCTGAATACCCCAACAGAAGAGGAAGAGGGCGGACCACGTGGCAGTGCGAGCACCCGGGCCCCCCTGGAATCAACGGACGTGCTCTCAAAGGCACGTTCTAGTTACTCTGAATGAGCCCACCCCCCAAACCACCTTGAGAAACAAAGTTAGGGCTCCTCGTACCCGAAAGACCCTCGAAGTGTCATTGGGAAACGTGGTGGCTTTCCAATGACCAACAGGGCAAGCAACATCAGTGGGTTCAGGAATCTTTTCTGATCGGGCAAACACTCGAAGCTGTATTCAAGGGCTGGGGGGCTCTATCATTACCAAAGTGACCCCGTACTACTGTCTTAGTTGGACAGAGACTCGATGACTACGCACCAGCTATGATGTATTTGCAACGTTTCTGCACAGGTGTCATTCTGTGATCCGTAGTGCTTTGTTACTCAAATTACAGTCCGTGGGCTGGCCACATTGGTATGAAGAGTGGGAGCTTGCTAGCACTATGGCTGGGGCTGAACTCACCCTCCACAAGGCCTGCTTCCTTCCCTGCCTCTCTTTCAGTTCACCAACCCCTTACTCTCTAAGAAGCAGGCAGAGCACGCCGTCCACGCACCTTTGATGGCAGGGGGGACACTTTTGGTGGTGCTGAAGGTATAGGGTTCTGAGAAGGGCCCTTCGCCGGCATCGCTCGCTGCCTGGATTCGGAAGGAGTAGCCCATGAACTCCGTCAGCCTCTGGACCTTGTAGGTGTGGCTGGGCCCTCTGTAGATTGGAATAAACCTGGAGGAAGGAGCAGAATCCATTAGCCAGCTGCACTTTTAATGATGACAAGAAACTAATGATGATGACACGTCGCGGCGTGGATGAGGCCAACTCGGTAAACATTTCCCCCCCTATAGTGGGGGTACTGCGTCCGTTGCTAGGTTATGGTTAAGTTTCAGTATGTCGACTAGTGCGTGTCTACCTAAAAGGAAAATATCCACGTAGGCGCATACAAAGCTGGGAATGCAATTCCTTTCATTGTAGCCTAGGGTCCGTAAACATCAGTCGCTTATGTGTGTGTTTGCTACTACAATCAGGTATGTCACCTTAGCGTTGACAGCTGATACTGCTGTGCGTTAGGGAAGGAAGTTAATGTGCGTTAGATACTGACAAAATAAAATATCTCTTTACCTGACTTTTCTGTATCAAATTTTCTATATCAGAACAGTATTTCAAAGTTTGACCCCCTTATCCATTTTTCTGTGAGATTTCTGTGAGAAGAAGGTCCTTTTCCTAAATAGGTAAGAAATAGGGATCTCGGAGGAAAAATGAAAGCTATGGAGCTCAAAATCAGCCATCCGATCAATGCAGTAACAGACGGTGGACTGGTCCGCTTGGACGAGGAGCCTCTGGAGCCCCTCCCATGTGACCCACAGGGGGACTCTGCCCTGTGACACCGTCTCAGTAAGATACATGAGGGCCAGCCAGATGAAGCAAATGATGATCTTCTATTTCAGGAGTTTCCTCCTAGGGTTTGGGAAGGGAACACGTTCACAATGGAACGGGATTGTGAGTCTTCTAACTACAAAGCAGTAGATATAACAGAATTTTCCATACTTCACTCAGGATTTTCAGCAGTTGCAGGATCTGATTCAGGCTGGGCCAGAGACAAGCTGACCGTGGCTGCATTAGTCCATGCAGCTCTGTCAGTTCTCCCTGCTCCTAGGGCTCTGTTATATCCAAGGACAATTCGTTTCTGCAGCCAAGTAGAAGTCGGTTGCTGACCAAATCATGATTCAAAACGCCTGACTCATAGGCCGCTTTGGCTGACGGAGTCAGCGGAATATACACGTGTGTGCTAGCAAACATTTATTGAACATCTCCCGTGGGCTAGGCACTGTGGATTCACAGACGAGTAGGCCTGCTGATGTGGCTGGTACTGTTTGTGGACAGGGTCCTCTTAGGGGCAGTAGTAGCTTTCCCAAGTGCCAAGGAGGGCCTGGTTGTGTGGGGTGTGCTGGGTGGGCATGCATGTGCGGAACAGCACCAATTCCCCTTCCCTTGTAAGCTCAGCCGGCTCTTTCTGCTCTTGTCCCTAACGCACGGCTGTCTTCCTCTGGTATCGGTTAATCAAAAACCAAAACCAACCATCCAAACAAAAAAACCCCACATTTACTCCTTTCATTAGCAACTACGGTTTGTTGGAGGGAAGGGAGCCCTGCTGGCCATATGGCTATGTGTTGGGCTGCTAAGCACGAGGTCGGCAGTTCGGATTCACCAGCTGCTTCTCTGGAGCAAGAGGAGGCTCTCTATCCTGTGAAGGTGACCGTCCCAGATGCCCACAGGAGCAGTTCTACGCTGTCCAAAAAGGTTTCTATGAATCGGGATTGGCTCGATGACAGGAAGAGGTTTTTATTTGGTGGGGAGGAGGTGCAAAGTGAAACAACTATATATATTTTTTCTCTCAATCTTGAAACATCTTCTCTTCTAAAACTTGTCAGCATCCATCACACTAATTTACAATATCCCCGTGTGCCATAATCCTTACACTCAACTTCCTCAGCCCACTCGTTTCACCTATCTTATGTTCTTTCAGCTTTTCTGTGTCAGGAAAGGCCTTCGACCGGTGGCTGGGCAGTTTTAATTCCCGGGAACATCAAGAGCCCAGCTGAAACTCTCAAATACCATGGCAACCTATTTAGCGCTCTCGACACAAAACCACCTTAATGAAGATACCCTGGCTAATGTCAGAGGCACACAGCTACTTATTAACTCAGCCCCACCTGGGCCAGAGTCTCCGAGGGGAGTCGCTGCCCTTGGCTAGACCACACGGTCCACGCGGCACCCGTCTTCATTAGAAACGCCAGAGAGAGCCCGGCTTTTAAAGCAACCTCCGAGGACCAGGGTCAGGGCTGGCCCCCTTGTCCTGCCGCCCTCTGGGCAGAGGAGTTCCTTTTGACAATGAACTTGGCGTGTGATCTAAACTTGGCAAATAGCAGAGAGATGGATTCTCAAATACATCAAACCTCTGTTTTCTTAAAGTTCTTCCAGACTACTCCCGTAAAGCTTTAACACTCACAGGGGCAGTTCTACCCTGTCGTGTAGGGTCACTCTGAGCCAGCAGCGACTCAATGGCAGTGCATATAGTGTTGAAGCCCCAGTCCCCCCCAGAATAGCCCTCAGATACGAGTCTGAATGTCCTGCTGGGAGGCTGTCACATCAAATGTACTTTCTATGTCCACTTCCCTCTGCTCCTCGGATGACCAAGAGACCCATGAACCTAACAAAACACACACACGGCAGTGCCAAAAGACGACCGACTCGCTTTTAATGCCACTTCTCAAACGGTTTCCCATCATTTCAAGAAACCGAAGAAGGAACGATCTTTCCTCAGGAGCCTACGAGGTTGTGGCCAGTGGTGGTGTGGCCTCTCGGGGAGGCGCCTGTGGGTTATTGGCCCCCCTCCCCCTCCACCCATGGCTACATCTGCTCTGGGAGAAATTAAAAATATTTATCAAATATTTGTTCTACGAAGATGAACTGAATTACTTTAAAAGTTCATGCTCATTTTAAAATTCATTAATAAGCCAGAGGCCTTTTGTGGTGGAATTAAGCATATTAAACACTCAACGATTACATGGTGGTGAGTTCATTTTAAATGGCAACAAACCAAGGATCCTGAGTTTAGAACAGGCTGTCTGGTGAAGCGCAGGGTGGCCCCATTCAGGGCACCCTTCCCTCACAATTAGAGCACCCGTGGTCTTTGTGGGGATCCCATGCACTTACCCAGCAGCCTCTGGGGTAGGGAAGCACAGCCCCCTGGAGCAGGCCCTGTGATCTAAGGGCCCTGATCTGGACAGAGCTAGGAGCAACTCCACTCCCTATGTAACCACACTGTTGGGGGGAGGTGGTGGTGGGCAGCCTGCCCCTAACTGCCCACTCACTCACCTCTGCTAAGTGCCAGCTCTTCCTGTGCCCGACAGCTCTACCTGAGGGCTGTTTTAGGAGTCCTAAGAAATAAGGTGGGTCCATGGCTTAGCAGTGCGCCCAAGGCTCGGTGAGAGCGCTGCAGGTGATGAAGGATTAGCATTGCTCCAATGCCTCTGAATATGCCGACATCAGGATGCGGCCTCTCAGGGGCCTGAGCCCAGGTGAGGCCTCCGCCCACCACGGTGACTCTCGGCTCCTGCCACGCGGCCTCTTCATGCACACCTGCAGCTGCTGCCGCCTTATGCTCCAGCAGGTCAGGGGAGCCTGGAGGTGGGACACCGTTTGTACCAGACATTTGCTCTCCCTCACATTAGTGACCAGTCTCATTTGATGGTCAAGCAGTGGGGTGACATGCTTGCGGTTACCGGTTTCATCTCCCCTGCCCGACGAGCAGGCATGGGGACATGCACATTCCTGTATGTGTCCAGGATGCATTCGAGTAAGACCCCGAGTAGCTCAGACTCAGTGAGGCCTACGCAGTCTCAGGCGTCACCAGTGGGGCCCTCTAGCTCCTTAAAGGGAGCCCAGGAGCCCATACTGGGTTCCATACTGGCCAGGGTGCCTAGGGCCCTCTGTGCCACCCACGGCTCCTGCACCTTGCCGGGGCTAGAAACTACACTGCGGATCTTATGTCGCTGGCACCGGAGTGCTGCCAGAAAGGGCGTGGAGGATGAGCATGGCACATCAAGCCAGGCAGCTCCACTGCCCACCCTAAGTCCTGAACGCTGAGCCAAGCCAATGCCCTTGTCTAGAGACAGGCGTTCATATGGGTCCCCCTTCCTTTCAGGATGACTGTTAGCGCCTGGGAGAGGACAGATGACCCTGGGGGGGCCTCACTTATGTGCCGACATGGGTTCGCGGCCACTTTGTGGGGACTGCAGACTGGGTTAGCATTCAGGCCCGAGAGCCGGGCAGTCTTGGGCTCTGCAGTCAGGGAAGGGAATGCTTCCTCTCTGAAACTGGTCTAGTCACCGTGCCTGCCTCACAGGGCTTTGGGAACTGCAGGGAACACCCGTCGCCCAAGGCCTCGCACACTTGTCTGTGCTCAGTAACTATGAGCGGTTACTGCCCGTCACCACGCCTGTTAGCTGTAACAGAGCCCCCCGGCTGATGAACGCTTCCACTTTTTCAAAATGAGAGACACCTTCGCGAGGTCCCCAGAATGGGACTCCTCACCACCGAGATTCCTAGAGGCCTCCTCGAATTGGGGAGAAAGCTGGGCACATCGCCAGCATGCATCCCCCTCGTCCTGGGGAACGCTGGCCGTGTGCTGCCACGGGAAGTAGGTGGCGCAGGCAGTGGCAGGCCTGGATAATAACTGGCATCCATGGCACGGACATGTACATTTCTATAAAAGGAAAAGAAAACTGGGGCGAAGCGCTCCCTAGTGCTCGGAAAGGGGCAGCGCATCAGGGCAGGTGGTCGGTGGACCACTGAGCGTTTACTGACAACACGAGTTTCTATGGCTCTACTGCCGTGGCGCTGTCTGCTAAGCCGGTCATCTCTTGCCCTCGAGGCGGGTCTGACTCCCAGCAACCACCGAGGGCAGAGCAGGACTGCTCGGTCGTCCTCTCAGAACTGGGAGGCTCAGGCAGGAGGCCTTTGGTTAGCAGGGGAGCACTTGAGCCTCGGCACGACCAGGGCTCCTGGGTATACGGTGGATCCCATCCACCCTGACCATCAGATCGAGGCGGACTCATAGTGACCTTACAAGCTAGGGTCAAACTGCCCATGTGCTTCTGAGGCGGTAAAGCTCTCCAAGGAGCGGCTGGTGAGTGTGAGTGGGTAGTGCAGTCAACAGTCCGCGGTGTCACGGACTAGGTCACATGAATATCAAGCTGCCCACTAACACGAACTCCTCGGAATGACCTGGCCTGCTGACCTAAGATGGCCCGTAGCTCAGTAACGGCCTACACGGGGCGTCTTGCAAAACACGCTACCAAAGATCAGAAGCCGACAGCTGTGATATGCTCAAGTATGACTATATTCATTACCAATGACACAGCACTGCCTTTTCCTTTCCCCTTTAACGTCCTGGGGCGCCACGGCTCGTGCCTCCCCCCTCCTGTGAACGGCGGATGCATAGTCCGCGTCCTCCCACTTGGCCTTTTACACACAAGCCGGCCAAAGCAGATGGCCGCCTGGGGACCCCCGACCCAGGGAAGATGCGCTGTCTCAGTGGATTTTTATGTCGGTGACAGGTTCCTTGCTTGCATGGAAGTGCTAAGGGCTATTTACACAGAGCAAATGTAAAAGGGGTTCAGTTCTTATCCCCCTATCTCCACCGGCCTACACAGATCTTTCCGTTTGTGACTGATCAAGCTGCAACGCGTTTTGAGTCACAGGTTGCATTTTTCCAAGACAACGAAACCGCAGCCATTGGCGAGCAAAAGCTTACATGTGAAGGAATAAGAGAAAACTCATGCTGTCAATTACACTCACACTTCGGGAATTGATGCGCAAACAAAAGTTTACCCAGTAAACGTTAGGTTTCCATGTAGTGACTACTACACCCCTTGTCACACTTTCACCATGTGGACACATTCTTGATTCCTTCTTCCATCCCAAGCTTCATCACAGTAGCAAAATGACAGTTATGAAGTAGCAACCAAAATCATTTTATGGTTGGGGGGGGTCACCACAACATGAGGAACTATACTAAAGGGTCCTGGCATGAGGAAGGCTGAGAACCACTGGTTTAGATAGCAGCTTGATCATTTGGGTTTCCTGGAGGTAAGTTCTTAAAGGTGAACTTACAGACGAGGGCTCTGAATCTATGAATCTTTATGGGAACGGCAACCCCCTCTTTCTCCCAAGGAGTGGTTGTTGGGTGTGGTTGGTAAGCAACCGTTTGTCAATTTGAGAAGATTAAGAGTGAAGGGGTGGAGTCTAGCCTGTCAATCAGGTCACAGCCAATGAGGCCTCTGTGTGGGTATGGCCTTCTAGTGAGGATTCTGGGAACTCCTGAATTCCTCCTTGGAGGTGGGAGACTCTCTTTCTCTCTGCACACTCCCTGGGGAGCGACAAGACACAGAACTACACGAGTGCTCGAGCTGGAGGAGCCATGTGGAGACCCCTGCCAGTGCTGAGATGCTTACACGCCTGCCACTGGATCCACACGACTTCCCACCCACTGGCCTGTCATCTTCCTGCATTGTGTGTCACTGCATGTGTTTCGTGAGTCTTAAAACAAGCAGTCATCTTTAACCGGGTGTCAGCTGAGTCCACACAGAAGCACACTGGCCTGTGTGATCCAAGGACTATAAATATGGTAATAAAATCCATATCCAAAGGAGGGAACCAGGTTTGCAGAAGGCTGTGGGTGACAGCGAAAGCCCCAAATCCATGGTCCACACCTAGATGGAGCAGAATTCCCCCTGTCCACACTCCAGGGGTGTGACCCCCAGCTTTGCGATCAGCCAGCGAACACCAACACGTCCACTATGGCATAGACAGTTAGGGGAAAAGGCAACAGCTTATCTTTGGGTCTTCCTTTTGACCCTTTGTAAAATTGTTTCCG
Source organism: Tenrec ecaudatus (assembly GCF_050624435.1). Classification (NCBI taxonomy): domain Eukaryota; kingdom Metazoa; phylum Chordata; class Mammalia; order Afrosoricida; family Tenrecidae; genus Tenrec; species Tenrec ecaudatus. The sequence goes on along the minus strand of NC_134533.1, from coordinate 171,698,411 downwards.
TTTTTAATATTTTCTGCTTCCTTTTGGGTTGAGGTTTCCCCCTTTTTGTCCCCATAGTTGTTGGATTTAGTTTGTTTGCTTCCTGCTTAATTTTGGAATGATTTTCGGTCTATGACATCGAGGATAGGAAAATCTGTAGAGACAGTCACTGGATTTCATAATTACCTAGGGGCATGGCAGGGGAGGATAAGGGAGGATGGGGAGCTAACCAACCATGAGTCCAAGAAGAAAATGTTCCAGAATTGATTACAGTGATGACTGCTCAACTCTCAATATGATTGAACATTGAACTTACACGGTATGTGCACTGCACGCTAACAAAACGATCCCAAAGAAAAAGAAGGCGAGGGATGGAATGGTTAAAAAGTGCCTCCTTGATAGTAGGGCGCGCTGGTGGCATCATGGCCAGGTACTGGGTTGCAATTGAGGTTCAAACCGCCAGTGGTACCAAGAAAGACGGAGTTTTCTCCTCCCCCATAGTCTCAAAATCTCACTGGGGCAGTTCTACCCTGCCCTACAGGGTCACTATGGGTGGACATCGACTTGTTGGCAGTCACTTGGGTCAGTCTTTGATAGCAGGGTTTTATTATGCTAGTGAAGCCACATCTGTGTAGCTCTTACTTTCACCCAGTTGATTCTGACTCAGAGGCCCGGTAAAGACCCAGGATAACTGCCCCTGTGGACTTCCCAGGTTGGACACCTTGCCAGGAACTGTTAGTAGAAAACCTCATCTTTCTCCCTTGGCGCATCTGGTGGGTTTGAACCACTGATCTTTTTAACTATTACATCCCTCGCCTTCTTTTTCTTTGTGATGATTTTGTCAGCAGCCGAGTTCCCATAGAAAGCATCTACACTAGGCATGAAAATTCACTTCTTCCTTCGTGCTCAGTTATTGGAAGCCCTGTTTAAATTGTTATATATCACTCACTGCCATCGAGTAGAATCTGACTTACAGCAACCCTGTAGGGCAGAGTAGAACTGCCCCATGACTATCTGAGGGTGTAAGTCTTTACAGGAGCAGACAGCCTCATCTTTCTTCTGCAGAATGGCTGGTGGTTTCGAACCACTAACTTGAGGTTCAGCATATAATCCACTTTGCCACCAGGTGACTCTAAGTCAACATTCCCCAATGCGATGCCTACCACATCTACCAGTTTCCCTTTCAGAGTGACTCCACACACATTCCCTGTCCTTTCCACAACCCCCATTTTCCTGGAGCTTGGCTTTAAAAGGCATTGGTTGTCTGAGTGAACCCTCAATAGCAGATTGACTATATCTGAATTCCTGGAATTTAAGTTCCCCTGCCTCAGTGCTACATACAATTATGAGGGAGCACAGGACCATCAGGGCCAGGACCAGAATCAACATCCACTCAAAATGCTGCGAGGGCAGCATACATCTCAGAGTTCACTAGCACAGGGCTACACGACAATCGTAAAACACGGGAGCTGGCCTTGTTTTTCTGACCCCTGCATTCGGCTAATGCGCCGTTATGAAACACTTACTTTGCCTCCACGGGAACCACAGACATCAGATTTGCTTGGTGTGCCATCTGGGAAGAGCACCACCCTTCATCACGCTAAGACCAAACAAATCTGAGCTGTGCTTACACGTTGGAATTAAATAAACGCTCGCGTACGGTTTGCTTATCACTTCACATTAAGCTGTTTCCGTGGAAAAGCGGGTTCCTTATAGATGGGCTACAGGATTCACATGGCCTGCTGCATAGTAGAAATCCAGGGGAAAAAACAGCTGATTGGAGGCTTGCAGTCTAATTTACCAGCAATGAACCCGTTCCTATGAATATAGAGCACTGCCCGGGGGATGCTACATAAATATGCATCCAGTGCCCTTGGCCTAGGACGCAAATGAGTCAAAGCCTGATACAGGTAAACAAACATGGGGGTGGGGAAGCCCAGCGACTCTAGATGATCTGGACCCATTCCACATGGAATATCTTGAGGCAAAGGGATAAGGAAGATGTCCTTTGGGATTGCTTCTATTCTTATGAAATAGGCCCAAATTTCAGGCAACTGAGTCAGAACAGATCATGGTATTTACTTGGAGAGAGGCCAAGCTTTGTGTTATCAATAACATCCCTCCTGAGACTCATCTCCACAGGGCTACAAGACTGGGGTCCTTTTTTAAGACACATGGAAGCTTTTAAGTGTCCCACATCAAAACAATGGCTGCCTCCCCTGTCTACATGAAACCAACTCTCCTTGTCCAACACCTCCTCTCTTCTTTGGGGCTTTTGCCTTTGTCAGAGCATCAGATTGAACACTACAGACGTGGAAGGTTGTTGTAGTAGATACATAACCTGCTGTCAATGTGAGACTTAGGAGGGAAGGGGTGGAGGTTAGCCTGTCAATCAGGTCGCAGCTTGATGACCTCATTTGGAGGCGCTAAGGAGATAGCTGGCTGGAGGTGGGTCACGGGCTCATTCCCTGGGAGTCATTTCTGTTGACGACACATGGAGCTACACTAGAGCTCTGGAGCTGGAGAGCCACGTGGAAACCCCTGCCTGTGCTGAGATGCTTACACCACCACTGGATCCACAAGACCTACCACCCAAATGTGATCTTCCTGCATTCGGCGGCATTGCATGTGTTTTGTGAGTCTGAAGAGGACTTGGTATCAGACATATGGGCTAATACCGGGCTTATGAGTGTGATCTGGAGTGGGCTAGGAGGTTTTCTCAGTACTCAGCTGCTCTTGTATATAAAGCTATATATACACGAGTGTCTAAGAGTTTGTTTCTCTGGTCAACCCAGACTAACACAACTGCTCAATTCGAGGCCCATGACACAACAATACTTGGTGTTTTGACCAAACCTATTTTTTCATGGCTGCCCCACCCCCACTCCCTGCCGTGATCCTTGGCATAGTATTGGGTGGGAAAAGGGAGAAAAGAATGGAGGTGGCACTCCCCTCCCCATGCCTGGGAACCGTTCTAGGGGGTGGGCTCCTGAGCAGATGTTACAGCAGAGGGCAGTATTCCTGCCTGTAGGAATTGCTCTCCTTGCTTCTGGTCTTCTGCTTTTTCTATGGTCAGCCAAGACAACGTGGCAACGAAGAAGGCCACCTCGGGATGTCGCAGAGCCTCCCAGAACTTCCTGTTGGAGTCCTCAGGGGGACTGGAATTTGCCACGTCATATTTACTTGGGTAGGGTGTGCTGAGGCCGAAAGCCTATTTTAGTATCTCTTTTAAGAAGAGCTGTGGGTCCAACTCCATTCTTATGAAACGTGTGACTAAATGTACAGTTTGGACATTAAATGGGCCCACTCTGGAGTGAACTTAATTAACCTCTCATTATTTCCTAACCAGTTAAATTCAAAAGCTCTCTATCTCTCTCTCTCTCTCTCTCTCTCTCACACACACAATGTCCACCCTCATCATTTACAAGGGACACATTTTTCAGCAAAGGATTGAGCTCACAAATGAGCTACAAAGTTTCTTCCCTTTTGAGTGGAAATGGAGGCAGGAACAAGAAGAACCTTCCAGTAATTCTTTTGCACTTGAAGCAAAAAAAAAAAAAAATGAGGGCCTCAGTTTAGCAGCCCAAATCTCTCCAGTTCTTTCATCCGACCAGCATGGGCTCATTAATTTTCAGTGTGCTGATGGCTGGCTATAGGACAGCTGTACCACCCAGGCACCGCCCTCCTTTGAAAGGTCCCCGGCATCCCCTTGGTGAAGTGTTCATGGCAAAAGAGATGCTCTGAGAGCTGACAGCTATGAAGATAAATCCAGGATTCAATGTCTCTTTGGTGCTCACTTTGGACCCAATGGGATGTGTATCATGTTGGGGTCAGATCTACACTTGCATCCATAGGACGAGCAGTTGAGGAAATTAACACATCTTCCCAAGAATCGGTGCATTTCCCCCAAGTGGAAACCGTGACGGCAAGACACATGCAAGGGACAAAGACAGCTGCCATTTTGAAAGATGACACTGCCCCTCTCAGTTGGACAGGTCAGGCCCAAAGCCTTAAAGACATTCAGGGTACTAGGATTGACCAAGACTGCCTCCCACAAGGGCTGTGGTGTAACAAACTCAAGGAGTTTCCACTTAGACTCCGGAGTCAAGGCCCAAGTTGCCATTTACTACCAAGCTCAGATGCAGGACACCACGGAAGGTCACCTTCAAACTGACATCGGGCCATGATGCCATCCCATTAAATCCCGGGGAAATGATTCTACAAATAGAACCAGAATTTATTATGATCTCTTGTCTCATCACTTTAATAACTTTCTGAGAGCATGGACAAATCTAATTTTGACAAGATAAATGTGAATCGCAGCTTCTGAAATTAAGAAAAATATTGTTCCTAATGGTAAGTTTCCTTAAATGGCCACTTACATTTAGGCAAGTGATTGTTTTGATCAACAAAGCGGTCCTTGGGCATTGCTTAGGGAAGGGAGGGCAGGTATTGATTGCTAGATTCGGCATTATTTTTTCGTGGCATATTTATGTCTCATTAGAATCTGCTCATTTGGTTAAGTGTGAGCCCAGGAACCACACCATATCATGTAGCTACTTGGGTTGGACCTGTCTGGGGCACTCTGGCCACTGCCCCCACTAGGGCTGAATGCAAGGGGGGGTTGGGTTGTTTGGGGGCCACTGCTCTCCCCCAGGTCCTGGAGAAACAGTAGCAGCAGCTCCACTGTGAGTCGGGAGGCACTGACTCTCCAATGGTACAACTACAAGATAACCTCTGTAGGTCTTCTCTACCACCGATGGAAGCCAAGAGCTGAGGGGGAGGGGAAAGGAGAGGAAGAGATTGGTTTGCAAATTTCTCCCCATGGTAGTTTTCGGTCATGATCATGGTTTCTGTTAGTCCACACTGCCTCTTCTTACCGGTTGGCTGCAGGTAAGGAATCCCTTTCCCACGTCAAATGGACAGTCCATGAAAACTCAACCAAAGGTAGGCGGCGCAGCACAGAGAGACGCTCTGTGGGTGGGTATGAATTCAGCCCCTAGTGGACCTTACTTTCGGTGTTTTCTCCACCAGCACTTGTTCCCCAGAAATGCGGTGTGCCCAGTCCTTCAACATCAAGTTCAAATGTCACATACTTTAAGTCTTTCCTGAGTTTGGCAAACAGATGGTCTCCGCCTCTTCCAAACTCCCAGAACATTTTCTACAGTGGCTAGAATGTCCCAGAACTGCCTGTGAGTCGATAGGCTGCTCCCCAGAGACAAAGCCGTGTGCTTCCTTGAAGCCCGGTCCCTCTGTGAGCCGCCGGGCCTCCACTTGCAGGAAATGGATCCAAGCACTAGGACTGGAGTGGAGACTGGGCAGAAATGCTCTAGTGCATCAAGGGAAGACAAGTATTTCCACATGAACACTTGTATCACCTTAGTAAGCAGTGTGTGACTATCCCACCAGCTGTCCTGCTTTTATTATGTGTGACTTTTGGTAACAGAACATTCTGTCACCTTTAACTTCTGCTCTGCGTTTAAATTATTCCTAAATACAGTTCAGCTGCCCATCTTCTGGCTGGCCATTCTCAAAGCAAACGAAGTTAGGTTAAAAAAATACGAAGTAAAAGGCCGGGGTTGATTTCTAGAGCCAAGAGTGTTTCCTGGGCAGGGAGCCTTCTGAAGAATCTCCTCTCCGCTCTGGCTAATTTGATAGCACATTGCCCATAGTTACAGAGAACAATCCCCATCTGTACATCACCCACACCGATTTCAGATGGGTAAACATGTTTGTCCTGAATGGTTACTGAATATTTAAAGAGGTAACATCGCTCCCAAGTCTTCTTTTCCTCCACTGCTGTGACTAATCAGATCCTACGGCACAGCACGGTCTTGAATGTGCCCATTTTCCTTTCAGATGTTCTCTCTCCATTGTCTGGCTTTAGGAAAAGGAAAGGAGGTGGGGGACACCCATAAACCAACACACACACACACACAATCTCACACATGTAGGGAAAAGCAAGGAGTTTCCAGAGTGTTTAGTTTAGAGACTCCAAGTGGAACATGGAGGGCTAGCAGTGCTTGGGTCTAAAAGGCAGGACCCCCAAGCACAGAGAGATTTTAGCAGCCTGGAATGGTGCTTCCAAGGAGAGGGGAGCAGGTGACACTGCGTCCCGTGAGACACAGCCACGGCATTCCCGCCTCACCTCTTGTTCCGGTCCTCCAGCTGCAGCGTGTACACCACGTCATCGGCGGCATGTGTCTTGGCGTTACCGTCCCCCCACTTCAGCTTCAGGCTCTGAGGGCCAGCTGCAGCACACTCCAACTTAGGAGGCAAGGGTGGTAACGGCCGGGTCTTTGCCTTAATGAACTGACTAAAGGGTCCAGCTCCAATTTCATTGATAGCCTGAATTCTGACCCTGGAAAAACAAAAAACAAACAAAAAAATTGAAACTAAACAAAAACAGCGCAAGTTTCAGATGCAGCCTAAATGCTCTATGGAGTCTTTCTTCCCTGCAGTCCTGGAGGATGAAGAAAAACACAAGCGACTCAAAACCGAGGGGGACCTGGGCTGCTTGCAGGACACTTTCCACGGAACATTTAAAAGCAGCCCCCCGTCCCCTCAAAAGCACATTAGGAAGGGACCCCTCAGTTCTTTAAATTAAAAATTAAGCATTGTTGTCTGCAAGAAGGCACCCTGGAACGTCTTTGCATTTTGTTTCAGCCTCCCTCCGACACCCCCGAACCTGCTGTGGTTGCGTGGATTCTGACCCCAGTGCACCTCTACGGGCTCCCAATGTGCACATCTCTGTGTAGGCCGCCACCTACGTTTGTCTCCCAAAGAGTGTTTAGTGAGTAGGTTTCAACTGCTGACCTTTCGGTTCATGTCCAAGTGCTAACCGCTGCGCCACTAGGGGCCTCATACATGGCTTTGGAGGTAGGTGAGGAGGAAGGCAAACATACTGGAAGGGAGTGGATGCGTCGCATGGATGACGGATCGATAGGCCCTTTCCCCTCCCCTTCCCTCTCCCGGCCTCACTCACCGACCGCAGGTTGCTCTTACCCACAGCTACGTGGGCTAGTCCCAGGGTGTCCCTCAGACATCCAGACAGCTGAACGGGTTATTTAGTAGACTTATGGGTAATAAAGACACAGCAACATGACCATACGGTCTTGGGGAGCTAAAACAAATAGCTTAATTGCATGTGTAAAGTAACATCTGATGGTTACCCTCTGCATGCCCTGCAGCTTACGTTCATTTTCTACATTGTCATTAATTGTCACCAAAAAGGAAAAAAAAATATTTCCCTGCTCCAGCTTTGTCCCCAGTTCCCTTCCAGCAGTGACGGCATGTTCCGGACACCTGCTCTTTCTGACATCCTTTGGGAAGCCCCAACAACCCCGCCACTTCCTGTCTCCGACCAAAGGCTTCAGCCCCCCCTGCTGGTGGTTCCTCTGTTTGCGGCACGATGCGGTCATTCAAGGCACCTGCCCCATTTCCACAGATTCCCTCCCGTGGAAGGACATAGCTCCCTTCTAATTTCTTCTTGCCCCGTGTCCAGCCCTCGCGCAGAAATGGCCGTGGATGCTGAGTGTTTAAACTTGATGTGAATTTAAAACAGAGCTTCAAGACATGATAATCAACACGTTGGAAAAGATGGTCAACTGTTAGGCAAGAGGTCAGTTAACATATTCTCCCCGTTCTGTTTTACAACAGTTCTCACTTAGATTAAATAGAAAATATTAGTATGGTAATTAAACTTATCATGCAATCTCCAATTAGCCTCCATTCTTCCAATGTCACCAATTTAAAGATTACATCACCCAGCTCTGCAGGACACGGTAAGGCTTTCTGCATCCATAACAGTTATAGTCTTAGAAACCCACAGGGGCAGTTCTACCTGTTCTACAGGGCAGATCTAAGACGTACCTAACCCAATAGCCGTGAGTTTGGTTGTAATTTATTTATCCACTTTTGGGTCTCTTGTTCATGTGCTTTCTTTTCTCCATTCTCTCCGGCGCGGTCCCTAGGCAGTGCCACGATAGCAACCATCTCAAGGAGGAAACCACAGGATTATCAATTGCTACAGATACTGACAACATTCAACATCTGTTCACGATTACAATTCTCTGGCCACTAGGGCTGAAAGGGAACTTCTGTAACCTGAAAAATGCCACCTACAGGAACACCCACAGCTAAACGCATTCATCACGGGAAGAGACAAAGTGCTCCTTCTTTAGGATCGAGTTCAGCTGAGAGGTTCTGCTGTCACCACTCCGTTCAACATCCCATAAGACAAATTCTAATGAGCACACCCCCCAGAAAAAAGGCCAGATGAAGGGGGGAGCAGGATAAACAAAAAACCTAGCAAACACTGGTGAAAAACAGCAAAGAAAATGTACGTCGGCAGAGACCTATGGGGCTTGCGGACAGAACATCTTTAATGGTAACAATGTCAATTTTCCCCCCAGATTAGTCTGCAGTCACAATGCGGTTCCACTTAGTCGTAGGCAGAGGCAAGAGCTGACTCGGAAAGCCATGTGGAAAAGCAACGGAACTAGGAGGGTTACAGCAAATTGGAAAAAGCGAGAAGAAAGTCCGACTTATTGTAAAGCCGCAGTAATCAAGACAGTGTGGCTCTGGTGGAGAGAGACGCGCGTGCACGATCAATGCAGCCGAGTGGAGACTCCCAAAATAGACCCACACAAATACGGCCCATTGATTTTCCTGGACAACGGCGCAAAAGCAATTCGCCGGAGGGAAGGCAGTCTTTTCAACCGATGGGGTTGGGACACTTTGATATTCATAGGAAAACAAATGAATAAATACAGAAGCCTCAACCTGAATGTCCTGTTTTCTATCAAAATGAACTCAACATGGATCAGAAACCTGTGTGTAAAATACAAAGCTTTGGGAAGAAAGCATAGAAGAAATCTTTGTTAATTAGGGACACGGTTTTTAGCTACGGCACCCAAAGTTTGATCCACAAACGCAACCGGGCTTCATCAAAGCCAGTCACCTTGGCAGCGGAGAGAATGGTGGCAAGCTGCAGTCTGTAAGGAAGCATTTTCAAATTTCATAGCCGACAAAGATTCACACCCCAACCCCAGCCCCCGGGATACATACAGATGTCTGAAACCCGAGGAGTATGAGCAGCCCACGTCTGAAAGAAAAATGGGCAAAAGATCAGAAGAGACACTCCATTGAAAAGACACACACACGGGAAATAAGCAAAGGAGGAGATGTTCAGCACTGTGAACCACTCAGGAAAAGGCAAATTAAAGCCACCACGAGAAGAGCACTATCTCCCAATTAGGGAACCGAAAACGCCCAGCCAACGGAACAACAGCAAATGCCAGCGAAGGACACTGAACCACTGCCAGTCTCCTATCTTTCCGGTGAGAAGGCACAATGGTGCCATCTCGTTGGGGAGCAGTCTGGCCATTTCTTACAAAGTACTTGCGTCAGGTAAGACCCAGCAACCCCACTTCTGGGTAATTGCCCTAAAGAAACGAAAAGGTATGCTCACTCAAAGTTTGCCTGCAAATACGTAGCGCAGTTAGCTTAGTTCTGGTCACAATCTCCCCAAACTGGATCCACAGCTGCCTCCCAGGCTGGAAAACGAGCACTTACTTCTGATAAAGTCCACCTGAACTTCCCGCCCCAGGATCTATCATACAAGGGCCCCACAGGACCTTCTGAAGAAAGTCAACGGTAGTCTCTCCGCCCAAGACTGGAAAACTAAAAGAAGCCCTTCCTGCTCTATCAACATAAGTCTTATAACTACAGCTCCTATGGCATTGATGGAGTAGGGCTGTTTCTTTTCCCTGAGATTGGAAAGCGAACATTTTTCTACACAAGGTAGCCATCTAGATTTAAAAATAAACTTAGCTTGAATGTTTTACTTATTTTGCAAATTTACACACTGCTCCAAAGCCTTCAGTGCATTTTAATAAATATGAGGGGCTTCCAAAGCCCTTGGCATCGGTTCAAAAAAAATGCTATGGCATTCTCAGGAAAATTATCTAACGGTGATAGTGTTCTTATCAATAAAAATGGGATAGGAACATCCTACTGCCTTTACAAACAGGATCGCTAAATTATGATAAGGGGGTATAGGAAATGCTTTGTAATGTTACATGTTTTTAAACTCTTACCACCCAACCAGGAAAAGAAAGAGCCAGTGTGCTAAGCATTGTGGAGAACGCGCACCTGGTCACTCCTCCTGGGCCGTCTGTTGAAGGCATGTGCCGACATCCCATCGGGAAGGGAAGCACAGGGCACCCCAGCCTCGTCTTCCGTATTATGAAAGGACTGTCACCCATCTTATGACTCCAGTAACTTACTGATACCATCCATGTCTGCTCTTCCTCTGCCCGTGGCCCAGGGCCCAGGAGTGGTCAGGGGACTGGCTTACAGTGACTTCCTTTTACATGTTAGGAAAGAGGGTGAAGCAAGGAGCTCTGGAAGACGTGAACAGGCTATCAACAGAGACACGCAACATGGAGAGCTTGCTAAGTTCAAGAGTGTGCGCTATGGGAAAGGAAGTATTGTCATCTTTGATTTTTGAGATGCAGCAGCTGGAGGTAAACCAAACAAGGTCAACGAACCTGATCGAAACGGCATGAGGGAGATCAGCCTGGAATGGGTGTAACATTAGTACCTCTGATTTCCACATGGACACCAAACCCAACGCCAACCAACTGCCATTGGGTTGCTTCAGATTTATAGTGGCCTAAGGATAGAGTGGAGCAGATTCACAGGGTGTCTGAGGCTGTAAATACTTACAGAAGCAAACCATGTTCTGTCACCTTTCTCCCACAGAGCGACTGGTGGGATCCAACAGGGGACTGTTCCCTAACCCACCGTGCCACGAGGGCTTCTTAAGTTAGGAGTTACTCCGTCTACTGTACAAGCAAAGCAACTAGGTCTGTGTGGGCTCCCCACCTGTGCTGATGAACACAGTGGGGAGAGAGGTCACACAGGTACACCAAGCTCCCGGCACTCAAGTAGGATCAAACAGCCACAGACTCAACAAGATCTTTTACTCAAACTACACTTCCAATTCAACAACTGCCTCCTCTCAGGGAAATAAGTTGTTAAGTCAACCAAGATTATTTCCATGTTATGCTGTTTGGGATCTTGGAATCAACTACCTAGTTTGACACTCACTTCATTCTGACTTATCTTACATGATCACAAAAGCACAGTACTGCCGTGGGAAATATATGATACCACCAGCATTAGTTCTAATGATAAAGCAACACTCAAAATTAAAATAGAACAATGGACCTGATACAAGAAAATTAGAGGGCCTTATTGCATTCTAGTAAAACATGAAGTGTGCACAGAGTAGGAAACTGAGAAACTTGAACTAGGACTAAGGAGTTACTGATTGTGTGGTAGTGGTGAAAAATATAGTGTGAAAATAATTTCTAATTTTAGGGAAAAGGGACACATGAATAAACAGAACAGGCAAAATAAACACTAACTCATGGAATAATTTTTAAGGATGAGCAAGAAAAATTTTTAAGAAAGTCAAGAAAAACTGACTTTCAAATATTTTATTAATTTAAGGCTACTTCAAACCCACACTTGAGAAGTTTTCTTTTTAACCGAATAAAACAGGTAAACTTGAAACCGAGATAGAATCTACAAGGTTTTGTTTTTAATTCGGATCGCATCAGTCCCTGAATTCTTACGTTCTACAAATTAAGGGCAAGGTAGGCGTGGGTTACTCTACGTGGGCCGGGATGAGATGGAAAATCACTTCAAATTGCCAGAAGAATCGTATATACTAATGATCTTAAGTGAAATAAGCATCTTCTTTACAAAATTTGAAAGAAAAAAATCCCGCTATTAAAATATCGACGGTCTGAGAGTCCCCAGGTGACGCCAATGGGTGAGTGAGTGTGCTTGGCTAACAAGCGAAGAGGACGGTGGTTCTAACCCACCCTAACCTTCCAAGGTGTCTTGGAAGGCAAGTCTGGGGATTTGCTTCCTCAAGGCCAGAGCTTTGAGCACCCTACGGAGCAGTTCCATTCGGCACACACAGTCAGCACTCCACGCCAAGTCACAGCTGTGTAACTCTGGAGCCTAACACATTCCTGCTTCAGAGCACCGTGCAACACACACACACACACACACACACACACACACACACACACACACACACTCCACCCCCCCACCCCACCCCGACACTACCTATTTTAAGAATGACATTCAAAACGACAGCTCTTCAATGTGGAAGACCACTCTCCTTCAACGCTCAGGGTGTTGTGGGGTGGGGGGTGGGGGTGGGGGTGGCTGACAAGAGAACAGGGGTCTCCAGGCTGCAGGGTTGGGTAGGAAGAGGCCTACCATGCAAAAGATGAACTTTATTTTTACACAGTTTCTTTCATCTAAAGCCCACCATCTAACTAAGGAGAGAAAAACACGAGAGAAGAAAGCAGTCAGCTAACTTCGGAAGTAAACAGTTTAAATATAGAAAACCCTTTCGCAAGGAAATGATGTGCTCGGAACGATGCTGCCCGGGGAAGGCATCCTGGAGGGATGGCCTGAGCTGGCTCTGGCCTCATCACACACTTCAACCACGCACCTCATCTCGGCAGCTCCTTGCTTTCTAGTGCCACCAGGCAGTAGTTTGCTTTTCTCATGCCCTGCCTTAATACACACGCCCTGCCTGAGACACAGTTAGCTCTGGTGGTTAACGAGTTCAGTTGCAATCAGCAAGGTCAGCAGTTCGGAACCACCAGCTGCCCCTTGGGAGAGAGATGGGGCTTCTCTCCTCTGGTAAAGAGTGACAGTCCTGGAAACTCACAAGGGCAGCTCTGACCAGTCCTATCGGGGCACCGTGCGCCAGCAATTCACCGAGTCCTTTATTCCTCACAACCATGACAAAACAACCAAACTCACCACCAACGCTCCCTCCCCCTGTGGTGAACAGCCCAACGCCTACCCACTGTGCACCCGAGCTTCTCGTTAACGACAGTATGTTCTGAGTGTTTTCTGAGTGGCAGGCCCCATCCTCAGCACTTGACGTCTTACTTAAAACAACACAGCAACTCTGTCATGTAGTTAAAACTACTACCCCCACGGTGTAGATCAGGAATTGGAAGCACAGACAACCCACCTAACTTGCCAAGAGGGACAATACATGTGGCGCTGTTTGCCCCCAGGCTGCTCCTCTTGGAGCCCCTCTGAGCATTCCGAGGAAGGGCTTACCGCTCACTTCCTGGCAGTCTAACAGAGCCTGGCTTATCGTGAGGGCGGCACATGATATTTTCCTCCCTTTTTACCTAGCTGCAGCAAGAGGACAAACGAGCAAAACAAATGTACCTTAGGCTTTCGCTGTTTGCTAGCTCAGTATGAGTCAGGCATATAATGAGGTTGCCAAAAAAAGGTATCTTCGGCAGCCTTACCAACTGCTCACTAAGGACAACAAGCAAGGTGACAGTCTTGCTCTGCCCCGAGCCAGCCAGCCAGACTATTCCTGGAGGTCTGGGCACCACCTGCTGAAGAGGCCATCAAGAAACAGAACTCGCTCTGTGAAGAACTGGACGGAAGGAGTCCCAGCACACGCAGGGGAGTGGAAGCGGATCAGGCAGATCCGAACCAGGTGGAAATGCCCAGGCAGCGCACACAGGGCTTTCTAAAAGACGAGCATCTGCATTTCCTTACAGGCTTCTCCAGGGCATTATAATAAGTACTCACGCATTAGTAATATCAACCACAGCTTTAGAACAGAGGCTCTCACACTTAACAGGAACCCAAATCTCCTAGAGCAGCGGCTCTCAACCTTCCTCATGCCTCGACTCTTTCATACAGTTCCTCATGTTATGGGGACCCCCCCCAACCATAAAATAATTTTCATTGCTACTTCATAACTGTAATTTTGCTACTGTTATGAATCGTCGTATACATTTCTGATATGCAGGATATATTTTCATTGTTACAAATTGAACATAATTAAGGCATAATGATTAATCCCAAAACAATATGTAACTATATATTGTGAAATATTTATTTCTAATTACAACAGACATGAGTGTGGACCCAAAGTCCACACGCAGCCTCCTGGAAGGAGTGTGGCATTTTCATAGATCTCCTGGCCCGACGGATCAAGGTCAGGCGGTATTTTGGAATGCTAGTCTCCGAAACAGCTGGGTGATGACATTCACTCAGCCTCTTCCCCTCGAGGTCTACCTCAGGGCCCGGTTCTCACAGAGCATGCTCACCAGGGAAAGTCCCAGAGGCTTAATCATGTCCGAATTTCCTCTGGGCACAAGCGGCACTCAATATTGGTTTAGCCAACAGGAACAAAGAACACTGGTTCTGGAGGGGCTGGTTTAGAAAGCTAAAATGATAACATGCCTTTATATGGTCTCTTTGGCTAATGTTAAGCCATAGCTCCTTTAACCCAACCTCCTCTTCCAGTCCCTCGTCCTTTCTCCTTCCTTCACCACTTTGAACCAGGATGCTCTCAAATTCAACAGAACTTGGTACACAAGTGACATTTTCACCCCGTGAGGTCATGACCCCCTGCCAGCTCGGATCGACATCTAAGTGTTCCTTAAATCTTGAGTACTCTGGAGGAATGAATGCTTTATCATTATTTCATATTCCCATGGTGTATGCTCAGTAGACACATCTTAAAGAATGAAAAACAAAACAACTCTCATTGTTTTAAAAAGCGGAATTGATACCAACTTATTCAAAAGAGATGTGGTAATGGAGAAGAGAGCAGAGATAATGTAACCTGTCAGGACAGAAGCATTTTTATAATACAGCTATTCTTTCTTGAGTCTCTGGGAACAAAGAGAGTACTCACTCCACCAGACTACGATTCGACAACACTGTAGAAAAAAAAAAATCCCATGGACTAACACTCGTTTTAGGCAGCGAGTTTAGTGGCTAGCCTTAGCCGGACCCCAGAAGGAAACCGGTTTCAGATTCGGATCTGGAGGAGGATGAAAATGGCAGACATTGCTTATCGTGGCTCTGCTGCACGTGCTTGTTACGCACTATGTGCTTCCTCCTCATGGCACCCTTACGAGGTCCCTCCATGACACAGAAGAAAGTAAGACACAGAGAGGCGATGGAAGCGACCTGTAGACACGGCTGCGGACTGCAAGGTCAATCTGGGCTTTGGAATTTCCCCCTTGAGAAAAAAGAACTCAGCTAACCAAAAGGAGATGCCCCAATGGTGCACACACCCTGGTATCACTGTAGGTGCTTTCTGCACTGTATCCCCAACCAATGATCATCTTTTATTTTGAGTGGGCCGAGGCAACATGGGGGACGAAGCTGAACCATTTGAAGTTCTGAGGGGCCACGCTGGGAGAACAAATGGTGCCAGAGAAGGAAGGTGAGCTGTCTGGATCCTGGGCGGAACTTGAGGGGGGGAAAGAGAGAGGTGACAAATGTGGGAGTCGACTGAGTTTTTGTGGGGGTGGTGTGTGATGGAACTTCTCTGGCCCCCCGTGGAATTCTACGTCAAATCTACCAGACAGGTGTGTTGTACAGTTGTCCCTGCTTTGGGGCCACCGGAAGGATGGCGGGCGGAGCCCTGCTTCGAGGTGGGGAAGCACACAGCCAAAACAGCAGCTGTCCGCTGAGTGACACGCTCCCAGGGACAAGACTGAGTGGCTGTCAAGGGGAAGAACTGACCCCCCAAGTGGGAGGCAACACTGGCCCATGCAAATCAGGAAGTGTGGAAATTGCAATGGCTTCCTATGTCTACAGCAAGCACACCCTAAGTTTCATTTCATTCAGCAGTGTTTCATATGATTAGGAGTGGCTAGATCTCAGCCTACTAGCCTTTGGGAGCTGAAAGGAGTGTCGCCGTGTGTGCTGGGATGTCTGAGCACTGCCGGGTCTTTCTCCCCTTGCCATGGACTGCACTCACCTGTAGGTGGTTTCCGGAAGGAGATCTCTCACCACGTGCGTGGTGGTATTGCCCACGGAGATGCACGTGTCTCCAAGGTCAATGTTGTAGGCAAGGATCTCCGACCCGTTACTGCACGGCTCTTCCCAGGTCAGTGCAAGGCACACAGAAGGTGAATCAGGACAGGCGCTGGTGGGCCCCTCCTCTAAGATAGAGAGCGTGGAGACAGGATCCGGGGCAGACGCTGGTGTCTGGCAATGGATGAGCTCACTGTACGGCCCTGCACCAGCTTGATTGACAGCCTGGGAACAAAACAGCGAGGCAAAGTCCCCATTACACCCAGCATACATGCTGATGAGTGCCTCCATCTCTGTGAATGCTATTAATAACCCTCACGTGAGACCCAATCTACCTCCAACATAGGGATCAACCCTGGAAATGGTCCCCTGCGATCTGAAGCCTACCTTGCAGAGAATGGCAGACACATTTCATCAGTAAAGCCTACGACAACAATGTGGCGATCACCATCTCTTTGGAAGTGCCATTCTACATGAACAGTGTGTGTCTGCAGGGCCAATATCAGCTTATTGATTGTGGTAACAACCCGGAGGCAGGCATTCTTATGCATCTCACCGCACCGGATGGGAATACCACAGAGTAATTAAGCATCGGATGACATGCTGCAGGCCCCAGATTTGGTGGTCAAGATGGCTCTGGAAATTTGTTGTCCTGAATTTTAAGCCAAGCGCTGCACGCGGACAGGGATTGTTCCTTAAACACGAGCCAGAATCATCTCCACAAATCCCTTCCACGTCCTTGTACTTCATGCAGCACAAACGTTAAAGTGTTTCCAATAACCTACAAGACCAGTCTAATCTCACTACCTCCATGCCACCAAACCTCCATTACCATTGATTTCCATCGCCTACTGTTCTTCCCTGTGACTCACTCTCTCCACGAACCGGTTCTTGACATTGCCCCCTCGCCAGGGCCTTTCGACTGGCTCCCCCTTCGTCCAGAGAGCTTTCAGGCCCTGACGTCTTGCGGAATACCTCAGCCACCTGCTGCAGGCCTGGTGTACCTCTGTAGTGAGCTCTAACTGAACACAGTGTACGCTGTCACGCCTCTCTTGTCCAGAGCCCCGCAGAGCTCATTGCTATGTTCCTACAGAGCATGTATCACCGACATGACATCTCGTTTCTTTGTTCGCCGGATCACAATGCGATTTCCAGAAGGGCAAGTTTGATGGTCTGGCAGGTTCGCTGTTGTCTCCTGAGCACCTCGAGGAGAACCCGATACAGTTCAAAGAGTCGTTCACATATATGTGGAAGGAAGAGAAGACCCGGCAGTGTTCCAGCACAGCGAATGCCCTGAAACTCGTAGGCAGAAGGGCAAAAGGCAGACTTACAGGAATGTTGCTCGAGTTCTTCCACCGAAGGTCTTCAAAACCTACAACGCCTGCTTCCGATGATTCATTTCAAAGCAGCCGGAGAGCATTGAAATCAACTTTGAAACGATTTTGTAACTTTTTTGGTCCTAGCCGTGTCCTGCTTCAGGATGAAAGTTCTTTTTGGTAACACATTAAATATCACGAATCATTTTAAGTGTGTACAGTTGGGGATTCCCCCCCCTAAGTCGCAAGTTTATCACGGGAGGAGAAACGTAAGCTCTGGTGGCAGCCAGTGGTGCCATCGTCTCCCGCCTCCCATCACTGCACCAGGGGAGGCAGCGGCTGCGGCCACGGCTTGAAGAGGCACAGTGCTCGTCTTAGTTCCATCATTTACTAGTCATGTGATCTTATGCATGTTCGCGTCTCTGCGTTTATTTTCTCAGCTGCAAAACAGGCGTCCAAAGACCCAACCCCCCCGCCTTCAAGTCAATTCTGACTCACAGAAAGCCGAGATAGGGCTTCCGAGGCTGTAAGTCTTTACGAAAGCTGAGAGCCTCATCTTTCTCCCCTGGAGCAGCAGGAGGGTTTGAACCGTCGACCTTGTGGTTAGCAGCCCAATGTGTAAATAACATCAAAGACTAAACTGGCTAATATGTAAAACTCGGGCCAAGTGTCTGGCCAACATTAGGTGTTTTGCTCCCACCTTCCCAGTGGGAAAAACCTAAATACAATACAGTGAGACCCCTGAGCACCAACTTTGGGCAGCACTGCCCTGGAGAGGGAGGGTGCAGTCTTGTCACTGTCCGTCCCGTGTTCCAGTGGGAAATGTTTGAGCTTTCCTCCTTGGACAGGTCCTGGCTTTCCAAGCTTTACTCTAACATTCGTCGACTTAAAAAAAAAAGTTTACAACTACACAAATTTTCAACTTACAAAGATGTAGCAAATATGTCCTACCACATAGGGTTCTTTTTGGGTTCCAGAATCGGACGCAAGACTTACTTCCTTTTACCAGCTTGTCTATACGGAAAATGTTTTCTTGCCTTAACCGCTCGTTCAAAGGTATGCTTCGTTATGTAATACTATCCCTATCGTACACAACACACCTCATGGGACTAGGATTATTTTAGCATCTCCTCGTCAAAATATTTCCAAGGAAAACTGGAAAAAAAATTTTCTGGGTAAACCTACTGAACAAGTCTTCGTTCCTTTTTTAGAGAGCCAAATTGTACGTGTTCACACGCTCCAATTTCTAAAGTGTGACGCGGTCCAAGGCACATTTGGGCTTCACCTGACTTTATCATAATGGCAAATGAAAATAATTCGCCTTGGGTCCGTCATGGCAAGAGATCAATCCGGGTTCAGGTCTTCCTCCTGGGAGCATTTCCTTAGCAGCGTGAGTAATGGCGGTCTCCTAGGCACTGTCCTCCTCACACTGTCTGCCTGGTTTTAACGGCAGGTATAGGCCTGTGAAATTCTTTTTCAACTCCTGGATGTAAAACTAGGGGGAGGCGAGAGTCTTATGCGGACGTCATTTCTTTTCAGGACGTTTCAGGTGCAATTTGGGGAAGAAGTCAGTGCTCAGCAACAACGTAGCTGGGGGCAGGAAGGCACAGAGCAGGCGAACATTTGGGAGACTCAAAATGCAGAGAGCAGAAGACCGCGCGGCTACTCCCTGTGGTGGCAGGCTGCTCTTCCATTCGGAACCTGCCTTGCGCCACAACAGGGCAACCTTTTTTCCCCAGTGACTCTGCTCCACGATGGGAAAGATCAGGTCAGGTGCAGAGGCCCTGCCTCGGCGACACAGGATTAATTATGGCCTGTGTCATCAGATCAAGAAGGGAGGAAGGATGGTGTAAAGATGATAACGCAGGCTCCATCATTTAACAGACAAGCTTCAGTTACCTGGAAAAATGAATGGATGGAGGGGACGCTTTCTCTGCAGAGGACAGAGAAATGGAGCGCTGTACTTGGAATGGGCAGTGTGAGCCGGGCCTTAAATCAGGTGGAAACCAAAATCTCGCATCTTTGTTTCTTGATGGAGTTGGAGGAATTATGGGTGAAGACAGACTATTTCAACGCCAGGCACCGCATCTGAGATTCATTTGTGTCTCCTGAGCATCTTCAGCATCCTTAGTTCCTGGCCCAAGGCAGAGCTCAGGAAATGTTACCGGGCATGTGCAAACAAATGGGCAAAGACCCCAATTTTGTCACCGGAGAGGAAGACGACACAGAGCGGGGAGAAGTCCTGTAGCCAAGCCTGTAAATGAATGACCAGTAAGCCCACGATCACTGTCGTTCTTAAAGGGTAGGCAGGCGGATAGGGCGGTGAGCCAGCAACTTTTATTCTTGACCGGGCTGTTTTGCTCTCCACCATGGAAGACGAAAGATGACGAGCCTAGATAACAGTCGCTGGGTGTGAGGCGGGGGCCAGTCCAATTTAGTGTCTGTTTGGGGCTCTGCTTAGCCAGCTGGCACATGAAGCTTCCTTCCCTGCCAGTTCTGTCTCAGAGGCTCCCACTGCAGTGAGCATCTCAGGGGGGATCAGAGAGAGGCCCCCATCCCGGGTAGAACTGGGCCCGTCTTTCCCCCGTGGGGGTCAGCATGTTATTCAGTGACTTGACGAGCCAGATGAAAGGACACTTGGATGTAAAAGAGGGAAGAGCAGGGGGTGGGGTGGGGTGGGGGTGGGGCTGTATTGGATTTTCAGGATAAAAAGCGATGAATGGCAAGAGATTAAAACAGCTGAACTTCTCCTAAGTGTGAGGGGATGCTTTCCCCACTCCTCCTAGCCTGTCAGGGGCCTGAGAGTCAGGCTCCCAATGGGTCCCTGTGAGTAATCATGCCAACCTACCTGGAGTCTACAGCAGTACTGTGCCGCAGGCAGCAGGTCCCGGATTTCGAAGCATGTCTCCGTCCCTTGATAAACGAGTTCTAAGGAGTCTTCATCTTCTCCCCACTCCAACCTGTACTCGGAGATGTCGGCTCCAGAACTTTCCGGGCTCTGGAAAGCAGACATTTAAAGCTGTTGATAAATCCACCTGGTGGCCATGCCTGCGTTGGTGTTCAACTAGGGACACCGGAGAGAGATATTGTCTGGGATATTTCAGACACATACAGACGGAGTGAGAGGGACACTCTATTCTCTTTCAGGAACGGCGGCCAGGGGTCACGCGGAAGGAGCAGAAACAGCTGCCGAATGAGGGCCCGACTTACCTCCCAGCTCACCACGATCCATCCGTCTGGCGTCAATGAAATACAAGGCGCTCGGCATTGTCCGGGGGGGCCTGCAGCAGTGGTGATTTCTGACACGTCCGAATAGGGACCGTACTGGAAAAGACACACATACACACACACACAGCTTTGTATGGGCACCTTTGTCAGTTCCTGTGAATACATTTGCATGTAAAGAGCTCATAATCAAATCAGGGTGGGGGCGGTGGTCTGCTGTCACCTCGCTGTCCTCCAACACACGGGGACGCCATGCGCAGAGGAGCAAAGCGCTGTCCTGTCCTGCGCTAGCCCGGGTAATGACCGGTCATCAGGCCACCGTTCCGAGTCCATCGTAGTGTGGACATGCCACTGCGCGAGCCCCCACTCAGAGGGCTGCTGGCTGAGCTACACTGGTGGGGACTTGTGCACGCACAGCGAGGAAGAGTCCCACGGCACCATCCAAACCGTCTGTCACAAAATACCGCCTGATGACGTTTTACGGGGGGAAAGGGCGGGCTTTCCAGTCTCCGCGACACTCAAGGGGCAGCTCCACCCCGCCTTATGGGGCAGCGATGAGTTGGTTTTGACTTGTAGCAGTAAGTTTGTTTTAACAACTTTTACTTTCAGCTGACTGTGTATAATTCCCTGTGGGGCCACAATTTATCATATACGTACGGGGAGGCTTCAAAAGATCATGGAAAAATGAAAATGATACCCATCGATTTTTTTCCCCCATGAACTTTTTGAAGCCCTCTTGTGTACATCTGTTTTTATCCACAGTATAAGATTAGTTGGTTCGCCAACCATTTTTCCTTTACTGTGACATCAGAAACAAAAAATATGCCCATTCTGATAGACCACAGCATCCTATTTTAAGGTTTTATCAAAGGGTATCAAAAGAAATGAAGTCAGAGGCAGACTTAAGTTTAATTTTATCATGCACAAAATCTACCGGAACTGTCAGCAGATTATCAAATTCTGGATTTCCTTCTCAGGATTGGTAGCGCCTATGGTGAAATTGAATGCTCTGTTCAGATTGTTTCAGCGTAGTGTCTTCAGCGTCCTGGGTATGAAAGGTGTAAACTTTCACTCGCTTAATATAACCGAGCTGCCCACTGCTCAGAACCAACAGCCGCTAGAGACTCACACCTTCTCCAGGGACTGGCCTCTCCTGACACCAGGTCCTAAGGATGGAAGACAAATTCTCACCACCCTTGCCTCCAAGGAGCACCTGTGGGCAGGCTTCCAGGAGGTCTACTTTCCTAAAACTGATCAGTACACTCAGCTGGAGGACAGGAAGTTATCCTGAGCACGGCCCAGTGTGCCTTCAGCGGCGTGATGCTCTTATTGGCCTTGAGCTCTTATTGATCTTGAGCTCTTATTGGTCGAAATGAGGACAACAGGAATGCAAATTTTCTAGGGCCGCGTCTTCGTGACATCACCATTCAGAAATAAGATTTCTAGGCACTTAATGGCTGTCCAGTTTGGACAGGTGACCGACGATCAATGCTCCAGCGGGCATTGGCTCAACCTTGACAGTCGGTAAAGAAGTGACCGTGAAACCCTTTGGGAAGCCCCGGGGGCAGAGGCTCAAAAAGTGCCTGGCTGCTCGTGTGAGAGCGGACCTCGCAGCTGTTCTGCGGGAGAGAGGGGTTACAGACATCTGCTTTGGAAAACCCGCTTGGCAAACCCTACTGGCCAGTCTGCTCTTGCCCTCTGGGGAGCAGTGAGCTGGCAGTCGTTCAAAGGCAGGGGTTTTTGCGCTTTTCTTATGAAGCACACGTCAGGCCTGGGACTTACCCCTCCATCATTTAGAGCCCTCACCCGGAAGCGGTACACGGTCCCAGGAAGCAGGTGCCCCACGGTGCACTCCAGGTCGGGCCCGTGGTACACCTCCGAGGCCACGTCCTCGGGCTCCGTCATCTCCACACTGTACTCTGACACCTCGCAGCCACTCTCGGAGGCAGGGACATCTGGGGACGGAGAACGACTCTTCAGAACATCGTTGTGCTTCCAGTTAACCACAGCTCACCTGGCTCGCTACACCTTTTACAAAACGGAGGCGCCCTGCCCTGGGTCTCTCTCTTCCAAAGGCAAGCCCGCTCTAGCAAAAAACGAAACGAAACCCCCAAAAACAAAAAAAAGGGAGGAGAAACAAAAGTAAAGGCCCGGATGGTTCTGTTGTCCATACGTTCTCCGAATCACGGGTCACTTTAAAAAATGAAGTATATGTATGAAAAAAGTGATTCCAAAGAGAACAGCAGCATTCAGCGGGTGCCCTCTGTCCTCAGGGCACAGACGGGGCAGGGCGGGGAGGGGGGAGGATGGAGGTAAGAAACGCCTCCCTTTCACTCGAAGCCAGAGGTCGCTCACATTGTTTTGTTACACGAAGCTACTGGCTACCCAACTGGCACAACATCTCAGTGTTAGGCAGGAGTGCTAGTGCCCTGTGGGTTTGTACGTACAATTCCCCATGATGGAAGCTGCCAAGAGGCCAGGATGGCAACGATCCCGGGACCCACGCCACAGCGACGCAGGGTCGCTGACCGAGGCAGGGAGGACATGAGCCGTGCACCCTTCCCAGGCCTAATCTCCACATGGAGCACAGCTCCCCCTGGATGAGTAAGACGATGTCATCCGGAAAGGGGGCTGGCTGGGCTGCTCCGCAGCATCCTCTTGCCAGGGGAGGGGGCAATGGCTGTGCCTGACACTCTCAGGAAGGAGGAGCAGCAGAGGACAATACAAAGCCAAGGCAGCCCAGCTGCACCTGACCATGAGCGTTCTCAGTCGGGAACCAATCCCCCCGCCCCCACCCCCTCCAAAAACACCACTGCCAAAGCAGGGCGTCTTCAGCACGAAGGTTTGAAAATGAACGAGACGCCACTGAGCCTTGAGCTCAAAGGCCAAGGGGAAGATGCGTTCACTCACCCCACTCTAGGTGGACTTCTTTGTGCTTTGGTCGACCCGACACCCTCGGCGGCCGACACTGCCCGGGCGCAATGCTTAGTGTGCGGACCGGGAGACTTTCAGAGCACTGCAGGAGAAACACCGGAGAGAGAACCGTCTCTTAGTGCTGTGACCTCGTCAGACTGCCACGTGCCGGGCCGATCCCACCTGTCACTGCACATGTTCCCCAAGGGGCCGGTCCTGAAGACGCACGCACCTTCAGACACCCGTACCCTCTACCGGGGCCACACACACTGCGTGTGCAACTCGCGAAAGTCAGAAACGATGGCGGCTCAAGTCAGGCCAGTGTCTAGGGAGGTTACAGCCCAGGCCCACAATGATTTTTCCTCCACACGTGAAATGGGAAAACCTTCAAGAAGAAGGCAAAGGACACCCCAGCCAAGGCGTGACATTCTGAAACGGTGTCACACTGGCCAACCAGCTGCACAAACGAGAAAAACCAACTCAGTATGAGTCGACCGAGTCTAGCACTAGCCAGCAGGTTGGGTGACAAATAGGGAGGCTTCTTCTCTGGGGGTTCTGGCTCTACTCCCCCAGAAGCTGACCACGACTGACATTCTGAGATGGGAAGACAGACAGCCCTCAGGAACTCAACCCAAACCAAACCACCTTCCTCCCCAGGGGAGGCGATGTCGAAGAGATGTGTTTTTAAACACGCAAGCGATGCACACCCCCTGGGTCACCTCCCACAGGCCCACCTACCCAGCAGGGTCTCCCAATAGCCCTTGGGCTTTGCGTGGGTTTGTCACAGCCTGGGGGAGCCTTTTGCAGAGCTCAGGGACCCTGTGAGAACAGGACAACCGGACGTTCCCTCAAAGGTGTCTGTCGGTCTAAACGCGCAATCCTGATGCCACCGCCCCGCTGCCCGTGGCAGCGACAGGCAGGAGCAAAGCAAGTCAACGAGAGGCAGCGCCAGTGTGTGACTGGTCAGGCGCCCAGGTAGAGAGAGAATGGTTGGGAAATTGATGGTGGGAACAATTGTACAATTCTACCTGCCCATGATGGAAATAGGAAACTATTCGTGACAGGGATTACATCCCGATGAATAAAAATACACCAACAAGGAAGCTCAAAGTGCAAAATACAAAGTAGATAGCCCACTTTGTGCCAGGCACCCTCCTGGGAAGCTTAGCCAACGTGTGACTAGAAGCCAGCTGTTCTCTCCCACGACACAGCGACGATTCTGAGACAGACGGCTAACTCTGTCTACGGCGAGAATGTTCTTTCACCTTCTTGCCTTGTACCCTGTGCTGAAGCGAAAGCCGTTCTGAAAACCATCGCCTGCTTCCAGTAACCTCATGAGGGACTCAGGACTTGTGGTCGGCATGGGGGCGGCAGCTCCCGCATGTCATCATGGGCTTAAAGCGATTCCGGTGGCAGACAACAGACGAAGGCTTGCTGACAGAACTCCAGGAAACCCCCACAGATGGTCTACCCTGGGACAGCTTTGACCTTCCTCCCCCAGATGACAGTAAGTGACCTCCAGGAGCGTAAGCTCAGATTCTCACGCAGGTGCCAGCTAAGGTACCTGCAGAGCTGGGCAGGAGGGCCTACGCTCGCCCTTCACGGCAGTAACTCAGCGAGCCACCCCACCCCTCACCCACCCCCTTTCCTTAGCTAATGAAAATCCCAGACAACGCAAAACTTCCCAAGGCCAAGCCATAGTCTCCCGAGCCATGCCTAAATGACAATTGTATCTAAAAAGTACCGCAATTCAGCGGAGGATCAGTGGGACCTATCTTTTCTGTTTTCTAAGGTGCAGTTGCAAACAGCTCTTATTTCCCACTCCCTGCTGTGGTGCCGGGGGGCAACTGCATCTTCCAGCTGACGGGCTAGCCCACGATTCTCCGTGGCTGCTAGAAACACGACCAGACGCGTAGGTCCAGGCGATGACCGATGCGGTTCACCTTAAGGGAAGCAGGACCAACCTGACTGTGTCCGCCAGTACTGATGCAGCACGCTCGGAGCCGGTACAAAGTGCCTGGCTTCAACTGGGTGAGGGTGTGCTCTGTATCCGATCCACTGTAAGCCACCTCCCACTGACTCGCTGTAAAACAAGACGCGAGTGTGAGTTTGTGCCTTCTGCAGACATGCAGCAGGACCAACAACCCATTACAGATGCGAAACAGCCCCAAGTCATTCCCGTGAAAACCAGTATTCTCGACTTGGGGCTCATCCCCCATGTCCTTGACTGAGGTCACATGGGGCCATTTTTTAATACTTGGGACTATGGGCTGGATTACTTAGTACAGCAGTTCTCAACCTGTGGGTCTCGACCCCTTTGGGGGCTGAACGACCCTTTTACAGGGGCCACGCGATTCATCACGGTAGCAAAATGACGGTGACGAAGTAGCGACGAAAATAATGTTATGGTTCGGGGGTCACCACCACAGGAGGAACTGTATGAAAGGATCGCGGCATGAGGATGGATGGTTGAGAGCCACCGACAGCGTATCAATGGTACTGCACTTGCTGGCTCAGAGGTCTCTCTGAGGAGGGCCCTGGGCGTGGGTGGTAGAGGGGAGGGGAGCGGAGAAGGAATGGTGCTGAGCCAAGGATGACCGGCTCATGGGCCCCAAAGCTAGCCAGGTACACTGGTGCCTGCTGGGCCACGGGCCTGCCATCGGGCAGGTGTGGAATACTGTTCTCCCTCCACCCGAACATCCACTGTGTGGACGCCTCCCATCGTTGACTCTATCCTTTGGGTATGGGCCTGCCATCTATGGGGAAACCCAGTTAAAAACTCGCTGAAAGTTTTACCTTCGGAATTGCCATTGGTAAACTCCAGCAAATACTTGAGGATTTCGGACCCCCCATTGTCCTTCGGAGGCTCTGCAGAGGAAGCACAGGTGTCATGAGTTTAAAAAGAGCATCGATTTCCTTGTTGGCGAGAAAGCACTGAAATACGGGAAGGAGTACAACATTAAAAGGTCTTCACTCTGGGTATGAATCAAAAGGCACAGTAACTAATTTATCACTTCACCCAACTCCTTGCTTAGAAAAGCTAAACACCACACACACACACACCCCGCCCAACCTTGAAAATGACATTATTCAAAGTTCTCTAGAGCTGGAACATTCAAGGCACTAGTATCGAGTTAATAAACATGACCGAGTTTAAAATGCGAGTGGATTTTTCTACCAGGCATTTGGATGAATTATTAACTGAGAATTTTAAGCGCTTCCTTTTAATATGCGGTGATTCTCAGAGATTGAATTGTTTAGATATTTCCTTTTCTTCTTGTTGGTTTTTCTATTTCACTATTTCACCCGAAAAGCTGGCCAGCTCATTTTATTTTAAGTTTATGTTTTTAAATAAATTTACTTTTTATTTTTTTGTTTCTTAAAGATCGTTTTACTGGGGGCGCTTACAGCTCTTCTACCAATCCACACACCCATTGTATCTAGCACATCTGTACGTATGTTGTTGGCCAGCTTGTTTTGAGGACTGGAAAAAAGAAGCAAAGGATGAAATTCATTTGGGGGGCGGTGGATGAGAATGAGATAAATCTATTTCATCATCACGGTTTTCAGTGAAGCAATCGGCCCACCCTACGTGAGCCTGCCGTTCACAATCAGAAACGGGAGCGAGCGCGCAAGGCCGTTTGAGACAGGAGGCTCCGGCACAGGACGAACACCACAGCTCCTGGGCTGTTCACGACCTCCGTCAGGCCGCTGTCTGCCGGTGTACTTTCTAAGTGTGGTGGCGCAATGGTCCAAGTGCTTAGGCTGCTAACCAGAAGGTTGGCGGTTCGAATCCACCAGTGGTGTTGAGGTGGAGGTGACTTGGGGATCTGCTCTTAGAAAGACGGTGTCTCATGAGACGGTGTCTCGTGTGGGGGCAGGTCGACTCCTCATACAGGTCGCTACAAGTCGGAACAAACCGGTCAGCATACAACATCGAGTGCCCTCGCGGTTTGGCGCACAAAGCCGGCGGCGTTCTGTGCAACAGAATGGCACGCTGCTTGGGCCGGCTCCGTTCTCATGATCCTTGTTGGGCAGCCAGCGCGTCCATCTTCCATCTGTTCAGGGACCCTCTCCCACGCCCGGTGTCCCCCCGCAGGGCTAGGCCCTCCTGGCAAGATGCGCACAGGGCCCGAGAGGGTGTCTTTCCATCTCCCCTTCCAAGGAGCACTCTGGCTGTAGCTTTTCCAGGACAGCTCTGCCGGGCCTTCTGGCAGCCGTGGCACATTCAGCCGTCCTCACTAACACCGCAATTCCCGAGCATCCTCCTGCTCCAGCCTTCCCATGTGTACGTGGTGGACGAACACACCAACGTTCTGAGTCGGGGGCCCCGGAGGCCTCAGTGTCACCTGTGCTGTGAAGCACTTTAAACGGGCCTTTCGCAGTAGACGTGTCCCGTGCACTACACCATCTGCTATTCCACCCGCTGCTTCCAGGGACACTGTAACGTCCTACATCCCAGCGACACGAGACCACCGACATGCTCAGTCTCTTGCTGTCGTGAGGTTGTTCGACTGTGAAGACGTTGTTTGCTTTGGGCTGAGCAGTCTAAAGGCGTTGATCTTCATCAGTAAGTGATGCTTCAAGACCTCTTGGCTGTCTCCCCTCCTGCGATCGAACGTCTCCAACAGGGCCTGCACTTGCTTGGGTAACGGATATTTTACAGTGGCCGTTATATAACTGAATAGCAATAGCGTATGGCTAATCAAAGTCTTCCTCCGTGCAGGCAGCCATTTCTAGGATTTTCTGAGACCGAAGCCCTACAGCCCAGGGTCAAAGACATACTGGAGCCTGCCGTAGTTCTTCTTCACGATTCCTGTATCTCCCAAGTGGAGATGTCCCAGACCTCTGTCTTTATGATTATTAGGTGGCTTCAGTCTTTGATCTTTAACGAGTTCACCTTATATTACTTGACTGCTTGGTAAAATTTCTCTTTTGAATTTATATCTTTTTTTTTTGGGGGGGATGCGAGTTAACATTGCATGGCATTAATGATAATTATACATATCAGAACAACCTGACATACCATGGCAAGTGTGTATCAATATTTAATCACGTTCATTTCATGGAAATAATCCACGAGGGAGAGTTGAGGACCATTTCCTTCTACCAGTTGTCTGAAAACCAAACACCTGCCGCCCCATGACGTCAACCACAAAAACAAGGATAACACAGAGCAAAACCCAAATGCCTCTAACCCATGTCACCATCAGTGCTCTTCACACCCGAAACCACTGGGGCCGACAGACTTCACTTTTAAAATTTTAGTTTCAAGCACATGTTTTGAGACTGATGATGGCAACAAACGTTCCAATGTGCTTGACACAATGAGTGGATGGATGGCTTGTGATAATAAAAAGATTTTTTTAAAAGTTTAGTTTCAACCTTGACTTGGCAAACCCATCTTTTGGAATATCAAATGAGGTTACATTTCTCGAGAGTAAGCGGCAGAAGGAAACAACATATAGTCAGAGATTGTTACAATCAAATCAATAAGTAACTTAGAACACGGAGATAAACACGAACGACAACAAAGTAAGAAAATAAATGAAACGACCCTAAAATTCGCTGCCCTTGTTACTCACTGGTGGGAAGTCTTAGGGTGGTTCTAAGCCATAGGATCCAACTGTAAGACACTCACACAAAGGGGTCGTCCCGCCCCCCCACCCTGCGTCACTCCTGACATCAGCCCCGGTGCACCGAGCAGCGGCCAGGAAGCATACCCCAGGTGACACTGAAGCCTTGGGATGTCACCGGTCCTTTAATCAGAGGTCTTGTGGGAGGTCCAGGCCTGTCGGGACTTGTCGTGCAAACCAGGACTTCACTCGGGCAGCTCTTCCCTTCCGCATTCGAAGCAGTCAGCTGTAGGGGCAACCGAGACGGGGTTAGCTGACACAGCCGACAGAACGCGGACAACTTCACAAAGCACACCCCTCGCCCGGTGGACCCGAGGGCGGGGCTGCACCGTGCCGAGTGAGGCCAGTTAAGCATGGAAGGGCAAATAGTGCACGGTCCCTCTTTTACAAGACGGCAAGAAGAGAGGAGGGGAGTGAGATGGATGCTTACTGGTGGCTACTTTGGTGAGGGAGTGGGGTGGGGAGTGGGCTTTAGATGGCAGAAGGGTGTTATGTTGGGTCACGAGAAGAATGGCATTGCATGTAAAAGCTGTGAGCCTGGCACAAGCCACGCAAAATGCCGTGTTGGTGCACCCCGAGCGGGTAAGGCACATTGGTCTGTGAGCTGGTACCGGTGTGGACATCGGTGAGAACAGAAGTCTCTCTAGAAGAAAGGAGACATCCAGCAGCAGCAGAGACCCTACAGCACAGAGGAGAACTGCCTGACAGGGTTCCGGAGGCAGCCATGGTTAGCAAGGTAGATTGCTGTGTCTTTCTCCCTTGGCATAGCGTTTCCTTAGCAACAACAGCCTCGTCTTTCTCCAGAGCTGGTGGGTTTGAACCACTGACCATCTGGTTAGCAGTCGCATGCTTTTACCCCTGCGCCACCGGGGCTCGTCAGGGGCACAGTGCTGGTGTCGGCAGGTAGGTGGCAAGAGCTTTATCCACTGAGCCACCAGGGCTCCCCAAAGTATAGACCAAATCTAAACCACACTCACTGCCACTGAGTCGATTCGGACTCACAGCAACTCTATGGGGAGGGTAAAACTGGCCCGTGTGGATTTCTGAGACGGTAACTCTGCAGGAATAGAAAGTAATCCTCTTTCTCTGGAGGAGCAGCTGGTGGTGTTGAACTGATGACCTGGCAGTTAGCACCCCAATGTGTCACCACTACGTCACCCTGGCTCCACGGAAGTATAAACCAGTGTGCATGCCAACACGCCTAGGCGGTGCAAGCACACACTCACTGAAGACACAAATGCAGACACGCCTCAGCTACAACCATGTCCTCTCCCAGATGGGCTTTCTGGGCTTGGAGGCCCAGGGCCATAGCTTCCAGAGTTGACTCAGTCAGTGAGTGGGCTGACTAGTCCATCAACACCAGGATCCGTATCCAAGTGCAGCGTGGAACTCTTTGAGACGCAGCCAGGGCACTCTGCTCCCCAAGAACCAAGAGTTCGTGGAGGAAGGCCGTCTGCACAAGCCACGACCTTCTCTCCCGAGAGCCCAGAACCAGAGGGCCACGCTCCCACCGAGAGCAATGGGCACAGGGTCCCAGTAGGAGGTCGCGACAGAATGGGAGAAAATGTGGCACGGCTCTCCACTTCTTAAAAAAGGAGGAAATCCCCAACACCTTGGAATAGTAGAGAACAGAGGACTCCCCAGGAGAATTGCCCTGGAATGCTCTTTAAACCTAGAACACGAGCTATCCCGAGACCGCCTTGCAACGGAATAAGCCAACGGGCATCCTCGACAGAACACGACTGACTGGAGGGACCGCGGGCACCCTGCCGTCAATGTAACTGCTGTCCCGGGACGGTGGGGGCAATTGCTGAATAGGAACCCCTCTTACTGTGTAAACTTGCCCCCGGAACTCAAGAAAATAATAGGTTTTCAAAAATCAACAGACTTCGGTATCAGGGACTCAATTAACATTTACATTTTAACATGACAAACGTCAAGGCATCCACACACACACACACACAAACCCAGAACTCAAATTCAAGTACTGAGTCACAGCACTTCTCTTACCGAGCATTTACTTTCTGCAGAGTCAGCAAACGAGATCATAAAGTGAGTTGTAGCTCACGGCACTGCCAGCACGTTGCCAAGCAGGCTTGTATTGCTGGATGAGTACAGCAATCTCCCACGTTTACGAGTGGAGAGCATTGCCACCTTGTGGACAAATGCTAGTAGTACAACCGTGTGCTCACAGCCAGTCACTGCTTTTCTCGAAGCTACATAACCAACGGGGCAACAGAGTCCATCTTCAAATATAGGGTCACAACAAGTTAACTAAGGTCAAAACTCTCATGCTCACCCGCTGGGTGTGACAAACTGATAGGTACTGATTAAAATCCACGGTGGCGGAATTGATTCTGACTCACAGCGACCGAGAGCAGATGGTCTCACATTTTCCTCCCAATGGAGCGGCTGGGCGGTTTTGAACTGCTGATCTTTGGATTAAACCGTCACCACCAGGATCTCTCGGCTACTTATGACATGGGCACTCCCTACACAATGACACGACCTGGTGCTCAGGTGGCAGGAGCAGGGTGAACTCAGAGAACGTGCCCCTCTCCCGGGTACACACAGCCACCTGAGACGGCCCCCGGGTCAGCAGGCCGAGCTCGGCACACCAGGCAGCATACTGCTTTTCTCCCCTAGTGACAACCAGCATTCTTCTTGCGTCCTGCGTATCGTTGGCTTTCAACCCGGGGCTCTGAAACAGAGGCCTTGTGGTGGCATCGGTGGCGGCTGTGTAAGAGTTGGCATACTCCTCAGCTCTTACGGGAAGGCTGGAGGCTCGAAGTCACTTAGCAGAGCCTTCAACCCCCCTGGGGAAGCCAGTTAGCTTTGGGCATCAGTGCTGAAAGCCGGTCACGCAGTTCTAATCTGACGCACATGGGGTCGCTATTGAGTCGGAACCAACTCCCATGGCTCCTGGGCTTGTGAGATCACAGCACAGTCTAAATAGGGGGCACGGAGCATGGCGGGGGGAGGGGAAGAAGGGGACTGGGGTGAGGAGGCAGAAACGGGTGGGAGGGCAACGGAAAACAGAGCGTGAAAGAGATACCTGATCTGACAGAGAAGTGCTCAAGAGATAGGTATGAAACCCAAGTGCGAGATAGGTATGAAGCCCAGGAGAGAGACAGGTATGAAGCCCAGGGGAGAGAAAGATATGAAGCCCAGGGGAGAGACAGGTATGAAGCCCAGGAGAGAGACAGGTATGAAGCCAGGTGAGAGATAGGTATGAAGCCCAGGGGAGAGACAGGTATGAAGCCCAGGTGAGAGACAGGTATGAAGCCCAGGGGAGAGACAGGTATGAAGCCCAGGTGAGAGATAGGTATTAAGCCCAGGTGAGAGATAGGTATGAAGCCCAGGTGAGAGATAGGTATGAAGCCCAAGTGAGAGATAGGTATGAAGCCCAGGTGAGAGATAGGTATGAAGCGCAGGGGAGAGACAGGTATGAAGCCCAGGGGAGAGACAGGTATGAAGCGCAGGGAAGAGACAGGTATGAAGCGCAGGGGAGAGACAGGTATGAAGCGTAGGGGAGAGACAGGTATGAAGCGCAGGGGAGAGACAGGTATGAAGCCCAGGGGAGAGACAGGTATGAAGCCCAGGGGAGAGACAGGTATGAAGCCCAGGTGAGAGATAGGTATTAAGCCCAGGTGAGAGATAGGTATTAAGCCCAGGTGAGAGATAGGTATGAAGCCCAGGGGAGAGACAGGTATGAAGCCCAGGGGAGAGACAGGTATGAAGCCCAGGTGAGAGATAGGTATTAAGCCCAGGTGAGAGATAGGTATGAAGCCCAGGTGAGAGATAGGTATGAAGCCCAGGTGAGAGATAGGTATGAAGCCCAGGTGAGAGATAGGTATGAAGCGCAGGGGAGAGACAGGTATGAAGCCCAGGGGAGAGACAGGTATGAAGCGCAGGGGAGAGACAGGTATGAAGCCCAGGGGAGAGACAGGTATGAAGCCCAGGTGAGAGATAGGTATTAAGCCCAGGTGAGAGATAGGTATGAAGCCCAGGTGAGAGATAGGTATGAAGCCCAGGTGAGAGATAGGTATGAAGCCCAGGTGAGAGATAGGTATGAAGCGCAGGGGAGAGACAGGTATGAAGCCCAGGGGAGAGACAGGTATGAAGCGCAGGGGAGAGACAGGTATGAAGCGCAGGGGAGAGACAGGTATGAAGCGTAGGGGAGAGACAGGTATGAAGCGCAGGGGAGAGACAGGTATGAAGCGCAGGGGAGAGACAGGTATGAAGCGTAGGGGAGAGACAGGTATGAAGCGCAGGTGAGAGATAGGTATGAAGCCCAGGGGAGAGACAGGTATGAAGCCCAGGTGAGAGATAGGTATTAAGCCCAGGGGAGAGATAGGTATGAAGCCCAGGAGAGAGACAGGTATGAAGCCAGGTGAGAGATAGGTATGAAGCCCAGGTGAGAGACAGGTATGAAGCCCAGGTGAGAGACAGGTATGAAGCCCAGGGGAGAGACAGGTATGAAGCCCAGGTGAGAGATAGGTATGAAGCCCAAGTGAGAGATAGGTATGAAGCCCAGGGGAGAGACAGGTATGAAGCTCAGGGGAGAGACAGGTATGAAGCCCAGGGGAGAGACAGGTATGAAGCGCAGGGGAGAGACAGGTATGAAGCGCAGGGGAGAGACAGGTATGAAGCGTAGGGGAGAGACAAGTATGAAGCGCAGGGGAGAGACAGGTATGAAGCCCAGGGGAGAGACAGGTATGAAGCCCAGGTGAGAGATAGGTATGAAGCCCAGGGGAGAGACAGGTATGAAGCCCAGGGGAGAGACAGGTATGAAGCCCAGGTGAGAGATAGGTATGAAGCCCAGGGGAGAGACAGGTATGAAGCCCAGGGGAGAGACAGGTATGAAGCGCAGGGGAGAGACAGGTATGAAGCCCAGGTGAGAGACAGGTATGAAGCCCAGGTGAGAGACAGGTATGAAGCCCAGGTGAGAGACAGGTATGAAGCGCAGGGGGAGAGACAGGTATGAAGCGCAGGGGAGAGCAGCATGTGGCCCAGGCATTCCTGGGCTGGGTCTCAGCTGCGCTAGCATGCACTCTCTGACAGCGGGCTTTTCTCTCGGACAAATCTCCCCCAATGAAAGCACTTTGGAAAGATCGTTTTGAGAATGTACAGTGCTGTGGAACTTGGAAAATAAAAGCTATATATATATCTTATACATCGATACAACTGCTTGAGATAGGAAGTGCGTGGAACATAGAAACAGCTTCAGGCTTAAGCGGTTCGGGTACCCAAATAACTGACTCACCCTGAATTTATACTGTGTGCTTCTTTTGAGATTTTTCACAGTACAGGTTAAATCCTCTCCAGTGTATTTTGAGTGGAAAAGGTTATCCTGAAAAGGCAAAGCCAGAAAGAAAAACAAAAACAAAAACAGTATTATCAAATCTGGGCATGAAGTACCTCAGTATATAGGATTTTAAAAAAAATTTGCCTCTTCCCACGATCACCCAGCGGCTAGAGGGTGGGTCGTTACTATTAAAAAAGTAATAATTAGTTTCAGAGGCCCATGGTGCTGTGGATAGCACTGGCTTCAGGTAAAAATTCAACTCTCACCACACTGCTATTGCCCTGGGCCGGGCCCACTGGATGGTAGGCGCTGGGTCCAGAGGCGCGTGGTCCTCTCTGTGAACGTGTGGGTTGCTTTGGAACCGATGCCACCACGTGCTTTCCTCCCAGAGCAGACTGGCCAGCCCACCCAGGAAGCGTTTCTAAGAAGAAGCTAACCACCAAGTAGTCCTATGGGACAAAGCAGTATGCGTGGCCGTCACGTTTGCTTGCCGGGGCCGCCTGCAGGCAACGAGCGAGCAAGAAACACCCCTCTGCTGTGGAGGTCACCATTGTCAAGCTGCACCGGGCTCTGCAGTGACCGGAGGCTGAGGGACCCCACAGCGGCCTGCCTCTCTTCGGGGCCACGGAGTAAGGGCAGGCTGAGCAGAGGAGGCGCATGTCCTGCTGGAAGATGGAGGAGGGCATTCTTTGCCATCCGCCCTTCACGGGGCCACTTGGGCATCGAGGCGCACACAGAGCACTCAGCACTGCCCAAGCCAACCCAGCCGGGTCCACAAGCCATGTGCATGCCAGCAGGATGCAGCAATTTTAAAAAAATGAAAACAACCACAAACAAACAAACAAGAAACATCCTGTTTTCTGAAGCGCTGTGCAGTGAACAGAGCTGCAGATAAAGCTGAGTGACGTGTAACTCCCCCCCCCACCCCCCTGGGGGACGAAAAACAGAAATGTGGGCGAAGGGAGATGGTGGAAGCGTAAGATATGAAAATAACAATAATTTATCATTTATTCGGGGTCTATGGGGGTGGGGAAAAAAGAGGAGCTAAGACTAAGAGCTCAAGCAGAAATAGAATGTGTTGAAAATGATGGCCATGGATTCACAGATGAATTTGATATACAATCATTGTATGGACAGTCATAAGAGCTGCAAGAGCTCCAAATAAAGCAATAATAAATAAATAAATTAAAAAATAACAAAAATAAAGCCAGGTCAGAGGACAGTGTGCTGCAATGGAGTGAGGGGCTGGGTTCTGTAAGCAGAGGATGAACCACAGTGGCCACCGGCAGCTGTTGACATTACATTACGGTAAAATCTCAGCCACAGAACAACCAGGTAATACATTGCAAGTGCTCCAAAGCCACACGTGGCTGGGGGGCTCTAACTGACGAGACAAATGATAGACTCTTCTCCATCATCGCAGGAAGTTCTTATTGGACAGTGTACTGTTTGTTCTACAGGCTGGTCAGGGGTTGGGACTGCCCCTGCGGTGACATGTGACAAGACACCTGAAGGAAATGAGGGAAGCGGGTCAAAGGTATCTAGGAGAAGAGCGTTCTTCCCAGGGGGCATAGAAGTGCAAGGGCCCTTTGGCCAAAGCATGCCTGGTGGGGGCCAGCAACCACCACGAGGCACACGAGGCTGTGGTGGAAAGGGAGGGGCAGGGATGGGATGGGCAGACCAGGAGGGCTTGGTGAGAGCTTTGGCTTCTACCCTGGAACATATGCCAAGGCACGGAGGGAAGGGCTGAGCACAAGAGTGGCGTTATCTTATGCATACGTTGGCGAGACCGCCGTAGTGAATGAGCACCGGCGATAAAGGGCAGCGCACTGTTCAGGAGGCCGCCGGAATAGCCCTGGGGAGGGGATGGCGGCCCGTGAGAGCTCAGTGGCTCTGGAGGTGGTGCACACGGTCAGACACCTGGATGTTTCTTTGAGAGATGAGTTGTTGAAATGTTGTGGGTTCTATGTCGGGTCAAGGATGGAGTGCAACTTCTGGATATGGCTCTTCTACCCACGATCCCTTTAGCCATGAGCTGTGAATCCGAGCCTCCACGCCGGTGGCGATGACCCCCGTTTCAGAGGGAGCTCACTGTTAGGCGCTACTGGCCAGGGCCAGGGTGGGAGGCATTCCGAGTCTCCACCTGACCAGAGGGGGTGCATCGAGCCACCGCGCCCCTTTGTTTCCTTGGGGGTTCGGGTCAGCGGAAAGATAGAAACCCTGCCTTCCCTCCACGCCTTTCCTCTGTGTGTGAGAGAATCAGGGTAGAGGCCGAAAAAAGAGCCTTCCCGGGGACATCCAGGGAGAAGGGCCACCAGGGAAGCAGGCGCAGAATCGCTATGTGAAGTGGAGGCAGCCGCAGGGGCTGTGCCAGGCTGAGATCGGAGGGAGGTCACGTCAAGGCCATCCTGAGACAGAGCACAGAGAAGCCCTGAGATGCAGAGACAGGGAGGCAGAGCACCGAGGGGGCTTCTTGGCCCATGGCATCAGAGGCCAGGAAGCCCATGGCTGAGTGCCTGAGGCCCAGAAAGAGAGACTTGGCTGCTGGCTAAGGAGAGCTGTGTGTGCCTGAGTATCTGTAACGCTTTCTGATCCTGGCTTGTGGTCCCACCTGCTAGCTTCCCTAATCAAGAACGACGTGTGTTGCCTGTGAGTTCCATCTGCCCGCGGGCACACAATGTGGGAGCACGGAGACCAGGGGCGTCTGCTTCCCCAGCTTCAAGGAGGAGGAGAAAACGGGGCAGAGGAGGGACACCGGTAGAGAGGCACAGTGTGGTCTCGGGTCTGTGGCTCGTCTGCTCTCTCGGGGCCCGGCAGCTGGGGCAACACGGCCTCATTCACGCAAGGCGAGCGCACCAGCAGAACTTACATTCTCATCTTCCTGAATTTCCAAGGTGTAGGTCACCACTTCCTCGGGCGAACAGCCTTCTGGTTTATTCCACTGCAGCGTGACCCAGGTGACTCCAGCTCGCACAAGCCTTGGCGCAGAGGGCACCTGAGGAATGTTTCCTAGGGTGTAGCACACGACCTCTTGGCTGTAACCACTGCAGGGGGAGAGAGAGAGAGAGAGAGAGAGAGAGAGAGAGAGAGAGAGAGAGAGAGAGAGAGAGAGAGAGAGAGAGAGAGAGAGAGAGAGAGAGTTAGGCATACGGTTCTTGGAGGCATTACCCAGGGCTGTCTCGGAGTTCTAGGAGCAGGAAGGATAAGCCGACAAGCTGCTCGGCTCGGGGTTGACAGTGGTGCCAGGGCAGGATCCGTGAACAACGATGGGCAAGACGCCTTTGGCTGGCATTCCTGACCACAATCTCCCCTGCCCGGCTCTGCTACTAGGGAAGCCTCGTCCGGGAAAGCACACGGGATCACAGCGCAGGATGTCCTCAGAATTTAGGTCCCTCCCCAGAACCAGCCAGCAGCAAGCCTGGCACAGCCCAATGCTTAGACCACATCGATGAGGGTAGAGAGAACCCTGCTTCGAGGTGAGGTTAGCACTAACTAGAGACGATGCTGCTTTTAAAGTTTGTGGATAATTCCCATTCCGACAGTCACAGAAGCCTTTTATCAGAGGCCTTCTCGACCAGCAGACTCTCAAACCAGGGTGACTCCTGTGGGCAGGGGGGCGACCTGCAACAACTGTGTGATGTTCAAGAGACCACCTTTAGGCGAGAGGAAAGGCTGAGCACTAAGGTTTGCGACGAGCAGTGTTGAGAGCAAACGCTCTCCCCTTCCCACAAGAGTGTCGCCCAGCAAGTGACATTGGAACGCAGTCTTCTCAAAGCACTTTCAATCCATCGGCACTAGCCCGTCGTCCGCCTGGTCTCGGCTTCTCCTGCAGCGGGGAGGCCCGCGGGCCCTCTCCTGATTCGGGCAAGTGTTCTCTGATCTTGTGGTGCCTGCCCTGACTTGAAGCCAATGGCTGGCCCAGCACCCGAGTCTCTGTCTCAGGAAACACACGGGGTCGTTGAAAATGTGTTTAACGAGCAGCTTGCTCAGGGGACTCCTGAAGGGAAAGGCCCGTGTTGACATTAGGGCATCCCGGGAGGGAGGGAGGGATTTCTTCTGAAAATCTGTACCGATTCCTTTGTCTTCATGCGCTTCGTCCCCAGGGAGCCCAACTGGGGGCCTTCGCATTGCTGCGTGAACGACTGCAAGGGGGGGTGGGGTGGGGAGGGTGGGGTGGGGGTGTGTCAGGCCCTTTGCCCCTCAGAAATGCCTTCCTCCTTTCCTCCGAGTGGGATTCCCTCCCGGAAAACCTCTCATTGATTTGTGGAGCCAGCGGGTTTCCACAAGCCCGCCAGCACCCTGAGAGAAGGCCCAGGATCAGCGCCACCGCTTCCTGGCGAGGGCATCGAGACGCATCCTACCTGGTGCCGATGTCGTTCCGAGCAGCCAGCCTGAACGTGTAGCCCATAGCCGGACACAGCTTTGTCAGCTTGCAGTGTCTCTGGTTCCCAAAGAAGCACTGTCTGAAGCCACCGTTCCGTTTCCCCTGAAAGAAAACAACGCAACCATCAGGGACTCTCTGCAAACCGCCGCGGGGACATCGGAGGCGTCCTGAACCGCATGGCTTCCTAGATCAGATGAACCAAACCAACAGCGTGGCTGTCTAGAGGGCTTCAAACTGGTTCAGCCGTGGCCAACGCGGCCACGTCGTGGAATGGATGACAATTTGCAAAAGGTGGGTGTGTCCTCGAACAAGAATTGGGCAGAAAAATTTTGGCCGATGTCCCGGGATGGGAGATTCCCACGAGGAATGAGGGAGCCCTTTAAGAAACCAGTGCAGGAGACTCCACTATAGCTAGCCCTGTGGGAGGGCTTGGTTGGCTGCCAGTTTTGAGACGGGAAGTGCTGTTTCTGACCCTGCTGCTCAAGAGCTTTGGGTGTGATGTAGTACTCCGGCTGCCCTTGTTTTCTCTGATGGAGCTGTCATTTCCCCTGTTCTGCCACACACCCACATTCTCCTGGTCTGGATCTGTTTTGGTTCGTTTCCTCGGCTACGGGTGACCCGGGAAGTACTAGGCTGTTTGCCCGTTTATGGGACGAGCTCACGCTGCACGCGTGGTGCTTCATGGTGAAATCTCACCTCCACCTAGAAGTGCTACAGAAGGCAATGCGTCCTGTGCACGTCCGTCACTGACTGCGGTGTTCCCAAAGGGGCTTTGGTTATCAGGAAAATGTAGGTCTTTTCAGATTCAAGCTAAGGAGGACAGCCCAAGGCCTTCTTCCTGAAAGCCGTCAACTTTCACTTGTGTTACTCAAAACTGTCTAGTCCAACCCACCAAAAAGCACGCGTTTAGCCAAGAGGAGCAGCCAGCCCGTGAGCAACGGCTGGACTAGTTGAGACAACCTGCATCACACCTCGTGCTCACGCACGCCTGGCTTTTCTCCCCCCACGTGGCATTGCCAACGGGGAGCAACATGTTCCCGGATCCCCAGTGATGCCAAACAACTGTGCATCCTGTAACCGGGCTTTGGACAATCTGGGAGGTCAGCGTACCCTTGCAGACCTGAACTGTCTACCAAGCATGTGGAACACAGTGAGTTCATCTCTGCACATTAAAGCCACTCTAAGCTACGTAAGAAACAGAAATGGTATTTTCACGGCCCTCCTAGGCCTGACATGACATCTCTAGCTCCTTAAGGTGAAATGGTCCCCCTCCAGTGGGTGCTCTAGAC
Organism: Tenrec ecaudatus; assembly: GCF_050624435.1. Taxonomy (NCBI): domain Eukaryota; kingdom Metazoa; phylum Chordata; class Mammalia; order Afrosoricida; family Tenrecidae; genus Tenrec; species Tenrec ecaudatus. The sequence continues at coordinate 171,658,455 of NC_134533.1, read as the reverse complement.
AGACCCCGTGAATGAAGGAAAGGCGTGGCGGACATCGTATGCGCTGCCCCGGGGATGCACTGCTCAGCAACTTGGGAACACAACTACGTCCTGCTCAGAACTCACCTGTACTTGACCTGTGTTCCCACGGAATAGAAACCCACACCCCAACAGTCCACGGATCTCAGCTCTCTGACCAGCAGCAGACTTATGGACCCATAGCATTCGGGAATATGTTCCAAGTTCTGTTTCTACTTTAAAAAAAGAGGAGCAAGCACACCCTCCTGTGCACACCCCTCTGCCCCTCCCCCACCCACAAACAGTTAAGCGTTTCCTCCCTTTCAGCAGGCGTCCAAATGCTTACAAGTAACACACAGCTCAGGTGAAGTGTCATTAAAAATAAACACCCAACTAGCTGAAGAAGTGTCCCCAGGGACAACAGATGAAGAGAAAGTACACCCACGCCACATTCATCTCCTCAAACTAGGTCCTCTCACTCTTCCCTCTACAACCCCCCTACCCCACCCCCTACCCCGCCCCAGTCACTTCTCTGTGCCCGGGTGGTGCCTTTACCAATGCAAGGGGAGTGAGTGGAAGTCCGAAGACTCCAATCCCTTCGGGTGCAACGATGAGCAATGGGCAGTGAAGCTTAACATTCTGCAGCTGCTGCTCAGGTGCAATCACTGCATGGTAGGCATAGCACGCCCTTCCGTTGATTTAACCTTGAGCGCGAAGGTGGATGTGGATGATTTATTCATAGAAACCCACTTATGCACACATTTGCATAATTACATCCAGTGTGTCTGATTGCACTCCAAGCCGAGCTCTGGGATGTTGTGTATCCATTTGGGGGGAGTAGCAAGATCTAACTTTTTTCCTCCTCTATTTTTTTAAAATTCAGAGTAAACAGCAAGAGAGACGCTTCATCCCTTCCAAACCCGGCGTGGGCTCTCTTTCTGAGCTGCGTTTTCTTTCATTTGGTCTCCTTTGCCCTTCCCCGGTGCAGAGAACTGGAACCAATAAAGAGCATTCAGTCTGTTCCCTACTAGGCTGATTGACTTGAATAGGATGAACACCGGACTGTCTGTGACTTCAATAAGAGATAACAGTTACTAGGTTTTTTCATTTGTGTACTTCAAACTAAAAAAAATATATATTTTTTTAATTTCCCCCTCCTCTTCAGTATCAGGAAGAGTTCCTGAGTAACTCCAGTTCATTGCAGGCAAAGTATGCCAGCTTTCTCTTCTTTCCACCTGATCAAAGGTACCCAGGCCTCAGGAACACAGTCAGGGATGTTGGAAGCTCCAGCCAAGCTTCAGGAAGTGTCTACAGCGTCTGGTATGGGTAAGAGAACCAGTATTGCTAAGAATGACAGGAATAGAGGCTTTGGGCAACATTTTAGACGCCCCTGAGACTAAAATCAAAGACAGGGGGATGAAGTTGAGCTGAGCATTTGGGGGAAACGGCAGAAGCTTTGAAATAAAATATTTATGTATGACAAGGCATTTAATATCGAAGGGAAATCTGGGAAGAAAAACAATGAATATGCACAAAGCTCCGGTAGTGAGACATGATCTATGGTCAGCGAGTATGGACCCAGACGTCTTCTGTCCCCAGGATCTGGGCCGCACTGCACAGTACCCTGGTCTTCCCCCAAACACCCGTGCCTGGCCATGCTCTCAGGTGGCTCTGGTTTGTAAGCACTGGAATAAAGACTCAAAGGTACACAGTGGTCTGGAGAATCCGTTCATAAACCGGAATCTCAGCTGCAGATAACATTTATAAATAAAATACTACCTACCCAGCCAGGCATTGGTAAGACACACACACACACACACACACACACGCACACACAGGTGATGCTTTAGAAGATTGAAGAGAGTGCTAGGAAATGATAGTGTGATGATGTGAATGTTTATCATGAATTCACTATGCCTGAGTGGTTACTATCAGTCAAGCTGAGTCTTGGATGAACGGCAACTTTCAGATCCTACACAGGCAGCACAGCTCCAAGCGATTTAGAGAGTACAGTCCGGGCTGGGTTTCTTCTTATAAGATCTCACTGAAGCTGCCGAAGATGACTGCATGGTACTAATTCTACTTAGGAAGGAAACTTCTAATCCCACCTACTACCCACAAGCTGATTCCGACTCAGAGACCTTGCTTAGGGTGTCTGAGACTGTACATCTCTCTTGGAGCACACAGCCTCCTCTCTCTCCCCGGGGAGCAGCGAGTGGGTTTTAAACCCGGCCCGTGTGGTAACCAGTCCCAAACTTAGTAGACAGTGCCACCGGGGCTCCTGTGGCCGTAGCAGACACGAGTAATGTCCTGATACTGGGACGGTCTGCTGGCACCCACAGGGGGCCAGAGAGGGCAACACCAGGGCCCAGGCCTCATCGCTGGCAGCTCACGCTCCTGGGCCAGCTGGGGCACAGAGCTGAGCTGGGGCACAGAGGAACCATCGTCACATCCTCTAGGTGCCCAAGAATGCAGGGGTTCCTGCTCTCGGCGGGGAGGGGCAGCACACACTCCCCCCTCCCTTAGGCAGTGGCACTCTGGAGCAGGTCTATCTCATCAGCTGCTGACCTTGTCCGACATGATCTGACACAACCCCCAGCTGGGTTCTCACCTAACTTCCTGCTGCCCGCATCCAAGAGCTACAAAAGGGGCAGCGTTTTCAGGGTTCGCAGGCTTGTTTCCACTGAGCAATCCTGGGCATGCCCAGACGCTGGTCTCCACAGCACTCGGTGAGTTCAGGCGGGGACAAGGTTCATCTGGACTAGGATGGGAGGAGCTACTTGGGAGTAAACACCCAACCATGTGGAGGGAAGCCTCCAGGTCTCCATCTGGCCCGGGGTGGGCAAATCTATCGTCTTCCCACACCCACCCAGCCCTCGCCACTGGCAAGCACCACGCTGGCACCCGGGGCTTCGGGAAAAACGGCACTGCTCTCCTCTGTCCGGAGGCCCAGCCGCTGGTCCTGCGCTCCCGGTGAAACGCATCCGCAGTGCAGCGCTGCCCTGTCTAGAGACTCGCTCCTGTTCCTGGCATCGCATCGGGGAGATGAATCCTGTCCAGTCCCTCCCTCGCTCGCTCGCCGCCCCGCTCCATCTCGGCCCCCTTTCTTTTCAGTGTACACACACACAGTGGAGACCCTGCCGGACCAGCTTCTGCCCCCTGCCGCCCCCCCACACCCTGGGTCCTGTGACTCTCGGCCGCCCCGTGTCCCTGCATCAGTAAAGCCCATCGAACATGGGCCCTTGGCAATGAAATGTGGGGACGGACTACAAACACGACAACTTTCCATCTTCTCAGGAACAGCTTTTGCTTTTTTACTTTCATGTTCCCTTCTTTTTACTGCCTCCTTGGATCCTGTTCCTCCCCCCACCCCCTACCCATCTGTAGTTTAAAAACGAGAGGAAGAAAAGCAAATGCACTAGTGAGTAATGGATATAAATATATCGATTACCCCCCTCCCCAGTAGGAAAAACACTTTAATGCACCGGGTGAGTCACTTGACAGAACAGGACATCTTCTCCCAGGTTTTCGAGCACAACAACTGAGGCAGTCAGTGTTTATCTCGTGGGTTCCTTTCCCTAATCGCAAACCGAGCAAGAAGGGCAATTTCTCCCGTCTGGTAACAGGGAATAACAGGGCCAGTGAGTTACATCCTGCTGCCTCACAGAGCAGCCCTAGGTGAAGGTTCCGCTCTGTGCCCATCGCCGCCTCTCGGGGGTCAGTTTTCTGTCTTCTCGCAACACTCAAAAGAGAAACAAGGGCACGCAATGTACCAAACAACAACAACAAAACAAAGAAGCACACCAGCCTGTGTGATCACGAGGTGTTGATGGGATCAGGTATCAGGCATCAAAGAACAAAAAACGGAGTGGGGACCCAAGATCGATCCTGTAGGCAACTGGACACCCTCTTACAGAAGGGTCACAGGGAGGAGATGAGCCAGTCAGGGAGCAGGTTAGCAACGATGAAACGTACAACTTTCCTCTAGTTCCTAAAAGCTTCCTACCGCCCACTATCATGATCCCAATTCTACCTTACAAATCTGGTTAGACCACAGGATGTGCACTGGCACAGATAGGAATTGGAAACAGGGAATCCAGGACAGATAAACCCGTCAGGAACAATAATGAGAGTAGAGATACCAGGAGGGTAAAGGGAAGGTGGGGGAGAAAGGGAGAACCGATCACAAAGATCTACATCTAACCCCCTCCCTGGGGGACAGACAGCAGAAAAGTGGGGGAAGGGAGATGTCGGACAGTGTAAGATATGACAAAATAATAATTTATAAATTATCAAGGGCTCATGGGGGATGGTGGGCAGGGAGAGGGCAACAAATGAGGAGCTGCTACCAAGGGCACAAGTAGAAAGCAAATGTTTTGAGAATAAGGACAGCAACAAACGTACACATGTGCTTCACACCATGGATGGATGCATGGATTGTGACAAGAGTGGTACGAGCCCCCAGGAAAAGGATTTCATAAAAACAAAACTGGGCGGGGTTGTGTACTGGCCAACAACTGAACCAGCCGCAGGCACAGCACCTCTACAACTGAAGTGCTACACAGACACACACACACACACACACACACACACACACACACGCAAAGTGGCTACACTGGGCAGAGGGCTTCTCCACAGAGATTCCAAAGCAGGGCTGAAAATTCCGACACCTTTCCCGTTTTGAAGAGTGGAGTCTGCTCCATCCTCGCCTTTGGGCCTCGGTGGGCTTGCAACTCCTCGGTAGAGCAGAGTGGGGCCTGGGAAGGCCATGTGGTTCTGCCTTCCCCCAGGCACTCACTGAGGGCAGCCAGGTGTCCCTGAGGCCGCCCTGTTATGAGGGAGCCCAGGCCATGTGAAGGGGTCAGATGGGGACAGCTCCCCAAGAGGTCCCATGTGAAGCCTTTGATCACTAGACACTAGATGTGTGTGCAAAGACGCTGCTGGGTGAGTCTGGCTCCCAGCACAGAGAGTCCCTCAGCTCAAAGGCTCCAGACTCCGGAGCTCAGCCCAATCACTCCCACTGGGCTGGGCTCAGATCTGAACCCTGGAGCCAGGAGCATCATCAAGTGGTCGCTTGAAGCTGCTACATTTGGAGTTAATGTGTTACCCTGGTGAATCTGTTACCCTACATTACGCTCCTGTTTAGAAATACATGCACACTGGGGACATGAATTTCACTCTGGGTTTCAGTAGTTTCAGAGGAAATCCCTCCTAGACTATAACTAGACCGGAGGGGAGGGAGGGGAGGTGTGTGCGCCAGCACAGAACAGGATAAACGCTCCCCCCCCCCCATTTGTGTTCCTTTCCCTCAAAGCCATCTATTAAACTGGAGCCTCTTTGAAAATCCTTTAAAAGTTATGTTTGTCGAAGCTGAACACAGGGCCAGAATCCTAGACCATAAAAATTGACCAACTGCTAATCAATTGCAATGCGTTGACTTAAATCCTCCAGAGAGAAAATTAAGCTTTTTAACAAGACTGTCCCAGGTTGTTGAGAACCTTGTGGAGATGTCAGAACAGACGGGGTCGTCCTTTAGGAACAGCTTAGCTACGGCATGACCTAGCCCCCAGAGTGAGCACATTAAGTCATGTTCATAAAGAGGCGCATTTTACCCTCTTGGTATTTGCAAAAGTATGTTAGTGAAAGATTGACTCCCTACCACCTTCACCCACCCCTCCATTCGCTCTTTACCTACTATATTAACTCAAGTGTCTTCAGGGAGTTGTCCTCAGGACTTGCATAAGTCGATCCTCTAAGTGAGCTGGTCTCCCCTTAAGGCACTGAACATACCCACCTGCCAATCCTACACACACAAGCCACGCACCTCCGGGATGAAGCCAGACTCCCGTGTTTTCCTGCCAGGAGTAATTCTGGAGCCCGTGGGGGCCCTGCTTGCTCTGGCAAACATTTCTAATTACCCTGGCACTAACAACCCTGAAAGCTGGCATTTCCAACACGACTGGCACTAATAGATGCGAGTTGGCTGATATTTTCAATTGCCTTCAAATTAATAGATTGGAAATGATCCTTCCTGTTCCCCTCTTTACAAAAACAACAACAAAGTAGTGCCTCATTCCTGGCACGAGAGAATGAGCCTGGCCACCACACAGGTACTGGCATTCAGAGGGGGGTGGTGAGCTCCCTCCGGCCCAGTGAATGACACTCTTCCCAAAGTTTCACCTGTGGCCTCCCCCACATAGTTCTTTCGCCATCACACTTACTGTCCGTCCGAGCTGCCCTTCCAACGTAACAGCTGCCTGCTAACTAGGCTACGCGTCTGTGGTGTGGTCCCAGGCCACTCATGGGATGAGTGCTTTGGGGCTGGGCAGCATGTGGGCACGCTCTGCCTACCAGAAACGGCAAGGATAAATGAAATGAAAGAATGAAGTTTTACTGCCCAATGCAACTATGGCCAGACTCAAAAGATTTGGTCGGCAAGTACGTCTATGCTTAGAAGCTGTTCTGGCACCGGCCTATCCTCGGGCAAATCAAAGACAAGTGCTGGCCTGAGAAACACACGGGCATCTGCATGCTCCACATAAACATCTGGTGAGGGGTTTACACAAGGAGGTGGGGAGGCTGAACATCTGGGTAGATTCGGATGTCCCTCACACCAAACACCACTCTGCCCACCACCCCCGTATCCCCTTTCCTTTTCACAGTGCATTCTGGCACACGCAAGTCTCCAATGCGAGAAATAGAGATGAGATGGGTGTACGGTTGCATGCGACTAAATCAGTGTTTCCCACAGTGGGTGATACTGCCCCCTGGAAGGTGCTGGAGTGACAGGGGAGGGGGGAGGGAGAGAGGAGAGGAGGCACTTTATCCTGGATTATGGGCTACTACATACAAGTTTGTTTTTTTTTAATTGAGAGGAGTGTGCTGTACTGTGTGTGCGCGCACATGCTTGTGTTTGTGTGTGTAACTGAAAATGGGGCCATAGGCCCCAGTACACTTGGGAACTTGTTTACTAAACAGAGCATTGTTTGCACGTTATCCTCCGGCATCTTAGTTTGCTCCCATCAGAGCCTTGGCTACCTGAAAAAGTCGAGGATGGTCTACAGTCTTCCAATGGCGGAGGGAAAAAAAAAACACCCCAAACCCATATGTCACTTCCCAGCTTGTTAATATTGTTAGCTGCTACCAGGTGGAATTAATCCACGGGGTCACGGGGCCCCAGGTGCAGTGGGATCACACGGCTGTGATCCAGTTGGTCTCCAGTGGTTGATTTCCCCACATAGACCACCAGGCCTTTCTTCCTAGCCTGTGTTACTCTGAATGCTCCCCTGCAACCTGTTTAGCACCAGTGGCTGGGAACTGAACCCAGGTATCTTTCTGGAAGGCGAAAATTCCATCCATGAGCAATTTTCTTATCAATTCCTCCAAACGGTAGATAGGTTAGTGAGATTGTCTTTTGAGAACCAATCAATGCCCCTGGAAGCAGAAGCTAACAAATCAATCGATGTACTGAAATGGGCAAATCTGTTGCAAGAGACCTCGTTCAAGTGTTAAATAACCAAAGATGGCCCTTTGGACCAGCGGTTCTCAACCTGTGGGTCATGACCCCTTTGAGACTCCAATGCCCCTTTCACAGGGGTCACCTGATTCATAACAGTAGTAAGATTGCAGTTATGAGTAGCGACAAAAATGGTTGGGGTCACCACCACATGAGGAACTGTATTAAAGGGTCTCGGCACCCAGAAGGTTGAGGACCGCTGCTTCGGAAGAAGGTGACAAAGTCATGGCACTTCCAATTACCTCACGTGCATGCAAAAGCTGCACAGGGAACCGGGAAGAGCCAAGGAGAAGGAATGCCTTCCGATTGTGGTGGCAGTCAAGAACGAGTTGTTAACTCAGGACTCCCGAAAGGAGGAACGGTATCTGACTTGGTAGAATGCTCCTGAGACTATGCAGGGGACCAAAAGCAGATGGCGAGATCAGAGACAAATCTTTTACACACGATACTGCCTCAGAGACCAAGAACTACATCTGGCCCCCAGCATTACCCTCTCCAGACCTCTCTGCCCTGGTGGCATCGAGTGAGAACAGAATGTCCTGTCCCTCAAGTCCCTAGAATCTTGCACACATCAAAGGAACCAACATGCCTCTGCACACATGTGCCAATATGTTGACTGTACTGGTTATGGCTCTCCCTCCCAGAACTCCCTGATAAAATACCCAGGACTGCGTCTGAGTCTGACCACGGGACTCCTCCTCATCATCAAAGACAAGGACTTAATTCCACTAGCACATAGTTGGAGGTCCTCTTTCATCTGAAAGAGGACAGGGAAATCCGGGGGGCTCAGACTCCCACGACAGTTGTTTGAGGTGCTCTCATCCCGTTCAATTACGCAAGGGAACCCTTCTTGCCCGTCTCTTGGTCTAGCGACCTGGACTTATGCTCCAAGTTGATTTAGCCACACCTACTCAGGGCATGTTCCCCGGAGGGACCAGGCCCCAGAGGAGGAGAGGGTCAGTGGCGGCCAGAATGGGCTCAAACCTAAGCTTGATTCTGGGGAGGCCCAAGGTGGCTGTGAGACAGGACTGACTCACGGCACCGAATAACCCACACCTCGTGCCCCAACTGCCCCGACAAACAGGCCTTTATTTTCATTCAGAGCTCCGATGAGACCAGCGTGCTGACGTTGCCCCAGGAAAGGGGGAGATAGGGGACTAGGAGGGGTGGTTTTCAAATAGGCTGCCCATTGGCAAATGGATGAAAAGGATGGGCTCTCTCTTCCAGCTGGCAACCAGCAGGCATGACAAACAAGAGCAGATAATCAGGTGCCAGAGGCTGTGGGAGGGCCGAGTGTAGCTTCGCCTTGGCCAGAAGCTCCCCCAACAAAGTGGGCTGCCCAGGAGCCTAACTCCTTCTCATACACGTTGATAAATGGTAACAAAAAACAAACAAACAAAAAAAAAACACGAGGAGAGAGCTCTCCACTGGAGCGTGGCTGTCTGGGGCTATGATCTCTAGAGAGGACTCCGTTTAACTCAGTCCTTTGTGACTGCTGGCCCCACCGGGTTCTCAATCTGTCTGGCCTACTTTCCTTGAATAACGTGGCTCAATGACAGACTTGTGGGGGGAAGCTGTTCCCCACACTCTCTGAAATCACACGAGTGTGGCCAGGATCTGAGGTATTCCAAATCCTCCTGCCCTGCCAGGTCCCTATCAGTTCTGAAGGCAAGTGCACAGAGGACTGTCTCTGCCCACCGCTCCCCACCCTGCAGAAGGGCACGGCCGGAGAACAATCTCCTGAGTAAGGAGGCCTGGGCAGGTGGCAACTTCCCACGACACATCAGCCAAGCAGGGGGAGCAAGCAGGCGTGTCCTGGTTTTCCTCATGCTTTTAGGTTAGACCAGCATGTGTTGCTGGTGTGACACCTCAGAGATGCAGGCGCAACCCGACCCCTACAGGTCCTTCCCAGGAGGTCCTGCGCTTTCTGATGCTGCGGCTCCTTTTATTCGAGCAGAAAAATCACGGGCAAATGCTTTCATGCAGGTGGGAAATCTGCAGGACGATCCATACTAACTATTGAACATTTGGGCTACATAGTTGGATCAGGTTATCAAACAGATATTGAGGGTGCCTCTGAATGGGCCAATTTTTCAATGAGCTAACTTGGCCTCTCTTGGACTAGATGTCCCAGAGCCAACTGGAGACCACTGGCTTCCAGGAAGATGCTGCAGCAGCAACTGCTGGGCGTGACCTGTCCTCCCAGTGAGACCCCAGCACCTCCTGGGTGTGACCTGCTACTTGCTTCTTTGGATGTCTGTGGCATTCCCTTCCAAGTTCACTGCGTTTTACAGCTGCGTGGCCTCGTTAATCACCAGGGGAAACAGATGTGAAGTTCCCACTTGGGTGAGCTGAGTCACGCATGAAGGGAATTTGTGGGAACTCGACCGGTCATACTCTCAGAAAGTTCTTTTCCCAGGTGCTTCCCTGAATTCCCTACAGAGCCATGCCGGAAGCTACATCCATGGCAAAGTAGCATCTACATATAGCGTAGCCATCAATTTTCTCTACTCTCCAAACAGAAGGATGTCCTATTACTTCTACACAACTCTTCTTCGTCTTTCTCCCACAAGCCCACATCTTGACACCTGATTAGGGGGTTCCCACTGACTACAAGGAATAATCACTATTGTCTCTTATAATCCTGGGCTGTCCAATCATCCCAGAGCGTGCAGCACCACCAGCAGGAGGCTCTTGTCCAAGTGTATCTCATTCAATCCTCACATATCTCCCAGACAGCAGGCTCTGTTTCTCTGGAGGAGGTGGGGCTCTATGGCAGTTACATAATCTCCTGTCAACTTGCAAAGGGGTGGAGCCTAGCCTGTCATTCAGGTTGCAGCTTGATGACCTCATTTGGATATAAATAACTCACTGGAGGCCAGACATACTTTGTCTGCTTTGTATTCCTGCTGAAAAAGACACATGGAGCTATGCTCGAGACCTGGAGCTGGAGGAGCCATGCGGAGACCCACGCCAGTACGGAGAGGCTTACACTGCTACTGGATCCACAAGACTTTCCACACCCACTGGCCTGTGATCTTCCTGCATTCACTGTGATTGCCTGTGTTTTGAGTCTGAAGAGGGATTCAGATTGTCATTGGACGTATGAGCTAACATTGGACTATGAACTTGATCTGGGTTGGGATGTTTTCTCAACATTCACTTGCTCTTGTATACAAAGCTCTCTAATACATTTGAGTGTCTGTGAATTTGTTTCTCTAGTCTACCCAGACTGACATAGGCTCGGCGCTTAGGGGACATGTTCTGGGTGCCATGACTGGGTAGGAACGGCGCAGACACATGAACCGAGGTCTCCTGAGTTGTTCCTCACAGTCTCACAGTCACGGTTTTCTCACGCATTGCTTCCAAAAGCTAAGAAGGTGTCTCACTGCACTTACTCACTATGACATACAAGCAGCGAAACCTCGTGCCAGACTGTTTGTGAGTGATATCCAAGTGCATGTCATGCAGCAGTGGGCGACATGAACAACCCTGAACTTGGAGAGGTGAGGCACAGGCTCTGTGGGGCACTGCTCCAAGACCCTGCTTTCTGCTCTCCACGGAAGCCTGTCTGCCCTCGTGCTTCCGATAACACGGGCAGGCTGCTGGCTCCTGGCTCCTGGCTCAGGTGGTGATATCCAAGCAGGCGAGCTCAGGGACAGCATCCCAATCCCCCCCTTGAAACCGGGCTGGGCACTGACTTGCCTCTCCGGTGATACGCTTCGGTTCCCGATGGCTGTCTTCTAGAGGCAGGGAACCTGAGCGTCAGTCATGCCCTGGGCTGCGCTCACCCTTCACTGACCCTCTCCAACATTTACACCGATCATTTTACTGCCACGGTTTCCTCAAATGGAACAATGAAGTATCCCAGCAACGACAGCCACTGCTGTGTGCCGCCACAGATCCAGGCTTCAGCTATGGTGTGTGTACATGCCAAGCAAGGAGCCTCAGAGCAGAGACAAGGCTGGGGAACGCGGTGGGGGCACTACTGCTTCTGAGACGCTGAGTGGGCCTTCCCAGGCTGTGAGGTGCAACTCTGGGTAACCCACCTTCTTTGCCCTGAACTATGAATTTGCTTCTGCAGTTTCCTGGGTAACAGTGAATTTATGCTGTCTGCATGGGGCAGATGGGCTTAGAGGAAGGTGACCAGATTTTAACATTGGTAAAGCGGGACACCAGCGGGACACCATTGATAAAACTCATATCCTGGCAAAATAGCCACACGGCAGCCAAAAACCGCATACCCTAGCTTGTCATGCATTCTTTCCAAAAATTGGGACTTTTTAAAAACGCCACGGGACGCGGGAAAAATTGTTAAAAAGCGGGACTGTCCCGCCAAAAGCGGGACGTCTAGTCACCTTAGCTTAGAGGGAAGAGTCAAGGGCAGGTTCTCTCTGGGGAAGGTGGGCAAGAATGATGGCAGCAAAACGCTCCTTTCCACCCTCCTGCCCCATGGCACGCTACCACAGCAGGGTCTGAACAGTGCCCGGGACCGGGTACACCGGGTCCCACAAGTTACCAGCAGAAGGCTGGAGAAGCACAGCCAGAGTCCCGCCCCACCCCACCCCCAACCCGGGGTCCACCCTTCCTGCAGGTCTGGCTGCGGGGACTCCCCTATGGGTACTTCTTTTTTTCGCCCCTAAATTCGAGGCCTTGGGTGACATGGAAATGAGGGACACAAAGACTGATTCAAGCGAGCTCCCCACAAAAACCAGCTCACTGACTGAGCCTCGGACTTAGAAAACTGCAGCCTGCTAGGCTGTGGTGTCAAAACCCCATTTATGAAAGAAGACCTAGTCGGCGGGGATGAATCTGTGGCTTCTTGCTGTTTCCTCACTGGCATGAAACCCAAGCAGTTCTTCCAACAGTTAAGTGCCGAGCTGCTAACCAGAGGCTGGTGGTCTGAATGCACCCAGAGGAGCTTCGGATAAAAGACCTGGTGAACTCTTTCTGACAGATTACAGCCAGCAAGTGTCTGATGAAGCAGTTTTCTCATACAACCATTTTTATTTTTAAAGAGATGAGAGAGGTATAACATAAATCCTGGAGGTTGCAGTGTGCAGGGGGGAGGGGGATGAAAGAAGCACCTGGTTCAGTTTGTTCCACTTTATGGACCACATCGGCTTTTTTTTAAACTCTCAGAGCTAACCTAGTCACCATTTCACAGGTGGGCAAACCATGGACCAGAGAGGTCTTGGTCTCAGAACTGCCCAACAGGAACTCAGAACTAGAATCCATACGGCCCAGTGTTTGGTGAAGATTCCGGCAACGTTCAATGCCGCGCTTGGAAGGAGACCCCACTTCTCTTAACCCTTGCCCTTGCCTTTGATCACACCCCATTGACAGGAAGCTTGCTTGCGGGACCTGAAGGCAAGGGAGCTTTGGAGCCAGTTTTTCTTGGAGGTGAGTCTTAAAGCCAGAGGCCAGAAGGATTTTGTGTGGGTGAGGAAAACCCCATGCCTTCCTGGGGTGTGTGGGGTCCATTAACAGACTCCCCAGCAAAACTCGGGTGAGTGAGCAGGTGCAAGAAGTTCTAAGTTTGGAGAGAAAATGGGGTGTTAAGGGGAAGGCAGAAGACCTACGCAGAGAGTAAGGGAGAGAAGACGGAGTCTAAGGAAAGGCCCAACGGAAGGTAAATAGCAGGGGGAGGTGCCAAACACATCCCTGAATGCTTTCTGAGCTCTGCTCCACAGTGGGTCCCACTGGCTTTAAACGGCCTTCAGACCTGGCTTCACCTACTCACTGACACTCGCCCCCCCCTCAAGAACCAGGTGAGGGCGCTTTCATCTCAAATTCAACAGGAAAGGGGGCCAGCCACTGAGTCATCGCCACCATCATTTCCTGCAGCACCTGAGTTTTCCTTGGACATTTCCCATTCAAATTCTCAACCTCTCTGGTCCAACGGATAAACACCTCGTCCAAGGCAGACAAGCTGTTTTTAAAAAAATAAAGCCTCTCCCCACTGTTTGGTTAACCTGATCTTCGTATAACCTACCCCCCCCCCCCCAAGATAGCAGGAACAACATCAGGTCAGTGTTTAACAAACCAACACTCTGAATGTCAGACTCCAGGACCCTCTTCCTCGGCCTTCTGAGAGCTGGTACCGGGTGCTTTACAAAGGTCAGCCAAGTTCCTTTCCAATTTCCTTGGCTGTTGACAAGGATCTTTTCCCCACAGGGGCCCAAGAGGTGGTTTCACTGTCCAATCAGACCACCTTGAGATGAAATTCACTTAACGTATAAAATGTTCTGGCCAAGGCTGAGATTTCTCCCTTCTATCCCTCTATCCACAAAAAGGGCTCCCAAGAACAAGAGACCGTGGTCGTGGGTCACTTGCAAGTCAAGCTGTGCAGGCACCACCCAGAAGGCAAAGCGCGCTTCGGCAGATCGAATCCCACTCTCACTTCGCATTGGGCTGAAATCCTTTCCCCGCCCGACAAGTAATTGGTTCCTATGCCTTCCTTCCTAACCTTCTCTGACCTCCTAAATTTAAAGTCTACGGGATTACTTCACTTACATTTCGCCCCCACGCCTACCCCCAAGTCTTCATTTCCTATTTTCATGCCCTGTGCCTAAGCACAGAGAGGACACAGCCAGGAACCGCACCCCCACCCCACAAGGGCAGGCTCCTGCATCAGCCTTTCCTGGAAGCGACTCCGGGGGCACTGACAGGGCGGAAATGCACGGAGTCACCACCCTGCCACGTGGCCTTGAGCATGAGGCCACTCCAGCTGGACAGCAGCCAACCCTCTGCCGTGGAAATGGCTAAGGTGGCAGCTGCGTGGTCAATCAACAGGCCGATCCCACAGCGGGGAGACTGAGACCTACACACACTGCTCCACTCTTGGATGTGCAGCACCGGGGCACACCCAGGACAGCCCCCGAGGAAGCAATTTATGCTTCCCAAGCCACCACACTGCTTATCTTAGCAGAACACGCAATGCAAAATGGCCCCGGGGAAGTGATCAGGTGACAAAGCAGCTGATTTTTTAAAAATTTAAACGTAGAAACGGAATGGCTGGTTAGACCCTGATGGATCCCGACACATGTAAGATACTTTCTTCTCTTTCGGTAGCATTTCTTGCAAGCAAGCCAAGGACATAAATATATTTTAGTGTACAATTCATGACCCGACGTCAGTTTCCCTTCATCTTACCCAGCCAATAGCCACTGGCTCCCCATTGCTTTCTCCACATACAGTCCTTGGATCTGTTCTCTAGCACACCTTACACACCTATAAAGTGGACTTTTCGCAGCAATAAATACCATTATTTACTCTTGAAATGATATTTTTGGGTGAATGGCTAAAAAGATGCTTACCTCATCCCATTCTAAAAGGTAGTTGGTGATTTTTGAACCATTGTCAACTGGTGCCTAAAATAATCATAAAATGAGATTAGAAAAAAGCATCCATAAACAACATTTGACATATACAAGGTCCCAGCAGTTCTGTGTCCCCCCCTTATGGGGACGGACCTGGATTTCCTTCATCAAGCATTATCACAAACCTCCCGACACAGCTCGACTGCAGGGCGAGAAATCAATTCCCACAGACAGCCGCACATGCCTTCCCCATCACTGCTTCATGGGGCCCTCTGGGCTATCGGTGTGAAGAGGCATTGAAATTCCAGAGGTGAGGGGGTGGTTGGGGGAGAGAGCCACAGTGGTTGCACCCCCAGGCACTGCTGGGGGTCTGATGAGGTGAAGCAGACCCAAGGAGGTTCCCAGTCAAAATTAAGCAGTTTTCTATATACCATTTTGCACGTTTGTTTTTTCGGTTGTTTTTAAGTGACTAAACTGAGAAAGCCATTTGTGGTGGCACTGAGAGCTGCCCTACAAACACACTGCCACCGAGTTGATTTCGGCTCACAGCCACTGTCCCTGTGGGTTTCTGAGACGGGAGCTCGTTACGGGAGTAGAAAGCCACATCTTTCTCCCACAGAGGGTTTCAAACTACTGATCTTGAGGCTGGCGGCCCCACGTGTCACCGCTTTGCCAACAGGGGCCCTCTAAGAGCCGCCCTGCTGGTGGTGGTGGTGCTGGTGGTGTTTGAGGAAAATAGGCTCCTCAGGGGATGAACCAGGGAATATCAGCCCCTCATGTGTTGACATCATGTAGTTTTATCATAGCAGGCTGGGGTCGGCTTCTCAGAGGAAATGGGTTTTAAATGATGGAACAGAAGGAGAGAGCTGTGGAGGACGGAATCTTTGTGGGAGCAGGTCTGCCAGGGTGGGGTGCATCACAGTGGGCTTGTGTTGGCACGGGGGTAGATGAGAGAGGTTTAGAGGCTGGGGAGGCCAGAGAAAGAGGAGCAGGAGGGGGTCTCCCAGGCCAAAACTAGCTCTGGCTCTCCCCAATGAAAGCACAGGAGATCGACCGATAGCCCAGAGCGTTGGCCCAGCAGAGGCAGCACAACAACACGGCAGCACAACAGTTCTTCCTGTGTGGTCTGATGCTTGATACTGACTTGACCAGTTAATGCCCTGCCATCGCAAGTCAATTCTTCTGCCCTGTAGGACATGGTAGAACTGCCCCTGTGGGTTTCTGAGACTTTAACTCTTAATGGGAGTAGAAAGCCCTGTAATCTTACCACTGTCTGATTTCTTATTTCGGGAAAGGATGTGTCATAAATAACTGGGAGGTTATACATTGAAGTCGTCTTTCTCTCAATATAGATAGAATACATTTAGTTTGGTAAATATATGGTACATATTTTAATAATATCAATAAATAAAACATAACCAACTCTATTTCGCTGACCATATATCATTTAACAAACAGGAACTGTTGCTATTATTGTTAATAATATAACATTAGGGGCTGGTTAAATGTTAATAAGTTCTTTTCTACCTTCTCCCTTCTTTCTCCCATTTCCCATTTGAGTCGTTTGAGCTCTGCATCCAAGTGCCTCCCTGCTCCCTGGGAAATACTCCACATTCTCCGGAGCTGTAATGATAGGCTACTGTGGGCTGGCTTCAGGGGACAGGGAAACCGACAGAATCGAAGCGCTCGGCAAGAACTCATTTCTAACACGAGAGTTGTACTTAGTATGGCTGAGAGAGTCCACCAGGATCAGGAGTTTCCTCAAAGGTAAGGTTCTAGAGGCAACCTGCTGTCCTGAGTCCACTCTGAGCCAGTGACCCTACAGGATGGCCTGGGACTGCCCCGTTAGGTGTCCACAGCTGTTGCCTCCAGGGAAGCAGACCGGTTCATCTTCCGCCAGCAGAGCCCTAGTGCTGTAAGCCACAGACCCTCGGTTGTCAGCCAGGCGTCTTCACCACGGCACCATGAGGGTCCGTCTCTGCCCCGCCAATTAAACCCTCAGCTCCTTGAGGGGGAGATGCCGAAGGAGGTGTTGGAACAAAGACCTTTAGCTCTCTCACTGTCTCCGTGGACGCAAGGGCAGGTGACGGGCAGAGAATGGCTTCCCTGTCCTGCTAGCCACACCTGGAGCACTGCGCTCAGAGAAATTGCTCGAATGACATCCAGGTTAAAACTGAAACTGCACCTGGAAGTTTTCCTCATGACTACATGCACCCAGCGTGTGCTTCTGATTTATCCGCACATGGAGAAAACGTGCGATGTTCTCAAGAGACCCGAATTCACCCAGGAGGTTTTCAAGCAAGAGTGTGCAGCAGTGATTCCCGGAGTCCTGCCCACCACCCCAAGAAGATGGTTTAATCTTTTTCTGTACCGAACGGATTTCTCGCTATTTCCTTAAAGAAGGGTCTATTTCTGTGTGCACAGGGGACGTGTTTTTGAATGAGTGCATGTGCACCAGAGAACAAACTAATTAACCGGTTGGGTGACTCTGAAAATGTGGGGGAATCACTGACCTGTATTAACCCTGGAAGCCAGAAACGAACATAAGACAGTTGCGTTTTCACGGCAGTTTCCACTGGGTCTGCCTCCCACACTCAAAGTTGGCCTTCTGCTACGACAATGCAGCTGCCCACCGAAGGGCTGAGTCTGGGCTCGGCTGCTAACCACTCTTCGCCACTTCCTTTATCAGCTCCCTGCCTCCATCTGACACTCTTGTTGACAAACTAAAACGCCAAAATTCTTCTTCAGGATGGATCTCCCTAGCCATGGTTTTCCTTCCCCTAGCGAAGCTTTTCTATCCTCACGTGTATGCCATTTGACATGTTACATTGTACACTCTATTTCAAATTTTGTATCCGGAGATGTAATTTCTATAGGATGAACGACATACAGCTGCTACTTTCTTGCACACAAGATGTACACCCGTACATGGATGATACAATGGAAGAGAGGCTCCATGGGCCATCTCAGGGGCAGCAGTTAGCCAATGGAGACTATCATTGAACTTGGTTTTTTCTTTTTTAGATACTTGGTAACCCTGACTTAGCAAAGGCCTAGTTATTGAACACTCCTGAAGCCCAATCAGAACACTCAACACGCTAGGCAGGTTTAAAGGTTGCGGCTCGCCAGTTACTGCAGCCCACGGGGCCACACCGCTTCTGCTATCGAAATCGTTCTTTATAGAACTTGTTTCTGAAGCCCTCAAATGCTGGCCGAACTGAACTATTAGGCAATGGTGAAACATGAGCACTTTCGGTATTTCTACCACATATCGAGCGCTGCTAGCTGGGAGCATTTACCAAACAGTCCCACTAAGAGGGTGAGAGTTGGATCTTGAAGTTCTCTCCTCCCACCCTGTGGCCCAATTTGACCAGAAAAGTGACATTTGGTACCATAATGATTTGTTTGATGTAGTGACTGTGTAGAAGGACAGGCGATAAAAATGTTCCAAGCAGCTAGAGACCAGCATGACAGTACCTGCAGGCTGTTCTTCACACACACGTGAGCCACTCACCTTCCACTGCAAGGTTAGGGAACTTTTGCTCCTGTAGGTCAGCTTCGGCGGAAACGGACAGTCGGGCGCACAGCTGTGCGTGGTGAAGCTAACTGCCTCGGAGCAGGATCCCCTTACAGAGTTGTACATGGCGTAGACCCTGAAAAGAAAACCAGCTCGTTCAGTGGCAGGGACTCGACACAGAAGAGCGTGATTTCCAGTGCCGCTTTGCCTCCGGGCTTTCTGTACGCCAGGAGAACTCCGGGTGTGGCGTGCTACCGGGTTAAAGGGGAGCTGATGTCACGGGGCTCAAGGGGGAAGAGAATGCTTTGAAACTCAGTGTGGTAGCAACTGCACAACACTGCTTGATGTGAATGAACGAAGGAACGGTACCATGTCTGTAATAGCTCCCAATAAAGTGGTTTTGAAAGAAACAAAAGAAAATGCACCTTAATCCTCAGAATGGTCTCCAAATACACATTCTGAAATCTAGAATGAGTACGTTGGGCTAATTAAATTACAAACTGAGCTGCTCTTGGTTTGGCTTTGTCTGGGGGGAAAAGAAAGGCTCAAGGTCTAGAGTTAAGAGTTAGATGAAGAGGGATATGAAGCAGTAACGAGAGTCTACACACTGGAGCAATACTACACACGCACACAGAGCGGAGCGCATCTTTCAACTGTTTATTACACTGCATGAATTTACACAGAAATATGGATGCACGCAAGTGTGCTTCTGCCAACCACGTTTCCCATTAAAGCAACAAGAAGTTTATCTACGTGAACGGTTCACTATTGCACATGACGTCCAGATTACAGGTGTGAGGTCTGCGCATCAGAATGCCTGGCTCCATAGTACACACATGTGCCTGACTTCTGCAGAAAAAGCTGTTAAAAGCGTATGAAGTGCTACCATAATACCACACCCTTTCCAAGCACCGTAACATAGGATTGTTGATTTTTATCAGTTTCCTTTCTACTCTTCCACCTCTTTTCTATTGGTCCTTTAAAAGATGATTTGGAAATATATGCTTTAAAATAGGCAACAGAGTATCTTTGCTCTGCGATGGAAAGATTAAGCTAGTCACAGAGCTGGTGGTGTAAGAAGACATGGGTGGAGCTTAGCCTGTCAATCATGCTGCAACCTGATGACTTCTCTTGGAGGTGCCACTGAGATAGATAGTTCTCTGGAGGCAGGACTCTCTCTCTCTGCCTTGACCTTCCTGCTTGCTGACCTTGAGGCCTGCTAGAGCCCAGTGATGTTTTCTGCTGACTACGGCTCCACAGGATTCTGCACACACCGGCCTGGGATGTTCTGTATCTTGCATATGGCTGTGGCGGTATGAGTCTGAGGAGGGACTTATGGACTAGTATCGGACTTCTGGAGCTCAATTGGTCTGGGCTGGGATACTTTCTTTATATCTAATTACTTCTTAATATAAAGTTCCTTCTTACACATATATTGGCTGTACCTAGATTTGCTTCTTTAGGCAACCTGGCCAAACATATATAGCTAACTCTTAATTCTTAATTCTTATAGCCAATTCTTAATTCTTATGAGGCTGGAAACTCTTATGACCCCATTTCTGACAGAATGAAACTAAGAGTCAGAGAGGTAAAGTCAATTTCCAAAAGTCACATAGCTAGAAGTCAAATCAACCCTATTTGTCTCGGAGTATGTAATTTAATCTGAAACTATAATCACTATATTCTACTGTCTATTGGCCTTGCTTATCCTGCAATTATATTTCTCTACAAATCCTCTCAATTCCAATCGGTGAAAACATCAGCTAAGGCAGCGGTTCTTAACCTGTGGGTCACGACCCCTTTGGGGGTCGAAGGACCCCTTCACATGGGTCTTCTGATTCCTAACAGTAGCAAAATTACAGTCATGAAGTAGCTATTAAAATAATTTTATGGCTGGGGGTGTCGCAACAACATGAGGAACTGTATTAAAGGGTCATGGCATTAGAAAGGTTAAGAACCATTGAGCTAAGGATACGTGTTGGATTTAGAAATCCTTTCTCTTCAATCAAGATGAACCGTCCAGCACAGAAAATTTTCCGGAAGCTAGTAAAATGCTTACTTTCTATTCCCCAAAGTGAAATGCACAAGTAGTATGCTTGACTCAGCAGCCTTGCGGAAGGACCCTTGGGCACCAGAGCCAAAGGAACAGAGCTTATGGTTACTTATGGCGGTCTCCAGCCTGAAGGGAGGCCTCCCTTTCGATGCACTGAGGCTAAACAGGGCATCCTGTCTGCAGGCCAGTAAGAGCAACGCGCTCCAGCAGATGGACCGGCACAGAAGCGACCACACTACTGACGGTGATGAAGATGCCGCCCTGTTTCGCTGTTCAACTTGAGGCTGCCAAAGCCAGAGCCGCCACCACAGCACCCAAAACACTGCCACCACCGATGTAGGCACGCAGTCATACCCAGCTCCAATGGCAGATCCAGCAAGATCGTTTCCAGGTGTACAGAAGGGCTCACTGGGCAAAGGTTCTGTGAAGTGAACCTTTGAACATCCCAGTCATGAGCAGGCCGCCTCCAGCCTGGACTCTGACCCAGCGGGATTTGCCAGCTGGTGGGTGGGTGGGTCACGGGACGAATGTGGCCCAAAGAGATGCTGATGTGTGCTTGTATGTCCTAAGTATGTTTTAAACATGAATGGGAGGATAGAGGCAAAGTTCATCACAGAGAGGAAAAAGGCCCGGCACGGAAGGACCACGCTACCGTAACCTATGAAAACACACTCCTGCCGGCAAAATGGCCCTTGTATCTGATGAAGCCTCCTGTAGCCCAGGGGACAGAGGAGGGAAATGCTATAGGGCCAAGATGTTCAGCCAAGTTGTAAATGGGTTAAGAAAGAGATGGAGGGGAATCTTAAAAATGGAAGGAAGGAAACGAGAGAGAGAGAGAGAGAGAGAGAGAGAGAGAGAGAGAGAGAGAGAGAGAGAGAAATTATAATATGCAGATCATGTTTGAGTTCCAGTGACAACAGATCAATTGAGCAAAGATCTTTCATTTACAGAACAAAGAGGAACTGAGAACCACCTCTGGGTTTTCAAAATGCTAATTCTTTATTTTTATATTTTTTGGGGTGAAGAACATTGAAAGTACCATGGGCGGCCAAAAGATTAAGGGATCCATTTTGGAAGCAGTTCAGCCAATGAACATGCTCCTCATGTACTTTGAAAATGCTCTCAGGAGGCCAGTCCTTGGAGAGGGACCTCGTGTTTGGTACAGTAGAGGGGCAGTGAGCAAGAAGGCGGCCTCCCGAGGAGCTGGAATGGCACCTTGTCTACAGAATGGGCTCAAGCGTCGGAACAATTGTGAGGATGGTGTACGTTTGGGCTGTTTTGTTCTGTTTCGGTCATTCTGAGTCAAAGCTGACTCAATGGCACCTAACAGCCACAAGATATTTTTGGATGAATGTGTACTGATGAGGTTGCAGTTAGGATTAAGAGACGATGGAGGAGCCTTGGGTTTTACAGAGACTTTCTGAAATATTTGCAGGTGAGATGAGGTCAGGTCTTCAAAATAACAACGGTGAGGTCGAAAAGAAGATGGGCGATGAATACTTGGAAGCTCACCAAAATTACCCGTCCACTTTTGAAAGTAACAAAAATGTTGACATGAAATGATGCTAAAAACAGTAACGACCCACAAACCCCCCAAGATGGAAGGCAGCCTGGAGATGGGTAACTGAAAAAGAAACTTGGCTTCTCTCAAACTGGAAGCTCTGGAACGTTAGCATGCACAGGTGCACTGTGCTCCACCGCTGCCCCGTCACTGTCTCCCTCGCTGCCCACAGGGGTACAGTATGTACGTGGAGGGTGGCAACCACTGAAGAGACCCAGAAATCTCTCAGTGGTGCCAAGGAAGAAGGGCTGTTCACTGGGAGCCGTGAAACTAGAACAGCCTGAACAAGAGCAATGACGTGTCCATTTACTACAGGAGGGGCCTTCTACTTGAATTACCTTCCTTTTATCCTTTATTGTCCCCTTTCACCCTACCTGTCCCCTGGACCTGCTATGTGCCATGCAGACACAGCTGCCAGAGGGCCATTTAATCCTGAACCCAAGGCCATAGCTCATCTCATGCCTGACCGGTTGATTTCGTAAGTGATTCAGGCCTATTGATCACGCCATTAGAAATGCCTGGTCCAAACTCAGACCTCATCAAAGAGTGAACACGGTGGCGTCGCAGGAACAGTGAGCCCACAGGCGTACATTATAATGACTAGATAGAGCCCAGGGCCCTTTCCCCTTTAAATGGGGCAGAGGCTGTGCCGCTGTTCACCAGACTCTCCATCATTCCCTACCCCGCCTCTGCAGTGACACTGCTCACCCACAACTCAGACGCTCCTGACCGCCAGGCAGGATGGTATGTGGAGGTGGGGGTGATTTTGTGTGTGTGTGTGTGTGTGTGTGTGTGTGTGTGTGTGTGTAAAAGCAATCCTGATAACCAAGTGAGAATTTGAAGTCACTGACGACAAGCAGCTGATTAGGTCACGTGGACGTAGGACTTGTACCTGGATCAAGAGGCAGTTATATACTAACAAAACAAGGGAATACTGCTGGCTTAAAGTCAGGAAAGGTGTGCATCAGGGTTGAATCTTCTGCCCATACATGTTCAATCTGTATGCTGAGCAAAGACAGAAGCTGGATTAGATGAAGAAGATGGCATCGAGATTGGAGGAAGGCATATCGACAATTTGTGATATGCAAGTGACCCAACCTTGCTTGCTGACAGTGAGGAAGACTTGAAGCACAAGCTGATGAAGATCAAGGATCATAGACTTCGGTATGGACTACAACTCATGTAAAGACCAAAATCCTCACAACTGGACCAATAGGTAACATCACGATCACTGGAGAAAACACTGAAGTGGTCAAGATTCTGTCTTGCTTGGATCCACAATCAGTGCTCCTGGAAGCAGCAGTCAAGAGATCCAAAGACACATCACATTAGGCAAATCTGCTGCATAAGACTTCTTTAGAGTTTTGAAAAACAAAGATGTTACCTTTCAGGACGAAGGTGTGCTTTATTCAAGCCAGGGCATTTTTCATTGTGAAGGTTGGACACTGAATAAGGAAGACCAAAGTAGAATCTCTGTGTTTGAATGGTGGTGCTGGAGAAGAATATTGAAAGTACCAAGGACTGCTCAAAGGACAAACCAATCCGCATCAAAAGAAGTTGGACCAGAGTGCTCCTTACTGGCACAAAGATGGGAAGATTTTGTCTTACATACTTTGGACATGTAGTCAGGAAAGACCAGTCCCTGGAGAAGGACATCATGGTGGGGAGAGTGGAGGGGCAGGGGAAAGGAGGTAGACAACAAGAAAGACATACACCGTGACTGCAATAATGGGCTTCAGCACAGGAACAATTGTGAAGATGGCTCAGGACGCGGCCGTGTTCCGTTGTGCTGTACAAAGGTTCGGAACTGACTCAAGGGGAACCTCGTAACAACAACAATCCCCAGTTCCCAGGGATGTCCATTATGCATCCATCATCCTGCCTGTTCAAAGCCACCCAGTGCACAGGGAGCTCAATGCAACCGAGATGGAAGCGTGACCTTCGAGCACAGAGAATGAAGCAGGATGGGAAGATCTAACATGAAGTGATGTATAAGGATAGAATGAGGTGTCTAATGCAGACTGCGGACTAAGAAAAGAGCAAGACAGCTAAAGTTTCACCTGCAGGTACTTTTACGCGGATTACAGGATGGACAAAACTTTAAAAAATACTAAAATAGACCATCTCCAAGGGGAAGCCAGACTAAATCAATCCCGGCTGCCTCCTTGGGCTTTACGCGTGTGGTGCCACCTATACATTTTAGGTTCCATACATGCTACCTGTGGTCTTAAATAGTTTAGGAGAAATCCTGGGTGCAAACCCCCCTACTGCCTAAGTGGGATCCACTTGCCTGGAAATCCAGGGAGCTCACACAATCTGAGAGCAAAAAGTATTGTTGAGCAAGTTACCTTAAAATTTACCTTTTGGAAGAGGGGTATAAGAAGGCAAAAAAACTAAAAATAATGGGTAAGAGTCAACTAAATACTAGTAGGAACATAAAGAGCAGGCTTTTATGACATCTCAATGTCTTAAAAATGGTATCGCAAGCATGTGGATGGGCGGAAAATAAACTGGAAAAAAACCAAACCTTTGGTAAAGCAACACCCAGAATTTTTCGAAACATTATGGAGGGAAAAGGACAACAGTTAATATTAACGTGGTTCCGAACTACATGTGTGTATTTCTTTTGGTTGGCTGTTAAGTCGACAATTGTGAAGAACGGTTAGACCCTTTTTATGATCCCCTAAGCTTCACAGATGGCTGGTAGAGGTTGTGTGAAAAGTTCAATGTTTGGGTTGAAGCTAATGGAGTCAAATTCAAAAGTTTTGATGGAAAAAGGAAGAGACTGCAAAAGGGTGATTAGCTAAATAATCCAGTAACTAAGTTGATGTGCACTTTATGGCTGACTATAAAACACCACCTTGCTCTTACATAGTTAGTGCTTTCAATACCGCTTGAAGCACAGTGCTTGGAGTAATACAGCCCGAGCACGGCCTGGCTTCCCTGCATTCCTAACTGAGAAAACTGTGGCTGGAGCAAGGGTTCCGGGCACCCTCTCAGTAGGGTGTGCTCTTCCTACTGCGCCATCCTGCCTCCAGCCCGTCACAGGGAATGGTCGGTGAGAATCAATCTTCGAAAGGTGTAAGGAAGGGCAGGTGCATGGGGCTGCCAACCTTATCACACAGTCTTGATGGACACACAAAGAAAGGCACAAGAACTGTGTACTCCAAAAGATAAAACTGTATCTTCTGATAAACTGAAACATGAAATAAAACAAAAACAATTTAAGAAACGGTTATGAGCTGTATCCAAAAGCCTGCCCATTTGCAACTGAATGGATGTACCGATCAGGCACTGTTAAAATTTTTATTATAGTTTCCTCCTCACATGTCTAAGGTAGGCTGGATTGCCTCCACAGGTAAACTAGCTCTGTGCCTTCCAAAGGCATCTCCGTAAAGGTTCTGGATTATGTATTATACCACACGAGTTCACTGTTTGGCCAAATTGGATTAAATTTATGTCAGAAATTATGTGCTTTCCATCACTTGCTTTATTTTAAAAACTCATTGGCATTTAAGCCCATAGGTGTTATTCTGACTGAATAGTTTTTATATAATATATACTCCAGTCTAAGTCGAGGCACCTAGTTTTACCACAAAAAAATTGGAGAGCTTTTTCAGCATAAAAAAAAAGTGCGGAAAAAAACCTGGCTTATACTGCAGTATACACAGTAAATGATCTCTAAGATGAAACAAAAAAAATCCTTGCCAAAAAGCGTTTCTTTTAAAAGCACGTGTATGTATGCAATATTAAATATTAACTCACGCAGTCCAAGTCCTAGAATACCACATGAAATTAAAACAGCTCAAGATCATTAAAAAGCCCACTCAAGTATCACCTCCAGTTCTACGCCCCTAGTCACTATGGCCTACCGTGAAGACACTATGAGTGGCCTAAGAGCCACACTGTAACTTTTAATGAGACAAGTGCCACTAACCAAGACCTTTAGCAAGGCTCATAGGACTCATGTCAGCGGGTCTGGCTTCTCGAACACAATTCCGTTCTGATAGGCTGAGCTTACCTCACATGATAATCAGTCGCTGGCCTCAGATCTCTCAGGCTGCATTCTAATTCTTCTCCACTGCAGACAGAGAGAAGTCAACCATTAGTTCAAGGTACTTCAAAAGGAGAAGGGTTTCTGGATTTGGGTCTCAGAGCCAAGACCCAGGAATGAGTCAGGAACTATCAGGTCTCTATTCGACTGTAAGCCAGAAATAAACTTTCTTATTTGTTCTTACTGTATTTTTCGGACTAAACAAAACAAACAAAAACAGATTCCTTTGCATGATGTCAGTCCGAGTCGTAGACAATGGCATGGTGAACCTACTCATAAAATGTCAGAGCATAAGCAATTTAACGGGTTCTCCTTCCCTGGGAGCATTTGCTCAAACCGGAAGTCAAAGGAAAGCAGCATGCCAGCCACCAGCCGTCATTCGAGAACTCTCGCTCACTTACCTGGGCAGGGATTTCGACCGCCAGACTCTCCTGGTGAAATCTCAACCTAATTCCCTGGCACACCAGGGTACTTACAATGAAATTATTTAGAAGATGTAACTGAACTTCTACCTAATCAATCACAAGGAAACAACAAATATAGATAAAAATATTCCATTAAAATTTTTAAAAAGTGTGAGCGCGGGGAGGAGGTTGTGGGCTGTGGGCTGTTCTAGAGAATGCACACTCACTATTTGGTATGCACACTCACTATTTGGTAGTGAGGGACCGTTACTTCCACAGCTCGTGGGACATAAGATACAGGAAGAGGAAGGAGGGAGGCAGTCAGAAGCTCAAGCCAATAGGGCAGAATGTTTCTAGATAGAAAGGTCTGAATGAAACCGATACAGGGATCCCTGGATCTTTCTCTCTCTCTCTCTCTTTTTTTCATCTTTTCATGAGTTTGAAATTATTTCCAAATAAAAAGTTGTAATAAAAATAGGTACAAACTAGGGGCTCACTGCCCACACTTCGCCTGCAGCTCTGTTCTTTGAGCTGCACTGTAGCTTGTAAATATGTTTCATCTGCTGACACAGTTTATTACCAGGACCCTTTACATCATCATTCAGAATTTTAGTGTCTCTTGAAAAAGAAAAAAAAAATCCAAATACTTGGCAATTCGAGGCGATATTCCAAACCCATTTTAGCCGATTATCAGCTGTCCCTGGAAGGTTCAACTCACTCACAGACTTCCCTTGCTTGACCTGACTGGTCCCTCTTATCACATGGGACCCTAGCTCCTTCCACCAACGCACCTGTTGTACTAACAGAATCTACCGATTTGTTTCTTGGTGTGCGGGGAGGATGTAGCTCTGTATTTCCTTAAGGTTTCTACTAACTCAGATTTTTCAAAATAGAACCAAGTGGTCATATGCCAAAATAAGAAGTTTGGGATTTATTCACAGTCTGATGGGGCTCACAGGAGCCCCCTGCAGAGGCCGAGGGAGGAGACCACGGACGGTAAAGGCTGCGAGAGGACAGCACATCGAATGGGCTTCCTTCATCCTCTCCTTTTGGCAGGAAGACAGCACAGAGCTGGAGCAAGAGAACCAGCGACGCAGGTCACGGGGCTGCCCACTGACGCAGCCACGACGCCAGAGGACAGCAATGGCAGGGAGGGCAGTGGGTTTATGTGACCACGTCGCCCTGGGCCGGGCCCGTCTTCCCTGGGGCCACTCACAGGAAGGTCAAACAAGGAGTTACAACAAAACTCACTTCCTGATTCCCCCCCCCCCCCGGGCAAACCTGAGATATGCCCAACAATGGAGGGGGGGGGGGAAAGGACCTGACCCTGAAGAACATTTTTGGACCCCGTTTAGAAAATGAACAGAAGTCATTTGAAGAGTGAGTAGCTCGGAGTTCACTAAACGGAAGGGGCAGTTTAGAGGCTGATTCTGTGTTCTGTGCAGTACAGTTTTTGACCATCTAAGAAAGCCTGGGCACAAAGCTTTTGAAGTAAACCTTTTGAAGTTGCACGATGGGAAACTACTTAGAAAGTAAGAAGGTGAATTGAAAAGACTGACACATCAGAGACTTAAAAAAAAAGTAGTCACATTTTACCTTCATAGGCATGAATAGGAATGAATTTTTTTACCAGTGAGATATGACAAGTTAACAGAACCTAGGGCTTTATTTCACCAAAACCAAACAGCGCTACAAAGTTGTTATTGTCAGTTGCTGTAGGGACAATTCTGCCTCGTGCACAATACTGATATCTACTTAATCATTACATTGAAATTAACAGCATTATGTAATTATTATGACTGTTAGTTCTTCAAATGAGCTAATTAAAGGAAAAAAATCATAAAGCTATTAACATTTTCCTGTTTTTTAAAAATTTTCCTAGCCCAACATCAAAGCTCAGCAGCTCAGAAAAACACATGGAACCAACCATAGGTTACCTGTAAATGATCTTGTACTTTCCATCTCGCCCTTTGTCTGATAAGGCTACCTCATAGCTGTAGGGGAAGGAGAGACTGCTGTGGGGTCCACAGGAAAGCCCCACTGGGGGAGCCCAGGACAGCACAACCGCTCTTGCCTGAATATTGGACACCTGAGGATGAAAAAAAAGAGGGAGGGGAGTCAAATGTGTTCAAATTCATCTCACCTGGACCAGATGCTGCTTCCTCCAATGGTATTTTTGGGACTTCTCTGTGGTGGCACAGAACTGATGCACACTTAATCCAAGGCCAACCATTTCACTCAAAACAAACGATATTCTACATGGTGCTCTCTTGTCAAAACCCTGAGACCCAAAATACAGCTCCTGTAACGTCTGCCAGGATACTGCAAACTGGCATCCAAGTCTAATGCAATGCCCACTCAGTCCTCCAGAAAGTGGGCTGTCCGTCATGCTGGGGCTTAAAAGCAGTAATCATAGTAAGGGAGGAAAATTACTGCATGATGCAGGGATCTCCAAGATAACCACTGTAGATGAGGAAGGCGTTGCATTTGGTGCTGCTTGCTTGGTCTGTAAGTATTGCTCAGCACCGTCACGCCACGCTCCTGGAGTCCTGCAGGTGCCCAGCACAGCTCCATGGGGAACTGTGGAACCCAGCGCCAGGCTGACGTGTGGGACAGGCATTTATGGGCCGCACAGGGATGTTCCACCCCCCAAGCGCTGCTTGAGTTTTTGGTTTTGTTTCTTGGTCAGGACTTCATTCGAACAAAGGGGTCTGAGTCTTAAAAAAAAAAAAAAAAAAACTAAAAACTGGAGTTTGAAAACCCAGGATTGCCATGTATGAACATTGACCATAAATGTTTCCTTCGCCATGTGGTAGCCGACCGTTCCATTGAAATCCTTCATCAGCTGACAAGGCATCATGCCACGAAGCAATCTCCGTTCATTTAGATGGGGAAAATGCCAACTGTGGACAGGCCCCCCAAATAACCCACCAAAGCATACCAAGTAACACATAAACCCCCCAATAACAGGGAATATATAGGATCGCAGACAGCGTTCAAAGCTACAGGGGGCTGGATGCTGAGGGACGGAGGGAGGGGAGCTCGCAGGCCACTCTTGTAGCCAGGTGGACGCCGCCCCTCTCTCCAACCACTGTCTGCCAAACAAACACTGAGCACCTGTGCATCTCTCCTCTCTGTAAAAGTGAAAATCCTCTCCAGATTTCCTCGGCTTAGCAGAAACAGACACGAATGTGGAGCTTACGTAAAATCCAAGCGCCACAGAGAAAATCGGGGTATACCATACTACCTCTAACGCAACGCAAAACTCAGATGCAATCACAAGCAAATAATAAGACAAGAATTCCCTTGACCTGTGCTTGGGACAGACAGGCACGTAACCCTCCAAGGCAGGGGCTGGTGAGGAAGTCTGCATACCGTTACGCAGTCCCATCCTCAGGGAAGGCTCTCTAACACCAAAGCTTCTTCAGCTGTGAGCTGCGATTCCATATGGGGTCATGGAACCGGATGTGAGGTCCCCACATGATGACCGACAGTGTAAGGTTTCTGAACTTAGTTCAAAGTCACATGTGCATTGATTTTGAGGTCCTTCTGGCACTGCCGCAAGCCCTGGATGCAAATTCCTGGTGCCAAGAGGGCTGTTTAGTATCCCTGCTCCCTACTCTCCGGGCGGATGAAGGCCTAGCTGGCCACGGCAGTGCCAGGCTGGTCACAGACCGAGCAATGGCTTCATTTCCTGTTTCAAGACCCACTTTACAGATGCCGCTGCTTTCTAGGACACCCCCAGGGTAAACGCAAACCTTAGTTTCAAGGCCTGTTTCTGGAGAAAGCCAACCTAAAAGCGGGTCCAATTCTTTAAAGCACACGGAACCCACCAAACCGAGAGCAAACTTGCTCCCATGGAGTGGATGCTGGCTCAGAGCAAGCCTGGGAGGAACTGCCCCCGTGGGCTTCCAAGATGGTCACTCCACACGGCAGCCGGAAGTCCCAGCTTTCTCCGGAGGAGCGGCTGGTGTTTTCGAATCGTTGACCTTGCAGTGAGCGGCGTAATGGGTAACACTTTCAAAACATTTTCTTTCTGCCTGAGTCCCTGGTATCAGCTCCTCTTTTTTCCTCCCTCCCTCCCCTCCTCTTCCACCCTCGTGAGCCCTTGATAAACTATAAACCCGCGGTTTTCAAGGTATGGGTCCCGACCCCCTCGAACGTGCCTTTTACAGGGGTTGCCTGATTCATAACAGTAGCAAAATTATAGTTATGAAGAAGCAACAAATATAATTTTATGGTTGGGGGTCACCACAACATAAGGAACTGTCTTAAAGGGTCGTGGCATTAGGAAGGTTGAGAACCCCTGCTCTAAATTATTTTCCTATCTTACACCATCCGTTGTCTCCCTTCACCCACATTCCTGTTGTTCATCAGGGGCTTAGATGTCGATCACTGAGATCAGTTCTCACTCTCTTGCCCCACCTTCCCTCTACCCTCATGTTATTGCTACTCCCATTGTTGTGTCTGAGGGGTTTATCTGTCCTGGATTCTGTGTGTTGAGAGTTCTTATCTGTACCAATGGACATGCTCTGGTCTAGCCAAATTTGTAAGGTAGAACTGGGGTCATGGTAGAGGGGGGTATTCAAGAACTAGAGGAATGTTTTGTGCTTCGTCAGTGCTATACTGCACCCTCTTCAGCCAATTCATCCTTTAAGACCCCAGCCAGGCCTTTCTGCCATACAACCTCCAAGCAGCCTAGCCTCTGTAACGATGAGCTAGACTCCACAGAAGCACTGCATGGGCCTTACCCTCTCTGTGACACACACCTGGTTGGAATTGCGGTCACCGTGCAGGACATTATAGCAACAGACTGTAAGACTCACACAGGACAGGGCCCAGGCGTGCTCAACGGCAAGGAGAGGCTGTAAATCAACTGCTTACTGAATGGAAAATAAAACTTAAGAGAGAGGACGACAGTCTGAGTCTCTGAATCAGGCAACACAGTGAGAGGTAGGTGAGGGAGGTAGGGGAGAGGAAAAATAGCATTACACCCTTCTTTTAAAATCTAAAGCACCCATGTTCCTGAGTCAAACCCCACACTTCTTAATATGGCCCCAGGCTAGCTGCTCCTGGTCACCTTCCTCTCACTGATGTGAGCCCTCTGTAAACACCCCTTTGGGGCGCCATGCCCTCCCACACTCCTCTGACTTTGCTTTGACTTCCCTTGTGTTAGACTCTATTCAAATGCATCTTTGTTCATACCTATAATCACCACCGCTCGGCCTGTACAGCGGCTGTGGACACATAGTGATTAAAATAGAATTTCTGCTCTTAGGGAGCGTAACCATGGTGAGGGGAGACGTGAGCGGGACCACAAGTGGTCTGATACGCCCTGGTCGGGACTCCATTGGTCACTTCCCGGCGCTCAGGCCACACGTTACTGGTACAGTGATGGGAATGAGCAGCACTAAGTTCCCTGTGCCGTTCAGTAGGATCTGCTGAGCTGCGTGCAGCTTCCCTGGCTAGATTGTAAGGTGTCATGACGTGGGCACACCGCTGTCTTTGCACAATGCCTTCACACATATTCTGGGGTGTCATGTTGTTGGATCATTCACTGGAAAGGCAAACTTCTGCTATGAGAAATTCCATTTGCGTGCAATTGAAAACAACAAAAACAAAAAACTGATTAGGTATTAAGGTGGAGACGTGGTCACCCTGATTCTGTGCTGCTACATCACGTCTCAAATAGCCCAAACCCTAGGAGTCTAGATCCCAAGCGCATCTCCCTAAATGCAGGCTCCCCTGACACCCCACCTTTTTCAACAGCTATTAGGATTTGTTTTGCTCCTTGCCCCTTAAACCTAAATTATCAAACCGAACTAGAATGCAAAAAGCACCCACTAAAATTGCTTTTACTGTCCCCCCCTGGACTCCCAAAGCAAAATGTGAGCTCGACTGTCATCAAAAACAGCTACCTGGACAGACGCAGATCTCTGATATGCTAGTCTATCAGGAACGCATTCAGAACATTCGGCATCTTCACCAGAAGACAGCAAGCGCTCTCTACAAACTCTGAGAACAACAGGCCACCGAGATTGCTACCAGGGCCCAGGGGCCCAAATCCCTACCCTGTGTCCTACTGACAAAACTCACAGGTGCTGCCATCAAGTGCATGTCAGCTCGTAGCGACCCCGTAAAGACAGGGCAGACAGTCCCCTGGGAGTTTTCGAGACGACCCCTCTCTACGGGAGTAGAAAGGCCGTTTTCTCCCTCGGAGCCGCTGGTGGTTTTGAATGGCTGACCTTCCGGATTGCAGCCCAGTAGTTACCCATGACCCACCCGGGCTCCCTTTCACACTCTGCAGTCTCAGGTTTCCTTTCTGCAGCAATGGATTCCCGAGAGAAACCGAGCTTTCTCTTTGCTGAGAACTGGGAAGCCCCTCCCCTTTCTGGGCCGATTCCAGGAACTACGTCTGTCCGCAGCGCCTTCCGAAGGCGTGCCAGGGAAAGGTGAGTTTGTCCTCAGCACTCGACGCTACAGTGAGGGACTCAGGACTGCAGGGGCTCTGCCTGGGTTGAAGCCTATTTCTGAGTGAGCTTCAGTGGGACGATCTCACCCCTTGGGACCAACGAACTGAACTGGGGCACAATCAGCTCAGCACCATGGCTGCTGTCCCTCCCCCAACCTCGCCACCCCCCCCCAAATCGAAAGCCATCAAAGGACGGACTTTTTCATGTCTGATTAATCTGTCAAGACTAGAAGTGTCTTTGTAAGGATGATAAACCTGAGGATTTCTGAATTAGTGATTTACATGGGCCTGTTGTGTAAGATACTCCTGGGAGGCTGCATATTCATTACTTCACACTGAACTGTCTGAGTACCTTCAAGATCTCATAAAGCCAGTCTAGATCTAGATCAGTGATTCTCAAAGTGGGTGATGCCAGTCCCTGGGGCTGCTGGAATGATGGGGTGGGGTGGGGGGGCGTGTTGCAAAAGCAGGCAGATACCTATATTTTATCCTGGATGATAGACTCCAGTACAAACATTTGCCAGGATGGAGCCGAGTAATGTCGGTTTGTTTTTCCCCGAGAAGGGGGCGTTAGGCCAAACAAGTATGGGAATCTATGGTCTAGAGCAGCGGTTCTCGACCTTCCTAAGGCTGTGACCCTTTAATACAGTTCCTCATGTTGGGGCGACCCTCCACCCCACCCCCCAACTGTAAGATTACTTTCATTGTTACTTCTTAACTGTAACTTTGCTACTGTTATGAATCAGGCGACCCCGTGAAAGTATTTCGACCCCCCCAAGTTGAGAACCGCTGGTCTAGAGGATTATCCACTGATTAGCAGCCATTCCCGGAAGTCTCGACTACATTCCAACTTGAAAAATTCTTTTGAGTTAAGAGCTTATATGTGCGCGCGTACTGAAACATGGTAAGACAATGACGGTGCTGCTTTCTGATGCAGAATCTTCATTCTTCATTCTTCCTCCCCATCACAGGAGTTTAATATTACTCTGTGAGATTCTCCTATCATTATTCTCATAGCGTTTTATATGCAGATGGTATTTGTTATTTGGAACAGGTCAACTAGTTCGATTATAAAGTTACTAGACTGTTGTTCTCATGCTCAAAAATAGGAGCTTCTAAATTTGGCCTGGCCTTTGGACTGAACTATGTGGGAGGTCTCTCATCCAGCTAGAGTCCGTTAAGGAATTCCAGCAGACCAGAGAAAACACAGCTTCCCAGGATGGCACCACCACGAGAAACAGTAGGACAAAGAAAAACAAACCAGAAAGGAAAAGGTCACAGAGCTCACTGCTCAAGGAAAAGGGTACCCAATGGGGGCATGCCACAATCAATTGCTTCAATTAATTCTGTCAATGCTCACAGCTTCAAATTGGTTCCCAGATTTATTACTGTTTGTCTTTTAGGAAGTTGCTTGTTAGGATTTACTCACTTCTCCAGTTGTCTCCACAAGTTAAACATGAATGATGGAAACAATCCTGAAAACAAATGCTCCAAGTAGGTGTGAGAGCACTTCTAGCACCACCACAGGTGGCTCCGCTGACAAACCTCCCTAAGCACCTACCCGTGAGAAGTCCCGGGACAAACCCGTAGCCTGGTAGCCTGGCTGCCCCGGTTTCATTAAAGGTCTAAGTATGCGAGTCTCTGCAGTATCTGGGCCGCTCCATAGTGAGCAGACTGTCCCAAGTCCTAAAAGATAGAGACGTGGGGCCTGTGCGTGATAGCTTCATCACGATCATCAGACATGGCAAAGAAGACTGTGCGTGCCATGAACCGACAGAAGAATCCACCATCTGTCTTGGAGAAGTACCGCCAGAATGCAGGACGCTCCTTGAAAAGGCGATTTTGTCTCACATACATTGGACGTGGTATCCAGAGGGACCAGTCTTGGTCGCGACCCCCTTCAGGGGGGTGCGGGGTGGGAGGGTGTCAAACGACCCTTTCACAGGGGCTGCCCGATTCCTAACAGTAGCAAAATGACAGTTATGAAGTAGCAACAGTTTTATGGTGGTGGGGGGAGAGGGTCACCACAGCATAAGGAACTGTACTAAAGAGTCGCAGCGCCGGCAGGTTGGGGACCACTGCTTCAGAGAAGGGCATCCTGCTTGGACTATGAGAGGGTCCGAGAAAAAGACGAAGACCGTCGATGGAAAGATGGGCCCAGTGGTTGTAGTAATGAGCTCTCACAGCGAGTGATTGTGAGGTTGGCACAGCAACGGACAGTGTTTCATTCTGTTGTGCACAGCGTTGCTCTAAGTTAAGCTGGGGGGGGGGCACTAACAACAACAACAAGAACAATGGAGCTCTAGGGAGGTAACTGGAATCCAGGAGAACTGCTTTTGCACTGCAATAGAACTGCAAAGGAAATTGTATGCATTTTATTTGCCTTGCTACCAGATGTCCTTGAGAGGGGGGTGGGGGCATTGGACAAGAAGGCAGCCATCCTTTTTCCAATCGTGTGCCCAGCTTCTGGTTCTGCTCCTGGAAGGTGGCTTGCTGGTCCTTCCCATTGCAGAGTCTTGATATGAGCTTTTGCTTTCCCTTAAAGGCACACTACCAAGAGAGAGGCGAGCATCTTCCCAAGTAGTCTATCAAAGTATATCATTTACTTCTCAGGGAGAATGTGCTCTCACCCCACCATCACGGCTGCGGGCATGAGGGGACTGGGGTTCAAGGAGGTTATGCAACAGGTCACACAGATGTGACAGCTGGCAGGCTGGGCGCCCCGCCCAGAAAGACCAGGTTGTAAAACATAAGGCTGCCTAGTCCTGCTGCTGCTGCCTCCAATTCTAGTATCAGGGCTGCCTACCCCAGCATTCCACCTGCCTGTGCTGGCCAGCCTTTGACCCCCCCCTCCCCTTTGCCCCCCGCCTAGCTCCTGCTTACAGCCACTTCAGTCTGCCATGCGCTTATTCAGCAAGACTGTGCCAGGCAGAGTGCTCAGTATGCGTTAGGGGGCAGAGATGAGTAAGACACGATCATAAACAGGAAATTCCATGGGGGAGGGACAAGATGAGAAGGGGAAAGGACAGGGAGAGAAATAAGGGGAGGTTTAGAGGGGATGGAAGAAGAGGAGACTGGCAAAAGAGGGGAAAACAAACAAAACCACCCTAAAAGCAGTCAAACAACTACCTAGACTGGTCTGAAAAAATGAGTGTATTGAGGAGGCTGTATCAGAGGGGCAAGAAGCCAAAGCATGGCCCTGGACCCTGTGACGATGTCACCTTACCTGGTACAGGGGACTTTGCAGATGTACTTAAGGTACGCATTGTGGGATGGAAGACCCCAGCCCGCTCGGGGGACCCCAGTGAGCCCACAAGGGTTCTTAGAAGTGAAAGGGGAGCGGAAGCGAGCAGGTCGGGGTCAGAGAGGAGGTGTCGAGCTGCGGGCATGGAAACAGAACTGAAGACTGTACTCTGCTGGCTTGGAACCCGAGAACAGGGGCCGCGGGGGAAGGAATGAGGGCAGTCTCTGGAAGCTCAGTGAGGAAAAGGAAGTGAACCGTCCGCCGCCTTGCTGACACGTTGATTCAAACCTGGTGGGGCTCCGTCTGGACCGTTAGCCTCAGGAACTTTAACATCACACATGTGTGTTACAACTTTGTGGTTGTGTGCAAGAGGAGGTGGCCTGCGGGAGCCGGGCACTAAAAGAGCTTTGCTGGTCTGGTACACCTTCTGCCCTGACGACACTGCCACCCGCTGCCTGGAGCTACCTGCAGACCGGTGAAGCCACGCCGGTGGGTGCAAACTGGCAACCTTTCAGTTAACCCCAGCACCAGGGCTGCTGACTGCAAAACACATCCACCACCAAATCCCACTGCCATCGAGTTGACACAGCAGGCTGAGAAGTGTCTCTTTTGGGTTTCTGAGGCTGTAAATTAGTAAGGGAACAGAAAGTTATCTTTCTCGTCAGGAGCACCTGGTAAGTTTGAACTGCTGATCTTGTGGCCAGCAAGCTGACGCGGAATCCACTAGGCCACCAGGACTCCTTCTGCTGGCTATAGGTAAGCTGAACGATTAAAAGGCTTCCGAGTAGATGCCATACAAGAATAAAGGGGCCTAGCCTACATGATGAGAAGGTCTTCAGGTCTGGGCCAAGATGCATACAGCCAAGCGTCGTGTGAGAAGGCAAAACTTCTCAGACAACAGACAGCCTTAGAGCTGGGGTAAGCCGCCTTTTTCCTGCCAAGGGACATGCCGATATCTAGAACATTAATCTCGGGCCATACAAAATTAGCCACTTAAAAATTAGCCTTCTGTATTTGGTTTCACTTTTAACGAACTCCGCCCAATGGGACGGCTGGTATCGCTGGTTTGGCGAGCGTGTGAGGTTGTAGCTGGTATGGATGACTGCACGGGCCTTACCCAGTCCTCAGGCTGGATAGTCCCCACCCCGCCTTAAAGCCTCACCAAACCCACATCAGTCTGTCTGCCCTGCTCTAAAAGGAGTACCTTACAAAGAGCTAAGGGCCCAGTCAACTCCACATCAAGGAAAGAGCGCGTGCATCTGAGCACAGGGTTTGTACAATGTCTCGGAAGCAGAGATGCGATCTCGTGTGTGTGCGTGTGTGTGCAGGAGCAACACGCACCAGGAGAAGCTTCATGCCTGTATCGAAGACCCGGGGCTCTACCTTCTCTGATAATGCCTTCCGTTTTCCTAGTGCTATTTCTGCCTCCTGCTGCGTTCATAGTGCTAGCTTTATCTTTGAGTCCGACCTCAAGCCTCTTTCCGAATCCCTAACGACACTCCTCTACCATCCCCTCAAAGCTATCACTCTGCCTACAGCTCCCGACGTGCGCGCGCGGTCTCCCATCACGGCACTGTTCTTTCTCTCCGGACATCTGGGGCGGCCACTGTGTTTACATCTCCCTGAAGGCTCGGCTCGGAAGACAGACCAACGTGTGCTGGAAGGGCACTGGCAATGCAGCAGGGCCCGGGGCATGAATGTCCTGGAGGGGTGCTCACATGGAAGTGGCAGAGACCTAGAAGCAGCAGAACGACTCCACAGCAGGGGGAGAGGCAGGGAGGACCAGGGGGAGTCCACATGGAAGTGCTGAGTGGACAAGCATACTGGGTGGGGGTGGATACCTGGGGAGACATTCAACAGGAAGCAACGACCGGATAGGGCATCTAGATCTCAACGGCATGACCTGATACGCCTTTCTCGCTAGAACAGCGGTTCTCAACCTGTGGGTCGCGACCCCTTGGGGGGGGGTTGAATGACCCTTTCACAGGGGTCGCCTAAGACCATCGGAAAACACATAAATATTTCACTATAATTACATACTATTTTGTGATTAATCACTGTGCTCTAATTATGTTCTATTTGTATCTATGAAAATACATCCTGCATATCAGATAGTTACATTACAATTCATAACAGTAGCAAAATAACAATGATGAAGTAGCAATGAAAATAATTTTAGGGTTGGGGGGGTCACCACAACATGGGTCGCGGACTTAGGGAGGTTGAGAACCACTGCTCTAGAAGGAGAATGAAGTTCCCTAGGAGCCCGAGTGGGAGGGTGGTTTTACACTGGGATGCGAATCCCAAGATCAGCGCTGGAAATAGCCAGCTGCTCCCACGAGGCCTCTACTCGCGAATGAAGAGTTGCTGTCCGGGGGCCACGGGGGCAGTTTCTGCCTTGTCCTATGGGGTCGCTGTGAGCTGGCATCCACTCGATGGCAGTGAGACTGGTCTTTTGGCTTATCTTCTCCGTGCCATAGCTGAGGCCCCTGCCCGAATGCTAGCTCCCCGGTCCTGTGCTTCTCACCCAGAATGACAGCCACCTGTCCTGTCGCTTCTCCAAGGCCCATTGCTGTCATTTCCCTGCCTTTCTTCTGCCAACGAGCCTGTCAAAAACGCAGCGCCGAGGGCGGGAATTTCTTGCTGGAGAACAGCCCATGGCAACTGGCTCTCACCAAATTCAGGACGGACTTCCCGGCACCAACAAGCGCCCAGTTCTTCTCCATCTCACCTCATGTTGTCATCGTCTGCGCTCAACTAAGAGTGACCTCGTGTTCATCAGGGAGACACTGCGCAGTCCTTAACGGGTTACGGTGCACTCAGCCCCCTGCTCCCAGGCCTCGCGGAAAAGAGCCTCAGGATTAGAAACCCAAGCAGACGCCAGGTTTCCCACCCCGCTCTGCGACCGCGGGTGAGAGGGCGGAATTGCCACCGTCAAATGTTCACTTGGAACCCAAAGCACGTGGTGAAATCCAGCTTAGCCTCACCATGCCACCGCTCCGGGCCATTTTCCCCCTTACTGCACCGAGTATTCGAGACTGACTTTTCTCAGCTAATATTTAAAGGTTCCTGGCTTTATTTTTCATTTTACCCGAAAAATTGCCTGGGAGTACTGAGGTTTTCAAAACTTATTTTTACTATGTTCGCTCAGGTAAAAAAGAACCTTACCAAAATAAAACTGCTCTGTAGACCCGAGAAAAAGGAAAAACAAAGTCATACCCCAGGAAGCTGCAAAGACTAGCTACCGCGACCGCAAATTAGGACCAAGCAGAAGGCTGCTTCCATTCTGATTTCATTCACCATGAACGACCAAAGAACCGCCCAAGTCGATGAATAATCGGCAGCAGGAAGAAGTCTTTCTGCATACCTACGGCCACATGGCAAAGAGAAGCCAGCAGAACATACCGAAGTGCCATTTGTGCTGAGAAATCGGAAGACGTACCTGTGGTTTCTCTATTCCTGACAGTAGGTCTTGCACCCTCTTTACTTCCAACTCATACTCTGCATGGCAAAAGAGAAAAAGCACAGGAAAACCAGTTAACACCACTTGATAGGCTGCCATGTTTCTCCCCCCGAAGCCTTGGGCGAGGGCCACCATTGGGTCTGTTAGTGCGGGCTGCTGAGGTCATACATAGGATGCAAATCAGGACGGGATGTCTTCAGCAGACACCTGACAGGTGGTTGCGTCCACCTGCCACGGGGTCGTTGTGGTCTACACAGTGTCAATCAGATCAACACTTGGTCTCTGTTTACGAATTCAACACAGGGAGCTATTTACCCGGCACCTGTCACATTCTCCATATTGTGTGAGGCTCATCAGAGGAGAGAGGAGCACATCCAGGGCCTGCCCTCAGGGAGCTTCAGGGTGAGCACAAGGGGGTCAACCAGAAACACAAAGGCAAACACAGCTTCTGAAAGGACCATCCTGGTCTCCATTTGTTCAACCAACACTCACTCCGTGCCTTTTTATGCCAATTTCTGGATGGTGAGGAGTTTAACCCTCTTGTGACTTGTTTCAGCAGAGAGAATCAACAATAAACAAACCAACAAGTAAGTGAACAGATAAATAATTACCAGCTAGAGGGTAAGAACAGAATGGAGGTGTGGTGAAGACTGACTACCTGTGGGTTAAGTGCTAACAAAACAGTTAAAAAAATGACTTCAGATAAGACAATCAATGCAGATTGTTCTGAGAAAGAGAGAGAGAGAGAGAGAGAGAGAGAGAGAGAGAGAGAGAGAGAGAGAGAGAGAGAGAGAGAGAGAGAATAGAGAGAGACCCATAAAGCAAGCAACGTGGTTCAAAGGGGGAAATAAAGGCCCCTAAGGGGGTGCGGGTGGGGCAGTGCGGCTGGAGGCTGAGGGGAAGAAAGAGAAGCAGTCAGTACTCAGTTCATTAGGCAACTGTGGTGGCCAGACCACAGAACCCATTTGTATTCTGAGTTCAATGGGCAGGCACACTAGAGTGTTTCCGTGGGGAGGCGAACAGGATCTTATTTTGAGTTTGGTCTGTGTGTGAATGACAGATGATAAGAAAGGTCAAGGGCAAAAGCAGAAAGATCGAGGCAGTCCCATCCACTGTGCTGTAGGAGGTCGTGACGGGTTTAATTGGCCCGAGCTACAGTTGGTGGTAGAGATGGTGAGGACAGGAGAGACCTCAGCTGCGATGTTGGTGGGCAGATAAGTGAAGGAATGAGAGTAGAGGGGGCTCCTAGTTTGGGTCTGAATCCACTAGAGGATGAGTGTTATCTTTTACCAAGAGAGAAAATGGGTATTTAGGAGATGGAGCAATAACCCTATTTTAGAAATGAGAGGGAAAGTGCTAGAAGCAGAGAGAATTGAACAGGACTAATATGTACCCCTACCCCCTAAAAATATATTTTTAAAGACAAATGGTGACCGGATGAATGGAATCTAATATTCAGTTTATAACTGTAAGTAGTGGCTAAAGACACATACGTCCTAAGACAAGTCCTGGCTCTCAAGTAGCACAAATCTAATGAAGGAACATGGAAGTCCGTAACAGGCAGTGATAACATCAGGTGGAAATGTGGTGTTAAAGGCAATGCAAGAGAAGGCCGGGAACAGGCTGCCTAAGAGTTCTCATCTGGCTGGGGCCTGTGGAGGTGAAAGAGGAGGAAGAAGCAGAGAGTGAGGGGTTAGTCGGCCCAGAGCTGTACAAGGTCAATCATTCCCTCAGCTATAGTCTAATCTCAAAGTCACCAACTTCAAGGAATCCCATTCCAACTCTACCACTCTCCCCAGCCTCACCCCCGTCCTTATCAGTTATCAAAAATCTGAACATTAATTTTCATGGGTTTTGGGTTCCCTGGTGTATGATGGTCTTTCCCACTAAATGATAAACTTCAGGAGCATACAAACTTTCTGTAATGAGTCAGAGAGGGAACATTTTTAATTCTCCAGGCCATTTATCTTCTTTTGCTTGTTTGCTTGTGCTGTTTTTGCAACGTTTCGCAAATGTCAACACCACCTGAACTTGTGAGTCCAACAGTGAGAAGAAGTTCGTAGGGCTGGCTGCAGTTTGCTGACCCCTTAGACTCACGCTACACTAAGGAGCCATGGCAGCTGCTAATTCACAAGGCTGGTGGTTCAAACCCACCTGCCACTCCATGGGTTACAGAAGAGGCCCTCTACTTTACTAAAGAGTTCCTGCCTCGAGGACCTCCAGGCCCCAATTCTATCTGCTCCACGGAGGCACTCTGAGTCTGAAGGGGTTCAGGGACAGTGGGCTGTTTACGTTAGCATAGTCCAGGGAGTCTGAGAGTTCAGTGGGAGAATTCTCCCTTTCCAGGTGGGAAGCCTGGGATTGATTCCCGGCCAACACTGAACCTCACGTGCAGTCACCGCCTGTCCGTCAGTGACAGTCTGAGTGCTGTTATGCAAGGCCTGAGCTTGACTTTCAAACGTCAGCCAATGCCAACACTGAGGATCACAGAGGTCTGATCTGCAGTCCAGCTGGGGCGGGAAGAGGGCTGAACAGCATTGCGCTCCCCAGTGCACGGGACACCAAGAGTCAGGGGCCGGCTGGAGGGCAAGCAGCAAGGACGACTGTAGGCCACGCAGGTCACGCACACTGTCTAGCCTGCAGCTCCGAGCACACGTTCCAGCATGCCCTGAAATGAACCGGTGAACAAAGCCCATCGAGCAATAACAAAACTGTCTGGTTTGTAAAACTTCAAACTAATAGATTAGCTTTTTCATTTTTCCCTGTCTGGTTTGCAAAATCCCCAAACTTAACAGATTAACTCTTCTTTCCCTGCTTCATTATACTCTGTTTAGTAGAACATGTTCACCTTTATTTTGGTAAGTGGGGGAAAAAGGTGGGGGGGGCGATAAAAAGATTGTGGCAAGATCTTATTTTTAAAAACTCTAATGAAGATCCAGGCTGCATTCAAAAATGCCAAATTCAAAAAATGCCAAATGCTACAAGTTCATTAAAACTGTGCGTTCACCTAAACGCAAATACACAATGGCCTACCCAGTAAGTCAAACGTTTAAGTTTTCTGGAAACCCCTTCCTTAAGTAAACATCATGTACCCCAGAAATTAACTTGCATGAATCACACGCCATTAACCCCTTGTTGTGAAAAGGTAGCTCAGTCTCTGGTTACGCTAGACTTTGAAGGACTCCACGTTTCAAAAA
Organism: Tenrec ecaudatus; assembly: GCF_050624435.1. Lineage (NCBI taxonomy): Eukaryota > Metazoa > Chordata > Mammalia > Afrosoricida > Tenrecidae > Tenrec > Tenrec ecaudatus. The sequence goes on along the minus strand of NC_134533.1, from coordinate 171,615,655 downwards.
CTCACATGGTGAACGGAATTCACACAAGGAGCCGAAGGAGGTCATTGTGTCCTCTGCCATCACTGACACAGAGGGCCTCGGAAGGACAAGAAGCCAGGCTTATCCGCGAGGTCATGAGGAGGCTTAGATTAGACCAGGGGTGACCGGCTATTCAACAAAAGAAAGAGGAAGTGAATGAGTCTGTAAAGGAAGACTTCTTTAGGATTATGCAGTGGACACAGGGCATGAAAGGAAGGAGAGTTTTTTTTTAAAAAAAGCATTAAGCTGATGCACAAAAACTGGAGACCGTCCACCTCCCTGGGCTTTCAAGCACAGATGATAATAGACATGATTGTGCTTTTGAAACCGAGAAGAGGCTGGCTTAGAAGGGAAAAAATTCTGTTCAAAACCGAAAGGAACGGGTTTCAGGTCTGAGGCAAAAATACAATGGAAAGGTTCTGACCGAGGGAGAAGCAGTGGTCTTCCAAGGGAGGGCAGGCAGGGCTATCCCTGTCGGCCTGCCTTTGATTACAGTGGGAGAGGATGGGGCCTCCTCTGAGCTCCCAGGCCCACGCTGGTCAATGCACCTCACACCCACCCCCCTGCCCCTTTTGGCTAATCCCTCTGCCAGCTTGACAGACACCGGGCGCTCTAGTTCACAGCCGTGGGCAGCACCAATGTCCATCCTGCACGTCAGTTTTCATCCCCACAGCAGGCTCCAGCGCCTGAAGGTGTCTTTGCGGGATGGATGAACGAATGGCTGGAGCTCAGAGGAGGCATGACCTCCATCAGGTCACACGTCCCGTCCAACAATGTGAGGCAGGGATGCAAGACATGGTCTAGGTGGCCTCAGAGCCGCTAAAGCTTTGGGCTGTATAGTGGAAAAAATGAACGAATGACATCCTGGGGGCCATGAGCAAAACATGTGGAGCGAGAAGGGAGGGTTGGGGGCGGGCGGGGTAGTGGCACTGAAGTAGCTCTGAGACTGAAGGTAGCAGGAAAGACTCTCTAAGTGTCCTCTGAGCCATGGAAGGGAGCTGTTGTTGCTGCTGCTATATATTTTTTTTAACTCAAAAGAGAGTCGGATGAAGGTGGCCCATGGGCTGGAGAGGAGGCATGAGCAAATCGTACACCAGAGCACATGGACTATGAATGGGGACGGATGGTTCTGAGGAGGTATTAAATATTAAAAGGGTGAGATGTAGGGAGGGAGAGTGGTGACCGGATGGACAATCACAACCGTATTATTAGGGGCTTCCAAAGACAAACCAAAAAGCTTATGGAAACAAGGATTTAAAAGGAAATGGAAAGCTTCCCACTAACTTCTTGAAGCCTCCTTGGCTATCAGGAAAAACGTGAATCCGAGCTAGAACTGGAACGTTTTTCTGTTTTTGCAAGGTTCTAGATTAGCAGTTCTCAACCTGTGGGTCACGACCCCCTTAGGGCTCAAAAGACCCTTTCACGGGGGTCGCCTGATACTAACAGTAGCAAAATGACAGTGATGAAGTAGCAACGAAAATAATGTTCTGGTTGAGGTCACCACATGAGGAACTGTAGGAAAAGGTTGCGGGATTGGGAAGGTTGAGAACCACTGTTCTAGATGGTAAATACTGAAAAAGATGGGGGAAATGAATTTGTAACACCATTATTTAATGGCCTAGCCACAGACTAAAGGGGGGGAAATGTAAGTAAATTTCAGGTACACGCTTTTTGCAAACAAGGGAGAAAATAAAATCTGTTGGATGCAGCCAAAGTGGCCGTTACCACACATAAAACAGCTCTGAGTGGAACGCTAACACTGGTATGGAAACATCAGAATTCACATCTCATACTAGCTAAATAACGGATTAGCTCAGCCCAGGGCCTGCCTCTCCCCCAGCACGCTCTCAGCGCGCCCGGAGCAGGCTTTGAGAGATCGCCTTCTTTCCCAGAAAGCAGCTCTACGGCCCAACTACGCTTAAAGGATTCGGGAGCCTGTGCCGTGCATCTGTGTGTGCATTTTTGAGCTCTCTCTCTATACACACACATTATACAGTCTTCAGGGGAAGACAAAACGCCAATCCTCTCAAAAAACTGACAAAAATACAGAAAGAATCATTCTGGAAAGTTGCCTTTAGAAATTAAAAAATTTTTTTAAACCATCAAGTTTAAAAACAGTAAGTAAAGCAAACAGACATACACTATCAGTTTTTCTCCTCTAAGACCTTAGTGTGTTAAAAAAAAAAAAAGACCTTAGTGTGTGTCTGGCTCTCCTAAAAGAGGCAAAATACAAGATTTTCATGCAAGGTCTGAGGTAGAGATCCTTGTTTAAACTTTAAGAAGAAGCTAAAAGGGCTGGTCTCAAAGACTCTGTCACACCTCTATCTTGTTAGCATCAGAATTATCTTCTCTTGTCATTAAAAAATAAACCAAGATCAAGAACTCTGAGGACAATTAGGGGGCAGCAGGGAAGAGGACATTTCCTGAATAGGAGGGAGGATAGGAGCCTTTAGTTTGAACACGCCCTAAAAAGTTCAGCTTAGCCCTGGGGGCATAATGGTTCCGTGTTGGACTGCCACTTCAAGGTCAGCTGTTCAAAACCACTCGCTGATGACGTTTTCTACTCCCACAAAGAGTCACAGTCTCAGAAACTCACAAGGGCGCCCTATAGAGTTGCCATGAGCCAGCATGGACTTGACAGCACTGAGTGGGATTAAAAACAAAACAAACAGAAAACACAGTTGTTGAGAACCAGCCTATTAGAGAATGCCAAAAAGGGGAAGGATGGGGGAACAGAAGAGGTGGGGGTGAGGTGGGGGTGTGGTGGGGGGTGTCAGCTCAGTGACTCAAGCCATTCCTTCCCCCAATAAACTAATCTCCTGGAAAGAAACTAAAGCTTATTTGGCAGAAGAAAGGTTAAAGTGAAAATACACAGGCAAAGCAATGTATAAAAGAAGAGAGAGAGAAACCACACACATAGAGGGGAAGATGTGTCATATGAAATTCAAACTTTCCACAAATAATGGTTTTCGTGTTTGCTTCAAAAAAGAACCATAAGCTCAGACTGTTTGAATAACTCTCAGGCCTAACCTAATTAAAATAGCCCTCTTTATAAACACAATCTGCTTCTTTGGGTTTGCATGGGTTTGCTTCACATTTTTCCTGCTTGAAGGAGGAATGCAGCTAGACACTGTATAGCTAGCTGCTAGCTACAGTCACTCTTCCAGCAGCCCCCTCATTCCAAAGGAATGACATCAGCATTGTTTCTCTGTCCACCTTCTGTCTAGCTCCAGTCCGGGGGGCTCCCTGCTTTGCAGCTATCCCCGCCACAGCAGATTGTGCTTCCCGGGATGTGCCAAGGAGCTAGATGCTCTCTCACAAGTCACGGGAGATACAACACGGAACACGAAAAAACTACACACTTCAGACCAAGCCTATTTCTGGGACACGAGGTTTAAAGTCGGTTTAGCATATTATCCAGGCATCCTCAAACTACAGCCCCTGGGCCACATGCGGCCCTCCAAGGACATTTATCTGGCCCGCCGGGTGTTTTTGCCCCATTTGCTTTTTTACTCCAAAATAAGCTATGTGCAGTGTGCATAGGAATTTGTTCATTTTGTTAAAATAAACTATAGTCTGGCCCTCCAACAGGTCTGAGGGACAGTGAACTGGCCCCCTGTTTTAAAAGTTTGAGGACTCCTGATATAATCAATTAAAGAACTACCGTATATACTCGAGTGTAAGCCAAAATTTCAAAACATTTTTAATGCAGTTTTGTGGTAAAATTAGGTGCCTTGGTTGATATTCGGGTCGGCTTCTACTCGAGTATATACAGTAAGTAAACAAAAATACAGACTTTGAGGTGAAAGGCAAAAATACATCTCAAAGACTGGATAACTTCACAGTCCTTGCTTACTGATGGCAGTGAGAGCGAAGTGGGGGAGAGAAAGCAATGGGAAGAGCGCTCCGCGAACAGCTGCTCCACTCAGAAAAATAACCTGGGTATTTTCATTTCAGAAATATGACTTATCTGGTGGGGAGAGGAGGCATTAATAAGTGCACGCAACCTTAGGATCAATTACCTAAGCTACTCCATTTAGTGAGAAGGAGTCCCAACTAATGGTTCTTAATTGCAAACCTGCAAGATGTCTAAATTCACAAGGCAAGGAATGCATCTGCATAAAAGAGCAATGCTGTTAATCCAAAAATATATATATTCCAGGAATATCTCGGGCTAACAATCATCTCGGGACTGCACATGCTACAATAATATCTTGTTTCGCCCTGGAGCTATTTTAAACGGGGATGGCCATTTGAAATGATGGAGGAGTGCCAGCAAAGTACCAGACGGTGAACACTGAAAACGCTAGCTGCTAACACAGTGTTTGGGGAGGCGCGCCCACCCACAGGGGCCTCCAGAGGAATGCCTGCCAACCTACTTACTCCGGAAACCCAGTCCCTGAAAGCCCCCCCGGAGCACCAGGCCAGCACAGGGTCAGCCTGAGGCAGAGGTCACCTGATGGCAATGATTTTAACACAGGAAGGCGAAGTGTTCTCCACAGAGCAGCAGGCAGGGGACCATAAATGCTATGGGAAGTTGCCTTCCAGTCGAGGAAAATAATTTCACAAGTGATCTGCGGTTCTAGAATGTTGGCTAAAGGAGAGGCAAAGAATGCATTTTCATGTGCAAGGAGAACTCCCTGCTGGACGGGAGGGATGGCCAGAGAATGCATATGGGGCTTGATCTCCTCTGCGCTCTGGCTGTGGTTCCTAAAGTGCAGCAGGAAAGAATGACTTTTCTTTCTTGCTCCAAGAGTTGAACCAAGTCTTACCATACGCGTTCACAGTAATCCACCTGCAGAAGGCAAAGCAGGTCCCTGGAGGGGACAGATTAGGTAATAAGGCAGATGACATGGGAGGGGCTAGATCTGTGCATTTGATAAAAAGACCAGCCAGCCAGCCTCTTGAGTCCTAGGTCAACCACCTTTCTGAATCATCCTTGGGTTCCATCTGAAATAGGATATTAGATTCTATGCTCATTTAAGTCAAACTCTCTAAGAAAATTCCTTGTGTTGAACTCACAAGACAAGAATCATGTATGTGCGTGTGTGAAAGTGCACAGACACAGCGAATATTTGCTAAGAGCATCAAAGTCAACAGGATGCATGGCTGTTGGGTAGATGTGTTTGCCTGACAGGCACCAGTCTTTCCCCTTTTTCTTTTTTTCTGCAAGTTTGAACTGTTTCACTGGCTGAACCCCAACCTGTGCCAAATACAGCTCTTTGATCTGGGGGTGGGGTGGGTGGGAGGCGTCAGTTCAACTCCATGATTATGGAGACAAGAGCTGGGACCCTCCATGGGTGTGTAACAGGGAGGCAAGCACTTAAACACAGGATAGACAGACTTACAAAGGTAATCGAAGTTTATACACCACCGTCTGCACTGACATCTATAAAGTTTCCACACAATCTTTTTTTCATTAAGATTTGGCATCGCACATTGAAAACTTTTCAAGCCGCCGGTTCAATAGTTTCACAAGACTGACAACGGATAGGCAGGATGCACAACAATACAACACTAACATTTACCTTACTTGGAATGAAAATTTTATGATCTATATAGCATGTTTTCACATCTACACGTCTTAATTTGGGTCTCTTATGACTACATTGGAATCCCTGGGCAGAACAGCTAGTTCATGTCCTGGGATGCAAAACAAAAGTTTGGTGGTTCACATCCACCCAGAAAAGCACCTTGGAAGAAATGCCTGGTGATCCACACCCCTAAAAATTAACCACGGCAAACCCTAAGGAGCGCAGTCTGACTCCCACAAACACAGGGTGGCCACAAGTCCGAACATCAACTTGAAGGCACAGAATCGGCTTCTGCCGCTGAGGACAGACACTCATCTCTGGCGGAAGAACTGGGTCACAGCATCAGCTTCTCAGAGCCACTGCCTCCAGAGCGAACTTCACGGGAGCTAGCTCCACGGAAGTCCCGGGCTTTCCAGTGTATGGAGGGGAAAAATCATTACCGTCCGCAAACAATTTATCCTCCAAAGGAAATTAGTCAGCGTGGCATGTATGGGCACATATTTAAATGCCTACTGCTGTGGGCAGGGAGTGAAGCCGCTGAGTTATAGGGCAAAAGGAAAGGGGAAATTCTGGACAACTGATAAAGGGCCCATTTAAAGGAAACGGGATCTAGTCAACTATTACCAGGCTGAATCATAGGTCTAAGATGAATAGTCTCATTTTCCCGAAGCCTCTGGACATCCGGACTTTTCCATGAAGTCACCAGCTTTGCAAAAATATTTCTTCTGGAACACTTTCAATCTATAGAAAAGTTGAAGCAGTAGGACTACAATAACCTTTATCCCATTCACCTAAATTCTATCCACCGTTAACACTCTGTTCTCTTTGCATACTTTTGCTCACGCTAATACACACACGATTCGAACCTTGGGCATTGTGGAGGGGATACTTCACTCTAAGAGCTTCTCCTCCACACATAAGCACTCTAACACCAAATGCAGCACCCACAGAATACCGTAGGCACTCGTGGATAAGCCACGTTTTTCCAGCACATTTTTAATGCAGTTTTTGTGGTAAAATTAGGATTTGGGGATCGGCTTATACTCAAGTATATAAGGTAAAATAAACTCTGATGTGCAATAAAGATTCCATATTTCCAAATGATCCCAATAATGTGTTTTGTAAAAAATACTGTGTTTGGGGTCAAATTTTATACAGCCAACCAGACTTTCATTCAACAATTCATTTACGACTGGTTTCATGGTACTGGTTCCAATTACCACACACCCGTCCCGTAGCGCCAGCCCCACATTTCCACTCCAACAGGCTTTCTTCCCATCCTTCCACTGTTTCTGCCTTCTCAAACTTGCTTTGGGGTGCATGCTAGCCGTTTAGTGGCTTCCTACAGCTGATTGTTTAAAGGAACACATTCTTCATGAGCCTCACTGTGAAGTTTATAAGCCAAGATATTAAGTAGCTGGTTGAGAGGTGGCATCTGGGAGTGACTTTAGGACCAGGTTCAAAGGGGATGTTGGGGCGGAGAGTCTTGAAGGGTCCTCTCTTCTCCAACAGTCAAGTAAGTATGGTTGGTTGGTTTGTTTGTTTGTTAAGAATTTGAGTTCTGTTCTCTGTTTCCTCCCATCACTAAAGGACTTTCTGCTGGGTATATCTGTATTTAGTTCTCCTGGTCTCAAGGCAGAAAAGTGTGTGGCTCATGTGGACCACCAATGCCAGGACTGATTTCTTGTCTTCACTATCCTTAGCTCCACATGGGAAAAGACCAAGACATGTAGCTTACGTGGCCTCTTGCACACTTTTGAGGCCCCAGATGCCACATATCTAGGATGTAGGACGTTATTTCAGGTACTATGTTGTGCCGGTTGCCTTGGTAGCTCCCCAAGACTAGGGACATGAGCTTCCAAATCTAGCAAATACATCCTCTAAGGTGTTTGGGTATGTCTCATATGTATCCCTAACTGCACCCCTTATGTGCTTGACTATATGAATACATATGTAGCACAAACCAACACCCATAAATACAGACTGCCAATCGGGAGTACTGGGCTGCTGACCACAATAGTGGCAATTCAAGACCCACCAGCCACTCTGTGGCAGAGAACAAAGACTGTCCACTTCAACATGGACTCAATGGCAGCGGATACACACACGTACTCTCACACACCTTCCTACAATTAGGGAGCACACATATCTACCTATATAGCTGCACACACATTTTTTTTGCTTATTACTACTATTGCAGAATTGTATATGGTACAGAATTGAATAAGCACCGCTATCAAGTCCATCTGAAGTATATCAACCCTACAAGGACAGAAGCCAAAGTGTCCCTCGGGGTTTTCTGAGGCTGTAAATCTTTATGGGAGCAGACAGCCCTGGTCGTGATTCCTAGGAGCAGCTGGTGGTTGAACCACTGACCTGCCAGCTCCCCAAAGGGATTCTGGGTGACTCAACAACACTGGGTTTCGTTTGGGCCACAAGATCCAGGATGAACTTGAACTTGCCCCATGCTTCGACTCAGCCAAGGCAGGAAATGGGATTCAGAAACTAAGTAATGGGGACAAAGATTTCTCTGGCTTGGGACCTACCACTGGCTCTCGGTCACTCTACTGGCCTGAGCTAGAAAAGATAACTTAAAATTCGACCACATCTTCTATCATTCCATGTTTGCATTTGTCACATCCTTCAACAAAAAACCTGATTCTTAAGAAAAAAAACACCTTGATTGTTTTTGCAACCCCCTAAAGAAAACTGGAGAAAACCCCAAACTATTACTGCTGAGTCTGCTCCAACTCAGAGGGACAAGATAGGGCGGAGGAGAACGGCCCAAGGCTGTAACGTTCATGGAGGCCAGCAGCATGGGGGAGCTCATGAACCAATGTCCCTCCTCCGGCAGCACCTGCACCACCAAGGTTCCTATTTTTAAGTACAGTCATTTTACAAAACAAAACAGTCATGAAATCCCATCCTCTTTTGTGAGATAAACACAACACCTCGGCAGACACAATCTGACTAGGAAATGCTGATTGGTGACTTTTCTTTCGGAAGTATCTCAGAGAGATCCTTGATCACTATCACTCGGTTAAACAGTCATAAAACATCAGCTTCTACCTTTTCACTCTACTCAAGGAATTTCTTACTTAAATATGATTAGAACATTCCCCCAAAGTGTAAGACACAGTCAACCAATAATCCAAGGGCCATTCTTAAAGGACATCGTTAAAGGCAGTACATTTAAATCCTAGGACCTCAAAGATGAAGAGTAGCAAACTTTAAGTAGAAAAACAGAAAGCATTTGGATTTTCCTGGTGTTTAAATTCCGCTCTCAATTGAATCTGGTCGAGTTCCACTCCTCCTCCTTTCTAATCCACATGCCCCTCCCCCTTTAACAACAGCTAATCAATACAGACAGCACCATCTGCCCCAGACAAGAAAATACATGCCTTCTAAATGCATTGAACTGAGAAATGAACTAAAATGAGAAGTTAAATCGAGCCAGTCAGCAGGAAATGTTTACATGAAGGATGCTATGTGTGAGAGATTTGTCTTCTTTCTCTCTCTTCAAAATGGGCTCTACTCTGAGGGCCAAAAGCCATGTACTCCTACCTTCTCCCATTTCATTTTCTGAAACATCTGGAATAGAACAGATATCCACAAAGCCACAATCAAGCTGGAAGAAGTCTTGCATTAGTTTCAAAGAAGCTATTGTACAGCAATGTCGTAAGAAGCCTTGGTGGCATAATGGGTTACATGTTGAACTGCTAACCACAAGGCCAACAGTTCGAAACCACCAGCTGCATCGAGGAAGAAAGATGAGGCTTTCTACTATTGTAAAGAGTGTCTTTGAAACCAGCAGGGCCAGTGCTATTGTATCCTATAGAGTTGCTGAGTTTGAATCGACTTGATGGCAGTGTTTTGTCATTGTTCTTATATCCATGTCATGTACATTGATTTAGCAGCCTCATGCTGGAGTTGCATAAAGATTTAGAACTTAAATTTATTTTTTTCCTGAATAAAATAAAGGACTCTATTTTATTCTAGCTGGTTACCTCTGTTGTCCAAAAAGATGGTTTTTCAAAACATAATTATAAACCTTGGCAATGTCTTTTTATAAGCATGTTTCCTCCTTAGAGTGAAACTGGTGATCTATTTAAAAATCAAGTACTTTCTGTACAGGTATATTACATTTGATTTCAAAAACAGCTCTGTAAATGGTACCTTTGACCTGACACCTTCCAAAGTCTACAGATGCCAAAACGCGTTCACCTGGGGCCACGGGGAGCCCACCAGGCCTGGAGGAACTGTATGGATTGAACTTGAGGAGAAATAAGAAGGCACAATCACAATAAGAAAAATGTGAAGGATAAGGGGGTGCAGAAATAAACAGAGGCAAGCCAGCTTCTTACCACACAGAAACTCGAGGAGGAAAGCAAGGAGTGGTGGAGAAGATTCGAAAGGAGGTTCTTAGCAAATACCCCAAGCTGTGCACTCCAACCAAGGAAGAGGCTTTACCACAACTGTATAGAGTTTCCATAATGGTCCAGTTTGTTGCGGCTCCTGCACATCCACCCTCCACCCCCCATGTAAACACACATCGCACTGTGTGAAAATCCCGGCTTCCCTGTGCACTTCCCACGCCGTCATAAAAAGTAAGCTTCCCGGGTCCAGGAGTCAAGCCCATGCTGGGTATCCCTGGATCTCCCAGGGACCGGCAGGCACAGGGACGCTCACTGAACGCCTGGCTGAACAGACGACAGAGAAAGACTACTAACAGCGCCTGCTGGGCTTTCACGCCTCGGTACTTGGAAACAAATTCCCCACCTCCCGTGTGCTGGAGTGGAGCTCAGTGGTGGTGTGACGGGAAAACATACCCCACCCCACCACACTACCACCACCACCACCCTGACTGTCATGGAGTCAATTCGGCCTGACAGTGACCCTGAAGGACCGGGTAGAATGTGTGTGTGTGTTTTGAGTATTGTATTTATGTGAGGATGGGTGGATGAATCACCCACTGTGCACAGGCTGGTACAGGGCAGGCTGTGGAAGAGTGTTGGCAGAGGACTGGCGGGCCAGCAAGAGGGACGGAACTCACAGCCCTGCCCTCCTCCCCTTTGGTTACTTTTCATGAGAAGATCTCAGAAGCAAACCAAGGTTGGGGTGGGGTGTGTGTGGAAGAAAAGAGGCAGGTAAGTAGGCTCGAGAAGCTCAAAGGCCCAGCCAGGGCTTGGAAAAGCAAAAATTAACAGTGGAATAGCGTGTGGACAAATGTCGGCAGCCTTCTGTGTGACTTACCAGGAGCCCGGTGGTTACAGTCCTTGCTTGCTAACCAAAGGTTGTCATTCCAAAGTCACCAGTCCCTCTGTTCCCAGTTCCTGCCATGACACTAGGGCTCGTGACGGGAATAGAAAGCTTCATCTTCCTCCCAGGGAGTGGCTGGTGGATTCGAACGGCTGAGATTGGGGTGAGCAGCCCAATGTGCGGTGGGTGACACACCAGGATGGTACAGGGAAGGGCCTGGTAAATGAGGATGGTGCGTTGAGAGGAGGAGTCCTTGGGTGGCACAGTTAGGCGCTTGTCAGCGAGTCAAAAGGCTGAAGACAGGCCTAGGGCTCAGCTTCCAAAACGTCACTCCCAGGGAAACCCTCTGCCACTGTTCTATTCTGCACCCATGTGGTCACCGGGAGTTGGAATCGGCTCCACAGCCCAACCGCACGCAGTGACACCGGATTACACTGTCAAGAACGTGCACCTCTCCATTTCTGCACCGGCAACGAGTAGACACTCTGACTTCAGCAACAACCCTGTATTTGGTACGGATCAGACGAATATGCAGGCTGCTAGTGCTGCGTGCGCATGCCAGTGAACTCCGGAACGTCAGCACGTTTGCTCCCAAATTGAGAACGCACCTGAGCGCGTTAAAAGGAAACAGCAGGGAATTCTCAAATCCCACTCCCCAAAGTATCCTCAAAACGAATGGCAGAATGGCACATTGCAGGGCGCAGTCGAGAACCGACAAAACACTTCGGGTGGGGGGGCGGGGCTTCCTTAGCCTCCACTGTCAGGACCCCAGTTCCTGCCTTTCACTGCGGGCTACACGAGGGCATGTGCACAAGTACAGACAAGAGATAAGAGCTCAGGACACAGGGAATCCAGGAACAGGGAAGGGAGTAGTGATACCAGGAGGGTAGGGGGAAGGTGGGGAAAGGAGGGGAAGAAGGGGGAACTGATTGCTAGACACACACACACACACACACACACACACACACACACACACACGTGGGGGAGGGGGCGAACACCAGAAACCATGGGGAAAGGGATACAGTGGTGTCAAATATGAAATAATTTATCAAGGAGTCACAGGGTGGGGCGGGCAGGAGCTGATACCAAGGGCTCAAATTGAAAGTAAATGTTTAGGAAATAATGACGGCTACATGTAATCCAATATGCTTGATACAACTGATGTGTGGATTGTTGTAAGAGCCCCCAGGGAAATGATCATTTAATTCAACAACAAAGAATGGCGCATTTTGTTCACCTCCTGGAGGTAACTTTTTAATTCCTTGCAGACTGATTTCAGAGAGTTAAGCGGAGATGCACAGTGACTTTGGCTGCCTTGGTGCTGTTTAGCTAAATCCGTGTTTTCCAGCTCTCCTGACCCGCCCACAATCGGTTCCATGTTTTCCAGCTCTCCTGACCCGCCCACAATCGGTTCCGTGTGTGCACAACACGTGTTCTCTGAAGAACGATTGGAGATGACTCTATTATGCCTATTGAGCAATTAATTACTCAGCCAGAAAGGAAAGTTTGACCAGCAAAAAGGACTTCTGTTTTTTTTCCCCCCTGAGTTTAATGCATGCTTCCAACTGCCCTGGCTACCCCCTTTCCTTTCTGCCTTGGAGTCTGTGACCGTCTGAGAGCCTTTCTTCCCATAATTAACAGTCCGCCAACTGGAATCCTGGCGGACGAAGGCTCAGCATTCTCCATTGTGGGACCTCATTCCTTACACTGTACCCTACATGCCCAGGCCCACAAAGCCTGACTTGGCTTTACTTGGGGGCTTGATGCAAGAGTTGTCCTTATGGCTCAACTCCTTGCAAGTTAGACGCTGGGTATCAAGCAGCCCCCGGCTTAGGCTTTCAGCATTTATATGCCCTCCTGCGGAATATTAATTTACCTTTCTCTGGCAATCAGCAATTTGACTCCCTCAATCCCCACCCGCACTCAAAACATCCCAATAAACTCTAGAAGAGTCACGCAAAAAAAAAAAAAAAAAAAAAAGCTACGAGACAGGCACCTGTGACGTGGACACAGCAGCTCCATTTTATTGACAGGGCTAATGAAGCTTCTTTTCACTTGCAAATTCATTTGAAGGAAGGGAAAAAATGAGCTGAAAACCCCGGGGTTTTATAAAGGAATGACTTTAAAAGAAAAAAAAGCAATGTATCCATTCAAATGAAAGTTTCCTAAAATATTTTTCATAGTAATTCAAGGAATAATAAACCATAGGAATAGAAAGAATGATTTTTCTATTTGGCTAGTCCTCTATACATACAACTGCAAATACACAGCGGGGGGGGGGGGGCTTCCAAAAGTTTGGGGGACTAAAATGAAAACATACCGAAAGTCTCCCACACAGTTCTTGGAGCTGCTGCTGGTCTGCTGGGTGGCAGATTGGCTGCAAAGGGCAGGCTCCATAGTTTCCACCAGACCGACCCTCAGCAGGGGAGATACCCCTTCTGCTCCCGAAAAGGTTTAATGCCTCTGATGCCCACAGGGCATGACACTCTAAGGTCACCGTGAGTCAGCACTGGCTAGATGTCTCATATATATCTGATATTAGCATGCCCATTTACTAGACAGGCCCTCCCTCCAAGAACCAAACCAAAAGCCGCCATGATTTTGCTCAGTCAGACCCATCTGGCAGATGAGACGTCTCAAGAATGTGCTTAAGGCCACACTGGGGAGAGAGGGTCTTAGCGCCTTGGGCCTTCCGGTTCCCAGTCTGCCTCCACATCTTCTCTGTGAGTGACCCTTTCGAGTCTTCATCAGGGGAGCTGGGGACGAGGGGTGGAGGCGCAATCTTAAATAAGCAAATCTAGTGGCTAGAAAGGGAATGCTAGACTACTTGGTTCGGGACAAAACCATTAAGCTGGATATTAAACCGTGTTTATACACTACTGCTTCCATCAAAAGGTCACATCCAATTTCAAAAGATCGACTTGGAAGTCCAATGAGAAAGGCTACTGAGATTCTTTTAAGAAGCTAGTTAAAACAAAAAAACAGGGTGTGTGTGCTATTTTCTACGGTAACTTTAAAAAGTAGTGCTAATGAGTCAGCCAAATTTCCTCCCTCCGCCGCCCCCCCTCCCATGTAGAACGCTAACATTCAGACTGTTTTGAGGTTAGAACACTGAGTATTAGGCAGTAATTGCTTTCAAAACACATGTTAGGATATTTTTGCAGCCGACTGCAGCTTTGAGAGAAGCAGCCCACACGATCCCAAAGCACAGGGAGGATCCTGAACCATGAACTCCAGCTGTGTGCTGTTGCCCCACCTGAAATCTCCGCGTTTTCTTCCCCAGCAAGCTAGTACAGAGTGTATCCAGACCACTTAACATATTTATGACTCCAGCTGGTTGGTGTGTGTGTGTGTGTGTGTACGCAGCCAGTCAGCGTCAGCTTGCAGGAAGAGCAGCCATCTCTTTGAATGAGGGTAAAGATGTGCTGCCCTGTACAGCGATGCTCGCCTGGTCTTACATATACTGAAGTACAAGGGAGCGTCTTTGTCTTGGCAAACTGGGGCACCTAGGTGGATCGTCTTAACAACTGCTGGACAGAAGTCTTGCAAACACCTTCCCTGTAGAGGAAACATAAATCCACCAAGAAATATGGCCCAGTAAGTAATGGAACTCCCTGCTTGTCAGACCTGCCAACTAGCCTTTGTTGTTCACATTGAAAATACATTTCTAGATCTTGAGTTGTAAATGTTCTCTCTTCTACCTGGTGCGCTTCTCGCATGATTAAACAGGGGGTTACTCAGATGCGATGCTGAGTGAGAAATTGTATGACCATCGAAAGGAATGGCCGATTAAACAGCCCACCACTCAGGACAATTAAAGCATAGCAATTTTCTCCTGGGTGATATTCCAGCAGGATAGACTGAAATGGACTGGAGGAGAAAACCCCCCAAAATAATTAACAAAAACCAAGCAGGCTTTGTGCAAATCTTGAGTTTATAGCTACCTACGATTGTGAAATTGTAAGCATTCCATCTGCTCACCAGCTGTGGACCCTAATCCTCCTTAATAACTTCAGCTTGCACGACTCCATGAGAATCCAAGCGTCTTCAAATTCCACTTTCTATTAGTTGCCAGGATTGATTTTTAGACCCCAGTCTGCAGTGAGAGCAGAATACCATTGATTGTGCTGGCAGGTGTTAATTTTCAGGGAAGGTGGGGTTGGTTTGGAAAAAAAGTGGGACGAGAGGGCCAGAGAGGGAAGAAAGACATTTACAGGAGGCTCCAAGGTCATCCAAGGGAGTCCTCAGGGCACCGGATTCTCAGCAAAGCCCAAAGGCTGCAAGCTGGGAATACAATGAAAAACACTGCCGAAGACACAGGAAAAGTATCATCTAAAGGCACAGGGGACATCCAGTCATGTCTAAAACCAGGTGGTGACTTCCTCTAGAAGTCCCTTCTGCCCCACTCATTTGTCGCTGCCCACTGGCCAGAGACAGGCACCGTGCTGTGAACTGTCTGTGAACCATTCCTCCTTGTCACGATGCTCCGCTGGTTTCCCCTGAAGATGTTTGACGGAGTTTCTAGCTGGGCTTCAAAACAGGGGGTCACCAAAGCCTAGAGCAGAAAAGTTAAAAGGCAGAAACAAGAAACCAAACTCACTGCCACGGGCCCCTAAGGACCGCCAGTGGGTTTCTCAGTGTCATGGTTTGGGGGAGTAGAAAGCCTGCTCTTTCTCCCTGGGAGCTGCTGGTGGTTTGAACTGCTGACCATGTGCATTACAGCCCAACCTGTAACCACTGTATCACCAGGGCTCCTGGAAGGAATAAAGTTCTATCTTAAATACCCAAACTGCAGTGACGACGCGAGCATGATGCCTGGCTCTATGTTTTACGACACTTAAACTCCGAGTCAGTTTCTCCATACCCTCATACTATAGAGAGTACTGCATCTAGGAAGAGGGGGAAGAATTCCTTTCTGACACGAGGGAGCTCTCCGAACCAAGAGAAGTCGTGCTGAAGAATGGGTTCCTCAAGGTGGGAAGTTCAAACCCACCAGCTGGCTCCTCAGAAGAAAGAGGAGATGTAAATCCCAGAAAGATTTCCAGCCTCAGAAACCCAATGAGTCCGCGAGTTGACCCCTCCTGTCGGGTAGAACTGACTGCGAGGTAGAATTGACAAGACAGCAGTGTGGTTTTGGTTTCCTCAGAACCAAGACGGCAGACAAGCGTCTACTCTTACTACAAATGGTCTATGGACGAGCCGAGTTAGAGAGCTTTCCTGTGCTGATGGTGCTTTCTACCGGCCATTCGCTTCAATTAGAAATTCTCACCTGCTGCTCTGGCTCCCGCTCACCATTGGGAAGGGGCTGCCCTTATCTGCAGCACAGACGTGAAGCTTCCGTAAGAACGCCCTCTTACGCACACGGCAACCAGGTCAGGCAGTCTAATGGGAACTGAGTGGGTTTTGTTGTTGTCTTCTCTCTTTTCCGCCAACAGGGCAAGAAGATGAACAGGCTGGGTCCTGCACACTGCTCCACGATTAGGTTCCACTACTTCCAAGTCAGCTTTCGCCAGACTTCGAGCAAATGCAATTCTATGTTTAAAAGGTGCTGAGTACCATGAAAATGATGAACTATTTCTTTAAAGATGCTTTTATGAAGAACGCTAAAGTAATCCGAACTACAGAGAGCTATTGTCTGAAGGTGTCTTCAAACTGTGGGGAAGATGTCACTCCATTAAGTGAAGACTTACACTACCAGTCATCATTTGCCCTTTGAGTAACACATGGTTTTAACCGGGCTTCCAGGAAATGCTGACGGGTTAATGGCATTCTCTGGAGCAACATTCCACCAGAAGATAAATCTTCCTGAAGACTAAATATTAATTTTTTTAAATGTGCTTGGCAAGACACGTAGGCAAATAGTTTTCAGGAACTCAGTGAACCTCAAATATGGCATTTTGCCATCTCTCTTGATTTCCAGGATCTCGTTCCGTGTGCAAATTTGTGTCACTTGAAATAGTGGTGGTGGAAAGGTTACTATAGGAACAGTGGCAGGAATACACATCTGCATACCTTATCTATGACTTAAAATTCATAAATGCCTCATGCTGATCTCATACCCGCAGCTGTCAAGTCGATGCCCACACTCTGTGGCCTCATGGGATAACACAGAACTAACAGCTCCCAAGGGTTCCTGAGACTGTCGGTCTTTCAGGTGACTCTCTTCATCTTTCTCCCTTGGAGCAGCTGGTGGGTTTGAACTGCGGGCCTTGAGGTTAGCTGCCCATGCCAAAGCCCCTGGACCCCCAGCACTCCTGCGGCTCTCAGAGAGGAGGTCTACTCAGCAGCAGCCAGCCAGCCTGGCGGGCGTTCATAGACCTGCCATCCATACTCCTGTTCTTCATCGAGAAGGCAAGTCAGCATTTCCTCATTTGTTCCTCTTCGGAAAGAGCTGGCTGCATTTTCAGATAAGCTCGGTGGTAAGAGGAGTCTCCAATGGAAGCAGTCTGTTGTAATAAAGGCACAGCATCGCCCAGTGGGTGAAGGGAACATGGGCCCCTTACAGGTTTGTTTTATTTTTGCTTTTTATCTGAACAACCCCCTTCTCAAAATAAAGGAAAGATTTCAATTCTTAAGCATGTGAAACTAAAAAACTACAGAGCGCTGAATAAAGCATACTACTGCTACTTCCTCCCCCCCTTCAGCCCCCCCCCCCCCCCAGCTCTATTTAGGAATTCACGTGCTCAGCGAAGACCTCCTGGGAGTTTACACCAGCAGAGGAGGAAGATGAAGCAACAAGAGGCCCACCTAGGAAATGCCATTCCCATGGACCGCTGTTCAAAGTGGACCAGCCGGTCAGCCCTCACAGACCACAGCAGGCACGATGGTGGCCTAGTGGGCAGGGTGGTGGCTATAAATGTGGGACCACAAGGCTCTTCTCTACTGCCTCTGACTTTTTCCCCAGAACCTCTTTAATCTCGAGTCCATTTAATCTTCCCTGCCCGCTGTGTTTTTCATCCCGTCAGCCGCTGGGTTTCCTGTGGCTGATGACCAGTGTCTGTTTCCACAAGCCACCCCCCCTCTGAAGTCTGCTTTCTTTCCCCCCTTCTCCAGTTCCCTCTGAACATCCCACCAATTTCCCCATCACCTGCTCTCTCGGAGCACACCATCCACGGCGATGGGAAGTCCCATTCCTGGGACGCTGGAGAACAACAGTAACAGGCTGGGGTGAAAGCATGTGTTCCAAAATGTAAATTCAGCAGGACTGGGACAAAAAGAAGGCACTTTCCGAGTCAGAATCGATGGCAGGGAGTTTGGCTTACTGGTTTTCTGCTTATCACGAGCACTGAGATTCTATCACAAGGACTTCCCACCCAGGGACAGTGCCCATTTCTGATTTGTGTTCTCCGCTCCATCTTTAATAGCATGTCAAGGTCTTATTAAAGCACTGACCATCGAAAAATATAATGTAATCCGCTACCCTGGGTGCTTGGTTGGGCAAGCTTAGTCTAGATTTGGTTAGGTTTCTGCTGATCACACGGACCTAGAATGCGAACATTTGCAAGACTGCCTACAAGGATCATTTCCCAACACACAGAAATGCCGTGGTTTTTCACACACTGGTTACATGTCAGATCTCAGAGCACCAGAGATGCACAAACAAAGCCGGCACTGACCTAAGAGCCTGGGGCATTGCCAAGATACCATCACAAATTCTTAGAAATGGTAGCTGGGCTCCATGAAACTCCCGGCTGCTCCTGTTCTTTTACATCTCTGTGGGATCCATCCACAGTGTATCAGGATGAGCTGGGCAATGGATAAAATGCAAATAGACTCCTGTAGAAACGGCGGTGGATCTCCCCAGTGAAAGCAAAAAATGGGTAGGGACCTGTTTGGCCCGTGATGTATTTTTGTTTATTAATTTCAGCATTCCTTTCTGACTATAAATGAGTGGAACAGTTTGAGTTCTCTTCAGAGCCCCTTCACTGACTTTGGCCCAAGTCCACTGCATATCTGTATACACGGCACAGTGTTAGCCTTTCGTGAACTGAGCTTTAAGAGATGGGAGTCAGGGAAAGATTGCAGCTTCTTCTTGTTCTGGGACAGCTCACTCTGGGGGACAGAAGAAGGCATTCGGAGGATGCTCAAGCCAGTGGGGCGGGGGAGGGGAGGGTGGCACCCATCTACCAAGGGACCACAGCCTCTTTCCAAGTGCCAGGAACGACCCTGAAAGTGGGTTCTACAGCCCAGGCAAGCTTTCAGGTGACTAGTTCCCACTGTCCTCTGTCCTCTGAGACCCCAAAGCCAGAACCATTTGACTAAGTCATGCCCAAATCCACAACCCATGTAAATCTAATTAATAAATGTTTTTGTTTTGAGCCGCCATGTTTGGGGACTAATATATTTACACAGTAGCAGTTAATTCAGGAAGAAGGAGGATTTTCTCTTATATCCAAATGCAGACTCACTGCCACTGAGTGGATTCTGACTCACAGAGAACCTGTCCCTCTTACACCAGTGCGACTTAAAAGCGGGGTCCAGCTCGAGCAGTCAGAATAGGTATCTCCGAAACTCAGTAAGGCCCTCCAGCTAGGAAGAAGGGCGTCTGTAAGGGACAGAAAAGTCGGTGTTTACCAAAATCATCTCCAACTAACCTTTATACATTCTCAACACTTCTATATCTAGCAGACGAAGTCAAAGCGTCAATAACGATGAGTCATTTCACAGACAGAACCGAGGTAGCCTGTAGTCTCCACTCCTCGACGTCACCCAGAGATTAATCAGCCCGCAGAGGAAACGGAAGGGAAATCAGCCAAAAGGAGGAGTGGGGATTTTATTCTTGCCTCCAAGTCAGCGGGTGTATTGGTGGGACAGGCAACAGTCGGTGAGTCTGCAGAACTTCCTGCATCTCCTCGGACCTCTAGAAATTGGCATTTAATGTCATAGTGCACTGCTCCCTTCAGCCTGGGACTCTGCTGGCGGCAGCCCACTGACAGGCAGCTCTCATCAGCTGGAAAATATTCTCTAACAGGGGAAATTTAAGTGCGGGGAATATTAATAAGGGCTCGTGATAACCATCTGAGGAGACATCGGGGCAATTAATTTACCTCCATTTTATACATGTATGAAGAAACTGAAACGTTGGGAGATTAATTAACTTGTCCAAGGACCAAACAGCTCACAAGTGCGAGGGCTGGGACAGAGCTTGGACCTGCCGGGTCCGAAGCCTGTCCTCTGTACGTCAAGGTGTGTAGCTTACTTCTGAGTACGGCGCTATGGTGTTGACGAGCTGAACCCAGGTCCCATCAGACGGCAACTTATGAGGGAACATGACAAAGTCTCAATGCAATAAAATGGAAAGTTAGAGAACACACACCCCCCACCACCACCACCCCCCAGAAACCAACCCTGTCATCGCTCATGCCGCTGTTTAAAAGGGTTCCTTGGGATGACACATATTTTACCAGCGTGGATTTTGATGTCATCTGAACAAGCTCTGTGATCGTTTCCCAAGAAAGCAAAACGGCAGAGAATACGGGTTCACAGAGCTAAGTGCCATGTATGGTCCAGGAAGCTCATCAAAATGCTGGCCTCCAACCTCTGGTGAGCGGTCATTACGAAAGGAAGCACGAGGGGTGTGCTTCCGGTTCCCCTCCTCCTTCACAGACTGTCTCTTCACATGGAAGTGAAAAATGAGACTTCGTGGGTTAAGCTTTCATAAATCAACAAGGGGAAGCAGTATCGCATCCTGCCTGTTGAAGGAGGCACACACCTTAAAAATACTCCTGAGCGCAATGAAGTATAGGGGAATGTCAACAGGCAGGGTACTCCACATGACCTGTCAGAGACAGCTGCACGCCCTACTTATTAGGGACACCCTGGGGGCCACGGGAGTTTCTCCCTCATTGAGGTACAGAACCTATTTGTCTAAGGATGAAGCCAACCCCCTGCGATTGGGGTAAGGGGGTGGGGGCGGGGGGAGGCTGGTCACAGTGTGATTTTCTCAACCCTGGGACCCAGAGGGTCATGCTCAAGTTGAAAAGCACGTGCTGGGGAGAAGGGCACACCTAGTGAAAACAGGCCCCAGGTGGCCCCAAGCTCGCTCCGGGCTCCGGGCTCCCTTCCACAAGTCCTCGGTTAGAGTCCATGGCTAAGGGCCCCTCAGATTGGAAGGACGGGACCGCTGGCAGCCTACCTTTGGAAAACAAATGGAAGAGAGTGTGCCAATGGCCGTTTCCTGCCCAGGAGAACGTTCGTTGCTTTCTGACCCCAGCCTCTACACTATTCTTTCCCAAAGTACAAAGTTACACGGCCCGCTTGGCCCATTTTCACTGTTCAGACTGTGCTTAGCAGCCAGGTGAGTGGATTCCAAAGGCCTGAGCTCACTTTCCATTAGAGTGTGTGCTTTCTTCTTACACTCCCGGGACACTAGACTCAGGCGCGGCTGGAGGGAGGCGACCACCCCGGGGGATTTATCAGGAGCCGCACGCTGGAGACACCAATGCCATCAAGTCTGTTCCCACTCACAGCGACCCTCGGGATCGCTAGGCTGCACATCTTCCCAGGAACAGACCACCTCCTCTTTCTCCTGCAAATCAGATGGTGGGTTTGAACATCTGACCTTGCGGTTAGCAGCCCAACGCTTACCTGACCAATGCCATCTAGTGATGACACCGTTTGCAACATGGGAAGGAGAGCTCACCCCCTCTTGGTGCAGAGAGGTACCCTGGCCCTTCTACAAACTGGGACCTACAGCCAGACCCTCTCCAGTCTTGCAGAACGGCCTGCCTAAGCATCTTGGTAGGAATGCACCCAAGACAGAAAGCAGAGCAAGTGAGAGCCAAGATCACCCACTCCTGCCATGAAAAGCCCCCTGAATACCCGCCTTTCAACCAGAAAGCTCTGGGCTTCTCTTAGCCGGGAGCCAAGACCTAAAGAAAATCTGTCCTGACTCCCAGCATTCCAGATCTTATTAGCATTCATCACGTTGCTGCAAACAAAGGCCACCGCTGTCTGCCTGCACAGGTGGACACAGCTATTCCCTCCCCACCCCCGGTCCACCCACGCAGCTGCAGGACAGGCTCCAAGGACCCGAGAATGTTCACAAGCTCAGGTCTCCCGGGGGAAGGTGCCATCACAGATCTAAGCACCGCCAATCCTTATCTACAGCATGAAGGGGCACTTGTGCTAATTCTGGGCACAGCGGAGTCAGGGGTCAATGCCTGGCTCCTGAGCAAATGATAGCAAACTCTTGAGAGGAAGGGGGGGGGGAAGCCAGGGAGGGGCACCTAAGGAAAAATACAAGGGGTGCAGAGGGTACCATGCACTGTTGCATAGCGCCTTCCTCGTAGGCTTCAGAGTGCCAATGACTCCGTGCACTGGAATTTGACCTAAAGTGTAACTGAATTTTAGGATTGTCAACAATTCCAAAGGCCCAGCACCGAAAGTATGTTGTATCTTCATTTTCTTCTATATTTGGGATGCTGACCATTTTATCCCAAATTCCTTCGTGCACGGCCCTGCAATTTGAAGAGGTCTGCATGCAAGCTAGTCCTTAGTAGAGGAGGGCGACCGGAAAGGAGCTCTCCCTCCCAGGGACAGGGACAGCATGGCTAGGCTTCCACTGGCAATGCCTGCAAAGGCCCCTGGCGATGGCTGGTTCGGCACACCGCTGTCGAACACTACTGGCTGCTCCAGATGCGGCACTTGACTTCCACAGAGACCATTACAGGCTGAGAGCTGTCCGACAGAGGGGCTAGGGGTCAGGGTCAACTCAACAGCAACGGATAAACATTTTAACGGGACGGTTCCTCTTCACAACCCCGGGTTCAAAATCTCCGTTCACAACTGGGCAGGTGGTTCTCCAGCCAAACCATCACCTGGATGGGCCGACAAAACACACCGACGGTGGGGCTCCACGTCCAGGGGCGGCTGGTTCTTCAGCAGGTTGGAGCAATCACGAAGGCAATATTGGTGTGTTGCAGATGCTGCTGGTCTGAGAGCGTGGAGCAGCCAGGGTGGAGACAAAGGCTTGCGCCCTGGAAGAGCCTTGCGGAGGAGACAAGGGGCCACCACTTCCCCACTCACGAGGTGCGTGTGTGGGTAGGGGAGGAGACCACAGGGAGGACGGAGAACATGGGAGGACAAAAGCGTGAGACTGGCATGGAGGGAGGAGGGAGAGCAAGAACAGGAGGGAGGAGTGTTGGTAGGAGCAAAAGGGTCGTGTCTTTAATTGGGGTCACAAGTTACTTGATGGATCAGATTTAGAAACCGCTCACCCTCACCCACCCATTCATTCGATGAGAAGATTCACTGAGGCTTAGTGAAATGATTTATGAACCAGGTCATGTTAACGTGCCCAAGTAATGCACACAAGAGACATCTGTCCTCCTCTTGGGACAAGACTCAGGAATGAGGGAAAGGTTAACAGTGGATGTCATGCACACAGAGGCCTTTAAATGAAAGACATTTTTCACATTTTTGACTTCGTACACTTGATGTACTCCCACTTCACCATCCCCTCACCTCTCTCCACACCCCCCCCCCCCCATAATTAATGTGTACATACTGGGCAGCATGTCCCCATCAAAGTTTGGTGTGCACCCCTCCCTACCCTTGTGCCGTAAGCCCCCTCACCCTTGCTGGACCCAGAACTACACGTAACTGTACCCTCTTCTTAGCATACATGACACCTTGGCCTGAGAGATTGGGCAACTCTAGTTACAGGCTTGGATTTTAACTCACTGTGCCTGACTGGAAACTCAATGGTCGATGCTTTCGTGGTGGCTAAGGATAAAATGGAAAAAATAAAACTTTCTTAAACTCAGTGAAGACCAACAGAAATGTCTTAAGCCCGTGTGATGAAAAGCAACCTGAGAGATCTGACTGGGCTTTCACTACACACGGGCTCCAGGCCCGGCTCTGGAGGAACCTTGCCCCCCATTCCGATCCCTGAACTCAGACTACTGTGGCCGTGGTGCCCAGGGAACCCATTTAAAGTCCAACACTGGGAAAGAAACAGAACAGAGAAGGGGGGAGCCCTGGAATGTTTTCACCTGTCATTCCTATGTCTGGGTGAAACACCCGGGCGTCAGAGGATGGGATATTGGAAATGGCTCCGGGTGGTCACGTTGGAGTCTGCAGAGCAGAAGAATGTGGGAAGAGCAAGCTCCAAAGAGAGACTGAGGCACGTTCTTGAAACGGGGCGACCATGGCAGGGCTGGTGGGGAAATCTGGAGCATCGCGAGCTGAGCAGGGGCTGGTTTCAGTGGTTTAGACATCGGGGAACACAGGGCCGTGGGGGAGAGGAATGGCAGGCTCAGAACTGCTTACACTTCACCACAGGACAGAAGACGATGGAGGAGAAAATAGATGGCACCTCTTTAAACACAGGTGCTCCCTCATGAAGCTGCCTCAGGAGTCAGGCTGGGCAAAGGAAATCTTGACTCGGGCTTATCTGGCAGGTAGGAGCAGCAGCCTAAGAAGAGGGACCAGGATAGAGGATACCCAGGAAGACTATGGTTCAAGCTGTCTTTGTGAATTTGTGGGTATCCCATCAGGAGGTGTTCATTGCCTCTCGGTACCTGTTCACCAGAGAGGGCCCTATGTGCAAGCTTCAGAGGCTGGGATGAAAGGTTTAGCTGTTCATGGACAGTGGGCTGAAGCAGATGGCAACCCCTCTGGGCTTCCATGAAGAGTATGAGGGCCACAGGAGGAAGAGGGAGCGCGATCTGAAGGGAGGGTAGAAAGGTCCTAATTTTGAGACGGGAGTATGTCTTGGAAAAGAACTAATTAAAAGAAAACAGCAGCACTGAAGATTAGGGAGACA
Source organism: Tenrec ecaudatus (assembly GCF_050624435.1). Classification (NCBI taxonomy): domain Eukaryota; kingdom Metazoa; phylum Chordata; class Mammalia; order Afrosoricida; family Tenrecidae; genus Tenrec; species Tenrec ecaudatus. The sequence goes on along the minus strand of NC_134533.1, from coordinate 171,591,076 downwards.
ACTCCCCAAGGCACACCCATCCCTCATTAACCCACGTGGCCAGGTTCCAAATGCCAGGGCATTGGGAAAAAACAAAAACAAAATTGGGAGAAAAATGGAAGATAACCACATCAGCTGACAGTACTTCATTACATAACCAACCGCCAAAGCCTGTCATTCCGTGACCGACGAATCGTGGAGCATCATGGCCTGAACCACGACAGCAGTCATTCTGGGGCTCACCCTTGAGCAGCTGCCAGGCGGACGGACATGCTGATGGACAGAAATGATAAATGCCGGCTAACAAGGTGTTTGATAAGTTTAAAGTCAGTGCAGTAAGGGCTACGACTATGTGTAAAGCATATGTAAGGACACCTGTCCGAGGTCTTGTAACATGACCTATGAACTATGACCTATGACTGTGAAGAGCCCAGGTCCTGTGGAGTACAGGTTACACACGGGGCTGCTGACCGCTCTCACTTGGGCAGCACTTGAACACCGGCAACAGCTCCACGGGACACGGTGAGGCGCTCTACTCTTATAGAGCTGCAGCCTCGGAATCCCACGGGGCGGTCCTACTCTGTCCTCTGGAGTCGCTGTGAGTTGGAATGGACTTGATGACAGAGACAGAGAGAGAGACAGAGACAGAGACACACAGAGAGGGGGGGCATAATTTTGAAGTAATGAATGGTTTTAGAGAGCACAACCTGGCCTTTGTTCTTGGTGCGTGAGGCCTGATTTCCTCAGCCCTGGAGGGGCTGCCTGGTGTCACATGGTCCTAGAGATGACACTAGAGGATCTATGCTAGCAAGTGGTGGGGCTGGCCAACCCCAAAGGAAAACCTCGCATGGCCTGGCCTCAGCTAACCTCTGGGAGAGAAACATGATTCAATAATGCACATAGGCAATGAAGCACCCAGCATGACTGTGTGAAGCCAACAAAGGCCGGGCAGGTAGAAGGTGGTGGTATCCCCAGGGTCATTGGAGCGCGTCAAATTGGTGGCCGCCAGGTCCGATGTTAGGGTGCCTGTGGCCATCCAAGCTTGCAGCTGGCTTCTGGCCAGTGTCCTTTTCACCTGCGAGGGCTGCCGCAGCTCTGGGTGGTTAGACTCAAAATGCCATCCATGTAGACTGCTGGCCACACGGAAAACTGGGCACGTGGAGCCTTTATTAATCCTCACAGTTTGGAGATCAGGATTGTATCAATCTTTATATAAAATTATACAACATCAATCTATTACATACTACTCTGTAGTACAAGATTAACATACCGCTTTAAAGACAGAAAGGTTCAGGGTGTGGTAAAGTGAGATTTCTTAATTGGCTCCTCTATCCATTTCTTTATACAAATGATTAGGTGGGCCCACGTGAATTAGGTTAGAAACCTCTAACTCAGGGATGGATTAGCCAGTCCAGGATCCCTCGTGACTTTCAGAAGGAGACATCTCAGAAGCAGGAAGAGAGAACTCCTGGGGGCCATTCAAAGAAGAGCAGCCACCAGGGAAACACAGTTGAAAACGGCCCGAAGTGTCAGAGGCAACCGAGGCCATGCCACCCAGGGTCGAGAAGCACTACAGCAGAGGAGCGCAGCACTGTGGCCAGAGGCCGTGCCCCTGTGAGGCCAAGCAGCAGGTGGGCTTCCCAGCCCAGAGAAGAAGTACAGCCCAGGGCATCTATTGGCTGAGAGGCCGAGGACCAAAGAAAAGAATTAGCTGCTGGCTAAGAGGTGCTGCTGTAGACTACATACATGTGCAAATGCGCTTGACACGATGGATGCATGCATGGATGGATGGATGGATGGATGGATGGATGGATGGATGGATGGATGGATGCATGGACGGATGGATGGACGGATGGATGCATGGATGGATGGATGGACGGATGGATGGACGGACGGATGCATGGACGGATGCATGGATGGATGGATGGATGGATGGATGCATGGATGGATGGATGGACGGATGGATGGACGGACGGATGCATGGACGGATGCATGGATGGATGGATGGATGGATGGATGGATGGATGGATGGATGGATGGATGGATGGATGGATGGAAGAATGGATGGATGGATGCATGGATGGACGGACGGACGGAAGGATGGATGGATGGATGGATGGATGGATGGATGGAAGAATGGATGGATGGATGGATGGATGGATGGAAGAATGGATGGATGGATGCATGGATGGATGCATGGATGGATGGATGGACGGATGGATGGAAGAATGGATGGATGGATGGATGGATGGATGGATGGATGGATGGATGGAGGGATGGATGGATGGAAGAATGGATGGATGGACGGACGGATGGATGGATGGTGATAAGAGCTGTAAGAGCTCCCAATAAAATGATTTTTATAAAAGCAGAGGAAATGCAAACCATAGAATAAAACGATGGATGTAAATCCAAATATCCAAGGAATTATTTTTATAAAAATGAGCAGAATGTTCTAATAACAGACTAACTTAAGTTTTAGAAATATAATAATAATAATAAAAAATACATGCTTAAAGTTTTCTAATCCTGGTTTGTGGTAAAGTGTTAGTGTCCCTAATAACCTCTCATAATTATGAAGGTTACCTGTGAGTTGTGCGTGGCACGGAAATGGATTATTGAGCCCAGCAGATGACTAGAGTGGCAGGGGGAGGGGATAGTGAGTGTCAGAAGTCGGAGAGCGTGAGAGGGGGAGTGCGGGCTTAGCTGACCTCTGCCCAAAGGCTATCCTGGGCCAGTGTGGAGATGGACTCGCCTCCTCCCTACTCAACCTGGATGAGGAAACATAACATCCACCCATGAAACAAATCAGGTCTGTTTCACAGGTTTTTAAATCATATATACATTATAGATATTTGTATGATTAAAATGATTTCTCATATATAATTTACAACCTTTATCAAATAAATATATGATTTGTCTTCTATAGCAGTGGTTCTCAACCTTCCTCATTCTGCAACCCTTTATACATGTTGTATTTCTCGTGTTGTGGTGACCTCCCCAACCATAAAATTCTTTTCGTTGCTACTGCATAACTGTCATTTTGCTACTGTGAAAGGGTCAATTGACCCCCAAAGGGGTCGCGGCCCACAGGTTGAGAACCACTGATCTATGTGATTTAAATAGTAAATCATATATACAATTTGAATAATGAATCATACATATATGATACAACAGGTTCTGTGAATCAGTATTTTTTAAAACTTCTGATGTGTATATTGCATCAACCAGGTCTCAAGAGCATATGTAAAACGCCTCTATCTTTTAATATATTTGTTTAGATTTAAGGAACCAATTTGCAGATTTTACACATGTTCTGTTTCATCACAGAACCAGGAACCAATGGAAGAGTTCCCCTTTGTTTTTTAACATGTCTTTTTCATGTCACAATGCAAGGAGATTCCCTCCAAACCTAGACAGGAGACTGAGGTTGAGCGATTGGACTCCACTAGAAATGTGGGCGCTCAAAAACAATACAAGCCACGCTGCCTGGTTCGGTGTACATCCTATTAGTGTGCAAGTCACAAATGGACGCCAACAAGTCAGCCAGGTCGGCCTTAACCCCAGTTTAACATTCATCAGATGGCTTTGTAAACCAAGAAGCCTTCAAGAAGCTAATTTCCCGGGAGTCAGAAATCAGATAAAGTAACTGCAAGCAAGAGAGACTAGAATGCTCACATGTACGAGAAGGCAGAAGGAAGTCTTGGTGTCATTTGGTGCAACGAGCGTATTCCGAGGCAGTCTGGCTTGGAACAGGAGCGCAGAGAAAGGAGCAGACAGGCTCCATGAACAAGCCATACTTGACTGTTCCGGAACTTTACCGATCATGTTTCCTCTTTGCTTTGGCACCCAAAGCTTCCTATGAAGCGCTCTGCAGGAACCTGTTACGTAGACCCTATTCAGGGCCTCACCTCTTTGGCCTCAATTTCTTCACAGATGATCTGTATAAAGGATGCATTAAATGCTCCCCCACACCCCCAGGCCCGCCCCTCCTATTTTCTATGTCATGGTTCAAACACACGGTAAGTTGCACTGTCTGTGATTTTTCAAACCCAAACCAAACTCACTGCCACGGCCTCGATGACGGGGACTCAGAGCAACCCTGAAGGACAGAGCAGAATGGCCCCCGTGCCTTTCCCGGATGAGAACTCATAACAGGAGTAGAAAGCCTGGCCTTTCTTCCAAAGAGAGGCTGAGAGTATCAAACTGCAGAGCCTGCAGCTCACAGCCCAATAGATAACCACAGCCGGCCGCAGGAGGCCAGATGAGGAAAGGCACCACACAGAGCAGCAGGTGTGAATACAGATGTGTGTCTGGCTCTTTTCATCCAGAAAATCTGTGACTGCAAAAGCAACCTCTCTGCTACCTAACACAATCACGTGTTTTTTCCACAAGGCCAAGAGCTTAAGATGCTCAAAATAATATTACTCTCTCTCAATCCAGGCAGGCACTCGAGGGGTGGGGTTCTGAAAAGTTCGTGGGAACATTCCATTTGTCCACCTTTTGAAACTTCTCATCTATATCTACACTTACCAAATATTTCATGATAAATGTCAATGAAGATCTTTTCACCCCAAAGCTGTGGAAATATTAAAATACAGAGTTGCTTGCATATTTAGGCCTGCGTGATAGGAATTATCTGCCTATCTGAGGAAGCCTATTTCTGCCATGACGAATCCTTGACTGCGTTAACTTGAGGTGCTAACGCTACTTCTCCATCATTATTTCCCATGCTTTATTATCACTCTGCCCTTTTAAATCTCCTATTTAGCTTATCTGCTTCTACTACCATCTTCTCTGGAGCAGGCATAGGAGGAGTTCAAAGCTCATCAACTCTCTGATGACTGCTAAGCGTTCTGATTGGTCTTTTCTTTGGACTAACACTCTCCTGAGGAAACTAGGTTGCACTGTGTGCACATGCGCTTTCCAAGGGAGACTTCAAAAAGCGTGTGAAATTCCACTTTTTATAGCAAAGTTTTTGACAACCCCGCTAAGTAAACGAATTTTGAAGACAACGTATAGTATTGTTTCGCTATAAATAATTTTATATGGCAGGCCTTTAACTTTCAAGAATTGTTTTAAAGGTCCTGATCCTTGGCTCTGACTTATGGTTCTTGCATATTAAATAATAATGCTAATTCTAAGAGGAAGAGGCCTGATCAGAAGACCCATTAGATTTGCCTACCCAGAAAAACAACTTTTCACGTTTTTTCTCAATTTTGTCTTTCATGCCACAATCACCCCTGAGCATCAGCATCTGTTTTCCTCTGCCCTGCCAGAGGCCAGTCTGTCCTGCAGCCAGATCTGCACATCTGCACTGGCACAGTCCTCCAGCAAATCCAGCTCATGGCACCAACTGTGCCAACCGGCCTCAAGAGACTATGAACATCTATTTCTGATACTGAATTGTGTGGTGGGTAGCAAATCCCATTCCACATTCCTTCCCCTATTCAGTTCACACCCAATGCCCACACTTACTTCTCTTACTCCAGCCACCCAGAGCTGGGTCAGTGGGCACCAGCTGCAAGCTCAGGAGGTGTGCAGGACTGTCCCCTGGTGCCGACTGAAAACCCAAGTATCCCACTTTCTGCCATCTAGTCTATTCCTGTAACAGTGACCCGATGGGACAGAGCAGAGCATCCCCATAAGGTCTCTAAGACTGTGGTCTTCATGAAACTAGACTTCCACATCGTTTCCACATGGAGTGGCCGGAGAGCTCAACCTGCAGACCTTTCCAAGAGCGGCTAGGTGTTCACCACCAACATTCCTTCCCTTCAGACGACACAACCCCACACCTGGAGTTCTCTTCTCTACCCTCGGGGTTCTGGTCCACGTGACTCCTTCTACTTCAAGCCGCCCATCGAGCCCTCTGCTCTTTGGATCCCAAAAATTCACCTAAAGAATTCACAGAGCAAAGAAACGCCATGCTTTCAAGGGCAGCCTGATCGAACAAGACAGGACACCTGTCCAACCAGTCCTGAGTGAGGTCTGCTAAGGTCCACAGCATGAAGCTCCCAAACCCCGAGGAGGAACTCACTGCCCTCTCCCACACATGGTCACCCACTACCTGGCGAACTCCCAGACAGAGCCTCTATCAAGCTCATCTCATGGCCATGATCTCACACGTCATGGCTGGGAGGAGGAGTCAGCATGGGCACCCAGAGGCTCCCCCAGCACTCTTCAGCCCCTCAATCATTAGCTTCACCAGTGGGTCTGGCTCTCAAGCACCAAGACAGAAAGCCAAATAGCTTTCTGAAAGGTGAGTCCACACCAGACATTTGCATTTACAACCCCGGTCTCATAGACGTCGACCCCCGTTTCTATCCGGATGAGGCCCCATAAGGAAGCAGCAAGCTGAAGGAGGGTCAGAATCAGCGCTAATTCTGCCTATCACCGTGGTTCCCGCCCTCGTTCTTCAGTCCGTTTGTCTCTGGGGACTCACGGAACCCCTCGAAATGTTGCCCTCTTTGGCTTCCCTGGCGCCAGTTTTCTTCGTGTCTCTGGTCTTTCTTCCTGTGACATCAGAATAAACTCGCACTCACGGTCACGAGTCAATTCTGACTCAGGGAGACAGGTCATCTCTAAATCTTACCCTGAAACTTCTGCCCGCCCAGTATCAGTAGATCTACAGCCCCAAGAGTCATCCACCAAAGAACCCCATCCCTTCTGAGCTGATGACGCTCTACGTGCGATGACCGTATTAGTCTTCCCGGGAAACGTAGCTTGACATTCCATAGAGTGGTGTCATTCCTAAAACGGATAACTCTAACGAACGCAAGCTCGGGCTCTTGGAGATGAATCCTGCGCCTCCAGGATGCCGAAGGCAGCAGGAAACAACGGTGTCTGAGATGAAGCAGAAATGTATTCTTACGAAGACAAATTTCACTACCGAATGGAATTACTTTGGGATTTAAGAACAAGAATGATCGTGGGACTTAAACTGGCCCCCCACTTCTTAGAAAGATTGCTTTGCTTTGAATCTCTTCCAAAGCTATTCAGAGTAAAACAACAGGCTAATGTGGGAACACTTTCACATAGTTGTTAAAGAGATAAAAATAGGTAGAAAAATACAAACCATATTTTTAGAAAAAAATGTTTAAAAACCCTGCTAAGAAGTTTCAGTAACAAAAATTTAGAAACAGATTGTGGTAGCAATTGTACAATACTCCTTGATGTGACTGAACTATGGAATGATAGGATAGCTGGATGATCTCCCAATAAAATGGTTTCTTTGAGGGGGGGTGGGGGGGTAATTTAGACAAGGCAATATTCTTTCCCTATTAAGAAAGCGCAGAGAAGTCCTACTCAATCATTTCTAACAAACAAAACAAAAAACTTCCACCACAAAGCCTGATGGCCACGAAATAACGTTCTTATATAGACGCCGTGCCCTCTCGGATATGCCCTGTCTCCATCGATCGATCACTACGGCAAACAGCTTGGGCATTACCTTGCAAGTCTGAGTCATTCGACCTCGGGCTGCATCTTGCTCGCCGCTCTGTTTTCTTAATTCCCGGCCCGCCACTGCTGCCGCCTCCCCCGCCTCCGCAGCCGCCACCACCGTGGCCCTTCCCGCAGCCATTGTACACTGATGTGCAGTTGCTTTTGTAGACAGAAGAAGGAGGGCTATTGAGGCGGTTCTGGCGGTCAATCTGGCGGTCTTTCAGTTTTTTGTGCGGAGGTTTGCTGTATTGGTCTTCCCGGGTAATGTAGCTTGACATTCCATAGAGTGGTATAATTTCTAAAATGGATGATCATGACAAATGCAAGCTCAGTCTACAGTCTCAATAATAAAGAAGAAGTATATGGTCAAATGCCCTGAACAATGGAGGGAGAGTGTTAAAGTAGTATAAAAACACAGTACAAAATGGGTTGTTTAAAAAGTAGTATACATACATTTGCAAGTATTGTTTAAAATATACCTCTGCATTTCGCATCAATCGAGGAATAATCCATTGCGATAAACTGAATCGAACTTTCTGAAATGGTCCAGAAAGTAAGGGTAAAATTGGAGGAGACAAAGAGATTGTCCTTACATTGTTCTTAATTCTAGTGGATTTACATCTAAACTTGATTCTGCCTATCAAAATGTTTTCAGGAGTTCCAATTTGAACCGCACCCACCCCTCCTCCCCAAATAAAACAAAACCCCCAAGCCTAGCCTCTTTAAACATACAAAGCACTTAAAAAATCAAGATACTTTAAAAAACATTACAAACGGAACACTATCCCTAAGAGAAAGGATGCAGGCATCCAAATAGATGGAGTTACTTGTGGCAGCCGGAAGAGCCAGTATTTGTGCAGACGTACTAGAATAATGAATGCGAATGATGGACTCTAACAGAACTCTGGGAGCTGCCCAAGGAGCGCCTGCAGGGCAAAGCCAAGGCCTGTCCCGCCCTGGCGCCCAACGGTCAGCTCCCGCCTTACACTGCTCTCTTGGAGCCATCCGAGGCAAACAGACCGCCTAGCAGAGTATCATGTGGCTTTACACTGCATATTTGAAAGTGTTTGTTTAAATTAAAGCCTGAGAAATAATCTTACTATCATTTCAAAGTTCTAAATCAGTTAAAATAACCCCTAAGCATAATACTCAAATGGTAATAACCAATACAGATGTTGACTCCTTAGATCGTTATTTAAAAAAGAGAGATCCCCTAACATGGGGCCCAGGTAAACCTTAACATGTTAGAGGTGCAAAGGGGCGGGATGAAACATCTTTCCGAGGTTAGAGAGGCCCTGACACACCCAGGAACACATGCTCACCCTGCATAATTTAACATGGGATACCTGAATTACTCAGTGGTAAAGCAGTGCGTTCTATGTTCTTATTCACACTTCTTAAAGAAGATCTTTAGAAGAAATCCATTCCCCGGTCCCGTGAGAATGTGCAAAAACACCTTCCATTCCAACAGAATGCCCAAGTACATGGTATCAAAATATACAAGGAGGTTTCGAAACGTTTGTGGGGAAACTCCATTTTGTCCCAGGAACTCTCTGAAGGACTGACTGCTTGTGCATGAAGCAGATTTGAGTTTTCAAGTGATGATTGACAGCACATTGCTGGCTTATGTGAAATTGCCAGGGGTACAATTTAGAAAATAGTGGCTAGTTGGGATACTATTAACACAAGCCAAGTCTGATACTCCTGAATAAAAGATACATAAGTAGCCAATGTGTTCCCCAACAGCATCATAACTCGGATCCTGAAAACCCGGGCAAACAATCAACTATTTACTGTAACTTGTGTCACACTGCTGATTACATATTTTAATTGCTCGCTGATTTTTTTTAAGTTTTTATACAAATATTCTCATGGTATAGGCACACTACCTGATATTCATGGGTGTTACATTAGGCAAAAGAGATCATCTTAATAAGTGAAGCCTCCACAAGTCATGAAATATTCATTTCATACCTTTGCTATTCTCTCCCTGCATCCCAATATGATAACACCTCATTATTCTAAATTGTGCTACATTTCTTTCCGATTACTAAAAAAGCAACCAATGAAGTTCTGTAACTAGATTACAACAGAATACTGCTCCGGACACACTCATCTCAAAACTGTGTCTGTTAACGAGACAAAATGTGAGCTCAGCGGAGGGCAGGTCAGTGAGTGAGTGAGTGTACGTGTTTGATAAGCTCGATAGTAACTGTTCAACAATTCTATAACAGACCTTTCAAATAGAGAGTATCTAAACAAACATAAAAAATGTGCAAAGCAGAAAAATGTTTCAATTCACAGAAGCTGAGGAAAAGTTGACTTTTAAAAATCCTATAGGGTAACATTTAACTTTTAACTTCCTTTATTTGGTTTCTCTGTGTCCACTTGGATGGAGACAAGATTGAGACTAAACTAATACCACAGGCAAACTCAAAAGACCTAAAATAAGTGGCTCTGCAGCTCTTTTCCCTTCAAGGTAAGTATCTGCTTCATCACCAGTAAAACTGTGGCTGCCATGATGGCTATCGTTCAAACTAAATACGGGGTTCCGAAGGGCCTAATCCACAGCGAGGGGATTCTGAGTTCTGCCAAGACTGCACCATGGAACATTCACATCCCCCAAAGGCTACTGACACCTCCCAGCACGCTAATGGTGAAAACGGGGCACTTCAGACTTTATGCCTCCCTTATTCTGTTAGACCAGGTGGATGCCCAAAACGAATATGCCAAGTTGGGTCTCAGGCTACTCTCATGTAAAAATGGTTACAAGACATGGGAACACATGACAGACCATGTTAAAGGGGCGAGTCCACTCCTTGATGTTTGTGGCTTTGGGTGGGGCTACAGAATCAAGAAGATATGAGAGCAAGATAGAAAGAGAGAGAGAGAGAGAGAGCTGGAACCCACAAAGTAATCTTAGAAGAGAGAACCAGACAGAGGAACACCGGGGACTTCCCATGAGGTATGTACCACACAGGCCCTTTCCTGCCATGTTAGTACAGACAGACATGGGGAGCTCTCTCACACCCCTGCCTGCTGCAGCCATCTTCCACGGCTCCGGATGAAATACTCTACTCACCTTGCTCGCCGTAAATGGTGGGGGGCAGATGATGCTGAGGAAAGAACTGAGGTGGCATATCTCCAGGTCCAGTCACAGGAGGGTAATACGCGGTGTGTGAGTTATGAATAAAATGCGGGTGGTGAGTCATGTAGGGGGGAAGGTGATGGGTTGGCGACATGGCGGAGGGGTAGGTCGGGGGATAACACTCAGGAGACTGAGGTGTGACCACCACCCGGCGGACTCCAGTATTATCTTCAATCACCTAAAGAGAGAGCACAAGGAAAGAGTGTAATCTGTGTTATCAGCAAGCATCCCGGGAATGTACCATGTTAAAAAAATTCCTCCCGCACTTTCCTTTCTTTCGTCCCCCATAGAAAGGGGTCTTTTGAGTGCTGGATTCCATGTGCCTGATTCACCAGCAAGGAGCCGGGCACATCGGGCGACAGCACATCGAAATGCACAGTGCTAGAAACCAGGCGGCATAGTTCCACTCCATCCTACAGGCCCCCAGAGTGAGAAGCCACTGAGGGTAAGGGGGTTTACAGTGAGCTCAACCAGCTCCAGTCCTCGAGTCCTGTACGTGACAACATGTAGCCATGCGAATTCCGGACACCACGAAGTGTCGACCAACCGTTACTTTATAACCACTTCCTAAAACGTTTTTGGAAATACTGAAAGTGCATGATCACTCTCAACATCCTTTTCTCATGGAAATTTCACCGGCTGCATCCAAGACAAGTAAACAGCATGTACGCTTAAATGAATTTCGGGGATCACCTTAAAAACTCATGATCGGCTCAGTAGTGACCTGGAAAGAAGAGATGTCCTGAGTTTCTGGATCTGAGTGGGAGACACCACCTCGCCCCTTCTGGTGCCGGCACGCCTGGCTCCATCATCACAGAACTTTAGGCACGACAAGAATAGTAGCACCAGAAGCCACTCATGTGTCTTAAGTGCCACTTCCTCTGGGGCTGGAACGTACACGAAATGAGGGGATTGGGGCCAATGCAACGCTTGGGCAATCTTAAATCAGAATGGAGCTCTCTGCTTTCAGGGTGTCCTTTCTGACCGTGTGCAGGGTGGAGGGGGCATGATTTGGGTGTCCCTAGGGCGTCCAAACTGCTGTTTTGTTGTGGTAGGAATTGAAGAATGTAGAATTTTGGAGGACAGGGTTAGGGAAACGGAAAGACCATCTTGGGCAGTACAGAGAGCGAGAGGAAGGTAATGTCAAGAAGGAAGAGGTTCAGGTTTCGATGGTTTTGTTGAGAGCGGTTCCTATCACTTTGTAGCCATACTTTTGGATGGACCCTCACAGATCTAACAAACATCTGAAGACACAGTCAAGGAGCAGCCAGCCCAGTAAAGGGAGAGAGTAGGATAGTGGGTGCATTGAGGGGGCTGTAATGAATGAATGCAAACAACATGCGTGTGCACTGTCACACATACAACTGATGATGTAAGTTGGGGGTCCTCAAACTTTTTTAAAAGGGGGTCAGTTCACTGTCCCTCAGACCTGTTGGAGGGCCGGACTATAGTTTTTTTAAAAAACTGTGAACAAATTCCTAAGCACCCTGGTCTACCAACTGGTATGCATGGATTAGTTTGCTTCAGCAGTTGGGAAGTGGATGCGAGCACCCCTGGGTTGTATGCAAGGAGCCCAGTGGTGCTGCCTGGTAAGCCTGGACCTGTGAATTCCAAGAACTGGGTGGGACTGGAAGGCTGTTCCAACCGACATCCACCCGGCCAGAGAACGATGAGGCTGTCTGCTCCCGAGAAGATGCACAGCCTCGGACACCCACGTCAGAACGCGCTCATTCCGAATCGCCCTGAGGACAGTGGGTCCAGGCTCCTGTGAAGGAAACTAGGCAGGGTGTGGCTGCGTTACAGTTAAGTGGGACAGCTGTGGCCTTCAAGACTGGCCCACCTCCTACGTTTCATTACGTGGAGAATTCCATGAAGGTTAGGGACGCAGAGAAACAAATGTAGAATCCACAAACACGAACTGGGCTAGGAAGAAGTGATAGAAGTCTGTCCCCACCCCCAGCCAGTCCAGGCTCCAGGGGAGTCCCTCTGGGACATGGGGGTACAGTGAATGGTGTGACTCTTTGCTGGGCAAGCCTACACAGTAGGGGATGCTGCCCCCCCCCTAGGTTTTCCCAATATGGGCTCCAATAAATCTCTTCCCTTTTGCTTAAAAAAAAGAAGTGACAGAAGCCAGGGGACACTCCACACGTACCGAGTGCCTGCTTTAAGATCGTCTCTCAAAGAAAGCCACCACAAATTACGTGCCAGGAAGAATTGGACACGTCGTCCCAGACAAGTAGTACCAATATCTTACTCGGCCCCACTCCTGTTATCATTAATTCACCTCGTGAAACCCCCCGACGACACTGTGTTGCATACACACGGCTATTCAGAGAGAGAGGAGGGTCAAAGGCCATCAACATCAAACCAGTCTACCCAAAGCTAGAGCCGGCACAAGGGGGTGTTGAGGGTGAGGAGTGGGTGGGGCAGACGGACTGTACGTTTAAAAACAAAAACATAGCTCATAAAAAAATTCATATTTATGAGTGGTTTTCCGCTTAGTCAACAACGAAGAAAGACAGTCCCCCTGGACTGAACTGAAATGCTCCACAGGAATTTTCAGTGAAAGTTTTCAGCTCCTGAAAAATCTTTCCTTAAACCCTATGGAGCTGTGAGCCACAAGAATCAAAAGAGGAACTTAAAAGGCAAGAGACAAAGGGAAAATGAGAAAGCGCTGCGGCGGATGGGCAGGGACCATCCAGGAAGCGGCAGCGCTGACGGTGCACAGGGACACGCGGGAGCCCACATCCATGTCCTCCCTCGAAAGGGAATGCGTGGCGGTCAGCTTGCTGCGGTGACCAACACTGAGTGAGCTGGCTACGCACAGAGGGCTGGGACCGCCCGAGTTTGTGCACGTCCGGCTCGAGTTCAATTGTCTCACTGCTGTCGCAATGTGACAGCCCGCAAGCGGGCTCCTAGAGCATTCTGGGAAGGGAAAAAGTCTTGGGGATAAACGGATCCCACAAGCAGTGGACAGGAGGGAAACTGGCCAAATGAAACAACTAAAGAAGGGATGGGGAGGCAGCGAGTCCAGATTGCTCAGACCCAGGTGGGTGGTTCGCTCTTCCACTTGAGACCGCATCACCCCACTGCAGGTCCCTCCCTCTGGGGCAGACACTCAGCAGATGCTGGGGGATGCAGATGTGAATGGGGATGCGGCAAGGAGGAGGGAAGAGAGATGAAGAAAGCGTATCATAATGTCTGCTAAGAATATTCACTCACTATCAAACCGTTCTCCCCCCACCCCACCCCCAACTCGGGCAAGTACCTGACATCTGAGTTTAATTTTCAGACACTTGGAATCTAATTAATTCCGATTAATTCTCAACCTTCTTTTAAAGACACCCTATACAAATTGAAGTCGACTTTTTTTTTTTTCCCTACTTCAATCCCAAATGAAGCTGAGAGGCTGGAATGCCTTCCTTGGCAGTCAGTGATTACAGAAGCACTTGCTTTCTCTTTCTGGACGAACTCCTCACAGTGCCACTGTCTACACTAGGAAACCAAACTGGGAGAACGGGTGCAGTCTGTGCATAGGCTACAGATCCAAAACACAACAATGGCACCTCCCCTCCTCGATCGCTTTCTGCTGCGATGGATGAAGGTAACGCTGCCGTCACCATCGCCCAAGGAGGACGCAGAACTAGGAATAAAGGTCGACAACAGGAGTAGTAGAACTGCTACAGGAAAGTTAGAGGTTTCCTCTAGCTCTTAAATGCTTCCTCCCCGCCACTATCATGATCCCAATTCTACATTACAAATCTGGCTAGACCAGAGGATGGACACCGGTACAGATAGGAACTGGAACACAGGGAATCCAGCAAGGATGACTCCTCCAGGACCAGTGGTGAGAGTGGCGATGCCTGGAGGGTGGAGGGAATGTGGGGTAGAAAGGGGGAACTGATTACAAGAATCTCCGATTGCCTCCTCCCTGGAGGATGGACAGCGGAGGAGAAGGCAGGGCAGATGGACAGTGTAATATATGACAAAATAACTTGTGAATAATGAAGGGTTCATGAGGTAGGGGGGAGTGAGGAGGGAGGGGGAAAGTGAGCAGTGGATATTACGGGTTCAAGTGGAAGGCAGACGTTTTGAGAATGATGATGGCAACAAATGTACATATGTTCTTGACACAATGGATGGATCTATGGATTGTGATGAGAATTGTATGAGCCCCTAATAAAATTATTTCAAAAAAAAAAGCAAGAAAGAAAGAAATGCTACAGGAGCCGGTGCTCACGCTCTATTTCATGGATGAAGTTAGGCTACTAGACTGAACCATGGTGACTAGCCTACACACATCACACACCCAACGCTCCTCGCTTTTCTGTCTTTTCAACTAAATGATTCACATTGTGGCTGAACACCTCTCACATGAACTTAGCAGTCTCGTTGCTTATTCCATCTGTAACGGTTAGCAGCTTTTCTCCCCGGGATTTCCTGATCAACACCCTGACACAACACACCATTCTATGGTTAGGGCCTGGGTGGATCTGTTGCCATATGATGTGGTTGCTTCTGTGCTCAACTAGAAAAATACAAGATGATTTTAAGCTTCTAAATATCCGTTATTTAACATCAAAAGGGTTATAATGAACAGAAGTTATAACTTGGCTTTATGATAGATACACTTTTACTTGCATTAAAAGAAAGTCCTTGGAAATTCCCATTGTTTTCCTCAAACAGTTCTTGCCAATGTTTAAATCCAACCACAGAACTCCACCTGCTTTGTGGGTAACCAAAGCAACGCTCCAGGTAAAGGATGATTCATGAATGGACAAACCATCCTCACACTTTACCTGCACAATCACCTAAACCAGCGGTTCTCAACCTCTGGGTTGTGACCCCTTTGGCGGTCAAACAACCCTTTCACAGGGGTTGCCTGAGATATAACAGTAGCAAAATAACAGCGATGAAGTAGCAATGAAAATAATTGTATGGTGTGTGCGTGGGGGGTGGGGTGGTCACCACCACAAGAGGAACTGTATAAAAGGGTTGCGGCATGGGGGGTGGGGTGGTCACCGCCACATGAGGAACTGAATGAAAGGGTTGCGGCATTAGGAAAGTTGAGAACCACTGATCTATACAAAAAAAAAAACAAAAAAAACCCCAAACCCTAAAAACCATCTCTCAGTGCTGAATTTGAACCCAGAGGCCGACCCTAGGCAATGAGTAGGACACAATCGGACGGGAGATGCACATCACACATCTGGTGCTGCTGTGTAGGAGGAACGTGTTAACAATGGGGAGGAGTCAGTAGTCTTCAGCACTCTTTAGAATGAAATTGTATAGCCTATTCCCATCTAGCCGAGATCTGAAAAGGAGACACCACCATAAATGGCCATCTCCCCAGGCTGGCTTCATACATGCCCAAACATGTGGGACAAGGACACACATGGATGTCCAAACAGGTGGGACAGGGCACACATGGATGTCCTTAGGTCGCTCTTTCTTCTGACAAAAAGAGCACATCTTGGGTATACAGAGATGAAACTGCAGGTGCCCTGGTGGGTCCACGGTCAACACACTGGGCTGTGAATGACACGCTCCTCTGTAGGAGAGAGACAGGGCTGTCTGCTTCCAGAAAAACTTCCCATCTTGGAACCCTACAGAAGGATGATTTCCAAACAGGCACTGTGGCAGCGAGTGATTTGCTTTTGTGTGTTTGGGGGATTTTTTTCCCGGGGGGAGTTGTTGAGTGGGGTACTGGTGGCCATTTATTAAGACCACTCAAATTAGGGAGGACTCGCCTCCATGCCCAGAGCTGCAGACCCAAGCCTGGACCTGTTAGCTGGCTGCACCCGGGCCGTTTTCGCCGCACGCTCCCTGCTTCAGCTTGGGGATTCCATAGGGAGAGGCTTCCCCCAAAGAGCAACGGCTCAGCTTCCTATGATAGAGCATAATTTCAGAGGCCTCTTTTTCTGAGTATGGCATTACTGAGAAATAGACTGTAAGACACTACAGTTAAAAGCCAAATAATAATTTGATTAATTTTGTCAAACAAGGAAAATAGTAATTTCCTCATTTGTGTCTCAGGTAATAGTCTATAAAGTGGGAGCCAAGGAATTTAACGTGCTTAGTACTCAGAAGATCCACTAAACTAGGCAACATCATATAAACTAAAGATCCACTAAATGAGGCAACCCTGTAAGTCGCTATCAGTCATCTTGTGGAATAATTAAGGAATACAACCTAAACTCAAGCTAAAAGAGTGGACAGATGCATGCCTACATCCTCTGACCAGAAAGCCTGTGCTTTGTCCTCCCATTCCTTATTGCATATGTATATGCAATATATACATATATTTATATATATATAAGTTGGGGGGGGGGGTCAAATCCAATCCTCCCAACATGTGTGCAGCATGGAATAAGCTGCATCCATAAAGGTTTCAGCCGACGAGAAAACCAGCCAAATTGTTATTTCCGACTACAACGAAATGCCCTTTTAGGGAACAGATGATCAGGAACAGATTATAAGTATAGATACGATGGTTTCATTTGAGCGAAACCATGCTGCCTCTGAGAAACGAAACAAGTTAAAACCAGAGGGAATCTGCGGAAAAGAACCTGTTTCTCTCTAGTACCCGAAGCTGTCCCCCCCACAATGAGCCAACATCAAACGGCTCAACTGCATCTTCTCAGTCACACCATGCTCAAGGAACCAGGTGAGTCACTGTAGTGTACTGGCTCAGGGGACAGAGCCTCCCGTGATTAGCCCACTGGGCCACTAGCATAGGCCTCACATGAAGTCTTCCCTTGCCTTTATAGAAAGCATGTTCCACCCTTCCCTCCCCAAGTCTCACAGACCTATGAGAAAGGCAGTCTTCTCCCCACAGTAGATGGCTACATCTTCCCAGATTAAGGAGTTGGTTACTGAACTAGTTAACCTATTCCTCACTAATAATCAACAATGTTATCTGGCATTTCACATGTATGAAGATGCTGATAAAAGTCTCAGCACATCCGAGAGAGAGTCTGGGCAAAATGTGAGGCTGCAGGCAGGCCCTGGGTGCCCTCCACTGAGCACTCGAACCCAATACCCCAGGCCACGAAGGGAGAGTGGCCGAGTGGCCAGGGGAATGCTTTCTCAACATCTTGGACCAGCCGTGAAAGGCACAGGTCTATGATGGGACAATGTGAGGACACAGGAGAGCAAAGGTGATGGGGTGAGGACCTAAAGGTGCCAGCCAGGTTGCTGGGGAGAGGCAAGAAGCAAAAGGGAGGGAAATGGGCCATACAGGGCTGTGAGCCCTCAACAGAAAGAAGGCAGGTGGTAGAAGTGGATGGGCAGGCAAGGGTAACAGCTGACCACGAGCATAGCACACCCCCACCCCTCAACCCCTACAGGCTCTGCAGTGGTGGAGCAGGTGTGGTAGAAAAGGGGAGTCCAGCCCTGCCTCTTGCATAATGCTGATTTCCCATCACAATCAAGTCTTTGGAGCCTCACCATGTGGGCAAGTGGATAGGGCCAACCCTAAATCCGGGCTACTTTGAAACCCCTGTGGTTTGTACTCCTGCACTATCCTGCTCCAATTATGTGAGTTGGGTCTGAGCATCCAGAAGGCGTCACACCAATGACAGAGCCGTGGTTCTCAGTTTCAATACACCCCACCACTCAACATCCCACCAGGCTCTGGAGCCCCAGCCCCAAGGATAAGCTAGGCAGACTTAAGGGGGCCATAAACTCAGGTCAGAAAGAACATGGTTTAGTTACAGTTATTTCCAATAGAAATGTAGTAGTTAATTATAAATGTGGAAAGCCAAAGACAGGAGTACTACACCTGACTTTGTTTTTAAAGAAACCGGTATTCCCCTTATCACATTAAGATTATGCAAATAGTAACATTTGCACTCATAGCTATTTAAAAAATATTTCAGTTATTGGACCTGCTGCTAGATACAGATAATAGGTTAATAAAGAAGCTATCACAATTGAGGTCCTATTTAAAAGACTGGGGCTATTTTATGGCAAATTAATTGTACATATGAATTTTCTATTTTAAAATGCTTGAGAAATATGCCTAGAGATTTTATATCATAAAAAAGAACTCATGCATTTGTGCCAACAAAAATCACATTGCAACTAACTTCAGGAGGAAACACTTTTTTAAAAACACCTCTGATTCCCAGTAAGTCCAAGTTGGTGATCCAGATTTCAAAGAATGCATAGAAATATAAAATGAGCCTACCCTTGGTGAAATTTTATTATTCGGCGGGTCCGATGTGCTTTCCCTAATTCATATGCCAAATATAGGTTGCTAGTTTAGAAAAAACAGAATAAAATCAAAGGCAATGTGGGTGAGTCAATCCTCAAGGGGTGATTCAAAGTCGCACTTGCTGGTACACTACCTCAGTATTATCGTCGTAAAAATTAACTATCAGTTCTATGATTGAAGACCTGGTTTCTGTCAACAGAATGTCAACCACCACTGCAGTGCGCCTCGCTGTTTGGTATGGATTACCTTAGAAAACTTAAAACTGAGGTCCCCACTTTATCTCTTTTCTAAGGTACAAAAGGAACCGGAAAAGGGAATCCCAAATTTTAGGTCAAAGAACTTCAGATATCATCAAACATTTTCCTTTTCCCTCCTCCCTCCACAAGGTGAAAATTACTTAACTATCCATCCATCCGTTCATCCAACCACCCACCCACTCCCCTTTTCTTAAATGTCTATTAAGTGCCGGGCAACATTCTGGACACTGGGGTTCCCATGATGAACGAGAATAAACAGTACATGGAGTTCCTGGCCTTGGGGAACTTAAGTTCTAAAGGAAGAAAGCCAATAAATACACAGGTAACAGTCCAATCAATAACTCGGTAATATTCCTAAAACCACAATAGGAAGCTGGAGGCAGTGCCCCATATGAGCCGGTTTTAACCTCCTGTCAATTCTACACTCTGCTAGGTCACAATGCCAGGATATCAGAAACCAAGAGATTAACCCAAGAAAAACTTCAAGTTGTGGCGAGAGAGACCAAGCTCAAAAGTACATAATAGAAACTAAAACAACAGAATGCACATCTAAATGCTACGCTCTTTTCCACGGCCCCTCTCCAGCCTGCACACATTTATGCACTCAGACCCTTTCCCTAACTTCCAGTTGAAAAAGTATCCAGCCAGGGGCCCAAATTCAGCCTTGGAACCGATTCTCTGCCAAATGGATGTGATGCTCAGTCTGTCTTGGCACAGGGTAATCCCCAGGCTCCTTCCTGCGGGCCATTCACACAACGCCAATGGCAAAACAAAAGCATGGATTTAATCTTAGATCACAATCATGCAAAGGAAGCAGTTGAAGCAAATGTTTGTAATTCAATTGGCTTGGCCAAGCAAATATGGTGAAAAGTATTCCCTGGCCTCCAATTAGCAGGCCCCATTGGTTTCTCACAAGAACTTTTGCTTTCTGGCCTACAGTCCCTGTGGCAGCTACATAATCTTCTGTCAACTTGAGAAGGGGTGGAGTCTAGCCTGTCAATCAGGTCATGGGCAATAATGCCTCTGTGGGCCTGGCCTGCTCCTGAGGATTCTGGGAACTCCCTTCAGGCGGGACACACACAGTCTCTCTGTCTTCCCTTTCCTGCTGTTGAGTCACTCAGATCGCTGGAGGAAGCACGAGGAGAGCCATGCCAATGTTAAGATGCTTCTACTGCCATGGGATCCACAAGACCTTCTACCCACTGGCCTGTGATCTTCCTGCATTCAGCGTCATTGCATGTGCTGCATGAGTCTAAAGAGGAATTTATGGACTAGTATCGGACATCTGGGCTAATATCGGACTTATGGACTTGATCTGGGCTGGGCTGGGATGTTTTCTCAATATATAATTGCTTTTATAAAAAGCTCTTTCTTGTCCATATATGAATGTTCTATGAATTTGTTTCTCTAAGCAACCCAGACTAACACAGTTCCATTGGGGAATGACCAAAAAATTTAAGTGCATTTTTCACTACACTACCTGCCACTCCCTGGGTCAAGGGAGATGAGATATCTCTATCACTTCAACAAGTCCTGCTCCGTAGCTAATCCAAAGACCAATGACATGAGGTAATGTGTCCCACTGGTAGAAGAACAAAAACATATTTGAACTCCTATTCAAAATGTTTAGATTGCATCAATAAATCTGGAAAAAGTTTCCCAGATGGTCAGAGCATCAACTTGTATGTTCAGTTTTCTATGTTTTTTCCATCTTTGAGATCAACATGAAGTTTTTCCTATAACATTTGAAAAATGTATCACAAACCTAGCATGGAAAATAAAACTCAAGGCATCTGCTGAAGAGATTTTTACATACAAATTATTCTAAAAGTTAATGACCATGTTTCAAAAATAGTTTGAGAAGAGCCATGGCTGGTATATAGGGAAAGGAAAATTTTTGTTCATATTGAGTGATCTCAGTCTGTATTCAGGGAGCCAAACCTTCACCGAAATTGCTCTTTCAGACAGTCATTTCCTGCACTATAAGCGCTATCGCATAATTAAATGCCTTCTCAAGTAGGGGAAGCACCTCACTTTACATTTCTTTTCATCTTTATCCAACTAATTCAGATTGGTTTCCAGGTTTATCCATGTATACTATGAAACTTACTTACACAAGGGGCCCAAGAAGCAGAAGGTGAGCCTGGGCCTGTCCAAGAACACCCATGCTCTTCTTCCCAATACCACTCCTAGGGTGTGGTAACCACCTAATAAACACTGCCAAATGTAGTTCCTAACAGATGGAGACCCAGCTGGTGAGGACCATAAGACAATTCAACCTTGCCCCATTACCCAGGTTTTCACCGCTCAAAAAAGACGATGAAAAATAATCCCTTTTTTAAAGCCAAAACAAATCAAGCTACTTTCCCCCAAAACCTTTCTGTTTCTCCAAAGAATGAAATACAGCAAACATACGCTTATCTCAATTCAAAAGGGCTTCCAATATCAGAGCTCCTCAATTTGAAATGAGTTCCCAGCGACTCCCCAAACGGAAGTCCGCAGGACCTTCAGCCCCAGGCCCAGTCCTCTCAAGTACGAACCCAGACTGTGCTGCAGGCGGCATGCCGTGAGCTGTTGGTTTTGATCTTGGTCCAAACGTAAGATTATATTACTGGCATTTCTGCTCTATCAAGTTTATTTGCTTCATTTTATCAGTTTTGCATGAAAGCCCTGCCAGCTATTTATTTTATTAATCATTTTATTGGGGGCTCGCACAATTCTTTTTTTTTAAGTTTCTTTCTTTTTTTATGCTCGTACAATTCTTAGCACAATCCATACTTACGTCAATTGTGTCAGCCAGCTATTTAATTATATAATGAATTTACCACAATCTAGCTTACTCCACCATCTCAGCTGCGTTACGGCTGTTCAATCTTTGCCTACTCACCTGTCTCCATCAACTGACTTACAATTTCTCTTAAAATGGGTCATCCTGTAAGCAATTGGAGCTTTGCTATTGGAGAGGCATAGATAGGTAAGCACACTTATGCGGAACCTGTCATAAAGTAATGCAAATGCACCCACCAGGACAGGTGTGTTTGGGCCAGTGCCTGAGAAACCACAGCAGGGTGGGAATTAGGTCAGAGTAAATGAGACCTGACTTGCAATTCTGGCCTGAAGAGGCGCAGCAGCTTCTTTGTAGGTAAAATGTGACAATTGTGAAAATTGGAGACACCAGTCAGTAATTTAGCACCGCACATACCATACTGAGCAGGTTTTAATGTCGCCACCAAACCCAACAAGGTGGACCCGCTATCCTCCCCCCGCTGTTCCAATCACAAATATTGTTTGCTGATTAAGAACTGGGGCTGTTTTTCCTCTCTGTGTGTAACTGTTCCAGTGAAATATCATTCACACACCATCACATTTACCAACTCAGTGGTTCGCAGGATATTCCAGGATTTAGTAACCGATGTCACTATCTAACTCCTTAACATTTATACCAATCCCCTCTCCAAAACACACCATGCCCATTAGAGCCAGTCCATTCATTAACTTTTAGTCCCTCCCCCAGAACCTGCAAAACACTCGTTCTTTATCAGTGGTCACGGAATACAATCAGAGTCCCTTGAAGATGCCAAAATTGTAGTTTTTGACACGAGGTAAATAAAAAAATGCAAACTTATTTGGGGGAAGGTTGAGAGGGGGGAGAGTCCCACTTTCAGATGTGTTTGAGACCTCTACTGAGGGTGTGTTAAGAAGCAGGTTTCACATTTGAATCTGTCTACTTAATAATGTAGCACGGCAAGACTTTTTAACACACAAGGACCTTAGACCATCACTTACATTTAAAAACATTGTGAAAGTACATACTATATCCCAATCAGAATTCTAGATGCTGGCACACAAACCCCAGAGACACAAAGAGATCTGGGGAAATGGTCAAAGGCACAGTGCTTCATGACAAAAATGGGGCCAGAGGGCCAGAAATGCAGGGGAGGAAAAAAAAAAATCAGAAGCGCCATTGTTAGCTTAGAAGTTCTAGTGGAATCACAGTGAGGAGGACACTTAAATGGAAGAAAGATGCAAGGGTCAAAAAAGGGGTTCTAGAGTATTTGAGGCAGTGGGGCATAATGTCAACCAGGAGAGGTCTGGGATATGGGTCAATAGAAGTTCAACAAGGGAGCACTATGATTTTTTTTTTTTAAGAACATGTGAGGCAGGCTGTAGAAATACCTAGCATGGGGCCAGACTAGCAATTGACACATTTTTACAGAAGCCCAGACTGGAGGACGGGGGACGGGGAGAGAGAAATTCTTCCCACAATTACAGGCGAACCATAGGCTCTGCTCCTTAGACTGCCGAGTGATGACAAGGCGAAGGCATTTCATGGTTGGCTCCCCCTCCTAATTTCTTTAAAGATGCTGAACACAAATCTTTTCTGGTTTTCAATTAGATTTTCTTCATATATCCTCAGACATGTCATGGCCACATTCTCGTTAAAGACGTCATGCCACCATCGACCGTCCTTTAACTCTGAGCTCAGCATCTGTATGGGAGCCCGGTGAATCGGAAGGTGAAAACAATCCCTTTAAAGACTGCTCCTTTCTCTCTTTCCATTTAGGCTTCTTCTTCCATAATTCTCAGTTCCACCAAGTGGTCATCACTCGTTTTCTCAGAGTGAATTTATAGCTTGCCTTTGCCGTTCCCTGACTTGACTTCTCTATACAAGTTTCTCAGAACCAGAAATACACCAAAGCCTGTAATTTTCCATTTTCCCCTTTTGGCTTCAAAATAAACACTTTGCTGTTAATAGAATCACAGCAACACAACTGGCACGAAAAAGCACACTGCCGTTTCTCCCCTAGACTGTTAACTCAAGCACCACTGGGAGGGAGTGGATTTGGACACAGAGCTACGCAACACTGTAGGACTCGCCCGGGCTCCTTTCGCATAAAAAGGTGGTGGCATTTCCGCTACTGCAGTGGTGAGAACTGCACCCTGGCTATTCAACACCATGAAACACTTCCTCAAAATAAAGGAATCGGAGACATAATGAAATTCTACAGTCCCTTTCTCTTTTCTGTTCATGGGTGACACGAATGTGATCCATCATTGTGTCCCTGCCGGAAGGGCCTGTTTTATACACCCTTTCCTCCCTCCAGTGATTCTGAAGTACAAAGAGACTTGTGTAAAACAAGCCGTCTCTTTACAATAATGGGAAGACTGGCCAACAATCTGACCAAGTTAGGGGAAAAAAAACGATGTCAAATTGGCTCACAGAAAAGTAGGGGTGGAAAAAATGAAGCCATAGAGGCGATACATGCCGGAGACAGGAAAGAAATGGGTCCGCTTTTGCTTCAGAGAAGGATAAATCTATGATTCTTGCCTGCACTTTAGCAAGTTTTCCTATGAGGCTTCCAATTTTTTTTTCCACTCTAGCAAAACTGTTCAAAAGTGACCATTATAGATTCATAAACCACTTTGAAAATTGAAAGTATTTTTAAAAAATCTGGAAGGATAAAACCTTTTTTAATAAGATAACCAGGGAGATCATCTATCTCTCTGAGTAGTAAAATTAAACACACTGTTTTTATAACTTTTTAAGAGGGGCATACAATGCTTTCATAATCATAATTTTAAGAGGGATCATGAAGGTGGTGAGGGCTGGTGGGTAGTTCCTTGGGGAGCTGGCTGCGTGGGAAGCATCAAGAAGGTGCGGGCACTGAGCTGAACCTTGGGCAAAAGCCAAGGGAGATCAAGGCAGCAAGTACAATGCGGGCATCGCTGAGCACTTTATCCCTTATCTACGCAGGTGAGTGTAACTTTATCCTTAAGGGGAAACAAAACAAAACTTTTTTTTCAATCTTTCCAACATACCTCTGAGATAACTGTTACCATTATTCGACTTAAGAGAAAAATCCAAGTTCAGAGAAATTAAAGTAGAAGAATCAGGCTTCTACGCCATGCTTGGTAATTCACAAGGCCCGGCCATCCTACGTGATAAAGAAATGGGCCTCCTGCAGCATGAGCGAGCCCTATTTACCCAACAGTGTCTTCCTCTGGTATTTTCATGAGCCTATATGATCCGAGTGTGGTACAAATGTAAGGAAATCCATGAGAAACCCCATGAACAAATAGCAAGCAAATGGTCAAAAGTGTGAAACTCCCTGTGTCTGAAAGCAGAGCCCTCCCTCCCTGGCTCTGTGGCATGCCGAGTGGCAAGGTGCAGGAAGAAGAGCTCAGTGGTGTTCTTTGCTGTAGGCGGACTATGAAGTGCAGGGTAAGACAGTGATTATCTCTCTCATCAAAAACAAGATGTCAACCCTAGCATGGGACTAACTAAATTAACTCCTAGCCAATGCAGAGAGTTTAAGCCTTGACCGATCATCTTTAGGAAAAATAAGAGCATGCATGGCAAGCAGAGGTCGGGTGTAAAGCTCACCTGTGAAATGTAACCTGGAGGTACGTGGATAGGAGGGATGGATCCATTGGGTGACATCATTGGGACTTCGGCAGGTCCTAGATGAGGTAAAGTGAGGTGTTAATAGTTGAAGAAACGTACAGTATAAAACAATCATGGCTGCTTCTAATTTAATATGAAATGGAAGAATAAATCCCTTTTACGATTTCCTCTTCAGTAGTCGGCACACGTAGGCTTCAAACTGGACCTGCAATCCTTGATGAAAAAGAGTTCCCCAACTTTGGAACCCAAGACAGAACTTTTCCCCCTGAAAGAACTATGCGCATCCTCATAAATAGTTAGTGTTTCCTATAGCCTCAAGGTGCATACATCCAGTCTGCTCAGCCACTGGGAAGATTAGATGTGAACCTGAGGAGGGAGCAGCAACTCATGAAAAGGTGTGAATGATTATACCATTCAAAGCATCATCAATGTCACTAACCTGGTACAGGGAAAAAGTGTTACACTGCAGTATATTTTGCTATGAAAATTCTCAATGACATCAAAATAGTAAGTCAATGTATGGGGCCGGGGGTAGTGTCATGGTTTGCATTTAAGAGAATGTATATATCCCATGGTGATTCTAGACACCCCCATCCCGCCCCCCTCCAGTCTTGTTACAATTAAGGTTCTGATTCCTGGAGAGCCCTGGTGGGGCAGTGCTTATATAACCGTAGGGTTGCTAACCGCAAGGTCAGCAGTTCAAAACCGTCAGCTGCTTCACAGGAGAAAGATGTGGTTTTCTACTCTGGTAGAGTTGTGGTCTCAGAAATCCACAGGGGCAGCTCTCCCCTGCCCTCAGGGGGGCTTCTCTGCGTCAACACTGACAGGGTGGCAGTGATTTCTTCAGGATTCTATCTGGGGTGGAAAGGCACATTCTTTAGCAGGAGGTCAAACCGGGAACGATCAGTTTCATAACCCTGATTTTGAATTGATTCCAAAAGCTCCTAAAGATTTGGGGCCTGTAATTTTAATTTAGATGGCAATTTTCATAAGTTTCTATAACATGCCATTAATTTGAAATAGCAGAGCCTTTCAACTGAATTCCGCATGTGTCTTACTGCAAAGAAGCAGGGAGAGATTTTAAAATTAAGCACTATCAGAACTCTCAGGTCACAATTTCTGAATTGCTTCAAAACAGATGGCTAAATTAATAATAAAATGTTAACTTTAAAATGCAAGTACCTCCTACTAGTTGCCCCTTCACATTTACAAAAGATCTACCTTAAGGACGTATTCGCTCTACCCATGAGAAATCCAAACA
Organism: Tenrec ecaudatus; assembly: GCF_050624435.1. Lineage (NCBI taxonomy): Eukaryota > Metazoa > Chordata > Mammalia > Afrosoricida > Tenrecidae > Tenrec > Tenrec ecaudatus. The sequence goes on along the minus strand of NC_134533.1, from coordinate 171,564,364 downwards.
GGATTTTCACTTTGACAAAAAAATACGCAAAGCAAACACTAGCGTCTGTTTCTTGGTTTTACACCAAGCTGTTACAGAGGCCAAGCACGCCTAGGCAAAGTGGAGCCCATGCCAAGTGCCTGACCCTGGAACTATATGCAGCGTCTCAGCACTGGGCCCCCATCGCTCTGAGCTCTGCTATGCACACTGTGTGTTAAGTGTTATTTTCAGGCTGTGTGTGTTACTTGGTATGACTTCATAGGTTGTTCTGTGGGGCCTGAGAACACTCAAATTTTCTTTCCCAGATAAATTAATCGTAATTGCTTCTTTATGCCATTTCTTCTAAACACTCTACTTTGGGACAGTGGGAGAAAGCAACATTAAATTCAAAGAATGTTAATCACATAAGTAAGGCAAGCCAGTTAACACTCATAGTAGTTACCGAAGACTGGTTTGAGTTAATGAATTATAAAGAAACTGTAATGTTAACTTCTATTTATGACACCGTTCCAAAAATTCTACGATTAAACTTAAACAACTGCCGTTTCTAGAAGTTCCCGGACCGCCTAGCCAGTGGCTTTTCCTTTGGTAGCTGGCAACCCCCAGCCCAAACTCAACTCAAGGCTAAGGGTTTCTGGTTTGAGATGAGACTTCATGGCACCAAAGTCCCCGTGTTGTTTATTTGCTTTCTCAGGATGTACACTGGGCTGTCAGCGATGAAAATTGCAGACTTGTGACGAAAACCAAGAAAAACACAACACTTTTCTTGGCAACAGAAGACAGATCCTGCCCCCCTGTACTAATTAATTAACATCATGTTGTGGAGACACAACATACACAAGGAAAAAAAATAGTCCCAGGAGAGAGACGGGAAAGCTAATATCCCCATCATAATCTAAATTACTCGTGTCCCATATAACTTCATAAATAAAGCAAAGCAGCAAACTATCTGCGAGTCTTCATGCACTGACAAAACCAGAGGTCCCTGCATACCAACATATCGGCAATCCTTTAGACAAAAGCGTGTCAGGGGAATGGGAAATGGCATGATACCACTTTATTTACGTGTAATTTATATCTCGATCACAGAAGGTACTAGTTTCTAAACCCAACTTTCTGGTCAGCTGTGGCATTTCGCTACAGCCAAGAAACAATTGTAGAGGTATTCACTTAACCCAGCCAATGCCCACCCACTCTCAAGAGTACCATATCTGTGAGTTCGCCTGCTTGCAAACATGTATGGGTAAACCTCAAGATCGATACCTAGCAGCACTTTCACAACTGTTTTCAGACACACACATACACACACATTTGAATTATCGAACTGTAATCACGTTCATTTTTGAGGTCTATTTAGTGTCGTGTTTATCTCATTTTGTGCTTTTTCTTGGTGATCTCACTGTTACAAACCCCCATGCCCCAAGTGTCGTGTTGAAATTCAGCCTAATGTTTTCAGTCACAACAAAGCTTATGGAGAAACTAAGCATTTTAGAGAAGCTTTCTTCGGGCCTGAGGCATAATTGTGCTACTGGGTATGAATGCTAAATTGATGAATAAAAAGGAAATAAGATGCACTGAAACAAAAACACACAGAAAACAAAGTTACATATCTACTAACTGAAGGGAGAAAACTTCTACCACCAGAGGCTTGCAGGCCCCAACACTCTATTCCCCTAAGAGCACCGGTTCATCGCAACTCGACGGAATCTCCATGTAAAATCAGTGTCAAGAACAAAACCAAAGCATAAATGACCCTTCTGGCTCAGCTTGAGCACTACCAAGGGTCCCTACAGGAAGCTCAGTGGAACAACAAGCACCAGAAGCATGTGTTCTGCTCAGGACGCACACCTGCTGTGTGACCTTAGACCACTCACTCAGCTTCTCTGAGCCTCGGTTTTTTTCAAGGGGAGTATCTGGGAATAATTATAATTTCTACCTCAGAGAGGCATTTAGGGATAAATTTGATAACCACGTGAAAGTGTTTAGAGCAATGCCTGACATAATGATCACTCCTCATCAACATAGGACTGATTATCCAATATGATTCTTCACATTTACTTTATATTTTACTTGTAATGTGTTCCTTTGTTATGACTACATTTCAACTACTGTTTTTGTTTTGTTTTTTTGGAATGTCTGTGTTGTCTCTATAAAATAAAAAATATATATATATTGTCAAATATTGACTTAAGAGGCAAAAACCTTACTCAGGTTAATAAAAAAAAATCCATTATTTCCCAGTTCACAGTGTGACCAGAAATGCTACTAGTTCAATGAAGTATTGTTTTTTAATCACCGAAATGTATAACAAACAAACAGGCTCTTAACCCTGGGCATAACCCCTAAAACTGGTAAAGTCATTTATAGAAAATGCTTCAAAGAATGTAGGGCAAGGAAGTGATTAACAGTTAAAAAATGTTCTCTTCCCTACTTTGACGTCCAGAATAAGCAAATGACTTTACCGTGCTTCTTCCCGCCATCAAAGTCCTTTCAAAGTCCTTTCAAATACATACAGCAATGGCTCCTGAACCTTCACTCGCAAGTCAGAGACCTCCGATGGGCACCTCCTCTCTGAAATAAGCCACTGCACAGGACTTTCAACGCTAGCAAAATACAACTTCATCCTCAATGCTGGGAACAGAAAAAGTACCACCTCCCTCTGAGCAAAGGGCTTCTCTTCCTAAAGACTTACCACCCAAGCAGAATGTTTACTGCTTCTGATCAAGGATGTGGGGATGCTCTGGTGTTACTGGAATGGACCACAAAACTCCTCCTTCCTAGGATCAGCTTCCTTTTGTTTTTATGAATTGAGACACACAAGACTAACAGAGCTCAGCTTTTAAAACATGGTGAAAGGGTCACTTCCTACTGAAACTGTTAACAAGGGCTAACAGTCACTGCTGCCACTGCAGGGAGGTAGGAGCAAGCCACATGGCTCCCAACGCAAACTTCCTCCTCAACTACCTTGGGGAATCACTAGGCCATTATATTTTGGGGAAAAACAGTTTTTGTTTTGTGTGTGTGTTTCTTTCTAAATCTGGAACCTCCTTTAATCGAATGCATTGGTTACATATAGGTAAATGGATCTATGCAGATCTATGCATAGATTTAGACAGTTTGAAAACGAAACTACACAAATATATACTTTCAAAATACTGTCAGTGAATAAGATATTACTTTTGAGAACGATATTAAGGAGCTCAGCTAGAGAACACATGAACCCTTTCACAGGCAGATGAAAAATGTCAGATGCACAATTTCTGGAACTAGAAATAGAATGTTTGCTACAAGTCCAAAACACCAGTCAGGGGGTTAAAAAAAAAGTCTTGGGCAATGTCAATGTCAGCTTCAGCCTGTGAACGGTACATTCAAGAACGCCCAGTTCCATGGAGCAAGATGTGAAGCAAGAACTCCGGTTAGTTTTCTAGTCATTAAAATTTTTTAACCATATATGGAAGCTGACTATTTGTTAATGAATTCATTTTTCATTTACCTAGGCCCGGCGAGATGAGCCATTCACTGGGAGAAAGACCAGGCTTCTTCTCCCATGAAGAGCTGGTCTCAGAAACCTGCAGGGTAGCTCCACCCTGTCCTATAGTGGGGCTACGAGTCGGAATCTACTGGATGGCAGTGGGTTTGGCTGTTGTTTTAAGTAGCAAACCCTGAACCACAAAGGTTACAGAGCAGCTTCATTACTTGGCCAACTGTAATTCATGCGACAATCCTACGATTTCATTCCCACATCAAAGGAACGGAAGGCAGGTCTGCCACTCTGCATCTCTAGTTCCTCTTGAGCTCCGTAATGCCCCCTGGACCAATCTGCTCCCCTGTGCTGCTTCTAGCTACCCCACATCCGGGCAATTCTTGCTCCAGAGGGAACTGATGCAGCAATTGAAATCACTCATCCCTTCTGGCTGGAGACAAGACTGGATAAAAGCAAACAAATGAGGTTTACAAATATCAAAGCAGGGGGCACTGAGATATGAACTGAGCTCCTCACCAACCACAAGGTTAGCAGTTCCAACTCAGGAGCTGCTCTTTGGGAGAAAAATGAGACTGTCTGCTCCTGTCAAGATTTAAAGTCTTGGAATGCCAAGGGGGCAGTGCTACTATTATATACTGGAGGGTCACGATGAGTCGAAATCGACTTGATGGCAATGAATCTGTTTTTCGGCAAGATGATTAATAACAGCATGCGCTCGGCATTTTTAAGTGCTGAGTATTCGCCACTGGCTAAGCTGCTATGAAAGTGAGCACAACTAATGTACTCATTCATAAGCTATTTTCCAATAAGAGACTTTAGCCGCAGATCATATCCTTGTGAGCTTTGTGTAAACCATCTTATTCAAAAAGGATGAAAGGGGCTCAGAATGCAACATCGGATACAATAAAATTAAGGAGAAAAGAAAGCAAAGGTAACACAGCATTATAATCAAAACCAGGATACTCTATAAAAGTGACCCCTGAGTCTTTAATAGTGCTCCAAGAGAAATTATGTTTGGAGAAAAAGACACAAGGAAAGGCCAGAGCCAATAGGTAAGCTGATAATTAAAGTAAGAACAATAATCAGAACAGATGGTCTAAATAGAGGCGCACGACTGCTGTTCACTCGCTGTGGGACCGGCGCAGAGTAAGAGGGCCTCTGAGGAGACTGGTGAAGGCCCAAGAGTGGGCCTCTTACTGTTTACCTGAACCTGTTAGGTAGGTACTTGGGGAACCTGGATCTTTCTTTTTTAGTTGAATTGAACACCAATGCACCCCACAAGGGAACTAAACGGAACACAAAGATAATAAATCATTGGTTCTGCCCTGAGTGCACTGATTCTCAAAGTCAGTGTTCAGCAGAAGCACGTGGAAGGATTGTTAAACTTACGAACTACTGGGCCCTCCCCTTCCAGGAGTGTTAGAGTCAGGTGGTGTGGGCTGGGGCCCATGATTAGCATTTCTAGCAATTCCAAGAAGACCTGCTGGCCAGTGCACGTTGGAGAACCATACTCATGCAGCTGAAAGAGGCGCGCCATCTAACCAAGGGCAGGCCAGGGCCTTACTCGCCTTTAACCAAGGTTAGGCTAGGTTGCTAATAAAATACCAAAACGCGATGGAGTCGTGCACATGTACATTCAGATGTGGGGAGAAGCTATTTCCAGAATCTGCCCTATGGCGGGTCTGGTTTGGTCCACTGCCGACCTTCCAGGAACGAATGGTGTCACCATGGGGATGCACACATATTAACAAATAAACACCAAGCGGCATTTCAGGCACTGTGTACATTTAGCAAGATTGTAAAAGATTAACATTTTGTAGCAATGCTAATGATCACAGGCCTGAGCAGCGACAAGTAAATTCAACCCAGGGACAGAATAGAGGGTGCGTTCTCTTCACATAGAAAGTGGGGTCCAGAGCAAGCTGACCAATCCAAGGACTGCCAGGCGGAGGACAAAACAACGGGGACAGGAATTCATCTCTCCCACCTTTTTTAGCCCAACGTTGGCTTGAATTTGAAGAAGGATTGGTATGCCGATAGGGACAGCCATTCGAACCCCCCAGCTGCTCTGCAGGAGAAGGTTGGGGCAGCCGGCTTCCACAATGACAGCCTAGGAAACCCTGTGAGGCAAGTGCTCCCAGCCTCCGAGACTCAGTAGGAATTGGAATAGACACTAAGGTAGAGAACGGGTTTCTCATTCTACTTTCCTTCAACAGGATCCGCCGTTCCTTAAAACAACCGACTGTCCCAAAATCCCTTGGTCCCAAGATGTCTTGTTGACGGAGATGTGGGGTATAGGTGGCACATGCCTTCTTCTGGCTCTGGTGAAACACTAACAGTACACTGGTCCCCCTAGCCTAGTGGTTCTCAACCTTCCTAATGCTGCAACTCTTAAATACAGGTCCTCATGTTGTGTTGAAGCCCAACCCCCCCCCTTGTAAAATTATTTTCCTTGCTACTACATCACTGTTATTTTGCTACTCTTATGAACCGGGTGACTCCTGTGAAAGGGTCAATTGACATCCCACCCCCCACCCAGAGGGGTCGCGACCCACAGGTTGAGAACCTCTGCTCTTGCCTGTAATTGCCTCCTCTCCCACTTGTTTGCTGCCAGAGGAGCCAGGCTGGGAACAGAAGGGCCTGGAGTAAGTTGGAGAAAGGGGCAGGCACGGGTCTGACTCTGGACTGTCCTACCTTGTAGCATGACCTTGGCCAAGTTACTTAAAACCTCTCTGGCTGATAAAAATGAGTAACAAAATCATCATCGCAGGTTTCTTTTGGGAACTGTACCCCTTGACCTATGAACCCTGCTAATCATTTGCCAAGTTTACTGAGATCCTGGCGAACTTCCAGGGCTGAGAAGAGGTGTTCTAGAACGTTTCCAAGCAGAACTGATGGCGGGTTCACACTGCAAGCTCTTCCGCTGGCAGTCAAGAACTTAACAACAGCACCACCAGGGCCTCTCCGTGCCTTGACAGACAGTAGTATATGAAAAAGAACTTTATCGTGGTGCAAATGGAACAAAAGTACAGAAAGAACAAAATTAAAGTGTGACGATTTACCACAGAGGCCAAATGAAGAATTACTGCTGCGGATGGGGCTGCCAATTCGATTTCTGATTCATAAACACCCCGTGTGAGGAAGAGAACTGCCCCAGAGGGGTTTCTCTGCAGGTATCATCATAGAAGGAAGCGACTCAGAAATCTTCCTGTGAACCGGCTGGTGGGTACAATCTACCAGCCTTCCCGTTAGCAGCTCCGTAAGGCACCTTCTGAGACCAGGGCTCCTTAAACGATGGATTACATGGTTATCAGTGTGTAAGCTGTTTGGTCAGCATATTGAAAGAAAACAAAAACATGTTCCCACCTTCTAGCTTGGCAAGAGTAGTCTATTTCGGAAAATATAATGATAAGTCAAAAAGCATGGCCAACAAAATGACAGAAGCCGTCACTGAACAATGTGAAAGTATTCTGTTTCAACATTTCTATCCTCCATTCCTCCTGAAGCCCAAGTTTCCTATCTCTAACCTTTTCCCAAAGAACTGGGCACTCTCCCGTTTACTCCTGTTGGGGTTTCTCTGACGGATGCAAACTGTGTTCCTTTTCAATGTTCTTTGAGTTGGGGTACCAAATAAAGAGGCCTGAAGGGGCCAGACCAGGACTGTGAGGTAGACGGGGTAAAGTTTCTTGACCAAATGTTCTGAGGCCAGCCCTTGCTACTCTAAAAGAATGAGCGGGCGCACAATTCCCCCATGTAATTTTCCTGGCCCGTCACACGTACAGCTCTCAGTTCCATTAAAACGTCTTCTTAATAAGCCTCGTGATGGTCCTTTGGGAAAAACGTCTTTCGAGACCACCCCGGCGCAATTGCCAAACACTGTCACACAACTTTCTTAGCTAACCTCTCAGATTGGAATTGACCTGGTCTAGCCGAGCCCTTCGAAAGCTGCAGTCAGGTTTGCACTTTCCTTCGGAAGGCACCCTAATGGGGCTCAGACAGGTGCACACCGGGAGACCACGTCTGCAGCCACCTCTGGTTGCAGAGACATAAAGAAATACACACATATTGTTTGGCATAAACTGGCGCGAGTATGGGCTGGACACACAGCAGCAATACTCTGACAGCGTAAGATATGATACAGGACACACGGATTTGGATTTTAGAGGATAGGACATGAAAGGGATGGATGGGATTTTGCCTGCTTCCACATTCCTACTCCCAGCCCTCCATCACTCTCCCAAAATTACCTGTTAGCTTTCCCCCGGTTTCTAGGAAACCTTAAAAAGCTGGGTTTGCCTAATTTACAAAATGTCCCCAGGCAGCTCTGAGTCAAAGGATCAGCTCAAGATGAAAATGGGCCACTTACATCTCTCGGAGGTTGAGACAATTATAAGAATTTCTAGTCCAGCCCAGCCATTGTCTTTAACAGTAGCAAGTGAGCACAACAACATATTGTACCTGGGCTCCCCACACACAGAGGAGATGGGACCGCCCTGCAAAACACGACCAAGGACCAAATGGTAGCTGGGACTCCTGTGTAATAGTTCACTGTGACCTTATTTGAAAATACAGTTAACGCAGCAATGCATTGGATAACGAGGGTCTTGCCGATTCGAAATGCAAGCCTTTCTAAGTGCTATTCTTCAAAATTGTTTTTGCAATATTGCTGTTAAAAGGACATCCGGATTAACGTGTCACAGGAGGTTTAAACCAACTTAAATCCCAATTTCCCCCAATTAAAAACAATCACACACACACACACAAAGTTTTCTAAGCTAGCTACCCAATCTACTTCATCAAAGGTTTGGAAGATTTAGAGGTCAGTAATCTGCACACACACTATGGGGATAGATCGTGCGATACTTTTACGAGTGACTATATTACTGATTCAAGTTCAACAAGTACTCACTCGATACCTGCGCTGTGGTAAGGAATTAAAAGCCACACAGAGGAGTTTACCATTCACTGGAAAAGGACAGATAGAGAACTATGACTGTGTAAAGAGCTTTCATCTTCTTGGTGGCCAACAGCCTGGGAGCTGGGCAACGGGAATTAGCCGACAGTGGGACAGGGAACATACTGAACAACCTCAGCCACAGGAGTGGATGTTTAAATTTTTTTAAAAGTTGGTGAATCCACTCACAATAGCCTTGACTAAGCTCACGCCATCAATTTTTAAAGGAGCGTAACATGCAGGGCAATAAAATGCAAGCCCCAAAGTTGCTAAAGAAGCTGGGTGCCAAGAGAGATGCCCGTGGCATAACGTGTGACTGTTGATTTTAGAACTCTGGGCAGTCGCTTTGTTCAGTTCAGCAAATCTTGACCGAGTCCTTCTAGCTGCCCGACCCTCATGCGGGATGCCAAGGACACAACACATTGAAGAGACAGAGCATTTCTGTCCTTAATTACAGAGTGAATGGCATGCAGAATGAGTAATGCACAGGTGCACTGAGTTGCCCGGGGCTGGGCACAGAGCCGGAAGTCTGGGTCCTGCTTTGGCCCAGGGTTTGTGTGACAGGCGGTCTAGCTCAACAAGGAGTCACATGGGCGCACAGCCCACCCGTCTCAAGCAGTAGGAGCATTTGGAGGAAGACTTGTCTAGCAATGTGAGAAAGGGGCGTGAGAGAGGTGTCTGGCCACCTCTGACTTCAGGGGACAGAATCACCAACAGTTCAACAAGGCTAATGCCGAAGATGCTCAAGTCCGACACACCTTCTCCCCCCAACCTTTTTACCCATTCTGAACCCAGCCAAACGTTGCTACTTCTCTGCGGGCCACATTGCACTCACAGACAATACTCATATTTATGGAATTTATGAAGGAAATAACCGGCTACAATTCAGGATCAGAGATGACTCAGCATTCCATTCTTCCACAAGAGGTCTCCCTCCTCAGCCTTGTCCACAGGTAGTCCTCTTTCTGGCTTTTGCACCCACCCCTCTGAGGCAGCCTGGCCTCTGCCTGCTTGGGCAAATGCTCCAAGGCTCTTTGGCTCTGCCAATAAGTGCCTTCAGGCCTTCTACTCCACCAGCAAACCTTCCTGAAGGGATCCAGCCCTCTCTCTCTCTCTCTCTCTCCAGGAAGTGGCAATGCCAGCCTCCTCCTCTTCCTTCCTCGGTTTCTCTGCCTTGCTGCTACTTCTGTTTCTTGTTATCTCTGGCACTACTGTTGTCTCCTGTATCTAGGAAATTCCCAGGCCAGAGACTCTAAATCCCAAAGATGCACCCCACTCCACGCCAGTCTCTCCTTAGGGGTGGTAGTCAGGTCTCTCCTTCGCACCTCTGTGATGGCTTTTTTCAAGCCTAGTGGGATGGCACACCTGACCTGTCTCCTATGGAAGATCCATCTGTGGGTCTTTTCCCTCTTTTCTGCTGACCCTCTTATTTTACCGAGCATGGTGTCCTTTCCCAGGGGCCCCCTAACGATACGTCCAACGAAAAAAGCAGACAAAGCCCTGCAGGCTTTATGTCCAAGAACATTCCGGCGGTTGTACTTTATCCACACACGCTTGTTCATTCTTCCGACACGCCACGTTCAACATGCTTCCCCCACATTACAATTAAATGCACACATTCTTCTTTAGTGTTCTTCACCATGCGGTTTTCAAAGCATATGCGGTACCTGAAAACACCATGGCTTAGGGCAGGTGCACTGTAATCTTCAAAGTGACATCATTGCTTTGCTACCATCTGCTTAATGTAATACACTGCTCAGTTATTTTTTGATTGCTCCTCTCAGGGCAGTGATCATTGAGCCACGTAGAATGGATTCCTCCAGTACTTCCATTTCCTCACTCTTTAGCATGATGCTGCCCCTAAGGGTCCCAGGGTGAGAATGCACCCCCCTCCACTCCCCACACACAATTTTCAGCTGAGCCTTTCAGGTGGTCCACTCTTTTAGAATAAACATTCCCACAAATGTTCCTAATTGGGATAAAGGCTATTTTACATTTCCGTTTAAATGTCCTGGGTTGAAACAGATTGACATTGCATGCAACTCTGACAAGGGCAGGGAAAGCAACTGAGGAATGTGCCAGGGGCAGAACTTGTTGACCACGGTGTGTTCAGTGGGGTGTGCAAACCCACGCTCTCCCAGTCTTCTCAGCTTTCAGAACAAGGCGTGGAAACCGAACCAGGAATGGATAAACCCTAGGCCCTTTTTCACTCCCATTCCATTGGCCTGGCCTGAGGCCCACTCCTCTCCAGGTTAGACTACTGAGTTAGCCAGGGAAGAACGCCTGTATCCTCCTAAGGATGCTGTGCAGAACCCAGGCCCAAACACCTGTGGTTCTAGTTTACATTGGCAAAGTCATGCTCTACGGAGACACATTTGAAATTTAGCTCTGAAATTATTAACCAGAAAACAAAATGTGATCACATTCCTTCCAAGGCCTGTGTTGTTGTACTGTGCTGTCCTGGTCAGTTCCAACTCTTAACAAGCTATGCACAACAGAACAACTGTGCAGTCCTCCAGCACCTCCACAATTGTTGTTTGAGTCAGTGTTAAAACCACTACGTCAATCCATTTCCTTAAAGGTCTTCCTCCTTTACTAGCTCTTTTTCACTGAGCACAATGTCCTTTTCCAGGGACTGACCTCTCCATAGCATTCTGTGTGGTCATCTTCCAAACGCTACATTATTCGTTACAAAGACATGAACACTCAAAACACCGACTATAAAAAAAGTATTACAGCAGGGATACAACAAACTCAGGGATGAGAGAACAACAGATTTCTAAAAATGATGGCGAGGAGGCCTGGTAGGATTTGATCAAGTGCAATGTGTCCAAGAGGAATGACTGAGAGTCCAGTGGAAGGTGAGCATGACAGTGAGACAAGAGGAAGGGGACAGGAAGAAGAGGAAAGAAGTGGGAAGCAAAAGCTCTTTACACAGGTATAACTATAAGCATGCATATATGTAAATATATTCATTTATAATGAAAGGGATAGAGGCCAATGCACATATATTCATATGTTAAGTATTAGGATAGCAGACAGACTTTGTGCCTCTACTCAAGGACTCCCTAAACACAAGAACACTGTGTTCTAATAACCTGGCACTCTTTGATACTCACCTTCCCGGCACAATCACTGAAGACAAAATGGGTGCATAAGCAAATGTGGTGAAGGAAGCCGATGGTGCCTGGCTATTAAAGATATAGCATGTGGAGTCTAAAAGGCTTGAAGTTAAAGAAGCAGCCATCTAGCAGGGAAGCAACAAAGCCCATGTGGAAGAAGCACACCAGCCTTTGCGATCAAGAGGTTATCAGGTATCCAAGGATCCAAAACAAATTATATCGATGTCAATGAGGGGGGTTGGAGTGGAGACCCAAAGCCCACCTGTAGACAGTTGGACATCCCCCACAGAAGGGTTACAAGGAAGGAACAATTCAACCAGTGTACAGTACAGCACCAAAGAAACACAGAACATTCCTCTCCAGTTCCTTAATGTCCCCTCCCCACCCCACCCCCCGCCGCCCCCGCAGCTATCATGCCCTGGTTCTACCTTACAAATCCGGCTAGACCGAGTACATCCGTTGGTACAGATAGTGCTCTGGACACATGGAATTCAGGACAGATAAAACCCTCAGGAACAGTAGTGGGAGTATTGATAACATGAGGGTAGGGGGATGGTGGGAGCGGGGTGGGGGAGAAAGGGGGAACCTATCACAAAGTTGAATATATAGCCCACCCCCAGGGGGACAAATAACAGAAATGTGGGTGAAGGGAGACAACAGTGTAAGACATGAAATAACAACAATTGATCTATAATTGATCAAGGATCCATGAAGGTGGAAAGGTGGGGGAAGGAAGGGGGTGGAAAGAGCTGATATCAAGGGCTCAAATAGGAAAAAAAAAGTTTTGGAAACGTTGAGGGCAACATATGTACAAGTGTGCGTAATGCAATTGAAAGATGCATTGTCATAAGATTTGTAAGAGACCCCCCCCAATAAAATGATTAATAAAAAAGGTTTACATATAATAGTAATAATGACAATAGCTTGTCGTTATTTACCAACATACCATCTACTCAATGTCTTGAGGGGGCTTTTAAAACGTTTGTGGAAAAATGGGATTAAAAGGTATTCAGATTCCCGCCCCCCCTCCACACACACACACACACACACACACACACACACTTTAAGTCCCCTCCTAGCTACACAAGGTCAATGCCTTGTTGCATGAATGAGGCTTACAAACCAGAGGATCCCTGACCACCTGAGGGCTGGCTCTTCAGCTGTCCCTGATAGAGTGCTGGGCACTGCAGTGAAGCCCTTGATCTGTCTCAACGGCCTTTTATTGACAAGTTCCCAGCACGGTTCATGCATGTACTGCAAATCCAAAGGCAAACCGGAAATGCCTGGGGTTCACAGAATAAAACAACTAAATCAGAACAGTTAATAGGGGAATGGAAAGCAACTGAACCAAGCTTCCCAAGAAACACAAGGTCGCAAATTATGTATCCGAAGTTGTTTCTTCTCTAATTCAGAAAGCTGCTCGCTCACACTGACAACCTTGCCACTGTGTCGGGGTGCAAGTTGTCAACTCTGAACCAAGGCCCGGCAAATGTCTGAAATTAACTTGAACTTGACAAAGGGTTGGCTGCTAATAAAAATCATCTAAATTGTCTGGTGGCAAGGACCTAATAATCAGCTTTGAAAGGACGCGTTCAATGGATAGTTCGTCTCTGCCTTCACTAATCCGCACGGCGGAGGGCGGCAAGGAAAGCCAATAAAGCCGTTCCCAGAGATCAATCATGTTTGCACAGCCTGTTGCCGTCTTGGCTCTTCTGGTCTGTCCGTGAAAGGCAACAGGGGGGCTGAGGACCGCCAATAAACAACAGCTACACACAGGTTTGCCTACCCCCCACCCCAGCTCCCAAGCCCTTGAAGTGTGATCAAGGGTGGTCAGTAAACAACTGCAAGTTATGGGGGCAGGCTGTGTCCACATGAACTTTTTTTTTTAAGCTTTGAAAATGAGCTGAAACCGGTACTGTTGAGGGGCTGCAGACTGGTTACGGCTGGACTTTCTAATCTGGGCACACGGGTTCCCCAGATACAAAGTTATTGAACAGGGTACTACAATAGTACCGAGGGTACCGGGACAGCCGGAAACGGAGGGTCTGGTCTACATTTCAGGGAATGGCTAACAGGCAGAGCGATGTCCCCAGATTCCGTGTTTCTCTCAAGCTGCAGAAACAGCAAGCTTTTCATGAGAACACAGACACTTCAAACATATTATATCCAGGCACAGGCCCTTCGCATGCTAGTCGGCTAGTCAGGAATGGCCAAGACTAGACGGGCACTACTGACTAGGGAGCTGACAATTAACTGAAAGGTTTGGGGTTCAAACCCAACCTCAGGCTGCCCCGAGGACGATCCCCGGGGACCTGCTTCTTAAAGTCCCCAGCCCTACAAACCTCATGGAGGGAATGGCCAAGAGCCAGAGTGACCTAAGGAAACTGGTCAATGCCCTGAACTACACTCAAAACATCAATTACCAAAAGTATTACATCTACAACTACTAACAGTGTATAGCTTGTTGTTATTTACCAACACACCATTTACTCAATATCCAAGGGGGCTTTAACCAGTTTGTGAAAAAAATGGGATTAAAAGGTAATGATATATATTTTTAAGTCCCCTCCTATCTAGGCAAACTCAATTACTTACTTGTTGCTCAAATGAGGTTTACAAAGCAAACCAGAGGATCCCTGACCACCCCTCAGGACTGGCTCTTCAGCTACGTGTGCTAGAGTGCTGGACACCGAAGTTAGAGCCGTGCACTGTCTTGGAGGAGGTTACACCATTGACTTTATATTCCACCCCATCCGCGATGCCACTATGCCAACAATCATTGCCTCTGAGAAACATCTGTCTTGCTTTATGACTTTTCACGCCTGTCCATCCCCATGTTCATCTCTTCTAGATCTGGGGGGCAAAGGCGACTCACTTTCAGCTTCATACTTAGCTACGGGAAAGCAGGGCCTTTCAGAAAAGTAAAACAATGTCAAACTATCTCATAAAACACTGCCTAGCCACAAACTTGAGGTCAGACCTCAAAAGACAATAAAGAGAAAGAAGGGTTCGGGGCTGAACATCTCTGAATCCAGAGTAGAACACCCGGCCTTGTTATTCGCTTCACAGCTGTTGTCCACGCGTCGCTGAGATGCACGCACGCTCATCAGAATGACAGCTCAGGAAACACACCGCAGGAGCCAGAGGCTGGCACCTGGTAAACTTCAGCCCTTCTCCTTGACCCTCTCCTGTCTTTAGCCCCAGGCAGGTAGTTCAGTGAGGGGTGGGGTCTAGTCTGTGTGGTCTCTGCCAAGTCATTTTACAGCTCCAGTGAACAGCATCACATTCGACGTGAAAGCCAAGGAATCGGAAGATTTCGTGCCGCTTGTCGAAGAATATGCTACCTAGTATTGATGTCACCTAAACCTGGGCTTACCTATTCTAGAAAAGAGCTGTGAGCAGACAAGCAGTAATCTTTCCGGTGGTGATTTTCAGATACATTAGAATTCCTTGAGCCTGCAGATTTCCGGGCTCTCAGATCTGTCTGTTCTTTTGCTCTTTAATCTCATAATATGTCCTGTATCATGATCTCCCCAAACACACACACACACACACACACACACACACACACACACACGGGTGTGTTTACTACACAGGGTCTCTGCATTGAAGTGACTTGAAGGCCCCTAACAACAAAGCAGCATAAAACCACATGACCCGAGTCTTGGTCTCATGGGCAATGGATACAAGATGAAATAAGTAAATAGAACAGCACCAAGCCACAAGAGTTCTACAGATTTCTGTTAACAAATCCTTAAATGAATGTTTCCATGAACAAAGATGATTTTAATAGACTGTCATCAAAAAGCAGCAATGATCGGACTTCCATGGCAACAAAATGATCACCGGATTTTGTAGGATATAGGATAATAAGCACTATTAAGAAGCAGTAAGTGCAATGGTGACATTTATTGATGATCACTGGCCATCAGCCTGACCGTTCAGTATTGAAGTGTATGCATCTATGAATCGGCAAATAGGTAGAACGGGAATGCAATCCGCGAGTGCAGCAGCAGAAAGCCTGCATGAGGGCCGATGGGGTGAGGGTGGTGTCAGGGGCCAGCAGCGGCAGGATTTAAAAGGCATCCAGTCTTATTCTGTTTTTGAAGGTTCGAATGGTTGAGCAAACTCCTTAAGCCAACAGGCACATTTCAGAAAAAGGACAGAGTTCACTTTCCAGGCAGCACATTTCTTTCTTTTTGATACAACCCTAATTGGTAAAGAATATAATCAGCAGAAGGATGTAAATATTTATGTTTTCTCATAGACAAGGTATTAAAAAAATTTTAAGCCATAAAAATCACAGAAGTCTTTACCCAACCAAAGCATGAAACAGAGGAAACAATTGCTTCCTGGCCTGGCATCTGCTCTAACAATCCTGAGGGAAGGCTGGTTTCCTTTCCTCTCATCCATACATTCCCAGGCGGATGTGGCCTACTGCCTCCTTTTAAGGGGAAAAAATCCACTCCGTGTTCTTCTGACAATGACAACTCTTGGTAGCGCTGCCCACATCCAGGATAAAGTGTAGGCAGCTGCTTTGCAGCCCCTAGATCGGCTCTACCCAGGAGGCAGTAGGGCCCCGGTGGGAAAACACTGCAGTCCAAGTCGTCCCTGAAGACTCCCGGGCTCTTCAAGTTACACGGAGCCAAAACAGCAGTTTTGGTTTCCTCAAGGGACTCCAAAATAATGTCTTTACACTGTGGATTTTTTTTGGGTAGGGGGTGCTTTGTTTTAGTGACAAAAAGAGTAGCGCTTCCCCACAGTTTTCTTTTTATTTTGAGTTGGGTGCACTTGCAGAGTGCGTAGTTTTCATTTGGCTCCAGGCCACTGATTACACTCCCCCCAATGTAACATCAAATAGCCCACCTCCACCTGGGGTTCCAGATTCTCTCTCCAGCTCCTTCCTTTCTTATCCTTTAATTGTGTCCTTTTGATCTCAAGTGGTTGTCAATTCTCAGTTGTTACTATTCCCCCTATAGACCTGTTCAGTGTGAGACCCGAGGGGTGAGATGAGATGCGCTGAAGAGTGACTAAGGACCAAGTCTCTTCTATCTTCTACCATTGATCAGTAAGCCTTGTCCATCGAAATCAGTCCTGTTCGTGATTTTGAGTTCGGTACCACATTTTTCTGCCGCTCTCTCTTTTGAGTTCTGTGAACCACCTGAATTCTGAGCAAGATCAGGGCTGTAGGGTCAATGAGCTAAGGCGTCCCATCAGGATTCGCCTACAGGACCTCGAAGACTGACCAGGATTCCTTGTCTGGGTCGGAAAAAATGACTTTGTGCAACGTCCCTGGCCCTTTGTAAAATCAACAATACAGATTTCAGTTTCCATAAAATGTCTTTCTAATAAGCCCACTGTGAGACTATAATTTTTCTTTCAAGAAATTCTATAAAGATTACCCCTTGGGACTAAAACAAAAACAGAAAACATTTACCATAACCTTCTAAGTCAATACTTTGCCTTGGATTTGGCAAGCCAGACAGATCTCCTTGGAAACCACTGTTTGGACTGGATTTTCTCAATGTTTCTGAAAGTACTCTAAGGACACTGAGGCAAGTGTATGACTGAGAGAACTTGTCGGCAGCTGTCCACTGCTAACAGAGACCTGTTGAAACACATCTTGCTTAGACTAAGTCCATGCATGCATGCATGAACTTGGACCCTGGAGCAATTTTTTTAAAACTTACCCTGTAAATATGATGAGTAATTTGACTGTGCTACGTAACAAATGGTGGGGCTGCGGGAGAAGTACTGGACAGCTAACTACCTAGTCAGTTTCAAATGCATTGGCCGTTCCATGAGTTTTGTCTGCTCCCATGAAGATTGAGTCTTAGAAATGCTAAGGAGCAGCTCAACTGTGTCCTATAGGGTCATGATAAGGTGGCATTGGCTCAATGGCTGGGGGCTTTACATGAAATCGGATGGTACATTCATGTTTCCACCTGGGGACACGTATACTATCGTGTGAAATCCACATTCACTTCCTATTAATGGTTCTATTATCTGTGGATCGAATCCATGGTTTTTCATAACAGTAAAACAGTCAAGCATTAAAGAGCAAGACACAAGCCACATATTTTCTAGTTTGGAACCCACTCTTGAAAAATGTATCAGAAATAAAAATCTCAGTTCAGAGGGTGAATTAAAATAACGCCTATGATTCTACATTTGGGTAGTACATCCAAAGCAAACAGACTTCTCAGTTGATAACAAAGCTCACACTTCTGCCAATAAGACATTTCACCCCCTCTAAAATAAACCTTAGCATCTTCTTCTAAACATTTATGCCTATTCATTACTCATATGTAAATCTCATTTTACAGTTGCTAAAATGTTGGAAATAATTATTCCAAATATCAGGACTCAATAAAAATTAAGATGTATGTCTCCCAAAAGTCTAAAAAATCTTACAGAAACATTAATTTGTGGTAAACATGACAGCCTTTAACTTTAAAAATAATAATGTAGCAGGTCATAGCCTAGAAAGAATGTTTATAAGATATATACTCCAGAAGTCAGAATCAGTTCAACAGTAAATAACAACTCTCTCCTCCTCAGTTAAAATGTTATTAAGAAAAAAACCTGTCAAAAAAGGGCAAAAGAAACCTGTCAATATAATTAATGAAATATTCTAGAAAAGGTTTACTCAGCAAGGCTTTTTTCTGCTGGCTTTTGCGGTTTTATGATAATTTCTCTTTGTGCCCATTTTCAGGGGCACTATGGTGGTGTACTGGTTATTTGTTGGACTGAAATCCTCCAGATCGGCAGTTCCAAAGCACGGGCTCTGCAGGCTAACCTCAAATGCATCATTTCACCACTAAGCCATCAAGGAGAGCGTTAGTATCATCTTATCATCATGGCCCTGGAGGCACAGAGGTTATGAACTGAGCCGAAGCTCCCAAGGTCAGCAGTTTGAAACCGCCCATAGCCTTACAGAAGACATCGAGGACTTTCTACTCCCGGTTCCAGTTGCAGTCTTGGAAACTCGAAGCTTGCACACTCAAAGTTCCCACACTTCCCAACAGGGTTGCTATTTGTGGGATCATCAGAGCACTGGCTCCAGAGCGCTTTCCCACTGGGCTGCAGTTCGAAGCACCAGTTCGTTGCTCCTCAGGAGAAAGAAGAGGCTTTCTACTCCTGTAAACCATCTTGGAAACACCCAAGGGCAGTTCTCCCCTGACCTATAGGGTCTCTCCGAGTCAACATCAACTCAATGGCAGTGGGTATATGATTGAGATGAAACGGTTTTGCTACAGGCTTCTAAGATAGGTGGACTGCCACAAGGATTACCCACTCAAAAAAAAAAGTGTTTCTTAGAAGTGACCAGCCTTGAGATTCTTACTGTGATTCAATAGAAGGCCAGGAGGGAGGATGTAAGAGGAACCTGTGTTAGTCTGGGTAGACTAGAGAAACAAATCCAGGGAGACTCACATATATATAGGAAAGAGATTTATAGCAAAGAGTAATTATATATCTATATATTAAGAAAACATCACAGCCCGGTCCAGAGCAAGTCTATAAGTCCGGTATTAGCCCATATGTTCTTCTACAGACTCACGCACACATGCAATGATGCCTAAAGCAGGAAGATCCCAGGCCAGTGGGTGAAGTCTTGTGGAAGCATCTCAGTGATGGCGTGGGTCTCCATGTGGCTCTGGCTGCCATCAGTATGACTTCATGTGGCTCGTCAACAAAATGTGAAGCAGAGAGAGAGAGAGAGAGAGAGAGAGAGAGAGAGAGAGAGAGAGAGAGAGAGAGAGAGAGAGACCCATCTTCAGGGAGGAAGACGGGAGTTCCCAGACTCCACAGGAGAAGGCCACACAGAGGCATCATTGACTCTGACCTGATTGACAGGCTAGACTGCATCCCTTTGCTCAAGTTGACAGGAGATTATGTAACTGCCACAGCATCTTTTTTATGCAAAGTAGAGTCATGGTTTCACAAAAATTATGTTTCCTGACCTGTGCCATACAGTCGCACATTGTCAACATAATTTTGTACACGACTGGGGAAAAAAATCAACTAACCAACCAACCCATCAATCAATGTTACATTCATTCCACTGACTTTGTAGTCAATGAATTTTACAATCTACCCACTGAGAAGATGTTATATGAAATGGAGAGCTTGGGAAGAAAGAATCCTGTAGCTCACCTGTCCAATGGCCCCAGGCCGCAGCCCGGTGGGTGAGAACGAGTTGATAGAGTCACAAAATTCTCATGAGCGAGCCAGTAGGGATCTCCCGCCTCCATGCCCCAATCGAAATCTAATATCTTAAAATCTGTAAATATTCCTTTCCTACACAAAAATTCACGATTATAATGAGAAAGTAGCCGATCGAAGGGAATGCATGCTATTCCTTACTCCATTTCACTCCACAATTCATACCCTTTGTACCTTCAAATGACTCACTCATTTCCTTTACTTCAAGCAAATTCTGTACAAAACAACGGGAGCACTGTCGCGGAACTTATCCCCAATTTGCCTAAAGGCAGGTGACCCCTGGCCCCTTAAAGAAACATGTAATACTGGGGACAATTTCTAAAATCAGCCCTGTGTCAAGCCCCCTCGGCCACTCCACATCCCAAAAGCATACAGCCACTGGCACAGAAAATTTACTTTTTTTAACATTTTATTAGGGGCTCATACAACTCTTATCACAATCCATACATATACATACATCAATTGTATAAAGCACATCTGTACATTCTTTGCCCTAATCATTTTCAAAGCATTTGCTCTCCACTTAAGCCCTTCGCATCAAGCCCTCCTTTTTCCCCTCCCTCCCCGCTCCCACCTCCCTCATGAGCCCTTGATAATTTATAGATTATTTTGTCATATCTTGCCCTATCCAGCGTCTCCCTTCATCCCCTTTTCTGTTATCCGTCCCCCAGGGAGGAGGTCACATGTAGAGCCTTGTAATCAGTTCCCCATATCTAAACCACTCATCCTCCAGACTCCCAGCATCACCCCTCACACCCCTGGTCCTGAAGGTATCGTCCACCCTGGATTCCCTGTGCCTCCAGCCCCCATATGTACCAGTGTACAACCTCTGCCCTATCCAGCCCTGCAAGGTAGAATTCGGATGGTAGTGGGGGCGGGGGGGAGGAAAGCATTCAGGAACTGGCACAGAAAATCTTGGGGGACATGCTCAACCACCTGAAAAAACTCACTTTAAGATAAGGAGTTTCTGCACAGACTGTGCACAGTGCTAGCAAAAGGCAGGGGTTCAACCCCACAAATGTGAGTATACACCTGATTTGCATGACGATACTGAGTCTAACAGATACATGTTCTACAACATAGCCTCAACAACATAAAATAAATGGCTCTATTCTGTGTTGTGAAGAAGTCCACATTCACCCTAACCTCAATGATTCTTGGAATGTAAACCAGCAAACAGTTAACTTTCCACTAACAAGAATATGGAACAGACCCATACATGCACGCAGACATGTAAACACTCTACCATTTTTCTCCTATTGATCTTATATCCCTTCTCCACCTTCCCCTCCCTCTGAAAAGGCTGTATCAGAGCGGCTTAAAACCTATGAATGTATTGCTATGCGAGTATGAAAAGCCATTTCTAACAAGTATTATAAGTACATCACAAATGGAAACTTCAAATTATTATTGTTCTCTGGAAGTCAGAGACTTCTGTACTTCATCCCAATCTTTTATTGACTTTTCTTTACGTGCAGTTGTTCACATCACAACAAGTAAATCAGCTCCTCCTCCCTGGGAAAAGGAGTATTGCTAATGCAGAAGTTTCAATGCGCTCTCTTTAGAGGTCCTGATTTTACAAAACTCACGACTCTCAAAAAGGCTTAATAGATCTGAAGAGTCTAACCTAGAAAAACCCAGCCCAAAGTGACCCAACCCGACCAACACCACCCTGTAGGGTGCTCTGATCATGTTTTCTCCCTGAAAAACCTATTATTTATTTGATACCCATGTCCATTTACTCTCAATGGTTGAAGAACAAATACTAATCATGCAATTTAAACTCCTAACTTTAAACTGGGTATCATGCAAAAATAATACCAAACAAAAAGTTCAAGTTTCCCCACAAATTAGTATTTTGGCTCCTTTTACAAACTCTAAGCTAGATAGAAGATACTACCAACAGCTAAAGACTACTCGGAG
This sequence comes from Tenrec ecaudatus, assembly GCF_050624435.1. Taxonomy (NCBI): domain Eukaryota; kingdom Metazoa; phylum Chordata; class Mammalia; order Afrosoricida; family Tenrecidae; genus Tenrec; species Tenrec ecaudatus. Next base: position 171,542,676 of record NC_134533.1, on the reverse strand, counting down.
TGGGGGAGGGGGGAGTCCCAGAAAACTAAGAGCAGGGAATTCTCGGGGTGTGAAGCCAGCCACTCCTCTGATGGAGTCTGGGAGGCCTTCAAAATCTGGTTCGAAACAGTCCCAAAGATACCCACAACCAACAAAAACAAAAGCCCAAACAGAAACTTCTATAAACAATTCAGAGAGTTGGAAAGGAGAGCTCTTGTCTGTCACAATTTTGCTCACAAAGAAGGGACAGGCTTAACCAAACACCTCGAAACTCAATTGGTTTCCTGGGTCTGGGGCAATGTAGTCTCGTGGGCGATCTCAGTCAGCAAGCATCACATCATAGATTAGGTTTAGGTTTTACATCTTTACTTGACAGGGAGTGTCTGGGGTCTTCAAAGTTCACAAATGACCCCGTGGGACACGAAGAGAAGAAATACACAACTTCATGGTCTCTACTCATCCGGAGCAAAGAGAAAGAAGGAACTAGTCTACAGCACTCACAGTTGGCATGACCCACTGCCGCCTCTTCTCTCCTGAGACCAGAAGGTCTGGATACCTGCCTAGTGACCACGACTGAGCATTCTGAGGGAGTGACGTCCGATGGACCCCGAGAGGACACGAGGAAAATGTGCAACAGAACCTCAAATCTCTACAGCAAAAACAAAACACAGATGCTCTGGACTGGCTGAGATTAGGCGGCTTCCAAGATTATTGTTCTGAGACACTCTAAACCCTGAACTGAAATTAATCTCTGGGGTCACCCCTTAGATAAATAACAGACTGGACCACACAGTAAAAATATATGTAGAACTCATGAGTACGGTGCATGATTTTAAAAGTCATCTACATGAGACCAATGGGCCAAGGATTACTTTAAAAATGAAATGAGAATGTGAAATGGCAGGGAAACTAGATTAAGGGAAACAGAACCACCTGAGGAGAAACAGTGAGCATGTTCATGTACCGTGAACAAGGTAACCAATGTCATTGAACAATCTGTATAGAATCTGAATAGGAACCTAAAGTTGCTGTGTGAACTTTCACTGAAAATACAATAAACCGTTATTTTTTAAAAGAGAGAGTGAGTGAATGAGAGATAGACTTGGTCACTTTTATTTTAGAGCAAGCCCATTCTTGAAGTTTTTCCAGTGATTATTATATTTGCAAAGATTTTAAACTGAGTTGGTGTTTACAAATTGCCTATACATCACAATACAGTGCCATCTATTTTTATGTAATAACGGATTTTTCTGGAATCTCCTTCTAAAAAAGCTCTCATTTGGTTAGGGATCTTGACATAAATGACAGAAGTAGGTGCTACATTGTAGCATTTATGCAAAATTATTTTCGGTCCTACTTCTCCAGCAATGGAGTCAGACCACCTCCTCCTCTGCTTCTCTTGGTTTATCAGTTCAGATGGCCCTCAACTACTAAATCTAACACTAATGATGATTATCCTGACATTTTAAATCCTCAGCTGTCCAATCTCAACCAGCCCTACAGTCCTAAAGAGAAAAAAAAGTATGTCTTAGTATCTTAAAACCGATCTAAAAGCATTGCCCAAAACACATACACCTTCACCACATCACTGCGAAGAAATGCACGAGTGGATTATTAGACATCCCCCTTTCACGTGAAATCCACGTATATTTAAAGCACGCCCGACGCCATGCTGCTCTGCCACAGTGATTCACTAGCCCCAGTTTTAAATCGAGCTGACAACAGCGCTGCGCCATCTTTCCGAAGTGACCTCAGCGTTGCTAACGCTGACTGTCCACAGCTTTAAGCACTTCTCCAAACACCAACCCTCCACAAGACAAAAACCAAGAAGCCAGACTTGCTGCTATCGAGTTGACTCTGACTTACCAGTGACCCTGTAGGACAGATTGGAACTGGTCCTTAAATCTTTAAGAAAAATCTCCTCTCTCTCCCCCAGGGGGGCTCGTGAGTTTGAACAGCCAGCCTTGTGCTTAGCGGCCTCATGTCTAACCCACTCCACCCCCACAGCTCCTTCCAAAAAAAATGAAAGATAAACTCTGCATAGAACCCAGGTTCATTTGCCCGCCCAGTGAAATAGTGATGACAGCTTCCGGGCTCCCGATCTTCTGGCTTCAGTGCCAGGCTCTGTCAATTTCTCCTGGGGTGATCTTGGGCGCACTGAACTCTGAGCCTTAAAATCCTGACCCATGATGTGAAGACAGGATTAGTACCTATCCCACAAGCCTGTTTAAGAAGTAGTTAACTTAACCAATGTAAACTGCTTAGAAGACTGCCTGGCACGTGCTTGCACGCTGGATGGATTTGCCGGGCCCATTACTCTTATCCCACCGCTCCCCAATGCCGCTGAGTTGACTCCTATTTCGAGGGACCCTACAAGCCAGAAAGAACTGTCTTCTTACACAATCTTCTTACGGTGCTCCGACTACCAGTCGTTACTGGAGCAGGCAGCCTCACCTTTCTCCCCTGGAGCAGCTGATGAGTTTGAACCAGCTCCCTTGCAGGGCTACAGCAAGCTGGGCTCTAGGTGTCAGGAACCGGCTCCCCACTCAGCCCTTGGTTCCCCTCTCCACTCCCCGCTGCCCTTCGACAACGTACACAAGTTCTGACCTCAAGGCACAGCCCCCACCCAGCTGCACACCAAGCACAGCCAGCCTCCTGCATCCAGTCACTATGGCTCTTGGGCTTTGTCCAGCAGGGTGCCGTAGGTTTTAACGTTTTTGGCTTTCTGGCCTTTTAACTACTGACTGTCTGAAGTATGGATTGCAACTCAAGTGTAAAGAAAACACAATTCCAAACCACTGGATCAATAGGTAACCTCATGATAGAGAGAACAAAACCGAGGCTGTCCAGGGCTCTGCCTTGCTTGGATCCGTATCAACTGCTCACAGAGGCGGCAAGGCAGTCAAGACGTCAAAGGACACGGTGCATTAAGAACGTCTGCTGGAACAAGACTTCTTTAAAGTGATGAAAAGCAAGAAGGGAACTTTGAGGACTGAGATGTGCCTGACCCAAGCCACGGCGCATTCTATCACCTCGTGTGCATGCTGAAGGTGGACATGGAATAAGAACACCGAAGCAGCAGGGGCACCGTGGTGCTGGTGAGGGACACGGGAAGTACCACCGACGGCCAAGGAACAAACAAATCCGTCTCGGAATGCCCCGTACGAGGCAAGGATGGAGAGACTTTAGGCTCACATACACTTTAGACGGGTTGTCAGGAGAGACCAGTCCCTGGAGAAGGACATCATGCTTGGTAAAGTGGAGGGGCAGCCAAAGAAGAAGACTCCTAACGAGATAAATTGATTCCCTGGCTACACGCAGGGGCTTCAACCAAAGAACAATTGTGAGCGGGTTGCAGGACTGGGTGGTGTTTCATTCTGTTACATGTACACAGGGTCACAATGAGTCAGCATATAATGTGGTGGGCACACAACATCCAGGGCACGCACAACACTCACCATTATTGAATGGTGCATATACTTGTATTCCTGAACCATCAGTTTTAGGCAATAAGGTTAAAGATCCAGATTATCCCCCCAGGACTGGTACCCCAGGAAGGAGAAACTGCCCCCCTCCGGAATTAATCATGGAGAGCTGGGGTGGTGGTAAGGAAGTGAGGGATGCTGATGTTTTTTAAGCCTTTATCGGGTTAAGTCAGAAAATCATTAACTCCATCTGAGCTAATCAACGTTGATTTCTCATTTACTGAAGCAAGGCAATATAGTTTATTGCTGCATGGAAATCTCCATTTCCACCCCTTAAAGCATTCCACCCTTCCCATCAACTACAACAAACTCTCATTTCCCCCACAAAGTTTGCCCAGCCCCTCGCAGACACTTGATAAACAACTCATGGATCAGGGCCTTGTCCATACCAGTCTGACAGTGGCCCTATCAGTCAGTTTGCTTCTGGTCTCAACCAGGGTTTCTAAACCTTAAAACAAAACAATCCGTTATTGCAAGGAAGGCCTGCTCTCCTGCGAGCAGGGTCATCGGCTTCTGCCGCATATACCGAGGCTGGCCCCAAAGTACAATGCACTGTCAACTTACAGTTCATAAATGGCCCAAGAACATCACACACAAACGTCTGTTCTATGCTGACTTTAATAAGAGTAAGCTTGGAATCTGAAATTCAACGGCAATTATACAGTAATAGAAATTCCAGCATGTCAATTAATCTTTTCTTAAAGAACTATCTGGGTGGAACAAAACGATCATCCATTTAGTAACCTATTAGGAATGCGTCGGACTTGATGGACCATGGATTGGATGGAAATCCCTGCCCAAAGAGTTTCGCTGGGGGTGGGGGCATAAAAAATCAGAAATATTCTCACACCTCTCTCTATTTACCAGGGCGGCCTGGCTTGTTTACGAAACCTGGCCACGAGTCCCCACAAGAAAAGCATTTGAATGGGGCTGTCTTTTACTGCATTCCCTTTGGCTCTGGCCCTTTCTCACTCTCCTTTAAGAAGCGTCTCTGGTGCTTGCCTGCTTTCTAAAGGTCGGATGGTGCTCTCTGGACGGACAGTGAATGCTGCAGTCTGAAAGAACTATCTCTTCCTCTGTTTGAGTCAGAAAACTCAGAACACAAGAAGATCCATTCAAAGCATGATGGAGTGCCTCACAGAGGCGCAATATGTTCACAGTTGGCAAACAGAGATCTATTTGGACAGTGAGTACAGCCATCCGCTCGGCAAACACTAGCGTTCCTATTAGTTCACAGCAGAACGACCCTTCTTTCAGAACCCAACACCACGTTGGGGCAAACCTTCTATACAAAATGCCTTTGTCCGGCAGTCACAAATCAGTGGGTCCCAGCGGCTTTCCTATAAGCTATGCCTGTTCGTGATTGCACTTGGGCCCCCAAAAATCGTTTGTAAAGGTTTAGAGGAAGAAAGCGATAGGAAATATTCCCGTCTCCATGTGTAACAGACTCCGAGAGACTGGGTGCCTTTGTAGCCATCAGCAAGGGCAGTGCACCAAAGGCTGCATGAAGCGCCTGGTGCTTCTCCGAGACCCTTGCTCCCCAGAAGATGCTTCTGGGCACCCGGAGGTTGCTTCTACTTCAGTCTGGAGGAACACCAAGCATGATCTTTCAAAGGAACCCAGAGAAAGGACAGAGCAAATCGAGCGCAGGCGTCCTGTGGAAGGCGATATCCCTCTCCATCTTTTGTCTAAGCCAAATGCTTAAGGTCAGTGGTGAGAGGCAGTCAAACCGATGTTCCCTTAAAACCAGACTCCACCAAACTCTCCACGTCACCAGTGAACACAAGGACGTAGAGACAAACCTGGCTGCCTTCTCCTTGAGGGTCTGAGCTACCACCGGATGTCACTGGTCTAAATACAAAATCAAGTCTTTCTAAAAAAATTTTTTTAAAAACAGTACCCAGAGAAGGCTGGGTGAGGGTTTCTTCCAAGATATTTAAACTCATCATAGCTCATTATACAAACATCTTCTTATTCCAGGTAGTCCCCGACTTACAACGTCCACCAGGACGCCAAACCTCACTTAGGACCATCTGTTTCTGTTTGTTGTTTCCGTACAGGGCATCATCAGTAATGTGTGCACTATATACGGTGATGAAGTCTGTAGCTGGCTGATGCGTCACTGTCAGTTATCCACAGCGTTCAAGTTTATGATTTATTGCTCAAAGCACTGCTCTAGTGACTTGGTTTTCTAAACTAAATCAGGGATTTCAGGTGCCTGAAACTATGGTGGATCCAGATGCTAACCACTCTGCCAAAGCTGATAGACTGACTCGGTGAGGAAGGAGCTGACACCCGGAGAGCTGAAGGCAGCTTCAAAATGCTCTTGGGGAAACTCCCATTGCGTTTCAGAAAACATTTTCTCCAGACGGTTTGAAGCTTCCTTGTATACAGAACAAGCAAACAGGAAAGGGGCCGTACAGATTGTTTTTATTAATTTTCAGCCTTGAGTCACTATCCTCCTTCTCAGGGGTAATCCAGAGGGCCCAGAACCTTCTACAGGTGGAGCTATGAGGACCACTGAGAAAGTGCCAGTCATTGTCGGAGTAAAATTTTCAGGTGATTTGTGTTAGCTTGTATGTGTGTGTTAAAAAAAATGTATAAGTTGATATCTCTATAAATTTTCCAATGCCCAAGGACAAAGGGAGACCATGTTTTTAAAAACCAGTACTAATAAAGGGCAATTAGCAATAACTAAAACCCTATTTAGCATAGGTTCGGGAACCTTTGGTCTGCCATGCTCTTTTTTCGGGGGGCAGCCGTCTGACAATTAAAAGTTTTGCACGACAGCCCTCCTGGATTGTCCCAATGCCCCCCTCAGCGGAGCAGGGGGGTAAACGTGCACTTTGGGAAGCACTGCTGTTTGAGTCAGAATGAAATTGTTAGCAATGGGTAGACTTATGTCACAACTGACGATAAAGTCTTTGGAACAGAACCCCATCATAAGTCAGGGACTGCAATCTAAATATTCATTAATATCTATACATATGTATTACCTAATTATGACCCCTCCCACATGTGGAATCTCAGAATGCAAAGAACTCTTCAACTCTTACATAGGGAAATAGTGCATACTCGGGGAAATTCATGCTGAGCCCTGGCCGACCTGTGTACAAAGCATGAGCTCAGAATTGCAACGGCTTCCATGGAGGGTAAATCAGATTTGGTCGTGTTGTCTATAGGGCTCCTCTGAGTTACACCAGTGACAGTGAATGTGAGCCCAACTACAATCTTTCCCTCTACGGAAAATCCTTGCTGAGACCTGCAGTCCAGGGCCTCGGGTCTTAACACCTGGTTCGAGTCCAATAGAGAATATGCAGTCAAATCATAAATCTGCTTTCAAATCGTCCCTTTCCGGCACAGGAGCCAGAGACTGTGAGGAAGATGCATGAGCGCGCGGGGCAGAAGGCCCTAGCACATCCTACTCAGCAACAAGACGGAGATCATAATTCTAAGACTTTCCAAGCAGCCTGGGTGTCTCCGTGGCAGAATTCCTGCCACTGATGAGGGAGACCTGCGCCTGAGGCCAAGTCAATGAGCCTCTTGTGAAGCCACCTTCTATCAGTCAGAAGAGGTCTCTGGGCTGCTATGATGCTGTCCAAGAGTCTGTGGAGCTTCCAGACTCAGATGGACTAGGAAGGGAAGCCTGGGGATCTATCTACTTCTAAAATCCAGTCCATGAAAACCCTTTGAATCACAACAGCCCCATCTCTGGAGCTGTTCATCTCTGGAGCTGGGGACCGACAGTTGGTGACCGGCCTTGCTGTTTGCTGCCTGGATATATATAGCCCAGCTCTCTCTACAGAAGGGGACTGGCAACTGGCGGCTCTCAAGCCTTAAAGGACTGCTTGTGTCTCACTGCTTTATAATTTAACTGTTAATTTCTTATATTATCTATCTGTATATAATTTAACAGTTCATTTCTTGTATTATATCTATCTTTATAAATATATTTATATATAATTACTAGCAATCTGGTTTGTCTCTCTAGAGAACCCTGTCCAACACAATGGGCGTCTGGTATCAGAAGCGGGTCTTTCTGTAGAATCTGCCAATGGAAATGCTGATCAAATGAATGGCAAAGCATGGAAGACGGCTCTATTACATGTTTCCCTTTTTATCCCCATGTGCACAAATATGATCCCAACCAGACTAGTCTGCATGCTTTTAGACACCATACATTTTTCAAGGAATAAAGGAAAGAAATTTTTTAGAACACCTAATTTTTAGCCAACAAACTGAAAAGTCATTAAAAGGCGAGTGGATGGGGGAAATAGGGAAAATTCCTTCTGTAATGTGAGTTTAAAGGGGCACAGTCTGAGGACTGGCTTTGGTGATTAACCCGCTCAACTGCAGTTCAGCAGCCTTTGAAAGAAGGTTAAGATTAAACCCTCAGCTCAAGAACTCACTTGTACTTCTTGAAAGCAACATCATAAAGGTCGCCGATTATGGTTTGAAGCCCGCCCACATTTCAGGAACTGCAAACACCAACATGGTATCAACCAAGACAACAGGCATCCACGTGACTGCATCGGGCACAAACCCACGACGCTCCAAGGCAGGGTGCGGCCAGTTAAATATGAATTTCAGACACACACACACACACAGTAAGCTGTAAGTGAAGGATGCCTCTGCAGCAGTAAGCACGGCATACTAAAAATTCTTTTTTTTAGCTAAAATTCCATTTCACTTGCAGCTCTATTAGTCTAGCTGGTGAGCTAATGATGACAAACCAAAACATTGCCAACAGACCAGTGAAGCTGAAGTCACATAACGCTATAGGGCGGCGTAGAACGACCTCGAGGTCGTCCAAGCTACAGCAGTCCCAGATGCAGGCCACCCCATCTTTCTGCCACTGGTGCACCGCCAGGGCCCAAGGAGGGACCCCAAATCGGCCAAGGGGTCACCATTATATAGCACCCCCTTATGGCTCATGAGCGGGAAACTGGCACACATGCCTTCGGGGTTTTCCATGCGTCAGAACCCTGCTCAAAGATGAATCACGGGGAACTAAGGCCTCCAGGGGAAGTTTTCTCCGGGAAGAGATGCATCTTAGAGTGCGCTGTACTGCTTTCTGCTCGCTCTCTCAGACAACCTGCAGGAGAAGCCCATCACTGAGCAGCTGGCTAAGGACACAACCGCATCCCTAAGAGGTCCAAGTAGTCGTGGGACAATTTTGTTCAAAAGGGAGGAAGAAGAAGAAACCTCACCCACGTGCACTAAAAGGCTTGGAGAGCAGCCAGAGCAGGGATGGAAGCGCCCCGCCCTGCGCTTTCCCCACTGGGGCTGGGCTTTCTGGAGAGGGGCATGGGCCCCGGCCACAGATCGCCTGTGGAAGCACGAACAGGACTTCCCAGTGGGAGCTTTCAGAGAGGAACTCGGAAGGCATGGCCGCCCGAATGTCCTCCAAGGGATCGATCATCGGCGCAGGAATGCTGAAGCACTGCGCGAGCAGGCCACGGGGACACTGACCTTCGTGAACGCGTGCTGTTGAAACGCCAACTCTGTCCACGTACGCACATGGCAGCGATCGGGCGCAACCACGGCTCCAAATTTGGGCGCTTTGTTCAACACTAAAGGACGAGGTATTTAGGTGTACTTAAAAAAATCTTTCTTGAAATGACCCCCTTTCCTGTGCAACCCAGAAGATCCCTTCCTTTTGGGGGGCCCAGATCCCTTCCTTTTGGGGGGCCCAATTTTCTGACATCACTTTGTTTTACGCTCTAAAGCCACTGGACTGATGGGTCCGTATACCAGTGGCTGTTCAAATCCTGGCTCAAATCTCGAAAGCTACATATACTATACGTGTGTGCATGTGTTTACCTTTCGTCGTGATTAGCACCAGCGTGTTCTCAAAAAGGGAACATTGCTAACCACGTCTACTCCTTCACTCGGCCTGTTAAAAATGCCTAAGTGGTCCTTCCCCTGCGTCTTTTCTTCCTACCCCCAAGGCTAGATGCTGGGGCGGGGGAAGGGTAAGAAGTTACAGGTAAAAGGGCAGTGTAGCGTGGGGTGTCTCTACACAGGGGTGTGCTAGCATAAGGATTGGGAGGGCAGGCAGGCTGGGGAAGATATCACACCTGGGGACAACCAGGCATTGAGAGCCAGAGTCTGAGCAGGGGAATCCAGGGAGAGGGGAAGTCTAGGATGACTCTCAGAGCCCCAAGGTGGCATGGGGGATGTACTGCAAGTCGGCAGCACCTAATGGAGTCATACTTCTCATGGAAAAGGAAATTGTACAAATACAGAAAAAAGAACTTGAGTAAACCCCTTAGCACTAGATTCGAATCTAAGGTCTCAGTGGCAACTCCCTTTGATATGTATAGGAAGAGAGAGACAAATAAGAAATAAAATGTGTGTGTGGCTCACCCAAGTTTGTAGACATGTTCAAATATATATAAAGTATTTTCCAACTCTGTTACTGGAAGTCTTTGTAAAGGCAAACTCACTAGGGATGGGGTGGCCAAACCACCTAGATCTTGGCTTCCAAAACCATCCTTGAGTGTCGGAGTTTCTCAGTGCTGCTGTAGCCAAAGCGAGCAGCGGGGGCTAGTAGACAGGAATTTATTTTCTCACAATTTAGGCTAAAAGTCTGAATTCCGGGTGACAGCTCTAGGGGAAGACTCGCTCTCAGTGGGTTCTGGGGGAAATCCAATGGTCTTTTCAGCTCCTATTCCTAGGTCCCGTGGCGGTGGTCATTTCGGGAACTTTCTTACCTCATCCATACTTCCTTGTTTCTTTGCCTGATTGGCTCTTTTATAAATTATCAAAGTGATTGGCTTAAAGCACATCCTACACCAGGGGTGGAGAGTAAGACCCTCCAAAAGTCATCAATACCTGCTAACATCACAGGCCTTGCCAAAGGGATCCCGTCCCAGCCATCACATCAGCAGTGAGTCAATTAAAAGTCTGACCAGTGTGGCTCATGAATAATGCTAGAAATGTGCAAATGGCCCTTGGCAGAAAAAAAAGGTTCCCCACCCCAGAGAATGACATCGTCACCATCAATGAACCATCTGTTCTCATGTTCCTTGGAAGCCACAAGCAGAGGGGTTGGGATTGACAACACATTCAATCTCTAACATCTACAGAAAGAATCTAACACGTCTTGTGGAAATGGTTAATCACAGAACCAAGCCAATAAAGGTACAAGATAAGCCTGGAACATCTTTTTGTGTCAGAAAGAAAATGCTAAACGAATGATATGGGCGTGCCAAAAGAACACAGAAAATAACCCCAAGGCAAACTCACACCTTCACCATTAGTAAAGAGGGACAGAAAAGCAGCAACACTGAGCCATTGAGAGGCAGAACACTGGCAAAACCCAGAAAAATGAGAACACACACACACAAACAAAAACCAACAACAACCAGTCCACTGCTATCAAGCTGACCACTACTCACAGTAACAGTATCTATGAGTTTCTGAGGTTGTATATCTTTCTCCAGAGGAACAGCTAGTGGGTGTGAACTATTCAGCCTTACAGTTAGTTAACAGTCTGATCAGATTCCAGTTCTCACAGGTTTCACTGTACCTCCCAGTCAAATACTTAAGAATGACAAAAAGAAAATGAGGAACGTTAAGATGGAGAAGTTGGGCACGGTCACAGCTTCATCAAGTGGTCAAGTGGTGAGATGAATCACAATGGTGAGCATTTAACAGGATGCCAGGAAAACACAGCATCGTGTATGTGTGCATGTGTGCATAGGCACATACACACCCTATATGTAGGCTCCTGTCAAAGGCTCATAACCTGAATCTAAGGAGGATGATCGGCAAAACAAAACAGGAAGGCATTCTACAAAGTAACTATCCAAGACACGCCAAGGTTAAAGCCCTGTGAGAGAGAACATATACATGCTCCAGTCTGAAGATTACAGAAACAACTGAAGGCCGCTCATGACTCTAGACTGGATTCTCCTCAAATTAAACCCAAACCAAAGCTACTGCCTTTAAGTCCATTCTACCTCGTAGCGACCTCACCCTCTAGGCAGGGTAGTGCTGCCCAATAGTTTCCATGACTACAATCCCCCTCACCCCCATGCTTAAAGGGTATTTTTATGGGATTTAACAAGCTGTAATACCAATGAGAAATTCTTAGGGTTGAGCTGTTTATCAGGACACGTTACAAAGTTCTTTCAGGTCTGCTAAGAAACGTCCCAAGAGGCACATCACTCTACACTAGGTCTCAACCAAGACATTCTGTTCAAGCTCCGTGGGTCAGCAAACCCAGCTGTGGGGGACCAGCCTCCATAACCCAAGGAGGGGTGGTTGTGTCATGGAGACAAGGCAGAGCGTGCAAGGGCTCACCTCCGCCAAGACGTCAGGAACCAGGTCCGCACAGATGACAATTCGTACCTGGCAGAGGGTGGTTCAATCTGCTGATGTTTCAGTTAGCAATCTAACCATTTAACCACGGTGCCCCCAGGACTCCTTCCTTCTGCTAGCAAGGTGAAACCTGAAGGACGTCTAGGATTAGGTGGTTAAATAAACAAACTGTGTGTGTGTGTGTGTGCACACGTGCGTGTGTGTGCGTGCATGAACCCTGGTGGCACTATAACTACCTGTTGTACCGTGATCCACAAGGCTGGCAGTTCGAAACCACCAGTCGATCCTCAGAGGAAAGGCGGAGCCTTCTACTTCCATGAACAGTCACGGTCTCAGAAACTCACGGGGTAGTCCTACCCTGTGCTCCCTGCGGCAACACCAACAAGACAGTGGTGAGTTTAAGACTATGCCAGCATCCTCACATACAGACGTTTCCTAACTGTGAGTGTTTTATGAAGATGGTGTTGTGGGTTAGGCGCTGGCCTGCTAACTGCAAAGTTGACAGTTCAAACCTACCAGCTGCTCCAGTAAGATGAGCCTGTCTGCTCCCATAGAGATTTCCCATCTCAGAAGTCCCAGATGGGTTGCTATGAGCCAGAATCCATTAGGTAGCAATGGATTTATCGCGGTTATGCACGAGAACATGTTGAGTGTAAGGAAAAATAACTGACTGCTCTGTGAAAGGCATTCGCAAGTTCATGGGAACATTCCATAATCTTTCCATTCCAATTGTCCCCAAACTTTTCGAAGCCCCCTTGTGTAAAGGTGGGTTGGTATGCATCTGCCCACGTTACTCTCCAGAGCTCAGGAAGACAGTTCTCGCCCTCAAATGTTGGTCTGAGACCACAAGTACTATACTTGTTCTGTAACGTGCAACGGTTCCAGGGGTGTGAGACTGCCCTTCTTGAGAAGGGAAGGGAGGCATCTTGGACCACTTGCTCACGACCGGAAACGGAAGCACCGCTGCCTTCCAGAGTGTGCAAAGAGAAAGCAGCCTTCAGGCCTCGGCATGGCCCCTTCTGTTGCGATGAGGGGTGAGGGGCTTCTCGTCCAGAACTAGTGCGTCCTCTGACTCTCCGTGTGGAAACACACGTCACATCCCAGGGGGATGTCCATTCTTCACATCTGAAGTTTCCCTCCTACTGCTAAAACGCACGTCACTGAGCTGCACACGACCTGAGAGAGACGTCAGCCAAATCTCACCTCTCACCCCTCCACGTGGCAGATGAGAAGACTTAGGTCCCTCCCGGAAGTCTAACTTACCAAGAGTAAGGACTGATACCTAACCCCCCCCCCCTTTCAAACCTAAGGAAAAAGGAAATAATGACAAAAGAAATTGAATGCAATGAGTTTTAAAAAAAAACAAAAAAACTTTGTAAAGGATCATTTTAAATTTGATAATACTTTGCCGAATACAATAGCTTTTGTGTGAGAGGCATAAGTCAAATCCAAGTAACTGAAAGTTAAGACTTAACGAAGCAACTTTAAAAGCTCACCTTGAAGTCCCTGAAACCATGTTATGCATTTCATATCACCTAATTTAATCCGCCCAACTTTTAAGAGGTAGAATGCGCTACTGTCTTTCTTTTATTGCAGATTGAGGATTAGAGTCATTATGTAAGAGATTTAAGGTCAGAAAGTTTCAGGTAGAAAACCCAAAATTTAACCCCGTCTAGCAAAGCCCCAGGTGTTTCTGGCTGCTACTCACTCCTGTAGAAAGCAAACTGCTCACCCAATTCTATAGACAGGCTTGTGATTTAACTGAAAACCCAGTTTGAAGGGGCCAGCCTTTAAAGAAGGCACCCTGGTGGGGCTGTGATTTAGGTGACTGACTCTAAACAAAAGGTGGGTGGTTCAAATCCACCAGGGACTCCAGGGGAGAAGGATACAGCTACTTGCTCCCAAAAAGACTGACAGCCTTGGACCCACCCTAGAAGTTACTCTGAGTGGAATCAACTTAATGGTAATGGGTTTGCAGTCACGCTTTGGAAGATGAGTTTTTGTGACACGCAGAATACCTACTTCAAGATCTATGTGGGCATTAGAAGAAAATAGCAAGGTAGAAATCTAAAGTTGAAGCAACTATTACATAGTTGCTACACACCTTCTCAGATCCCTTCCTACACTAATGCACAGATGTGGTCTGAGAGCCATCAGTGATGTCAGACTTCTGACTTAAGGCGGCTAGCATGGAGGAAATTAACAAAAGAAAGTTCCCAGCCCTCATCAGAATTCTGGACCAAATACCAAGTCTTGGTGCCGTAAATTACCAAAGGCTACACAGTACAGTGATTGTTCGTTTTTTAAAAAGGTTGAACAATGGTCTTATAAGAATAGTTTATGTCAAGTAAATAAAATAATTTTACACCTTTTATTCTCAGTCACACATTTCACTCTCCTATAGATTATAAATGCACGGCCAAAAATCAATCATTCAAAGAAAGACAAAAGGGAGACGAAGGTATTACTCTAAGGGGTAAAAATGAATGTGAAGTTAAGTTAAAGAAAATACCAATCAACACATTTATTGTTCTAATTTAACAAAAATATAGTAACTTTTGGCTTGGTTCACAACATCGTTTTATAACTAATTTAACATAACTTGGGACTTTCTTTTTATGTCAGTGTATAGAGACCCGGGTTTGTGACACATTAGTCATAAGCTGGGAAACAATTCTAACAGCCCCCAAAAGCTCTAGCTAACAACCTCACAGCAGGGCCAAGGAGTCCTAAAGAAGTAATTTCTTCACCAAGGCAACCTGGTAATGTAACAGGTTTCTTAGCAACCTGGTAGTCACAGTAACCATTCACCATGGTATTAGTATTAGGTTACCCACCAGGGTAGAGGCCAAAAGAATAATTTAAACTTGCTACGTCTAAGGCTGAAGGTGTGTGTGTACACACTTATGTGTACTTGAACATACACACAATGTTCTTATGGTTACCTGTGAAATGAGGTTTGTGTGTGATCTCCAGTAGTGGATGAGTAATGGGAAGACTTCAATTACTTCATTAAAAAAAAAAAAACTGAAAATTTTCTACAAATCCTTTGAAGCCACCTCAGGCTTACTCCAAATTCAATCGACCCTTAACGCTTTTAGAACTGTTTTTTTTAATAACTTAAAGATAGGTACATGCCATAATTCGAATCTTTTCAGCAGACTATTTTCATCCACACATGTAGCAGCTCCACAGGCTTTCAATGAAATAATTTTATGGAAACAAGTTAGAATTCAAATATAGAAAAAGAAACTTTGGGAATATATGAAGCATTCTTAAATTCTACTGGGGGAGAGGGCAGGGGCTGGTGAACAAACCACAATGATTTCTGATTAGCTAAAAAAAATGCCAAAGACAGAGAAGCTAGATATTTTTGGCTTTCATACCTGGTTTTTATACAACAATTTGCTCACATCACTATAGAAGATGTACAAATCATCTATCTATGAGAAGAAACAAATTTAGAACCTAAGTGACTATCACTTTCCCAAAATCTAAAGGCAGATTACAGTTGGTTTGGAAAAACACATTTAAAATGGCGAATCTCCACTCCACATAAAGACCATCCCACTGGAGGAGAAGCCAAAGGCTTTCTGCAAAGACTATGCTTTCTCGGATCTCAGCTGCCTCTGTTCAAAGGAGATGAACACTCCCATAGAAACATAGGCCTGGTTATCCAATCTGTCCTTGATTGTAATCGTGACAAATGATCTCACGTCTTATTACATAGTATCACACCTGCCCGTAATGTAATTCAATTGGCCAATAAGTTCATTTAAAGAATCGTGAATACATCTTTTTAGCTTTCGGAGTAGCTATGAGAGTGCCAAGCGGACATCAAGTCATCGATAATAGCTGCTGATGGAACGAATATTCGACCAAGTAGCCGGCAACATCATAATTGCCGTACACGTCTAGGCATCTTGGCTGCTAACGCATGACTGAAGCAGCTTGTTTCATTCACCTTTCCATGAAAGAACCTCAGATAGGAAGCAGATAATCGATGCCATTGCTGGAAAGTTTTGTTGATTTTTTTCTATTACAATGATTCCTTAAGCTATTACGGGTTACTCCGAAGAGAACATTTCTAGGCATCAGATGCATCTTTCCTGTCTAACTGAGAGTGTTAAGTACAAGATGAAACAGACACCAGGCCAAGCAGATGCCACTGAACGCCGGTCTTGTCAGCTAGCGGGTCAAGTCCAGCAGCAGTCCAGGACGGCACTGTCAGTGACCACCACAAAACCGGTGGAGCCCTGGGGCACAGTGGAGAAGTGTTCTGCTAAGCAAAAGGGGAGCAGTCAGAATCCACCAGTGGCCGGGAGTGGGATGGAGTGGGGTGTCAAGATGTGGCACTCTGCTTCCATAAAGATGACAGCTTTGGAAACCCTTTGGGGAAGCTCTGCTCTGTCACACAGGGCTCCTCAGAGTCGGAGTCTATTCAACAGCAGGGACCTCTGGTGTTTACTCTGATTTCCTAAAAGGTGAACGGGTAACCATGATGCTAACGCCATATGATAAGAGCATTATTCTGCAATGTAAAACAAACCAAAAACCAAGCTCTGAAAATAGATTTAGTATTAGGTGTATACACACACACATCCCAGAAAAATAAGAAGCATGATGTGAACATATGCACACCCATGTTCGCCGCAGCATTACTCAAAACAGCATAAATCTAAGTGCTCAGTGATGAGTGAATGAACACACAACAACAACAACGGTATGGACACACAAAGGATACTATACAAAGTTCGTAAATAAGAGTGAACCTCAAGAAACATCTCATAAAATGAGGAGTGAAGAACCACAAAAGGATACACTGTAGGAGGCTGCCACCAGAAGAATTACTGACAAGGTTTGCACGCAGACAGAAACAGTATTTGAAAGTTACCAAGGATGGATGTGGAAGCAAGGGCGAATGACTACCTAGAGGATAGATACATAGTAACTCAGGTGACAGGTGGGAGGTCGGGAGTTGGGGTGGGGATGAGTGGAGACAATATCTCATAAGGAAGAGATCAACACAAAATGTTCAACGGAAAGGAAGATACTGGGAGGGGCAAAAGTTAAAGTCGTAACCAAAGTCAATACTATTTATGACATACCCAATTCAGCAATAACAGTGAGGGACAACACAAGTGGATACAGACACCGACACTGAGCACGGGGTAGAGAGGAGAATGGAACTGTTCCCACACCTGAGTGTGTGTGTGTGTGTGTGTGTGTGTGTGTGTGTGTGTGTGTGAGAGAGAGAGAGAGAGAGAGAGAGAGAGAGAGAGAGAGAGAGAGAGAGAGAGAGAGAGAGAGAGAGAGAGAGAGAGAGATGGATATGTATCTCTTTAGAGGAAAGGGTTTCAAAATTTCAAGGAAAACAGGCTTCAAAAATGAACTTTCTGAGCCCTTTGGATGTAACAAGGCTATGTCAAACTATATTGCTACTAGAGGTTCGGTTCACACACATGCGGATTCTCTAAATAAAACCTGTTGCTGCAATCAGTGGATGGCTGCAGACACGTTGTTTCCAGTAATAAGTTTGCTTTAGGCTCCTTAGGGTGCCTTCAGACAAAAAGAATCCAATCTAAACACTGGTTTCCAAGGATACCTACTGGGATGCTCGCAAAGAAGACAGACAGGGTAGCATGGGAGGGCAGAGAAATTGCTTTGTGGGATTCCAATAGGGCAATCTTGATAGATGTGCTCTAAGGACACAAGATGATCACGTGGGCTTATTATGCAGAGGTTTTAAGAAAATGGAAAACAATTTTAATAAAAGGACCCAGGAATCCTGATACTGCACCTGCTCAACTTTTAAGGTAGCAAGGGCTCTCCTACAAGAACTGAGAAGCCTTACACCATCCCCTCACAAGTCCTGACCTTGCCTCTTTGGACTCCTTTTTGTTCCCCTGAAGAGGAACCTAATGTGAATTCCTCACGTGCTCGTTGCTATGGAGTTGAAAGGACTGAGAGGAACCCTATTCTCTGGAGACGTCCTACTTCCAACAGTATAGCAGGTTATGCGTCAGGCTGCTGGCCTCAGGAGAAAGGGGCGGCGTTCTGCTCTTGTACAGATTGAGTCTCGGAAAACCCAAGGGGCAGTCCTCTCTCTGCCCAACAAGGTCATTATGTGCCAGAATCGACTTGATGGCAGTAGGTTTCGTTTTCCCTTCTTCCTTTTAAGTTTGGTTAAAATGACTTGGTTTTCTAGAACCTGATTGCCCAGCCTTCTCTTCCACCTTCTCATACAAACGTTCCAGATCCGTGAAACTGGGAATCAAAATGTGTTACTGAGCAAAACAATGCATCTGGTAAACATAAATGTCACGCGGATCACTTCCAACCCAATCAGCGATGCCTTTCTTACTAAGCCCAGAGACTATCTTGACACAGAGTTCCAGTCAACCATAGTCAACTGGTTAAGAGTCAACGGAAGCTTTGTCCCTGCTGCAAAATAAACACTACCTTAAGACTACATAGGTAAGAATTTGTAACCTAGTCCTTCTTCTACTTAAATAATTTGCATACCCTCTGAGAAGCTGAACCTTTCCCAACTCTAGAGGGGATGTTGGTGATGACGACGATGATGAAAAGGATAACATAGTTGCCATGTCACTAATCAGTATCAATTGAGAGTGAAATCTACACAGCCCACTGGATGGTACAACCTTGAATATCTACTAAGTTCTAGTCTATGAAGGCGATACCAACTGCCTCCAATATACACCACTGTGTTGACATCAAATATAGTGTATGCACGAAATACTAACACAAGAATGAGTTTGTGACTTGAACAGCTGAGAACAAGATGTAAGCTTTAAAAAATAAACAAATAAATCTGTGTGTATATATGCATTTATGTGATTAACTTTTTAAGAAGGGCACAGGGGTCAGCCATAGTTCTGTGCTGTGTTACTTTAAATAAATTACATGGCTTCTCTGAAACTTAGTCTCCTCATTTAGAAATAAGGAGGGTTAGTGCTAAGTTCTTCTTGACTTTTTCAACTATTTGGTTTTATAAGTGAGAATAATTTCTCAAGCTCTTCAAGAAACAAAACACAATGGATATGTAACAATATAGTTTTGGATATTTAATCACTCAAAATTCCTTAAATATTACACTAACCCATTGATTTAAGCCTATTGATATTCACCAGGAAGGTAGGTAGGTAGGTAGGTAGGTAGGTAGGTAGGGTGTGTGTGTGTGTGTGTGTGTGTGTGTGTGTGTGTGTGTGTGTGTGTGTGTGTGTGTAGGGAACGGAAACAGACTGAGAAAAGGAACATTCATAACATAAATGGTGAGTGGGGCAGATGCTGCCATCAGATATATTCCTACTGTTCAGAGGGCCACTAAAAGCATTTCTGCTTCACCTTGTTATAACTCCCATTGCTTCTAAGCCATCTGCAGTCTTTATTAAGAAAGTTACATTTGGAACTGTATAATTTTTAAAAATCAGTAGCAGGGGACATCACTCTGTGACTATAAAGGGTGTCTTCCCAACTTGTCCCCAATTTCCGTAACACTGTGCCATCACCCTTTACTTCCGCTCACCCTAGTCTGATTGGCTTGGGGCCACATGCCTTCCAATCAGGATTTTTATACGGGGCCGGCTTCTCACAGTGGACTGGCTTCTCAGCCAAGAAACTACACGGCTTGGAGTGAAGAATCTGAAGCCATGCTGCATGTACTGGATCTCCAACCAACTCATACCACCACCCCGCTGCACCCACCACTGGCACTGCTAATGCCGCTCAAAAGTCATTTAAACCACTTGACTTTTCAGAGGTTCAATTTCCTTATCTGTGAACAAGAGCAAAAATAGCATACTGCCAAGACACAGTAAACAGCCAGTGAGGGGTTAGTTGCTGAGAGTTGGAAATAGTAAAAGATCACAATTAAACTAGTTTTCTGGTGTATTTCCCTGGTGGAAACAACATTAAACACCTGACTCAACAATGCCATCTTAAACAAAATGAACATCAAATTTACTTAAAATGTTTTCTGGGACTGTCACGTATTATTAGATTGAAGCAGGAGCGACTCTCATGAACTCAAAATGGAACAGACCATCTCGTTGCCATGGTGACCACCTGTTGCCGTGAGGGTCCCTCATCCCAGGAAATTTAAATGAAAAGCAGGATGCAGTCAAAAGACAGTACAGAGGAGACTCCGGCAGCAGGTGGGATTGGATGGTCTCTAACACATTTGACTTTGAAAATACAATGGTTTTCTTAGTGATAAAATTTAGATTGGATGGCTTTCCATGTTTCCCTCTAAGATGGTACTATGCAAGCGGATTGTGTTTGGTGAGAACAACTGTGCATGCCTTATGATGATGCTTAAAATGCATTAAATTTAGGCAAGCCCAGCATTCCGTGGAAGCAAATATGAGTGTTAAGGAAAATGTTCATAGTTCCACAACTATGAAAACATCATCGATACATTATAATGCTTCCCTTGCCACTGAGATCACTCGTTTGTCGAGCCTTTCCTCCAATCGTGGGGTCAACATCTTGACCATCTAATGCAACAGAGGACGCATGATGCGACGATGCACAAACATGCACCCAATGACAGCGCGACCATCAAACCAAACACGATGATTCGACTCTCACTCACCATGACCCTAGAGGGCAACAAGGCCGTAATCTTGAAGGAAGGAGCCCTGCTGGTCTCATGACCAGCTGTTGGAAACGACCAGATGCTCCACAGGAGAAAGATGAAGCTTTCTGCTCCCATAAAGATCCATTAGCCTTGGAAACCCACAGGGGCAGTTCTGCCCTGTCCTACAGGGTCCCTGAGTGAGAATTGCCTCTGGTCAAGTTTATGTGGTCTCTCAAGTCTTTATCTAAGTAAGACGAAGAGAGCGAGCCAATGAATCTAGGGGCGGGTTTTCTAAGACAGCAACCATGAATGTTTCCTATACACAAATCTTTACATTCTTAGCTGGTGGGTGGAGGTGGGTGGAGAGGTACTCAAAAATCCCAAATTGTATCTAGACATCGTAAAGAAACATCATTATGTATGATCCCCAAATTTTAACTTACCCAGTTCCCTTATACCAAAATCATTAGTAGACAGAGTATCATCATACATGTTGTTAGAGCATGAGGAAGTAATTCTAAAAATATTTGAAATTCATGAAAATCCCGTCAGCATCCATCGTGACTATTTTCGGGGCCAGCTTGTACGGTTCCCCTTCCTGTTGTAGGTTCTCACTGGAGATGTGTACGTGTCTACAGCCATCTCTCTCCTCAGACAGATCCTTTCTCACTGTAGGGAAGTCAATGGCCACATGACGGCCACCAAACCCACCGGCCTGTTGACTGGCATCGGTCCTGTTGTGCTGTACGTCTGATAAACATACTATATATAAAAACAAGCAAACATGACCGTGCAAAACAGCAAGGAAGTAAGTTTTGTTCACCACATCCTTAAAATGAAAAAGTTCCTCTCCAGATCTCATTCCAAAACAGGTTGTGGATGGAACAGAATGGTTGTGCACTTAGAAAGCAGAGCTCAACACATTCAATTGGAGAACTGACTGGGGCTAGTTCTCCCAACACTAGAATCAAGGTATATAGAGAAAGGAGAAAGATCCAGTTGGGAGCACAAATTCTTTTTCAAATGTGAAGCCACCTTCAAAATTAGGTGCTGTGTTAAGAACTGAAATTCTAAACAGTTGGTGGAAGACTCACGTTTTACAGAGGAAGCCCAGGCCATTGTAGGTTGTCACATATATTCAGTCATTCTGACCAGTAACCAGCCATGTAAAAATGTTGTCCTCGGGCAGAGTGTGTTTGAAACTGGATTACTGTGACTCCCTGAGGAACTTGCATGGGAAATTGGGGCACCAGGGTCCCCCGTGCATAAGCTAGACAGAATATGGACCAAGGTGGCCGGAGGGACCCAGAGCCACAGCTGTAAACTTTACTAATGTGCAAGAGCATTCGTATCCCAATCAGTCCCTCAATCCTACTCTCAGAATCCTGCTGCAACTGTGAGGAAGCATCTGCTGCCAGTCATGATTCTGTGATAGCACTGTTCTGTTTTCTATTCCTTCATTTTTAGCCACGTGCCATGAATTCACTGGATATTACCATATATATTCGAGTATAAGTCAACTCGAGTATGAGTCGACCCGAATATCCGCCGAGGCACCTAATTTTACCACCAAAACGGCATTAAAAACTGCCTCATGCTGACGGTCTTCCCTCTATCAATCATGTGTCTTTGGCTTGTCTCTGTGCTAACACTTAAAGGGGTCTCTGAAATACAGTTGAATTCTGTGTTGCCTTCTCTCCAATGGTGGCTTCTATGTCTCTGTGGATGGTTTCCGATGGCTGGGGGTTATCACAACACGAGGAACTGAATTAAAGGGGACCAGCATTAGGAAGGTTGAGAACCACTGCTCTGGAGGATTTTCCATGGCTTGGTAAATCATGACGGGAACAGTCTTCTCTTTTTCCACATGAGCACTGGTGGGTCCGAACCACCAGCCTGGAGGTTAAGCAGTCCCTTCCTCACCCCACAGCGCCCAGCAGGCTCCTCAAGGAGAGGCATTCCTGTCTCTAGTCTCTGATGCATG
Organism: Tenrec ecaudatus; assembly: GCF_050624435.1. Classification (NCBI taxonomy): domain Eukaryota; kingdom Metazoa; phylum Chordata; class Mammalia; order Afrosoricida; family Tenrecidae; genus Tenrec; species Tenrec ecaudatus. The sequence continues at coordinate 171,520,298 of NC_134533.1, read as the reverse complement.
CAAAGGTTATCTGTCACATGATAACCAAGATCCCTTCTCCCCCCTTCAACAAAAGCATAGCTAATCTTCCAGGAGAGATCGTTTTCAAAATTACAGTTTTGATACAAACTGTCACTACATTCCTGCTTACTATCTGAATTCCTTCTCTTCTGAATCTTAAACAATTCATTTGTATGAACTATCAATAGAGATTAAAGGGTAGGGGGAACTTCCTCAAATTAGCATTTCTTGGTTCCATAAACCGCTTTGATTAGGTTCTGCCAAAAATTTCATTAGCATCTAACTGTGAAGTATTTTCAGCAGCTTTCCCTACAGAAAAGGCAAGCTCTGAAAGGAAATTCCTCACAAGGATCCCTTTAAGGACTGGCTTTGTTACTTGGGAATAACTCAGAATGTTGATGTTCCTAAAGTTGCTGCCAGAACTTCCTTAATGCTTGTCCTTGACTTGTCACATGTAAACAACCCATTTCCAGCCTGGGGGACTATCAGTGGAGTCATCATTCCAAAGAAAAAAATCAAAACTTTCTATATCCTGGTTTTGGGGTTGGGTTTGGTTTTTTAGCTTATTTATGTTTTTGCCCATTCATCATTCCTTTCTATCTATGCTGGAAACCAAGGCGCCTGGTCCTCTGTAAGCAGTGGACCGCTAGCCCCAAGGTGGGCAGTTGAAACCCAGCAGCCACCAATCCTCAGGAGAAAGATGGGGCTCTCTGCCCAGAGACCCTACCCAGGGTCGCTGGCAGTGCAAGTGCCTGGAGGGACCTGGAGGCTGTTGACCAGAACCACAGGCTCCAATGGCATGTCATATTATTAGATTTTTTTCAGAACCCCATCCTACTACCCAGTATTTTTCATTATAATGATCAACTTCAGTGATACAGCTTTTAATGTGGTTATGGTCTACCCCCCACCCTCCCACCCACCCCACCCTCACCCCGCTTCTGTTATGCTTACTACTGTCTTTCTGTGCTTACTGTGCCTGGCATGAAACTCAGACTCACTGCCGTCTGGTCGATGTCAATTCTGGTGACCCGACAAGACAGGGTGGACCGGCCCGGTGGGGTTCCAGGACGGTAACTGTTTGCAGGAGAAGGGCTCTTCTTGCTGCCTCGGAGCAGCTGGTAGTTTTGAACTGCTGACCTTGGGGTTAAGCAGTCTAACTTGTAACCACTATGCTACCAGGACTCTGGCATGGTAGGTACTCAAAAAGATGAGTAGAACAAAGGAACAACGTAAGGGGCAGCAGGACAGAAGAGGCTAAAAGTGAGGGTCAATAAGAACCTGGGTTCCAAAACTCCATTCTTCTTTCAGCAGCTAGTTGACTTTGGGTCAATTACACCACTTATGCTGGTGTCTTCACTTGGAGATTAAATAATAGCATGTACCTCATACAGTAATCCTGAGGATGGGAGGTAGGTAACACACCGATAGGGAGTAAGAGTGAATAGAAGTTAGCTAGCAATCCCTATGGAGAAACGTCGGGATGCAAAGAACACGAAATGCTTACTCTCAATAAAACAGGTTGAAATACTGGGAAGCTTTAGCCTTCCCGCTCACAAAGGGAGGAAGACAGGTAGGAAGAAAAGATCCCTCCTACAGTGAATAGCCGTACAATCAGGCGAGTTCCGTCATTGTTCAGAGGGCTCGCTTACTGGAGAAGTAAACGGCTCTGTGGAGCAAAACCCAGATACCTGAAACCATGAAATGGTTATCAATGATTTAAAGAATGTAACGTTTCCTTACAAAATACACAGGTAAAGTAAGACCAGTAAGCCACTTAGCTAGCTTGGCAGCAACAGCCAAAGGTGGATTAATACGGCACAAGTCTTTGCAACTAGACATGCAATTAAGTAACACAAACCACGGGAGACAGCTTGCTAGAGAAGGAAGCCTCGGTGTGTGTGTATTTGTAAAGCAAAGTAGATGTTCCAGGTTTAAATATATGAGAACTGTGTACCTCTGGAAATGAAACTGGGATCAAGAGAAGAATTTCAGTGCCTGTCTTTTTATAGCTTTACTTAATTTTTTTAAAAATAACGATTGTTTTCAACTAATCGAGCGTACAAGCTATCATACAGAATTCTGTGTTATTCATCAGAAAGTCTCACTTCTTAAAAAGCACAAAGAACTACAAGCCTGACCTGGATCCATCCATACAAATTCCAAAAAGCTCCCGCCCTGGGGGCTTATTTTTAGAACTTTCTGGTCTCAGAGAGTGAAAGCATCGTTAGATACTCATCTCTCCGCATGCTGGGTCTTGCCCTGACTTGCCAACCAGCTCGATCATCTCTCTCTAAGTTCTCTGCCAAGGGCGCAGCGGAGAAGGTGGCGCTTGAGAGCGGAAAGCGGGGCGCAAAATGCAGAGATCCCTCTCCTCCCTTTGTCCAAGCGAGCAAAGTATTTCAGCTCCATTACACTTGCATGACAGCCTCGCACCCCATGGAGTGGATCCAGTTAGAAAGGGAGTGTCGTCGAATTTATACCAGATAGCACGGCCTCCGTCCTCCTACTGGCATGACACACAGGAACGACGCTCTTGTTGACGTACAGAAACGGTCTCAAAAGTCCCCGCTTAGAGGATAATAGCCTGATCTAAATAGTTGCCGACAGCCTGCAGCTGGATGGGGCTGACCAGCAGCTCCACAGGAGAAAGACCAGGCCTTTCTTCTGCTATAAATGGTTACAGTCTAGGAAACCCACAGAGTGGGTGGAGGCGACTTTGGTTTCAGATTTGGATGAGCGTGGCTACACTGAGCAGTACACTAAATACCAATCGCATCATGGCCCTTTCTCTTCCAAATCTCCTTAGCAAAACCGGGCCTAGCCTTTGGGGACTGGCACTCTGGATGAGAGACTGGCAACAGCTCACAAGATTCTGGCCATTGTCACCAGCACACCAGGAAGAGCCGGACTCCAACTTCGGCAAGTCCTCTTGGCGCCTCGCTGCCCACGCTGCCGGCCACGCTTGGCTCCCTATTCTCTAGCTGCTGGTGAACAGAGACCATGGGCAGCAGCCCGCCTGGCTCAGGTTTCTTTCTTTCTGACCTCTGGGCCCTCTACCCTTCCTGTGAGCACACCAGCTCCCAGGACTGTTCTCTGCCACTGACGACAGCCTTCGCTTGGTGCTTCTGATCCTGGTGGCAGGGGGGCTTCTCCAAACCCACTGCAGCGTAAGCACGGGCTGCTAACGATTGATCCCCAACCAGAAGACTTCTTAGGGAGGGTGGCCATCGAGTCAACGACTTGATGGCAGTAGGTCTGGGTTTGGATTTTAAACCTGCCGACTCTGATGAAACCATTGGAAGTCAGAGCCACAAGGGCAAGTGCAGTTCAATGTGGACGCCCGGCAGACAGCAGTCACTAATGGCGAGAAGGGAACATGGGTCTGACATTTTTTAGGCACAGATTCTTGACACACTATAAAACCCAAAAGGTACCACCCTCCACTCGCACCACCCAAAGGAAATCCACTCCGAAGTCTATTGTGATGGGTCTATTCTCAGCCCAGAGGAGAGGAAGGTACCCAGGAGCTGTCTCTAAAAAACAAATATGCCAACAGGAAAAAAAGAAAAACCTCTCCCGGCAAATATGCCCCTTGAGGAAGAAATGCCTAGGGATCTACTTCTGAAAACCAATCCATGAAAACCCTCTGGATCACAAATGATTCATTCCATCTGGATCGATCATGGGCGTGGCAACAATCCATTCACTGTGCTTGGGCTTGCCCTGAGTCAGGAGCTAACTTGACAGCTAACAACACTGCCCTTAACCAGAGGAAGTGAGCTCTAAGGACATTTAAAAACAAAAACCAAAAACCATCCATAACTAAATTGGCTTAAAGTATCTTTGTCATTCCAAATCTTATTTCTGATGTTGATTCTACTAGAGATTCAAAACCAAGGAGCGGATGTTTTTATTATGGAAGCCAACCTCTCTTAAGCCTGAGACGGCCCATCTTTGGCTTAAACGACTTCCCCCGTTACGGTTTTCCCCAACTTGAACCATCTAGCCTCCAACTGAAGCCAGTTTTCCGGCTTCTGAGAAACAAACAGAATCTAGCCGTCCTCTCCTAGCCCCCAAATACTCTGACTCTAAAAGCAGTACCAGTCTGACAACTAGTTCTACAAATTCCAGCATATTTTATATCAGACCTTCCTCGGGATCCATCACATGAGCCACCTCTCCCCCAAAGCTTGTCACGTGCCCATTTCTTTTAAGGGCACGGCAAGACTCCAGCACCCATCTGTTCACATACCTGTTAGTCACCTTTTCCCTCTCCCTCATAACCTATCAGTGGTCCAGAGATGTTTGCTCTCCCGCATCCTCGGACTATTTTCTTCTCTCCTTTCCCAAAGGGACTAACACAGGCTGTATATGTGACGGGGCTTCAAGAAGTTCATGGGAAAATAAAATTAAAAGGTTAAGGGAAATTATTCTGTGAACTTTTTGAAGCCTGTCACTAAGCATGGATTTGTTATGCAATTAAATTGAATGATAACCTGCGCATGCGTGTCGTAAACACACAGCACACACCTAACAGCTATCCTGAGGTCTAAGCCTCCACAGGTCATTATGGTGGCTGTACCTGCAGTTAAGCTTTAGCCTCTGCCTGCCTCTCCTCACCCACTCCCATCCCCGATTGACTGTGAGCGCAGACACCGACCAAGAGCTCAGGCTTCACACTCAGGCCAAAAAAAGAGTTCAAGTTCAGGTCCTTCTTACCAGCTAGGTGGGCATGGGCAAGTTATCTCTGCACTTTGACCCTTAATTTAGTCCTGCAGAGAATAATGGAGGAAATAAGCACCCTTGATGTGGGGTTGTTTGGGAAATTGTACGGTAGAAGGCCATTCACTAAGAACAACACACAATAAGCTTCAGAAAGACCCGAGTGCTTCGCACTGATTTTCATCCCAGACCGAAGAGATGTTTGGGAACCCCTTCCCTTGGCCATCCTGTGACCGTCTCCGAGTGGCCCCGGCCACAGTCCTGGATACTTGAAGGGGAAGCTTCACAACCGGCCAGTGCTTACATGTGACAACACAGCCACTATTGCATGAGCTGAACTGAAGCAGAAGAAACTCCTAGGGTGACAACCAAAGTGCACATTCTCAGACTCTCGAGTCAATGGACCCATTTAGTCATCACCATGTCCAGAAAGAACTCCCAAGGAATGACCCAACATAGTCTCCAATCACTGCTGCCTCCCTCACTCTACCACTGGCAGGAGCCCTGGTAGCACAATGGTTAAAGCAGCCGGCTGCGAACGACAAGGCTGGCCATTTAAACCCACCAGCTGCTCTGTGGGAAAAGGATGGGGGTGGGGTAACCCCCTACTGAGCAGGGTGACTGCCTTACTGGGTCGCTTATGGGAACCTGTTTCCTTACCTAATTCAGAAATTGGCTCTATGTCAGACCAACTAAGAAAAACGCCTCACATGGCTAACGAACAGTCTCAGATAGCCCGTGGAAGGTTATATCTCTGAAACCATAAGTAGAAATCTTGTTGAAAATGGCCATGCTCTGAAAACTCTCACATCTACTTTTTGAAGTATTTCAATTGTATTACTATGCAGACCTATCTCTGAGAGTTGCCCTTACTTTTCAAAACTGTTCATTTTAATTAGATTTGGTTTGAGAAACCGTGAGCTTTGGCGGAACCACAGAAAACGGCGTTTTCTTGGACTCTAGTGCAGAGATGAAGGGCTCATTTTTTTAGTCCAATGCATACACGCTTCAGGGTTGGCACAGTCGAACGCCAACTGGTTAGTGAAAGGCCTCTTAAACCAACTGCCAGGCTTGAATACCGAATTGTGTGTTCCTTCAACTGGTATTTCAGCCAAGTGGAAACTCATACTAAGCTTTCACCTAATACAGGGAAACGTATACTCTATATAGATATTTAATATGCAAAAACCATACACTGGCTTGCAAAAGTTTCACTGATGAAACTATTTGGTACGGAAGAGCCTTGATTTCCATAGCCCCTGGCACAACCTTGACCTTTCTGTTCGCCCTGGTTCCCCTACCGAGGAGGAGAATGCAGTCCCCCTTCTTTCTCTGGCAGTCCAGCCACATGGCACAAAAGTTTCTCGTGGGCCAGGGGGGTTTGGGGGTGAGGGGTACTTGAAAATATCATGGAATTTTTTGATACATATTGAAAGGCCCCTCATGTTCTGATCATGCAGTATTTTGTGGATATGACTTAGATTTATGGTATTCCGTAATAGATTCCTTTCCTAAGACATATGGTCCTAAGACGTACAGGTCTCTACCTGGTGGCCGCCAACAAGGGGCTCAAGCAATTGAGAGGGCGGTGCAAGCTGCGCACTGTTGCATCCTGTTGTCCGCGGGGTATTGTGAGCTGAAACCACCGTCCCTTCAGAACAAAACGCAGGACCTGGGCCAAATCCATTTTAGTGCCTCCCACGGCAAGTCAAGCCCAGAGGACATTTTTTTAAAAAAGAAAGAATAAACTAAACATCTGCTAAATAAAGACTATTCAAAGGTTGTTTTACTGCATAGCTGCATGGAGGGCCACCCAGAGTTAACTGGTCTCACATAACACAACTCTGCCCAGTCCCTTTCTGCAAGGGGAAGGAGGCTCTCCAGGCTGAGACAAAGGCGACGGCAAGGACAAGGATAAAAAGGGTATTTAAGCATCTAGAAATCCAACACCTCCCCTGCCACCAAACACCCACCATGAGAACCATACAATCCTGAAGAGACCCCTTAAACAAGGTACAGTCCCCTATACACAGTCCCCCCATTCCATCGCTCATTTAAAAAACGGCCCAAAGAGGAGGAGGAGCAGGAGGAAGCCGTGGGGGGGAGCGGACATGTTTGCTTGCTCACAGGCCTGTCTCTGACAAACACCTCTTCTCTATTACTGCTCAGAGCTACCTGAGGAACAAGGGTAAGCTGCCAGGTATGTCGGGGGTGCATATCTGAACAAGCCAAGCGGCAGGAGCAAAACAGGGACAACAGTGAAGTGCAGAGAGCAGCTGAGAAGGCCCTGTGACCAGATGGACAACACACTTGGGGTGGAGGGGGGACACACAAACTCCATAACGAACCGGCAATTTGGCAAAGGCACGTAGAAGGAACTGGGAATTAACCGTGTACGCAGTAGACTTCACCTCGTCCACCACAGCAGCCAGCTAAACGCCGTCTGAACTCCAATAAGAAGGCTGCTCACCCACCACCGTACCAAGAGCATATTTGTCTCGAAGCTCGGCTACAAGTTGCTAGAAGGGGCAACACCCCCTCAATCCGTGTAAGGCTTCCGTGTGTGAGTTCGTTTGGAAGAGGCTTCTCATGGTGGATTCACCCAGATGCTCCTTGTAGACATGGTTCGGTTCTCCAGACTCCACACAGTAACATGAAGACACTCGGGAGCAGCTGCTGCAGTGAGCAGCTTGCTGACGCTTGCTCCTCACTTGGCTCGCAAGGAGCAAGGATCGTAAGCAAAATGAAGACTGTGGCTCAGGCTTGGGAGTGTGGAAGAAACGGTTTCTGTGTCTTGTTTTGTTTTCAAGGCTAAAACTAACGGACTGTATGTTAGGTTGCATGTTGTATACACAAGTTTCAGTTTACAAGACCAAACCAGCTGGGGGGTTGGTGAGGGGGGAGAGGTTGGGGTCTCACCATGCATTAAGAAAACAAAGCAGCCAGAAACCGAGCAATTTCTGGAACAGTGCCTTAGAGCGTGAATTTGCCTTTGGGTCAAGGAGCAGGGCAATGACTACCATCTAAAGCTCTGAGAGCTGCCACCATGGGGAATCCCCCCCCCCCGCATTCCTCTGGTCTAAGGAGGTACCCACAGAGTGCACTCCTTCCCCAATGGGTAGCTCTCACTGCACCCATGACTGGGTCCTAAGTTCACTGGTGCACTGGAGAAGTTCCCCTGGAAATTACACATTCCTGCAACACACTAGACCAACACTGAAGGAGCTCCACGGTCATTTCTGCCATTCCCATGTCAGCAGTCCTGCCACGGCGAGAGCCCCCTCATCCTGGGTGTCAAACATTTCCACTACGATTGAGAGTAGTTCAAATAGTGTTGGCTTCTGCTAGAAGGCATGCGTTCAGAGACACCATCAGAAGGCCTGAGTCCAGTTGTTTATCTGGTTGTATCTTCATAGATAAATTTCTGTTGAGGTGTCTGGCAACCACTGGGATTAATGTGAAAGCAGTCGAGTGTACAACCTTTTTGGTAAAGAATCTGTGACACAGGCTTGGGGATCCCTGCAGGGAAATGGAGGAAAGAGGGGCCTGGAGAGAGCCCTCCTTAAAGGGACGCTACAAGCTGCCTTGTGCTGAAGTCCGGAACTAAACAGCTCCTAGAAATATTCCCCCTCCATTTCATTTCCAGCATCACAGGCTAACTCCGGTTTCTTGTAACCAGACTTCCGATAAGAGAGAGGAAAGGGAACATCTCCTTCAAGACTCCTTAGGAAAAGTTCAGTAGCTTAGCTTTAGGAATTTTCTCTAAATGATATATTATTGGGATTTTCTCACAATAAACTTAAGAATCGCTTCACTGCCCACGTTGTTTGTGTGTGTGTGTGTGTGTGTGTGTGTGTGTGTGTGTGTGTCTGTGCGCACGCTTGGGGAGGGCAATGCCCACTATTTATATGAGTCCCATGTCACCACGGGGGAAGATGGCGGGGGGGAAGGGAAGCAAAGGTAAAAAGTTCTACGAAATGGGTGCTACATACTAGTGACACAGACGGCAGTTAACTATCTCAGAGTGTGTTTTCTGACCTGCGGTTGCTCAAGCCCACGTCGTCAGCACATTGAGCCCAGCCTCACACAATTACATGAAACGCACGTACTTGTCTGGCACGCTGCTTTGCTGCCTAAATGGAGGCGCAAATGCCTTTGGAAACAATCGACGCTGGGGCTGACCACCGCCGAGAGGCCACACCGCCCTGCAGAGGTCCTTTGTGTGTGGGGCTCCGCTGATCTCCCTGCAGCCACTGGCAGAAGTGGCCACAATCCCTTTCTCTTCTGCCTGAACACAAAGGTTCTATCTGACAGTCCACAGGGAGACACGGAACAGGAGAGCCACAGCAAGGCCGCAAGGCCCTAAGAGTGGCTCGGAGATTTGCATAATGAAATCCCGTGAGCTAGGTTTGAACTCAAAACTTCCTGTTACAAATGGGGAGGGCTGTTCTGATGTGATGACAAAGAGCATGCTTCGCCGCCTGAAAGTTACAGTTACCAAACGGGCATCGTCTGCACTCATAGCTGCCTCGTCGAGTGCAGACAAGACAACCAAGGCTAAGGGTTGGAGCCTCATTCCCTACAGCACTTTCAAAGAGTTTCCATTCGATTCTGGAAGACCCACTGCAAGTTCTCCACCAGGCCTAATCTACTCGGTGCCTGAAGCAAGTCTACGGTTTCGGAGACTGGATTTTCGTAGGAGCTGTCAACCTCGTCTTTCTCCTGCAGAGCACTGGGTGGGTTTCAACTACTTACCTTGAGGCTAGCAGCCCAACACGGAACCCAGGGTCAGCGGGGCATATTGGCAACAGGTAGAAGGACCAATGAGAGATAACGCCATCCACTCTCCTCATCCATGGCCACCTGGAGCGGAGGATGGGGCCGCTACCAGTGGGTGAGATATGATTCATTTATAAGCAATGACTGATACAACCGTTACAGTCCCTAAACTCCACCTTCATCCAACAAATTGAAGCTTTGCTATCAGCTCCGACAGATGCTGTTCTAAAGAGGCTCGCTCTTCTATGCAGGAAGGAGAGGGGGGAGCAGGAGACAGGAAGAACACAGTATCTGGTCTGTCTACCATGCTCCACACAGCCTCTCTGCCCTTGTGACATGTTTAGGTTCTGAAGATCAGGTTGTAGTGCAGAATTACAAGTGAGCCTGGAGCCTTGAAACTGCTGTCCCTGCACTCTGGTCCCCAGGGCCTCACTGTCAGGCTGGTGTTCATGGGGACTGGTGGCCCAAAAGATGGACTTGAGGCACAGTTGATAGCTCTGAGGCTCAGACACAACCAGGGTCCAGGCAGCCAGTAGGGGGTGCGGCCTGCCCGTGGCCCCAACACCCCTCCACAGCCCCGGCCACCTGCTGGCACCACGAAGGCTGGGAGTGCCCATGGAAGAGAGTGATGAATTCCTGGTTTGATGTTGTTTGCAGCACTGCCACGGTGGTTCAAGCAGCCACGAGTTCTTCCGGGAGAGCTGACTGCCTCTGCTCCAAGCCTGACAGACGGGAGATGGACGCCACGTGGGATCCCAGCTCACACACTACAGCAAGAGGACAGATCTGCTCCCACTGCGGCCAAAGCTGGACGAGGAAGGTGGGGAGCAGGTGTATTCTACAGTCAACGAAAGAGTGGCCGATGGGGTGACACTAGCTTCTTTCAAAGACAGAGTCACAGGAACTGCTACCGATTTAGGAGAGGATTGGCCTCGCTGGTGTGCATCCCCACCCCTACCTCTCACCCCCGCCCAGGTCAAGATGGGGAAGGCACACATCTTGGGAATATAGTTTTATATGTATCAATAACAAAGAATACGATTTAAACAAAAACTAGGGGTGAATGTTAGTCATTCTAATTGAAGGAAGGTAAGTGGCAAACCTGGACAAATCAAAGCAGCCAATCAAAAGAGAAACTCAAGTGGCTTAAATCTTTAAGCTGAAGCTTTCTGTTTGCCTAGCCTATCTATCTTTCTTGTTTAAAAAGAAACTTCTTAAAAATATACCTTAAGTTTAATTAAGAAATTAATCTCTTCGGGATGACTTAAAAAGGTGAAAGGCACTAAGTGAGAAAGTTTATAAAGCACGACCAGGGCTGCTGTGGGACAAATGTTGAGATGCTAACCACAAAGCAGATGACAGTTCAAACCCACCTGCTGCTCCGTCAGACAATGGTGAGGCTGCCTTGGGTCTATAGACTTACCGTCTCAGAAACACTATACGGCAGTGGTTCTCAACCTTCCTCATGTCGCGACCCTTTCATAGTTTCTCAAGTTATGGTGACCCCCAACCATAAAATTATTTTTGTTCCTACTTCATAACTGTAATTTTGCTACTGTGATGAATCGAGAACCCCTGTGAAAGGGTTGTTTGAGCCCCCAAGGGGCCGTGACCCACAGGTTGAGAACCATTGCTGTACCGGGTTCGTATGAGTCAGAGTCAACTCGATAGCAATGGGTCTGGGTTTGATTTTGGGTTAGTGCCGGTATGGCTTTGAAAACAGGGCATTCACTTCACTAAGAGTGAATGGGCAGAGCAACGTGCTTGGCATCGTGAGGGTTAGGTGGCATGCTTCCGAACCAGATGAAGTCGATTCAATCTGGGTATCATAAAGTCGGTCCCTGAAGGCTTTTCTGGCCCTATCCATGAAATCATTTTTAATTACTTGATAGTGGAAAAGCAGCCAGGAAATTTATGACTCATCTCTACTGTGCTACAGTGTTGCTTTCCAACAGTTGCTGTAATAAACAAAGCTGGCCTGATTAAAAGGGAGTGTGTGTGTGGGGGGGGGGAGGTCTCCTTATGAAGTGCTGAACCCCTGTGTGTATTCTGACATCGTCTCTAACTTTCCAATTGCACAGGAGCCCCAGCGCCCCAACCTCCGATCGACTTGGTTCTAGACCCAATGCTCTCAGTGTGTGCATTCAGCTCAAGGTTGCCGGCATTCCAGGGCTCTGCTGGGGCGACCCCTTCAGGGGTTCAAAGGGCTGCCGTCCACCTCTGCCAACACCCACACCGTCTCCAGGTCTCCAGTGCTCTGCAAGTGTTCGAGTTAGCCCCAAACAGACGATCAGCTTGCTGAGAAAGAATCTCACTTCTAGGGATGCATTCTGGGCACGCACAACATGTACGTCTGGCATTATCAAAACTTCTGATTCAAAGTTGTTGTTTTCCATTTAAGCTCATTCTGATGCACAGTGAGTCGAGGTGACAGGGCAGAATTGCCCCACTGAGTTTCCCAGGCTGGAATCTGTATGGAAAGTGCTGTCAGGTCTCTTTTCCCATAGCTGCTGGATGGGTTTGACCTACCACCTACTTTGAACCCTTACACCACCAGGGTCCATCAAGGTAGGAGTGAACAATCCGAGCTGGGAGCTGAACTGCCAGGACCATGAAGAGGATCTGCCAATGAGCCAAAGTGATGAGCTGCTCGATGACACAGCCACCAATAAACCCATCAGCGCGTAGAGAGATGACCTACCCCCTAGCAGGGAAATAGGGCTAGGCTCAAATCCTACTCAGGTTGTAAGATGGAGATAAGCACAGCGCTGAACTTGAACTGTTACAGCACAATTCCAAATGACTTCTGAGAACACTTACATGAGCTACAGGGAGCAGAACGTACAGCCTGCAGAATGCGTGAAATTACAAATAAATCTCACTGTCCGGTCAGTCATGTGATCTTCTCAAGCAAAAAGCGAAGCCAGCCGGCCAAGTGCCGGGCACTCTGTGGCCCAGTAAGGGGACAACGGTGAGCAGCCCGCATGGGCCTCTGGGGCCATGACTTTCTCATCAATACAAAGGGCTCGTCACAAGCCTAACCTGCAGGGCGTTGGGGATGGTGCACACAGAGAGGACAATTGCTGAGACTGACCACAGCACAGGTTCTGATGCTTCGATCATTGCCTTGGTCAATCAGGAAGGTCCGATCTTAAATGGGAGGTGAAGGGGGGCTTAGAAAGTAAGAGACCTACGGATCCAGATTCTAGAGAAGCTGAAGAGACCCCCCCACACACACTCTTCAGAACCTTCCCACCAAAGTGGCAAGATGCTTGAATTCTGAAAGTATCAGAGCTTTTTTGTCATGGGAATGATTCTGTAGGTATGACGGTGAGAAGCATCCAGAGGGCACTGAGGAAGAGCGTTTAGCTAGTGAGGATATTGCTCCACTCCTGGGAACCCTAAAAAATATACTTGTAAACCCAGAGACACGCAACAGTGTTCACAATAACAAAGCAAAACAACAGGAACAACACAAATCAAAGGGAATGCAAATATGAGAAATCATGACATATTTACACACTTATGGTAATAAAAAAGGATTAGACAACTAAGCACAATATCATTGAAACTCCTAAACTAGTTAAACAAGATACTACAGAATGCATAGTTTGCTTACATTTATATCACATTCAAAAAGAGGGCACGCAGCAGGACATTGCTTATGAACAGACGCAGACACACGAGCATGCACGTAGTAAAACATAAGGGGAAACAAAATAATAAAATCATTTTGTTAAGAGGTTATTGGTTTGTCAGGGTGGGGGTGTGATAAGCAGTAACAAAAAGAATGTTTCATGTTAATGCTTATCCTTCTAATAATGTGCATACATTTTTTCAGTCAGATTCATTATTAAACATTATTTAGAAGAGATTTCAAATTTTTATGTCCAAAACCTACACAGGGTTCCTATCAGTCAGAGTTGGCTGGATGGCCGCATGCTTGTTATTTTTTGTTTGTTTGGTTTGGTTAAGTAAACTTAAATAGGCATTTTTTTCTAAAAAATCTTTTATTGGGAGCTCTTACAGGTCCTATCACAATCCACACATACAGCCATTGTGTCAAGCACTTTTGTACATGTTGCCAGCATCATTTTCAAAACATTTTCTTTCTCCTTGAGCCCTTGGTATCAGCTCATTTTTAACCTCCCTCCTCTTCCCTCGCCCTCCCACATGAACCCTTGATAATATAATTTCTTTTTCAGGTCTTACACCGACTGCTGTTTCCCTCCACCCACTTTTCTGCTGTTCATCACCTTTGTTTGGGGGGGGGGGAATAATAATATCAATCACTGTGATTAGTTCCCCTTTTGTCCCCACCCCCACCTTCTCCCTATCCTCCTGGTATCACTCCTCTCATTATTGGTCCTGAGGGTTTATCTGTCCTGGATTCTGTGGATTTCCAGCTCTTACCTGTACCAGTGTACATTGTCTGGTCTAGCCGGATTTGGAAGGTAGAATCCTCCTGTGCTGTACTACCCTGTCTCATCTCTTCCATGTGACTCTTCTGTGAGGGCATGTCCAATTGTCTAGAGATGGGTTTGGGGTCTCAATTCCACCCTCCCTTTTCATTCCCATGATTTTTTTTGCTCTGGGTCTTTGATACCTGATTCCATCAACACCTCATAATCACACAGGGTGGTGTGCTTCGTCCATGTGGGCTTTGTTGCTTCTCAGCTAGATGGCTGCTTGTTTATCTTCAAGCCTTTAAGACCCCAGACATTGTATCTTTTAATAGCCGAGCACATCAGCTTTCTTCATCACATTTGCTTATTCACCCGCTTTGTCTTCAGCCGTTGTGTCGAATTGGCATTCATCTTGTGATTACTCTTTATACACTTAAACCCTATCAACGCCAGAACCTGTATATGGCAGAAACCTGTCAGAGCAGGAAAAGTCTACTATGTTCTATGAATATAGAGTCATATGGCTCAAGGTTAAAATAAAACTATCCCAGTTGAGCTTCTGAAAAATCATTATTTTGGGTGATACCATTGTGGTGTAGTCAGTGATGTGATTCAGAATCAAGGTAAGAGATAAGTGAGCATGTTTGTGCTAGCATGGAACTTTAATACAGCCCGCAGCTGTCCCACAGCTCACCACACCCTACTGCTTCTGGAGCATAAATATCTACCCCTGAAGGAACAAATGTCAACAATGGCAGGAGGGGGGTCATAAAATTGTCAAAGATAAAAAAGCTCGTAACTGCTGGTGAGGATATGGAAAGGTGTAACCCCCCCCCCCCCCCCCCCCGTGTACTGCTGGTACGACTGTCAGAGGGTGTAACCCTCTTAAAAGACAGGCAGTTGCTCAAAGGTTATAGACAGAGTTACCCAACCATCGAGCAGTTCCCCGGGAGACATAAAATCTTAGGCCTACACAGAAGCCTGTACGTGAATATTCAGAGCACCACTGCTGGCAACAGGAAAAGACGTTGAAACCCAAATGGCAGGAGGTTTTCAAAACATTCATGGGAAAATGTCATGATCTTTTACTCCCACTGTCCCGTAAGTGCTTCATTCCCACCTCCTCCGTAGGCACCGGCTGAGGTTATGCATATACTCAAACATTACTTCCAGGTAAAATTAAGTATTCAGACTGCTGTTTGTGTGAGGTCTTCAGATGCTAGCTGACAGGTAGGCGGTTCAAACATCAGCAGCTCTACAAAGGAAAAGACCCGCAGCTCTATTGCCATGGATTAAAACCAAAACCTGCCATCAAGTCCGTTATGACTCATAGCCATCCATGGAACAGAGTAATAATATGCCTGTGTTAGCCCGCGCTAACGACAGAAACAAATCCAGAGACACTCATACGTATACGAAAGAGCTTCACATCAAGAAGTAATCATCTATCAAGAAAACATCCCGCCCAGTCCAACTCAACCTCTAAGTACGATACCAGTCCCTAAGTCCCTCTTCAGACTCACGAGCCACATGCGGTGATGCAGAATGCAGGAAGATCACAGGCCGGTGGGTGCAAAATCTGGTGGAACCAATGGTGGTGGCTCTGGCATCAACCAGGGTATGCCAACAGGAAGGTGAAGGCAGAGAGAGGACAGGTTCCGAGGCCCTCCGTATCAGAAGGCCATGCCCACATGGACGCACCATCAGGTGGTATCCGACCTGATTGACAGGCTGGATACTGCCCCTACACTTTTCTCTTCATCTTCACGTTGACATGAAATTGTTTACCACACTCCCCCCTTTGAGTTTCCAAGACAATACATCGTTACGGGAGCACACAGCTCCATTTTGCTTCCTTTAGAGCAGCAGGCTGGGGAGTTTGAAACCACCAGCCACTGTTACTCGGGCCAGGGAAAAATAAGCTCTGGTCTGCACTAGAGGGTCACTGTGAGTCATAAAGAATGCCAGGGCGTGAGAAGAATCGAGGGCACGCAGCACAACTGCACCAAGTGAGAGGTCTGGACCACCAGGGGTAGCTGCTAGTCTCTGTGGGTTTCTTTGGGGAGCTTAAGCAAATGTTGTAGAATTGACTTGTGATGGTTGCACAATTGGAAATAGAGTAAAAAAAACACATTGAATTTCCCTTTTTAAGGGAATTGTATTAGGTGCTAATTACTGCTCAATAAAAAAATAAAACGATGGATTATGGAAGGGGGAAAGTTGCTTTTGAGGTGATCCCTGCCATAAATACATCTGAGTCCCCAGAAAGCTTCTGGGAACAAGGACCTGTGTCACGTGAACTTCGAGGCTCCGCTGCAAGTATGAGGGGAACCCGACTTGCCTGAAATGAAATTGCTGCGCAAAATGTCTTTTTTCCCAATTCTGTGCACAGTCATCGATGGGCTGTCATGTCCTTCGCCCACAGGCTGGACCAGAATCC
Source organism: Tenrec ecaudatus (assembly GCF_050624435.1). Taxonomy (NCBI): domain Eukaryota; kingdom Metazoa; phylum Chordata; class Mammalia; order Afrosoricida; family Tenrecidae; genus Tenrec; species Tenrec ecaudatus. The sequence goes on along the minus strand of NC_134533.1, from coordinate 171,503,948 downwards.
ATGGGAAGCTAGAGAAAGCCGAGTGTCTTACATGCATGAAAAATATTAAGTGCCCCATACGCTCTTTTTCTTAAGTGATTTCCCAAGACTCTCCATGAAAGGGGTTTCTGAAACCCACTAGAGCTGTTGACCAGAAGGCTTCCTTGTGCTTTCTTGGCTTTGTATGCAGAGATCACACACACACACACACACACACACACACACACACACACACACACACAAATAAAACCACACTGGAAAATAACAGGGTTGGAAAAGTGATCAGTCAGTTCTCATTCCACCCCACCAACATCCACCAGCCTGCCAAATGCAGACGTGAACATCTACCACATCCAATGTTGGTCAGGCCTGTTTCTAATAAGAGTTCTACCAACAGTTACTAATGAACACAGCTAAAAATATTAATAACGTACACAACTAAGAAAGGACAGAGCTACAGAGACAGCAATGGGCTAGCAGTTTTTTAAGCGTTTCTTTGGGTTACAGCAGGTGAGGTAGGTGGGAAATAGGGAGCTAATCGTAAGTCTAAAAACAGAAGAAAATGTTTTCAAACTGATTGTGGTGAGGCGGACACAACTCTTTTTCCATGTGTTTGCACTACAGAATTGTAAATTGTACAGGTGGGCGATTTCTATGGGAATAAATTTAGAGGACAGTGTGATTAGCAAACTCAGTCACTCTTACAAAGATAAACATTGAATATCCTTTGTTAGAAAGAGAAAAAAACGAAGAAGACATGTGGGTTATACTGCGATCGACAAGACCGGACTAAGACGAGGCAAGGATGGGGCGGAACAGGGAGAGCGGGAGGATGGGAACCAAAAGAGAGTTTAACATGGAAACCATAAATACAAACAAATGAAGTGAAAACTGCTTCCTGAGAAGAGAAGAAGAAAATCCTTTCAGGTTCCTCGCCTTTCAGATGTCAACAGTGGTCTGGGTGGCCAGAACACCAGAGAAAGTAACACTGAAGTGGACTTGGGAGTCTTTAATGACATACAAGGTCTGGAGAAAAATTTTAAAAGAAATGATAGTGATCTCATGGATTTAAAGAAAAAAAAGAATGAGAGTCATTTTGAACAACTTTCTAAAGGTAAGAGAGGCCCTGCCAGCAGAGAGAGAGAGAGAGAGAGAGAGAGAGAGAGAGAGAGAGAGAGAGAGAGAGAGAGAGAGAGCGAGCGCGCGTGCACGAAGTTCTCAGCTCCCAGTAAGATTTTCCGTGTCTGGAAAACCTTAAGGTTTCCGTCACTGTAAGTTGGAACCAACTCAATGGAAATCGGTTCCAAAGGCAAAAGATCAATCTCCTGCCTGGCTCCTTATTTTGCCAACTTTTTTTAAAAAAATCTTTGCCCATTTTTTGTTTTTATTTCATCTCGATCTCTTTCAACTCTACACTTTGCCACCGAGTCGATACTGCGCGTGGTGGCTCTATAAGACAGAGTAGAACTGCCCCTGTGGTGTGCAGCCGCACTGGCAATCCTCTCAACAGTGTGGGATCGGAAAAAGATTAAAATCCAGAAGTGCAAATACAGGCTCCTCCCCTGATTCTGACACAACAGGGGCCATGGCCAATACAACTGCCTGGTAATAATTTACTGTTCTGCGGTTTCCTTATTTTATAAACTTAATGAGAAATAACGAAGAGTCAACATTTAAAAAAATAAGTTAATTCGCTTTATAGACAATGATTATACTTTAAATAGAGTTAGAGATCTTTCTATTAAACATGCTCCCCTATTGGATCATGCCTCTCTTTTCCAGTTATTTTCCATGACAACTCTGAGAGGAGCTGGAATAGGGTTAGTTATTTGGAAGGCAGTTTTCATGACTTTCATTGTTAGCGGTTCTTGTATAAGGTCTAATCCTAGAAAGTGTTAATATAAAACACAGTCAGATCCAGTCTAGGAATGGCCTCTCTCCCAACCCGCAGCACCTTCCCTAAAGAATCAAAGTCTCCTTTCCAATTTACGATCTAACAGAGGTCCCATTACGCAAGAGAAGCATGGGCTTACTTGTGCTTAATAATCTGCAATGACCAGTCTCACATGTTTTCCACCACATCGGATTAGGAAACACAAATAGGGCCAACCCAACACACTTACTCTTCACAGACAGCGGTGCGTCCACCTGACATCCATCTCTGCCAATCTGCAGACAAACCACCCTGTCTTCAGAAAGATCCTGCTTCCCACCTGTAAAATGTGCACCTGACACTCCTTGACCTCTACTTCCCCTCCACGCCTAAAACGTGGCCACACACCTGTGCTCCTGAGGCGACAGAACATGATGAAGGTTTCGGGGCAAGTGAAGGAACTTCAACTAAATGACTGAATAGCCCTCTAGCTTTTGAAAAGTCAATCGGGGCCCCTAACTGTCTGTTAAGATCTTCTACTCATGTAGTTCCTATGTTCAGTCACCAGCAGCTGTTATTTCAGAACCAAAGATCTAGACTGGAGGATCACTCTTTACTTCAGTCTCTAGGGACCTCAAATGACAGCTGTACAGAATGCAAAAGACTAAGAAGTCAATGTTCTGTTTAACTTGTCTTCATTTTCTACACACTTCCTTTGCGGTTTCCTTGCGAATAAATTTTCTGAGAAAGATGTCAGAGTTGAACTCCTAGATGGTAATGTATATCCACAAGTACTGGCTTAAGGAGTATGTGGTGCACCTCCTCTGGATCCTGTATCTTAAATATCTATTGCAAGAGATCAGTTTATTTTAAATACTGGGGCCTAATGTAAGGGCTTACGATACAGCTACAGTCATTGAGGACATGGTGTTGATGGAGAAAGAAACAGGTAATGAATGGAAAAAGACAGAACCCGGAAATGCTGCTGCTGTCGTCAGTTACCAAGTCTGCTTCGACTCACAGCAACTCTGCACAACAGAACAAGAGTGGTCCCATGTCGCCCCTAGTTGCAGCCACTCTGTCAGTCTATCGCCTCGAGTGTGGCTCTTACTGCTTGGCATGTCCAGGTACTACTCTACCAAGCATGAAGTCCTTCAACCACGGGCCCCTCCTGATCTTGGCAGCCTTGTTTCTAAAAGTACTCCCTCCATGCCTGATTTGTTTACCCTTCTGACAGTCCCTAGTACGGTCGATATTCTTCACCAACACCAACATTCAGATGTGTCCATTCTTCTTACGGATTGATTGTTCAGCTTCTACATGCATGAAGGGATTCAAGAAAAGCCAACGTCTGGGGCAAGGCACACGCTAAAGCAATGGGAAATACCACATCTTGGGGTCAGGCACCCCTTCGTCATCCAAGTGACATCGATGCTGTTCAAGATCTCAAAGAGACACTATCAGCAGATCAACCCCGCACATCATTTGATTTGACTGCTGCGCCTCCACGACTGGGGACTATTGATCCAAAGATGATGAAATCCTTGACAACTTCAATTGCTTCGCCATTTTTCATGATACTGCTTATTGGCCCACTCGATTCTTTTTCACAAAGAGCAAATGACAATTGAATAGAGGAAGACAGCCTTGTCAACATACGCTGCTGGTGCAGTGGGGCGTTCATTCCTCCCTTCCCCACCAAAAAGGAAGGGTAGCAAGAAGCCTAACTGAACCTGCACACCTGATCATACAAATTTACTCAAAATGCAACAAGACTGAACTGTAAAACTTGAAAATATGAAACTTGTAAGGGCAAAGAAAGCAATCCCGAGGACCTAGGTTAGGCAAAGGGACTGAACTGACAGTATAAGTATGATCTGTACGAGAGAATGGTCAAACAAGCAAATCTCATCAGTGGAAATATTTTTCTCTGTAAGTAAACCTATTAAGAAAATGAAAAGATAATCTATCAACCAGGAGCAAGAATTTGCCAACAACACATCCTAAAAAAGCGTTTTCTATATTCGGCATATATAAGCTCTCAGAACGCAACAATGAAAAAAAGGAAACAATCTAGTTAAAACTTGGGCACAAAGAAATGGACTGCTGTTTCTGCGATGTATATTCTCGATAACAGCACAGCGAGTTAATTTTGAAAGAACCGGCAGGAGGTCTCAGGAAGACACACAGATGGCAAGCACGCATGTGCAGAGATGGAGTTCTACATCACTAGCCCTTGCATCCCTAGTACCCCACACATCTGTCAGAATACGGCTAAATTTAAAAATAATCGTCACACCAAATGCTGGCAAGGCTGGGGAGAATCTGGAACATTCAAACATTGCTGATTGGAATATAATGTTCTGGGAAAACTGAAAGTTTCTTATAAAACCAAGCACACAATTACAATACGACCCGGCATTTTCACCACCGGGCATTTTTCCCAGAGAATTAACACTCTTGCTCATGCAAAAAGTTATACGCAAACATTCACGGTCCACTTACTTGGAAAAGCCCAAACCCGTAACAAATGAGCATCTTTCACCAGGTGAAGGGTTAAACTCCACGCTGTAGGAACATCACACAAAATACCACTCGACAACTAAGAGGAATGGCCTACTGCTAGATGCAGTAACGTGGACGGGTCCCAACCAAATTTTGCTCAGTGAAGTGAACCTATCTCAAAATGTGTTCTCGTGTCAGATTTCAGAGACATGGCATTCTTGATGTAACCAAAGCAAGGCGCCCTGGTGGCACTAGCGGGTCGGCAGTTGAGCCCCGCAGCCATTCTGAGAGGAAGACGTGGCAGTGGCTTCCCTCAAGATTCGCAGCCTTAGCATTTACCCAGTTTCAAAGTTCAGAGGGTTAGGAATGGAGGAGGAATGGAAGCGGCAAACACAGGAAGGAAGTGGGAGACGCGCTGGGGTGAGTCCTGAGAAGACTGCAACGGATGAGTTGAGCCAGAGTATATATGAATTACTGGAAGGAAAGCTACGGTCTGTTTGGTAAGCTGTCATCTAATCCTCAATAAAAAGTAAAAATAAACATTCTAAAGGTTTACTGCCATGGAAATCCTGTGGGGGAGTGCGTTCTACCTTGTCCTAGCGGGTAGTGATGGGTCAGGGGCAAGTGGAGAGGGTAGGGCACAGAGGTGGAGATGACAGGAGACAGCTCTCAGGACTAGAGCATCTCTTGGTTCTCAATCTTGATTATTGCAGAGGTTGCACAAGGCTATACATGCTACAAGTGCATAGAACTACTCTACGTACACACAAATGAGAACATGTAAGAACTAGTAAATCTGAATAAGCGTGTAGATTGTACCATGTTAACTCCTGGTTTTCGTATTACATGCAGTTATGCGAGATGTTATTATCAGGCGTAATGGGGTATTTTCAAATCGATTTCCTGTGAATCTCTAATGATCTCAAAGTAAGATTTAAAAAGAACTATGGGTTTTGGAACCATCTTGATTTCAAATTCTGATTCAGCTACTTAACTATGCGTGGATAAGTCAGTTAACAGTTCTGAACCTTTGTTTTAAAATAAGAAAAATACTAGCTGGCAATTTTACACTTTCAAGACCAAATTATTTTCTGGTTTGATTTTTTGTTGTATTGACACCATGTGTTTTCAGTAATGGAAGGCATTTTTATGTAAATGGGAAGATGGCCTTTTTAAATATGGATTTTGATATAATTGTGGGTGCACATGTCCCAAGGGGTCTCTGGAGCTGGAGTTGGTGGGCGCAGGCCCATTTCTTCAGATTCCCAGTTATGCAGACCCTTGTCAGATAGGAGCATGCACTAAAAGTGGGATAAAACTGTCCCACCAGACCCCACAAAGGGAAAGTGCAGGTGGGAACAATCAGTCTCAAGTGTCATCATATGGCTGATTTTAACTTGTAACAACCAAATAAACAGGAACTCACCTCAGACAAATGGGACCACGGGGCAAGGTATTGCTCAAGAAGGGCACTATATAGTATAGACTGTTTATATGATTAGGTTACAATCATACCTACATGTCTTACACAAGTATACATTGTAGCTTTTACCAATTGGTAGACAAAAACATGCTGCCAGGGAAAGTGAAGTGGCCTGGAATTCGATGTGGTTCATTTCCACATCAAGGTCAAACAGGCTCATTAGCAGCTTTTTAACCAAGTATACGCAGAGTGAGCGCTGAAAATAAATCAGGAGTCAGCACTGGAGACTGCTCCCACAGTGAAGTTTCCTAGGGTTCAAGGAAGAAGACAGTACAAAGACAGACTCGGGTACACTCTTGGCTGGCAACGGAACACCCCAGGCCTAAGTGGGTAACTCTGCCATGGGATTCCTTGCCAGCCCAACCAAAGGCCCAACCAGAGAAGCCTTCAGGGCAGCAATCCACTTCACTAAATTCCACATCCCCCCAGCTCGCAGACTCCCTTCCTCTAGCCTGGTCCAACACCAGGTTGAACTGTCACTTGACCGGGGAGGGAGAAGCCAGTGGGGGTGGGGGGCGTGGTTAGCAGTGCGGCTCATTGCCCACCCCCCACCCTTAGTCAGACCTGGTCAAATATTTTCAGAAGAAAGAAGTCAAAACACAAAACAGATGAAGGCTGAAGTTCTGGTATTTGAAACATCTCTATTATTTTATACAGCAGATGACAGCAAAACATGTGAAATTAATATTAATCTAATATGAATATATACTATATAGATTTGGTGAAGCAGAGAGTCTCAAATGTGGCTTCGCAAGCACTCTTATACTTCACTTAAACAAAGAGGGTCTTGAAAATTGGTAATGCAGAAATGATCTCATTAGCATCACACAAAAGAACGATCATTCCCAGTGCTGCGGCTTCCGACTCAGCGTTCTATTTGAAGAACAGATTTACCAAGAACATTTGGGAAAACAGTCTCTGGGCATTCTCTCTCTGCCACCCAAACCACCAGTGCCCTCCCCGTCCCATAAGGGGTGGGGCCGGGGGTGGCATATAATTACATATACGAAGGGATCTAAACAAGTTCGTGGAAAATATCCATTCTTTCCATTCCTACTTCCCAGGCACTTTAGGAAACGCCCCCACCTGCCCCCCCCCACCCTTCCTGCAACACATTTTCCATTAGAACAGGATTAACAGACAACAGTTTCTCCCCTTCGAGCTCTCATGAAGCGTAAACCTAGCCAAGGAAAAAGCAAACCAAAACTCACTCACTGCCCTCACGCCGCTTCCAGCTCCACCAAAACACCACGAAAGAGAACTTTCTGATTCCACCCGTCCACGGTCTCTGGCGGTTTAAAGGGCCTCCTAAGGACGTCAGGTGATTTCGCTTAACATGTAAGTAGGCTTATCATAACATCCCATCCTCATTATTCCATTCCACTTTTATTTGCATTCCCTCAAAATCTGTTTGCTAGGGGCAGATGCTTCTGCTTACTGAGCTGAGGGCGGCTGTCCATTTGGGAAGCAATTGAAGGACGCTACAAAAGAGGGAAACACTAGGAAAAGAGATATATGATTTCCAAAATGTGTTTTTGAAGTCCAAATCCAACTAGCTACTAGAATTGAAGTAGACCACACAGACCAAACTGAACTAGGAAGAGATGCACACGCTAGGGCCAGAATCTAACCCCGCTGTCGTTCTGCGATTTCAAGTAAGCAACCCAAGCCCAGCCAGGCGAACTCACTGCCATTCTGACTTGATTCGGAAGCATGGTGATCCTGCAGGACAGAGGAGAGTGGGCCCTTTGGGCCCCCAAAGCTGTAAATCTTGACAGAGGGCGAAAGCCTCGTAGTTCCCCCTCAGAGGGCTGGGAGATTTGAACTACTGACGTGGCTAACAGTTACTGCATTACCAACTACACCACTAGGGATCCGTAAACAACCCAAAGTGGGAGGGGCGTGTGCTAAACAACCGCGTGGATAAAGGGGACCTAGGAACTAAGGACTCCATCACAAGCCCAAAAGCTACCCAGCAGCCTCGCCGAGGGTTGCTATCACGGCCATGTAACCCAGGGAGTCCAGTGTTTGCCATCTCCAAAAGAGGCCTTCAACGGGGCTCCCCGGGAGGCACAAAGGCTAAGCCAACCCTGGGGCACGAACGGAAAGGCTAGTGGTTCAAGCCCCCGGGTGTCTCAGAGAAAGGCCTGGCTAAGCTGCTGCGAAAGGTCTCAGCCATGGAAACGCCAAGCAGCACCGTTCCACTGGGAAGCACAAGGGCCTGCCAGGAGTCAGAAAGGTCTCGGTTGCCGCTCGTGCCGGTGTTCACTGCCCCTTAACAGAAGCCTGAAAGGCCTTGCCAAGTGCACACAGAGTTGACCCAGTGCTGGATGGGCTACCGTCTCCGGATCACCTTGGTTGAGTCTTGTGGGGATCATCACGGACTAAATTCATTCCGTGGTTTTCCCTATCCCATTTCTGTAGCCATGCTTAAAAGTACGGAGGGCTCTTCCTTTCAAGAGCCTGCCTGCGCCTGCAACTGCACACTCACTGCCACCTGCCTGGCCCCTCACACCTGGAGCAGCGAAACCCTCTGCCTTGTGCTTCCTTCCCCGCCCCCTGACAGACACCTGGTGCATCCTCTGACCACACCCCTGGCCCCAGAGCTCTGCGGGCGGGACACACTGACCACGGCTGGGCGAGGTTGTGGAGGCTGGGAAGGAGAAGACGGCCTACAGATAAAAAACAACTTTTACTTTAAAACAAAGAAGCTGCACCTTTAAGTTATCATTAAGATGCTTATCAACAAGGTGGCCTCCCAGAGGGAGAGCTGCCAAACCTCCCCCTGTAAAATGAGAGCGGTGGATTACACCAACCAAAGGAGGGGTTGCGGAGAACGAGCATGCATACACTTTGGGGTCTTCTCCCTCAGTGCACACTTCTTGCACCTACTTTGTTTTGTGGGCTTCCATGTGACCTTAACTGTGGGGGGTGGGGGAAGGTTCTGTGGTGCCTTTTTAAGAAACAGATGATGTACAATCAACGTGGAAAGGCATACAGTGCTACTTCAAAAAACTGGGAATAAAAACTCCCATGTAAGCCAGCAATACCTCTACCGAGTAGCTACCCTAAAGAAGAGCCGTAACACCAACAGCCAGAGGCTGCCCCGCGCCCCGTGGCAGCACCGCTCCACACCCCGTGAAGGTGGAAACTGCCCAAAGGCCCACCAGTCGCTATGTGGATCGAGACACGCACGCACGCACGCACGCACGCGGGGATGCTTCAAAAGTGGTGAAACACAAAGCACCTCCTTGGGACATGGAGCGGAGTGAAGCCAGTCACTGACAAGGGCAAGTACTGACTACGACCACTACTCTGAGGATAAAAACCAAGACAAAGAGGTGCCTGACTCTGGAGGTTCCCCGTGGAGGGAAGATAAAGCAACAGCCCCCACGGCTGGTAGACATTGACCTCGGACCTCGGGGGAAGGCAGGACGAAGAGCCAGAGGGAGAAGAGAAATTGGTGCACAGGTGTGTGTGTGTGTGTGTGTGTGTGTGTGTGTGTGTGTGGTGTGTGCACACGCGTTCATGCTCTCGCAGGTTGATGCGTGCTTTGAACGCTCCAGTGCTCTGAAATGTAAATCCCTTCGGCTCTCCTTGCCAAGCCTCTAGAATTGCCACCAAATGACGGAGTGGGGCTATGCAAACGGGGTGTGTGTCACACTCAGGGTTAGCCCTTCCTTGGTGACAGGGATAGGTCATTTTTGAACGGTGAGGCAGCAGCAACAGCAGGGAGAAAGCCCTGGAACCTGGAAAGAGCATGGTCAAGACCCCTGTCTGAGGTGGCAGCGGCCACTGGGACCAGATGCGCTGTGGTACAGACTCTGGAGCAGCACCCAGATCATGGGGGCCCTTCTCATCTGGCCTGCGGCTATGAAACTGGGGGACAGAGGGACCCAGGGACCATCGCCCCAGTCTATGGCAAAGGCCAAGAGACCACATACTGAGAGACTGAAGCCCAGAGAAAGAGACTTGGCTCGCTGGCTGAGGAGACCAATGACTGCATCCTTAGTTTTTTGCCAACCCGGACTTGTGTTGTTAACCTACTGACTTCCCTAATCAATCCTCTTAAGTGTGAGATTGCCTGGGGATCCTGTGGGCCATGCAATGCACTCTCAAGTCCAGTAGGGAGGAGAGGGCGTAGGCAAAGGTTGCTGCCAGAAGAGATGGAGCATGGCGGCACATCTGATCCCTGCCTCGTGGCAGCTGGAAGTCACCGGGAATCGAATACGGCACTCCATGTCCACTTACTGCCCCTCCCACCCCGATTTCCAATAAAAAATTCAAAGGAAAAAAGATCAAACATATGAAAGGCACTAACAGCCCAGATCAGAATTAAAATTCTGCCAAGCAAGTCGAGTCTAACCCACAGAACACCACGGAGCACAGTACAAATGCCCTGTCGGTCTCCGAGGCTGTTAATCATCACGGAAGCATAAAGTTGTCTTTTCCCCAGGATCAGTTGGTGGGTTTGAACAGCTAACCTTGTGGTTCACACACATCACCAGATGCTTTCAATTTCCAGGATACCAAGACCTTTAGATCTGTGCTCAGACCTTTTCCAGTAAGGCAAGTCTCCGTGAAAACTGAGCACTACAAGGGACACGATGGAGAGAACAGGTGCTCAGAGACCCCCTCTCTCCTGTTCCCGCCAAGCTGAAAAAGCTTCTTCCCTTGCGCCACGAGCCACAGATTTTCACTGGAATGTCTGCCTGCAGGCTGTTTTCAGGAGGTGGCCTAGCATCCAGGAGTGTGGCCCAGGCCGGCTCCAGGAGGCAGCCATGAACTCCTGCTGCTATGAGGCTTTCCTTGGGCCAAACAAATCAGCACTGCTTGAGTCTTCTAGCATCTTCCATCTTGTTTCCCCCTCCCCCCTTCCTTCTTAGAAGGGGCGGGGTGTGTATCTTAACGTCTATCTACAAGGAAACCTGAATGGTTAAGCGCTTTCCTCTCAGTCTGTTCCTTATCCCTTGGATGATTCATCCCCTCGCTCAGCACACTGAGGTGGCTCTGTTCTGCTGGGCTGAGGCTGGGGGAGGCCACGTCAGCAGGAAACAGAGCCGGCTGCCAGGTCACATTCAAGACTGTCTGGGTCAAGTCGGCGTGCAGCGCATGCAGGACAGAGGCTGCCGAGCTGGTTCCCAGGGAAGAGCCATGTTTAGTCCTGAGGAAAAGCCAGCCTCTGAGCTCCACAGCCTGGAGACACAGGCACCATGGGTTCGTCTCCCCACGTCTCCGTGTGCGTTCCCTGTGGTATTTCAAGCTACAGCATTTGGGAGTGTCCGGCCTTCCCCTCTTCTTTTCTTAGAGGGTTTGCTGTACCACATCCAAATGCATATTTGGAAAAGGCTGCCAGAAGCCAAGTCAAACTTCGCCCTGGCTTTCCGGCTCCTGGTTCCGACGGAGGAAATTCTGCACACCCAACCCATCCATCTCACCACTCCCCACCCCACCCCCCACTAACCCCGTGAGTCAGATTGGAAAACTTGGATCACCGAGGGGCCTGCCTGCCTTCTAAGCACGTACAGTAAGAGTAAACAAATAGGGTGAGCCAGATGCCGTCCGGACAGCTCACAGGATGGACCTGTGACAATCAGCACAGGACCTGCCCTGGGCCAAGAGATGGAGTGGATAAGTGACAGCATCCTCTGTGACCTGCCGGGTCCAGAATGTACCAGAGACCAAGCTTGCTCAGATAGCAGGACTCCTATGCATCTGGGATGCCTGAAAGTTTCATAAATCGCTGCATTATCATTTGGACGAGGGAATCCTGTGAAAAGAAACATGATTTCTCAGAAACTAAGTCGACGGCTTTTCCCTCGCTTCCAGGAAAACATCTCCCAAAGATAACTACCTGAAACCAAGACTGTATATACAAGGGTATGGGGGGGGGGGGGGAGACGCGCGAGGGCGGTGTGGAAGCCAGAAACGTCTCACTCTCCCGTGGAGGATGTTAACAGGAACGAGGGGAGACAGTGCGGGGTATAAGAGAGAGGTCTGCAGAGACTGTGGGAGAGAAAACAACACGGAATAAAAGGTGTGGAGCCGCAGCAGAGGCAGTGTGATCGTTTATGCTATCTAAACTTGCCCTTACTTTGAAGCAACTGAACCAGCCCCCTACTAGCAAGCAACACCTCATTCCAATCACCTTCACTTGCAGCTTTTAAGTCACTGCGAAGCTTTCTAAAACCAAACCAACCCACTGCCATCAAGTGACTCAGACGGGCAGTGACCCTAGAGACAGAAGCAGAGCTGCCCCTGTGGGCTTCCCAGGCTGCCCTTTCTCCTTCGAGGGGCTGAAGCATTCAGATCATGACCTTCGGGCTAGTAGCCGGGTACTCTAACCACAGCACCCCCTCTTACATCGAAAGTCCAGCTAAATAAAAACGAGATGCACCCATTCCGACTGACCTACGGATTTGACTTCAAGGTACACTTTGGAACAGATCGTGTTCGTAACCCAGGGACTGCCTGGCCCATCCATACTAAGGGGCCATTACGGCAAACCTGGTCCTCAGACAGGAGGGACCGTCAGTAGATTTTGCCAGCCCTCTGTGGCGAAGAAAAGTTACTGGATTGCCTGTTGATTTGCTCCCCGCCCCCCAAAAAAAAAAATCAGGCTTACTTAGCAACGGCAGGGCTTTCCAAAGAGCAGTGTGGGCACAGTGGTTAAGCTGTGAACTGAGGTCAGTGGTTCAAATGCACGAGCGGTGCTCAATCCTGTCTTACACTCAGAGTCGATCTGATGGCTGTGAGGGTAGCTTTGCTTTAAGATTTACATAAATCCATCACCTTCTCATGGCAGAGACATACCCTGATGTGCGACACACTAGAATACCGCTTAAAAAGAAAAGCCGCTCGAAAGATTAAAATTACCAAGTCTCATCCACTGCCTGTACATCTGGAATAAATATAGACTAGTTATTATGCAAGGGAAGCTTTGAGAGACAGATGGTCTGGATCCAAAGGTAATACAGCTCTTGGATAACATTGTAGGCACCACAAAAGGAGGGTCAGAGAGAGGAAATAAGTAAGGAAAGCTAAATATTTTCCATATAAATGCTAGAAGCACATCATAATATTGCTGAACTGGGTCATGTTAATTTTAATAGGATAATACTACAGTAGTAAACACATGAACAAACAAAGGAAAGGCAAGCCAAGAACGAAAGGGCTGAACCAAACGGCATAGATCCAAGCATTGGTTTTAGTATCGGGCAACAACAAAGGACACTTATACATAGTGTGTGTGTGAAATCAAGGGCAGTCTTTTGGCATAATGAGACAGAGGCACTTGATAAGTTAAACTTATCAAGAGTAGCTATCCCAAGATCCTGCCTTGTATCTCCATCTTCAAGGGCATATTGTAAAGAGTTGTTTAAACCAATTAGACATCATATTTCTAACAAATAAAAAGAAGCTAGAATGGAAAGCTATTTCAGCCCCCTTTCCCCTGCAAACAAACCTTGATACTCCAGTGCCATCCAGGCTTGTCTGACTCATACACACCCATCAGATAAGGCTTTCTGCTTCCATAAGGATTTACAGTCTTGGAAACCCTAAGGGACGGTTCTACTTTGTCCTACAGGGTCACTCGATGGAAATCAACTCAAAGACAGCGAGTGGTAGAGTTATACATATGAAATTATATTGCAGGGAGGAGAGAAAGATTTGTGCCTTTGAAATGCCTAATTAGATCTGTGGAATTAAAAACTAAATGAGTGGTTTTCATTGACTCCTATGTGCATTTGTCCATTATGTCAGTATCACAGAGAAGGGGCTACATCTTAACCTGTATGTAAAATCAATGGATTATGTTTTCTGGTCTTGTACAAGCATTTTAAGTCATGGTAGTTTGTCCCATCCACAGGACACCAGGTTTGATGACACGACACGGTAGCAATCATCCTGCGAAACCAACGCCGAAAGGATAAGCCTGTGTGATGTTTTACGGATGAGAAGCCAGCTGCGAAGGAATCTCCTCCAGTTTGCGGGACGGACGAGAGGGTCAAACGGGACACAGCAGCCAAGACACACACAGGCCTTCATCTGAAGCAAAGCCCCCGGGGATGAAGAATGACCCATTTTTGTGTTCATGGACTTTTATTCACAAATAACCCAATACCATAAATACTAGAGGACACAAACGTAAACTCCACCACGTTGTTTCATTAAAGTGCAATGTAAACTAGACACGCACGGCAACGTGATTCTTAAAAATAAACTGGGTAATTCTCCTTCCCTTTTTGGTACAAGATTCATTTATGCTAATAAAATCAGAGAAATTCATGCCGGGCTTAAATTAGAACTCCAATGGTAATCTAACAATCTTAGTTTGAGATGGGAAGGGGGGAAAAATAGCACTCAAACAGAAATTCCCAGATAATTAAACCCTTGAAATCTGCCCACACTCTAAACATAAAGCTTTCGTCTTTTCCTGTGAATCGGGGACATATAAATGCTGGAGATTGTTAGAGGAGTCATAGGGGAAAGAGAAATTGGGAGGCAGAGAGAATCTGAGCGATGAGGTGGTCCACCCTCTTACATTGAAAGACAGGAAGCCAAGGGCCTGACTAGCTCAGTCTGAGTGGCCAAGAATCTACAGGCACCTCCTCCTACCAGAGTTGGAAGATTTTGTTGTGCTTCTTTTTCAGTGAAAAGGGAAAGAGGCGTTAAGAATACCATCAGCTGACTTTTGCTCTATGAGTTCGAGCCCAGGAGCCTTTGATGGGAACAACAAAAAGGGTGTGCAGAGCAGAGGGTCTGTGGGAGGTGCACAGTGAGGGCCTTGTATCGTGAAGGGAAACAGACTTGAAGTCAGGCCAGATCAGAAAGACTACTTTGCCCTTCCTGTTGAGCCATTTCCTCCGTCTCTCTATGCATTAACCAGAGCTGCCTTCAGCACTATGGCTCCAACTCTAAAACTCACTTTCTTCAAAGTCTGGGTTTTTTATTTGGGGGGGGAGGAGGGTTTTGATGGCTAATTACTTGCCTTCTGACTACTCTTGAGAATAGCCTGGTGCAGGTAGAATACACCTGTTGTTCTTCAAGTCCATCTGATGGGGGCTGGCATCCTATTCACCGCTGAGGAATGCTAATTGCTGCTGCCTGCATGACAGGTGCACTGAGGAGTCGAGCAAACCATCAATGAACCGAGCTCATGGAAGCAAGTACCCGGTGATGATGGCCAAACTCAAGAGTCGTACCTTTAATTACTGATAGAGGGTTTAGACATCAGTCATACGAACCGCGACACACAATTTTACAACGGCCCAGCAGTCTTGACTTTGACAATGGTTTCCTATCCACGGAGAAGATAAAAAGAGTTCAGAAGAATCCTATTGTCTGCTTCCGTGAAGTTACATTCTGGAGCCTCGGCTCTCTATCACTGCCTGCTCCCCTTGCTTCTGCCGCAACGGTCAGTCCTGGTGTGGAATCCTACCTGCTTTGAACTCTGAACCACTTCCTTTCCCCCTAGCTTTAATGCTTTAAAATTTTCCTGTTTCCACAGAATAGTGAAGTCAACTTCCCTATCAGTATACATATTTTTATAACCTCCCCCACTTTACGGTGTTTTCTTTCATTATGATGGGGCGGTGAGGGGGTATTCTATTTGCTCACTAAATAAATGTCTGTAAAATTGTATCTATTTAGAATATTTTAACTAAAGTGGTCAACTTTCCTAACTCTGCAAATCTCCCCAAAATGCCACACAGTGCAACTGATTGGACTTGGAAACATTGCTAGGATAGTCTTAGCAATCACATGTATGCCCATTATGCAGAACACCAGGCTTTCAATAGTTCCTTGTGGTTCAGCCCACTGCAGAGAATTTGCAGTCCCACCCCCAGACATATCTCAGCATTCTAAGAAACCACAGGAGCATCCTGTTAAAATGTAGATTTGAATTCACTATCTGTTGAGGTGGAAATAGAAATTCCCAATAGGGGGTGTCACACTGGGAAGAATCAATTCAAGGCCCTGGCAGAAACTGAGTGAGGAAGAGAGGTTTAAAAGAGAATTCCTGATGAAATGGCTAGTGAATTAGAAGACAGCACAAACTCTTTGAAAAGAGAGCTCCTTCGTGTCTATCTGTATAAGATAGGCAAGATAAACAATCCTGAGGAGAAAACAATGGAACTCATGCTTGGGGGGAGAGGGGGGCATGGAGACAGGGGAAAGGGGAAAGGGGAAAAGGGATGGGGAGCCAATAAACCCAGGGGCAAAAGAGCAACAAGATATCTAAAATCAATGGCGAGAAGGTGTAGAATGCCTGGTGGGATCTGATCAAGTGGGGTGTAGCTGAGAGGAATTACTGAGAGCATGGTCGAACATGGTAGTGGGAAGAGGAGGAAAAGAAAAGGAAATAGAGGAAAGAACTAGGAGACAAAGGACAGTTATAGAGGTATCAATACAGGCATGTACGTATGCAAATATATTTACATATAATGATAGGGATATAGGTGTATGTACATATATTTATATGTTAAAGTATCAAGGAAACAGACGGACATTGGGCTCAATGTCCTTCCTCAACACAAGAACACTGTGTGCTAATAACCTGACATCCCGTGATGCTCACCTTCCTGACATGATCCCTGAAGTCAAAATGGGAGCATAAGCAAATGTGGCGAAGAGAGTTGATGGTGCCTGGTTGTCAAAAAGATATAGCACCTGGGGTCTTAAAGGCTCTAAGATAAACAAGCAGCCATCTAACACGGAAGCAACAGAGCCCACATGGAAGGAGCACACCAGCCTGTGTGATCACGAGGTGTCCACGGGGGCAGATATTAGGCATCAGAAGACCCCAAACAAGCAATCATAGAGATGCAAGTGGAGACCCACAGCCCATCTGTAGACAATTGGACATCCCCTCACAGAAGGGTCACAAGGAAGGGATGAGTCAGCCAGGGTGCAGTAGAGCGCTGATGAAACATACAACATTCCTCTAGTTCTCTAATGTTCCACCTCCCCCCACCCCCTATCATGATCCCAGTCCTACCTTACAAATCCAGATAGACCAGAACACGTATACTGGTACAGATAAGAGCTTTCGACACATGGATTCGGGACAGAAAAACCCCTCACGAACAATAACACGAGTAGGGGAAGGTGGCAGGCGAAGGGGCAACAGAAATATGGATGAAGGGAGGCAGCTGATGATGTAAGACATGAAAATAATAATTTATCAAGGGGTCATGAGAGTGGGAGGGTGGAGGAGGTAAGGGAA
This sequence comes from Tenrec ecaudatus, assembly GCF_050624435.1. Taxonomy (NCBI): domain Eukaryota; kingdom Metazoa; phylum Chordata; class Mammalia; order Afrosoricida; family Tenrecidae; genus Tenrec; species Tenrec ecaudatus. Next base: position 171,486,878 of record NC_134533.1, on the reverse strand, counting down.
TAAGAGAAGCTGATACCAAGGACTCAAGTAGAAAGAAAATGTTTTGAAAATGATAGCAACCTATGTACAAATGTGTTTGATACAATTATTGGTTGTTATAAGAGTTGTAAGAGGCTTCAATAAAATGATTTATTAAAAAGAAAGAAAACAGAGCTCTTTGTCCAACTGCAGTTCACGAAAGCTATCGTCACACCAAACGCAAATCCAATGGGCTAGACGGAGACAGTTCAAAGTGGGTGCCCCCAGAGGGTGCCCCAGGCTGTCGTCCTCACGGGGGCTGCCACGCATTCAGCCACGGAGCAGCTGAGAAGGCGGCGGGAAACAAACCGAGGCCCCAAATATAAATAAACGGACACAAATTATACCTTTGAGTTTATGACTGAAGAACGTTTTCAGCCAATTCCTTTTCTTTTTAAAATCATTTCCATGGAAGGCCTACCCCCTGGACCCCAGTCCATTTTATGGCAAAAGCTAACCCTGAGAGCTTTCTCCTTCATGTTATGGCTCCACATAAACACCACACACACACCACACACCACACACACCACACACACAGACACACCACACACACAGACACACCACACACAGCTAATCCTGAGAGCTTTCTCCTTCATGTTATGGCTCCACACACACACACACACTCCACACATACCACACACCACACACACCACGCACACACCACACACACACTACACACACCACACATACCATACACACCAGCCACACACACACACACACACACACACACACACACATATATATTGGGGGGGGGAGTGCCTCCTGCTCCAATCATCGACTCCACCTCAGCTTTTCTCAAAGCATGGTCTCAGGACCAAGACCACCAGGATGGCCTGGGAACTTCTGACCCTTTTTAATAACCGGGTCAGGCCTTACCCAGATCTGAATCTAAAAACTACAGGGATGGAGTCTACGATGTTTTTAACCTTCCCTTCCAGTGATACTGACTCTTGCTAGTAAGTGCATACCACGGCTCTGCCTTCGGGTCATTGAAAAAGTCTGACACACAGCCCCTTGGGCCAGGTAAACCTACAAGGACCACCTGAGTCAATCATCCAAGTGCTTGCGGGGTACTTACTGCATGGAAAGGGCTGGAATCTTCAAAAGCAACAAAGAGGGAAACAAGAGGCAGCCGCCAGCCGGTTCTTTCCACAGTGTCATGTGGGAACAGAGCTAAGCAGCTCACCAGCTTCCACAGCAGTCAGGTGTCATACTCTCAAGTTTACCTATTCTAGCCATCTACTTATGAGGTGGAAATAGGTGAGCTTTTGTGCTTATATCCAGGCAGAAGAAATAAATCTGCTGAGAGTGGTCAAAGCAAATGCCCTTCGTGGCCCTTTCTATGTGTTGCTTTTGGAAGTTTGTAACAAATGCTAATGAGCCATTTTAACAAATAAGCTTGACACAAAAGGACAGCATCAAAGGCTCGCTTAATAAGTATATGAATATGAGATGAAAGATCTCCAGACACTTAACAAAACTGCAAAACTTCTTAGAGCGGGCCTGGATGATCAGACACAGGTATGAGGAAGAAGCCAAGGCCAGCAACAGGCTCAGGAAGCAGAGCTTGACACAGCGAAACTATCCTGAAACTGTGCCTCGGCCTCTGGGGCAAGTTAATTACCATATACACTCGTGTATGAGCCGAGACGTTTCAGCACAATGCCGTTTTGGGTAAAATTAGGTGCCTCGGCTGATATTCGGGTTGGCTTATACTCAAATGTATATGGTACCTATGAATATTTTAAAACAAACAATCCCTATCCCAATGGGGGAATCTGCCTGGGCCTAGATAATCACACATTCCCCTACAATTACTCTGGGGCTAGGTTTGGTTCTCCCAGAGAATTCCAATGTACAAAGTACTAGATACAACTTAGTGGGATACACCCAGCTCTAAGGCGCATTCTTTTCTTGCAACAAGAGAAAAATGTCACTCAGAAGGTGAACTCTTGGCCTACAGAATAAGGATCCCCCCATGCTAAATGAATTAATCAAATTAATCTCATGTTTTGATTTCTAACCCTTGGGGTAAGGGCACCGATCTGAGAATGTTGTACTAACATTCTTTGATGAGGTCACGCCTCCCTGGGAGACAACTGACTACCAGCCTTTGCCAGGGGCCCTCACACTGTTTAAACAGGGGCCAGGTCACTGTCCCTCAGACCCGTTGGAGGGCCTGACTATAGTCTAAAAAAAAAAAAACTATGAACAAATTCCCATACACACTGCCCATATCTTATTTGGAAGTAAATAACAAAACAGGGCAAACACACCCGGCGGGTCATAGTTTGAGGGCGCCTGCTTTAGACGTACCCCGCCGCCCTGGGTGCTGCTGCTCATTAGGACAGGACGAGAGCTGGCTGTGACCAAGTACTGCTTCTCCACACTGCTCAGCCGCAGTGCAGCAGGCACGCGAAACTGGCGCCGTTGGATCTAACAGCACACACGGGCAAGCTGCTCAAAGCCACCTAAATAAGCCAACCCTAGCTATCCTGGCACTTCAAAAAAGAAAGAGAACACTTTGACCTTCCTCTGTGTGAGTGTGTAGACCCACTTCAATGAGAATTTCAAAACAAAATGGCATAAAGCAGGACTTCATTCAGATAAAGGCAAACTCACTGTCATCGAGTCAAAGCGACCCTACTGGGCAGAACTGAACTGCCCGTGGGCGTTTCCAAGACTGTGAGTAATCTTTACAGGAGTAAAAAAGACCTTTCTCTCAAGGGGCGGCTGGTGCTTTTGAACAGCTGACCTTGCAATTGCAGCCCAACACGCGTAACCACTACGCCACCATGGCTCCTCCTCTCTTCAATACATGCTTCCATTTTGATCTCCACACCTATCCCCCAAGCACTTTTCTTCCTCTTGTCAGTTTGAAACAGAAGTTATAAATTAATAATATCCACAGTTTTATTTATAAAGTGAAGATTAGTAAATTCAAATAGCCAGAAAGAAACCAGGTAACTGGACTTTATTCATTTTCACTGAGATGGAAGATCTGAATTGTTCATAAATTGTTAAAATTTAAAAAAAAAGAAAATGATTAGGGCAAAGAATGTACAGATGTGTTTTATACAATTGATGTATGTATATGTATGGATTGTGGTAAGAGTTGTATGACCCCCTAATAACATGTTTTTTAATAAAAAAAAAAAGATCATAGCTATTGAAAAATTTTAAAAAAAGAAGAAGAAGAAAGCTCACTTTTCGCTCCAAATTACAAAAACAACGTGCAGAGGAAAGTTCCATAAGAAAGGTAGGACACCGCTGAAAAGCCCGAGCCAGGATCCCAAAGAAAACCTGGGATCCACTGACGTGTGGGCAACCTTTGACTCCATTTTAAATGAACCCCGAAAGAGAAATCTCACAACCATAGTCCCCACTTACCCAACCATCTTAACATCCTCAAAATTCCGCTTAAGGTCACTTTGAAATCAGGGGGAGTTCTCAAGAAAAGGAACAGATTTTTTGAAATTAATAAAAACATCACTCTTTATTGTTAGCTCTAATATGCTCATCCCCTAAGGGTTGTTTTTTGTGTTCTCCTAATTCCTGTTCCCTAGCTCTGGGATTTAATATCCATTGCGATGGCTAACTCACAGACAACACTCGGGATTAAAGAGTTTATTAAGGAAGCTGACAAATTGTAATTGCAGTTGAGAAATGCTCAGGACACAGCTGTTCATTCGCATATGCTACCAAGTTCTTCTAGGTCTGCTAATAAATGTCCCAAAGGGCATACTACTCTACGGTCAACCTCAACCTGAAGGCATGCAGCTCAAGCTCAGTGGGTCAGCAAACCCAACTCCTTGAACTGAGGGCCCAGAGGCACCCCGCTGCAGTAAACTCCAGCCCAGAGGCACTGAGTTCCACTCCCATGGGCCACAGCAAACACAGCTCCACCAACTAAATGCCCAGAGGGCACGCCAGTCCACAAACTAGCCTCCTGCAAGAGTTCTCAGCCTTACATGCTCCGTGAATTGGGAAGTCCACCAATCGGTTCCATGCTCTGTCTCTTGTTTCGCCTGCTGCTCCTCTCACGTCACAGCTGTCTTCTGGAGTCAGGAGTTCCACGGCACAGAGATCTTGGGTCCAGAGCACAAGCACTGGCTTCTAGTTCTTGCTGGTAATGAGATTCCCCCCTGCTTCTCTGAGGGCTTATTTTATACCCAGCAGGGCAGCACTGCGAGGAATCCTGTTTGCAACCACTCATATCTTCCCCTACCTTCTTACCAGATCCATCCAGAGAAAGTTCCTTTGGTGGAAGTTAGAGGCTTTGGCTGGAAGAGCCAATTAAATAATCCACTGTGCCTGCAGCTGTGAGCCTGGATTGAGTCAATGGCAATGGGTTTGATTTGAGTCCAATTACAACAGTGGGCATGAAATGTTTAGTAACAATAATTTACACTGCAGGATGAAAATTTCTCTCCAAGATCTTATTTCACTCTTCTTAGGGAAGTGCCCTAAGCAGGTAACTCAAAGTATCCAAGACTCACTCCTGTCTCTCTTCAGTGAATACCCCCTCCCCACTGGTCACCAAAGTCATGACATTCTTCTGAACAACTCTTAATACCCATTCCCGCTTCCACATCTACCCGGCCTCCCAGAAGGCTGTTAGCTCTTGCCTGTCCAATCCTGGCATCAGCAATTTCACCTTCCATCACATACTAGGGAAAAACAAAATCAAAACTCTCCAGACTAGCCCCGTTTAACTCAAGAACCAGACTAGTTGACTACTTAAAAGGGTGTTCTACACCTAGGTTTGATATAGGCTCTTGCTAGAGACAGATGTCATAACTAACAACAGCAAGGAAACGTTACGAAAATATCACAAAGTTAATCTAAAATAGTTACTACCACCACTGCCACGGAGTCCATTCTGACTCCCAGTGGCCCCGTGGGACAGAGGACCACCCCCTGCACCCCCCCCCCCCCCGTTTCCCAGATGGTGCATCTTTCTCCTTGGGAGTGGCAGGAGGGCTCGTTTCAGTGAAGTGCTACGGATTTTGCAGCTCGCAGCCTGGCCCTTAATCTACTGTGCCACCTGGGCACCGTGCTGATAGTGGAAACTAAAGGAAAGAGAGGCTGGCAAGAAAAAGTTGGAATACCTTTTTCTATTAAATAACCTGGAAAGCATTTTGCAGATTGTTCCCCAGCACACTGCTCGGTCCAAGGAGGGACTATTACAGTGATGATGTCCATGCTTTTCAGAGACGAGAAAAAAGCACGTCTTGAAGGAAGGTCTTGAAAAAACCACTGCTTCCTGAAAAAGTTTCATCCAAAACCGTGAGGAGCCAAAAGTAGAAACAGCCCTAGTTTACTACCTACACAATAGTACAGAGAGAGAGAGAACCAAAAAATCTCTAAATTCAAAAGAAACGTAACATGAACCACGAGTGGCATTACTAGGCTAGGGCTTGACCCTCCAGTTAAAGAACTCAAGTCTGTTTGCTTCAAAGACACTTCCAACGGCTCTTCCATTTCAACGGGTAAGAAGAGCAAGAGCAAAAAAATTTTTAGAGATGACAAGGTGTAAATACCATATGGCACACAACTCAGGTCATCAGGGATACGACATTGTCTGCTGGTCTTAATTATCTGACACGCAAAGATCGGGGACATTTAAAGAACTCCAAGAAATGGCATCTTCAGAGACGCCTTGTTATGACACTGTTTAACAGGCCTGAAAAGAAAGGTGTAGGAGATAAACTCTTGAATAGTTTTAAACATATTATGTTCAATTAGTACGACTAAATGTGAAAACATTTTTAAAAATTCTTAACCAGCAGTTCAAGCTCATAGAGGCTCTCCTGAAATGCTTTAAAATGATTTTTTAATTGCTCTCAATTTATAGACCCTATAGAACTGCTTAACAGGGTTTTCACGGCTACAATCTTTATGGAAGCAGACAGTCTCATCTTTCTGCCATGGGCTGGCCAGTGGATTCTAACCGCCACATTCTTTTGTTTGTTTTGTTTTGTTTCTTAATCGTTTTATTAGGGGCTCGCACAACTCTTATCACAATCCATACATACATCAATTGTGTAAAGCACATTTGTACATTCATTGCCCTCATCATTCTCAAAACATTTGCTCTCCACTTAAGCCCCTGGCATCAGGTCCTCATTTTCCCCCTCCCTCTCCGATCCCCCCTCCCTCTTGAACCCTTGATAATTTATAAATTATTATTTTGTCATATCTTGCCTTGTCCGACATCTCCTTTCACCCCCTTTTCTGTTGTCCGTCCCCCAGGGAGGAGGTCACATGTAGATCCTTGTAATCGGTTCCCCTTTTCCATCCCTACCCTCCCCCTACCCTCCCAGTATCGCCATTCACACCACTGGTCCTGAAGGGATTAATTGCCCTGGATTCCCTGTGTTTCCAATTCTTATCTGTACCAGTGTCCATCCTCTTGTCTCGCCAGACTTGCAAGGTAGAATTGGGAACATGATAGTGGGGGTGGGGGAGGAAGCATTTAGCAACTAGAGCAAAGTTGTGTTTTACATCATTGCTACATTGCACCCTGACTGGCTCGTCTCCTCCCCGAGACCCTTCTGTAAGGGGATGTCCAGTGGCCTACAGACAGACTTTGGGTCTCCACTCCGCACTCCCCCTCATTCACTATGGTAAGATTTTTTGTTCCGATGGTGCCTGATACCTGATTCCTTCGACACCTCATGATCACACAGGCTGGTGTGCTTCTTCCATGTGGGCTTTGTTGCTTCTAAGCTAGATAGCAGCTTGTTTACCTTCAAGACTAAGATCCAAGACAAGGGAACAACAAGTGATCCAAATTGGTGGTGAGGAGGGTGTGGGGGGCCTGGTAGGGCATGGTCAAGGGTAATGTAACCAAGAGGAATTGCTGAAACCCTGGTGGGGACTGAGCATGAGGGTGGGACAGGAGGTAAGTCAAAGGAAATAGACAAAAGAGCTAGGAGGCAAAGGGCATTTATAGAGGTCTAAATAATGACATGTACATATGCAAATATATTTCTATATGAGGATGGGGAAATAGATCTATGTGCATATATTTATAGGTTTAGTATTAAGGTAGCAGAAGGACATTGGGCCTCCACTCAAGTACTCCCTCAATGCAAGAACACTTTCTTCTATTAAACTAGCATTCTATGATGCTCACCTTCCCAACATAACTGCTAAAGACAAAGCAGGTGAATAAGCAAACATAATGAAGAAAGAAAGCTGATGGTGCCCGGCTACCAACCGCCACATTCTGGTTAGCAGTTGAACATTTAGACCCTTAAGTCCCAGGGCTCCACTGTAAGCAGATTATAATACAAAACTTTTTAAACACCGTATAGCTCAATATCTACCCCAAATGGACATCTGGCGAGTATTACTAATACTCCGGTCATTGTCAAGCCAATCCCTGACTCTGGTCGACCCATGTGTGTCAGAGCACAGTGTGCTTCAGACGGTTGTCAGTGGCTTTTGGTCTGTCCAATGTAGGAGCTCCTTCTGGGGACCCAGGGAACAGGTCCCACCTCCAACCTTTCAGAAGCTAGCAGCAAGAACATTATTTGCAGCCCCCAGGGGGTCTGGAGCTTATTAATAGTTCCTATTGATTGGGCTCGTACTATGAACCACATCTTGTTCGAAGTGCTTTTGATACTCTTTCTTATTAAATTCTCACAGCAATCCTTCAAAACAGATATTAGGATTCCAATTGTGCAGATAAGGAAAGGGGGGTTGAAGTCGTTAAGTAATTTTATAACACACAGTGAACATACCAGAGACTTCTACGCCAATTATCACTCTCACGCCGAAAGCCGCAACGAGCTTACCAAGATGCCTACCGCTGCTCGGCGCCGCCTAAGAGCAGGGTATATTCAGTGCAGATGAAGGGAAGGAAGGAATTTAACTGACATGTAAACGAAAGGCTCAAAGACCAGCAGACCCAGAAGAACCACTACAGCATGTTAACAATACACCTATTGTATCTCCATCCGCAGAGGATGAACATTCCCCTTAACCATCATCTGAAATGTTTGAACTGATGCCACGCCCACTAGCAAGCCTTATTCAATGGACTGGAATCTGGAACCACAACAGACTTCCAAAGGCAGGCGGAAATCACAGCCTCTAATGAATCAGGAAACGTCATTTGGGAACAAGACACTCAACTCAACTTGTGTCCACTCAGCTTGTGTCTACTTGTAGACTACGACAGTCAGGATCAGGAGGGCCCTTTCCAGAGAGTCTCATCTGAGAGCCTAAGCACTGGGGAGAAAGCAAAGACCAGGGATCTCAGACTGCACAGCTGGGAGCCCCACGGTGTAACACCACTTAATCTTTACATCTTCAAACCATGTCGCCAAAGGTCTAATAAAAACAAAAACATTAGATGAAGGGTTTTTTTCCTTTTAAAAAAATCATTTTATTGGGGGCTCGTACAACTCTTATCACAATCCAACCATACATCCATTGTGTCATGCACATTTGTACATCTGTTGCCATCATCATTCTCAAAACATTTGCTTTCTGCTTGAGCCCTTGGTATCAGCTCCTCATTTTCCCCCTCCCCCCCTCTCTCCTCCCCTCCTTCCCTCCCTCGTGAACATTGTAACCTTCCCGGCTTAACATCCCATAATTACAGAACCCTCAGAACAGGGAAAAGCCCCAGGATAACTGGAAAAGGCAGGTGGAGAAAGCAGACAGACTCGGTAGAGGAGCAGGCCTTGGCAGAGGGGTTTGCCACCTTCCGGAGCGCACCAGGATGGAAGCCAGCCTCATAGCACGGCTCTCCCCAGCCTCAAGATAGCTACACCTGAGGGGGGGGGGGCTTCGAAACACGTGCGGGGAAAGTCCTGATCTTTCCATTCCCTTTCCCCCTCCACTGGCTGACAGGATTCCCTCTCACCCCTTCCATAAAGTGGCCTCTCTGCCGTGGGTCTCAGGAGAAAGAATTGGTTCTCTACTCCTGTAGAGAGTTTTCATCTCATTCACCCTGTGCTATATAGTCGCTGTGAGTCAGAATTGACTGCTGGCAGGGAGTGTTTGCTTGCTTGTTTTTTTGATTGTTTGTTCTGAGGGGTAGCAGTCTGCTTGTGTGCACAGAAAGCCTGGAAGGCCAATGGTGTCATTTCACCATTCTATAAGGGCGGGTCCCCAACAAGGGGGAATTGACTGAACAGCAGGGGTCTGGTTTTGTTAATGTAAGAAAAGGCTTTAAATGATTGAAAAGGTACATGTGCAGCGAAATGAAGGTAAGTGTAATAAGGGGATTGTTATTAAATGGGTGTGTGTTCAATCCTTCAAGGGGAAAAAAACAAAACAAACTCACAGTCATTTCTGATAGTAACCTTCTCTTTCTTCCGCTGAGTAGCAGGTGGGTTCGAACGGCTCACCTTGCCGCTAGCAGTCCAATCCTTAACCCACACCTTCACCAGAGTCCCTTTCAAAAGTGAGGGCATGTGAACTTAACAGAAAGGCGGAAGTAGTGGTCAGGAAATCAGATGCGTGTTGCTCCAGAGACTGACTGAATGTCCCCAATGTAATGAAAAATGTTCAAAGATTCAGAAGGACTTAGTGCACTCACACAACACTAATTTCACTTTCACACCACCCACATGTTTTATTTTAGTCATTTTCAAGTTCAAGGCAAGGGTTCAATTCCCTCTTGGAAGACAACCTTCATTGGAAAGTGCTCCTGATCCTGGGTTTTAAAGCCAGTAAAACAAAAATTCTCGTTTGTAGGCATAGGGTTTGCTTTAAGAGTGGACCGGAGGAAGGCTCTGCTTTTGAAATTAGTGCCTACATTGTCCGTAACATCATTCGCGCCATTTCTCAAGCAGGAGACAACACTAGTTCCTTAGGATTGGTCATAAAATTCTTAGGAAGGATGACAAGTTCATGTTTAACGTGCCAAACAAGTCTAATAAAAGCACCAACCGGCTGGGAGGTTAGCATGAAGGTTCCTGAAGCACTGACTCATCATAGGGGACTGGGGGATAGAAGACAAATGGGGAGATTCAGACCCCAGCACAGCTCTCTGAGCTGTCAAGCACAGAGCCTCGGGGCAGAGCACGGGGTCTGTCCATCAGTGAAGGGGCTCCCAGCCACTGGAGCAGGGGGAGGACTCAGCACCAAAGGGACCGAGGTTTGAGAGGCAAGTGGTGTCACTTTCTGCTAGCCGGAGCCCTCTCAGTGCAGGGCCCTCCTTCCATACAGCCTTCTCTCCTAAGGCAAGTCTCCAACCCACTGAACACAAGCTAGCAGAGTAAGCCGCCTCCCTAAGAGACATCTCCATCACTCTGGACAAACAGTTGGTGGTGGCTGCCCCTGAGCTGCCTCTGGCTCACAGGGAGGCCAGGTATGAACACTGCAAACAGTGCTTCCCACAGGGGTTCAAGGCTGGGGCCTTTCCTTCTGCAGCGGGTGCCTGCTATAGGGGTTCAAATCTCTCAATTTGTGGCTAACCGTTGAAGGCTTCACAGTTTGTGCCACCTGGAAATGAGCAACGAAGTGCTTTTAGAAATTAGTAAAAGCTGAGGATTTTCCTTCCATCTGTGTGTCCTTTATCACCAAACATGTACCCATTTGCTTCAGGCTCCCCGCTTTTATAACGCAATGTGAAAACACAAATAAAAATGAACTGCAACACCAATACAGGGTCCGTCTGAAGAGTCCTGCAGCCTGTCACATGTCTTTTCTAGAGGGAATGGGCAAGCTCCAATTATCAGTGACACGGGAAAGTTCTTCAACCGATATCAGAGAGACCACTGAAAGCATTCAGCTAAACATCTTGAAGCTCTCCGAAGAACAGCAAAACTTCACAGGATGATCCTGATGTAATCGCCAGAACCAGTCAGAAATTAACAGGCTGGGTGGAGTGGGGGATACACTGTCCTGTCCCAGTGGGATCCACGTTCTCATTCAAGGGCTCAGGAAGGGGCTGCACATAGGACCAGGGCTCTCTGCTTTACCTGCTCCTCCAGGAATTCAGAGAAAGGCCTGAATGGGCGGAGCAGCCTAGGGCTCTGGTGAGAGACCGCCTTCGAGCCTAGGAGGAAGTGTGGTATTTGTTTTGGCTGAGCGCAGGCCTGGGGGATTTTAAAGGGATCAGATAAAAAGATGGCATGTGTGAACAGGAAGGAAGGCGGCCTGCCAGGCCCTCAGCGCAGATGAGGAGGTGAAACACTGGAAGAGGCCACAGCAAGGATTCCAGGGACTGCTAGCAGACTCTGCCCCCACTAACAATCAGCCCTCTATCCTTGCATCTAGCCCTTTGTCCAGCATGTCAGAGGTGTAAGGGCTGCCTCCTCCGAGGGGGCAGGAACCGGGGCCTCCTGGGGGCCCTGCTCAAGACCTGTGATTCATGTCTTGCGGAAAATATTGAGAAATATTCCATTTGAGATGAATTCTGCTTTCACAGCACATTGTATGTTTCCGGTGCTGTTTTCATTATCACGAAGCATTCCCCTGAAAACAGGATCTTTGCTTTCCCCCAGCATGACCATGGCCACTGTCTACACTGATTTTCAATTCCTAAGGGGTCTCTTTAATGACATCACAATGAACTTCTGGGGTCGTCTTTCTGGTGATGGCATGCGTGCCCTCTAGAGAAAGCCCTGAGGCTAACAAAATCAGCTGCCAGCCTAGGGGGGGTGGTGGTGGTGACCTCACATGGCACCGTTTCAAGTTTCCAGGAAGGCCCTGCACCAAGCTCCACCCCGACACCTCCTGGCCCTCCCCCCCAGCTGGCTGGCGAGTCCCGAAACAGCGAAGCTATTAGCCTGACAGTTTCAACCAGAGGGAGCGCTGTCTCCGTGACTTCAGCATTCCCAAATGCCACCACCGACCCCCATACCAAACCCAACGCACTGCCATCGCGTGGATTCCAACTCATGGTATCCCTTCACCCATGGAAAGGCCTCCCTGCCAGAGGCCTGGTGTTGAAAGGGCACTCGGAGAGCTGGTTTCTCTGCACTGTGAGCTCTACAGTGAACTGTAAAGGGCACTTTCAGAAGTTTCCATCACAATGACTCAATGACTCAGTTTCAGATCCCTAACAAAAAGGGCATAGAGTTGGGGGGGGTTCTGATAACACTGCCTCCCACTACACTGCTCCTCTCTTACCATCTCCTCCTGCCAGTGCCAACTAGAAGCGCCCCCTAGAAGCTCGGCCGCCACAGCCCTAAAGCCCTGCCCAGACCTCAGGCAGAAATCATTCAAGCAGCCCACACGCATGCTCTTGCTCTGCATGGTCCGCTGGGCCACTGCAAACCCGCTCAGTCTAGCTCTCAAAACAAGGTGTGCCTGTCTTCGCAGTCCCCACGTCCCAGTCTCCAGGGCGCACGCTTGCTCCGGGAAGCATCTGTGTCTTATTCAGGCCACCGGAGTTCCTACCCTGGTCTCCTGCCCGGAATCCTGGCCCTCCAGGAATGGAAACACACCTTGCTTTGGTTGAATGCCCAAGAAGAATGAAACCCTGCTATTAAGTTCATGCTTCCTTAATGTAAAGCCACGGGGCTGGGCAATCAGGAACTTGAGCTCTGGAGGCAGGCGCACCAGACAGACCGGGCAAACCAGGCTCTCCCCGCCTTCTAGCTGTGCGATTTGAGGTGCACGGATTCATCTCCTTGTGACTCATCTTCCTCATTTTTACCCGCCGTCCCCATTACAGCACCGCGTAAGAGCTGACTTCTGCTACCGTTCGTGGTATTAGTCACAGGGAGAGCAAAGGTGATCATATTTGGTGCTGAGATGTATAAATAGACGGTTTCGTCCCCCATTCGACTGTGCTACGCTCCACTGCTGGGGTGAGATACCACCGTGAACTTGAATCAGAGTCTAAGGCTGGCCCAGCACGCATACGTCAGTGGCCGTCACAGGTAGTCCCTTGTCTCCTTGAGCAAACTGCTTTGGCTCCAGGTCCTTGTTTTCCTCTGTCCTAGTTCCGTCAACTGGGCCACGTGCCAACCACCACACCACAAAGAAAGATACCTGTAGTTGGGTGTTCGGAAGAGATCAAAGCCAGCTGAGGGAAGTCGAAGATACATGGCAGCGTGATTTTGCTCTAGAAAAAGGCATTCTGTATTTTTAATACACTGCAAGGGATGTTCCCACCACGTATCTGCGAGCATCATCATTCCTAAATACAAAGCTCTCATTATGAGCAGAGCAAAATGCTTGCAAGGCTTCCTGCGGGTACGCCGGTTACTGACAGGGACTCAGAGGACAAGCCGGGGAGAGGCTACCAAGACAAACACACAGAGACGCCTTAAAGGCCAGAAAGGAAAAGCCAGGTGCTGTGGAAAGGCGGATTTTATCTATGGTGATCTATTCAGCAATTTGCTTTTATGAATTCCCCTAAATCTGGCTTGGGAGACCTGCAGACAGAATGTGCCTTGGAGGCAAAGAGAGACTGGTGTCATGGACTTTGGAGATGTTGTCCAGAGAGGCCGGTCCCCGGAGAAGGACATCGTGCTTGGTAAAGTACAGCAACAAGGAAAAGGGGAGGGCCTTCAGGAGGTGGGCTGACCCAGTGGCGGCAGCAATGGGCTCAAACAATCAGAGGGTGGTACACGACCAGGAGTCTCACTCTGTTGTACATGTTGTCCCGATGAGTCAGAAGTGACTCAACAGCAAACAACAACAGCACGTACGCAGTGGCGGAAGGGCATGGCCTACCTACCAGCCAATTCATGGGGCTCCAATGTTAGGCCCAGAGGCTCAATTGCTTTCTTATGGGACTTAAATCCTCAGCTTCAATCTATTACACATGAACTGGCTCTTCGTGTCTTATTTTTCTTTTTTTTTTAATCCGTGATATTTTTAAGTTCAAACTGCAATCACGGAGAAATCAGTTATGATTTTAAAGAATTCCTTTATTGTAAATTAAGCGGAGGTTTACATTTCACATCAACTCGCATTCACTAGTCCAAACCCCGGATCAAGCCCTCCAGCCATCCTTTCCGGGGCTCAGTCCTTTATCGTGAATGGGGTGCAGGCACACGGAGCAGGGAGCGCACTTGTACGTCCAACAATCCACACACGTTTTGTTAGCGTGACATTCACTGCACCTCCCTCCATGTCCTCTCCTTTTTTGACGTGTGATGGGTTTTTAGGATACAAATTGGATTTTCAGGTTTTGTTTCTAATATCCTTTTATCATAGTACTGCTAGTAGGTGGGAAATTTTGTATGCCATACCATTTATATTCCATACGGAAAAAAAAATTCAAACCAAAATAACTACCAAAAAGTCAGCTTATCGCCTAGTTTCTTCATCTTCTTCATCAACAAAACCTAGATTTTGTCTTTAAATGACGTAGAACACCAAAAATAATTTACCAAGACAGGGTAAAGGAACACAGAAATCGAATTAACAACAACAAAAAGGCATTTATGGTAGTGATTGTACATTTCTTGATACTGAATTGTATTGTGTCTGAATTATGTCCTAATAAAATGGCTTTTTAAGAAAGCATTCAGGAGTGATTAAATCATTTCACATTAAGTATAATTGACAGTTCATTAGTCTTGATTGTATGAAAACAAATTCATTTCTCAAAAATAATTTCCCCAAATTTTGTTCCTATAGGAAGGAAGGGAGGGAGGGAAGGAGGGATGAAGGGCAATAAACTAACTCGGAATGATCTGCTACTTTTTCAGGCCTCTAATCAGATTCCCAGTGATCTCAAGATATCAATTTTCCCATTTGCTCCACAATCACTGCCAAAGCAAGCTGTCGCCAACAGTGCCAACAAAGCAGGACTGACAGGCTCACCACAGAGCTGGATGAACCCTGCAGAAGCTGCAGGTGGATTAGAGGACCCCTTAGAGGACTCCTCGGTAACCTCCTAACACAACGATCTATGGAGAAGAGACGCTGGTAGGACAAAGACCAAAATTAGTTGAAACGCCCAGAGTTGGAGGAAGAACTACGCTGGACAAGTCTCACCTACTTTTAAAACCTATTTAGGTAACGAGATTCTGAACTTTCAGCTGGCGCTGTAATGAGAGAGACTTTTTTTTGGGGGGGGGGACCATGAGAGGTGGTATTCTACATGTAAAATGACATGAATCATCAAAGGCCAGAAAGGGTGACACAATAGGCAGCTTTGTAAACTAAGACAGAAACAAAATATCAAATTCATAGCAGCCAGGGCAGGGTAGAAGCTAAGAGTGAGGATCATTCTTCACAGGGATAGAAAGCCTCATCTTCTTCTTGTGGAGCGCCCGGTGGTTTAGAACTAGCTCACCATGTAGTGAGTAACCCTATGCATAACCACTATGCCACCAGGGCTCCTAGGCAGCTGGCTTTCTAGGATGGCCCCATATGATCTCTGCCCCCTGGTGCTCACACCTTGAGAAGCCCCTGGATAACAGGCTGTCCCTCTTCCCCTCTATTTTTTCTTTGAATTTTTTAATTTGTTGTACTTTTTCACTCGAATGAGCCAGGCGCCGTGTTGCAGGCTGCCCACATGGCAAGAACTGCAGGAGGCCTAGAGAAAATTAAATTCTCACAACCACTTGATTGATTTCCCACACAGGTCAAGATGCAAAGCACCTGCAAGCCCTGGTTCACACCTGGATGGTGGCCTCCCAGGAGGTCCTGGGCAGGGGAAGTGCCACCAGAATCCCTGATATGTGGAAACTGTGAGATAATAAAGGTGGTGTAAAGCTGCTACATTTTGGAGTGATCTCTTACTCAGCAATAAACAACTAATAAATACTAGCTTTGAGTTTACTACCGAGAGCATCCTTTGGACAGTCTTACAACATACAATGGGATAAATATCTGAAAGAAATCACTAGCTGTTCTCAATTGGAATTGTAAGTTTCTTTAAAAACCAGCTTTCATCGTTATTAATACCTCTGCATTTTCCAGCCTTATCAAATTCTATAATGCATGCTATAACTACAAAGCTTTTCCAAGTTAAATTAGTTTGCTTAAAATGCAATGGCCTAGTATTTAACTAGTATTTAACTATGTCCCTTGGGTCAACATTACGCCAGAATCCCTCAAAAGAAAAAAGAAAGCCCGAGATATACTAAACGTCTCGAAAACCACATATAGACACAGAGAAAAAGCCATTTCCTAAAAATAACAAATAAGGGAAGCCCTTTGGGGTAGAAGTTTTACCGAACGTTTCCTTACCTTGGATGCACTGAAGTGTTCCATCCTCCGCTCTAATCGTGAAAGTCTCACCTGGATTAACTTGGACGAGGATAACCTGCCAAAACAGCACAGGGATTTCAAGTTAGTATTCGAGCGTCTGGGAATTTCCTTCCACATGAGGGTTTGTTACCTAAATGCACAGACTAGACAGAAAGTATGCAGCATTAAGCCTGGGTAAACACAAAGCTCAGGACAGAAGCCTTAGATATCATTCAAATTGGAGGCCCAGAAAAAAAGCCAGTCATTTTTGAGTGAATTCTCCTTTGTTTCGGAGGACATGCCAGACTAATATTTGAAAAGTTAAACTCTTCCGTGAAAAGGACATCATCTTTCTTGCTTTCACCCATTTGGAAACCACCGTTAAGCTAAAAGACCAGAAATTATAAAGGAAAATTGCACCGAGCAATGGCGTTTTGAGGCAACACTCCTGAATGTTGTTCCCACGTGTGCATTACTGAACTGAGTTCCGTGAGTCTAGTGTGCAACAATACAGAGCAAAATATGTGGAGGAAGTATCGGGTTATAAAACTAAAAAACCACTGCCATCAAATCAATTCTGACACATAGCGACCTTATATACTGTTTCTCAGGCTGAAACTATTTACAGACAGGTATGAACAATTTCTCCCTTAGAGAAGCTGGGGGAGCTGAACCGCTGACCTTGCAAGGTCAAAGTCCAATGCTCAGCTAACAGCAAGCACCACAATGGCGCTGTCTCTGCCCACCACTGACCTGCTAAAGTGTGTTCGCTGTTCTTGGCTTAAGACGGGTATTTGAGCTTAAGAAGTAGTATCTGAGTATAAAAAACAAACTCACTGCCGTTGAGTCAGTTCTGACTCACTGCAACCCTACAAGACAGGGTAGAACTAACTACGGGATGAGAAAGCCTCGTCTCTTTCACACAGAGTGACTGGTGGCTTCAAACGACTGATTCTGCAGCTAGCAGTCCAACGTGTGACATCAGGGCAGAGTTCAATAAAATCAATTAACACAACAAGTTGTCCCCACAAACACTCAAATGTTCAAATCGATGGCCTAAATGCCAGTGTTTCAGTCTCCTCAATTGGTCCACGGTACGTATTTAATATTGGAAGACAACCTCCTCCTGACTGGACAGTGAGTGGCAATGACAATTGTCAACGTAGTTTGAATCACAGGATTGCAAAAGGAAAACAATGCTCATTTATATCCAAAGACAAACAATCCAAGCTTGAAAATGGTAGCTAACAACAGATCACCTGCCTGACGCCTTTAAATGACAGCGGTTGGTGTCACACATGTCACATGCCTTGCCCAGGTCCTCCCCTACCTTGGCACCATCAGCTGACTGGCCCCCTGCCAGACAACACACACACAAGACGGACAGTCCACCTCTGCTCATCATAGACTGACCTGCTAAGTCTAATCATTGTTCTCAGCTTATGAAGTGGTATTTGAGCTGCCTGACACATCAGATCCACCATTATATCCTCTCAAACAACCAAACCGCCTCTCTTGTGGAGAATAAATCATTGCAGCTAAGCACGTACTTGATTGTGTGTCTTTCTCTATAAGATAGCCTCTATATGGAGGAGAGCTCAGTGCTTCACACAGCACCTGAATCAAAACCATGTCATCTTTAAGAAACAAAATTTTAATAGCCATGTCTTTTGCCTCTTCTAAGAAACATAGTTGGAGTATTAAGAACGTTTAAATTAAAAAGAATACACTAACTGGGGTGGAGGGGAACCCAAGATAATTCAAAGGAAAAGAAGTCCAAGTCTCACCTCATTATTGAGCTATTCATCTTTTCAAATATTTTTGTCATAGCTTACTCTTTCCAATATATCCCTTCCCATACAGTTCTGTTGCTCTATCCCATCGGGGGTGGCTATACAATCAATGCCATCAACTCCCCTCCCCCACCACCTCACTTCCCAGACCCTTGGGGCACCCTGCTGTCAGTGTCGCTGAGCGGGCCTCCGTCTAGTCTACCATGGACCAAGTGAACATAAGCAAATCTAACATGACTAATGAGGCATGATGTACGGAGAGGAAATCTTAAAGAACTGGAAGAGCGCTATGTGAGTCATCAGTACCACATCACTCCCCGGATCTATCCTCCACTCCCTGAGGCCCTTCTCAGAGGGACTGTCCAATTGTCTTGCTGGTGGACTTTGGGTCTCCACTACATCCAGTCCCCTTCCTATCCATTTGGATGCATGTTTTGTGACCCTGTGATACCTCTTCCCATCGACGCCTGATGATCACACAGGCTGGTGTGCTTCTTCCATGTAGGCTTTTTTGCTTCCCTGCTAGATGGCTGCTTGTTTAACTCCAAGCCCTTAAGACCTCCTCATTATTTTAAATATTAACTATCTCTGGGCAATTTATACTGTGCAACTATATCAATCATCTTTCACTCTTCAATTGCAAATTCTCACCAATAAATACAGTGTCCTTTTAAGAGCCTTCAGATCTTAAGACATTAGATTATGTCCGTAAGCTGAGCAGTTCAACTGATGTTTTTTTACCATAAAAATCATTTTAAGCTGTTTATTTTTACATAAATATGGAACATCATGGGATTACGATGGAATGAAGCAACACTTCGTCAAAGGAGATTATTGATGTCCTTGTAAAATAAAATGTCTTTGGGCCAAGTCTAACATCACTGTAGTGAGCAGACACCATCTGCTTTTCATTTAAACCTCTAAGGATAGGCCTGTAGTCCACGGACGGCTGTGGAATTAATTAATTGATTGAAGAGCCAGAAAGAAACAAAAATATCAACGGACACAAAGACTCTCATGTCCCCGATTTTCCTTGATGATCCTAAATTCATACGCTCTCTTCTACCACATTCATGATTGTCAGACAATGTGCCCTGACCACTTTCTTCTGAAACTAAAACCCACTATTATTCTGGAAAATTCCGGGCAAGAAAAGGGATTTCTGGTTCTGTCTATGGTCCAGATTCCATCATCTGATTATCAGATTGCAAGGAAGCTGCCGGCCATCGTTCCTTGGTGGTTCCTTAGTTCAAAGAAGGGCCTGAAGTGTCCACCCTCCAAAATCCACTTAGGGCTCTGCCCACGCCCTCTTACAGGGGTCACTTCCTGACCCACAGCCTCCTGCTTCGCGAACAGATACGCGGGGCTTTTAAGTACCCCACTAAAATACCTCTCTTCAGTCTAGTTCCCGTAATTTTCACTGCTGCTCAGTTGTCATGGCAACCAGATGACAATCTACCGGGTTACCTCAGAAACCAAGCGAATCTCCTGTGTCCCAGTATCAATTTTTCTTAGTGAGAGTCAAAGTCATTATTTGAACAAACTGTGTTCACCTTGGCACTGAGACGTTTTAAAGGAAAGCATTTTATCATCTGCTGCTTTCCCTGTCAATAGAGATAAAAATAGAGTTCTGATGGACAGCAGGCCAGTGATCAGTCCCTGACATCAGACATGAATGAAATGGCAGCAACAGGCCTGGCAGCGACGTCAAGAAGGCAGCCGTGAGTGGCCTGAGTCACACCCTGGCCTGCTGGGTAGAGCCTAACCTTTTTCTTTTTTCTTTTTTTATCATCCAAGTCAGTCATTCGGTCAGTCACTCCCTTCCTTCTCTGTAGCCACAGAACAGACATGTCTGTCACAAAGTCTCCTACATCCAGAATGTTGAATATCTCTGTCCAGACCTGCTCCCGCTTTGTCCAGTCACTACGCATGTCCTGCTTTTCCAGAGTGGGCATAAACTGATGAGCGCTGCCCTCTTCTCGACACAGAAGGGTGGCAAAGAAAGCTCTTAGCCTGTGATAAATGTTTTTCCTCCAAAATGTTGAAATCGAGCCATGTGAAGTCAAACTTCAAGCTACTATTGCTTCATCAGATCTGTTTCGAATCTTAGTGGTACCAGAACCAAGAAGCTTGAAATAAACAGGGGCAATGCATCCAAAGCCTAATGAATGAAAAATAAACAGCCCCTCTTCCAAGGTCCAAAGAAACAATAAAATAAGGGTTGGGATTTACACAATTGAAAAGGGTAAGCACAGCACCCTGGGAATGTTTTAGTCCTAAGAGAACGGAAGGACCTGTTAACAGAACTCTCCTTACAGGCACAGATGGAAAACCAACTCAGGGTTTGGCTCATTGAACAAAAAAACAACAACCCTCAAAACTTAATGCCATTGAGGGGATTTCAACTCCTAGGGGACCCGCAGGACAGGGCAGAACGGCCTGAGGCTGGTCTCTGTGGGAGCAGAAAGTGGGTAGTGGTGTCTTGAACTTCGGACCTTGTGGTTAGCTATGCAACGCTGGGACACCACCGGGGCTTCTTGGAAGAGGAAAACGAATGCTACTTTGCCACTTCAATCCTGAGTGGATGATTAAACTAGAAGACCCGCAATCTCTGGGAAGCAAATTCCTAATGTGTTTTCCTCCAAGCTACCACCCCTCTGGGCTAAGGGATCGCATCACGGCATCAGTCCATCAGGGCCCTTCTGCTGGGTGGGAGGACCGCTGCAACATTTTAAGAAGTCAAGTCCAATACAGACAACCAAGCTGGAAAGTGCTCAAAGAAGAGGCCTCGCTTCACTTCAGGAGCTTTTACCACTCAACGCTCTGCAGGGGCTTCTCTGACATCTATACTGTTTCCCGTGCAGATGTGACCACTCGCTCCCAGTGCTGCCGAGAAGATACCTTTAGGGGCTGGGAGTGATACAACCTGAAGGTTGCAGAAGATTTCCTGGCAGGGTAGGGGAAAAATTTTAAAACGATAACTTCAGGTAGAAGTAATTCTCTCTAAAAGGAGTGAGGGGAAACTGTGGCACGTCTCATCTGGTTTCTAACTCACAGGCACGCTGGCACACACCCCACAGAAATCTTTGCCAAGTCTCTTCCTAAGCTCTGGGCATCCCAAGCGTCCACCGACCTTGCGAGACCCTGGTCTTCCTGTCAAGGAAGACCACAAGGGAACTGCAGCCAAACAAAAAGCGGGCATGTCTTAGGAGGCCTCTCCGTTTTTTGGAGGAGGATGGTACAGAATGGACTACAAATTACTACTAATAGCTCTATCTCTGTGGAAATAGCATACACAAAGAAAATAACACAGGATTAGAAGTCTGAGTGGCTACGACAGAAAGGCAGTGCGAGTGGAAGGTGAAAAGAATTATGGATTGCCTCAACTTGCCCTCCTGGGTCGCTGGAGACTCCAACGCTGGCAGGGGAGGAGCCAATAAAACGGCAGTGCCCCGAGAGCACGTAAGCATCAGGGCATACACAGAAGGTTGGCAAAGCCCTTCCCTGGGCTACACAGAGGAAAGGGAAAATGCGCTGATTTTATTTCTTCCCTAGCATTCTGAGTCTTTCAGCTTAAAACTAAGGGAAAGAATGCTCCAGTGTTCCAGAAATTTTAAGCAATCTGATTTTGTCAAACAATACAGGTACAAAGTGGCTCCTCCCCCGCAACTGACCATTTCAGATCTGATACATCTAATTCAGATTTGCCAACTATCTTTTGAGAGTGATTATGAAAACAGCCATCATTGATTGAACCCCCACCATCCTGGCATATACAATGAATCCTTAGTGGCGCTGTCGGTTAAGCATTGGGCTGCTAGCCACAAGGTCGGTAGTTCAAACCCACCATGGGAGAACAAAGAGGCCATCTACCCCCATAAAGACTTTGCAGCCTCCGACAGCCTACACAGGATTGCTGTGAGTCCGGAATGAATCAGATGGCAATGGGTTTGGGGGGTATAATCTATAGTGTCATCACAGATACGGAATTGGCCAATACCCAATACGAGGTTAGGGCCCTGCAAGTCTACGATCAGAACATTTTCATCAACCGATCAATCTATGAAATGTCTTTCATGCTATGTTGCCGTTGCCAGGTGCCATCAAGATGCTTCCAACTCAAGGAAACCCTAAGCCCAAGAGAACTAACCACTGCCAGACCCTGCGTCACCCTCCTCCCTCTTCCTTGCCATGTTTGGGTCCCATTATTGTTGGGCTGGGTCAATCATGGTGTTGAGGACCTTCCTCTTGCTCGTTCTACTTCACCGAGACCTTGCTCATCAACAGCCTACAGCTCCTTTTGGCATCTGTAGGTTTAAAACTCCCTGTTGAGTGGGGAAATGCAGGTCACAGGGTTAAAGGCCTTGTCGAAGGAGATGGAGGAGCAGGCAAGTTCCCTTCTAGGAATCGGTGCACACACCCCAAGGCTGGTTTCTCCACGTTTCCTAAACTGTGCAATCAGATAGCGAGCCACCAATAACTAAAAACACACAGATGACGTGCTCATCGTGTCCCATCAAGAGTTTGAATGCTCCTAGAATCCTGAGGTGAAAAAATGACCTAACGACTCCACAACATCACAATCCCCATCACAATCCCAGGATGCCAATCCCAAGCGAGGCCCAGCGGAAAATCCGTGACTCCCAGGATGATTGCTATAAGCTCCTCAGCATTCTGAA
This sequence comes from Tenrec ecaudatus, assembly GCF_050624435.1. NCBI lineage: Eukaryota > Metazoa > Chordata > Mammalia > Afrosoricida > Tenrecidae > Tenrec > Tenrec ecaudatus. The sequence continues at coordinate 171,464,263 of NC_134533.1, read as the reverse complement.
ATGCATCCATCGTTAACAAAATGTTGATACACATAAATAAGTAACAATGCTGAGTGCTAGTGATGTAAGCAGATTACTTCCTAGGCTGTTAACCACCAGGTCAGCAGTTCTAAACCACTGCAGGACATAGATGAGGCGTTCTACTCCAATAAAGACTTACATCTTCAGAAACCTACAAGGACAGTTCAACCCTGTCTTGACACGGGGTTGCTATGAGTCAGAAACAATTCAGCGAGGTGGGTGGGTGAGTAGCAAATAAATGGCCCAAAGTTAAAACTTCTAAAACCACCCGTGCAGAAAAAAATATGTCTACAGAGGAGTTAAGTCATTACATGACATGAAACAAAGGCTCTTAAGAGAGAGGGGTTACTACTATCTCAGTGCTAATTTAGCATATTTATGGAGACCCCACAGTGGGCTAGGCATCTCTCTAGGCCGCAAAGGTAGAATTCTGCCTGCTTGGGATTTACACCCAAAAGAATTTTACATGTAGTGTTAAGGGCTATAAAGAAACTACAAGGCAGCTTGTAAGAAGTTGTACGCTTCGACATCGTCTAATTGCCTTGAAGAAAGAGATTCTGTTCAGAAATGGGCTGCTGTGTCCCAGAGTGAAAGCGCAGCAATAACTCCCACAGGGGGAAAAATGTATCTCAACTGGAGCCTCGGTGGCCCAAACGAAATTAAAAGGCTCTTTTGAAAGCACCACAAACATCCAAATCAAACATTTCAATTACAGGACATTTAAGATAAAATTTGAAAAACCACAAGAGGACTGGGAGCAGAGAAGCCAATGAACAATCGGCCAGGCAAATGCAAGGGAGCTCGAGAGTCCAGCAGAGGGCAGCTGGGATGGAAGTGTGTGACGGGCTGCAGCGGTGGGCTGTGTCTGTCCCACTTAAAGCAATGGACGTCATCTTTTGAGTACTGGATTTCCCAGCAAGAAAGCAGAATGGTTGTTAATGAGAAACTCAGCACTAGCAGGAAGACACGGCCCACAGAGAGCAGCAGAGACGTGACTGAAACACCCATCTATGACACAATTTTTCAGAGATTGCAATGATCCCATAACTGTTGGCTTAACCTTTCTTTAAAAATGGCTATCCAGATTGTAGTGTTTGCTACAATTATACCTTACCGTACCCCTTGCTAAGATTATGGAGGGGTAGCGATGGACCTGGCTCTCCAACACATTAACTCATGGTTTCCTACTTCTGGACACACTAATGCTGCTGTCTAACTACGCTGTCACTGACATGTGTCTACCATCTGGCATTATAGGGTCTTCTATACTTTCCCTGTCCCCGTTAGACTTCCTCTCGGGTTGCTTGGTTTTGCTCCAAAAAAAGAAACCCCAAAAAGCACTGAACAGACAACGTAACACTCCTGTATTTCCAGCCCATTCACCAAGCAGCCAGTGGCTTATTGCGCCCATCCACTAAATGTCTGGCTGTCAGGAGGGAGTACTGGTGGATTTCCTGGGAAACAAAGAGGAGTCGAGGGAGAATTCCTGCAATATTTCTCATCAAGAGTCCTACATTTACAGTATCCCATCAAAACATCCACTTTCATCTAATTCCATTTCAAACCAGCTTGCATGTTGAAATTACAGTTTACCTTCATTACATACACACAGAGAGGTCCAAAAACGAGGCTGAGGGCCCATAATGATGGAGGGGAAAAAACAAAACAGTTTCACCTTCAGCTCAATCTGCCTTCAAATTTTAGTGCTTGGAAGAGATTTCAATACATAAATAGTACACACATCTCTTATATAGGTTTGTTCTTTCTCGAGCCAATGTAGCCATTTGACATATTAGTAGAGCCTGAGATGTCTTTTGGGTAAGCATATAAACACTCAGTAATTAAACTACTCTTTGCTAACATCACTGTAATTTCGATTCATCGTCGAGCTAATAGAAGTTTCAAGTCAACCAGAAACCCAAGGTACACAATGCAAAGAGCAAATCACAGGACAAGCCATTTTAACATTCCTAATCCCACATTTCCCGATCAGTAAAATCGAAAGCAGACCTACCTTCATATGTTTACCTAAAGAACGGGGAGACAATGGCGCGTGGCCTCGATACAGGATACAGGGCCTACCTCATAATATGTGCTCCATAAATGATGCTGCTGATGCCACTCCACCTCCTTCAAACTGCCGCCAATGGCAGCCTCTCAGCTCATTCCGCCATAATGAGTGTCTCAAGAGGAACAAAAAAATCATCTACCAAGCCAAGCATCTGTCTCGTGTTCTCAGTACCCCCTAAAGACAGCCAGTCTCACCTCTGACCACATTTTCTGTTTGGGAAATATTCCACGCTTTCCTGAAAAGCTCACCTCCCGACTCATTTGCATCGTGGTGTCTGTCAAGATCCCAGCAACCACAGTAACTATGGAGTCCCTTCCCAGAAGTTCTGAAGTCTAAGCTCTCTGCAGCACGCAAAATGGTTTGAATTAGTTGGAAATGCTTCTAATTACGAGGATCACCACGGAAGTCCGCAATAAAAAGGAATGCAGCAACCTGACTGCGTGTGGAGATTTCCTGCTGACAGCACAGAACTCGCGGAGAGGAGCCGCTCTCTGGCTCTGCGTGCTGACCCCTGGCTGTCGGCTGCCCTCTGGAAGCCCGGGCGCAGGAAGCATTCGCCCCATCTAGCGCTCTGGAAGGGGCACAGGGCATACGCCTTGGATACACTTCATGCAATCCACGAAGACAGACTTAGAACGCTGGATGCTTAAGGCCATTGAAGGGTTTTTCTTTAAAAACTGCCCAGATTTAAGACTTCAAGACAGACAATGGTCTGTAAAAACGCCATGCCTCGCTATTTTCTTCTCTCGCTTTGTCGCTGCTCTGGGCAAGTCAGGTGGGCCGCCTCCTCTCCGTCTTGGGAGAAGTGCATCCCTGAGTCCAAACACCCGCCGACTTGTCACAGATGAGGAGGCAATTCCAATCTTTCCCTCAACCTGCACCAGGTCCAAACTCAGAACTGACACTCGCCTCTGCAGACGGCAAAGGAAAAAGATGACAAAGATTTTCCAGCGGGCCCCTCCCCTCCCCTCCTCGCACACCCTGCGAGCATTCGAGCACACAGCAGTCTACTGCCCGCCTTTAATTCAGGGCCAGTGTGTGCACCATGACATCAGTGCGGTATAATGAGCCAAGTTTAAACTCCATCTGGGACAAATAATGTCCAGGCACACTGTGACTTCTTTTGTTTATATACACTGACTAAATATGTCTTGGTGGTAAATGAACTAACTCTTAAGATTTATTTCCCAGGGCCTCCAAAACCATATTCTACACCCTGAAGCAACTCCAGCCCTCTGAAATCTCTTTCCAAGGGTATACGTAAGTGATTTTTAACAGAGCATATGATTTTGAAACATATAATTAACATCTTGAAGAGAGTCAAAGTCCATGCAACCCTTCATCAATCTAAAACAAAGAAAACTGAGGCACTTGCTAGGGAGTGGGTGTGGCTCTGGCTCCCGGGGCCAGGGCTGTATGACACTTAATTCTGGGCCCCATCCCAGGGGGCATGGGAAGAGGGGTGAAAGATTGATGAACTGTTCATGTAGCAAAGTGGCCATTTTATTTCTTTTGGTAGGAAAATTAATTAATTAAAAATCAAATTCTGGCATAACTTGAGAGAGATCATTATAAATTCAGAATGAAAATTCAACCACCTAATAGGCTCAAGTTTTACAATAAGTTTTCTGAGATTTCCCAAGTCTTGAATTGTGTTCCTGGTATGATGTAATTTTAAAAATGGAAATGAAGGGCAGGGTTTGGGAAGAAAAGACAAGAGACAAAAGGCCCTCTACTTAATCTCAGAATGACAGGTGCTATAGGGTCAAGGAGTGCCTGCTGCCCAGCTTTCTCTGGTCACCTATCTCTCAGTAGCAGGGAGGAGAACCATTTCTTGAAGACAGAGAAGATACCATGGTGGCCTGGGTCTCAGGAGACTCCCTTCCCAACTGCTCCTCCAAACAGGTCGCAGTGCCTTCCATTCAAGCCTGCAGACACCACCACTAACACATACACAGAAACTCTCGGAAGCCCCACTGTACAGTTACTGTGAAGATCACACAAAACGAGACTCAGAACGAACAGTGGACCCTGAGCAAGTCTAATGGAGATAATGCGTAACGCAGGCCGCCCCTGACCTTCATGGAGTTTCAGAAGAAGACAGAAATGGATCCAAAGCCCAATTCGATAATTTGCCCACGGCAAGTACTTATTAACTTTCCTCGTCTCCATTTGGTCAGGACCAGCGGTCAGCACCTTATCATTAACAGGATGTACGACCGGAAATGAAAGGTACGTGCGCACTTAGGACCCTGTCTAGCAGCTCGTAAGCCCCCACATCACGACGCTCATGGTTTCCACCACAGAAGGAACAAAGAAAATATCAATTAGCAGTCAATCTTTCCAGAAATTTATCATGCACAAAGACCCACTCAACCCATACACTTCAGGTGATTATAAGATACCATGTTATATTTGAGGCAAATGCCAAAAATGTAGTCAGATGCAGGCATTCTTTTGTCAAAAACCTGACCCTCGATATAAATCCATGGCAGGACTTTAAAAATAAAAAACATGGAAAAATGGAATGAGAAGTAAATTGAATTTTTCCTTTTTTTTCCCCACTTTTCCCACAAACACAACAAAGATTTGAAGCCCACTCACATCTCCTTTTTACTGGGAAAGCACTGAAACCCAAGGAAGAATGAATCTTACAGAACCATATTCCTCTGTCTTCTGCACCCCCACCCCATTGGCGCCCAGCTTTGATGGCGCTTTGGGGGCTGACAATTTGCCTTCTGATTCCGAGTGACGCCATGTCAACAGGACGATCCCACTGGGCTTTCCAGACGGATCTCTACTGAAGCAGGCCACCAGTCTCTTCTGAGTGCTTGATTGTGGTGCCACCACCCTGCCCCCTGGGCTCTGCAGTAACTGGGCCCCACTCCCTCTAACTCACACCCACCATGCCACCCACTCTCTTCTTTAAGGGAAGCTCCTGAGAGCTGGTGTGGAGAAGGATTCTGAAAGATGCCTGATAACTCTTGGCGTCAATCCCGATGCAAAGCGTGTTAAACCAAAACAGAAACACAAGTGACTGAGGCCGAGTCTCAAACCAAGCATGGAGACCCAGCAAGTAAAAGAGAAAATGCCCTCCTATCATCGCAGAATTCCACCCAATTTCAAGTGATTCCCTGGATCTTTACAATGAATACTCTTTATGGAAAGGGGTGGGGAGGGCGGATAGGGCCTTAATTCCATCCCAGCTCTGCAAAGAAAAATTTAGAAACCATTCCTTTGTAATTTAGACAATTTTTTTTCCTTTCGGACAGTTCAAACAAATACGTTCTGAAAAAACACCCACTATGCAGGGGTGTATGTCCTATGTCCTTCGGGCCAAGGTCAGTGAGCTAGCATGGGTTTTGAATGGACCTCTTCTGGCACCGCAAAACAAACATTAATATGGCGCAATCAGAACCGATGAGTGCGCTACCAAACCCCGGAGCGTTCCAAGGCAGTGTTCCTCCCTCCCACAGGCAGAAACGCCAGTCACAGACACCAGCGCTGACTTTTCCTAACTACTTAAAAATAAGAATCACAAGACTATCTTTTTTTTAATTTATTTTTTTATTTTATTATTTTTTTTAATCTTTTTATTGGGGCTCATAAGGCTCTTATCACAGTCTGTACATACATCAATTGAGCAAAGCACCCTTATACATTTGTTGCACTCGTCATTCTCATAATTCACCTTCCACTTGGGTTCCTGGAATCAGCTCGGTTTCCCTTTTATTCCCCCGTCCCCCTCCCTCCCCGATCCCACCCCTGGTCCCTTGATAGTTTATAAATAATTATTATATCTTATCTTACACTCCCTGGCATCTCCCCTCACCCGCCTCCCCATTGCCCATCTCCCAGAGAGGAGGTTACACATAGATCTCCGAGATCGGTTCTCCCTTTATATACCCTCTTCCCTCCTGGTGTCGCCACTCCCACCGCTGGTGTTGAGGGGTTCATCTGTCCTAGATTCCCTGTGCCTCCAGATCCCCATTGCACCGCTGTACATCCTCTGGTATAACCAGGTCCGCAAGGCAAGGTAGAATTGGGGTCATGATGATTGGGAGGGGAGGAAGCGTTCAGGAACTAGAGGAAGGTTTTGAGTTTCATTGTTGCTACACTGAACCCTGAGTGACTCATCTCCTCCTCACTACCCCTCTGGAAGGGGTGTCCAGCTGTCTACAGGTGGGCATTGGGTCCCTATCATGCACTCCCCCTCATTCACGGTGATGTGATTCCCACCACCACCCCACCTTTGTTGTTGGAGACCTGGTCTCCTCTGCCCTTCACGATCACCTATGTTGGTGTGCTGCTTCCGTGTGGGCTTGGTTGCTTCTGGGCTAGATTGCCGCTTGTTTGCTTTCAAGCCTTTAAGTCCCCAGACGCTATATCTCTCAGTAGCCGGGCATCATCAGCCTTCTTCACCACACTTGCTTATGCACACTTTCATCTTCAGTGATTATGTGAGGAAGGTGTTCACACAATGATTGTTTTTGTTCCTTGGTGTCTGCTACATGGTCCATTCAACACCTTGTATTCGCTTAGGCTGTGTGCTTCTTCTCTGTGGGCTTTGTTGCTTCTGACTATCTTAATGACTACTGTTAAAAATTCAAAGCCATGGGTCCTAATCAGACGACGGCACCAGTCCACCTTTTTCGGAATCGAAGGCTTAACTCGGCCGAAAGGGTTTCCACGTTTGGGGCATCAGAAGGCACGGACCCCCGAGAATCTGTGTAAAGTGCAGCTAATGGACAGAACAATCTCTAGGCAAGCCCCCAAATAGATTAGTTGTCCAATTTTTGGCAAGGCAGAAACCCTTGCAAAGGCATTTGCTACGGGAAGACTGTTCATTTTGTCTGCGAGGCAGCAAGAAGAAAGGAGATGACAAAAGTTTGACTGCAGGAGAGGCAGGGTATCACGGATTGAATTGTGACGCCCTCCAAAATATGGGTCAACCTGACGGAGCCAAGACCCGAGGCAGTTTGTCAGTGGGGTCATGATGTAATTTGGCAGTGATGTAATGATGTAATCACCCTGCAGCCTGGTGTGACGAGCCAATCGCTTGCAAGGAGACTATAAAGTGGAATGCAAAACACACGGTCAGATCACAGCTCTAGGATCTGGCTTAGGTCACATTTTCATCTTATGATAGGCAAGAGGGCAAGTCCAAAAAAGCACCGCGAATAGCTTCCAGTTCCTCTAGGCCTGGGTCCGTTCCAAGCGGTGGCTGCAACACAGGTGTCTCTGGAATTCGCCTGTCCTGGTCTCACGAGGGTGCATCCAGAGAAAAGGTCCCCTCAAAAGTGTGGCTCAGAGGGCAGCGAGCTGGGTTCAGGAGGGTTTGCAACTGTTGTGGGGGATGCCAAGAGGATAATCTTCGTAACTGATTTTCTCCAAGGCCACACGATGGCCATGGAGGTTTTGTTTAGGAAGAATTTTAAAATTACAAAATGTACTGCCAATTAAAGTTCCAGGAAAGTTGTACTAAGAAATGTCCCCCTCATTCTTCCAGGGCAACAAGGGCGGCCCCAGGCTTTCTTTAGGAAACCTTCCCCCATCCATCCAACAGCCCTGATTTTAACCCCTCCGGACTTCTTTTTGTTCCCCAAACTCCAAAATCACGGAAAAGAAGCAGGATTTGAGTCCCTTGAGGATGTCAGAGCTTATATTTTGATCGGTTGAAATGCACTGAATTACTCAGCAAAGTCTAAGAGAGGGACACGTCTCCTACCAAGGCATGTTCACCTAGATGCAGATTTGTGAAGAAAACGATGGTCTCACGCTTGATATTTTAGTTTAATAAAGGGTTTCTATGATTTCACGGCAACGTGTGTGTGTGCACACGCACATATAGTTTACTGGCGTTTCAAACCTACCCAGCAGCTGTGTGAGGGAAAGGCCCGGTGACCTGCTCCCATGAAGATCTCAGCCTGCAAAACCCTAGAGGGCAGCAGTTCTAGTCTCCCACATGGGGTCACTATGAGCAAGACTGACTTGATGGCATCAACAAGTTCTACTATGCTGCGTCCGTATGAAGGACATACACAGGAGGTTCAAAGCTGGGCTCAATTATTCAGCTGCAAGCTGAGGGTTCAACCGGAACCAGCAGTGCCACAGGAGAAAGGCCTGGTGATTGATTTGTTCATATAAAGCCTACAGGTGAGACTTCCATTGTGGCCCTGGCTTGATACTCGCCCTCAGGAAGGCAGCACAGAAGATAAGGGTGCTACAGCAAAGTGTGGTAAAGAAATCAGATGGTGCCCAGCTATCAGTGAAAGCAGCATCTGGGATCTTAAAGGCTGGCTTCCAAACAAGCAGCCATCTAAGTGAGATGTCAACTGAGTCCGCAGAGACGAAGCACGCCACCAACAATGACGGAAGGATTGTAAAGCATAGAATCCAAAGGCAAAGGAGGGATTAGTATCACAGCCTAAATTGTGAGAGTCGGGTTTGCAGAGGCTATGGATGACAGTGGAAGGCCTGGACACGTTTGTGAGATCTACCGTAAGCCTCTGGTGATTCCCCTCTCTCCACAATAGAGGGATGGGAAGAAACTGGTTACCAAACAGTGCATTGGAGAGACGACTACAGGAGATGAAAATGATAAACCAGACCTGAACAGTTAAAACCTTATCAGCTGATCCCTCCCCCTGATGCATGTTGAACTTGGTCTAGTTTTCAACATTTTCTGCATTTCTTTGGGGTTTGGAGTTCTTATTGGGGTTTCTCGAAGATGAATTTTGCCATTGGGGTATCATCTTGAATTTTTGTTACATATTTTTATGTTGATGAACCTACTGAGACAGCAAGTAGAATAAGAGTTCCCGGGCAGTACGGGGGTGGGTGGTGGTGGGGGGCACGGAAGAAAAACTGGTGTCAAGGAGTTCAAAAGGAAGAGAATATTTTGAAATTGACTGTGGTAGCAATTGAACAATACTGCTTGATGTGATTGAACTATGGAACTACATTTATGTATTTGCTCCCAATAAAATGTTTTTTTGGGGGAAAAAGATTACAGCTGAGGAAACCCTATAGGGAAATTCTACTCTGAAATATGGGGTCGCTATGAGTCACAATCAACTCAATGGCGATATGCCTGGTCTGGTTTTAGATGAAGAACACACATCAACGATTACAGATGAGGTACACGGCGAGGGCTACCACACGGTGTCCAACAGGACAAATAAAACCTGTGTCAAAGAAAAACCGGAAATCCAGGACCAAACATCATCATGTGCAAAGAAAACAGAAATGTTTCCCAAAAATGCCTGGTGGAGCATTCGGGGGACAAAGTTATACACACTTCTGGGGCAGAAACAAACACCCTGAAGGACAGTCACTGGGCCTAGGGGATCAGCACCTTGGAGTTTCAGGGTGCATCAAGGTCGACTGCCTTAACACAGTTCACCGCTCCTGAGCAGCTGCTTCTGAAGTGTAACTACTGGTCTCCCCCCAACCAGAGGAACGAAGAGGGATGGAAATCAAAAGACATATGGAAGCCATCAGTCCAATGGGCTACTGGAGCATGCAAACATCAGTTCCCACAACCCCAAGTCCAGAACCAGATGGGATCCAGCTACCACTATCAAAACTGTGCTGGAAAGGAGCATATTAGAAGGTCCTGGGTCGAGTAGGAGAAAAATATAGAAGAGAATTCAAAGTCATAAGAGGCAAGGCTTAATGGTCAACTAGAGACTGGTGGGACCTCCAAGTAGATTGTCCTTAGTCACGTCACCCTTCAAGACTGGAACTCAAATCACCGCCATGTTAAAACAATCACCCAGAAAGGAGCCCTGGTGGAGTACTGGCTGGGCAGTGGGCTGCTCCCAGAGAGGTCAGCACTTTGGAACACAAGCCGCTGCTCGGGAGAAAGATGAGGCTTTCTACTGCATCCCAGAAACTCACAGGGGCAGTTCCGCCCTGTCCTGCAAGGTCGTCATGGGTCAGCACTGACTTGATGGCAGTGACTTTAAGATCAAAGGGGCAGCATTTAACCAAGGGTACAGTCCAGCGGGTCAGGGCAGGAGGAATGGGAACAGGAAACACAGGGAGGAAGTAGGAGAAGCCATGGTACACTGAGGGGGTTGAAATGGAAGAGCTGAAACACAATGCATGTACACTGTTGAACATGAAACTCTAGAAAAACTATAAACTGTCATCTAAATCACAATAAAAAGTTTACTTTCAAAAACACACCGATTTCAGTAAATCCTTAAGGAAGACACAATTCTTGGGGGTGGTACACAACATTGTAAACTGAAGGATCTGTAGGTAACGTTAAAATCTCACATCTGTACTTGACATTCCCTATCATGACTGTAAATAGTCAAACAAAGGCCCTTGGCTTCTTTCGCCTATTGAGTCCCACCAGGAGCCCCGATGGCGTGGTGGTCACGCATGGGGCTGCAAACCCCAAGGTCCGGAGTTTTAAACCACTAGATGCTCCGTGGGAGAAAAAATGTGCCTTTCTCCTTCTGTCAAGGGTCATGGTCTCAGAAACTCACTGGGGAAACGCTACCCTGTGCCACAGGGTCGAGGGCAGTGCATCACTGGGCAGGGCAAAGCGCTAAAGTGCTCCTAAACACCTAACGGGAACCCACCCAGAGGCACCTTGGAAGGGAGGCCTGGTAGTCTGCTCCCCAAAGGTCACAACCTTGAAACCCAATGGAATTCTACTCCATGCAGATGGGTCCAATGGGGCTTTAGGGCATCAACAGCAAACGCTGGCTGGAGGCTCAATGTGACATATATCGGGGGCTGATTCATCCACCCAGAGGGGTGTATTGAGTGCCATCTCCGGCCCAATGCACACCACGAAGGAGACAAACACAGCCCCGCTCTCCCAAGCTTGAAGTCCGATCCGACGCAGCCAAATACTGCAGCGAGTGGGAGACGGTCAGCTTGCCATTGTTCCACAGGGCAACCTCGCCACACCGATAGTTTCTCTTAATTCTCTCTCTCTCTCTCTCTCTCTCTCTGGCATTTCCATTTCTACCATTTGAAGGACACTGACGACATCTTGTTTCTCATCACAACTGCCTTTGGCTAATTAAATTCTAAAGTGTCTCTCAACCCAGACAGCGCAGAGGTGTCATAATTATATGTCATGTGTCGTAATTACTGGGGGTGCCACACCTAACAACACCCTCTGATAGCACAGCATCGGCATTTTCCTTTCTGAGACAGAGTTTCTGCCTGGCTATGCCTTCTCAGAAGCCTCTGCAGTGCTCAGAATTGGTAGCCCTGAGGGAGGAGGCTAGAACATTCGGACCACAGGCCTGGATGAACATGCACCTTTCTAAAGGTTAGAAGGAAGCCTTCAGAAGCCAGGTGCCTGCCTCTGCTACTGCTGGAAGGTGGCTCTGGTTCAGGCGTGCTCTCATCTACCCGCCGGCTGAGTGAGCCTGAGGGACAGACAGCAAGGGGCCACGACTCGAGGCAGAAGAGAAGAAACCGATCCTCTTAACAAGAATACTGAAATAGAGAGGCTCAGGAAGAGAGCACAGAAGAAGTGGTACAGGCCCTGAACATTAGCTCTGCCTTGCATACAATACTCCTACCAGAGGTTGTTCTTTCAGTGAAAAAGACAGCGGGGAGCCAGTGTGCACACTGCATCAGAGCCCTGGACCACAAGTCAAGGGTCCTTCCTCTCTGGGCTCGACAGCCTCCTGGCACACACTTTCTCAGCCTGGTCTGTAACCCAGCACCAATCCCCATCCCTGCCCTGTGGTCACTCGGCACTCAGGGGCCCAACAGGTCCAGGACTTCGAGGACCCTCGGTGTAAAGACGGTCTTTCCTCGCTTTCTCCCCCCTCCCCACCACCACCCAGTAAGCCAGATTACTCCTCCCAACGCAACTGCTCATTCCTCTGGGGCAAGAACAGCGTCTTACTCATTTGTGTCAACTTCATACAGCGTTGGCATAGTCAACATTTGATAAATGTGTATTAAAACGAGTCCATTAAAAATAAAACGCATCTATTGTTCAATCACTCTCTGATATCGACACATGTCCTACCCTGGCCTCCCCCTTCTAAATCTCAAAGCAGAGCGGATGATAGCCACTTGGCCCGAGAGGCCTCCATAAGTAGCGCAGGGCTGGAAGACGGCAGCTTGCAGTGATACCTTGTCAGTGTTTGCACAACTTGCACACTTCCCAGACACCTCGATGCTGAAGAATCTGAGTCGAAACTTAGCTTCCTTATACGTGGATCCCCAAACAACTCAGCATTTGGCCAGAGTCTAGTAGGATTGGATCATAACAGAACCCGCCACCGAATATTAGTCACCAAACTGCACCTGCCATTGAAGTCCCAGTCCCAGTTTTTTTATCAGCATCCGTTTAATTCTTTTTCTAAACTGTGCCACCGGTATGACTTCCCTCTGTTGGAACTGCTGAGAAATAGGCTGTGTCTGTGCATGTCAAACAGTACTGCTACAAAGGCGTAGGCGTCAAGATTGAACAAAAATACCAAAATGTGAAACGTGTTCCTTGAGAGAGCACCCACCAATGTCTGTACACTTCCAAAGGTGAGTTTCCGTCGCACTAACCCTTCTCAGGAGAAGGCGATGCTTTTTGGTTTACACCACATCAAAACAGCATCCTCAAGGGACTCAAATCCGGTTCCCGTTAAATGTTGACTTTTAGAGACAGTGAAAGGTCAAGGGGCAAGATTAGGGCTGTAGGGTGAATGGGGTCAAGTTCCCAATCAAATGTTTACAGAAAAGCCCCCACAATCCTCCTGAAGCCTGTGAGGCCATCTGCCAAGTTACCCCTTTAGAGACACAAAAACCACCACCATCCTCTTCTGAGCCATGACCTCTCTGCCTTGGGCTGAACTGGGTCAGCGGATCCCTGGGAACTGTCTGACTGCACAGGTTTGCTTGGTTGTTTTTCTGAAGGCACTCTAAGGAGACTGAGCCAAGCGTATTAACCAGAGAACTTGTCTGTGGTCATCCATCAAGGGCAGAGACCGGTTTAAGCCTGTTCTGTTGGGAATAAAGCCATGCATGCATGAAGTAGAAGCCCATCGCAATACTTTTTGACTCACCCTGATCTATGGAAACCTCTGCAAGGGTCTCCCTGACTGGGTGGCTCCCAAGGTGTCTGAAGAGCAAGACTGTGCAGGGAGAGGATGTAAACGTACCATCTGCATGAAAGCCCTGACAGGGAAATCATTAATAGGAAATAGCAGCCATCACCCAAAAGGCCACCGGATTGGGGAGAGACACACGCGTGGAGCCAAAGGCAAGGCAATCAGGAGCACCACCTGAGAGTGGAAAGTCTAACGTGTGGTCTGGAAATGTGTGCTCAAAGAACACACCGGGAATGCACTGGCTATGTGGGCCCTCTGGGGAGACGGAAGCTTTCAGATGGAAAAACACAAACGAGAAGAGAAAACTAACTCTCTCTTTGGGATGACAGGCTAATTGGTAATCAACAAAATAGACTGAAGACAGAAGCTGGTTCGGTTGAGGCAACTTCAGCTTCATGGCTTCCGGGGTAAACTTGTTGACATGCCTGTGCTGAGCTAGGAGAAGACATGTCTTCTGTTTTTATTTACAGAGATCTACTTTCTGAAGAAGAGGCTTGAAGACCACCTATGAACAATTTGGAACACTTGAAAGAAAAGAACAATGAAAAAAGAGTCAAGAAATATAGGACGGCAGACAGAAAATGCCAACGAGGTACTCCATGGGAGAGGTGTCTAACTCAGACCAGGCTCACCCAGAGAAGATCCCTGCATCAACAGTAGGAAGAAAGCCAGGAAGAATGGAAGGAGGCGGCCATATTCCCTCGTGTCGCTTGTTAGGTTATCACAGGATGAAAGACCAAATCAGTAGACCCTGCTCCCCGACGTGACCATTTCTGTCTTTCATCCTTATGGAACTGGTGGCTGTTGGAATTCTTCTTCAAATATTATTACTAAAACACTAAGCCAATAAAGAAATGTCTCACACTGGCCTGCTGCTTATTACTCTTTTGTGCTCAAAGCTAATTGCTACGTTTTTTTAAGTCTCTATGATGGGCTCTAGGTCCATAATAAAGACAGCTAATATGCCACTGGCTCAGAAAAATGTCAGCACAGGCATCAATTTTCAAATTACTGAAGGGCATTATTGTAATTTATATAGTCACACATAAAAATCCAGCTCAAAGCTGGTTTTACAGCTCAAGAATGGGATGGTGTTTTAAAGGACGCCAACTTTTCACTTGGCTGGGCTCTAAACTTTCAAACATCTACGAGCCGATACCCTACCACAGCACAAAAGGTTACTCATGGAAGCCAAGTTCGGGCTCAGGATTAGGAGGGAAGAATTTGGAAATGTACCAGGGGACCTCACAAAGTTCATGGGGAAAATGGAATTAAAAAGCAATGGGAGTTTTCCACAAACTTTTTGAAGCTCCCTTGTACGGTATATAGCATTGTACCTCAATTGCCTCCCAATTACCCTCCCCCCACCCAAAAAAAATAGATTAAGTAAAGCTGTCAATTGTAAGTTGCTTTCGCCTGCTTGGGTCATTGTTGGTGTTTTGCTTTGGGGCTATTACTACATAAAAAGATCTGTTGGGTCATGACGAGGAGGACACTTGGGTTGGTTTATTTTTCAAATCATCGTTCTCGCTCTCTTTCCCGCTTACTATATAAAATGACAAGGCTTCCTTTCAAACTTAACGTGACTTCAGATGATGGAAATTAATAGTGCCTCTTATTTCGATTGCCAGGACACAGCGGAGAAGCCTGCCAAGAACGATCGCTAATGCAAGCCAGATCCCATCGGAACAGAAATCGGGAGGAAGGCTGTGGGAATTGCAAAGCTTCCTCCGAACAGTGGTGGGTCTTTTGCATACGTGGAGATGTTTAGAAATGGCCCTTGCACAGCTGCAAAGTATTAAGAATACTGTAAACACATACCTGGTAAGACGCCCCATCCACCCTCCCACCAGACACTCAGAGGCAGAGCCCACGGCCAGTGGGTGGCTTCTGACGAGAGGCTTTTGAGAGGTGGCTGACATGCCACCTCCCTTAAACTATCTGCCCCCAGGGCCTGTCACTTGGTGCCCGCAATGCCACTGCTGAAGTCAACCCAGTACCTCCACAAGGTGCTTCTTAATAGGAAGCGTACGGTCTCAGAGAGAGGGCACGACACAAGCCCAGGAAGTGTTGTGGCGAGCAGCTGTTGACATCTGCCCCATTTCATGGTACCCCATGCACAGAGGAACAAAACGCTGCCCGGTTCCCTCCGCCACCCTGCTGGACCAGTGGTGGACGTGACCACTGAGACCTGCAGGCTTCCAATGGCTGACGTTGGGAAGTTGATTGCCAGATCTTTCCTCCTAATGCACCTTGATGTGCAAGTTCCACTGACACCTGTTCGGCACCGCAGCAGACAAGTTTCCGCTGACAGATGGGGGTGGGGGTTGGGGACCGCACGTGAGGTGCACCAGCCAGCAATGGAACCAGACTCCCCCCCACCCCCCACCCCGCCGCCACCATTGAAGGCAAGGATTCTACCACAGCCTTCCAGAAAGCATGTGGAGTGATCATTTTCTCTGATGTGTCCCTAGTACACAGGGACATCCAGCACCATGCCTCTCCAAGCTGTGACCAGTAAGCAGCAAATACCAACAGGTGCGCTGGTGAGCACTCAACAATCCATGCGGTCCCCGAAGGCTGGGTCCTGTCGTGGATTCTTTGGTCTTTTTATCCACTCTTGGGGTCCTCGAGCTTTCCCCTTTCCCCTCAGCCTCTCCAGTCTGCCTCCACCATTTTTGGTTTTGCTCGCTCTAGCTATCTTCGCTGTGTGCCTTCGTCCAGGTTCCACTTACAGGCCTCGTGAACTCTGCCACACGGAAGTAAGGCCGGGCTATAAGGCCAAAAGGGACATGGGGGAGGGACTTTCACAGAATGAGGGAGGCACAAGACAGGGACCCCGAGGGCAGGAAGGACAGAAAACTGTCAGACACAGGGGTCACTGCCTCAGCAGAGCCACAGGGACATAGAGGCATCATCGGCCAGGACAGAGCATCGTGTGATGACAGAGCCTGATGAGAGAGACCCTGTTCTCAGCACGAATGTGCACTGTCATGGGAAATGTGGAGTTAATACCAATCAACAGTTTGTCCTGCCATAGTCTGTTAATAAATAAATGTCAATGCTTCTCACACAATCTAAACCTATTTATTACTCTGGTTACTAGGAAAGAGGGAAATATCTTTTTCCCTTTGGAAAAATCTTGATTTTCACCTGTCTACAAAACAGATAAATTATTAGATTTATCAGATTAGCTTTATGGATAAGTTTTTTCCAGGTGGAATTAACATGCTAGTTTCTTTATCAAAATGACGAAGGCATATCTGCATGGAGTAGAGAAGTGGCCACGTGGCCGTCGGAGGACACCCCCAATCCGGGCGGTTTCTATGCATTCTATGTGCAGAAGAAATTTACTAATGAAGAGAAACTGGGGGCAAAAAAAGTAACCAAAGGCTCTGCACACTGGCTGGGAAACTACAAAAGGCCCATTCTCTGTCGATCCGGCAGCAGAAATGAGGAGGCAGAAACCGTGCACAACAAAACGGAGCACTGGCCTCGGGGCTCTGGGCCACGCGCGCAAACACCAGTCAGGCAGGGGCATCTGGGAGCCCCAAGCTGCTTTCTGAAAGCCTTGCTCTGCTCGTTCTTTTGATGGGTAAGAGAGAACGGGCAGCAGAAACCATACCCTGAAGCCTGTCCATGCATGGCCAGGATACAGCAGGCAGAGGAGCGAGCAATGCAGGGGGAGCAAGGGAGAGAGGGGAGGTCACACCAAGGCCGGCATGCCACCGCACTACACTCGGGGTTCATTCAGGTATCCTAAGAAGGTTCTAAGCCAAGAAGTGACAGAAGATCACTGAGGCTGCTGCATGGAGAATGCTTTCTGGGGAGGGCAAGAGTAAACGCAGAGGGTCCAGTGGGAAGGGCCATCCTCCCACTGGTGTGAGATGATGGTGTGGACTCCAACAGTGGCCGTGGAAGCTGTGGATAGAACGATGTGGGGATTCAGGGACTGCTCCTGAAATAAAGCAAGTCGGGCTTGCTGGCAGACTGGAAGAGGCTTACGGGAAGACACGCGTTAAGACTGGAGTCGATGAAGAATGGTCTTCCACCTTCCTCATGCCGCGACCCTTTCATACAGTTCTTCCTGTTGTAGTGACCCCCCCACCCCCAACCATAAGATTATTTCGTTGCTACTTCGTAACTGCAATTTTGCTACTGTTATGGATCAGGAGACCCCTGTGAAAGGGTTGTTTGACCCCAAAAGGGGTCGTGACCCACAGGTTGAGAAGGGCTGCTAGGCTCCCCTTAGGAAGAAAGGATGAAGCGCCTGCCACTCACAAACCTGAATGAGCATCTACGAGGTATTCTTTGATGGTAAGTGCTTCACGGTTCAGTAGAGGAGACAACCAGAGGAGCAAATTCGTAAACAGTGAGGAAAGGTGAACAGAGGTATACCTGAAGGATTAATGTACTAGGATGAATGGAGAGTGTGGTTATGATATTAAGGGATAAATGAAAGGCAGTTTGGGCTTCAAATAAATGATGGATACACTTATTTGAATCATAGTACATTAGGGGAAAATATTCTAAGGGATTGTTCCAATACTACCCCTCCTCTAGAAACCTGTATGCTTCTAAGACACTGCACTAGGACCAAATTACATTTATTTAGCACAAGGCTGAGTGAACCCAGTTTTTTGAGTCAATAAGAGTTCATGTATGTTATCAACAATAATAAATATTTCGATCTCTAACAAATGCTTCGAAGTTTCACTCATCATTTAATTTTCTTCCACAGGATATATGAATGAGCTCAAAAATGATCTTTCCCAACCCCGTAACATGAGCGAGAACTAGTGAGAAAGGAGTCTGACAGGCACAGTTTAAGTACCACTATTTGCTGAGCCCGAGGCTCTGCACAGGGAGGCCCTGTCGGTCCAGGAGTTGGGGATGCGCCCTTAGTCCTGCATCTTGTTGAGGTCACTCTCCTTGAATCGGATCAGATCCTGACCCTCTGAACAGTCAGTTCGGGCAAACCAAGCAATCCCTTCAGGCCCGGTATCTGACATGAGTACACAGTCCTGATTCTAAAGATGTGTGTGTACGTGTGTGTGTGTGTATCTCAAAAGGATTCACTTCAGATATAAAAGAGCTTTTGATGCTTCCAGACCACGAGCTAAATAAGGTAAGGTGGCCTGTTCGGAGGGGCGGAAGGAAGGGGCATGAAACCACAATCCCAATCGTTGAATGAAAAGCTACTCGACAATCAGATTTTGTGTTTACTTCACCAACCTGCTGAGCTGCATCTCCATTTACCAAGTGCGGCATCATGGCTACCTCTCCATTCAGCAATGGTGGCAGTTCCAGAGGGATTTGGTCGGTCATCATCATTGTGACGTACATTCATGGAGAATTGCCCTCAACTGGCTTCCTGCAAAAGAACCAACATTTTCTTTTTAATCACCTACAACGTAACATACCATCGATCTAGAGGTCAGCAGAAATTAAAATCATTCTACTTGTTACTGTCAGGTCCCATGAGGGATAAAGAAAAGATGAAGTAATTAACCAAAGACCTGCATCCCCAAGCCGTCACGTGATTACAACTGCGTACACTTCTAGATACACTTTTCTTGGTAAACATGTAGTAGAGCAAGCGCTTAACAAATACAGCTGTTAATGGAAAGGTCCGCAGTTCGATTCCACCCAAAGGCACTTGGGAAGAAACACAGGGCAATCTCCTAAAAATAACCATCCACTGAAAACCCTATGGAAAACTCTTCTACTCTGCGTAGCCAGCCGTGAGTCGGAATCAACTCACGGACAACTGACTTTGGGCTTGAACAACAATGACTGCAGTCCTTCCGGGTCTTTCTTGAGATAAAGTGAGGCGGCCTTATGAGACGGTAAAGGGGACTGTAGTAGTTACATAATCTGCTGTCAACTTGAGACTATGAAGAGTAAAGGGGTGGAGTTTAGCCTGTCAGTGAGGTTGCAGTTTGATGACCTCATTTGGAGGCACAATGAAGATAAACAGGCCACTGGAGACCAGATACTCTCTGTTTCGTCTTCCTGCTGACAAGCCACATGGAGCTACACTGATGGAGTCAGCACCCTGGAACTGGAGGAGACACATGGAGACCCACAGCAGCTCTGAGATGCTTCCGCTGCCACGGAATCCACAAGACTTTCCACTCACTGGCCTGTGATCTTCCTGCATCCAGTGTCATTGCATGTGTCACATGAATCAGAAGAGGACTTTATAGATAGTTATAGGACATATGGGCTAATATCAGACCTGTAGACCTGATCTGGACTGGGCTGGGATGTTTTCTCAATATACAAATTGCTCTTTGATATAAAGCTCTTTCTTATGCACATAAGTGTCTACGAATTTGTCTTTCTAGTCAACCTGGACTAACACAGGGATGAACAAAAAGTGTGTAGTAGAATTATTTCTAAAGTGACTAACAAGGCAAAAGTCAAAGCACAAGAACTTATAATGGGCCTTAGTGCCAAGAGCAGCCCTCCATACCACAAAGCAAACAAAACACTGCCCAGCCCTGTGTCACCCTCACAATTACTGGGTTTGCACTCATTGTTGCCACCAACGCCGTGTCAATTCATCTCATGGAGGATCTTCCTCTTCCTCACGAACCCTCTCCTTTACCATGCAGGACCTTCCTCTCCCGGGATAACGAGTACAAAGGACAGGAGACAAAGTCGCACCAAGCTCCCGGCTAAGGAGCATCCTGGCTGTACTTCTCTGAAATCCAGTTTGTTCGTCCGTCGGCAGTCCATGCACATACGCTGAGCATTCCTCAGCGCCAACCTAGTTCAACGGCAGCAAGTCTTCCTCCGTCTTCCTCAGTCACTGGGCAGCTTCTGCTTGCATAGGAGGCAACGAAAAACCGAAAACACCTTGAGTAAGGCACACCTGCGTCTGTAGGGGCCACATCTTGCTTTCAAACACTTTGAAAGGTCTTTTGCAGCAGATTTCCCCATTCCAATCCATAGCCCGATTACTCGACGGATGCTTCCATGGGCATTGTCTGTCAACCCAAGTCAAGTGAGTGCAAATCGGCTGGCACTTCCAACTTTTCTCCATGTACCATGATGTCCCTAGCGGTCCGTCCAGTTGTGAAGACCTGGGTTGGTTTTCTGTACACTGAGTTGCAATCCACACTGAAGGCACACAGTCTGGTATTTGATCAGCAGCAGCAGTTTCCAGTCATCCTGGTGTGGTTGTGTCACCGGCATGTCCCGTCATAAGTTGGTAACAAACCGTCCTCCAATCCTGCATTCTTCTTCATACAGTCCAGCTGCTCAGACTAATACGTGCTCAACATATGGACGAAGCCATGAAAGGACACAGCCCCGACACGGGCAGGAGTCCCTGTTCTGTTTGAATAATTGCCTCAAGTCCCTCTGGAGCCAAATTAAGTGTGGTAGAATGCCTATTCTTGGCAATATTTTCCATCATGTGTTATAATCCGCTAAAGTCAACTGCAGGTGTAATCAATGAAACCCAAGTAAAACGCCTTGCTGGCGTACTCTGCTTTCGGCCAAGATCCATCTGATGTCAGTGACCATATCCCGCATTGTGAATCTCCCTTGGGTTTCTAGAAATGCCCTCTTCAGGTAGGGCTGCAATCTTTTTCTTTTTTTAAAAAAAATTATCTTCAGCAAAATTTTACTTGAATGTAATATTCATGGTTTTTAAAAAATAAGTTCCAGCATTCTGTTGGGTCACCTTTCTTTAGAATGGGCATCAATCTGGATCAATTCCAGTCGGTTGGCCAGCTAACGGTCTTCTAAATCTCTTGACCGAGACGAGTGAATGTTTGCCTCCGGTCGTTTACAATGTTTCTCATCAATGTCTCCAGTGCAACTTGGACTTTTTCCCTCAAAACCACTGGTTGCTGATTACACGCTACCTCTGGAAATTGTTGAATGTGAACCACCAATTCGTTTTTGTGCAGTGACTCTGTATATTCCTGTACTACTCATTATAAACAAGACAGACAAAATAGTGGGATCAATCCTTTAGGGTTGCCTCAAATTTCTCTTAGAGATACAGGGTAGAAATAAAAGATTTCTTCACACTTAATGGGATCGAATAGCGGAATTGTTTGTGAATAGATATATTGGATTGTTCTAAGATCTGCTCCCCACCCACAAAAAAAAGGAATAAGGGTTCCTGCAGAGTATGGGGGGGGGGGAAGGGGATCAAATATCAAGTTCAAGAAGAAAATGTTTTGAATGTTTGTGGAATCAATTATACAACATTGCTTGATATGACTTAGCTACGGCATGTTTTATCTGTAAGACCTCCGAGTAAAATTATTTTTTAAAAAAAGATTTCTCAGAAACACCTCCATTCTTAACATTAAATATATTCCCTCTTTCCTTCCAAAAAACCGTTTGCCTAAAAATATCAAGTGATGCATAAAGCCCACCCAAGAAATTATAAACTTTTTCAATTTTAAATGGGAAAAATGTTATACATCATTAATAACCCCATTTGGAGAAAAATAATTATCTTGAGCACCCGACAATGAAGTTTTGTCCCATCTAGGGAAGCAAGTTCTACATAAGAAGTCTTATAAGTCAGGGTTCATAGTACTATCGTGTTGTTTTATGAGCCACTTACTCAGTTTCTAGAAAATTAAAAGCACAAAACCCAAAGTCCAATTGTCTCCTCTGATGAAGAAAGCCGATTCTTCACAGTAAAATTAGCAAAGACAATTCCACTGACACCGTCATGACACACACCACTGTGATTTGGGGGAGGTCCAATGGTGCATACAAAGTACTGACTGACTAACAGCTCCTCTCATTTTATTGTGGGGTATTTTTATGCTTACTAGTACGTAAGGAAGGGGCATTTTTCTTTAGCTTTACGGTATTAAACAGTCATCTCTGAAATTTAAATCTCTACATTTCCTCAAAATGACAGGCTGGGTAAAAAAAAAGCGATAGTGTAGACTGAGCCCGAGTCTATGCATCAAGAATGGAAGGCACAATCTGGCTCTCTCCCCTGTTACTTCACTTGTCCCAGAGGACAAATTGAAAGACACTTCCTAGTGATGCTCTCCTTCCTTGCTTCTTAGAGGAAGTACAGACAGAATGTTCTTTGGAAGCAGGGGTGGGGAAGACTTTGTGCCCGGTGTTTATCAGGAGGGATGGGTCCCCGAAGAAGGACGTCATGTTTGGTGAAACAGCAGGTGAGTGAAAGAGAAACAGAGTCTCAATGGCTTGACCAAACGGCTGCCACACGGCAGCAGAGATGAAGACGGTGCCGGACTGGAAAGTGTTTTGCTCTGCTGTACAGTGGCTCCCTGAGAGTCGGGCTTGACAGCACCTCACAAGAGGCAAGGAGATGTCTGCTAAAATGTCTATGAAATGAGCCAGCACCTGCCAACCTGCCCCTTAAAAGGATCATAGATTGAAAACCAACGCAGTGACATGGACAAGAAAGGACAACAGCAAAAGACAGGAAGGAACATCAGAAAAGCAGGGAAGACAGAGAGGAGGGACATAAAATGCGAGAGCCATCGTGAAGGGTTTTATGGTTCAATTGCTCTTTCCCAAATCTAAAGTAAAGACCTACAATTCCCTGGGAACTCTGTTATTGGAAAACTCATGACCCAAACTGACAGGCAAGCTGGGCACAGTCATCAATCACTCCACAGTGACAGCGCCCCACCCCAGGTCAGTTGGACCCGGGCAGAACCGCACACCCACTCAACGTCACTCCGTGGATACCTGGGCGTGCAAGGCCGCCAACTCCAGAAGTCAACAAAACTTTCCAGACGCTAAAAAAATAAAGCAATGAATATGAATGGCATGGCAGCCATGCAGTTAACGTTGAGGATCAAGGTTGACTTCCCTTTTAGGGATTTAAATCCACTTAATAATCATCAGAAATTATCGATCGTTTCTTACGTCACCAAAGAACAAATAGGGTATAGCTTTATTTTTTCTGGGGGACTTGGCTCACTGTGAGCAACAATTTTGTGTTAAGCCAGAGTGAGATACTAAGAAACTGCTTCCTACATGTACAAAGAAATTCTTATGTTTAATCTCAGTCTCTCTCTCTCTCTCTCCCCGCCCCCCCCCCAATCAGGCAGGTCTGATCATGTTTCCTAAAATCTCAGGGCCACGTCCTAAAACTGCTGTTGAGCATGACACCACATAAACAGATAAAGGAAGCGATGGTCTCTGAGTGAGGGTCTCAGGAACTCCCACGCCCCTAGCACCACCTTGCTCAGCCACTTAGTGTGTCTCCGCTGGGAGGGTCCCAAGGTTGCTCAGGTGTGTGATCTCTGATGGTGGCGGCGACGAAACGGTTTTCATTTCTGTCAGAGTTATCTCACAAGACATTCCTTTCCTTCGAACCCTGTCCCTTCTCCCCTCTACGTGGCATGGTCAAATGTACCACAGAATGCAGGTGTTTTCTTCGGGGCTGCACTACACCCCCACTGCCCACCCTGGCCTCCCCTAGACACACCCACCCACCCACCCCAGAGGTCTTGTAATGAATCCGCTGGTCTTTACCAAACGCCCTAGGTTTAAGCTGTTCCGTGCCGAATCAATGTGCCGCAAAACGAAGCAGCATCGGGCAACGGAAAAACTGACGCCCTCTTCCAGGATGCATTTCTTCTGCATCTCGAAACGCCTACGCCCTCTTCCAGGATGCATTTCTTCTGCATCTCTAAGCTGCTCTTCTTCACGCGCGTGCTCCAGGCTTCACTCCTCATTCTGCTGCTTTGACCCACATTTCCAAGTCACAGAACCTGACAACCACCATGGGCCTTCCCAGCTCTCCCTAACCACACATCGCAACACGGAAACCCTACGTGCTTTGGGCCCAGCCTGCTCTAGTCTTTGGATTGACAGTGGGCAGATGCCACTCGAGCACTTGTGCACGCCCCTGGTTACCTCCTAACAGGAACCCCCGTGCCAGGCTGTGGCTGGGGTGGAGGGCAGGCAGTCTGGAGTCTCAATGAAGAGATCCTCACTGTTCGTAAGACATTTAATTCTGTCCAAATATACCCCCAAAGCTTTGAACGAAACCTAGTTTTAAAAGAATATTACAAAGGGTTTTCACAAATGAGGCTGAGCATGATAGTGGGACAAGAGGAAAGTAAAAGGAAATAGAAGAAAGAACTAGGAGGCAAAGGGCATTTATAGAGTTCTAAATACATATATTTCTATATGATGATGCGGAAATAGATCTAGGTGCATATATTTCTAGATTTAGTATTAAGATAGCAGATGGAAATTGGGCCTCTACTCAAGTACTCCCTCAATGTAAGAATGCTTTACATTGGCATTAAACTGGCATTCCATGAAGCTCACCTTCCCGACACGATGGTTGAAGACAAATGGGTGCATAAGCAAATGTGGTGAAGAAAACTGATGGTGCCCAGCTATCAAAAGATATAACATCTAGGGTCTTAAAGGTTTGAAGGTAAACAAGTAGCCATCTAGCTGAGAAGCAACAAAACCCACATGGAAGAAGCACACCAGCCTGTGTGATCACAAGGTGTCGAAGGGATTAGGCATCAAAGAACAAAAAAAAAAAATCATATCATTGTGAATGAGGGGGAGTGCAGATTGGGGACCTAAAGCCCATCTGTAGGTAACTGGACATCCCATTACAGAAGGGTCCTGGGGAGGAGATAAGCCAGTCAGGGTGCAGTGTAGCAACAAAGTAACATACAACTTTCCTCTAGCTCTTAAATGCTTCCTAGGGAGGGTGGAGGGAAGGTGGGGTGAAAAGGGGGAACTGATTACAAAGATCTACATATAACCCCCTCCCTGGGGGACGGACAACAGAAAAGTGGGTGAAGGGAGACATCGGACAATGTAAGACATGACAAAATAATAATTTATAAATCATCAAGGGTTCATGAGGGAAGGGTAGCGGGGAGGAAGGGGGAAAATGAGGAGCTGATACCAAGGGCTCAAGTAGAAAGCAAATGTTTTGAGAATGATGATGGCAACAAATGTACAAGTGTGCTTGACACAATGAAGGGATGTATGGATTGTGATAAGAGTTGTACAAGCTCCCAATAGAATGATTTTTTTTTAAAAGGGGGTTTTCAGTTTTTACATTTCTCTAGGCAACCAGCTTGTTACTTTTTCCTCACTTTGCATCCCCTATTCCAAGTCTAAGAGATTTTCCGTGGTATTTTGGCCAAAACGGGCCAAATTTATGAAAATCCTAATTCTCAGGAGTGAACCTCTGATCCATTTCCAAAAGCCAGAGAAAGCAATTATACAAAACGAAGAATTTCTATCTTACAGGGGGAAAAAGAAAGAAAAAAACAACAATCACTGCTGGGACAGTTTTTTAAGTCTGTGAACTTGGCCTTCCAACTAATAACAAAATGTCCTTGTCCTTTACTCTGTGGGCTGATGACCCAAATCTCCTTACATGAATTCAAGATGTGAGCTAGCAGTACAGGACACAAATTCATTTCAGATGAGGAGAGAATGACGCCTAACAATACCAAAAGGAGCAAAGGTTACCCATCAGAACCAAGAACCCAAAGGCCTGCCCAGCCACCAAACACAGTCCCTACCCGACCCTTTTCAGGGCTGGCTCCCAAGCTCGCTTTCAGAACAACCCCCAGGTCTTTTGACTGGGCTTCTCCTAGCCTACCCCAGGGAAATGGCCTAGCCTATCCCAGGGAAATGGCCTAGCCTATCCCAGGGAAATGGCCTAGCCTTCCCCAGAGAAATGGCCTAGCCTTCCCCAGGGAAATGGCCTAGCCTTCCCCAGGGAAATGGCCTAGCCTTCCCCAGGGAAATGGCCTAGCCTATCCCAGGGAAACGGCCTAGCCTATCCCAGGGAAATGGCCTAGCCTTCCCCAGGGAAATGGCCTAGCCTTCCCCCAGGGAAATGGCCTAGCCTTCCCCAGGGAAATGGCCTAGCCTTCCCCAGGGAAATGGCCTTAGCCTATCCCAGGGAAACGGCCTAGCCTATCCCAGGGAAATGGCCTAGCCTTCCCCAGAGAAATGGCCTAGCCTTCCCCAGGGAAATGTTAAAGAAGTAGACGCAGCGAAGGAACCAAACAAAAAATGCAGGTGGTCGGTTTTCAGCTTTCTGTTTCCATGCATCAATCCAGAAGGCACTTTCAGAAACCCAGGGGGACATAAACGGTGGTTTGGTCAGGTAAACACTGATGTACTAACCGCAAAGCTGTCCCTTCAAACCCACCAGCCGCTCTGCGAAAGAGAGAAAAATGGGGCTGGCTTGTCAGCTCCAGTAAAGATGCCCGGTCGTGGAACACCCTATAAAGGGTGTCGGAACCGTCCGAATCGACTTGACGACAGTGAGTAGAAAGTAAGCAGGTAGGTAAAGAATCCCCAGAATTCCACTCACTGAAAGTTCTCCATGATGTCATGTATTCCGAAAGCTCAGTGTCTTCCCAAGCACAACACAGAATAGCCGACCGCCTTCACATGA
Source organism: Tenrec ecaudatus (assembly GCF_050624435.1). NCBI lineage: Eukaryota > Metazoa > Chordata > Mammalia > Afrosoricida > Tenrecidae > Tenrec > Tenrec ecaudatus. Next base: position 171,437,655 of record NC_134533.1, on the reverse strand, counting down.
CCTAAACAGCAGAGACGCATGTGTGTACAGCATGTTTGTTCTCAAGCTTGAGAAACCAATGTTCTAGTAAAGCCACAGCGTGATACATCAAGAATAGGTCCGTCTCGACTAAAATACCAGCTGATTCCCAACACCGACTATCTCCGGTGGGTCAGATTTCAGAAAATATAATCACCAACACACCAGAAGTGGCACTCCTAATCTTTTATACAATAATACACATGAAGATATGAAACGCTTGGGCTGATCCAATAAAAGGAGGGGAGAAAGATCTGTAGTCAAATTGACAACCCCCCAGCAAAACAAAACAAAAAAAAAGACTGGATTTTTTGTACTGCGTTGGACGAGGCAGCTTGAAAATGTTCGCGGGAAAAATTCCATTACCTTCCAATTAAATTTTCCACGAACTTCTTGAAGTGCTCTTGAATTTGGGAGAGGGGAGGAATAATCAGGAGGGACCTGGAGGGGGACATCAGGCTTGGTAAAGTAGAAAGGCAACAAAAAAGCTGGCTCTCAGTGAGACGGATCGACACAGTGGCGGCGACACTAGGCTCTCACCGAACAACCGGGAGGATGGCGCAGGACCAAGGAGTGCATCTTTCTGCTGCTTACTGGGCTGCCCACCAGCCGCCACGGCCCCTACTCACCACAGGATGAAAGTTACTACGAAATGACTACATCGAGCTATCAGCTAGCGGCTCTGATGCTAAGACTATCTTCTAGATGGTTTATAAGCGTAACTGAAACTCACTTTATTATGACAAATAAACCTTTCCACCACTGACCGCCATTTGTTTATACCACGGGTGCAATTAAAAGGCTAAATAAATCCACAAAAGTCCAAAATTCAACAGAAAATGGCAGAGCACGGCAAGGGAGGTAGGGGGTCGGAGGGAGTACATTTTACGGAGCAGCCTCCCCCCCCCCACCCAACGCAGGTGTCTCTAGGCCATCATAAGGATGGCTAACACCCTCGAACGTGTACTCTTCAGATCTATGCTCTACGTATGATTAACACTGCAAAGACAGAAGAGAGGGGGGAGAAGAGCGGGAGGGAGAGAAAGAGCAAGCCAGTTATACACCGTTCTACAAATAATGGGATGTCAAGGTCGCCTTTGCGATTTTATTTTCCTCTCCAGAAAAGCTGGCTTTGAAAGGTTAACTGCCTGACTGATCTTTCAAGACCTAAAACCCTGAAAATGTCGTTCGAACCTTCCCTGCCAAACAAGAAACAGCCTTCTGACAATCACTATGGAAACACCAATGGCATCCATCAAAGGGAAAGATGGTTAAAATGAAACAGGAACACAAAGGCGTCTTTACCTCTGAAATTCTAGGGGAAATCTGCTCCCCCATCAACACACCACCTGCCCTGCTCCTGGGCGAACGGGGCTTTGTACCTTCCCGTGCCAGCAACAGTACACCAGCACCCTGGGGCCTGCCTCTGGAATTAGCATGTGGCCGTGTGGAGCCGGATGTAGAGCGCTGCCACTGGACACCAGAAACTCAGGGGTGTGGGTGGAGTATGTGTGTGTGTGGGGGGGGGGGGTGTCTACTGCTTTCTCTCCTGCACATTTGGTCAGCCAGGACAAGGTAACTGGCAGCAGAAAACACTGCCCTCCCCGCCCCCCCCCCACCCCCCCGGCCACTGGTTTGAAAATTGAATTAAACAGGAGAGGGGGCAGGCTGGGGAGAGACTTAGGATTTTTATTAGCATGTTGGACAGCCCCTGTATTACAAGTCACTCAAAGCAGCAGCATGATACTAGGGGTGAGGGTGGATTGATTGGCCAGACTGAGCACTGGAAACATCTTGAGCTCTATCCCAGGGTTATCAATAATTAGCTCTAAGTTGGTGTGATTCACATCTTCCTTCTGAAGTGCCAGGATCATAAATTGACCTTTAAAGTTCTTTTCTGCTCTGAACAGGCTTTTTCAAATAACAATTGCCTCCTTAATACAGACTAAAGTAAAGCTGAAAAAGAACCGTTTATTCAAACTCTAAAACTCTGTTGGTTTCCCTTATGTGTATGAATGTAGCCTGCCCTTTATTCCTAAGAAAAAGGCCGGGGAAATATAAGAAAAATGCTGGGGGGAGGGAGGGGGAGGCTGGGGCAGGAGGGACACACTGAGTAATCACTTATTTTCTATGCCAATGAATCTGCTTGTACAGCTGACTCCTAGACAGTCGTGCGAGCAGGGCACTAGCTATGACTTGCCACTCGAGTGAAACAGGAATGGTGACCATTGTTCACGCAGAGAAACCTCTTGAGACATGAGCAGTACCTGGAGGTATGCGCCCAGCTGGCTGGTCGAGGCACAAATAGTCTGGAATTTCTCTTCTTGTCTGGTATGCGTTCATTAGGAAAGTTAAATCACAGTTGTCTGCGAAGTTCTAAGCTTAACAACATTCTTGCTTTCTGCCTTCACTGATAAACACAGGAGGCTGACGTGGGAATGTTTAAATCCTCAAAGAACTCCTATGAGATGCAACACTTCAACTACAACCAAACAGCAACGAAAACCGTTGGGATTAGAAGAAGTCAATAATGAAACGCTCAGGCAACAAGTCAAAAAAAAGACCTGACTATGCTCTGGACAGCAGAGAGAGAGGACGCCAGATAACCCTAACTCGGCGCCCCGCCCTCAGGAATACGCACATGGATGGTTTATTTGCTGGTGTTCAGGACTGCAATCCAGAAAGTCTCCATTTAGAAAGGCCATGTTCCAAAGGCACTGTCCTCTGAGTGGGGGAAACACCAGGCAGCTAAGAATTATACTGTACCAGGAGGTCATTTTCATACTCCCTCATTAATATGCAAAGGTTGCTTTCCTGGCCCTTCAAGACAGCCCAGATCTTTGACTCACTCACTGCCAACCACCGAGTCAAGTACGCATTGAGCTGACGCTAATCACAAGGTCGGCAGTTTGAAACCACCCGCGGCTCCCCAGGAGAAAGAGGAGGAAAGAACCTCTGTCAAAGCGTTAGTCTCAGAAACCACAAGGGCAGCTCTACTCTGTCCTACAGGGTGGCTACGCGATAAATCCTTTCCAGAAACCTAAAAACTAATAAATAAATCACTTCACTACACGGACCTACAATTTCTTGACCTACATCCTCATTCACACAGAAACCCAAACCTGCTTTCATCAAGATGAGTCGGACTCACGGCAACCTCCCACAGGTTTTCGCAGGGCAGCCTCATCTTTTTCCTGAGGAGCAGCTGGTGAGTTTGAATCACCAACTCTTTGGTTAGCAGCCCAAACACTTAAATTCTACAAATACTTAAAAGGAAAGGGGGTTATCCCCCAACAAGTTTACCAACCAAAAGTTCTTCTGCTTTGCTCATTGTGTTTTTAAACTGTGTTTAAGTAAGTTTGCAGGCCTAATTAGTTGTATGTCTATTAGAAAACCTAGATTCAAGGTACGCTCGTATAAGGTGCCGTCACACCTTACTGACGTCATCTAGAAGAAGCCATGCCCAAGCTCTGGCCATAGCCTCACACAAACCCAACCTGCCTTTACCACATAATTTAAAGGAGGAGAGTTCTATAAAAATCTGTTTTTTCAGGGGGAAGTCTGAATTCTCTAAGTTTTTTTTTTTTACATTATCTTTTTTGACAAGGTAGTAAAAAGTCACGTCCTGCTCTAAACTCCCTTCCAGCTCTGCCTGGTCAGTTCTACCCTGTCCTGTAGGGTCACCTGGAGTCAGAATCAACTCAGAGGCAAAGGGTTCCCCTTCTATGTCAAGTGCATGAGGAGTGTGTTAGACAGGGTTCTCTAGAGAAACAAAGTGAGGACACTTGTGATTACAGATATGGATAAATGGAGCACGAAGGAATATGACAGCTAATTAGTCCACACAGCAGCACAGAGACCCAGTTCAACTCACTTCCATGGAGCAGTTACTACACAGGAAGTCCTTCAACTCAAGAGGGCTGCTGTGTCCAAGGTCAAAGAAGCAGACAGTGGAGTTGAGTCTTCCCTAGATCAACGCAGGCAGTCTGGGCCACCAACAATCAGGAACTTAGCAAAGCAGGGCCAGATGGGATATCGAACTCAAGCAATGCAAGACGACAGGATCCGACAGCCTCCAACTCAAGCAATGTACACACCAGCAGCGTGTGGAAGCAGCTGCACACTGGTCCAATCACCAGCGAGCAAGAGAGAGGGGGACAGGGCCGCTCAAGCCGTTTATCTTTGCCCTCTAATCAAACATTGACCTTATTAATCCCACAGGTTCCTATTGGCCAGGTTGCCACAATAAACCTACCTATCAGAAGAAGTAAAGACTCAGGAGTAGGATGATAGGCTCGCCTGTCTCAGCACCAGAAGCCCACTTGTCACCCAGACCCTTGGGTACTACCGCTTGTCTGGAGTCCCCCCAACACTGTGACAGGCCCCATGGTTTGTCAGAGATGCAGTTCACCATGTACATTTGGCACTCTGTCTGGGCTTCTTCATCTGTAGAAGGACGGGCTTCCAAAGGACTGTGGAAACATGAACTTGGAAGACAGTGGAATTTTCCCCAAAACTTTCTGATGCTCCCACGTACAGGTGCTCAGACAGATGATACCCAGATTCCCACTAAGTGGAACCCAAAATAGATTTTACTCTTCTGTTTTAAATACTGCATTAAAAATTAAAATGAGTCCAGGTAGCATAGGGGGCTACACGTCGGGCTGCTAGCTGCAAGGAACGTCAATGTTTCCACCCACTAGTTGCTCCATGGGAGAAAGACGAGGCTGTCTGCTTCTGTAATGATCTGGAACGCCGAAAGCCCAAGGGGTTAGTTCTAGTCTGGCCAGTGAATCTGAATCAACTTGGCAGTGAGTTTGATTTGGGGAACTGTGGGTTAAATTTACATTGTGCATTGACCTTGGGTACCTAATTATCCTGCGTAGCACCCACCACTCACTAGGGGAAATAATTTGGTGCAAGCAAGTACCAGGCCAGTGACTGCCTTCTGGGGAGGGCTTGGCACAAGAACACCAAGGCCGGTATCTCAGCCCAAACGGGTAGAGCCAACAGTTGAGGTGCTTGCACATCTAGTCTCACGGAACTCTGCAACATTCATGCAAACAAGGTGGGGCTCTCCTGCTACAGACAGGGGCGTAAACTAAGGCAGGGAGAGGGTAGTTGGGTGAATTTCCCAAGAAGACTCAGACTGAAAGTGATGGTAAGAAACCCAGACTGGCTCACTCTCTTAGCAAGCTGACCATGCCATCGAGGAATGTGGAAATGAAGCACAAAATTGGAGGTGGTGAAAATTTTACACGTGATTTTATTCTTTTCCTTTTTGAAATAAGCACATGGTCCAACATTCAAAAGATATATGTAAGATCCCCTCAGTCGAAGTACATCTCTCTCCTACTCATGCAAGCCTCAAATCCCAGCCACAAAGGCACCCCTGGGAATTTAACAGCATGTTTTAAAGTAGCTGAAGCAAACCTCATTTTATCACAGAGCAACCCTATCAGACAGAGACGAACTGCTTCTTACACTTTGAGACTGCAAATCTTTACAGGAATAGATAATCATCAGTCTCCCTAGGAGCGGTCGGTGGCTTTGAACTGCCAACCTTGAAGTTAGCAGCCCAACACTTAACCCACAACTCTGCAAGGGTGCCATAATTAAGAAACTAAAAAAAAAAACTAACAATATCCCAAAAGAAACTTAGCTGGAAAGCAATATCAAACAAAATAACCCATTGTATATACCCCAAATACTATGTGCCAAGCACTGTTCCAGATTCCTGGGCGTCTGAAAATAAAGGCATGATGTGAAGCCTTACAATGCATGGCAGTGAAATAGTACGCCCTAGCTAAAAGCGAAGCCACGCTGGGCACCTCGGATGAAAACCACACAAAGTGAACAAGCCCTCCAGGGTCTACGGAACCCTTCGCCTGAGGGAAGTCCCAATGCCTACATGTGGTCCCCCAGCTGGCTCCTCTCCCCTCGTCTTTAAAACCGGATAAGTGCCCAGAAAGTGAATGTGGCTTTGGAACATGCCCCCTTGTCTCACTCACCGTTTCTGATGAGCAAGGAAGACATTAAAAGTATTTCTTTAATAGGCTTGTGTAGAATCTAGTCACGCTTATTTTACAGTCTTATTTCACTAAGTAAAACTCAACTCACCGCCACGAAGCTGAGTGTGACTGGCAAGGACAGAGTAGAACTGCCCCTGTGCTTTCTGTCCAGGAGCAGACAGGAGCCCTCGGGGCGAATGCATTACAAACTGGCCGCCAACTCCAAGGTCAGCAGCCACTGCACAGGAGAAAGATGAGGCTTTCACGCCCACGGGCAGTTTCAGAGTCTCAGAAGCCCACAGGGACAGTTCTCCTCTGCCCGACAGGGTCTCCGGCCACCAGGATAGACTCCACGGCAATCAGTTTTGAGATGGGTGCAGAAAGCCTCATCTTTCTCATGAGCAGTGACCGGTGGGTTTGAACTGATAACCTGGCAGTCAATCACCAGGCCTCCTGATTTAACCGAATGTGGCAAATACAAGTAGGTTTCGGATATTGTAAACGATCAACTTCATTGAGCTTTTTATAAGGAAATGAGGGTTACCTTTTTTTTTTCCCAAGTTACGCTTACTCAAATGTATACTTTCCCAAATTGACAGATGTTGATTCAAACATCCCCACCCCCCACATAAAATATGATTCTCTCCCACACATTTCACTCCTCTCCCTACACCTGAGGGAGGGAGGGAGGGGGAGAAGAAGCCACGAGGCCGCGTATGATACACTGAAAATCCATTCACAGGCATGTTTTCAAAAAACAAGTTATTTCTTGAAGAGTTGACGACATTCTTCTAAGCAGCTTTACATTCCACTTAATGTGACGAAACAAAAAGCAAACACCAGGTGCTACTTTGAGCTTATAAGGGACTGAAACAGAAAATTTGCAGGAAACCACAACCCTCGGCCAAGAAACAAATGAGCAGGTGCAAAGACATCACGAAAGGTAGACTCTGGTCACTATTTCAGATTTACCTATGACAACAAAATGCCCATGTCAAATATGCATGTGATCGCACTACTAACTCAGACCAGTATTTTAAGAAACAACCCGGAAACATGCAGCAGAGTGCCAGTGGAGATGGGATATTCTTTCAAAGGGAGGGGGAAAAAAAAGTCAGATACCTTAGAAGAGTTGGATAAATGTGAATGACAATGTGTACATATAAACACATGTATGTGAATATCTATATATATAAGCAATGAACCTGTGGGAGCGGGCTCTGTTCTAGGTACTCCTGGCTCGTCTATACGGACTAAAGGGCGCCCTGGGGGTCACTCGTGGGGCTGTGAATGCCCGTGGACCGCAGTTTGAAGCCAGCAGTCGACCTGAGGGAGACAGGCAGGCTTTCTACTCCTGCAGAGAATTACAAACCCAGACACTCATCGGGGCAGTTCTACCCTGTCCTACCAGGTCACACAGAGTGGGCATCGACTCAAAGGCAGCAAATGTTTTTGTCTGTCTCTTTATTACATGATAATATGAAAATCACTCCCAGCCTCGTGAACACCGTGTTGCAGGATCTCAGGATGCCCAAGGTCCTCCAGCCACACCTCCAGAGCCACGCTCTACACCGGGCAGTTGGTCAGTGAAAAGACACAAAAAGGTTAAGTTTAAATTCTAGTAGACAGAGACGACTCTTTTTTCTGGAACACTTTGGACATGCACAGTTCACATGGCAGGATGTGAAGGAAGAACAACAATCATCTAAATGCAGGGACATTCATGAGTTTCTCCAAGACGTAAAGGTCCATTTGAAAGCATTTCGGTGTAGTCAATTTGTTTGGCAATACCTTGTGGGAAAGACAAGAAAATGCAGAGTGCCAGGCCAGGTGCTCACTGCCGAGACTGAAATGAGTCTGGGAAAGTGTGTGTGTGTGTGTAAGTGTGTGTGTGTGTGTGTGTGTGTGTGTGTGTGTAACAGCAAGCCTCTGGTGACCCCATGATGAATGGGATTAGATTATTATGATCCAGAGAGTTTTCACTGGCTGATTTTTTTTTTTTTTTTTCAAAAACAGATTAATTCTCTGGCGAGTCTCATTCAACCCCCCATGGAATCAGACTCCTACACTCTGGATTCAAAACAGAATGATCAATAGCAGTGAAATAATGACAAATAATTTTTGCATTGCCATTCCCAGAAAATCTGATCTGCCCTGATCTCTTGATCTCAATTAATGCTGTTCTCTAGTTGAACCCAAGCCCCTTTGATTAAATCCAGAGATGACCTTATCTAGCATTTCCTGAGGTCCCCCATTTAGTCTCCTTTTCCACAGTCTAGTCGTCTTTCATCTAAGAACGGGAAGGGGAGCTTTCTACAGCATTTAGGGAGAATTCAAAATGAAGACCTCCAGTATCAAACACAGCACAATTGACAAAGGCAGTGAGGTTCATGTCCTAGAGCAACGGATCCACAAAATTGATTCGCATCAAGCAAACACAGTTAAGATGAAAGACTTTGCTTTCATTTTTTTTAAAAATAGATTTAACAAGCATATTAATTTTTCCACTGGCCACTATAAATAAATGGAACTCCAAAATATCTTTCTTTGCAAGGGCGTTCTGGCCAGTCACTGCTCAGTGTGACCTCAAGTGGAATGTGTATTTACATCTCCTAGAGGCAGCATTGTGTGCCGGTGGGAAACCACTTCTCCCAGGCCTCCCATTCAACCAGCAGGCTCCACAATAGGTATTCACACAGGAAGCAGGCCCTACACACAACACCTCTGGCTCTGGCAAGAGAGAGCTTTGCAGGGCAGTGGGGGTGGCCACTGGCTTTAAATGCCAAGTTCACAGGCCCCCAAACAGCCTCCCCCCCTCCTCAACAAAGCTTGTGTTGTCTCCAGCAGTCCCTCTCAAGGTGAAAGGAAACCAGTCAACAAATTCATTTCAGTTTGCTAGATTAAAAATGAAAACTAAATGATGCCATGAGATGCTGTTTCCGGGAGGGGGCCGGGGGTGTGGGGGTGTGGCAAGCATATCGCAAAGCAATGGTTTTAAGGTAGTTTCTTTAGTCGGAAGCATGCTAGGTACTCCCAAGAAGCAATTCCATTTTTAAAGTAATTGAAAAGTGTTAGTATTGTACTTGCACTTTAAAAAAGCCAAAATGCCGACCGTCACCTCATTGGCTCCACCGAAAGCCAGGGTGCCTTAACTACTAACCATTCTGTTGGACCACAAAGCAAGTACTGTCCCAGGTATCACATCAGTGGCATCTGAAGAGGGAAGGTGGGAAATGACTTACAATCTGGGGGGGGGGGGGGGGAAGAGGTACTGAAAATAGTTAACAAACAGGTTTTTTGACATAATGCTAAACTATGGGTTTGATTTGTTCTTCTGTAGTTGAGCTTGTAAAGAAACATAAAACATTAAATTCTCAAACTTAGATTCTCAACCACCAAACGTATTGAACTTCTGACGGTGATATTTTAAGTCCATTAAAATATTTCATTATATGGGACCAAAGAAAATGATTCTGACTTATTTTCCTCATGTCTCAAAAAGGGCTAGGGTCCAGAACCAAAGCCTTGCCTAGACCAGTTGTAAAAACCTTCTCAATTTAGGTATCTATCAACCAAGAATATCACAACTAACACATTAAGGGCCAAGGGTTTACAGGAAGGCCTGTTAGACAGAAAATGGTATCATTAACTAGTTTCAGGAAGTTAACTTTTGTAATACAGAAAAACATAACCAAGAAACAGCATAAATACTCAATGCACAATGTTTCTGAAATGTTCAGTCAATTACACATGTACATATGGTTTGTATTTGTTTTGTTGTTTTTTTTTAAAAAACAACCTTGCACTGCAAGAGAACCAAAATGCCAGTACTGGCTAACCCACGGATAAGAGAGTGAGAGACTCTCCTGGGTCCTGTATGCATTTTTCAAATGTCTTCAATAAGCATCCATAATTTTTGTAGTGATGGATGTGAACTTTTTTTAAAAATCACGCAATTTAATTCAATTTGCATCCTACAATAGCTTAAATGTGGGCAATTAAACACTTTCAAGGCACCATGCAACATAAAGGGTTCACCCAAGTCTCACAGAACTCAACGCCACCGCTCAGCACTGACTGCAGGACACTTCAGTAGGACATCTGGTTAAGAAGTAGATTCCACAGCATTTCCGAAACCAGCCCCTGAGGTCCTCCAAGCTAAGTACACCCCAGATAAGGCATGCTCAGTAGGACCAACCCAAACAGTTGGGGCGGGGGTAGGTTCCCAAGTTTTACTCCTTTATAGATACCAAGTGCTGTATACAAGCCTCTTCCAACTGCCAAAGTAAATCAAGCTTTCTGGGTGGAGACCTCTAAGTCAATCAATGAGAATCAGCGAAGATAAACTAATAATAGGCACTGGTACATACATTCTTAGCTGCGCCAACTACGCGAGTCCCTCACCCAGCACAAAGGACTTCAAAAGCTATCACGATGCGAAGGACAGGGTGGGTCCGCGTTGGCAGGCCTCATTCCTGCAGTTCGGAAAGGTGACTATTCACTCTTGGCTGTGTGGGTTCCCTTCTTCGGCCCACCGCGTCTAAAAAGATCTGCCTCATTGTTAATCTATTTTACATACCAACATTTGCCTCATAAAACATATAATCCCTGTTCACAAACTCAAACGCTCACGGCCATCGAGTGGATTCTGACTCACAGTACCCCAATGAGGGCAGGGTGAAATTGCCTCATCTTTCTCCCGTGGAGCAGCTAGTGGATTTGAACTGCTGACTTTTTGGGTTAGCAGCCCAGCACATGTAACCCACTACGCCACTGGGATTCCATGTTCATGCTAGGGACCTGGAAATCTGGAAAAGCGAAAGTTCTACTGCTATTGACCATCACTAAGAGAACTAATGCATTTTGATATTCTTCTTCATTGTACACATTCAGAGAGCTACAGGCTATAGCAGAGTCAATTCCTGAACCGTACAAAGGGTTATGACTGAAAGGCTCACTGTTAACCAGAAAGGTTGGCCGCTCGGGTCCACCCAGAGGCACCTGGGAAGAAAGACCTAGTGATCTAATTCTGAGTAATTGGTCACTGAAACCCCAACCCCAGGCACCCCATCATGAGTTAAGAGTTGACTTGACAGCTAACTAGTTTGGTCTTCTGTTTGTTTTTTCAGTTTACACAGCACAAGTCATTTGCATATTTTAATTGTCATTATTTGATGGCTTGAACCATGAAACTGACAGCTCAAAAGGAAACAGGAACTGTTGCTAAAGAACACTGTACTTCAGAGATGATGGCAAAATCCTCTAGGGTCCCTGGTGTTGGCAGAAAGACAGAAAGACGACTGGGGATACTTTTGGATTGCGCACATGTATTTTAAATAGGATTATGAATGATCTCCATAAATTAATTAGCATACAACCCTTTGTTTCTGTGAATTTATGCCAAGTTTCTGCCAAGTAAAAGGTTTCATCTCTGTCTCCCAACAGTGACAAAGTGTTTTATGTCAACCCGTCACAGCACTTCTTCCACAGCCAGGCTGTCGTTGGGACTAGGTCCCACCAGGTCCGTTCCGACCCATGGCAATTCTGTGTGTTCGAGAAAGAAACATTTCCCAGTCCTGCCCCATCCTCAGTCCTTCCCACGCTTGGGTCCATTGTTGTGGGCCTCCTTATCAATCCGTCTCACTGAGAGGTTTCCTTCAGCAATCACGTCTGAAGGCACTTCATCCCCAACACTTCATCCTGAGCACAGCTGTGCTGCTGCCAGTGAAACAATTCCCAATCCGAGGCGCACATCCTAGAAAAATAAGAGGCTCGACACAATAGATGCCCACACCCCCATTCGTGGCAGGACGATTCACAAGAGCAAGAGGCTGGAGACAGCCTACAAGGCCAGCAGCGTAAAAGACTGAACCGATCGCCTTGGTGCACGCAGAGACACTCCTTCCAAGAACAGGGAGGTGTTTGTGAAACACTACCTTCACATGGGTGAACTTGGAGGACGTAACGCTGAGGGCCCTTCAACCGCCACCAAAGGGAAACGCTTCTGTGAGACCAGCAAGATTGTCTTTCAAGCCAAGGAAAGATTGTCAGACATTCTCTGATGGCTCCAGGGGTACAAAGGGAAAGGAGGGAGGGCGGTGGGGGGAATCGTGAGCAGAACCCAGTAAGAGAAAGGATGGCAACGAATGATGGCAGCAGACGAAGCCACTGGGAAGTTTACAAGCGTTACAGGCAACAGAGGCAAATCCTGCTATGCATATAATCCTGCCACAGTGGCAACTTAAAGCAGGTGCATGGACAGGCTGGACAGGTGGAAGAAGGAAAGTGTGAGTACACTCAAGAATGTGTATACGTATATGTTCGTGTGCCTGTATATGTACTAGTATATAGAGTTTCCATACAACAGTTATACGTGTGTAGTTTACCTTTGCTGTAAACCTCTCTACATATGTGGTAGAGCATGCAGGGGGCAGCATTAAGAAAACTTCTTAGACGTAATCTAACTCATTGAGGGAATGAGTCACTGTGCCTGGTTGGGGTGGGGGGGGTATCAGCCTGTATACTCCCCTAAGATCCACAGCTCCCCAAACTACAAAACAGTTCTGCTCTGCTCTACAGAGTTGGAGCTGGCGCGATGGCAATGGGTGTGGGGTTGGTTGGTGAAAGCTCCAAGCCTTTTCAGTGATTTAAAAGCTGAACACGCGGCAAAGCAGAAGCAACTGTGATGAATCTGCTCTGCGTGAGGAGCGGTTCAATCGTCTCGAAGTTGAGTGAAAATTTACGTGTGACGGCCAGGTCACGAACCGGCCGAGTGTCGACATAACAGAGCGCCACTCAACGATGGCGGCCAGCCACAAAGCTTTGCATGCAAGTGGCTCTCACAGACCTGCCAACAATCCAGCCTCGTGTTTAAGGCTCTGGCAGGTTCACCCCACCCTTCCTTAGGAGTCCCTGTTACTGTAACCTATCACCAACACTGTAAGAAGTCGGCTCCGTTCCTGTTTCTCTTCTTGGCTTTGACAAAAACGGGTATGAAAGGGCTTGACGTTGTGCTTAAGGGGCAACTGTCTGGAAATCTCAGGTTCACTACCTGGAGGCTGCCTGTCTTATGTACAGAGGCTGTCTGTTTCCCATAAAGACTTACAGCCCCAGAAACTCTATACTGCAGGGGTTCTCAACCTGTGGGTCGTGACCCCTTTGGGGGTCAAGTGACCCTTTCACAGGGGCCGCCCGATTCGTAACAGTAGCAAAATGACAGTTATGAAAATAATTTTATGCACAGAGAGAACAACATGGCTGGTCCCACTATGAGAAATGATGCCAATTAGTGACTAAGGGCGATACAGGGGACAGCACCGGAGACACAGTGTGGGAATTGCACCTGACTTGATCCCACCACACCGAGGCAAATCACTGGGGGAGTGCAGCGGAACAGCAGGGGAATGGAGTGGCAAGGTCCCCAGGGAATGCTGAAAGTGGACTTTGGGGCCAGGGTGTGGTGCCCCAACAGACAGGACTGGAAAACACTCCTAAGGGCCAACAAACAATCCTTGAACTAACTACAAGCTTTTCTCTTGTGAAAAAGAAAATAATTTTATGTTTGGGGGTCACCACCACATGAGGAACTGTATGAAAGACTCGCAGCCTGAGGATAGATGGTTGAGAACCACTGCTACAAGGTCACTACGAGTCAGACCGACTCGATGGTAGTGGGTCTGGGTTGGGCATTCATGTGTACAGGCAGTCACAGGCTACATACATATAACCCAATGTTATGAACCAACCCTCACGAAAACTCAAAACTCATTGCTAATGAGTTATTATACAATCCTGGTGACATGATGGGTTAAGAGTTGGGCTGCTAACGGCAAGGTCCGCAGTTTGAAACCACCAGCCACTTCTAGGGAGAAAGATGAGGCTTTCTCCCACCATAAGTATTGCGGTGTGGCAACTCACAGGGAAGTTCTGTTCCGTCCTACAGGGTCGCTATGAGTCAAAACCCCCATAAAGCTTGTAAATAATGGTAAGAACAAGTGGGCAGTTCTTCATCCTATTCAAGAAACCGATGCGTGCCGCGGTCTGTTCCTATCCTTGGGGCCCAAAGTATAACACCACCCAAACGAAAACACCGCCACCCTCACAATCGCTCCTTTGAGCTTATGATTGTTGCTGCCTTCCTCTATTCACGATCTTTTAGGGCATCTCGACGGGCCTGGTGTTTACACACAGGAAAGGTACACTAAATCCTAAGACACACATTTCACGGACACAGATATGAACCAGACCTAACTACATACAAAGTAATGGCTGAAAGATGTGTGAATGGAACTTGGTCATAATAAGTGGACTACCTGTTATTTGTTATGAAGCATCTAACTCGCCACAGGTGTTGACGATGTTCATGTACACTAGTCCGTACAATGCTCTTCTTCAAAGAGCTGACTTTTATCAGCAGAAAGCCCCCTTTAAACGTGCATTGCATCTGTCTTGACACGAGTAGCCAGTGAGAGTGCTTCTCAAAATTGCAGTGTTCCGGTTTGCACTGCCCTCCGTGTTGGGCTGTGCTGCGCCGTGTTGCGTGCATGCGTGTAGGAAGTGGAGGGGGCCTTCAGAGAATAAGGTGGCAGAGTGGATCTCAGGTGGGCCAGTGACCTCAGTCTAACTCTTGACCATGGAACACAGCTCTGACCTTAACACATTTTCCCCGAGATGCTGTCATAAACCCATCATTGTGGACAGAAAGAATAGCACTTATTACAAGTCTTTTTAAAAAAATAAGGATTGGTAATGTCATGTTGGAAAAAAACAGCAAACTTCCTCCAATGCCAAAAACAGCATTAGTACCGAAATGACACATCTTGCCCAGCAAAGGACCTACGTAGAAGCCTCAACGAACTTCCAGACACCAAGCCCACTGCCACTGAATCAATGCTGACTCATAGGGGAGGTTTTCCAAGACTGTACCTATTTATGGGAGTAGAAAGCCCAGTCTTCCTCCTGACAAACCGCTGCTAGTTTCAAACTACCAACCTTGCGGATCACAGCCCAACACGTAACCACAAACAGAACTCCACAAACACTCAAGGTAAAGGACTGGTTTCCAACGTATCAGTTAAGGAAGTCATCAAATACTTGAACCTTTACAACATGCCAGATCCCTGTAGGGTAAGGAAAAAGCGGCCAATGCCTCCCCACCCCAAAAAAAATCGGCGGTTCAAATCCACCAGCCGCTCCAAGGCACAAAGATGAGGCTGGCTGCTCCCATAATAAATGAGAACACCCTACCTATAGAGGGTCGTCCTAAGTCAAAATTAGCTCAGCGGGGGTGGGCTTTGTTCTTGGGACGGATGGCTGTGTATCACGTGTTGCTATTGTGACCCAGAGAGTTGGTTCTGACGCAGAGGCCCTCGACGACAGCAGAACTGCTTCATATAGGAACAGGCTGGCAGATATTCCCTCCTGTGGCGTGTCTGGTGGCCAAGCACCTCATCTGTGCACCAGCAGAACTCCTATGGCCCAACCATTAAAAACAAACAACCTAGTTTGCTGCTCCCACGTCGATACTGACATACAGCGAGCCTATAACACAGAACAGAATCACCCCGCAGTGTTAGTGAGGTTGTAAAATCTTTACAGAAGCGGGCTGACTGCCTCGTCATTTCTCCCAAGGAGCGGAGGATGGGTTCAAACCAATTAGCAGCCCTTTGGTTAACCTGCCATGCCACCTGGCTCTGCGCAGAGCCACCCCACTATCTAATGCCAGAGGCTTTTGTTTCTCTTCTGAAAGAAACCTGCACCCATGAGTGGTCATGACCGTTCCCATTCCCAATTCCGATCCCAGTCCTAGACAACCACTAATCTACTTTCTGTCTCTAAACATTTACATGTTCTGGAAATGTTATGCCATCCGGTTTTCAAGGTTCATCTGTCCTGTAGCATGTATATGTATTTCATTCCTGTGATGTCAAATAATCTGCCATAACATGAACATACCATATTGTGCTTATCCTATCTAAAGTTATCGATAATTCTGTGGAGAAACTGTGTGGAAACGATGTCTGATTGGCAGTGATAACAAGAGGGAAGGGGAATCCAACTCTACCGCAGCCGAGAGCTGATTTCTAGAACGTGCCCCCACCCTCCTTCAACCTTCTTGACCCTATTCAGATACCAAAGGCCCCTCCCAAGGCATGTTCCACCTCTTTACCGGGGTGTCATCCGTTGCAAGGGCACACAGAACCCACAGATTCTACTCCTGATTCTGGGGGTTATTTGAAAATTTAGTAAGTCACCTCAAGTCAGGATCAGAAAATATGAAGGATATAGTTCTTCACGACAAATCCAAAGACCATACCCCCAAGGAAATGATAGGCAGTGACTTGAGTTATATACCCTCTAAGAAGATTTTCCAAACTCCTGCCCCATTCGCCTAACAAAGAACTCACTCCAACATGGAATTATAATCACATGTGTAGAAGCATCACGGGTACATCACAGCACAGAGGACTGTGGCTAGACAGGATGCTAGGAGCCTGGGAGGCCTCAGCACTTCTGAACCAGATCCTCAAAGAAGGCTGCTGCAGGGGCAACACAACTACCTGGAGGGGTTTTTTGAGCAACATCCGCACCCAGGTGAAGTCCTCTTGCACGTCTCTAGCTCTCCGGCTTCCACTGGGAGAATCAGGGATGTGTGAGTGAACGAGCAGCTTAACGGAAGTAATGATTACAAGGCCTGAACGTGCTGGGTCGGGTGGGTGGACGTGAGACGGCAGGCAGTACGCATGTGCGTCAGACTTCCCCAAAATGCAGAAGTGATCGGGTCAGTTCCTGAACTAGGGTGCTAACTGCTGGTCACAACGGAAAGGATGGGGCAGGCTTGAGGGGAGGCGGAATCTATTCAACAGCAGTAATTTAAAAATACTCCACCATTTATATTTTTCACTGAGTCAGACACAGCTCTAATGCTGATCTTATCTAGTCGATCATCCTGTTATTCCAGATAAATATTTTTACTGGCTCTCCGAGAGAGGAAATCCTGGGATAACTAACTGAAACATATAATAAAAAATCCTGGGTCATATTCTGAAGTCTCTGATCTACCAGGGATGTTTGGATAGTGCGCAAGGCTGAGTCAGAACTGAACTTGTCACAATTCATTTTTAGACTTAGGATTTGATGGTCTTGAAACTGAAAATAACTTCTAGGACGTTCGTAGTCCTGACGGGCACAGCTGTGCCTAGGAAGAGGGGCAGCCACCCCCCTTCCGTGTGATCGAATGCACTGATGTTGAAGGGCGGGTTGTGACAGCCACTGGTGCTGAGCAGGATGCCAGAGAGGTGTGTTCTGTCTTGCAGGATTGGCTTTTATCAGATAGTCGTGATCGCGTCTGCACCTTCTCCTTATGATCTGATAGCGAGGATGTATTGCTCTGAAGCTGCTCTTTGTTCTATCACCTCCTTCCCCTTCATAACGAAAGTGTCATTTTTTAAATATTAGAAAGTATTGGGGGGGGGGAATCCCTATCGCACCTACTTCACCCTCCTCACCATGAACCCCAGTCTTCTAGATTCTTGCTCTATGACAAGAAGAGGATGGGTTCCCGTTACTGTACACCAAGAGGATCACACCATAGAGCAACTGGGGTTGGCCTGCGGTTCCGTATAAAAAGGGGCCCGGTGCCACAGGGCTAAGTGCTTAGCTATACCTGAACGGTTGGCGGTGCCAACCCATGAGCGGCTCTGCGTGAGCATGGCATGACAGTCTGCTCACTTAAAGATGCACGCCCCGGGAAGGGCTGCAGGGGGTGCGACTTCGCTATCCAGGATCGCTAGGAGTAGATGCTGACTCCCACATGCTGGGCGTGGCTGACAGGGTGTTTTCCTATTAACAAGACATAGTAGACATTTTCCATATCCCCATGTTAATGATCAATTTCTACGACATTTGAAAATCCAAATCTATGGTCTTCCATTGTGTGAATGAGTTTGCGGTCAACGCTTCACTCATTCTTAGTGATGTTTTCATAAAAAAACGATTTCTGCTAAAACACTGCACAGAAATCGTCGTCAGTTTTGTTTCTGTTTGTTTAAGTTTTATTGGAACATAATCCACATATCATAGGGTTCAACAGTTCAAGCGCTTCAAGAAGAGTTGGACAAGCATTACCACACTCACCTTGAGAACATTTTCTTTTTCCTTGTCCTCAATTGCCACTCGTGCCCCCATCCTCCCTTGCCATACCCCAATAAGCCATTCATCCACTCACCTTGCTGCCACTCCTACTGACAATACCACCCAGTGGGTCCGCATACGTCACTGGGGGGCAGCCCACCCTGACACTGCACCCCTAGGGACCACACCAGCTGGGCTGCTAAGTAAAACAGCAGCAATCGGAACCCATCAGCCACTGCGGAAGAAAAGACCTGATAGTCTGTCCCCCACAGACACTCTTTTTTAAGTTTATTTTATTTGTTTGTTTTGTTTTCTTAAAAGATCGTTTTATCGGGGCTCTTATAACTCTCATGACAAAGCACACATCAACTATCAAGCCTATTTGTACATACGCTGCCACCATTCTTTTCTAGACACCTACTTTCTGTTGAGCCCTTGGTATCGCTCCCGTTTTCCTGCCCGTCTTCCCCCACGTCCACACACATCTTTAAAGAAGAAATAATCTTTTGCCAATGAGTCAATTCTAACTCATACAGGGTTTCCACTGGCGTAATCTTTAGAGAAGCAGATTGCCATATCATCCTCCTGACGAAGTGTCTGAGAGCAGCCCAGGGCTTCCCCCTCAAAGCAGGATTGCAGCCCGTGAAGTCCTAAGGGGCAGTTCTGCTCTGTCTTACAGGGCTGGAATCGACCTGACAGCACAAAACAGTGGTGCTACACAAGCAAGGGACAATGAACACCACAGCTGCAGACTCCACCAAGAACACTCCCTGTGGCCCTTGAGCACAAACCTCTCTCCCGCTCCCTCATCAGTGGTATCTGGGGATGGCCCTCCATTTCTGCTCACCGACTCCCCCAGGGGTCTCAGAGGCTGCCCAGGGTGCAGGGTTGAGAAACATTCACTGCCCTGGTTTACAGTAAGTAGAGCTGGCTACCAAAGTTGTGGGCTTCAAGTCACAAATTTGTCAAGATCCCCGATGGTGCAGAGGGTTATGCATGGGAGCTTGCTAACTGTGAGGTTGGTAGTTCAAACCCACCAGTTGCTCCAAGGAAAAAAGATGAGGCTGTTTGATCCTGTACAGATTTACAGTCTCGGAAGCCCTATATGGGCTCACTCTGCATCAGAATTGAGTTCGTGGGAGTGGGATTTAGGGGCTCCTCTAGAAAAAGCACTAGGGATCCTTCCACTCGGGTATTTCTCATCTTCAACCAAGAACAGCGCTCGTGGAAAAGAGGAAGCAAGTGTGATCCTGTGCCAATGGTAGACACAAAGTCTCTGATTCCACATCTAACTCACTCCACATTTCAGAGGCAATAGCGATGATGTACGAATTCACGGATTAAAAAAAGGTACATCGACAGCTCATAATTAAGATATTAGGGTTCATATCTCCTCAAGTTTTCTTAAAACCACATCAGTTAGCTTAACTAGTAAAGAGTATTTGCTTCCAGATTTGTGCTTTTAAGATCTACATACGATCCATTGGTCAATAGCAACTCAAGGGTTAAACGGGGCAGTGAGTTTGTGTAAAAGAGTAGGAAAAAATCAGGAAAGGGGGACAAGGATGGCTCCACAACTGAAGAATAAGATAACATAACAGAAACAGAAACAGAATACAATCAATGTCACTGTATTGAACATGCAGAAAGCGTTGGATTGGTTTATGTTCAGCCTTGTATATTGTTCCCAACCACAAAAAAAACAACTTAACTTATAAATAACAATAAAGCAAATGTTTTTGAAGATATAGAATTTAATATACACAACTAATTTAATAGACATCATCCATGGATCGGTATCACATTCAGAGCCCTAAAACATGCCGATTAATTTATGCTAACGTCCTGTGTGAGATGGCAGTTATAGACCCCAAGTTGGCAAACCTGGAAATTCACTCCCTTGACTGTCCCAATATTTTTTGGGTGTCTTATGCAGCAGGAACGGTGTAAACGCTGGAAAAACAGTTCTTCCCTTCTAGCTAACAAGTTTGTAACTCTGCTTAGAGTTCAGGAAACCTTAGGATAAGGAGTCAATTGTGAGATTTCCTGATCTCCATGTCCTGGAACTTTGACAAACAGCTTTTTTCTTTTCTTTCTTTCTTTTTAAGCATTCCGGGATCCTTCCGTCAAATATATTGTTAAAATTGAAATGATGGCTTTGGGTCTCCCAGTGCTGGGGGTTTAATAAACCTAAGGGTCAGCTTGTTTATGGATTGTGCTCCGCATCCCAGTCTGCAGGCGATGAGTCAGGCTGCCTTTGTCCCAGGGAGCCCCTCCAACCCTCTGCAGACAGCTGTGCCACATCGCATCCTGTTTCCAACATTCACGAAGGAAATTTCCTCACCCCTCGTGAATTCTTACTGGCTTTTTCCAAGGTCTGAAAAACCCCATGGTAAACAAAGCACTTTGCCTCTGACTTCAATTTGTACTCCTCTAATAAACATTCTAGAGAATGGTGGGTTTTTGCTGTTTTGGGGTTGGCTTTTTTTTTGCAGGGCGGGGGGGACCCGCGGGGGGAATAAACTCTTCATTCGAGTGTGCAGTTCAGAAATAAAGATCAGTAATGTGTTCTACACCAATGATCTTATTTTACAAAGTCCTACAGGCATTACTTGCTTGCTCTGAGTTCTAAAAGTTCACAGCACATTTGAACAATCCTATTTATGCAAAGCTAATGGGTGTGAAATTCAACGCCACAAAAAAATCACTTCTCTCTCAAGGCCATGTCTGCCCCCAAAAGAAAGTTAATGTTCCTATCACTTAACCCTATCACTGAACCTTGAATATTACTTAACCAGTGTGCTTAAAGTCCTGCACCAGCCCCTCCCCTGGAGAAAGATAAGGCGCATGCTCCAGTAAAGCTTTGTAGTCTACTCAAGAGTAAGACGCTCTCCATCCAATAAACACAACTAATTGCCTTGGTATCAATTCTGACCCTACAGGACAGGGTAGAACTGCTCTGGGTTTCCAAGACTGTAATTCTTTACATGAGTCAAAAGCCTCATCCCTCCTGCCATGGAGGGACTGTGGGTTCGAACTGCTGACCTTGTGGTGAGCAGGCCAACTCCTAATCCACCATGCCAACAGGGCTCTGATCAACTCGATGGCACGATTCTTTTCCACACACATCTATATACGAAGGGACGTCAAGAAGTTCATAGGAAAACTCCATTTCCTCCGGACGTGTTTAAACTCCCGTGTATATAACTTTCATTCCTAATAATACGTCTTAAAGATCACATTTCAGGGAGAATGCTGGCAGCACGGATAATGATAACATACTTTCTTCACAATGGCTACTTTCCATACAACTTATATTAAACATCGTTTTGAAGCTATCCGCTACTTTTCAAAACGCCAGGCTAAAGCGAAAAGGCCTGGCTAGTAACGGTTCTAGTTCAAACACACATGGGTTTCCTCCAAGCAGAACATTTTAACACATGTCTCTGGAATTCAAGGATGGCTGCGGACAAGGTGTCTCAGTAATACACTCGTCTTTCTCTCAGTTAGGGTCCAAGCAGAACATTAGCTTCTGAGATGCACGGAGCCAGTTCAGCCCGTGGCGGTGGTCAGCTCAGAAGGTGATGGTGACTTCTTCGGGGGGTCACTCCAAATGGGTAATCCTGATGGATTTTCCAAAGGGACACAGGATGATCGTGAATGGGTAATCCTGATGGATTTTCTAAAGGGACACAAGATGATTGTGGGGGTTGATTAAAACAAAGCTATATGAAAATTAAAAACTACATTGGTGGAAAGAGTTTTTCATTGTTGATTTTTTTTTTTATCTCCCACAACAAGGCACCTAGTCATTCTGCCAGGGTAGCAAAAGCTGTCCTACGATATTTTCCCTTTGTTGCCAAACCGCAAAGAACATTGACAAGGCACGTGATTGGAGGACTCCCACAACTGCAGGACTGTGTGCTGTTTTCCCTGCCTGTGGTGTCAAAATCAAGGAGCACAGGGGTCTCCAGGGAACCCGTAGGGACAGACCTAGCTGGAGGCTATCTGACAAAAACAATAGATTCGCATTTAAATGTTTTTTAAAAAGAAAGCTTTCTTAGATTCTGGTGCCATACTTTTGAATCTCTTATCCTTGGAAAGGTGTGGATTGGTGACGTGAAGCTGTTTCTTAAAACATTTCCATTGGAATTCTAACACATTGCCTGAAATCACCATGCAACTGGGGAAAGAGACAGAGAGAGGGGGGTCATCCAGAGATTCGGGATCAATTTCTTCTCGACATTGAATACCAACTCTGATTTGGGCTCTCCCAGTCTGGGCTGAATGTAACCCGAGGGGGGTTGGGGCTGGATTCCCTCCAAATTCCTTCCTAATTCTAAATTACAGGGTGCTTGCAGAGGCTGGAGCCATTGAGAAAGAGTGAGAAAAAAAACATTCCCTAGAAAGAAAGTGCCTTGCTGAGCCACCTCAGATGGCTAGAGAAAAATTATGATAAACTGCGTATCGTTCAGGTCACGCCTTGCACGGTAAGCATGGCTTAGGCCCCCGGCTTCTCCAGGAACAAGACGTGGCAGGCCACTTCCTGGTTGCAAGCTCCTCTGTACTTACTCTGAAAAAATGTGAATGGCTCGGATGATACAAGGGAAAAGCTTCCAGAGACATTTCTTGTTGAAGGAGCCGGTCTCCACCTGCTACAAAGCTCATATCAAACCGGTGTGGGCAGAGGATGCCAAAGGGGGAGCCCGGGTAATTCCTGTGGCCCCTGGCAAATACCAAAGATGCCACAACACATTTTGACATGAGCATTAGCTTTGCTACCAGACGATTTGATTTCCCTTCCAGCGCAGTCACCATCTAAACAAATTTCAACACAACGCGGTGTCAGCATTTGAAATTTGCAATGAGATTAAAATGTTTCCTTTCGGGAATTTTTTTGTTTTGTTTTGAACTCAGCAGTCCCTTTTCAAATCCATCCCTTTCGTTTTTAGACATTGCTGATAAGCAACAAAATTCAGTTACTTGCCTCCCAAATCACTTTAAATTTCTGAATATTGTAAAATTTACCTAGTTATACACTTTTTTGAAATACACACACACAATCAAATTCCAAAATGTGCTTCACACATTTTATCTGCAAAGCACCCAACCTGGCAAGTAGTAAGGTCCACAGATAAAACTCTGCTGATCTGTGTTATCTGTGTCGATGCCAAAAAAAATTCCCAAAACATCAGCAATGAACGAAAAAGATGACCACACCTAAGATCCCAAACCAAAAAGCCTAACTCACTGCCACCGAGTCCGTGCCAGCTCTCAGTGAGGAGGAAGGGCAGAGTGGACACTGCCTGTGTGTTTCTGAGACGGGTACCTCTTCAGGGGAGTAGAAAGCCCGGTCTTTCTCCAGAGGAGCAACTGGTGGTTTTGAACTGCTGACTGTGTGGGTAGCAGCCCACCACGTAACCACTACTCCACCAGGGCTCCTCCGCTGCCATCAGAGCAACAAATAAGAAAGTAGGAGGGAGACAAACAGAAACATAAAAGCCTCTCTGCTACGCAGCAGATACAAATAAGCACAGAGGAAAGGCACAACTTTGGGGCACTGGTGGTGTAGTGGGCTAAACAACAGGCTGCTGAAAGAGAGGTCAGCAGTTTGAATCCCCCAGCCGCCCCTCAGGGAAAAGATGAGGCTTTCTACTGCCGCAAGTGTTACCTCTCCAAAAGCCACAGGGGTACGTTCTACTCTGCTCTACAGGGCCAGGAAGAGTCCGAATTAACTTGGCAGCAGGGGGGTTTTATTCAGGGCTCTTGTGAAGTTGTATCTGGACATTCTCAATCTCTGGCTCTGCTATGCGCTAATTCCTCAAAGCAAGCATTTTCCCCAGATTCACATTCATTCCATGCGCCACAGCTTCCATAGTCCAAGCACTAAGGTTAATTCCTCTGAGTCTCCTCCCTACCATCGGCAATCTTCACCCACCCTTATCAGACACTCTGCAGCTCAGAGAGGCTCTTAGATCAGCACCCAGACAAGGAGATACATGACTGAAATGATTACCAGGGCCAAAATGGTGATGTCATACCTGCTCCCATGTCTCCACCTTGGTAAAACAAGCTCAAACTTACTGCCACCAAATGGACACTGACTCAGAGAGAGCCTATAGGGTAGACGGATAGGGTAGAACTGCCCCTGTGAGTGCCCAAGACTTACAACTCTGTATGAGAGTAGACAGCCTCCTCTTAATCTTGTTGGTTGAAGAAAAAGCTAAGAGAAATCATTCACTCTTAAAAACAAAGCAAAAACAAAAGAGAATGTGAGGCGATGGCACAAAACTGGCATTCTGCTCCGGGATGAAGGGTTGACCAGGAAACCTAAAAAAATAAGCCCTCTCAACAGTGATTAACAAGAGAAACCAGATATCCTGGCTTAAGCGAAATTCCCCAAGTCTTAACTCGTAGATACATTTTTAAAACATATATATATTGTGCATAGCCAAAGCAAACAAAGACAAATCTGTAGGCTGCCTTCTTAGCCTGGGTTTCAAGTCTGACCTCATCAAAAGGGGGTGTTCAGTATCCTGAGGTTTGCAGCCCTCTACACAGAGCACACCTGGTGGCGCTGTGGGGCAGGTGTTGGCTGGCTAACTGCAATACTGGTCTGAATGCACAGGCGCTCCTGGGGGAACGAGGAGGCTGTCTACGTACACAAGATTTACAGTCTCTGAATCCATACACAGGGTGGTCCGCTCTGAGTCAAAATCAATTTGGTGGCAATGAGTTTGGTTGTTGGGTTGTTGGTTTTTTTTTAAAGTAAACCTGGACACAAGTCCCTTCTACTGGTTATTGTTGTTGTTGCTGTTGTTAGCTGACATCAAGTCACCACCCACTCCAAATCATAGTGACCCAAAACATGACCAAACACTCCCCGTGATCAGCTACAGACTGAGCCAAGGGGTTTTCATTGACCAGTTTGGGGAAGTAGATAACCAAGCTTGTTTCTTTCTAGCCCATCTGGGTCTGGAAGCTCTACTGAAACTTGTTCAGCATCTCATGGCTGGTTGCTGTTGAATTCATTTCAACCAGCAAAACACAGGCACCACTAACTGAAGGCCCCTCACCACCTCCATCTACGTGCCATATGTCACCCCATTTGGTCACCAAAAGTAATGGATGAAACCCATAAAAGGATGCGTTAAATGTTCTACCTTCAAATTTCACTGCAGAAGGAGACAGACACATGATAGACAGACAGACGAACAAAATTCTCTGTGCTTATAGAGCTTACATTTTACTAAGGGGGAAAAGCAGTGAATTATATAGTAGGTAATAACACAAGCAGAATGAGTAGAGGCCAGAGTATCACACTCTCAGTCACAGATTTTAATAAAGAACTATTTGGGAGTCAAAATATTTTCAGATCAAAAGCCTAATATGACTAAGGGCCCATTTTGTATGGCTCAGTTTTCTCATTTATAAAATAATGTTACCTGATTTTCTTAACCCCCGCTATTGTTAAAAGATATGCATTACAGAAAAGTAAACATAATACCATATATACTCGTGGGTAAGCCGAGTTTTTCAGCACATTTTTAATGCAGCTTTTGTGGTAAAATTAGGTGCCTCGGCTGATATTCGGGCCGGCTTATACTCGAGTATAATACGGTAATCCCAGTAGTACTTTAGTACTAGAATCATAGTATTGCTTCAAAACACTTTTTAGGCTTACAGAATTCCTCTTTGGTGGTCCAAGCCCTCCCTCAAGTCCAGGTGCTACAGGAAAGGGAAAAAAAACCACAAACAGCTCACTGCCATCCAGTCGATGCCAAATCACAGCCACCCTGTAGGACCGGGTAGAACTGCCCCTGTGAGTTTCTGAGGCTGTAACTCTTTACAGAAGTAGAAAATCCCGTCTTTCTCCATTTCAGAGGCAATAGGGAGCCACTAAGACCCAGGGCATATTCCGCTTAGCTTCTGATGCTGTCTGATCAACCCGTGATCCGTGGTCGGAGGCAAAGGGTGGTAACGGAAAGGCTTTTACCTCAGTACTGTCAGAGATTTCCTGCTGTACCAAGAAAATAAGTAACTTTGTGATTCAAAAAGAAAAATAAAGCCAAAGCAACAAGACAAACTACACTATTATCCTCTGGCTACTGTCGCTATTTATCTACACAAATACATATGGACCTGTACCTCTACATAAACATGCATCTATGTACATGAATTGGAAGAGAAAGAGGAGGGATTCTGTTCCTGTAAAGCGCGCCAGTCTCGGGGAAACCCACAGGGGCAGTTCTCCCGTCCTGTAGGATGCTGTGAGTCAGAATCCACTCTGCGGCGGCAAACTGGGTTTGCTACAGGCATTGCACAATGTGAGGAGATTTATAATCCCTGACATTTGAGAGTGGAGATTTTTTAATATGATCTAACTCCGTCCTGAAATCCTGGTAATAATATGTCAAGTTACAGGAGAAATCAAATGAACGTTTTCGGTGTTTTCACTCTCCTAATGACCCCGCGCTCACCATTTCCTCTCATTGTAAATTTGCTTCTTGACAACCCCCGAATGGTTTCACTCCCTGTGAAGCAGCAAGTAATAGGCTTTACTTGATCACCACTTTCTGACAGCACATAAATGGGCAGACATTACAGGATGGACGGCTAGGAGAGGCTCCCCTCTGGTGTTCCTACATGTCTCGCCAGGTACACTAAAAACCCACGCCCGGGCTTTCTGTACCCAGGCAGCCTCTCAGGGTCGCGTCTGCAGTGCCCAGCCTCGGTGGATGAGGCAGGCCCTCTAGCCCCACCCCACAGTCCCAGACAAAGAGCAAGCTCACTTACTGCCTGCTCTAAAAACATCGGGCTCCCCAAGCTTAGTGTTCTTCAGCTGTAACGGCCTGCACAGCCTCTATCTGGGCCCCCACATCACCCCTTCCTTCAGCAGGTGGAGGCACTGGGGAACTGACAAGCATACTTTTCCGTTCAGGTGGCTGGGCATGCCAGCGTCAACTAAATCCTTCTGTCTACAACCTAAGAGTCTCTCGTCTTTTGCCCCCTTCACCATGACAGTAACAGGCTCGCTAATTCCCTTACAGATAACATACAATCAAATCTTACACCCCACATTCAAATTCACACAAAACTTTCCAGAGCATGCTAATATACGAAGCATGCAAACCTTCTAGCCCTAAAGACATGCCAGCCCAACATCCAGTCCACAGCACACAGTACACATACGTGCGCTCATGTGTACATGTGCACGCGCACACACTACTGAAATATCTCACTCCGTGATCCGGTTTTAGAGAGTAATAAGTTCCAATGGAATCTAGCTATCAGTGAGCCAGTACTTCTTAGACCAAATGAAGTTAAGAGGAGCTACGTCTGGATCGGAAGTCAGCGTCTCCAACTAAGGCTTCCACGGTCTCTCCTTTGGTCCAGGCCGCTTCCCAAGCAAGCAGAGTGAAAGGCCTCTGTGGAGAACCCCAGAGGCCCGATCAGCCATAGCATCCGTGGGCAGAAGGAATGAGTCACACAACCCGCCGAAAGGTTCCCAACAGGAGATCCTGGGTAGAGTGTGTAAACATGGTGGAACCAAAATCAAAAAATGTTCCAAGACCGGGTGAATTTGGACTGTCAGCGCCTGACGGAACCTTGAGACCCAAAAGCCTTTAGCGTCCCTTCCAACAGGAACTGAGCTCATCGGCAGAGCTTGACTCAGAGCCAACGACAGAGACCTCGCAAGGTGAGAAAAAACACCAGCGAGGTCCAC
Organism: Tenrec ecaudatus; assembly: GCF_050624435.1. Lineage (NCBI taxonomy): Eukaryota > Metazoa > Chordata > Mammalia > Afrosoricida > Tenrecidae > Tenrec > Tenrec ecaudatus. The sequence continues at coordinate 171,409,767 of NC_134533.1, read as the reverse complement.
ACTCACGGAACCCGACCATCGGAGATGCCAGGGCAGCAAGAGCTAACGCTCAGACGCTCCGGAGGTGGGAAGGGCTGGGAAAGAAGCGTGAATGAACACAGTAGCGCAGGCAGGAAGGGGGAAGAGGGCTGTGGGGGACTGCATCGATGTCACAACACAAAATGTGTATGAATTGCTGAATGGGAAACCAATCTGATCCATAAACTTTCACCCAAATCACTCACTCACACACAAACAACACACCCACACAAACTTCTGTGGACAGAATCTGTTCATCCTCATAAAACGAGAGTGCTGGGTCTAAGGGATTCATCTTTATTCCAATGAGTCTACGGTTCAGCCTATACATGGGTGGAAAAATTCGTTGCCGCTTTGTTCAGAGCTGGTATGGTTTATGAAGCGTGGTCCCGCTGAAAGGCTGGGGAAAGAACTAGATGTCCTCTCAAGACCCCTCCCAGCCCAACAATCCCATGATGTGCTTATAAAGGAATTTGGCTATCCTTATAATTAGACATGTAGCTTGCTGGTCACACATCTGGAGCAGATAAATCTGCACAAATAGCATTTCACCAGGAGCAGAAAGCCCAAGTATTTAACAGCTGTGTGGTTACATCAGCCTTGCGAACAACAAGGAAGACAACTTATCCATAAAAGTGAGTGACTCAGAATGATAGCAAACTGAGTTTATCCCAATGATTTTAAGGCGGGAGAAATGTTTATTAAAGGAAAAGATAAATAAGTAGATTGGCAAGGCTCCCATATTGGCCACAGAAAAGGATCCCTATACATCAAAGATCGCAAATGCCAAAACACCATTTCATTGTTTCCTACTGACCAGGTTAACGCTAATTTTCTTGCTATTTCAATTTTATAAACGCAATAGCCTCCTGACTTGCATCTCAAGTTATCAAAGGGAACCGCAACCTTAATCCATAATTAAGCATTATCAAAGTGTCGAATGAGCGCCAGGAATATTCGCATCCATAGAAAATAAATGTGTTTCAAGTTAACAATTAATTTTACGCAGCCACTGTGCTGGATAATGTGGAACAAGAGGAAATTATTTCCCTTAAAAGAAACTAAAACCTCTTCCCAGTCTATTGGGTAAGCATTAACTACCTTACACTTTGAAGCACATTTCTTCAACCCCTAAGCTTAATGTGCTGATCTAATTGCTCTGAGAAATAACGGACAAAAAAGGCATGACTAATGACAAATAGGTATGAATCTAAAGCCTTTTACCTATTGCTAACCTCACTGACAGAGTCACTCAAGCTTTTAACTGACAACGCTGTTCACATAATTCTACTTTCCTCATTCAAAATGTATTCAGTATATTGGATGTTAAGGAAAATAAAATAAAACCTCTTGGTCATTGCCCTACTTTGAAAGGGAAGCAGGAGATATGATCCCGAGATTAAGCCTATAAAATGTAAATCCAAATATTCCCTTTACACATAAAGCACAGCATGGGGAAAATGTAGCATGAGCATAAATCCCCTTTGCCTGAAATTCCGGGCTCATGTCAACAATGAGTCTGGATAACCCCACAAGCTGGTCATCTTCATAAGATAATCTTTGGACAAAAGAATCAAAGGGGAGAAAATGCAGAACAGAATTCAAATTCTTCTGAGTTGCAAAAATTCTGAAGTCAGAGAGGCTGGGTGAACTTCCAACAAACTTACTGCCGCGTGAGAACCTGAAATCTTAAACCTAAAATATCCCAATAGTTGGGCTTAATCAGAACTCAGAAGAGGAACAGAAGAAAGCATGGACGCGGTGAACAGTGCAAGCAACGTCACAGAACTGCGCACCCAGCCGACCCCACTGTGCGTGTTTGCGGTGCCTCGCTCAAGAACAAAATTAGTTATTTTAAAAACCCCTAAAACAATGCATTCATATTATTTAAAGCAAAACCGAGAACAAAGATCTCTAATCAAACAAAGGAATTGCCACAGAAGAAGGTGAACAGAAAATGGTAATGACTGGACAGGTGAACTCACTGCTATTGAAACAATTCCAACTCACAGTGGTCTCACAGGACACGGTAGAACTGACCCTTTGAGTTCCAGAACTTTCTGTGAAGTAAACCCACAAGAAATTTCAGTGTGGGAATTAAATGGGAGAAACCAAAATCAATGTCTACGAATCAATCCTTGAAGGGAAAACAGTAAAGAAAGAAACAAAGAAGAAAGGACTACGGGGACAGGAAACTGGAATGGTGCTGCTTGGGGCAAGTAATATTAATAAATCACAACTCTGAATCTTTGTACGTTAGCTTTTAGTATACTAGATGCTTAAACTAAAATTATACCCTGCTGATCAACAAGGAGCTCAACCAACTTTCAAACAAGCATGAACTATTTCCAAGCCCTGGGGAATCATTTAAGTAGCTGAGATCCTTAATACAGATTCCTAAATCAGTGATGATCAGGAAGGTGAGTTAGGTACTTCAGAGACCAACAGCTAGATTCAGAAAACCTCATCTCCATGAACTCTAAGAAGTTCTCTTGATAAAAACCATCACCAGGAGGTTGCTGATATTCTAGCCTCTCTTTGGGGGCTAACAGATTTTGACCTAGTAAACATCAACTTTCAACCAGTGATGGGCACAGTAGGGTACTGCCATGAAATGACCCGAGAGCTGGGCCTTCCAGCCCTGGGCCAAGGTTAAACTCTATGGATGGCTTCCATCCCTTCCTGGGGAAGAGCCCAAATCCCAAGGCACGAAAAGTAAATAGGCCTTCAACCTGAAGGGAGAGACCCTCCAAGACACGGCAGTGGCCGAACCACGTTCAGACCTCAAGAGTTCATTCACAAAAATGCAAGCGCTTCCAGTTGTGAAAAGCAGCCCTGGGCTGGTGCCGTGGGTAAGCGAGGCTCACCCTGGGAGAAAGCAAGAGTTGGCTTCTGTAAACATCCGAAACTCGGGGTCCCCCACCCCGAGGCAGGTCACGCCATCGTATAAGGCCACCATTGGTCAGGGCTGACTAATAGCGATGGTGGTTTGGGGTTGCTGATTATTCCCCAAGTCCTGAATGCAAGGCAGTTAGTTACACCGGGTAAGGGACCATCCTTAGCAACTAGGCCTAAGAGCGAAAACCACAGTGGTTGAGGCAATTCTGACTCAATGACCCAGCAAGACAGAGAAGAACTAACCAATCGGGTTTCCAAGGCAGTTAGCGTTACAGAAACGAATGGCCCATCTTTCACCCACTTAAATAAGACTGAACGATGGCTTTCTCTAAGATGCACCTGCTTTTTCCTTTGAAAACATAACCGCTGAACTGAAAGAGGAGGGGATTTCTCCATAAACTTTTTGACGCCCCCTCACACACACAACTCTTTATTTATGAACCTGGAATATCCGACCAAGTCTTAGCTCTTATGTAAAAGAACAGGCTTGCGTATCCATCTTTTGCTCTTTCCCCAGGTTCTACATCATTCCTTCGGTTTTTGAATCCTGTTTACGATTTCCGTCCGCGTTGAACCCAAGCATGTGAGGTTCCGCACAGCCAGGAGACACAGCATGATGGCGGTCGGCAGAGCTGCCAAAGCAGTGCTGATCCAGCAGAGCAACGATCCAATTTCCAAGTTACTTTTAAAGAAAGAGATGTTCCGTCTCCACGCTTACCAGAACAAGACTTCTCTCCTGACAAGCAGTGACTCGCAAAAAGAAAGTCAAGGGGGGGGGGGGGGGGCGGCGGCCGCCAGCACTTATCAGCAATCTGCCTCCTTCCCATCCTCTCACCCAATTGGGAAAAAATGCACTCAACCCTAACTTCCCTTCCTAGAAATCGAATTCCATTATTTAAAAGCTGTTGGCCATTTTCTAGATTGTGGTTATCTAGGCTCCACAAATGTCAGGGTGCACCGATGACGACACCTCAGCCAATACACCTCTCAACCTTTTTCGCAGGTGAAAAAAGTCCCGACGGTAAATGGCCTTTCAGTGATCTCAAGCCCTGTGTGTGTCAGCCTTTCCAGAATTGAATCACCAGTTTGTGCTCTGTGGCCCTTCCTGCTATTGAAGCCAGCCACAGCTTAACTCTCACAGCTCCCGCCACGGAATCTCACCTCCAGAAGCCGGCAGCTTCGCAAGAAACCGAGGGCCGCTTTGGGATTGGTCAGGCATGAGGACCAAGCTGGATCCTGTGCCTCCCTACAGATTTATCCCACTTCCTAGTCAGCCTAAGACAAAAGACTGAAGCGTCATCGCAAATCCCAGCAGCGTAGTTTAGTGGTATAATCTTTCCAGCACGTCATGTTTTCCTTAATCGTAGGAAGACGCTGACTCTTTAAAACTAGGGCCGGGTGAAGAGAAGTCGACTGACATGGACTCTGTGGTCGTTGGGTGCATTCAGAGTCATGGGGGCCCGCTGTACAACAGAATGAAACACTGCACCGCCCCGCACCATCCGCACAATCATTTGTTCTGACGGTTAAGGCCATGATTGCAGTCGGTCCATCAATCCATCCTCGTAAGCATCCTTCTCTTGATCTCTGACTCTGCCAAAGATGATGCCCTTCTCTAGGGACTGGTGTCTGCAGACACCACAGAAAGACAAACTCAGGGCCCTCGAGTCCATTCCAACTCACAGAGAGAGACCCTGCGGGAGAGACTGTAGCTCTTTACAGGAGCAGAAGAGCCTCGTCTTTCTCCCTTCTCCCCAGATGGCATGCCCAAAGCACGAGAGGCAAGATCGCATCGTCCGCCCTTCTCAGGGCCATTACGGTAGACTTCTGGCGGTCCAGGGTCAGTAAGGTCCTTCCCCGACACGGTACCTCAAAGACATGGGTTCTTCTCTGGTCTCCTGCATTCCTCCCCCAGCTTTCACAGGCACAGGTGGCTTCTGGACATGGCCCTGGGAGCACTTGGGAGTGCCTGAGTCCCTACACGGCCAAATTTGCTTTGGAACATTTTCACAGAGATCTTTGCAGCTGGTTTCCCCAGTGAACGCATCATCTGATTTCTTGACTTCTGCTTCCCCGGGTCTTGACAAGTGGTCCAAATTCAGTATTTTCTCCCCTTTATCACGATGGGCGTGACTGGTCCAGTTGTGAGGATTCTTGTTTTCCCTGGAGGTGTAAGCCATACTGAAGGCTGCACTTGATCTTCATCTGTATGGGATTTCCCTGTGAGCTTCTGAGGCTGGAACGCTTCATGGGCACAGAAGCCCCTCTTTCTTATCAGTGGTTGGTGGTTTCGAGCCCCTGAACTTACAGTTGGCAGCCTAAACTCATAACCACCACCTACCACCAGGGCTAAAAGCCTACAACATCCGCAACTGCTACAGGAAACCCAAGCCAAATCAACCTCCTGCAATTACAATAATATCTCAAATACTCCAGCGTCTTGCAGCTCATAGTGACCCTAAAAGGCAGCGTAGGAAGCAACCCCTAGTGAGTCCAAGAGTAAAAATAGCTGGGTTTTTGTTTTGTTTTGTGGAGCAGCTGGTGGGTTTGAATCTGTGACGCTGGGATTATAGCAACCCAACACTCAACCCCACCTAGGCCCCCAGGCCAGGACTCCTCCTATTATCTCAAAGGTGGCTTAAAACGCTGACAGGGGAGTTCAGCAACCAGTATCTCCGGTATCTCTATCTCGGAGTCCACAGACCCCTAGGTCAACACATTCCCCTGACTATCATGAGGCAGTTAATCACCAGGAACCTCCCTCAGAAGGGTGCCTGGGGCAGGTACTTCCCAAACTCCTGAGCTGCCCTTTCATTTTAGAAAATGACCTTCAAAACCTCTGACCAAAACTCGTGGCGGAAAGCTATCATTCAACCCAAAAGCAACCAGCATTTTCATTGGGAGCATCCTGAACGTTTGAGGATCGTTAAACGCTTCTTCCATTTAACATGGTGGTGGTCCACTTCTTCCCCAGCAGATGGGTGCCACTCTCTCACGGAGGAGAGCAAATGTCAGCTACGGAGGGTGGCATGCTGGTCGAATACTTCCTCCCACATTCTTCTCCAGAACAGCAACCTACATTCGCTCACCCCCAAGCCTCCAGCACAGCCACATCATCAAACAGCTATTTCCACATAGTTTAAAAAGAAGGAAGAATGAGTTGTAGGAATTAGTGGAAACATACCATCTCGCTTAGAAAACAAGTGGAAATTCACAGAAAAAGAATTTACAGTATAGCCCCTAACTCAAATGTCTAAAATCTTATCATCACACATGCACCCCTTTTGCTATGTTGTTTCCTTTGGTTATGATTTCTGGTTTCAAGGCGTGGATTTCATCAAAAGCACCCCCCTAACCCCCAAAAAAGTTCCTTCTTTAGGCGACTTCAACGCTAGTTGCTCAAACATTTTTCCAGGCCATCTTTGTAAGCTTAAATTACTAGGCAACTATAAAGTATTCAAGTTTGCTTCTTTGGGAGTTTTTTAAGTCAAATATTTCTATAGTGGGACCTTTCTACATGAGATCACAGAAAAGAATTCATTAATCTGCTCTCAGACAACCACACTGGCAGCCAAAAATCTTTGTTCGGGGAAGGGAGAGAGCATTCATCAATTAAGTGTAGTAATGTTCTAAGGCTTTGTTTATAAGCTCAGCAATCGCCATCTGTGCACTTGGACTAGAAAGCTTTAATTGATATTTATGTCGTCCAGAAGAAAGTCAAGGAAGAAGCCTGTGTGAGAAATGCCACCCCATAATGCCTTTTCACCCTCCCGGAGCAAGCAATGCCATTCACGCTAACTGAAGTCAGACTGAAGGCTTGTTTCCCATGCTCTTTCCTTATCGAAACATTACTTCCCCGTGTTAGAAATATAATTCTGTCTCTTATAATAGATTCCTAATTTATTTTTTCCAACAACAAGAAGGATAAAATCAGGCTGTTGTTTTTTAAAGGTATGTGAATTGCAACTTCACCTAAATACACATACGACTTTTAAAATGTTCAGATTCCTCCATGACATGCAGCTGACAGCAGGCCTGGTCTTCACCAACCCATTTCCAGCCACTTCGCGTGGCAGGGCTCCACAGAAGCCTTCCTTAGTTAACTCTACTTCCCTAAAATCATACGCAAGTTGAGCAATGATGAGACTCGATTACTAGTTCATACAACTTCTCTTGCACCGAATTCACGTGCTAAGTGAAATGCAAGTTTTAAAGGTAAAGCCAATGCTTTCTTTTTATTTATCTTGCACACTCAAGCTGCTTTCTTTGAACCTATTACCTTAAAGCCAACTCAACCTCCAAAATTGGTTAATATTGGCCCAAATTTGCCCATGCAAAGTCACTCCAGGTGTAACTTTTTAAAAGTAAAATTCACAGAGCCAAAAAGTTAGACCCCTCTCTGTATGTCCTTCTGACTTGAATAGTATCTACATGCTTTGATCGTATATAATGGAAACTTTTTACCCTCTCTTAACCATGCTGCAAAGTAATTTACTGTTACTTTTTTTTTCCACTTTGATAAGTTTTAGCTTTCTCATTTCCACTTAAAGAGTAAAAAGTAATCAGGAAAAACGTAATACATCAGCTCCACCCCTAGAAACTGACTTTTCTTCTTTGCCGGGATGTGCACCGGAGGGGAAGGGCAGGAAGAAGTTCCAATTTGGAGGGGAAATGCCAACCAAGCCTACAACAACACAGAGCTGCAAGAGACCACGTGCAACGGGACACGAGACACGGAGGTGGACGAGAAGGCCTGGGTAGCACTCCCGGTCAGGCACTGGCAGCTAGCACATTCATTAGAGGGACACTCTCTGACACTGCTGGGTCCTCACACACCCAGGGCAGTCCGAACACAGAGAAGTGCCAGTGAACGTGTGTGGATTGAGTCACTGCAGAACGAATGCCCAAGGCATAGTCAAGATTGACAGGAGAAGAAAGTGGAAGAAAGTCCTGGCCCGCAACTTCACCCTGAAACCACTTTTCTGTCTGCTCATCACACTGTAAGTGGGACACAGACAAGCTATAAAGGTTGAGGGATGGGTGACCGAAACGGTAAAGTTAAAATATTCAGGCCATACAGAGAAAAGCTTAAGAAACTGGAACCATAAGCCCATAGGAAAAAAGGTCTGAAGGCAAAATGGTTGGTGATTGTTGAGGCTGACTGGTTGTCACGTGAGAGAAGAAACAAACTTGATCTGGGTTGCTATGGAGCAGTATTTCTTGAACTACAGGTCAAGCTCGTTCTTGGGTCATATAATCAATTTAGTGGGTCACTGGCTGGCAATCTTTTAAATAAAATAGAAGAGAATTGAATTGCACCACAAAAAAAATAGAGGTAAGCATTGACTTGTAGAACACTTGATTCCGTTATATGTAGATAAATTTTTGTGTGCCTGTGTATTTACTAGTTTACTATGTGAAAACACGTTTGCTCAATGTGTGTCCTGGTCAAACCTATATAGAAAAACCAGGCTATGAAAACCATCTCCAATCATGATCATTTGGATTCAATTTAAAAAAATTTTTCTCCAGAAAGTAAAAAAGATGAACTGATGCCCTGTCAAACTAGAAGCTCCTTATCAGTGGCTATTCAGAGACCCAGAACTAGAAATCACCTTAGTACACATCTGGGCCAATCCTTTCAGTTCACTCAGTCATAAAGGTGAAGACATCTAAAACCAAATTCATAATTAGGGACAAAAATCAGGACTGGAAGCTGCTCTCCAGTTTCCTAGTCTAACAGCCTTGTCAGTGAATCATCGTGACTCTGGGGTGATGACCACGTCATATGGGTGGTCAGGTGTCAACCCTAATTGGAGCGGACCTCCTTGGTTCCTATCCATTAAACTTCTTTTATGTAAAATCACATGTACTATATAGTTATCTTCCGACAAGCATAGTTGCAAGCTGTTAGGGTAAAAAGATTCTGGGGTCTAAATGTATAGACCTGTTGCTCTTTACATAGTTCCCAAAGCTCTAAACTCACCACCGTAGAGTCAATGCTGGCTCATAGGGGCTCTACAGGGCAGGGTGGAACTGGTCTTTCAAAACAAAAAGACATAAAGGAAAAATCACAGACCTCGTCTTTCAGAGTGTAGGAGGAAAACCACCTTTTAGAGGCAATATGTAACTGAAACAAAGAAATTCTACCTTGAAATTAAGTCATTAAAAAACCTTAGAAGCTTTAGAATTGGAATTCCATTTGCAACCTTTGAGCCCACAAGAGAAGTTAACCCTAGTTTTCTTCAAGAATATGTGGCAAAGAAATGAAATCATAAGGCCTGCTTAGATACTTGGATCCAGTTCCTCTCTACCTTTTGATACCTTCACACACCCTTCGCATGAGCAAGCGCCTCCCGGTATAATACCCCGCAAAAGCCCGCTAGGAAGACTAGCAAAGAATTTTATAGATTATCTTATTTAAGGTTTTCCAAGTCATTGTCTGTTTGGGGAACCTGTGCCTGTATGTGGTAGAGTGGGTCAGAATGATATAATGTTCTCCTTCCTCAAATGTTTTATTAAAATGATCAAATTCAAAAAACTACTATTAGATCGTGTTCTAAATTTTAATTCTCGACAAACCTCTATAATCACACAAGCAAAGAGCAGGCAAGGCAAGTACCTTTTGTTATTGGAAGGAAGTTGGCAGAACAGCGTGAGTAGTTAATACTGGATGACAACATCAATTATGCCAGATGTAGTTTTGCAATCATCTAACTGGTAATCAATCTTGTGACTGTGGCCAAGCGTGCGCCCATTTTCATGTGCTCAGCGATTACAAAGCCATTTTCTTTCCATATGTCTCTAAACAGGCTTACATGGACTTTTTAACTCAGCCTTTCATGCTGGTGAGTATGCCTATGACACCTTCCACCATGAAATCACCCTTTACAGCCAGGAGACAAGATTCTTTAGTCCCAGGCTACAACTCTCGCTGGCTCTAGAATAAGACATCAACCCACCGAGGCTGAAGTAAGCGGCTGTTCTGAAACAGAGCTGGTCTAACGTCTGTGAGTGAGGCTTTCACTTTGCACCAACGTTTGCTTTGTATAAAACTCAAATCTCGATGGCCAATCCAAGTGCCTGGTACGGGTTATCTCTGTGTGAGTGCGTGTGCACACATACATGAGAAAGCCTCACACGTTCACGGGAAAAGTCCACTCTTCTCCTACACAAACTTTTAAAAGTCCCCTCGTGTCTGTAAATGGGAGAGAGCAAGGACTTTTCTGCTCCGCTGAAGACTGACAGCCTCAGGAACACCAAGAGGCAGTTCTACTCTGTCCTAGAGGGTCGAGGTGAGTGGGGAGCAACTTGATGGACGTGAGCTTGGTTTGGTTTCTGGTTTTCTCTGCTTAAGGTCCCTTCTTGAGCCACAGTGGGTTACATGGTGCATGCTACGCAGTTAACCGCAAGGTAAAGAGTGATCTCCGAAATCCTCAGCAAAACAGCCCTCGTGGTGTGCTGGGTACTCGGCAGTCCACAAGGTCAGCCCTTCAAAACCATGAGCAGCTCTGAGGGAAAGATGGGCTTTCTACTCTGTCAACAGTCTCGGAGACGCAAGGACAAACCTACCCTGTCCTGTGAGGCAGCATCGACTCGATGGCAGTGAGTGACAACCCCTAAGGATCCGTCCTACTCTGTCCTACAGGGTCACTATGAGTCAGAATGAGTTCTGTCAATAGGTTTGGTTTTCTGGATTCTAACGCATGGAATCCACAAGATGCACAAAAATAGAGCATTAGGTCTGAATACGGTCTTGCGAAATATTGAAACTGTTACTCCTTGTGCTACCCATTACAATTTCCGTGGTATTTCCTCAGAAACGGGCAGCCTATTCCTTGCTGCTTGTCTGTTCTTTGTCTGATAGCTCTGCTGGAACCCGTGACCCTGCTGGTATGTGAAATGCTAGTGGCCTATCTTCCAGCAACTGGGTGGAAGAGATTCATATTTGTACCCATTCCAAAGAAAGGTGACCCAACAGAAGGCTCAAATTAAAGGATGAGATCACATGCAAGTAAAAAACCTTGCTGGAGATCGCTCAACAGTGGTTGCAGCAGTACATTGAAAAGATGCTTCCAGAAATTCAGGGCAGATTCAGACACGGGTGAGGAACGGTGCCGACGTCAGGTGGACCTCGGCTGAAAGCAATGAATAACGAGGTGTGTAGTTGTGTTTCACCATGCAAAGGCTGTGTGGCTCGTAGCAAACGATGGACAGCCTCGAGCAGAATGGGCATTCCAGGAGACTTCCACTGTGCTCCTGCAGAACTTGTACATGGAAGAAGAGGAAGTTGTGCAAACAGAACAAGAGGATAAATCCACATTGTATGGTTTAAAATCGATAGGAGTATGTCAGAGTTGTATCCTCTCACTACACGTATTCAATCTGTATGCGGATCAATAATCAGAGAAGCTGGATTCTCTTAAGAAGAATGCGACGTCAGGATTGGAGGGAGGCTTATTAACAACCTTTGGTATGCAGATGACACAGCCTCCTTACTGAAAGTGAGGAGGACTTGAAGCACGTACTGATGAAGATCAATGACTGCAGCCTTCAGTGTGGATTACAACTCAATGCAAGGAAAGCGAAAAAACCCTCACAAGTAGACCAGTAGGTTATATCATGATCAAAGGAGAAAAGATTGACCTTGTCTTAGATTCTCAATCAATGCTCACGGAAGCAGCAGTCAAGAGAGCAAAAGACGTGCTGCATTAGATAAGCCTGCGGCACATGACCTCTTTAGAGTACTGAAAAGCAAGGAGGTTATTGGAGGAATAAGGTACTCCTGACTCAAGCCATAGTACTTTCAATGGCTTCATATGCATGCGAGAGTTGCGCGCTGAATGAGGAAGAGCAAAGGAGAATGTATGCCTTTCGGTTCTGGTGCAGATAAAGAAAAGTGAAGGTGTGCGGACTGCCAAAAGAAGAAACACATTTGTCTTAGGAGTACAAGCAGAATGTTCCTTAGAAGCAAGCGTGGTGAGACTTCACCTCACGTAGCTGGGACAGATTGTCAGGAGCAACCACTGCCTGGAGAAGGGCAGCAGGCTTGAAAAAGAGGGGCCGCCAAACAGAGGAAGGCCCCCACAAGATGGACTGACCATGGCTGCAACCACGGGCTCACTCACAAGAACAGTTGTGAGGATGGTACACGACCAGGCAGGGTTTCATCCCCACTATCGACCTAACAACACAATACCTCCTTGTGCAAGCGGCTGCCCACCTCGGAGGCCCCCCGAGCAAGAGCACCAGGGTGTACCAATTGTGTAAAGACCCCTTCCCAAATAGCAAGACAGCCCTGGTGGCAGTGGTTACACATCGACAAGAAGTCAGCAGCTCAAAACTGCCATGTGCTCCGAGGGAGCAAGACGGGCTTTCTACTCCCGTAGAATCCCAAGTGGGTATCGGCCCGACGGCAGCGAGTTTGTAAGGGTTAGGCTCTAGGAAACCACAGCAGCGGCTCTCCCGTCCTCTAGGGTTACTCTGAGTCACCATCGACTCGATGACCGTGAGTTTGGGGTTCGGGATTTTCAAGACAGAAACGCCCTTTGAAGTGATGGAAAACTCCTCTCCGACATACGTTCGTTTACCTGACAGGCAGCTGAGTTGCAACCCATCTTTGGAAAGTCGTGAGCAGCGTTGGTTTGCCTCTGTGGCTGTCATCCTGCAGCACATCCCTTGCTGGAAGATAAACGTAGCCCCACAAGCTCTGGAGAGAGATGGCCTGGCTGCCCGAGAAGAGACTAGGTCTGAGAGGCAATCGAGTGGGGAGGGGAACAGGAAATCCGTGTGCTTGGATTGCTCTAACAAGGACCGAGAGGTCAGCGAGCGACCACATGCGGATGTAGCCCCACTGGCACAGGCTGGTCGCCCTCGGTGAAAGGAGGAACTATTGAACACGTGGCATAGTGGTCTGCACAAGAATAATCTGTCACCCACAGAAATACTTTATCACAAATGCCTTTCAATATCCCACTTGTGGCGCCTTTCATTGTCATCAAAGGTGTCCATGGAGAGCCTACGGGCAGCAGGGAGTGACAGGAACATGTGCACTCATAGCTGCCCTGCACGCCACAAACGAACCCGAATTCTCTTTCCAAGAACTGAGAGTACCTTCTAGTGATAGGTGGTTTCCCATCCCAAAAGGCGTGTCGTCAAGTAGAAGAGTCAGAGTGGGCAAGAAGATTTTCCCAGCCTCCCAAAGAAGTCAGTACCACAACTGAAGGGTGGTGGGGGGGTTCACCTGTCATTTACACTTGGTGCCCGGAAAATCCCCAGTCCAGGTCTATGTGCCGTCCTGGTTCTGCACCTTCCCGTTGTGCTATACTGAGAATGACCCATAGGAAGAGGCATCTCACTGCCCAGTGGAATCCCAGTGTCTGGAGAAACGTTTCTTCCTTCCAGGGAGCTCCAGACCGCATACCCAAAGAAAAGAACAAGGGACCCACACAGCCACTGAGTGAAACCTGACGCGCCGGGACACGAGAGGACAGAGCAGGGCTGCCCCCATGGACTTGCCCCGGCGGAAATCTTCATGGAAATCGATTGCCAGGATTTGCACCCACAGTGGCTGCTAAGCTCCAGCAAGGGACCTTTGAGTTAACAGCTGAGCGCTGGTTGAGCCTGGAGCGGACTCCTCAGTAGTTCCCGGCTATCATGCTCTGCAGGAGCCCTGGGGGCGTCGTGGGTTACTCACTGGGCTGCTCTCTATCAGGTCCGCAGTGGCTTTCTGCTCCTGTAAAGATGTACAGCCCTGGAAACCCACAGAGAAAGTTCCTCCCTGTACCACTGGTCACTGTGAGTCGGACTGGACTCCAGGTTGGCCCCGTGTTTGCAGTTGGATAGCCCTCCCAGCCCTTCAAATGCTAATGATAACTGTTTGATCCTATCAACAAAGAAAATGTCTGTTTTATAACTGTTAAATAAGGGGCTGCAGACGTGCTTAATTATATCTGCTGAGTGGCGACGGCCCCACACCCGCCACCCTATGGATGGTCTGTTTGGCTGTGCCGCCGATCCCTCCCACAGCGGGTAGAAACAACTACTCAGGCCCTTTCTGTCGACATAAAGGAAAAATTAAAATAATTGGGCTTACGTGTCTTCTAAAAGCTTAGAAGTACGTTATGAGACGCATCAGTGCCACCGTCCACGTGGTCTCATCTGAAATGAAATGTGGCTTCACTGGACTGCGTTTCCTTGATGTCGTGTCACTGATGGAGCCAGGTTAAAGGTGGATGAAAACATGAGCCGCACACTCACAGCTTAACGGCAGCTTTGGGCCCACAAAGTTCATTTTACTACCTTACCATCACTCCTTGACGGGAAGCTTGTCCAAGGCGCTGGGCTCCTTACAACCCTGAACCTCTTCTCCGCTACGAAGGAAGTCATGAGGCGGGCGGCCTCCAGACGTGGGGGCTGCAGGCTCGTAGGTTGGTGATCCAACAGGATTTTGTTAGGCATGATGGTTTGAAGCATTCAAGTACCCGGTGTGTGAAACTGCCTCCGCCCTCGTTAACATCAGGACGTCTCCCTGACACAACCTCTGACTACAGAGAGGTCAGGGACATCAAAAAGCCAAGATGCTGCCATTCCCCCAAGGGGAAATGTAAATGTCTCGTTCTCCCAGGTCTCTGGAACGCTCCATGCTGGCTCCATCCTACACTGTAGTCATTAGCGACGTGACAAATTAATCTTTAATAGACAAATTTAATTTTAAATTCTGTCATTAGTCCCACCAGCCACATCTCAGAAGCTCTGCTAGTGTAGTGCTTACAGACGGGGCCACACTCCACATGATGGGCAGCTCAAAACCATCAGCTGCTCTGAGAGAGCAAGAGTGGGCTGTTTACTCTCATAAACAGTCAGTCTCAGAGATCCACCGGAGGTCGCTATGAGTCAGCACTGACTCGGCGGCAGTGTGTTCCGGAGTATTTCTGGAGCCCTGTCTCATGCTCAATACCGAACACTGTGCCTATCATACACTGCAGATCAGATATTTGCATCCTTTCAGCAGTTCTATTGGGCAGCGCTGCTCTAAAGTGGCCTCCATTCAAGCGGGAAGAAATGGGAACAAGTTTTTAGCGTGTAGCTATTATTACACCTATAAAACAAATGAGGCACTAGAATTATTCGGCACCAACTGCTGAATTCTAAGCATGGTGCGATCACTTGCAAGCTCTGGAAGCAGGGGCAGGTGCTGTATCAGAACTTAAATTCTGCGGGCCCTGCTTTAGTACTTAACTTCTAGAGTCCCTGGGTGATGCAAATAGCTAACACATTCGGCAGCTAACCAAAAGCTTACAAGCTAAAGTTCACCCGGTGTTCAGTGCCCAACTATGTCGTTCCTTCACATCTACAGTTTCCTTGTCTCTAAAATAAAGATCGATATGCCTATCTCGTACGGCTAAGATGAAGACTGGAATGGTTACTATGCATATTAGCTCAGAACCGCAATCATTAAGGCAAATATTTATTGTCCTTATTACAATTCAGTTCTATGCTTCTGGGCCACACAATATTCTCTCACAGCCTTTTGTACCTTTTTTATTCCTTCTCCAGCCCCTCTACAAACCTCCATCGGTTACTATCTCTATGCATCCACTCCTTCTGTGCTTCACAAGCTGGTAAACCCAAGAGAAACAATAAAGAACACAAGCTAAATGAAGCAGTAAGGATAAAACAATAGTAATATAAATGCAACAACTGTATAAAAATACAAACAGTGAGTAACCAAAAAGGATCAGCATCGATAGCTAAAAAGCCAGGGAAGAAGTTTTGTCATGGAACAAGCCAAGAGATCCTCACACCTGGAACAAATTCCAGTTGGGTCTAGAGCAGCGGTTCTCAACCTGTGGGTCCCGGCCGCTTTGGGGGGTCGAACGACCCTTTCACGGGGTTGCCTGATTCATAACAGTAGCAAAATTAGTTATGAAGTAGTAACAAAAATAATTTTATGGTTGGGGGGGGTGTCACCACAACATGAGGAACTGTATTAAAGGGTCGAGGCATTAGGAAGGTTGAGAGTCACTGGTCTAGAAGGAGGTCAACTGGCCAAGTATCAAGTTTGATCCAGCAGAATCAGGATTGCAATGATCTATGTTTGATAGTAAAACTGGTTCCAGACCTTTGCCTGTGGCTTAAAGGGGATCTGCCAGCAGCTTAATTTGAGTAGATACTATGCAGATGGGTTTCGGGTTCCCACTGTCCTCCACAGCCTTGCACAAATTAGGTGATCACAATTTCAGCCCCGATACTTTTCCATGCATCATAGTTGAACTTTATAATTATCATCTTTGGATCTCACAAGCTGGTGTGCTTTTTCCACGTGGGCTTAGTTGACTCCTTGCTTAGATGACTGCTTGTTTGAATACAAACCTTTAAGACCCCAGACACCATCTGCTTTCTTCACCACACGTTGCTCTAGCACACTGATCTTCATGATGATTGCATGCAGCTGAGTATGGAGCAGGGCCATGTTGTCAGCACTAGCTGTTCTTGGATCGAGGCTAGAGTTCAGTGAAGGCCCAGAATCCATCTTCTGGGCCCTGGGATATCCATGACTTAGGGTTACTGTGGTGGCTGTACTATGGTGAAATCAAAACCGGTCTTACGGGTAAGACCTGTTACCCAACAACAGCAAGCCAGCTAGCAGACAACAAAAGACAAACAAACAAAAACAAGCAACCTAAAGGTAGGAAAACAAAATCTCATAGGAACAGCAAAGTAAAACCTTGACAATCACCCTCCTGGGATTTAAGGCGACTGCACTTGTAACACCAAGTTTTCCAATGGCACATCGCTCCGGACCCTGTAGGTAGGAGTCCATGTAAGTACAGGTCTACCTTGAACTGCAACCCCTGAGTTGCTGCTCCACACAGATCCATCTCCCATTTGATTGCAGTGTATCCTAGGTATGGGGTTTGGCGCCAAGGAGAAACTCCCTGGATCAGTTCTTCCAAGTGCAAATCCCTACCCAACAACTCAAGGGGGGGCCTCAAGGGGGACATCAAGATACTAATCATATGGTGATTCTGGCTCCCTTTCCATTAGACACCCACCAAACCAGGAATTCACCCCAAGGTCCAATGACTGCCACTTCCACGGGTCCTGAGCACCCACTCTATATTTCCTCTCCCATCTGAGTACCCCAGTCCTCAGTCCAAGGATGTGGGCAGCTTTGAGGCAGGGCTCAGTTCCTTCTGCCGATTAAGTCTTTCTAGTGTTGCCCCTGGATTATGCCATGCTGCCCTCAAAGTCAGCAATCAAGGTCATCATGGTGTTTAGTCCATGCCTTTTATACTTTCTGGTGCAAGACTATCTGCCTCCGAGCTATTTTGAGCGTTAAGTAAATGGTTAAGAGCCATTTGTCAACCACACTTTCATTTGACCCTTTAAGTTTTGTCCACTTCCAAAAAGTCAGTTTTTCACCTATGAAGCTTAATTCTTTTCTAGTTTTATTCATTGGATTACTTGTCATAAAAATGTTGATGAATCAATTAATTAATTATGTGTACCGCTATGTATCCCTATGTCCACAGCACATTCTGTGAAGTAGGAGTTCATGTGATTTGGACTCTGTGCAAAAACAGCATTATATACAAGCCGTCCCCACTGTACCAACCAGTTCCATTCCCAAGTCTGGCTTTCCACTGAATTTGTACAGAAATGGAAGCAGTTAGGTATGGTTCTTTCAGTCACATGTTTGTCTTAGTAGGTACTGTGCAGTGCACCTTCCCATGCATAAAGAACATTAAGTAGACACCTTCAGACATAATCATGTAACAATTATCTTGTGGAATGTGCATCACAAAAGAGTACTCGTTTGTTATTAAGAACTAGCTTTATACAAGCCTTGACTTTACAATATAATAGGCTTTATGAGGGACGGAAGGAACTACAGGGTTATATATGGTGGGGCATCACCCCAATAGACGTAATGCAATGCATTACTGTAGCCAGGTTAGTTTCTCTCAAGTCGGGTTAAAGTTAAAACATTAAGCTTTATCAATATATGTAACTAAAGATAAATAACCCATTAAATCCATTTCCTTATTCCATATAACTTTGTGAATTCACCATAATAACCATCTGTGATTACAAATATAGTACTTGAATGGAAACCTATTAAAGTTATATCCAACTTACTGAAAATTCAAATCCATAGAGTGTAAATTAATGATTTCATACACTTAAGGCACATGATATTTATCTTGTTAGGAATAGCTGGGAAATGTAAAACTCAAAAATGTTTAAAACTGAAAATCATGCTTACACAATCGTGTAAAAGTTAATGGAACGTCTTTTTTTTGCCCAGTAAGAAAACATTTTCTAAGTTTAAAAAAAAAGGCTAATTTTTAGCGTGACCCAAACAAGGCATCTAGTTTGTCCCTATGCATAATTTTTTCCCTGGTTCAGAAAAAAGCAGTGAGTCAGCCAAAATCAAACTTAACTTGAAAAGTGCTGATCGGTTAGAAATTGCATAATCCTAACCACCAACTTCAGTAACAAAACCGTTTTCTATATTCCATTTGTTAGCACTTTTGTTTTGAACTGAAAGAAAAGGCACTTCTGAAAGCCCTTAACCGGGGCGGGGGGTGGGGGCGGCCTAGGGTTTTTACAGATGAAATGGTATGGTATCTGAGATTTCAAAATATTGCAACAGGGAGACACACCAAGAGGTACAGGAACCAGGCCTGCCTGGGTTGAAGGGTTTGGGAGGCCGTGTAACAAAGCCGTGGGAAATCACCACCACTCGCTACTTTGTGTAAGTTTCAAGCTTTCCATAATTACAATCCTAAAAGAAAAACACTCCTAAAATAACTAAGGTTTTGTTTTGCCAACCTTGAAAAAGAAGGTAAAGGTAGGAAGTCACCCTCAGTGTGTGTCTTGTTCAGTCAGTCAGTTGCTGGAGAGCTACATCTCTGCTACTTTCCATCTCCAGCACGGCGGAAGAGAATGAATCTCCCAAACACCTGCATGCCTCAAACCGAGTGTCCAATCGTGGTAGCCCTCTTCCTACACTGCATTTTTGTTGCTAACATGCAGCGAAATATCGACCCACTCAACAATTTCTACGTGCGCAACACAGTGAGATAGGGTATTTGATTCAACATTGTAAAGCCATTCGTGCATATTTTTTCTAAGCTGCTCCTCCTCATTATCATCAACTTGCTGTGCTCTAAGGTTCCTACTAAAGTTCTGGTGGTGCTGCTGGACTGCGAACCACAAGGTCAGTGGTTCAAACCTACCAGGTGTTTCTAGAGAGAAAGTTGGGCCTTCTGCTCCCATATAAGGATATACAGCCTCAGAAATCCTAGAAAGCATCTATATGACTCAGAATTAACCCTTGGCAGTGATGGTTCTTTTGTTTGTGTTATAAGGTTCCCTTCAAGGTATTGATAGGGTGATTGACTGCAAGGTTGGTCATTCAAATCCACCAGCTGCTCTTTGGGAGCAAAATGAGGTTTTCTACTCCTTTAAAGATGTAGAGCTTCAGAATTCCTCAGAAGTGGTCCTACTCTGTCCCACTCGGTCATTCTCAGTCACAGTCTTGTTGGCAGTTCAGTGATCTAATCTATCAAATTGCGGTTGTCAATCTGATCCCATATTAAAAGAGCGCAATGCTCAGAATAAAGCTTTTTTTTACTAGTGAAATCAAGCTTTTTTTTTTTTTTAAGAGGACTGTAGGGGTGTTTGGGGGTTAGAGGCTTGAAGATTATCTTAGGGTAATCATTTCAGGAATGCATCTACTTCCTCCTCCAGACTCCATGACAATCAGAAACCCAGCTGTGCATTTCTCCTGTGATAAAGATGGAGTCTTTGATGGGAAAGTACCTGGGGGGCCCAGGCCTTGCTTCAGGTCTCCAGACAAAGGAGACAGTTGTTCTGGGAAGCAATTAGCCACACATTCCTTCCCTCCTCTGATTCCCAACTCTCCTTTCTCTGTCGCTCCAGGTGAAGTGGGGGGGGGGGCAATTGTAGTGCCTTGGGTGGGCAGTGTGCAAGCTTTTAGGATTCCAGGCACTAAGCAAAGAACTTGGAGGTAGAAGCCCTAAGGAGGCTACTAAGATCATTAACCTACTAAGATCATTAACCGGGCTGTCCCAGGAAACCATGACCCCTAACCTGCAAATCAAAGAAGCCAATCTCATGATGGGGTTGCTTGTATATAAACAACCTCAGCAGAGTCTCTTTAGGAATGTTTATTTCTTCATGGGACTTGGTTTTGTCTTTTCATTACTCTGCTTCAACAGTTGGGGGGGGGATGAAACATGCAGGAGACTATGACAACACTCCAAAAGGAAGCCTGGGTCTTATTTTGACATCTTAAAGCTCAGATGTACTCTTTTGGTTGAGGTTTTCAAGGCTTGGCCGTCTGTTGATGGACCCAGTTTCAGCACGGGAAAATCTAAAACTACAAGTACACGGATCGTTTTAAGGAAGAAGAAAAAAAAAGGAGGACCGTCTCTTGATGGACCCAGTTTCGGCACGGGAAAATCTAAAACTACAAGTACACGGATCGTTTTAAGGAAGAAGAAAAAAAAAGGAGGACCAACATCCGATTATATTGTATAGAAACCCCTTCACAAAGCCTTGAGCAGACTCAGAACAACACAAAAGACCCAAAAAAGGAAGAAATGCTTTGGATCAGGAAAACCAGCCTGAGGTCATACTGCCGTCCAAGGATTTGCTGTCACAGGGCTACTTAACTCAGATAAGGAAAACCAAATAAACTGCTCCACAATCATGAGTGGCCAAAAAATCAATTTATTATAGTGGTGGGCAAGACACTGAAGTGGGAAAGGGACCATGGTAGAGACACAAGCAGACAGATAATGTACAGGCTCTGAGGCTCCTTGACCGTGTAGGTCAGGGCCTATCTCAAAACCAGGCAACACAGGTACCACAATTTCCATCAGGAGCCTGCTCCTTGAAGGTGAGACTGCCCCTCTCTCAGCTGGCCAGAGGGCAAAGGTCTTTCCACTGCTGGGCAGTGGTCAGAAAGGACAATTGGACGTGGACTCCGTGAAGACTAAAAATGGCTTTCGAGCTCTCAGTAGAAACCCCGTCTTTCTGCAAAGGGCTCAGAATTTAAGCTCTACTTATTTAGCAAGTGACTTCTCACGAGATTCTTGAGCTAGAAAAATGAATGTCAAAATATTCCAAATATGCAGTCTGGGAAATGTTGGCATGATAAATGTTAACGCTTGTGTCATTTCAAACGTTGAGAAAATATGCACCTACAGATTTTCAGTTCAGAGCCAGTCGATGTTGAGCTGTAACTTTGCCGTGTAAAGAAAAACAGGGCCTGCAGTTGGGAGACTGAAATCCCTGCTTGACTTCTTCCTTGATTTGTCCAGAGACCCTTAGAAAGGGCGCCCTGGGCCTCAAGTTGGGATCTATCTGTTTACTTCTTCTGAGCGCTAAATTTTGGAAAGCTACTGTTTATATGGGAGCCCCAAATCCATTTTGAGTTTCCACACAATCTTGGCCTCCACTGAGTTCTTTCTGACTATTTGCCAAAATGTAAACAGCTTTGCCCTCAGGCAAAATGTCAGGAAGTAGATTGCCACTTCCCTTGCGCAGCGGGCTTGACCCTCAGGGGACTTGCCTTGGGTGTGTCCTTGATGGAAAGTGAGTACAAGGCCACACAGTCATGAATCCTATCTGGAGTGCCTTGGTCAGAGGGGTCCTGAACCAATTTTGTAACATCTTCTCATCTGCAAGAGTGCCTGTATCCCAATCAGAGTCCCTGTCCCACTTCTGTCGTCCTGGCTGGAACGTCAGTGAATTGAGAGCCCCCCGATCATGGTTTTGTTCGTTTCTTATGACACCATGTGGCTCATAATGATGGAGAGATGGTCTCTCCCATCTGGATGATTTGTGTTCGTCTTAATTTTGTAATGCTTAAAAGACTTGAAAAATGAGTCTCTATAAATTATATGTGAATTTCCAATCTCCCACCCACCTCACAGGGCCACTGTACAAAGAGCAAAAAAATATGGAAAAGGTGCTTGCTACGCTTAAAAAATAACCAAACCCACCGCCATCTAGTCAAGTCCAAGTCAACTCAAAGAAGAGTGTAGAAGCTGCTCCCTTGGGTCCCCAGACCATACATCTTTAGGGGGGCAGCGAGCTTTGAGTAGCTGGTGTGTTTGAACTCCTGATGTTGTAACTAGCAGCCCCACGCATAATCCATTTTTAGGTTACCAAGGTTCCTCCTTTTATAAATAAAAACAACTGCCACTGAGTCGATTCTGACTCAGACTGACCCTACAAGGCAGACAGAAGTGGCCCCGTGGTTTCCACAGATCCACTTGTAACCGCGAGGGCCCCTTTATGGAAACAAAGTGACCACTAGTAAATGGCTTGTCTAGTTTGTCGAGTAGCCCCCACAAGGGCTGTGGGCCATTTTCCTAGTAAAATGAGAAAGAAGCCCATTCAATGAAGACCAAATGGAACAATCTACCAGAGTCTACAACTCCCTATTAGGATGGAAAGCCCCTGCCAGAGCACGTAGGCACGATCTAGATAGAGCGGTCAGGGTACGTCGTCCGTACTTCGACCATTTCCTGTGCCTCGGACGTGTTGCCAGGAGAGACCAGTCCCTGAAAAGGGGCATTCTGCTTGGTGGTAGAGAGGGTCGGTAAAAAACATGCATTACCCTCCACAAGGAGGGCTCAACCACAAGGGCCATCGCGAGGGTGGCCCAGGACTCCCTTCTGTAGTGCCAGGGGCCACTGATCAGAACCACTGGCGATGCCTAGCCACAGCAACGTCCAAACCAAGCTCCCGGAGCTGAGAACCGGAACAGACCGGGGGAGGCGCACAAGGACGACTTGGGAAAGCCACCGGGTCTTGGAAGACCTGAACCTTTCCCTAGCAGTGTTCACACTGCATTGGTTCCCGCTGGCCACCTTAAGAAAAGGGGGACAGGGGCACTCTGGTGGCGGGTGGGGTGGGGGTTACAGGTGGGCTGCTAACTGAAAGGCTCAGCAGTTCAAATCCACCGGAGGCCTCCGAGGACAAAGAGGAAGCTTTCCCCTCCCATAGCAATGCGGAGTTAAGCAGGAAAGCCACCGAGGCAGGGCCCATTCCACTGTCCAGGTCCCTAGGAGTCAGGGCGGACTGACGGCACGGAGAGCCACATCCAAGTCACAAAAACATTTCACAACATGTTAAAACGTAGACTCGGCTACAAAGGGACCTGCGATTTGGTCTCATGAAGATACTTCAGAGGAGCCCTGGGAGTAATTCTGGTAATGCCCCACACAGTAGGCTTCATGAAGATACTCCAAGGGAGCCCTGGGAGTAATTCTGGTAATGTCACACACAGTAGGCTGTCCCCCCAGCCTCGGGAAGCCAACTACAAGGACTTGAGGAGACCAAGAAACCGGATAGCGACATTATGCAGCAAAATTACAAGTTAGTCTAAATAACTCGACGGGGATAAAGGAATGTATGGCACAGACCAGAGTTACCAAAGGGAGTGCTTTTACATCCTCGCCTCCTCTCACCCAAACCCAAACCAAACGCACTGCCACGCCGCTCACAGGGAACCTACAGAACCTCCGGCAGGACTTCCCCTGTGGGCTTAGGGCTGGAAAACCTCATCTTTCCCCCCAAGGGCTGTGGGGAGGTAGTCCCCGCCCCCCACCACCAGGTTTCCATCCTGCAATTTCCTAGCTTTTTACCTCAGACAAGTCTGTGCCTCCATTTCTTCATTAGCACGATGGAGTTGATAAAGCGCCCCCCCCCCTCGAAGCTGTTCAGATGGAATTAAGAACTGCAGGTAAAGGACCACTTAGTGGTTGAGGCAAACGTTCACAGTCGTGATTCCCAAGGAGAGACTCGCTGGGTTCAGAGTTCCTTTCAGGAACTTGGTTAGGGACACCCGGGAGTGCAGAAAGCAAGAGAAGCCAGGCCGGGAGGCATCCATTGCCAAGTCTGGTTCCCTCTTTCTTCCTCATTCCGGGGGCCGCAGCAGAGTTCTGACCCTGGGGACGTAAAAGGTGACCCTACAATCCTCAGAAGCTGTGTAGTCCAATGAGGGGTGGGGCGGTGGGGCCCAGCACTCCAGGAAGTGGGAATACAGGAGAAGGGCTGAGTGTCCCGCGGACATGCACAACGGAAACAGTGACAACACAATGGGGGAGAGGGGAGGACACACACGATTCAAAATAGTCTACCGTGACACACACCCCGCCGCAAACCCAAAACTCATTTCGTCAAGTTGACTCCGACTCTCAGCAACCCTAAAGGACAGAGAGCATAGGGTTTCCGGAGGGCCGTCTGGCCGCATGTGGCTGTCACCTCTTTCTCCCACAGAGCGGCAGGTGGGCTCAAGGCTCCAAACTTTCAGTCGGCGCTTAATCACTGCGCCATGAGCACTCTCCTCGTAACGGTAATTTCCATGCAACATCTCTTCCAAACTGACACACACACGAGTATATTTCCTTACTCATGGAAGGGAGCAACAGGGGAAAGTGACTGGTTTCCTGTTGGCCTAAGAAAAAGCAGGGGGGAGGGTGTTCCATCCAAATGATCGGCAGTCCAGGACCACCGGTAACTCTGCAGGAGAAAGACTAGGCTTTCTACTCTCAAAACAGTTCCAGTCTTGGAAAGCCACAGGGGGTCACTATGAGTCAGTGCTAGTTCCACGCCAGTGAGTTTACTGCACTCCACAGAAGCACACACCTTTGTGTAAGGCGGGGAACGTTAAGTGACTCACACCTATGTACACCACCCATTATACACGTATATGCATTTATGCTGCCGCTGTTGTTAGTTGCCATGGAAAAGATTCAGATTCCGACTCCTGGTGACCTCATATGCGTCTACCTAAAATGCAGTGTTATATACACCTATAGGAAGCATGTCTATACAGTTCACTTATAGGGGAGGGAAATATAAAGTACACACATATTAAAATATTTAACGTGATAGAGAAAAATTATGCTACAATCTGACTTATTTCTAAACAGCAGAGATTTTAAGAGGACATGGCAGAGACGCCAGACAATACACACTACACAGCGTGGAGGAATGTCTGCTGGCTCGCGGTGGAACGGCCCAACAGTGGGAATCAGGAAGAATTACAACCCAAGAAAAGGCTGAGCTGGCACAGCCCTGTAAAATGACAAGAAGTGAAAATTACATCCCTGTTACCGAACAACAGCAAAACCCTTCGCAATAAAAATGCTCTGAAAAATCCTACCTCTGTCAGCTTAGATTCAACCTGGAAGGACCCAGGGGAACTGCCCCCCTGGGGTTCCCAAGGCTCTCAGGCGTCTCGATGGAAGTGGCCTGCTCGTCATTCTCCCTCTGAGCAGCACTTAATCCACTGCGCCATCAGGGCTCCCTGGTCAACAGTATGGTCATTAATGGGCTACATTTTAGAATGCTTTTCAATGATATACCCAACTAGTAGAAGACAACTCTATGTCACTTCTCCATGTGTCACATTTTCTTCGAAAACACACAAAACTTTGTCAATAGTCTTCCGACACCCCAAGTTGCTCAACAACCACAAGATCAACCGGAAGCAGCGTGTGACCAAGCTTGACTGCGACATTCAAGTTGGACGACCCATGAGGTTCGCTCAAGAAAGGAGCTTTCTTTCCTGGGGCCTGGAGTCACTTCAACCCAAAAGGGCAGGAAATGCAATAAATGTCCCCAAATGGCCCATGTTGCTGTTGCCTCCACAAGCCCCAGTGTCCTCCGAGAGCCTGAGTGAGTGTGTGTGTGTGTGCATGTGTGTGTAATGTACTGAACTTGAAGCTCCAGTGCTCAAACTGAAAGAGCCTTATAAATGCTGGTTCCTAGTAGGGCCCCTCCCTGCTTCCACCCTCCGCTCCAATCCCCAACCCCTACAAGACACCAGACTTCATCGTCAGCCTAGTGACCACAGAACGCTGGGGAAACAGGAGAGGGGATGAAGTAATGCTTTGCTCCCCATCAGGGGATGGTGGGCCAACAGGCTAAGGAAAGCCACTAAGTAGCAGTTGTGGGTTCACAGGCAAGGTATCCACTAAGGACATGCACCCAAATGAAGCGAAGCTGCTGAGCCCGTTTCCAAGCCAGCTAGAATGCTCTTGGCCTAGCTCTTCATTGCCCATCTCATGCATCTTTTTGTGACACCAAATACAGGGGGGGGGGGGGTGTCTGACAAAGCAACTGCACTGGCCCCACATCACAGCAGAAACAAAAGGGTTCAAGTCTTATGCTCTGTCACTCTATAGCAACACTTCCCACGCCTGACTCCCTGGCGATGGGAGAGAACCGCCCTACCAAGGGATAAAGCGGGAAGCCAACGTTGTAAGATAAACACGAGAAGCCCAATTCTATCACAGCAATAGACGGACTGACTTCAGTACAAAAAAATCTTTTCTAACCATCTGGAGCTACTCCAGGCACCAGGCCAAAACTTAGTAATTCCTTTTCAAAGTAAATGACAGATCAGTAAGTGCCACGTTGCTAATGCGCAGCCAAAAGGAGCACCTCATATCCTATTCAGTGCTTCCTGGAGTTTTGCACGTGTAGCAAACACAAAACTTCCCAATAAACCTGCCCACTTTTCAATAGGCCACACCCAACGGCCACCATGTCACCTCGGCACAAAGTCGGCATCTTTCTGCTGCCCTATTTCGCACGCAGGAAGCAGGACCTTTTCCTACAAGTGCCACTAGACAACCCATCTTTAAACTAGAAATGGAGTCTATAGGGCAGCCAGTAAGTCTGGGGGGAGCCCATCCCCTGCAGCCCCTACGATGTCCATAATACTGCAAATCACATGGGCTCACCTCATACACAAGGCAACACGGGCATGACCTACAAAGCCAACGGGGAATTCTTTCTTCCTCACCAGGACCAACAAAATCACGCTCCCCATTCACCCAACGAACTATCATGGAAAGTTTCCTCCATGCCAGGTACTGCACCGATGGTAACAGAAAACCAAAGCTCTGGACAGGTCCACCAAAAATATCAATCGAGGAAGTCCAAAGCCAACTCCATGGAATATATCACGGAGAGGAGGGGCAGTTAGAGTCGCAAGGCTTACACATTACGAGTCTCCGTGGGGGCACACTAAGCCAGCAGTGGCTCTGGACTTCCGGTAGACACTTTCTTTCCAGATTTCAAAGACATGACCGCTATCTCGGAAGTCACTCTGCCCATTATCTGACCCTCTTAAGTGTTTTAAAGCTTCCAATCTGAAAACATTCATGGTAGCCAACTGTTGCTTCCAAAGACAAGTCATAAGGAGCTTTCCAGCTGGGTAAAGCCCTGAGTTAAAAATTAAATGGCAGTTATGTTTCAAAACCAAAAAGAGGCAGTAATGGGTCTCATCTTTCTGATGAGCAAATACCTTCTGAAAGAGAAATCTGCAGCCTCATCAGCAATCAATTGGCCATTCCCAAATCCACGGGTTACCCAGCATGCCCCTTAGAGAAGCTACTTTGTGTTGTGCTTGTGTTGTGTTTGCCTCCAAATCCTCACGTAAACATGACTAAACTAACAGCGTCTGAAGGTCGTAAACCCACTCAAAATGGCACAGTGGTGCTCCCCAAGAACAGGGCAGGAGCTGTGACCTTGTCAGGCAAAGTCACAGGGGATCCAGACCCCTGGGGAGTGGGGCAGAAACCGGAGAGCAGATTCCCCCTCACAGGAATGCCTTCCCAGCATTCTTACAAGGGAGAAGAAAAGAGCGCGGGAATCACCTTTCCCAAAGTTCAAGGGAGGAATCCACGACTGGCAGGCAAGCCATCCAAGAGAACTAGCTGTTGGGAGGGCGGAGGGGGTGGGTGGGAGAGGGCAGCAGCCACATTGGCCCGATGCTGAACAGAAAAAAGAAATGGAGAAGGAAAGGCAGGAACTCTCTGAAGTTACTGACAGGGCGGGGGCCGCGGAGGGAGTGCGATCCAGTGAACAGCAAGGAACAATAAAGACCAAGAATACAACGCACAGTGACGGCCTCTGGAACATTTGGAGAGAAAAAAAAGAAAATCAAAAGTATGCTTCCACAGGAAAAGGAAAATAGCGAGAGAGAGAAAGGGCGTCCAAGAGGCAGGTGAACACAGGGGAGCAGTGGATCGTTCCCTGGACAGAGAAGAGCGACCTTCTCTCATCCAGGGGACAAAGGTGCCTATGGCACCGACAGCTACCGCCTTAAGGCAGCAAACTACTTCCGACTTGGCTCTTCATTCATTCTCTTCTCGTTGTCCTCGGATTATAAGGATTCCCCTAAGATGACACAGGGAGCTTTTCACAAAGTTCATGGGGGGAAATAAGTGGAATGGTCTCCACACGCCTTTTAAAGCCCCCTCATACTTTCTCTCACTCATTCAGGCTTCGGGAAATAGCCAGCAGAAGCCAAAACTGGGGTGGGGGGGCGGAAGACGTCAAAAAAGTACTTAGGAATACTATATACAATCAGCTTTGCCCACATGGCCAAAATGACCATCACTTCAAACGGCAGCTGTGAAACAAACAAAAGAACAAAATCCCACTTTCAGGAGGGAAAACTAGCAAATGACTGGGGTCCTGGCCATAGGAAACGGGATAAAGTGTACCTTGCCAAACCTAGAAAGAAATTTTCGAAGAGCCCGTGGAGCGAGAGGGGAGTGGGGGCTGACAACGTCATGGCAGTGCAGGCAGGGCACAGCCTCACAACCTCTCCCTGTATTGCGCACATCAAAAAACACGATCCAGAAGGAAGCAAAACTGCAGAGACCTAACCTCCACAGCAGCATGATCAACTCATGCGGTCCCTTTTCTCAGGATCCCAGAGCTGGCAGCCAGCCTGACTGATAAAATAAATGACACCCTTTGCGTACGTGTCCCCCAGTAACCTGGCCCATGATTCATATGTCAGTTTGTGGAACCGAACTGGAAAAGAGATCAGAGATCTCTTTGGTTCCTTGGCCCGACTTAGTTAAGATTGTGTAACTTGTACAAACATAACCATTTCCTGTCCCCTGAACAAAGCAACTAATGGACTGGGCTCGGTTTCTGAGTTGACTTAAGGGAAGAAACCAACCTGGCCATGTCTCACTGCAGTTCATTTGAAAGAAAGCAGGGAGACGGGGGAATGGAGACTATCACTATTTTGTCCAATAGCCAATATTCTCACTTTATAGTGCGCCCCCCCCAAACGTTGTAAACGGTTGTCTCCGTTGTCTAGTGCTGCAGGAACTAAAATATGACAGCTTAAACACGGAGAAACGTACTTTCTCACAAGTAGGAGGCTAGAAGTCTGAATCCAGGCTACTAGCTTTTGCGGGGGGGGGGGGGGGGGGCAGTTCCTGGTTAATTCTAGAAGGTTCTTAGCCCTGGGCTCCCGGGTGATCTCCATCTGGTGTGGCTTCTATCCTGGCCCATCTCTGCTTGCTTGCATATTTAATCTTCTCTGTCTCAAAAGATATTGATTCAAAAGCAAGGGACGCTAATCCTGCCTCGTTAGCATGATGAACATAGCCCACTCCAATATGGGGTTATAACCACAGGCAAGAAGGTTAGGATTGGGGGGACACACAATTCAGTTCATCACAATGATACACTGGGAAAGGAATCTGCTTTACCCTGGCTCTCAGACACTGCATCGACCATGCAGTCCCCTCGATTCGTCATTGCAAAGAGCGGGAGTTCGGCCAGTGTTGGAGAGGAAGACAAACTGCTTTAACGTTATGAGCTTAGCTGGTGAGCGCACATAGAGGCCGGGTTCTTCTGAGGAGGAAATGTCAAGGAAAAGAGGGAAAAAGAAAAGCAGCCTAGGTTGGCCCCCAACACTGCCCTTCCAACTAAAGACACCTGGTGTCAGCTAGATTAAGTGTGTTTGCAGTCTTTGCACCAGGGTGGTGATTAGGGAGCACTCCACACCGTGCAGAGCCCCTGGGCGGCACACGTGGTTTAGCATTCAATGACAAGCCCAAGGCTGGTGACTCAGACCTACTCCAAGGTGCTCGAGAAGGCACGTGGCAACCTGTTTCCCAAAGGGCACAACCTTTAAAACCCTGGGGAGCAGCTCTACTATGCACTGATGGGGTTATCCTCCCCTGGGGTCAGAACTGACTAGATCCCAACTAACAACAAAAATCTTTCACTCTTAACACCTTTGGGGCAGGTCAACTTGTTTTCATTAAAAATAAATAAATGAATGAATGAATGGATAGATCGATAAATGAATAAATAAATGCATGAATGGATAGATACATAAATAAATATGTTATCAACTTCCAAGAATTAGAATTAGAACCCAGCACTGAAAATCAAATCAAATGTAACAAGTTTCCTCCTAGCTCTGACACTTGGCATCTCAGTGCCAAAACAATCTATTGCTGGCTCTCTCATTGGGGTCTTCACTCCACAAACATTTATTGAGCAATTACTGTTTGCCAGGCTTTGTACAAAACAACTCCAGAAAGGCATGTTCCCTGCCTAAAGGGATTTATGGTTCAGTAAAGGATCGATAAAGAATTAGAAGTCTCTCTACTCCGTCCCTTGCTACACACCTGTGTAGTTCGACTCAACCAGTACTTCTGAATGCGCTGAAGTCTCCCCTAAACAGCACCCTACTGGTTAATGCCATCCATCAGGTCCAAGATCGTCTACCTTTTCTACTGGGGAATTCACAGGTGTGGAGTGAGTTGCTGGGGCGATCTTTCTCCCCAAAGGGTGATCGGCATCTTTACTTGGGAATGGAGGGGGAAATTTGGTGTGGGTCCAACTCATTAGTGTATCCTGTCCTCTGCCCACCCACCTGTCACCTGCAGGCCATCTACACCTGTGAACACACCCCTCTCCCAGAAGAATGGGACTGCCTGATATCAAAAAGAAGCTGTTACGTTCACATTAAAATCCACAACCCTGTATTACCTATGCTTAACCAGATTCCAGGAGCCCCAATAGCACAAGGGTTAAGTACTCAGCTGCTAACTGGTGAGGTTGGCAGTTCAAACCTACCCAGCTGAGATCTGCCTCCATGATTATAGCAAAGAAAAGCCTATGGGGCAAATCTGATAAGTCACACAGGGCTGATGTGCGTTTGAATCAATGTGAGACAGTAACACTCAGCAGTCCCCTAACAGGTCTGCATCTAGAACTCTACAGAAAACATTAGAGAGATTAAGGATCATCTTGGCCCCATTCACAATTCACTACGAGGCTTTCCCCCCCCTTCCTGGGCCAAACACAGTCGAAGGGCAAAAATAAGACAAGTATTTCATAAGCACTAAACAAAAGAAGCCAAAGACTTCTCACAACAAATCAGAAGTGACCACCTGGATACACCTTCAAATTCCTGCAAACCCTAATATGTACTCCCTAAAACGGAAAGCCTGCATGATACCATGACGCTGCACAGGTTTCAGGAAGATGTGCAGAGGAAGATGAGCTAAAAGGTCTGGAAATCTACTTTCAAAATCCAGTCAACCGTCATCGGCACGGTCCGGCAGATCCTACACCATCATTCCCCATCGTGGTCACCTTGTTTGGGGGCCACTTGAGAGCAGCAAACAAGGCTGAGGGGAGGAGGATGAAAAGATGCCGAATGAGATTTAAACATTTCAAAATGAAGGTATATTCACTAACTAAGCCACTTCACAGAACAGTGCTGAAAACAAGTGAGACGTGCCCTCAATTTGTCTAAGAGCTTTAAATCACTGACCTCGTAGATACACATCCTTCTACGCAATCAGCCAGGCAGCATCCTGGAAAAATATTATGCTAAAGGTTAAGCAAGTTGACGTAGGCTATCAGGTGTAAAACTTTGTTAATTGCTTTTCCATTGTAAAACTCGAACTGGACAAATGCACGATAATACCTGACGTGCATGTGTGCCTTCTTGCTAAACTTAAATATTCCAGATAGAGTTAAAATAAATAGAGCAGGCAATCTGTAACAGATTCCAGCTAGTTACTTATTAATCTGTACCACTACCTTCAAAGTTGAGTTCCCAATCAAGAAAATAATGGTTCAGATTAAAATATTTGGCTGCCAAACACTGAATATCAGGTGAAATTTCTGAAAGTCCTTTAAGTCTGGTTTTTTTTTTTTTAACATATAAACTGAAATGCTCCCTGTAATGGGGTACAATTAATGTCAGGAGCCCTGATAAGCCATAAAAGCCATTGGATTTAATAGATCCAAGCCCTCTTATCAGAGACAAAGTCATTTGAAAGCCTCATAATTTTTTAAGTCAGTGAAATATAAATTTGGAAAAAGTTGAAAAAGCAACTATGAATCTGTACATATATGTGTATGCCATGTTATGTACTGCCATCCAAATGTTTTTACGAACACATGTACTGTAGTTATACAATAACCAATAATTCTATGCTTTCCTGTTCACAGATGCCTTAAACTGTTTAACAGCAACCAAAAACAATATAGAAAAAAATGCTATTAAAAACCCTATCGCTGATGACAACCAGAAATCAAATGTCAGTGGCAAAATCGCCAAAGACAAAATACTCACAGTTCTAGAAAAAAAATTAAGATACAGCGGGAAGGGCATAAAAACTTTCATTGTCATCTTCGTAAAAAGAGGTTAGAAACACCTCATTTTCCCAGCACGTCATTTCAAGAAGCAAAGAAAAAGCCCTATGCCTTTTTTTCTTCATTAAATTGCTTGAATCGATTCCAACCAGGATTACCTCCTGAGTTTCAGAGTAGACCACTCACTGACCCAGAGGGCTAGGGGTGGCTGTGCGCTTTCAAAAGAACCTTGCCACGTTTTCTTCCAAGGGACGTCCGGGTGGATTTGAACTTCCAGCCTTTCGGTTAACAGCCAAGCACTTAAGTTTGCACCATCCAGGGATTCCAAACCAATAAGATGAGCCGGCACTGAGGTGCGGAAGCCAACGCTGCAGGTCCTGTTCAATAGGAACCACACCCCACAACGACAGGATGCTTTATTTTACCTCCTCTAGCCCCGCAGATGGACACAGCCAGCCTGCTAGCAATGACTTTAAGCCAGTCCCTTCAATTTAAGATAGTCCTCCCACATGTACTTCATGAAAAAAAATCTGACAGATGCTGAGTCTCTGAAACAAACTAATTACTTACTAACTGAGACTCTGTAGCACAACATTCCTGTAAATCAAGTATATCCAAACAGCAGGAAAGATCTTTTTTGCCTCATGACAAAAGGCACCAACTTGCTAAAAAAACAACAGAAATCACTTTTTTGAAAGACCTCTCATTCCTTAGCAAAGGACATTAAAAAAATTAAAAAGTAGTGGAAAGCAAATCCATCATCAACTTTGGAAACGCTGGAAGGCAATACAGATTATGATAGGCACATCCCCACCCCCAGCCAGTCTTGGGGCTTTGGGGCTCGGCTCAAACGGAGTCCCTCTGGGACATGGGGGTACAATGAATGGTGTGACCCTTGGCTGGGCATGCCTACACAGTAGGGGATGCTGGGCCCCTCTACGGTTTTCAGTATGGGCTCCAATAAATTTCTTCCCTTTTGCTTAAAAAAATACATAAATAAAGATTATGATAGGCACAGGCAGATCGCGTATTTTCTCCATAACACTTAACAAATGCCAATTTTCCCTTCTTGTAACTGAAACCACAGGTAATGGATTACCCTGATGAATACACAGATTTCCTTCATCGTCAATGTTTCATTTGAAAAGCAAATTAATCTTTTGAGATATATCTATGAGAAAGCCTCCTTTCAAAAAGAAAAGTTTTCTGCCAACAGGATAAGCAAAGAACTGGGCGACCTGCAGTTAGCCAGAGAGTCTGGCATCTTCAACCAGACATCAGAAGGGTTCATTCTGGCTCAGCCCCTGCTGAGAATCCATCATCTCCATCCCAGGTAGACTCGGTCAGAATCTACATGCCAACAAGATCCCCAGGTGACTCTCAGAGATCCTCAGATGATTCTCATGTATACTTACGGCAGCGGCTCTCAACCTTCCTCTTGCCTCGTTCCTTTCCTACAGTTCCTCATGTGGTGGTGATCCCCCAACCATAAAAATATTTTCGCTGCTCCTTCATCACTGTCATTTTGCTACTGTTATGAAAGGGTCATTTGACCCCCAAAGGGGTCACAGGTTGAGAACCACTGATTTAGGACAAAATGCATCCTGACAAATTAAGTAATACCTAAGGATCTTGTTAGCATGTCAGTTCTGATTCAGTATATCTGGGGTGGAAAGGCAAATCCTCAGTAGGGGATCAAACCAGACCTGGAAGCAGTCTGAAGCCATTTTCTACAAAGAGAAGTCCTGACATGCACGTAAGTCCATTCATGATTTCGGTGTGGACGCTGGCCAAATATGCCTAAGATCAAGATTAAGAACTTCTAGTTGTTGTTTTTTTTAACACAACACTGCCCTTATTCCAGCCAAAGAATCAACAATCTCTATGTGGAATGGCATTTTTTGTTTCCCTTCCCTGCAGTTAGAAAATTAAATTTTCTTCATTTCCAGCCAGGGGCCACTCAAACAAATCTAATGGGTGTAGACAGCATTTCCTGTCTCCTGCAAGAAACTAATAGGATTGCCATTATGAACATGGCCTGAGGCATGCACTGAGGTGGGGCACTGAAGAAATTGACCTTTAATTTTCATCAGTTAGCCTGCTTTGACAGCCAGGCTTTGGGGGGGGGGGATAGAAGTTTTTTGGGGTTTTTTCTCCAACATTAAGGTTTAACACAGGCTCATTTACTCATTGACCAGGTCAGGCTCCAACCCTGATCATCCTTTCCATTCAGCTCTGTTTATGTCTAGAAAAACCTGCCAGTAAACAACCAACTGGATTTCAATTTGCTTCTTTTCTACTTTTTCTGTAGTGTCACGAGGAGTTGGTGTGAAGTTCAGGCACTTCCAGAGCAGAGCAAACTATTCAATACACGGTGGCACTTTTGCTGAATAGCCTAGGTCATTTAAAAGAACTGAGCGTGCAAGCAACTGTGCACAGCAAAAGTGGCGAGAGTGTCTACAAACACACTTCAAGGTCTTTGCCTTCAGTGCAGTGCTCCCCGGCAGAAGGCTGCCTGAGGTGGTGACCCAGAGATGAAAGGCAGGCTTGGAAGGGAGCCCCACAGCTTCTCCCACTAATGCCAAGGCCTGATCTTCCCCCTTAAACACAGTTAAAACAACATCTACAGAAAGGGAGAAGGGCTGGGAGCGACTCTCCTTTATTGCGACCTCCCTTTGATCCTAGACTTCGAGAGGAAGCAGGACTGTCATATATCTACTTACAAAGGGACAGCCGCTCTTTAAGGGGGCAGGGAAGATGGAAAATACTGGCAGAAGTAGGTAGTACTTGCAATAGCTAAATACTGCTCAATATGAAAACATGCTTGTTTGCCCCCAAAGTGCATTGTGTTAAGGGATTTCTTTCTAGGCCCACACCTTACTGAGGATGAATTCGGAACAAAGACAGCCCAGGAGGTGTGGCAAGGCCAAGACAAAGGCAATGGGCTAGCATTCACACACTTTTAAAGTAAATGGGAGGGGATTAGAGATAATTCCAAACCATTGTATCTCGGTAAGAAATGTCCAATAATTGCATCTGCCAGTAACCACTGGATAAAGCAATAAAATGGTAAAATAGCAGCTTTCACTTATTAAGCACTTGTTCAAAGTTTATAAGGAACAAAATAACCATAACAGCAATTTCTTTTTACAGAGGAAGATCACGAAGTTTAGAAAGATTCTGTTACAGTAAAAAGGCATAGAAATCATACTTGAGAAATGTGTATCCTGGGGTCTCAAACCCCAGTCTGTCTCCACCCCACTGCAAATAATGATTAACAATTTACTTCCCTTCCAAAAACATTCATTGCAAACTAAGGGAGCCATTTTCCCATGCCCTCCAGGCATGCACATCCTACAGGGCAAACTGCCATTACTTCTATGCAAAGGTTACAGAATTCCCAAGAAGAGTATTTTGCCCAAAGGAGGTACACCCTTTTATTCTAACACCCCTCCTGATCAAAATCTTTCTCCACTTTTTCCTTTAAAAGGCTACGAAAAATGTGTTCCGCAGCTAAAGTGCAAACGTGACTGAAGGGACACAAGTCTAGCAATCTCTTCAAAAGATTCTGGAATGGGGGGTGAGGAAAGAAGGTTCCTCATGAATGTGCCAAGCGAGCTAGCACTGTCCCTCTCTTGAACTCAAAGATGACTCAGTGGAAACTAGAATTTGGAGAAGTTGCCATCCCACGTGAACTCGAACCGGAACAAACTCACTCACCTCCGCTGGTGCCACATCCTTCCCAAACACCTCACCTCATCCGTCCACACACTCCCACTGGCCCTGCTGCTCACAGGAAAGCAAGGAAGAAGTCATCTTCACAAAACTAAGAAAACCACCTGCTGGCAAGCACGTGGGGACCCCAAGTGACAACCATTGAAACAAAACTAAGGGATTAAGAGGAATTCATCAGAATCCGCTTTTTCCCACCCCTCTCTGTGTCGCGAACTGCTCTGCCCTGATAGGTTCAAATCAAGTCTGGAAAACACTGAATTTAAGACCATTGAAAAATGTTCACATAGCCAATGGGAAGGGACGCTGTGGCCATGTTTAAACAGATTACACAGAAAGCTACAATATGAGGTTCTAAAATGACTCCGCCCCAGGTGTCATGAAAGTCTGGATACAAGTCAGGAGCCACATTAAGAACCCACTGCCATCGACCCAGCGCTGTCTGTGGACCGCAGCAGCAGAGGCACACTGCTCCTGAGGGCTTCCTTCCTAGGTGTACATCTTTAAGGCCAGCTGGTGGGTTTGAACCTCCGACTTCGGGTTAGCAGCCTAGGGTTTTACCCACCTCCCAACCAAGTAACCTCTGCTCACCACAATGTAGGATTATAACATGCCCAGGGTTAGGCATCTATAAAGGGCTAAAACTGTTCGAACCTTGCGGTTTGAGCATCTTATGTCCTTAGATATGTTTAATCGGCTAGATCTTCTTCTGCGGAATCTTTCATGGGGTTTCACCACCATCACCGACAGGTGCAACTTTGCAGATGTGATTAATTCACGTCAAGGGAAGAATATTATACTTCCTGGGTATGTACAACCAGTTTTAAGTAAACTATTCAAAAATTAGTTTCCAGTCTCTTAAGAAAGAAGCAAGTTCTTTTTCTCTTTTGCTAAATGTTTTTGTTTTTCAGAAGGTGAGGGCCGGGGAGAGAAAAATCAGGTGGCATTCTAACGTTTATGTTTTACTCCGTGGCACTTCTTAAGTTTGTGTTTTATGTTTGGCTTCGATTGGCAATAGACCGCTTAATTTAACATAAAATTGCTCACGTTAATGAAGAAAGCGTTATTTCTGGATTCATTTGATTTCAGACCTATTTCGCCCTACGATGTGGTTACTGAAATATGGTCATCAGTAGGGCCAAGAGGGGAGCCCGGGTGGCATAGCGATTATGCTCTGGCCTGCTAACTGCAACTTTAGCAGTTCCAACCCACCAGTCACTCCAAGAGAGAAAGTCTGGACTTTCTACTCCTGTCGGAGTTACAGTCTTTTTAACTACCCAGTTCTACCCTGCCCTATAGGGAGGTTATGAGTCAGAATTGACTCGATGGTAGCAAGTTGGGTTTGATTTTGGAGGGTCATGGGATCTACCACAGCCATCCCTGGAAGTCCCCCTGAGGTGGCCCCTGCCTCTGACTGCACAAAGAGAGCCCAGGGGAGCCCAGTGGTAAGGATCGGTGGGCGGGGGGAGGGGGGGGTACCTGCTCATGGACCACTTGCCATTCACAGCTTCTCTCCTGAGGCAGAAGAGAAACCAGAGAAGGGGGTCCTAGCAGTCCCCAACATTCCAAAGCCACACAATCTCCACCGGAGTGCACAGCTCCCTCGAAACCACAGGAAATCGTTCTGTGAAGCGGCAAGAGACCGAGTCTAAGTGTCACAGCCTTGAGGGCGACAGCTTCATTCAGTCTCTTCGTCCGCACCGGAGTCCCACAGAATACCTGAGAAAAAAAAGCACGTCAGGTCCCACTTCGGAGCCTTGTCCTTAGCTCACCTTCAGTGAACCCGCTTTCTAAAGACGGAGTAGAGAGCTAAATGATTTCTAACAAAGGAAGCATTTAGGGTTGCCAGCTAGCCAGGTTTAGCCTGGGCCGTCTGGGAAAGCACGGGTCTCCTCGGGATCCTGAGTTCACCTTTAATTAACCACAGGAGCTGCTCTTGGGAGTTCTCCGAGAGGAGACACGCTCCAGTCATTCCGTGCTCTTCCCAGCCCTTGAGACTGCCTTTGGGGCGGCCTGAGCCCCTGTAAACTATTAACCTTAGAAGAGAAAGGGTTAGTATTAGGCATGGGGGTATTTGCTTTTCCCGGTGCAAATTACACGCACAAATTACACGCACAGGACCTCACTCTACGTAAGATGGCTTCAAGGAGGGGCACTGAGGGCTAGGATGTAAGAGGAACAGAAGTTTCATTACCAGCTGAGCGATAAGGTCTCTATCAGAGAGCTCTGCGGGAAAAGATCATTACTAATTTTTTAACCAAACTGCTCGGCGTTTGCCCATTCGTTCTCGTGCGTTTCTAATACATTGCTTTGGATTGCATTTCCTTTTATTCTGTGGTTTGTCTGAGCCCAATGTCAAGTTGCTATCCGGGAAAACAATCTAGGAAAATCTCCCTCTTGAGAGATGCCCAGACTTTTACTGCTGCAAAAACAAAGTTTAGGTTTCCAGACAGGTTGAGCACAGGGAGGACATTCAGCAAATACCAAGCCTCAGCTCCCTGGGACAAAACAAAAATACAGACACTGTACCGTGTCCGCCGACACAGACAGTAGAAGACGGTGGGAGTGTTTCAAGAATCAGACTAAAGTAGATGGCCTTAGTCTGGTATTTTAACCTTCTTGAATAAATCTATTCACTGATTCACTCAACAATCACACAGGTATGAGGTGCCCCAGTATGCACCACGTTCTGATGTGGACACTGAAGACGCATGTAGCAAAACAGCACTACATACATGCATACAGAGATGCATGCGGTGCCCGGCACGTATTCAACCCTAGATGGCTGCTGTTATTTTCCATCAGACTTGTGATCAGAATGTTTAGAATTATCCTCACTGCTAGAAATGAACTTCCTTCCTCCCTACAAGACTCGAAATTGCCAATACTGCTATCGTTTAACCCAAAGAGTATGATAAAACCCTAAACCCTTCAGGTCTGACCAAGTTCATAAGCTCCGCTTCCCATCGCACTTCTTTCCAGCCATTGGCTCAAAAACTAAAGAGGGGACGCTACCAAGAAACCAATTTGCCAACCCAGGGTTCCCCCAAACTTGTCTGATCACACCATTCACCTCAAATCCTTGATAGATTCTGAAGTCCCACCAAGACCTAATGAATGATTCCCCATGTATACCCTCCTCTGACCGCACACACCACACGCACGCATCACCCACTGCCACTGAGTCAATTCCAGGACACAGCAGAATTGCCCCAGAGGGTTACCAAGGCCGCAATCCTTGCGGGAGCAGACTGCCTCACTGTTGTCCTGCAGAACTGCTGGGTGTGTTCTAACCGCCAACCTTCTGGTTAACAGCCTAGAGATTTGACCACTTCGCCACTGAGACTCTCACACACCTCTCGTTCCCAGGAGAGTCTTCTCTGGTCAGCCATGCCTTCATCCTGCCTTCAGATAGCTCTGGTCCTTCCCCTGAGGGATCTCCAGCGACAGCACTCTGACCCCTTCTCCACAGCTTTTTTCGGCACTAAAGGGCACTCTGACCGTGAGAGAGTCTAGCAGATCAACTCTCGCCATCAGGGCCCCAACATCCCAGCACAGCACATTTGGGTTTGGTCCTTCCCTTCAGATCACCCTTCCGGAACTTCACTATCAACGGAGCATTTAAAATCACCACAAAAGCAAGTGTTTTGAGAATGATGAGGGCAGTGAATGTACAAATGTGCTTTACACAATTGATATATGTGTGGATTGTGATAAGAGTTGTATGAGCTCCCAATAATTTTTTTTAAAAGGAGAATAAATCAAAAATAGAACTACCGCAAAGCTCAGAGAAGTCACCTCTTTTTAAAGAAGAATTCTCTCAGAACACAGCGGAAGGCTACATTTTTACAAAGATAAGCCACTTGTTCAAACTTCTTCACCCAATTAACAATCTACTATAAAAAATAAAATAAACACACTGCCATCGAGTGGATGCCGACCACTGTGACCCTACAGGGCAGGGCAGAACTGATGCTCTGAGCTTCCAATAAGGGAACTCCTTTCGGGAGTAGAAAGCCCTGCCTTGCGGTAGGGTTGCAGCCCAACAAGTAACAACGATGCCACAGGGCCTACAGACTGAAAAAGGTCCGTATATTCTCTAGAGGAAACCCTTGGTAACTGGTGAATGCACCCCATGGTTAACCAGAAAGCTGGAAGTTCAAGTTCCCCCAGGGGCCCCTCAGGAACAGGAATGGTCATCTACTTCCAATAAAACCAGCCGCTGAAAGTCCTATGGAGCCCAGGTCCCCTCTGTCCCACGTGGGGTCGCCATCAGTCCAAGTCAACTCAGAGGCAATGGCTGGATTCTCCAGAGAGATTTCATTTCTCATAAATCGCAATAAAAACTTGCATTTGCACCACAGGTGGCTCATGGCTTTGTCTTAATTAATGAGTTTAATTAAATATCTATTGTGAGAAAGGGAAAACAAAAACACTCAGGCTCTAACATGTCTCATGCTTCAAAGGACTCACCTGAAGTAAAAGGATCGTGATGGACTGAGTGCCTGAGGTGTGGTAGGTAAAGCTTAAAGGGCACATTCAGTTTGAGAGTTCATCCCTCCATCCACCCATTTACCATGGAGGACCCTAAGGTAAATTAGTAATCAACCCCACTCAAGGGAAACAGGGAAGGAATCAGACACAGCTTAGAAGGGCAAGTGTTCTAAAGAGTATAAATAAAATACTACAAGAGTTTAAAAGAAAAGCAAATTCCCTGAAATGATGCCCCAGAGCAATAATGAGTATATCCAAAACAGAAAGGAACACTACTCTAAGTAGTCCAAAATCAATGGTGGGTTCTCTGGGAATACAATGTAATACTTCTGCATCTTGCTGCTGAACATAAAAAAGCCCTAGACTCTCCACACCTTTTACAATCAGCTGGTCATGATCCTGCCTCCAGAGAAATGCCGTGAGGTGTTCACCGAGTCAGTTCCAATTCATCGAGACCCTATGTACAACAGAACGAAACATCTCCAGTGTCATCCTCACAATTGTGCTTATGTGTTAAACCTATGGTTGCAGCCACTGTGTCAATCCGTATTGTTGAGAGCCCTTCCTCTTTGTTTCGCTGCCCCTCTCCTTGATGATGTCCTTCTCCAGTGACTGGTCTCCCACAACGACATAGACATGTGCAAAGTAGGGGAGAAGTCTTGCCATCCTTGCCTCTGAGGAGCATTATGGCTGTACTTCTTCCCAGACAGAACTTGTTCTTCCAGCCATGTCTATGGTACTTTCAATATTCTTTTCCAGCCTCCTCATTCAAATGCATCGGTTCTTCTTCAGTCTTCCTTACTCAATGTCCAACTTTCACACACATATGATGGAAAACACCATGGCTTGGGTCAGAGGCACCTTAGTCCTCAAAGTAACATACTTGCTTTTCGACATTTAAAGAGGTCTGGTGCAACAGATTTACCCAATACAATCTCACTTGAGCTCTTGACTTGCTTACCAAATTGGCCAAAACAACCTTCAACAATTTGTGTTCAGTCACTAGTCATCTTAAGCCACTTGTATAGTCAACAAAGAAAATCTATCCATATACAAGATGATGAAAAAAATGTAATTATCAAGTCAATTCTGATTCACAGTGATCCTACAGGACCGAGTAGAACTGCCCTTCTGGGTTTCCAAGACTGTACATCTTTACAGGAACATATAACATCTTTTCTTAAGGAGCAGCTGATGGATTTGAACTGCTGATCTTGTGGTCGGCAGCCCCACTTTCGCCAGATGATTGAAAACTCCTAAAATTGAGATTTCACCAAATGAGTACAAAGAGAACCCACAGAAATGGAAAACGTTGTTGGCAAAGCCCTATTGTTCGGAAGACTAATCTCTAAAATGTATAAAAAACTCCAACATCGCAACAGTAAGAGACAAATAATCCAGTTAAAAATGGGCAGATACATGAATAGACACTCCAGCCCAGGTGACATGTAAGCAGCCAATAAGCATATGAAGAAATGCACGTAATGACCAGTCACTATTAAAGGCAACTCACTGCCATCAAGTCATTGCCGACGCACAGGAGCCCTCTGGGACCGATCAGAAGAGCCCCTGGAGTCAGTAGGTTTCTGGGACTAACTCTTTAAGGAGGAGAAAGCTTCCTTTTTCCCATGGAGCAGCTGGTGGTTTTCGAACGGTTGACCATTCGGTTAGCAACCTAGTGTGTAAACACTATGCTACAGAGCTCCTCCTCCGTCATTCCTAAAAGAGAACAACGAGATGCCTCCTGGCCCCAGTGACAACCGCAAAGGTCAAGAAAACAGCAATGCTGGTATGAGCACAGAAAGACCGGAACCCTCATGCGCTGCTAGTGGGACTGCGAACGGGTGCAGCCACTGTGTGAAACACTGGGAGTACCGTATGATCCAGCAAGCCCACTCTCTCTCTCTCACTCCCCACTGGCGACCAAGACTGACCCTACAGGACAGGGTAGAACTGCCCCAGGGAGTGGCCAAGTCTGCAACTCCTTTTTTTTAAGACCGTAACTCTTTATGTGAGTAGAAAGCCCTGCCTTCTCTCCCTCAGAGCTGGCTGGTAGTTTTGAACTGCTGACCTTGTGAATCACTAGGTCTAAATGCTAGAGAAGAGCCCAAACACAATTAGGTAAATGCACACCCATGTTCATCTCAGCACTATTCGCAGCAGCAAAAAGATGGAAACAACCTAAATAGCCATAAGTGGAAGTAGGGGGGAACAAACGGTGGAGCACGCACACACAGTGAAATACTATGCAACTTGAAAGATCAGTGATGAATCCGCAAAACACTTCACATCGTGGATAAAC
Organism: Tenrec ecaudatus; assembly: GCF_050624435.1. NCBI lineage: Eukaryota > Metazoa > Chordata > Mammalia > Afrosoricida > Tenrecidae > Tenrec > Tenrec ecaudatus. The sequence goes on along the minus strand of NC_134533.1, from coordinate 171,366,830 downwards.
CTGGCCATCGTGCCGGGTGAACTAAGTCCATCACAAAATGACACAGGTTGCATGAGGCATTAGAAAACGCCATGGTAAGCTTTTTACCCTAAACGATACATTCTTTGCCTTCTTGGAGCATTACCAGGAGTAGATGGGGGGAAGGGAGGGGAAATTACTAACCACGTAGAGATCAGACAATAACACGCATGTTGGGTGAACAGGAGTGCAATCTACGATGAGAGAGGTTGGCGAAAAATATGGCGACCGGGAGGACACTGGGAGTCGTCTACAAGTGGACATCCTGTTCTACACCCAATCCTCCAACTGTGATCTCTGAGAAGACGTGTGCACAGACAGACAGGCCGCAGAACAGGTGTGGGAGTGGACCCACAAATATGTAAGGTCTGACAGTGTACTCACAAACATGCGTCTCGATGGAGAATGTTTGTACCTGCGCAAATACCTCTTCAGCAATCATATGCACGGGTGTGGACCGAGCCAAGCTTTGTGAGCTTCTTACACAAGACCTTGAGGGAATGAGTTACTGGGTCGGGCAGCCCAGGAAGAAGGCCGAGTGGGGTGGCAGCAGAGTCCAAGTATCAAGCTCAATTAGCCTAGCACAGTCCAGAAAGACAATGTAGCTACTGGAATCTTCAAAGCTCCAGAGTGGCATCCAAGGTACAGCTATTGGTCTCTCTCCATCCGCAGTAGACAAGAAGCCAAGGACACAGAGAGACAATGAGTCCAATGGCCCACACAAACATCAGTACTCGCCACTCGGAGATCAAAAGAACTAGATGGTACCTGGCTGCAAATTGCTCCGGAGAAAATCTTGGATAGAGTGGGAGAAGACATGGAAAGGAAGCCAGCGAGATCATAAAAAAGACCATAGTTACTGGGCAGATAGAGTCCCGCGGAACCCTCCAGACTCTGGCCCTTAGTCGCCCTGCAGGTCTGGAACTGAACTCATTCCTGGTCTGTTTTTCTCAAACAATCGATAGGTCTATAAGGGAAACTGTTAGCGCCAAGGAAGTATGCACACCTTAGAACAGTCACCCGTTTCGGGTTCAAGGGGCAGAATTTACACAAGAACAAAGTTCAGAAGGGTGAGGAGAGGAGGAAGAATGGAAATGGTAAAAACAGGGAAGAAGTGGGATAAGCCATGTTCCCACAGGGAAATTACAATCAAGGACACAAAACAAGAGGTGCGTGCATTACTGAATGTAAGACCCACTTGCTCTGTAGACCATCACTGGGTTCACAATAAAATGTTAAATACACAACACATATCAAAGAAAAATAATTCTTAAAAAGAAAATACACAAAGACAACCCTCACACCCTTACAACTGAACACCGTTCTTCGAAGAGATTAATGAATTAATGTGACCAGCAACTACACTACAGACCTTTGTTAAGTAAATTTTCCTATAACCCCCCCTCCCCCAATACGATTTGCCTTTGAACTTCTATCTGTACTTTTGAAACTGTGCTGGTACTTCCAGTATGCCTCTAGGGGTCACTAAGAGGAAACGGACATTTGTCCTGAAAGACTAGAAAAGACACTCCACTGCCTGTGTGGATACGGTAAATGGAGATTAATCATTGCAAGGTACATATTTTTTAATAGTTTTTTAATTCAGAAATTTACTACGTTTTAAAATCTCCTCTTAAATTCACGTCAGTTGATAAAGAAATCCTCTCCTCTCCAAAGAAATTTTTAAAAGGCCAAGTCCTTTGTAGTAAATGGATGGTGGAGCAGGGGAGGGGGTTGGCAGACCGGCCCTCCCCCTTGCCCTCAACCCCAACTAAATAGAGACGATGTGGGAATAATTTTCACTCTTGTTTAGGATCCTCTGATTTGTTCAGTTCATTTAGGCTAATCTCTGTTTCTACTGAATCCGCTCAATGGCAGTGAGTTTAGGTTTTAGTTACTTCTACTCTAAATTGGAATTGTTTTGAGTTAAGGAAGACCAATTTGAAACACCAATATCTAAATAAGGTCTCTTAACTCATCAATAGGAGATACAGAACGGATAAAAAAATCTATTAAATACAAGCAAAACAAGAGTTTAATATCTAAAATCCTACCACAGGGCAACAAATCTGACTCCCTAGTCACCTACTAGGAAACCTCAGGTGTGAGTCATTGGGTATAAAATCCACCTCACTAGATAGGCCTGCATTATAAAATATTTGTCTTAAAGTTATTCTTTTATCCTCTAAATTCATACACAGACTGGAAGCAAGCCCCAAGGAGAGCACAGGAAGAGGGCGAGTGAGGAACGAGCTTGTCTCGGGACTTGCCAAAGTCGGTCCAAACCTGGAGGCAGGAGCTGAGCAACTAAAGATGTTCTTTAACGTCTATCACCTGCTCCCACCAACCTGCCACCGAGTGCTTCCAGGTGATGGAGAAGGAGCAAGCAGAAAAACGAGGTCTCAACAGAAAAACTCCAAAGCAAACTGACAGGCTTTGTTTGACTCTAGGACTGGAGATGAGGGGCAACAACGTTACTTACTGCTCCCATGAGTTTTGCATGCAGACAAGGACCTAACTTTAGCCGCTAAGGTGGCCACAGTTCCAGTGAGAGCAATGGGGAAAGCAATATTCATTTCATGGTGGGCTCCCAACAGCTGCAACCCCCAGGCACCCTGCACCTCTGGCCCAAGTGCCAACAGCGTCGATCCACACTGCAGTTTTCCACTGCTTTCCAGTAAACGGCTTTTACACGTGGTTTATTCTATGAAGCAAACAGGTTCCTATGATCCATATAACCTCCTGAAGGATGCTCTAAAACCTTTCCACGCAGACCAGAAAGGCAACCTGATCCCAGACTGGATGGATAATTGCAAATACTTGATTAGGTACATCTAAAACAATGGTGTTTTTCAAGAGACCAGCTTTCACACTGTGGGATAAGCAGACAAGAGAGCCCTTTATGAATAAATTAAAAACCATCCCACTTCCCAGGATTTTAGAATCTTCAATTCTTTCTCCAACACAGGCTACAAATAAAGACTATGCTCTTGGAAACCATTTCAATGGAAAGTTTTTCATAATTGAACACTAAGAGTTGGTATTATGCCAATTTCATTCCTGTCTTTTTTGTTCTCCCTCCTGAAGGGGGAGCGTGGGGGGGGGAGCTGGTGGTTAAAGTGCTTGACTGCTAACCCAAGGTCAGCACCAACCCAAAGGCAACCAGCTCATTTTTTCCAACTGGTGGCCTTTATAAGAAAATTTTATCAGCTCTTCCAAAACCAAGACACAATTGAATAAGAACCCCTAAAATTATAATATTGATTCCGTTTTAGCTATATTCTGTGGGTGCTACAATTTTTAACACTTCTAAAATTTCATAAAACCACAAAGTGGAGTTGCCACTCTCCTGCCCTGGAGTTGGTGGCTGACACCCTTCCTGATAAAATAGTTCAAAAATAGGAGCAAGTAGCCGGGTGTGAGATGAGAAAAATGCCTTTCCTTGGCACACATGCACACAAAAGTCAGAAAAGAATATTCCACAAGCAAAGATCCTCGTCCTTTCTAACACCAATGTAATCATTTAATACAAGGCACCTTTTAAACACTACTACAACCTCAATCAAAGCTAAAATTAGTCCAACACCAACTCATTCAGGCCCCACCTTCCCACCCCACCCTGAATGGCCAGTCACCCAAAACAGTCCTTTTAATGATGGTACAGAAACAAGACCTATCCAGAACTGATGCCTGGACCATATTGCCAAGGGCATCTCATCAGCTAAGGGCATCAGAAATTACAAGCCAGTATCTCCAAAATGCTAACCTTTTACATCTCAACTAGGAGCCAAGAAAGGGATTAAAGAATTGATTGGCTGTTAAATTAAGATGCTTCCCTCCTGTAGATGGCAGATCGTTGCAGTCTCTCTTACCCCTCGTACACATATCTCAACACTCATGGCAACCCTACAGGGCAGGGTATTACTGCCCTTGTGAGTTTCTCAGACTTTACCGGGGTACAGAACTTCCTCTGATTTAAAATGTTGGTTTTTTTTCCAAATCTCACCAATCACTGATTTAAAAGTCTCACAGATCCCAACCTCAAGTCACATGCCTTTGGTCTCCAAGACCTGATCAGTGGCCTAAACAACTGTCCAGATTTGTCTGAGGACTCTGGTATCAAGCTGTACTTTGCAAACCACTCAAGTACTATGTAAGACTGCTTGGTTTCTACAGAGCAGAAGACACCGGTCTCTATCTGGCCACACGAGTCAAGTACTCTGCCTTTTTAAAATACATGATGTAACATCATACTGTATATCTCAACGGGAAAATGCTTATGAGGATATTTTCATATATTCAAAGGCATTCCGAATAAACTAAAGAACCAAACTGCTCTACCATCATCTAAGTGCACCCCAACAGCTGTAAGAATTAGCATTAATGTTTACTTGGAAACACTGGCTGAGCACCTAGAACTGTCATTGAATGGACTAGCCTTGAAGGGGGAGACACGATTTCTCTAAAGGAGAAACCCAAAAAGGTTGCAAACATCCCCCTACACTTTAAATATGGTCTCTCCCTCCATTCTGGGCTGGGATCATTACCAGCTCAAATAATAGGCTTATTAAAGTAGCATGGGAAGACTAGAACCTTTTATCTCCATCAGTCAGTATTGGAAGCTTCTATGAAACTGCATCTTTCCCCATCCACCCCGAGAAACGCACTGCATCAAGTCAGTCTAGCCTGTTCATGTCAGGGCTGCTAGGGGAACGGTGACAAAAAGAGATAAGACAATGTATGTGTATTATAACCTTTTGTGTGTGTGTATCATGACTTTTGAAGACGTGTCAAGTGACCATTCCACTAGGAATGCAGAGAAAATGAAACAGCAATCAGAGTCCAGCTTGAAGCTTTATTTATTCATCATAGAGAGGAAAGAAAGTGCAAGCATAATTTGGAGATGCCCTGTACTGACTGAAGAGTACAGCCACAGAAAGCCCATAGGGCAGTCAACTGGATTCCACAAGGTTGCTTTAAGTGAGAATCAACTTGATGGACGGAGTATAATAAACCCTTGTATGAAGACTTAGCAAACACTTTTCAATCATTCCCTTGTAACAACCATTTGAAATGGTGCTTTTTCTTTATACTAAAACTCAGGAACCGAGGCTAAGAGATTCCAGAGCTTATCAAGAACACATTAACCCTTTGATTTCCAAGTGATACTCAGATTCAGCCTCTACTCAGGCCATGGGTTTCTAATCTCTGGCATCTCTTAAGATTATTGTAAACCTCTCCTTTGTTTCAAGCATGTCAACATCCTACAAAATGAACCCACACATCATGGGCTAAGCCATGTTTCCTCTAAGAGGGAGCTTCCAAAAGTCCATGAAAAAAAAATGGAATTAAAAGATGATTCTTCTTTGAACTTTTGACACCCTCCACCCTCCCACACCCCCTCACACACACATTTGTTTCACTTACTAGGATATTATAATCTTATTGACAGCACAATTTTTGGAAATAGTACAATGCTCTCAATGACCAGAAATAGGTACAGAGTATTCCAGCTATCTAAATAGTGTCCTTAACTGGGGCCTTACCTGAAGTTGAATTTGCAATTGCCGAAGAGCTAGAGGTAATGCAATTCACGCACCCCTCAACTAACAGAATAATCTAACGCTAACTGATGGTAGGCCTTTCTGGGACATATGACGCAATTTTCCCCCAACAAAAGACTATCATTTCTTAACTGTGGCATGGGGGGGGGGGAGGGGAGGAAGTACCAAGCTGTTTGTGGAATTTAGATAAATGCTTACTTTTACGTAAGTTGGAGTTCTTTTACAATTTCACACAAAATCAGACCGTTATAGCCATTTCTCTACCAAATAAAATGCTAAAATGCACTGGATTTAAATTAAGTTCACTAATCAGAAAAATGATTTGGCCATTAGTCATCAAAAGGCCCTAGTCAGTTGTTTAAGTCATAATCAATCCTCCTAATTCATGGGTAAGTCTAGACTAGAGTGTTGTACACTTAAACTTTATACTTTGATAGTCAGTCAATGATTATAACTTCAAATAAATTTTGGAAGGACAAAAGGGAAAGTGATTGATGACTTGGCTCTATTATCTGTCTGGCATGTCCACGTCTCACAAAGAACAGGTAAACACGCATGTGAGGGGACTGGTTGGTTCCTCACCGTCCCAGGAGTAAGCTGCTGCAGAGAACTCTACCAGCTACACTGGTGAGAATGGCAGAGGACTGGGGCAAGCTTCCATTCTGTTGGTAAACATTAAGGTAAGCTGTGAATTGGAGCCAACTTGATGTCACCTCACCACGTTAGTGACTTCCCATATTGCCTCATTATACAATAACCCACAAGCACTGACTACTCTTTTCAGCGGTTGCTATATAGACAATGTTTTCAACCAAATAAGAAAAAGTCACTTAAAACTTTCTGTCCATCAGTCTTAACTATAATGCGTACACATTTTGAAAACAAATAATGTGCCCCGTTGTAACCATTCCACTTGTGAAAGCGAAGACGAACTACAGGTAGCTCAGCATTTATACTCCATTTATGGACTGAATCTGAGCATCTTCTGGTGGAGCGGCACAAAGAAAACTGCGCTAGTTAGTTCCAAATCATTGCAACTCCAGAGGGCAGAGTGCAACCGCCCCGCTGGACTGCCAAGGCTTAGGGAAGCAGGCGGCCATAGCTTTCTCTCACCAAGGGGCTCTAGCCGCTGGGGGGGTGTCATCTGCCGACCTTTCTGTTTGCAGCCATGTACTTCGCCGCTTTCAGCGTGATCCCACTGAAAGGCCTCCGGTGTGGTACCCACGAACCACAAAAGAATACCTTTAAATTTAAAATAAAGGTAAACGTGTAAATGAACTTCCTCAGTCACAGCAGCCAGATTTCAGATGGTCCAACAGCTGTATGCAACCAGCAGCCACCATACTGGGTAGTGCAGATAAAGAAAATTTCTATCCAAAAAGCTGTACTGGAATAGCTAAGGGAGCGTTGGTCAAGTGCCTTCATTTCTGGGAACCTTAATGCCTATCATTTCATTTGAAAGACTATTGTATAAAAGGCACACGATATGCTTATTCCAATCAATCAATACAACTCTATATTAGACGTAAAGGAAGTTCTGGCAGCAGAGTGATTAAGCACAGGACTGCTAATCAAGAAGTCAGTAGTTCGCACTCACTAACTGCTTGTCAGGAGAAAGATGTGGCAGTCTATTTCCATAAAGTTTAAATTCATTAAAATATTTTCCAAACCAATAACCCACTTGCTTTAGAGTCATCCCATTGAAAGCAACCCCGTAGGACAAGGCGGAACTTGTCCCTCTTGGGGGAAAGATGTCGTAGTCAGCTTCCATGAGGATTTGCAGCCTTGGAAAGTCTGTGAAGCAGTTCTACTCTGTCCTAAAGGGTCACTATGAATTCAAATCCACTTGAAGGCAAGGGGGTTAGTGTTTGGAGGTACTGTGGGCGAGGAAATGGGATGCTTTATGGATGCAGACTGCAACCTTTTTCTCTCCTGGACCAAATGGAAGGTTCAAATCAATGACCTTGCCACTGGGAGTACTTTATCACTGCACCCCTGGGCTCCTGTCATAAAAATGGGAGCCAGGAAAACACAGTCCTAGAAGTTTGCTAAGAGTCAAAGACAACTCAACAGCAACCAGTTGATCTTAAGATTTTCATGCATGCTGGTGACCTGTAACAAACAAATAACTGCTCTTGGGGTCTTGTCAACTGAAAAGTTTGGGAAGTTCTGGCCAAAGTCTGAGGACCCTGCCAGTGCTCCCAAGTTAATATGGAACTCAAAACTACTGCCCAGATTCCCCGAACTTCCTAACTGATCCCAAACATTCTTCCAGAAACCCCAGAAGACTAGGCCCATGGTCTGACGTGAGCTATTTATAAAGTCTGTTTTAAAAGGTTACCGGAATTTCTTTCTGAAATTGTATATACTGTAATTAGAAGCTACAACCCCCTATTCTATGATGATATCTTGCAGTTTTAACATCTTTTTAAAATGAACACTCTGCTTACAGATGGATTTTTTCCCTCAAAAGCACTTAAACCAATTCACTTCAAAAGTAAATAATAGTTTAAACACAATATTTCAATGACAAAAAAAAATTTAACCTGATATGCCTCATTGTTAGGCAGCCAGCGAGAGCCCCTCCAGTGTCTAAACAAAGTGAGAATTATACCCTCCTGGGTGAGGTCCCCTTGCAAGGCCAGAACCCTGCCCGAGACTTTACCCTCATTAACAGCTGTTCCCAGGGAGCCAGGGAAATGCTGGGTCCACAGAAGGGCTCTCCGGAGGGAAATCTGGAACCCCCACAAAAAGGACTCAACCAGGGTCAGGGGCTGCTATGCGGTTGGCTGCGGGCGTTGTCCACCCCGTCCGGCAGTTGTAGTTGAAGAACCCGGCGGTGCAATGTGGACTACTGCCCCAAACCTCCGAGAAGTGTGATCCCTGAGCAAATTCCCAGTCTTCCGCGTCGGTCTGTTCCCTAGACTCCTGGCTCACAAACATCTAGCCTCCCCCATCCCGACACCGCCCCACCCCCGCCGCCCCTCCCCACTAGCCCTTTCCCAGCGCCTCACCTAACTCCGCACTTAAAAGGGGAGGCGGACGAGGAGGATGCATTCCCTCCCCCTTAGTTTTCTCTAACAGGGCCTGGAAACAGGAAGAAATTCTAATCACATTAGTTGCACATTAAAAAAATAAACAGACAACCAATCAAGGGGTGCCCACCCAACAAAAGACCTCGCCGTTTCCAAAATATGATTAAACCAGAGAGTGGGGGAGTGGGGGGGGTGGGAGGGGGAAGACGAGGAACCCAGAGGAACCCAGGGGATGGAGAGATGAACGCGTGTGTAGGTGAGGTTAGGGCCCCAGCGTCCTCCCATCGCGGCCAAGTTCCCAATTTCGTTTCCAGAAAACGCTCGGCTGCAGAGAAGATAAAAGCAAGTTGCAACTTTTGAGAAAGTCCGCCCGCGTCACCGTCTGGGTGCAGCCAGAGCTCCGTTTCGTCCCGGATGGCAACCTAGGAGTCGGGAGCCCAGAGCTCCAGCTCCGGCTCCAGCTCCGGCTGCAGCCCGGCTCCGGCCGCACACTCCTGCAAGCCTCCCCGCCCGGCGGCCCAGCCCGGTCTCCCGGGACGCCCGGCCCTCGGCCTTGCGGAAAGTTCGCGGGCACTGCCCGAGGCCCCACTTTCCACTCCGGGTGACAGGCCTTGCCCGAGACTGCCCCCGCCCCGCCGCGGGCACCAGACGGTGCGCCCGGCCCCGGCCCGCCCGCCCGGCCTCCGCCCGGCCGCCTCCGGGCGCGGATTCTGCCCGCGCGCCCCACCCGCGGCTGGGGCGCCCCTCGGGGTGATCGACTGACCCGAGCAGCGCTGGGCAGCACTCCGGATCGCCCGCTCCTTCCCGCCGCGCCCCGCGCCCCAGCCGCAGCGTCCAGCCGCACAGCTCGCCCAGTCCGGCCGCGGCCGCCGGTTCCCGCCCCCAGCCCGGGGGGAGCCCGGGGGGCAGGACGGGGAGGGAGGACGTGGCAGGCCCGGAGGTGGCCAGCAGCGAGGCGGGGAGTGTCCCTAAGAGGCCGGGGGCGGGGGGCCGGAGCGGTGCCCGGGGCTGCGGGCCCGGACCCTCCCCGCACGCAGCCACCGCCGGCCCGCAGCCCGGCCCGGCCCCCGCCGAGCGCGGAGGGGCGGCCCCAAGTCCAAGCCCACCTCGCACGCACGCCCCCCTCCCGCCACCAGATGGAAATCTACAGGCTCCGAAAGTGACACGTCGGAGATTCCTCAGCCCCCCGCGCGCCCTCCCCCTCCCGCGCAGCGTGGCGGCCGCGGGGATTCCGGGTGGGGGAGCAGATTCCTGGGGCAGAATCCACTGGGGAGGCTCGGGGGAGGGGGCGCGGGGGGAAAGCACTGCCCAGATTTTTTTTTAATCGAGAAGAATCTACCCGTTTTTTCTTCCCTCCTGCAAACCCCGGCAAGTAGGGGGGCCGGGCTGGGGACCCGAAACGCAACCGCCGGACGGGGGCCGCCCCCTCCCCAGCCCCGCGTCCCCGGAGGGCGCAGGCGAGCTCGGGGCGCACCAGCACTCTGGCGCCAAGTTTTCCCCGGGAAGCCTGGTGCGCTCCCGGGACAGGAACCCACTTTGGCGGACTCGGCGTCCGGCCGGGGCTTTTCGGCGGGCCGGGACCGGGCGGTCCAGACGCGGGGTCCCGGTCTCCCCCCGAGCTCCCAGCTCCAGCTGCAGCTCCAGCTCCAGCTCCAGCGCACCTTACCTTGCTCGGGCTGAAACGCAGGGTCTGGACGCACCACCCACGGGAGCGCCCACGCCTTCCCGGCCAACAGCCTGGAGAATCCCTGCCGCCGCCTGCGCTCTTCCCGCCGCCGCCGCCGCGCCGCGCCTCTCCTCCTCCTCCTCCTCCTCCTCCTCCACCACCACCTCCTCCTTCTCCTCCTCCTCCTCCTCCTGCAGCCGCCGCGCTCAAATAACTACCAGGAGGGTTGGATGGGGGATTCCGCCATGTCAATGATGTCGGGACCACATGGGGCGCGGGGGCCCGCCCACTGTCGTAAACCACCGAGTACAGCCGCCTGCACAAAGGCTTGCTCGCCAGGCCGGCTGGGGCCTCTTGAGCTCACCCCTGCCTAGCTCAGCGGAGCCCGCTCGCTTCTAATTCCACCAAGGGAAAGTCTGGGGCGTCGGGGATTCAGTAACTCCTGTCCTGCGAGTACTGCTGCGTCAAAAGGCCAGGCTCAATGCAATGTTTGTTCAGTGGTAACGGGAGCTCGGTCTCCCATGGCATTGTTCCGTTCACATGTGTAGGTATTGCCTTTCTTCTTCAGCTCCGCAGCCACCTTTTGAGCACTTTTGTCAATCCCTCGACTATTTCCTACAGCACTTCGTCCCTCCTGCTAACAAACAGGTTTTCTGCGCGGATTTCATTGCCCCTGGTTTAAAAGGTCCACCTCCTCCTGCACTCCCAGGGACAGAAACGTTGCTAAACAGAGCGGTCTGCACGTTCCACAGTAGTCAGAGAAGAGTTCAGTTCATATAAATTAAATAAAATTTAAGGTGTGCCTGTTGTACAGACTCAACAAAGTTAACAGGCTGTACCCCTCTTCAAACCCCCTCAAATCATTCTGGAGAAAAAAGCAGAACTTTTTCCCAGGGAGACTCCTTCCTGTCTTAGCTGCCCAGGTGTTCTGAATAACTCCCTTCAGCCTCCTGGCTTGTGAGCTCCAACGCAGTACTCAGTAGTGACCAGAGGCCGCGCAGGAGAGAGCTTTGTTTCCAAAAGTTAATGGGGGGGCGGGGGTGGGTGGGGGTGGAGGCATTATCTTTTCATTGTTTCTCCACGAACTTTTTAAGCTCTCTTCTAGTACATTTTATTAGCCCAGAAAATAATCATAACCCATGTGGATCAGACTAGAACTCTGCTCCAACTATTATCAGTGGTTGATTTTTTTCAGAGTGAAATCGCCACGCCTTTTTATGGAGGGAGGAGTCCTGCTGGCCGACCTGGGGCTGCTAACCAGGACACCCTTTTAATTGTAATCTGTGCAGGAGAAAGAGGGGGCTCTCTGCTCCTTTAAAGATGTGCACCCTCAGAAACCCCCAAGGGCAGTTCTACCCTGTCCAGCGTCACACTCTGAGTGAACTTAAAGCTCCAGCTTTTCAGCTGGCAGTCCAGCGTGTTAGCCGTTATTAACGCTACCCAGGACCCCTTAGTGTGCCTACCCTAAACCAAAACCCCACTGCTGTCCAGGGGTCCATTCTGGCTCACGGCCACCCTAGAGGACAAAGTACAACAGCCCAAAAGAGTTTGTCAGGCTGTAAATCTTTACGGAAGTAGACTAGCTCATCTTTCTTCTGAAGACTGGCTGGTTAGCAAGCAACAGTGGATGTATTAAAAAACCCGGAGAACGCAAAGAGCACATTATTACTGAGCACATAGTCCTTTTCCGGGGACCGATCTCTCCTGGTAACATAGCCAAAGCCTGTGAGAAGTGTCCCACCATGCTCACTTCTCAGACCCATTCTGGCTCTAGGACTCCAAGAAGATTTTTGCTACTGTTGTTCTTCTGGCAGTCCGAGCGCCTTCGGTCCTCTTGACAAGCCCCATAGCTCAATGCACCTGTTCTTGTGCAGTCTTTCCTCGCCATTGTCCAGCTCTCACATGCAAGTGCGTTAATTGCAAATATTATGATCTGGGTCAAATGCCCTCAAAGGGACATCTTTGCTATTTTACACTTGATCATACCGTTTTACTTTTTATTGTGAGTTAGGTGATGGTGTATGGAGCAGATCATCTATTTTATATTCAACAATTCCTACACTTTTGTTTCAGCTCATGCCTGGTCATCTTATCAATGTTTTGGGGAGGGGGGTGTTGTTTGTTTGTTTTTAACACTTTAAATAAGCCTTGCACAGCCTGTTGGCCCAGGGCAGTACGTCATGTGATTCCATGACTGCTGTTTCCATGAAATCATTGACAACATCCATCTTTCCTCCACGTAGTTACCCTCATGTTGCTTACTGGATTGGTGTTTTCTTGATGTTGAGCTACAATCTACAGTGAAGTCGTTGACCTTTATCAGGAAATGCACAGCCCTCTTGGCGTCACCTGCACACCCTCACTTCTTAGGGACTTCTTCCAGTCCTCGTGTCAACCTCTTCACGCAGTCCAGCTTCTCAGAGCATTTGCTCCGCCTACAGCTTGAGTAATGATGGCAAAAAGATAACATCCTGACACACACCTGGCCGGATTTAAAACGATGCCGTTTTTTTTCTTATACTGCCTCTAGGTCTATGTACAGGATCCGAATGGGCACAATTAAGGGTCTGGAATTGCCGTTCTTCTCAGTGTTACCCATAGCTTTTGGTGATCACATAGCTGAATGCCACTGCATAGTCAATAAAACACAAGTAGACATCTTGCTGGTGTTGTCTGCTTACAGCCGAGATATATTTGGTGTTAACAATCATATCCTTTGTTTCACGTCTGCTTTTGAACCCCCCTGGAGTTTCTAGCAATTCCCCATGAAGGCCGTGCTGCAACCATTTAAAAATTTTTCCAATATTGTTCAAAAATTTCCACATTTTCTTGGGTCAGCTTTCTTTAAAATGGGCACGAATATAATTCTCTTTCAGTTAGTTAGCCAAGTAGCTCGCTCCCAAATGGCTTGGCACGGAAGAGTGAGTGCTTTCAGAGCTGCCTCCGTGTTTTGAAACATTTCAGTTAGTATTTCATACGTTCACGGAGCCTGTTTCACTAATGTCTTCACTTCAGCGGGGACTTCCTCTGCAAATCCATCGGGTCTTGATCATATCCTTTGACATGGTGGAATATCAATCAAATCTTTCTGGTATATTAACTCGAGTTTCCCTTCCATTTCTCTTGATGTTTGCTGCATCCGTCACCATTTTGCCCATAGTATCTTTCAATATTGCAGCTCAATGCTTGATATCTCCCCCTCCCCCCCATACCAGTTCTTTCAGCTTGAGATGTGCTAAGTGTATTCTTACCACCTGGTTTTCCAATGCCAGGTCTTTGCATATCCCATGATAATACCTTACTTTGTCTTTCAAGGGTCCCTTTGAAATGAGCTGTGCAGCTCTTTGACGTCATCATGGATTCCATTTGCTTCAGCTACTCTGTGTTCAAGAGCACGTGTCCCCATTGAAGATGGTCGGAGGAAGTTCAGTATTATCACAGAATGCACAGATTTGTCGACCCTTGGTTTGCCCATTCAGTGTAGGTTCAGCCACATAAAGGCAAAGACTCCAAACCATGACCTCCAGTGACTTCAATTAGTTCAGAACAAAAGAAATGGACATTAACCCATATGCAAATATGTGCATATTAAAGCTAGAAGTGAAAAAATTTCAAACCAATGAACTTCTGCACACCTCTATAGTCTCAAATATTTTAAGGTGAACCTCTATCCCAAGGAGCACATAATATTTTGGAAGACTCAGTTCTCCTTCTCTGTCCTTCCCCTGCTCATGGCTAAGGTTTCTAGATCATCCGTGTCAGGTTTGCTCATCTTGCTTCTAATCTCAGAATCCAATCTTGACTTTAGGCTGTTGTTGATGTTTGTGTTGTTGTTGTTGTTGTTGTTGTTAGGTGTCGTCAAGTCAGTTCTGACTCATGTTGACCCTCTAGGCAACAGAAAAAAACACTCCCCTCTCCCAACTAACAAGAGGAGGAAATCTCATGAAGCCTGACACAGAGTTAATAGCAAAGCGGGTTCGAGATGCATGCGAAGACATTCCAGAAGACATGGTGCCACGTGCCTTCCAGAAATGTAGTATTAGCAATGCTGTGGATGGCAGTGAAGACTGCGCTTTGTATGAAAATGACAGCAGTGATGGTGATGACGGCGATCTCAGTGAGGACAGCGTCTATGATGACCTCACACCAGCTGAAGCTCTGCATTGGGATATGGATGATGATGAGGAATCCAGTTTTGAAGGATTTTAACTCTTTACATTTTAGCTTGGTTGCTGATTGAGGTCAGGGAATAGTACTCTTAAGGTATCATTGTTGATACCTTATTGCTTTTGTTGAACCTATTTTCCGCTTACTGTGCTGGTTTACTAATGCTAAATGACTTGTCGTTTTATTTATGTTTTTATTTAAAATAAATATTTAAATACATTACCCCACTGATGTCTCAATTTTAGTAATTTTATTTTCATTTGTTTTATTTTCAATAGCTTCTGCATTTTCCACCCTAGGCTCATACTCGAGTCAATCAGTTTTTCTGATTTCCCAGGTAATAATTAGGTACCTCGGCTTATACTTGGCTCAGCTTATATTTGAGTAAATACGGTACTTCTTTTTCTAATGTCCTAAGCCAGACCTGACACCAGCACCAATATTGACAAAAAGCCATTTTGAATAGTGCTCAGAATTACTAGAGCACGGACTACAGTAATGGTCACCCAACTCAGTGAATAACACAACCCAAGGACAACACAGCAACTCCACTTTATTATAACTTAAAAAAAACAATGTAAAAAGCCAAAGTGATGGTATCACTTTTTTCCCTATTGCTTTCAAGAAAGACAAAATTTAACCCACTATGTAAACTTAAACAAAAGAAACCTCACTGTTATTCTGTTGATGCTGACTCATACTGACCCCATAGCACAGGGTAGAACTGCCCCCTTATGAGATGCCGAGACTATAATTCTTTACAGAGGTAGAAATCCCCATTTTTCTCCCTAAAAGTGGCTAATGGTTTCAAACTGCTGACCTTGTGCTTAGCAGTCAAACATGTAACTATTACCTCACCAGGGTTCTTAATTGTCTTTCTTTCTTTTCTTTTCTTTTTTTTTTTTTTGCTCTTTCTTTTTTAAAAATCTTTTTACTGGGGGCTCATACAACTCTTATCACAATCCATACATACATCAATTATATAAAGTACATTTGTACATTCGTTACCCTCATCATCTCAAAACATTTGCTCTCCACGTAAGCCCCTGGCATCAGCTCCTCATTTTTCCCCTTCCCTCCCCGCTCCCCCCTCACTCATGAACCCTTAATAATTTATAAATTATTATTTTGTCATATCTTACACAGTCCGATGTCTCCCTTCATCCACTTTTCTGTTGCCTGTCCTCCAGGGAGGAGGTTATATGTAGATCCCTATAATCGGTTCCCACTTTCTACCCCACCCTCCCTTCACCCTCCCCATATTGCCACTCTCACCACTGGTCCTGAAGGGATCATCCATCCTGGATTCCCTTTGTTTCCAGTTCCTATCTGTACCAGTGTACATCCTCTGGTCTAGCCAGATTTGTAAGGTAGAATTGGGATCATGATAGTGGGGGTGGGGGGAGCATTTAGGAACTAGAGGAAAGTTGTATGTTTCATCATTGTTACACTGTCCCCTGACTGGCTCAGCTCCTCCCTGCAACCTTTCTGTAAGGGGATGTCCAGTTGCCTACAGATGGGCTTTCGGTCCCCACTCCGCACTCCCCCTCATTCACAATGGTGTGATTTTTTTGTTCTTTGATGCCTGATAACAGAACCCTTCAGCACCTTGTGATCACACAGGCTGCTGTGCTTCTTACAGGTGGGCTTTGTTGCTTCTGAGCTACATGGCCACTTGTTTACCTTCAAGTCTTTAAGACCCCAGACACTATATCTTTTAATAGCCGGGCTCCATCAGCTTTCTTCACCACATTTGCTTTAGCACATGCTTTGTTTTAAGAAATCATGTCAGGAAGGTGAGCATCATGGGATGCCAGTTTAAGAGAACAAAGTATTCTTGCATTGAGGGAGTACTTGAGTGGAAGCCCAATGTCCATCTGCTACCTTAATACTAAACCTATAAATATCCGCACATAGATCTATTTCCCCATCCATATATATATATATATATATATATATATATATATATATATATATATACACACATATATATTTACATATGTGCATGCCTTTATTTAAACCTCTATAAATGCCCTTTGCCTCCTAAGGTTCCTAATTTTCAAAAATATAAATAAAATAATTTTCACACAAGGACAGCAATCCTACAATTAGCAGAACCACTCGAGATTTCAGCCAGGGCTCTGAACCCACAGCATTGAAGGGGAATTGGACATTCTGCTCCTTCTCTCCGCCCTCAAGTAGTTTCTTGGACCCTGTGCCTAGGACCTGGGCCCGGCCCCGGAGTGAGCATCCAAGGAAAGGGAAACACTGCTGCCCCAGGCAGTCATTTATCATCACCTCTAACTCACTCTAACTCTCTGCAACTTCCCCAATTGGTTCTCTTTGGGTCCTCTGGAGGCACCCAAAATAAGAGCCCTCACTCTTTCACGTGGCTTCTTTTCCAATAAGTTCACCACCTCTGTCGTTACTTCCCAAAGATGCTCTTGTCCCGGATAAATGTCTCTTGCACACCCAGTACTCCATCTCATGGCGTGGCGTCAGACTTCTGCACATCCTCTGTTTCTGCTACCTCGGGGCTACTTGCACAACCTCTCTGAAAGCTCGGGTTCAGTTCGTATTACTTTAAGCACGATCAGCACAACACCAAAAGGAGTGGCATCTTTTCCTCCTTGGATGTGGACACCACACTTCTTTCACTACAGCTTCATATTTGTATCTGTCTGTCTGTCTGTCTATTTTTTAATAAGTCATTTTATTGGGGGCTCTTACAGCTCTCATCACAATCCATCCATCCATTGTGTCAAGCACATTTATACATGTGCTGCCATCATCCTTTTCAAAACATTTTGTTTCCACTTGAGCCTTTGGTATGAGCTCCTCTTTTTTCCCACCCTCCCCCACCTTCCCTCCTCCTGAGCCCTTGATAAATTATAAATGATTATTATTTTCAATATCTATATTTTAATAGCCTATTTACTCTATTATCTCATATTTCTTCTCCCACACACACACAAAAAATTGTCAAGCTGGATATATATTAGCTATGCAGTAATTTAATCTGCACTGACCTTAGTTAATGTTAATTGAATATTTAACTTCATTTATAGGTTTTCTCCTCATATTCCAACCTATCTGGGGCTTTTAAGATATTAACGCTATCATGAAATGACCCAACTTAGTGACATTGGTAAGCGTGATAAACATGTTTTCTATGTTTCCTTCCAAGTCACCAATACCAGCAACAACATTGAGACAAGACCAAAGACATACCACCAGTCATTTTTCTCCCATTGGAGGCAAATTTGAGTCATACTTAAATAAAAGTTATCAATCTGCTAATCACATTGACTAATCCCAAACCACACCACCACAGGGAGCAGATTTTGTCTGACTTTTCCATACTAGTGTCACTACTCTTGCTCATTCTCATACCTGACTCATTTCTATGATTCTTTCTGTTTCTAAGAGGTCAAGACTTCTGAATGATAACAGTTTCTTCTAGAAGCTATGCAGAATACTATGTTCCTTGGATGCAGAATTCCACCTGGATAAGTCAAATATATATATAGATAGATATATATAGATATAGATAGATATATCTCTCCTTTACAGAGAACTGAAGCAAAGAAGCATGTTCTCAGATTCAAAACATTTTGGTCAAGGGACAATTTTACTAGAAAATAGTAAATGACCTCCAGAGACAACCGAGCCCATTCTGGTTTCTGAAGAGAGAATATGATATTTGATATGGTTTCTTTCTTTTTTTAAAAAAATATGGTTTCTCATCATTTCAGTAGTTACTACAAGATTTCTTCTAGTTCTGGAAAACATATCTTTTGGTATTTCCTACGTAAGGTGTGTCTCAGACCTCAGCAGCTGTGGGTGGGGGCGAGGACGGGGCGTAAATTTGGATGCCATCATTTACAAATACCATTTGTCTGACTCTGACAGTCACCATTATCGGTGGACTATCCATCAACATATTTCCACCGGTATATGGTTACATAAAAGACTATTCTGGCTTCAAGTGACTAGGAACCAATTTAAAACCAATTAAGAGGGGACAGAGAGCTGGTTGGGAATCAAGTTTAGTATGGAACATCGCATGCTCAAGAAATCCTGGTTTAGAATTCCGGAACCATAATGATTCTAATATAAGTGAAACCGTCTGTAATCTGGTTTTAAATCCTTCAGGTTATATATCATGGATTAAAAAACACGGCGCATATACTTAGTCTTGCTGTTGTTAGTTGTCATTAGGTCAGTTCTGTAATTATCACCATTTGATAGATGAGAAAACTACCTGGAGAAGTTAACTGACTTACCTTCTGTGTCACAGTGTAAACAGGCAGCAGAGTTAGAACTTGAATTCGGGCCGGAATGAAGGGTAAATAGCTCCTTGGGGCTGCCAGTCATAACAGAAACAGCACACAAGCGTAGCTCTGAAGAGTAGAAATGTGTGAGGAAGCTCAAAGTCTGGATTTGGAGTACGGCTCTTCTGAGGGAGGTGGTCTTCCCTGGGTTTTCATCTTCTGGCAGCTGCCGGCTGCGGCTGCATCGATTCTTGTTGTTTATCTTCTCCTTCCCTCTTCTGTCTGCGTCTCTGTGTCCATTACACTCTTCTGATAACTCTGAAGTGATTAGTTATAGGGCGCATCCTACTAAAGAAGCCATGGTGGTGCAGTGGGTTAAGTGTTGGGCTGCTAACCACAAAGTTAGTAGTTCAACCCCCCAGCCGCTCTACCGGAGAAAGACGAGGCTAGCCACAACCACAACAACAGTGTGCCTTAATCAATCATAATAAAGGGAAATAAACCCCTCTTCCAATCAGGCTTATGTTTACATATAAAGAAGTTAAGATTTCCACACATAGTTTGGGGACTCAGTATAATCCATGACAGACGTTAACCCCTGCCTAGTTGAACAAATACCGACATTCACACCATACAGATTAACACTTGTCTGTCAGGTTGTCATACGGTAGTGGCTTGAATATTGCTGTGATGCTGGAAGCCATGTCACTGGTATTTCAAACGCCAGTACAGTCATCCAAACTCAACAGGCTTCAGTGGAGCTTCCAGACTAAGAATAGACTATGAAGATGAAATCGTCTGTCTACTTCAGAGAAAATTCGTTGCTGAAAACCTTATGCATACCTTGGAAACACTGTCAGAGACTGAAGGCCTAATGAATATACCTGAGGAAGGCTGCCCTCTCAGAGTGGACTTGACCATAATGATGTGAATGGAATAAAGCCTGTGGGAGTAAAGACTTCAGGACCTTCATCTGCTGATGGGGCAGGACTCAAAATGGGAAGTAACAGCTGGAAAACTCTACTAACAATCAGAACTTGGAATGCACAAACTATGAATCTAGGAAAATGGAAGCTGTCAAAAATGAAAGGGAATGCATGAAGAGCTATGTCCTAGGTGTAAAGTGAGCTGAAATGGAGTGGTTAGCCGTTTTCAATGATAAAATATGATTTGCTCTTTGGAGAATGACACAATCAAGAGGAATAGCATTGCACTTCTCACGGAGAAGAACGTTTCCAAATGGATCTTGAAGAACAATGCTGTCTGTGACAGGATTGTATCTAACCACATCCAAGGAAATCCAATCAGTACAACTACTGTTAAAATGTACGCAGCAAACACTAAAACCAGTGATGAAGAAACCGAAGGATTCTACCAATATAGTCGGTCTGGATTTGATCAAACATGTAATTTAGATATATTGATAATTATTGGCAATTGGAGTGTAAAAATTGGAATCAGAGGAAGAAACAATATTTGGAAAAATGGTCTTAAGTGACAGAAATAAAGCTGGAGATGACATGATACGATTTTGTAAGACCAGCAACTTGTTCAAAGCAAATACATTTTTTCTTTAGTTTTTTTTTTATAAATCACTTTTATGGAGGGGGTCTCAGAGCTATTATAACAATCCATACACCAATTGTATCAATCACATTTGGGCATATGTTGCCATCATCATTTTCAAAGCAATTTCTTTCTACATGAGTCTTTGGTATCAGCTCCTCTTTTTTCCCTCCCTATCTCACTCTCCCACCCTCATGAACCCTTGATAAATTATAAGTATATTATTATTGTCATGTCTTACACTGTCTGCTGTCTCCTTTCACCCACGTTTCTGTTGTTCATCCCCCTGAGGGGGGCTGGTTTAAGTACATCATTGCAACTGGTTCCCCCTCTCTCCTCCCTCTCCCTCCACCCTCCCCCTACCATCATTGTATCGATACTCCCATTACTGTTCCTGAGGGGTTTATCTGTCTTGGATTCGGTTTACCAAGAGTTTTTTTTTTTTCTGTGCCAGTGTACATGCTCTGGTCTAGCCGAATTTATAAGGTAGAACTGGGGTCATGATAGTGGAGGGGAGGAAGCATTAAAGAATAGAGGAATGTTGTGTGTTTCATCCCTACTCTATTGCACCCTGGCTGACTCATCCCTTCCTTGTGACCCTTCCTTGTGACTCCAACTGTGTACAGATGGGCTTTGGTTCTTCACTCCAACCCTCCTTATTCATGGTATGATTGTTTATTTTAGGTCTTCTGATGCCTGATACCTGATCCTGTCAACACCTGACAGGTGTGCTTCTGGTGTGCTTCTTCCATGTGGGCTTTGTTGTTTCCCTGCTAGATGGCTGCTTGTTCAACTGCATTCCTTTAAGACCCCAGACACTATATCTTTTGATAGCTGGGCACTATCAGCTTTCTTCACCACATTTGGTAATGCACCCATTTTGTTTCAAGAAATCATGTTGGGAAAGTGATATCACAGAATGTCAGGTTATTAGAACAAAGTGTTCTTGATTTGAGGGTGAGCTTGAGTGAAGGTCCAATGTCCCTCTGCTACCATAATATTTAACATATAAATGTATGTAAATAGACCTATATGCTTATCTTTATATATTAACCTATTTACGTATATACATACCTATATTTATACCTCTATAAATATCTTTTGCATTCTACTTTTTCCCTTTATTACTTTTACTTTCTTCCTGTCCCACTATCATGTTCGACCTTCATTTGGCTCTCAGAAATTCCTCTCGCCTACACTGCACTTGATCAAATCCCATCAGGAATTGTATGCCCTCCTTGCCATCAATTTTAGCTCTCTTGTTCCTGGGTGCAAATACATTTTTTTCAACAACACAAACAGTGACTATAAACATTGGCTTTTTCAGGAGAAGTACACAGAAATCAAATTGACTACATTGAAGAAATGACGAAGCCAAGGAGCTAAACAGAACATCTTGAAGGGCACCTTAAGAAGATAGTCAAATCGCCCCCAATTATCATGATCCCAATTCTACCTTGCAGACCTGGTTAGACCAGAGGATGTACTGCGGTGCAGTAGGGATCTGGAAACACAGGGAATCTAGGATGGATGAACCCCTCAGGACCAGCGGTGAGAGTGGCAACACCGGGAGGGAAGAGGATGTAGAAAGGGAGAACCGATCTCAGGGATCTACATGTAACCTCCTCTCTGGGGGATGGGCAACAGGAAGGTGGGTGAGGGGAGACGCCAGGCAGTGTAAGATAAGATAAAATAATAATTTTTAAGTTATTAAGGGTTCATGAGGGAGGGTGGAGTGGAGAGGGAGGGGGAGGGAAAAAGGGAAAATGAGCTGATTCCAGGAACCCAAGTAGAAGGCAAATTTTGAGAATGATGAGGGCAACGAATGTCTAAGGGTGCTTTACTCAATTGATGTGTGTATGGATTGTGATAGAGTTGTATGAGCCCCAAATAAAATGATTAATTAAAAAAAGAAGATAGCCAAATATTATAATAAAATGTGCAAAGACCTAGAGTTAGAACACCCAAAAGCAAGAACATGTTCAGAATATCTTAAACTGAAAGAGTTCAAGAAAAAAATTCAAGCCTCAAGTTGCAAAATATTGAACGATGCAGGAAGCATCAAAAGAAAATGGAATGAATGTAGAGTCACTGCAGCAAAAAGAAAGTCAACATTCCACCATTCCAGGGGGTGACATATGAACAGAAACCAGTGATACTAAAGGAAGAAGTTCAAGCTGCACTGACAGTATTAGCCAAAAACAAGGCTCCAGAAATTGATGGAATACCAATGGAAAGCTGATGAAGCACTTACTTCATATACGTCGAGAAAATTGGAAGACAGCTACTTGACCAACTAGCCAGAAGAGATCTATGTCTGTATGAATTCCAAAGATAGGTGACCCAACAGAAAATTCAAATTGTAGAACAATATCATTAATATCACATGCAAGTAAAATCTTACTGATGATCATCCAACAACAATTGCAGCAGTACCTTGACAGGGTTGTGGAACAAGGCTTATTATTGCTAAAGGCAGATGGATCTTGGCTGAAAATAGAAAATATCAGAAAGATTTTACTTGTGTTTTATGGACTATACAAAGCCATTTACATGTGGATCATAACAAGCTATGGATAGCCTGAAGGGTAGTGGGAATTCCAGAACATTGCATTGTGCGTGTGTAGAACTTGGAGAGGTCAAGAAGCAGTTGTGGAAAAAGAACAGGGAATAGTACAAGCTTCAAAATCAAGGAGGATATGTGTCAGGGTTGTCACTTTTTACCAGACTTATTCAATCTGTATGAGCAAATCATCAAAGGAGCTGGCTTATATGGAGAATAATGTGGCATCAGGATTGGTGGAACAACCTGAGAGATGCAGGTAACACAACCTTGCTTGCTGAAAGTGAGGGGAACTTGAAGCCCTTGCTGGTGAAGATCAAAGATCGAAACCTTCAGTATGGTTACCACTCAATGTAAAGAAGACCAAAATCCTCACAAGTGGACCAATAAATAACATTGTAATAAATTTTTTAAAAGGTTGAAGTTATCAAAGATTTTGCCTTGCTTGAATCCATAGTCAATGCTCATGAAAATGGCAGTTGGGAATTCAAATAACAGATCACATTGGCTATTTCTGCTTTTAAAGTG
The DNA here is from genome assembly GCF_050624435.1 of Tenrec ecaudatus. Taxonomy (NCBI): domain Eukaryota; kingdom Metazoa; phylum Chordata; class Mammalia; order Afrosoricida; family Tenrecidae; genus Tenrec; species Tenrec ecaudatus. The sequence goes on along the minus strand of NC_134533.1, from coordinate 171,343,449 downwards.
CTGAAAAGCTAGGATGTTACGTTGAGAATGCAAGCCATGGCACCTTCAGCCACCTTGTATGCTTGTGAAAGTTGGACATTGAACAAGGAAGCCTGTGCACAAGTGCCTGCGTCTGAATTGTGCTGGTAAAGAGGACTGAACGTACCAGGAGCTGCGAAAAGGGAAAACAAATCTGCCTTGCAAAAGTATGGCCAGAATGCTCTTTAGAGGCAAGAACGATGATTATATCTTTCATACTTTGGACATGTTGTCAGGAGGGACCTGGAGAAGGACATAGCGTCTTGCAAAAGTATGGCCAGAATGTTCGTTAGAGGCAAGAGTGATGAGACTTTATCTCTCGTTCTTTGGATCTGTTGTTAGGTGGGACCTGGAGAAGGACATAACCTGGAACGGGTGAAGCAGAAGGGCCGTGAAAGAGAGGATGGACATAGTGACTGTTTCAATGGACTGAAGAACAGGAGCAATTATGGGGCTGGTGCAGGACTGGGTAGCGTTTTGTTCTGGTGTGCATAGGGTCGGATGAGTTGGCACCTAACCACCACCACCACCACCACAATAGAGCAATAGAAAAGTAGTGAGACGGCATCCTGTCAATGGGGGGAATTTTGTGAGACTCAGAAAAACAAGGCAGATCTGTGAGGTCTTCAACTGCATTTGATGTGTTCCGTGGAGGATTTAGTGTGTCTCTCCAATCTAAGGTTATGTATTATTTCACCAATTCTAGAACATTCTCTGTCATTATCACGTCAACCATTGCCACTTCCATTCTCTCCAGTCTTTCTGAAATTCCTACATTAGATAAAAGAAAGAACTTAAATTTTGATATGTTCTTCCCTGTGCTTCCTTCTGTTAATTTCCTGTGTTCCCGTTCTCTCTTTGCACCGGTTGTGGCGGCTCCCCTCCTGATTAACTTTCCGACTGAGTTTTCAGTTTCAATGCCTATGTTTTTGCCTCTAGAAGTTATATCTGATTCTTGGTCAAACCTGCCTACTTTTTTATCAGAGTACCTCATCATTCTTTCAAAAAACTTTATTGAACCATAATTCATATGCCATAGAGTTCATCCATTTGAAATGTATCATGGATTTTAATATATTCATAGAGTTGTGGAAGCATTACCATAACCAGCTTCAGAACATTTTAATTGCCCTTTAAAGAAACTGTATTTTTTAGCCATCATCCCCCAACCCTCCCACTTACTCAAGCCTAGCCAACCACTTACTGACTTTCTGAATCAATAGGTTTACTTATTTTAAACATTTTATATAAATGAATGTATATAATATATGGCCTGTGTAACTGACTTCTTTTACTTTGCATAATGTTTCCTCCATGCTGTAGCATGTATCAGAACTTCATTTCTTTTTATTGTTGAATAATATTCCAATGTAAGCCACAGTTTATTTCTCCATTCATCAGTTGATACACATTTGGGTTCTTACTATTATTAGACTATTTTAAACAATGCTGTTGTGAATGGTTATACAAAAGTTTCTATATAGATATACATTTTATTTCTCTTGGTTCTTTTTTAAAATTAAATACTTTTAGTGGGGGCTCTTACATCGCTTATCACAATTCATTCATTCATCCAGTGTGTCAAGCACATTTTCGCATATCCTGCCATCATGATTTTCAAAGCATACTCTTCCCACTTAAGCCCCTCATATCAGCTCCCCATTTCTTCTGCCTCTCACCCCCATCCTCCCTCCCTCACAAACCCTTGATAAGTTATAGATTATTATTTTCATATCTTACATTGTCCTCCATTGGCCCTCACCCACTTTTCTGTTGTTCATCCCCCTGGGAGGGGGTTTATATGTTAATCCTTGTGATCGACTCCCCCTTTCTCCCCCCACCCTCCCCCAATCCTCCTGGTATCTCTATTCTCATTGTTGACCCTGAGGGGTTTATCTACCCTGGATTCCCTGTGTTGTGGGCTCTTATCTGTAGCAATGTGCATGTTCTGGTCTAATCTGATTTGTAAGGTAGAATTGAGGTCATGATAGTGGGGGGAAAAAGAAACACCAAAGAACTAGAGGAAAGTTTTGTGTTTCATCGGTGCTACACTGAACCAAGACTGGCTCATCTCTTTCCTGTGATCCCTCTGTGAGGGGATGTCCAATTGTCTACAGATGGGCACTGTGTCTCCACTCCATGCCCCCACCCCCATATATATTGGGTATGGTTTGTTTTGGGTCTTAGATGCCTTGTACATGATTTCATCGACACCTCATGATCACACAGGTTGGTGTGCTTCTTCCATGTGGGTTTTGTTGCTTCTCAGCTAGATGGCCGCTTGTTTATATTCAAGCCTTTAAGACCCCAGAAGCTAAGTCTTTTGATAACCAGGCACCATCGGCTTTATTCACCACATTTGCTTATGCACACATTTTGTCTTCCTCAATCGTATTGGGAAGGTGAGCATCACAGAATGCCGGATTATTAGGACGAAGTGTTCTTGTGTTAAGGGAGTACTTGAGTTGAAGCCCAATGTCCATGTGCAACCTTACTTCTTTTTTGTGTGTGTCAGTAATCATTTTATTGGGAGCTCTTACAACTCTTGCTACAATACATCAATTGTATCAGACATATTTGTACATATATTCCATCGTTTGTTTCTAGAAATTTATTTTCCATTGAGGCCTTGGAATCAGCTCCTCTTTTTTTCCATCCCCCCCCCCAACCCTTGTGGCCCCTTGATAGATTGTAGATTGCTAATTATTTTCAAGTCTCACATAGACTGTATCTCCCTTCCCCTCTGGTTTCTGCTGTTCTTCCCCCTGGATGGGTGTGTATGTCATTCATTGGGATCTGTGTGCCCCTCCCTCCCCAACTTCCCCCCCTCCCCCCTACCCTTTTGTTATCTCTATTCCCATTCCTGTTCCTGGGTTCCATGTGTTGTGAGTTTTATCTCTTGCCTATACTTATGTACATGCTCCCATCTAGTCTAGATTGGGAAGCTGCTCTGGGGTCATGATAGCGGGGGTGGGGGGGAACATTCTTCTTAACATATAGATATAAGTACATATTTCTATCCCCCTCTCATTATATTTATATTTATATATGTACATGCCTGTATTTAGGCCTCTATAAATGTCCTTTGCCTCCTGGTTCTTTCCTTTATTTCCTTTTACTTTCCTCTTGTCCAATCATCTTGTTTGACCTTCATTCAGGTTTAGTAATTCCTTGCTGGACATTGCCCTTGATTAGACCCCCTAGGCATCTTACGCCCTCTCTCCTTTGATTTTAGTTCACTGCTGTTCCCTTGTCCCTGGATTGTTTCCCACCTCTCCTTCTCCTGTATCCCCCCTGGAACCATTGGTCCCATTCTTTTATTTACCCTGCCTATCTTATCTAGATAGACATGCAGATACATTAATAAGCACAAAAACCAGGCAAGGCCAATTAAACAACAAAGGAAGTCACCGCCAACAAAACAATAACAACAACAAAAAGAAAGCCACTGATAAAAACGGAAAAGCCTATAAATTGTTCAAGGTCTGTTTGTTGCCTTTTACAAGTGTTTTCCAGTTGAGTCTGATAGGATGCCACACTCTATATCCAAAGTCTATTTTTTATATTCCCTGAGGATTTTGTCACTTTGCTCCCCTTTGCTGTTCTGTTGCCTGCCTTTAGTGTTTCACCCCAGCCTGATGGGGTCAGATTGTGCACAATTCCCACATTGTGTCTCAGTGTTGTCTCCTGCAGAGCTATGGTTTAGTGAGGGATGTCATGTCTCGCAGTAGGGCCGGCCCTATGGTCCTCTCTGTCCGTTGTCTGCTTCGAGCAGGAATATCATTCTCGGGGTTTGGTGGGCCAGGATGTCTTCCCCTGCCTCTCCATCCATTTTCGCTTTTCCCGTGTGATCTAATCAGACGTACCCCTTCTCTTGGTTCTGTAACTAGAAATGATACTCTATGTTTAACTTTTAGGGACACTACCAAATTGTTTTCAACTCCATTTTGCATGAAATTTTACTCTTGCTGTCTTTTTTGAGTAATTCCTGTGTCTTTCATTTCTGTGCTTAATATTCAAATATACTTATTTTGTAGCCTTCTTCAGATTGTGTTACATTATTTCCAGTTCTTAGAGGTGTTAGTCTTTCTGGGTGATGCTTTTTCATGTGATACAGTACTTCCTTGGGTATTCTATCATAATTTTAGTTCATAGTTGGTGGATATTTCACTCTGAGAATAATGGGAGAGCTAGGATGTGGCAAGTCTACCTCTAGATGAATATTATATTTGTCTTTCTCAAGCACCTGGGACATTATCATCTCAGGAGCATCTTTATGATACTTAGTCTAATTAGTACCATGGGAATAGTATAAATTCCAAATCTAATCCCCTTAAAGATAAAGGATCTCAATTTCTCAAAGCAGTTTCTTTTGCTAATCCAGAGTGGCTCAGGCAGAGACAAGTTTCATGTTATCTTATTGGATTAATCAGTATACACTCAGTACACATTCACACACACACACACACACACACATTTTAGCAACCCTTTGCGTCCCAGCTTAATGTAGAAATCTCATTCCTCACTCTGTACTATCCACAGACCCAAGGATTCCTTCCTGTTCTGTGTGTGGTTATGCAATTGAAGTCCTGAAGCATTACTGACAAGTAATACTTCCCTAGCAGAACCAATAAGACATTAGCTTACCAAGTTCCCACTTTTCAAATATGGCATATGTGGATTTATATTGTTCCTCCAAACTCAAATATGCATAATTTTTAAGTGATTTTTTAATTGATTACTTTTAGGTGATGGTGATAAGTTTTTATCATTAGCTTAGCTCATTGCCTTTCTCAAACTGGGAATCTCCAATTGTCAAAGGAACTAAAGCCAATAGAAAGGCTTCAACCAGGTGCGGCACCTCTGGAGGTTATTGCTAGTTTATGCCAAGACCTTTGGAAGACAGCTACTTGGTCAACCAACCAGAAGAGATCCAGGTCTGTGCTCATTTCAAAGAAAGGGGACCCAACAGAATGTGGAAATTGTCACTAATATCACACGGAAGCAAATTCGCTGAAGACAAGTCTGAACTGATTGTAGAATGGGTATTCGAGAACACTTCCTTGTGCTCGTGTAGAACCTGTGCATGGATCAGGAGGCAGGCATTCACATAGATCAAGGAGATAGTCTCACTCAGTGCTGACTCACAGCTACCCATGTGTGTTTCTGAGACTGTAACCATTTACCTGAGTAGAAAGTCCAGTCTTTCTCTCAAGGAGCTATTGGTGGTTTTGAACTGCCCACCATGTGGATAGGAAATGATTTAAAATTGGGAAAGGTGTGTATGTGTCAGGGTTGTTTCCTTTCAGCACACTTAGTCAATGTGTGTGCTGATGAAACCATTTACGAAATTGGGTTGTATGAAGAGTATGACATCAAGATTGGAAAAGGACTCATTAACCTGGGATAGACAGATAACACTCCCTTGCTTGTGGAAATCAAGACTTGGTGTACTTCTTAATGAAGACCAAAGCCTTCAGTGTGGATTACACCTAAACAATACCACAACACATTGAGAAAGCACTAAAGTCACCAAGAATTTCAATTTTCTTGGATCTACCAACCAGTGCTCGTGGAAGCAGCAGCCAAGAAATCAAGTGCCATATTGCATCGGGTAAATCTGCTCTGTAAAGTGTTCTAAGCAGAGTTGTCCATTTGAGGACGCAGGTGCACCTGACATGGTCTTTTCAATCGCCTCCCATGCATGTGAAAGCTAGACAACAGATGAGGAAGACTGGGGAAGAGTGGATGCCTTTGAGTGCTGGCGATGGTGACGTGTATGGAATAGAACAAACAAAAATGAACAAATCTGTCTTAGCAAAAGTATAGTGGAATGCCTGTCAGACGGACGACGAGACCTTCTCTCATGTACTTTGGGCATGTTATCAGAAGGGACTAATCCCCAAGAAAGATGTGGTGCTTGGTAAACTAGAGGACAGGGTGGGGGGAAGAGGGGGAGCGAAGAAGACCATAAATGAAATGGACTACAGCTTCCAATGAAGGGCTACAAGGATGAACTCAACCATAGCAACAATTGGGAGGCTGGCACAGGAATGGGCAATATTTCTTTCTGTCATACATAACATCGCTGTGGTGACACCTAACAATACAATGCACTGTTATTGTCCCCACATCATTGGTGAGGAAGAAGAAGTATGGAAATTTAAAGAAACTTACTCTAGGTCATGTATCTTGCAAGTCGATTGTCAGGATTTAAATTTATGTCGTATGTCTCTAGAGCCAGTTCCCTTAACTCCTGTGTTCTATTGACATATGATATTGATTAACAACTATCCCATTATCTGGTGATATCATTTAGTACCAAATACTAAAGTCTAAGGCAAAGAGAAATAAGATATGAGGGGTAAACGAAAACAAAAACAAAAAACGCAAAAAAGTTCCACTGGGCAGAGTTTTCGTAGTATGCATTTTTTCTCATTAGGAAAGTGTGTTAGACCGGGTTGACTAGAGAAACAAATTCATAGATATTCATATGTGTGTATGAGAGAACTTTATATTAAGAAGTAATTATCCAAAAAACATCCCAGCCCAGTCCCGATCAAGTTCATAAGTTCAGTATTAGCCCATATGTCCGATATTAGCCCATGAATTCCTCTTCAGACTCACACAGCACATACAATGCTGTGGAATGTGGGACGATCACAGGCTGGTGGGTAGAAAGTCCTGTGGATCCAATGGCAGTGGACACATCTCCAGGGCTTTGACTGCCAACAGTGAGACTCCATGTGGCTCGTCAAAAGGAAAGTGTAGCAGAGAGCTAGTGAGAGTGGCCCAACTCTTCTGATGGCAGAATCAAGGGGGTTCCCAGAATCCTCATGAGAAGACCACGCCCACAATGAGGGATCATCAGCCTGTGACCCGATTGACAGGCTAGACGCCACCCCTTCATTCTTTTATCAAGGTGACATGAAATTGTGTGACTGGCACAGTGAGCATCAAGCAATTCACGCTGAGTCAGTGCACCCTGTGGCATTGCCTCGGAAAGTTCTTTCTGGTCACAGTGAAATTTTTCATAAAAGCAGTTTCACTTGAATGTCGATTTTTTGGATGGCTGATTGAAGAGAACAGTGTGCAGCTGTGAAATTTTGTTTCCTGCTCGGGAAACATGTTGCAGAAACTGTTATGATGTTCAACACTGCTTATAAGGACAGTGCTGTGGGAAAAAAACTCAAGTGTACGAATGGTTTTCTTGTTTCAAAAAAGGTAAATAGGCCGACTGATGACAAATATGGTTCTTCCTGTCTGTCAACTTCCTGAACAGATGAAAATGTCGACCCATAGTACATTTGGAGTTTGTTCTACCAGGTCAGACTGTTAATCTTTCTATTTAGATGTTCTGAAAAGATAGTATAACAGTGTGAGACAAAAAAAGGCCTGATATGATTTCTGATACCTGATCCCATTGACACCCCATGATCACACAGGTTGGTGTGCTTCTTCTATGTGGGCTTATTTGCTTCCTTGCTAGATGGATCCTTATTTAACTTCAAGCCTTTAAGACCACAGACTCTATATCTTTTGAAAGTGGGGCACCATCTGCTCTCTTCACCACATTTGCTTATGCCCATTTTGTCTTCAGCAATTGTATCAGGAAGGTGAGTATCAAAGAGTGCCAAGTTATTCAAATAAAGTGTTCTTGTGTTAAAGGAGGCTTGGTTAGTGGCCCAAAATTTGTCTGCTCTCTTAATACTTAACATATAAATATATGTTCATTGGCCTCTATTCCTTTCTATATAAATTAAAATACTTAAATATATGCATGCTTATAGATATACCTCAAAAATAGCTTTTGCCTCCTATTTATTTCCTCTACTTCCTTTCCCTTCCCTCCTTTCCCACTATCATGCTCACCCTCCATTTGGGTCCCAGTAATTTCTCTTAGATACATTGTACTTGATCAAATCCTACCATGCATTATATGACCTCCTTACATCAATTTTAGTTCTCTTGTTGTTCCCTTATCCCTGAATTTGTTGGCTCCCCACTCTCCCTCCCCAAACAAACTTAATGTATGTGAATGAGGGGAGTTGGAGTGGAAACCCTAAGCCTCTCTGTAGACAATTGGATACCCGCACAGAAGGGTTATAAAGAAGGGACGATTCAACCAAGGTGCAGTATAGCACCGAGGAAACACACATCATTCCTCTAGTTCCCGAATGTCCATTCCGCACCACCACCACCCCAACACACACACACACACACACACACACACACACACACTACCATGGCACAGTTCTACCTTACACATCCAGCTAGACCAGATGACACACATTGGTACAGATAAGAGCTCTTGACACTTGGAATTCAGGACAGGTAAAGTCCTCAGGAACAGTAGTGGGAGTAGTGATATCATCAGGGTAGGGGGATGGTGGGGAGTGCCGAGAAAGGGGGAACCCATCACATGAATGGATATATAGGCCCCCACTCCCACTAAAGGGGAGAAAAAACAAATGTAGGTGAAGGGATACAGAGGACAGTGTAAGATACAAAATAATAATAATATATAATTGATCAAGGCTTCCCGAGGGTGGGAGGTTGAAGGAGGGAGGGGTAAAAGGAGCTTATACCAAGAGTTCAAGTAGGAAGAAAATGTTTTGGAAATGACGATGGCAACATAAGTACAAATATGCTTGATACAATTGATGTATGGAATGTTATAAGAGTTGTAAGAATTCCCAATAAAATTCTTATTAAAAAAAAGGTGGGGGCTTGATTTTTGGCAGATGTGGGGCTGTTTTGCCACCACAACAAGGCACCTGCTCATGCAGCCATCTCAGTGCGCTGGTTTCTGGCAAAACCAGCCTGCCTCTCTTGTCCCAGGCACCTCGCTCACCTGACCTCACGCTGTGAGCCTTCTTTTTGTTGCAGAAATGCAGAGGGACATGAAAGGACAGCGATTTGAAGATGTAGAAGAGGTGAAGAAAACAAACAGACAAGGGAGGTGGTGTCAGCCATCCAAACAGATGAGTTTGAAAAATGTTTCCAAGAATGGAATCGCAGATTTGACAAATGTATTAAGTGTAATGGAGAGTACTTTGAAGTGATAAGATTGTTTTGTAAAATAATGCATAGCTTGCGGGGGGAGGGGGGGCGGGGGGGGGAAGGTGTAGCTCTTCTGGTCATGTATGATCAATCGAACTGTATCTGAAAGGAATTACCAAGAGGTGAACGACAGGCAAGCATAATAGTAGGGTAGGAAAAAAAAAAGCAACACCATGTGTGTATGTGCATGCAAGTACCCATGTATGTATAAGTATGCATATATGAATGTGTGTTTGTTTATGTATGAATGTATATGTAAATGCATCAAGAAAACAGATGGACTTTGGGCCTCTACTTAAATCTTACCTTTGTACAAGAATGATTTGATCTCATAATGTGGCACTAGATGATACCCACTTCTCTGACAAGATTTCTGAAGACAATAAAGGTGCATAAGCAAATGTGGTGGCGAAAGCTGATGGTGCCTGGCTATCAAAAGCTATAGCATCTGGGATCTTAAAAGCTTGGAGTCAAACAAGCGGCCATCTAGCATGGAAGCAACAAAGCCCACCAGGAAAAAGCACACCAGCCTGTGTGATCACGAGGTGTTGACAGGAAGAGGTACCACAGGTTCAAAAAACATGCATCCAAATTAATTTATACGAAGAGGACTGGATGTAGTGGAGACCTGAAGTCCACCAGAAAGACAACTGGCCCTCAGATGGGCCTCAGGGAATGGAGAATAAATCCAGGGTGCGATGTGGCACTGATGATCCACACGACTCTCTTCTAGTTCTTTAAGATTTCCTCTCCTTACTATGGTGGTCCTTAAGTGCTATACCTCATTGGTCATGTTAGATTTGAGTCTGTTCATTGGTTCATTTAAGATCGCTCGGTACATGGCAGTCAAGATGATTGACCCCTCAGAGACACTGACAGGAGTGAGGATTCCCAGAGGGTACAGGAAGTGAGGTGGGGTGGGGAGGAAGGGAGGGAGAGGGGAATTGATAGTACTGATGGTTGTATAGCCCCACTCAATGGGATGGGGTGGAACCACAGAACTGTATGGGAAGGGAAGGGATATATTGGAATGAACAAGATATGTCATAAAAATATTATTTGAGAAAAAAATGGTCATTTTGGGGGGTACCCCCTCATCGTGTTGACTGCATTAGACAGCTGATTCCTCTCCTGGCAACAAAATCCCAGTAGCAGTTCTAGACTTGGTGTCTTGCTACCACCTTGTCCAAGCAACGAGAGATTTGTTGGCCCCAAGAGAAGGCAAGCGTCTCTTTCCTAGAAGCCCTGGGAAATACATTCTAACTTCTCTTTGGCTCAGATTAGGTAATATGTCCTCGTCTAAGTCAATGTAGACTGCTCACATTAAGGTCTGCAGTCCCAATGTACCTGCTGGTGCACGGCAGAAGGATGGTGCTACCTGTTCCTGTAAGGATCTACAGGCTCTGACGTCCTTTTCAGGATTGCTGTGCATCAGAATAGATTGCTGGCAGGAGCCGTGACTGCCCTGCGCCGATCTGAGCCCTCCCCTAGAGCTCAGAGTGGACTCCATCCCACGCAATCCAATGACCAACAGCAGGCGAGGAAGTTTCTCAAAGGAAATTTGAGGACATAATCCAGAAGCAAGGGAAAGCGGCTGGGCAGCAAGGATGTCAGGTGTGTTGCTCTGCACAAGAGGGCATTCCATGATAGCTAAGCGAGGGGATAAGCACAGAGTGAGCACGATTGTGCTAAAGTTGAGCGCAACAGGCAGTGCATCTTTCATTGTTCTACGACACAAACATTTTTCATGTGGAGAGCCAAGCTAAAATATTTTATTTTTTTGATTATTTTTTTTCTTTTTTAAAAGAGGACAGATTTTACTCTCAGCGCAAAGAATGTGCTGTAGAGCCATGTGCTCTGGGATCGCAATCATTCCTCATTCTCAATTTACTGCAATCAGACTCTCCTCTCACCACATGGTCTCAGACTCCCAATCAAAGCGTCTCAGAGGGTAAGAGAGGTTCACTCCCTGAGGCTTTAGCCACGGGACAGCAGAAGCAGGGATCTTCTCCCGAAAACATTCTTCCAACGTGGCATTTCGGAAATGGTGCAAGGAGGGGACTGTACCTCACCTTCCCTGGCTACATAAGGGAGAAGGAGAATCCAAGTCGCCACAAACCCAAGGCGGAGTGCCACAAGGCAGAGGTCAGACAGGTGTCCCCCTCCATCCTTCTTTATGCTGACACCAGCAATGCCTCCCATGACACTCTACCTTTCTGCTGGATTCTAAATCTGTTGCAGTGGGCACAGAGAACGGAGACAAAGCTCACAGGGAATCTAACAAGTCAGGATCGGTAAGCAATAAGGATATCGGCACAGGTCAACAGCAGGACCTCTTCTCAGCCAGCGACCAAACCTATCTCAGGTCCTTAGCATTTTGGTCATGGTCCCTTGGTTTCTGCTTCTGTGAGCCAGGAAGTCTGCCAGCTACTCTGCCTTACTGCTTCATCGTCCCGGGGCTGCTCTTGTGTTTTGTCTTAAAATCTCACCTGGCCCTGACCCTCTTGGGCTGGCTCCTGTGTTCTGTCCTGTGGTCCCCATGCCACACCCCCTGGTGCCTCTACTTTCAGCCCCCTCCACTTTGGACTTGCTTTTCTGGTAGCAACTCTTCCGGCAGTCGTGGGATTTCTCGAGGCTCCTCCTTCCGAGACACCTCACTGTCGTGTGGACGTGTGGTTTTTGTCTTTGAGCAGATCACACTCCCAAGGAAACACGGGTCACACACCCGCTACTAAGGTGCCAACTCAGCGCACATCGCACCTCAGTCTCATCTCTAAAATGGGATTAAAGCCATGGGCAGAGAGGCTACAATTTACAAAACATTGCAAAGAGGATTATGGCCAGAAGGGTCATATCATGTCCTTGCCTGTATCTCAGGCATCCTTTGATGAAAGTGCTTGCTGGACCCGTGGAGAAGGAGGAGTCTGTGTGCTCATAATGCAGCAAACAAGGCTCAGAGGGTGAGCTATAAGGCAAACATGGGGTCAGGAGGAGGGGGAGGCTTTTCAAATGGAGTGATTGCTCCACAAACTAATTGTACAGCTCTATTCCCTAGTTCAGAGCCATGATTCTAGACTTGTACCATCAGATAGTAGAATTTAGCTGAACATCGGAGTATTTATGTCTAGTAAGGACTTCATGACTATATATATATATTGGGGGCTCATACAACTCATCACAATCCATATATGCATCCACTGTGTCAAGAACACTTGTATATTTGTTGCCCTCATCATTCTCAAAACATTTTCTTTCTACTTGAGCCCTTGGTATCAGCTCCTCATTTTTCCTCCCCCCTCCCCATCCCCCTTCTTCATGAACTCTTGATAATTCATAAATTATTATTATTTTGTCATATCTTACACTATCCGGTACCTCCCTTCACCACATGACTATATTTTTAATTATGGAATCAAACAATAATTCCCCTCTTCAGTTTACACATAAAAACATGGAGAATAAAAACTATAAACATGTACTGTTACACATGTGTTCATAGCAACTCTATTCATAATAACCAAAAGGTCGAAACAACCCAAATTTTCATCAATGACTGACGGAAAAATAAAGCATATTATGTACATTCAATAGACTATTGTTCGGCTACAAAAAGAAGTGAAGTCCTGGTACCTGTGACAGTGTGGCAGACCCATGAGAATATCACACTAAGTGAAAGAAGGCAGTCCTGCCCCTCCCCCCAGGAGAATTTATTTCAAAGGATGGCATTGAATCTGCAGCTCCAGGAGAGGGACATATCTGATTAGAGCACAGGGGAGCAGATGAAGGGGGAGTAGGAGAGAGTGGAGCACATCCTGGCCCACCAGGCCTTCAGGATGATGACCCCAATTAGAGCAGCCAGTCCACAGAGAGGACCACATAGCCAGCCCCACTATGAGACATGATGTCCCTCACTGACCCATGGCCCTGTGGGGGACAGCACCAGGACACAATGTGGGAATTGCACCCGAACTGATCCCACCATACCGAGGCAAAGCACTGAGGGAGTGCAGCGGAATAGCAAGGGAATGGAGAGGCAAGGTCACCAGGGAATACTGAAGGTGGACTTTGAGGCCAGGGCATGGTGCCCCAACAGACTGGACTGGAAAACAGTCCTAAAGGCCAACAAACAATCCTTGAACTAACTACAAACTTTTCTTTCTTGTTTTGTTAATTGTCAGAGGTTTGTTGTTGCTGTTGTTTTGTTGTATATTGTTGCTTGGCTTTGCTCTGTCTTGTTTTTGTGCATGTTATTATCTCCACAGGTCTGTCTAAATAAGATAGGCTGGGTGAACAATCTGGAGGAAAAAACAACGGGACTGACAGTTCCAGGGGGGACATGGGAGAGAGAGGGGGAGGTGGGGAGAAAGGAAGTGGTGTTAACAAACCCAGGGACAAGGGAACAACAAGTGATCCAAATTGGTGGTGAGGTGGATGTGGGAGGCCTGGTAGGGCATGATTAAGGGTAATGTAACAAAGACGTATTTCTGAAACCCAGGTAGGGATGAAGCATGATAGTGGGACAGGAGAAAAGTCAAGGGAAATAGAGGAAAGAGCTGGGAGGCAAAGGGCATTTATAAAGGTCTAGATAAAGACACGTATATGTGCAAATATATTTATATATGAGGCTGGGGAAATAGATCTATGTGCCTATATTTATAGGTTTAGTATTAAGGTAGAAGATAGACATTGGGCCTCCACTCAAGTACTCCCTCAATGCAAGAATAATTTCTTCTATTAAATTGGCATTCTATGATGCTCACCCTCCCGACACAACTGCTGAAGACAAAGTGTGTGAATAAGCAAATGTGGTAAAGAAAGCTGATGGTGCCCGGCTATCAAAAGGTATAGCATCTAGGATCTTAAAGGCTTGAAGATAAACAAGCAGCCATCTAGCTCAGAAGCAACAAAGCCCACATGGAAGAACACACCAGTCTGTGTGATCACGAGATTCCGAAGGGATCAGTTATCAGGCATCAAAGAATAAAAAATCATATCATTGGCTGCACACCTCCATGATACGATCGCTGAGGACAAACAGGTGCATAAGCAATTGTGGCGAAGAAAGCAGATGGTGCCCGGCTATCAAAAGAGATAGAGTCTGGGGTCTTAAAGGCTTGAAGGTAAACAAGTGGCCATCTAGCTCAGAAGCAACAAAGCCCACAAGGAAGAAGCACACCAGCCTGTGCAATTACAAGGTGTCAAAGGGATCAGGTATAAGGCATCATCAGAACAAAAAAATCTTACCATAGTGAATGAAGGGGGAAGTGCCTAGTGGAGACCCAAAGCCCATTTGTCAGCCACTGGAGATCCCCTTGCAGAGGGGCTTAGGGGAGGAGAAGAGCCAATCAAGGTGAAATATAGTACTAATGAAAAATACAACTTTCCTCTAGTTCCTAAATGCTTCCTCCCCCCTCCCCCCTCCACTATCATGATCCAAATTCTACCTTGCAGGACTGGATAGGGCAGAGGTTGTACTCTGGTGCAGATAGGAGCTGGAGGCACAGGGAATCCAGGGTGGATGATACCTTCAGGACCAGGGGTGTGAGTGGCAACACTGGGAGGGTAGAGGGAGAGTGGGTTGGAAAGAGGGAACCGATTACAAGGATCTACATGTGACCTCCTTCCTGGGGGACGGACAACAGAAAAGTGGGTGTAGGGAGACGTTGGACGGGGCAAGATATGACAAAATAATAATTTATAGATTATCAAGGGCTCATGAGGGAGTGGGGAGCGGGGAGGGAGGGGAAAAAAGAGGACCTGATGCCAAGGACTTAAGTGGAGAGCAAATGTTTTGAAAATGATGAGGGCAATGAATGTATAGATGTGCTTTACACAATTGATGTATGTATGGATTGTGATAAGAGTTGTATGAGCCCCTAATAAAACGTTTTAAAAAAGAAAGAAGGCAGTCATACATGATTACATATTTTATGACTCCATTTATATGAACTATTCAGAAGAGATAAATCCATAGAGAATGAAACCAAATTGGTGATTGTAAGGTCTGGAAGAAGGGAATGAGGAGCAATGGTATAGCAGCTGAAGGATTTCCTCTTGCAGCAATAAAAATGTTCTGGAAACAGAAGTGGTGGAGACACAATATTGTGAAAATGCAAAAGGAAAAACCTATTACATTATTCATCTTAAAATGATTAATTTATGCAAATTTCATCTCAGTAAAACTATTTAAGAGATGAAAGAATAGCAAAAGAAGTTACAAAGACTGGGAGAAATTTAATATATTTACATTGAACAATTTAAGGCTTAACACTCATTATAGGGTATGTACAGGGAGCTGGGTGGCACATTGGTTATACATTGGGCTGTTAACCAAAAGGTTAGCAGTTCAAAACCACCAGCTGCTCTGTGGGACCAAGCTTTCTATTTCAGGAAAGAGTTACAGTTTTGGAGGCCCACCATGGCAGTTCTACCCTGTGCTCTGGGGTCTCTATGAATCGGCATCGATGTGAAGACAGTGAGTTTGAGTTTTGAGGATATGTACACTCCTTTGCTGTCTCACCCACAACCCCCTTCTCCAAGCCCTCCTGCCTTAACTTTAGCATCTGAAGCTTCTATTTGATAAGCCATGAGAACATTTTATTTATGCTCAATGAAAGCAGATGGCCATACACAGCCATATATTTTATGATTCTATTACATGAACCATTCAGAAGAGGTCAATCCAGAGGGACATTCTCCTACTTCTCTTGCTACCTCTCACGCATTGTGTCTTTCTCCATCTCGTTCCTTTAATTCAACAAACGGACATTGTTGGGCTGAATGCCGGGATGTCAACAGTTGCTGCAGTCATCTAGCACTGCTGCAACACAAGTACCGCAAGTGGATGACTTGGACGAGCAGGACTCTATTTTCTCACAGTTACAGAGGCCAGAATCTGAAGCCAGCTCTATGGCAAGGCTTTCCCTCTGTGCTGGGTCTGGAGGAGGTGCTTTGATGCTGAACTTCTGCTCCTAGGAGATTTTTATAGACTAGGCATCTCTCTTCTGTCCCTGCTTCATTCTGATCTTGTTTAATCTCTTGTATACCTCAAAAGAGATTGACTCAAGACACACCCTATCTGTCTCATTAACAAAATAAAGACAATGTACTCCCCCGAATGGGAAGACAACCACAGGGAGAAATAAAAGAAAGCAAATCCACTGCAGGGAATCTGTAGAGTTGACTGCCACATCTTTCTCCCAGGGAGCAGCTGGGTGTTCCATCCTCAGACCTCTCCGTCTGCAGCCAGACTCTTAAACACTGAGTGACCAGGGACTCCTGACCAGGCATAGAAGTTAAGATTTGGAATACATATTTTGGGGGGAACACAATTCAACCCATCACAGCAGCCAACAAGACAGCTATATAGACCTGCCCTCGAGCACCAATTCCCTTTACCTGGCATCCAGGGTGTGTTACATTCCAGCTGGTTCATTTTCTTTCTGCTGCTGGGTTCCTCCGGCCGCAAGCTTCAGCAGTAAGTAGCACCCTGTGTGGGGTGCTCCGAGCACCCCAGGATGCTTCATGCCTCTGTGTTCCTACGTTCCTCAAGCTTTGTCCAGTTAGTATTATCCTATCCATGCAACCTGCTCTTTGAAGTCTCTGACCTGCTGAAATGACAACCTCCTTATTCTGTTACTTAAAAACAAAACAAGTGAACAAGTACAACCACACAGAAAAAACATTTTATTGTGAATTGGAGGAAGATTTACAGAACGAACCATCAAATTCCTGCACGTCCTGCTACAACCCATCCATTGCCACCTCTTCAGGGTACCATCACTTGTCCCATTCCCTCCCTCTGTCCTTTCCTAACTCGGGAATTTGTCCTCGGGTAAATGCTGTCCTTTTGATCTTATCAATTGCATTATTCTAAGGGATGCATACCACACTATTGCTATTAATCTCCATCTAGACCTGTTTTTAGTTTGGCTGAAAGGGAGCTATTGGGGGTGAGTTCAGTTCTAGTTCTGAAGGGTGCTTATGGGCCATCATCTAGGGCCACCAGGCCTGGTCTTTGTATGCATTTGAATTTTGTTCCACATTTTTGTCTCCCATTCTAATATGATGCTGTCAGAGAAATTGGCAGTGGTACATGGGCACTGTGTTAGTCCGGGTAGACTAGAGAAACAAATTCATGGGCATTCATATGTGTATAAGAAAGAACTTTATATAAAGGAGTAAGTATATATTAAGAAAACATCCAGCCCAGTCCAGATCAAGTCCATAAGTCCTAATAAGCCCATACATCCTAGACCAGTCAATATTTTCCAATTTAGACTCATGCAACACATGCAATGGAAGATCAAAGGCCAGTGAGTGGAAAGTCTTGTGGATCCAGTGATGGTAGAAACATCTCAGCACTGACGTGGGTCTCCACGTGGCTCCTTCAGCTCCAGGACTCTGGTTCTGGCAGTGTAGCTCCATATGGCTTGTCAACAGGAATGTGTAGCAGAGAGATAGTGTCTCTGGCCTCCAGTGAACTATATATCTCTGTCACACCTCCAAATGAGGTCATCAGGCTGTGACCTGATTGACAGGTTAGACTCCACCCCTTCCTCAACTTCACAGGAGAATATGTAACTGCCACAACCACCATCTAGTTCTTCTGGTCGTATGATTGTGAAGACCGATGCTTGCATGATTCATTAGTCCATTGGACTCATTGTTTCCATTTGTCTTTTGATTTTTTATTCTTATTTCCTACATGCGGGGAGAGGCTATGATGTCTGCTAAAAGCACTGCATGAAGACCAGCTGTCTCAAAAAGCTGACCTTTCCATCAGTCTTTCAGCAAGATTAATGCTAGTGAAGATTTTATGGGATGAATCGTAGCCAGGAACAAGTCTTGCATTGATCAAAATGGTCCAGAGAACAAGGTACAATAAAAGTAGGGAGTTCTGAGGGAGTCTGCCTGGCCAGTTAAATTCAAGGCCGAGATGTCGGTTCAGGAGGTTATTTTTGGCTGAATTTGGGGATTCTCAAGGGGTAATCTTCATAGGTATTCTCAAAGGATGATAATGGGGACTTATTAAAAAGCAGTTTTAAGAAGATTGAAAACTCTTTTGGTGAGAAAAGTCTAGGAACGGTGCCCTGAGGAATTTTTTCCCCCATCACGATAATGCACCTGCTCATTCTTCAAAGGTAGTAGGAGCTGTCCTATGAGACTTTGCACAGGAAACCTTACACCCTATAGCACTGACCTTGTCCTTTCAGACTGCTTTTTGTTCTCAAAATTCAAAGAACATGTCAAAGGATACCCAGATTTCAGAGTGACACTGTAGAAATCTAAGAAGGCAGAATTGTTTGGGAAAAAGGGTTAGACTGAGGTGGAGAAACCATACCTTCATATTTTGATATTTTTGCTTAATAAAGGTTTTTATGGTTCTTTTTCATTTACCCATGTAAAATTAATTGTGTACTGTTACAACACAGCGAGCTCCCTGAGGGTAGGGGGCAGCTCTGCACTCACAGACTTGAGCACAGAGCTATCATAGATGGTCCATATAAAAAACCTCAAACCTCACTCCCAGTGAGTTGATTCCAACTCATAATGACCCTATAGGCTTCCGGAGACTGTAAATCTTCATGGAAGCAGAGTGCCTCATCTTTCTCCCACAGAGGGCTGGTTTAAAACTGCTGATCTTGTACTTAGTAGTCCAACACGATGCCACCAGTCTGGAAATAGTGATCAATGGGATTGGAAAACTCATAAACCATTATTGGCAATTGTAATCCTTGCACAATATTTTAAGTTCACTTAATTTGTTGACTTGCTAAAATCCATGAAGGAAAATGATTGCCATTTTGTTATAAAGAATGAGTGGGTTTATGTAGCACTATTGAAAAGATTGTTGTCATTTATTTAACATTTTATATTTAAGCTTGATTAAAAAAACCCTTTAAATCAGTACTAAAAGTTACATGTCACTGAGTAAAATACTGTTCATAATTGTCAAGTAAGATGTGAAATAGCTTCAAGATGTGATTATATATCGTGGTAGTTACATTATCTGGTGTCAACTTGTGAAGAGGTGGAATCTAGTCTGTCAATCAAGTCATAGCTCAATGACCTCATTTGGAGGTGTCCCAGTAATAATAGCTCACTGGGGGCCAGATGCACTCACTCCTTATGAGACATTGCTGACTAAGGGCCTGATGGAGCTATACTGATGCGGCCAGAGCCCCAGAGCTGGAGGAGCCATGTGGAGACCCACACCAGTGCTGAGATGCTTCTACTGTCACTGGATCCACAAGGTTTTCCACTCACTGGCCTGTGATCTTCCTGCATTTGGCATCATTGCATGCGTTTTTGTGAGTATGAAGAGGAATTTACAAACTGATATCAGACAATATGGGCTAATATTAGACTTATGAACTAGATCTGGACTGGGCTCAGATGTTTCCTTAATATTAAATTGATCTTATATATATAGCTGTTTCTTTCAAATAATTTTATCGGGGCTGTACAACACTTATCCTATCACAATCCGTATGTCCATCCATTGTGTCAGCACATTTGTACATTTGTTGCCATCATCATTCTCAAAACATTTGCTTTCTACTTGAGCCCTTAGTATCAGCCCATTTTTCCCCTCCCTCCTTGTCCCCCTTCCTCATGAACCCTTGATAATTTATAAATTATTATTTTGTCATGTCTTACACAGTCCGACGTCTCCCTTCACCCACTTTTCTGTGGGTGTTATATGTAGATCCTTGTAATTGGTTCCCCTTTTATACCCCACCTTCCCTTCACCCTCCTGGTATCGCTATTCTCACTACTGGTCCTGAAGGGTTCATCTGTCCTGGATTCCCTGTGTTTCCAGTTCCCATCTGTACCACTGTACATCCTCCGATCTAGTCAGATCTGTAAGGTAGATTTGGATTCATGATAGTGGTGGGGTGGAAACATTTGAGAACTAGAGGAAAGTTATATGTTTCATCATTGCTACACTGCACCCTGACTGGCTCATCTCCTCCCTGCAACCCCCGTGTAAGGGGATATCCAGTTGCCTACAGATGAGCTTTGGGTCCCCACTCTGCACTCCCCTTCATTCACAATGATATGATTTTTTTTTGTTCTTTGATGCCTGATATCTGATCCCTCTGACACCTTGTGATCACACAGGCTGGTGTGCTTCGTACATGTAGGCTTCGTTGCTTCTGAGCTAGATGGCTTTACCTTCTGAGCTAGATTATTTAACTTCAAGCCTTTAAGACCTCAGAAGCCATATCTTTTGATAGCCGGACACCATCTGCTTTCTTCACCACATTTGCTTATACACCCATTTGTCTTCAGTGATTGTGTCGGGAAGGTGAGCATCATGGAATGCCAGTTTAAAAGAACAAAGTGTTCTTAAATTGAGGGACTACTTGAGTGGAGACTCAATGTCCATCTGCTACCTTACTATTAAACCTATAAATATATGCACATAGATATATTTCCCCATCATCATATATAAATATATTTATATATGTACGTGCCTATATTTAGACCTGTATAAATGCCCTTTACTTTCTAGTCCTTTCTCTATTTCCTTTTACTTTCCTCTTGTCCCACTGTCATGCTCAACCTTCATTTGGGTTTCAGTAGTTCTTTTTGGTTACATTGCCCTTGATCAAGCCCTACCAGTTCTCTTACACCCTCCTTGCCACTGATTTTGGATCACTTGTTGTTCTTTTGTCCCTGGGTTTGTTAACACCACTTCCTTTCCCCCACATCCCTCTCCCCTATGTCGCCCCAGGAACCATTGGTCCGGTTGTTGTCTCCTCCAGATTGTTCATCCAGCCTATCTTATCTAGACAGACCTGCAGAGATAATAATAGGCACAGAAACAAGACAGCTCTTTCTTATACACATAGGAATGCCTCTAGATTCGTTTCTCTAGTGAGCCCAGACTAACAGATATACTTTCCTAAAGCTTTTGTTAAATGTAGTTGTTGTCTTTCAAGTTGGTTTCAGCCCCTTGCTCAAAAGAACACTGTCTAGTCCTGTACCATGCTCGTAGCTGTTGCTGTGTTTGAGCCCATGGTGGCAGCTACAATGTGTCTCAATCCATCCTATTGACAACCTTTCTCTTTTTCACTGACTCTCTACCAAGCATGATGCCCTTCTCCATAAAGTCCTTACTCTTAAAAGTCTTAAATGCATTTTATTATATTAAAAATATATCCTCAAAGTAATATATTCACTATATTAATCAGGAGCATGTGAAGTGCAAGTAAAGTTTTTTCCTAAATAATTTTATTGGGGGTTCATACAATTCTTATCACAATCCATACGTACAACCATTGTGTCGAGCTCATTTGTACATTTGTTGCCATCATCATTCTCAAAACATCTGCTTTCTTCTTGAGCCCTTAATATCAGCTCCTCATCTTTTCCCTTCCCGCCCTCCGCCCTCATGAACCCTTCATAATTCATAAATTATTATTATTTGTCATATTTATACTGTCCTATGTCTCCCTTCACCCACTTTTCTGTTGTCCATCCCCCAGGGAGAAGGTTAGATGTAGATTATTGTAACCGGGTTTCTACCCCATCTTCCCTCCACCCTCCTGGTATTGCCACTCTCACTACTCGTCCTGAAAGGTCATCTGTCCTGGATTCCCTGTGTTTCCAGCTGCTATCTGTACCAGTAAAGTTTTTATTGTGTTCACCTCACCCACACTTTCATATCTTTCTTTGGAAGTAACCAGATTAGTTTTTTAATGTATGCTTCCAGACAGTTTCTGTATATATGCAAAATATAGAATATAAATACTTTCATTACACAAACAGGATCATATTACATTAAGTCTATTCTTAGGCTTAATTTAATTTTTCAACCCATCATCCCAAAGTGATTTCATTCCCACACCTAAACTAATCAACCCTTCCTTTCCTGAAGTCAATACTGAAAGTCAGATCTATTTTCTTCAGACACTTGCATGTGTTTTGTATCTTCTGGGCCTTTCTGTCTGTGTATTTCTAACTTGACCTTGTCTTTCTGGATCTTCAGAAGTGTATAGGCTGGTCAAAGATGCAAACAAATTTGTTTGGCCTAAGCTATCTAACATATTGATTCCGTTCTTGAGTCTTTGCCAGTAGGGTCTTCACACTGATCTCTAACATTCTTGTTTTAGTTGAACTCCTTTCACTCTAAAGCCACACTGACATCTGTGCTATGTAATTTTGCTTTTTCCACATTCAACGTGTTATTCCAACCTCTATTTTATTTAATTTTACAAATCCCACAATTCTTTTACTGGACACAACCTTCGAAACCAGGTCATCGATTTTACCATATGTGTGTTCATAAGCTATTTCCATTTGCTCTGTACTATTTCTTAATTTATTTCACATCTCTTTTTTTAAGTTGGGCAGGTTTATAATAGTGGGATGAATATACACAGAGCAAACAGACCCTTTTGCTGGGCAACTGAAACAACTCCTACCGCCTACACAACATACGGTCAGAAATGTCGCCAGTGCTCATGATTTCAGATTAAGTATTGCTCTCTTCCTGCTGCCCTCTCCTCAAATATAAATACCCTTAGGACGTGGAACACATTGTAAGCAAAGCTGCTGTGAGAACATTCATACGACTGAAAGTAAATTAATAGTCCCAGTGGACAAAATCCGAGTGGAACAAGAGTTGTAATTTTGACTGATGAAGAATAGGACGTAGAAAGGAGGATATAATGAAAATGTGCTACGGAATTCCTGCTCCAGAAGCCCTGGTGGTGCACAGGGTTACACATTAGCTGCTAAACACAAGGTGAGTGGCTCAAGCCCACTGCTGCTGCAAGGTTGGCTCCTCCTATAAAGAGCTGAAGTCTTGGAATCCCAAAAGGCGTTTTCCTCGGTCTTACAGGATCACCCTGAGTTGGTTTGAGTGTTGGCAGTCCTGGTTTTGTCCAAGGTTCACCTTGTTTAGATTTTTCCTTTCAGTGAAGTTGAGGTGTTTACTCAGTGTAGACAACACCAGGTAGTAGAAAGATCATTTTCTGAGGGACAAGGGATTATCCCCTCTCTTTGGCTTTGATGTTTTCTTGTGATGAATCTTTGAGTTCTAGGCCCTGGGGCTAAAGTAATAACCAAGACAGACAGGGGACCCCTGCTTTTATAGGATAAAAGGGAAAAAGACATACAATAGACTACAAGGTTAATAAATAAGTAAATGATATACTGTATTAGCAAGTGACAAATTACACAAGAAAAATAAATCAGTAAGAGAGATCAAGTGTCATTGTGTGTAAATGGGCAATTGATAATGTTAAAACAAAAAGGTAATCATAGACTCGTTGAGATGGTGTCTTTTAAGCAAAAGAGGTGAAGAAGTGAATTAACCACGCAGATATTGAGAGCAGTGGTTCTCAACCTTCCTAATGCCGTGACCCTTTAATAGTTTCTCATGTTGTGGTGACCCCCCCAACCATAAAATTATTTTCGTTGCTACTTTATCAATGTCATTTTGCTACTGTGATGAATTGGGCGACCCATGTGAAAGGGTCATTCAACCCCCCCAAGGGGTCGTGGCCCACAGGTAGAGAACGGCTGCTTGAGAGGAATAGCATTCCAGGTAGATGGGAGAACCAGTGGACCATTCTTGGGTAAGAGTAGGTCATGCTTGTTCAACGACTGCTGCTGTTGTTGTTGTCAAGTGCTATCACTTTGGTTCCGACTCACAGTGGCCCTGGACGTGCTACGCCACCTGCACAATTGTTCCTATGCTTGAGCCCATGTTGCAGCCGCTGTGTCAGTCCATCGTGTCTAGGGCCATCCTCTTTCTCACTGCTCCTCCACCTTATCAAGCATGCTGCTCTCCTTCAGGAACTGGTAATACTACCAAAATGCCCAAAGTCTGTAAGACAAAGTCTCACCATCATTGCCTCTAAGAAGTGCTCTGGGTACACTTCTTCCAAGACAGATTGGTTTGTTCTTATGGCATTCCACGGTACTTTCAATATTCTTGGCCAGCACCACGATTCTAATGCATCCATTCTTCGTCGATCTTCCTTAGTCAACCCTGCTCACAAGACTTTAGAGTGTTGAAAGCCAAGGATGTTACTTTGAGGATAAAGGAGTACCTGACCCCCATGTACATATGCAACTATATTTATATATGATGATGGGGAAATAGATCTATGTGCATATGTTTGTAGGTTTAGTATTAAGGTAGTGGATGGACATTGGGCCTCCACTCAAATGCTTCCTGAATGTAAGAACACTTTGTTCTATTAAACTGACATTCCATGATGCTCACCTTCCCGACATGATTGCCGAAGACAAAGCGGGCACATAGGCAAGTGTGGTGAGGAGGGCTGATGGTGCCCGGCTCTCAAAAGATATAGCATCTGGGGTCTTGGTGGCTTGAGAATAAACAATAGCTCTCTAGCTGAGAGGTAACAAGACCCACATGGAGGAGGTGTGCCAGCTTGTGTGATCACGGGGTGTTGATGGGATCAGGTATCAAACATCAAAGAAAAAAAATCTTATCACTGTGAATGAGGGGGAGTATGGAGTGGGGACCCAAAACCCATCTATAGACAACTGGACATCCCCTTGCAGAGGGGTTGCCAGGAGACTAGCCAGTCAGGGTACAGTGTAGCTGTGATGAAATATACAACTTTCCTTTAGTTCTCAAATGCTTCCTCCCCCTCCCCCCTCTACTATCATGAACCCAATTCTGCCCTACAAGTCCAGCTAGACCAGAGGATGTACACTGGTACAGATAGGAGCTGGAAACACAGGGAATCCAGGACAGATGAACCCTTCAGGACCAGCGGTGAGAGTGGAGGGAAGGGGGTTACAAAGGGGGAACCAATTACAAGGATCTTCATATAACCTCCTCCCTGGGAGACAGACAACAAAAAAGTGGGTGAAGGGAGATGTCAGACAGTGTAAGATATGACAACATAATAATAATTTATAAATTATCAAGAGTTCATGAGGGAGGGGGAAATGAGGAGCTGATACCAAGGGCTCAAGTAGAAAGCAAATATTTTGAGAATGATCATGGCAACAGATGTACAAATGTGCTTGACACAATGGATGGATGTGTGGATTGTGATCAGAGTTGTATGAGCCCCAATAAAATGACTTAAAAAAATAAAAAGGTGTGTCTGACCCATGCCACGTTTTTTTTCAATGGCCTCAGCTGCATGTGAACATTCGAAGAACAGCAAGCAGATAACTATATTTGGAATGCAGCAAGAAATTTGAAAGGTGGGGTGAGAGAGGAGTCGGAGACCAAAAGGTGGGGCGCTCTAGATGCCCTACCAGAATGAAATGAGGAGTGCTCGCAAGGTACGGAACAGAGGACACAACTGCCCTCATCTGACAGGTTGAGAAGGCTCCCTGTGGTTGCTCCTTAGAAACAGAGTGCTCTGGGCACGAGCAAAAGCAGGAAGTGATAAGACTGTGCCTCGTCTGAAGATGGAACAAATAGGAATTGTTGATATATTGGATGGGGGAATGTGAAAGAAAGACAAGTGAGAACAACGCCAAGGTGACTAGCCTATATTACAGCCTAACCCCTGAGCAGGAGGTTTGAAGGTGGTGGTTGACAGTGGAAGCCCAAGTCCATGTTCATGCAGCCTCCATGGCTTTCGTTCTTGACCATTTACTGGCCGGGTGAATAACTACCTGCAGGCACAGTGTGTTTGCTGCCACTCCCGGGTCACTCTTGCCTTTAGAAACATGCATGGAAATTGATGGCGTGGGGCTTGCATAGTTAAGAGTCATGCCCTGGCCAAGATGGTCAGAGGGCCTCAGAACCAATCCTGGAAACCTCTGTAATCTGCAATCATATATGCATCCAGATCCTGGTCCCTTTCCCACTCTGCTGTCCCACCTTCACTGTGCTGAGTGGATCTGTGCCAGTGACCATCTCCTCTGTTTGCATATCGTAATTCAGTGGTCCTGGGGCTGTGAATGCTCTGGACACCACTATAGCCTCCTGCTGATGATCTCCCTCAGCCAGAAGATGCACGCTTGTCTTTGTCATGCCGAAGACTCAATGACGCCTAGCAACAATGATGTCGTTCATAAAGGTAAGCGAGTGTCTAATCTGAAGGAAGTCACTTACCTTCCTTCCATCTCTAAATGTCCCTTGGCTGATGGCTGTGAAAGAGAGAACATTGGACTAGAAAAATGTCAAGTTTATTGAACAATTTTTTTATCCTAGTTGTACTTGGCTTAGTTGTCTTTGTGCCCATTTAAATGGCTACAGGTGTGGGTGTTACAGATTAAATCTCAATTTTGTGATTTTAAGTCCATGATACAGCGAGGCCTCATGGAACAGGTGGTTCTTCGGCAAAGGAGATCAGCAGTGAATGAAGGCTTCGATGTTATGACAATTGCCATGCCTATGTTAAGAAGCCCTGGTGGTCCAATGGGTTAAGTGTTGGGCAGATAGCTGAAAGGCTGGTGGTTCAAACCAACCAGTTGCACATGGGGGTAAATCTGCTTCCATAAAGATTTACTGCCTGGGAAACCCGGTGGCGCAGTTCGACTCTGCCCTCTAAGGTTGTTAGGAGTTGGAAGCAACCAGGTGGCAGTAGGCTTTTGTATCCCTGTTTTACAGATGAGAAAGCAGGTAGAGAGAGAGGTTAAACAACTTGCCTACGGTCACATAGTAGTCAGCAGACCTGGGGATGCAAGGGAGAGAGTATAGGAGGTAAGATGGGCTATAAAGGCTGTTTTACAGACACTGTGTTTCATAGAATGCTGGGATTTTGAGAAGGAGAAAGTGTGTCGAAGCTAGAATCACTTAGTGCCATGATAGGCCCATCCAAAGGGAAAAGCAATCGAAGAAGAAATTCCTGTGGGCGTAATGCAGGGAGTCTGCAGCATTCAAGCTCACACCCCTCTAAAAACGCATAGTTCTCAGAAAGAAGAACACAATCTCTCCTTGGGTGATAAGATTTGGGACCCTGAGCACCTCCCCACTGGACATCCTTTGAGCTCCCTCTCCCCCTGGAACTTCTCTCTTGTGTTGGAGACAGCGTCACCCTCCAGATCCTGCCTTCTACAGTCGCCACACAGCTTCCCGGATCCCGCTTCTATCTAGAGTAGAGGCGACATCAAACGGGAATCAATGTGTAACTTGCCAAGAAGAGACTTTGCTTGCGGGGTGGGTGAAGGAAGGCCTTGATAAAGACCTCTCTAAATATTTGGAGAGTCGGCAAACAAAAGAAGGCTGTGGCTTAGAGCAGGGATGGGTGTGGGAGCGGAGAAGGAGAAGTGTGGGGCGGAAAGGGAGATAGCCGGGCAGGGGGAGGGGAATAATGCTAAGTACATTCCCCAAAAACTAACATCTACAAGTGTTAGAAAGCTATTTTATCGAGGCATAGTTTACATATAATAAAAATGTATCAGTGTGAAGTGTACATTTTTATGTCTTTTGACAAGTTTGTGCATCTAACTACTGTAAGACTATTTCTATCACCCCACAGAGTGCTGGCTGCTCCGTTCCGGTGACCAGGAGCACTCACAACCTCGGGCAAACACTAATCTGATTTTGGTTATTCTAGATAACTTTCTTTACAGATTCCTGGAACCAAATTTGATGATAGAGTCATTAAACAAAACGAACTTGTTAGCATTCAACCATTTCAAGAAGTAGCATATGATCACAAAACAATGGTCCCCAAGGAAGATGCTGCACTGAAGACATTAGTCAAAAACAAGGCTCCGGGAATTGGTAGAACACCATTTGAAATGTTACAATAAGCCGGGCAAGCACAGGAAACACTCGCTGTCTATGCCAAGAAATCTGGAAGACGGCTACCTGGTCAGCTGCCTGGAAGAGATCCACATTTGTTCACATTGCAAAGAAAGGTGACCCAACAGAATCTCAAATCATAGAAGAATAGCATTGATATCACATGCAAGTGATTTTTTTCCTATTTTTTGCTGAAGATTATCCAAAATGGTTGCAGGAGTACCTTAACCGGGAGCTGCCAGAGGTTCAAGCGGGGGGATTCAGAAGGGGCTGTGGGCTAAGGGATACCTTGTTGATATCAGATGGATCCTGGCTGATTTCCGAGGATCCCAGAAAGATGCTTCCTTGTGTTTTATTGACTACACCAAGGCATTCGACGGTGTGGTCCCTGGCAGACTAAGGTAAGCCTTGAAAAGAATGGGAATTCTTCATTGTGCTCGTGTAGAACTTGCACATGGATCAGGAGGCAGTTGCGTGAACAGCCCAAGGGGACACTGTCTGGTTTACAAGCAAGAAAGACACGTGTCAGGACGGTATCTTCTCACCATACGTATTCCGTCGGTGTGCTGAGCAAATCATCCGCGAAGCTGGATTCTGTGAACAAGAATGAGGCATCAGGATTGGAGGCAGAATTATTAACAACCTGTGATATGTAGATGACACAGCCTTGCCTGCTGAACGTGAGAAGGGCTTGAAGCACTTGCTGATGAAGATCAAGGACTGCAGCCTTCAATGTGGATCACAGACCAATGTAAAAAAAAAACAAACCCCAATCCTCACAACGGCACCAATAGGAAGCGTCATGATAAATGGAGAAAAGATTGAAAGTGTCCAGGAGTTTGTCTTGCTAGGATCCACAATCAATGCTCGTGGAAGCAGCAGTCACTAGATCAAACAATAAACTGCACTGGGTAAATCTACTGCACAAGACCTCTTTACAGTGTTGAAAAGCAAGGATGCTACTTTGAGGCCTATAACAAGTCGGAGTGTTTTCAATTGCCTTGAATGCTTGTGAGACTTGGACATGGAACCAAGATGACCGAGGAAGAATCGGTGCATTTGACTACGGTGCTGGTGAAGAATGTTGAGAACACCATGGACGGCCCAAAGAACAAACACCTTTGTCTTGGAAGAAGCACCGTCACGCTCGCTCGCTATTCCTTAGAAGCGAGGATGGTGCGACTTTCTCTCGTGTACTTTGGATGTATTATCAGGAGAGAGCAGTCCCTGAAAAAGGACATCACACTTGGTAAAATAAAAGGTCTGTGAAAAAAGAAGGCCAATAGGGAGATGAAGGGACAGTGGCTGCAACAATGGCGCCAGCACTTGGAAGAACAAGTGTGAGGATGGTGCAGGACGGGGCAGTGTTCCGTTGCTGTGCACACGGCCACTGTGGCTGGGAATTGCCTTGATGGGACCTGACCGCCGTGGATTGCGTTCACCTTTTCTGCCCTTTCACGGGAGTGTGAGGATACACCTTCTGTGCCTGGCCACTCTTGCTCAGCATATTTTTGAGATCCCTCACTTCTATGGCATGCTTTTTAAGGGACAAAAAAGGACCCCAAATCTCAGATATGATTTCAGAACATTTGATTCAGAACATTTGATCTCAAATGATTCAGAACATTCCAAACACTTATTGAGTTATAAAGAGGAAAAAGACAAGACAAAGACATATTCCCCGATGAGAAAGATCATTAGCAGGAAGTCATTGTGACACCCAAAGATTTGCTGAGACACAGAGCTTTCAAAAAGGCCATGGGAGAGCGAAAGAAACTGTCACAAAAGCATGATTGGTGGCAGATCAATACATCACAGTTACCAATGGGGCTCCAGAAGGGGGAACAGACCCATGACTGGGGTGTGCATTCCTTCAGAAAGAAGTGCTTACAGGTTTGATAATCCTTCCAGCCACAAATCATAGAGCATGACTCATGACCATGCAGCCCCCAAGATGGTGATCTCCACCAGGGGTACACTCAGTCAAGACCCTGGGGAGACTGCCTGTCCCTGGATGCCTGGAGGGAGTACAGATAATGTGTACTCCAATGCACTCTCTCTGAGCACAGATGGGTCAGCTCCCTAGTTAGAGGTCAGAAAGAGCTCAGTGTAAGTTTAGTCCACGTGGGGGTTCTGCAAATAGATTTTGGCTTTTATGGACATCCATAGCCTGAAAACTAGGTGCTCAGAATTTAAGCTCCAATACACCTGTGATCATAATTCATTTTCTACATTGCTGTGTTCTAGCCCATTGAATAGACACATCGGATTTGTTGGTTGTTGAACACATGGCACTTCTCAAAGTGTTGTCTTGAAGTTGCTACGAAAGTTTATGTACAAATATCTGCTTAGAAATAGGTTTTCATTTCACTCAGGTAAGGAGGGAAACTACTCGGTTACCTAGGATACAATTACCTTTTTAAGAAACTGGCAAGTTCCGCAGCGTATGACATCCTCAGTTGCTCCATATCCTTGATAACATACAGAATTGTAAGTCTTTTCACACTGCTATGTAGCCTGCTTCTTAGAGATGCAATGGTATCTCCTGGTAATTTTAATTTTTCCTCCTGGATGACTGATATCAAACTTTTTTCTATGTGGTTAGTTATTATTCACATATATTGTTTTAAAAAATCATTTTATTTGGAGCTGTTACAGATATCAGCAATGCACAATTTGATGGGATCAAGCATAATTGTACAATTGCTGCCACCGTCAGCGTCAAAACACCCTCCTTCCTGAACAACTCAATATCAGCTTCCCCCGTTCACATATATTTTGGGGGGAAACATTTATTCAAATCTTTTCCCCACTTTTCACAAGTTGATTGTCTTTTTATTGAGTTTTAAGCATTCTTTTTATATCCTGGACAAGACTTCTTTCCAGGTTTATGTTCTGCAAATATTTTCTCCACCTGTGTGACATGACTTTTAATTTTCTTAATGGTACTTTCTGAAGGCAAATATCGTTATTATTGATGGCACCTAGTTGACCAGGTTCTCTCTTCTATGGTTCATGCTCTTTGCAGCCTATCAAAAGAAAATATTTGCCTAAGCCAAAGCACACATATGTAGTTCTCCATTTATCTCGATTTGGTTTATTGGTCCAATTGTGAAGACTTGTTTTTAGTGGCGCACGCCTTCTTTGGTCACCAGTCTTCACACGGCTTCTTTGCTTTCTGAAAACAAGTTTGTATTTTATGACTGTCTCAGGTTGTTTATGAGCGTTCCTCTAATCCTGAGGCCACATTCTCATCATGTAAATTCACCTTCTGGGATTATTTATTCAGCATCTCGACTGAATAAATATGATTAAAGAAAGCAACCCCGGTACCCAGCCTTCTTGGCTTTAAACCACATACTATCACCATTTAGTTTTTTGATAACTTCCAATTTTCCTAGAATCATGCTTTGTATATTCCAAGTTCTGATTAATAATGGCACCATGCTGCTTTTTCTTCTCACTTGAGTTGTGATAATAATTTCTTTGAGTAGTCCCAAGAAGTTGGAGATTTAAGATGTCCCTTTGTCCAACTCTTCTAAGATGCTGCTCTGCACCATTCCCTGTCTTCCCACTCTTCCTTGAGTATATTTCCTCCTGTCCCTGGGTCCTGTAATTCACTGCAACATCCCACAGAAACTCCCCAAATATTGATGAAAGGTGTCACATGGTTGTGGGTGCTATTTAGTCCCAAATCTGAAGGTCAGGCAGAGGCAAGTCCAGTGTAGAGTCCAGAGCTAGAAGTCAAAGATGTCCCAAAGTCATAGGTCTTGCTTCTACCAAAGCGCAGTCAGGAAGTAGGTATATTGCTTTCCAGGTGTGCTAAAAGCAGCACATATCCCCAACAAAGGATGATGTCTTCAGTCACACCCTCTACTAAGGTAAAAGCAGTGGTATCCCCCAAAGAAACAAAGGGTGTGGCTTGGTTCATACCTTCTATTATAGTGGGGTCTTTTGTTTCCCCACCAGTTTTATTGACATATAATTCACATGCTGTACCATTGAATAGTTCAATCCCATCAAGAAGAGTTGTACAATCACAACCTCAATTAGTTTTTGAACATTGTCTTCACTCTTACTGTTATTAGCGCCCCATTTCACCACAACCTCCCCTGCCATGCCCGTCAGGAGCAATTAATGCATAATTTTCCCTCTCTAAATTTACTTCTCCGGGATTTCATATACAGAAACAAACAACTAGCAGCTGTAACAAAGTACAGCAGAGGAAAAACCTCAATCAGAAGAAAACAGAAAAAATAAGAACTAGAACAAATGTAAATGCACCATGTTGTCGTGGTTAGGTGCCCCGAGTTGGTGCCAATCCACCGTGAGGCTGGAAGGAAACACTGCATGGCCCTGTGCCACCCTGACAATTGAGCCCATCGTTGCCGCCATGGTGTCAATGCACCGCCTGGAGGACCTTCCGCCTTTTCGTTGCCCCTCCACTTTACTAGGCATGATGTCCTTCTGCAGGGACTGGTCTCTCCTGACAATATGTCCAAAGTCTGTAAGATGAAGTCTTGCCATCTTTGCCTCTAAAGAGAACTCTGGCCATACTTCAAATGGATCATAGGGGAGATCCAATGATAGGGCGCTGCATGTTAACCCAACTGCATCTGTATCAATCCAGTTTCCAATGTATTCTGTATGCGAGCAAGGCTTAGTCCCATCCCTGGTCCATGGTCGGAGGGTCCTCAGCAGAGGCTTCATCCCTTGTAGATCCCCTTCACTTGTTGTTGTTGTTGTTGTTGCTTAACTGAAACGGCTATAAAATGAGTCCAAAGGGAGATCAACTGATAAATTATTACCAATGCAGTTTTTGAAAAATGTTTCCTAATAAACCCACATAATCGTCCTGCGTCCTTTGAGAAAAGTCTATTCAGATGACTCCTTCAGAATTCCTGAAACACATCATGATCTTCTTAAGCAGACCTCTCGGCCTTACACCTAACTGCTCCAGCAGATCGCCCAGGAAGGCAACTGTTTGATTGTACTGGGATTTGATGGCATTCTGAAAACACAGCCATCACTTGTCTGTCAGGCTGTCATTCTATGGTGACTTCTGTTTTGCTGTGATGCTGAAAGCGATGTCACTGGGATGTCCATTGCCAGCAGGGTGACCCGCAGAGGACAGGATGGACAAACAAGGACTCAGCTGCCCCCGGCAGAGGAAGCAGCCCCGGAAAACCATATGGGTAGCATGGAACCATTGTCAGCTATGGAGGGCGTCATGAATGGAACAGAATGGCGTCAGAGCAGGCCAGGACGACTGGCCTGTGTGTCGTAGGCACTGAAACGTGGCTGAGGAGGAGTTGCCCTCGCAGCGTGCAGTCCCTTGGTTGTCATGTTGTTTTGTTGTTAGGTGCTACCGAGTCTGTTGTAAATCACAACAACCCTATGTACAACCGGACAAAATCCTGCTTTGTCCTCCGTCATCCTTTGCATTGTTCTTATGTTTGCGTTCACTCGGGGACTGGTCTCTTCTGATGACATATTCTAAGTAGATGAAACAAAGTCTCGTCATCCTGGCTTCTAAAGAACATTCTTGCTGTACTTCTTCCAAGACAGGTTTGTCTGTTCTTCTGGCAGTCCATGGGACTTTCAATATTCTTTGCTGACACCATAATTCACATATACAGATTCTTCAGAATTCCTTATTCTATGTCCACCTTTGACACACATATGAAGCAATTGACAATACTATGGTTTGGGTCAAGTTCTCCTTAGACTTCAAATTAATATTCTTGTTGATTTTCAACACTCTGAAAAAGGTCTTGTGCAGCAGAGTTACCAAGTGCAATGCCTTGTTTGGTCTTTTGATGGCTGCTTCCGTGAGCACTGATTGTGGATCCAAGAAAATTAAATCTGGACAACTTCAATCTTTTCTCCAGCTATCATAAAGATTTGTACAGTTGTGAGGAGTTTAGTCTTTAAAATTTTTTTTAAACGAATACACATTTTTATTATCAAAGATAATATTTAAAAATAATTTTATTGGGGGCTCATACAACTCTTATCACAATCCATCCATCCATCCATCCATCCATCCATCCATCCATCCATCCATTGTGTCCAGAACATTTGTACATTTGTTGCCATCAACATCCTCAAAACATTTTCTTTCTAATTGAGCCCTTGGTATCAGCTCCTCGTTTGTTTTCCCCCCCGTCCCACACCCTCCCTCCTTCACGAACCTTTGATAATTTATGTCCTTTTCTGAATCTGGCCGGAATCTCTGGCAGCTCCTTGTCAATGTACTACTGCAACCCTGTCGGATGATCATCAGCAAGATTTTACTTAAATGTGATATTCACAATATTCTTCTCTAATTTTGAGCATTTTGTTGTGTCGCCTTTCTTTGGAATGTGACAAATATGGATCTCTTCCAGTGGATTGGTCAAGCAGTTGTCTTTCAAACTTCTTGGCATAGACAAGTAATATCTTTGATTTTAGACTTAGTGTAAGGTTGGCTTCCTTTAAAAATTGTATTGAATTTATATGATTTCTTCCTTAATTATTTAATAGGGCCATCATTTGAACTTCAAATATCTTTTGGGGAAGGTTTTTAACTGTACACTCAGTTTTTTAATAGATGAAGGCCACCTATTTCTTCTTGAATGACTTTGGAAGTTTGTGCTTTTAAAAGAATTTACTTGTTGAGCCTAAGCTGTCAGAATTACTAGAATGAATTGTTCAGAATATTTGGATGACTATAATTCTTTTATCTCAGAGATTTGTGGAATATCCCTCTTTCACTCCAGATGTGGAGAATTTACGACTTCTCTCCTTCTTCAACCAATCTGCTCAGAAGTTTATCAATTTCTTGAAACTTTTGAAATTAACGGTTTTTGTTGTCACTGATTTCCTTTGTTCTATTTAATTGATTTCTGCTTTTAATTCAGTTACCTTTCCCATCTGCTTACTTAATGTTTAATTAATTACTTCCTGAAAGTCAAACTTACATTATTGATTTGAATATTCTATGTCATTCCTTTCTCTCTGCCTTCTATATTAGCTGCCTCCTATGCATTTTGATATGTTGTATTTTTCTTAAAATTTTTTTTCATTCTATTGTTACTTAGAAATGTGTAGGGGATTTTCCAAAAATATTTTTTGTTTCACTTACAGTTGAGAATAAGTACTGTATGTGTTCGATACATTTAAATGTACCGAGTATTATTTTAAGAACCAGACTGTATTCAAGTGTGTGGGCACTTGACTATGTACTCACGTTGCTCAGTGGAATAGTAAGCTGTCGTCAGTATCGCTCTAGTTGTCAGTGCTGTCTACTTCTACCAATTACTGAGAGAACAGTACTTCAATCTTCAAATGCAATTGTAGACCTGTGTGCTTTCCCCACCATTCTATCATTTTCTACTTCACTTATTTTAAATATCTATGTTTAAGTGCATAAATCTTTAGGATTGTGTCTTCCTGAGGGATTCACTCTTTTGTCATGAGGAAGTATCCTTTTTTTATCCTTGGTAATAGTTCCTGTCTGAATTCTGATTTGGCTGATGGAAATAAAGCCATTCTAACTTGCTTTTTCTAACATTTTATTTTCTTTTTGGTTCTTTAGATTGGGTTTATTCTAGGTGTCACATATTTCGAAACTTGCTTTTAAAAAATCTTGATAATCTCTTTTTGGAGTGTTTAGACTGCTTGCTGCCAATGTACTTAGGTTCAAAGCTCCTCTGTTTATTTGTTTATTTTCTTGTTGCTTCATTTAATCTTTCTCTCCCCCCTCTCCTTTTTGTTTATACATCTTCAGGACTCTTTTGGGTTAACTAATGAATCATTATTAGAGTGTTCTTTTATATATAGCATTGGCTTAATGAAGCTGGCTTTTTGTTTTAATATTTTAAATGTGATTTGTGTAGGGTTTTCAATATGCACCATTAACATCACATTATCTTCACATAGTATACATAGAGTGTATACTTCATACGTAGAGTGAACCTCCCAACACATATTTCCATTTCCCTTCCTTCTTAAGTGCTACTGCTGTTATGTTTTTACTCCTATTTGTATTAAACACAGTATGATATAATCTTCTAATACTTTTTGGTTTAGGCAGTCAATTATATTTTAAAGGAACTTAAAAAACTACTCAAATTTACATATAGTTATACCAACTTCTCAGATTACTTGCTGAGTATACTTATGAAGTATGTTGAAATAACACAAACTTGCTGCACACCTTTCCAGATGCTAAACCATACAGCATCTCTTGGTCTATTACTTGGATTCACAATCAATACTCATGGACCCAGCAGTCAAGAAATAAATGACTTACTGCATAGGAAAAATTTGCTTCAAAAGACCTCTATAAAGTGCTCAAAAGCAAGTACACTTGACTCAAGCCATGATATTCATAATTGCTCTTGGCACATGTAAAGCTATGCAATAAATAAGAAGGACCAAAGAATAAGGTTTTGGTGACAGATGTTGGCTATATTATGGACTGCTAGAAGAAATGGATAAATCTGACTTGGAAGAAGTAAAACCAGAAAGCTTTATAGAAGTGAGCATGGCAAGACTTCATCTTCTGTCATGTGGGCATGTTATCAGGAGAGCTCAGCCCTGGAGAAGGACATCTTGCTTGATTAAGTAGATGTCCGTCTCAATTAGATGGGTCGACACAGTAACTGCAGCAATGGGCTGAAACCTAGCAATGATTATGTGATTGGCACTCAATCGGCAGTGTTTCATTCTGATGTACAGAATGTCTCTCTGCGTAGGAGGAACTGACTCGATGATACCTAACAGTGACACCTGTACTATTTCCCCTGATCGTCATTTCTTTTGTAGAGATACAGACTTTCTGTTTGTTATTATTTGCCTTTACCTATAGTGATTTCTATGGAGTCCTGGGTTCATGGCCTTGGGGGTTATACATTGGGCTGATAATTACACGGTAACTGGTTCAGACCCACCAGCCACTCCATGGGAGAAAGATGGAACTTCCTGTTCCTGTGAAGATTGACAGCCTCCGAAACTCACAGGGCCAGTTCTACTCTGTCCTACAGGGTTACTGTGAGTCAGAATTGATTCAGTGACAGGGAGTTTGGTTTTGGAAATCCATTTCCTGTGACACAGTTATGCTGGTGATGTTAAGCTCAGCTTTTGTTTTGATGAAAGGAGATTGTATATTGCCTACATTTTCAGGTGATGTTTATACTTAGTACAGAAACCTTGAATCACTTGAATTACTTGCTGATGAAGATCAAGGACTGCAACTTTCAGTATGGATTGCTCTTCAGTGTGAAGAAGACCAGCATCCTCACCACTGGCCTGAGAGGGAACATCATGATAAATGGAGAAAGGGTTGAAGTTGTCAAGGATTACATCTTGCTTGGATCCATAAGAAATTCTCATGGAAGCAGCAGTCAGAAGATCAAACAATGCACTGCATTAGGTAAATCTGCTGGATAAGACCTTTTTGGCTTTTCAAAAACAAGGATGTAGTAACATCCTTGAAGAATAAGATAAGCCTGACCCAAGCCATGGTAAATATCAATCTTACAAAGAGGTAGAAACAAAATAAGGAAAACCACTTTTTTTGGGTTTAAAAAAATCATCTTATTGGGGGCTCATAAAACTCATCACCATCCATCCATCCATCCATCCATCCATCCATCCATCCATCCATCCATCCATCCATTGTGTCAAGCACATTTGTACATATGTTGCCATCATCATTTTCAAAACATTTTCTTTCTACTTGAGCCCTTGGTATCAGCTCTTTTACTTCCCCACCCCACTCCGCACTCCCTCCCTCATGAACCCTTGATAATTTATACATTTTTTTTCATGCCTTACACCGATGTCTCCCTTCACCTGCTTTTCTGTTGTCCATCCCCCTGGGAGGGGTTTATGTAGATCATTGTGATCAGTTCCCCTTTTTTGCCCACACCTTCCCCTTCCCCTGCTAGGATCACTACTCTCATTATTGGTCCTGAGGGGTTTATCTGGCCTGGATTCCCTGTGTTTCCAGCTCTTATCTGTACCAGGATACATGGTCTGGTCTAGCCTGATTTGCAAGGTAGAATTGGGATCATGATAGTGGGGTGGAGTGCAGTGAAGCATTAAAGAACTAGAGAAAGGTTGAATGTTTCATCGGTGCTATACTGCACCTTGACTGGCTCATTTCCTCCCCGCAACCCTTCTGTAGAGGGACATCTAATTGTCTACAGATGGGCTTTGGGTCTCCACTCCGGACTCCCCCTCATTCACAATGATATGATTTTTTGTTCTGGGTCTTTAATGCCTGATACCTGATCCCATCAACATCTCATGATCACAGGCTGGTGTGCTTCTTCTATATGGGCTTTGTTGCTTCTCAGCTAGATGGCCGCTTGTTTATCTTCAAGCTTTTAAGACCCCCAGATGCTATATCTTTTGATAGCTGGGCACCATCAGCTTTCTTCACCACATTTGCTTATGTGTCTATTTTGTCTTCAGCAATCGTGTCGGGAAGGCAAGCATCAAGGAATGCCTGGTTAATAGAACAAATTGTTCTTGCATTGAGGGAGTTCTCGATTAGAGGCCCAATGTCCATCTGCTACCTTAATATTTAACATATAAATATATGAACATAGATTGATTCCCCTATCATTATATAAAAATATGCTTACATGTGTTCATGCCCATATTTAGACCTCTATAAATGTCCTTTGCCTCTTAATTCTTTCTTCTATTTCTGAGGAAAACAGTTTTATAAGGACATGGCCATGAGAAAAAGGGAAGAAAGCTTTGGAAGTTGACTTCCACAAATACAACACCAAAAGATAAAGTTACCAACCTGTGATAGAAAGTAAGTCTTATTTTCTAGCTCATTTTGTGGCCAATCTCTTAGCTTTTTGTTGCCTTTGAGCTTCGATGGCCAGGAATGTACTTTTACTGGCTCTCCATGACGTGGGAAGCTTGATCCATCTTCTCAGATTCATTTCTGTTGACTCCATCTCTTCCAAAGGCTGATTGTTATCCATTTTGTTTCCAGTTACCAACCCATTCTGTCACCTTTGATGACAAACTTGCTTTCAGTTTTAATGACGAGTTTATTCATATTTGGCCATTGGCTTGTTCAGTTGCTTTGCAAGCTGCCCTCAATTCTGTTTGATTAGTCCATCGTGCAGAAGCCTCTCACTCACTCTCAGTGGGTTGCCGGTTCCCCAGCAAACTCTGCATCCAGCTCGTGTACCATTTCTCCCATTATGGCTGCAGCTACAGCAGCCTCAACTGTGGGAATGTGCTCCCCACCCGGCCAGAGTCCTGTCCTCCTGGGTCCCTGGAACTCATGTCGGATTTTCCACCAAGGTCACGACTCCCTTAGGCCCTGTGTCTTTAGTTGAAAGTTGGATATTGAATAAAGAAGTTTGAAGATGACTTGATGCATTTGAATTGTGGTGCTGGAGAAGAATATTGAAAGTACCATGGACTGCTAGAAGGACTAACTTATCTGTCTTGGAAGAAGTGTGCTCCTTAGAGGTGAGGATGGTGGGACTTGGCTTACCTACTTTGGACATGTTGCCAGGTGTGACCAGTCCCTGGGAGAGGGGTTGGTAAAGTAGGGAAGCAGAGGAAAAAGAAGGTCCTCCAGGAGAGGGACTGACACCCCGGCTGTTACAAAGGGCTCGAGCACAGGAACAATGGTGAGGGTGGCTCTGGACCCGGCCGTGTTTCATTCTGTTGTGCAGAGGGTTGCAATGGGTTGGAAGCCACTCAATCGCATCTACAACCACAGCAACAACAACCCAAGTCTTGGCTTACTTCTTTAATCTCTTAGGATGTCATTCTGACCAGGATAAAATATCATTCTATCTTTGTTTCTCTGCCTGCAATGGCCTCTTCTTATTCTGACTACTTTTATTAATTTTTTGTAACAATATGTTTTTATGCACTTTGACTATGACATCCTGTCATGTATTCTTTTTTGGGCAGGGATAGCACCGTTTATTTAAGAAAAACCAAGACAAAGACCACAGAAGGGTCCTGTCTAGGACATGGGGGGCGGGTGCCCTGACCCATGGGCTGGAGCTGCTGGTGGAAGGGTGCTTGCCCCTAGCTGCGCTCTCAGGCTCCCACAGATGGGACCTGGCTGTCATCCCCCCATCAGCCTCCTAGTCACGGGCTCTGGCTTCCCCCACCCAAGGCCCAAACACCTCCTGACCACCAACACCCTCTCCCATGGTCCCCTGGGCCTTCACTTCCAGATGGGTCGTGGGACATGGACTGGTGTGAGTGGGGAGACCCCCCTCAGTGCTGGGCTGTCATGTGTTCTTATCATGTTAGTCTTCTTATGTTTCATTAAGCATCTTAGATCTGTGGGTGTATAGTTAAAAATGGATACATTTCTTTCCTTCCTTTTGCTCTTTGGGCACTTAGGTATATAGTAGACCACTTGATGGTGACTAACAAGTCACTAAGACTATATTAATTTATCTCAGTCTTTTTTCTTTCTATGCTTCATGTGTTGTTTCCATGTCTGTCATTAAGATCACGGATCTTTGTTTTCTGTAGTGTGCAATCTACCGTTAAGCCCATCTAGTGTACTTTAAAATGGAAAGTGGTGTATTTTTCTTTTTTGAAAAAAGTTCCATTTGAGGTTTTAAAAACATGTGGTGGCTTCAAAGTTTGTGGGGGGAAATTCCTTTCTCTTTTAATACCATTTTTCTATGAACCTTTTGAAATCCCCCTCATCTATTTATTTTCTTATCTTCTTGTGCTCATGGAGAAGCCCTGGTGGCAGTAGTGTCGGGTGCCAATCACAAGGTCAGCAATTCCAAACCCCCAGCTGCTTCCACAGCAGAAAGGCAAGGCTTTGTGCTCCAGTGACGGAATACAGCCTTAGAAACTCGGAGGGACAGTCATACCTTGTCCTTCTAGGATTGCTGTGAATCAGAAACAGCTTGGTGGCAGTGACTGTTTTGTTCATGCTTTAGTTTATATTTGTTTGGGGTTTTTTTTTTGGTATTCATGGGAGATTGGTTCCAGGAGTCTTGAAATCCATAGGTGTTCAAATTCTTTATATAAAATGGTATAGTACTTGCAGCTAACATGTGCTTTTCTTTGTATATTTTATATCATATCTGGATTACCTGTAATACCGAATGCAATGTAAATGCTATGCAAGTAGCACTTTATGCTCCCTTGTAGCATATGAGGGATTGCTATAGCTACTTATTTGCTTCCCCCCGCATCCCCTTCCAATTATTTTCAATCCACCATTGGCTGAAAGAGCTCTTGCAGCGTAATCATTTTACAATGGGCTGCTAACCAGAGGGTCAGTGGTTTGAACCCACCAGCCACTCCGGGGGTTAAAGATGAGGCTTTCTACTCCCTGAATGAGTTCCAGTCTTAGACACCTATAGGGGCAGTCCTGTCCCCAATGACCACAGTGTCATCGACTTGATGGCGGCAAGTTTAGTTTGAGTTGGTTGAACCCACGGATGCAGAGCCAGTGGCCCACAGTGCATATTTATACTCGTTCTTTTGACGGACCTGTCTGCTAAGCCCAGTATCTGTCATTTTGGGATCTTCCTCTATTTTGCCTGAGTAGGGGGGTCACATTTTTCTGTTTCCTTCTATGTGTAGTGATTTTAGTAGATTGGATAATAAACAATGAAAGCTTTTCTTTAGGATTTTTCTGAAAGCCATCAGGTTACTTACAGGTTAGCTTATAATTTTGTGGCTTTTAAAGCTGTTTGGGGAAAATTTCAAACTTGACTGGAATCTAAAACTAATTGAATGCCTCCTAAAAGGGATTGAGCTTCTAGGTTCTTTACGAGGCGGTCCCATCTTCAGCTCAATCTCTCTACTACAAACGAAGGAAACTCAAAGTTTGGGGCTTTATGTGATGTCCGGTAATTGTTCATGTCTAGTTCCTCAGTAGTTGATCTTTTCTCAAAAGCTTTTCTTGAGCAGGAACAGGGGATTTCTCCTTACAGACACACAGAGGAGTAAAATACACAGAAGAACCACCGCCTTCTTTCCCTGCTCCTCTTGTTTTCTCTCAACTTCTGCTCCGAAAGTCACCGCTGCCCTGGCCTGCCCAAACAGCGCCCTGATTCTTCCACTCAGCAAGATGTTCTTTCCTTTCCCAGAGCCGTTATTTGGGAACTACGTCAAGGCTGTGATCTGGTATAATAATAGGGCTTCGCCACGCAGGTCGCTGTGCTGTATTGCCTGTGTTTCGTATATTTTATTTCAATTTTCTAGTTGTTTACGGTGGAAAAGCTATTTCTGGAACCCTTCATCTTTTATAGGCAGAACTGGAAATCCCTCTCTCAACAATTTTAAAGGCATTAAATTCACTGGCTGATAAGGCCAATGAAAAGACTTTAGAGGAAGCAGCGTGGAAAATGAGATAGAAACATCTGAGGTCAGTTGGAGGCACACTGGAAGTAAAGGCAAAGAACAGCACCTTGGTGAGGGCCAGCTAGGCCCACCCCACTTCCCCACGAGTTATTGAGACCACTTTCTCCTCTGTGCTCCAGGTCAGGTCTAAGGTCCTTCTGACCTAAAAAATCCCTCTCTGTCTCATGCCTTTGGGATTACATTTTTTAAACTGTCTAATAATATCATGCTAGTTACAAAGATGAGTGAACAAACTTGATCTTTTTAGTGTTTACTGTTTCCTCCATGGAGTCACACAGACTATAGAATTTACTCTATGATGCACTGAGCATGGGCACTTTATAACTATTCTGAAAGCCAAGAATCCAGAGCCAAAAGCAATTAAAAAGGTATCTGAAGGCAATGACATGCAAATGTCCCCCATTTACTGCAGGCGCATTTCATTGAAACCAGCTAGCTTATTTATTTTGAGAACTCTTGGTCTACGAATGTCCATCTGTATTTCTTGATTTGGTGAAAGACAGTATTCTTCAGTATAAATGCCTTTATCTTACAGGATAAATACTTTTTTTCCTGTAGGGTGAATTAGAAAAGACAAAAAAATTAATTTTTCCCCTAGCTCGTGTGCTGATTGAAGCGCTGAGGCTGGTCTCTGTCTGTAAGCTGACAAACCGGGCAGGTCATGTTTTGCATGGTTTCAGGCCATGTCAATTTTTCTAAATAAATGGTTCCTGGCTGCCAAGCCTCAGACAGCAACACTGACATTTTCCCAGTTCATGCAGCTTGCCACATGGATTACATAGACGCATTCCTGACAGCACGAAATCATTGGCCCCTCTGCCAAAATGCAATATGATTTTACAGTTGCTTCTAGAGCAGAGACAGCCAACTTCAGTGCCACATAGACAGAGTCAGAGTTATGGTGTTTATTTTCTTACGTAGACGCAAACACATTGGCCTGATCTAGGAGACATATTTGCTCCATAGGCTAATCCATTGACTGTAGAAGCGTATGTCTTTTCAAACACTCTGCTACTTTGGGGGGTGGACAAGGGGAGAGAGAGAGAGAGAGAGAGAGAGAGAGAGAGAGAGAGAGAGAGAGAGAGAGAGAGAGATCTATTCGGTACTGTTTGTATTGTTCAAACTTACAGCAAGTCTGAAGAGAGATGTGTCTTAGCAACCCCTCACTGAACTGTTTCTGTGGAACAGCTGGAGGTGATTGTGTCCAGTTGTCCTGGTCGTACTGTCCCTCCAGGAAATTCCTAAGTCAGTGGTTATATCCCCAGAGTGTCTCTGAAGCAATCTTCACAATGCTCAGTTTGTATACTCTCTTGCCACTCCAATGAATCAAAACAAAGAAACAACGTGCACACACACACAACTCCAAC
Source organism: Tenrec ecaudatus (assembly GCF_050624435.1). Classification (NCBI taxonomy): domain Eukaryota; kingdom Metazoa; phylum Chordata; class Mammalia; order Afrosoricida; family Tenrecidae; genus Tenrec; species Tenrec ecaudatus. The sequence goes on along the minus strand of NC_134533.1, from coordinate 171,299,913 downwards.
AAAACGAAACAAAACAACAGAGATGAGGGGAAAAGGGAAATTGAAGTTTAAATGGCGATGTCTTTAAAATACACCAAACTGTCTTCATGACTGCTGCCCTTTCCCCTATTAAAAATGACAACAGCCGTATCACATGTATATATTGATGGATGTGTGTCTGTTGCTTTCAGAAACATTAAAAATGATGCTCTGGGAAGTTCATCTGCTTATTTTAAAATTTTTATTTGAAGGAATATGTGAGATCAACTATTGCTCCCTGGACTTCAAGAATTGGACTTTAACATTTCATGTAAATATATATATGTATATATAATATATGTATATATATACATATGTCCCCCTATTCCACCTGCTTCGCTCTCCCTACCCTTGGCATGGTTCAATAATGAATGTAGTGCTGTCATTGGTAGCTTGATTGTCCATTCCTTGTGATTAAAGATAACTTAAATGTATGCTAGTAGAATGCTTTTAAATATACTTCAGGAAAGCTGATGTTGCCCAGCTATCAAAAGTTATAGCGTCTGGGGTCTTAAAGGTTTAAAGATAAACAAGCAGCCATCTAGCTCAGAAGCAACAAAGCCCACATGGAAGAAGCACACCAGCCTGCATGATCACAAGGTGCCGTAGGGATCAGTTATCAGGCATCAAAGAACAAAAAATCATATCATTGTGTGCTCACCTCCCCGATATGATCGGTGAAGAAAAATGGTCGCATAAGCAAATGTGGTGAAGAAAGCTGATGGTACCCGGCTATCAAAAGATATAGCATCTGGGGTCGTAAAGGCTTGAAGGTAAACAAGCAGCCATCTTGCTCAGAAGCAACAAAGCCCAACCAACCTATGTGATCACGAGGCGTTGAAGGGATCAAGTGTCAGGCATCATCATAACAAAAAAATCATGTCATTGTGATAAAGGGGGAGTGCGGAGTGGAGACCCAAAGCCCCTCTGTAGGCAATTGGACATCCCCTTACGGAAAGGTTGCGAGGAGTTGACGAGCCAGTCTGGGTGCAGTGTAGCAATGATAAAACATACAACTTTCCTCTAGTTCCCGAGTACTTCCTCCATGCCCCAATATCATGATCCCAATTATACCTTACAAAGCTAGCTAGACTAGAGCATGTACACTGGTAGAGATAGGAACTGGGAACACAGAGAATCCAGGGCAGATGATCCCTTCAGAACCAATGGTGAGAGTGGTGATACTGAGAGGGTAGAAGGAGGGTGGGGTGGAAAGGGGAAAGCGATTACAAGGATCTACATATAACCTCCTCCCTAGAGGATGGACAACAGAAAAGTGGGTGAAGGGAGACATCAGACAGGGCAAGATATGACAAATAATTTATAAATTATCAAGGGTTCATGAGGGAGGGGAGAGCGGGGAGGGCGGGGGAAAAATGAGGAGCTGATTCCAGGGGCTTACGTGGAGAGAAAATGTTTTGAGAATGATGAGGGCAATGAATGTACAAATGTGCTTTATACAATTGATGTATGTATGGATTATGATAAGAGTTGTATGAGCCCCTAATAAAATGATTATATATATTTATATTTATTTTCAGACCAGCTGGGTTTTGTAGGCTTTCTAATTCTTTCTTGAGCAGCTTTAAAGGAAAGGAGGGGTGAGGAAGCATGATGAGAGCTGGGTGGTGCTAAGGCTATCTGTCCTCCTCCTCCTAAAGACCCTACCCTGCCTGAAGTCCATTCACTGAGCTAGGAGGCGTTCACAGGGGGCTGGGCTGGTGTCTGTTAGCCTCTGAGGAGTCTGCCCCCCAATGCATGGCAACCAATGCATGGAGGAATGAAACCCTCTTCCATCCTGTGCCATCCCCATGATCCACTTGAACAAGACACACGAGAATCATACATTTCAGAGGTTTTCCTCTTTTTTTTCCCCCTCCGCTTCAGTATAAGGATTTCTCTCTTTTTTTTGTTTGGAAATATTTTTTATAGTTTTATTAGGGACTCATACAACTCTTATCACAATCCATCCATACATCATTCTCAAAACATTTGCTCTCCACCTAAGACCCTGGCATCAGCTTCTCATTTTTTCCCCTCCCTCTGGTTTTCCTCTAAAAATAGGTCTGTACATTGGTTATAAGTACACGTTGGGTTCTTCCCGTTCCAAATTCTACATGTGATATTTCTGTAACCCACTGTGCTGCGGTGGCGTGCCTGTTGCCGTGATTCTGGAAGCCATGCCATTGGTATCTCAAGTAACAACAGGGTGAACAGATTTCAGTAGAACTCTCAGACTAGGACAGAGTAGGAAGAAAGGAGAGGTGGTCCAATCAGAGGGATTGGTCATGGAAACCATTAGGAGACAGAAGGTTGGCTGATGCAGTCTTGGACAACAAGCCCTTCATGTTGGACGGCACTAAACATATAGCTGGATGAGAGCAGCCTACTGGAAGAAGAGTTGACCCGAATGACAAGGATGGACTACAACTTTGGGGACCTTCATTTACTGAGGGGGCAACACTCAAAATGTGAAGAAGTATCTGCCAACCCCCCATCATGGACTAGTGTCTGTCTCATAGCAACCCTGTAGGACATTACAGACGACTCATGAGGGTTTCCCAGACTGCAATTCTTTATGGGAGTAGAAAGCCTTGTCTTTCTCCTGCTCTAAGTAGATCTTCTACTTCTGTAAAGATCTCCAGTCTCTGAAACCCACAAGGGCAGTTCTGCCTTGTCCCATAGGGTTGCTATTACTCAGAAACTACTCCTTGACAGTGAGCAATAGCTTCAAACATCCATTAATAAAAGGATCATGGTATTTACAAAATATGAATCTGGAAAAATTTGGAAATCATTAAAAATGAAATAAAACACATTTAGATCAATGTCCTAGGCACGAGTGAACAGAAATGGCACTGGCCAGTTTGAGTTGGACAGTCCTATGGTTTTACTATGCTGTGAATGGCATATCGAAAAGAAATGGGGTTGCTGTCAGCATCAAAAAGAATCTTTCCCCAGAACAAAAAAGTTATATCAATGTCAATGAGGGGGAGTGCAAAGTGGAGACCCAAAGCCCATCTGGAGACAATTGGACAAATCCCTTGCAGAAGGGTCACAAGGAAGAGAAGAGCTAGGGTGTGGTATAGCACTGATGAAACATTCAACTTTCCTCTAGTTCTTTAATGCTTCCTCCCTCCACTATTATGACCCCAATTCTACCTTACAAACCCGGCTCGACCAGAGGATGTACAATGGTACAGATAAGAGCTGGAAACACAGGGAATCCTGAGATAAACCCCTCAGGACCAATAATGAGGGCAGGGATACCAGGAGGATAAGGGGAAGATAGGGGGATAAAGGGGAACCTGATCACAATGATCTACATACAACCCCTTCCCAGGGAGACAGATAACAGAAAAGTGGGTGAAGGGAGACAGTGGTTGGTGTAGGACCTGAAAATAAAATTATCAAAGGTTCATGAGGGAGGGAGGGTGAGGAAGTGGAAAAATGAGCGGATACCAAGGGCTTTAGTAGAAAGAAAATGTTTGAAAATGATGATGGTAACATATATACAAATGTGCTTGACACAATGGATGGATGGATGGATCATGATAAGAGCTGCATGAGCCTGGAATAAAATGATTTAAATTGTTAAAGGGGGAAAAAAGAACATTTTATGGTCTATTCTCAAGTATAAGTCTTTCTGTGATAGAATACTATCTATAGGCCTAGAAAGAAGTCTAGTTAATACAACTATTACTCAAATGTAAGCACCAAACACTAAAGCTAATTATGAACAAATTGAAGAATTCCACTAGCTTCTTCATTCTGAAATTGACCAAACTCGCCATCAAACTGCATTGATAATTATGAGTCATTGGGATTCAGAAGTTGGAAATAGAGAGGAATGAGTAGCTGGATGATGCTGGAGATCACATGATCGAATTTTGCAAGAACAACACCTTATTAACTAACTACAAATACCTTATTTCCCAACATCTTAAACCCATTTACATAGAAATTAAATCAACTAGATCTTTGGGAATAGATGACAAAGAAGCTCAATAAGATTAGTCAAAACTAGACCAGGGGCCAACTATAGAAAAGACCACCAATTGCTCATATGTAAGTTCAGGTTAACGTCGAAGGAAATTAAAACAAGGTCACAAGAGCCAAAATACAACCTTGAGTCTCTCTCCGCTGAATTTCCATATCATCCCAAGAACAGATTGGACTCAGTGAACCTTCGTGACAGACAACCTAATGCCATGCTGGATACCGCCAGCAGCATTAGGTGTGAAGAAAGCAAGATGCCATTTAAAAAACAGGAAGGAAAGACAAGAGAAAGTGGATGTCCGAAGAAGAGACTGAAATTTGGTCTTGAACATAGAGTAGCTAATGGAAGAAATGCTGACTTGCAAGAGCTGAACACAAAAGGGCAGTTTGAGAAGGTAGAACACTGTAATGAAATGTTCAGAGAAGCAAAGTTAGAAAACAATAGAAACGACGTGCTCACCATATCTCAAGCTGAAAGAATTGAAGGAAAACAAAACAATAAAACAAGACTTGAATAGAAATATTGCAGAATTCCATGGGCAAAATATTGAATAATTTAAAAACCATCAAAAGAAGGTTTAAAGATACACAGACATAGTACCAAAAAGAACTGATTGACATCCAACCATTTCAAGAGGTAGGTTATGACCAAGAACTAGTGGCAGTGAAGGACGAATCCAAGCTGCACTGAAAGTATTAGCAAAAAACGAGGCTCCAGGGATTGAAGGAATGCCAATTGAAATATTTTTAAAACCAGTTGAGCACTGGACGCACTCACTCATCTATGCCAAGAAATTTGGAAGAGAGTTATATGGCCAACCAAGGGAAGAGAGCCACACTTGTGTCCCTTCCAAAGAAAGAAGGGCCAGTAGAAGCAGAAATGATTGAATAATGTAATTGATACCACATGTAGATAAAATTTTACTGAAGATAATTAAAAAATAATGTTTGCTGCAGTACACTGACACGGAGTTCCAGAAATCCAAGCTGGGTTCATTGCTGATGTCAGCTAGATCTTGGCAAAAAGAAGCGAATACAGGAAAGATGCTTACTTGTGTTCTATTGCCTGCGAAAAGGCATTTGACGGTGTGGATCATAACAACCTATGGATGGCAGAGAGAGGAATGAGAATTACAGAACACTTCGATGTGATCGTGCAGAACCTGTGCATAGAAGAAGCAGCAGTCTGTTTACCAGAGCAAGGGGATGCTGCACGGTTTAACTCAGGAAAGATGGGCATCAGGGTTGCATCCTTCCATCATACCTTTAATCAACCTGTATGTTGAGCAAATCGTTTAAGAAGCTGTGCTATAAAAAGAAGAATGCGTTGATGGAAGGCATATTAACAACTATATGCTGATGACACAAACTTGAGCGCTGAAGTGCTGGCGGTCTTAAAGTACTCCATGATGGAAATTGAAGACTGCAGCCTGCAGTAGGAGTCTGCAACTCAACGTAGTGAAAACCAAAGTCCTTACAATTATATTTATATTCAGCGTCACGGTAAACTGAGACAAGGTTGAAGTTATTAAAGATTGAAGTTAAGCAAGAATTGGTTCATGTAAGCAGTTCTCAGGACATCAGATGGCATATTTCTGTGGGCAAATCTGCTGCTTTAGAGTGTTGAAGAGCAAAGATGTCCATTTGAGGCCTAAGGTAGACCCGAACCGTGGTCTTTTCAGTTGTCTTTTGTGCATGGGAAACATGGACAAAGAATAAGGAAAAGTGGGAAAGAATTGATGCATTTGAATTATGGTGTTGGTGAAGAATATGGAAAATACCAAGGACTTCCAGAAGTGCAATGGAGTCTGTCTTGGAAGAAATACAACCAGAATACTTCTTAGAATCAAGAAGGGCAAGACGTTATCTCGTACTTTGGACATGTTATCAAGAGAGACTAGTCTCTGGGAAAGGACATTATGCTGCGAGGAGCAGCACAAGGAGGTGGCTCCTCAAGAAGATAGAATGGTTAGTGTCCACAGCACTGGACTCAAACATAACATTAGCTGTGAGGTTGGTGTAGGGCCAGCCAGTGTTTTATTCTGTTTTCTATAGGGTTACTACGAGTTGGAATTAGTTCAACAGCACCTCACAACAAGGTGGATGACAGCTAGTAACATTCCTTGAACCTATGGTGCTGATGCTTTTGCTGTGTGTGGTCACCAAATCCATCCCAACTCCTGGCTGTTGCATGTGCCCAAGTGGAATTGCTCCATAGAGTTTTCAAGGTCGTGACCTTACAGAAGCTGACTGTCAGGAGCCTCAGGGAGGGTGCAAACCAACAGTCTTTTCAGCTAGTAGTTGAGTATTAAAATGTTTACATATCCAGAGACTCCCAACATTTATTACCTAGATATACTAAATATATCCTGATGCAAATTTGAGCTCTAAAGTTAAAGAGGGAAAGAATATCCTTTTCTTCTAGAAGTATCTATGCTGTTTTATGAAGAAGGAGGGATTAGACTCCCTGAAACTCTCCTTTGCTGCGGACTGTACTTTTGCTTTTAGCCGTTTTGTTGAAATGTAATTCACCTATGTTTAAGTGTATGAAAGTGATGTGAATTTAGTGTCCCAATTATATAACATTTTCTTCATCCTTGCATTATTATAAGCTCCTCCTTCCCCCCAACATACTCTGTCATAACCAGAGGAAATCATTAAGCTAGTTACTGTCTCTATAGATATACTTATCAGATGAGACTTTTAGAAGATAGAAGAGTACATCTTTAATTAAAAAGTATCTTTATTCTCTTAAGTGAAAGAGAGTTATTTGTGCCTATGTAAGAAACCTGATAATGCCACACACTTTACACATTTGGGAAAAATATTAGAGAGAAACTTCGTAATAAACCCCAACCACCATAAAAAACCCAAATAAACACCCATAAAAATGACAAATAAAATAAGGATCAAAAGAAGTTAGGAAGTCATAGTTAACCATGACCTTGTGAGCTCTAAATGAAAAATAAGTAGACGATGCTAGAGCATGTGTTGTTGTGAGGTGGGGTCAAGTAAGTTTAGACTCACAGCAACCTACATGTAACAGAAAGAAACACCGCCTGGTCCCATCCCACGGCATCCTCACAGTTCTTGTTCTGTTGGGCCCATCATTGCAGCCACTGTGTCACTTCATTAACTTGAGGAGCTTCCTCTATTTTGCCAAGTTTGAGATTCTTTTCCAGCATTGATGTGCAGCAAATGCATGTAAAGATCCTAGAAATTGAAAAGCATATTACAATGAAAACTTGAATGGTAACAATCTGGAATTTAAAGAACAAAATCATCTTAGAAAAATTGGAGAATTGTGCTAAGGATGGGCTGTAGAGGGAAGGAAGCAAAAGTATCCCAAAGGCTAACTCCTGGGAGAAGAGCAGGAGGCAACGGAAATAAAGTCTCCTTCAAGCTGTACCTCATATACGAGCAGGACCACTGGGAAACCTCACTCGACCAAAAAATGATGATCTCACACAATACCAGGAAACTACTTGGTCATGTGTGAGGTCTAGGAAAGGCTAGGCAACAATAAATTATGAAAATAATACCAAAAGCTCAAGACAGGCAAGTACCACAAAACGAGGAGTGTACCTTAAAAATCTCCAAATGGAAAAAGAAAAAGGAGTGCAACATAAGGATAACAGACATAATTTATGAGAAAATAAGAGTTATAAGCTTGTCTGCATCACACCGGATAGCTGCTGCTAAGCTCAGATGGGTCTTCGGGGCCAGCCTCAGTTCCAGTTACATCAACCCCCCTCCCCAGAAGATTGCACTACAGAGGATAGTACTGAAGATGCAGCCCAGGGAGAGCGGCTGGTCTGTCCAGATCACACTGGAGCAAACTGAGAGGGGGGCAGAGGGAGAGAAAGAGAGAGAGAGAACTGCATCCTACTCCCCAAGCCCCAAGGACTACGCTCCTGCTCAGAGTAGCCAAGACACAGAGAGGACCATAGGACTGGCCCCACCATGAGATATGATGCCCCTCACTACCCCCTGGTGCTACAGAGGACAGCACCAGAGACTGAGTGTGGGAATTGTGTCTGCTCTGACACCCCACTCCACCCCCACTGGTGTGAAGCATGAAGGGAACATGACAGAGCACCCAGGGAAGCACAGCAAAGAAGTCCCCTAGGAATCCTGAAAATAGGCTTCAGACTTGGAGGGCAGGGCTTGGCACCTCATCAGACTCGATCGGAAAACATACATAAAGGTCAGCAGACAGACCTGGATCTATTTATAGGCCCTTTTTTTTTTTTTCTTCATATCTATCTATATCAGACAGGCAAGATAAACAATTCCGAGGAGAAAACAACAGGACCAATGATTGGGGATGGGAGGCATGGGAGAGGGGGAGGTGGGGAAAAGGAGATAGGGAGTCAAAAACCCAGGGACAAGGGAACAACAAGGAATCTAAAATCAATGGCAAGGAGGGCATAGAATGCCTGGTCAGGTTTGATCAAGCGCAGTGTAGCTGAGAGGAATTACTGTGAGCCAAAGGCAGGTCAAACATGATAGTGGGCCAAGAGGAAAGTAAAAGGAAATAGAGCAAAGAACTAGGAGACAAAATACATTTATAGATATAGGCATGTACATGTGTAAATATATAATATAATATATAATGATAAGGATATAGGTCTGGGTACATATATCTATCTATATGTTAAGTATCAAGGAAGGAGAAGGACATTGGGCCTCTCTACTCAAGTGCTCCCACAATGCAAGAACACTTTGTTCTGATAACCTGCCATTCTGTGATGTTCATCTTTCTGACACAATTGCGGAAGACAAAATGGGTGAATAAGCAAATGTGGTGAAGAAAGCTGATGGAACCTGGATGTCAAAAGATATAGCATCTGGGTTCTTAAAGGCTCTAAGATAAACAAGCAACCATCTAACAGGGAAGCAACAAAGCCCACAAGGAAGAAGCACACCAGCTTGTGTGATCACAAGGTGTTGATGGGAGCAGGCATCAGTCTTCAGAAGATACCAAACAAGCAATCATATAGATGCAAACAAGGAGAGGGCAGAGTAGATACCCAAAGCCCACCCGTAGACTATTGGACACATGAAGAAGAGTCACAGGAGGATCACAAGGAAGGGATGAATAAGCCAGAGTGCAGTATAGCACTGATGAAACACACAACACTCCTCTAGTTTTTTTAATGCTTCCTCCCCTCCCACACTATCATGATTCCAGTTGTACCTTACAAATTTGCCTAGACCAGAGCATGTACACTGGTCCAGATAAAAGCTCTTGACACATGGACCCTCCAGGGACAGTAATGGGAGTTTTGATACCATGAGAGTAGGGGGAAGTTGGGGAGACAAAGGGGAGAAAGGGGGAACCGATCACAATGATTGAGGTATAACCACCCCCTCCTCCAGGGGGATGAACAATAGAGACGTGGGTGAAGGGTGCAGCAGACAGTGTAAGATATGAAAACAATCATAATTTATAATTTAAAAAGGGTTCCTGGGAGGTGGGTAAGAGAGGAGCTGACACCAAAAGCTCAAGTAGAAAGAAAATGTTTTGAAAATGATGATGACAACATATGTACACACATGCTTGCTACAACTGATGTATGGATTGCTATAAGAGCTGTTAGAGCCCCAAGAAAACAATTTATTTTTTTAACTGCTAAACAAACAAATATATTATTAAACATGCAACTTTTATACACATGTCTCTATTATGATAAACAACTTGAGTATCATAATTGGCCAACTTCGATAGATAAAGACATAAAGGAATTAAGTAATAACAATCTTAAAACTTGATTTTATACATAGTAAAAATGTGAAGTTTCTCATATATATGATATCCATTAAAAATGTGTCATGGGAAATTTCTAAAACTTTGTTTTCCAAGATAAAACATTATATAGGTCACACTTTCTGGTCATTATCCCGAAAAAATTAGAAATTAAAAGAGGATAAAAACACCTTTATTTCATGGAAATAAAAATTGAATTGGAAAATGTGGTTTTCTCTATATTTTTACAACTATAAAATTTCCAAACCCCAAAACTAAAAGGTCACATATTTTACATATAACAGTTGATTTGTAAATTCTACTAGCTTTTGCTCCATGAGAAAAGGAAATTTCAGAGGGCATATATATTCTAATTTTTAAATTGTCACCTTTGTATCACACAAGCTGGTGTGCTTCTTCCACATGGACTGAGCTAACACCTCGCTCAGATGATCGATTCTTTGAATGCAAGCCTTTAAGATCCCAGACACTAGTCTGATTGATAGCCGGGCACCATCTACTTTCTTCCCCACACTTTGCTGTAGCACCCTTATCTTCAGTGATCCCTTCATGAAAGTGAGTATTGAGCAGGACCGCTCTTCTTGAATTGGGGCTAGAGTTAAGTAGGAGCCCATCCTTAACATTTCTGATCCTAACATGTGACTGTTAACTTTTCTAATAAACACCATTAATTGTGAATATTGTCTGCGGCCATTGCAATGGATGATCGAAACCAGAGTAATTATAATGGTTTATTGGACTCTGCAGAGAAATAGAATGCCATGGGAGGGACAGTGAGTATCAAAATAAGGTAAAGAGGGTTGGTGGACGGAGGTGGGTCTGACCTCTGCATCATCGAAACCGGCCTTGGCCTGGTGCAGATTGAATTCTCCTTCCGCCTTGTGAAACCAGCAAAGGTCAGATGCCATCTCCAGGCCACAGTTGGAGTGAGTGTGTGATAAATATGCATATTTTTGTGTTTTACCAGTCTTTGCTTTATAAAGGTAGTTTCCTTTTGAAATCAATGATCTATGTGATGCTGCTTTGAGGCCCAATGAATATTTTGTCCTCAATTACTTTCCATCCAGTGGACTTTGTATCCACTGATGGCCCTTATTTGATCCGGTTATTACATTGGTTGTTGTAAATGAATCTTTGTATTATTCAAAGTAAACTTTGTTGAGATCCACTGAATCATTTGCCCTGCTTTTCCACCACAGCAGGTCTGGAAGGCTGAGTGGTCTACACAATGGTTTCCTTTCTCTTTCACTTGGCAAAAATAAAGACAAAAATAAAGAGGCTTATTCCATGCTTGCTAATTTTCTCCATGACTAAATGAAGTACAGTTGGCATTTCATGTTTTCTCTGAGGCTATTTGACACTTCTGAGATGAAAAATTAAAAAAACAGATAACACACTAGCCAATGAGACAAGTAAATTATACTTTTGATCTTAGCGTCTGCATTAGGAGTGTCAATTAGTCACTTTACCAGAATAAAAGTTCATGAATCTCGTCTCTGTTTTGCTGCCCTTGATAATTACTTTTTTTTGAAGTTTCTGCTAAAGGTTGGTTCAAGGATATTTATTACTGGCAAGTAGTATTTTTCAGAATATGACATTAAAACTCTGTCTCCATTAAATGCATTAGAAAAGTTCACAGTACTGCTTTCCAGTCTGGATTTTATATTAAATACAGGTATGTGGTACTTAACGTTTATTAGACAACGTTCAACCACATGGTGCTGATACACCTTCAAGGTCCCGTAAGGTTTTCTTTTACTTTTTAAGGAGAAGCAGCGATCTTTTTGTTCTTTATTCCTCTCCTAATAGTTTTAAAAGGCTGAAACCCAGGCTCTTGAAGAACCAGGCCACAAGTGCGATAGGCAGGTGTGCAGCGGACGTGGCTTCGAGCTTCGGCTCTCGTGCTTTGCCTGTTGGCGGGGGATGGAGGGGGTGTGGGGGGCCTGCAGCCTGGGCTGTGCCTGCTGCTGTCACCGTGGAAGAGCAGGCAAGGCTTGACAGCTTTGTTCCTCCTCCACCTGCTTACTCGAGCTCCTTTGCCACCCTCTAAGCCTCCACTGCTGTCGCCATCATTCCCCTTGCACGTTACATAATGCCTTACTGCGCAGAATGTATATGTGCCTTAATGGTACACACCTGCACGTTGATTCTTTTAAAATAAGCTAGACTTTGTTGGGTACAGGTGACTTGAACAACATAAACTCATCTCAGTTAAATTGCATCGTCTAAGATAGTTTTCTTTCAAGAATGTCACCGTGCGCATGCAATAATTTTGTAGCTTGTTCCAAGGATAAGATTTATGTTTCGTTGGTCTCTTAAGGAGTTGATGGAAAGAATCAAGCAAGGCATCCTTTCGCTTGGGGTGAATTACTTTGGAAGTTACTCATGCAGACTTAGCATGATTGCAGCTCCTCAGTATTTTATCAGTAAGAGCATTGATCTGAAGAGTTAAAGTTTTAATTACAACGTTTACACAATTTAACTTATTGAGCAGTTCTAAGAGATCTTACTGAGGAACTAGTATTTTGACATCCTGAAAAAAATTTATTTTAATACTTCTTCATTTTGAACTGAAGGTGATTTTGGGATCATCGAGTTAAATAAAGCCAATGTTTCATATACCGAACTGAATTGTAGAAAGAAGCTATTGAATTATGGAGGAAAATTATGATCTCGTCTTTCTTAAAATCTCATATTGTTAGATATGACAAATATGCACGTACTTTGGTCCTACGCAATGTCGTCACTCAAATGTATGCACGGAGCACAAACTGTGAGACAGACGTTGTTGTCTGCGTGCAGAGGCACACAGGAATTTCCTGCCTTCCTTCCAAGTATGGAAGAAGTGCAGCCATATCCTGCACGTGTTTCTGCTCTTGGTCCGTCTGCTCCAATGTGGCTCCGACATTGTGCCGTCCTTCACCACCTCCACAAGCTTTGATATGTCTACATTGTTGTGGCCGTTGTGTTAGGCCATCTCCTTGAAGGTTTCGCTAGTTTTTGCTGACCTTGTACTTTACCGCCCATGGTGTGTGTCCTTTACTAGTGATTGATCTTTCCTGATGATGTGACCCAAGGAAGCAAGCTACAGTTATGCCGTCCTGGCTTCTAAGGTTATATTTCTCCTGAGACTAAATTGCTCATTCTCATGAACAGTTGGCTCTATCATCAGTATTCTTTGCCAACCTCATAATTCAAACACATCGATTCATCTCCTGTCCTTTTGTTCATTGTCCAGCTTTCTTTTTTTTCTTCTTCTTCTATTTTTCAGCCTTTATTATTTTACTTGGAATGAGTTGTCCTCTTCTATTTTATTTTGTCTTTCATTGATTCGAGGTTGGCTTATTCTATAATCAGAGTTCTGCTCCAGGTGATTTCAGTTGACTTATTTCCTGTGCAAACATAATCTTGCATGTTAGCACTTTCCTTGCATTGGGAGCTTGTATACACATTCACAGGGCGTGTTCTCCATCATCTATTCAGTAGTAGTCTTCAATCTTCTTCTTCTTTTTTGCTTTCCTATGCCTGTGAAGTGATTATAAAGACCATGGCTTGGGTCGAGTGCACCTTATTCATCAAGGTCACTTTTTTTTTTTTAGTATTTTGAGGTGTCTTTTCCTGCAATATGTCATCTGACCCCTTGACTGCTGCTTCCATGGATGTTGATTCTCGATCTCAGTAAATTAAACGACGGACAATGTTCACTTCTTCATCATTTAGTGTGTTGTTGTTTGTTGACCCAGTTGCAAGGTTTTTTGGTTGCTTTGCTCCTAGGGCTCCAGTTTAGGCATGCACAGTTATATTCAAATGCATAGACAAAACATTCTTAAACGCCTCTGGATGGGTCACAGACCAGTTCTCTTTTAGTATCAGTAGAATAGCTTAAAAAAAAAAGAGTAGAGACTTCTAAGGGGATCTACTCGGTCAGTTAAATTCAAAGCAGAGAGGTGTTTAATAAACATTACTTTATAGGACGTTTTATACTCATCCAAGACATTAGATTTTTGTCCTCATCATTCTACTCCAAACTGCCCTTGCCACCAATGGCGTCCCTGCTGTCGAAGGGAATGCTTAACTCACAGTTTTCACGATCTCAACCTGTCCACAGTTGATCAACCCAGTTGGTCATTTCCTCTTTCCTTGTAGAACTTCTTTCTCTCGGTTAAAGGATGCCACGCCTTCATTCTGCTATATCAGCAATTACATTGTTTCAATATAAGGAGCCATTGTGGTGTAGTGGGCACTCACTGGGCTGTTAACTGCAAGGTCAGTAGTTCAGAACCAGCAGCCAACTGTGTAGGAGGAAGACGGGGATTTCTACTCCTGTAAAAAGTAACTGATCCGTGGAAACTCAGAGGGTCAGTTCTACCCCACCCTATAGTTCTACCTCACTATGAGTCAGAACTGATGACAGTGAGTTTGGTTTGTAGTTTTTTGTTCTTTCAATCTTCTTTGATGAACCTTCCCATTATTCCTGGTTTCTCAATGTGGATGGCTTAGAATTTCATCCTCTGACTTCTTTTATTCTCTATTTATATTTACTTCCAGAGTAATTTCCCCCTTCTAGTCTTAGGGTTTTAACCATCACTGATAGCTTCCAAATTTATACCCTGAACCTCATCTTTCTCCTGAACTCCCATCAAATATCAAGTATCTATTTACCTCTCCTCTTCAATCACAATCCAAACACTATCCTCCCCTTTACTCAATCTAGAATCTAAGACTTCTATGGGCAGGTTCATGCAGAAGTATATTTGGGACTAATCTCACTGATGCAAAAGGATGAGGAGTGGGAAACATTGAACTGTGGTGCAGTTAAAACCGAGACCGGAGCTGATCCTGTGCGGTGCTCTGGAGCAATGGGGATCCCTCAGAACGATTCCAATTGAGGCAAGGGATCTCTGCACCACTGCATGAAATCATTACTGGGTACAGGCTCCTCTAGAGTGAGGGATGACCTTGGACCAGGCAACTTCCTTCTATCAGAGGCAGATTCTGGACTGTTGCGGGCTCAGCTGTGACCCCTCCACAGCTAACATTCCTGGCAGGTGGAACAATGAGCACCTAGTCTTGAAGGGGCACGTGGGTGGTACAACAGCTTCTGCTACCCCCATGCAATAAATGTGGCAATCCCATAGTCAGATTCATCTCATCCCCGTTGCTTTCCAACCCTCACACAGTTTTTGTTTTCCTCTCTCTCTTGAAAGCATACACACACACACACACACACACGCACATCCTATGTGTTCTTCCTGATAGACTATATCGCAATGAAAAAAGAAAACATACTCTTTCTTTTTTCAATCCTATATCCTCAACATCTAGAGACAGTTTCTGAAATACAGTAGATAATAAGCATTTGTCATTGAGTACATAAATGCATCACATTGACTATAACTCAGATTCTCACTCGCTGTCACTGAGTTGACTCTGGCTGGACTCCTAGCAACTCTCCAGGACACAGAACTGCCATAGTGGGCTTCCAAGGCTGCAGCTCTTTACAGGACTGGAAAGCCCGCTCTCTCACTTGGTAGTTGGGAACTGCTGAACTTGCCTTCAGCCCCTCAACATGTCACCCATTATGTGACAAGGGTTCTTAAATCAGATTGTAGGAATACCGAAATTATATATATCACATGTGTGTAAAATATGTGTGTATATGTACACTAGATTTAAAAAATGTAATTAGAGCCAAGCACTCTTATCCAGTACCAACTAGGAAGTGCTCTATTTGTCATGTCTGATAAACTTCTCACTGGGTGACCATGCCTGAGGACTGCTAAAACAGTAGACACTAGTTAAAGTTGTTTATTGTTCCTGCTCATTTTTAGGAAGAAAAGGTAGAAAACTGGGAGAACAAGAAATGAAATAAGAGAGACTCACCCAGAGCACACGAGCACTTACTTAACTGACATGTTTATTAACAACATCCTGTTCTCTAAAATATTAACATAGTTATTATGGTAGATCAATAGATAAGGATATATGGCTTGTGATGAATGCATAATTTATAGTTCCTTCAAACATACAAAAGTAATTTTTCTTGAGTGTCACTTTAGTCGAGTGTCAGTGACGGTTGAAATGTAATAAAAACAAGGAAATAACTCTTCACTTTCTATGTCATTGTCCAGGAACGCAGGCTCATCTTTCACAAAGCAGCCTATCTGCCTAAAAGCTATGTGTTCTGTTTTCTATAGCATATTTCTTCCTACTCGCAGCCAACTAAGTGACTTTGCTTTGTAGAGTCCTTACAAGATGAAGTGCTTTATCTCCTTTGCTTATTTCTTTTTTTAATGTGAAAAACCTCTTATTCCATGCTTTCTATGTGGTAACAAACAGACTTTTTTTTTGAAAAAAGGTCATATAAAATCTTCACCAGCAAACATTTCAATTCTTGGTTTGTCATAAACAAGATACTTCACATTTCTAGAATAATTTGGATGGGAGATCTCAAGTGGCTTTATATTTATAAATTCACTAGTCTCTGCTTCCTGGCCCCACTGTGATCATGCAGCACACAAGGTAAGGCAGCTCTCAGCAAGTCAGTGGACCTATCTGCCATGCTTCATTTCATTCTCTGAGCAGCATAAGTCCTGACAACGTCTACAATTTCTTCTTTAAAAGTGAAACAAGGTTTGGAAAAAGATATCATGGGAAATAAAGCCACTAAACAATGGGACCAGTGGTTCCCTGGGGGACATGGGAGAGGACAGGATGGGGAGGGGAAGTGAGGAGCCAACAAACTCAGGAATGAGGGGTCAACAAAAGATCTAACAAGGATGAGGAGGAGGCCTGGTGGGATTTGATCAAGTGCAATGTATTCAAGAGGAATTCCTGAGAGCCAAGTGGAGGGTGAGCATGGTAGTGGGATAGGAGGAAGGTGAAAGGAAATAGAGGAAAGTAGGAAGCAAAAGCTATTTACAGAGGTATAGCTATAGGCATGTACATATATAAATATATTAATTTCTAATGAAAGGAATAGAGGCCAATGTACATATATTTATATGTTAAGTATTAAGATAACAGGTGGACTTTGGGCCTCTATTCAAGACCTCCCCAAACATAAGAACACTTTGTTCTAATAACCTGGCACTCTTTGATACTCACCATCCCAACACATTCACTGAAGACAAAGCGGGTACATAAGCAAATGTGGTGAAGAAAGCTGATGGTGCTGGCTATCAAAAGATATAGCATCTGGGGTCTGTAAGGCTTGAAGTTAGACAAGCAGCCATCTAGCAGGGAAGCAAATAAGCCCATATGGAAGAAGCACACCTGTGTGATCATGAGGTGTCGACGGGAGCAGGTATCAAGTATCGAAAGATGCAAAACAAACAATTATATCTATGTGAATGAGGGGGGTTGGAGTGGAGACCCAAAGTCCACCTGTAGACAATTGGACATCCACCCACAGAAGGGTTACAAGGAAGGGACAATTCTACCAGGATGCAGTATAACACCGATAAAACACACAACATTTCTCTAGTTCCTGAATGTTTCCTGTCCCCCCTACCACACCCAGTTCTGCATTACAAATCTGGCTAGACCAGAGTGCATACATTGGTACAGATAAGAGCTCTGGACACATGGAATTCAGGACAGATAAAACCCTCAGGAACAGTAGTGGGAATAGTGATATTGTGTGTAGGGGGATGGTGGGAGCAAGATGGGAGGAAAGGGGGAGAGAAAGGGAACCATCTAAAGGTTGGATATATAGCCCACCCCCCAGGGGGATGAATAACAGAAATGTGGGTGAAGGAAGACACCAGACAGTGTAAGACACGAAATAACAACAATGATATATAATTAATCAAGAATTCACAAGGGTGGGAGGGTGGGGTAAGGAGGGGAAAAAAGAGGAGCTGATACCAAGGACTCAAGTAGAAACAAAATATTTTGGAAATGTTGATGGCAACATATGTACAAGTGTGCTTAATACAATTGAGTGATGGACTGTCATAATGTTTGTAAGAGCCCCCCTATAAAATGATAAGTGAAAGTATAAATAAATAAACTTTTAAAAAGGAAATAAAGCCACTAGGTACCACTGTTCTTTAATTTAGACAGCTTGACGCAGTGCGCTCTTAAAATATCAGCTCTCAGATGAATATCTCAACTGACAATTTTATACTGACTTCCTGGGATACCACCTCTGCCCCTGGAAATTCTTTTGAGAAGAAAAGCATCCTCTGGGAATTTAGCAGCCAGGTCTAGCTGAATTCTATCATTTGTTCCAATCACTAGCGAGTAGATGGCCAAGTCTTTAGGTCAGGCCTTCTAGGGCATGATAAATATTAGAACTCCATTGTTGGGCAATGAGTTGTCCTCCTCACTGATGATTTATAAATCAAACCATCATTTTACAATTAGATGTGGCACCAGTGCATCTCTGGGAACAAAAGGGTCGCTGTAGCCCCTCCGCCTAGCGGTTCTCAACCTTCCTCATGCCATGGCGACCTTTTAATACAGTTCCTCATGTGCTGGTGACCCACCAACCATAACGTTATTTTTGTTGCTACTTCATCACCGTCATTTTGCTACTGGTATGAATCAGGCGACCCCTGGGAAAGGGTCATTCAACCCCCAAAGGGCTCATGACCCACAGGTTGAGAACCAAGTCAACGTATTGGATAAAAGGTTGAAGAGCTACAATGAACAGGAAAGTGCTGCAGAATGTTATCAAAGAAAGTGACAGGAAATTATCTTTTCCCAAGAACTCAGTGAACTGTCATGTGTGGCAGAATATGCTCTTACTTGCCTAATAGCTTGTACACCACTGCATCCATCTACCTCAGACTCTCTGTCCCTCTTCCTGTCGTACGTCCATCTCTCATAGTCTCTGCTTTGTACCTGTGGTACATATTTAATGTCTCCCAAGATCTTCTCATAATATTGCATCCAGGTGTAGATTCGATCTTAAGACCACCCCCGGAGATGAGAAGGAAAGAGACAGTGCTGGTCCTTGAGCAGTCTGAGTGCAGGCCTCCAGCTTCCAAGTGTTGAGATGTTTGGGAAAGTTTACCCTACTCCTTGTCTCAGGGGTCTCATGGTGAGCCCAAGGGCTCTCTGCCAGCCACCCTACCAAGAGTCATGTGGGGACTTTAGGACCCCTTCCATTCTGCACAGGAAGAAAAGTGTTGAGGGTCCTTCTTTGGTTCTCATTCCACCAGCAGCTGTCCTTAGACTGTTTCCAGCCAGCTTGGATATTGTTGTTTTCAGGTGCCAGTAAGTTAATTCTGACTCTTAGCTACCCTAAATACAACGGAATGAACCACCACCCGGCCCTGTACCATCCTCACAGTCGTTGCTGTGCTTGGGCCCAGGGTTGCAGCCCCGGCATCCATCCATGGCAGAAAGGGTCGTCCTCTTTCTCACCGACCTTTTAGTCTACCGAGCAGGAGGTCCTTCTCCAAGGGCTGGTCCCTGTTCACGACATGTCCAAAGTATGTGAGACAAAGTCTTGCCAGCCTTGCTTCTAAGGAGCACTCTGGCCGTGCTTCTTCCAAGACAGATTCATTGTTCCTTTTGGCAGTCGATGGCACTTTCAATGTTCTTCGCCAGCACCACATTTCAAATGTGTTGCTTCTGCTTCAGGCTTCTTTATTCAGTGTCCAACTGTCACATGCTTATGTGACCATAGAAAATACCATGACTTAGGTCGGGTGCACTTTAGTCCTCAAATAACCTCCCTGCTGGCCAACATTCTAAAGAGGTTTTCGGCAGCCAAGTGACCCAATGCAATGTGTGGTGTGAGCTGCTGACGGCTGCCTCCAGGAGCACTGATGGTGCCTCCAAGCAAGATGACATCCTTGCCAACTTCCATCTTTTTTTCTGTTTACGATGAGGTTGCCTATTGGTCTCATTGTGAGGATTTTTGTTTCATGACATTGAGTTGTAATCCACACTGAAGGCTGCAATCCCTGATCTTCATCAGCAAGGGCTTCAAGTCCTCCTCACTTTCAGCAAGCAAGGTTGTGTCATCTGCATCTATCAGGTTGTTAAGAAGCCTTCTTCTTTATAGGTTTCAGTTTCATATAATCCAGTTATCTCCCATAATAACAGGGTAAAGGGGGGATTCCTGTTGTGGACTGGAAATAGCTCCAGTTTGTACCCAGAGAAGAAAGGCCCCCTGCTCTACCTAGCCTCTTATCATATAGGAATGTCACTGTCTTCCCACTTTTCATTGTTTTGATCCAAAAGGACAGAGAGGCTACGCGCCCATATAGGCTATATATATTGTGAAAATGAGAAACCCTTAAGGTGAGTGGAAAAATATTTATGTTTGCATTCAAACTATCAGCATAAAAGTTTGACTGTTCAAACTCATCCAGTAGTACCATGGAAAAACGGCCTGGCAATCTTCCCATATAAAGATGAAAGCTGGAACTGACCCAGTGGCAAAAGGTTTGGGTTTTGGGTTCAGGTGGGTGTACTCCAGGTTGAGCCAGATTTCGTACAGTTTGGTGAGTGGATTTTCATCCCCACTTGGCTCCTGAGTTCTGTGGATTATCTGAAGACGTCCTTTTCTTCTCCTGTCATCACCCTCTCACCGCCTCCACAAACAGCCCCAATGCCCTCTTTCTCTTCAGAGAAGTGTGAACCTCACATAGGTCAAGTTCCTATAGTTCATGCTAAAGCTCTATGCACTGAAACTATTGGGATGGAGGTCAAAGCTAGTCTTGCTATGAGCTAAAGATAGATAAAGAGATAGATTTGCTAGTCCAAACTAAGCCATGAGTTCATTGTTTATACTGGTTATTTTTAACTACTTTACAACTTACCTGGAAATTTAGCCGCTTAAAACAATAAATATTTACAAATCTTACTAGTTCTAAGGGACAGAAATGCGAAAGTAGCCTTGTTGCATAGTTCTGGCTCAGGTCTCTCATACAGTTGTAGTTCAACTGTTACCAAAGGCAACAGGCTTTGAAGATTGGACTGGGGCTGGAGGAGTCATTTCCAAGCTCCTTCATGGGGCTTCTGGCAAGAGGTGTCAGTTTTCACCACATTCGCCTTTTTATGGGGCTGCCTCCAGAGCATGCAACCAAGAGTTGACTAGCAGCCAGGACATAGTTGTAATCTTCCATAACTCAATCTCAGAAGTGGCATGCCATCCTTTCTCCCATGTTCTATTTGTCACACAGATCAACCCTGGTGTGTTATGGGAGGGAACGGCATGCAAGTTGACTATCAAGGGATAACTAGTACATTGATCTATCAGTGTTTCTCAATGAGCACACCCTTGACATTTGGGGTGTGACCATTCTTTGTTCAGTAGATTGTCCTGGGCATTGGTGGCCACCTCACCTTGCATAACTGTACCCAGTAAATATCAACAGCATTCCACATTGACTGGAATACGGTATCAAAAGGACACACTTCCAAAAGTACAACTAAATGTGCAGTATTCACTCCTGCTGAGGTGAGTTAAGAAACTGGGTTATGGAAGTTAATTTGACTAAAAAGTTTATCTGTTTATTATTTTTAAAAATATTATAACTTGCACTAGCATTTCTCCATAGGTCTTAAAGTAACTCGGGATTTGACAGTCCTGATATTAATAGTATCATGCTATTGAAGAGCTCAACTCACTGTTATGGAGTCAATTCTGACTGATAGAGACCCTTGAGAACAAAGTAGACCTTCTCTGTGGGTTTCTGAGCCTATAAATCTTTATAGGAGCAGGGGGAGGGGAGGAATCTCATCTTTCTTCCAAGGAGCGGCCAATGGGTTTGAACCACAGGTCTTGCCATTAGCAGCCCAACATGTAACTCATTAAGTCACCAGAAGATCTAGGTTGAAGATCTAGTTGGGGACAACGAAAGAACACTGAACTCGGACTCTGAAAGTCTACTCAGTCTGACTTCTACCATTTGCTAATCAAGACACTATAGGAAGTCTTTGCACTCTTGCAGCCTGGTCTCTAACTGGTAGAAGGAGCCCTGGGGGTACAGGGGGTTACACAGTGGGCTGCTCATGGCACCTCCCAGGTGCTCGATGAGAGAAAGAGGAGGCTTTCTGCTCTCAGGAAGAGTTACATGGCTATTGTTGCTAGGTGCCATCAAGTTGGTTTTGGCTCTTAGCCACCCTATGTGCAGTAGAACAAAACACTGCCTGCTCTGGCACCAGCCTCACAATTGTTCATGTGTTGGCGGCCATTGTGGTAGCCACTGTGTCAATCCGTCTTGTCGAATGTCCTCCTCTTTTTCTCTGCCCCTCCAATGTTTGGGACATAGTAAAAAACAGTACTCCTAAGGAAATCTATGGTCGTAAATGCCTACATGTCAAAGAGAGAAAGATCCCAAATCAATCATCAAATGGACAACCCAAATAAAAAGAAATGGACAAGCAGAAGACCATAGGCACCGTTAACACTTTGCCATTTGATTCCCCCTCTGATGCATACTTGACCTGTTCTGGTTTTCAACAATGTCTGTACCTTTGTTTTGTTTTGTTTGTTCATATGAGGGTGCATCTCAGAGGTGTTATGTCATTGGAGGTCACCCTCATGAAGTTGTGTTATGATGTTTTCATGGGTTTGGGTATATGAAACCCAGGATTGATGAACCTACAGGGATAGCAAGTAGAATAAAGGTTTTGGGGGAGGGAAGGTACAAGGGTGGTGGGGGGCGGTAAAAGGGAGACAATGTTGAGGAATCCAGGAAGAAAAAGAATGTTTGGAAACTGTGGTAGCAATTATACAATACTGCTTGATGTGATTGAACTATAGAATGATATGAGATATGTATTAACTCCCAATTAATAATACATTAAAATCAAATGTAAAAAAAAGTGCCAGCAGACAGAAACCAATAGTGATCTGAGCATCAACTAATGAAATGAAAAGAGTCAATATATTCAACTTGTAGTCTGCTGTCAGTCTGGAAACTTCTCTGAAACATGTTCACTTTGAGTCACCCTGATGCTCTTTGAAATACCAGTGACATCGCTTCCAGCATTACAACAATAAAAAAGGAGTGGTAAAAGTTTATAGCCTTAGAAACCCACAGAGACAATTCTACTTTGTTTTATCGGGTCTCTATGAGACATAGTCAACTCCGTGGCATTGACTTTTCTTTTTGTTTTGAGTTTTGACTGGGCAATGTATGAGACCTTAAATTCTGAGCAGAAGACTGTGGTTGAGAATGGAAACCCAAACTCCATTTGCAGAGTCTCTCCATAGATTAAGTCACCATTGAATTCCTTTGGATCATTTACCAAGGATGTAGATAAACTTGCCCTTAGGCAGAGTGCATTGGAAAGTAGAAGCTGATATACTAAGAGCTCAAGTAGAAAGAAAATGTTTTTTAAATGATGATGACAACAAATGTACAAATATGCTTGACACCATGGATGGATGGATGGATGGATGGATTGTGATAAGAGTTAAATGAGCCCCCAATAAAATGATTTTAAAAATATTTGATTGCTACACACACACACACACACACACACACACACACACACACACACACACACAAGGAAAGTAGATCTCTTCCATCCCTCTCCAGTTAGTTCATGAAAGTGCAGTTTTTTTGTTTTAATCATTTTATTGGGAACTCGTACAATTCTTATCACAATCCATGCATACGTCAGCTGTGTAAAGCACTTTTGTACATTCATTGCCCTCATCATTCTCAAAACATTTGCTTTCCACTTAAATCCTTGGCACCAGCTCCTCATTGTTCCCCCTCTCTCCCTTTCCCCCTCCCTCAGGAACCCTTGATAATTTATAAATTTTTATTTTGTCATATGTTACACTTTCTGACGTCTCCCCTCACCCTCGTTTCTGTTGTCCATCCCCCAGGGAGGAGGTTATATATAGATCCTTGTAATTGGTTCCCCGTTTCTACCCCACCTTCCCTCCACCCTCCTGGTATCGCCACTCTCACCACTGGTCTTGAAGGGATCATCCATTCTGGATTCCCTGTGTTTCCAGTTCTTATCTGTACCAGTGTACATCCTCTGGTCTAGCCAGATTTGTAAGGTAGAATTGGGATCATGATAGTGGGGGTGGGGGGGAACATTTAGGAACTAGAGGAAAGTTGTATGTTTCATTGTTGCTACACTGCACCCTGACTAGCTCGTCTCTTCCCCATGACCCTTCTGTAAGAGGATGTCCAGTTGCCTACAGATGGGCTTTGGGTCCCCACTCTGCACTCCCCCTCATTCACAATGATATGATTTTTTGTTCTTTGATGCCTGATACCTGATCTCTTTGGCACCTTGTGATCACACAGGCTGGTGTGCTTCTTCCATGTGGGCTTTGTTGCTTTCGAGCTAGATGGCCACTTGTTTACCTTCAAGTCTTTATGCCCCCAGATGCTATATCTTCTGATAGCCGGGCACCGTCAGCTTTCTTCACCACATTTGCTTATGTACCCATTTGTTTTCAGTGATCGTATCAGGGAGGAGAGCACAGAATGATATGACCTTTTGTTCTTTGATGTTTAAGACCTTTCCGAAAGTGTCCTTGATGGACAGTACTGGGGTTTCATAGTCATTAATCATGTCCTATCAGTCATGCCCTGTCTGTTTTGATTGGATGGCTCTGGACCCATTTTGTAAGCTCTTCTGTCTCACATGATAGATGTGTGTCAATCATTGGCCCTTTCTAAATTCTGTAGACCTACCTGTAACTGTAATGTATTGATCTGCCACCAGTTATGAATTTGTGCTCATTTTCTTTGTTCTAGAAAATTTGCATTTGCATTGTGGTACTGGCGAAGAACATTGAAAGTACCATGGACTAGTATAAGGACAAATGGATTTGTATTGCAAGAAGGAAGACCAAGTGCTCCTTAGAAACAGGGATGGCAAGACTTTGTCTAACATACTTTGGACAGTCTGTCAGGAGAAACCAGTCCCTGGAGAAGAGCATCATATTTGGTAAAGTGGAGGGGTGGCGACAAAGAGGAAGGCCTTCAATGAGCTGGATGGACACAGTGACTGAGTCAATCGGCTCAGGTCAGGGAATGGTTGAGAAGATGCCGCAGGGCTATGCAGTGTTTCGGTCTCTTGTGCGTGGAGAGGACTAAGGTCAAAGTCCACTCAGTGGCACCTAACAATAACAAGTGTCTGTGAATCCTTAGACGCCATTGTGACCTCATGCTAATGACACTGCCCCCCTCCTTACCCAGATGGTGTGTCTGTGTCTTTGGCCCCTGTAAGATTTAATAAATGGTCTCCATTTATATTTGCGATTGGGGTCTCTTTTGTACCCTAAAGCACAAATACTACTATTTACTTCAAAGTGAAGAGAATGAGGCAACCACAGAGGACATGGCCTTGCTCTTTCCAGAGAAATCGAGTGTCTCAGTCACTAATGGCTGTTGCTGTTTCCAGCCGGAGAGTCTAGGAAATTGGGAAATCCCTGTAGGTCGAGGTCATTAGTCCAGGATTCCTTTAGCAGAACAATCCATGTAAGCCTGACATGACTCCTTCATAGGGGGTCTCAGTTTCTCTTAGCTGGAAGAGGACCACTGGGGTTTGCTTTCAGGAGACTGTCTCATCTTGCTCACTGGCCAAGGTGTTGGGACATCATTTGCTCCCATTTCATGTCTCTGTTCTGAGTTTCCTTTGCCTTTCCCCACATTCCCGCCGTTCCTCTCCTCACAGCCCGGGTTTCCATTCTCCTCTTCAGAAGCTCCTGTCACTACCTTTCCCTGCTCTTGGGATGCTGTCTGCGTTTCTGGCAACCTGGATGCTTCCTTCGTTTCCTTGCAACCTGGATGCTTCCTGCATTTCCTTGGAACCAGGCTCACTCCCTAAACCTGGCTCCCTCTGACAGCATCCTCAAGTTGGCTCTGCAACACAGTTTTCAGGTAACCACCCCCATGCCCCCCCCGCTGACCATCATCTTACCTTCATCGTGCCCAGGAGCCCATCCTGAGAAAATCCCCCACCATACCTGGTTTGCAGCCAGGATGGGAACGTGGCCCTGGAGTTCTGTAATTCCAGTTTCCCTGGTCAGGTCTCTTCCTTCCACACTCCCAGCCTCTCTTAGGAGTCTTCCTCACTTGTCTCAAGCCTGGTCCTTTCCTCCTTCACATTTTTCTTTCTGATGTCCTTACCTGCCGGTTCACACAAAATGTAAGTCATCAATGGACAGGCCCTGTTTTCTGCTGCCTCCCCCACCACCCTTACCTGCTCTAATACCCATGATTACGGTGCCCACTTTCCCAAAGGACCACCCCTCCACTGGAGCCTGAGCTGGCATCTTGGCCGTCACAGGCACCTCTCTCCACTAAGGACCAACTCTCACGTACATGCTCAAGCTCACTGTGTTCATCGGACCCTTCCCGTCTGCACGATCCTTGAGAGTGGTCATCTTTCAAAACAGAACTCCTCCTTCCATCTCCTCCCTCTCGTCTGCCCCTCTCCTCCCCTCTCCCAATCTTGAAATTGCTGCTCACATTCTCAGAGTCTTCCTCACCTCTTGCCCCTTTCAATGGATGGCAGTCCGCTCCTGCCCACACTTTCCCTCCGAAACGGCTCTCCCCAAGGTTGCACATCACCTCCCGTTGCTCAGTCCAATGAAAAGGGGTCTCATTTCTTACCTGTCTTGGCCCCTCAGTATTCGACACCCTTTCCTACTCCCTTCTCTGCTCACACTGCTCTGGTCTTTTGCCTTCTGTTAAACCTCATTCTGTTAGTCTCCCTCAGACCTCTCGCTATCCCTTCTCAGTCTCTTTTCTACCAACCTTTCCTCTGCCCTTTTACGAAACTCTGCTCCAAAACCTCTGATCCTAACCACCTTTTCTTCCTCCATTTAGTACTCTCCCCCGGCGATCTTAATTAGACTCACAGAGAGCTGCACTGGATTTTCATCAGCCGATGAGTCTTGAGTTTCTGGGTGGCATCAATGGCCAATGCCTGCCTGCTAAAGGGAGGTTCGATCTACCCAACAGCACACATCTGGCCTTCCACCTCGGATAACCAACAGAAGTAATTTCTTTCAGGTCGGTCTTCAGAACTGGGGTGGAGGAATCTTGGACTTGGCAGGCACTGAGATGGGAAACATACTCAAGCAGTGTTGTTGCTTCAGATGATCTTTGAGGCCAGTAACACTTCCAGCCCCAGGGAAACGTCTGTTCCAACCTTTTCCATCATTCCACAAGGGAGTTCTGTTTGCAGAAGGCTTTGGCTGTTTCTGAAGCTTTCTCTCATTTTGCCTTAAAAAAAAAACCACACCACTGCTCTGTGGTGTTGGAACATTGCAGGATCCTTTCCTCCCTGTTCACCCAGATGTTTCTGGTTCTCAGGATGCACACCTGTGAAGCCAGGCCACTTGGGAGAAATGGGGAGTTTTATTTACAGCAGAGAAGAGCGTGATTCTCACATGCAAGTGTTCAAAATGGTCATTCTGTTCTCAGAGATCAATTCTACAAGACCTGGTAGGATAGAATTGAGAAAGAAATAGCAAATTTTAAAATATCAAAGTCAAAACGAAAAGAGTGAAGTAGTCAAAATTAGTTGATCACGAGAGATGTTTTGAATCCCTACTCTGGTTCCCTGGCAGTGTTCTAGATGCACAGAATACAGCTGGGGTGGGGGTGGGGGGGGCAGCGGGGCGGGGGGGGGTGTGTGCAGATACAAAGGGAGGAGAAGAAGAAAGAAAAGGAAACAATAAATGGCTCTAGATAGAGCGGAAAGTTAGGGCATTGGATGATATATAAAAACAACCCGTGTGTATATCATTTGTTGGGTGAAATTGCCCTGAACGTTGAGAAATGCACTGACATGCCTGTTGATTTTGTTTTTGTTTTGTGTTTACCCCTTGTTGCCTGGCTGAGATGATATGCGAGGTGTTTATGTAGCTCAGGATCTGAAACACAGTACGGTATGGGATAATAGCAGTTCCTCTTATCTTACTAGTTTGAGCTCCCGTTCCAATGAGAGTATTTTTAATACTGATAATAATGCTCCGTCTAGAGTATTTAATAACACATAGTGATTCAGTAGTGACTGCCGACCGATCCCAGTGACGGCAGCTGGGTCTTGAAGGTATCGGCTCCCCACACTTGCACTCCCAGGCAGTCAGCTGAGCGAAGGCGGCAAGGGCTCTGAAACGAGCCATGTACGGGAAGGTGCAATAGATAGATAGATACAAGTCAAATGTATGGGGGGGATCAAATAAGCAGACATTACTTGGTCTTTGGAAAGGAGTTTTCTAGAGCTGCCGTAACGAAATACCATGAACTAGGTTGCTCATAACTACAGAAATATCTGGCCTCCGTTCTGCAAGCTGGAAGTCTGAAATCAGTGCATTGCAGAGCTGATTCTTTCTGAGAGCCGAATTGCCGTCAATTAGCAGAGTCCCTCTGGGAGCCCGGGTGGGTACGAGTTGGGCTACTTCAAGGCCAGCAGTTTGGAAACACAGTCTCTCCAAGGGACAGAGATAAAGCTTTTTACCCTCAAAAACAGTTACAGGCTCAGAACCCCACAGGGGAAGTTCTCCCGTCCTGGAGGATGGAGATGGGTCAGAATCGACGCAATGACAGAGAGTGAGACGACAGCATGCTAGCCGTAATTCCTTATGTGAGGGATGATCATTCCGGACTCTACGCCTGTGGCGCTAACCCCACTTTGGGAGGGCCTTCTCTGCTAGACTAATGGACAGAAGGAGGGTGGGATTAAGAACAAACTTTCATAGCGGGTGTGAGCCAAGTCCGATCCTTTGTCTTGGGGCAGCTTTAGGCTCTACCTTAGAAGAGCGTATGGACCAGGCCACACTCTGTTTCCTTGGGGGCATCTTTAAGACTGCCGGAGGGTGTGACGGGAGACCCCATCCTTGGCTGTTATCACTGTACACTTCTTCCGCGCATACACTTCTTCTGGAAACAAGAAGACCTGCTGGGACTTTTTGACATTTTGGCTTCTGGCTCAGGACCCTGTATTTGGCCCACCTCTCCCTGACCTTTGGATCTGGGACATCAGCACCTGAGTTATTAAAAGCTTCATGAGTTTCTACGGGATGTTGCAGTGAATCGTAGATTCCAAGGACACGAGGAAATATATTCAAGGGAAGAGTTGGGGGTAGGGTGGGGTGATGGGTGGAGCAGAAGAGCTGGACAGTTGAGACCTCTTTAATCACCAACTCCTTGGGACTTGTCCGGGATTGGTTCTTCTAAGAGAAAGATGACCATGAGGACTGTGAGGTGCAGTCTGTTGCATGCCTTCCAGTGATGCTCCTTAGCTTGACGAGTCGCCCCTCTAAGCCCTGCTTACGTGTTCCTTTGGGACTCTCTGTCTATGCTCTGTTTTTCAATGGTTCATTTCACCTTAACTAATTTTATCTGAAAGAACCCTGTTTTCAAATAAGGGGGACAGGTACCAAGGATCAGGACCTCAGCATATCTTGGAGGAGATGCAATTCAACCCATAAACTGGGAGACAGGAAGTAGAGCACCAGAAGGGGACCCCTCAGGGAGATAATTTCTGATAATTGGATTCCATGCAGGACTGAACAGAATTTGAAGGTCGGCAGGGAGGGGGGCGAGGGAGCCAGGAGATCCTGCAAAACACATAGGCCTCATAGTTGTTAAGTTTACACAAAGCAGAGTGCATGAGGGGTTTGGTAGGGGATGAATGCGGAAGGGTCAGCTGGGATCATAACATGAGAGTCTTCATTAATAGGCTGAGAATTGGCATTTCATTGCTGGCATGGTGATCCATTTGGAGTGTTCTGAGCTGGAAAAGAACACACAAGGTTGATGACCTTTGATCTGATTGGATGGAGGAGGAGGCGGCGGAAACAGGAAGACTTATGGAAAGTAACTATAGTCATACAGCTAAGAAGGATGGAAGAGCATGCATAGGAAAATAGCTATGGGAATTTTAGAAAGTTCGGATCCCACAGATCAGAAAGCCTTGCTTTATTGTCCTGTGGCACCTGTAACAATATAAAATGACCTTGTCTCTGTTCACCTGCTCAGACTTTCTCCCTCATTAGAGTATAAACTACACAAGAGCAGGGATCTCGGCTCTCCCCTTCTTTGTTGCCTTCTTACTGCCCACAATGGTTCCTGGCAAACAGTTGAGGCTCAGTGAGTATGTCTTAAATGAATGCATAACTATTGTGGAAATGGAACTGATCTGATTTCACAAATGGCTGATGTGGAACAGGTGAAGGCAGAGGTGTTAAAGATGCTTTGAAGAGAATTTCCAGCCCGGTCCCCAGAAAAATCTTAACACAAGATCTGGGCTAATTTCCCACATATCAGCTAACTTCATTTCACACTTCCACTGGGTATTTTTAAGAGTTGACTCTGTCTTTGCAGGGCTCTGGGGGGTGGTGTGTAGTTGATTAATTGACTTTTGTGGTTGGGTTTGTTGGTTGTCGTTCATTTGAAGATTTAAACGTACTAGCTTCTTTTCCTTTTCTGAGAGTTGAAGTATGTCATATATATGTATTTATCTAGAGAGTTTGTAAGGTAAAGTATAAAGGATATTGGAATTGTGCTCAATGAGTCGTAACAACTCATCCACAATTGGTAAGAAAATAATCTAGACTTGGCTGTCCCACATGTAGAGAAAGTCTCTCGTCTTGATAAACATGACTTCTGAGAGTTCAACTACATTTTTGGAGTCAGGGTCCATTTTCTCAGATTCCATTCCATAAGAATCAGAGAGGAAAGGTTGAATTCCCAAATTCAATCTGGACTGAAAGGGCAGGTCACAAGAAGCTGGAAAAAATCGAAGAACAAGTACTGGGATGTTGATTTTTGAGACGGGAACCCATAGCTTTTAGGGAAGTGGGCAATGCAGGGTTTACGAGGGTCGAAATTCTGGAGCCAGGAATTGGGAGGGAGAAAGTTGTCCCCATCTGCAGTGAGAAGTGGATGTGCCCCACCTGGGGTAAAGGATGCTCTGTGGAGAAGGCGATACCTGATTGTACGGCTCCTGGAAAGGAGATCGTGAAGGTATAGTCTCTTAAGAGTGGGTTTAAGAAAAATAGTAGAGGTGTGGCCAGAACGGCAGTGCTAGGCAGGAAGTTCTAGAAGACGTAGATTTACCCAACCCTGAGCTGCACTAGGTGTGGGACTAACTGCTGATACTGGTTGTTGCACAAAGGAAAATTGATGATCCCCGCCCCCCTTACATCCCATTGCCCAGCTCTGTGGGACAGCATGCACGATGTTCATGGAGATGGGGCTGTGTTCCAGGGGGCGAATGTCCCTAGACAGTACTCTAATCTCATGAACGGTCCTCCTGAGGGGTCTCCTCCTGGCTGGCGTACCCTTAAATTGTTCAGTGGGGAGGACGGTCCACCAGAGACCATTGGGGATTTGGTGTTAGAATTCTTTTGGTTTCAAGCGACGAAACTTTGACTCAAATAGCTTAAACAAAAAGGAGAGGTTAGCAGCCCGCTGCCAAGCAGTCTGGGAAACGGTGTCTGTTTCCATTTCTTGGCAACTCCTTCTTGTGTATGGTAGTTTCATCAGCACCTATTGTGGAGTTTCTTCTATGCCATGTCCTTCCATGTCAGGGCAGGAGTGCGCACGCTCAATCTGAGGTCATATTTTCCTCAATAGCCCCATCAGCATCGTAGGAACAGGGAGCTAAGGACTGTATCTTCTAGGGAAGGGGGATTGTTAGCTCCGAGGTAGGGAATGGTGTGAGCACCACACAGGAAATGTCTACCAGAGGGCAAATGAGGGCCGTGAAGGAACACATTTGATCTGTTAAGTCGTATGCTAAAAGCTACTTCCTCAAAATACTTGTTTTGCCTCCTTGTTGAAGTAATTCCATTACATTCTTCAAAAAATCCAACATGAAAAAATCTTGTTTTTTTTAAAAAAAAATTTCCTTTCAGGTCAATTTGCAAGCTTAATTAATATGGATTTGTGAGTTATTATGAATTCTTCTGCAAACGACTGTCGCTGGACTGGGCTGTAATAAGCATTCTATACAGAAAGGCAGTAGGCGGTGTATGTTTTCAGGCTTTGTCCATCTGGTTCTATTCTCTGTTTGGCAACACGGTTTTATACGTGGCTCAGTAGTTGCAGCCAAAAACTTCACATACTCTCTACACTTGCCACTCTTGTAGAAGATTTAGTGAGAGACTGAAGTTTATAGTACATGTTGCTGGATTAAGCATCTAAAGTGAGAGTCTCGGGGGCCCAAAATATCTCTGTACCCACACATTTCCTGGCAGGCCGAACTTCACAAAGTAAACACGGATGACCTCTCGTCCATCCAGCCTTCCGGAAAGTTTCGAAATGATGCAACCTTTTGGCAACACGACGTGACACATGGCTTCCCTTGTGCAGCGCCTGAACTTCCGCATCCCGCACCTCCGCTGGCCACTCAGGCGTTTACATTCACACTGCCTGGGCGTCCCAAATTAATCTCATCCATTGTAATGAGACCAGACATTAAATAAACGGCCTCAGCTTTAGGCGAGGGAGAACAAGCCGGCCAACAACAACAGGGCAAGTCTCATGGATGCGTCCTGGTGACATCGGAGACACTTGAGAAAGTCGACGTTGGGTTTTCTGTCAATCCCTTGGGTTCCTTTCATCCCCTCTGCTTGCAGTAGGAGCAAAATCTGGAATCAATCGCAGGCTCTTCTGCGAGGCGCAGCGTGCTTTCCCACACGGGGAGCCGGCCGGCCTGGCCCCTTTCCTCTGTGGTAGCAGCGTATTAGAGCTGCCACCGTCCCCAACGCTGTCCTGCTGGTCTCCTCTGTCTCTCTCCCGTTAACCCAGTTCTCAACTCAGGTTCTCTGGTTTCTACGTTGCCTGACCGAGCACACTTACCTTTGAAGGCTTATCTTTTTTTAATAAATTAAAGGGAGAAATGTTATACATAACACCAGCAGGATTCTTTGAGCATGTGCAAACCAGTGGCTTTTAGTGTATTTACAGAGTTGTGCAACTGTCACCGCTATCTAATTCCAGACCATTTCCATCACCCTAAAAAGAAACTTTGTCCCTATTAGCAGACACTCCCTTTCCCTCCGCCCCTGAGCCCTTGGCAAGCACACTTTCTGCCTTTTCTTGACATTTCACACAAATGGGAGCAGGCCACGGGTGGCCTGCTTTTTGCCACTGCCTTGTTTCAGTTACCATGATGTTTCCAGGTTTCATTCACGTGGGAGCATGTATCAGGACCTGGGTTTTCATGGCGGAATAATGTCGCCTCTGTGCGTATGTCACAGTTTACTGACTCATTCATCAGTCAAAGCCTGTAGCTTGCCTTTTTGGGCTGTTTATGAAGCATGCTGCTATGAACATGGGTGACTCCGTTTTTTCAGGCAGATGTCTTCGTTTCTTTGGGGTATATACCTAGGTGTGGACATGCACAGTTACCAGTCACTCTATATTCAATTTTTTTTTTTAGGAACTGCCAAGCTAATGTTCATAGCGGTTGAACCATTTTTCATTCTCAGCACAGTATGAGAGCTCTGGAAATTACTTATAGTTGTCTGTTTGATTTCATTAGAATAACTAAAAATATATATTAAGTGGGCAACTTACATATTTTTCTTTTGTGAACTCATCTCCGATCCGTGTACTCAAAGGAAGAGAAAGCCCTTTGCTCCTCTCCGTGCCCGTAAGACCACACAGAGACAGTGCAGTCATGAATGCTGTCGTTAGGACCAAGGGCTCCGTCCCAAGCCACAGCGTTTGATGCTCAGCAGAAGGAAACACTACCCACGACTGTGCCATCTTCACAACTGTTCCCGTGCCCAAGCCCGTTGCGGCAACCACGGTGCCCAACCATCTCCTGCAGGGTCTTCTGTTTTTTGCTGCCCCTCTACTTTACCAAGTACGATGTCCTTCTCCAGGAACTGGTCTCTCCTGACAACATGTCCAAAGTATGTGAGACCCAAGTCTTACCATCCTTGCCTCTAAAAAGCACTCTGGTTGTACTTCTTCCAGGACAGATTGATTGGTCCTTTTGGCAGTCCATGGCACGGTCAATATTCTGCTCCAGCACCACATTTCAAAGGCATTGATTCTTCTTTGGGCTTCTTTATTCAATGTCCAGCTTTCACATGCACATGAGGCAATTGAAAGTACCAGGGCATGTGTCAGGCACATCTTAGTCCGCAAAATAACATCCTTACTTTTCAAAACTACAAATCAGTAGATTTACCCAGTGCAACGCATCTTTGGATCTCTTGACAGCAGCTTCCATGAACATTTACTGTGGATCCAATCAAGACAAAATCTTTGTTATCTATTGGCCCAGTTGTGAGGACTTGGGTCTTCTTTACCTTGAGTTGAAAGGACAGCTGCAACCCTTGATCTTCATTAGCAAGTGCTTCAAGTGTTTTCAGCAAGCAAGGTTGTGTCATCTGCATATTGCAGGTTGTTAATAAGCCTTCCTCCAATCCTGAAGCCACATCTTCATTATATAAACAGCCTTTCTGATCATTTGCTCAGCATACAGATGGAATAAGAATGGGGAGAAGATATAACCTTGACACACGCTTTTCCTGATTTTAAAACATAAAGTACTCCCTTGTTCTCTTCATCCATGTACAAGTTCCCTAGGAGTACAATGGCGTGTTCTGGAATTCCCATTCTTCTCAAGGTCATCCGCGCTTTATTATGATCCATACAACCAAATGCTTTGCATAGTCAATAAAACACAAGTAAACATTTTTTTCTGGTAAATTCTAATCCGCCAAGATATCTGACATCAGCAATGATATCCCTTGTTGCACATCTTCTTCTGAATCTTCTTCTGTCCATGCAGTGCTACAGCCATTGTTGAATGAGCTTTAGTAAATTTTATTGGCATGTGATATAAGTAATATTATTTTTAGTTTGAGCATTCTGTTGGGTCACCTTTCTCTGGAATGGGTACAAATATGGATCCCTTCCAGTCAGTTGGCCAAGTAACTGTTTTCAAAATGTCCTGGCATAGACAAATGAGTACTCCCAGTGCTTCCTCTGCTTGATGAAACATTTCGTTGGGTTTCTATCAATTCCTGGAATCTTATTTTTGGCTAATGCTTTCAAGGAAGCTTGAACCTCTTCCTTCATCACCATTGATCTAGATCATATACAATCTCCGGAACTGGTAGAATGTTGACTATTTCTTTTTAGTACAGTGAATCTACGTATGCTTTCCATCTTCTTTCGATGCTTCCTGCATCACTCAAAATCTTGCCCATAAAATCTTTCAATATTGCCACTCCATGCTTGAATTTTTCTTGAGTTCTTTCCGTTCTAAATGTGTTCTTCCCTTTGGGTTTCCTAAGTCTAGGTCTTTTCACATTTCATTATGATATTTTACTTTTTCTTTATCTGCCCATTGAAACGTTCTATTCAACTTCATAATTTCTTCTATTTGCTTTAGCTACTTAAGATTAAGAGCAAGTTTCAGAGCTCTCCTGGCATCTACTTCAATCTTTTCTTTCTTTCCTGTCTTTCGAACAATCTTTTGCTTTCTTCATGAATGATGTTCCCACAGTTTGTTAGGTCTTTTGTCATGAGTGGTCAATGCATCATCAAATCTGTTCTTCAGATGGTCTCAAAATTCAGATGGGATAGACTCAAGCTTTCTTTTGGCTCTCATGGATTTGTTTTCACTTTCTTCAGCTGTATCCTGAACTTAGATATGAACAATTGATGGTCCATATTCATCCCCTATCGTGGTTCTAGCTGCTCATATTGGGCTTCTCCAGCGTCTCTAACCACAGATGTAGTCAGCGTATTCTGTGTATTCCATCTGGAAAATTCACAGTTACGTGTTGCTGAAACATGTATTTGTTCTAAACAATTGGCTGCTTTTGCAAAGTTCAATCATGTGCTCCGCAGCTTTGTTTCCATCACCAAGTCCACATTTTCCCATTATGGTTCCTTCTTTTTGTTTCCAACGTTTGCATTCTAATCACCAATAATTATCAATATATCTTGATTGTGTGTTTGATCAATTTCAGACTGAAGTTGTTGGTAGAATTATTCAATTTCTTCATCACGAGCTTATGTGGTAGGTGCATTTGTCTGAATACTAATTGTACTGATTGGATTTTCTTGGAGGGGGAAATTGATATAATCCTATCACAGAAAACTTTGTACTTTGGGATGGAGTTTGTAATGTCCCTTTTGACAACGAATGCCCACCATTCCTCTTGATTTATGTTAGTCCTGGCATAGTAAATCATATGATTTTCTGACTGTGGTAGTTACATAATTTCATGTCACCTTGATAAAGAGAGTGAATGGGGTGGAGTTAAGCTTGTCAATCAGTCTTAAAGATTCCTCCTTGTGGGTGTAAACTTCTCATGAGCAGGATTCTGTGAACTTCTTCTCTCTGCTTCACCTTCCTGTTGAGGAGCCACTTTGAGCCATGCTGATGGCAGCGGCAGCCAGAATCCTGGAGATGCTTCCACCATCAATGGATCCACAAGACTTTTCAGCCACCCGCCTGTGATCTTCCTGCATTCACCATCATTGCAGGTGCTGTGTGAGTCTGAAGAGGAATTTATGGACTAGTATCAGACATATGCACTAATATCGGACTTATGGGCTTGAACTGGACTGGGCTGGGATGCTTTCTCAATATACAATTGCTCTTTGATCTAAAACTCTCTGACACACATCTGTGAGTGTCCCAGGATTTATTTCTCTAGTCAACCTGCACTAACATGCTGGCTCTAAAGGACTGATATCAGTTCATTTCAGCTCACTTCTGCCTAGGCTATTTTTATCCAGTCTATTCTATTTTTGAGGACTTCCATTTTTCCTAGATTCATAGTTCATACATTCCAAGTTCCAATCATTAGAATTTTGCAGTTGTTTCTCCTTAGCTTGAATCATGCTCCTTTAGCAAATGAATATCCTGAAGGCCCTCATCCTATCCGACTCACGTCACCATGGTTGAGTCCACTCCAAAAAATCAGCTCCTCTTCAGTCACATTTCAAGTGGCCTCAGACCTGCGGGTCCCATCTTCTGGCACGCTCTCTGATGATGCTATTTAGACTGTCGCTCATTAGGTGCTCAGTATCTGCCAGTGTTTGAAAGCTCTGCATAAGGTTTTCAGTGGCTCCTTCCTCTGACGTGGGCAGCTGAGTGCTTCTATGTTTGCTCTTAGTCTGGAAGCTCCACAGAATCGTGCTCGCTTTGGGTGGCCCTGACAGTCTGAGACACCAGTGACGTAACTTCCAGCAGCACAGCAGCACGCAGGCCCCCATCGCACGACAAACTGACAGACAAGAGGTGGGCAGTAATTCTATACGAATACTCCATCTTTATGTGATCTCAGTAAGTCCTCACATCTATGACAGGTCTGTTTTGGCATCTTTATTTTACACATGAGGAAAGAGTATGTGGTACAAAGCTACAGATCCATAAGAACCAATAGTGGGATTGATTTCTAGGTACATCTGACTCTAAAATCAATGTTCTTAATTGTTAAACTTTCAATAAAGAGAAGCTACTACTATTGAAATTTCTTTTTTTTTAGTGTGGCTATGCTATTCCACAAGAACTAACAATATTTCACTTTTAAGGATTTGATGAAACGTTATCTTTGGTTTACTCAAGAGGATTTCTACAAAATGTAGTCAATACTTATCATTTTTCCATTTGAATGGGTCTTACAAAAAGAAAACAAAGCTCTCTCTGCTCCTAAAGGTTGAAATGATGAAGAAACACAATATTATTAGCTGACACAGGCCAAGGGCTGCCTATAGAACAAGCTTGCAAAGTTCAGGTTTAAGCTGGAAAAAACCCCCCAAAAAACTAGTTCAGGACCATGAATATATCCCACCTGGATTTAGAGGCCATTTCAAGAACAGATTCGATGCATTGCACACTAATGATGGAAGAACAGATGCACTGTCGGATGACATTGAAAACATCACACTCAAAAAAGCAAAAGGTTATTAAAAAGATAAGAAAGACCAAAATGAATGCCAGGAGAGACTCTGGAACTTGTTCACAAATATTTAGCAGTTAATGGGAACGGAAGGTATAATGAAATAAAAAAGCTGAGCAGAAAATTTCAGAAGACGAAGTAAAACAGTATAATGAAATATGCAAAGGCTTGCAAATTAGAAAGCCAAAAAACAAAGGACATTCTTGTGTTAGGCAGGGTTCTCTAAAGAAATGAAATCAGGACACTTATGATTTCACACACACAAACACACACACACACACACACAAGAAGGAATATAACAGCTAGTTAGTCCACACAGCAGAATAGATGGTTCAGTTCAACTCACTTCTGTGGAACAGTTAATATACTGGAAGTCCTTCAACTCAAGTAGGCTGCTGGGTCCAAGGTCAAGGAAGCAAACAGCAGAGTCCTCCTTGGGGCAAGGCAAGCAGAGTCTGCCCACAGGCAACAAGCAGCAGGTTGGTCACCAACAGTCAGTAGCTCAGGAGCTGAGCGAAGCAGGCCCGAATGGAATGTCAGAACGCAAGCAATGTAAAGGTACAGAATCCACCAGCTTCAAGTTCAAGGGATGTACACACCAGTAGCGTGTTGAAGCAGGTCTTGAAGGAGCCTCAAGCCCTAGGGACACAATCCACTGGCTGGCCTGGCCCACAGGTGGTGTAGCTCACAGGTTGAGGCAGAGAACTTAGCTCCGCCAGCGGCACAAATATTCCAGCATGCTCTGATCACCAGAGAGCAAGAGAGAAGGGCGTGGGGGGAGGGATGGGGGCGGAGGGCGGACCTTGCAGAGCCATTTATCGCTTTGCCTTCCAATCAAATTGCAACCTGATTAACCTCACATGTTCCTTTTGGCCAGGTTGGCCCAATAAACCTATCACAACTCTCACACACAGCTCAAAGTGAAGGGACTGAAGTAAAAACAGTCAAGCCTCCAGTTGAAATATTGAAGCCGTCTACAAGCAAAATCTTGAACGCCCCAGGCATTATCAAAATGCGATAGACTAATTGTGCAAGGTCACTGTACCAAAAAGAATTGGTGGACATTCAACCATTTCAAGAGGAAGCATATGAGCGAGAAAGGACGGTCGTGAAGGCAGAAGCCCCCGCTGCACTGAAGCATCGGCCCAAGACAAGGCCCCGCGGAATGGAAGGGATGTGAATGGAAATGTTTCAACAAACGGATGCAGTTCTGGAGGCACTTACTTTATTTATGCTATGTTTGGTGGCATGGTTTCTTAAAATGGCTCTTCTGCCCAAGTCTCTTGGAGCCCTGGTGGTTTAGTGGTTATGTGTTGGGCCGCTAGCTGCAAGTTCAGCAGTTCAAAATCCCCAGCTGTTTTCTAGTCTCTAAAGAATTATATTCCTAACCCGACTGTCCTACAGGGTCGCTAACCCAACTGTCCTACAGCATCGACTTAACGGTCACATGTTTTGGAGGTACAGTCTCTGTAACCCCCACCGAATGAGGGGGTGGGACCATGCAAATAGGGCTTGTATAACCCCAATAGACGGATTGGTGGTCTGGTTTCGTGATTACTTTGCTGGCTTCAAAGATGAGCTCTCTTGGAAGCAGCCGCCCAGAGAGAAACCCCAGGGGATCTTGGAAGAGCACATTCAAGATATCTGAAGTGGTAGAGGCTGAGGAGACTCAGGGGAGCAGCGCCAAGGCCACGGGGTGCCTTCTCATCTACTCTGCGACTGTGGAACTGTGGGACAGAGCAACAGGTGAGCTGGTCTATGGAGGCAGTTGTTTCAGTAAACAAACAAACAAAAACAAGTTAAAGGGAAATACGCATGGATGAAGCTCCTAGTGAATCCCCTCTGACCGCGGACCTGGGATGTGAATAGTCTTGCTATTATGCAGAACACATTGGAATATTGAATTGTATATGTGAATTATATGCCAATAAAGCTGTTGGAAAAAAAAGCGTTACTTGCTTATCTCCAGACACGAGATTTTATTATGCAAGTGAGGGCCTGAGGGCACTTGATCTTGAAGAAAACGATTTGAGATTCACCCAACACGTATTTATTCATACATTTCTCATGTGGAGGCATGCCGCAGAGACAGTCTCTTATTTCTCTTCCTGTTTCCCTCTGGGACATCAGAGGATGCAGTATGCCACTTCACTTCTAGGCAAAACTTTGTCATTGCCGGATCTTGCATTTCCCTTGCTTCGCTCGCCGTTCCCATCATTGTGCTGCTGGCTGACCCCTGGCCACAGGCACACAGGCACACAGGCTTTGGCACTTAACCAAAGGGAGATTTCTTCTTATTGAGAAGTAATTTACATAGGATAAAATTTACCCTCTCAATGTGTACAACCTAGAGACTTTTATTACATCGACAGTGTTGTGCAACTGCCGCCACTATGTGATTCCGGAACATTTCCGAGTTTTTAAATCTCTTTTGTTTTTCTCTCTGTAGAATGGTCGCAGTAAAACACGCCTTGCATCGTGGTCCATGTTCAAGATTTGTTAAGATGTTGCTATGGACGCATGCTCTACATAACGATGAAAAGAAATTAACGTGCCCATTGCAGGAAAGGGCCTGCTTCATTTTTATCATGGAATCCCGCCCTCCATGTTTTAAAAGCAGAATTTTTATAAAGAAGTCAAGAGTCAGGATAATCCCTCCCTCTTCTTTCGACACCCTTGCGAGGCCTTCCCAGAAGGAGCTAATCACTTCCTCCTCCTCCCTGTCTGGCTTTTGAATCCCAGCTCCATACAGAGGTACAATCTTGGGAAAGCTCTTTTTTTAAAAAAAAAAAAACACAGCGTTTTATTAGGGGCTCATACAACTCTTATCACAATCCATACATACATCAATTGTGTAAAGCACATCTGTACATTCATTGCCCTCATCATTTTAAAAGCATTTGCTCTCCAATTAAGCCCTTGGCATCAGGTCCTCTTTTTTCCCCTCCCTCCCCGTTCCCCCCTCCCTCATGAGCTCTTGATAATTTATAAATTATTATTTTGTCATATCTTGCCCTGTCCGACATCTCCCTTCATCCCCTTTTCTGTTGTCCGTCCCCCCAGGGAGGAGGTCACATGTAGATCTTTGTAATTGGTTCCCTTTTTCCAACTCACTTTTCCTCCACCCTCCCAGTATCACCCTTCACACCCCTGGTCCTGAAGGGATCATCCGCCCTGGATTCCCTGTGCCTCCAGCTCCTAGCTGCATAGTTTAAAAGAACTCTTTTAAACTCTCCTGAGCGTTAGTTTCCCCACTTGTACAAGGAGGATAGTCATAGTACCTCTCTCAGACTTGCTGTGAGTTAATAATAAGTAAAAAATTTAGGAACCAGTACCAGGTACAGTTTTTGTGCTCACTAAATGCCAACAATTATTATTCGGGGGTTATTGCTCTCTTTCAGTTCGTGATTTTTTTTCTTAGAAACTCTTATTCATACAGTCGTGAGCCTACCCGGCTAGGCATGCTTTCGTATATGCATGTATTTTTGTTGAATGGGATTGGAACTCATTTCCTAAAAAGTCTCAGAATTCTTTGTGGGCTCACTTCTCTTTTTGTCTTTTGTGCCCCTCCCCCCTTGGAACCTGCCCAGAAGGAGTTAGTCACTCCCTATGCCCCCTGGAGTCCTACCTCTTCACGGGGGTGGTGGGGTGTGTGCGAGCGCATGCGCACTGTTGGCACGGTGCTGGGTTGTAACTTACGTATTTGCTTACATTTCTGACTCTTGCAAAGGCAGGGCCCATGTCTTGATTCTCTTTGTATCCTAGGTGATACGTGAAACTGAAACTGTTCACCCCAGGTTTATTGGCATGAACGTCTGTCCCTGCTCTCCCTGACGTGTGCACATTGCTCAGAACTCCACGGGAGGACAGTCCCTCTTGTTTCTCTGAGACCAGGAAGCAAAGAAGGAACCTCATGACTTCCTAGTTCATCTTGGGAATAAAATTCGGCAAGTGTCAAGGGGCACTTTTTCTCACCAAATGAATTAACTAAGCAGAAGAATTCACTTATTTGAGTAGGCAAGTGTCCTCATGGCGATAAACATATGCTTTTGGGTCACCCTAGTGGCATCGCATTGTTTAAAAGAGTCCTTTCTAGATAAGTCTAAACTTTAAAAAGCTTGCTTGTTCTGGCTCTGCATCATGCCGGGACAAAGCTGTGTTGGGCTTTGTTCCTTCTTGGTTTTGTCTTGACGATTCCTTTCTTGTTGACATGTCCCCGGGTGCATGACCTAATCCCCTCCTTGTCCCAACCTCTGCCTTTTCCCTGGTCCCTCTGTGTTTGCTACCAAATGTCATCCATGC
Organism: Tenrec ecaudatus; assembly: GCF_050624435.1. Classification (NCBI taxonomy): domain Eukaryota; kingdom Metazoa; phylum Chordata; class Mammalia; order Afrosoricida; family Tenrecidae; genus Tenrec; species Tenrec ecaudatus. The sequence continues at coordinate 171,257,983 of NC_134533.1, read as the reverse complement.
ACGTTCCTGCGAATGAACGCGACATTCCCGTGCAGAACAACAGTTCGTGTAAGTCAATTGACGCTCCTCAGGTCACACATGAAGGTGAAAAGTGAGCCCCAGAATCTAGATTTCTGGTCTATAATTCCCTCTGGTTATCCCTCTCACTGGACTTTTGAAAATTTCCTATTGTTAAAGTTCCGCTCCCCTGTGACTCCCCACCAGGAGGTGTCCATGTAGAGAGGGGCGAAAAAGCTTTCTTTTCGTGTTAGGCAATAGAAATGATGAAGAACGTTGAGAAGAACTCTCAGGTCACATTCATTGTTTACTCAAAGGGCGAGTGCTCTAGCCCAGGAAAGGGTAGCTGTCGGCTATGTGAGGAGGCCACCCTCTGTCCAGCCCTGAAACCCAGGCAGGTGATGAGCTCATCGGTCTGCTTCCTTGTGGTCATTACTGAAAGGGCAACCACCCTGCCCCCACCCCCCGGGGAGCAGGCGATTGGGTCCAGGATGTGGGGAGGGTGATTCAGCAGGTAAACAGCAATTTCTTTCAAGCTGTGCTGCAAAAGAAAACGCCTGCCCCTCAGACTCACACCCTCAAGACAAGTTCCAGAGGAGACACACGAACCTCCTCATGGTCCACACGGTTTCCCCCAAGAATTAATTCTTGGTTCTTCCCTGTAAGGGAAACATATCATATCCTAATTCTGAGAAATCAAAAAATTCCTTATGAATTTGATCATTGCAGTATCATCGCCCCACTTTTTTTTTTTAAGATAGGATTGTTCCCAGATGAACTGAGGATTGGAGAAACCACCATAAAGCAATGAGCTCGTATTCGTACCAAGTTTATGTTAGCTCTCGAAACCTCGTTGAGAGGCTGTGGGTTGAAGAGGCTGATCTCTGCTTGTTGAGAGAAGCAAATGAGGGAGGGAAACTTTTTTAACTCCCTCATGTTACTCAATGGAGCCTTGATGGTGTAGTGGTCAAGTGTTGCTCTGGGATCCTCATGGCCAGCAGTTCAAAGCCAGCAGCAGCTCCTTGGGAAAGACTGGGCTTTCCACTCCCTTAAACAGTTACAGTCTTGGAAACCCACGGGGGACTGCTATGTGTCAGTCTTGACGGCGGTAAGTTATGTTACTCAGGCTTTAATAAGCATACAACTATGTTTTAGTGAAACTCCAAATATAACTATGGATCTCTGAAAGCTTGTAATAAATAATACTAATTTGACATGAATTGATGTCATTTTTCTAACTTGAATCCTAAGAATGGAAATGTTGCCATCTTGAAGCATGTATTAGTGTGTGCTCTTTTTCTCTCTCAGAGAATATTTTTAGAACAACATTTACATGCAAATTATATGGGTAAATTTCCGCTTCTCAACCTCCATAATAGCCATGAGCAATCTGACCATAGAGGCACAAAGATGGTCTTATTACTTTCAACCTTTGGGAAAAGCAGCTACTTGGGTAGCAAAAAAATGGCGCAGGCTATGAACGACACTGCCTGATAGCGTGCTCACATTCATCTCAAGGCGGTGTTTGGACTTGCCTCTAGAGACAGATGGGAACTCAGTGGCATGGGCCAAGAGGGACAAAGAGAAGGTAGACAGGTTTTCTGAACTGTCAGGGAGTCCCTCCTTGCAGACCCTTTGCCAACAGCTTGTCATGGGTTTTTCTCAGTGGTCCCGGGACTGTGTTTTCCCACAGGGAAGCCAGTGCTTATGTATCAAAGGCTCCTGGGAAATTCTTGATGAGGTTCGAAACCCATTGGGGAGCCAGCTGATGATGTGAGTTACTCTAAGTGCAAGGCTATGGCCCACCTTAGGAGTTGATGTGGGAGGCCAGGTTTGGGGAATTCAAGGGTTCCTGTCCGCCCAGTACACTTCCTCTTTGCCTCTCCTGGGAGCCCTCTGACTCCTGTCACTGCCCTGCTTTAAAATCAAGCTGAAGATAAAGCCTAAATGATGTCACACACAAAACTCTTCAGAAACTGGCTCCAACCTACCTTTCCACTCCTATCTCTCTTGCTTCCAGGACACCGCCCAGCAGCCTTGGAGCCCTGTTTCCAGATCACAAAGGGGCAGATGTAGGCTTCCTGCCTATCCCACACTGCTTCTCAGCACGTCCTCCTGCAATCCCTCCAGAGTCCAGCTGGCTCCAGACTCCTTTCTCCGCTTGCCTACAGCCTCCATTGTGAAACTCTTCTTAGGGGAAGATTTGCTTAAAATTTTTTTTTTCCAATGTGCTTGACACCATGGATGTACATATGGATTGTGATAAGAGCTATACGAACCCACAATAAAATGATTTTAAAAATTTAACAGTTTTTTTTGGCGAATCATTTACCTGTCATATAATTCAATAGTTCAGCAGTTCCCAAACTGTGGGTCGCAACCTCTTTGCGGGTCGAATGATCCTTTCACAGGGGTCGCCCGATTCATAACAGTAGCAAAATTATAGTTATGATGTAGCAACAAAAATAATTTTATGGTCAGGGGTCACCACCACATGAGGAACTGAATTAGGAGATTGAGAAACACTGCAATAGTTCAATCATTCAGTCATATCAAGAAATGTACAATCACCCCCACAACAATTTTAGAACATCCTCATAAACACACACACACACACACACGCACACACATGCACACACACGCGCGCGCACACACACACACACACACGGTTAAATCGCCATTAAGATGAGTTGTGCAACCACAGTCCATTCTGGTGCCCTCTCTCCCATCCCGGCTTCATTATTTACTCCCGAAATCCCCTTCCCTTCCCTATCATCTACCCTCCACCCCTGAATTCCCTGTATCCCCTTGTATCAGCTATTATCATTATGCATCTACTCCTCCTGCGCTTCAAAGCTGGGAGACCCAATAGAAAACAATAAAAAACAAAAAGAACACTAGGGTGGTAACGATAAGAACATAATACTATACAGACAAACATACAACCCCTCATCAACATTCAAAAAGCCAGGGAAGAAATTTCTGTCACGGAACCAATAAGAGAAACTTGCACCCAGAACAGATTCAGGTCTTGTCTATGGGTTGGTCAACTGGCGAAGCATCCAGTTGGATCCAGCATCATGAGACAGAGACTCTACTGTAATCTGGTAATAGGCAGAGACCCTTCCCTATGGCTAGAGCAGACCGGCCAATGGCTGGAAGAGTTGCTTCTTTTCTTCCACAAGACTAGGAACTCCTGGAAGGCCAGTACAGCATTGAATTTCTTCCTGCATTTCCGTTTCCCACACAAGGGCTGGCAAGGACAGATTTTGTTACAAAACATAATGTGCTAAAAAGGGTAATTTAGTTTCACCCCAAGGGCATAAGTCACTTGGAAGGGGCCTGTTACTAGGGAGTAACAAAGGGACAGTCCCGGGCAGGGCTGTCAGCACACCTGAACACGCTGCTTTGGGCTTCTTCCCCCTAGGAGGTTCAGTGTTAACCAAGGTTGATTCATGTCCCAACTGCAAGCAATGTCAAGTCAGATAAGAAGACAACTGTGCAATCAGCTGAAAGGGAATAAAACCCAAATGGAGTCTAGTCCTCACTCAAACACCAACTAGTTGTACATCTCTGGCCTGACTGCTGGCCCTCTCTGACCTTTAGTTTATCTCTAGGGTTAAGAATTTGGCCTGGGGGAGGCTGTTTTCTCCACAGTCTGCTCCAGGACAGAAGTTCTCAGGAGGTTGAGCCGAGAGGAAAAGCAACCGAGTGACCTGGCTTTGGATGCTCCATGGCTGTGAAAGTGCACATGTGCAGGAGATGAGCGGTGCCTTGGTACCTCTGTGTGCTGGAGCACTGGCCTTGCCCGGGTGTTCTCCGACGTACAGGGCTTCATGTCTCTGGAGGACAGAAGCACGGAGGCGAGAGCTGCTGCGCTCTGGGTGGGCTGCAAAGAGACAGAATGCGCTGTGTGTTATCTGAGGGCCGTTTACTTCGTGTCCACCCTTCTCCACTCCTGGGAACCAAGGGTAATGCCATTGGTCAAAAAACGACTTCAGGTCATGACTAGGTGTTGTCTGCTCCCCTCTCTGCCCTTTCTTCTTTTCTTGCCCAACTTCCAATCCTTCCCGTCCCTCTTCTCTCCAGCCTTGCATCTGCTGCTTTCTTTATAAGGGACACGTTATTCTGATGTTTACTGAGCAAAGTCAGTGCTAGGAGATCTGGCCCGTCTGCAGAGGCTGCTGAGCGAGGGCGGGAGCGAGCCGCAGTCCTCCCGTTTGAAGATTGGAGGGACTGTCAAAACTGTGGAGGCCCCAAGGAAGGGAAGCCAACTAAGGTAACCCCCTGGCTCTCCTCTCCTTGCCACCGCTCCCCCTCCCCCCCAATTCCTAAATCCTCTCTGCCACACTGGCATAATAGGAGCTGTGTAAGAACTCCTCGGAATTCTCCCCCCTGGAATCTTCAGGGTGCCCGCCATAACCCTCACCTTCAGAGCCGGGGAAGGCAGAGAGGCCCCCCTCTGTGTGCTCCATCACTACTTTCCACTGAAGCTGGGTTTGGGCTGCTTCCTTTGAATGGAGGATTGTTTGGCTGTGGCCACTGGCCGGTAGAGCTGCCAGCTCCAACATTTAAGAAATACAGTGCTGCCTTTAAAGTCGAGTAGCAGGGCATTGAAGCAAGGATGCAGGGGCTCCTTGTCAAAGACACTGCCCATCTGTCCTGGCCCTCCTTGGAGGGCAGAGCCAAGGTTTCCTGAAGGCAGCAAACAGTGGCCCCAGCCTCCACCTCCCAGCCAACGGAAGGAGTGCTCCAGATGTGGGCTTTGTAACAGACCATTTATTGGGCAGATTCTAAACGATAGTTTCCTTTCCATTCACTCACTTACAACGCTGGCATTTACAGATGAACTGCTGGGCCACGTGGGTGCCACAGAGAGAGGGTAGGCACGCCAACCCAAGTGCCATGAAAGAGCTCTCATTTCAGAGACTGCGAGGATCGTCCCATCCTTTAAGAATTGCCGTGAAAATGAGGTTAATATGCATACATTAATTATTGGAAAGCAATACAGTAATGAGCCACTGTTGACGTATCTTCCATGTGGAGCCAAGTAGCAGGACACCCTGAAGAGCTGCTCTTTTCCGTTCTTGTAACGAAGAAACGTCATTGTTCGCTGTGGCAGGAACATTTTTATACCAAGCACTGAAAACCTGTCCCCTTCTTGAGTGATTTGACCAGTACAGAATCAAATCTCCTTGCTAGGAAGCCAGACTGCTACTACTGGCCGGCCTCAACATTCTTTTGTGTGTGCTCAAATACCAAGAAAACGGAGAGTCTCCAAAACTGGCAGTTGGGTTTGACTGGTGATGGGCAGAGGGTGAAATGGAATGGCTTCTGATGGTTCTCTGGTGAACCAGAAAAGTGATTTTTTTTTTTTAAAGAAAAAAACAAAACCACCAACCTGAAGATACTTCGCATGTTCTCATGCAATGTTGGGAAGGAAGTACCCGCATGACTGAAACGGACATCTTTCTGGTCCTTCTGATAGCATCTGTCTTTCTTCAAGTGGATTAACTGAAACATAGCAATGCTTCTTTTGTCATCACCAGAGGAAAACCAAAAAAGCCAAGATTCAGGAAATACCCATACTGACTTTTCTGATGAATCCCAGTGGCGGTAGAAGGGATGTTCCTCACCGTGTGACCTAGAAGTCATGTTGAAGTGAAGCAAGCATGTGCCGGGGGGGAGGGGGTGTCGAGGCCCAATTATAAGACCCCGAATGCCTTGAAGAAGAGTTGCATCTTCCCATTGTTCTAAGTATTCTGTGGAGCAGGGAGATGGGGACTAATCATCAGTGCTCTGGCCAAGGATACCGACGGCCACATCTCTGCATTCGGTGACCTTGTCAAACAGCCTTCCTGCCTTATTTACCAAATAAGCAGTGTCTCCCAGCTCTTTTGCAAACTCAAGCCCTGCCGCTCCACACAATGGGCCAGAGACATTACATTTACCGAGAAAATAACTACCGGAAGAAGTGATTTGCCATTTTCTTATTTTATCACGTCAGAAAGGGCCATGATTACACGTAAGACCTAATTCGTATTGCCTTATTGATCATGTCTGAATGCGGACTGTGCTCTTTCTACAGAAACAGTGCTATGTTCTCAGATTCTCAAGTGAGGAGGCCAGACTTACTTAATCAAATCTATAGCAGGAAGTCCCGAGCTGAACAATGCACTGGCTGCTGTGTTTTACCTTCACGGTCGCCATGGCAACATGCAAGAACAAATTAAGAAAAATAGGGACCATTTGTCTTGAGGGTTGGATTTGCCAAATCTTTTGCAGTCTGATTGGTTTTGAAATTAATGACAGTTTAGGCTATTTTAAGTGGTTACGATGTTTTCATAGGGATTCTTGCATTCAAAAAAATAATGATTGTGTTTACTAACCAGTATAATTGAATGTCTGTATTTTTAGAATAAGCCAATTGTGAACTAAGAACTACTAACTTGCATAAATTAAAGTGATACGCATTTCAACAAAGACTGTTTTGGTCAGAAGCCAAAACAATGTTTTAAAAGGTGAACATTTTAGCCCAGCTGGTTATTTGACATCATATGGACACAGATTGTAAAAATATGGAAATAGCTTCTTAATTAGAATTTCTTTCTGATTTTAGGCAGATCATCCTAGACTGGGCAGGCCCTGCATCAGGAATTAGCTGGGCGGCAACAAAGGGGAAAGTGTGGGAATCCAAGGGGCATTAAAAGTGATATTCAGGAATACTGAAGTCCAAATACTCTCTCCATTCACCTTCAAGCAGGGAAATCTGGAAACTTCTACCCAGCCCTTCCCACGGAGGCCCTAGCTTAAAGAATGGAGCAGAAAGCAACGTAATAGCTCAAAAATGAAGTTGTTGTCCTGGGAGCCAAACAAAACAAAACAAAACAAAACAAAACAATCAGCAGTAGGGACTGTACGGCGGCTGCTAAAAGCACAGTAAGAATTCTTTTGCTGTAAGATTAATAACTACGGTAAGATTGGCCAGCATTAGGGAAGAGAAGATGGTAAAGAGCAAACAAACAAAAGGTGAAGCATCTCAACTCTGAGTTCCGGCACACAGAAGAGGCAGACGGAGCCCCTCCGTCATTGGGGCCCTATGAGTGAGCACAAGGAAGTAATTGTTCTAGCACCAGCTCGTTCAGGATTCCAGAAAAAGGACCAGTAAACAACGCAGGACTGGCAGCATGGGAGAGGCAAGAAAACCTGTCCGGGGAGAGAATTTCCTGAGGCTGACGAGAAGGCTTTTCGTTGTTCCGCGAGGTTGGTCGCTGAAATGCATCTGATGCTCTGGGTGGGGAAGATGTGGTTTGTCCGCTCTGGGAAAGACTTACGCCCTCCGAGGCGGGGGAGCTATGAGTCAGAATACAGTCAAGGGCAGTAGTTTGAGTGTGACTTTTGGTTTTCATTTGGCAAGATGGTGCCGTGTATTTTCTTGTGAGTGCGCGCGCACACACTCTCTCTCTGTCTCTCTTTCTCTGTTTACAAAAAACGACTGTGCCTCCATCATTTTCTGTGCATAAAGCTCTTGACTTGAAGACCATCTTGTTAAGGGTACACATATGATCCAGGGAGACGGTAGACAGCAAGTTTCCTCAAGAGTCTGATATGCCAAGTAGGCCAGCTAGCCAAGCGCCTGTTTTAAAGGCACTGAGAGGGACCCTGGTGGTGCAGTGGGTTAAGTATTGGTCTTCCACACTGAAAGGTTGTGGCTCAAAGCCACCGCCACTCCAAGGGCAGGATGTGGCAATCTGCGCCTGCTCTGGTTTATTGGGTCATTGGATCGCACTCGAAGGCAGAGGGTGGATCCTTCAATGACTCGGGTTATGGGGCCTGTGTCCAATCTGGAGAGAGATCCTGCTCCCCAATAAGCCCACAGACGCTGACACATTCCTTTCACAGAGTGACAAGACTACACAATGGATTTCCCCCCACACATTGGGGGTGAGCAGAACTGACGTCTTTTCATCAACGACAGCATTAGTGATTCCAGCTGAATTTACAAATAGAAACAATAGCTCAAGAAAAGAATTAGCCTAAGACAATCAAGTTAGCTGTGGGGCTCAGTTGTCTAAATTGAAGGAAAACCAGGATGTTGCCATAGAGTTGAGTTGGGCTCATGATGACTTAGATAGAAGTCATTATGCCCCCACGTGTGTCACATGAGAGCTATGCCCCACAGGGTGGTCAGGGTCTGATTTCTTGGCCGTGCATCGCAAACCTCCATCCTCTCCGTTAGTAGGCCAGCACCTTACCCATTCAATACACAGCCATTCACTATATAAATTAGCTGTCCTTCCTTCCTGGAATGCAGAATATATTGTTGTTGTTGTTTTTTATTAAGACACTGTGCTCGATGTAAAAGATGAAACTATAATACAGAAGAAAACATAGGAGAATATGTGATATGGGAATTGGCAAAGATTTCTAGGCAACAGTACAAAAAGCATTAGCCATCAAGCATTAATAAATGGGGCTTCCTTGAAATGAGACTTTCTGCTCATCCAAAGATGCTGTGAAGAGAAAGAAATGGCAAGCCCGAGAGGATATATAAATAGTTTTTACAACCCAGACATACACATATACACCCCCCTCCCCAAAGACTTCAATATTCCACAAAGGAACGTGCATGAGTGGATCAAAAGGACACATAAGGGTCCTCAATATTATTCGTCACCCAGAAAGTGTAACTTAACATTACATTAACATGCCATCTCGCACACAGTCCATGACTAAGTGCTTGGCTGCTGACAGAAGGTTGGCAGTTCTACTCCTCCCGTTGCCCTTTGGGAGAAACACCTGGCTGTGTGCTCTGTCAAGATGGCAAGCAAGAAAACCCCAGGGGCTCTAGCTAGTCTATCATATGAAGGTGCTATGAGCAGAAAATTCCACAACAGAGAGCTAAATTTAAAGACTGACTATGTTAAGGGTTGACAAGGATGGGGACCACCTGGAACCCTATACGTTGATAATAGGGATGCAAAATGGGATAACCACTATGGAAACCCATCTGCCAATCACAGTAAGTACACGAACGAAGAAAATGTTCTAAAATGGACTCTGGTGATGATTGTACAACTCACCTTACTGTGATTGAACTATTAAATTGTATTATATGCCAATACAACTGTTAAAATAAACAAACAATCTGACAAAACCGTTTAAGAAAAAAAAATCTGACAAGTTTTAGTAGTGCTAAGTGTATAACTACCTTATGACCCACCAATTCCACTTCTAGTTCTCCCAAAGAAAACAAAAATATTAGTGTAATAAAGTTTATATCACATTCAGTCATGAAGTTTATACCAGGCTTAGTCATATTAGTCAAAATGTGAAAACCACCTGTTTCCATCAAGACGAAAATGGCTAAATAGTTGTAGTATTCTATTAAGTGGAATATAATTTATCATATAATAATGCACTGTTTGTCCATGTAAAAGTATGGGTTACTGTAAAAATAATATGTTGAGTGAAAGAAGTCTTTTACCAAAGAGCATGTAATATATGTCCCCATTTGTATAAAGTTCTAGAACAGGAAAAACTAAGTCATAGAAAAAAATCATCAAAATGGTGGTTACCTGTGGCAGATGGAGGTAGCGCTTGATAAGGAAGAGCTTGAAGGCATCTTTTGGCAAGATAGAAATGTTCCACGTCTGATGGACTTTGCGTTATGTAGAGACATAAACTGGAAAATTCCCCGTCGTTGAGTCCGCGCTGACTCAGAGTAAGCGTAGGACGGAGCAGACCGTCTCGGTAGGATTCGGAGACTGTGGCTCTTTACAGGAGCAGCAAGCCTCACCTTGTGCTTAGCAGCCCGAAGTATAGCCCACTATGTCCCACGGATCTGCTTCTCAAACTTCATGAGATGATTTGTGCATTTTGCTCTATGTAAACGTTATCTAAAAGCTGCAAACAAATATTGAATTCTAGCTGGTGGTAGGCATATTGAAGCGTTCGGGGTTCGTGTGTGTTGCTCTCTTCCAGTTATTTAGAAACACAGTCAAAATGGGTGGATAATGGATAGAGGAATCGATATATGGTAATAAAGTTAGCAAAAGTCTATTAGAATTTAGGTACTGGAACTGTGGTTGTTTATTACATCATTCTTTTTCCTGTGTGTTTGAAACATTTCAGAGCAGTATGTTGATAAAAATTCCAAATACGTACCTAGCTTTGGATTCAACAATTCTACTTTTAGATATTTTACTCCAGAGAATAAAAATGTGTCTGTTCAGAGACTCCAACAAGACTGTTTATAGCAGCATTATTCGTAATAATTCCAAGCTGGAAACAACACGGGTGTCCACCAATAGGAAACTGGGTATGCAAATCATGGCATATACATATGCTAGAATATTACTCAGCAATACAAAGAAGTGCATCCATGATACATGCCACCAAACAAAAAAAAAAAAACTCAACCTCACTGCCATTGAGTCAATGCTGGCCCATAGTGAACCAATAGGACAGGGTAGAACTGTCCTGAGGATTTTCTGAGATCGTAACTCTTTACAGTAATAAAAAACCATGTTTTTCTCCTGAGGCAATGTGGTTTTGAGCTGCTGACCTTGCAGTTAGCAGCCCAATGTGTAACCACTACACCACCATGACTCCTTTGGTATATGCCACATGATGGCTGAATCTGGAAGAAAGAAAACAAAAACCATGGTGAGTACAAGAAGCCTGAGGGAAGATTTGGGCACAGGCAAAAGTTCCAGCAATTGCCATGAGGAGTGAGAATTGATGGGAAGAGGCATGAGAGGACTCCCTGGGGAGATGCACTGTTTTATATTTCGATGGATGCATGAGTACTTAGGTGTATTCTCAGTAAAGCTCATTGAATCCTACATTTCAGTTCTGCGTCTTTCTGTATATACATTTTACATCAGGGCAGGAGGAGGGTGGAAGAGAAAAATCTCAACTTGTTCATTACAGTTGTCTTTTGTCCGTGTGATGATAGATGAGGAAGGGGCCTTAGTGGGTTAGCTTTGGACTTGCTAACTGAAAGGTTGGTGTTTGGAGCCACTAGCTACCCCATGGGCGAGAGATGCGGGTATGTGCTTCCATAAAGATAAATCATTGTTAGGTGCCATTGAGTGAGTTCGTACCCATAGTGACCCTGTGCACTATAAAATGCAACCCTGCCCAGTCCTGCGCCTGTCTTAAAATTATTCCTGGGTTTGAGCCCATTGATGCAGCCCCTGTGCCAATCCATCTTGTAGAAGGTCTTCCTCCTTGTTGTTATCCTTCTCCGGGGATAACATGTCCAATTGGATGTGAGATGAAGTCTCGCCATCCCACCTCTAAGGAGCATTCTGGCTGTATTTCTTCCCAAGCAGATTTGTTTGTGCTTTTGGTAGTCCATGGTACCTTCAATCTTCTTTGCCAGCACCATAATTCAAACACATTGATTTTTGTTCAGTCTTCCTTATTCAATGTCCAACTTTCCCATGTATATGAGGCAATTGAAAATATCATGGCTTGGGCCAAGTGTACCTTAGTCCTCAAAGTAACTTCCTGGCGTTGGAACATTCTAAAGAGGCAAATTTACCCAATGCAACATGTTGTTTGATCTTTTGACTGTTGCTTTCATGAGCATTGATTGTGGATCTAAGCAAGATAAAATCCTTGACCCCTTCAATCTTTTCTCTGTTTACCATGATGTTACATAATTGGTTCAGTTGTGAGGATTTTGGTCTTCTTTACATTGATATGTCATCCATACTGAAAACTCCAATCCTTGATGTTCATCAGCAAATGCTTCAAGTTCTCTCCACTTTCACCAAGAGAGTTTGGGTCATCTGCATGTCCCAGGTTGTTATTACGCTTGATGCTGCATTCTTCATATAAGTCAGCTTCTCTGTTTGCTCGGCATACAAGTGAATAAAAGGATACAGCCCTGACACACCTGTCCTGATTTTACACCCTGCACGCTTTAAACCTAACCTGTGCTCTTCTTACAGCTGTCCCTTGATCCATGACCAAGTTTTATATAAAAACAGTGCAGTATTCTAGAATTTCCATTCTTCTCAAGGATATCCATAGTTTGGTTTGTTATGATCCACAATAGAATGCCTTGGCCTAGTCAATAAAACACAAGCAAACATCTTTCTGGTATTCTCTGCCCTCAGCCAATATCCATCTGTCTTCAACAGTAATATCTATCCCTGGTTTACATCCTCTTCTGAATCAGACCTGAACCTCTGGCATCTCCCTGTCAATGGACTGTAGTTGGGTGATTTTCAGCAAAAATTTACTTGCATGTGGTATTAATAATATTGTCCTATAACTTGAGCATTGTGTTGGGTCACCTTTCTCTGGAATGGAGACAAATATGGACCTATTCCTGTCAGTTGCCTTCCAAATTTCCTGGCACAGACAAGTAAGTGCTTCCAATGCTTCATCAACTTGTTGAAGTATTTTAATTGATATTCTATCAATTCCTGGGCATTTCAGTGCAACTTGTACTTCTTCCTTTAGTACCATTGGTTCTTGCTCATATGCTACCTTCTAAAATGGTCTAATGCTGAGTAGTCTGTTTTGGTACAGTGATTCTGTTTATTCTTTCCATCTTCTTCTTTTCCTATATTGTTCAATATTTTGCCCATAGAAGCTTTTAATATTGAAACACGAGACTCGGTTTTTGTTTAGTTCTTTTAGTTCAAGATTTGCTGACAATGTTCTTTTTGTTTTTCTAACTGTAGATCTTTGCATATTTCATCATAATGTTTTACTTTATCTTTCTGAACTCCCATTTGAAGATTTCTGTTCAATTCTTTGATTTCATCAACCCTTCCATTTGCCTTGGCTACTCTGATTAAGAGCAAGTTTCAGACTGTCTTCTGACATCCACTTTGATCTTTTCTTTCTTCTCTAATGACCTCTGTCCTCTTCCTTTACGATGCAGCTCCTCGGGTCTTCTTTCATCAGTGTTCAATGCAGGAAATCTCGTCTTGAGATGTTCTAGAGATTCTTGTGGGATGTACTCAGGGTCATATTTTGACACATGTGGACATAAAAATTACCCCCTAGGAAACTCTGCGGAATAGTTATACTCTGTCCCTATAGGTTCACTATGCGTCAGAGTTGACTGACTGGCAATAGATGGGTTTTTTAATTGATGAAATAGAAGAAAGGTTATCCAACATGCTTGAGAAAAGAAGTCAATGGGAACCCTATGGATTGCAGCCATGCGATGCACAATCAGATAACGTGTCATTGTGTGTGCGGGGGCAGGGCTGGGGGTTTGCCATGAGTTGGAGAGCAGCTCAACAGCAGCTAGCGACAATGCCGACGAGGCATTCTGATTGAGCGGTTGGAGCCCCACCTTCCATTTAGGAGGCCTGGCTTGATTGGTGCATCTCGCGTGCAAGCACTCCCTGCCTGCCAATGGAAGCTGCAGGTGACCTTGAGGTCTAACAGGTTCCAGTGGAGCTTTCAGACTAAGAAGGACAACAAAGAAAGACCTAGTGGTCCACTTCTGAAAATCACCGAATGGAAACCCTACGGATCTCCAGAGCCCAATCTGCAACTGATCATTAGAATAACACAGGACTAGGCAGTGTTTAGCTCAGCTGTGCACAGGGTCAGCGAGTCAGAGTTAACTTGAGAGCAGTTAGGAAAATGACAAGTTAGAGATAGATAGTAGAGAACCCTGAACTGCAGGAGGCAAAGTGAGTAGATTTCATGTCTGGAATCCTACCCTCGTTAGCACGATGAGTCTGTTCCTTGAGATGGCCCGAGGCAGCCTCTTCCCTCCCTTACTCCTGAAAATGAATCACTTCATATTTCAAAGTGCTGAGATGCGAGACCCCAGTAAACTCTTGGACAGTTTGAGGACAGTAGAGCTCAGCTTCTACTTAAATTGCTCAGGATCATGGTTGCCCTGGTACATTTCCCCTTGTTTTTAGAAAGGAACTGTACAGATCCAGTTCTAGTAGGGAACCCAGATGTCAAGATTGATGGATAGAAGTTGCTGCCCTTTATACACAAAGCAAAAAGGGGAGACTCGCTGCTCTGCTTCTGAGCCCCCAGCTGATTAGAGCAGCAAATGGGAAATAGGGAAGAGGCAGTGAAGTAGACAGAGGCTGTCACTCAGACAGAAAGCAGAAGAAGAAAAGTAAAAGGCCAACCTAAATAGTCCAGAAAGCATGGGGACTCCCACAGCTTCATTCATGCAACTAGCTCCTCAGTGCACCGTGGTGTTTTACGGACTGGACCGATACTTCATCGCTTCAAAAAGAACCTGGGATTTGTTCTTGTGTGTGTGGTAAATACATAAATCATGAAACATTTGCCATCCCAACAATCTTCGCAGGTGCTGTGCTCAGTGGTGTTCAATCTGATCAGCATGCTATTCAACCATCACCATGAATGCTTCTTGAATGTTTCCATCACGGTTCATAGAAATTGGTGGTCCCCTTAGCCGTGTGCCTTCCTTTTATCATCCTTGCCCCCACCCCTGGTAACTGGGAATCCACCTTGGTTTCTATACACTTGCCTTTTCTAAATAATTCATCTGAGTGATTTCTTTTTCTTTTAAGATCTTTTTATTGGGTGCTCTTACCTCTTTTTAAAAATCATTTTATTGAGGGCTCATACAACTCTTGTCACAATTCATCCATCCATCCATTGTGTCAAGCACATTTGCACATTTGTTGCCATCATCATTCTCAAAACATTTGCTTTCTACTTGAGCTCTTCATTTCCCCCCTCCCTTCCTGCTCCCCCTCCCTCATAAATCCTCGATAATTTATAAATTATTATTATTTTGTCATATATTACCCACTCCTTTCACTCACTTTTCTGTTGTCCATCCCCCAGGAAGAAGGTCATCTGTAGATCCTTGTAATTGGTTCCCCCTTTCCATCCCACCCTCCCTCTACCTTCCTGATATCGCCACTCTCAGCAATGGTCCTGAAGGGATCATCTGTGCTGGATTTCCTGTGTTTCCAGTTCCTATCTGTACCCCTGTATATCCTTTGGTCTAGCCAGATTTGTAAGGTGAATTGGGATCATGATAGTGGGATGGGGAGGAATCATTTAAGAACTACAACTATGTTTCATCGTTGCTATACTGCACCCTCACTGGCTCGTTTCCTCCCCACCACCCTTCTGTAAGTGGATGTCCAGTTGTGTAAAGATGGGTTCTCAATCTGCCCACCCCCACATTCACAATGATAAGATTTTTTTGTTCTTCGATGCCCAATACCCGATCCCTTTGACACCTTGTCATCACACAGGCTGGTGTGCTTCTTCCATGTGGGCTTTGTTGCTTCTGAGCTAGATGGCCGCTTGTTTACCTTCAAGTCTTTATGCCCCCAGATGCTATTTCTTCTGATAGCCGCGCACCACCAGCTTTCTTCATATTTGCTTATGCACCCATTTGTCTTCAGGGATCGCATAGGGAAGGTGAGTATGGGCACTTGTAGAGGTCTAAATAAAGGCATATGCATATGTAAATATATTTATATATGAGGATGGGGAAATAGATCCATGTGCATATATTTATAGGTTTAGTATTAAGGTAGCAGGTGGACATTGGGCCTTCATTCAAGTACTCCCTCAATGCAAGAATACTTTGTTCTATTAAACTGGCATTCCATGATGCTCACCTTACTGGCACTATCGCTGAAAACAAATGGGCGCATAAGCAAATGTGGTGAAGAAAGCTGATCATGCTCGGCTATCAAAAGTTATAGCGTCTGGAGTCTTAAAGGCTTAAAGGTAAACAAGCGGCCATCTAGATCAGAAGCAACAAAGCCCACATGGAAGAAGCACACCAGCCTGTGTGATCATGAAGTGCCGAGGGTTCAGGTATCAGGCATCGAAGAACAAAAAATCCTGTCATTGGGTGCTCATCTGAGTGATCCTTATATCACTGATTCTTTTATGACTGACATATTTCACTCAGTATTATGTGCTCAATGTGTATGCATGCCCAAGAATCTGGGATTTAATGGTAACAGGATATAATGTCTAAAGAGTCAGAATTGGAATATTTTTATAATATTTCAATATAATAGAATTAAACCCAAACCAACTGGCATTGAGACCATTCTTACGCATAGCAACCCTTTACAGGGTATCTGAGGCCTTGAAAAATTTTATGAGACTCGATATCCAGAGAGCCTCCTTTTCTCCCAAGGAGTGACCGGTGGGCTTGATCTACGACCTTTCAGTTAGCAGTACATTTCTTACCTGATATTAACACCCCCCACCACCACCAGAACAAAAACAAATTCAGTGCCATGGAGTTGATGCTGACTCAACAACCCTATAGGATAGGACAGAGCCACCCTTTGAGTTTCTGAAACTGTAACTTGTTTTGGGAGTAGAAAGTCCCATTTTCTCCTCCAGAGCAGCTGGTGGTTTCAAATTACTGACTTTGCGGTTAGCAGCCCAGTATTTAGAGTAACATCTAGATTGCTTAATCAGAAAGAAATACTAGTTATATAAAAAATGTTCAGTGTGCATATATATTCACTTTTTATTTTCTAGCGAAGGTTGATTAAAATTATATTTTATTTCAAACGAGAAAGCATCCACCCTTGCTTATAAAATTGTTGTTTTCAGCTTTTCATATTCCCAAATTCTATGAAATACTAGTCTACTATGCTGATAGCAGTTGCTGTGGAGTTGATTCCAACTCACCGTGACCCATGTGTATCAGAAGGGAACTCCATGGGGTTTTCAGTGGCCGTTTTTTAGTAAGTAGATTGCCAGGACTTTCTTCCTAGGTGCCTCTGGTGGGCTCAGACCTCAAACCTTTGGGGAGCAGTGCAGTGAGTATTTGTATCACCTGGGGACTCCATTTCTGAATAAAACTCACTGCTATTGAGTAAGTTCTGACTCAGAGCAACCCTATAGGACAGTCACTGTGGGCTTCAGAGATTAACTCTTTTATTTAAAAAAATAATTTCACTGGGGGGCTCGTACAACTCTTATCACAATCCATCCATCCATCCATTGTGTCAAGCACAATGGTACATTTGTTTAGAGACTAACTCTTTATGGGATTAGAAAGTCCTGATTTTCTCCTGCTGACAAACTGGTGGTTTTGAACTTCTGATCTTGAGGTTAACAGCCCAGTTCATAACCCCTATGCCACCAGCGCTCCTATCCATTTCCAAACAGGTCTTTATATAGGGATTTGTATATATTAAAAAAAAACTCCTGGAATTTTTGTTCTCGGGAATATCACTCATCTTATCAGACCAGACTTTGACAGTTTTGGAAGGCTTATGAAAATCCGATCTTGTTTTGTTAATGTATATCCAGCATTGTAAACGCCAACTCCTCCCAAAGCTTGAAAGCAGATCATATCCTCTCTTTCCAATTGTGGGTCCGCTGAGCCTGTGTTTTTGGCTTGAAAGTGGCTGTAGTGACAGCATTCGTGCCGTCACACAACAAGAACTCGAACCAGCGCGGTCTCGTTTCTCTTCAGGGAGCTGGTCATCAAACATCCACCAGCACACCACTGGTTGCATCCGATGGTTTAGACACTTCTGTAGACACAATGGACCCGCTTGTCAAATTTTCTGAATAACACCATTAAAAACTTGAACTCAAGTGTTAGATGTCATTGCCATCTCCTGCGGCTCCTCTATTGACAAGAAATATACCGCATATACTCGAATGTAAGCCTGCCCGAGTATAAGCCGAGGTACCTAATTATTACCAGGGAAACCAGAAAAACTGATTGACTCGAGTATAAGCCTAGGGTGGAAAATGCAGACGCTATTGGTGAGTTTCAATAATCAAAACAAATGAAAATAAAATTACTAAAAATTGAGACATCAGTGGGGTAATATATTTAAATATTTATTTTAAATTAAAAACACAAATAAAAGGACAACAAGTCATTTAACATTAGTAAGCCAGCACAGTAAGTGGAAAACAGGTTCAACAAAAACAATAAGATATCAGCAATGATACCTTAAGAGTACTATTCCCTGAGCTCAATCAGCAACCAAGTTAAAATGTACAGAGTTAAAATCCTTCAAAACTGGATTCCTCATCATCATCCGTATCCCAATGCAGAGCTGGCGTGAGGTCATCATAGACGCTGTCCTCACTGAGATCGCCGTCATCACCATCACTGCTATCATTTTTCATACAAAGCGCAGTCTTCACTGCCATCCATAGCATTACTAATACTACATTTCTGGAAGGCACGTTGCACCATGTCTTTTGGAATGTCTTCCCATGCATCTCGAACCCACTTTGCTATTAACTCTATGTCAGGCTTCATGAGATTTCCTCCTTTTGTTAGTCGGGCTTGACCAGATGACAGCCATTCACGCCACATCCTCACACACAGTCTTTAAAAGGTGTATTCAAAGATACACGTCATAGGACGGCTCTGATTGGTTAGATGTGAGTAAACAAACAGTGTCTTCAGGGCTTTGAATGAACAGCGGAGAAACTGCAATCACCCGAGAGATAACGGGCATTTGTCCCATTACCTCGGGGGGGGGGGGGGCAGGGGGAGCAGCGAGATGTTACACCTTGCTGGGGTACCACTGACCCAAGTATAAGCCGAACCCCAGTTTTTCAGCACACCTTTTGTGCTGAAAACTCAGCTTATACCTGAGTATATATGGTAGATTGTTATAGTTTGTCAGTCCATAGCACAGTTGGCAAGGTCAGAAAACTCATTTTGTTGTGGTGCTTACATTTCAATGTTTCCAGACAGCACCATTTAATTATTAAATTATTTAAGCAGCAACGACAAACCGGACGGGGAAAATGCTGAGACTTAAAAGGAAAATGAAGTTTCTGTGTCAGCATTGCTATACAATGTCATTCTAATAATATTTGTTTTTCATATATTTTTGTCAGATCCGTTTACAGCAGCAATTCTCAACCTGTGGGTCGAGACCCCGATCGGGGCCAACATAATTCCGATGGTCTTTGGAACGGAGACACCGCTCCTCTATCCGTCTCCAGGCGGTCTGCCCACATGCAGACACGGCCACATATGAAGACTGTTACCCATACTACACCATGCTTCAAGACAAAATTTCATTTATATGTAATTAGAAATAAATATTTCACAATATATAATTACACATTGTTTTGTGGTTAATCACTATGCTTTAATTATATTCAATTTGTAACAATGAAAACACATCCTGCATATCAGATATTTACATTATGATTCAAAATAGTAGCAAAATTAGTTATGAAGTAGCAACGAAAATGATTTTATGGTTGGGGGTCACCACCACATGAGGAACCGTATTAAAGGGTCCCAGCATGAGGAAGGTTGAGAACCACTATTTTAGAGCCTTGGAAGACAGAGACAAGTTACCTGTGGTTGTTATATAATTTCATGTCAACTTGATAAATATGTACAGGGATAAAGTCTATCCTGTCAACCAGGTCACAGCCTGATGATGCCTCCTTGTGGGCGTGGACTTCTCATGAGGATTCTGGGAACTTCCTCTCTTTTCCCTGGAGGCGGGCCACATACTCTCTCTGCTTTCATTTTCCTGTTGACAAGCCATGTGGAGCCATGCTGAGACCTGTGAGAGCCCTGGAGATGCTTCCACCACCACTGGATCCACAAGACTTTCCACCCACTGGTCTGTGATCTCCCTGAATTTTGCATCATTGTATGTGCTGCGTGAGTCTGAAGAAAGATTTATGGACTAGTATTGGACTTAGGGGCTAATATCAAACTTATGGACTTGATCTGGACCAGGCTGGGAAGTTTTCTTAATATCCACTTACTCTTTGATATAAAGCTCTGTGTTAGTCTGGGTTGACTAGAGAAACAAATTCATAGACACTCATATGTGTATAAGAAAGAGTTTTACAAACAAGAGCAATTAAATATTGAGAAAACATCTCAGCCCTGCCCAGATCAAGTTCATAAGTCCGATATTAGCCCATATGTCTGACACCAATCTATAAACTCCTCTTCAGACTTAGCAACACATGCAATGATGCAGAATGCAAGAAGCTCACAGGCCAGTGGGAAAAAAGTCGTGTGGCTCTAGTGGCAGTAGAAGCATCTCAGCATTGGCGTGGGTCTTCACAGTGGCTCCTCCAGCCCCAGGGCTCTGGCTGCATCAGAGTAACTCCATCAGGTTCATGTCAGTAATGTCTTGTAGGGAGTGAGCATGTGTCTCACCGCCAGTGAGCTATTTATCTCCATCGTGTCTCCAAATAAGGTCATCAAGCTGCAACCTGATTGACAGGCTAGACTCCACCCCTCCACAAGTTGACACCAGATTATGTAACTACCACAAAATCTTTCTTACACATTGATGAGGGTCTCTGGATTTGTTTCTCTAGTCAACCTGGTCTAACACAGTACCCAAACAAACACTGTAGTGGCAGACTTTATACTTAAGACTTGACAGGGATTGTAAGTTGACACAGAGAGAGTTGCTTTTATCATGGAAGGCTGAAGTCACTTCATTATCTGGCTGCTTGATGCATTTGAGATTGATAGATTTACTTAGGGTCTCATTGCAGTTGTGATTTTAAGGAATTTTAAATTTCATTGTTTATGTAAATCCAACCTGCTGAGATTTATGACTGTAATCCAGTCAAGGCTGACTCATCATGACCCTACAGGACAGAATAGAACTGTTCCTGTAGGTTTCTGAGACTGCAACTTTTCATGGCAGTAGAAAGCCTCTTCTTTCCGTCACAGAGCTGCTGTTGGTTTTGAACTGCTGATCTAGTGGTCACCAGCTCAACTTGTAACCATTATGCCACCAGAGTTCCTCTTCTGGAAGGTCACTATGAGTCAGAATTGACTTGATGCCAGTGAATTTGATTGGGACTTTGGTCTATAGGCACGGATGTATTTTTGATCTGATGCTCTGCTTTGCAGCAACTCTGAACTTCTCAAAGGGATCAAAGCTGTCATTATAAAGAAGCGAATGCCACTTTTCCTTTTCTTCTCAAGGTTGAGGGAGGCCTAAGTATATGTTTTCAAGGAGCTGGACCTTCGCTTCACTCCAGTTTCAATTTTGAGCCTGATGTTCAACAGGAAATTTAGGATGAAAAATATCTATTTATAGAATAGATTCGACTACTGAATCTGATCAGTTCATCTAGTTTTCTGAATGATTCCATTCAAAACTTGAACTCAAGTTTTGCCTATTTGAATGCTAGTCACTGTAGGAATATAAATGGATGTCCAATGGAGGGTTCTCGTGCTCAAGGATAGAAAATTACCGTGTCATAATCATTTGCTAATTAAAAAAATTAAAGGACTATAATGAAATAAATATGCAGCTCTCAAACTGCAAATAGACTGCATACTTCATAATCAGAAAATGTTTGAGAAAGCATTGCAATCTTTGAGGGTAGGAGCGTGTCTGTTCAATTCTCAGCCATGTCCAGTGGTTTCTTATCAGGTGTGTTTATTGAAGGACTCTTGTCATTCTTATAGAGAATGACAAAAAAGAAGACCTGCAATCAGATTGACTGACAGAGGGACTGCGACCTGACATGGTGAGGATGGTAAAGGACCAGACAGTAGTATTACGTTCTGTTGTGCATATGGTTGCTATGAGGTAGATCCAACTCCTTTGCTCTTAACAACAACATGATCCTTTTCTACAACAAAACACGATGCAAGGCCCTGGAGTGGTAGGAGGTCAAATAAAGGGCTTGTCTTGTGAGGCATATGCTACCATGCCATCGCCTAAAGCATCATTATTTTCGGTTCATTTTTAAATTTCAATAGGATGGTTATTATTTCATCTGAAGAAAAATCTGATCAAAATCGTATGGCAGAATGGTAAAAAAAAATTCTACTTAAATTACAAAGTGTTAATATATTAAAAAATAACTTTCTGCTTTCCAGATAGTAACTATTATCGGGGTGTCCTCAAGGAATGGGAAATCTGAATTTCATATGTAACTGTTTTCATAATTTGCCACACATTTCTAAATTGGAATTTTATCAGGAAAAGAGAGAGAGAGAGAGAACAGGAAAAAACTGAAGCCAAAAAGAAGGCATATTGAAATCAAGAAAAAATTGGGTGAGTCCCAAAAATGCTACTTGTGAGTTTGCCAAAAGGTTTTTAAAATAAATCATGTGAGATTTTGTTTGCCTTTCAGTTTGATTTACTAACTTTAGCCCAACAAATGTTGCTGGGAACACAGGCAATACATCTTTGAAGCCACAGTTGACCAGAAAGCAAAGAAGTGCATTCCACTCTCAGAGCTTCTTCGTTGCCCACTGCCCACACTCAACGGAAGCTACTTGAGATTATCCCCACCTCCACTCCTCCAAGAAAAACAGAGCAGATTACTTAGAATCAGCCTACCAGGTCAGGACACTGTTTACAGCAGATTGAAGAAATCACTACCTCACGAGGCTCAGTTTCCTCATTTGTAAAACAGGGGAGAGGTAAAAAAGACCTTATCTTTCTGACTCTCCCAGGTTTTCCTTTGACTCAAATGGCAAATGTATGAGAAAAGGAAACGGAAAAATCCTATGGAAATGTGATTACTATTCAATTCAGATGATCAGCTCCCGAATACATTAAAGAAAGCTTAAATTTATGAAACCACATTATCACAACCCTTTGGCAATATTGGGAAGTTCCAAAATTTCCCATGTTTCACCCATCACTGATGTTACTCCATTATGGAAAAGGTTGAGTGGGTTAGTGGTTAGCTGTGGGGCCCAGGCACAATACTTCCTGCTGTCTTATCTGACTTGGCCATTGTTTTGTTATTGAGGGAGGAGGGGGGGGAACTCTTAATGCTTTAATTTGCTGTAAAAACAAACACACATCAGGGATATTTACTTAAAAAAAAACAATCAGGGGACTTTGAATGGATTCCTATGAGAGGGATTTCTAAGTGAATTCTGGTCTTTGGAGCCAGCTATTTCTAAAGCAATTATGTATCAATAGAACTCACTTTAATGGGAGAATTAGGGTGACACAATAGTCAAGCTCCACTAAGGGAAAGCCCCCCAGTTTGAATCTACTAGTTGCTCCAAGTGAGAAAAGACCCGTTTACTGCTTCTGAAAAGATCACAGCCTTGGGAATGCTATGGGGCAGTGCTACCCTGGAGAGGGGCTATGAACGACTAGGTACTCTATAGCCGACCAGAAGAGCAATAACTTTAATTGAGCTGTGCTTTGTCTTGAGCCTGGAAATGACCTACTTATTCAACTTTTACAACCAACTGTATAACGTGTATCATCATGGCCATTTTTGCATAAAAGGAAGCTGATGTGCAGTAAGTTAGCTGAAGTTCTTCAATAACTACAGAAGAGTCAAACCGCCCCACAGCATTTCTGTGGCAGGAAATCTTTCTGGCCAGCTATGGAGGGCTTCACCCATTGTGCTCCCAGGGCGCCCACAATAATTGAAGCCCCAGGGAAAATGAGTCATTGTTTCCCTACATATCCTCAAAATCTCTCAACCTCACTGCCATCAAGTCGATTCCCATTGCTAGTGGCCCTTCAGGGCAGAGTAGAATTGCTCCTATAGATTTCTGAGACTGAATCTGGGACTAGAAAGCCTAGTCTTTCTCCTACAGAGTGGCTGGTGGTTTCAAACTGCTGACTTCGTGGTTAGCAACCCAGTGCCTAAGCCTTTTTGCCACCAGGGCTCTGTGTTGCATATCTGGCACTGGCCTATTTCACCACTATAACTCCATACTATTGTGTCATAGCTCATTGCATATGTGATCATTTTCTGTGCTGGAAGCCGGTAAATACTCTTGAGGGCAAGATCTGTTTTGTCTCTGTATTTTGAATGAATGCATTCAGTGGCACGTCCTTAGTGTGTGTTAAGATTTCCCTTTTGTGATCTCTTCCTTAAATGTGGGAGCCCAGGTGACTTAGTGCAGGCCACCGGTCCTGATAGTCCTCTTCCTAAGAAATACAC
Organism: Tenrec ecaudatus; assembly: GCF_050624435.1. NCBI lineage: Eukaryota > Metazoa > Chordata > Mammalia > Afrosoricida > Tenrecidae > Tenrec > Tenrec ecaudatus. The sequence goes on along the minus strand of NC_134533.1, from coordinate 171,234,109 downwards.
CTACTCTCCACTGGACAAGTTTGTAATGCATTATCTGGGCTGGAGCTTCATTCAGTCCAGGAGAAATGCTGCATCATCGCAGGACTCATTGGCACTTTTAATTGGCCTCAGAACTTTTGGCAAGTCCCTTCAACTCCCCGAGTTTCCATTTTCTATCAAGACAGATAAAGTATGAGTGCTAAAATATAGGGGGGGGGGGCGGATTTTAACCTATGCTACTCTGTTGTTTATATTTCTGTTAACTTCAAACGTGAAAGTCCTAAACCGATGGAGTAAAACAACAAAAACAATCAGAGTGTAAGATTGATGTTCCTTAACTGATTTTAGTCCTCAAAAAAGAGACCCCTGTGGAAACCCATTCACACTGGTGAACTTTGGAGAGGTGTTCTTAATCATGCCGAAGACATTGAATTGGCCAGTTGTGTGGAAAAGTGTGTTCAGCTCTGGGCAGTAGAGAGAGATAGGAACACTCTCTCAACTTTCCACAACAAGTCTCAGCAATGTTGTCTCAGTGACCTGGTTGTAAGATAATATCTGAAATCTTTGTTATAAAGAGTTGCAAAAAATGGAAGTTTGCAAATGGCTTTAAAAAAGAATAAGTCCTAAAAAGAAAGAAAGAAATACAAATAAAATTCTGGTTTCCTAAATTGTCTGTATCTGTTTGGTTTTTGCTTGTTCATATTAGGATGTATCTCAGAGCTGTCATGTCATTGGAGGTCACCCTCTTAACGTTGTGTTATATGTTTTCCACTGTTCAATATATGAAACCCAGGATTGGTGAGTCTATAGAGACAGCAAGTAAAATAAAAGGTTTCAGGGGGGCAGGGGGTTCAGATGGTGAAGGGGAGATGATGTCAAGGGGTCCATATACAGAAAGAATGTTTGGAAACATTGTGGTAGCAATTGCACAATTCTGCTTGACATGAGTGACCTGTAGAATGATATGATATTATATATTAATAATAATAAAAAGAATAAATACTCATTGTAGATCCAAATTAATCTTGATCACTATCACACATTTCTATCACACTGTGGTCCTCACAGTGGAAAACGGTGAGACTTAGACGTGCTTACTTTGGACATGTCATAAGGAAAAGTCTCTTGCTAGAACAAGATATGTTGGGTAAAATTGAGCCTCAGCAAAAATGAATGAAATCTTAAGAAAAACCAATGAAACCTTTAATAAAATAGGTTGACACAATAGCTATAACAACAGAGTCAAAAGTATGAATGACGAGGATGACGCAGGGTCAGGTAATGATTGGTTCTATTATACATCAGAGTGCTCATCAAATGACTACTCACAACAATGTTTGTTGTTAGGTACTATTGAGTCAACTCCTACTCACAGGGACTCCATAACAGAAGGAAATGCTGCCTGGCCCTGCATCATCTTCACCGCTGTTGTTTGGGCCATTATTGAGACTACTGTCAATCCAGTTCACTGAAAGTCATCCTCTTTTTCACTGACCCTTTATTCTACCACGGATGTTTCCCAGCTCCAGGGACTAGTCTCCTGAGAACATGTCCAAAGAACATGATACAAAGTGTTTACATTCTTGCTTCTAGGGAGAATGAGTACTTTCTCATGGACGCCTATAATCAAGAGCTTATCTTTTTCACCGCCTTGACATCTAGGTGTGACCCCAGGCTTTTGTGGTTCAGCTACACCGTGAAAGGCATTCCTCCTGTGTGGGGAAAAAGGGCTGAGAGGTGGTTCCTTTGGAGATGTTGGTGATCAGAGAGTTTCCTTATGAGGCTTCCATGGCCTATTGAAAAGAACAGCATATTGGGAAGGTAACTAAATAAAAGGGTTGGGTGGTATTTATTTTTTTTTAATTCTTCATGGATTAGAGAGGATTTAATCATTGTGGGTTTCCCGCAAATGTTAGGCAGGGTTCTCTAGAGAAGTGGTTCTCAATCTGTGGATTGTGACCCCTTTGGGGGTCAAATGACCCTTTCACAGGGGTCACCCGATTCATAACAGTAGCAAAATTACAGTTATGAAGTTGCAATGAAAATAATTTTATGGTTGGGTGGTCATCACAACATGAAGAACTATATTAAAGAATCACAGCATTAGGAAGGTCGAGAACCACTACCCTAAAGAAACAAAACCAGGACCCTTATGATTATATATACACATATATAAAATGATAGGTTTATAACCTATAAGAGCTGTAAGAGCCCCTAATAAAAAGATTTATTAAAAAAGGGATAGGTTTTCATAACGAGAAGGAATATAACAGCTAATTAGTCCACACAGCAGTACAGAGGGATCGGTTCAACTCACTTTCATGGAACAGCTAATATACAAAAAGTTCTTCAACTCATGCCAGTTGGCAGTCTGTGGTCAAGGAAGAAGACGACAGGATCTTTTCTCAGGCAAGACAAGCAGAGGTGGGTCGCAGATAGCAGATGGCAGGGTGGGGCAGCAACAGCCAATAGCACAGGAGCTTATCAAAGCTGGGCCTATCAGAGTCTCAAACTCTAGTGATATATGACAAGACCACAGGATCCATGGGCTGGCTCTGCCCACAGGTAGTGCAGCACATGGTTCAGGCAAAGGACTAGCTCAAGCAGCAGGAAGAGGCATTTATTTCCATCATAGATCCATTTATCTCCAGTGCCCTCTAATCAACAAATTAACCATAGTGTATATATAAAATGATACACACACACATGGACTTCAAAAAATGCATGGAAAAATTGAATGAAAAGATAATGGAATTTTCCCACAAGCTTTTAAACACCCTCTTATATGCATGTATGTGTCTGTGTGCTTGTGTATCTCTAATCCTTCCCTGAAGGATTCTTTTTGATTTCCGTCATGTAACAGTAGTAGTTTGGGCATTCCCAAGGGACCCAAATTGTGTCCCTTTTGAATGTTCCTTGCATTTTGGTAACAAAAAGAAGTCTGCAGCAGGACTTTCATTGTGGTGTGATTTCCCAATGAAATTCCCAGGACGGCCCTTGTTACTCACATTGTGAAAGAAAAGAAATCTCCCAGTGCAGCACTCTTAGACTTTTTCTCACCAATATAGTTTTCAAAAAAATTTTTTTGGTAAACTCCTGCTTCTGTAAAGATTTACTGCCTTGCAAATGCTGTGGGGCTGTTCGCCTCTGTTCTTGGTCTTTGAGAAAATGAATTTCAGGAATCAATTACCATGTAATGGGCCCAGCAGATCACCTCAGAGATCAGTTTTAATTTGGTCTTTTTTTTAAGGCACCTTAAGGAGACTTATGACAGTAGATCACTGAGAGAACTGGTCGGCAGTCATCCACGGTTTAAACATGTTTAACCGCTGGAATAAGTCCATACATATATGCACTGATTCCCTAAGAGGCAAACCGCTATTGTTAAGTCATTCAGAAAATATAGTTCCCTACTTTATACATGAGGAAACCTCAGAAAGTTCTTGAAAAAGATGGAATTATAGATCATGGAATTTTCCTATGAAATTTCTGAAGCCCTCTTACATGTATCGAGCATTGTCATTGAGCCCATTCTGACTCATAGTGACCCTCCAGGACAGAGTAGAAGGGTTTTCAAGGGTGTAAAGCTTTACAGAAGCAGTCTGCTACATATTTCTCCCTAGGTCAACCTTTTGGTTGGCAGCTGAGTGCTTTAAACATTGCACTACCAGGGGTCCTCAAATATGATGAGTTTTAGTAATATATATATAATATATATATATATAATCATCCCCTTATATGTATATGTAGACCAAAACCCTCAAGCTCATTGCCATCCAGCTGATTCTGGATCACAGTGATCCTAGAGAACAGAAGAGAAGAGCCCCACAGCCATTTGCAAGGCAGTAAATCTTTACAGAAGCAGGCTGCTACCTAGTTCTCCTTACATGAACCTTTTGGTTGGAAGTTGTGATGATCAGGGATTAAGTCAACTAGACACTCCTGGGTAGAGTAGGATGGAGCCCAGCCTATCAATTGAGTTGTAGCCTGATGACATCTCCTTGGGGGTGTGGCCTTTTGTGTATAAGAACGAGAGAAAAAGCAGAGACAACTCCTCTCTGGTCCTTCACCGTCTGCCAGAGCTGGATCTTGCGTCTGCTTCCTTGATCGCTTGCTGTGTTGACTGCTGATCAGGAGCCATCAGCAGCAGACTACTGATGGTGGATTCATTTGGCTGACTTCAGATTCTAATTACCTCTGCATCTGCCAGCCTGTGCCCTCCCCTCCTCACTGCCACCCTGCTTTCTGTTTGTCAGCTTTCATGAGTAAGGACACGCTTGCCTTGAACAGGACTGGACTTACCTATTCCTACAACTGTGTAAGCCATTTTTGATATAAATCTCTTTCTGTACATATCACATAAAAGTGTCCCTGGTCATATGATTGGCAGTCTAAACCTTCCTACAGGCCTCTTGGAAGACAGACTTGGACATCTGTTTCAGAGAAGTCTTAAAAACCCTATGAAACAGTTATACTCGGCGTACAAGGCTTGCCATCTCAACCAACATGAAGGAAACTCACAAACACAACAGCACACACATATAAGGGTCTACTAGGTTAAGTCAAAAAGGATTTTCATTTCAAACTTTTATGAGTTTGTTCCAAACAAAACATGATGAAGGCTGTTTCTGCAATCAGTGGGGTGGCTGCCAACGAGATCTCTCAGTAATACACATGTCTTGGTCTCCTTAGGACATCTTAAAAAAATAGAAAACAGTCCGATGAAAACAGCGGCCTCTGAGTAGATCTGTTGGGCTAGTTCAATTCAAGGCAAAGTGATCAGTACAGAGATGATGGTGATCATTGTTTTGAGATTTCAAAGGGATACTCTTGGTAGATTTTCTCCAAGGATACAGTCGATCCCAGGGGCTGGTTAGGAAGAAGTGTTAAGAGAACGAGACGCTGCATTGGTGAGGAAAGGGCACTGAACGGATGAGGAAAATGACACAGGGGTGTTTCCCCCTCCTAATGCACCTGCTTAGAGAGTAGCAAGGGCCGTCCTATGAGAATTTCACTGGGAAATCTCACCGCCTCCACCCTAGAGCACTGATCATGCCCCTTCAGATTTCTTGTTGTTTCCTACAATGCCACGAACATTTAAGGGCAACAGTATTTGAGTCCCTTGAGGATGCTAACACTACCGTTTTGACATGATGTACATCAAAGAACACAGAGTCTTTTCAGGGGAGGGTGAGAGAGATGGAAACATCATTTCAGAAGTGTACAGGAAGAGCTGTCAAGAGACAATAGATTCATAGTGTGGTATTTTTTGAGATGAGAGAATTTGATGAGAATTTTTATGATTTTGTAGCAATACTTTTTAACATACCTTGGTTTTAAATACACTTAAAAGTTCCACAAAACCTCACTTATTTTTACGATGTGTTGGGCACCATGATGGTTTCTATTCTATTTCAATTTTCAAAACGGGTGGTTACAAATACTGAATTGATTATGTGCCTACGAATGGGTCACAGTTCAGAGTTTAAAAATATCACTTTAGAAGGATGTTCATTTTTTGACCTTGAGTAGTTGCTTATTAAAGATTAGCTGAAAATAATTGATCTGGCATAAACTTTCACAGATAGGGTCTGTATTGTATCATCTTAGCTAACAGGTCACGATGACTACCTTAGCAGCAGTAGATAGATAAGTGACTTGGCCATAGCAAACAAAATGAAAACACTCCTTTCCATTGAACAAATTCTATGAACCCCACAAAACATTCAACCAAGCAGCTGTTGTTGAATGATTCATAAGCTTATTACTCAACTTTATCCCACATCTATGAATCAATTTTATTAATCATGTTGGTTAAGTACTTGAAAAGATTAAACAAAATCTAATTGCATACATTATCTTGACATACATTTAAAAAAAATAATACAATAGCTGGAATCTTGAAGTTATTTTTCTCTAGCGTATGCTGAAATTCAAAATAAGAATAGTGGATCTCTTCAAAGTCTTTCATTGGCATTTCCATGCAGGAAATTATAGGACAAAGGTTTGTGTTTCCAGTTTTTAAAAGCTTCAAATTCTATATCACTAAGATGGGCTTTCCCTCCTCCCCCACCCAGCAGAATGCACTTCAGAGGACAGCACTGGGGCTACAGCTTGAGGAGAGGGGCCACGTCTGATTAAAGCACACGGGAGAAACAAATGGGATAGAAAGGGAAGGGAGGACATCTTGGTCCACCAAGCTCTGAGGATAATATTCCTGCTTGGAGCAGTCAACCCACAGATAGGACCATAGGGCCGGCCCCACAAAATGTCCCTCACTAAACCATAGCACTACGGGGGACAATACTGGAGACACAGTGCAGGAATGGTGCACAATCTGACCTCATCACATTGGGTGAAACACCAAGGGAATGCAACAGAGCAGCAAGGGCAGCAAAGTGATAAAATCCCCAAGGAATACCAAAAACAGCCTTTGGAGACAGAGTGTGGCACCTATCAGACTTGAATGGAAAAGACTTGTAAAGGCCAACAAACAAAAATAGGCTCTTCCATTTTTGTCAGTGGCTTTCTTTTTGTTGTTGGTGTTTTGGGTTGTCACTTTATTGTTTTGTTGGTCTTGACTTCCTTTGTTTTATTTGGCTTTGTCTGGTTTTTGCGCTTATTAATGTAGCTGTATGTCTATCTATATAAGATAGGCAAGATAAACAATTTGGAGATGAAAAGAATGGGACCAACGGTTCTGGAGGGATACAGGAGAAGGGGAGGAGGGAGAAAGGAAAGGGGGTGGGGCAACCCAGGGACAAGAAACAACAAGTGAACTAAAACCAATGAAGAGAAGGGTGTAGGGTGCCTAGTGGGGCTTAGTCAAGGGCAATGTAGCAGTGATGCATTACTAAACCTGAATGAAGGCCAAACATGATGGTGGGACAAGAGGAAAGTAAAAGGAAATAGAGGAAAGAACCAGGAGGTAAAGGATATTTGTAGAGGTATAAATACAGGCATGTACATATGTAAGTTTATGTAACGAAAATGGAATAAAATGATGTACTCATATCTATATGTTAAGAATTAAGGTTGCAGATGGACATTGGGTCTCGAGTCAAGTACTCCCTCAACACAAAAACACTTTGTTCTAACAATCCGGCATTCTGTGATGCTCACCTTCCTAAGATAATTGTTGAAGACAAAACTGGTGCATAAGCAAATGTGGTGAAGAAAGCTGATGGTGCCCACCTATCAAAAGATATAGCATCTGGGGTCTTAAAGGCTTGAAGATAAACAAGAGGCCATCTAGCTGAGAAGTAACAAAACCCACATTGGAAGAAGCAAACCAGCCTGTGTGATCATGAGGTATCGATGGGATCAAGTACCAGGCATCTAAGACCCAGGACAAAATTATACCCAATGTGAATGGGGTGGGGGTGGGGTGGGGAGGAGAGCATGGAGTGGAGGCCCAATGCCCCTCTGTGGACAATTGGACATCACCTCACAGAGGGGTCACAGGGAAGAGATGAACCAGTCAGGGAGCACTGTAGCACCGATGAAACACACAACTTTCCTCTAGTTCTTTGGTGCTTCCTTCCCCCCACTATCATGACCTCAATTCTACCTCACAAATCAGATTAGAACAGAACATGCACCCGGCTACAGACAAGAGCCCGCAACACAGGGAATCCAGGATAGAGAAACCCCTCAGGGCCAACAAGGAGAGTAGGGATACCAGGAGGATTAGGGGAGGGTGGGAGGAGAAAGGGGGAATCAATCACAAGGATCAACCTATAATCCCCTCTCAGGGGGATGAACAATGGAAAAGTGGGTGAGGGGCAAGGGAGGACAATGTAAAATATGAAAATAATCTATAACTTATCAAGGGTTCATGAGGGAGAGTGGGCGGGCAGGGGAGGGAGGAGAAAGAAATGGGGCTTGATGTCAGGGCCTCAAGTGGGAAGAGAATGCTTTGAAAATGATGGTGGTGGGATATGTGCAAATATGCTTGATACACTGGATGAATGTATGGATTGTGGTAAGAGATGTAAGAGCCCCCAATATAAATATTTTTTAAAAATAGAGAGAGGTGGGTGTGAGTAAAAGAGTAATGGAGGAGGCTGCAGCCTCTACCCATGTAAAATATCCTTTAAGATGTAAATACTGACACAATGGATGGATGTATATATTGTGATTAGAGCTGGATGAGTCCCCGGTAAAATGATTTTAAAAAAAAGATAGGCTTTCATGTGTAATATCATTTGTTTACACTACTCCTAAAATGTCTTTACACTACAAGAGTTTTCCCAGATATTTGTGAAATGTCCGTTAGTTTTAACGATTTGATTTTATACTTCTTAAACAAAAATAAGGTGGAGACAAAGAAATGCTACTTTTAAAGTAAGAAATAAATGTTTCCTTTTAGCCAGTTATTTAAAAATCCATTCTGAAATACTGACTCTGCTGTCAGATTAGAATTCTGAAATCAAATGAATTTTGATTTGGGCAAATCAAATCAAATTTTTCATCGGGAAAATCTGCTACACAAGAGACATCCTTTGAAATGTCGACGAGCAAGGCTGTCACTTTGAGGACTAAGGTGCACCTGACTCAAGCCACGGTATTTTCAGTTACCTCACATGCATGTGAAAGTTGGACCATGAATAAAGAAGAGCACAGGAGAATTGATGCATTTGAGTTATGGTATTGGTGAAGAATGTTGAAAGTTCTACAGATGACCAGAAGAACAAACAGATCTGTCTTGGAAGACGTACAACCAGAATACTCCTCAAAACCTAGGATGGCAAGACTGTCTCACCCACTTCAGACATGTTATCAGGAGAGCCCCGTCCCTGGCAAAGGACACCGTGCTTGGTAAGGTAGAGGTGCAGTTTAGAAGAAGAAGACCCTCACAGAGATGGATTACAAGAAGTGGTTACACCAACAGGCTCACACATAGCAACAATTTTGATGCTGCTAACGGGTTAGGAGGTGTTCTTTTCTGTTGTACAGAGGGCAGCTGTGCGTCAGAACCATCTCAATAAAGCCAACATGAGTGGAATATTAGAGAGAGGGAATGACTTTACATAAACTCAAGGAGCTCAGTAGAAACAGGACCTTGAATTTCTGAAATAACCCTGTTGCTCTTTGGGAGGTGGCAAGTAGTTTCTGCATGGTAGAGTGGAAACAAGATCCTTTGTGTTTTTAGGCAAATTTGTGTTTGCTTTTGGGGAAGTACTGAGTGCTGGGAAGTAATCCCAAGAAATGTTGAACCGGATGTTGTTGCTTAACCTAAGAAAGTTTTACCTGAATTTTGATGCATGCTGACCTCATGGGGTATCAGAGTAAAACACAGAGTTATTAAGGGCTAATTTCCAAGAAGTAGATCTCTAGGCCTTTCTTTGGATACACTTCTGGTTGGACAAACCTCCAATCTTTTGGTTAGCAACTGAGATGTACTTAATTACTTAACATGGCCTTCCTAGCCACAATCTGCTTTGTAATGCTTTGTAAATGCCACTCCCGATTCCTGAGGCTGTCATCCCGTATCGGAGGGAGTTCTCCATCACAGGGTTAACGTGAGATATATTGAGTCTACACCTTAGTAGAGAGGACGAGCCGAGTCACACACTTGATTTCTTTTGGGAAATGGTCTGCTGAAAGATAAAACTACACCTCCATCAAAGCCATATGTCTGGGTATCAGAGCCATCTTGGAAGAACAGAGAGAACTCATCAATGCAGTAGAACCACCTGTGGAGCATGTTCAAGATCCCTGTCGAAAGTGTCAGAGGCAGAGACCGGAGGCACCCGAGGCTGTGGCACAGTGACCGTGGGACAGAGCAAAGAAGCTGGGTCAGAGCCAGAGGCCGAGGACCGGAACCATGGGACAGAACCGAAGAGCAGGCTGTGACTGTGAGGCAGAGCTACAAGTGGGCATCCTGGCCCAGAGAGGGACAAGTCAAGGGACTACGGCGGAGAGGCTGAGGACGAGAGAGAGACCAGGATGCGGAGCGAGGAGAGGCATGGCTGTGAACCAGTGGCTGCACTCTTAATGGTTTCTGGATCTGAATATAGTTACTGGGTAACTTTCCTAATAACCCCCCAAGACTGTGAGTTTGGTCTGTAAGTTCTAGGTGACCAAATGCAACACACGATCAAACCCAGACAGAAGTAGAATGCCATGGGAGGAAGGATGGGTGTCAGAAGAGGTAAAGAGGGTGCAGAGCAGAGGCACGTCTGACCTCTGCTGTGTAGCAGCAGGGGCGGGAGAGGAGGTCAGATCTGGCCCTCTGCTCGTTTCAGCCCATCACTCATTGAGATGGCCCAGGGACTCTCATTCTTGAGAATAAGCAGTTGAATGTCCCGTCTTCTCGGCATCCTCCGGAGGAGGCATGGATTCAAGAACTAGCAGCCTCAGCACCCCGCGGAAGCTTTTTCTAAATGCAGACCCAATGAATCCAAGTCTGCATGTGAGCAAGATCCCCAGGTGATTTGTATGCAAGCTATGGTTTCACCTGCTGAAATAAACACAGACAAAAGTCACTTACTTGCATGAATGGTTGCCATGTGAACCAAACCAAACTCAGGCTACAGTGTCCATTGTGATGCACAGCAAGAAGGTCGACCTGCCCAGGGAGCTTCAGAGACCGCAACTCTTTACAGAAATGGAGTGCCCTGTCTCTCTGCTTCTGAGAGGCTGGTGATTTCGAACTACTGACCTTGAGGGTAGCAGCCCAATGCTTCAGCCTAGCACCACCAGGACTCTGGCTTATAAGTAAATAAAAGCAAGATATGAGTATATAACCAAAATATTTCTTGGGACCTAGTTTAATACTTACAGTTTATTCTTTTTTAAAAAAATTTATCTTTATAAACTGTGGGTATATAGCCCATCTGTTATGATCAGATATACATTTTTTTTTACAATTACAGTTAAGTATTCTTCACCAATATATTTCAGGAGAGAAAAATTTCTTCCTTAATTAAATAAGTTACTTAGGTTTGTCCGCCCTCCTCTTTTTTTTTATGATCACAGTGAGAGAAAGGTCTTAGGTGATCAGTCTGGTAAACTAAAGGTCTTTTAATTTTGGAAAATGCTATTCTGAAACAGAAAAGGATACCAACTGGAGCATATTAGCAAGTTTAAAATTACATAAAAATGTGGTGCCGTTTGTAAAGTTTGTTGAAAAACCTTGACACCGGCCCTCATTTCTCAGCAGGCCTGAACTGAAGACAATTTACAAGGCAGTCTGTGGTCTCGTTGGCAAACCGTTCTGGAGTTTAGACAGGTTTCGCTCCCTTTTCTGATTCCGCAGCCTGCCCTGATAAAAGCGGGAAGGCAGGAGAGCCTTCTCCCGTTTTCAGACTCCAGAGAGATGAGACTTTAACTTCTGAGTTAGCAGGCACGCCCAGGACTCAGCGGAGACAGCTTTGAGAAAGAGATACACGGCCCCAGTGGCAGACACAGATGAACTTGTGGTTTGGAAATGTTAGTGACGCTCTGGCTGGCATGAAAGTGGTGGGATTTCTTCTAAATAAATATTCCCAGTGTACTTATTAAACTTAAAATATGCTAAAGGAAAAAGGGACACACACACACACACACACACACACACACACACACACACCCCACCCCCCCTTCCCCAGGTGGAGCCCTGCATCTGGAAGCTTTTTCTCCCCGTAGAGGATCTTTGTCTCTTTGTTCCTGTCCAGGAGGAGAATCGAGCTTGTACATTTTACGGAGAGGAAGCACATCTTTGGGCCCACAGCACTCGGAAGTACCAGATACTCCCTACAAACACCCCCTCCCTCCCCCCTCCCCCACAAACCCAGAGACTTGACCCAAAACACGGGGGATGGGGAGGCACAGAGGGGATGTACAAGAAAAGCAAACCCTGGTTGGCAGAAAATATCAGTAAGGAAGTCTCCTGTGCCAGCCTTGGCCTCACAGAAAAACAGTCCGCCTGCTTCAAGCTGCTGTTGGCATGGGAGGCCAGGGCATCGCACCCGTGCACAGCCCCCTAGACAAATGGATCCCTCCAAGATCGACCAGACAAGCTTCCAGCTTCACGCCGGACACCTCTCTCTGGGCAGAGGCTCGCCGTTTGTGTGAGGCTCGTGGTGTCCTAGGCCGGGGGCCCTCCCTGATAGTCTCTGACTGCCTGGCATTCAGTTAATCTTGGTTCATTTATGGCACTCACTCTGACATTTTCTTGACATGTTTACTAAGCCCAGGAGGAGGTATTAGGGTTTCCTCTAAGGCCTTTTTGTAATCAACCTGACTCACTCCTACATTCCAGAACCCCTAAGTTACTGATTCACAGGAGGAAAAGCGACACATTTCTTCTCTATTACCACCATTCTCTCCTCCTGGTTACCATTTCTTCAAAGAGATGGGAAATGTCTTCCGCCAACACAGTGTCAGTGCCACCCAAAGGGGAAGCTGGATGCACCTAGTTCCCTCGGAAGCAGTCCTGGGGGCGCGCATGGCTCAGTGCTCGCCGGCTGTGAACAGGGTGATTGGTGACTCACAACCACATGCCTTTTTGCGGCACCAGAAGACAATCTGGCGATCCGCTCCCATAAAGATTACAGTTTAGAAAGCTGTGGAGGGTGGAGCTTTCTACTCTGTCTCAGGGGATCTCTGTGAATCAAAAATCAACTCAAAGGCTACCCTGAGTTGGTGAAAGAAGGTGGCTCGCTTGGAATTCTTTAGAACTGACCAGGTGACTGGGATTTAAAGCTGTCTGATACACCGGGTGGGCCCATAAGGGACCTTCTCTGGTGACAGGCAGCAGGAGCATCCAACTCCACACCAAACCCAGAGCCACTGGCTGCAAGGGAGAGTCCAGACACGGTTCCACCCCCCACCTTTTTAAATGCTATTCTAACACCAGCTGTGCTGATCACAGCCCTCTACTTCTCTGCTTGTGATGGAAGCACCAGGAACTACCTTGCAGGGCACTGAACTACCTTGCAGGACTCTGAGCTACCTTGCAGGATGCTGAACTTCCTTGCAGGACGCTGAGCTACCTGCAAGATGGGGAACCATGCCAGACACTAGAACAAGAGTGACTCCATATTGATTGAAATGACTCAAAGTAGAGCATAAAAATGCTGACTCACTGAACTGAAGTAAACAACCCACAGGACATGCGCAACAACCCGAGCAACATGCCCCCCAAGACGCTGGGCGTACCCCTCTCCACCCCCAAGATATTGGCTGCATGCCACGGAATTTCCTGAATGATGTTAAGGAGCAAGCGGGCTGCCTATAAAAGACCCCGATAAAGAGACTGAACTAAAGGAGCTAGGAGCCAAGGAGGAGAAATCATCTCCTGCTCTCTCCAATTCTACCCGGGTGAGTACACTGACAATGGCAATGCCTAACGGGACCGAGACTTTGATATAATGCCTTATATGATGCCCGATCAAGCTTATGTTAAAGAGTGTTATACTATTTGGTGTGGGTTTGAAGTGAATACACAGCATTCACAAATGTCAAAGAACGTTAAGCAAATATTCTTCGCGCCCCTCGTGACGGCTCGGTTCCATTGTCCACTGCAATGGCTACACAGAACTCAGCGTGTAAGATCATGGAGGTTTATAAGGGAGTTAACAGGTCACACAGCTCAGGACCAGAAACATTGAGCCCTTGCGTTCACAGCAGCAGCTGTGTCTGTCAGCCACATGGTCTCTTGGCTTCTGCCTTGTTCTGTGGAGCCACCCAGGGAGCCACCCCTCTGCCTCACAGTCTCGGCATTGCTCCCCTCTTCTGCCTCATGGTCTCAGCACGGCTCCTCTGCTCTGTCTCATGGTCTCGCTTGCGGGGGCCTCTGAGGTGTCTGCTAGCTTTGCATCCGAAGCAGGAATCTCACTCACGTCCCCCTGGTGACTCTTCTTTGGTGACGGTCACGAGATGCTTCCTTCTTGCTTCTGAGATGGCTCGCTCATACTCAGCAGAATGGCAATCTTGACCCAACCCCCCTATTAGTGTCTCACACACCTTACTTACATGGTCCCACCCGTCCTTTGGTAGGAGTTACAAAGCCATGCATAGAAGGGTCACAAGTAAGTAAGTTCATGTCACCACTCTGTCAAAGTGTCCCCCATTTGTTGTGCAAAACCACCTCTGGTATGGGGGATCCGAGAGAGACATCAACTGTTGCCTTACCAGTAAGAGACACAGCTGCACCTGAGGTTTGCGTGGGTGCCACTCAGTCTGTACAGTTTACATGCCTTCTCTTGCAACCTACTCAACCGAAATACTTTGTACTCTTAAACCCTTCTTGAGGGATGCCCAGTGTCTTGAGCAGAAACCTCAACAGAAACATTTGTTGCATAATTTTAATGAAAGACTCATACTTAATAAAGTTTGTCATCTTGGACATTCAATTCCTACCAATACATGCTTTAATGATGCCTTCAAACCATTTGTGTTTGGTACCGTGGCTTGGTGACTGTCTTTTCTGATTCTTTATTATCTTTTCCCAGAATGATCTTCGTTCTTTAAAATAAAAACATCAGTATCACCTCCAATCCAAGGGCTCGACCATTGCTTCCTCTGCGATTTGCAGCCAGAGAGGAGACTCTCTGTGTCAGTGGGAGGTTAGGAAGTGGCACAGAAAGGAAGACGGGTGCCCTGGGAAGCGTTCACTCTGGTGTCCCTGGCTGGGGCAGGTAGTTAGCTCACCGAACTGGTCAAACTGGACAGGTGGAGATTCACATCTACAGATGACCTCTGTGGAATACAGGTCGACTCTGAGCCATTGGACTGGAATCATTACGCTTCACTTTGCCTGAGTTGAAGGGGATGCGGGTAACAGGACATCCTTCTGGGCACAAGGGCCTGGGAGGGAGATGGAGAGGAGGAGGAGGAAGGAATCCTAGGTCTTTTCCCAGTCAGAGCTCCAGAGCGACGGAAAGCTGTTAGAAGGTGCTGAGGTGTCTCTGTAAGTTAGGGGGTCTACTTGATGACATCAGTCTCCCCACCTCTTAATCACAGTCATCTCAGACTCGTGTACATATTCCCCAACAGGTACAAACCACCCGTCTCCCATCAGCCCCCTTTCTCCATCCATCCTTCATCTGAATTTCTAGTCTAGCTCTCCCCCCTTACAAGCGTGATTATAGCCACCAATCTTTTTTTTTTGGGGGGGGGGGACTTTCAGTTTACAAAATATAGATGATTACCTGAAACCCAAACAACCCTGTAAAGATTATAATTATCCACATTTTAAGATAAAACCCTAAACCTGAGGGGATTGAGTGTGACTCCCAGCTCGTCCGCTAGACTACTATTGGGTGACCTGGGGCAAAGGATTGTTTTCTGAATCTCAGTTTTCATCACCGGCAAAATGAAAAAGTGATATTACCTCATAAGGCTGGTATGAAGATGAAATGAGAAAAACAAAACAAAATCCATGTAACTCTTGGAACATGGTTGCTCTGTGGGCTGTGAACCACAAGGTCAGCATTGTGAAACCACCAGCCAATCCTTGGGAGAAAGATGAGCCTTTCTTCTCTCTTAAAGATTTGAAGCCTTGGAAATCCCTGGAGCAGCTCTACTCTGTAGTTACAGGGTTGCTATACAAAGTCAGAATTATGAGGTCAGCTTGTAGGTTAGAATTAACTTCATGATAGTGAGGTTTCTTTTTTTAAATAATTAATTGCCTTCATGCTTATTTATAACTGAGCGAACAAGGCTGAGCTAAAAGTTATTGGTCTTATCCCATACTTATTCCAAGATCATTTGGATTTTAATATGGATACAATATTTGTCACATGGAATCTTTGTCTTTTTGTTTAGCTGTGCGTTAGTCTCAGTAGACTAGAGAAATAAAATTCATAGACACTCATGTGTGTAAGAGAGAACTTTGTATACAAGAGCAATTGAGTATTGAGAAAGCATCCCAGCCCAGTCCAGATCAAGCCCATAAGTTGGATATTACCCCATATGTTGATACTAGTCCATACATTCTTCTTCAGATTCACGCAACCATGATGGAAGATCACAGGCCAGTAGCTGGAATGTTTTGTGGATCCAGTGGTGGTAGAAGCCTCTCAGCGCTGGCGTGGGTCTCCACGTGGCTCCTCCAGCTCGCAGGGCTCTGGCTGCATCAGGGTAGTTCCATGTGGCGTCTCGTCAGGAATATCTCTCAGGGAATGAGCATGTGTCTCACCTCCAGCGAGCTATTTATCTCCTTAGCACCTCCAAATGAGGTCATCAAGCCACGATCTGATTAACAGGCTATAAACTCCACCCTTTCACTCTTAAGTATTGTCAAATTGACAACAGATTATGTAACTACCACAACTAAATCATAGATCACTTGAGGACTGGGACCGTGCATGCGACAGGGCCCAGCACATAGTAGGCTCTCAGGACATATTTATTAGATAAGTTTAGACATTGACAAAAATGGATGTTTAGGGCTTATGACTGCATGTAAGCTAAAAATTCATTTTTATATCTAATGTTTTAATCTACCCCTGGCCCACTTTAGGAGTAGAATTATCAGTTTTTTGAGAAATACTTTGTTACCTCCATGAGACATCTGGTAATTCTAATCATAGTATTATGAAGCTAGCCAAGGGTATAGATTTTAGAGTACTATTGAGAAAAGGAAAAATATATAGGAAAATATATAGGAAAGCTTTTAAAACTAAAATACATGGAATTTCTACAGGTTAAAAATTTAGTTTCTGGACATTATTCAAGAAAGCAATGAGGCTAGACACAGGCACAAATTTCAATCTTGTTTACACTGTGACAAAGACATGTCACTAAAATCAAACAAAGTATGAAAATAGCAAGTATATGGTGGTATTAAGTTGCCACTTATTGGGCAACCTCAAAAGCAAGAGATTTAACCCTGTAACGCTGAGTATGATATTTTCATAACACTTAATCAGACATATATATTAATATATATATTGATAACTATGAAAGTAAAGAATGAAAACCAAATTTTCCCCCTGTAATTAAAAATTCAGGTGTTTTGGGTTAAATAGTCCACTGAGATTAATAGTACAATGACTTCCAAATCCATGACTTTTGGATAGCAGTCCTTTGTTTCTTCTTAAACTAGAGAGTTTCAGCTTTAAATCCAAAGGAATATTTCAGTTCCTTGAAACTGCAACAGGTGTGTTTAAAGTAAAGCCTGTTTCCCTTCATGGGGTTTCCAAAGCACTTAATCATAAACCCTAGTAGAAGAATTAGTTCTTTTGATTTGACCCTTGCTCAATAGTAGCTCTTATGATGTGATCGCTGAAGATATGGATGCTGGAGCACAGTGTGGTGACGAAGTCACATGGCGCCTGGCTATAGAAAGAATAGCACTGGGGGCCTAAAGGTTTGTTTTAAAACAGACAATCATCTAAATGAAGTGCCAGTGAAGTTCGCACAGAAGGAGCACACCAGCCTGTGTGATCCAAGGATTGTAAGTAATAAAATCCAAAACCAGAGAAGGGAATTGTATTAGAGATTGAATCTGAACACCAGTTTGCAGAAGGCTATGGTTGGCAGGGAATGTCTGAAATCCATTTGCAGAGCCCCCTCTAGGAGTAAGCCTCCATCAACTCCCTCAGACCCTTGACTGCTCTTGTTAGATGCCATCAAATCAGTTTCCATTCATAGTGATCCTATCCACAGCAGAATGAAACACTGCTGGGCTCTGTGTCATCCTCACAATTGCTCTTTTGTTTGAGCCCATCATGCAGTCGCTGTATGGATCCATCTTGCCAAAGGTCTTCCTCTTCTTTGCTGCACTGCTACTTCACCAAGCATGATTATCCCTCTTAGCAACATGTCCAAAGTACACGAGACCAAATCTCGCCCTCTTTGCCCCTAAGGAACACTTTGACTGTACTTCTCCCAAGACAGATATGTTTGTTCTTTTAGCAGTTTGTGGTACTTCCAATGTTCTTCATTAGACCCATAATTCAAATGCGCAGATTCTTCTTTGGTCTTCCATATACAATGTCCAATTCCACGTTGAGATGGAGCAATCGGAAATACCATGGTTCGGGGAAAGTGCACCTTAGTTCTCAATGTAACCTCCTTGCTTCTCAGTCCTTTGAAGAGGTCTTGTGCAACAGAACCTCTGGTAGCTAGCTCCCTGTCATTGGACCGCTGAGACTGCTGTTGGGTGATCTTCAGCAAAGTTATACTTGCGAGTGATATTCATGATATTCTTCTCATTGGGTGGTCCTGCTGGCATTTGAAATACCAGTGACGTAGCTCCCAGTGTCACAGCAACACGCAAGCCACTACAGTATGACAACCCGATAGATGCGTAATGGAAGAGCATCCTAGGACCTTCAAAACCCTAAACAAGCTAGTCACAGTAGAAAGTACACAAACACATATTTTCTTTTTTTTTTTAACATTTTTTTAGGGACTCATACAACTCATCACAATCCATGCAATTATGTAAAGCACATCTGTACATTCTTTGCCCTCATCAATTTCAAAGCATTTGCTTTCCATGTAAGCCCTTTGCATCAGGTCACAAATACACATTTTCAAAAGTTCTGTTATCTCTTTACCATATCTTTCCCAATTGTTTCTAAGTAATCAATATCCTGTGCCCATTCCATATTAAGATATTAATATTGCTTTTGTGACTCACTATTATGCAGACATTTACAGGACCTCCCTGCTCAAAACAATCCCAAACTTCACAAGTTTTTGTATGCTTGCGCTTTATTTCTTCCTTTCCGGAATGAATCCTTTCTCTTAAGCAAAATGTCTTATTTTTGTAAAGGAAATCAACCCCTCCCTCAAAGTTAGTGATTTTTTTAGAATCTTGTCTTCCATTAAGAGAATGGTTTTTCCTCCTTATTTTATTCTCCAGTAGTTTTCAAACTTGTTACCCAGTAATAAATAGCTCTTTATCCGTAGTTGTGGCCTGGAATGCCCCCCGATGGACTTTCACATGAAAGAGATATGTGGTGATATTACGGAGCACTGAGGGTTTAATAGAATTTCCCCCTTTCAAGTGGGAAACCCAGGATAAATTCCTGGCCAATGCACACAAGCACAGCCACCGCTCCACCCTATGTGGAGACTTGCATGTTGCTAGGTTATATAGGGGTCTCTGTGCACCAAAGGTTCCCATAATCTGGCACTGATTCATTGGTAGTTAACAAAATGATATCAACTGCCTCCCGATTCCACTTAACCTTTTGAAATAGATGATGGCTTAATACTGTGTTATTCTAAGAAGACTACATTTAATTTTATTCACTGCAAATACATTAATAGAGTCATTCCAGCACCAAGTTTATTAAAGAAACATTTCTTAATATAGGCTATTTATCTTCTTAGCAATATGAGGGGTTATAGGTAGATTATTGTGATCCTGCTTTCTCCCCGCACCTTCCTCTTCGCTTCCTGGTATGGATACTCTCAATATTGGTCTTGAGGGGTTTCTCTGTCCTAGATTCCCTGTGTTTCTGTCTCTTATCTATACCAGTGTACATCCTGTAGTCAAGCCAGATTTGTAAGGTAGAATTGGGTCATGATAGTCGGGAGAGGAGGAAGCATTAAAGAGTGCAATGTCAGCCCCAGGATCAAAGGTAGAAGAGTGGGGGTCACTGTTGGAGTTACAGGAGACAACGTGGTCCTCAGTGTAGGATTCCCTTTAGGAACCATCAGACGTCTGCTTCACCACCTTCTTGATGTCATCGTACTTGGCAGCTTTCTCTAAATGGTAGGTGGGATCCATGACAGACACATTGGGAGTGGGGACACGGAAGGCCATGCCAGTGAGTTTCCCATTCAGCTCCGGGATAACCTTGCCCACAGACTTGGCAGCGCCAGTAGATGCAGGGATAATGTTCTGAGCAGTCCACGGCCATCGCGCCAGAGTCTTCTGGGTGGTAGCGATGGTGTGGACTGTGGTCATAAATCCCTCCAAGATGTCAAAGTGGTCATGGATGACCTTGGCCTGGGGGCTAAGCAGTTGGTGGTACAGGAGGCATTGCTGACAATCTTGAGGAGGTTGTCATACTTCCCTCATATTGTTCATGCCCATCACAAACATGGGGACATTGGCAGAAGGGGCAGAGATGACCACCCTTTGGGCACTGCCCTTCAAGTGAGCCCCAGCCTTCTTTAGGGTTGTGAAGACACCAGTGGACTCTACAACATACTTGGCACCAGCCTCACCACCCTCGACGTTGGCAGGATCTCACTCCTGGAAGAAGGAGATGGCCTTCCCATTGAAGATAAGCTTCCCGTTCTCAGCCTTGATGGTGCTATTGACCTTGCCATGGGTGCAATCATACTGGAACATGTAGACTGTTCAGGTCAATGAAGGGTCATTGATATAACAATGTCTACTTTGCCAGAATTGAAAGCAGCCCTGGTGAGTAGGCGCCCAATGTGGCCAAATCCATTGACTCCGACCTTCACCATAGTGCCTCCAGGATGCGGCTGCACCTGCACAGGAATGGAGAGAGGTGGCTGACTACCTGTCACATGTGGAGGAGTAGAGATCCCTGAGAAGGTTGATCCCTGACAAGGTTTTAACCATGAAGAACATTTCTTACGGCTGAAGGAGCTGAAGAAAAATGCAAGCCCTGGCTTGGAATATTGAAAAATTCTAGGGGCAAAACAGTGAATGACATAGGAAGCTTCAAAGGAGGATGGAAAGAATACACTGAGTCATTGTACCAAAAAGTGGGGTCACCACTCAATCCTTTCAAGCAGAAGCATATGTTCAAGAACTATCCAAGAATCAATGTCCTGGAAGGAAGAAGTCCAAGCAGTATTGAAGGCATTAGTGGAAAACATGGTTCCAAGAATTAACAAATACCAATGGAAATTTTTCTGTATATGGATGTAGCTTTGGAGTTACTCACTCATATGTGCCAAAGAATTTGGACAGTTTCCTAGCCAACTGGCTGGCAGAGAGCCATACTTATGCCTGCTCCAAACAGAATGCAGAAAGTATTGACTCATATCTTTAATATGACATGTAAGTAAAATTTCACTTAAGATAATAAAAAAATAGATGCAATAGTACATCTACAAGGAGCTACCAAAATTTCAAGCTGGATTCAGAGAAGGTCTCAGAATGTGGGTATATCTTTGTTGGCATCAGACGGATCTTGGCTGAAAGCAGAGAAAGTTACAGGATGTTTACTGATGTTCTATTGACTATGCAAAGGTATTTGACAGTTTGGATTATAATGAACTAGGAATCCCATTGCCAAGAATAGGAATTCAGAACACTTCACTGTGTATTAGAAATGTTGACGCATTTGATCAATTTCAGACCAACAGCCAGTCATTTGAACAAAACAAGGGAATTGTGATAGTTAGGTTTATTGTGCCAACATGTCCAATGAATACATGGGGGATTAATTGAAGGGTGGAGAGATAAATGGCTCAGCGAGTCTTGCCTTTCTTGTCTCTTGCTCTTTGATGATCAGACTAGTGTGCAGCTGCCTTAGCTTGTTCTCTGCCTGTTTTCAAGCTACACTATCTGTGGGACACCTAACCCATGGACTGTGTTGCTGTAGTTTGAGGTTCCTTCAAGACCTGCTTCGCCACGCTACTGTAGTATACATCGCTTGAGCTGGGGACTGTCGGACCCTGTCATCTGGCTGACTGTTGGAGACCTGCCTTGCTGTTTGCTGCCTGTGGCTGGACAGCCTGAATTGCTTTACAGAGGTCTACCTGGTGGCCCTAATACTTGAAGGACTGCCAGTATATTAGCTATCTCATGTAATTGAGTTGCACTGAGTCATTTATACTGCTTTATATATTAATTGTTTATGTCTTATATATATCATCTATCTATCTATCTATCTATCTATCTATCTATTTATCTATCTATAAAATCCTAGTGTCCTGATTTTGTTTCTCTAGAGAACCCTGTCTAACATAGGGATACTGTATGATTTAAAAGCAGTAAAGGTGTGCAACATGGTTGTATTCTTTCATCAGAATTATTCAGTCTGTATGCTGTGTAAAGAATCAGAGAAGCTAGACTAAGCACTTGGCATCAGGACTGGAGGAGGACTTTTTAGCAACCTGCAATATGCAGATGACATAACCTTGTTTGTTGAAAGTGAGGAGGATTTGAAGCCCTTAATGATGAAGATCAAAGGCTATAGGCATCCCTATGAATTGCAACTCAATATAAAGGGAAAAAATCCTCACAATAGGACCAATAAACAACATCATGATAAATAGAGAAAAGATTGAAGTTGTCAAGAAATTCATTTTGCTTGGATCCACGATCAATGCTCCTGGAAGCAATATTCAAGAAATCAAAGGGTGTGTCATTGAGTTGGACAAATCTGCTACACAATGCCTCTTTAAAGTGTTAAAGATCAAAGATGTCACTTTGAGGACTAAGTTGTGCCTGACCCAAACCATGATATTCTAAATTGCCTCATATGCTTGGACCATGGATAAAGAAGAGTGGGAAAGAATTCATACATTGGAATGATGATGTTGCCAAAGAATATCAAAGTACCTTGGACTGCCAAAAGGACACACAAACCTGTCTTGGATAAAGTACAGCCAGAATACTCCTTCAAAGTGATGATGGAGAGACTGTGTCGCACTTCATGTAGACAAGCTCTCAGGAGAGATGAGCCCCTGGAAAAAGACCTCATGCCTTGTGGAGTGGAGGACCAGCAGAAACGAGGAAGAGCCTGGGTGAGAGCGATTGGCTTTCCCAATAGACTCAAACCATAGGAACAATTGTGAGGAAGGCCCAGGACAGGGTGGAGTTTCTTTCTGTCTGCATAGGATTGGTATAGGTTGGAAAGGACTGGAAGGCTCCTAACAACCTCAGAGTCTTCTGAGTGACTCCATTCATGCCCTGGGTCTGGGGAAACTTGAGTTTAATAAAATCCAGAGTTCTGTGCTGGGCACAAGTAAGGAATGCCCGATGTAGAATTAAGGAACAACTTGGCTTTATGTAGGGCTTTTTTTCCATATCAAAATGGAATAGTTGGATGGGAAGTAGATTTAAACTACAATCTACTTTAAACTACAACTACAACTAAACTACAACTACAATCTATGAGTAACATATGCTTTTATATATTTTGACTGAATACACATAAGGCAAATCCAAGATGTTACCTGGTGACCTAGCATCTCCACCAAAACTTGTAAATTAATTGAAGAATGTATAGTTGCAAAAGCACATTTTCCTCAGTTCTTCTGGCTACATATTTTTTACTCTCAAATCTTGTTAACTTCTAATATACTTTTGATGTGGATTCCTTCTTAATACAGAACATGTTTTAATATTCTTATTTTTGGCAATATTTTACATAAACATGTTACTTCCAGAAAGTGATTTAGTAACAAATGTTAACAGAAGCATCTTTGCCATGTTTTTGTGCAAATAATGTGCATGTTATACTGTTTTTTGCAAACTGTACAACCTCCTCTGGTGCCCGTTATGCATACTATGTGTGTTGTATGAGAGAAGATATAGTAGAATATTTATTGATGTTTACTCTTTAGACTATATGGACTCAGGTTAAACACACCCCCATGATGGCAGTGCAAGGGCAGTGAGTTATTTAAGGTGGTTCTTCTAGCCAAAGTTTTTGGCTCCCACCAAATGACCTTTCCCTGCATGGGTCTGGTTGAGAAGGCGGGGGAAGATATTGATGGGATTCACCTCTGAGTGACTGCAGACAGGATTCCCTGACGTAGCATCCTGCTGTGTATACAAGGAGCCCTTTGAGAAGCAGGAGAGATCTCATTACCAGCTAGAACCAGAAGTATAGTGTGTCCTCTGGACCTGAGATCCCTGCTCTGTGAACCTCCTGGATCCAAATGACCGTTACCTCATCAGAGAAGCAGCAGCAGAACCAGGAACCAGAGGATAGAGCAGAGGGACGGACTTGCCAACACCCTCCTCAGATTAAGATGAGTGCCTTCGTGCAGGGGGCTGGCTTTTGGAGTTGGACTCGCTGACCCACGGAAGGTGTGCTGACTGCTTTTGGACTGAGGCTTACTGAAGTGAGGTGCCTCTGGGCATTTAACTGAGGGAACAGGTTTTCAAGATCCACCGAGCTTGAGCTGGATGACTTTCAGTTGAGGCTTACAGAAGAGTGGCACGCCCCTTTGGGCATTTATTAACAGACCTGGAACTTTGTCCTGTGTCCTGGTAAACAACTACCCTGAGCACCTCTCACTGGCATTGCAACATGTTCATTCCTTAGTAAACCCTTTAATTATGAATTTTGTCAGTTTTTGTGTAGCGATTGCAATGGATATTAGACTCCAAACAAGTAATATAGCAAACATCAATCAACACACTACAATATGCACCCTGAATGGTATTTGACTTTTATACCAAAAGCAAGCCTGTTGGCATTGAGTCAATTCTGATTTGTACTTTGTAGTAAATGAGCACAGTGGAAATGCATAAAAGATGATGAGAAGGGAATAGTCCTTACATTTTAAATTTTTATTAGCATTTGATAAAACATCATATTCTATTTGTGTAACATTTAGTAAATTTGGAAACATATTAAATTATAAAACCTATGTAAAACTTCATAATTCCAAGTTGTTGGACATAGTTTTTAATTTGCACTATATATTGCATGTACATATATTAAGAACAGCACCATTGGTTTCTCTCAGACTAGACCCAAGAAGAGGGAAGAACATCCAAGCCTCCAGGGAACAATTAGCCCAGGGGCAAATGGACCACACAAGCCACAGTTTCCACTACCTGAGACCAGGAGAACTAGATGGTGCCCAGCTATCATCACTAACTGATCTGGTATGAGACAGAGTGTGCAAAAAAATGTAGAACAAAGTTCAAAATCACATCAAAGATATTTATTGGTCTGATAGAGACTGGTGGGACTTAAACACACTTTCCATCTGAAATTGAATCTACCCCTAGGGATCAACTTTTAGCCAAACAGTAGACAGGATTATAAAATGAATAATAGCAATAGGGAGGGAAATATTCCTCTGTGCAGTCTCTCCTAGATGACCAAAGCTCAGAAGGCAAGAACGAGTAGGAAAGGGTAAATGAAAATGAGGGACATTGGGAGGACAGGGGAACAGTGAGGGGATTACACACGTCACAAACAAAATGTGGATAAATTGGAATGGAAAGCTGGTTTGCTCTGTAAACTTTCACAGTTTAAAACTTAGGTTTTAAACACTCATAGTTTTTATAAAAAGTTTAACAGTATATAATAATTTTCATATTCTGTTATAGTCTCATTAACAGTACTTTATTAGTGAATTAATGTCATTAAAAGCATTTTGAAGTCCCTTTCTGTTGCTTATCAAAGACAACTGTGTCAAGTCGTGATGTTTGCAGGCTTTTATTTTCCACACTGTCTCTCCTACTGTCAGAATTGTGAATGATGAAATTTACATGATAATTATTATTTTATTTTACTAACATTTTTTAGTATATATTTTTTCTTTCTTTTTAGTAAAAACTTTTTGTTGAGGTAAAATTCACAGGACATAAAAATGAGCCATTCTAAGGACGGGATGCAGGCATTGATATTTTTGAAGGCATTGTCTGACGTTGTCAATATTGATGTATTTATTTCCTGAAACTTTTCATTGTCAATTGGGTGGCTGCATGCTATGTGATGTAATACTTCCTGTGGTGTTGCCTATAGGAGAGCATTAACCTTTTCAAAATATGACATCTTCACTGAGTCCATAATTACTTCCCTATTCAGCTTGGGAGCCAGTCTCTGTTGACACCCTCTATTTAATGCTTTCGATGAGTAGTGAGTTCACCTCGTAACTGAAAGGTTGAGTCTCATCAGAAGTACCTCAGAAGAAAGGTCTGGCAAATGACTTCTGAAGAAAATCAAGTCAAATTCTGTGGAGCACTGTCTACTCTGACACACATCGGGTCACTATGCGTTTGAATCCTCTCATGGCAACTGGTCAATCTGTTGTTTGCGTAACTCTCTGGAGGAGAAGTCTACGGATTTGGCTTGGGAGCAGTGGTTCTTAACAATGGCTGCACATTAAAACCACTGGGGAAGATTTTAAAAAGTCAATGTAGAAGCTGCATCTCAGAATAATTAGATTAGAGGCCCCAGGGATAGAATCAGATGTGGGTATGTTTTAAAATCTTGTCTGATAATTTTAATGCTTATCTAGGGTTAAGACCTACCGCTGAAGTATTAAACTTATATTTTCTGCCTGGATCTGCTAGAATTTTTTTCTTCTTTAGTTTGAAATCTTGAAACGTTAAACAGAATATGTCTAGGTACCTAGACAGCCTCATTAATTTTGCCTGATATCATTTAATTCTATAAATTCTACAATCTCCTTTCCCTTAATATTCTGTTCATTGCTTCCACGATACACATTTTGTTTTCCATTAATTATACTTCCTGGATCTCTTTACTTAGTTTCTCGCATTAATTTATCATTTTGTCTTGTGATGTCAGCAAGAATTTTTTACTTAGGTTCTGATAAGCTAATTTTTTTCCTAGGGTATTCAGTCAGCGGTCTAGTAACTTGGACACAGTTTGTAATTCTGCAGCTGTACTTCTGTCATATAATCTTTTTTTATCAGGATATTCTTTGCATGAGTGTCTTTTTTTGGCGTAACAAATGCAAAATACATTTGAATCTTGTTGAGATTGTAAACGAAAAGTTGTCTACAATTTCTTCCTGTTATTTTCGCCACACACTCTCACTGATTCATCAGGATGGAATCCCCTGCTTTTAATTGCATTAACTTGGGTCCGTTATGCTTTTTATCTAGGTATTGTACAAAATAATCATCATTGATTCTTAGTCTTTTCTGGCTCGAAGGTTCCTGAAGACTTTATTGGGGTTTGGTCTTGTTCTCTGAAATATGGTAAAATAATGAGTTCAATTTGTATAGAACTTAACAGGCTAACTCTTAAACAATGTGATCTCTGCTTAGAGGCTCAGGCACCTTCTCATCCCCCAACTGCACCCCTGGGTACCTTCACTGTTTGGATCTTGCTTTGTTGAAACCAAGTGTGCTGACCAGTTTTATTTAATTCTTCAAATGGTTAATGCACTTCACTGTTAATCAAAGTTCAGAATCATCTCAGAGGAAAGGCATACGATCTATGGAACAATCTGTTACCGGAAAACCTTATTTAGCCTACTGACCTTGGTGCCCCCTGACAATGAAAAATGTTTTGTACTATAACCCATAATACAGGATAAGGTGTAGGCATCTGCTTTTGCAGTCCTCCCTGGATTTTCCATCACTTCCAGAAAGCATTATCGCCCACTTTAGGAATTACTGATCTAACTCTTTCCTGAAAAATTCCACATTACTCAATTATACCTTGTCAAACGGAAGTTTGGAATCCTTGAGAGACTGAAATTATGTTCCTTCTCAATGTTCTTTGAATTTGGGGAACAAAATAAAATCCAAAGAGGCAAGATCGTGGCTCTCCTGGGGTTAGGATAGTTTCCTTGTGAAATTATCCCAGAACATCCCTCGATGCCCTTAAGGATGTGCAGGTACAATGCTGTGTTGAAAATTTTTTCTTGAATTTTGGAAAAAATTTCTTGAGAAAAATTTCACCTTTTCTGACCCGTTTGTCACCAAATCAAATTTAAAGTTTCTTAGAACTTCTTCCTAGTAAGTCTCTGCGATTCTTTGGATTCCCCCTGATGCCCCATACTAGTCTCCATAACCTTCCGAGCCAACTACTCTGTCTGAAACATAAGTGGCCCAGTGTATCCCCTTGGGAGCAACTGTTTTGATCAGTCCTGTTTGGGGTCAGTGCTTTAACGGAACACAAAAATGTATACTACGTGTGTTACTGACACAACTTGCCTGCAGCCATCCTCTGGTGGCAGAGACAGTTGAGCCATACTTTGTTTGGAATAAAAGGGTGCATGTAAGAGCTGGAACCCCCATAACAATGTGTTCTACTTATCCTCACATTTTTGCCTTATAAACATTTTTTTGTGTGTGTTCTTAAATGTTCTCCCTCTTCCATTTGCTCAGAGCTTTTCTTCAAAACCACTACTAGTCACGTAAGGAATCTTCATGATTTGAACTTTTCTTAAACCTACTTGTCTGTCTTTCTTATCTATTTCTACTCTCTTATTTGTTACTGGAAACATTGAAAACTTTGTCAACTATAGTAAGGATTTCATTTCCTGAATGATAAATTTGCTCTTTGGTACAGTATAAAATGTCATAATGGTGTAATTAATTTCAAATTGTTCTTTCCTTATTCATCTGGTTAATTTTTAAATATCCATCTCTCAGCTAACTTCCTCTTCACATCTGTCGCTAACTAACTTATCTTTTGTCACTCTTGAGAGCGTAAAGGGACTTCTTAAGTTGTTAATTAGTAAAGGTGGTGTTTTCTAGGGAAACTAACTAGTGACATTTAAATATGTATAAGCAAGGACTTGACATCAAGAAAGAATTTTATATCAAGGATGCAAACCAGTTCAACTCAATTCCATAGCTCAGATGCTAGCTGAGGTCCTTCAGGCTGACACAGCTGCTTTGG
Source organism: Tenrec ecaudatus (assembly GCF_050624435.1). Classification (NCBI taxonomy): domain Eukaryota; kingdom Metazoa; phylum Chordata; class Mammalia; order Afrosoricida; family Tenrecidae; genus Tenrec; species Tenrec ecaudatus. Next base: position 171,205,679 of record NC_134533.1, on the reverse strand, counting down.
AAGAAGCCAAAGGTGATGTAAGAAGCTTAGAGATCACAGACTTGTGGGTACAGAGTCACAGAGACCCAAGGTCTGCAGGCTCCAACAGCTGCCAGGGTGGGTGGGCCACATGTTGCTGTCAGCCCCAGACATAAAGTAGAGGACCTTGTGAAGTAGGAAGCGCAGGGAGAGAGGGCTCAGTTCTTGTTAGTGTCTCTCTTATAAAAATGCCACACTCCCAAAGACGTGCCACCAGCCTGCTACCCGATTGATAGTCTGGACTCCATTCATAGCCTTTCGTGTGTGTATCTGTGTGTGTGTGTGTGTGTGTACGCAACGAGGAAACATTCCGATGTTTATTCATAAAATTAATAAAATTGCAAAGGCCAGTTACAGAGTCACGCATCCATCAATAAACAAGAGGGAAACAAAACATTCCAGACGTCTCTTGAGAAAAGTTCCCAAGAAACATGCACCAGGCTGGACATCGACTGCTCCGCCGTGGTCTCACAGCTCACAGCACACTGTGCTCCTTTCTGCAGTTTCTCAACAAGCTCTTCCTTGTATTGGCCTTTCTCTTTTCCAATCAATTCAGTTTTGTGTTCAAGACATTTTCCAATCTTTGTCCAATGTCAGCCTGATGACAACCTCCTTGCTTGGATGAATGTCCACTTGGACAGTTGGGCCATTGGCTTTCTTGCGTGGCACTTGCTCCGTGCAGAAGATGTACTTCTTCCTGTGCACCTAGACTACCTTGTCGATTTGCTGACCTCTCTAGTGTCCTTGAATCACCTGGACCTCAGCGTCCTTGCTGATGGGCATGGGGCACTAGTTATACTTCTGTTGCAGCTCCTTGGAGCGTGGGGACGACATGACCTTCCTGTGTAAGTTCGAGGGATCATTGAAATGGCATTTGTGGTTCATGTTGTGGTCGGAGGTCACAAAGGGTTTGAGCTTCATGGGGACCGTCAGGCGTCTCAGATCGCCTACACGCAGCTCCACTCATCTCTTCTTACAAGTGCCAGGATGACACAAAAACCTAGTCCACCCTTGTCAACTGGCGCCTGTACACACTTTTATTTCCACCCCACACACACAACTTTTTAATCACACAAATCTCCTCCTAAAAAGACTCCAATACAATCATACTTGCACCAAACAGATATAACAAACATGGAGACAACCAAAAATGCACCAGGCCCATTCACATCTTATATCTTACATGTGAAAAAACAAAAATATTTGATGCCCAACAATTGCAGTTCTGTGAACAATTACCTACACCTGAATCTTATATTCCTGTCAACATCTTTCCTGAGCCGCTCCTCCCTAGAACCATTTGGAAAACAGAAAACTATGCAGTGGGGATACTCCTTTGTTCCACTATTTGTGACTAAAGACACTCATGAAAGTTTATAAGCCAGCTACTTCATGCTATTATTTCCCCCAACCCCACCCCAACTCATTTTGGATATATCATTTCTAAATTGTTCATTCATATGAACCCAGTGATCTGAGGAGACAAGCACGTTGTTTGATGTGTAAAACATTCTTTCCAGTTGGAACCTTTGTGTCATAATCAATAAGCAGAGTCACATCTTGAGCAAGTGTCCCCTCAAGACTGCAAGCAATGTGCACCAGCTCACATGGTCAAATATCTTTCTTTGTATCTAGTCATGATCTGGCCAATTTAGTCCTAGCCATTGAAGCTAGGTCAGTGGGTACCACTTGTACTTACCAACCTTAGACACCGCCCCCCCTCCCTGGCTAGTTTATGCCATAGAGTCAGTTTTGGCTCAAGTTTTTAAACTTTAGACCAGCCAGCCTTTCCTTGTGTCTACTCTCTAGTGTCCATGGAGCAGGTTTCAGTGGCCAGACTCAACTTGTTTGTTTATTGCTGAGTTTCCCCAACTTCCACTCAACAAGTGAGTCCAGATGGCCACTTAGCAAGCACCCCAAGCTTCTTACAGGTTCGCTTTAACTTTCAGTCCTGGGGGTGGAGTGGTTGGGGTGGGGTAGTGGGTGCTGTTCTCTCATGGACACCGATATTTTCAGCCTAGTGCATCGGCAGATGACTGCGTGCATCCACTCCAGTTCATAAAGCCAAACTGGTCACTCTTTTTCCTCTTCAGTCTCTTAGCAGTTATATGTGGGTCTGCATGTCTTTTCAAATACAAACATACCGATGCACAATGTCCTGGGTGGGGCATAACTTTCCATCTAGGCACCTTACTCTACAATGACTTAAAACAAAAACTTGTTTCTTCTGGGAAATCTCTAATTCCCAGCACCTATAATTATAAATGTTGAAGGTTTATGAGTTTATAAGATCCCTCTAATCACAATTTCAAATATTCATTTCTAATCCCACATTATTTCTATAGTGGCGAGTAGGAGAAATCAATATAATCCTAGTGTTAACAAATCTTAGCAACATTAAAAAAAATTCAAGTTTAAAATTAAAGTTCTCTTAGACCCGTGATTCTCACCCTTCCTCATGCTACGACCCTTTAATACAGTTCTTCATGTTGTGGTGACCCCCAACCATAAAATTATTTTCATTTATACTTCATAATCATAATTTTGCTACTGTTATTAATTATAATGTAAATATCTGATATGCAGGATGTATTTTCATAGCTACAAATTGAGCATAATTAAAACATAATGATTAATCACAAAACAATATGTAGTTATATATATATCTGTGAAATATTTATTTCTAATTAGAAAGAAATGAAATTTTGTCTTGAAGCATGGTGTAGCATGGGTAACAGTCTTCCTGCCAGGTACTCCTATGTGGGTGTATCTGCATGGTGGTGGACCCACCTGGAGACCAATAGAGGAGCAGTGCCTTGGTTCATAAGACCATCAGAAGTATGTGTTTTCTGATGGTCTTAGGTGACCCCGGTGAAAGGATCGCTCCACCCCCACAGGGGTCACAACCCACAGGTTGAGAACCACTGCACTAAGGCTTTTCTGACTCATGTAGCTAGCAGGACTAAGAAACCAGGAAGCAGGACAGCAAACAAGGAAGACCACAGGCTGGTGGAGGCAGAAGTGGATGAGTCTAAGGTGAGCAAGTCAGGCTCATGCTGCAGAGTTGAATGAACCTATAGTCAGCAGGTAATATGGCAGGGTCCTGATAGCTCCCAAGACTGGCAAGCAATATGGTGGGGTGACAAGCCAGATGCAGGGTCCAGACCAGAAAGACAGGGGATGTATTCTCACAGTCCTGCTTAAACAGGAGTAGGCCAAACCTGGAGGAACTTCCTTTCAATTAAATCAGGGTTTATGACCTGATTAAGCAGGAAGCACACTACCCTGCTTACCACAGTGGCTTGACCACTCAGAAAAGATCCTATCCTGAAATTGATTAAATTATGTTAGATGATGGCATGGCGAAACATTAGCAGCAAAACTACTGAACATTCTGGCTCAGCCAAATTGGCACAAAGCCTAACTATCACAGTGGGTGAATGATTATATATATATTTAAAGGTAAATGATTATATATATAAAGATACACAATCTATATAAATTGAATATATATTTAGAGGTGAATTATATATGTATGTATGAATGTGTAAATATATGCATATGTGTGTATATATAAGGCAAGCATCTAAAATGGAATTGTACAAAGGCATTCACTGAGGGACCTGCTGAATACGTCAACCACACTCCAAAAGATGAAAAAAGAAATCACAGCCTCAAAAATTATAGTGGATGACTTCAACACACCGCTCTCTGACAAAGATAGATCACAGGAAAAGAAACTCAACAAGGAGGCTAGAGATCTAAACACTACAATTAGACAATTTGACCTGATAGATATTTACAGAGCTTTTAATCCAAATACAATATAATCACATTCTTCTCAAGCCCACATGGCACATATTCAAAGATAGACCACCTGCTGGGGCATAAGGTGAATCTATATAAATTTAAGCACATTGACATCATGCAGACCTCTCTCTCTCAGCACTGTGCCACAAGGCTGGGAATGGACAAAAGGAAGATAAAGAAAACAAGAGCAAATGTTTGGAGGATGAATAACTCTCTACTGCTAACGGAGTGTACTGGCCCAGGTCAGAGATGAAATTAGGAAATTTCCAGAAACCAATGAGAATGAGCACATGACGTAGCAAAACTTATAGGACACAGCAAAGGCAGTCATCAGAGGAAGTTTCATAGCAATACATGCACACCTGAGAAAGGAAGAGACTCATGATTGATATGCTGGCACAAAATTTACAACAACCAGAGCAAAGTCAGCAGGACAATCCTACTAATAGCAAGAGAAAATAAATAATAACAATCAGGGTCGATATTCAGGAGAGGGAAAATAAAAAAACTATGGAAAAAATTAATGCTGCTAGCAGTTGAAGCAAGACCCTTATCTCACTCCATGCACAAGAATGAACTCAAGGTGGATCACAGACCTTGAAGTAAAACCCCAAACTATTAGGGCCATCAATGAGGGAATTGGGACCAACTTGAGAACTTTGGCAGAGGGAATACATAGGCTATCAGAAATAGGGAAGGACACAAACACAGAGGAGGCACAAATTGACAAATGGGATATACTGAAGATAAAACACTTGTATACATCGAAAGAATTCACCAAGAGAGTAATAAGAGAGTCCACGGACTGGGAAAATATCTTTAGCAAAGACACATCAGACAAAGGCCTTATTACTAAAATCTATAATACTCTGCTGACTTCCAAAAAGAAAAAAACTCATTGCCCACTTAAGAGGTGAGCAAAGGACCTGAACAGAAGTTTCACAGGGTCAGAAATCTGAATGGTCAACAAACATATGAGAAAATGTTCTGGATCTTTAGCCATAAGAGAAATTCAAATTAAAACAACAATGAGGTACTACCTAACACCCTCAAAGATAGCCCAATTAAAAAAATCTGAAAGCAACAAGTGTTGGAGGGGCTGTGGGGAGACAGGAACTCTCATCCACTGCTGTTGGCCATGTTAGTATGTACAGCCACTATGGAAATCGATCTGGTGATATCTAAAAAAGATGGAAATCGAGTTACTATATGACCCAGCAATCCCCCTACTGGGCATATACCCAGAAGAGGCAAGAAACAAACCAAGGTCAGACATCTGTGCTCCAATGTGTATTGCTGCACAGTTCACAATTGCAAGGAGTTGGAAACAACCCAAATTTCTATCAACTGATGAGTGGGTTAAAAAGCTGTGGTATATACATACAATGGAGTATTATATATCACTAAAAATTAGTGATGAATGTATGAAGCACATCACTGCATGGAAAGAACTGGAGGAAATCATGCTAAGTGAAGTAAGCCAAGCACAAAAGGACAAATACAACATGAGTCAGCTGAGGTAAGCTTTAACAAATAAATGCAAAGGGGGCATAGGGAAAACGCTACTGTATATAAACATTCTTGGGGTGAGGACCCAGTAATATGGCAGGAACCAGACCAAATACAGGGATACACATAGTAGACAACTAAAAAGGAAGTCGGGAAAGGAAAATAATAAGAATAAAGAAATGGGTAGCGGGGCACAGGGCACTAACCCACCCGAGGGGAGGGTATTGTTTATATTTCCACCGGGAAAGAGGAACCAGACTTCAACCCAGTGCCCCCAGATGTGAATGCAACATGCTGGTGTGGAGTAGGGTACCAGTGGAGAGGTCTAAGGAGCCGGCCCAATCCCAACTACTACGTGGACACCTGCTCCTCACCCCAGAAGAATTTATTTCAAAGGACAGCATTGAATCTGCAGCTCCGGGAGAGGAACATATCTGATAGGAGCACATGGGAGCAGATGAAGGGGGGGGGGAGGAGAGAGTGAAGCACACCCTGGCCCACCAAGCCTTGAGGACGATGTTCCCGATTAGAGCAGCCACTCCACAGAGAGGACAACATGGCAGGCTCCACTATGAGACACGACGTCCCTCATTGACCTATAGTCCTACAGGGGATTATACCGGAGACACAGTGTGGGAACTGTGCCCAATCTGATCCTGCCACACCGAGGCAAAACACTAAGGGGGTGCAACAGAACAGCAAGGGAACAGAGCGGCAAGGTCCCCAGGGAATGCTGAAGGTGGACTTTGGGGCCAGGGCGTGGTGCCCCAACAGATTGGACTGAAAACTCCTCTAAAGGCCAAGACACAGTCCTTGAAATAACTATAAGCCTTTCTTTCTTGTTGTATTTTGTTTTATTGTCATTGGTTTGTTGTATAGTCTTGCCTAGTTTTGCTCTGTCTTGTTTTTGTATATGTTATTACCTCCACGGGTCTGTCTAAATAAGATAGGCTGGATGAACAATCTGGAGGAGAAAACAACAGGACCAACAGTTCTGGGGACATGGGAGAAGGGGAGGGGGGAAAGGTAGTGGTGTTAAACCCAGGGAAAAGGGAACAAAAAGTGATCCAAATTGGTGGTGAGGAGGGTGTAGGAGGCCTGGTAGGGTATGACCAAGGGTAATGTAACCAAGAAGAATTACTGAAACCTAAATGAAGACTGAGCATGATAGTGGGACAAGAAGAAAGTCAAAGGAAACAGAGGAAAGAGCTGGAGGGCCAAGGACATTTATAGAGGTCTAGAGAAAGACATGTACATATTCAAATATATTTATATATGAGGATGGGGAAATAGATCTGTGTGCATACTTTTATAGGTTAAGTATTAAGATAGCAGATGGACGTTAGGCCTCCACTCAAGTACTCCCTCAATGCAAGAATACTTTCTTTTATTAACTTGGCATCTATGATGCTCACCTTCCCAACACAACTGCTGAAGACAAAGTGGGTGAATAAGCAAATGTGGTGAAGAAAGCTGATCGTGCCCAGTTATCAAAAGATATAGTGTCTGGGGTCTTAAAAGCTTGAGGATAAATAAGCGGCCATCTGGCTCAGAAGCAACAAAGCCCACATGGAAGAAGCACACCCACCTGTGCGATCACGAGGTGTCAAAGAGATCAGCTATCAGGAACCATTAGAACAAAAAATCTTATCATAGTGAATGAGGCGGGGAATGTGGAGTGGAGACCCAAAGCCATTTGTAGGTCACTAGACATCCCCTTACAGAAGGATCTTGGGGAGTAGATGAGCCAGTCAGGGTGTGATGTAGCAACAATGAAACATACAACTTTCCTCTACTTCCTAAATGCTTCCTCCTCCCCCACTATAATGATCTCAATTCTACCTTACAAAATCTGGCTAGACCAGAGGATGTACACTGGTACAGATAGGAGCTGGAAACGCAGGGAATCCATGGCGGATGGATGATCCCTTCAGGACCAGTGGTGTGAGTGGTGATACCAGGAAGGTAGAGGTAGGTGGTTTGGAAAGGGGGAACCGATTACAAGGATCTACATGTGACCTCCTCCCTGGGGGATGAACAACAGAAAAGTGGGTGAAGGGAGACGTCGGACAGTGTAAGCTATGACAAAATAACAATAAATTTCAAGAGTTCATGAGGGAGGGGGGAGTGGGGAGGGAAGGGAAAAAAATGAGGACCCGATGCCAGGGGCTTAAGTGGAGAGCAAATGTTTTGAGAATAATGAGGGCAATGAATATGCAAATGTGCATTACACAATTGATGTATGTATGGATTATGATAAGAGTTATATGAGCCCCTAATAAAATGATTAAAAAACCCCCAACAACTTACATTTAAAAAAAGAAAGGCATTCATACACAGTATACAAAAATTCCAACATTCTATGTAAAATAATCCTAATTAAAATTAGGGAAAAATCAAATCCAGAAGAATACATTATTCAGTAATGCTAAACACTGGTTATTTAAATTTTTATGCTAATTATTCATATTAAAACATTTTCTTTAACAGGCTTAAGTTTACATGGCTTTTATAATCATGTAAAAATGGTAAATAAATAACAATTAGTCAGACAGTTCTCAAACCTGGTTGTTAGTGCCTTCTCTGGGAGGACAGGAGGGGTGGTCAGTAATGTGCTACACACTCTGTTCCACTTACAGAGACAATTGTTGCGATAGGAACCTGTACTTTACATTTTAAGTTGGTCAAAGTAATCTGTGAATTCAAAGTGCTTGCCATTTTTTTTTGTACTGTTAAGGGTAAGAGTCAGGGTGATTGAGTGTTCTGTTTAACCAGCGGCACAGTGTGTTTGCTCCTGGTACACCTGGGGCCACGGCCTGGACGTTGGAGGTTGGAAAAAGGGAAAGAATAAGCACACCTGGAGTCGAGCCCCGAAAACCAAGAAGAGAATGAGGAGTCTGTGTCCCCACTTGACCCTGGCAGAGGGACCCTGGAAATACTCCAGGTCTCCTGGACCAAGGGTGTTCTAAAGAATAATCTTACAGTTTTCTTGTTAGGTTAAATTATTTAGATTTTTAGGACTGGACTCCTGTAAATTATTGTGCTTTATCAATTACTCTGGTGGTTGAAACAGAGTGTAGAGTAGTCTGTTCTCCTGGGTTGAGGAAGTTGAGGTTTCTATAAACGAACGGAAATTCTTGTGAAGACTTGAAAGGTGACATTCACTTAGAGACATTGTGGGTGTATGAACTCAAGAGGTGGTCACAACAGGAACTAAAGTATGCCAAGACTGGAATACTATAAGAAATTCCTTTATTTGGATTCTGGTAACAATGATCTCTGTAGCAGCCAGGATTTTATCTTTTTAAATTTTTATTTTTGAGACAGTAATAAATGAACTGAGTACAAAATGCATACGCCATACAATGGTTATACAGTCGAAAGAAGTCCCCCTCTCCCTGCTTTGTCCAGCCGTGTAGGTCTTGTCCCCTTCATTACCTACTGTCTCCACAAGCATCTCTATAGAGATAGATTCCTCCAGCTGAAACTTTGGTAATTTCCTCTCATCAACCTCAAATCTTGATTAGAGAACGTTCCATCCAACAACCTTACGTCAATGGTGGTGTGAGTACGGAAGTGCTTGGCTAGAGGAGTGTAATCTTCTTAGCTCACCCCTCTCCTCGGAGGTCAGCTCTGCAGGGGCAGCACTGCCCTATGTGAGTGTGAGGGGTGGGGTGGGGTCTGAGGAAGGAACAGGCCCCAGAGTGAGCAGAAGATCCTGGCACAACTGGAGGAGTCTTTACATTCTACAGTAAAGGTGCAAGTGCAGTGTGTGTGGACACCAATCTGGCACAGGGGTGAAGCTTCGCGGGGTGGTGGTGGCGGGACAGACTCCATCCTGCTTTGACAAGAGTGGGAGTGAATCACTTGGAAAGCGTGTGCGTTAAACCAGGAACCTCTGTCACTTTGCCAGTACCAAAAGCATTTTCAGTTATCATTGTATTGCTGAGACACTCCATTGTATTGATGAATCTATTTTGACTCATAGTGCCCCAACCGGACAGCATAGAGCTGCCCCACACGGTTTCAAGACCGTGAATCTTTAAGGGACACACACTGCCTTATTTTGCTCTCTTGGATTCAAGCCACCAACCTTTTGGTTAGCAGCCCAACGCTAAACCACTGCATCACCTGCCTGTTGTGACCAGGGCTAGAAATGATTTATTTCCAACCTATTTTGGATCTGTCAATTTCCAGTGCTCTTCTCAGCTTCGTTCACCTCACTCTGTCTGCTGGCACACCGTCCACCCCTTCATTAGAACAGCACATGTGCTGCTTCATCACTGTGCTGCGTTTCTTACCCCAAGAAGAGGGTCATTTTGATAGAAGAGAGCGTTCTCATTTGATTCTCCAATGATACAATTATTTGACATTTAAGGTGAGTCATTTAACCTTTCTGAACTCTAATTTCCATTTCTACAAAACTGATCACTAATTACATATGTCCTAGGCTTGCTGATTTGAAAGCAATTTGAAAACATTCAGCAATGTAAAATATAATATGGAAAGGCTTGTTAACCAATGTGTCAAGTGACTTATAATACTCTTAAAAGACTGGGAGGAGGAGTCCTGAAATTAGAATCAGGATACTAGGCTCTGTCCTGAAGCCTTCTTTTTAAAAAATTTCCCCTCACAAAGTGAACTGAGAACACATTAAATCACTCAAGGTTTGGTGTGCTGGGCATGTGGGCTCCAGCAGCACAGCTACCAGCACCCCAGTTCTGTAGCAAGCAGCAATTTCCCCAGGCTGACACCCTACAGGGGGCATAATCCCAGATATGAGGAGAATCTCTAAAGCTCGTCACAGGACCCCACATCAGAGCTCCCCTTGCCTCGCTGTTAGCTGCCTTGAGCTCATAGCCTGAGGGTTGGGGTCTGTGGGTAGCCTTGTAATTGAATAAACATAAGGAAATTTACCTGAGTCAGATCCCGGTGTGGCACAAAATAGGCGGGTAGTCATAGTACAGGTGGCGAATTCAGGCCAAGAAGAAAACCACCTCTCTGATAAGCTAGATCTGCTCCTCTGGGGGTCAGCATGATAGCCCTGAAATCAGGGCACCCCATAAGTCCAATACAAAAAAGAGAGAAAAGGTATTTTCTCGGTAAAAACAGCAAATCCCAGGCTCATTGTTTAACTCCAAGACAGCTGAAGTTAGCTACAGAGCCCAGAGGCTTTCAACATAGCAAAGACCTCCTGGAGCAAGGCTCCGTTTCAGAATAACTTAAATCAATTTCAGTTGGCCAAAGAAAAAACAACCTCTGAGCTATTAGGGTATCAGTGGTCTTGATACAAGCTAGGACAACTCAGAAAGCTCAGTGGGGTGGGGTGGGGGCTACTGTCTGCCCTCAGTGATCCTGCATGCAGCTGGGGACCCTCTACCTGTCCTGGGGCCCTACAGGGGACTGAGGGAATTCCACTGGTGCAGTGGTGCGCACAGCACACTGCAGCTATACCAGTCATCTCCTGCCCTCAACACCGCTGCGGGAACCGCTGCCTGGCCTCTGCTGGGATCTTGCCTTTGAGGGTAATTCTGTGGGACCCTACACCAAGCAGGCACACCACCCCGCTACCTTGAGGCAGGGTTGGAACTCCTCCAGCCCTCTGGTCAGGTGATCAAACCTCAGTTATCTCCTCACTTAGGACTCTTTTTCTTTTCTCTTTAGTCTCTCTCCCTCCTATCTTTCCCACCGCAGTCGGTCTCGACAGGCTCAGTTTTGTTTTGTTTCTTTTTTCTTCTTTGTCTCGCTTTTCCCTCTTCTCTCCCTCTCTTTCCTCTCATATGCCAATGCTGGCTTCTGGGCCACTACCCTCTCCTTAGGGCAACTCCACCCAAATAGGAGGGGGAACTCCAGCCTTCCCTCTGTGGGAGCAGTGCACACCACTCAAGGCAGCTGTGACAGCCCTCTACAGTGCTCCACGCTGCTGAGGAAACCTCAGTCTGTCCTCTGTGGTGGTTGTGGGACCCAGCACTAAAAGGGCCCACCAACCTGCCACCTTGGGGCAGGGTTTAAACCCATCTCTTTATTTTGTTCTCTCTTTCCCATCACAGTCCATCTTACCAAGCACAGCTGTGTGTTATCCCCTTCTTTTTAATTCTTCTCCTTCTTTTATGTTTTTCTCCTCTCCCTCTCCTTTCTTCCACATGCCACTGCTGGTATCCAGGCCCCTACCCTCTGCCTAGGGCAACTCCATCCACTCAGTGGGGAGAGCCCCAGCCTGCCCCGTGTAACAGTGCTGCACACATCACGAGGCAGTGCCACACACGGCATGGCACGGGGCTCAGCTAGCTCTTTATCTATTTTTCTCATTTTTTTATTTCTTTTTCTTTCATTTTTCTTCTTTGTTCCTCTTCATCTCTCTTCTCTCTTTACCGCTGCAATCTCAGCAGGTTTAGTTTTTCTTTTTTGTTGATTTCTTTTTTGACTCTGTTTTCACTTTTGTTTTGTCTTTGCATTTTCTGTGTGTGTTAGTTTGTTTTTTTACTATTTTGCTCTTGTCTTTGTTTTCTCCATTCTTTCTTTTTCTTCTCTTCTTCCTCTCTTTCCTTTCACAAGCCACTACTGGCCTCCAGACCACTCCCCTCCACCTAGGGAAACTCTGATGGGCCAGGAGGGGGAGCACTCGCCTGCACTTGATAGCTTTCCATGCAGCTGGGAAAATCATGCCTGTCCTCCACCATACCCCAGGCGACTGGGTGATCTCCACTTCAAATGTCTGGGGGAACTCCCACCTACACCCCCAAGACCTTTTATGTGACTGGGGAAAATTCTGCCCACCATCTGTGGTGTTCCACGCTGCCGTGGGAACATCTGCCTGACCTCTATGGTGATCTCTCTGACTAGGTTAATTCCACCTGCCATCTATGGTGCTCTACACCAAGGAGGGTACACCCACACGCCCTCCATGATGCTCCATTTGCAGAGGGAAACACCACATGAAATCTGAGACACACCACTATGGCTCACTGGGAGATCAGCCAGTGAAATGCCATCCTTGTGGGCCCACAACCACCCAAACAGCATCCCATGAGAGGTCTATCCAAGTCATATTCCAAATAACAGAATACTGGTTGGCTAGGGTAAGAATGAAACCACAGGAAGATACAGCAGTAGCTTGACCCCCTAACCCCAGTGCTACTTCATGTAGGTAGTTCATAAAAGCACTCATACGAGTCCCCCAAGAGAGAGCCCAGTGCTCTTTGACTCTGGAAGATCGTGCTGGATTCCTCTAAAACAACACATAAACAGCAACCAGCCCCAACAGCCTCAACAAAAAAGCAGGAGAAACAAAAGACAATGCCGGAAGATGTCATGAACCTAACGACGTGCATAGAAGAAGCAGCTATTGACCTGCCACAGAAAGAAATTTTCCAAATGCTGCTTGGAGTCTTACAGGATATGAGGGAAGCAATACAGAAAAAGGATGAAGTGATAGAGGAGATAAAGGAAACACACGAAAGGGAAATACAAGCCCTAAGGATTGAAATAACTAAATCCAGTAGCAAATTAACAGACTTTGCCAGCAGACGTGGGGAGGCAGAGAATTGCATGAGTGACCTAGAGGATAACCAACCAGACCTCAACAAACAGGAAAAGCAGTCAAATAAGACAATTAGAGAAGCTGAAGAAAACTTGAGAGCCATGTCTGATGCTATGAAGAGGTACAATGTTAGAATAATTGTACTACTGGAACAATACACAACAGAAGCCAACAACGAAAACAGTGAGGGAATTCTTAGAGGAAAACTTCCCCAGCTGAATATATGAAAATCAGGCAGTCACTCAGGAGGCTGAACGAACAGCAGCCAGGCTGAATCCCAAGAAGAATTCGCCAAGACACATTATAGTTAATTTATCCAACTCTGAGGAAAAGGAGAAAGTCATAAGAGCACTAGGGAAAAACAAATAGTCCCTTATAAAGGTACCCAAATAACAATATGTTCAGACCTATCTGCAGACACGATGAAGAAGAGGAAGGAGTGGAGTAACATTCCAAATACTGAAGGAAAATAACATAAACCCAAGAATACTATACCAAGCCAAATTATCTATTAAGAGAGATGGAGAAGTAAGAGACTTCACAGACAAGGAACAACTGAAAGAATACATAAAAAGAAACTCAGCCCTACAAAAGATCCTTGCCAACCCAGTATGGACAGATCAGCACTCACCGAGTACTAATAAGAGACCGTCCCATAGAACTCCACCCAAAGGGTGACAAAGAGAAAACAGTCCCCAAGATAGCATTAGCTCAATATGGAATAAAAGCAAGAATGAACCCTAAACACACACAACACAAACTGTTAAGACAGGTAGGTAGGAAAACACCCAACACAAAAGGTATAAGATGACATCACAGAGTCCACAGATGAATGTAATAACACTGAATATCAATGGACTGAACTCAGGCATTAAAAGGCAGAGGCTACCAGACTGGCTCAGAAAACATAACCCATCAATCTACAGCCTATAGGAGACACATCTCAAGCGTGTCAACAAAAACAGGTTGAGAATTAAAGGCAGGAGAAATATATACCAAGCAAATGGCAATGTAAAATAAGCAGGGATAGCAATCTTAATCTCTGACAAAATTTGATCTCAAGATATAAGCCATAACAAGAGACAAGGGGGGCACTATAATGCTCAAGGGAACAGTAGACAAAAACCAGTGAGTATAGTAAATATACACACAACCAATGAGAGAGCTGTGAAATTCGTAAATCAAATACTCCAAAAGATGAAGAAAAAAAAGACAGGCTTTACAATTATAGTAGGCGACTTTAATACACCACTCTTTGAAAAAGGGATCACAGGGAAAGAAAATTAACAAGAAGGCTACAGATTTAAACAGCACACTTGAATGAATTGACCTGATAGAATTTTCAGAGTTTTCCACCCAAATGTAAAAAGAATTCATTCTTTTCAAGGCCAAAAGGCACATACTCAAAGATAGACCATATACTGGGACACAAGTTGCACCTGAATAAATTCAAGCACTTAGAGATTATACAGACTTCTCTCTACCACCACTGTGCCATAAGGCTGGAAATCAGCAAAAGGACTATGAATAAAGCAAGGCCAAATAATTGGAGTATGAATAACTCTATTGCAAAAGGGGTGGGTATTGGCCCAGATCAGAGATGAAATCAGGATGTTTCTAGAAACCGATGAGAATGAAAATACAATGTACCCAAACCTTTGGGACCCAGCAAAGGCATTTATCATAGGAAGTTTGATAGCAATTCATGCACACAGGAAGAGACTTATGGTTGATATACTGGCACAAAATTTACACCAATTAGAGCAGAGTCAACAGAACAATCCTATTAATAGCAAAAGGAAATAAATAATAAAAATCATAGCTGTGATACAGGAGAGGGAAAACAAGAAAAGTAATAAAAAATTAATGTAGCTAAAAGTTGGTTCTTTGAAAGGATTAACAGAATTGATAGACCACTGGCAAACCTAACCGAAGAAAGGACGGAAAAAATTTCAATAGCAAGCATGAAGTATGTAACAGGGGACATTACAATGGACCCTATAAGGCCTGTGCTCTAACAAATTCAAAAACTTGGAAGACATGGACAAGTATTTGGAAAAACAATCCCTCAATAGACTATCTCAGATGGATGTCAGGAACCTCAACAGACCCATAGCAATAGAAGAAATAGACAAGGTTATCAAAGGATTACCAACAACAAAAAAATCCCCCGGGCCAGATAGATTCACAGGAGAATTCTACCAAGCATTCAGGGAAGAACTAACACCAATCCTAAACAAATTCTTCCAGAACATAGAAAAAGATAGTAAACTCCCGAACTCCTTCTATGAAGCTAGTATAATTCTGATACCAAAACCAGGCAAGGATCCCTCAAGAATAGAGAACTACAGAGCAATATCCCTAATGAACATTGATGCAAAAATCCTTTTAAAATACTAGCCAACATAAGACAAAAGTATATAAAACAAATACTCCACCATGACCAAGTGGGATTCATACCAGGGATGCAGGGATGGTTCAATGTGTGAAAGACCATTAGTATTATTGGCCACATTGACATGAAAAATTATTAGAACCACATGTTAAAATCAATAGATGCAGAAAAAAGCATTCAGCAATATCCAACACCCATTTCTGTTTAAGAAACTTAAGAAGTTATGAATGGAAGGAAAATTCCTCAATATTGTACAAGCTATATATAAAAAACCAACAGCCAACGTGGTAGACAATGGAGAAAAAACAAAAACCATTCCATTAAAAAGGGGGACCAGTCAAGTATTCCTCTTGTCCCCACTCCTATTTAATATCACACTTGGGGCCCTAGATAACAACACGAGCCAAAGAACAGTCATCAAATGTATTCGTCTGGGGAAAGAAGAGGCAAAACTATCATAATTTGCATATGAAATGATTTTATATATCAAAAATTCACAAAACTCTACAAACGGAGGGTTGGAAGCAAAAGAGGAATATGGCAGAGTGTCAGGATACAAGATCAACAAACAGATGTCCATTGGACTGCTATACACATCAGACAAGATCACAGAAGAGGCAATTAGAAATGTAGCACCCTTTACAATAGCCAAGCACAAATTGAGATATCTACAGATATACCTGACTAAAAAATGAAAAGATTTGTACAAGGAAAACTACAGAACACTATTATAAGAAACCAAGAGTGACCTTAACAAATGGAAGAATATCCCATGCTCTTGATTGGAAGACTCAATATAGTAAAGATGTCAGTTCTGCCCAAGGCACTATACGAATTTAATGTTGTCCCAATACTAATACCATCATCCTTCTTCAAAGAATTGGAAAAACTGATTATAAACTTCATATGGAGAGGGAAGAAGCCCAGAATAGCACAGAACTCCTCAAGAAGAAGGACAAAGTGGGAGGGCTTGCTCTACCTGATTTTAGCACGTATTATATGGCCACAGAGGTCAAAATGGTGTGGTACTGGAATAACAATGGGTATTCAGACTAATGGAAAAGAGCTGAAAACTTAGAAATAAGAACATCAGCATATAGACAATTTATTTTTTATAAGAGCTCATAAAATATCAAATGGGAAGCAGATGCCTTCTTCAATAAGTGGTGCTGAAAAAAATGGATATCTAACTGCAGATAAATGATGCAAGACCCTTACCTCACTCTATGCACAAGAATAAACTCAAGGTAGATCACAGACCTCGTGGTAAAACCCCAAACTATTAGGGCCATTAATGATGGAATTGGGACAAACCGGAGAACCTTGTTGCAGGGAACACATAGGGTATTGGAAATAGGGAAGGATACAACTACAGAGGAGTCACAAGTTGACAAGTGGGATATAGTGAAGATAAATCACCTGTGTACATTGAAAGAATTCACCAAGAGAATAATAAGAGAGTCCACAAACTAGGAAAACATCTTTAGCAATGACACAGCAGACAAAGGCCTTATTACTAAAATCTACAATACTTTGCAAGCTTACAATAAGAAAAAATCTAACTGCCCACTAAGGCGGTGGGCAAAGGCTTGAAAAGAAGTTTCACAAGGGCAGACATATGAGAAAATGTTTGTGATCATTAGCCATAAGAGAAACACAAATTAAAAAAACTATGAGATATCACCTAACACCCTCAAAGGGAGCCCAATTAAAAAATAAGAAAGTAACAAGTGTAGGAGGGGCTGTGGGGCGATAGGAACTCTCTTTTAAAAATCATTTTATTAGTGACTCATACAATTCTTATCACAATCCATACATACATCAATTGTATAAAGCACATTTGTGCATTCATTGCCCTCATCATTCTCAAAACATTTGCTCTCCACTTAAGTCCCTGGCATCAGGTTCTCATTTTGGGGTGGGGAGAAAGCATTTAGGAACTAGAGGAAAGTTGTATTTTTCATTGTTGCTACATCACACCCTGACTGCCTTGTCTCCTCCCTGAGATCCTTCTATAAGGGGATGTCCAGTGGCCTACAAATGGGCTTTGGTTCTCCACCCAGCATTCCCCGCTCATTCCCTGTAAGATTTTTTTGTTCTGATGATTCCTGATACCTGATCCCTTTGACACCTCATGATCACACAGGCTGGTGTGCTTCTTCCTTGTGGGCTTTGTAGCTTCTGAGCTAGATGGCTGCTTGTTTACCCTTCAAGCCTTTAAGACCCCAGGCGCTATATCTTTTGATAGCCGGGCACCATCTGCTTTCTTCGCCACATTTGCTTATGCACCCATTTGTCTTCAGCGATCGTATCACGGAGGTAAGCACACAATGATATGATTTTTTGTTCTTTGATGCCTGATAACTGATTCCTTTGGCACCTTGTGATCACACAGGCCGGTGTGCTTCTTCCATGTGAGCTTTGTTGCTTCTGAGCTAGATTGCTGCTTGTTTACTTACAAGACTTTTAAGACCCCAGATTCTATATCTTTTGATAGCCGGGCACCATCAGCTTTCTTCACCACATTTGCTTATTCACCTGCTTTGTCTTCAGCAGTTGTGATGGAAGGTGAGCATCATAGAATGTCAATTTAATAGAAGAAAGTATTCTTGCATTGAGGGAGTACTTGAGTGGAGGCCTAACGTCCATCTGCTACCTTAATACTTAACCTATAACAATATGCACATAGATCTATTTCCCCATCCTCATATATAAATATATTTGAATATGTACTTGTCTTTCTCTAGACCTCTATAAATGCCCTTTGCCTCCAAGCTCTTTCCTCTATTTCCTTTGACTTTCCTTTGATCCTACTATCATGCTCAGTCTCCACCAGGGTTTCAGCAATTCCTCTTGGTTACATTACCCTTGATATGCCATACCAGGCCTCCCATGCCCTCCTCACCATCGATTTGGATTACTTGTTGTTCCCTTGTCCCTGGGTTTGTTAACACCACTATCTTTCCCCCCACCTCACCCTCTCCCATGTCCCCACTGGAACTGTTGGTCCTGTTGTTTTCTCCTCCAGATTGTTCATCCAGCCTAAGATAGGAACTCTTATCCACTGCTGGTGGACCTGTAGGCATGCACAGCTATTATGGAATTCGATTTGGTGAGATCTAAAACAGAAGGAAATTGAACTACCATATGACTTAGCAATCCCCTGATTGGGCATATACTCAGAAGAGGCAAGAAAGAAACCACAGCCAGACATCTGTGCTCCAATATTCATCACGGCACAGTTCACAATTGGAAGGATTTGGAAACAACCCAAATTTCCATCAATATATGAATGGATTAAAACTACATTACATACATACAATGGAGCACTACGGGTCCCTAAAAATCAGCGATGAACGCATGAAGCACATTGTTGAATGGGAAGAACTGGAGGAAATCATGCTGAATGAAGTAAGTCAAGTACAAAAGGACATGTACAACATGAGTCCCCTGAGGTAAGCTAATAAAAAAAAGAGGGGGGCATATTGGAAAATCTACTATGTACATACATCACTGGAGTGAGGTCCAGTAAATATGGAAGGGGCCAAACCCAATTCAGGGATACATACGGTGGTCAACAAATAAGAGGGGGAAAAAAGAGAGAAAAAAAAGACCTGGGTGAGGGGAGCAGAGCACTAACCAACCTAAGAGGAGGGTACTGTTTATATATCCATAGGAGAAGGAGAGAGCGACCAGGCTTCAACCCGATGCAAAAAGATGTGAATACAATATGCCATCATTTATCAGGGAACCAATAAAGAGTTCTATGGGGCCGGCCCCAATTCCAACTATATGGATACCACCCCACCTCCTCAGAAGAATGCACTTCAGAGGACAGCACTGGGGGTACAGCTTGGGGAGAGGGGCGCGTCAGATTAGAGTACACGGGAGGCATTAAAAGGGATGGAGAGGGAGGAGAGGACATCCTGGCTCAACAAGCCCTGAGGATGATGTTCCTGCTCAAATCAGATAATGCACAGAGAGGACTGTAGGGTTGGCCCCACCATGGACACAGTGTCCCTCACTGAACCATGGTATTGTGGGGGATAGCACTGGAGACACAATGTGGGAATAGTGCATGGTCTGGCCCCATCACACTGGGGTGAGACACTGAGTGCATGCAGCAGAGCATCAGGGGGAGCAGAGTGATGAACCACCAGGGAATACTAAAAGTAGACTTTGGAGACAGTGTGGCACCACATCGGACTCGACTGGAAAACACTCAAAGGGCATCAA
Organism: Tenrec ecaudatus; assembly: GCF_050624435.1. Lineage (NCBI taxonomy): Eukaryota > Metazoa > Chordata > Mammalia > Afrosoricida > Tenrecidae > Tenrec > Tenrec ecaudatus. Next base: position 171,186,171 of record NC_134533.1, on the reverse strand, counting down.
ACAGACCTTGAACTATTTATAGGATTTTCCAATTTTGTCATTGACTTTCTTTGTGTTATTGTTATTTTGTTTTTGCTTTCTTAGTTTTGACTTCCTTTATTGTTTTACTTGGCTTTTCCTGATTTTTGAACTTATTAATATATCTGCATGTCTATGTAGACAGGGCAGGAAAAAGAATCCAGAGATGAAAATAATGGGACCAATGGTTCTGAGGGGATATGGGAGAAGGGAGGTGGGATAAAGGAAGTGGAGGGGGTAACCAACCCAGGGACAAGGGAACAACAAGTAAACTAAAATCAATGGGAGGGAGGTCATAGAATGCCTAATGGGGTTTAATCAAGGGCAATAAGACAGCAAGGAATCACTAAACCTGAATGAAGGTTGAACATGATGGCAGAACAAAAAGGAAATAAAAAGGAAATAGAGGAAAAACCAGGAGGCAACGGACATTTATAGAGGTCTAAATACAGGCATGTGCATATGTAAGTATAGATATAACAACAGTGCAATAGAACTATGTGTTCATATTTATGTGTTAAGAATTAAGGTTGCAGATGGACATTGGGCCTCGACTCAAGTACTGCCTCAATAAAAGAACACTTTGCTCTAACAACCCAGCATTCTGTGATGCTCACCTTCCCAACACGATTGCTGAAAACAAAACTGGTGCATAAGCAAATGTGGTGAAGAAAGCTGATGGTGACTGGCTATCAAAAGATATAGCATCTGGGATCTTAAAGGCTTGAAGATAAATAAGCGGCCATCTAGCTGAGCAGCAACAAAACCCACATGGAAGAAGCACACCGACTTGTGTGATCATGAGGTGTTGATGAGATCAGGTACAAGGCATCTAAAACCCAGAACAAAACAATACCCAATGTGAATGGGGGTGGGGGCATGGAGTAGAGACCCCATGCCCATCTATAGACAATTGGACATCCCTCACAGAGGGGTCACGGGGAAGCGGTGAGCCAGTCCAGGTGCAGTGTGGCATCGATGAAACACAAAACTTTCCTCGAGTTCTTTGGTGCTTCTTTCCCCCCACTATCATGACCTCAATTCTACCTTACAAATCAGATTAGACCAGAGCATGCACACTGCTACAGATAAGAGCTTACAACACAGGGAATCCAGGATAGATGAACCCCTCGGGTTCACAATGAGAGTTGAGATACCAGGAGGATTGTGGGAGGGTGGGGGGAGAAAGAGGGAATCGATCACAAGGATCAACATATAACCCCCTCACAGGGGGACAAACAACAGAAAAGTGGGTGAGGGCCAATGGAGGACAATGTAAGATATGAAAATAATAATCTATAACGTATCAAGGGTTCATGAGGGAGGGAGGGAGGATGGGGGTGAGAGGCAGAAGAAATGGGGAGCTGATATTAGGGGCTAAAGTGGGAAGAGAATGCTTTGAAATGATGGTGGTGCATGTGTAAATATGCTTGACACACACCATGAATGTATGGATTGTTATAAGAGATGTAAGAGCCTGCAATAGAAGTATTTTTTTTAAATACTCTTAAAACACCTTTCCTGTACTAATGCATAAAGCTAAAGAAAAAAAATCAAATCTGTATGTACAAAACTTCTGCCATGGAGTCTATTGCACTCATAAAGGTCCTATAGAACAGAGACTGCTTGCTCCGCAGTCTGAAGCTATAAATCTTTATGGAAGCAGACAGGCTCAGCTTTCTCCAGCTGGGTGGCAGGTGGGTTTGAACAGTTGATCTTGTGGTTAGCAGCCTAATGCTTAACACACAGCACCAATAAATTCATCTATCTATCTATCTATCTATCTATCTATCTATCTATCTATCTATCTATCTATCTATCTATCTATCTATCTATCTAGCTATCTAGCTATCTAGCTATCTAGCTATCTAGCTAGCTATCTAGCTATCTAGCTATCTAGCTATCTAGCTATCTAGCTATCTAGCTATCTAGCTATCTAGCTATCTAGCTATCTAGCTATCTAGCTATCTAGCTATCTAGCTATCTAGCTATCTAGCTATCTATGTTAGCCTGAGTTGACTAGAGAAACAAATTCAGTGACACTCATATATGTGTAAGAAAGAGCTTTAACTTAAGATATTTTTTTATCTATCAGGAAAATAGCTCAGCTCAGTCCAACTCAAGTCTATAAGCCTGTTACAGTCCTTAAGTCCCTTTGCAGACTCATGCAGCCACATGCAATGATGCAGAATGCAGAAAGATCACAGGCCGGTGGGTGCAAGATTGTGTGGATCCAATGGTGCAGCTCATCACAGGGCCCTGGCTTTTTTCAGAGTGGCTCATGGCAAGAAAGCAAAGGCAGAGCAAGGGGGAAGTCCCCAGGATCCTCCTTATGAAAAGGCCACACTGACCAGGAGGCACCATCAGCCTGTTACTTGATTTTCAGGCTAGACTCCACCCCTACACTTTTATGTCTTCAAGTGGACAAGAAATCATGTGACTCCCACACTGTATCTACTGCTGGTAGGTGCTGTCAAGTTGGTCATCACTGTGTCCCTGTGTGTAACAGATGGAAAGAAGCACTGCCTGGTCCTGTGCCAGTCTCGCAATTGTTACGTTTGAGTTCATCGTGGTAGCCGCTGTGTCCATCCATCTCCTTGAAGGTCTTCTCCTTTTTCGCTTACCCTCTACCAAGCATGATGCCCTTTCCCAGGGACTATTTTCTTCTGATAACATGTCCAGAGTAAAGGTAAAGTCTAGCCAGGCTTGCTTCTCAGGAGCATTCTGGCTGTACTTCTCAGACAGATGTGCTTGTTCTTCTGGTGATCCATGGTGTATACAGTAAATCACAATTTCATGCACAAGTGATTATTGTTATCTTCTTCATGCTCCAAACTTTCTACAGCTACTATATTTACTTTTAGAAACAGAAAAAAGAATGTAAAAGCATTTTGTTGTGGAAGCAATCCCAAAGCTTAAAATATGGACACAGTAGTATACTTTCTGGCACTTTATGAACTGAGTGTCTTGATGGTGTCAAGGGTCATGTGCTCACTGCTAATCCAGAAATTTGGTGCTTCAAGTTAATCCAGGGGTATCTTGCATGAAAACACTGAAAACTCTACATCGGAAACACCAGCCCCCAAACACATGGGGTGTTGAGCCATTTTCCCCTGACTCACATCCGGTGGCCAGGTCTCAGAATTGAATTGACAGCAACCGATTGCTTACAAGGACAATGACTATAAAAATAACTGTAAAAAAAACAAACAAAACAGAAACCAACCCAACCACCACTGAGTTCAACTCTGACTCATAGTGACCGGGTAAGACAAGGCAGAACTGCTCCCTAGAATTCCCCAGACTGGAAATCTTTCCAGGAGGAGAGAGCCTTAGCAATGGGTTCAAATGCAATCACAATTGCAAGGATGGCCCAGGACTGGACAGTGTGTCTGATTCTTTTGTACTGATGATCGCTTTACGTCAGAACCAATCTCAACGCCCCTGACAACACCCAAGATGATGCTGTTTGAAATTTTGAAAAATAAAAAATGTTCAATGGCCACTGAGTAGATTTTAACTCAAGGTGACTACATGTGTGTCAGAATAGAACTGTGCTTTACAGGATTTCCAATGTCTGATTTTATATTTTTTTGAACTACGTCTCTAGACCTTTCTTCTGAAGCACTTCTGGTTGACTAGAACTTTTTGGTTAGAAGCCAGGCATAGGAGTTGTGTGCCAGCTAAGGTCTCTTTTAGTAATCTTCAAATTATGCTCAAGCCGTCAGTCAAATCTTCTTTTCGTGTACTCACCTTGTTTCTGGTTGTTGTAGAGCAAAAGGGAAGATCTCCGTGGAGGTTCTTGGGAAGGACCAGACTCCAGGGAGTTAGGAGGGGTGCAAGGAGCCATTGCAAGAAGATGAGGAATCTCAGGTACCAGTCAGGGGTTCTCAGCTCCACTATTCTCTTCCTAAACAGGAAAGTGTCTTCCCAGTGAGGATCTGGATGCTTCAGTACTAGTGAGAGGCATTTCCCAGCTGCTGACAGGTGGCTTGGGTGTGGGAGTCAGAAGCATAGCATGCCTGTAGCTGTCACATGAAGTGGTTATTTTGCAGTTGCTAATTAAGTGACCATCATTCATTAGCAGTTTTGAGTTCTGTCCAGTTTCAAAAATAACATACAAGCTGTTCAAGCCCATCCTAAAAGCACCAGCTCCTACAAGCAGAGGTAGAAGATGTCATCTTTCAGGGTCCTTCTGAGTGACACTTCCACCCACAGAACTTTCATTCACTAAATTGTTGCCTTCAATAAGTTCGCAATAACCGAGGTTATCTGAACAAGCAGCCAGTTCTTTCTAAAGACAAGGAAAAAGAGGAGATGCATTTTTACTTTACATTTCTAGATAATGAAAAAGGATGTTGATGACCTTTCTGTTTAATGCACAATGCTTCTTTCGCTGCTTATTAGAACTACTCCATGAGAATAACAGGAGTCCTCGTGGCACACAGGTTGATGCTAACTTCAAGGTCAGCACTTGAAATCCACTAACAGCTCCATGGAAGAAAGATGATGCTGTCCACTGCTGTAAAGAGTTGCAGTCTTGAACACCTTATACAGGTTTATAGAGTTCTTAAGGAGCGCGGTTGGCACAGTGGCCCAGCCCTTACTGGGGTATTAATTCAGCAACAGAAAATCCAGTGGTTCAAGCCCTCCAGTTGTTATGTGGGAAGAAGATGTGGCAGTCTGCTTTGGTAAAGATTTATAGGCTTGGAAACCCTACAGAGCAGTTCCATTCTGTCTTATAGGATCACTTTGACATAGGACCCTAGACCTCCTTCTCCAGACTTTCTTTTTTTAAACAATTTATTAGGGGCTCATACAACTCTTATCACAGTCCATACATATACATACATCAATTGTATAAAGCACATCCATACATTCCCTGCCCCAATCACTCTCAAAGCATTTGCTCTCCACTTAAGCCTTTTGCATCAGGCCCTCTTTTTTTTCCCCTCCTTCCCCTCTTCCCCCTCCCTCATGTGCCCTTGGTAATTTATACATCGTTATTTTGTCATATCTTGCCCTATCCGGAGTCTCCCTTCCCCCCTTCTCTGCTGTCCCTCTCCCAGGGAGGAGGTCACATGTGGACCCCTGTAATCAGTTCCCCCTTTCCAACCCACTCACCCTCCACTCTCACAGCATCACCCCTCACACCCTTGGTCCTGAAGGTATCATCCACCCTGGATTCCCTGTGCCTCCAGCCCCCATATGTACCAGTGTACAACCTCTGCCCTATCCAGCCCTGCAAGGTAGAATTCGGATCATGGTAGTTGGGGGGAGGAAGCATCCAGGATCCGGGGGAAAGCTGTGTTCTTCATCGGTACTACCTCGCACCCTAATTAACCTATCTCCTCTCCTAAACCCCTCTATGAGGGGATCTCCATTGGCCGACACTTGGGCCTTGGGTCTCCACTCTGCACTTCCCCCTTCATTTAATATGGTATATATATACACACATATATATACACATACACACACATATCTTTTTTTTTTTTTGCATGATGCCTTATACATGGTCCCTTGGCACCTCGTGATCGCACTGGCTGGTGTGCTTCTTCCATGTGGGCTTTTTTGCTTCTGAGCTAGATGGCCGCTTGTTCACCTTCAAGCCTTTAAGACCCCAGACACTATCTCTTTTGATAGCCGGGCACCATCAGCTTTCTTCACCACATTTGCTTATGCACCCATTTGTCTTCAGCGATCCTATCATGGAGGTGTGCAGTCAATGATATGATTTTTTGTTCTTTGATGCCTGGTAACTGATCCCTTTGGGACCACTCGATCACACAGGCTGGTGTGTTCTTCCATGTGGACTTTGTTGCTTCTGAGCTAGATGGCCGCTTGTTTATCTTCAAGCCTTTAAGACCCCAGTCACTATCTCTTTTGATAGCCGGGCACCATCAGCTTTCTTCACCACATTTACTTGTTCACCCCCTTTGGCTCCAGCAGTTGTGTCGGGAGTGTGAGCATCATAGAGTTCCAATTTAATAAAAGAGAGTATTCATGCATTGAGGGAGTGTTTGAGTAGAGGCCCAAGGTCCTTCCGCCACCTTAATACTTAACCTATACATATAGACACATAGATCTATTTCCCCATCCTCCTATATATATTTGCATGTACATGGCTTTGTCTAGACCTCCATAAATGCCCTTTGGCTCCTAGCTCTTTCCTCCATCTCCCTTGACTTTCCTCCTGCCCTACTACCATGCTTCGTCGCCACCTGGGCTAGAGTATACTTCTTCTCTAAGCAACCTTACCCTTGATCGTTCCCCACCAGGCCTGCCACTCCCCCCTCTCTACCATTTTGGGTCCCATGTTTTTCCCTTGTCCCTGTGTTTGTTAACACCACTTCCTTACCCTCCCTACCCCCCCCACCCCAAGTCCCCCCGGAACTGTCGGTCCCGTTGTTTTTCCTCCAGATAGTTCATCCAGCCTGTCCTATTCAGACAGACCTGTGGAGACACTAACATGCACGAAAACAAGACAGAGGAAAACAAAGCAACAGTATACAACCAGACAACAAAACAACAAAAACAAACCCCTGACAAAGAACAGAACAAAACAGTTCACAAGAGAAAAGCTTGTAGCTAGTTCAGGGATCATTTGCTGGCCCTTAGGAGCGTTTTCCAGTCCAGTCTGTTGGGGCACCACGCCCTGGCCCCAAAGTCCACTTTCAGCATTCCCTGGGGACCTTGCCACTCCATTCCCTTGCTGTTCCGCTGCACTCCCCCAGTGATTTGCCTCGGTGTGGTGGGATCAGGTCAGTGCAATTCCCACACTGTGTCTCCGGTGCAGTCCCCTGTATCGCCCTTAGTCACTGATTGGCATCATTTCTCATAGTGGGGCCAGTCTCCAGACTTTCTGCACAAAACAGAGGTGGCCAACTGATTGGAAGTGGGTAGCGAAATAAATTGAATTATTTTGAAACAGGATTTACACATAAAATTCTGAATTTTTACTTTTAGTATTCATTAAAATACAGCCCTTCCCCTTCCTTCCCCATATGTGATGCAACCTCTATGGGTTTTCTTTGTTTTGTTAATGAGATGGAATTAATGTAGGGGAGCTGCTGAGTCAATCTCTTTTGAAATATAAAAGAGATTAAACAAACCAGCAAGCAGAAATGGAGGAAGAGATGCCAAGTCAGGTGATGACATCAACCAAGAGGAGAAGTTCATCAGAAAACAAGGACCCTCCTCCAGAGCTGAGGGGAAGCAAATGCCTTCCCCTGGAGCCTGAATTAGAACTTCCTGCCACAAAAATTATGAAAAATAACTTTGTTTGTTAAAGCCATCCACTTGTGGTCTTTCTGTTATAGCACCACTAGATAACAAGACAGTTGGATTATATATTTGAGCTGGTGAAGAATGGGTATATGGGGTGGTTTCAATTCCATTCATTTTGTCTACTCCAGATATACTGAGTCATATTCTACATCGTCAACAAGATCCTTAGGTGATTCTTATATGCTGTTGTTGCTGTAGTTAGGTGCTATCAAGTCATATCTGACCCATAGTGACTTTATGCACAACAGAATGAAACACTACCCAGTTCTGCGATATCCTCACAATTGTTCCTATATGTGAGCCCATTGTCACTTCCATGGTATCAATCCATCTCCCTAGGGCCCTCCTCATTTTTTGCTGCCTTCTACTTCAGCAAGCATGATGTCCTTCTCCGTGGACTGGTCTCTCCTGACTACATTCTTCCCCCCACCCCCGCTTTTAAAATCATTTTATTGGGGGCTTGTTCAACTCATCGCAATCCATCCATTCATGCATTGTGTCAAGCACATTTGTACATTTGTTGCCATCATCATTCTCAAAAAAATTTTTTCTACTTGAGCCCTTGGTATCAGAACATTCTTATATAGACATGGTTCAATGTAGAGTCGGGTTCAGTTACTTAGGGAAGAAGGACAAATTCTCAGCACGGATTGAACACAGAATGAACCCGTTCAAATGCTTGGTGTCAATCCATATCATCCTCAAAGCCTCTTCCATCGAATGACTCCTTTAAACAGCATACATGCCAACCGAAGTTCTTACTCTTGTCTCCATGCTGATGACAGTGCTAACCTGAAAATGGGCTCGCTGTCCTAGGAATGAAGATTCCTCAGGAAACTTGTGTGCTCAGTCAAAACCCCCAAACTGAACCCACTCTCATTAAGCTGATTCCAACTCATGGTGACATCGGACAGAGTAGAACTGCCCTATAAAAACTCACTGTCATGGAGTCGGTGCTGACACACAGTGACCCCAATAGGTTTCATAGACTGTGTATGAGAGAAGAAAGCCCAGTTTTTCTCCCAAGGAGCTGCTGGTGGTTTCGAACTGCTGACCACGTGGATTGCAGCCCAACGTGTAACCACCACACTCCTAGGGCTCCCTATTTACAGATGCAACCTCAGTCTCCCTGAAAGGGACTGGTGGATTTGAACTACTGATCTTGAAATTCGCATCTCAGCATTTAACCTACTGTGCTGCCAAGGCCCCCATGCTCAGGGGGCTTCTATTTTTAATGCTTTAGGAGAGGTTGGGGGAAGGAATGACTTCTTTTGACCCTGGTGGCTTTATTTGTATTCTTTGTGTAGCACCTACCAAGTTGTTTGCATTGTGATAAGTCCTGATGGTAAAATGGAGAAGTAGAGGGACAAGGCCTTTGTGATACTTATGTGTAGTGGAAATAGACCTCAAACAAAGAAAAGGAAAGAATTGTGAATGATGAATGAGAAGCTGCAGGTTGTACTCCAGTAGGTGAGGGCTTGACTGAAGAAGGAACCCAGGCCAGGACTCGGAACTGGGTTTGATGCCATGTGCAAATTGCTCCCAGAGATACCTACTCAGAACTCCAGTTTTACAAGATCCGCTGGTGATGCTCCGATTAGAAGTACCTGTGGAGCTGTAAGAATCACCCGGGTGTCTAGTTACACTGTAGATTTGGGTTCAGCACCTCTAGGGTGAAATTGCACATTCTCAGTAGCAAAGTGAACCAGAATGAACCAGTTGAGTCCTGATTTAGGCACAGGGTCTGGAGATGAAGTTGGAGAGCCCACCATGCCAGATACTGCAGGACTCAGAGACTGGGTGGAGGGCCATGAGCTTGATTTGAAGAACAGTGGGAAGGCCCTGGAGAATTTTTAAGCAGAGGTGAGATATGATCCATGACTGGTTTATAAATACCTTCTATGTTCATGTCAGTCAAAAAAAATGTGATCGTTCATATTACCTCCCCCAAAATGTTGTTGTATGAGTCAGCAAACCCTGACTCATTGGTGAATCAAGAAACACTGCCTGGTGCTGTCCCATCCGTACCATCTGGTGCAGATTAACCCATGTGATCCATATGGTTTGATGGGCTTAGAAATCAACCAGCAGGCCTTTCTTTCGAGTTTGTCTGAATCTGAAAGTTAGTTCAATGCCATAGCAACGTGCAAGCCTCCAATGACATTCGTGGGGCCTGTGCCTCAGCTGGATTGACTAGAAATTGAACCCAGGTGTCAAGCAGGCAAGGCTTGTACCACTGAACCAACATTACCCCTGGAGACGTTCAAATGCAAGGGAACACGTTTCTAACCTCAGGCATCATCCCCGGTGTGAAAAACCCTTCTCAAGCTACCGTCTGCCCTCTATTCCAACCTGAGATGCTCACCTCTTTACTGTTCTAGCAAATATTTACACCTGGAATTTCTTGGGATTTTTCTACAAGTCACACAGGTCAAGGTGCATCTCTTGGACCCTTCTGACGTTTGTTGAACTAGGTTTAACTCTCTGTCAATTTAGAATGTCCCCTGACCGCGAGTATTAGAATTTGAAACCATAGTCACCCTTCTTCGTGGAATATTTTACTTTCCCATGTCATGTGCTCGAGAACGGTTCGGGAAGCTCCGTGTCAAGCCTGACAGAGGGAATCCAACAAATATTTGAATTGTGAAGTGTGTCTCCCACCAAGATAAAGCTGTTCTCTCCAAATGATGACCTCGGAAGACAACCTAAGCCCCTTACGCTTAAGTGTTTCAGACCACCCAGTGATCACTCAGCAAACACAACGTGCCAAGGAACCCCAACCACAATGTCGAATTTTAGGCAACTTACCGCCGGGGATCTGAAGAAAACCCTGGTCTTTCAAGGCTCCATTTCTCACAGGAGCACATGCAATTTCTTCTCCAGGCTCTCACGAGTGTGGCGAGATATACTGCAGCTTTAAGCTTCGATTGCTTGACACGAGAGAAGGGGAAGAGCTCTTTGGCGTCCCTGTGGATTGTGGGCACCCAAAGTTGATGTTTGTAGCAGCTGGTAAGCAGCTTCAAGATTCATTGCTCTCCTTTGCGGAGTCAGATTCCAGCACTCGGGTGTACACTGATGAAGAGCATGCTAAGCTACCTCATTCCTGTCTTGTCTCAGTGGTAACGAGAAGGGGAGCACGGTGGAGAAGCCTACCTAACGTACAGGTGGACTGCATTTTTAAAAGTTAAATCGAAAAGTCTGCTGCGCATCCAACTGAAACACAGGAGCCAAATGAAAGGATGATTTTTGTCAGGTTTTCTCATCGTTGGAACAATCTAGAATAATAGCATTGGATCGTTAGTTTAGAAATGCGAGCAATCATGTTTGAGCCATGCCCTAAGAATGGTTGTAGTTATTGAACAGGAATTAAACAAACAGGAAAGTAAAAAACCAAATTCCCCAAACCCTAAGAAAACTCAAACAAAAAAGCTAGTCTCCTTCTTTGCTAAAATGCCTACTTTGCTTTATTCTTGTAGGATTATGTCTAGGAGGTGGTTATTATTAAGAGTCTGTCTCTTCAGCATTATCTGTTAGTTTTATTCCCTCCCCCCCCTTCTAGAATGTTGAGTCCTCCTGGCAAAGCCTGACAATCTGTTTTCCTTGAACCTGTGAGGACCCTGTTAACTATGCGATATGCCGTAAACCAAACATTTGTGTAGTGTCTGTCTGCCTGGGAGATAAAGCTGTCCTTGCAATTAAAGTCCTGGAAGACATCAATAACCCCTTTTCTCGTTAAGCAGTTCAGGACCATTCATGGCCTTAAAAAAATGGAGAAGGAAAAGAAAAGACAGTTGTACAGACTCCTTAGAGATGTGGAGAATGTAAGATAGGGAGCATTCTCTGGGATAAATAAGTGTCTTAAAGAAATGATTGATAGTGACATAGACAAGGTGACATTTTTTTTATTTCTCAGCAGTACCATACTAAGAAAACTTCTTCAAAATAAGTTATCTTGTCATCATGCTTTTAAAATCAACATATAGTTTGATCAAATGTAGCCATTTCTTAAATCCCCAAGTCGTATGTATAACTGTGTACTGAATTTTTCTAATATAATTAAGACTGCTCATTCTAGTAAATGATCTAGTAAGGCATGTTAATTTATAACAGTGCCCTTAGTTTTGGCCGAAGGTTATGAAAATAACCAGGCCTAATTCCAGATCTCAATAGACTATTTTTCCAAATGTCATAAACTCCAATGGATGAAATTTTGTTTTGAGAGCCCCTATACATCACCGCAATGGGCTCCGGCATACACCGTGAGCCTGGCGCGGGACCAGGCAGTGTTTTGTTCTGTTGGACGAGGGTGCCTCCGAGCTGAGACCAGCTGGACTGTGCCCAACAACAGCATCAACAAGTCACTGACTGGGAGAATGGCAGCGGTCTGCTTATGGAATGATGTGCAGCCTGGGAAGCGACTCTACATTGTCCTATAGCATCCTGATGAAGCAGAATGGACTTGATGGCAGTGGGTTCGTTTACTTTAAATCACAGAGTTTACTTCAAAACTGTCCTCAAAGCCACAAAGACCCATGGGGCTATAGGGGAACTAGCTTGCTGGAGGAACAAAGGTTTGTTTTTAATGGAAATCTTGTAAAGAACAAAATGATTATAGACAGTGACACCTATTGTTTTGTGAATTCCAGTGTTTGGTGTGGATGGGTGGAGTGGTGGAACAGTGACTAGTTTGTTATGGATTAAATTGTTCCCCCCCCCAATATATCTTGGAATCCTAACCATCACTATCTGTGGATTTAATTCTGTTTGGAAAGAGGATTTTCTTTGTCATGTTAATTAGACGATATCTAATCGCCGCCGCAGCTGAGCTTTAGAGACAGATTAGACTAGATGCCATGTGTCATCATCTATAAATGGAGGCACTGAGGAATGCCTAGCACTCTGGACAAGAAAGAAACCAGCATGGCCAAGATCCACTTTTTTGCCTCCATAAATGTAATACATTTCTGTTCCAGAACACCTGGTATTTCTGTTCTAATAGTACTAGGAAAGCAAGACAGTCTGACCTAAGTAATTGCTTTGTTTGAAGGGAAAGAACACAGTAGAACTCATTAGACAGTTAAACCTACGCAGCCAACTGCCCTTCCCTTTCTTTCAATAGCTAGCAATGAACTTGGCTGCTGTTTCTAAGCAAACCATAATATGAATCTGAAACAATCAACAAGGACTCCTTTTTCTTGTAATTTCCAAGGTCTCCTTTTCAGCTCCAATCCCTTCTGTGTAATTTCCTAGGGCACCTCCTCAGGACAGGGCTTCCCTTCTCTCCTCTCTCCCTCCTGCCCTGCTCCTCCTCGGTGCCCGCTGGACAGAACCGGAGCAGACCCCATCACATCGGGGCAGCTTGTTTCTGTTGGCCCACGCATAGCCTGCACTTGAATTTGGCATTAGATCTTCAAAGGAGCATTGTCAGCATTTTAACCGAATGCTTGGGAGATGTGTAATAACTCATTTAACACAAACAATGCTTGGCCAAGAATCCATCACAAGCCGAGAGATTTAGATCTAATTCCTGAACCAAATACATGGAAGGAACCCTCCCATCCTCACCCAAAGGTTTTATAGTATCAAAGCCCAATTAGGAGTGGGCCAGAAAGGCCTGTGATGGCTGCAGAGAGAGGTGCAGGGTCAGGCTTGTTTTAGGGGAGCGTGAACTCAGTGGCTTGTTGTGCTCCTTTATTGATCATTTGCAGTGGTTTGGAGCTACCCCCAATCTAGAATCCGTCTGAAGCAGCCACACGCATTTCCACATTTTCCATAATGCCCCAGGATGGCGGAAAGTGGTCAGTAACCAATTCCCAAGCAGACTAGGGTTAAAAATAATTTTTTAAATTGTTTAAAAACTAAAGGAAGAAGCAGGGAGGATTAAAGAAAAAGGGAGGGAAAACCATGACAATAAACGTTTATATAATATTCAGAGGCCAAAAAGGATGTTATACTTCATACCTCTGAGCATATATATGAGAGAGAGAGAGAGAGAGAATTACTCCTTTGAAAACACATATGGGCAGTTCTACTCTATCAACTCGATAGCAGTGAGTGAATGAATGTCAGAGAGAATAAACTGTTGCCTTTGACCTTCAATCTTATTTAATTTACTTCACCCAACTGTCTGGTTTAGTTCTCCTCGTAGCCCAACAACCCATCCTTTTTAACTATCTAGGAAATGTCTTGTTCCTACAGTCCAGCAAGATCCTATGCTTCTCCTGCTTGGTCTCATATATTAGCCTGGGCTGGCTAGAGAAACAAATTCATAGACACTCATCTAGGACAGAGCTTTATACAAAGGAACAATTACATATTGAGAAAACATCCCAGCCCAGTCCAAATCAAGTTCATAAGTCTGATATTAGCCCATATGTCTGATACCGGTCTAAAAATTCCTTTTCAGACTCACGCAACACATGCAATGATGCCGAATGCAGGAAGATCACAGACTGGTGGGTGGAAAGTCTTGTGGATCCAGTGGCGGTAGTAGCATCTACTGGAGTAGGTTTCCATGTGGTTCTTCCAGCTTCAGGGCTCTGGCTGCTATCAGTGTGGCTCCATGTGGCTTGTCAACAGGAATGTAAAGCAAAGAGTGCGTGTTCCACCTCCAGGGAGGAAGACAGAACTTCATAGAATCCTCAGGAGAAGGCCATGCTCAGTATTAGCTGTGACCTGATTGACAGGGTAGGCTCCACTCCTTCAGTCAAATTGACAGGAGATTATGTAACTACCACACCTCAGAGGTTTTCACGACCACTCCAGTCCTGAGCAATGTTGTCACCTTAGTCTCCCACCTGCTCTTCCAACTGGTCATTTGGCCCATACCAGTGCCTGCATGGAACTGCCACTTAGCTCCTCCCAATAAATTTCTTATCTGTCCAATTAGACTCCGAGCTCTTAAAAATAAAGACTATCATCTTTCCCTCTTCTCCTCCCCACTATGTTCCACAGAAAAACCGAGGCAAGCTGCTTTAGACCTCTCACTGCCATTCAATCCTTTCTAACTCACAGCAACCCTGAAGGACAGAGGGGAACTGCCCCTGTGGGTTTCCAAGGCTGGATGTCTTCAGAAGAGCAGAAAGCCTCATCATTCACTAGTTGAGTGGTTGGTAGGTTTGAACTTCCAGCTCTGTGATGAGCAGCACAACCCGTGGTCCACTAACCCACCAGACCACTAAACATTTGCTGATTTGAGACTGTAGCGCGATAAAAGACCATCTTGTGGGTTAAAGCACAAGACTTGACGATCTTCATGAGAAAGAAACATTTCTTTATGAAATGAACTCCTTCAAGGATCAAACTGTGTGACTTTAGGCTGAGGGTAATTTCATCTTTGCTCTTAGAGCAAAGCCTTACATTTAATAGACAAAATATTCACACTTGCTGTAGTATCCACTTCTGGGCATTTATTTATATAAAAACATATGTCTGAGATGTGTGTTGTGCTAAATAGAAGACAACAGTTGGTTGCTGCGGAAGCATTGTTGTGCTCTCCCCTCTCCCACGTCCATACAGCAAACATTCCATCTCCAATTCCCCCACCCAGAAGCACCATTTTTCACCGTAGCCCAGGATCTACTTAAGAGTAATTTTTCCTTTCAGCTGTAATTTTGCTCAGACTGTTCAGTTCAGATTAGACTCATATATATATATATATATATATATATATATATATATATATATAAATATAATTTCCTGGACAGGTCTGAAAATACAGTTTGTCACAACAAGCAGTAATTACAGAGCACTTAATATTTGCAAAATGCTTTCTGCTCTTTAACCAGTTTGCCTCTGAAGCAGGATTGTTGCTGCAGACCACGTGTCTTCTGACTTTCCAGGCACAGAAAGAGGCCGAGAGGTTGAGTGGCTTGCCTGAAATGGAGTCGTGGGGAACCAGTCATGCTACAGTGTTCATGCTGCATGGTCCTCAGTGAGAAGTGTCATCCATGTTTCCTTTATGCTTTTGAAGAAATATATGACCCTAGAGCTACCCATTAGCCACTGATGCTATTGTGGGCAGGTATTTGGCTAATGGTAATTATTTGTAAAGAGATTAGATGGTACTTGAGCAAAGCGAGACTGAATACAGAAGTTTTAAGTAACTCAGTGAAGGAAGAAAATCACTTTCTGAAATGGAGGTGACTATAAAGTCACATGGGTGTCTTTCACCGCAGCAGCCAAATAGCCAACAAACTCAATTTAAAAAACCAAACAAGTCTCATGGGGAGTTAGGTGAAGGTTCACAAATGGTCAGTTTTACACCCAAAGGTTCACACCCATTCTGTTTCATGTCATTGATTGAAATCCCCTCAATGTAACATCACCCACCCAGCCTCCTCCGTGTGTGGCCAGTCTTCATTCCCACTGCTCCCCGACCCCTTCTAAACTTTGTCCTAAGCGAAATGCTGCCCTCTTGATCCCAAATGATTGATTATTCTAAGGTGTGTGTGCTTCGCTTGTGTCTATTGTTTGGCTGAAAACTGAGCCACAGTGATGAGTTCTATTTCAGACCTGAGAGGGTGACCCAGGGCCCCAGACTCAGGGGTTCCACCAGTCAGAGAACCTGCAACTTAAAAGCTAATGATAAAGAGACTCCTTCATTATCTGGTTTGAGGCAGTATGCTTACCAGTATTGATTTACAATGATTTTACACATGGGGAGGAGCTGAAGGATGGGTGGTGGGTGGGGCTATCCTGATGGTGTGGGGCAGAGGGGGTTGGTGAAGGTGGCCTCCTCGCATCTGATCTCAATGTCCATCCTATCAATTTGCTGTTGAACTCAGTGAGCGACCTAGAGCCTTGGGTTTTCTTTATTCTCTAGATGCATTTAGATGACCAAGGTCAGCAAGATCCTTCTCTGGAAATGACTCATGAAAGCCCTCTAGGGATGGTATTTAGCTCTGAGAAGGCGTCTTGTATTGAGATTGGTTTCTCCTTAAGGAGGTGAATCCCCACTGGCATGCAGCTGTTTAACAAAACAGATCCATATTGTGTCTACTCTCTCTTAGTATTTAATTTCTCGATGCACCGGCCAAATAGGCAGAGAATCCAGGGTTTCGTCCAACTACTTAAGAATCAGCTTGATGAGACCTGGTGGAAATCCGGTCTTTGATGGGGCTCTAGAACAGCTGGATGGAGAGTTTCTGTTTCCTTTCCTGTATGTCTCTACCGATCAAGTCCCTCTCCAGAAGAAAGCGGTGTCTGGATACTACCTAAGTCTCTACAGCTCTGAAATTCTTGGCCTCGTCTTGGAAGTTGCTCATCATGTAGGTGTTGGGAACCCTGACAAATTTGGGAGGTGAGGAATCTAATCAACCAATCCACCCAAAAGTGGCTTCTGTGGAAGAGAGAACACTCTTATTTGAGCTGGCTAGTCTCCTTTCTTCTGAGAGAAAAGAGCTCTTGGTTATCTTCATTAAACAAGTTGACAACAATCCTTAGAATTTGTGTCAAAGAAAAGGTAGAAAGGTCTTATCTTTATCCCTTCTGACAACTACAGTCATCTTATGTCTTTATAAAGCCAAGTCTTTAGAAATAAAGACTTTGGTCCCTGTTACGGTGGAAAAGATTTTGCAATGTTAATATTGATTTATTCTTTATGACCTGTATTTTTTTCTACTATACTATTAAAGGCCTATTAAACTAGAGAGATTTTTATGTCTTACAAAAGACTAAAATTTCAATTAAAAAATCATTCTTGAAATGACATCCCAATGCAATGCCACTATAATAATCCAAGGGGAACATAATCACAGAATACGTTTCTCTTTCATTTCATGGCTGGCATGCTTATTACCTATTTATGCTACTCTGTTTATCTCTAAAAAACCCTCTTACTTTAACAATATTTCCCCTTTTCCAAAGTATATATTTGGACTGTCAAGAAGGACCTTGAGAAGCTGATATCAGGGGCTCAAGTAGAAAGCAGATGTTTTGAGAATGATGACGGCAACAAATGTACAAATGTGCTTGACACAATGGATGGATGGATGGATTGTGATAAGTGTCATACGAGCCCCCAATAAAATGATTTTTTTAAAAAAAGAAGGACCTTGCGAATCCATGCTGGGGCATTGGGGATGGCACCCTGGTGGCCACGCAAACATTGGACTGCTAACGTACGATGCTAACCACAAGGACAATAGGCTGAACACCACCAGTCATTCTGCCGGAGAGAGGAGTCTTTCTACAGGGGTAGTTCTACCTTGTCCTATAAGGTCGCTACAAGAATCATTTTGATGGCAGTGAGTTTCAGCTCTTTCACTTCATTATTTTTGCCTTTCATTTTATCTATTGTACGCTCAAGAGCAAGTTTCAGAGTCTCTTTTGGCCCCCACTTTGATCTTTCCTCTCAGTTCCATTCTTAGGGTTTCTCTACGTACGATGTTCTTGATGCCGCCTTCAACTCATCTGTCTTCATCTTTCGGGTTCAGTGTGTCACATCTGTTCTTGAACTGCTGAATTCAGGTGGGATATACTCAAGGTTGTATTTAGGCCACTGGTACCTTGTTTTCATTTCCTTTAGCTTCAATCTGAACGTGCACATGAAGAATTGGTGGTCTATTTCCCAGTCGACCCCTGGTCTTGTTTTAGCTGATAATACTGAGCTTCTTCACATTCTCTTCCCACAGATATTCCATCTGCAAGACCCACATGTATTGGCATCATTTGTAAGTTGTCAGTACTGGAAGATGGTGTTATCTGCGCTGAAGTAACTATTGGTCTTCTGAATTCGATCATGCAATTTCCATCTTTCTTTCCCTCACCAAAGTCGTGTTTTCCAACCATTGGTCCTTCCTCTTTGTTTCTAACCTTTACCTTCTAGTCATCACTGGTTATCAATGCATCTTGATTGCATGTTTGATCAATCTCAGACTGAAGAATTTGCTAGAATTTTCAATCTCTTCATCGCTGGCTTTTGTGGCTAGTAAATAAATTTGAATAGTATTTTTAGTAATCAGCCTTCCTTCTAAATGTATATACAGCCTCCTAATACAGACAGCATTGCACCTGAAGATAGCTTGAAATTTTCTTTTTAATAATAAACACGATGTCGTTCCACTTCAATCTGTGTTCTTGGCATAGTGAACCATATGACTGCACAGTTTAAAATGACTACTCCAAGTCCTTTTGAACGCACTAATACCCAGCATATTGATCTTTATGTGTTCCGTTAAAATTTTCACTTTATTTTCTAAGATCCATACTTGTACGTTCCATGTTCTGAATATTTATCGATGTTTGTAGCTGTTTCCTCTCATTTTGAGTCATGTCTACAGGGGCAGTGAATTATTTTACATGCCTCTTCTGGCCAAAATCTCCAATTTCAACCGAATGACCTTTCCCTGCATAGGTCTGGTCAGAAGGTGAGGGAAGATACTGATAGGATTCACCTGTGAGTCATTGTGAATATGATTCCCTGGAATACCACCCTGCTGTGTATAAAACAAACCCTCTGAACCTTGAAGCATGAATCAGCCACTGTGCAGTCAACCTGCCGGATCCAGAAGACAGCTGTGACATCAGAGGAACAGCAGCAGAGCCAGGAGCCACAGCATGGAACAGAGTGATGGGCTTCCCAATCCCCGGAGCAGGTACAGCTGAGTGCTTTTGTGCAGGAGGCTGGCTTGCAGAGCAGGGTGCCTCTGGACACTGAATCTGGGAAGTTGGGCTAGCTGGCATCAAGAAAGTGGAGTGGCGTGCCTTTGGGCTACGGCTTACTGGAGTCGGGTGGCTTTGGGCACTTAATTTAGGAAGCTGGATTTTTCTGACCCACCGAGCTCGAACTGAATGTCTTCAGATCGACACGTACAGTGGAGTGATACGCCTCCTTGAGCATTTATTAGCAGACCTGAAAAAACTCTGTGACCTGTCCTGATAAAGAACTCTACCCTGAGCATGTCTTGCTGGCATTATAACTTAACCTGTTAACTTCTTTAATAAACCCTTTAATCATGAATTTTGCCTGTGAGTTCTGTGTCGTGATTTCAATGGCTATTAGATCCTTGAGAGGTAAAGTAGAGCACATTAAGAAAACTCAATGCCCATCAGCAAATGACAGTCTGGAAAGCCTGTCACCATCCGTGTCATTGAGTTGACTGTACTGTGAGAAGACTGTTCTTTCCTGTGGTATTCTGAGTGGTTTTTGATCTGAGGGGCTCATCTTCCAGTATTATATGTCAGTCTGGGCTGACTGGGGAAACAAATTCATCAACTCCCATTGGGGTATAAGAAAGAGCTTTATAGACCAGAGCAATGGAAGATTGAGGAAACATCGCAGCCCAGTCCAGATCAAGCTCATAATATTAGCCCATTAATATCAAGCTCTGATATTAGCCCATATAGCCTGTACCAATCTATAAATACCTCGTCAGATGCATGCAACACATGCAATGATGCCGAATGCAGGAAGATCACAGGCCAGTGGTGGTAGAGGCATCTCAGTGTTGGCAGGGGGGTCCACGTGGTTCCTTCAGCTCCAGGGTTCTAGTGTAGCTCCGTGTGTTTTGTTAGCAAGCATGCCTCACAGGGACTGAGCGTGCGTCTCGCCTCCAATGAGCTTTTTGTCTCTTTAGCGCCTCCAAATGAGGTCATCAAGCTGTGACCTGATTGACAGCTAGACTCCACCCCTCCACCCTGAAGTCTCAAATTGACAACAGGTTGTGTAACGACCACAATCAGACAATGTTCTGTTGCTATTGCTAAGGGTTGCAGTGGTTAATCCCTTACAAGAGGACCACCTGGTCCTCATTTCTAACCTCTTCTTAGACTAGTTCCACTGAAACCAGTCCCCAGGACTGACCCTATGGGTACTTGAAACACCAGTGGCACACTGTCAGCATCACAGTAACAAACAAGCCATCAGAGTGTGGCAAACGGACAGATGGCCGAGGACAGTGGTTATGTAGCATAATGTCATTTACTCTGACGGACACACCTCCAACAAGGCTACCTTCTCTCTGAAGCTTTACCTGATGGTCTTGCCTTTATATCATTCTGCTTGGCTCTACAATGAGTTTATTCACGTGTTTCCTTACTGTCCCCCTTGCCACCACATACACATGTTCTCAGACAGTTCCCCATTTCATTCAAGATATTTACACAGTCACAAGGAAGACTAACCTTAAACTATTTACCGATAAGCCCAACAATTAAAAAAAAGCTTCTTATGGATGTATAATATACATATTAAAAAGTGCAAATATCTTAAAAGTGTGTGAGTTCAACTAATTTTTACAAAGTGAATAAAACCCCCAAACGTGTTGCGGTCGAATCCGTTCAGATTCAGAGGTTCCACAAGGTTCCCAAGGCTGGAAATCTTAAAGAGGCAGACTGCATTCTCTTCTCACTCAGAACAGCTGGTGCACCCAAATCCCTGACTTGTCAGTCGACATCCGAATGCTTCACTACCAGCCTCAAGGGCATGAAAGGGGAATAACCGTCCATAGTGAATCACAAAGACACAGAACTTTTCAGCACCTCAAACGTTGCTCTTGCAAAACCAACACACCTTCCCAAAGCCCACATGGTTTGTTCTTTCCGCCCAAGCGGGATGGACCTCCGCCCCAATGCGGCTCACACGTCAGGACGACTAGTGCACCTGCCTACACACCACGAGCACACAAGGAGGCTTATTATTCACATAGGGAGGCTTCCTGAGGAAAGCCTGGTGCATGCGGCAAGGGCCTGGGATGGTTTTCATCTCTCTCTGGCATCAAAGACGCTTTCTCGTCAGCTTGCGCATGCATGGAGCAGAAGGGGCGAAGGAGGTCGGAAGCAGTAAACCTCAACATTTGTAGTCAGGTTAATTTTTTTTGTGTGTGGTTAAAAACAACCCCAAACCTTATCACTAAAGTTTGCCATCTTTGAAAAACAGCTTTATTGACATATATTTCACATACTATACAATTCAATAGTTCAAACATACGTTTGAAAAAGAGCTGTCTAATCATCCACACTATCAATTTTAGAACACGTTTTCCTTCCTTGTACTCATTATGATTAGTTCCCTATCTCCCCCTCCAGCTCCCCTGCCACACCCCCATGCAACCATGAAGACCGCTACTGACTGTACATTCACCTATCCTGGATTTCATTTGCAGAATACACAACACAACAACAACAAAGTGAAACAGAAAAAAGCCTCCATTGAACAGAATGCAGAAAGTATTAAAATCTCGAGCAAATTTAAAATGGGTCAAAGGGAGATCAACCTGACTGCATCGGCAGCCATCATTTTCCCAGCGCACTCTGCATGACAGCACGCCTATTCCCATCCCTGATCTGTGGTCAGCGGGGGTTCACCAGAGGCTTCGTCCATGTGTGGTCCTGCACATGGATCTTGGGCTTCCTCTGTCATCCATAGTCTGCAAATTGTGTTCACAATTTCAGCTCTGACTCCCTCTTTTGGATTTGTATTGCGTTATTTGTAATCCTTGGATCACACAGGCTGGTGTGCTTCTCCCATGTGGACTTAGTTGATACCTCACTTAGATGGCTGCTTGCTTGAAGACGAGCCTTTAAGACCCTAGATGCTATTCTTCCTGCCAGCCAGGTGCCTTCTAAGTTCTTTGTCACGCTTGGCTGTAGTGCTCATTAACTGCAGGGATCTCTTCATGAGGGTGAGCATCAGGCAGGGCCATGTCATAAGAGCTAATTGTTCTTAGATTGGGGCTAGAATAAAGTGTGATCCCCAAATCCACCCATATAGCTCTGGTTTATATACGTCTCTGGCACATTTAGAGACATAATTGTAATTTTATTTTTGAGACCATTACCAGTCATCCCCCAAGGACATAAGATAATTCTATTGATATTGTCAGTAATTTAGTCAATGTTAGAGAGTTTAAAACACTGTTGACAATAGGAAACTATACAAGTATAGGCTGGCTATGCATTTATACGTACATGATAATATATGGATTGCTGACTTGTACAGATTAAACTCTTAAGTGATTGGACACTATTTATATGAACAATGGGGGTTGGTAATAAGGCAAGACTTTTTTCTTTAATAGTTTTATTAGGGGCTCATACAATTCTTATCACAGTCCATACATACATCAATTATGTTAAGCACATTTGTACATTCGTTGCCCTCATCATTCTCAAAACATTTGCTCTCCACTTAAGCCCCTCATCAGCTCCTC
This sequence comes from Tenrec ecaudatus, assembly GCF_050624435.1. Lineage (NCBI taxonomy): Eukaryota > Metazoa > Chordata > Mammalia > Afrosoricida > Tenrecidae > Tenrec > Tenrec ecaudatus. The sequence goes on along the minus strand of NC_134533.1, from coordinate 171,163,714 downwards.
ATTTTTTCCCTTACCTTCCCTTTCTCCCCTCCCTCATGAACCCTTGATAATTTATAAATTATTAGTTTGTCATATCTTGTCCTGTCCGATGTTTCCCTTTACCCACTTTTCTCTTGTCCGTCCCCTCCCTTCACCCACTTTTCTATTGTTCATCTCCCAGGAAGGAGGTCACATGTAGATCCTTGTAATTGGTTCCCCCTTTCCAACCCACTCTCCCTCTACCCTCCCAGTATCGCCACTCACACCACTGATTCTGAAGGGATCATCTGCCCTGGACTCCCTGTGTTTCCAGTTCCTATATGTACCAGTGTCCATCCTCTGGTCTAGGCAGACTTGCTAGGTAGGATTTGGATCATGACAGAGGGGGGGACGGGGGGAGGGAGCCTTTAGGAACTAGAGGAAAGTTGTATTTTTCATTGTTGCTGCATTGTACCCTGACTGGCTCATCTCCTCCCTGAGACCCTTCAGTAAGGGGATGTCCAGTGGCCTACAAATGGGCTCTGGGTCTCCACTCCACACTCCCCCCCTCATTCACTTAAGGCAAGACTTTCAATAACACTCATTCACAGAGGCAGAACCATGCCTTCCAGACTAATACATGTCATAATAAAGCAAAGAAGGTATTAAAGTAGTAAATATAAGCCATCTTAACCATTTTTTCAGTGTGTAATTCCATGACATATATTCAAAATGTTGTATTACAATCATCACAAGAAGCCAGGCTTTTTAAAAAATTACTGAAACAGCCTACATTTATTATTATTATTTATTATTTTGCTCAGGCTATATGAGCAAAAATAAATGCTCATCGTTTGGGCGGCTGCTTTGGTTCATATCATCTTTACTACCCTAGTCTGTCCAAGTAACCTTTATCTGGAGAAAAGAGCCTATGCAAATACATATCTTCTCATACTAGCTCATATAGCCTCTGCCAGGCTGGGGCACATGTCAACATCACATGTATCTCATTGGCCAAAGCATGTCACATGACTGCCAGAATCCAGAGGAGCAAGGCAAGTGCAATCTACCATGTGACTGGAAAGAGGAGAACCAGAAATATTTGATGAACTGCACGGGGATCTATTCTGCTGGATCTTAAAGGATGTGTCGCAGATTAATAGGCAAATTAATGAATGAAGAAGATGAGGTACAGACTCAAGAGGAGCCAATCAAGATCAACCTCAGGGTTGTGGCTGAAGCAATCCTGCTGCGTTTAGCAACTGACTGGCTCTAAGCTGCCAGGGACCCTCTCTTCCATGACACGTACTGAGCAGCAATGAGAGAGACAAAGCCAAAGTGTAATCTCACCTTTACTTTTAGCAATGCCTGAAGCAAGATCTAAGTTTGTATTTTTTTTTAATTATAGAAGTTATTCGATTCGTTCTCCATTGGTTCAAACTACTTTTATTTGGGCATTCTGCCATTTGCAATGGAATGACACAACATGACCGGAAGTCATGTGCACAAGTACCTCCCCCCTTTTAAAGGCATGGACATTGGTTCAAGGAGCTCTGGTAGCAGAGTGGGTTATGCACTGAGCTGCTAGTCACAAGTCCATTGGTTCAATCCCCGCAGCTGCTCCACAAAATATAGATGAGGCTGTCTACTCCTATAAAGATTTTAAGGTCTTGAAAATCCCAAGGGGCAGTTCTTAACCATCCTATGGCATCATGGTGATTCAGAATCAACTTGGTGGCCCTGAGAACATTTGTTAAAATATAGGAAGCTGGGATTTTGAGAAATTAAATAGAACTGAGTTCAGCCTTTGCTTTCCTTCAGATCCGTCACGGGTTTAGCAGTGCTGGTAATTACCACTGAGCAGGCTCTGAGTCATGACCACCCCACACATCACAGACTGAAACACTGCTCGGATCTGTGCCATCTCATGACTGCTGGCATGCTGGAGTTTATTCTGGCGACCATGCTGTGTGCTGAATGCCTTCCAATCCAGGAGACCCTTCCCCCATCATACGCCATCTGAGGTTGTGTTGAGATTAACCAGGTTTTTACATTGACTGATTTTTGAAGAAAGTGGGCAGGACTTTCTTCCTAGACTTCCTGAGGGTCTAGTGGGTCATGTATTTGACTGCTAGCCACCAGGTCAGCAGTTCAAAACCCACTGGCTGTTCTGTGAGAGAAAGATGAGACTGCTTGCTCCCATAGCGATTTTCAGCCTCGGAAATCCAAAGGGTCTGTTCTACTGTGTCCAATAGGGTGGCCATGTGTCTGGAATCTTGGCTGACCCTGCTGCTATTGGAAACACTCATAGCTGGTACACTCACAGACAGGTGGGAGGGCTTCCTTGGCTGCAGGAAGAGGAAGAAGGTCACAATCAGATCAACATTCTTTTTCTTTTCCAACATTAACCTGGAGCCTCTGAGTCCGTTGGTTTCTGTGAGAGAGGGTGACAGAGAGTGCATGCATCAGATTACCAAGGAGCTGCCTCCCTGAAAGGGAGCCTGACAACAGATAACGACCTTGCCTCTTACAAGAGGAAAAGATCTTTGATCTTTTTAAAGGAAAAATGTTTCATCTTAATGATATTATTGCAAGGTTGGAAGATCTAAAAGGGTCTTTCTGCCCCTCCACACACACTGGGCAGGAGCGGCTCTTCTTTATTTGTCTTTGTATTAGTTCCCAATGGGCATCACACACGGAGGTGCAGGCCTGTCCTCCTTTGTGGTATTAGCACCATCAATTTGTGAGTTGTAAATACCCTAACTCTCTCCTCAAGATTAGCCTTACCTAAATTGCCCCGAGGACCAGAGATGAGGAATTCTTCCTCCACTGCACAATTAAAAGAAGAAAAAGAAGGGGGGTGGGGAATCTAACTTTCCAAAGGAGCAGGAAGCAGCTTGTCTGCAATAAATCACCAGCAAACAAGTGTTCTGAGGCCGAAAAGGTTGATATTAATTGTGGCAGCATTTTTCTTTCAACGAAAAGATCTCTCATTGAATGAGAAAGGGACAGCCTTCGAAAGCCAGGAAGCTCAGAATGGAGGGGCAGAGGCTTAAGAAGAAATGCTATTGTGGTTTGGACACTTCAGTAGATTGCTCCCTCTTCTAATTAGGAGGTAGTTGCCTTCAAATGTCAGAACCATCTACTGCGCCAGGAAAGCCCCCCACATATAAAGCCCCAGTCCACTTCTGTTTATATATCCGAGCTTGACTCATCCATTTACTTCTCAGTGGGAACGAAAGGATCAAAGGGGATGGAATTGTGGCATGACAAAGGACCCTGCATATATTTTTATAGAAATTTTTTTCATGCATTGTCATATGTTAGAGAGAAGAGGGCAATGGCTTGGGAGCGAGGAAGCTTGGTCGCAGTCCTTTCTTTACCACTGACCATGGATAAATTAGTGAATCCCTGGCCAGGATCTATGCCAGGATATTCCTGGGGAGGAATCTATTGAGACTTTTGTTGATATCCCTAGTAGAATTGTCCCAAGTTATTATTGTAACAAATAACCCCAAACTTACATAAGACACCAACCAATTGACTACAGGTCAGAAATTCAGGCCAGGCTCGCCGGAACAAACTTTTGATCCTGAGGGCATTTGCTCAGGTCACCTAAAGATGCTCCCATGGCAGATGAGGGATGGTCTACGCAGGCGTCCTCAAACTACGGCCTGTGGGCCACCTGCAGCCCGCCAAGGACATTCATCCAGCCCGCCGGGTGTTTGGGCCCCGTTTGTTTTTTTATTTCAAAATAAGATATGTGCAGTGTGCATAGGAATATGCTCATAGTTTTTTTTTAAACTATAGTCTGGCCCTCCAACGGGTCTGAGGGACAGTGAACTGGCCCCCTGTTTAAACAGTTTGAGGACCCCTGGTCTGGAGAATCCAAGACAATTTCACTCACATGCCTTGGTCGAGATGAACTCTGTAAACTGGAACATCAGTACGTAGCTAGTCCAGCATCCATGAGTGTCTCGGGAGGATTTGATTCCTCAGAGCAAACATTGCAAGAGAACCAATTTGTTCGGCTCTAGAATTGAAACTGATGTACCATCACTTGTCCTGCCCTTTGTGTGTCACAAGACTGGCCAGAGTGAAGAACGGAAAGGAGCGAGAGTCTACCTTTTCATGAGAGCAATAGCACAGAGTGCTGCTGCCATTTAAAAAATTTAAAAAAAGCAAAAGCTCAACTGCACCGGTTCATTAGGTTTCTGATGTCTTTTGTCCTCATTCTCTCTCATGCTAGTGTTTCGATTCCCATATCTCATTACTTCACTCATTCATCACTTATTTTAGTCCCTGTTCTGGGTCAGGGGTCAGTGGAGGCGTGCATATTGCCACAATACTGAACAGGTTTTAGGATCTAGACCAGCGGTTCTCAGCCTGTGGGTTGCGACCCCTTTGGGGGTGGAACGACCCTTTCAGAGGGGTTGCCTATGACCATCAGAAAACACATAAATATTTCACAATATATAGTTACATATTGTTTTGTGATTAATCACTATGGTTTAATTATGTTCAATTTCTAACAATGAAAATACATCCTTCGTATCAGATATTTACATGACGATTCATAACAGTAGCAACATGACAGTGATGAAGTAGCAACGAAAATCATTTTATGGCTGGGGGGTCACCACCACATGAGGAACTGCATTAAAGGGTCGCAGCCTAAGGAAGATTGAGAACCGCTGATCTAGACGAAGAAAGTCTAGGAAGAGAAGCCTGGCGATCTACTTCTGAGAAGCAGTCAATGAAAGCCTTCAGGATCACAGTGATCTGATTCACAACTGACGCAGTGGGGGTGGAGAGGGCGATGGAGGAGTGGGGGCGGTGGTGCAGGGTTGAGCAGTGAAAGTGTTTAAGTGTAGTCAGCAGTGTGGGAAACATTTTAATAGGTAGTGGGATGATCATAATTAAGTTAAAGATGGGGTCACTGTCAGCTTTGTAACTTTTGACATTCCAAAATGTGAAAATTATGAGGCAAGATTAGTGTCTTCCAAAGTTGCTCAGATATTTTTTAACCTTGATTCTAGGCCTATCATTGTTCTCTGTGATATGTGAATATCGGGTAGATAGGCATACACAGTGTATAAGAATTCGATTTAAACAGTTCGCTGTGGATTTCAATATGTGGTGAAGGAAGTGGAAATTAATAAACCCAACCAGCCAAGTTTCTGGCATAGCTCATGAATCCTTAAGCAGGTCTCCATCTCATCCTCAATGCCGCCACTATCCCAATGTTCCCATTCCATGTGTTGAAATACTATTATTATGTATGACGAGGGTGACAATGATGACTACCTGTGGGGGTGGAGATGGAAACTGGCATTAGAATGTGTCGTCCTAACATCATCAATGATTAGAGCACAAAGAAGCTAGATGACTGATAAGTGAGTCCGGTCTCTCTTTCTCCCTAGGAAAAAACAGAGCTCAAGTTCCGACGGCGGCCTGAGTACCCCAAATATTCATGTATTGGCAGCCTGACATAGAAAAGATGATCTCACAGATGAACATTAGCCCACAATTTGTTGGCTCTTTTCCTGCGCAGTGGCCCTCTCCACTGTTCCTGAGCACACCTGCTGGCCTCTCGTCAGAGCTCAGTCATGCACACTTATTTATGCCTCAGATGACATCATCCATCCAGCTCGGAAACCATCCAGCTTGCCCCCCGGGGGGCTCACAGTGATTGTTTCCGGGGTGTCCCGGGTTTCATTCACCTTTGTGTGGCTTGGATCCTTGCCTCTAAGTCTCCTGGTGCCAGAATGGCTGCAGCTGTAAGATCATGGCCCCTCAGGGGAAAAATTCATTCTTAACTGAGATGAAGATAGGGTGAATTATTCAGAACACCAGCTCCGGGGCCCCAGAACTCTTGTTCATCTCCAAAATGCCTAAACTGTATCCCAGATAGAAACAGCAAACCTTAAAGTCTAAACAGAGCGCACAACACGGAGTTGAGACTAAGGCTTGGGTCTCCTGCTGGCCAGCTCCAGAGCCATATTCCATTGTAGTCCATCTGTCCTCTTGCCACAGACACCACGTGCCTGGCACACTGTCCGTGCCCAAGAAGTATCTGTGAGCAAGAGGAACGAATGAGATGGTGTTGAATGGGGGGGGGGGGGAGGGGGAATGGATCCAACAAAAATCGTTCTAATAAGAGCCAAAGATCATGTGTAAAAGTTACAAATAAAGAGGAGGGGGTTTGTCATCTCTGTATGTTCCCAAGAATTGAATCTACAGTCCGTTTCCTGCTTGCTGGCAGGCAAGGCAGAAGAGGCAATGAAAAGTATTTCATCCAATTCTCTTGGTCCTGTGTAAGAGAACACAGTCGTTCAGAGCATGCCAGGTCTTCCCTCTTGTGAAGAAAGGGGTGTGTGAGCCATCTTTCCACTACACCAAAGGGCTGTGTCTATCGTAAGGACAGGAGAAGATTCTTTTGGTTTGTAGCCAAAGTGATTGGGAGACCTTTTCAGTCTCCCTCCCAAAGGGTGGCTGAGTCTCTGCTCAGAGGATAACTCCATCCAGGTCACCATCTCAGGCCGCCTGCAACTGCCTTTGCCCCAGTCCTCCACCAGGACCTAGTCTTTGAAGTCAAACCTCAGAGCATTCTTAAAATATTTTCTAAGCCCTGGCTAGTTTCAGATGCCTTTCTGCAGCTAGTCTTACAAAGCTCGATGCTGGGGGAGTTTCACAATCTACTATACTTAGCCTGACTTATCCTCCTTGGCCATGCTATCTCCGGCACCCCTTTAGGAATCTCTTAACACATAAAGTAACCCGAGTAGAACGAAATCCTTGCTGATGAATTGAGCTGATGTTTGCAGTGTGCTCAGCTTCCCAGCGCTCCCCTCTGCTCCCATTCCAGGAAGGCCTCTTCTCCTTTCTATAGCCACGCCTCTGAGTTTTCCTCTTCTTGATCGCTCCTTCTGTCCTAGTGTTCCTCTCCCCACCTGCCATCATAATTCCCCCTCGAGTTTATTTTCCTAGTGAAATTTAGCAAACACAACAAGGAAAGGTTTGAGCTCTTTAAATCCACGCTTACAATTGGCACACACCTTTGGACAGTCTCAGCAAAAGTGACCTTACAAATACTTTTGGTAACTCCTGCATTTGGTAGAGAGGACAACAGACTTAAAGAGGCAAGATGATTTGCTTTTCGGTGCTTAAGCAGCAGGCATCCCACCAATCCAAACTTCGCCTGAGAGCTAATTTGCAGTATCTATAGGGTGAGTTTTGTGGGCTGGGATCATTCATTGTCCTGTTTAGTGCACCCCGCCCCCTGGCTGGCAAGCTGCTTGGTCTTAATTGAGAATAAGTTTACGAATGAAATGAAGTAATATTATTAGCATTCTCTGTATTTGACTTCAGCCTCCAAAGAACGGGAGGGCTAGTAAATAAGTCAGAGTCACTTCAAAGTAGAAATTAATTACATAAAAACACTTTGGTCATTTGTTTATTTTAAGGAGCCCTGGTGTTTAGTGGGTAACACTTCGGGCTGGTAACCACCAGGCAGGTAGTTCGAAACCACCAGATTACGGTGTTGGAAACTCACAGAGGCCCTTCGACCCTGTGCTAGAGTCGCTGAGAGTCAGAATTGACTCCAGGGCAGTGAGCTGAGTTGGTGGCACAGTGGGTGAGTGCTTGGTTGCTAGTTAATAAAGTGACTGTTGGAACCCAGTGGTCCCTCTGAGGAAGGACAGTGAGACAGTCGCCTCTCGTCCGGATGGCAGCCTTGACAACCCTACGGGGCAGGTCTACGCTGCCCTAAATGGCTGATCACTGTGTGTCAGAATTGACCAGACAGCCATGGTGTGGTGACTCTGGCTATTTCAAGGTAGAATTGATAGCAGATGGGTTTGTCGCCTTCTTGTTGTCTTATAAGTAGTGGATTTATGGAATCGGAAACCAGTTCAGACTTTGCAGAAGCAAAGGGGGTGTGAGAGGTGTTCAGAACAAAGAGGGGGTCATCTCTAAAAAAAAAAAAAACCAACAACAACCAGGAAGCTTTCATCTCTCTCCTTGCCTGGAGCAAGGTGAAAGGGGAGAATCTTAAACAAGCCTGATCTGTGGATTTGAGCTAATGACACAACATGTATGGGCAAGCAGGAAGTTACTTAAGTGGCAAAAAGAATACAGCCCCTAGATTTTGTGACTGTACAATATATATATTAATTTAAAAATAATTCCCTACTTTGTCCTCATAGGTTCAACTTTAGGAAATAAAGCAATGGATACTTGAGTGGGATTGATAGAATGGTGTAAGAATATAAATTTGAGGAGACAAACCATGCAGGAAACATGTCTAAAAAAAAGAATGTAAATTTGACAGATAATAAAACTCTAATAATTTGGACCTTAAAAATCTTGCTTACACCAGCCTGTGTGATCATGAGGTGTCGATGGGATCAGGTATCAGGCATCTAAAACCCAGAATAACACTATACCCAATGTGAATGAAGGAGGGGGGCATGGAGTGGAGACCCAAGGCCCATCTGTAGACAATTGGACATCCCCTCACAGAGGGGTCACAGGGAAGAGATGAACCAGTCAGGGTGCAGTATAGCACCAATGAAACACACAACTTTCCTCTAGCTCTTTGGTGCTTCCTTCACCCCACTATCATGACCTCAATTCTACCTTACAAATCAGATTAGACCAGAGCATGCACACTGCTGCAGATAAGAGCTCGAAACAGGAAATCTGGACCAACAAGGAGAGTAGAGATACCAGGAAGGTTAGGGGAGGGTTGGAGGTGGGGGGAGAAAGAGGGAATCGATCACAAGGATCAGCCTAGAACCCCCTTCGAGGGGCATGAATAATGGTAAAGTGGGTGAGGGGCGATGGAGGATGATGTAAGATATTGAAAAAATAATCTATAACTTACCAAGCTTTCGTGAGGGAGAATGGGTGGGGGAGGGAGGGGAAAGAATTAGGGAGCTGATATTAGGGGCTCAAGTGGGAAGAGAATGCTTTGAAAATGATGATGGTGGCATATGTGCAAATGTGCTTGACACACTGGATGAATACATGGATTGTGATAAGAGATGTAAGAGCCCCCAATAAAAGTATTTTTTTAAAATCGTGTTTAAAGAAATAGAGACGTTCTATATATCTTTCTAGGCACATTACTCTTCTTAACCTTTATTAACTGTTGACATTTGTACACGTCTTGGCAATCGGCAGTCAGATGAAGACCCGGGAGGTGCGATGACTGCCCAGTGAGCACTCCTCCGGGGGGCTCGTTCCTCCAGAGATCGCATATCTGTCGTCTCAGAGGCTCTGGACCGTCCAACTACTGCTAGGAGCACTCCCAATGGTTGAGTTCTGTTTCAACAGTTCCATGGAGTTTCCCTTACACCCAACTACTCCATTACCATCGAACCAGCAGGCCACTTGCCTTACATAGGTCCCAGCTCATGGAGACTCCGTGAGTGTCTGCGTAGAGCTGTGCTCCAGAGGGGTTCCAATGGCGGCTTCCCTTTGGAAACAGATGATCAGAGCTTTCTTCTGAGACTCAATGGGTGGCCTAGAACCTCCAACCTTTTGATTAGTAGCTGGTGTATAATTGCAACCTGGGCAAACCCAGCATATTATCTAGAAACATTGCTTCTAATAGCCGCAAGATCTTTAATGCTGAATTCATACTGGTTATTTTTTAAATAGAAATTTTAACTTCTCACCCCTGTGCCCCGTCCTCCACTTCAGTAAAAGTGACTTACTGCTAATTCTGTTTTGAAATAGCCCAAACAAATAAATAAAACATACAACAACAACAAAGCTATTACAGAGATGATCTCTTCTGTCTCAACTGTAGCCTTTGTGTGGCAGATTGTGCTAACTCCCCACAGGACCAAAGCAGAGAAAAGTAGGGAGAAAAAATGACAGGAGGGTGTGGTATAGACTTGACGCCTCAGTCCATGGACCTATAGCCCCTCTGAGGGAAAAGGTAAATGTGCTGGAGACCGAGTCCCAGGTGGCAACTGCCAGACACCCACCCCCTGGAACACAGGTACCAAGCAGAAGAAGCCCACTTATCTGACCTGAGTCATGGGACCAGAAATGGAAGGCAGAATAGGTAGGTTGTATGAGGTGATGGCTCAAACCCTTACTTTCCTCTTGTCTTGCTTCTAATCAGCACATCTGTCTGTGCATGGAGTTCAGAGCACGTGGTGGCATTCAATGCATAGACTGTACACCAAAGCTTCTGGCCAGGCTGCCGCCTAGCCAAGGCTCTTAGGCTCCACACCAGGTGCAGCGCCACCGGTGCCGGCTCACTAGCAGCACTTCTTTGCAAATCCCCAAAGGCTCCCTTCCGTGCTGGAGTCAACTCCGCCAGAAGGCTCATTTGGCATAGCACTCACATTCAGGCAGGTTCTCAAATGTCCCCGTCTGAAGTTACCCCAAAGATGGTTTACTGACAGCTGTCCTGACACACCCAGCCTGTGGGTGAATCAGACTGCTTCATTACTCACCTGAATTATGTACCCCACCAGACTATCGTTGGGTCCTGTGACATTTGTGTGAGTTAGAAAAAGAGACGAAGCCCTGCACATTCAAAAAGCATCAAGGGTGTGCTGTTGACATGGGACAGCAAGTTAGGGTTTAACTATGGCCAACCAGCAGGATACTATCCAGTGGCTTGATTCATCACTTTAAAAAAGGCATCCGGAAATTCTTTTGTAAATGGAGTCACTGGATGGTATACGTAGTTAGCAGGCTTGGCTGCTCACAGAAAGTTTGGACATTTGTGTGTACTTTAAAAGGTGCCTCACAAGAAAGGCCTGGCGATCTAGTTCCACAAAATCAGTCCCTGAAAACCCCGTGGAACACCCTGTGCTTTGACACACATGGGGCCACCATGAGGGGAAGCTACTGGATGACAGCTGGTAGGTGTATATCGTACTGGGTGTATTTTCCTTTGACTAGGATTCAAAAATGTATTCATATTTGAACCTTATGGTGAATTAGGGGAAGGCATATAGAGCAAATCATCAATTTTACGTTCAGTAGTTCATACATATTTTGTCTCAACACTGCACTCCCCTCAGTGAAGCATCACTCATCCCACTTCCTCCCTGTGGTACCTGTTTCCATTCCTCCTCCTTCCTAACCCTTGGGCAAAGGCTGCCCCTTTGACCTCGAATGGCGGATTGCTCTAACCTGGGAGTGAATCAAATGCCAGGTCTGAAGGGTGACTACAGGTCATAGTCTTGGGTCCCACAAGTCTCCTCTTCTTTTTTTTTTAAAGAGAACATTTATTTAGTCTTAAATGAGACAAAGACAGGATGACTATAAAGACTTATCTGGTCGAGGGAGACCAAAGCCCAGGGTCAAAATAGTGACCCAGGGTTTGCTGTGATACACAGTCTAAGTAGGACATGCGCAAGAGGTCAAAGAAAACTGTCACACAAACAGTTGGCGACAGATCAATGTAACGTAGTTACTGGTAGGACTCCCAGAATGTGATTGGGGTCCTGATTGGGACATGTGCATTATCTAACACAGAGGAGCTTAACATATGGGTCCAGGGGTGTCCCTTAGGCAGCCAGGGCATGCTCGAGACCATGAAATCCCTGGTACATTGATCTCCATCAAGGACACACCCAGGTAAGCTCTTAAGGGAGAGTTCCCCTCCTGGGCTTCTGGGGACGTGGAGCTAATCCACTTCCCACTGCGACGACGTGTGTGTCTGAAGACAATGCTACTCACATTCCTCGTCAATGGGCCAATGGTCATTGGATTTAATGAAGGCTTAATCTACATGAAGACTGCAAATGGATTTTGGACTTTCACTGCCATGCATAGCCTTCTGTAAAGCGGATGCTCAGAATTTAGGCCCTAACAGGAATTTTATTATTACCACCCCTTAGATCACACACACCAGTGTGCTCCTTTCATGTGGACTTAGCTGATAGCTCCCTTAGGGGGCTGCTTGCTTTAAGATAAGCCTTTAAGATCCCAGATGCTATTCTTTCTGATTTTCCGGTACCATCTGATTTCTTCACTGCCCTTTGCTATTACGCATTCCTATCTTCAGTGGTCACTTCCTGAGGGCCAGGACCGAGTAAGGCTACATATGTCATAAGAACTTAGGCTTTCATATTAGGATTTATGACTAGGTGCTAGCTCAAAATCCATTTATATATTTAAGGTTTACATATACCTCTGGTCTACTTTAGAGGCAGTATTATCAGTTTCTTTTTTTTACATTTAAATAATTTTATTTTAATAGCATATAGCAAAAACAGATAGACTGTACACAGTTCCGCACTACAAACATCTTGTACACAACCACCTGTTAGGAGGCAACTCCCATCCAGCCTATGTCATGACAAGTTCATGATGCAACATGTGTTTGTAACATGGGTCACAATCGTTGTTACAGCGCTATCTGCAAAAAGACACTGTATTGGATCCAGGAGTGTTTCCTAAATGATTTTCACTCATAACAAGGTATGCTGTACACCAAGACCGACATTAGACTAATGTGCACTAGATCCAAAATTGTGCCTGACGTATGTCCACAGCGGCGTTAATGACAGAGAGGAGGAACTCATGCACAATGCAAGGACCGCCTGTCATAGAGCCAGGCTTCAGGCCGCAAATTTCCTGAAGGACACGCTGATGAGTCCAAACGTTTACCAAGAACATTTCCCTTGAACTGCGGAGTTGTTTATAAAATGGTACTTGAAAGATGAGCCCCACGAAGGAAGGTAGGGTCTGGTCAAGGGAGGCTGAAGCACAACATAGAGACAATGTTCCAAACGCTACAGCTCCCTCCCCAGAGGAAAAGCAATAAAAACAACTTCATCTGTCTGGAACAAACAAAAAGTATTTCACAAAGTGTAATTGCACAAAGACGAATTCAACGGGGAATACATTTTGCGGAGAACATTAAAAAAAACCAAACCAACAAAGATTATGTACTCTTTGAATATGCATACATCAAACCCAAAATGTTAGGTTTTACTTTTGTCCTTTTTTGGCAACTTTTGAGGCTATTTCAGGATTGGGTTCCCAGAGGGCGTTCTTGACGAATCTCGTGGCAGCGCCTTTGTCCAGCTTGCCGGCCTTCTTCTTGTCGGTGATCTCCTTGACCCTGTTCATGTGTTTTCGGATTCGCTCCAATTCCTGCTTTACTGGATGTTCTTTGGGGTTAACTCCCTGAGTGGCCAAATACACCCAAAACATTGAGTTTAATGTGTAAACAGAAACTAAATCCACTTTTGCTTGTTCGAGGGGGTCCAGCTTCTGAACAACTCATTTCTGGTAACAGACATCATGGTCTTCAGCATCTCTTCCACGGCACCAACGGAAGTCTCGGAGGTCGACAAATAGTCGTGAATTTCAGTTGGGTAGTCTTCATTGACTTCCGTACTTGCCGCCATTTTGAGTAACTCGTTCGCCTCAGACGCCGTCCCCGGAAACTGTCGCCCGGCGGTGACGTCAGACGCGCCGGCTCGGCCCATTATCAGTTTCTTGAGAAGTAATATAAATAACCTATACTGGATATTCGGTAATAATAATAATTGATCTAACCAGTGGAATAGCATCTAAACTACTAGTGAAAAAAGTGAAATATACATAGGATGGAGAACTTGTTAGAATAAAATGCATGACCAGTCATTATCACCGATTAGTGACTGAATCTATGATGGAATACTGCTTAAGAAAACCCCAAGGGTTAGACACAAGGCAAACATTTCAGTAACACTTATCTACTAAGGCTAAACTGTGTTTGCAGAAATGAGCCATATCACAAAAGGCAAAAGAGAGAAGAAAGAAATGACAAAAGCAAATATATGTTGATCTTAAGTTGCCAGATATTGGGAAACCCCGAGAGCAAGAAATCTGAACCAAGTCCATGGACTTCAGAGTGCACGACCTGGGGACAGCTGCCCCTGCTTTTCACCCTGGTGGGCTTCCGTTTTAAGCCCAATGGAGTCTTTCTGTGTCCTTAATCCCGTATTCCATTGAAATTCATGGAAAACCACTGTAGGACTAGCTATTCGATTGAGATGGCCGTGAGATGGTCATTGATCTGTGCGGATTTGTTGCTGTTAATTTGCTGTATGTTTTGTTGTTGTCTTTCTTTTTCCTCCTCTGTTTCTGTGTTGTTTGGAGTTCTGTTTTCAATGAGCTGATTGACGGAGGATGTCATCCTGTATGTTACTCCCAGGTTTGTCTGCTGATACTCACTTTAATATTTTTAATATACTAGTCCTATTTTCACAAATTCCTCTAAATTCTCCTTTTCTGAAAATACCCATAGTTCTCCCTCATAGTTGAGGGATAGTTGTGTAGAAGATACAATTCTTAGTTGTTTGTTTCTTTCAAGATTTTGTACAGGTCACTCCATGATCTTCTTGCCTGCATAGTTTCTGCTGAGAAATCTGAACTTATTTTTTACTGGTTTTCCTTTGTAAGTGACTTATTTTTCACTAGTTACTCTTAGGATTGTCCCTTTTTCCTTGAAATTGGAGACTTTTACTAAAATACATTTCAATGTATTTCTTTGGGGGGGGTGTATCCTGTTTGGGGGTCTCTCGGCTTCTTGAACAATTATTTTATTACTTTGCAGACATTTTTGTGTTTTCCTGCTCTGGAATTCCAATGAGACAGAGGCTATTCCTCTTGATAGCATCCCATATAATTCTTAGGCTTCCTTCAGACTCCTTTGTTCTTTATGAAGATTTTTTTTTCTTCTCACTGGTCATTAAGCTCAGTGTTTCAGCTTCCCTTCTAAAAGGAAACGGGGATGTGTTAGGCTGGGATAACTAGAGAAACAAATCCAAGGACACTCATATATGTGTAAGAGAGAACTTTATACCAAGAAATAACTATGCATCAGTAAAACATCCCAGTCCAGTCCAACTCAAGTCCATAAATCCAATACTAGTTCACAAATCCCTCTTCAGACTCATACAACCACAAACAATGGTGCAAACTGCTGGAAGATCGCCAGTTAGTGGGTGAAAAGTCTTGTGGATCCAGTGGCAGTGGTGGTGGCATCACATGGCTCTCGCAGGTCTCCAGGTGGCACCGACAGGAAGGTAAAGGCAGGAGAGAGTGATGGGTGGTTCTTCCCACAAGGAGGCACCGTCAGACTGTGATCTGATTGACAGACTAGACTCCACCCCTACACTACAAGTTGATACAAACAAATGTAACTCCCAGAGGGAGCTAGAAGATGAGAAAAGGAAAGAAAGTGAAAGGGGGAGTTTGATAGAAAGAGAAGAAGGAAAAGTAGGGAGTTTAGGAGGAAAGAAAAGGGGAGAGCTCTTGATTAGAGGAGAGAAGAAAAAAAAGGATTGCTTTCTGTGGAGTCTTTCCTCAGCCAAGGAACTTAGTAGCTGTCGTCAGCAAGAGCTGGGTGAGCCACAGTGAGAAGGTCTTGGGACCAGGTGTGCACCTGGAGTGGTTGGGGGTTGGCCCTAAGGACCCTGAAGTGCAGAAACCTGCTCAGGACTCCTTCCTGGTGCTGTCGGGGGCTGTGCAGCTCTGGAGAGGGGAGACTGAGCAGAGGCCTGGACACTAGGTCCTTGAACGTTTGCTCCCCAGCCTGGTTGCTGGCGCTGCGTAGGCAAGCAGAACCTGGATGCTGGTGCCACGGATGTCTGTTCTCCAGCCTGGTTGCTGGTGCCAAGCCCCTCCAGGAGTGTGGTTGCTTGGGAGCCAGGGTGTGGTGGGCAGGTAGTGCTGGGGGCCTCATGTGCCAGTAGGTCTCTTTCTCCACTTCCTTCCTTGGTCCCTCAGCTTTGGGAGGCTGGACTTTGGATTCAGTTCACTTATTTTCCCCCTGGCTGTGCAAGTTTTCAGTAGGCTACCTTGCCCTGGAAGTCTGATTTTTTTTTTTTAAGTGCCCATTGCTCTTGCAGTTGGAATATCCCACAATTTTAGCACATGGTCACTTAAGCTATATCAGGACTGCCAAATACAAAAGGGCCCCGGGTTCCTGGCTCTTGCTTCAGAGAAGATCCAGGCCAGGGACAGGAGGGAGGAAGGGAGGCGCTAAAGCTAGGCCGCCCGACACCTTCCGTTGCAGACACTGAGGCTCACTGGGACGGTCAACTCCAGTGTTTTTCTAAAGAAAAGATTACTGCTTCATTGCCTTGCAAGAAAATGATGTCACAGTGTGGGGTCCTGACTCCATTTCCTGACGTTCCACCTGAGTTTTGTAACCTTTGTCAGCTGTACAACACCCAGAGAAAATGAAACACGTTTCAATGTGAAGGCCAGCATCGAAGCCCCAGGGTGGGGTTCACGTCTTCATATATATTAATGTGCCCAATACAGGTTTGTTTGGGTGTCACATCCTGGGCATAATGTGGTCCCAGCACCTTGAAGAGTAAATGGGAAAAGGAAATCGTCTTCCGATGTGTCTGTCATGTCTTGGCAGGAGCCCTTCCCTGTTCTATCGGGGGCTTAATCAGTAGTGACAATGTTAAATTGAATTTGGGTGCCTTGCTTGGCTTGCCTTGTGGTGGTGGGGGTCACGCTGTGTGTAAAAATGAATCGTGGTCCCCGTGTTGCTTTTTAAAAATTCTTACGTACCCTGTTTGTGTGCTGTAGCTTAGGATAGCTTACAACTGCAGCCTAAATGGCATTATTAAACTATTTCCTGGCATGTCAAGGGCTGAAATTGCCCTGTCAAGAGCAAGTCTGTTCTTTCAGGGGTTTCAGAGAGCAAGGGCTCGGGTTACATTCTTGTTCTGTTATTCTAAGTTTTTCCCTGGCAGGAAATCGCTGGGTCTCAGATAATTTGCATATATCCAATCAGCATGACCTACTGCTCTATGGAGGTTTTCAAGATTGTATGACAACACTGTGGAAGAATCTCATATGGGAAAAGAGGATTTCTCCCCCCCTCGCTCTCCCTAAGCCCTATTTTAAATAGTTTCCTTCCCACAAGCTGATGTAGCCACATTCAAAGCATCATAAGCAACTCAGCCCATTTTCCTGTCTCGGCCTCTGTCCAGTCATATCAACAGCCACACAAAACTGGAAGAATGCTTAAAGGGAAGATGCCTTCTTCCTTCCGGTCTGTAAAGCAGCCTGTCCTTGGCCTGTGACAGTGAGTGTTAACTATGAAGTTCCCCCAGGCAAGGACATGCGCAAAATGTCTGGTCATTTCTTTGTGACTCACAGAAAACCAACTCATGGCCATTGAATCAGTTCTGACTCATAGGGCCCCTACAGGGCTGGGGGAATTGCTCCTGTGGGTCCACAGCCTGCCAATCTTGATGGGAGCGGGAAGCCTCATCTTTGTCTTCCATTGCGGGGGGGGGGGGGGGTAGTTTCAAACTGCTGTGCTCAGCAGCCCAGTGTACAGCCTACAGAGGCACCAGGAGGATGACAATCGGTATGAACTTGTGTATTTCTAGATCTCTGAATAGACGTGTTAGCAGGGTACTCACATGAAGCATTTGGCATTGGACTATGTCACATGGCACCATAAGAACAATTATGCATTCGTTGGAGATCTCCAGAATTGTGCAGGTTTGCCGTTGGTAAAGTTCTAGGCAGCAACTGTTGAACATGACCAGTTCTACAATCTGTCTGATGCTTGATCAAACTCCCAGCATAGATTCGGACTCACAGTGACCACGTGAGCTGTACACACCAGAGCTTCCTTTATTTTGTGCTCTTTATTTATCTGTAGTTTTGAATGAAGTTTACAGGAAAAAAACGTTTTCCATTCAGCAATGTGCACCCATGTTTCATTGTGACACTGGTTGCAATCCATGAGTCTGTCTCAGACCAAATTCACTGCCATCAAAGGTGCCTATGGGACAGAGTAGAACTTTCCCTTTGGCTTCCTAAGATCTCAATCTTTCTTTTTTAATTTAATTTTTATTGGCTTATTTATTTTTTAAAAATCATTTTATTGCGGGCTCATACAACTCTATCACCATCCATCCATCCATCCATCCATCCATCCATCCATCCATCCATCCATCCATCCATCCATCCATCCATTGTGTCAAGCACATTTATACATTTATTTCCCTCATCATTCTCAAAACAGCTGATTTCTACTTGAGCCCTTGGTATCAGGTCCTCATTTTTTCCCTTCCCTCCCCGCCCCCCTGCCTCATGAACCCTTGATAATTTATAAATTATTATTTTGTCATGTCTTACATTATCCAACGTCTTCCTTCACCCACTTTTCTATTGTCTGTCCCCCCAGGGAGGGGGTTATATGGAGATCCTTGTAATTGGTTCCCCCTTTCTAATCCCCACCCCCTTATGGGAGCAGACAGCCTCATCTTTCTCCTGCGGGATGACTGGTGGGATTAAACTGTTGACCTTGCAGTTGGCAGCTAATGAGTAGCCCACTGCCACCAGGATTCCTCAGTGGGTTTTCAGTAGCTGATCTTTCCACCTTTCTTTCAAGGCATCTCTGGCTGAACTCCAGCGGCCATTCTCTCAGCAGCTGACCACATCCACCGTTACACCACCCAAAGTGACAACAAAACGAAAACCAAGCCAGCTGGCCCGGAGTTGGTTCTGACTCCTGGCAACCTCACACGTTGTAGTGTCGAACTTCTCTCCCCACGGCTTCCCAGGCCGTGCCCTGTTGGAAGCAGAGAGTCTCAGTCCTTTCTTTCAAGGCACAGCTGAGTGGGTTAGTTGTTCAGGAAGGGGCATGGACATCATGGCAGAGCTCCTCCATCTTCACGTGGGGAAAGGAAAGCCCAACTCCACAACCACTCCAGGATGATCCTATGAGGCAGAGGCCAGACGGGCCTCCACCCTCCATTCTTTTGTTCCCTATTCTGGCACCAGCGGGAAGGAGCCTGGGTGGCAGAGTGGCACTTTGAGCTCTGACTGCAAGGGTGGTAGTTAGAACAGACCAGCAGCCCCAGGAGAGAAAGAAGAGACTTTCTCTTCCTGCAAAGGTCTACACCTCAGAAGCCCACACACAGTTCTACTCTGTCCTATAGGGTCACTTTGAGTCACAATTGACCCACAGCAGTAGTTGTTTCGATGCCAACTGCCTGTCCCCTTGTACTCGACTTCTCGGCTGGCTTCCATAACCCACCACAAAGGACACACCAAACTCATAGGCAACAGGACTTGGGGAGGTTAACAGGTTGCCACAGTCAAGATGAGAAAACACGATAAGGATGTTGTCCGTTTGCCCACAGCAGTGCCTTTTCTCAACCACGTGGCAGGCACTCTCCCTGGTCTCTGCCTGGCAGTCAAGGGCCCCTTGACCTTTGCCCTGCTTGGTCAAAGCTTGCAAAGTGCCTTTCTCAACCACTCAACTCATTGCTGTTGAGTCCCCGCTGCACCACAGTGCCCTTATAGGGCAGGGTAGAACTGCCCCTGTGAGTTTTAGTGCTGTCCATGCCCAAAGGGCACCTCAGTATGGACATCAGCCTCCTGCCTGAAGGCAGAGAGCATTCACTGCCCCGTGGTCCCCATTGCCTCCGTGGCTCCTTCTTCACGGCTCTGCTGCTGCAGATCCTGCAGGCCAGAAAAGCTGGGTGAGTGTGGCACCTCCTGCTGGTTTTAGATTTCTCTGATCCTGCTTCTGAAATGGCTTCCTTTATACTCAGTGGAATGGTGGAACGAACCAATCTTCTCCATGAGAGTTTCACATTCTCTTTGTTCGGTTCCAACCAATCAGGGGGTGGGAGTCACAAAGGCTGTCAATAAGTGAGACCTCCCACGTAATTTCATTTCACCACAGTAGTCAACTGCTTGGCCCTTGGCAACCCTGAGGAAACCCATCCTCCAACTCTCTCTCCGCACCCTCTCTCTGTGTATATACATAATGTATAGTTTATACATAATACAATTTAAAAAAGCAAACTATGAGTAGATAAAGGAATAAACAAGGTGTCCAATGCCGAGTGGAAATGATCAAATCATATTAAAATTAATTCAGACATTACACAAACACGAAGTTGTGACTTGTTTCATCACTAGATAACTCATTACTCCATTAAGTGACAGATACTGTGTCGATTGAAGAATCTGGGTCTGGGATGAATGTAGAGGCCTTCCTGACATCAATAGTTGAGATGTGTCCTGATACCCATTACATATCCTCTCTAAAGACCAGCTATTGCATCTGTAAAGCGAGGGTATTGATGCTGTCAGGTCTACAGTGTAGGTCTTATGTTTCTATTCTGTACCATTCTCAAATGAAGCTCTCCATCGACCAAGGTTCAAAGACACCCAATAAGTCAACATTGATGAATCCTTCACCCAGAGATAATTCTGAGCTCTTCAAGCAGCCCTGGTGTTACAGTGATGAAGCGTTTGCTTGCTAACAGAAACGTCGTCATTTCAAACCTACCAGCTGCTCAATGGGAGAAAGATGTAGGAGTCTGATTCTAAGAAACAAAATTCATAGACATTCATATGTGTATAAGAAAGAGCTTTATATAAAGAGTAATTGTATATTAAGAAAACATCCCAGTCCAGATCAAGTCCGTATGCCCAATGTCTGATACCAGTCTATAAATTTCTCTTCAGACTCACCCAACACATGCCATGATGCTAAATGCAGGAAGATCACAGGCCAGGAAGTAGAAAGTCTTGTGGATCCAGTGGTGGTAGAGGCATCTCAGAGCTGGTGCGGATCTCCATGTGGCTCCTCCAGCTCCAGGGCTCTGTGAAGCTCCATGTGGCTTGTCCACAGGAATAGCGAACAGAGCATGTGTATCTAGTCTCCAGGGAGAATACAGGAGTTCCCAGAATGCTCTGGAGAAGGCCATACCCACACAGAGGCCTCCTTGGGTATGACCTGATTGACAGGCTAGACTCCACCCCTTTGCAAGTTCACAGATTTTGTCACTGCCCCAGATGTTTACTTGTGTTTTATTGACTATGCCTAGGCATTCGACTGTGCAGATCATAACAAACTGGGTAACTTTGAGAAGAATGGGAATTCCAGAACACTTCACTATGGTCATGTGGAATTGTACATTGATTAAGGGGCATTGTGAGAATGGAACGAGGGAATAACTACATGGTTTACAATCAGGAACGGTGAGCGTCAGGGTTGTATCATCTCACCAGACTTATTCAATCAATATGCTGAGCAAATCACTTGAGAAGCTGGGTTATATGGAGAATGTAGCATCAGGATTGGAGGAAGGCTTAGCAATCACTGTGACATGCTTGTTGACACAACCTTGCTTGCTGAAAGGGAGCAAGGCTTGAAGCGCTTGCTGATGCAGATCAAGGATTGCAGCCTTCAGTATGGGTTGCAAGTCAATGTCAAGAAGACCCAAACCCTCACAACTGGACCAACAGGTAACATCATGAAAGATGGAGAAAAGGTTGAAGTTGTCAAGGCTTTTGTTTCCCTTGGATCCACAATCAATGCTCATGAAAGCAGCAGTCAAGAGATAAAAAGACGAGCTGCATTAGGAAGGTTTGCTGCACAAGACCTCTTTAGAATGTTGAAAATCGAAGATGTTACTTTGCAGACGAAGGTGTGCTCGACCTCAGCCATGATCTTTTCCATGACCTCATATGCATGTGAGAGTTGGACATTGAATGAAGACCGAAGAAGAATCAGTGCATTTGAAGCATGGTGCTGGAGAAGAATCGTGAAAGTACCTTGGACAAACTGATCTGTCTTGGACGATGGCCAGAGTGCTCCTCAGAGGCAAGACTTTGTCTTACATACTTTGGACATGTTGTCAGAAGAGATCAGTCCCTGGAGAAGGACATCATGTTTGGTCAAGTGGAGGGGCAGCAAAAAAGAGGAAGGGCTTCCAGGGGATGGGTGGACACCCTGGCTGCAACAATGGGCTCAAGCATAGGAGCAATGATGAGGATAGTACAGCACCACACAGTGTTTCATTCCGCATCTAACAAGAAGAATGGGCAGAGAAGAACTGCCCTGTGTGCATTTCTGAAACTGTAACTCTTTGTGGGAATAGAAAGCCTCATCTTTCACTGTAGGAGCGGCTGGTGATTTGGAACTGCTGTACTTGTGGTCGGCAGCTTACTGAGTAGCCCACTATACCACCAGGGCTTGGTCTGGGACTAGTTTCCCAGAATATCTCATTCCTACAAGTTCCCAGGAGATCCTGGATTGCTAGTCTGAAGACCAGGTTTTGAGAACCACTTAATGGCATTAGGAGCTGCAGATGCAGGACCAAGAGAGAGAGGATATAGGAAGCATCGGTATAGTCAACCTCCCAAGGATGATGTTCAACAAATGAAAGAGGTTGCTTCACAGGATGGGTGAGCTGTCCAGGAATTTATCTTGGGATATGTGCCAAGAAGCTGACCTAAAGACTTGGTTTGCCTGAAGCAGCAGAGGACGAAGGAGACCCAGAATTTGGAGAAGGAAGTAGACTGTGCGTCTCATTAGTTTCATGAATTATCCCTTCCTTACTCAGGAGACCAGAAGAACTGGATGATGTCTGGCTACCATTCCTGAGTATTTTGAGCCAAAAATTAATAGATGGATTCAGATCAAAAGGGATAAATCTGTGAAAAGGAATGTCAAATTCTTACAGACTCCACACTTACCAAACCCATTGAGACCTGAGGAACGAACTCCCAGATCTCTTAATCCGAGGAAATCTCCAAATTGTGAATCAAAAACAATCTTCAGAAGTCATCTGTACACTAAATACAATGATTAAAGAATGTCCAATCTGAGCCATGTGCTCGTTTAAAGAATCGTCTACAGGATATCAAACTGTCAGCAGGAACTCTAAAGCGCAGACAAGGAGTTCAAGGAGGAGTCTAAGTCGGTGGTGGTGACAAACTGTGGGTAGAGGTCATGAGAATGGTGACACCACATGAGGAATGTAGCCAGTGTTCCTGGATCGCACACAGAGATGAATGTATGTCTGCTCTACTGTGTGTACTTTCACCAAAATCAAAGAGGGAGAAAGGGGAGGCCTGTAATGGTTTTTTTTCTCTCATCATTAAGCTTTTTGTTATGGGTGCCAAAGACCAGATTCAGAGAGACGAGGCCAGCCTCCACTCAAGGAAACCTCTCTCAAACCAGTGTTTGAATTGTGCTTTGAAGACTTAGAGTCACTCTGGTAATGGTGAAACGGAGCCCTGGTGGCGTCATGGGATACACATTGAGCTGCTAACTGCAAGGCCAGCAGTTGGAACCCAGCAGCAGCTCTGCAGGAGAGAGCTGAGGCTGTCTGCTTCTGTAAAGATTTCAAGTTTCAGAAATCCAAAAGCGGCAGTTCTACTCTGTCCTGCGGGGTTGCTGTGAGTCAGAATTGAGTTGATAGCAATAAGTCAGTTATTTTGTGTGTGTGTGTGGGGGGGGGGGTTAGGTAATGGTAATGAAGAAAGGCTGAGAAAAAGTTAGGGTTTTTAAATATATATATATATAGGTAATATGGAATTAAAATGTAATAAAATCCCATGCAGAGAACAAGGGGGATTTAAAGAAAACACCCATTCGCTGTAAATTTATATTTTAGATATGAAAGTTTCTATGGCAAAAATGATATCATTTCCATTTTTATATGATAGTATATAAATCAGAAAAGACAAATGTAACAATCTAAAATGTGTAATGCTTGGTATGATAGCAAACCAGAGAGAAAAAGTTTAGGGAGCAAAATCCATGTGCAAACATTGTAAGAGAATGACCACCAGGAAGGCACATTGAAGAGGAAGGACCACGCTTCAGATGGACTGTTCGTTCTTTTGACCCTAGGAGGAAGAAGAAGAAAGCTTAGTTTTACAACGTATCAAAGAAGAGTGGGTCCTTCTGACATTCAGTTTAGCCTTCGCTTTATGGTCATGGCATCCAGCGAAGGATGACTGGAGATGCGACTTCATGTTCCACTCATGGTTTCCGAGGAATCATCAGAGAACCTGCTGCAGGGTGGTGCTGAAAGGTCCCGGGAAGCAGATGTGTGGGTGTAATAAACTCTCTGGCAGAAGCATAAAACAGTCGGCAGGAGCCATCATTTCTGTGGGCTCAGGCAGTCTGAGGGAGCGAGCTTCTCTGTCCAGGATGGCTCTTGGTCACTGGGGTGAGGGCTTTTCCATCATTAACAGAGGCTAAAGGGCACTTTCTAAAATCTTTGATCAGGAGCTAAGGATTTAAATCTGATTAGAAGTCAAGGGAAAGTAGAGACCTTTCTTGAGCACCTACCAAGTGCCATGCCCTGTGTGTAAGTCTCCTAAAACGATGATGTCATTTCCAGTTTCCCACAGTGAATGAAATAGATGTTTTCGCCATTTTTCAAACGAGGAGCTTTTGGCTGGGAGAGAACATATTGATTTGCTCAAGGGTACTCAGATGGTAAGTGATAGAGCGGATGATTAAACCTCAGACTGTCTGACTTCAAAAGTCCCACAGCACAACAGGTTCTCTCCATCTATCCTAAGTCATGGTCAAAGCAATTCTTCAATAAGCCATTGCTCTTTGATATGGAAATGCAAGCCTTCTGTTCCTCTCTGTTCCTTCCTCCTTCCTGCAGATTCTGCTCAGATTCCACAGCCACAGTGATTTCCCCATGACTCGTGAATTGTTTTTAAATTTGAAATACCCTGGTTACCTTAAGTAAGGACTTTAGAACAAGGTAAGACTTTTAGTTACAGCAAGGGAGACCTAAAAATGAAACTTAATATTGCGACCTGCAGCTCTTCAGAGCCCCGGGTGCCCCATCTCATGTTTTCTGTTTACAGCATTATTGTTACAAAGCACTTACTGTCTTATAACATCTGATTTCATTTGGTAGATTATGTTTATTGTTTCTTCTCTGTCCATCCTGCTTGAGCAGAGACTCCACCTTGTTTTCTTCAGCTTCTCCCACAGGCCCAATGCAGATCAAGTCCCTAAAACATTGGCCAGCAGCTACTTCTGGAGAGTCGGACAGTACTCTTTTAGGTCTATACTGTCTCTGTCATCATGATTTTACTATGCTGTGGTAGGCTGGACATCGTTGTAGACAATATGTAAATAATTGAATTTCATATCATTTTCACACCATGGAATAGGATTTTACTGTTGATTTATTTCATCCATTAAAAATTTTTTTATAAACAATTTGAAGCTTGCAGGCCATTCAAAACCAGGCAGCTGACTGTGGTATGCTAGCCATTAGCCTAAAAGTGAATGGCTAGAACCTGGTACGCATGTGTTCATTCAACTAAACCTACTGGGATTGTCCCAGTAGGAAATATTCTATTTCATTATCCCCACAAATCTCTCACTGATTCCCCTTCCAGTGAAAGCCAATATCCTTTAGGCAGTGCTCTCCCTCTCTACTCCTGCCTGTGGGATGGCCACGGCTACACAGCAAGGTCCAAATTAATGGGACACGGAGGGTGAGTCTCTGACAGTCCAAGAGCATATGACTGACACTGCCCAACTGGTGACCCTGAGTGTGCCTCAGGGGGAGCACACAGACTGACGCTCTACAAAGAGCCCATTAATGACATCATTACAAGCTTTAAGATGTCCATCTATCTCCGCTTCCATCTACAACATGAACATTCAGAGTGGAAGGGGTCTCTTTCAAATGGAAGTGTTTGGGAGCTCCTGAGGGAGGGTGGGTTTAGCTGAACACCACTTGGATTGTGACTGTCAAAATGATGTAAACTAAACGATCATGCATTTTTAACTATGTGCATCACTTAATTCCTATAACCATAATAACCACGGGACAAAGATAGATGGCATAAGAAACACCGATGCTGAAAAAGCCAAGTACCAAATACCTAAAAATGAGTCATCATTTTGCACATATGCCTCCAGATGGTCTTTGCCAGGTCCCTGAGATACATTCATCTATTCAATGTTGGTATGTAGTACATTGACATTTCCATTTCTAGATACACTTTAGTCTTTTAAACCCAACACAATATGGATCACCTTAAAATTTCATCTCAAAAATGCTTTTTAAATATACGCTTAATTTCATATCAGATAAAATATTATTTGTTAGATGGGAAAATTAGAAACTTGCATATGAAGAATATGTTCAAAATTATATATTAAATTCAATTTTGTAAGATATTCTTTAAAAACAGCTCTAAAAATGATGTTCACTTTTTCATTCTTAAAAAGCCCATCCTGAGGGGGCTGAGAGGTGGGAGACTTAGGTGGGGCCTTAGGCAGCTGAGAAGGATATTGCCTCAAATGACTGTAAAATGTGGGTGCAGTGCTTCAGCAGGAATCTCTTATTTTTCGTAAAATACTCCCATAGTGAGTTAGAGCAACAAAACATTTTTATAAGCCCAGCTTAATTGTACAATATACTTACAGAACTAAAACCCTATGCTAATTTACCTTTCGAACCTTCTAATGCGCTTGGGTCTGAGCTGCCAATATTATCCAATTACACCGATAGTTTGAAGGTGTGTTGTTTTCATTGCTGCCAAAGCTGTTATAGTCACTTATTTGGCGGGGGGGGAGTTCAGATTTCCTGATGTCTTAGCTTTAATATTGTGTTAATTCAAATTTGTACATTTATATTAATACATTTTTGAGAATGAAGTAATGATTTAAAAGAAGGAAATAATGCCCCTCCACCCCTATAAGCTTCCACTTAGTTACCAGTCGTGTTGTAACTCAGTGTCGAAAGATTTCACAAAACCATTTTTGTTCTTAGTATTCATCTAACCTAGAAAATTACATTCAAGTAATTTATAACCAGATTTAACACATATTGTTTGATGTGGAGAAATGGATAATACGCCTGGCTAAGAATTCTGAAAGGTCTGGACAGGAGGATGACCATGGGGGAGGTGACCCTCAGCTTCCACGCTGAGCGATACTGACCCCAGGGGCACCACTGCGTATATGGCAGCGAGAAGGGCCTGCTTCGTGCACCGTCTAGAGGGGAGCTGAGAGGATTCCCCTGCTCTGAAGAAGACAGGGGTGTGCTCTTCCCTTCGGGGGACAGGGGGTTTCCAGCATTTGCCTACATACTTCCTGATCCTCATGAGCTGTAGCCTATTGTGGGAGTGACAGATGGTGTCAGAACTGGCCATACATGTGGGGCACGGAGGGGTATATCTGACCTCCATCTCAGGATTTGCTTTGGGCCACTCTGAATTCTCTCACCCTCCACTGAAGTTAAAGGACGGTAGGCATTACTACCAGTCCAAGAGCCCACAGGAGAAGGGGTTTGTAGTCCACAGGAGGCTGGAAAATACTGTTCACAAGTTCACACTATTTTATAGAAGATGAAACGCAGGAGGGGCCTCCAAGGGGGAGCAGATGGGCCCAAGTCAGTTGGTCAGAATTAAGGGTAGACTTCCGGGCCCGTTAGCAAGAACTCTGCATTGCGTAACTCGAGCAGGCACCATTCAGATAGTTGTGTAACGTACAGCGACTTTAAGTCCCGCACTTGGGCAATACAATGGCGCTGACTTCCAGTTAAAATCTTGCTGAGACATTTCTTGAGGTCTTCAATATAGTCAGTACCCACCAGGTAGGTGATAAATGTCTGATTTCTGGACAACTCCTTGTCTTTTATTATTATTTCCATATATCCTTTGGCAATGTATTGGTAAATATATTGTTTAGAAAGGGTTGAACCAGCTGTCACTTGTAACAAATGTTCACAATCACCTTTGTTTGCTGTGTGTGCAGTTTTAAATGAGGTAAAAGAATTACATAATGGAGTCTTTTCTTGCACTGAAGAAACCAACCCACTGCCATCTGGCTCCTAGTGACCCTTTGCAGGGCTTCAACTCTTCAGGGGAACAGACAGCCTTCCCTTTCTCTCCCCAAGTGGCTGGAGCTCTGGGACTAATCCACAGCACCACCAGGCCTCCCTTCTCTTGCACTAAAGTGCGCTTAAATCAGAACCCACAGTACCCATTCTGACTTCAATATGATTTCTAAAAGACACAAGGATGGATCTTATCCATACCTCAAGGACTACCTCTATATTAGTTACAAGAACGTTGAGGTTTCCATTTTCTCTCTCTCTTTCAATTTAGGCCCAGATTAGAAACAAACAAGCAAAGAAACAAACAAAAAAATCATTCAAAGCGACATTAATCCATCGAGCAATTACTGAGATAGAACCGGTTTTTAATATCTGGCCTCAGAGTCTCTGCTCTCAACTGGCTTGAAATCTATGTGGAAGGGAGGCTCAAGCAAATGGAAAGTTGTGATAAGAGGGGTCAGCAGGAAGGAAGGAGTAGTCAGTTTTATTCAGAGCTGGTTGAAAGGCAAACTCATCTAGAGACTGTAACACCTGATCTTAGTTCATTGTTCTCTTTCTCTCTTCCTCCCTCCTCCGGCTCTCTTCCCCACCCCTCCTCTGTTTCACCTCCCTTTCACTGTGTGCCCAGTCAGTGCCAAGTGCTACATACAGGACAGACCCTGGCACGTCCCGGCACTCAAAAAGAAACTGCTGACTGAGGGAAGATCGTGCCTGCCTTCTGAGAACTCACACACTTGGGAAGGATTTGGACACAGGTGGGTGCCATGCACAGGCGTTTAAACCTCAACTTGGGTGTGCAGGAGATCTCCCTAAAGAATGAAAGTAGGGAAGGACAAAGACCAGACCTGGACTTCAGAAAGCTCCAGGTGGAACCTGCATGAAGATCATGTCTAGAGGCACAGGCATCTGAGTGAGGAAATGGGAGATCAGAACCAGAGGCATCACAGTTGGAATGGAAAGTGGGATACACTGAAAGACACTTAAGAAGTGTCATCATCTGGAAGTGGCAGTTGACTCAATAGTGTGAGGAGTCTGGGAGTCTCCGGGGCTCCGGCTTGTGGTCATGAATGCTGGCGGCAGAGCTGGACATTCAGAAAGAGGTGTTGTGGGAGGGGCGCGATCTCCTGTGAACATGTCGCTCTTTCTATGTGTGCAGGATACCCAGAAGAGGTGTCTGGAAGATAGCTGGCAATGGAGCCCATAAGATCAGGAGAGGGACTGTCCACAGATGTGCATATGCGAAGCATCAGCTCACAGGCAGTAGCTGAGAAGATCAGCCTTTCAGAAACGGGAAGTATAAAAGGAGTCCTTAGAGGAATCGAAGCTCAGAGAAGAAAGAGCCAAAGAGAATGGTGCATTCTTTTTGGAAGTCAAGGGGGGAGGGACTTTTATGGAGCGAGTGGTCGGCAGTCTCTAAGGCTGTGACGGGGTGAAGAAAGATGTCCACTGCAAAGAGTCCATATGGGCCATTCATGGGTGATATTTGCCGTGGTAGTTTCAGTAGAAGAAAAGAAGAGACAATTGATAGTAAAATTGGCCTAGATGAGAACAGCCTTGTAGCCTCCGCTCTTCAGAACTGGATTCACCATGAACTCAAAACAAGGCCTCATTTGTATCAGACATGTGGCTAATTTTTGTCATAGAATATCCAGTGGCAATCTTTAGTAATTCTTAGAATTCTAGAAAGGGGGTCTCGGGTTTCTTCTACGTTCTTACACAGTGGCTTTTTATTAGTGACGGGGCACAAAATGAAAGATTTGCCTATCATTGCTGCCTGCTTCCGATCTTCTTATTCCTCATGTGGACCACTGAGCCGCTTAGTCTCCTTCTCCTTCCCCTTTAACCTCGGTCACTAAGTGAAAGGCAGGGACATACTTTGCATACCTTTCCCACTCCATCCTTTACCATAATTGTGGACACATAATATATTCTCAATAAATCCTGAAGAACAAGAGTAAATAATAAATATCATCTTTAGGGCCTTGGGTTCACAATTTGAGGCAGGTGATGGAAAAAGTCAAACATTAGTGAGCAGATCTATGTCTGGTTGAAGAGGATAAGCCAATCTATGACTGTCGAATTGATTCCACCCCATACTGGCTTTATAGAACTATAATTGCCCCGTCATTTCCAAGGCTGCAGGATTTCATAAGCAGATTGACACATCTTTTCCATGAGGATCGGCTGGTGGGTTTAGACTGCTGAAGATGAACTTGTTTATCACTAGGGTGCCTTAATTTCAGTATATCTCTGCCATTGAAGTGATCCTAACTCACAGCAAACTTATATAGGATTTTCAAGACTATAAATATTTATAGGAGTGGATAGCCTCATCTTTCTCCTGCAGTTCAGCAGGTGGGCTTGAACCACCGACCATAGAGTTAGTGGCCCTATGCTTACCCCACAGAGCCACCAAGGACCACTCACTCACTCACTCACTCACTCACTGCTATCTAGTTGATTCTAACTCACAGTGACCCTCTAGGACAGAGTAGAATTGCCCCTTTGGGTTTCCAAGACTGTAACTTAAAAAAAAATTCTATTGAAGTAAAACTAATTAATGTATCACATAATTCAATATTTCAATCTTATTAAGAAGAGTAGTATAATCACTACCACCATCAACAGCAGGACATTTTCTTCTTTCTTGTACTTGTGGTTGGCTGTTTACAGGAGTGGAAAGCCTCATCTTTCTCTGGTTTTGAACTGCTGCTCTTGCAGTTAGCAGCCCAACACATAACCACTCCACCACCAACGCTCCCACCACTAGGAATAGCACGTCGTCACTCCGTTGCTCTGACCAGAAGCTTTCCTTTCCAACATGACAACAGGTCAGTTCGCTGATGTAAGGAAGGCAGAACATTAAAAACATCCCCTTTCCAAATGAACTGGGATTATACATTCCTTTTTCATTCCATTTCAGTGGGGAGTTTTTCAGAGTCCCGGGTGGTGCAGACAATTACCGTACTTGCTTGCTAAGTGAACATTTGGAAGTTTGAGTTCATTCCAAGCTACCTCAAAAGAAAGACGTGCTGATCTTCTTCCAAACACCCAGCCTATGGAGCGCACGGCTGCTCTGACACACCTGCAGTCAGCTGGTCACCGGGGGTCAGAGTCAACTTGATGGAAGCTCGCTTTTTCTGGTGTAGGTTTGGTGTTTCTGTTCTTTGTGGAGATGGCTGACAAGATCCTTCAGGTGACTTGATATGGCTGATTAAATACTGGGCCAAGAAATGTGTTTCTTTAAAGTCATTCAAGGTAATCTGGGAATCTGTGATATAACGCGCTGGGTGAGACGAATCTGCCATGAGCTAGCATGGTAAAGCAGCCACGTGGTGTTCCCTGCCACACATGCGTGCGACTTAGGCTATGTCAAGAGCCGATCATTCCATCGCGTGGAACTCTCCTTTTTCTTCTTCTACGTACAGTGCTCCCTTCGAGAGGCTAGACTTCTCAAATGGCATGAAGATTGACTTCAAAATCACAGTCTGATGGACCTGGGAAGCTGCTGGGAGGTCCTAATTGCTGGGGTCGTCTGGACGACAGACAGGGTACCAGCTTGTGTTGGCTCATGTGTGCAGTGGTGAGCGGCTGCCTTCTCCGGCAGACCCTGCTGCACAGACCCTCAGCCCAGCCAGGGAGAGGAAGTGTCATTGAGTCATTCTTTGTCCCCACAACCTGTCCCCCACACCCCCACCATTGTTTTTCACCCTAATTGCTTCCTCCATTTCTCTTTCTTTTTTCCTGTGGGCATCTAAGAATCACCATTAAATAGTGTCTTTCATTGATAAAAATGAAAACAGCTAACCTTGTAATATCCCCGAATGGTTTCTGCTTACATATTAATGTTGGGATTGCTTCAAAATAGTCACCAGTATAATTCAGTTTGCTCTGCAGTTTGCTCTGACTATAGAAAATGGATTCCGTGGAAGTTCCTGTCCTCTGGGGGCCCTGGAGGCCCAGTGGTTCAGCACTCCGCTGCTAGCTGAAAGGTGGGCAGTTTGAATCTACCAGCCACTCCTTGGGAGAAAGCGTGGAAGTCTAGTTTCATAAGAACTACAGGCTTGGAAACCCTGTGGAGCTGCTCGCCCCTGTGCTGTAGGATCGTCTTCAGGGGAAATCTTATTTGCTTTTAAATAAAGTACAGTTTGTGTCTGTTCAAAAATGTTTTCAAAAAATATGTTAGATTAAGAGTGGGAAGGGGGGGTGCTAGAGTATTTTATATTAAAAGATTAAATTGCCTGTATGTCCAGGGGAAGAGCTGTTGATGTTCATGATAATTTATTAAAATTATGTACTACCTCCTCACCCTTGACTGCCCCTCTTTGACAAAATATCACTTCGTTTAATACAGTAGGACACACCCGCAGTCAACACTCTAGGCTTATTTCTTCTAGCAAGGGGTGGCAACCTTGATGTAGTTTCACTGGGCGACTGGATTGACACTTTTCTCTTGAAATAGCTTCCACTTCTAAAAGAAGAGCGCTACTTTTTGTCTGTGAGAAGCAGAATCCTCTCTAGATTTAGATTTTTCTACCGACCAGACTGAGAAGCCTACATAAAGGAGTTTGGGAGGAAGATTCTGTGTTCCGCATGAGTTCTACCCGCCCAAAGGAATAGAGTTTCTGAAAGTACCAGCCAGACGATGACACCCCAGATCCTTAGGGAAGGCGTCGTCGCCTGTGAATTTGTTTCTAAACACATGTTATTGCTGTGAGAGGGCAGGAATCTAGTGGGAGAATTGGAGCCGATAAGAGGGTTTCCAAGACACTCATGGAAAAATGTAATGAAAAGGTCATGGAATTTTCCCCACAAGCCATAGAAGTCCCTTCATCTTGCTGCTAATTGGTTGTGTGTTTTGTCGAAGATGGTTCACCATGGATAGATCGTTTTATCCTGGTGGTGTATTGGTTCAGCGACTGACTGCTGACTAAAAGGACAGAGGTTCCTAAGCAGGAGATACGATCTTGTCATCTGCTGCTATAAAGATTCCAGTTTATCGAATCCTACGAGGCAGCTGTACTGTCACATGAGGTTTCAGGGGACCAAACAGTCATCGCGATACGATCGATCACCATGATCCTGAACAGTGTAGACAGGGTTTCACAATATTTTTAGGGGGGTTGGCACAGAGGGACTTCATTTCATTCAAAAACACAAACAAAAAATATTCAATGTATCACATGAAAAGGGGAAAATATTTTCTTTCCCCCTTTCATGCAAACAAAAGCAAACATTGAATAATGAAAGGAAAACAAATGGAGCCATCCCACTCAGAGGAGGAGGAGAGGGTAGCAGCAGAGGACAACTGCACAGCGTCCAGAGTCCCCCTTCGTTCCTTCCCTTTATGACCCACTGGACTCAGGGTGTCAGCAATTCCTACCACGGTTGTTTCACATTTTTGTCTGTCGACTCCGAAGCTCTGTGTTCGCTAGTTTGTCCCTCGCACCGAATCTTCAAGGAGCTGTGTCATGTTGGGGCATTGCCCTGGGCCTCACCAGTAGGGCACTTAGTCCTCTCTCACCTTTTCCTGAGAGGCCCTCAGAGGAGGACGGGCTCACCCGTGTCCCTTGCGTGCTGATCAAAGCCCTCCGGGTGCTGTGGCTTTTTCAAGCACTTCACGAAGGATCAGGTTGACTACTCCTGGACCATTCAGACACCCTCACCATGTGACCTTGAGCAAGATGGCCTCAATTGTACAGAGCCAAGAACATAACAAACCAAACCAGACACAGTTTTGACTCCTGGCCCCGCAGTAGGGCGGAATAGAACTGCGGAATAGAAGCGTTTGCATGGCGGTAAATCTTGATGGCCACCTCGCCTTTCTCGGAAGGAATGACTGGTGGGTTCAGTTGGACCTTGTGGTTGGCAGCTGCCAGGGCTCCTTTAAGAGGGCCCAGGGAAATAGATAGATAGATAGATAGATAGATAGATAGACAGACAGATAGATAGATAAGGAGGCACTTGAATCGTATTTGAAAATGTATCTTTGGGCCTATCAGGAGAAAAAACAACATCTCTTACAAGTGGATATTTTCCCCTCCTAATATGGACCTCTATAGATGGGTCTTAACCAGTGAATTAATGTAATTCTCTGACTCCCTACTGCCACCAAGTCAATTCCAACTCACAATGACCCTGCAGGGCAGAAGAGAGCTTCCCTCCTAGGGTTTCTGCAAATCTTTACAAACACAGCCAGCCTCATCGTTCTCTCATGGGTTTGAACTGCTCACCTTTCCATTAGAGCAGGGCCGTGTTTAGCCTCCTGGGCTAACAGATGCCTTTCCAGGATTACAGCTTTCCCATATCTCCTTCCAAACCACTACTCTCTCTAATAAGAATCCTACTGGCCCTCACACGTCCTGATCTGTAGTGTAGTTACTGAAGAGAGGTTTGTCTCCAGTCAGACACTTAAAGAGCAGCTTAAAAGATAGCCTTCATGTTTTGCTTCTTTATAAAAGGAGAGATAGGAATTAATAGCATACGTTCAGGGTTACTGTGATTTTTAATAAAAATTGAAACCAAATATTGGCTAACTCTATCACCCTGTGGGAACTCTAGCCTCATAAGTGTGGGGCGTCCGAACGTGTAGAGCCTACAATATAGAATTCTGGCTTTTGTTTTTGTTTATTGTAGGTGGGGGACGTGAGAAGACAATTTATCTACTCTTCCTACTCACAAAGCTTAAGTGTTTTCTGAGATTTTAATAAATTTTATTGCGGACATTTGTGTCTAATCAGCCTGAGAGTTCCGCCTTACTAGGTAGGAACAGGAGCTGTGCTCAGGTTGCCTGTGCTCCTGCTGAGCCTAGGCCACTAGTGGCCCCTTTATTAATACAAAACACCACATACCTATTTGTTCAGTTGCTCACCCTGGCTGATGGCACGTGATCAGCTGCGATCACAGATTAAGTGGTGTGAAATCATCCAAAGATGCTCACTAAGGAAATGCTGGCTATTAAATTAAATGAATCTCCAACTCATGCAGAAGGGAAAAATGAAGCTGTCCAAAAGTGACTCTCAGCCAGTCTTGGAATCAAGTAATGCTTCTTAAACCAGACTCTCTTGGGGAAGTGTGCCAAAAACCCACTCCCTGCCTCTAACTCCATGGTAGTAAGGCTTGGAAGTGACCCAGAAATCTGGTTTAACAAGTGCCCTGGGTCACTCTGGGTCATTCTGACAGCAGTGGTCCACCTGGGGCCATGCATTCTCATTGCGTTGGCCCCACACCTGGCTCAGAACCCAGGCCCGGACAAGGTGTGTCCTGAGCAGACTAGGTACCGGTAAAACTCTGAAGTTGGAACACTCTGCATTTCTGTTTTCAGTTCATTTCCTCTTCCCCAAGTACTGTATCCTACACGACCTTCCTGTTGGGTCTCGTGGAGCTGGTTTGTCAAACTCTGCATGTATATTCCCCCCTTCCTTTCTCTCCGCCCTCTATCACACACTGAATCTGCATGTAGGAGGTACCATCCTAAGGCAGCATCCACACCAAGATGCTAGTGCTTCTAAAACTGTGGTGCCAACGGTGAGTGTCTTAGGCATGTGCCCCTTTAACAACACGGTTCTAGAAGTGAGAGCTGTTCACTGCAAGGGAGGGCTCTCCAATGCTAAAATTCCAAATATCTAGGCACTTACTGTGGGAAAGGTCACTTAGGTCTTCCCTCACTTCTTGGCAGACCTTCTTGGTAAACTCTACTCTACCAGAGAAAGCACAGACCTATGTAGATGTTGAAGAGGACAGGAATGACCACCCAAGGCATCGAGAATGTGGTAAGCACGTCTTCCATTTTGATCTGCAAAACAACAACTGGCTAATGTTACCCATATCCACCAGAGTCTACTAGGATGCTAGGTCAAACTGTCAAACCCATCCAAGAATTGGTAGTGGAAAATTTCACTCCTGGGGAGAAGTTGTTCAAACCCCAACCCCCCTTACCAAAGTCACACAGAGTCCATCATAGGACGTTATAAGGCAAGTCATTTGTGCTCTTCTTTCAGGGACTCAGCTCCAGGCTTCTAGAGTCATGCATCTCCCTGGTTCAGCAGAGGGAGAAGGGTTACAAAGTATGTGTTGAGAGTTAGAGTAGATATGGCTTGATGAAGAAAAACCACTCATGCTTTGCAAGCACCCTGATGGTGCTGTTGGGTAAGTGGTGTGTGGCTACAGCCGTGGAGACCCTCTATGGGGTTGCTACGTGTTGGATGGGAGAAAGATGAGGCTTTCTGCTTCCACAAAGGGCCCCAGAAACCTACAAGGCGAGTCCTACTCTGTCCTCAAGAGTCAATAGGAGTTGGAATCGACTTGATAGCAGTGAGATCAATTGGAATCAACTCAATGGCCATTAATTTGGACCCAGGACCCTGCTGGCACTGTCAGCCAGGTGTTGGGCTGCTAACCCCACGGTCAGTGGTTTAAACCTACCAGCAAGAGAAAGATGAAGCAGTCGGTTCCTATAAGGTTTTACCCTATCCTGGGTTGCTCTGAGTCAGAGGGAATTCAATGGCAGTGGGTTCAGGTACTCATTAGCCGTGTGACCTTGGGCAAATTATATAAGCTCTTTAGCCTCATTTTATCATCTGAAAAATGAGCAAGTTGATAGGCATCAAATAAGCACCCTGTACATGGAAGCATTATTACCCCAGTGTCAATATTAGCTTTAGCTCCCTTACAAATGTTCGAGAGTTGAACATGATGTCGGAGTATGTCAGATTTTCTGGTGGGGTAGTAGCAAAACGAGTGGGAGAATTTCTTCTACATCTTCTCTAGGCAAGAAACATGTCTACCCTTCTGAATTGATGGAGCATAAGTGAAATTAAAATGTCTGAACTGGACTACTAGGGAAAATATTAAGGATACTGCCTTTAATTTTCACAGACTCTTAATATGTGTCTCTATTAGGAATTTTTTCCAATTGTGGATTCGGGTACAAATGGGCAGGCACTATCGCCAGTCATAGCTCTGGGTGTCCTAGTGCCATGTTTCCATTCTGTCTTTCACAAACTATTCTTGAGCACCTATTATGTGCCAGCTATTGGCTAGCATGGTCATAAAGAAGGCAGTGGAAAATAGAAAAAAATATCAGACCTTCCACTTTGAAGCCTTTGAAGTGTGGTACTGGGGAAGCACATTGAAAGCACCACGGACTGCCCAACGATCAAGCCAATAATCTGTCTTGGATGAAGTACAGCCAGATGGCACCTTCGAGGCAAGGATGGTGAGACTTCATTTCATGTACTTTAGACATGATGTCAGGAGAGGACTTGTCCCTATTGAAGGACATTATGCTTAGTTAAAGTGTGGGGCAGTGAGAAGGCGGAAGACCTTTGATAAGATGGATTGACCCAGTGCCTGCATCAAAGGGCTTAAACATCAGAACAGCCAGGAGGACAGGGCAGGACCGGGCAGTGTTTCATTCTGGTGTATGTAAATATGGTCGCTAAGAGTCAGAACCAACAGGAAAGCACCCAACCACCACAGCCAAACAAGGACTTCATTGTTCGTGACAAAACAAAAACCTAGCTCCCCTTTTGTGACGCTTACATTTATGTCTCCGTTCCGGACAAGTCTTGCAGAAAGCTTGCCAAGTGCCATGAGGGAGGCACAGAGCATGGCGAAGCTCAGGCCCAGGTCGAGGACTTGAAGCGCCAGGTGGTATTCTTCATAATGTGGGGGGTCCACGCAGACCGATGAGAATTTCGCATACGGAAAAGGAAAGGCCACTGCATAGCCAAGGTAATTGGTGCCTGCGATCCCTGCGAACGAGTAGAAGCAGTACGGGCCCAGGAGGGCTGAGTCCAATGCTATTGCAAAATGGAGTGGGCATCCCATAATGCTGAGAATCACAAAGGTGAAACTGGCTTCCCACTAGAAATGAAGCAGAAACAAGTTGTGACTTTGAAGAATTAGATATCTCAAATGCTTCCTAAGAGTATGAAAGGACAGGGATGCTGGGAGCTCATCTCTCTTCTGGGATAGCGAAGGAGAAATAGGTTATAACCGTCCCATGGGTGCCTCCCTCTGCCCTCTGATGTACACTAGATGAGAATAACAAGTTGGGGCGAGAAGACTAACAGTTCCACTCAACACGTATTTATTTACTTATCATCTCTCCTGTGAAGAAGAGTTAGTCTACAAAGGGAAAAACCAAAAATGGCTACCAGCGCCTGCCCTGTTCTAAGCCCTTGCTCCTCACAGTGAGAAGCAGGGCCATTAGCATCCTCTAGAAGCTGGTTAGAAATGCAGAATATCGGGTCTCACGGGGAACTATTGAA
The DNA here is from genome assembly GCF_050624435.1 of Tenrec ecaudatus. Lineage (NCBI taxonomy): Eukaryota > Metazoa > Chordata > Mammalia > Afrosoricida > Tenrecidae > Tenrec > Tenrec ecaudatus. The sequence goes on along the minus strand of NC_134533.1, from coordinate 171,125,835 downwards.
TTAGAATCTGCATATCGCCAGCTCCCTAAAGGGTCACATACGTGTGAACGTTTGAGAAACAGTACCCTAGCCATAGGAAGAACATCTGTAACCAGATCAAGGTCTGTGTCTGGGTTGCCTGCCTGGATGCTGTCAAAGTATGTGAGATCAGAGTCTTTTCACCCTCTTGCGGAGGAAGAGGTAAGAGGCAGATGGGAAGGACACCTTAATTGGAAGGCTTGAGACTTAATGTACGTTATTAAAAGCAGAGGAGTTTATAGAGCCACCCTTCAACGTGATTGCATCCATGTCATTTAAAACATCAGCACTCGGTCGTCCTCAAGTATGATAATCATAGGAATTTGAAGAAAATTACTGGAGTAGGAATCAGATAAAAGACATTTCTTTAAAACTCATTTAGTTGATTACTGAAATCCATCATAGTAAGGCATTAATTAAAGATAGTTCCATTATAATTGGAATTCGTGCTTTTTTCTGTTACATCCTAAAATAATAGTGATTTGACCTCTGAATTCACTCTATCTTCTGATGCGATGTCTATAGATTTACCAGGTATCTCTTGGTCCGCTCCCTGTGAGCCATTAGCAGAAATGTACCAGCCGTGATGGCCTGTGGGAAGAAACATGGAAAAATGACCCCCACGATAGAGCATACCACCAGAAAGAGTTCTATCCCTTGCATAGTGTGACAGAAGGAGCAGTGTATAGCTAAAGTGTGGTAGTTGCATAATCTCATGTCAACTTGTGGATATTAAGAGCAAAGGGGTGGCGCCTAGCCTGTCAATCAGACCACAGCCTGATGCCTCCTTGTAGGCATGGCCTTCTCCTGAGGATTCTGGGAACTTCCTCTCTTCCTGCCTGGTGGTGTGAGGCACTCTCTCTCTCTCTGCCTTCCCTTTCCTGCTGTTGAGACACTCAGAAAGCTGGAGGAGCCATATGGAGACTGGCATCAGCTTTGAGGTGCTTCCACCACTACTGGATCCACAAGACTGTCCACTTACCAGCCTATGATCGTCCTACATTCAGCATCATTGCATGTGCCGTGTGAGTCTGAGAAGAATTTATGGACAAGTATGGGACATATGGGCTAATACCAGCCTTATGGACTTGATCTGGACTGGGCTGGGATGTTTACTCAATACACAATTACTCTTTGATATAAAGCTCTCTCTTACACACATATGAGTGTCAATGAATTTGTTTCTCCAGGCAAGTCACTCTAACACATAAAGGTAGCTAAGACTCTCATTGCCACCTCGGCCACAGAAGAAACTGTGATGACCATGAGGAAAATAAGCCATCAGGGCCACAAAGACAGAATTTACTACAAGCTTGTGCTTTATTTTTCTGTGTTGTGTTTGCCATAGAGTGTGGGAAACAGAAGGATTTCTCTCAAGTTGTCTCCCCCAAATATATGCCAAACTTAACTGCTTGGGAATGACCATACACTTGGAAGTCATCAGAAGTAGATCAGGGGTTATTCTCCCTAAGAGCTATCAGCCATCTAGAGCAAGCAGTCACCACTGTTTATCCCACAAGTAGGCCCACTCCCTTCTGATACAGTTAGTAGTTGTCTGTTTCCTTGTAGGAGACCCCAGAGAAGTCATGCCCACCCAAGTCTGGCCAAGGTTAGGCCACCATCATGAATGTAGGGTCTGCCCTTCTTGTCACATGTATGCCTCTACTTCCTCCCCTTCCTATCATGTGTACAGCCCGAGGCTCATCCCCTTCCTGCTAAGCCTATGCCCATTGTACATCCACTTCCTATAATGTGTATACCTATCGTACTGCCCCTCCCTGTGACGTGTGGTTACCTGCAATCACGGCCCCCAAAGTAGATATAATCTTTGGTTAGCAATAAACGGGGGCCCTCCAGCCTCCTGCCTAGTTGCTCGAGTGTCCTGTGGGTCGCTGCTCTACCTCGCCTCGGCCCACGCTGTGCGCAGACCTGGCCGGTAAGATCACGGCCATCCAGGAGGTGAGCAAGCTACCATGAAATGTGTCTGACTTCTTTATTTGACTCTCTTTTCTATCGCCCATGCTCTCTATGACTATATTTATCTCAACCATACAATTGTGCCTACTGAACCCGTGATTAGTGGTGGGGGGTTGGCAGCCTCTATTAAATACAATCGAGATTATAATCTCCACAAAATAGAAAGTGTCAGCGAAATAGAAGTCTGGCTTTATAAGCCCGGCTGTGTTTTCTTTGGACCCATTGCCCATCGTTTATGCCTCGCACCCGTGGCTAAAACTGCAAATGGGAGGAACCAGAATCCAAATCTGGTAGAGGACTCTAAACACCACCCAACAGCAGTGTTTCCCTTTGCTGTTGGCTCTCTCTTGAGATGCTGCACCCTCGGCCTGCTGGTGGGTGACCACTGCACGATCCCTGTTTCTTTTGAAGTAACAAAGATGATGATTACAATAGATTCATGATGGGGAAGTCACTGTTCTGGGAGAAATGGTGTCTCACTTTTCAAAAGAAAGCCTTTCTTTATGGTCTCTATTGAAGAGGAACAGGCCCAAAGCACAGAGCAAAAATAGCTAAGGAACGGAAGAAATGGCATCACTAGGACTGAGCAAAAGATAATGCTTAAAAAAAACAAACCCAAATCTCCTGGCTCTCCTTTGATTCAGCACCTGGTATGGTGTAGGAGACCACTGTGATCCTGGAGCCTGGAAATTGCTTATTCCCATTCCATAAATCACTTGTTCTTAGCCAAGGAAGGTCTTGATGTTGAGAGAGCAAACCAGGAAGAGAGGTGCTTAAAATAAGATAGAGACTGTGGACAGGTCTAAAAATAGCACAATTTAGGTCTCTGGCCAACAAATCTGCACGGCTCTATGAATGGTATCAACAACCTCCAGGGGAAAACAGCAGGGCTCTGGCCACTACGGTCTGTGGTGTGCTGCTTTTGTAGCTAGCTCGGGGCCTGGCATCGTGATTGTTTTGCAACCTAGCTTTCCATTTTCCTGGCATATTTTATGTTTTGGATTGAGAGGGTTTGAAAGAGAGGCAAACACACACACACACACACACACACACACACACACACACAACTTCTCATGTAACGGAGCCGGAAATCCCAGACTCGACACTGCCACACCATAAGCTCCCATGGTTAAAAACAGGGACCATCTGGAGTCAAAAGAGGTTCCTGGCTCGAGTCTGCAGGAGGAAAGTTCCAAAGGAACCTTATGGATGTTGAGCCAGCATACCTAACACAGCAAAAGAGGAGCGTTATTGGGGGCAATTGTAACACTAGTGTTATGGTGTAAGCCTGGGCCTGTCTCTGCTTTCAGAGGCGAGGTCCACAATTTCGATGTCACTCACATCTGGTTCGTCAGACAGGCACGGAAAAATCAAAGGAGAGGCAGCTGATGCTCCTCGGTTGGGGTAGCCCGGGAGTGGGGAGCAGACACGATCGGCGGCTCCAGCCTCGGCAGTCTGAACTGTTTTGGTGCACACTGTCTCTTTCTTTCTAGAAGTTGGAACATGCTATCGACTTGCCTTGCCTGTCATTTGGGTGGTGGCTGCCAGCTTGGAGTCTGTTTTGTTTATACCAAACGTTGAACAAGAATCTCCCAGGAGTAAGCAGGAAAGAGAATGCAGCTTAGTAACTTGTCGAAACCACTGCGGGTGGTGCTGGGGGTGGGGAGGGGGGCGGGCAGGATTCCAGAGTTGAGAATCTTCATCTTTACTGGTACCCCACCATGCAAGGGAGCTAGGCCCTGCACGGGATCTCCCCTATACTCAAGCCTCACAAGATGGCCCCTTGTCTTCCATTGCTTTACTTTACATCAGAATTGCTGTACCGTGGGGACGTCATGTGTCACGACATTTGCTGAGTCGACATTTTGTACGTATCCAGTTCAGCGACACCCACGGTATTCAGCATGATGTGCAACATCCATCACGGAGCTCAGTGCAATGGCCCTCTCCTTCCCGCTCCCGCCAACTCCCGGGCAATCCGAGCCAACCTGGTGTCTATACATGTGCCGACTTTGTATGTGAGGGGCCACACAAGGTTTGTACTTTTGTCATTAACTATGTCACTCAGCTTGGTCTTTTCAAGGTCCGTCCCTGTTAAGAGCATTTGTCAGGGGTGCATTTCTCTTTCGGGCTGAGGCGTATTCCATGGTAGGTGCGTACCACAGTCTGTTTATCCAGTCATCTGCTGCGCGTGGCTCCCCCTTTGGGCTATTGTTACGAACGCTGCTAGAAATATTGGTATAGAAGGCTCTGTTCCTGCTTTCCAGGTTTTCATTACTGTCTTTGAAATTTCTTTATGTTTCCCCCTGGGATGAAAGAATGATGAGAAAGAAATGATTGGAGGGTGGAGAAGACAAGTCAAGTGGAGACAGAAAATGTGAGCAGGGGTGTCTGAGAACACAGCCAGGGCAAAGCAGAGGAGCCAGATCGAGAGGGGAGCATGGCAGGCCTGCCCGCTGGTCCCTCAGCTCACTTGACATGCCACTGACATGCTACAAAACTTTGTGTAGCCCAAGAGTTCCCGCTAACACTGTTATCCCTTAATGATTTTGAACTTTCCCACGGCGTCTAAGTAAGGGATGTGGGTCTCTGAAGCAGATGAATTGAAGGAAGCAGGCAGCGGTCACAACAGAACAGAAACTTTTAGAGGAATCATGAATCACAGTACTCAGCTGACTCCCTTACAAGCCTCCTGAACGCAGGATGCAATAGGCACTGGGCAGGTACAATGATGATGACAAGAGCTCACGTTGTTCACTGAGTGCTGGCTACATGCCAAGCAACCGCTGTACCCTGTGTGCATGTGAACTCATGGAGCCCCCATAAATGACCCTCCCTTTCTGATGGAGAGTCTGAGGCACGCAGAGGTTCAATAACCCGAGCAAGGCCCCCAAGTGTGAGTTTCAAACTCTCAACAGTCCAACTGCGACAAGAATGCATATGTAAGAATGTCCACAAACGAAGACAAGAAAATGAGTGTTTTGTTTTGTTGTTGTTTTTAATGTAAGATGAGCTCGGTGACAAGATATCTCTTCCAGGGAGAACAGTAACTGATAAATGGCAGTAGAAGTGGGGGGTGGGTGTGATTGCAATGGGAGGTGCCCTAGAGAGGGAGCGTGAGCAAAGGAGGGGAAGTGGCGTTCCTGCCTGGGGACCAAGGAACACAGTGGCAGACTAGCAACTGTTTCTTGGTGGAGAGGGGCAGGAAACTAAGCGAGAAAGCCGTGTAACACCAGGATGAAGAGGGCATCGAGATTCAGGCTAATATGTTAGGTGCTTAGAGATAAGAAATACAGAAAGTGTTTCTTCAGAAGGAGCTAACCTGACTTTAAGAAATGTAGAAAGATTAGCCTGGCTGTCAAGTACATGCTGGCTTAGAAGCGGGCAGTTTCCCCTAGAAGTTGATGTAGGACCCTGTCCTTCAGAGTTTTTTTGTTAACCTCTAGCCACAGTGCTGTAGTAGTTAGACATTGGGCTGCTAACCACAAGGTCAGCAGTTTGAAACCACTAGCTGGTCTGTGGGAGAGAGATGAGGCTTTTTGCTCCGGTAAAGAGTTTCAGTCTCAGAAGCTCACAGAAGCAGGTCTGTGAGATTGGGGCCTGTGAGCAGGGTCTGCTCACTCTGCTCCTTTTATAGAGAAGCTAGGAGTCGGAATCGACTCTACCAATGAGTTTGGTTATTGAGTTTGCATCCACAGTTCAGAATAAGATTTCCCTCATGACCTAGTTACATGCATTTTTAGATATAACCACAACAATACCCTTACTATCTGCGATACCTCCCAACTCTTTCTAGTCTACTTAATTCTTTTTGTACATGTTGGTAGCGTGGTAGATTGATTTTATGACGGACAAGTGGATAGATCCCCATGCTCTGGCTAGCAGTTACCTTGGGATGACTTGGTGAGAGGTAGAGACTGGCAAGCGCTGAAGGGTGGAGAGTACTGTATAGAGACCACAGAGAAAAAGGAATGTGTAAGGAGATACCGCTTGGGGAAAATAATCATTTCCGGTCAACTGATTGGATATAAAGGTGTGGAGACAGGGATGGGGGTGTGTGTGAGTTGGCTGAGGTCACTGGTGTCCAAAATGCAGACCTAGGACCAACAGTGTCAACATTCACTTGTTAGAAAGTCAGCATCTCGGGCCCCATCCCAGACCCCCTGGACCAGAGCCAACGTTTAAACAAGATTCCTAGGGGATTCATACATAGTTTAAAGGCTGAGGTGTACTGATGTTGAAGAAATAATTTAGTCAAAAGTCAGACCAAGGCTTGCAGTTGGGTGCGCGGGACAGTGACAGGGAAGTCAGGAGGCGAAAGGATTGATGTGTGTGTGTGTGTGTGTGTGTGTGTGTGTGTGTGTGTGTGTCACACGATTCATGTTTTTGGACAAGCTGAGCTTAAATACACATAGGACACAAGGGTGAAAAACACGATCTTTGTTACACAGACAGATAGAGGAATGGATGGAGAGGCAGACAGATAGTTATTGCCAAATTCATTTTCATGGCGACCTTACAGACAACATCCCCATATGTTGCCCAATCCTACACTTCCCAATGATGGCCATGTACTAGTCCATCGCTGTAGTGATTGTGTCCATCCATCTTGCGTGTGGGGGTGGGGGTGTTCTCCCTGTCCCCGTGGATCCCTATTCTTCACCAAGTATGAGGTTGTCCGTAAGTGAACGGTCCCTCCTAATGATGTCTCCTATAAGAGCAAGTCTAGCAATGTCCCTGTTTGCTTGTCACTACAGTTCAGCAAGCTGACAGATTGGCGCTAGAACTGGCCATTACAAAAACCTCAAGACACCCTACCCCCAGACAGTTACTATCAATTCTGACTCATGGTAAGCCCATATGTTGCAGAGTAAAACTATACTCCATAGGATTTTCAAGGTTGTGTCCTTTTCGAAATAGAATGCCAGGCCTTTCTTCTGTGGTGCTTCTGTGGAAAGTGGAATCACCAGTCTTTCAACCGGGCTTAGCCACTTGTACTACCCAAAGTCTCCTGAGATGACCACCAGGTGGTTGAAAGTCAGAGGCTGTGAGAATTAGAAGAGACTTGGATAATCGTTTAATCTAGACATGTCTTTAACAGATGAAGAAATGGAGGTGTACACAGGGAAGTCTGGACCCTTCTTCCAAGCTCCTGTCTCCACCCAGGTTTTGGACGCAGTGTTGTTGTGGTCATTGCCCAAGGCCCCTGACTGGACCTTCCTGCACTGAAGCCTAATGCATTCCAGGTTCTTCATCAGAGTTAGATCTGCAAGTCAGGCTTTCCAGGACGGAGTCAGACCTTGGTCCTGCATACAGCCTGATCTCCCTGCGGTATGCTTTGCAGCAGCTGAGGTCTTTAAATAACCTCGCTCAGAAATTCTAGGAACACAGTTGGTCACGTGAGGGTCAGAATGAAGCTGGGAGAGGGTGAGGACCAATTCTGCGAAGAACTTAGGACAGTGGTTCTCAACCTTCCTAAAGCCGCGACCCTTTCATACAGCTCCTCATGTTGTGGTGACCCCAACCATAAAATTACTTTCGTTGCTACTTCATAACTGTAATTTTGCTACTGTTATGAATCGGGTGACCCCTGTAAAAGGGTTGTATGGCCCCAAAGGGGTCGCGACCCACAGGTTGAGAACCGCTGACTTAGGACGCCTCAAAGGAAAAATCCTGAAGAGAAGCAAAGTCCGGAATCACATGCGAGCATCGACATGTCCCCGGTGCGTAATTGAATATTAGTAAAAGGACATGTCCATGGGATTGAAATGCTTGGCTTTCTGTCAGGAAAAGATACATTTTTTTTTGAGACTGGTTCAGAAGTGATTGACAAGGAAGGTTGTGGAATAAGCTAGACACCTTTTGAAGTTGAACCTGAAGGGACAGAGTTGTGGGTCACTAGGAGAAACAAAACAAAAGATGATATAAATACATATTCAAACTCAAACTCACTGCCATCAAGTCAATGCTGATGCACAGTGACCCCTGTGGGTTTCTGAGACTGTCACTGTTTAGGGGAGTAGAAAGCCCAGTCTTCCTCCCCAGCAGCTGTTGGTGGTTTTGAACTGCTAAGCATGTGAACCACAGCTCACCCTGTAACCACTACATCACCAGGGCTCCTAAACCTAGATGTGATTTAAAGAATGAGAATTCTTACTGTTTTCCCTTTCATGAGGATTTCCCCGCGCCCCCCCTCCCCCCAATGTAAAGAACCCCAGCAGTGCTGTTGGGTAAGCATTGGACTGGTAAGCAAAAGGTTGGAGGTTCAAACCCACCAGGTGTTCTGTGGGAGAAAGCTGAGGCTCTCTGCTCCTCTAAAGATTTACAGCCTCAGAAACCCTATATAGTTCACTAAGAGTTGGAATCAACTTGATGGCAATGGGTGCTTTTAATATAAATAATGGCTGAACTTTAAGTTCTTGTAGCCTAACTAGAATTTAATTCTGCACCATCAGAATAGAGATCATGGGGTGTGTTCACTCACTCAACAATATGTACTGAATGATATCTACTGGAGATCTATTATGTGACTCACTTTGCTCGAGATATTGGAGATGCAGCAGTAAATAGAAAAACCATTCTAGCTCTGAAGTCAATAGTAAATGTGGTAGTTACATAATCTGTTGTCAATTTGAGAGGATTAAGAGTGAAGGGGTGGGGTCTAGTCTGTCAATCAGGTCGCAGTTTGACTGCCTCATTTGGAGGCACTAAGGAGATAAATAACTAACTGGAGGCGGACACTTGCTCACTTCCTGTGAGACATTCCTGTTGACAAGATACATGGAAACAGGCTGATGGCAGCCAAAGCCTCAGAGTTGGAGAAGCCACATGGAGACCCCTGCCAACGCTGAGATGCTTATACCACCACTGGATCCACAAGACTTTCCACCCACTGGCCTGTGATCATCCTGCCTTCAGCACCATTGCATGTGTTTCATGAGTCTGAAGAGGAAATTATGGATTTGTATTGGACATAGGGGCTAATACCAGACCTATAGACTTGATCTGGACTGGGCTGGGATGTTTTCCCAATATTCAATTGCTCTTGTCTACACAGCTCTTTCTTATGCAATATGAGTCTCCCTGGATTTGTTTCTTTAGTCTAGCCAGACTGACACAGTAAATGACTAAATTATGCCGTATTTTAGAAAGTGATCGAGGCTGTGGGGAAATAAAACCCAGCAGGGCATAAGAGATTGGGAGTATCAATTGGAGGGAATGGTATAAGAGGCTGATACCAAGGGCTCAAACAGAAAGCAAATGTTTTGAGGATGATGATGGCAACAAACGTAAAATGTGCTCGATACAATGTATGTATGTACGGATTGTGATAAGAGTTGTACCAGCCCCCAATAAAATGATTTTTAAAATTGGAGGGAATGGATTGGGAAGAGTTGGAATTTTAAATAGGGGACAAGGGAAGGGCTGGGTGAGAGAGTGGCCTTTGATCAAGAATTGAAGGAAGTTGGGAAGCCAGCCTGTAGAGTCTTCAGGAAGAAAGCAGACCTGTGCAAAGGCCCCGAAGTAGAAACACAGCCTGGCACGTTTCAGAATTGGCAAAGAGGCCAGTGAGATGGGAGAAGAATGAGAGCTGAGGGAAGACTGGTAGAAGATAAGGCCCAGGAGATCTGCAGGATCTCAGCAGGCTACTAGAGAGTGATGGGAAAGAGAGGCAAGTAGAAGAGTCTAGGACCCAGGGGATTGGACTGAGAGTAGAACGCAAATCCATGGCACCACGTAAACTGGCCTTTGTGTAGAGCTTCAAAATTGGCAAGATGTTTAATCATGTAATCTTTGTTCAAATCGTGTTTATTCTTTCTGAGTATCTTGGGGTCCCACAGTCCTATATAGGTGCTTTTTACCTACGAAATCCCCCTGTTTTAAAAGTAAAGGGTGTGGGGTACGAGTTGATTCAGGGTCCTGCTCTTGACTGGCCACATCTGGAGAACAGCAAAGTTAGGGCTTGGGCACAGGTCTACCGCTACAAGTGCTACCTCTCTGACTCCACTCCCTGATGCTGCTTTTTCTGAAATCGAACCTCCACCCATCAGCAATGAGTTCAAGACCCATCCTATCATTTCTCTGGGCCTAATTGGTAAGACAGATCTGTGGCCTAGCTTCCGCTCTGTGCGCCCCTAAAGCAAACCATCACAAGCCGTCAGAGAAAGAAACTGCTGCTGTTTTCCACTGATCCAAAAGCCAAACTCACCGCCATCAAGTCAATGCTGACTCATAGCAACCCGATTGTGATCCTGTGGCATACATTGAACTGCCAACTGCCAGGCCAGCAGTTTGAAACCATTTGTTGCTCTATTGGAGAGAGACAAGGCTTTCTACTCCTGTGAAGTATTACATGTTACAACCTTAGGGCTCCCCAGGGACAGTTCTATGCAGCTGTATGGCTTCCCTATGAGTCTGAGTTTCCACTCACAGAGATCACTAAAAGGCTGCCACTTGTCTGTCAAAAAACCCCAAACTTGTGAGACCCAGAAAAACAAGGGCGTCCCATTGAGTGCTGCCTCTCCCGGCTTCATTGTCTGATGATAAGCAGAGCATGAGACAGGAATGCAGGTCTGATGGGAATAAGGGTTAGCAGCTGGACACAGCCATTCGTACCAGGAGAGCTCCCTATTTGATCACATTTTAAAAAAAGGATATCGGATCAAACAAAATTACTTAAAGAAGTATCCTATCTTCAAAATGCAAGAAATAGAAATCCAGGATCCAAGGTGAATTCAAAGAACCTGGTGGCACAAAGAGTTAAGCCCTTGGCCGCTCCCAGAAAGGCTGGCAATTTGAAGCCTCCCAGCGACTCCACAGGAGAAAGACCTGGCCGGCTGCCTCATCACATGCAAGCCAGCCAAGCTCTCTGAGGTCGCTCTGTCCTCACACTTGGGTCACTGTGAGTGGGAACGGACTCTGCTGCTCTGAACAACAAGGTGTATTCTGATCTTTCATAGAAGTTGGACTTCTTCATACTGTTGGGTCATTCAAAAGAACATTGCAAATTGTTTCTCACTGTAACCTCCTTCCCTCCCTCCGTCCCTCCCTCCCTCCTTCTTCCTTCCTTCGTCCTTCCTTCCTCCCTCCCTCCCTCCTTCTTCCTTCCTTCTGTCCTTCCTTCCTTCCTCGCTCCCCCTCTTAATATAGGCAATGAAATCTTTTCCTACCAAAGCCCCATTCCAGATGGGACAAGCGATCCGGACGCTCCATCCGGTGAACCAGAGCTTGTAAGAAAAGACGGGGAAGAAGGCGCTGACGCCAGAGAACACACTGAGACCGCCGAGAGAAACCAGCGTCAGGCCGGCGGCCGGGAGCAGGCCCTTCATTTTCCTCTGTCACTTGAGTCCTTGGCGTCAAGGAAGCTTGGTAACCACAACAGGAGGCGAGCACGGTCTCAATCACAGAGGTCTCCTAGAGATGGTGGCCATGGCACACATGGGCTGTTGCCCTACTTGGAACCACTATCCCACTGGTCCTTACCTGCCACGCGTCTGACACAATAACATCCGATGCTAGATTTGGAGGGGCGAGGAAGGGGGGGCCATTCCTTGTTTGGGAGATGCTGCCTTCATTCCCTTCATCTGCCTGCTCTGGGGAGGGGCCACTTCCTGGCTTAATCAGAGTCAAAGGACTGCTGATGGAGCTAATTGTTTCTCAACCCAACCTGCCTGGTGGTTTCAGCACACAGGCCAACAGACATCCTTTGTGCACAATAGAGCCGCAGTCCCAGCACAGTTTCCCACGAAGCAAAGTAAAAAGAAAGACTTCGATCACTTTTAATTTAATTTCAATGATTTAAAGCAAACCCCACCCCCGCAGCAGCTCAGTCCAAAATGTAATTCTACTGTACTTATTTTTGAATTTTTAATAAGGACCTTTAACAGGGCTTCATTCTTAAACAGGCCTAAGGTTCATTATGTTTTCTTCTTACTCAATACGTTGCACCGTAGTTGTTTTATTATTAATTCAGGTAGAGTGTCGTTATTACTAATTAATTATTAATTTATTAATTCAGTATGCAGCTGCAAAACAAACTTGGAGGAATCATTTCTTGGTTGAATAAAATACAGTTCTCTGTTCATTCTCGAATCCTAATTGTAATTTTATCTGTTGGGGCTTCTGTGTGTGTTAAACAATCGCCAAGAGTCCTCTCTTAATTTCTGAGGCGCGGGGGACAATGAAAGCATTGCTTTTGACAGATGGGACATGTTGGGATGTCCACTTCTGAGATAAAGACCTTGAAAACACAGAACTAGGGTGGAAGCTAATAGAATACTTTGCCTATTTAATAGTAATCCCTCGTGTCTCCCTAAACCAAAGGATAAAATTTTTATTTTGTGGGAGAAAGTTTAGTGATTTAGGATATGGACTTGGGAGTCAGACAGAACTGGGCTTCCACTTGATTGCCCGATGCCAGGTCTGTGCTCCTGGGCGACAAAGCCAAGTTGCTTAGCTTTTGTGGGTCTGCTTCCTCATATGGACAGCAGGAATAAAATTAGTGTGTATCTCATCGTGTGGTTGGTTGAGAGGATTCACCGAGGCAACACGCTTCAAATGCTAAATTAGCACTGAGTTAGGCAGAGCCACAGTAACGCACCTGTCGGTAAGTCCACTAGGACATGCCAGCTTTGGGCTTTTTCTGGGGTTCTTTTGCCCCGGCGAAAATCCATTCTTGTCTCTTTTCTTTTTCTTTTTATAAGATGGCAGCTTAGTTCTTCTTGATCAAATTGGTAGAAGGTCCCCAAAGACCCTCAGCTGCAAGGTGGAGAGAAAAGCTTCTCGTCCGTCGGCATTATCCTTTTGTCTGGTGTGGCCAGAGGTGGAAGCAGTTGTGCTCTTGGATGTACAGACTCCAGGAAACCAACCCAGACTTGCTGGCACAGCTGTTTTCCCCGATCCTTCTCAGCATGGGCTGGCGTGAGAGGGCTCATCTTCTTTGATCCCTAACTCCACTAGAAGATCCTACCCAGGCCGAGAGTTTGGAAGGCTTCTCTAGTCCCAGGCTCAATTCCTAAAGCCATGTCTGGCACACAGAAGACACTTCATAAACATTTGTGGAATTGCTCCATAAACGGATACCTCAGACTTTCCAGAGACACGTCGGGGGCTCGGGGGCTCCACACAAGGGTGGGCCTGCCTGTGCCCACCAGCACCACTGGGTGCTAGCTAATTCTCAGAGGGAAGGGATCTTGCCGGAGGGGAGACTTGTTTTGTTATTCGCTTTGAACTGTTTTGACTTCCTCCTTTCCTTTTTATCTCAAGGTTATAGCTACTTGCATGTCAATATATCACGGGTCAGATCACTCTATCCTGCTTGCAAGTTTGGAAAATCACGACTGTTGAAATATGCATGTCAAACAGCAGAGACCGCCGACCAAGAATAGTTTGGGTTTTCATTTTGGGGGTAGAGAATTTTTAAGCGCTTGCAGCCTTGGCAGGCTAACCCAGACTCGGCCAGGGTGACTTTTGAAGCCCGACACTATCGGCGATGAAAAGAACTGATGCCCCTCAATCTAGCAGAGAGAAGGGACAGAGAAGACTAGGATGTCTCCTTCTGCGTTTGCCTGTAACACCACGTCCAAGTGGATCCCAATAGGCTTGGGCGAGGAGGTAAGGTCTGCTCCCTCCCTAAAGAAGGGTCTGAAGTCGGCTGCATCACACACTCTACCATCTCCCCCATTGATCTGTCTCCCACATACTCTGCTTTTCAGCTTGGAATGATAATTCACAGCGTTGGCAAAGAATAGTGGAAATATTATGGATGGTCCAAAGAATGCACAGATCTAGCTTCAAAGAAGTTCATCCAGAATGCTCCTTAGAGGCCTGGAGGGTGAGACTTCATATGACGTACTTTGGCCATGCTATCAGGAGAGACGAGTCTCTGGAGAAAGACATGATGCCGGGTGACAAAGGAGGGAGCGCCTCAGTGAGCCAGATGAACACAGTGGCTGCAGCACTGAGGATGGTGCATGGCCAGGCCGGGCTGTGTTCTCGTGTACACAGGGTCCCTGTGAGTCAGACTGACAAGACAACCCCTAACCACCACCACCAACATAGTTAACTATTTTGCAAGGCCTAGCGGACTACCGTGCTAACTACAAGGTCAGTAGTTTGAACCTACCAGCTGTTTCTCAGGAGAAAGACAGGGCTCTTTGCTCCCATAAGGATTCACAGCCTTGCAAACCTAAAAGGGCGGTTCTTCTCTGTCCTATAGGGTCAATATTAGTCAAGATGGACTCAGTGGCAGTGGGGGCTTTTTGTTTTGTTTTTAAGATGCAGTGGTGGTTAAGTGGTAGAATTCTCTGCTTTGGATGGGAGACCTGGACTTGATGACCATCCGCCAATGATGGTCCTATGCCGCAACCATCTGTCTGCTCTTGGAGGCTTGCCTGCTGATATGGTGGGGAACAAGTCTGAACCGGTCTCAGCCGAGTTTCCCATGAGGACAGACTAGAAAGGCCTGGGTATGTCCTTCTAATGGTCAGTCCTTGGCTTGCATGGCGCCCGGGGTTCGTAGGAGCAGGGGCTAAGAACAGATCATCAGAGTCTGTGTCCAGGTGTGGTTGGTACCGATCTCTCTTCCAAATCCACAGCACCTGCCTACATGTAGATCCAATGCTTCCTTTCACATTCACAGTCCTTGGCAGGGACAGCGAGCCCAGTCAAGGTCAGCACAGGTTTCTTGTCTGCAGTGAACAGTTTCACATGCAGAATCTTTGATATCATGAAAAGCATGAGCAATGGTTCTCTAGTGATTAGTAAGCACACATAAGTCCATGCTTACCTTGTTTATTTGGTCATCCATTCTTGTTTGTGATGCACATTTTCCACTGGGTTTTTTTTTTTTTTTATGAGTGATTCAACTTCAAAGTTCTAGTCAACCTTTTGCTCTCCTAAGGGTTTAGGGTTTAAGGAGCGCAAAGTTCAATGTTTATCCCCCACTTAACTGGGAATTGTCAGATTTAAAGCCTAAGAGATGTTTAAAGCTACACAGAGATTCACGCCTCCGCTTGTACAGTTTTTCTCTGCCCTTTGTAGATCTGACCCTCAAATGGGCTTTGCAATCATCTGGAGTTTATCAGAATTTTCCCATGAGTTTGGAAAGCAAAACAACTGGCGTGTCCCTGGTGAACTTCAGCCGCAAGCTGTCCGTGCGCTATTCCCGGGCCTGCAGCGGCTTCGCCACGCCAGGCTACGACCATGGAGATTGTCGTTTTCTAAAGGCCGCTGCTATCTCGCTTTATCGTGGAAATAGAGGAGCCACGGACAGAGCTGTGATGGCTGGGAGTAATTGGTGCCTGGGCCACCAAGGAAAGGGAAAGAAACTGGGAAAACAGGAAGAGAGTAACCGTGGGGGCGTCTGGCGAAGAGAGGTGGAGAAAAGATGGAGAGGAAAAGGACAAGAGAGGAGTCGGAACAGAGAGGAAAACATTCCTGAAGCCAAAAACAGCTTCTTGCGTCACACACAACCCAAAGCCCGAGTTCCGACAGGGTTGATCCGGGGACAGAGGCGCCCTGGAAGCCACGGGCTGTTCATGTACCTTTTTTCACCAGATGTTTGCAGGGAGGATACACTGGAAATCAACAGAGGAAAGGAGTGTGGGGGAATGATAAAGGAGAAGTGCTAAGCATTCTCAGAGGTTCTCAAATTGTGTCTGTTTTTAAGATTGATTTTAGGGACAACGCACTGCGCTCTCTCAAGCAGGAAATGGGTAACTCCGTTCCATTTCTTTTCTTGGCATATTTGGAAAACGGGAAGAACCAAGTTGTATAATGAGAAACTAAGCACGCCTTTGGACGCCGTGATACCCAGGCAGACACCAAGGGGCTGGAGAGGAGTGTGGGAACCCGCCCTCTTCATTATCGTTCCCATTTCACAGATAAGGAAACTGAGGCACTAAATAAGCAAGATGATACAACGAAGATGAAGCAAATGCTGGTTTTGAGCTTCAGAATGCTTGCCTTCCAAGTGTATGCATTTTGTTTTTTCTCCACTAGATTAGTATGAGGAGGCTTCATCAAGTTCATGGGGAAATTTCACTCTCTTTCTTTCCATTTTTCCAAGACCTTTCTGAGGCCTCTTAGTGCCAAGGTGTACTAGATTTGATTAATATATGTGTGCATGAAAATTGAGCCATGAAAAGCTAATCTGAAATTGCTAGGGCCTTTGGGGGCCTGGGTGGGATCTTAGGTTATTGTTTTGTTTTTATGTCTGACTTGTGATCGTGATGCAGCCTTTGCTGAAATTCAGCCTTGTTTTCACTCCACTTCCTCCCCCCACCCTTTTTGACAAATAAACATTTCTAACACTTGAGTAAAAAAAAAAAAAAAGAAAATTGAGCCATGAAGCATGCCAAATCACGTGTTAGATTGGGCTCTCTGGAGAAGCAAAACCAGTGACACTTATATATGTTTGTGTATTGAAAGAGATTTATATCAAGAAATGGCTTGCACCATTTTCGAAATCCAGTCTGGTTCAGTCAGGATTCTCCTGACTTATGGAATCAAATGAACAAGAAGCAGGATGATGCATCAGAGGCGATGGAGGGCCAAGGCTGGCAGATGCAGAAGTAAATGTATCCACCATTAGAAGCCTGCTGATGGCTGCTGGGATTACCTGGTGATGCAACAGGAGACTGAGGAACCTGATACGAGATCCATCCCCCCCTAAAAGGTTAAGTGCCAACGAAGATTTGACTCTGTTTGGTCTCTGTCTTCTACAAAAGCCCCCCCCCCGCCCCCCCAGAAGTGTCATCAGGCTGCCAACGGTTGGGGCTCCACCCCTCCCTTTACCCAGGAATGTCTTATTGACACAGTCCCTAATCGCCAGACCTAGAAGGCTGTGTTTCACCAGGGACATTGCAGGTGTAAAGGATGCTGCTGAAGATTCACAGGAGAGACATTTTCAGAATTGCAGATTCTATGTCTAGCTATTACAAAAAAAATCACTAAATAAAAAGATTTCTTATTTACTGCTTTGGATTAGGCCAAATAAGAGCAATAAACCAAATTTTGCTTCCGTGCATTGACATAAAAATCCCACAACTCCGGTCTAGAGAACTGCTGAGGAAGGTTTTCTGTTTGTCCATGCTTCCTGTGTGGGCGCTTGCCCTTTGTGTGGAAATGTGCTGGGGTGGTTGGGCTGGGCAGTGTTTCTCAAGACCTGCTGAAGGGAGCATGCACTAAAACACATGACATAAGATGAGGAACAGTCTATGCAGTAGAAAGAGACCAACGCTGTGTGAGTCAAAACCTCTTGCTGCTTTGAGGTGGAGCTGCATGCTTTGCTTTCTTTTTTCTAATATGATTTTGCGCTGTGAATTGTGGGAAGGGATACAGAGCAGATAATCAGTTTTCCACTCAACAATTCAGACACATTTTGTTTCACCAGGGCATTCCCCTGAATGGACTGTTGCTTAGTTCAGGGTTCTCAACCTGTGGGTCACGACCCCTTTGCAGGCCATACGACCCTTTCACCGGGGTCACCTGATTCATAAGAATAGCAAAAGAACAGTAATGAAGTAGCAACAAAAATAATGTTATGGTTGGGGGGACACCACCACATGAGGAGCTGTACTCAAGGATTGAGAAGCACTGGCTGAGCTCATTTCTACCTGTCTCTTGTTCCCAGCCCTCCTTCCCTAACTCTCTGAAGCTTGCCCTTGAGTGCATGCTGCCCTTTTGCTCTGTAATGGTTGGTTGCTTTCACTGGGGTAGACGGCATCATTTCAAAGACTCCCCTAACTCTAAGATTCTATGACTGAAAAGAATTCTCAAAGAAAGTCAAGTGCCCAAGTGACCAAATGGTCTGGGTGCTGCAGATGGTGATGGCATTTGGGCTCCTAACCCAAAGGTTGGAGGTTCAAGTTCACTCAGAAGTACCTTGGGGAAGACAACAACAACAACAACAACAACACATGGCTTTCAGAAAAAGCAGAGATTGGAAGATTTGTGGATGAGGTGGTTAGTTTATTGTGCCAACCTGGCTGATCAACACGTGTGGGGTTAATTGAAAGGAGGAGGGGTAAATGGCTCAGTGAGCCTCACCTTTCAAGCTCTCGGGTCTCTTGCTTTCTGATGGCCGGAGCAGGGTGCAGCTGTCTTAGCCAGTTCCCTGCTACAGCTTGCAAGGCTCACTTCCTGCAAGACATCCCTGAGGAGAAACCACATGGACCTACCCCGATGCATCCCTGGGTGCTGGAGAAGTTGTGTGGAGACCCCTGCCAGCACTGAGATGCTTACATGTTCACTGATTCAGCTTTCCTCCTGCAGTTGGCGTCATTGTGTGTTTTGTGAGATAGCAGAGGACTTTGTGGATTGGTGTTGGACATACGGGTTAATGTTGGACTTGTGGGCTTGGGCAGCACTAGGTTGGGATGTTTTCTTGATGCACACTTAACCTTTATATAAAAGGTTATATATGAAACGCTGTCTTATACCTGAGTTTCTGTGGATTTGTTTCTCTAAAGTACGCAGATTAACACAGTGGAGTACAGTTCTACTACACACATGGGGTCACCAGGAGCTGATATGGATCCTGAAGCACCTCACTTTGAAAGAATGGCCTGATGATTTCCTTCCAGTGAAAACCTTGTCCATCACAGTGGTGTCATTCCCAGCCCATCGCGAGGCTGGCACAGCACCAGCCTGTGTTCCTTTCGCTGTGCACGGGTTGCCATGAGCTGGGGCCTTACTTGATGGCAGCTCATGAGAGTTGAGAAGCCTTTATTAGCTGGCATTCAGCTCATTTTCCCCGTATATTAGGTACAGCCAATAGGTACTAATGAGCACTGCCAATTATGTTTTGTTGCTCGAAGGAGCTCATCTAGATTTGCTCTTTTAGTTGCTGGTGTTGTTAGGTGCTGTCAGGTCAGTTCTGACCCATAGCAACCCTATGCACAACAGAACAAAACACTACCCAGTCCTGTGCCATCCCCACCATTCTTCCTATGCAGGGACACAGTGCTACAGTGACTGCATCATTTCAGCTCCTTAATGGTCAAATATGATTCTTAGGTGACCCAAAGAGATGGTCATTGAGTTAGCAGTTACCGGTGGAATCATTAACTGCCCACGAGTAACATATTGATGATCCCAGCCCAGCTCCTGGTGGCTTGTCATCAAATAATCACAACTTGTCAACAAGCACAGCAGAGGCCAAAGAATGAAGGAACTGAAAAACCCAATCAGCTTCTGGCAGAGATGAAAATCTGGGAGAAAACTGGTAACAACCGTAAGCCACGGAGTTCATGGTTTAAATGAGTGACAAAAGAGATGTGAGTTGGTCCTGACAGAAAAGTCAAAGGCAAATCTTTGGGCTCCCCATCTCTTGGCCAAGAGTGATGATATCGGGCTGGGTTTTCTAAGCCATTTCAGAATGAGCAAGAAACAAAATATTTTTGTTGTGGTTCCCAAGCAGCATGTAAAACAGTAGGATTCTCAATCTTACCATCCAAAGCTAAGTCAAGAATTATCGCTTCATTTAACAAAAATATCAAAATGCGAAGGGATTATTTCCCGACTCACCATCCATCCAGGCCTATATACTTCTGAGGACCATGCTTCCATCTCTTTAACTCTTTCTGCAGATCTCTGAGCTGCTAACATAGCCGTTTTGGAATACTCAAGGGACTTAAATTCTGTTCCTTTGAAATGTCCTTTGAGCCTTAGCAACAAAACGCAGCCTAGATGGCAGCATGGGGCCTGTAGGGTAGATGGGGCAAAGTTTCCCAACACAGTTCTTGTAGACAGCCTTTGTCACCCTCAAAGAATGAACACATGCATTTTCATGACGGAAAGCAATTTCTCAGTACAATTTTTGCCTAGCCTTTCCCTCATCCATGCAGTTTTCAATAACTTTTTCATAATATGCCCCCTTGATCATCCAATGTCACTTGATAAATTCTGTCAATATTAGCCTTTTGAAGTTTTCTCAACAAATCATTTGTCATAACCTTCTGAGCGATCCTTGACTTTAACTGGACTAACAGACCCCTCTCTAGAGGCTACCGTGTTGATCAGACCTTGCTTCTGGATTACATCGATCAACGTAAGAGTCATCCGCAGTTACAATTTGTTCAATACAATCATTTTTATTCTCTCTGATTGTGCTTAAAAGTCGATGGAAAGATCAGCTCTTTGAGCTAGCTGAGCTTCATGTGATGCTCTTGGCACTGTTGACCTGAAAACTTGCTGAAGCCAAGATGTTTGTTTAAACTTGAGAAAGATGAAGTACGTGAGTGCCCAGCTTTAGTCACGACAACATTAAAGGCAATTCTGTAGTGCCTGTTTCTAAATGTCAGTTACAGTTTCTTCATTTGTTAAGCAGGGTGGTCTTCCCTCTGTTGGCTTGTCTTTGAAGTCTTTCCAATCTTCCTTAAAAAGTTTGATTTATCTAAAACCTGTTGCTTTATATGGGGCAGTATTCCCATAAGCATGTTGTAAAGTTTCAATGATTCAGGATCTGGTCTGTAGCCATCCACTGATTCCAGAGACCTATTGAAGGACATTTGTCTGAAATACACCCATGCGTATGAACCGAGGCCAGGTAGCAATACCTTTTGACTGACCAACACCTTACTATAAAGGAAATAAAGAAGTATTGCTGTTTGAATTCCAGTTCATACATGCACGAGTTTATTCCAAATAAAATGTGTTTACACATGTCTGTGTGACCGGTGGATGGCTGCAGACAAGCTATCTCAGTATACACACTGTAGTCTCATCGAGGTGCAAGTAAAATATCCTTCAAGTAAAAGGTTATTTTCTGTGCCATTAAACAACAACAACATCTTCGAGGGCAGGGCTAAAATAAAAATTTTAACTAACCTCAAGGGAACATCTTCCCAAATCTTTGGAGCTTCACAACACAAGGTTAAGGGGATTTGGGCCCACATACAAGTTTTTAGATTAACCAAAAACTTGTATGGAAGACTGGGGAGACCTCAAAGATGAATTCAAGGCAGAGTGATCAACTCGGAAGTCTATGATGACTTCTTATGGGGCCATGCTCAAGGGGCAATCTTGAGAGATGGTCTTGAAGGATCTAGGACAATCACTGGGAATTATTATGAAGACATTTAGGAACATGGGAAATGGCATTGGTGCACAAAACAGCCAGGACATTTGTGCCCAGTGGAAACACTTGTTTTCCATCATGGTGGTACACTTACTCACTCCTCACTGGTAGCAAGGACTCTCCTATGAGAATTTCTTTGGGAACCTTTACCCTATCCACTCTACAGTCCTGATCTCATCCCTTCCTAAAACTCACAGAGCATTGAGAAGCGACATGATGTGAGTCCCTTGAGGAGGCCCCGACTGCCGTCTTGACACAGTGCGAATGAAGCGTGTAGGATTTCTCTAGGCAGGGTTAGAAGGATAGAGCGTGGTTTTCCCAAGTGTAAAGGCATAGTGGGAAGAGATACATCAGGAACCTATAGCTTCACAATTTGGACATTTTGTTTAATAAAGCTTTCTATGTTCTTATAGCAGTAATTTTTTTATGTAGCTCATCTACAAAATCCAAGTGAGTGAAGTGTGGTATGAATTGTTGATTACACATCCTCCCTTCACCTGGATCTCTGCTCAAAAGGCCCTTCATCTCGATGATTTTGCCTCATCGTCGTCTTCTGCTTCCACGCCGGTACCTTCCGTTACTGCTCTGGATGGTCTCACTTTCCATAATTGTTGGTGTGTTTCTCAACTAGAGTGAAACTCCGTGCAGGCAAGGACTTAGCTTTACTCACTACCACCTGCCACAGGTAAGAACAATGCAGGGAACATGACAGGTGCTCAGGAAACACTGTGAATGGATGAACCAGTGATTGATTGAGGAATGAACTTATTAGATCACCATGTACCACGATTGCTTGTCTAAGCGCTTTTGCCATGAGCACTAGCTCTTGACCGTGTTGCCTGAATTCTCTCCAGGACCCCTGAGTGTTCCCCCTCCAAATTAATGTATCCACTGTTGATCTCTGCTGAATAAGTAGCCAGTGAAAACTCTATAGAGCCAAGCCCTACTCTGGCACAAAGTGGTTGCTATGAGCTAGAGAAAGCCAGCATCTGCTCGTTTTAAATCTCCCCAAGTCCTGCCCATAAAAATCCACACTGAAATGCGAAGATCTTTCAGGTTAGCTCAGCCAGTTGTTAAATTGCGCTCTCCCTGTATGGAGCATTGTTTGTGGACATAGGGGAGAGGGCACTGAAGCGTCTCCGTGACTGGAAGTGTCTTGACTTGCTGTACCAGCACATGCTATGCCATCCAGTGTGTGATGCATGTTAAATAGAGGGAGACACAAGGTCACCTATTATTCACATTCTTGTCAGGCAAGGACTTCCGCGGTAGAGGACATACCCGATATGCACACCTGGAATCCACTGGGAGAAGACTTTTTAAAGCATTTCATGTTCATCAAGGTCTAGCTAATTTAATACATTTTCACTCAGCCCGTGCCTTTGTGTATCTCTGCACTTTCAAATATTTTGCCTAGTTCTTTATCTGATCACTCTGCAAAGCTCTCTCTCGCGCTCTCTCTCTCTCTTTCTCTCTCTCTCTCTCTCTCTCTCTCTCTCTCTCTCTCTCTGTAGCTAATGCTCCCCCTCCTAATCCTGCAGTAAAATAAAAGAACAAAAATATTAAAATCTTAATTGCAATGTGCCTCTCTGCAGATTCATATTCCATACAGAAGATAGTGGAATCTTTACTGAAAGAGGAAAACTGATCAAAATTAGTTGCCTCTTTATGGCATGAGAGATGAAGTAAACCAAACAGGTAAACAAAACCCCAAACCCAATGCCGGCATGTTCATTCAGACTTAGGGAGAACTCTCAGGCTGGCGTAGAGCTGCCTAATGGAATTTCCGGACTGCCATCTCGACAGGAGTAGACTGCTACATGTTTTCTCGTGGAATGACTGGTGGCATCCAACTGCCCAGTTGGTTCGCAGCTGAGGGCTGGAGCGACAGGGTAGCCTATCAAAAACATCAATGACACAGATATTGTGCACCCTTTCTTCTTCTTTCTTTCTTTCAGCAAGTCTAGAGGACACAAAGAATGTTTGTGAAACTTTCCCAGCACATTGTCCCAGTGCATGGGTCCTTCTGTTTCTTCCTCACAGGCCCGCAGAGAGCTAATTGATATAAAGGATAACAGTGAGGTCTAAGGAAAGAATCAAAGCGAGGTGTGGACATGTTCCCTGAAAACAATGTGGGCAGTAACAATGAAGAGCACGGAGTCCTAATCCGGCAGGAGAATCCCACACCGTTAGAGCCGGGAGGGACCGCTGAGATCAGGCAGCCCAAGCCTGCCATTTCACAGAAGAATTCAGCAGTTAAAATGCAAAATACATGGCCAAATATCATGGCATCCAGTTACGACAACCTTAATCTAAAATTTAATAGCCCCTGTGTCAAATTATCTCTCTGCTATATCTGTGTTTAGCACTAGGTGTTGCTATACTGCTGTTGATAGAATCGCTTTTCTCTGTGCGACAGTAGCTGCATCCCCTGCTTCACTGCAAATACCGAGTTTTAAAAGTTACACGCTGCCAGAACGATCTATGTTAACACTGCATTAGCTTCTTGTCAACGGTCCAGGTCTGACATGCAATGCACTGAAACAGCTACCTCGGGAAGAAGTAATCAATACATGCTAGGGAAGGCTACTCCAAAGTGAAACGTTTCAAATAGTCCCAATTCAAATTCCCCAATGCAAGGGGAATGACATTGTTAGCTGTGTGCTTCCTGGAACTAACTGGGTGCTACAAGGCCACTGATAAAGTTTGTTTATTAAAAACAAAACAGAATACCAAGGAGAAAAGAAGTTTAGCACTGTTCTATTTGGGGTCTAATACTCCCCCGACCCCCCCACCCCCCTAAGTTGGAGAAAGCACAACCTCTTAGAATCTTTCTTTCTCCATTCCAATAGAGAACGGAGATGCTTTAACCCCGTCTAGTGGAGCGCTGGTGGTGCGATGGTTAAATGCTTGGCTGCGCACCAAACGGTTAGTAGTTTGAACCCACCAGCTGCTCGGGAAAAGCGAAGTGGGAGACATCTTCGGGAATGATTGCTGCCATGACAGCACTCTGGGCTAGTTCAACCCTGCCATCTAGAGTTGCAATGGGTTAGAGTTAGACTGGAGTAGAGCTGATGGCAACGGCTTGGTTTTCGGTTAGTTACACAGGAGGACTCACTCAGCTTGATCCCATTGTTCCACGTCTGAGTGATAATATCAAAGGAGGAAAACACTTCGGGATTCAAGGGATTTCTAGTTTAGGATGAAAGCAAATTTTTAATGTTCCTTTAAGACGTGTGGGTCTTTGTATTTGTTATTGTATTTTAAAGGTTGTTTTTGTCGAATCTATACACGAAAAGCATACATCAGTTCAACAATATCTACATGTACAATTTGGTGAGATTGATTACGTTCTTTCAGTTGTGTTACCTTTCTTAATAATTTTCTTCTGAATTATTTCACCATCAACACAAACCCCACTGCCCCACTAAGATGCTCACCGAACCTTGGGTTTTGCTATTGTCAGTTTGATGTCCTATAGACAATTCTTTTAAAAAAATCCAAACCATCCCCAAACAAACCTACAATATTCAAGGCAGGCATTCTTTGCTAACAAGGCTTAGCTATTGCTTCGTTAAAGAACCTGAGTGGGGCACTGGTTAAAGGGTTCACCTGCTAACCTAACACAAAGGTAGGCAATTGTAACGCACCAACCTCTCTGTGGGCAAAGCAAGGTGGGGGCAGCTCTACTCTGTCCTCCAGGGTCAGCCTGAGTCAGAATGGACTCAGCAGTGTGGGTTTTTGTTGTTTCATCTAAAGAAGACTAACTCCAGGGGGTAATTTTAGTTTAAAATTTAAAGAGCGATAGTTTCCTTGAGTTCCACAGCCTCAATCACTCCAGAACCACTGCATTCTAATAGAATTTGAAGTTCTGTTCCACATTATACCCCTCCCATCATCCACCTTTCTGTGTTAGAAGGTATTAAATTCAGCTATCAAGTTTGAGTCTTCAGCCCCGTTATTTTAAAAAAGTGGACATACTTCCTGTAAGCTCAGCATAAATATACAAATTCTATAAGCTGCATATCTGACTAATACAGCATGTAAAAGCAATCTTCTGGTTACAAGTAACAAAAGGAGGACTAGTGAGTGTATCATGGCCAAATATGCTGGGGTTTTTTGGGTAACAAAACCATGACTAATCATTGCTAAATATGCTGGGGGGTGTTTCCTCTTTTTTTTTTTAACCAATAACCACTTAGAGTTAGAGTGATAAGGCAATGGCTCCAGTCACAGTGGTTGGATATAGCGAATGGAAAGGGGAAGCCTGAAGCTGAGAGAGGAAACATCACAACCATGTCACAGAGTTCACAGTTCCGAGAGGCAGAGGTCACGCACAGAGGTTGCTAAGAGAGAGCTTCCCACAAACCCTTCAATCTTGTCCGATGGAGAAGATTCCATCTAACTTTCCTGCCGTGGCCTGAGGTTGACACAGCACCAAGTACTTGGCTGCAGTCTGACTTTCTCACAGAATGTTCTTCTCGGCGCTTGCCCTAGCACAAACTCAGCTCTTCTTCTCCGGAAATCTTATTTCCTGTACATCCTTTGGAGGATAAAACTGGGCTTTGTGGTTTTTGTACAGTAATCACTTAAGGTGTTTAGAACCGTGTGAGCTCTTCCTTCCTGAGTGCTCATCTCCCGTCTCCCAGGGACCCCCCTTTCCCTGTTGTTTCGGTACATCTTTTGTTACGCTCCATATCAGAGCCGGGCAGTTTCTCATAAGCACCAGACCCAAATCCTGACCCAGGTGCATGTACACTTGGGGAAAGATGTGTGCCTGTGTGTGTCTATTTCCTAAAATGTTGGGAGGAAACAGTTTCCTAAAAAGTTGGGAGGAAAGTATCCATGTGGGAAAGGCAGGAAAGAGGAAAAACAGTGTAGTAGGCATCAAGAAAGTTTCTACCATCTTCAGTCAAATCGACCTTGATACGGACCACCTGTCAGTCAGGCTGTGGGTAGATGTATAGAGGAAAAGATGATAGCTGTTGTCAGCAGTCAACTCGTAATGATCCCATGTGTAACGAAACAAAATGCCAAGCCATTCCCAGGACTGGTTGAAGACGATACCAATATGATCCTCAGGACTTTCCTCGTCCAATTTTCACAAGTAGATTGCTAGGCCTTTTCCTCTAGTCTGACTTCGTCTGGAAACTCAGCTGAAACCTGTTCAGCATCAAAGAAATTCAGATGGCTCCACTGATAAAGGGTCTTCCCATGGAAGGAAGAAATACTACCAGTGAAGGACCATCGAACATCATGGTCCTTTAAAGAATGAGGCCTAGGAAAATAGACTTACCATGGTAGCTGGGTTCTCTAGAGAAACAAACCAAGGCACTTATGATTACACATATTAAAGGATAGGTTTATATAGCGAGAAGCGATACAATAGCTATTAAGTCCACACAGCAGTCCTGAGAGGACTCAGTCCAACTCACTTTTGTGGAAGAGTTTATACACTGAAGGTCCTTCCAAGTCACCTGGACCACTGGTCCAAGGTCAAGGAAGCAGTCAGCTAATTGACTGCTGGGAGGTATGGAATTTGCCTGCAGGCAAGATAATCTGACAGCAGACCCAGCAAGGTGGAGTGTCAATAGCAGGAAGATGAGGTGTCCAGGTGTAACAGAAGCCAGTAGCGCAGCGGAGCATCGAGAAGCAGGTCACGATGGAGCCTCAGATGTAACGATGCACGACATAGAGACATAATCCACGGGTTGGCTCAGCCGCCAGGTGCTGCACACAGCTGAGGCGGAGCAGCTAACTTCGGCAGTAGTGCTTTGGTCTGATCACCAGGGAGAAAGAGGAAGAGGCCTCGAAGAGTCATTTATCTCAGTTGCCCTCCAATCAAGCTGCGACCTGACTGATAGGCTAAACTCCACCCACATGTCCCTATGGGAGCCATATTGGCACAAGAAATTTAACTATCACACCACCACACACACACACACACACACACACACACACACACACACACACACATGCATGCACACAAGTCACCAAATAATATCCACCCATTCCTTTTTCTAAATGCTAAATTCATCACAGTTTTAAAAACACCATTTTAAGTTTCGCATATTAAAATGGGAACCGATTTTCTGTAGCTGAGGTTAGGTTGTGTCCCCCTAGCAAGACCCACAGAAGATGTTCAGTTGACTCCATATGCAATACAAAACACTCCCCACCCCCTCTAGAAAAAAGATAGAAAACCAGAAAACATTATACAACCCAATCACACAACTCAACAGCTTTCCTCTGAGGGTCCCTGGAACCAATAGACCCTTGATATAAACAATTACATCAACCAATTCTGACAGCTGGAGCCTAGTCACGTAGCAGTACATGCAGAGGCTACCAATTTGATACTGCAGGGCTGGAACACCGCTTGGGAAGAGCTGAGCTGAGCTGGAGTCTGGGCGTGTACTCACAGACTTACACATGTAACAGTCACAGTCAGAAAGTACAGCAATGAGGGCAAGCGGTATGGTTACAAGATGCCACCAAAAATCATATTAATATCTCACACTGTTAAAGTACTAGACATGTTCACTTAGGACTGGCTAAGTCATAGGACACACCCTGGAGACTTTATTTTGGATGTTTATTTACAATCACAGTAATAATCCTAGCAACAAAACGTTTCCAACTATGCTTACTCATCTTGTTAACACCAGATCGAAAAAACAAAACAGAAAGCATATGCACTTTTGGCAAAGAAAAACATTTTACAATATAGATTTAATGATCACTCATCTCACCGCCACAGAGGCAACCCATAGCGACCCTGTCCGATAGGGTGCAACTGCACCTGTGAGTTTCTGAAATGGTTACTCTTTATGGGAATAGAAAGTTCTGTCTTTCTCCCGTCAGGGTGGGAATTATATCAGTTAGATAAACTTGAGTTTTAATTCCTTAGAGGAGAGATTTACAGCATATTTAGTGTACTCACAGAGAGCAAAAGCAACCCTTTAATGCTCACACGAGAGTAACTTTGGGAAGAGCAATCAGTTGGTACTCTCTAGAAGGTGGTGTGGTAGTTACATAATCTGGTGTCAATTTGAGAATTAAGAGTGAAGGGTTGGCGTCTAGCTGTCAATTAGGCGATGATAGCCAATGAGGCCTCTCTGTGGGCATGGCCTTCTTTGAGGGATGCTGGGAACTCCAGTGTTCCTCCCTGGAGGTGGGAGAGTCTCTCTCTCTCTCTCTCTGCCCGGTCATTCCCTGAGAGACTCTCTACTGACAGGACACATAGAACAACCCTCGTTCCCCGAGGGAGAGCAGCCACATGGAGACCCCTGCCAGCGCTGAGATGCTTACCACCCCGCAGGATCCACAAGACTTCCCACCAACTTGCATGTGATCTTCCTGCATTTGGTGTCATTGCATGTATTTCAGGAGTCTAAAGAGGACTTTATAGATTGGTATCGGACATATGGGCTAATATCAGATTTATGAACTTGATCTGGACTGTGCTGGGATGTTTTCTCAATATTCAATTGCACTTGTATAGAAAGCGCTTTCTTACACACATATGAGTGTCTATGAGTTTTGTTTCTCTAGTCTACTCGGACTAACACAGGTGCTGCTGGTCAACTGTGGGTTCTACTCTGGCACAGGGGAAACTCTTGCCATCAAGTCAATTCAGACTCATAGTGCCTGGAAAGGACAGGGTAGAACTGCTCCTGTGGGTTTCTGAGACTGTCACTCTTTACGGAAGTAGAAAGTCTCGTCTTTCTCCCATAGAGCGATGGGTGGTTCCAAACTGCTGACCTTGTGGTTAGCGGCCCAATTCATAAACCACTGTGTAACCAGGGTGCCTATTACACAGCTCAACCTCAAAAAAATTTTTTTCAAATTTCTTCATAAACACCACAATTCAAGTGCATCATTCCCTCTGTGGTCTTCCTTATGCATGGTCCAGCTCTCATTTGCTTATGAGGTGAGTAAAAATACCAGTGTGGGCCAGGGGTACCTTAGTCCTCAGTGACAACCTTGCTTGCCGAAAGCCAAGGGGATGAAGTTTAAGGATTACAGCCTTCAGCACAGATTGCGACTCCGTGTAAAGAAAATTATTTCTCTTTAACACTTTTAAAAACGAAATCCTTGACAACTTCATTCTTTTCTCCGTTTATCCTGATGTTGTCTATTGATCTAGTTGTGAGGATTTCATTTTCTTTACACCCAGTTGCAATCAGTGCTGAAGGCTGTAGTCCTTAAACTTCATCTCCTTGGCTTTCAGCGAGCAAGGTTGTATCACCCACATACCACAGTTGTTACTAAGCCTTCTTCCCATCCTGGTGCCACGTCTTTCTTCTTGTAGTTCGGTGTCTTGGGTTATCTGCTCATCGTTGCGTTTGAAGAAGTATGGTGGCATTAAACTCTGACACCCACCTTTCCTGACTTTAAATATGTAGCTTTCCCTTGTCCGATCAAACAGGTGCCTCTCTCTTTGTTTATATTCAGGTTCAGAATGAACAAAATGAGTGCTCTGGGATTCCCATTCTTCTCCATATTATCCATAGTTTGTGGCTTGAATAATACACACAATCAAATGCCTTTGCATAGTCAATAAAACACAAGTAAATATCTTTCGGGTATTCTCTGCTTTCAGCAAAGCTTCATCTGATGTCAGCGATAACCTTCCTCATTCCATGTTTTCTCCTGAATTCAGCTGGAATGTTTAGTAGCTTCATGTCAATGCATAGCTGCAGCTGATTTTGAATGATCTTTGACAAAATTTTACTTTCATGTGATATTGATGATATTGTTTTATGATTTTCACATTCTGTCGGGGCATCTTTCTTTGGAATGGTCACAGATCTGGATCTCTTCTAGTCGGTAGGCCAGGTAGTTAGTTGGCTTCCAAGTTTCTTTGCATAGACTAGTGAATGAATGCTTCCCGGACTGCATCTGTTTGTTGAAACATTTCCATCTGCATTCCTTCAATTCCTGGAACCTTAGTTTTTTGCCGATGTCTTTAGTGCAACTTGGACTTCCTCCTTCACTATTAGCAGCAGTCCTTGATCTGCTCCCTCTTGAAATGGTTGAACATTTGTCCTTTTGAGTTGCCCTTTGAAATTTTTCGTTCATTTTTTACTTGTGCCATATGCTTTAGCTACTCTGCATTTAAAAACAAGTTTCAGTCCCTTCTGATATCCATTTTGGCCTTTTCTTTCTTTCTTATTAGTGAAGCTTTTTGTTCTTCATGTATGATAATTGTGATGTCATCCCATTGCTACCCTGTTTCCCCCCAAATAAAACATCTTATATTCATTTTTGCTCCCAAAGATGCGCTAGGTTTTATTTTCAGGAGATATCTTATTTTTCCATGAAGAAGAATACGGTACACATTTATTGTTGAACAACAAAAAAGGAAATTTATAACCTGTATATGGTACGGTAGTAGTAGTCATCACAAACCAGCATAACCAGACAAACTGAATCCTACAGTATCAAGAATTTCTTGTTACGACCATTATTTCCATGTACAACAATCTATGGTACATTTACTCATTTATTCAATGATAGTCATGTCTTCATCTTCTGGAACATCATCATCACAATCCAAACCCTGAACTTCCTGGTGAATTTCTTATGACTACATTTCTTTCAGAATCAGTGGACCAAATCTCTCATGCTTAGCAATAGCGCTGTCCTTAAACGAGGACCTCTTGTCAAGGCAGCCTGCTCGCAGTGCATTTGCAATGCGACTGTCAGTGATGTTCTCCCATGAATCCTTCACCCAACTCACAACCTCTGCAGTTGAGGTTTCACAAAGTTTCCACGCTGATTTCTCTCCATTCTATTTTCAATGTAGTCATTAATTTCCATGAGCAAATTGTCCTTGAATGGCTTATTTGTTGCAATATCAAGAGTCTGGAGATAGGCCGTCATTCCGGCGGGAATCATGATTTGATCTACTTTTCTTCTGTGAAGAAATGTCTTCATGTCTTCAGCACGGTGAGTGCCGGCTGCACCCCAGACTAGCAGACCTCTTTGGCTCCCTCGCATAACAAGCAGCAGCATTCAATCGACCCACGTCCTTATAACTGCTTGTGTGGCCCAGGCCTTTTCAGTTTCAAGAATAAAAATGTCCCAAATGCTATTCAATCTTTTCCTTCTTGCCCTTAGAAATGATTAAAGGTGGGATTTTACGGCCGTCCAGACGAATTGCCAAAATACAGGAAACACGTGCACTTTCGTGAGCAGTGGAGGGAATGTCCACTGAGGAGGCACCCCACTGTTCAGTTGTTGTGTGAGATGATTGGCCCACAAACACAGCGGTTCCATCCACACAATCATGTTGGAAAGACTGCATTTAGACAAGTCAACATCCCGAATAAAGGGTTCAATGCCAGTGCTCGCTTAATAACGTGAGCATCTTCCAGCCCGAACAATGCTGTGACTCTTCCTAAAGACAGTGCGCTTCGCTGAAGGAAATGATCCAGCCAGTGCTGGGATGCTTGACGTCTTCGGGGCTATGTCCAACTGGGGTGCCATTGCAAGGGCAAACTCTTGAATCTGAGCCCTATTCACAACCAAAGCCTTTGCTCTCCTGCCAACAACCCATTCACAGAGCAGGGCTTCCAGCTCGGGAAATAATGGTTGCCGACCTGATCCACACTTGTGCTTTTTAGCGTTTCCCTGGTCCACTTGTTCAATGAGGTGACCATACTCTGCTCGCCATTTTCAGACTAACCGGACACTCAACATCTTCTCTTTGCAGAAAGCAGTAAGATTTTGGCCCCAAGGGTCTTCCACGATTCCTTTCTTATACTCCACGGAGTATCTTTTTCTTTCTGCGCTCATGTCTAGGGGTAAAAAACAAAACAAAAACAAAACACTGGGGTATCAGGGTGGGGGGAGGGGAATCACTTAAAATGACACAAGAGGATCAGAAGGGGGGGTATTACCATTTTGTAACCCCTTCTGATCCTCCTGTGTCATTTTAAGTGATACCCCAGTGCCATTTTAAGTGATCCCCTCCCCCCACCCCTGTGCCAGTGGACACCTTCACCAGACATCCCCCAACCCCTTTATCAGACATTTCCCCCCTACCTCAGTCACCTCTGTGTGTCCACACAATGTGCCCGACTCCTGCCCTGCGTGACTCACTCTCTAATTGTGAGTCAGCCAGACTCCGTCAGGACAGATCGAGCAGCAGGAGACAGCTTGTCCTGGTGGCTGCGTGGGCTCTCTGATTAAAAGAGACCTCACACTTCCTGTCTTCTCCGGCTGTGCTGTGGCCAACAGGGAACTGCACAGTGGCGCCCACCACTACAGTCCAGAGTCCAGAGTTACGGTAGCTTTGGGGGGCTTATTATCCGGGGGGCCTTATTATCGGGTAGGTCTTATTTGGGAGGGGGCTTATATTTCAGCGAGAGGCAAAACTGTAAGTAGGCCTTATTTTCAGGGAATGTCTTACTTTTGGGGAATCATGGTAGTTAGGTATTCTGCCATTAGTGTTCAGTGTGTTAAATCGGTTATAAGATGTTCTCTAAATTTGGGTGAGATATCTTCAAGGTTATATTTTGGCTCTTGTGGATTTGTTTGAATTTTCTTCAACTTCAACCTGGGTTTATGTATGACTAACTTCTGCTCTGACCCACAGTTGGACCCTCGCCTTGTTTTGGAAGTTGATATGAGTTTCCCTACTGTCTCTTCTCACAGGTGCAGTCATTGTACAATTCACAAACTGTCTCTCTGTTCTCCCCACCCTTTTCTCTACCACATCCACGTATCAGCTAGTACAGGCCTCTCCTTGCACTCACACCCTACCTGTCCTTCTAGGGATAGGTGGGCTAGCCTCCTCTGCAGTCCCATTGCACGGATTACTAAACAAGCGGGGTATTTATTCATCTATAGATCTCTGTCTCCCAGTAGAATATAAGCTCCTTGTGGATCTCACTCAACTCACTGCCATTCAGTCGGTTCCAACTCAGAGCGACTGTGGTAGTTACATAATTTCATGTCAACCTGAAGATGTGTAAAAGTGGTATTTAACCTGTTAGGCAGGTCCCAGCCTGATGGCGCCTCTTTGGGGCGTGGCCTTCTCATAAGGAGGGTACCAGGAATCTCTCTTTCTCTCTCTGCCTTCACCTTCCTGCTGGCTGACCCTGGTTGCTGCCAAAGCCCTGTAATGCATCCACCACCATTGGATCCACAAAACTCTGTACACATCAACCTGTGATTGTCCTACATCTGGATCATTGCTTGTGACGGTGTGAGTCTAAAGAGGGAATTATGGCCTATCAGACTTATCAGACTTAGGGACTTGAGATGGACTGGGCCGGGATTTTTTCCTGATATATAATTTCTTCTTGATATAAAGCTCTTTCTCACACATAGATGAATGTCACTGGATTTGTTTCTTTCGTTAACCCGGCCTAAACATAGCAACCCTTTAGCACAGAATTGAACCTCTTTGGGGTCCGGAGACTATAAATCTCTACAGGAGTAGCAAGGCAAGCCTCCCTCATAGAGTCTAATGTTCATACTGCTGGCCTTGTGGTTAGGAACCCGACATACCAGGCTCCATATTTTCTTATCATTGTACCCTGCACACCTGGCTCCATGTTTGGTATATGTTCACTATTCAATATACTGCAGCTGAATAAAATTCATAGAAGTATGTAGAGTCACATTTTATCACTTTCTAAAAACTCAGACATTAGAATTTGATTTGATGATCTGGTGATTCTCATTTTTTGCATAATTTCTCAAATATTACCAGGCACAGGCTTTATAATTATATAATGCTTTTAGTGTCCTGGAATGTCACCCATCTGGGATTCGAGTGGGCACTGACTCAGAGGATCTCAGGGTTCTCTCCTGGTCTGATTCTCACGTATCTCAGGCTTAATCCTTGTGACTGTTCTCAATATTTTAAATTTAAAATTATTCTCTTTAATAAAGCTAAGATTAAGAATAGGAAATTAACACTTCTGCTTTCTCTTTACCCTGTTTGGCCCAGCAATAGTTCTTTTCTTCTTCCTCTTTTTTGTTGTTCCAAATGTTTGAATTTGAACTTAATATTTGTCATAAGCTTCCCTTTATTCAGAGTTTCAACCTTTCTCATAAAGTTCTTAATGACTGGAGTTACTCTTTGAACTTCACTTTCATTCTGAGTTGTTTTTCTGTTTGTGCTTCAGAGGTTCTGGAAGTTTCAGAAAATCCTTTGGAGAGCCTCTTGCTCTCAAAAACAAAACAAAAAAGGTCTGTTGTAGTGTTTAGAGTTTATTCACAGGCAAGTCAAAAAAGTATTGCTACTCACGGTCCAAGTTTATTCACGAGCAAGTCAAAAAAGTATTGCTATGCACGGTCCAAGTCTTCCATGCACGGGATTATTGCAAACAAACCGCGACGGCGTGTGCGCAATAGTGAATGGTTGCATGCGAGTCTTCTCGGCATTCGCTTGTCTGGTGCTTAGAGCACCTGAAACAACAAGCAAAGGCCAGATTAGAGCAGTGGCTTCTGCGGGAATCTGCGGCCAGTGAAAGTCAAGGCAGAGGTCAGAGGAGTTGTCTTACAGGTTGTCGTGAAGGCCCTAGGGTGATTACATGCGCTTATTATGAGGAAATTTTAATTTGTGGAAAATTGATTTCATTAGAAAATGGTCAGAAAGGCACACCGAGTATTTGTTTATTTGTTTGTTTCTATCCTGATGATGCACCTGCTCATTCTGTGGGTGTAGCAAGGCGTGTCCTGTAGGAATTCTGCTGGGGAACCTCACCCCAGCTGCCAACAGCCAGGATTGTGCCTATTCAGACTTCTTTTTGTGCCCCAAACTCAAAGAGCATTGCAAAGGAACATGATTCGAGTCCTGAAACCCCTGGTTTGACATGATGTCAATAGAACAGCACCAGAACCTTTGGAGGGAAAGACGGTTGTGGTTAGCTGTCCTCGAGTCAGTTCCAGCTCCCTGTGACCCTGGGTGTGAGAGAACCAAACAAGGCCCAGTCCTGCACCAGCCTCACACTTGTTCTTATGTTTGAGCCCATTATTGTAGCTGCTGGGCCAATCCATCTGGGTGAAGTCTTCCTCTTTTAATCTGACCTTCTGCTGTACCAAGCATGATGTCCTTTTCTGGGCACGAGTCTCTCTTGACATGTCCAAAGCACGTGCTATGACGTCTCACACCCCTCATGTGTAAGGAGCATTCTGGCTGTACTTCTTCCAAGACCGATGCGTTTGTTCTCTGGCGTTCGCAGCACTTGCAGTATTCTTTGACAACATCACACTGGAGTGCATCGTGCCTTCTTTGGTCTTCCTTATTCATTGTCCAACTTTCACATGTGTATGAGACAGTTGAAAACACCATGGCTTGGGGAAAGGTTAGTGACATGGAAATACTGCTTTCACAAATAGCTGGAGGCTAGGTTGAGAAACAATAGCTTCACATTCTTATTAAAAGTTCCTCTGATTTGGTAACAATATTTTTGTAGTTGTCTTTGTATGTTAGTACGGTCATCTTTCACCTTGTAAGTTTTAAGAAGAAATTACGTATCTTTACATCTTATGCCAAGCTTCTCCACCTTCCCACTTTATCCACCTGTCCTTCCTTGTGGGTCAGGAGTAAAACCTCAAGATTGAGTCTCCTCAGGGCTGTTCTAGCTTCTTACAGATGAATATGAGTGAGGCGAGCCAAGAATGTGTTGGTCACATGACTCTTAGCAGAATAAGACCCAGAGATGTCACCACTATGTCTTGTGTCTTGCTCAGTAGCCATGTTTCTGTTATTTGTGACAGGAAAACATTACCCAGTGAATAGCTACCCAGGTGATTTATACTTTGCTCCTAAAGCAATCGTCTTTTCTTGATCTCTCTGTCCGTTTACCCTCATCACCTCCTATGGCTTCAGTACTCCAAACCAGTGCTTTCATTTGTTCTGTTGCTTTGGACAGATTCTAATACATTCATCACTGTCATCAATATTCACAGGCAACATTTCACTGGTACATGTGCAACTGGTGTAAGACCACACGTTTCCACTGTGTTTTAGCCATATCCTATAATTGGTGTATGGCCAGCTGAATTGTATGAAGATAAGATTCAAGAGAGAAAACAATGAAAAGAAAATGAGTGATCTGATTTCTCTATTGAAATGGAATTACATTTCGACATTTGTTTAGAAAGCTGAACTTTCTTAAGGGGCTAGCATAATATATATTTTAAAGTTCCTAAATTTGTAAACAAAGCTGCCAGGAAGTTTCCTTAGTTTGTATATATTATGTATTAAACCAACCCACTTTGATGACCAAAAGAATAGAATAATATAAGACGCATCATCTGATTAGAATTTAATTCTCTTTCATATGTGTAATTCAGAATTTCTCAGGGCAAATAACCAGCTATACAACTCAGAGGCTAGAGCTGGTGTCCCCATGTTCTATAGTATGGGGAGGAAACAGTCATTCTTTTCTTTGTTAATTTAAAAATCAGAAAGAATTTAAGGTAATAGACTATTCTGATGGATACATTGTTCCCTCCTTCAAGCTGATCCTGTTAAAGTAAAAATAATTAGAATTTTATTTGGGAAGCAATAGGAAGACCAAACAGCAGCACATAACGCTGGCTTAGCACAGATCACAACTTGGAAGAATTTAAGAAACAAGCGTTTGAATCATCTACACAGCATGGGAAGGAGGCTGTACCGTTAGAAGGGAAAAAAGCGAAATGTTTTTATAATCTCTGAGCTTGTTGTGCTCTAATTAAACATGAGAAGGATTTTTTGTGTTTCACTCAAGCAGCGCTAATCAGCAACAGTCCTGCTGACCTTGCGGGCTATTTTAATTGGGGTCACTTCCTGGTATCTTGCGGGTGGAAGCGAGGGAGGCTAGAAGTCCTGCTATGTGTGGGATGGTCCTGCACAAGAAAGCACTGTCTCTCATCCCACACGACTTCCAAAGAGAGCTTTCATGTAAGTGAAAATCAAGTGAACCCTCTGAGCCCAGAGTTCAACTTTTTCACATGGAAGTAAAAATTATTCTTTGTCGACTTCTCATCCGCACTGAATTCTGGGAGGAGAGTGGTGACAAAGTGTAAGAACGGTGTACTTTGTCTGGAGCCTTATCGAGAGCTGTTTATGGATAAACCAGGTAATGACATGGTGGCAATCTCTCTATCAGTCTGCAGTGCCTGCTGTCGCAGGCCACCATGAATAACAATAAAAAAGCGCAGCTGCTTGCGACTCCATGTGTGGTCTACAGACCAGAAACTTTGGAATCGCCTGCGAGCTGGCGATAATGGCAGAGTTTTGAGTTCAGCACCAGACCTCGGAGAAAAAATCCATGATCCACAGGTAGTTGGCTCACAAACCAAAATTTGAGATGGAAGGGTGTAGATACTACTTAGATGAAAAATGTAGACCTCAGTAAATACAAGTGGATTTCGTATTGAGAGCACAGCATTTGACTCCTTCATTGTGTCTTGCCGTGTGGTTTGTTCAAGCATTTTCCACATTGAGAAATATTCTGTTTTCTTATAACTTACTTTCATTTATTTCTCCTTAATTGCTGGTGATTGGATATATATATTTAAATATGAACGAATTTTATTCTAATAATAGAGGGTGTGTTGAAACAATAACCCAAGAAGTGTATTCCTCTTTACGGAATGAGAAAGCTGTTGAAGGGGACAGTATGCTCCCAGCAGGGTGTAATTTCTGTAACACCAGCAATGCTCTCTGGGTAATCTGTCAGTGTCGGGACTGAAGGCACAGCTGCGTTGGTTGGAATAGAGCTGTGTTGCCCTGGAGAAGGATGAGGAAATGGGCCACAAGTGCACCCACTGCATCACTGAAGGCAAGAAGGTGCTGAGTTGTTGCTCTTGTCGCCACTGCTGTTGGTGCTAGGGGTGATTGAGATCATTTTTGACTTATAGGGGTCTTTTAAGAGTGGAACTGCCAATAGGGGTTCGCAGGCTGTCATTTTTATCGCACCAGGTTGACCTGTCTTTCTCCCGTGGAGCAGCTGGTGGATTCAAGCCCCTAACTTTCAGACTAGCCCCCAAGTACCTCACCACTGGGAAACCGGTGTTCCTGAGGTTGGCGCTAGTGAGGCACGCACAGCTTGCTATTTCTGTGGATGATGTGATAAAAACCAGCACTTTAGAGGATTGTAAACTAATGTCTGTTTTTTGTAATGAGATGGTGAGAATGCTTTTGCCCTGTGGTCACGGTCAACAGTGACACCCTGACAGAATATGTTTCAAACCTATCAAAAAGCAGAGGAACGACATCGTCTTGCATTCTAAAAGGACTGGCGATAACAGTCCTACCTACTCTGTGATAACTAGAGATGTTATTGACTCCACGCTGGTAAAGCAAAAGAAGATTTAAACAGCACAGAACAAAGCACTTTGTCTCAGAAGACATGCCGTTTTAATAACAAGTGAGAGATGATCTACTTTTTAGACTCCTGGGCTGTGGCAAGCAGGCATTTGGTAGTGCTTCCTGGTTCACTGATTGATTTCTGAAGGTATGTGTCACTACACAAGCTCTCAGACCTGCCCACTTTGAAAAGCTTAGAAAAGGAAAGTTCTAGTAAATTAAATAAAGTGAATCATAAAATTCCCCAATAGTGATTCACAAATGGGCTTTGGATTTACTTGTTAAGTGCTGTTACTAAAACATAAAAGTCACACCATGGATTAGCTGACGGGAGATGGCAATGGCTAAGATATGGAATACATTTGTAGGGATGAAAGTTTTGAAAATCAAGGTTGTTTTTTTTTTTTCTGTAACTCGCTGGGCAGCAAACTTGACCATAATTGATTTGAGGTGGTTGCAGCTTATGTCACACAGTATTCTTACCCACTTCTTTTGCTGCAGAAACATGGGGGTGTTTAATAAAAGAATGGGGTGGTGCCCCAGACTCTGATGGGGTGTTTCATAAGATAGGCTACGTGAATTGTATATTTCTAAATTTGTAAAATTTCCAATATTCTAAATTCATCAGACTATAGAGATTAAGAGCTTGTCAATTCAAAACAGAACTCAAACTCTCTGCCACTGAGTCAATTCTGATCCGGAGCGACTTTATAGGATAGGGTAGAACTGCCCTCGTGGGGTTCCAAGATGGCAAATGGCTATGAGTGTAGAAAATCTTATTTTTCTCTCTAGGAGCCTGTGGGCGTGTATCAATTCTTAGTAGTGCGTTTGGTAGAGGATTGTAACATGTCCTTCATGATCCGCAGAGTCTTTGTCATTGTATTTTAATGTCAAAGCTCTTTAATTATGAAACTTGTTCCGAGATTCGTGTGTGGTGATTAGGAGAGCGGAGTCCTATTGCTGGGCGAAGACCCACAGGCACTCCGCAGGGGAAAGGAGAGGCTACCAACTCACATGCTAATTTCATCTTAGAAATCCAATTGAGCAGCGCTACTCCATCCTGTAAGGTCACTGTGAGTTGGAATATACTGGAGGGCTGTGGGTGGTGCTTGTTTATCACGAAAAGGATATTTTAAAATCTATCCTCAAGCAAAACTCTCTCAGTGAGAGGATAATATATGTATGTCTATAGCCTGATTCTCAACCTTCCTCATGCCGCGAACCTTTAATACAATTCCTCATGTGGTGGTGACCCAAGAACCATAAAATTATTTTCGCTGCTAATTCATAACTGTAATTTTGCTATTGTTATGAATCGGGTGATCGCTGTGAAAGGGTTGTTTGACCCCCAAAGTGGTCGTGAGTTTGAGAACTGCTGGTCTCTATGGTTGAGATGAGTCATTATTGATTCTATAGCAAGAGTAAGTTTATAGGAAGAGTGATTAATATGACTATTCAATTTATGCGCCAACCACTAAACCCAAAGATAAAAAATTCAAATATTTTACCATTCTGCAATCTGAAATGGATCAAATATATAATTAAGATGCACTGATAATTACTGGTGATTGTAATGTGAATCTTAATTACACGGAATTTGGAAAACCAAATATTCAGGATGAACTTTATTTGGCAAGGGCATCATCGTTCTCTGGCAGCATAAACTTCAGCTAAACCAGTGTTCTATTTATTTATGGGCCGTTAGATGAAGCCATGGCAGGTTTGTCCTATAGGACTCTGCTCTGCTACCCTTAGGCTAATTCCTTTGTCACACATTGAAGGTGACCAGCCGTCCCGCTTTGGGCGGGACAGTCCCGATTTTTAATGATTTTTCCCGTGTCCTGGGGCATTTTTAAAAAGTCCTGGTTTTTGGAAAGACTGCACGACAAGCTAGGGTATATGGTTTTTGGCTGCCATGTGGCTATTTCGCCAGGATATGAGTTTTATCAATGGTGTCCCGCTTTACCAATGTCAAAATCTGGTAATATGTGAATATTTATAATATTTGAATTTATAATATGTGAATATTTATAATATGTGAATAAAATCTGGTAATATTTAATTTCAAAATTAAAGACAAATTTTCTTTCCCATCAGGCTTTGTCTCAGCCTCTGATAAAATAAACACACATCCAATTCAGACGTTCAGCTTACAATTGCAGTGCTGGCTGAAATTAAGTATTTTTACACCTTTTGTCTAAAAGCCACCTAGCTTCAGAATCCATTTATTACTCATTAGCACTAATCATAACATTTCCAAGTAAAATGGTGTCCCAAATATTTGTTTGGTTTTACACCCTCCTAGTTTAGAATTTAGAAGATGATACTTGTTCTATCAGTAAATGTTTTAAAATAGCGGGACTTGCTACAACGGTCTCTTTAATGACGGTAGGAATGATAGAACATCCCAGGGTGAGAACTACTTGGATTCTTGCCCAGGACTTTCCGATTGTTTAGAATCTCCAGAGAATTAGGGAAGTGTTTTTTGGCAAACATTTGCTAACAGCAGGTTTTGAAAACACTCTAATCTCCCTGCATCATTTTTCATTTTCCAGTGGAGATGCAGCCCTATGGAACTCCCACACGAAACTGTTGCTGCTGTAACTTTTTCACCCTTGCACAATCTGTTTCTTAAGGCTGTACTTTCAAACTGATGACTTCAACTAGTCTGTGAGGCCAAGTAGT
This sequence comes from Tenrec ecaudatus, assembly GCF_050624435.1. Lineage (NCBI taxonomy): Eukaryota > Metazoa > Chordata > Mammalia > Afrosoricida > Tenrecidae > Tenrec > Tenrec ecaudatus. Next base: position 171,084,751 of record NC_134533.1, on the reverse strand, counting down.
AGAGATCTACCTCCAGGTATAAAGAGTGCTTCTTAGATAACTCTCAGCCTCAGTTAAGTTCAGGCTATAGTCAGAATACCATATAAGGTCACAGTGAAGATGCAAAGTTTTATATATATATATGCACATATATGTATATACACACATTTATATACATATACATACATAATACATATGCTTCAAATGTTTATATAAATATTGAACTAAAATGTTATATAAACATGGAATTAGAATATAAAATATATTTATATAAATATGGAATTAAAAGGTAATGACATTTTTCCATGAAGTTTTGAAGCCCTGGGGGCTCTGTGGGTGTCGGGCAAGGGCAGCTCAAACCCACCAGCTTCTCTGCAAGAGAGAGATGAAACTGTCTGCTCCCATAGCGATTTCACAGTTACATATATGTAACTATATATAATTATATACGTACCATTTCCCTGAAAGTAACACATTCCCCCAAAATAAGACCTACTTGCAGTTTTGCCTCTCACTGAAATATAAGGGATCCTCCTAAAATAAGACCTCCCTGAAAATAAGCCCCCCGAAGCTACTGTAATTCTGGATGGTAGTGGTGGCCATCACCATGCAGCTCACTGTTGGCCGCAGCACAACCGGAGCAGACAGAATGTGCGAGGTGTCTTTTAATAAAACAATAAATGTGTACCATATTCTTCTTCATGGAAAAATAAGACATCCCCTAAAAATAAGATCTAGTGCATCTTTGGGAGCAAAAATTAACATAAGCCACTGTCTTATTTTCTGGGAAACAGGGTATTGCCCATCTGCTCCTCTATTTTACTTCATCATTCCTTTCATAGACTTTATCTATTTTATGCTTCAGAGAAAAATTCAGAGTTTTGGAGACTTCCATTTTCATCTCTTCTTTCTTTCTAGTCTTTTTCATGATCTTTTGCTTTCTTCATGCATGTCATCCCACACTCATCTGGTTTTCCATTGCTAGTGCTCCTCGTGTCAAATCTATTCTTGAGTTGGCCTCTAAATTCGGGTGGGATATACTCCAGGTCATACTTTTGCTTTTGGAGGCTTGTCTTAGTGTTCTTTGCCTTCCACTTGAACTTGCATTTGAGCAATTGGTGATCTGTTTCACAGATGGCCGTTCTGACTGATGATGTTATCTCTTTCCACAGATGGAATCTATTTGATTCCTGTGTATTCCATCCAATGATGCCCACTAGTGTTAATGTTGCTGAAAATAAGATATTTACAATGGAAAAATTGTTCATCTTGTAAATCTCTGGTGTTGTTTCAAAACCTGGGCCATATTTTCCAACTGCTGAATACTTGGTTTCCCAAAATATGAGATAAGTGGAATCTGACCACAATTAATAGCTCCATGTCTAATATCTGTAATGGCTTTATCTCAAGCAACATTAAGCTCAAACACTTTACCCTAGTGAGTTTTCTTTTGCCTACTCCTCTGACTTCATTTTAAATCATTTTCCTCCTTGCTTGTACCACTATGGGCATCTTGACGTGCGTGGCAATTAACCCCAAAGTGGGTGACTGGAACCCGCCCAGTAAATCTGTGGGAGGAAACTGGGCAATTTCCTCCTGTAAATAGTACAGCCTTGGGCGGTGGATCCAGGCTAGCTGAATAGGCAGCTACACCATCCAGACCATCTGCAACAATGACACAAGAAACCAAGTAAATGAGTGTGGATGATGATCCTAGACCCCAGAGCTTCAGAGGACAGGATAAAGAAACAGAGCGTATTCTGATAAGAGCTCTGGGACTAAGTGAAAATTTGGCAATGTAGCAGGCTAGACTTTCAACATACAGAAATCAATTGGATCTTGTATATTAAGGAAAATGACACCAAAAAGGAAATGCAAAGAACACTATCACTAACAATACCCCAAAGATCAATTCTCTGGGAATAAATCTTAGCAGAAAAATAAAAGTCTTATACAAAGAAAACTATAAAACACTTCTACAAGGAACTCAAAGCAACTTACACAACTGGAAGGATGTTCCATGATCCTAAATAGAAAGACTAAACATAGTGAAAATGTCAGTATTATCAAAAGTCCTTTATAAACTCAATTCTGATTCAAATCCCAGCATATTCCTAGAAGTGGAAAGTTGAATCACCAACTTTGGGAAGGAAAGAAATGAAGGATCAACAAAACATGATTAAAAAGCAGAAACAAAGTTGGAGAACTTTCACTCCTAGGTTTTACCTCCTACTGTGTAGCCATGGTCATCCAAACAGCACAATGAGAGACATGTGGACACGTAGTTTAGAATGGAGAACCCCAAATACTACCAAGCACCTACAGCCACCTGATCTTGGGGAAAGGATTAAAACATAACAAATGGGGGAAATGATGGCCTTTTAAATAAATGGTGCTGGAAAAATTGGCTCTCCACCTGCAAAAGAATGAAACAGGACCCATACCTCACACGATGTACAAAAATGAACTCGAGATGGACAAAGGACCTAAACATAAACCCTAGAGCCATAAGGGCAATCAATGAAAAACTAGGGCACTAATACTAAGCATAAATACTCTACCAAACATGATGGAAATACCCGCAGCACAGAAGACAAAATAGAGGACGGGATCTTCTGAAAATACAACATTTCTGTACATCAAAAGACTTCATTAAAAGGGTAGAAAGAGAATCCACAGATTGGGGGAAATATTTGGCAATGATATATCTGATAAAGGGTTAATTTTAAAAATGTATAGAAAACTATAACACCTTACTAAGAAAAATGCAAATACCTTAAAAAACAGTAGACATAAGACATGACAACAACTTACTAAAGACAACAACTTGGAGACCAACAACCATATGAATAAATGCTTTAGTCCATTAGCCAGAAGAGTAATACAAATTACTTCGCAAATTTAAAGAAGCAGAAAGAAACAAAGAGAAATAATAAAAGCTGGAGTGGCTATGAAGAGGTTGGAACCTCATACACTGCTGGTGGGATCACAAAATTATACAGCCGCTATGGAAATCAGTGTGGCATTTCCTTAAACAAATACATATGCAAATGCCTTGTGATCCTGCAGTCTCTCTACGTGGGATATGCCCTAAGGAATAAAGAACACAACACAAACAGGCATAGATACACGCATGTTTATTGCCAAAATTTCTATAATAACAAACAGAGGAAAACAATATAAAAAACTCATCTGTAGAGCAGTGTGTAAACAAATTCTGGTACATTCACACAATGAAATATTATTCGTCTTAAAAAGCAACGACGAGTCTATCAAATATATTAACATGAACAAAATTAGGAAACATGCTTAGCAAAATCAGTCAATCTCTTAAAGATAAATATTGTATGACACCAGTATTATGAAGGAAAAAAGAAAAAGAGAAACAGTTTTCACATCCAAGAATAAGACCAGAATGAGGCTATGATGGAAGGGGTGGGGAGGCCGAAGGTTACTAGAAGGTAAGGAGGGAGGGAAAGTGGGAAACAAACAAAAAACAAACAAACCACCTGTGGGGCGGGGCGGGATGGGGTGTTAATGGGATATTATCACTGATTTGAGGAGATGGACTGTGCAACTCCACAGAATATTTTTCTTTGTACATATATTCCACAAATAAAAAGAGGAAAAATCCCCTCAAATTAAATAAAGTTACAATTAAAAGTTAAGGGAACATCCCCCACAGAGGGGTATCAGGGAAGGAATGGGTCAATCAGGGTGCAGTAGAGCACCGCTGGATCATGCATTATACTTCTGGTTCCCTGAGGTTTCCTCACCCCTCACTACCGTGACCCCAGTGCTGCTTCCCACTCTGACTGGACCAGAGCTTGTACATAGGTATGGGCAAGAGATGAAGCTCACAACACATGGAACCTGGGAACAGGAATGGGACTAGCAATACCAAAAGAATAGAAGGAAGTGGAGAGGGTGGGGGAGACGGAGAACTGATCACAATGAATAGCACATAGCCACACACCCCCCTCCAGGGGGAAGAACAACAGAAACCAGAGGGGAAGGGAGACAGCAGTCCGTGTGAGATATGAAAACAATAACAATCTCTAATCTATCAAGGGGCCACGAGGGGGTGGGGGGAAAGGAGCTTATCCCAAGAGCTCAATAGAAAAAAAATGTCTAGGAGAGAACGATGGCAATAAATGTACAAATATGTCGGATACAATTGATGCATGGATTGTAGCAAGAGTTGTAAGAGCCCCCAACAAAATCATCTTAAACAAACAAACAAACTTGATTTTATCTGTTGTAACACATATCTGTGTGTCCATTCCTTTATCCAACCACCACAAATATGTTATATTTTTAAGCATTTAGGATTAAATATATCACTAGATGTGCTCCTAAATATTCCAACATGCGTGTCACTGTGCATTTATTTACATTTTACTTTCTTCTAATGTGAAGGTGATATGCAATTAACTATGCAAATCTTAATGAACATTTACTGAGCTGTGTTGAATGCCTACACCTATAACTACTATCCTCTGATCTAGAACATTATCATCAAGTCAGAAAATTCCGTAATGTATTGCCAATAAATTTCTGACCCCACATCCAAAAGTTGGATGACTACCTGTTCTAGGTTCTTAAACACATGGGATCATACATATTCATCCATGTTGTGCATGTATATGAAGTGCCTGGTTTTGTTGTTGAGTGGCATTCCATTGTATGACTATGTCAGATATTTTTTATCCATTTGCAGACATTTTGGGTGGTTCCTATTTATTAAAAACTGTTATAAATAAAGCATATATATATATATATATATATATATATATAGGTTCAAAGAGAGAGAGAGAGAGAAGGTTCATCACTTAAAAACAAACAACCCTCCAGACTCCTTACCCATCAGCCCTAAACATTGGTTTGAGTGCTTATAAAAAGAGGAAAAGTGAAAATGACCTGGATTCTTTTGCGACAAACCAGTTAGTTTCAAACAAAGATTGTGATCAGAGGGAAAGAACGGAGTGGAAACAGGGAAGAAGGGGGCAGCATAAGTCACAGTGAGTTGCCGAGGGGCACAGGTCGTGCATTTTGAACGCAAGCAGCACTGCTCAGAGCAGGACCTATAACCAACTCCACCACCCAGGGCCGCACCAACACCCACGTTGGTGATCAGCTGTCAAAGAGATGTGGTGGGCCCCTTACCTTGCATGACCTCACTGCGTCCAGAGGCACATCCCTCTCATTCCAACCTACCAGGCGCTGGTCAACCTCTGCCTGCCTCTGCTTTCTGTGGGGGTGATGCTTTATAAAGTCTTTATTTCTTTTTCTTTCTTCTTCGTTTCTTCCTCTCCTCTCCTATTCTTATTGTTTTTCCCTTTTCCTTTGATAGTATTTCTTTTTCACCCCTCACAATGGATACCTGCCCTCTCCTGCCTCCTTCATGAACAGTCCCCTCTGCTTCGTCTTCCCAGTCCGTGGAGGTACTCTCATGGAGTGACTCTGTGTCCCCAATGTTGTGGGTTTGGGAGCTAGCACTTTCACCAGCCCTGGGCTGCCTTGCTCCCCATGGACTCCCACCCTTGTCTCTCTTCTTCTCTCTTAAAATTTTTTCACAATATTTCCTTCGTCCCACTTATTTTCCTCGTTTCTTCTCTTCTTCACTCCCCTGTTTCTTTTATTAAAAAAAAGTCCCATGAAGCGAGCTGATGTCCTCACTGGCTGGATGCTCAGCCCTCCCCACCTTGCACCATGCTTGTTTGCTCCAGTGCTGTGCATTGGATAAAAACACATCAATCATGTGCCACATGCCGATGGCACACCTTGCTTGCTGAAGGTGAAGAGAACGTGGAGCACTCACTGATGGAAAGCTATGACTACAGCCTTCCATATAGACTACACCTCAGGAAAAGGAAAAAGAAAAACCCTCCCCAGGGGACCCGTAATCAACATCAAGATACATGCAGAAAAAGTGGAAGTTGTCAGGAATTTCCTTTTTATTTGGCTCAACGAGCAATGTTCATGGAAACAGCAGTCAAGAAATCAAATGGCATATTGCAGTGGGCAATTCTGCTATAAAAGACCTCTTTCAAGTGTTAAAGAGGAACAATGTCACTCTGGAAATAAAGATGTGCCTGACGCAAGCCTCACTATTTTCAATTGCTTCATATATATGTGAAAACTGGACAATGCATAAGGAAGACCACTGGAGAATCGTGCATTTGAATGAGGATGTTGGCTAAGAATATTGGAAGTACATCGGTTTCCAGGGAAGACACAGATCTGTCTTGGTGGCAGTGTCACCAGAATGACTCTTTGAAGTGAAGACAGAGAGGAACCAGTCCCTTGAGAAGGACACTATGCTTGGTCAAGGAAAGAGCCATCAAAATAGAGGAAGCCTTCAAGGAGAACTATTGATCTCATGGCAGTAACAACTAGACATGTATGTGCAACAAGATAGTTCACTGAAGAGTAAAGCGTGTACCTAGAGACTGGGGTTAAAAAGAGTAAGAGTAATGACATACTGAGCAAGGTACTACCTGCTAAAACACCAACAACAACAACAAAACCAAACAATTAAAAAACAGGCACATGACAGGAACAGACATCTCAAGCACCCAACGAACACATGAAGCAGTTGCTTGTGATCATTGGCTATCCCAAAGATGAAAATCAAAACAGCAATGAAATATATCACCCTAGCATTCGTAACAATATTAAGCTAACAAACAGGAAACACCAAATTGTGGCAAGGGTGTGGAGAGATTAGAACCTCCGGACAACTGCAGGCAGACCTGTAACACAGTGCAAGCCCTGCGTAAACCAGTGTGGCTCTTTCATTATTAAAAAGTGTGAACAGAAGTACTGTATAATCTAGCAACACCACTAATAGGCATCCTTGTAATGGACACATGGAGTCCATAGGCAATATTCATGATTACTGGGTCTATTAGGGAAGTTTATAATTTAGGATCAGAATACAATCCAGGATCAGAAGTGTTCAGGATACAATTCTGGTCAGGACAGCTTCTTCTCAGTTGTGTCCTCAAGTACATCTGTCCTTCATCCTCAGCCTCTCAGCCACATAGTGCCTTGGCCTCTGCTCTGCTCAGGCATGTGTTACAAAGCTCCTATACTGCTGCAGATCAGTGCCAAAGAGACACACACCCTCACTGTGCCATAAGCCTCAGCCCGAAGGTGCTGGGGCCTAGCTCTGTAGAGCCTTGATCTATATTCCTTAAGTACGTGAAGTGCCTTGAGGCACCCTGCTGCACCAGTAAGCCTCCTGTCCAAAGGTACTCAGCTTTGCTGGCTCCATGGACCAGGAGACCCACAACTTTTCTGTCCCGTCACGGCAGTTTCTCCAGTAGCCTGGCCCCAAGTCTCCTGGAAGGAGGAGGTTCAGCACAGATGTCAGAATTCAAAGGAGGCACTGCGCAATTGGTCTTCTTTCGTTACCGTCATGAGATCCCCATTTGCTCTTCTTAGAGAGCTCCTTTTATGCCAGCAAGATGGCAAAACCGACCAATCTCCACGTTGGAGTTTCATACCCCGATTTGTCCAATCAGTCTGTAGAACAGTGCTGGCTTGTGTGGCTGTGATGCTGGAACCTATGCCACCGGTATTTAACATACCCAGTAGGATGTTGGAGAGATGATGATGGAGAGATTTCAACAGAGTTTCCAGACTATTAACAAACTAAAAAAAGGGAATAGACTATCCGATTTTGAACGATTAGCCACGGAAAACCTTTGGAATAGCAGCAGCACATGGTCAGACCTAGTGCTGGAAGAAGGCACTCAAAATACGACTGAGAAAGAGTTGCCTCCTGAAAGTGGAGTCATCTTCAATGAGGGGGATGGGGTAAAACTTTCAGGACTTCCATTTACTGAGGGAGCACAACTCAAAATGAGCAGAGAAGCGGCAAACATCCACTAATAATCATGACATGAATTTATGAAGTATTAAAAAGGAAAATAGTCAAAAACGAAATGAATGCATAAAGCTCCATATCCTGGGTATTAGTAAACTGGAATGGTATTGACATGTTGACTTAGATAATCAAGGCTTGCTATACTGGGAATGACAAATTCAAGATCAAGGACAGCATATTCATCGTCAAAAAGAACATTTCAAGACCTGTCTTGGCGTATGGAGCAGTTTGTGACAGGGTGATCCAATCTATATACTCACAAGGAAGTTCAGTTAAAACAGCTGTTATTGAAATTTCGAAACCAACCCACAACCTAATGCTGAAGAAGTTGAAGAATTCCACTAATTTCTTCACTCTGAAATTGATCACACATGCAATCAAGATACATTGATTGTTATGGTGATTAGATTGTGAAAGTGGACAACCAAGAGGAAGGGTTAGTAGTTGGAAAATGCGGCTTGGTGGTGATAGAATAAAGCTGGGGATTGCACAAAATAATTTTTCAAGGCCAATGACTTTCTCATGCAATTACATTTTTTCAGCAACATCAAAGACAGCTATCTACATGAAACCTCACCTGGACTCAGAGTACATCAGTGGGAGAGATGGTCGAGAAGCTCACCTCATCAACCAAATACAGCCCTCAGATGACGGTGGAATAGACTGGTTTGCACATATGTAAGTTCAGGTTGAAGTTGAAGTAAATTAAAACAAGTCCACAAGAACCAAAACACAACCGCGAGGACATCATGCCTGAATATACAGAACATTACAAGAACAGACTGAATGATAATGAAAGAAGACCTGACAATCCACGGGATTACACGCAGAACATCACACACGAAGAAAGCAAGATGTCATTTAAAAATTAAAAAGAAACAAAAGACCAAAGTGGATGTCAGAAGAAACTCTGACACTTGCTCTGAATCAGAGTAGCTAAAGCAAACAGAAGGAATGATGGTGTAAAAACGCTGAATGGAAGACTTCAAAGGGCAGTGTAAGAAGACAAAGGGAAGTGTTATAATGAAATGTTCAAAGTTCTAGAGTTAGAAAGCCAACAAGGAAGACTGCCTAACTTGTGTTAAGCAGGGTTCTCTAGAGAATCGAAACCAGGACACTTGTGATATATATACACCATATATTAATATTTATATAGTTATATATAGTTAGGTTTATACAGCGAGAAGAATATAACAGATAATTAGTTCGCACAGTAATGCAGAGGATTCAGTACAACTCACTTTCGTGGAACAGTTAATATGATAGAAGTCTTTCAATTCATGTGGGCTGCCGGGTCCAAGGTCAAGGATGTGGAGTCCTCCCTGGGGCAAGGCAGGCAGAGTCTGCCCACAGGCAGCAAACATCAGGGTGGGGCACCAACAGTCAATAGCTCAGGAGCTTAGTGAAGCAGGCCCGGACAGGATATCTAATGCAAGCAATGCAAGGCGATAGCACCCACCATCCTCAAGCTCAAGCCATGTATGCACCAGCAGTGTGGTGAAGCTGGTCTCAAAGGAGCCTCAAGCTCTAGCAACACAATCAATGGGTTGGCCTGACTCATAGGTAGTGTAGTTCACAGGTTGAGGCAGAGAACTAGTTACAGCAGCAGGAACACTCCAGCACTCTGAGCACCAGAGAGCAAGAGAGACGGTGGTGGGCCTTGCAGAGCCATTTATCGCTTTGCCCTCCAATCAAACTGCGACCTGATTAATCCCACATGTTCCTATTGGCCAAGTTGGCACAATAAACCTAACTACCACAACAGTCAACATATCTAAAGCTGGAAGAACTGTAGAAATTGTTCTATCCCTGAGTTGCAATATAAAAAGATTCTATGGGCAAAACATTAAACAATATAAGAAGTATCAAAAGAAGATGGAAGGAAGGCACAGTCACTATACCAAAAGGAATTAGTTAACACTCAACCATTTCAGTGGATAGCATGTAATCAATAACTGATGGCATTGAAGGAAGAAGTCCAAAACTGCACTTGTCATAAATAAGGTTCTAGGAATTTATGGAATAACATTAGAAATAGTTCAACAAGGTGACGCAGAAGTAGAATCACTCACTCATCTGTGCCACAAAATTTGGAAGACAGCTACCTGGTCAACTAATTGGAAAAGGCACATCTTTGTATCCATTCCAGAGAAAGGCGATCCAACAGAATATACAAATTATTGCAATATCATTAATATCACATGCAAGTACAATTTGACGGAAGATAATTCAATAATGGCCACAGAAGTCCATTCACAGGGAGCTGCCAGAAATTTAAGCCAGATTCAGAAGAGGACATGGTATGAGGGATATCACTGCTGAAGTCAGATGGGTTTGACTGAAAGCAGAGAATAACAGAAAGATGTTTACTTATGTTTTATGGACTATGAAAATGCATTCAACAATGTGCATTATAGCCAATGATGGATAAAATTAACAAGAGTGGTACTTCTAGAACTCTTATTGTACTCATGCCAAACCTGTACATAGAGCAAGATGCAGTCATTTAAACAGAACAAGGGAATAGGGTGTGGCTGAACATCAGGGAAGGGGAAGGCATGTGTCAAGACTGCGTGTGTCAATACTCAGCAAACATACTCAGTCTGTATGGTAGGCAGGTAATCTGAGAAGCTGGACTATATGAAGAAGAATGTGGCATCAAGGTTGGAGGAAGGTTTATTAACTATCTTTGATACACAGATGACACAGCCTTGCTGTTGAAAGTGAAGAGGACTTGAAGCAGTCGCTGATGAAGCTCCTCACAACTGGACCAATCGGTAATATCATGACAAGCAGAGAAGAGTGATGTTGCAAAGGATTTCATCTTGCTTAGAGCTGCAATTAATGCTTATGGAAGCAGCAGTCAAGGGATTCATGATGCATTGCATTGGGAATTCTTCTACATGAGACTTCTTTAAAGGGTTGAAGAGTAAGGATGTCACTTGGAGGACTAACGTGCACCTGACACAGCCATGGTATTTCCAATCACCACACATGCATGTGACACCTGGACACTGAATAAGGAAGAATGGCCAGTGGATTGATGCACTTGAATCATGACATTGGCAAAAATGATTGAAAGTACCATGGACTGCCCAAAGAACAAAGCAATCTCTCTTGGAAGTACTTCCAGAATGCTCCTTAGAAGCAAGGGTGGTGAGACTTTGCCTGATGTACTTTGGACATGTTCTGAGGCAAGACCAGCCCCTGGCACTCTTAGAGAAAAATAGGGAGGCCCCAGGACCAGATGGATTGATAGGGTGGGTGCAAGAACAGAACAATTGTGAGGGTGGCATAAGACTGGTGCTGTTTCGTTCTGTTGTCCATTGGGTTGTTATGAGTCAGAACCAACTCGGCACCACCTAACAACAACAACAATAATTCCATTGTATGCATGTGCTATATTTTGTTTATTTATTCATCCACTATAGGGCACCTATCCTGTGTCTGCTTTTTCGCTTTGGTGAATAATGCTATAATGAAGTATGCATATGTCTATGCATATTTATTCCTAGATCTCTAGGGTACATACAAAGAAGTGGGATTGCTGCATCATGAGGTAGTTCTGTTACACATTTCTGAGAAAGCCTCGTGCGATTTTGCATGGGCATACCATTTCATAGTTCCACCAGCAACAGATAAGAGTTATCTTTATTTTCTTTATTTTGGGGGGAGGAGGGGCATTATATTGTATCTCTAAATTTGAAATGCATCTCTGGAATGGCTAATCATTTTGAATATCTTTTCATGTATTTATTGTCTGCTTAAGCATCCTCTTTAGTGAAGTGCCTGTTCCTGTCTTTTGCCCATTTTTAAATTGGGTTATTTGTCTTTTTGATGTTGAGCTGCTGACATTTTTAATATATTTTAGAGACTAGCCCCTTATCAGAAATGTCATTTTTGAACTTTTTTTTTCTTATTCTGCTCTGGAAAATGATCCATGTGCACTGGAAAAAATGTGTATTGTTGCAAAGGAGTGGAGTGTTTTATGTATATCTATTTGGACCCCTTGAGTCGTGGATTAATTTAAGCCTTCAATGTCCTCAGTGACCTTTTAAGATAGATGTTTTATATAGAAATGAAGATGATGTATGAAGGCCCTATTATTGTGGAATTATGTATTTTTCCTTTCATATTAGCCAGTATCTTTTTCAGGCCATTGAGGTTAGGTGCATATATGCTTATAATTCTTATGTCTTCATGATGAATTGACCCCTTTTTAAAAATTAAAAGATCATTTTATTTGGGGCTCTTATACCTCTTGCCTTCCTTTCTCTCTTGTAATAAATATTTATTCAAAATCTATTTTACCAGCTATCAGTACTATAAATATTCAATCTTTATTTCCATTAAAAAATCATGGTCTTTTATATAAATGTACAAATAAAAAATGAATATAATTTTAGAATATGTGTAAACATTGAACATACAATGACATCTCAAAAAGTTTGTGGAAAAGTTGTATTACAAGATAATGAAAATTTCCCACAGATTCTTTCAAGTCCTCTTAGTGAGAACTGTTTTAGATCAGTCATTGGATAGGGGAAGCTGGATCTGTTTTGGCTGGATGAACAGGAAAAGCTCCCCGAGGACTGGTTACAGTCACTGAGGAGGCTCTTGTAAGTGCCAGAGCTCCCCCTTTTTACGGAGTCATGTGGTTGACAGCCCACAAACTGACTGTTGCAGGGACAAATGATGAAACCTATGAATAACACAGGAAGCTAAAATGAGGATATAGAAACACAGTGTGCCTGATGCCAGGGGCTCAGGTGGAGAGCAAATGTTCTGAGAATGATAAGGGCAATGAATGTACAAAAGTTCTTTACACAATTGATGTATGGATTGTGATAAGAATTGTATGAGCCCCTAATAAAACAATTTTAAAAAGAAAGAAAGAAAACACAGTATGACTTGGAAATAGTGCCTCTGTTTCTCCTTTTTGTTTGAAATTTCTGATTCTAGCTTCTGTCAGACATTAAAGTAAAATTCATTTTTACGTTTCATCCCATCTTTCATTCTGTCACTGTTATGATGTGTGAAGTGATTTATGTCAGCAGGTGACTAGGGATTAAATATCATGCTTCATCCTCTGTGTCTCTCAAGTAGGATGTATGCACTGCTTAATGAATTGACATTAATAATTTATTGTTTGTGAAATAAAAGGTTGTTAACTGGGAACTATCAGGATGCCTGGAGGATAAAGGTATCATGCAGGTTATGCCAATGAAGGTGCTTGGGGGAAGGGATTACAGAGTCAAGGCAAGGCTGGGAGGCAAGGATAGGCTAAACAGGAGGAATGGAAATAATGACAGAAATTTAAAACAAAAACATAAAATGGGATGTCGGAAATAGTCTTCTACTGGCTCCTCCTGGTCAAGGCAGGGCTGCTGCTGGGCTACCAGACTGTTCATGGCGCCAAACACCTAACATGGCGAGCTCCCTCTCTCCTGGAAATTCAGTCCGTCTGGCCTGTAGGGTGCTGGGGTTGTGGAGGGAATAGGCTTCAGACTGGTGCCTGAAACCAGCCTCTGCACATTGTGCAGAGGCGAATCCTGGGTGTTACAAAGAGTCAACACACTTGGCTGCCAACAGAAAGATGGACTATTGAATCCCACCGAGAGTTGTCTCAGAAGAAGGGCCTGGGGAATCTACATAAACATTTAGTCCCTTGGAATACTTTTCTATGCTCTGCTGGCATGCATGTGTCTTCCACGAATCAGAATTGACACAAAGCCGACTGGACAATTCTCTGTGAGTATACAGCACTATCCAAAGATAAGAGATGCCAGACATCTTTAGAAAAATGACCTAAGTGGTCTAGAGGTTAGTGTAAGTATAAAAAGTACCATGAGGGAAAACTGAGGCAGGTGGTAGGAGTAGATACATCAGTGTGTGTTATTTTCTAGTGTAGTCCTGTTTCCATTAAATGTATTAGCGCACATTAACAAGAAATAATATATTGCCATGTTAGTTGTTGTTAGGTGCCATCGAATTGGTTCCAACTCATTGGCACCCCCTGTACCACAGAAGGAAACTCTCCCCAGTGCTGCACCGTCCTCACAATTGCCATTGTTGCTGAGCCCATTGTTGCTGTCTTCTGACCCTCCGGATAACAGGTCCAAAGTAGAGGAGATGAAGTCTCACCATCTCACTTCTAACTCCTGTGGTACTTCTTCCAAGACAGTACAAGACAAGACTTGTTTGTTCTTCAATATTTTTTGCCAATTCATCTGCAGTCTTCCTTGTTCATTGTCCAGCTTTCACGTACACATTAGGCAATTGAAAATGTGCCTGGCTTGGTTCAGGCACATCTGCGTCTGCAACATGACATCTTTCCTCCTTAACACTGTAAATAGAAGAAGATTTGCCCAATGTGATCATTTCTTTGGTTTTTTGACTGCTGCTTCTATGAGCATTGAGTGTGGATCCCAGGGAAAAATGAAATCCTTGATAATGTCAACCTTTTCTTCACTTATTATGATGCTGTTGATTGGTCCAGGTATGAAGATTTTTATTTTCTATTTACATTGAGTTGCAGTCCATATTGAAGACTTTGACCTTCATCACCAACTGCCTCAACTCTTGATATTCAGCAAGCAAGGTTGTGTCATCTGCATATTTCAGATTGCTAATGAGCCTTTCACAAATCCTGATACCATGGTTGTTGTTTTATTTATTTTTTCATATAGTACAGTTCCTCAGATATGTTCAGCATGCAGTCTCATGGACTTGTTTTAATTTTCTTAACCTTCCACCTAAACTTACATATAAGCAATTGATGGTCTGTTCCACAGTTGGATGCTGGCCTTGTCTTAGCTGATTGTATTGAACTTCTCCATCATCTCTCATCTAACCTACTCAATTAGATTCCTTTGTCTTCCATCTGGTAAAATCTGTTTGTGCGTATGTTGTATTAATATGTATTAATAACATATTAATATTCTCTATTATCTCTAGTCTCTACTATTCCTTGCCATGGTTACACAGACCTCACAGACAACATTCATGAATAAAGGGGTTATTAAGGAAGTTCACAAGTTGTAATGTCAGTGAGATGTTTGCCCAGGGTAGTTGTTTACCAGGGCAATAGCCAGAAGATGAAAGTAAACACCCAAGTTGATATAAAACCCATCACTGTGAGTCTCTAGGTGATGGACAAGGGTGTGCATATATTGGCTTGGACTTTGTTCTTGGTTCTTTAGGCTGTCTACTGAGAAGCAGGCTGGTTGGTCATGTAGTGTTTCTATTGCTCCTTATTGAGGAAATGCCATGCCACTTTGCCCAGTGGCTAGACAGTTTTAAAGTCCCATCGGCAATGTATAAAGGTTCCAAGCCCACCACACTCTCTTCAGCATTTATTATTTTCTGTTTGTGGGTTTAAAAAAAACATTTTCTATCACTGCTGGTATGATGTAGTATATCATCATTATGATTTGGGTCACTTGAATGGCTAGTGATTGGTTGCCTGGATGTCTTCTTCGATGAGCTGTCTGATCATGCCCTATACCTATCTTTAAGTTGTGTTGTTTGTTTTTTCTTGTTGTAGGTATTGCAGTGTTCTCTAGATTTCAGAGCTTACCCCCTTCTTGCTATTGTGAGAAATGTTTAGTGTCGAATTTTTATCAGTATATGTTACAAATATATTTCAGGTCGGCTAATAAATGATCAGCAGAGCAATAAATTCCCCAAAGGGCATACGACTCCATTGGAAACCCCAAGCCAATGGCATTCAGCTCAACTTCAGTGGGTCAGCAAATGTAGTCTGATGAATGAAGTGGCCAGAGGCCCCCACTCCAGTGAGCCCCAGCCTGAAGGCACTCAGCTCCACTTCCCCAGGGAAGAGCTCAGAGGCATCCTACTCTGCAAGCCAGCCTCCTGCACCAAAGCACTCAGCAAGACCAAGGAGAGGTAGCATGCGCTTCCCGAACCTTCCCAGCACACAGAAGATCCCATCGTGGGGTTGATTATATTACGTTAGATCACATGGTGGGAGAATGCTGGCCCAGGCAAGGTGACACTAAAGCCTAACGATCACAGATGGTAAGAGCTGAATTTCATTAACATATGTATTCCTCTGGCTTCCAGATCATATGTGCCACTCTTACACCAGAGGTGGAGGGATTAGAGGCGATTTAGAACATCATTTGTCTGATAAATAAGTCGAATGTGTAAACATATGGATATGTAATAGGATAACTTAGTAATTTTTTCTTGGTACCTCAGAAGTTATGACCGATTTTGGGGATGGGGAGCAAGTCTCTCAAGAAAATAGAAATTGCATCCTTCTAAAACTTGTCTTTGGCCATGTATGCCTTACGCTGGTCTCTAAAGAACGCGGGCCATTTCCCCACTGCATCCCTTTAGCTTAAGGACCCAGCAAAGAAGACTTTTTGGAGGGCAGAGTAACATTTAAGTGAATCCAGATCTATTTATAGCTCATAGAAAAGATCCATGAATGTTTCAATGATGACACTTAGGAATTGGGGTTGCAATTTTATAGCCTGCTGCTTTTCCACCAAAAGGTCGTTGCAATTTCTAAAGGCAACCTTGTAAGAGCGCGGTTCCCTGTGTGCAGAATACTCATGAAACCATCTGTGACTACTAAAGTTTGAGAAAGAAGGGGACTCAGACTTTCAGGAATATGCTTGCCGTAAGCTTGCCAGAGTCTTCTTAGGCAATACTCTGTTTGCTCAGAGGACCTTGCGCCTAATTGTAACAACCTGTCAGTATCACAGGACTCAACGAGCATCAATCATTTCTGTCAACAGCAAAGAGGGATGGCTGTGGGACTCTTCTATCATTAGAGAAAGATGTCCTCACATGAAAAAACGTTATCCACAGCGGGCTGGGAACACATCGCATTCCAGAAAAGCCGAGGGCCAGACGATAATTTGTACCCCCTTCCATACTTTGGGCTGGGGCTTTCTATTTTTCATCTCATGCAGTTCCACGTGCACAGCAAAACATTGTGTAACCATCATCAGTCTTGGCTGCCACATCCCCTGGACGGTTTAAAGGGACCAACGCTATTCACAGTTGGGTGTCTGGTGGCGCCTGCATCCTTGTGGCCTTGGCAGGGACACAATAGTGTGGAACGGGGTTGGAGCTGGCCTGTTTTCAAACGTGTTCCGTTCAAACCCATAACAATCTTTCCTTAAGACTTTTTGTGTCCTTTCCCAAAGTGAATGCAGAGATTGCTCTATTTGAACAGGGTTTTTTTTCCCCCATTTCCTATTGCAGTCCTCATTTCTTAGTGGATTTGCATTACATACAGTTTGGGCTCTTGGAGACTTCAGGCACGATTTCTAGTGGCCTGGGAGTTAAACTGGGCCACTTTGGGTTAGTTACTGGACAGACTCTTTATCTGTAAATTGGCAAAGCGCCGCCCCCCGCCCCCCAGTGAGGCAAATGGTTTATAATAGACTGCTAACTTCCTAACCCAGAAGGTTGGTGGTTCAAAACCCGCCAAGCCGCGCCCAGACGAAAGGCCGGATACTCCGGTGTTGTAAAAGGGCGTAGACAAGAAGACCCTATGGAACTCCGGTCTGCTCCGCAACACGTGGCTCCTCTCCTGGTCACAGTGGCCTAAGAGCAGGGTTTTCTTTGGAAAGAACTGAACCCCGCAGCCACTTTGCAAGCAAACTTTTAAAGCAAACCCAATTTAAGCCCTTGCTTTGCCACTACTTCTTCATTGTTATTTCATCTCTGAGCCTCTGGTTCGTTCTGCTGTCCACGAAGCCGGTCCCGGCTACCAGCGGCCCTGGGCTAGGATCCCATGCTACAGGCCAAGCTCAGCAAAGGGAGCCCTTGCACTTGACAGCTCCAGAGACCCTGACAATAGCCCTGGCTGGGCTGATGGACTTAGGCTGTCACTGTTGGAGAAAGGCGCCCAAGAGACCGTCAGAGGCCGGCCCCCCTGCCTGTGTGGGGCAGCACCCCCCCTCCCCCCACCCTCCTGGACCGGACCCGGCGCCGCCTCGCTCCACCCCTGCGTGGCCGGGACGAATCCGGGCGGCGGGTTCCAGGCGGTGGCGCAGGGCCGAGCCCCACTGGCCCTGCCCCACTCCCTCCCTCCGCGCCTTCAGTCCCCAGAGCCCGTCTAGACCGCGCAGGTGCCCGCCCGCGGCCGCCTGGCCCTGCAGGTAGGAGATGCGCTGCGGCCCCGCGCGCTGGGCTCCCGCCGGAGCCCGCTTTCCATTGCCCGCCCGCCCCCCCCCCCCCCCCAGGCTCCTCCAGCCGGCCGCTCCCCGCCCAACTTGGCCGGGACCTTGGCAGCCCCGGCGGCTGCGGGCGCCAGCACTGTGGCCGCGCCGGGCGGGGCCGCCTCCTGGGGCCTCCGCGGGCCTCCAGCCACGCCGTCGGGCCTAACTTCTGCGGAGCGGGGGACACAACTTCCGCGCCCACTTCTGTCCGCGGGCAGCAGGCGCCCCAGCGCAGAGCACCGCTGGGCGCCGGGGTGTGGGTGTGGGAGGGGTGCGGACCGGCAGGGTGACCCTGTCGGAGAAGGCGACACCCACATGACTCTGTAGGAGATGTCTGTGCAGGACTTGGGTCGAGTTGTGTTATTTTCATACAGATATCGTGGTTGGAGTTCATGTTGATGAAGGTGCGCAGCCAACCCAGTTTACCTCTAGCTGTGCGCGCAGGTGGCATTTACTTTTGGAACCTTCTAAAGCGCTTCAGCCGGAGCTGTCAGGACTACCCGGTCACCTCGGAGTCACCCTGAAGCTTTGGGTGCTGCTGGTGTGGTTTTTGAGAGTTGGTCCCTTCGTCAAACGTTCTGGCGTGGGAGCTGAAATCTTGTGGGGATTAGTATTTGCGAATCGACATCAATCACTTTTTTGGAGAATGAACTTGGAATGAAAAGAAAGGGAGGAAAAACAAGTTAGAAGTCATCCGACTCTAAAACGAATCATGGTGTAACTAATGCAATTCCATATAGACCACAAAGCAATTTGGGGTTAGTATTCATAATTCATATTCAGAAATCACATTTAAGCAATTTACAACAATGGTGCACACAAGGGGGCTTCAGAAGTGTGTGTGTGTGTGTGTGTGTGTGTGTGTGTGTGTGTGTGTGTGAAAAATCCATGATCTTTCCATTCAAAATTTCCATCAACGTGTGCAACCTCTTGGTGTGGTTCTGTGATCACAGTGAATCATAGACAGTAGCAAGGACGTCTGTGGATGTGTAGTCTGGTGTGACGCCGTGCGTTACAGCGCAGGGTGAAACCCACTGTGGGGGTGTCCACAGCAGCCTGCAACTCCCTTCTTCCCGGAGCCTGTGCTACCGCATGTCTGCTGTTCCCAGTCCGTTCATGCGCCCTTGGCTCTTCCTGGAGCTGCTGGTGGCTGACTAAAGGCCCGGTACCCTCTGTGAGCTGTGGGATGTCAGGAGGGCAGGTAAGATGGCATCAGCAAGTGCTGTTTCCCAGGCTCCCAGCCAGCCAGATGCACTGCTCTGGGCCCCTGGCCACACGGCTGCAGTGCCCAGGGCTCGGGGTGTGAGGAAACCAGATGGGGTGGGGTGCAAGACGCCGGCAGCAGGCATGTGTTAAGGGGCTCAAAGTATTGGAAACACATGTTCCAGGAGCTCCCCACTCCACGCCCCAGTCAGGATTTGAGATGCCCTTCGGAGCTCCCCTCAGCTGTTGCTGCCTTCTCTTAACCTCGGTTGTGGCCTTTTAAAAACTGCCTCTGCGAAACGTTATATGCCAAGTACATTCTCAAGGACCAGCCAATGACTACATTTGATCATTCTTCATCTTTCTAGAACGGGCAGTTTGCAGTTCTGTGAACGTTACCAGCTAGGCCGCCCATTTCAGTTTAGGTAATAACCCTTTGTGGTCCTTAAGACGAGGTGCCCAGAGAGCTTGGTGGTGAGTTGACTGGGGTTAATTATGGTGGAGTCCTGACAACTGAAGTGAATAACAAGCGTTTATGGGTTTTTTCTCTCTCTTTCTCTTACAGTTTTTAAACTTTATAGTTTGAACTGTTATCAAATGCCGCCTGTACACACTAGTATTTGCATAAAAATCTAAATCAGCATTGTGTGCTTTGTTACATACCTAAAAGGAATTTCTGCACAACCTTTGTTATTTTAACTTATTTATCAGCTTCTATGCGGTTTCCTCAGGATCCCTGTACAAGTCTCAATTCATATAAAATTGATAGCTGAGGCTTTGGGAGAAAATGCGTCTTTATAGTGTTTGTGCCCAGGTCACAGTACCTGGGAACTGAGGGATGAGAGTCGTATGTGCCGTGGAGGCTTGCTGACTCACTGATTAGTGACCAGGTGAGACTGTGCTCCCAGGAAAGCTGCGTGGTTATTTTGTGTATGCTTTTTTCTTAAACATCATAGTTTAAAGTTAAGAATCTGTCACCCACCCCCTCAGGATTGTAATGATATTCTTTGAATGATAATGATCTTGTTGCAGGTTTAAGTTGTCTCACGCAGTGTGAAGAAATCCTCCTTGTGCCATTTAGCGAAATGCCCTTTCACTGAGGAAAGGCAAAGCTCTATCTACTAGGTTTAGTACACCACATCTCCCTCAAGAACGTTCTAATACATGGTTATTTAAATTTGCATCCGAAGGCACTGTGAAGTTTAGCTTTCAAGGGGAGACACAGGTAAGGGGGTTATGATTACAGGATGGTTACCTCCCCTGACGTGCTAAGTGAAAAAGACACCAGGGCTTTACTTCCTCCACTAAAACCGAAGCACTTATCTAAATGAAGCGTGGGGCTCGGTTTGTGGGACTTTTTAGCAACCAAACATTTTCTTTGAGCTCACTGTTGAGTGTAGCAATTTCCCGCCCACTCCAATTATTTACTGAAAATGGATGCTAGAAGACCAAGCGTGTAAGATATGGCTCTTTAAACTTGGAGTGAGGCTGAGTCACTGTGTTTGTGAGAGAAGCGGTAGCCAAGTAAGGTCTGTTTTATGTTTGCAGTCCACTAGCACCACACAGTAAAATGTATTCTTCCGTCGGGGTGTGGTTAAGCATTGTAGAGTTAAAATAGGAAGTCATAACCTGGCTTTCCCCCACGCCTCTCGCATATCTGATTAGGAAGGGGCTCGCACAATGGTATCCTACGCTGCATTTCAATTTGTTAGTTTCTCCAACTTGACAGTCCAATGTCAAATCTGGATTCCAGATGTTTCAGTGGACATTATGTAAGCGTTACATAATGTCGTGGCTTCTCCCCACCCCCTTTCTGTTGTAAAACTTTTTTTTAAAGTTCTAAAAAAGTTATTCTGTTGCATCAGTAAAAGAATAAAATGACTTACTTACTTATTTAACATACATGTAAGTGACGTTTATTCATAATTCAACGCCATCCTACCAGGTCTGTTTTACAAGCGTGAACACATTTAATCCTCAAAACAACCCTATGCAGTAGGTAATCTTCTTATAAACAGTCCTAGATGAGGCTCTTTGAGGCACATGAAGCCACATGCTTGGCAAATGGCGGGCCTGGGACCCCGTCCTGGACATTCTGAAGCCAGGGCCCCAGGCCCTCGCCCATCAGCTGCTCCCAAGGCTTTCTAGTCCCTTCTGATCCTTGTCCTCTGGCGTAAATATTGCGGATTGTAGTACAATTCAGGCCATCAACTCAACTCCCTCATGTTTGCAAAGGTGAAACAAGGGGTGTGCCGGGATGTGTGGGGCAGGGGACCCCCAGCTGAACCAGGCCTGGTCTCCTGATGGCGAGGAGGAGAGATGGGGCTCATGAAAGGGGTGGGGCAGCCAAAGTCTGTGTTTCGGAGCAGAGCATGTGTCTGCCCATCGGAAAGCGTCTCCGTGCGGTAGTCAGTGTTGTGCCCATAGCCAGAGCTGCTTGCTTAAATAAGGGTCCCGGTTGTGTCCTTGGCAGACAGTGGAGTGGGTTGTGGTTGATGCTGGGGCTCAGGAGATCTTCCTCCCTTCCCAGATGGCTGCTGATGCCTGTGACCCTGGTCTCCCCTCTAGTGAGAGAAATATTTCAATCTTCTCACACACACCCCCTCATAAAACCCCAAAACTTTTTGGATGTAAAGTTGGGAACCTTTGGGAAACCTCTCATGAACAAAAAAACCAGCCCAAAGCAACATGGACTTACAAATAACCTTGTTGACGTGATTCTTTGGTTGGAAGAGAGACTTGTACATTTTATATTAAGAACAGGAAAAGGGAAGATTTGTACTCACCTGTGCTGCTTCCCCCCTAAAATAGCCTTTTCCGGGTAGCTTGTCTGGATGAGGGACACTGAGGCGGAAACACGGAGAAAGGGAAGGAGGCAAGAAACAAGTGCAGAGGGAAGAGCCAGAGGGAGGGGTAGGGGGCGCAGGGCCAGAAGACGGGGTTTACAGCACTTGCCAGTTCTTTATAAAGAGCCTTCCAGATTCAAAATGCCTTTTGAATGTCAAAAGTGGTTGAAAATGATCTTTCGTTGACCTTGAAGTGATCTTACTGTTGCCTGCCAAACAAGCAAAAACACCCCAACCCGTTGCCACGGAGCTGATTCACGGTGACTAAATCACTAAGCGCGGAGGCAGTGGGATGCCAGGCCCACGGACCCTTACTTGGTGGTCTGTGCATAGAAGACAAGCACTCTGGCGCTGTCTCCACGGCTTCCCCATTTGGGCCGAGTGTAGGATGCCCCTGTCATCACTGGGTTCACAGTGGTGCTGTTTACTAGCCTGCCTTCCCTGCAAGAGGCAAAGACTGTGCTTTTGTTCCGTTTGTGTCACCAGTGTTCATTGTGCTCTGTAGCTGTGAGCTGCATGAAAGGGTACATTTAATGGATGGAGGATGATGGGGCGATCCATTTTATTTGCAATACATCATCTGCATTTTTGTATTCTTGTTGAGATGAAAATCTCAGCCCTTTACTGTTGTGAAGTAAAAGAGTGCAAGGTAGGTAAAGGCACATAATTGGATGATGAACATATATTTTTTAGTAATGACAGAATTGGGATGTCAAAAAGATTTTGTACAGAGAGGGTGGTGACGGGAAGAATCCAGCCAATATCCTATAACCCTACGGGAGGAGGGGCACCTGTTAGGATAATGTAGGTTTTAAATATTTCAGAGATAGGAGCATGGAACAGAGCCGTTATCCCCAACTCACATCTTAAGCCCAAACCTGCTGCCATCTTTCCTGGAAATTCTGGGTGAGGCTGCGGTGACTGAGCAGGGCAGGACGGTGAGATAGGTAAGGAGCAGGTGGGTCTCCCAGAGTGCTCACTGGGAGATGTAATGCCTTCAAGCCCGGGCATAGCAACCATAGAGCTTGAGTTCAGATCCTGAGGGCACTGATGTGGTGTGGCCGAAAACAAGTTACTGAAAGCTCAATGCCATCCAGGGGAAAGGAAGTGAGTGTTAATAAACCCAGGGACATGGGAATAACAAGTGATCTAAAATCAATGGCGAGGAGGGTATAGGAAGCCTGATACGGCTTGATCAAGGGCAATATAACCGAGTGGAATTACTGAAACCCAAATGAAGGTGATGCTCACCTTCCTGATATGGTTGCTGAAGACAAAGTGGGTGCATAAGCAAATGTGGTGAAGAAAGTTGATGGTGCCCGACTATCAAAAGATATAGCATCTGGGGTCTTAAAGGCTTGAAAATAAACAAGTGACTGTTTAGCTGAGAAGTAACAAAGCCCACATGGAAGAAGCACACCAGCATCAAAGAACAAAAAAATCATATCTTTGTGAATGAGGGAGAGTGTGGTGTAGAGACCCAAAGCCCATCTGTAGGCAACTGGACATCCACTTACAGAAGGGTCTCGGGGAGGAGACAAGCCAATCAGGGTAGAGTATAGCAATGATGAAACATAAAACTTTCCTCTAGTTCTTTAATGCTTTCTCTCCCCCCACCCCACCCCCCACTATCATGATCCCAATTGTACCTTACAAATCCGGCTAAACCAGAAGGTGTACTCTGGTACAGATAAGAGCTGGAAATATAGGGATTCCTGGACAAATAAGCCCTTCAGGACCAATAATGAGAGTAGTGATACCAGGAGGGTAAGGGGAAGGTGGGGGAGAAAGAGGGAAACTGATGACACTGATCTACATATAACCCCCTCCCTGGGGGACAGACAACAGAAAAGTGGGTGAAGGGAGACATCGGACAGTGTAAGACTTGGCAAAATAATAATAATTGATAAATTATCAAGGGTTCGGGAGGGAGGGAGGATGGGTGGGGAGGGAGGTGAAAAATGAGGAGCTGCTACCAAGGACTCAAGTAGAAAGAAAATGTTTAGGGAATGATGATGGCAACAAATGTACAAATGTGCTTGACACAATGGATGGATGGATGGATGGATTTTGATAAGAATTGTGTGAGCCCCTAATAAAGTGATTAAAAAAAAACTCAATGCCATCAAGTTGATTCTGACTCATAGTGACCCTATTGAACAGATAGAGCTGCCTCTGTGGGTTTCTGAGACTGTAAGCAACTCGTTACCAGAGTAGAATGCCTCATCTGTCTTCCACAAAGCAGCTAGTGGTTTCGAACTGCTGACTGTGCGGTTACCCACTACAAAACCAGGGTTCAGCGAAGTTACTTTCTGGGGATAAATGGGATCAAGTAGAAAGAAAATGTTTTGAAAAAAATGATGACAACATACGTAAAGATTTGTTTGACAAAATGGATAAATGTTTGGATTATGGTAAGAACTGTAAGAGCCCCCAATAAAATAATATAAAAAATTTTAAAAGAAAACAAACTAATACTCTTCTGACAGAAGTGGCATGAAAACCAAAACATACTTGGAACATAGAAAATACATGGGAAGTGTTAGGATCCCTCCACATATCCACTGTCCCAAATCCAGAGGGATTAGAGCAGGAGTACAGTGAGATTAGTTTTAGAACAGACTAGAATGAGTGAAAGAGAGTCTTAGTGAGGTGCTGTGGAGGAGGGAGCTAATCAGTGTGCCTGGGAGGTTTCTTGGGTGCGAATGGGTTCCCTGAACTCCCAATGGTGAGAAGCCATAGGAAGGCTTTTGGTAACAAAGCTGGTTACACCCAGAGAGGATGAACTGTATGCCTCTGGGAATTATACTTTCAGGTTCTGTTTTGTCATTTTCCAGATAATTTGATCTCATGAAATTCTCCATGTTTTCAGCTTAGTAGTGAATAGGGGAAACACCCATCACTTCTATTTACCAATAGGTGGGTGTGTAGACTTGTATTTTAAAACATATTTAGAATTAAGAAGCAACAGAGTGTACTCTCAATGTACAACTGAACTAGCACAAGACATGCGCCATTGGAAAGGCGCTTCTGCGGTGGCCTTTCGTAGCTTCCCTTGAAGCAGGAGGAAGACATGAACTTCATAAGGGTGTGGATCACCCATGTCACAGGGCCTGAGCTCCTGCCTTCTATGCAGGGGACCAGGTCCAATTCCTGAACGACGCACCTCTAGGAATCAAGGTTTAGCCATCTCTTCTGCAGGTCCACCAGCAGAAAGCAGGCAGATGGCAGATGGTGCTGTTGAGTATGAGTTGCCATGAGTGGGAAGTTGGCTCCACGTCGGCAAACCTCAGCAATGCGTGCGCATGTGAATCCTGGATGGAAGTACAGCGTGTTGGTCAACAGTCTAGACTAGCCATTTAACAAAGCCATTACACATTTTTGTGGTTACTGTTCCCCATCCTTACCCTCCAGGGTCCTTTTTCTGAATAAATTCTGCCATGAGTTCTCAATGTGCGAGGCATTTAGAGCCAGCGCTGTTCTGGCGGGTTCCCAGATGGAGGACAGTGAGTCATTCTCCTCCCCTCTCTTCCCATCAGTTGCTGGAACGTAGGGCTCCGAAGAGCAGATGCAAAGTGCTGCCGAACACTCAGTATGGAGAAGAGAAGATGAAGAACCAAAGAGCAGGAGAAGAAAAGGGGCAGCCAATCGTGTGTGTGTGTGTGTGTGTGTGTGTGTGTGTGTGTGTGTGTGTGTGTGCTTGGTCATTATGGTGCTGGAACTGAGACATACCGAGAGCTCACTTTTTAATTGTTGGGAGTTTTGTGAACCAGTTGTTAAATCTAGCTGTTACTAAAAAGTAAATGATGTAATGTTTAGGCTCTAAACTCACATTAATTAAATATTATTGGAAACAAAGATAATAAATACTTGAACCTATGGATGACAGTGGAAACCCCAAACCCATTAGCAGGGTCCCCACATGGATTAAGCGTCCTGTGAATTCCTCAAACCGCAGTCCTGGGACGTGAACAGCCTTGCTAGGGGGCGGGGGGCATTGTTAAGACAGAGCATCACCTCCTCACTTGATCTCTCCTTTGACCTGTTTTTAAATTGTTTCAGTTTTTTTTATAGTTTCTGCTTTCTTTAATATTTCTCTAATATTTTCTTTCCCACTTTCAACCTTTTGAGGTTTTTCTGCTTTGCTTTATCACTTCTTTTATTTCTCCCTTGTTTTTGTGTTGTATGACTTTCTTTGAAACCCAGGATAGGTAGATCTATAGAAATAGTAATTAGATTAGTAATTACCTCGGGGCATGGCAGGGGAGGCTGCGGGAACGGGGAGGGGGCCAGAAGACGGGGAGCTAACAGTGAGTTTAAGAAAGAAGAGAGAAAGAAGTAAGTGTTCTGAAATGGATTGTGGTTCTGATGGCCAACTCTTCTTGATATGACTGAAGGATTAATTTGTACGATATGTGACTCATATGTCAATAACATGATTAAAGACGAAATAGCGAAACCATCACCTCTCATTTACTATGATCTGTGTTCTTGAGGCTATTTGTATTGGTTGAATTTGATTGATAGATGAATGATGCCCTACTGGGCATCTCTTTCAAGTTCTCACTTAATGACCTCACACTGCTGGTTTGGAATCAGCCTCAGTGAGAATATTGAGCCCAGGAGGCTTGGCCTAACACAGTTATGGCTTCTTTCTAATTCTCAGCCAGCTGGTAAACAGTTATCAAGGGCATGTGCCTATCCACGCTGTCACAGCTTCTCCACCGCCCGTCTTTCACATTGAACCCAGCTTTCTTCCTGTCACTGGCGCGGGAGCTCTGAATTGGGGGGCCGCTCTCTCAGCAAAAGGAGCACGCCGGGTTGTGAAGCGTTCTGATCTCTTATTTACTCTCAGTCGGTAAGGCTGTGCCAAATGTTTTATCTCTCAACCGTGCTTAACCCTTGGTGGTGTTCTTTTGTGGAAACAGGGTTTGTCTCGTTAACTATTAGTTCCATTGGAATTAACTGTTCCCTCCCTCCACCCCCTCGAAGTTCCTTCCATCCCAACTCCAAAATCTTAATAGTTCTATGGTCTGGCTGAACACATCAACTTGGTAACGTGTTAACCCCCCAGGCTCCACCTGGTAAATTAAGATACCTGGGGAGGGGTATCAAAGAGCATTTTTGAAGAATCCCACTCAACCCCTTCTGTGGGTTCACTGCCCTGTCTGGGTGCCACGTACACTTTGCTTGGCATCAGTCAGCCGGGCTGCTGTATCCTGATGACACTGCCTGGGACCTTGGTTTTTTAAGTCTGGCTTCAAGTTTGGGTTGTGTAGGTCTTGGAAACCAGAGGCTGGCTCTTTGCCTCATCAGCCTGTCTCAAGGCAGAGCCTAGATTCCTACCCAAGGGGACGATTCTGTGTGGCAGAGACAGATAGCAGGTGTGCTGGGCTTGATGTCTTCGCGAGCTTCTGCCTGAGCGCAGTACAAGTGGGTGTTCACCTTTCTGAGTGACAGTTGCTCACCTCTGGTGCTGGCAGAAGTGTGCCGTGTTCATGACAGCGCTTCCTTGCTGTGGGTCAAGGACCACTTGTTGGGATCAAGGACCACTCTCACCTAACGGGGATTAGCAACAACAGCTTCCTATGTGAATGCTAGCTTTCATGTGTTGAGATCTCATGAAGACTTGACTCTGTGTCCTCATTTTCCCTGTTGGTGAGCAATCTGTGACAATGGGTCAGTTACACATGACAGTAATGTAAAATACATGTGGTTGACTGTGGAAAATTCCTGTTTCTCCCCCTACCCCTTTTATTTTCACCCCTTCCAGGGGTGTTTTTAGCAAGTGTGTGTGAGTGTGAGTGTGTACACACATCACTTTGTGGGACAGTTCAAGGCTTGAAATGTATGTCAGAGGAGATGTTTGATCTAACTAGACAGTTAGCATATACACAGTGAACTAGTTGGTGCTAACTAAAAGGTTGGAAGTGTGTGTCCACCCAGAGACACACTGGAAGACGAGCCTGCGGATCCACATCTGAACCGTCAACTGTAGAAACCCCTGTGGAGCAGAATCCTACCCTGACATGCATGGTGCCGCCAGTGGTTGGCATTGTAGCAATGGCAACCAGAGGTCGTGGTGGCTGTGGTTGTGGATCTCACCAGAAGACATGGGATAACTCTGATGGGTGTTGAAGGAATTGCTGCAGCTCTGTTCCCAGGGAAATCAACAAGGCTGGCCAAACCCAAATTCGCTGCCATCAAGTCAATGCTGACTCACAAGTGACCCCTGTGGGTTTTTGAGACTGTACCTGTTTACGGGAGTAGATAGTCCGGTCTTGGAGCTGCTAGTGGATTTGAACTGCCAGCCACGTGGATTGCAGCCCAATGTGTAACCACTATGCAACCAGGGCTCAATAAGGCTGGCAGTGAAACCTTTTCCTTGTATTTGCAGCGTCTCTGACTAAGCTGGAGAGTTTACTGAACAGTCTTCTAGTGTCAACACACATGTGCTGGTGAGTGTAGGAGATGGGCACTCCTACACAGAGCTTATGACCTTGTGTCGTGATGGTGGTGTGGGCAGTGACTCACTGATCCTGGGGGAGGAGGCAGGGCTGAATGGGCAACAGAGTCCTTCCTCCAGGGCCATCCGAGGTAGGCTGGGCTTTGGCAGTGATAAGATCCTTTAGTTTTTCTTGATAGGGATTTTCAAGTTGTTCTGTTTCAGGGACAGGCGGGGTGGTGGTGGGGCTGGGGGTTGGGGGAATGATTCCAGAGATGTTGAGAGTAGAGTTCTTCTGGAATTCCTCCTTCTCCACATTTTTATTTGTTTGTGTGACTTGTCCTTCTTCTTGAAAAAAAAAAATCATTTCATTGGGGGCCCGTACATCTCTTATTACAACCCATCCGTCCATTGTGTCAGGCACATTTGTTGCCATCATCATTCTCAAAACATTTGCTTTCTACTTGAACCCTTGCTATCAGCTTCTCATATTTTCCCCTCTCTCCCCAGCCCCCACTCCCTCATGAACGCTTGATAATCGATCAATTATTATTATTTTGTCGTGTTTTACACTGACGGATATCTCCCTTCACCCACTTTTCTGTGGTCAATCCCCCTGGGAGGGGGTTATATGTAGATCAGTGTGATCAGTTTCCCCTGTCTCCAAACCATCTTCCCCTTAACCTCCTGGTATGACTACTCTCAATATTGGTCCTGAGGGCTTTATCTGTCCTGGAATCCCTGTGTTTCCAACTCTTATCTGTATCAGTGCATGCTCTGGTCTAGCCAGATTTATAAGGTAGAATTGGGGTCATGATAGTGGTGGGGGAGGAAGCATTAAAGAACTAGAGGAAAGTTGTATATTTCATTGCTGCTATACTGCACCCTGACTGGCTTGTCTCCTCCCTGCAACCCTTTTGTAAGGGGATGTCCAGTTGTCTACAGACGGGCTTTATGTCTCCAATATGCACCCCCCCACACACACACATTGATATGATTTTTTGTTCTGGGTCTTTGATGTCTGACACCTGCTCCTATCAACAACTCGTGATCTCACAGGCTGCTGTGCTTCATCCATGTGGGCTTTGTTGCTTCTGAGCTAAATGACCGCTTGTTTACCTTCAAGTTTTTAAGGCCCTAGATGCTATATCTTTTGATAGCCAGGCTCCATCAGCTTTCTTCACCACATTTGCTTATGCACCCATTTTGTCTTCAGCAATCGTGTCGGGAAGGTGAGCATCGTTGAATGCCAGTTTAGTAGAACAAAATATTCTTGCATTGAGGGAGTACTTGAGTGGAGACCCAATGTCCATCTGCTACCTTAATACTAAACCTATAAATATTTGTACATATATCTATTCCCCCATTGTCACATATAAATACATTTACATATGTACATGCCTGTATTTAGACCTCTATAAATGCCTTTTGTTGCCTAGTTTTTTGTGTGTATTTCCTTTTACTTTCCTCTTGTCTTACTATCATGTTCAGCCTTCATTTGGGTTTCAGTAGTTCCTCTCGGTTACATTGCCCTTGATCAAACCCTACCAGGCCTCCCACACCCTCTTCGCCATCGATTTTAGATCACTTGTTGTTCCCTTGACCCTGGAGTTGTTAACACCCATTTCCTTTCCCCCACTTCCCCCTCTCTCATGTCCCTCTGGAACCATCAGTCTACTGTTTTCTTCTTCAGATTTTTTATTTCACATATCTTATCTAGATAGACCTGCAGAGATAATAATATGCATGAAAACAAGACAGAGCAAAACAAAGCAACAAAAGAAAGCAAACCACCACCACAACAAAGCCAACGACAAGAAAAAAAAAGCCTATAAACAGTTCAAGGCCTGTTTGTTGACTTTTAGGAGTGTTTTCTGCTGGAGTCTTATGGGGTGCTACGCCCTGGCCCCAAGGTCTATTTTTGGTATTTCCTGGGGACTTCGTTGCTCTGTTCCCCTTGCTGTTCTGTTGCGTGCCCTTAGTGTTTTGCTTCATGTGGTGGGGTCAGATTGGGCACAATTCCTGCACTGTGTCTCGTGTTGTCCCCCGTAGCACTATGGGTCAGAGAGGGACGATGTGTCTTGTAGTGGGTTCGGTCCTATGGTCATCGCTCTGCATTGGCTGCTCTGAGCAGGAATACAGTCCTCAGGGCTTGGTGGACCAGGATGTACTCCACTCTCTCTTCCTCCCACTTCATTTGCTCCCCTCTCCTTCTCCACATTCTAATGACATCTTACTAGAAAACCTGTTTATTCTATTTGGCCTTTAAAAAATATTTTAATGTTAGCTTTATAAAAAATTTGAAAAGAGAATACAGAGTTCTCATGTTTCTCATACATAGTTCACTCTATTCTAATCATACATGAGTTTGGTATGAATGAAGTCTATTTAAACACCAATGTGTCATTAATAAAGTCAAGACAATATTTGACTTTCACTAGTTCTTCCCTACTGTCCTTCTTTCATGCCAAGACTCCACCCAGGAAACCACACTGCATGCATTCAGTTGTCCTGTCTCCCTGGATGCTCTTGGCTCTGATAGTTCCCCAGGCTTTCCTCCTCCTTTTATCGCCGTGACAGTTTTGAGGGATACGGGCCAGGCGTATTATGCCACTCATCTCAGTCGTGATTAGACTGGATTCCGGCTTCGGAGGAGGAGGAGCACAGAGGTGAAGTGCCAGTTTCATCACTTTGTGTCAAAAGTTCATCCTATGAACATAGCTTGTCCCTGTTGATGTTCACCTTGATCATCTGACGGAGGTAGTGTGATCGGGTTTCTCCACTGTAAGTCCACCGACTCATAGCGACCCTACAGGACAGAGAAGAACTGCTCCATGGGGTCCCAGCGCTACAGATCCTCACAGATGCAGACAGACTGCCATGTCCTTCCCCTCCTCCACAGCGACTCCTGTTTCCCCCTTTTCACCCCTGTGTTCTTTAGGAGGAAGTCCCTGTACACCCTGATGGGGGTGTGAAGTTAGGCTCCACCTCCTGCAGGGGGAGTATTGACATACACTGTTTGGAAATCTGCACCAGTTTCCCTTCTAAGTGGAAGGGAATTTATCTATTCTCATCCATTTATTTATTCAATCATTTATTTATATCAGCATGAACTCATGGAGGTTTGTTTATACTTTGGGTTATTATCTAGTGCTGCATTATTTATTTGTATTGGGCTTTAAAATGATTTTATTTGAACAAAGGTTTCTGCTTTTATGGTTAGAGAACTACTGTTCTGTATTCTTGAAAAAAAAAGTTTCCCCTTTCTACTGTATTTCCCTTCTTCCCCTCCCCTTCCCCCTCCCCCCTCTTTCTTCTCTCCCCCTCCCTCCCTCCCTCCCTCTCTGCTTCTGTCTCTCTCCCCCATCATTCCTTAGGGGAGAGCAGTAAATAAGAAGTAAATTAGCATTTAGGATTTAATTTTGCTTTCTGTGCCTTTTCCACGGAACCCTGGTAGTGCTTGACTTTGTGCTCTTCTGCTCCCTGAAAAGGCAGCAGCCAGAGCTCAGGGCTACTCTTGGAGGAAAGATGTGGCGGTCAGTTTCCACGACGATGTGCAGCCTTGGGGCAGTTCTACCCCATCCTAGAGAGAGCACCATCATGTGCTGGCATCAACTCAATAGCAATGGGGCTTTCTTTATGTCTTTAAAGAAGTCAAACGTGTATTTATGTTTGGTGTGTGTGTGTGGGGGTGGTGGTGGTGTTGGTGTTTGGTAGCGATAAAAAGACATTTCCCCCCTCCTGACCCCTTCACTGAATGCTGAGCTTGTGCTCAGCACTGAAAATGATTGCTGAGTTCACCTAGAGGAGTTGATTGTCTTTTCAAAAGAATGCAGGAAGTTTAATAACAGAGATTTGGGAATACACTCCTTCCCTCAGATTTTCCTTTAAATAAGCAACTTGAAATGCTGCTATGCTTCCTTTCTTAACTTCTGCAAGTTGGCATCCGTCTTACGTGGACTCGAGTCTTATTGGGCTTTCTGATTTCTAAGATGAGTCTTCCTGGTGCAAGTGTTTTTTCTGAAAAAGAATACCGTAAATGGGTATGTCTAAACTTAATCGCTCATCTCTTTCTAAAGTGCCTGGCAGTGGAACTTCTGGTGACTTCTGACTTGCTTACCACCAGGTCTGGCATAGAAGAGGGGGATCACCCTCATGGGAGCAAACATTGCCTTGGTCTTTTTTAAAATTACATTAGAAATTCGTTTTAGGATTTTATCAAATAATTTTAGCCCGAGGTCTTGTGCTTCTCAGACCATCTTGTTTCGGCATCAATGTGCAAGCATCAAAACACTTCAGAGGGTCGTTTTAGTCACAGACAACTTCCTTTTAAAATTTGTTTTCAAAGTTTTGAGTAGATGCTTCTAGTCCGAGTCCACATGACCTGACCAAATGGCCCAGAAAACTTCCGCGGAACCAGCTGTTGGTTTTCAACTTTGCACTAGGGTGCGTTGCCCACGTAGCCTCGTGCTGATGGTCATGAGGACACAGTGCTCCCCTGGGACATTTCCTAGCAGGAATGAAGCTATAATTGGCTTTCCTAGCTTGGGGGTTGGGGAAGTCATCCATATTGTACTCTAGGAAGGGTCCCCAGAAGCAGATTTGAGGCTACAGGTCAACTCACTTGTGGGAGCTAGGCATTGGAATCTGGCCAGCCTGGCCTAGAGTGCTTACTGTTGCAATTAAATAAAGGATAACTGTTAATTAGTAATATGTTGAGGGGTCATTATTGTACTGCATGGCAATTAAACACAAATTAAGCATCAAAGCTAAGCACTTCACACAATGGACTGTAATTAGGATTATTTTAACCCAGCCAGAGCACAATTTTAATTCTCACTCTTTCTCAGTTAAAATCAGGATTAGGGCTTCATTAGGCTCCTGCTGACACTGTCTCCTGGTTTCATCCAGCATATATTTTCCAATATTTGTTCACTCACTAGTTGGTACTCCGGTGACTTCTGTGCAACACGGTCTCATTCTACTCCGATTCCCCGGAGCCAAGCATGCAGGAAGGCTGTGAAGCCACCCATAATTCAAAATGACCATCAGCTCAATGAGCTGGGATGGCCAGAAAAGATAAGCATAGTTTATTTCTCTTTTTTGCCACGAGACACAAACCACACTAAGTCTAGGACAGGGAAGGAAAGCATTGTTTCAGATAAGACGTGGGCTTCATTCAGCCTTTTGATGTCCCTCAGCCCCACAGTCCCAGAGCTGAGACGGAGTGAAGGAGGTACTGTAGTCCCAGGGCAGACGATGACGATTCCCAGCCTGTGAGGTGGACTCCTTGGAGCATCAGCTGACCCAGTATCTCAGAAGGGGCTGCCTGGAGGGTATTGCTTCCTAACCAAAGGCGTGCTTTTCTACAAGGTGTACACTCCTCGCTCAAGACTGCAAAAATGAGCTTGGAATTAATTTAGTAAAGGATATTTAAGTGACTGAAATTTTCTGAACACAGCCCATAATTAACTTTATATTATATCCCATGGTATATTAATTAGTCTACTTTGGTCTTGTCCAACCCACACTTCTACCATTGCTGGTTATGGAACAATGGGACAGGCATACTCAAATATGGGTTAGTTTCACCTGGACCAAAGGGCCTTGAGACATTTTTCTTTCCTTCAGTGTTTAAGTTTTTCAATTTAAGGGTCAATGATACTTACACTGATCTATTGTTTTACAAATGAGTCATGAAAAAACCGAAAACTGTGCTTGAAAAAATCCTCATCTAACAGCCATTGTGAAGTTATAGGAAAGCATGTCATTTAAGAAGTGATTGCCAAACAATTCCAAAGAATTACTGAAGGAATAACAATAAAGAATAAAACTTGGGGAAATCACAATAAGGAAAAGAAATAAGAAAAAACAAACACTTAAAGAATTTAGCCAACTTCAGTCAAGGTTGTAGCATGTCCAAAATAAATAAGCAAGAAGTTAAAAAAAGTCTTATTCCTATTAATACATGCCAGATTGTTCACATGATTGAGATATTTGCATTTATTTTGGTCTTAAATATATGTGTATATACATTTTGGAAAAGATATTCACAGTATGGGTGAATATGTTTTTAAAAGGGCAACTTTCTTAGTTTGCCTCTGAAACCGTCCTATGATTTACTATTTTTGTATTGAATTCTGTGAAGTTTGAAGAACATAAATTCATTGGCTCATCATTCTTCAGTCCTTAAAGAGCTCTGCTTTTCAGACAAAAGGAGTGTCTCTAAAGCACATCTTC
The DNA here is from genome assembly GCF_050624435.1 of Tenrec ecaudatus. Lineage (NCBI taxonomy): Eukaryota > Metazoa > Chordata > Mammalia > Afrosoricida > Tenrecidae > Tenrec > Tenrec ecaudatus. The sequence goes on along the minus strand of NC_134533.1, from coordinate 171,049,942 downwards.
TTTGCCATCTTAAAGAATAAATTCATCCAACTGAAGTTACAGATTGAAAATGACCTGGTGTGTTATCTGACAAATCCATCACTACTTTTTTTTTTAATCCATTTGCCATTGCCTGCTTTTTGATGGGAGCATTTGGTCCATTTATAGTCACTATAATGACTGATAAGATGAATGATTTCTGCCATTTGTTTTAATCTATATTATTATGTGCGTGTGTGTGCCTTAAGCCTTCTTTATCTTTGGCATTTGATACTGTTTGTTTCTCTGTTTTGTTGGTTGATTGTGATGGGTCTTTTTGGTTCCCTTCTTTCCTTTCGTGTACGCTTTAAAAATACATTTTCTTAGTGATTACCATGACTCTTCCATCTAAGAGCACGCATTTTTCACATTGTAGGGTAAGTTGTCACTAACTTAATTTCACTAATATACAAGAAGCTCACTCTACCATATCTGTCCTCCTACTTTTGTCACTAATTACTTCTTTATAGTTCATGTGCTCTGTAGCATGGTTTTATCCTTGAGTGCGCATTAACTCGACAGTGAGTTTGATTTGATATATTTGGTATTAAAAAAAACATGAAGGACCAAACATTTAGAATTATCAAGCATGGATACCTATGGATAACCCTTTCCTAGGTATCTTTCTTGTTATTTATAGCTTTGAATTCATTGTATCTTTTACCTTCCAGCTACAGAACTATTAGGATTTTTTGCAATATGCGTTAAATTGCGTCTTCCTTCCCCAAGAATATGTGTCAAATTGGCTGGATCATGATTCTCTGATTTGAAAGGTATGCAATGATGTAATGTGGCAAATATTTAATGACCCCCCTTGAGGTGATCTGATGTGATGAGCTAATAAGATAATTAAGTGTGGGATGCAACATTCTTAGTCCTGTCCCGGCCCTTCCTGATCCAAGGTAAGGGGAGTTTGTCTGGGTGAGGTCTGCAGTATCTTTGATCTCACAAGAGATAAAAGGAAAGAGAAGCAAGGAGAGATCAGAGGGACCTATTACCACCAAGAAGAGAGCTGGTATGGAGTGTGTCCTTTGGACCAGGAGTTCCTGCACTTTGAAGCTCCTAGATCCAGGATAAGATTGATATCAAGATGCGTAGAGATCTACAGGACTGTTGGATGTTGAAAGGAGTCAAAGGCCTTCCCACAGAGCTAAGAGAGAGGGAGAAAGCCTTAGAGCCGGGGCTCTGAATTTAGACTTCTAGCCCACTAAACTGCCAGAGAGTAAGTTTCTGTTTGTTAAAGTCACTCACTTGTAGTGTTTCTGTTACAGCCACACTAGCAAACTAAGACAACTTGTTTGGTGGTCATGGATTCTCTCAGTTTCTGTTGTCTGGGGACTATTTTAATTTCAACCTTATTCTACATGGCTAGTTTCACTGGGTATAACATTCTGTTTGACAGGTTTTTTTTAAAATTTTTTATTTCAACACTTTGAATACTCTCATTGTCCTCTGGCTGCCAAAGTTTCTGAGCAAAAATCAGCACTTGATCTTATTGGAGATCTTTTGTATGTGGCTGTTTGTTCTCTCTCACTGCTTTCAGAATTCTCCCTTTACTGTGGTATTCCAGCCCACAGTAGAATGGGTCCAAGGGTGGTGGTGTACTTGAGGGACAAAATTAAGGAGACATCAGACAAGATAAAGCATACGAGTGCTCACCTCTGGGACCTCCATGAGTTCAGGCGCCAGATGCTCACAGAGAGAGTGAATATATTTCCAACCAAGGCTTATAGACACACAAGGGGTGTCCAAGCCCCTAATTACAGATCACCACATACGTGACAGGAAGGGGTTGCACAATAGGGGATATGCATGATGGGAAGGCATACATGAGACAGACAGACGGGCTCCAGTGTCAAGAAGGCAACCTAACCTTGGTCGTTCCTGAGTTGGCTTCATGTTAGGTGTCTTTGGGATCTCCTTCAGGGGAACCCTCCATTCTTATCAGAAGGGGGTGGGCTCTACTTAGGGTGGGACAGACTATAGGGTCTGATTGCTCTAGATGACTGATAACCTCAGGTAGATAACATTTAAGTCAGTGGTTCTCAACTTTCCTAATGCCTCGACCCTTTAATACAGTTCCTCATGTTGTGGTGACCCCCAACCATAAAATTATTTTTGTTGCTACTTCATAACTATAATTTTGCTACTCTTATGAATCATAATGTAAATATCTGGTATGCAGGATGTATTTTCATTGTTACAAATTGAACATGATTAAACATAGTTAAAGCATAGTAATTAATCACAAAATAATATATAATTATACATTGTGAAATATTTATGTGTTTTCCAATGGTCTTAGGTGACCCCTGTGAAAGCGTCGTTTGACCCCCAAAGGGATCACAACCCACAGGTTGAGAACTGCTGTTTTAGGCAGTTGACTGCCCAGTGTATTGTCACTGACCATGTGATAGCAAGCAGCACCATTAGGTTTAGCATATATTACAGGGGGACGACCTGAGGAATAACTTTTCTGTTTCTATTCTTTGTCTTTAATTTTTGAGATACTAATTATGATATAGGACTGCTATGAATCAAGATTACATGAGGTTTGTTTTTTTTAATTATGATATATCTTGGAGTAGATGTTTTTGGTTTTATCCTGTTTGGGGTTCTTTGAGTTTGTTGGATTTGTAGATTCATGTCCTTCACAGGACTGTGAAATTTTTATGTTATTATTTAAGTATTTTTCTGTACCTTTCTCTCTCTCATCTTTCGGGATTTCTCTTTCTGCTGTTCCATAATCCCATTGAATCATGGTCAGCCTTCTCGTGCACTGTTATCGTTCCTCTGTAGCATCTTTAATTTTCACTGGCCTATTCCTTTAATAAACTGTTACAGTCTTGCAATCTCCCAGGGGACAGTTCTGCTCTGTCCTATTGGGTCACTATGAGTCAGCACCAGCTCAATGGCTGTGAGTTTGATTTTCAGGATCCTCTAATTTTCTGACTCTTCTTCCTGATTAAATCTGTTTGTTTGTTTTTTTCCGTTATGGGGTGCACAGATAAAGTACAAATGAAGACACTACTGCAGTTTTCAACAGACTCGCTTACTGCCATGTAGTTGTTTCCGATTGTTAGCAACACTATCGGTCAGGGTAGGACTGCCCCCGTGGGTTTCTGTAATGTTTATAGAAATGGTTACAAGAGTAGAAAGCCTCATCTTCCTCCTGTGAATTTCATACCTTGTGGTTAGCAGCCCAATGCCTCCAGGTCCCTGACTGGCAAACCACACTTACCAGGTAGGGAGAAGTGTCGCACTCTGGTCAGAGCCTCATAGAGTTCTGCTTGTTGCTATAAGAGTTCTGCTGGTAGAGTTCTGGCTAAGAGCAGGCTTCCAAACACGACAGTCTCAGAACCAAGTAGAAGTGGGGCATGGCAGCCCTAATTGACCCCTAGAGAGGTTTGTCCTGTTGGTTTCAGAGATTAGGGCCATGGGATGCACCGGGGTTAAGTAGACTACTGACGATGGGGGCAAACTCCATAGCACTTCACAGAAAGCTGACAGGTGGCAAAGTCCAGGAGGGGGAGATGCTGGCCAGAGATCAAAAGGATCTCTGGGCAGATTTGCCTGGTTGCTGTCAGAACCCTCCTTGTACTACGCCGTGGATGCAATTTCTAGGAAAGATTCCTGCTTCTTAGCACCCAGCAGCCTCAGTTAGCAATCCCCAGTCCCAACTGGGGAGGGGCAGCAAATGAGCTAGAGTTGATTCCCTGGGAGGTCTGAGCTTTTGGGTTCTGATACTTGAGCTTTGAGCTATGGGTTGTGTAGGGAAGCTGACTGAGCGTTTATGAGAACAGATTTAACCGCACAGGCCTTCAGTAGCGATTTGCAGTAGGCTTGCAGCTGGCAGTGCCTGGGTCGGGGAGGAGCTGGCATATTCCAAATGGGCCACTGGAAGGTCTCCCTTTTTGATTTTAGAGCAGATGTTTTGAGGCCCGTCTCTTTAGACAGGGCGTGTGGTGGTTAGGGCAACAGGCTTTTTTTTTTTCTAGGAGCACGTCCCAAGTTCACGGTAGCTCTGTGGCTGTGGGGCGGGACAAGGACAATGAGAGAGCCATGTTTTCTACTGTACCTGACTTGTTGATGCGTTGACTCTGTAGGCAGTTCCCTGCTGCTCTCCTCTGCCTCCCAGTGCAGAGCCCTCCAAAGCCAAGCAGCGTTTCCTTGTTAAATTCACAATAATGGTTTGTTTACGCCACCCTTTCTTCCCAGAATTCCTTTTAGATGATCTTAAAAGGCTCTTTCAGATCTAACATTTACACTCTTTGTATGATTGTAATAAGTGTTTTGAGTGCTGCTATTTGTCTGAAGTACTAGGAAATATATTTGTACAAAAAGTAAATCACAGCATGTAACAGGGACCTATGTGCGCATATTTACATCTGCAAATGGATTTCTTTCTTAAACTCTTCTTAATTTTGCTTGTAGGTTTCTTAGTTCCTCTTCCAATTTTATGCATATGAATGTACTGGGGGAGTATGTATTCCATGTATATATTTCAAGTAAGTACAGCACATACTTAAACTTCCCTTTGGCCCTCTTCTATGCTGTGTATTGACATATTTGTGCACACTCTTACCTTTCTCACTGAGCTGTGCAGTCCTGTCTTGGGTCTTACTCAGTCTCGTGTCCTTCACTGCAGCCATCCTAATTCCAAGCTCACTGCCTGGAAGTCACTGTTGACTCCTGGCAACCTGTAGGACAGGATAGACCTGCCGTGTGGGTTTCTGGGACTGCAGTTCTTTACAGGAACAGAAAGTTTCATCTTTCCTCTTCAGAGTGGCTGGTGGTTTAGAACTGCTAGCCTTGAGCTCGACACATCACCACGACTCCACCAGGGCTCCATCCCTGTAAAACGTGACCAGCAACGTGTTTCATGGACCGGATTCAATCTCTAAATAAGAGTAACTTACAATCGATTCTTCCAGAGCAGACCAAATGGGCCAGGTGATGGAGAGTAATCGTTGAAAGGGAAACGGAAAGCCATATCTATTGGGAGGCAGAAAGAGGAGGAGCATTTCATTTAATAGACTCTTGAGCTGGAAAGAGAGCTATTTATTCATCGACTCTCCGGGGATGAGAAGCAGAAGCTCATGAAAACGAACAGCGTTCAGCTCTGTCCTGAACTGGCCACTTAACACTTTGGGCGAGGCCTTTCCACTCCGGCTCTCATCTCTTCATTTTTAAGATTGAGGTTGTAGTAACTTGCAGGGTGTTTAAGTTCCAAGGAGTCCCTGGGTGGTATCCATGGTTAATGCACTTGATTGCGTCACGGAGAGGTTACACTGTCTCCCTGAGGTTTGCTCTCATCCAGAGGGGCCTCAGAAGAAAGCCCTGGCAATGGAATCTTGAACATCAGTCATTGCGAACTCCGGGGAGCACATTCCAATGTGACATACTTGAGCCTGTCATATGATGGTGTTGACTTCAGGGTGACGGGTCTTATGAGTGGACTGCCGAGAGTGGGTGGAGAATTGTTTCAGGAACTGAACACACTTTGGGGGAGGTTGGGTAGAAAGGGAACAGTGGGAGGAAAGCCTGAGAGATAGGGAAGTACATGTGTGTCCTAAGGATCACAGTGTGATGTGACAGGCATAGAAGGATAGAAATTGAGGTGGGAAGGGCTGGGGAAAGTGGCATCTCATCTCAGCAGGCATTTATTTGTTGATGGCTTATTTATGAGAACAGTGTTGCAGCTGTGAAATTCTGTGTCCTGCTTAGGAAAAATGCCGCAGACACTGTTGTGACGTTGAACACAGCTTACAGTGTTACGGTTTTCTTGTTTCAAAACAGATGAAGTGTCAATTGAGGACAAATCTCGTTATGGAGACCCGTCAACTTCCTGAAAGGACAACAATGTCGACAAAATTCATGCACTTGGACTCAAAGACTGACGAGGAACCATTGAAGAGATGGAGAAGTTATCTGGACTACCTTAGAGCTCGGTTCAGGAAATTGTAACAGAAGATTCGGGCATGAGAAGGGTCCCTGCAAAATTTGTGCCTTGGGTTCTGACTGACCAGGAAAAAAGAGCTTGGAGTGGAAACATGCTGTGCTTTGAAAGAACAGCTCTGAAGTGACCCAGACTTTTCCCCAAGGTCATCACTGGTGATGAGACATGGTGCTATTCTTTCAACTCTGAAATCAAACATCAATCAAACCAGTGGAAACGTCATCATTGCCTCCCCCCAAATAACTTGTTAAGTCAAATCAAAGATCAAGACGATGCTCCTGTGTTTTTTTATGTGAGGGGGTTAGTGGATTTGGAGTTCATTCCACCAGGTTGGACTATTAATCAAGCTTTCTATTTAGAGGTTCTGAAAAAATAGCGTAACCGTGTGTGACAAAAAAGGCCTGATTTGTGGCAGAGGAGGAACTGGTGTTGCCACCACAATGCACCTGCTCACACAGCCGTCTCGGTGCGCCAGTTTTTGGCAAAAAACAGCCTGCCTCTCTTGCCCCACACACCTTACTCACCTGACCTCACTCTGTGTGACTTCTTTTTGTTTCTGAGAATGAAGAGGGACATGAAAGGATAGTGAGTTGATGCCATAAATAACTGGGGTGGAGGAGGGGAAGAGTGATGCTGTCAGCCATCCAAACAGATGAGTTTGAAAAATGTTTCCAGTAACGGAATCACAGATTTGACAAATGTGTTAAGTGTAATGGAGAATACTTTGAAGGTGATAATGTTTTGATAAAAAATCCAAACACATAGATTTTGGGGAAAATTCTGGGTTTTTCTGGGGGGTACCCCCTCATATTGATAGCACCCCAGCCCGGTTCATCTCAAATTGATGGGTCCAATGCTATCCAGGGCCCCTTTTTAGATTCACACAGCTGTGGGTTGATGATGCTGAAAGGTGAAGGGGGAAGCAGGGAGATCACAGACACCTGAGTGCAGAGTCACATGGATCCAAGGTTGGGGGCAACGTGGCAGGGTGCTGACAGCACTCAGCATCAGGCAGCTCACATAGGGCCATCCCTGGAGGCAGACACACTGTCCCAGGAAAGTCCCGGTGAGGGGGACGGTGAAGTGGCTGAGAGAGATCAGCTCTGTTCGACCTTGTTTTTATACAAAAGGACACAGCCCATGTCATTAAGCTACCACATGATTGACAGGTTGAACTCCACCCCAAACCAGGACTGTCTAGTTGACTTAATATCTATGACATCATAACAGGAAGAGCCATAGCCTGAAACTTGTGCAGAGACTTTTACCAGGGGTCTACTTATATAGGGAATGAGAAAAAAGAGCCAGGGAGAAGCAAGCAAGGAAGGAAACAAAGCCAATAAAATGCACCATTGAGTTGGGCACTGCTACAGGCATCTGGCTGCACATTCTAAGAGATTGAGGAAGTCTTATAAAATGCACCTCAGCACAGTCCACCCAAGAGGGAAAAGGAGCAAAAAAACCCACAAAACATTTATCCATGTTTCTCCCCTTACTTAGATCAAAGGCACTAACTATCCCCCCCCACCCCCGCCCCTGGTCATAGGCACCACCTGGGGCTAGAGGGGGCAGTCAGGTTGGGCCTGTGTGAAACTAGTAGAAGTCTTCATTGTTGTGATAGCATTGGAGGCAGTAAAAGGGGACTTTGAAAGAATTTAGTAGCCCTCATGATGTAGTGGTTATGCTGGACTGTGATCACAAGGCCAGCAGTTTGAAACCACCAGCTGCTCCGAGAGAGAAAGGGCTCTCTGCTCCTGTGAAGAGTCACAGTCTCAGTCTACACTGTCCTATAGGGTTTCTATGAGTCAGCATCAAGTCGGTCACAGTGAGTTTGAGTTTTGCACGGATTTGAAGGTTGGCTTCAGAGGTGGCTGATATAGCAAGCCATGAGGGATTTTGAGTAAAGAGGCCACATAATCAGATTTATGCAAGAGTGCTGATAAGTAGAAGGCCTGGTGGCGCAGTGGTTCAGCACTCAGCTGCTAACTGTAAGACTGACACTTTGAACCCACCAGCTGCCCCAGGGGAGAAAGTTTGCTTCATCAGATTTACAGTCTTCATGTGGATTAAGCCCCCATTGAGTTCTTTCCTCAGACCAGGAATGTGAGTAGTCTTGCCCTAAGACAGAGTGCATTGAAAAGTGGAATTCTTCCGCTCCCAGGACCAACCTAGAGAGGCGCAGTCTCCTTGGGGGCTTGCCTAGGCGTGTCTTTGGTGGAGATCACTACACTGAAGATCCCATGGTCATGAGCCATGATGCCCTTACTTCCTTGGGAAAGCCCCCGGATCAGTATCATAAGATCTTCTGTCTTACATAATACACGTGTCCCCATCATGACCCTAGTCCCATTCTTGGACTCCCACCAGTGATGACATTATATTGATCTGTTGTCAACCATGTTTAGGTGGCAGTTTTCTTTCACCTCCTATGTCCTCTTTAAAGCTATATATCCCAGCAAATCCTCAGACACCATAATGAACTCATGCTAGTGGACTCCCTCGGTCAGATGATGTATGTCTCTGTAGTTGTCTTGTCCTTGTTCCATTTGAGGTGCCACCGTCTTTCAAATGGTATGGGAAAGTTCTTCCCTGCCCTGTAGGGTCATGATGAGTCAGAATTCACTGAATGGCAGTGGGTTTGGGTGCTAATAAGTGTTTAACACCCAGTTTTCTAGTAAAGAAAATCTGTATATGTGTGCATGAATGTGAGTGTGTATTTAAGACTGTCATACATTTTATTGATATAAAGGGGGTGTAGGTATAGTACACAGTTTATAAGTAACAATAATATATGCATTATTCAACATTGAAGAGTCTGTACAGCCAAATGACCCTCAAGGAATATTTTTGCTGGTTTATACTGAACTCTTGTGTTCAGAGCCAGCTTAGAGTTAGTTACAAGTGAGGAAAGAAGGTAGCTGTGATCGGGCGGATGGAGGTTTTTCTTTACAGGATGGAGTAAGCTGAAAGTGAAGCAATGAAATTGTACTTCAGCATCTCCCTTATTCATTAAGCATCTTTATGAACCAGATCACTAAATTAAAATCTCTTTTGGCATCTTTTAAAAACATAACTGTATTGGCACAGAATTCACATACAATTAAACTGTTCAGGCGTACAGAGGAGGGTTGTGAAATCATCACCACGATCAGTTTTAGAACATTTTCTTCTTCCTTGTCATCTTTGAAGTTCGCTTCCCATTTCTACCCAACATCCCTTGCCATGCCCCTGGATAATTGCTAATACCGGTGCTCTTTATAGAGATTTATTTATTCTGGATTTCCTACACAGAAACACATTTAAAACAAAAACAAGACAGAAAGAAGCATATGAAAAATGCAAAATTAACATCGGCAAAATATGAACAATCTAAAAGAAAGCAGAGCATATTAATGACTGGAACAGCAGAGCGACCTGTGGGTTCGAATTGCCAACCTTTTGTTAGCGGCCAAGCATGTAACCATTGTGTCACCAGAACTTTTAAACTTTCACATGTATGTGAGACAATTGAAATGTTGACTTGGCCCCGGAAAACCGTCGTTGTCAAAGTGGCATCCTCCCTCTTGTCCAGTGCAATATGTCATTTGACTTTTTGACTCCTGCTTCCATGGGCAATGATCGTGGGCCCAAGCAAGCTGAACTCCTTGACAACTTCCACGTCATTTCCATTGATCCCGATGCTGTTAATTGGTCCAGTTGTGAGAGTGTTTGTTTTCTTCACATTGGGTTGTAATCCATCCTGAAGGCTCCAGTGATCTTCATCACAAATACGTCCAGTCCTCCATGTTTCCAGCCATCAAGGTTGTGTCTATTGAGTCTCCCGTCCACCCAGATGTCATTGTCTTTCTCAGATGACTCAGCTTCTGGAATTACTTGTTCCGCATACACATGGAATAAGTATGCAGAAAGGACACAACGCTGGCGTGCACCATTCCTGATTCTAAGCACGTAGCCTTCCCTTGTTCTGTTTGAATGACTCTGTCTTCCTCGGTAGACAAATTCTCCATGAGCACAATTAAGTGCTCTGGAATTCCCATTTGTTTCCATGTTATCCATAGTTTGTTATGATCCACACCGTTACATTTCTTTCCATAGTCAGTCACGTACAACTAAAGATCTTTCTGGTCTTCTCTACTTTCAGCCAAGATCCTTCTGGAAACAGCAGTGGGATCCCTCATGCCACATGGTTTTCTGAATCTGACTTGAAGTTCTCACAGATAAGCAGTGGAACTGGAACTCTCATAGGGATGATAAGTAGGAGACCCGTTTTAAGAAATGTTTTCAGACTCTGTCTGCGTGAAGTTTCAAATGAAATCAGCTTATTGGAAACCATGCAAATTGCACTGGACCTATTGACCAAAGCTCACTGCCATTGAGTTGATTCCAACTCAGAGTGACCCTCCACTGGGTTTCTCAGGCTGCCAGTTTCTGTGGGAGGTGATGGCCTGATCTTTACCCCACGTTACAAGACCTGCAATAAAAATTCCCTCCAGGTATTCTTGGCATCTCTGGAGAAAGGAGAACTTGGGAGCACAGGTTTTCTGCTTTGGTTTCCTTGTGGACGACTATCATAGTTACTTAATGCTTCTGGACCGGAAGTCCCACAAATGGGTGCTTTTGAAGAATAGAAATTTGTTATCTCACAGTTCTGGGGCTAAAAGTCCAAATTGGGGTCTTGGGCATGTCCCGTCCTTCCTAATAGTAGTCACAGGTCTTTCTTGGCTCCTTTACCACCATCGAATGGCTTCTGTCTTCCCCCGTATGATTGAGCAGCGGTGTCTATTCTGGTCTTTTCATAACTCTGAAGCGATTGTTTAGGATCCAGCCTACACTGGCGGGGCCTCATTAATGTAACAAAGAAGCCCTACTTCTAAACAGAAGTGCATCCACAGGTATAGGAGATAGGTTCCAACACATATATGTTAAAAAACATATTTTCTTGTGAAGCAGGTGAAGGCTTCCAGAGCAGGCCATCAGTTTTACACTCAACAGCTCCCCAAACCTCCTAATGTCACATTCTGTTTCCTTCTTCCTTTTGTAAAATATGGTCTTCTCATTCACCCCACTTAGCACCTGTCTACTCTCAGCGGCTAGCAGCGCTAGCTTCTGACATCCTTTCCCTCCCAACCCTGGTCATCCAAGTTTATTTCTTTTGGTCCAATACACATATTTTGGAAGACGTAACTCAATTCAAAACAATGCTCATGGGCTGAAGGGGTTTGTTGGTGAAGTCCTCCCAGCTGTAATTGCAGGTGTTCACCTGCAGGATGGGATTTGGGTCAAGGAAGCCAGACCTTTTCCCCCTGGTAGCTGAATCTTGGGGAGGAGGCTCTCGACCATTGCTGGAACCAAGTATGTTCTTGCTGAGATGTCCTTGTCTCCCTGTGTCACAGGAGCTTGAGCTTGCTGGTTTTGTTTTTCTGTGACGCACAGAGCCAAGGCGGGAGATACCACTTTGTACTACCTTCTGCAGCCTCTCACCGCAACCACCTCCCAGTCTGGAGTTGGTCGGGGAACAGACAGCCCCTTTTCTCTCTCCTGATTTTTCCCTTGCTGCTTACAAAAATCTCTCTGCCCAAAGCCCCTTCTTCCCTTGCGATTCAGTTGGGGCAGAAGGTTGCTTGAACGCCAGGAGACCCCGGATCCATCTGCACAGCCAGCGTGTCTGAATCCCATTCCAGGCCCATCCAGCTGCCTAGACTCTTAGTAGACAACATTGGATAGAGCCAATAAAAGGATAGGAGGGGTACCTGTGGCAGGGCTGGGCCCCTAACAGAGCTGTGGAATATAGACGGCGGCTCACATGTGGCTGAGCTGTGGGACAGGGAAAGAGGGTGGAGTTGAGGTTTAGAGTGAAGTTTAGTCATATTTTGTTTTGAACCTAATGAAATAGGGATTGTAGCATCCAGGAGAGAGGGACGTCAGGAAAGGTGGTGCCCAGGAGATACTACCTGTGTTAGTCTGAGTTGACTAGAGAAACTCATAGACACTCATGTGTATAAGAAAGAGCTTTATATACAAGACGAATTGAATATTGAAAAAAAATCCCAGACCAATCCAGATCAAGTCCATAAGTCCGATATAATCCCATATGTCCAACACCAATCTATAAAGTCCTCTTCAGACTCATGAAACACATGCAATGACGCCACAGGCAGGAAGGTTACAGGCTAGTGGGTGGGAAGTCTTGTGGATCCAGTGGTGGTTTAGGCATCTCAGCACTGGCATGGACCTCCACATGGCTCCTTCAGCTCTAGGGATCTATGGTAGTTCCATGTGAGCCTGTGTCCCATCTCCAGCGAGCTATTTATCTCCTTAGCACCTCCAAATGAGGTCATCAAGCTGTGACTTGATTGACAGGCTACATTCCACCCCTTTGCTCATAAGTCTCAAAGTGACAACAGGTTATGTGACTGCCACACACACACACACCCCTTCCCCCAAAGAAGATACATAGACTTGGAAGCATTGTAGTGGACAGGTAGACTTAGAACCCCAGGGAACGCTGTGTGTAAAGCATGAAGCCAAGAAAGGTGACCTAAGTCCCTGACTGGGGAAGGTCCAGAGAATTTTGAGGGAAAGGAAATGGCATGAACAAAGAGGCCCAGGAACAGACAATTGTGTCACACACTGGGAACCGTTTGGAGCCTTGTGTTTATGCCTATAGTTTCCCGAGTTTATCTAGTCGGAGTCCTGCTTATGTTAACACAGCTTCTCTTCCTCCTTATAAAGAAAGCAGTCACCCAGCCGTCTCTCGAATGGCCTGGGTCAGGAGGACATTTGACACTTCTGTACTATGTTCATATTTTGATCCAGCCTTCTGTATTCAGGGTGAAAAGACATCACATTTATGTGATGCTAAAGGCATGGGACATGGCAGCTTTTCCTGGCTTGATGTCTCTTGCTGTGTGTTCCATATTAATCATTCCATTTTCCCTGCAGTCACGACCTGGTATTTCTCTCTCTTAGAGTTGTCAGCTGCCTTTTGTATTAAGCGGTGTTTCACCAGGATACAATGACACAATAAAGCTCCCGCTGGCAAGGTTACTGCCCAAAGTGTGCGTCTCTCTTGGTGGTGATGTTCGTGAATGTCCAGAAATCCCAGGGTGACTGAACTGAATCAAAGGCTCTATAATGACCATGTGGTTTGCTTTCAGCAGAAACACACACCCCAGACATGTTCAAGGGTGGGTGGGTGGTGGCGGGGGAATCTAACCAACAATATCTAAAGAGATAGTAGAATGTACTTTCTACATCACAAATCTGTTGAGTAAATAGATTTGGATGCAGCCACAAACTGGCTGTATGAAATACTATTCCATGGGAATTGAAGCTTGTGGCTTTGTGAAGGAATTTACCAGACTGTGAAAACCTTTCTCCAACTCTTTTGCCAAAGCACAGAAGCACAGAGAAATAAAGATGGGTTACTACTCTGGCTGTATATCAGCTCTAATCCTCTTAAACCCTTACTGCGGACCCAGGCACATAACAGGAAAAAGGAAAGATAGCTACGCCTTACAACAGGGAACCCTAGTGGTGCTGTTGGGTAAGCGTTGGGCTGCCAACCACAAAATCGGCAGTTCAAACTCACCAGCTGCTCTGAAAGAGTAAGCTGAGGCTGTCTCCTCCCACAAAGATGCGCAGCCTCAGAAACCTCCAAACGGTTGCTATGAATGATCGGAATTATCTCTATGACAGTGGGTTGGGGAGCTGTGGTGAGACAGTGGTTAAACATTCATCTGCCATCTGAGAGGTTGGTGTTTTGAAGCAACCCGCTGCTCCTTGGGAGAAACATGTGGCAGACAGCCTTGGAAACCCGATGAGGGGCAATTCTTTTCTGTCCTATCATGCTATATAGATAGGAATCAACTGAATGCAATGGTTTAAAAGAATTATTTAATACACTCCAAGAAGCTGGTGGTGTTGTGGCTGTGCATGGGGCTGCTGACTGCAAGGTCTGCAGTTGGAACCCAGCAGCTGCTCCTTGGGAGAAGGAGGGGGCTTTCTACTCCCACAGAGTCACAGAGTTGGAAACTCACAGGGGCAGTTCCTCTCTGTCCTACGGATCACTGTGAATCGGCACAACCTGATGGCAGTGAGCTTGGCTTTTTGGTAGGAGCCCTGCTGGTGGAATGGGTTATGCATTGTCTGCAGTGCTCTGTGGGAGAGAGAGGAGGCTCTCTGCAGGAGTGACAGCCTCGGCCATGCACAGGGGCAGCTGTGCTCTGTCCTGCAGGGTCTCTGAGTGTTGGAACTGGCTCCACGGCAGTGGGTTTCATTTGCTTTAAGCATGGCAGTGAGTTTCTGGTCGTTTGTTGTACTATGGCAGCTGGAATGTTGCTACAAGGCTGGAAGTGATGCCACTGCTGTTTCACATGTGAGTAAGGTAACCCATAGTGGACCTGCTTTCACTAAGCTTGCAGATTAGGAAGTAGGAAGAAAGGCATGGTGACCTACTTCGGAAAATTAACCAACAAAAACCCTATTGTTCGCACCAGAAAATGAACTGATAATTTTCTGGAAGATAAATCTCATCGTGGGTCATGAGGTCAGGAGAGACAAGCCCCTGGAGGAAGGACAGTATGTTGGTAAACTAGAGGGGCAGTGACAGAGAGGAAGGCCCTCAAGGAGATGGACTGGCACAGTGGCTGCAGCAATGGGCTCAAGCAGAGGAGCAATGGTGCGAACGGCACAGGACCGGACAGTGTTTGGTTCTGTTGTGCACAAGGTTGCTATGGGTCGGAACGGGTTCGATGTCACCTAGCAACAACAATAACAAACCTGCTTTGGTAGGAATTCAAAATACACAGAATCTTCAACAATGAGTCTGAGTTTACCAATAGTCATGAAGATGCTGGAGGGCCAGGCATCATTTTAAAACGTTAATTATTTCTTTTAAGTTTGTTGTTTTTCTGTGGATTGTGTAGAAGTGTACAGAGTTGATCAGTTTTCCATTAGACAACGCATGCACATTTTGTTTCATCTCATTGACTGCAGTCCTCACGATGAAAGCCCTTTTATCTCTAGTCTTCGCTATGTTTGTGTTTTCTATTCCTCCTGCTTTACCAACCCTTCTAAACTTTGTTCCCGGGCAAATGCTGCCCTGTGGATCGCAAGTGGTTGATTGCTCGACGGTGCGCATGCCTCCCTGGTGTTACTGCTCCCACTATAGACTCGTCTGTTGTTTGGCTGAAAGTGGAGCCAAGTAGGGGCACAGGGTGGAGAGGAACTGAGTTATTTCCAGATTCCAAAGTGGCTAAGGGCCATAGCCTCAGGGGTTCTTCCAGTTTCTAGCTGAGCAGTCAGCCTGGATCCGGCAACCACTTTTCATTGTCTTGTTCATACAGTTGCCATGAGCGGGAACTAAAATTCAACAGCAACGAACAACTCATTCACTGGCACCGAGTCCATGCCAATTCAGAGCAATCCTACAGGGCAGGGTAGAACTGCCCCTGTCTCTAGAACTGTAACGCTTTACTGGAGTACAAAGCCCTGCCTCTCTCCCATGGGGAAGTCGGTGGTTTTGAACTGTTGTCCTTGTACGTCAGAGCTCTACGTGTAACCAATATAGCACTAGGGCTCTGCAACTCACAACAATCCCCTGTAATGGAGTACATTGGGTGTAGAAGCCTACAATTAGGAAAGAAGTTAATTAAGGAAAGCAGTCCTTAGATCAGTTAGGAATTGTTTGGCAGAGACCCCTGAGCTTGTGGCTTAAACACACAAGGACTTACTTTTTCATATATACACTGTGGCAGTTACTTAATCTCCTGTCAACTTGAGCAAAGGGGTGGAGTCTAGCCTGGCAATAGTCTATGAGGTTTCTGTGTGGGCACGGCCTTCTCCTGAGGATTCTGGGAACCCCTGTATTTCCTCCTTGGAGGCGGGACACACACTATCCCTGCAAGACATTCCTGTTGACAAGCCACGTGGAGCTACGCTGATGAAGCCAGAGCCCTGGAGCTGGAGGGACTACGTGGAGATCCGCCCCAGTGCTGAAATGCTTCCACCACCACTGGACCTACAAGACTTTCCACCCACTGGCCTGTGATCGGCGTCATTGCATGTGTTGCGTGAGTCTGAAGAAGAATTTATAGACTGACATTGGTCATATGGGCTAATATTGGACTTTCGGACTAGATCTGGACTGGGCTGGGATGTTTTCTTAGTATACAATTACTCTTTCTTATGAAGCTCTCTCTTATGCACACATGAGTCTATTTGGATTTGTTTCTCTAGTCCGTCTGGACTAACACAACACTGTCTGGAATTCAACAGCTCAGAGCAGCATGATGGTTTTAGGAATCATTGGCTTTCCCCAGCTCATGAATCTGCCATCCCCAGGTTGTGGCCCTTGTTCAAGACGGCTGCTGGAGTCTCAGCAATCATATTGACATTCCAGGCAGTGATATGTCCTTCTTTCTTAAGGGCGTGTTTCAGAATTACAACACCCACACTTGCATCTGATTGGCTACCGCATAGTCACATAGCTGTACCTAACTGTAGGTTTTTGTGTTAATTGACTCAACATCTCTAATTTATCATAAATTAATTAAAAAAGTAAGCCACAACTTTCTCTTCTGGTCATTTTTGCGATCTGTAAGGAGAGAGTTTGTGTAAGAGTGAGAGTCTCCGTTGTCTTACTGGATAGTTTTGTCTCCATTGTCCAAAGCTAAGAGGTTTTCTTCTGTTCCTTCAAAACAATAATAATTGTAACACCTGTTGGGGTTAAAAAAATACAAACAGTATGTGCTAGGCTAGGTTGACTAGAGAAATAAATCCAATGACATTCATATATGTGTAAGAAAGAGCTTTATATCAAGAAGTAATTATATATCAAGAAAACCTTCCAGCTTAGTCCAACTCAAGCCCATCGGTCTGATACGCGTCCCTAAGTCCCTCTTCAGACTCACCCAGCCACATGCAGGGGTACAGGATGCAGGAAGATCACAGGCCAGTGCGTGTCAAGTTGTGTGGATCCCAAGTCAATGGAAAACATCTCAGGGCTCTAGCAGGGTGGCCATCAAGCCAGAAGGTCAAGGGAGAGAGAGAGAGAGAGAGAGAGAGAGAGAGAGAGAGAGAGAGAGAGAGAGAGAGAGAGAGAGAGAGAGAGAGAGGTTTTCTAGAGAGCCATCTATCTTGGTTACACCTCCAGCTGAGGTCGTCTGGCTACGACCTGATTGACAGGCTAAAACTCCACCCCTACACTTTTATATATCTTCAAGTTGACATGAGATTATGTAACTACTACACACTTGAATGTACATTAAATTCAAAGGATCAGTCATCAGGAATGGGCTTACTCAATTGTCCAGGCAGACTAAGGGAGCGTGGATTTCCTGGGGCAAGCATCCAGGGAGGTAAGATTGCAACCAGCAGGCTGCAGCCCTAAGAGCGTTAGCTGCCACGTGGAGATCGAGCTCAGGGTGATATTGAGTCAGCTCCAACCCACAGTGGCGCTGAGTGCAACAGAAGAGAACACTCCCTGGGCCTGCGCCGTCCTCACCATCGCTGCTCTGCCCGCGGTCGCAGCCCCAGTGGCAGTCCATCTTGTTGAGGAGCTTCCTCTGCGTTCACTTGCCCTCCCCTTGGCCAACCGTGGTAGTCCCTTTTCAGGGACTGGCCCCTCCTGGCAACATGTCCAGTGTACAGAGGATGAAGTCTCGCCACCTGTCATTTTGACTGTGTTTCCTCCAAGTTAGGTGTATTTGTTCTTCTTGCTGTCCAGGGAGCTTTCAGTAAGCTTTGCCAACACTGCCATTCAAATGCGTCCGTTTTCTCTAATCTTCTTTATTGACTGTTCAGCGTTCACATGCATACGAAAAAGTAGAAAGTACCAGGTGATGCTGGGTTATTAGTGGTAAGGTTTTCAGCGACTAACTGGTTCTTCAATAGTAGACAGCCTATTCATTCTTCCTTGTCTCTCAGTCTGGAAGCTGGGCTGAAACCTGCCCACGATGGCTGACCGTGCTGGTATTGTGAAATATGGGGGCCTAGCTCCCTGCATCACAGCAACACACAAACTACCACAGAATGACAAACAGACTGGTGAGTTGTGGTTATTTGCCTTCTCCTGGCACATCATGCATGGCTAAAGAGGTTCTCTTAACTGATTCACTGCATCACACTAATCGAAGCGCAAGCTGTTGGGAAATCAGAGGCAAACTGTTTTACTGAAGCATTGAGTGATTTCACCTGTACGAGGGAGCCAGGAATCCTGCGCATGAATGAAAAATGCACCCCTACTGCCTCGCTGGTGGTGGTAGCTTGTGAACTGTGGTTTTCTGAGCAGTTAAAGAGGCAGGTACTCCTGTCTCTCTCGCTATCTCCTGTCTCATCAGTTTACAGGTTTACTATCCTCTTTGGTCCTTACAAAGGGGACATTCAGGTTCACGCACAACCACAAAGGCTCATTTTCTTCTTGAGGCTGACAATGAGCCCACCGACGGAACCAAACTCCCTGCCATCGATCGAGTCCATGCTGACTCATAGCGACCCCGTAGCACAAGGTACAACTGCCCTTGTGGGTTTCTGAGACTTTTAACGGAGTAAGAAGCCCCCGCCTTTCTCCTGAACAGAGGCTGGTGGTTTTGAACTGCTGACCTTTCGGACCGGTTCACAGCCCAACCAGTAACTACTACTACTAGGACTTATTGACAATCATTTAAAATAGTTTCTAAAAATCTCCCTCCTGCTCACTCCTCCTCCTCCCCCTCCCCACGATTTTAATGCTAAATTTCAGGCTATCAGAGAAAAAAATAGTCCCCCTGTCCAAATGAGAATCCAGGTTTTTCGTCGAGGTCTGTGTCTTTCCACTTGCTTCCATCTACCTTGCTTGTGTGTCTCCCCCACACTCTCCACCACCTCCATACACGCCGCAGCACACATACTAAAAAGGAAAGGGAAGAAAAAAATAGTCTCATTTCATGGCAGCTTCCAAACGAGCTGTAACAGACACAAGTCCATTTTCGGTTGCTTGCCGGGTACATACTCCAGTGCTTTCTCGTAGGTTCATCGTGCGCCTGCGAGCGTCTCCTGTATTCTGTATAGCCAGCTATTGCCATGTGAGAGGAGCATCGGCCACATGGGGGCACCCAGGTTTTGATGTAACGAAAGCAAAACAAAACAGGAATTGCCACAGACAAGTAATTTCATCTCCCGGAAGGAGGAGAAGAGAAAGGCGGTGCAGATGGGCCATCCCAGCGTAACTGCTCAGGAAAGGGGGTGAACGAGGAACACGGCTGACTTCCACCCCCAGGAAGGGAACTCACCAGACCGCCTGACTTACTGTTCAGAGAAGGCAAGACCCGGTGCACCTCTGGGCCTGATCGTCAGTGGAGTTCTGCCCTGGAGCACAGTTTGGGCATCTTAGAGGGAGGGCAGTGTGCAAAACCAAAAGAGATGGTTGCAGAGGGTAAGCCTGGCCAGCAGCAAGCTTTTCAAACACAGAGAACCCATGTCTCTTGCAGCCAGTGTGTGAGATGTCTGAACAATCGCACAAGCTCTGTAGGTCTTAATTTTTTTCCCCACCCCAGTGAATCAAACCCACATCTTTGAAAATTACTTTGAGGGACCTGAGGTTGAAGAGCGTCTCTGGGTTTTGGAGAGACCGAATGCGTACCCAAATTGCCCACGCACGGGGCTTCCAGAGGCCAGGAGCTCTGGAAGTGCTGGGGAGGGTCGGCAGAGAGAATGGACTTTGGAATCGGACTTCCCAGCTTTTCCCCTTGCCTGCTGCTCCACTCGCGTTTAATATATCCGGACAAGCCGTTTTGCGGCTGCGTGGCCCTTTCACTCTGCCGCCGACTTCCCCCACGCTGTAACTTTCCTCACCACTCGTGTCCTCAGTTTAGAACCCACGGTTCAATGCTGTGCCCACTGTACTCTCCTGCAAAAGTCAGCTCTAGTTAAAATCAGCTCTCTACTCCCTCAGCACTTTACTGCCAGTAGCTGAACATTTACACACACACACACACACACACACACACACACACACACACACGCACACACACACACACACCCGCCTCTGATGACATGAAGTAGACCATACACACACACATGCCTTGCCTTCCCTTCCCCTCACTGGCCCTCACACTTGGACACTCTTGCCACTCTCTAATCCCTTTATCCCCGTACCCTCCACTTTCCCCTCTCTCTTCAAACCTTAACCCCCCACCGCCCCCATTTGATCTCTCTCCACTACAGATCTTGTTGCTAATTCCACTGAGAACTAGGAGCAATCAGAAGAGACTAGTTCATCTCTCAGCAACGGAATCCAGCGCACCTGTGTGTAAGTCTGCTTGCCCTTCCCCTGCCCTTCGCGAGACACCAGTTCCATCTCAACCCAGGGCGGCAGAACTCGGCGCCTAACGCAGCTTCCCCTGGTCTCACTCATGCGCCTTTCTTTCTTCGCCGCCAATCTCATATTCAAGCATTTTGCATTTTCTTTAAAGTTAGCCCCCTTAATTCTCTGCCTCCCTCCAACTTTGCCCCATCTTTCTTTCTCATTTGAAAGCTCACATTTTAAAATAAAGAAATGGAGAAGATAATGGTATGTGACTTCAAGGCATGTGTAAATATCACATAATAGATCATATGTGATAAGACGTTGTAGCAATAGGGTTGACATTTTATAATAATGTTGACTGTATTTATAACAATTATTAAAGAGCACAATATTTTAAATCTTTTGTATTCAATCAACACACACATATATATACATATATATATACATATAAGCTATGTACGACAGATTTTCCTTGTGCTTTGTGCTTGCAATGGTTGCTTTCACTGCTCTAACTTGTGATCCATCGTTATTGGTCCATAGATACAGGCTTATGAAAAGGAAAACATCATAGAATATTTAAATCACCAGCTCAGACAACAATAAAGCAAATGTTACAAGTTAGTTGTCTAACACTTATTCTGGGTATTGAGAAACCTGCCTCTCGAAGGATGGAGAGGACTGGCGGAGCATTGCGATTGGTTCCTAACGACTAACTGACAAGGCGGGGGGGGGGGGCGGGGGCGGTTGAAACCCATTTAATAGCACAGCCAAAGAAAGGGCGGGTGGTCGGCTTTCACAAAGATCACTCTGATCAGCACGGGCATTTTGACCTGCTCCGTTTCCAACATGGGCCGGTCCACCCCTCCTTAGTCAACCTGGTGGTCCCTTGCTCCTGGGAGGTAACCCTATTAGTGTGGCCACCTGATAGACATAGCCCACAACAGTCCAGAATTCATTGGGTTCAAGTGATCTCCAGTCTCAGCCTCCAGAGAGCTGAGCATTGGCTAGCATCAAACCTAGGAACTGAAGTCGGACGGGGCTGGCATGTCTTTTTGATATAAGATGACTTCTTGATCTAAAAGCGTTTTCTATGCATTATTATTTTTTTACTCTGTAATGCATGGGATTGCCATGAGTCAGAGTGTATTTGATGGCAAGGAGTTTGGGTTGGGTGCTGGAGAGGAGAGGGAGAGGCAGCGGGTAATTGGGGTGTGGGTAGGGTACAAGAGCACAAACCCCAAAGGGCGGAAGAATTAGGCAGCTTGAAAGGTAGAAGGAACTGGTTTGGCTGGCAGGGGAGGCCTTGTGAGGAAGCAGTTTGGAATGGGGGACAAAGGAATCCAGTTAACAAGGAAAGCAAGTAGCTTCAGGCTAAAGGAAGTCCCAGGGAAACGGGAAACACATTTTCATTGAATTGGATAGGCAAGGGAGGGTGTGCTTCTGTAGGATCAGGTCCAAGAAATCTTACTGCCATCGAGTTGATTGGGACTCAGAGAGTGGATGGTTGTGTTGAGGTTGGACTTTCTTTTTCCCTGCAAGAATTCTCACTCTAGTTTGTGGGAGATGGTGACAGAGTCTTGGTGGAGCAGTCAGGTAAACATGACAGTGCCAAACCCAAGATCAGTGGTTCAACCTACCAGTGGCGCTGTGCAAGAACAATGAGTCTGTTGGCTCCTACCAATGTTTGTAGCCTTGGAGACTCTGGTTAGGAGCCAGAATCAACTGGATAAACTCCCAAGCCAAACCCACTGCCACCAAGTCCCTTCTGACTCTTAGCAACCGAAGAGGACAGGGGTGGAACTGCCCCAGTGGTTTCTGGGACTGTAAATCATTATGGAAGTAGAAAGCTGAGTTCTTGTGACTGGAAAGCAAGTGACAATCTTCACCGTGGCTTTTTATTGGGAATCTTGGAAATGCAAAGCCAATCCATAAGCCTGGAACCAAATGGCACTTTAACATGCATATTAAGAAATGGGTCTGACTTTCAGAAGAGTATATTGTGTCATACTTGTTCCGTTTCTTCCTATAAAGAAGGGAAACATGACATGTTTTATATGGAACAGGACCAACGCAATATGTAAACAGACCAGAGTATACAAAAAAAAAGACACATTATCTAGCTAAGCTTGAGATAATATTTGCTTGGAGTTAAACAATTTGTGTACACACTTACAGTAACTTAAAAAGGTGCTGGTTCCTGGACCTTCCGTTTTGCGTTATTACGCTGTTATAAAATGTTGTCCCCTTCTGTAGGGTTGGGATAGATTTCAGAGCAATTGGTAGCGGTTGAGAAAAGGACTTGTCAATGTCAGAGGGAAAAAGCCTCACTGCCATCAAATCGATTTTAACTCACAGGGACCCCACAGAACAGGGTAGAACTGCCCCTGTCGGTTTCTGGGACTGTCACTCAAGCCTCGTAAAATGTAGCTCTTGGCGGCGAACGATGTTGTAGAACAGGATGTGGCTGGGAAGACAATAGGTGACATTGTCACAAGCACTGGCCCCGCTTGTCCTACGGTAAGCAGCAGTCAGTTCCATTGGCGGGCTCTGCAAACGCAGAATGAGCTCATGAGCCTGTGTGTGAAGGGACTTTGTGACTTAAATGATGGCATTGTTGTCTTGGGATGTGTGGGAGGAGGTCAGAAAAAGCAGGTGGCGGAAGTGCTGGGTTAGGATTTTGGGTGCGTGTTTTGTGCCAGCACCAGTGGCCTCAGGTTCACTCTGACTTTTGGGGACTTTGTGTGTCAGTAAAATTGCTCCATAGGCTTTCCAGTGACTGGTGATTCAGAAGGAGGTCAGTCACCAAGCCTTTCTTCCATGCCGGCCCTCAGAACCTCCATCCTCCTGGTTAGCAGCTAGGGATGCTAACTGCTGGCACCACCCGGAAAGCCCGTCTGGTACTCAGGTCCCCCTTTCCAGAGTGCATTTTCTGTGTTTGTCTCATCCTTTCAGTCAGCCATTCTTGACTTTTTTGGGTGAGACAGGGACCCTTTTAAGAGTCCAGTGAAATGAATGGATCTCTTTTAGGAATAATGTTCTTAAATGCATGCATTTAAAATGCAAAGGGTTACAGAGGAAATCAATGAAGTTATCAATAAAAAGAGTAAATGGTGATATCGGGACTCCCGTTCTTCTGTATTACTGGGCTTCATAGCAAGATCTAGTCTAAGAATTTCGGTCATTTCAAAGAATCAATGAAACCATGTATATGTTTCCTGCCCCTCCCAGCCAGCCTCCCCTTTACTCTGGAGAGCTCCAGTCTGACTTTTATTTATTAATTAAATACTTAATTAAGGGGGGTTTTCAGCTTTTATCACAATACTTACATTCATCCATTTCGAAGCATTTTCTTTCTACTTGAGCCCTTGATATCAGCTCCTCATTTTTCCCTCTCTCCCTCCCACCATCCTCCCTCATGCACCCTCGATAAATTATAGATTATTATTTTCATATCTTATATCATCCTCTGTCTCTCTTCACCCACGTTTCTGTCGTTCGTCCCACTGGGAGGGGGTTATCTGTCTATCCTTGTGATCAATTCCCCCTTTCTCTGCCCATCATCCCCTTATTCTCCTGGTATCTCTATTTTCATTGTTGGTACTGAGGGTTTGTCTGTCCTGGATTCCCTGTGTTGTGGGTTCTTATCTGTAGCAGTGTAGATGTTCTTGTCTAGTCAGATTTGTACATAGAATTGAGGTCATGATAGTTTGGGAGTGGGGAAGGAAACATTAAAGAACTAGAGCAGGGGTCCTCAAATGACGGCCCGCTGGCCACATGTGGTCCGCCGAGGATATTTACCCAGGCTGCCGGGTGTTTTTGCCCCATTTTGTTTTTTACTTCAAAATAAGATATGTGCAGTGTGCATAGGAATTTGTTCATAATTTTTTAAAAACTATAGTCTGGCCCTCTAATGGGTCTGAGGGACAGTGAACTGACCCCCTGTTTAAAAAGTTTGAGGACTCCTGATAGAGGAAAGTTGTATATGTTTCATTGGTGCTATGCTTCACCCTGACTGGCTCATCTCTTCCTTGTGACCCTTCTGTAAGTGGATGTCCAGTTGCTTACAGATGGGCTTTGGGTCTCCACCCCCTCATTCGCATCCATATGATTTTTTTGTTCTGGGTCTTTGATGCCGGATATCTGATCCCATCAATACCCATGGTCACACAGGCTGATGTGCTTCTTCCATGTGGGCTTTGTTGTTGCTGCTCAGCTAGATGGCCGCTTGTATATCTTCAAGTCTTTAAGACAGCGGTTCTCTACCTTGGGGTCATGACCCTTTTACAGGGCTCACCTAAGACCATATTTTTGATGGTCTTAGGAACCAAGACACTGCTCCTCTGTCTGTCTCCAGGTGGGTCTGCCCACATGCAGATACGCCCACATACAGGTATCATCCCAACATGAGAAACTGTATTAAAGGGCCGCGGTATTAAGAAGGTTGAGAACTACTGCTTTAAGACCTCAGATGCTATATCTTTTGATAGCTGGGCACCATCCGCTTTCTTCACCACATTTGCTTATGCACCCAAAACCATATTTTGATTGACTTGCAACTGTAATGTATCTTTGGTTTTTTATTTATGCCAAGTCAGGTGACTTCTACTGTGGATTGATATCTAAATTTGTCAGCGACGGAAATGTTGATTTTTTTTAGTTTGCGGTTAGTAAAATCAGAGGTGTTTTTTTTTTTCTTTTACCCTCCAAGTTCATGTTGCAGTTAGATCTTGTCCCATCAATTCTGACTCTAGTGACCCCATGTGACAGCAGAGGACAGCCCCCCCCCCCGCCCCCAAGGGTTTTTAGGTTGTCATCGTCACAAGAGCACACTGCCAAGTCTTTTCAGTCAAGGAGTGGCTGGTGGATTCAAACCACCTACATTTCAGAGGGTAGAGAGCTCTTGACCACTGTACTCCCAAGGACCCCTGTCTTCCTCACCAGTGTTTTCCTCAGCCAATATCCTAGCTTTACTTAGCACCCCCAGATTCCACCCATGACCCTAACTCTGTCAGCCCTTGGCTTTGGCAGGTTGAGTGTCTTCTGCTTGGAGACTCCTCCTTACCTTCTCTATCTCCTTCAGCTCTGAGGTCTGTGGTTTCCTTCCTGTGACACAGCTCTAAGCTGGACCCTTCACAGAGGACTGTCCACAGTGGAGCCCCTGTCTATGCACAGCACACCCTCCTCATCCAGGGTCCGGCCAGGCTTCTCCTACAGGGAAGGTGCTCAGAAATGTCTGTGTCTCGGATGACAGGGTTAGGTGGTTAGGAGCATGGACTCTGGAGCCCAAGACCCTGGCTCCTGATCGCTATTCCACGACTCACACCAACACCCGAACAGACTGCCACCGAGTTGATTCTGATGCATGTACAGGCCAGGTGTTTATACTTTGGTTCATCAGTTTATTCACCTGTGAAACTGGCATTATAATACCTTTGTGAGGTGTGGATGCATCAAACTTTAAGTCCATGCTTGGTTCATGGTGTGAGCCCCTTAACCATGACCTATTCAGATGAGTTCTGCTTTCATGGCATGGACTCCTTCAAGTGATATCCAACGACCTTTGTTTTTACTGCTGTTCACACAGTGCCCCTGAGTCAATGTGGAGTCAGGTCCATGACCATCATTTTATTCAGCATGTGGCATCATTTAGGGCCCAGCATTTATTTAACCGTGTCACTGTTTTCCCCCTCCACTGAGATGGATAGTGAATGTTTCTTTTAGCAGGAATAAAATGTATGAGACAGAAAAGAAATACAGGGTGACAGAGATATGGGAGAATGAACCCTGGGGACCATGGACTTTAATAGCTCCATCCAGACCCGGCTAGCTGCTCTGGGCTGCTCTCAAGGCTTCTACCATTGTGGAGATGACCTTGGCCTCAGGAGAATGTTCTTTGAAGCTCTGGGCAGAGGAACCAACAACTATTATTTGTCCCAGGGTTTCTTTGGGAATGCAGATCAGCATGCATGTCTACAAACCAGAGCCACATCAAAGAGATGGCTTTGAATGGAAGAACCTCTTCTTTTTCCTTTTTTGCATGAGCATTTTCTTATCCTCCAGAAACATTCCACTCCTGTTGGAAAACTGCAAACCGTGCGTTGTGGGTCGCTTCCTTGAGGTCTTGTAACCAATCCTCTCTTTTCCCTTTTGGTTTTCCTCCCACCATCAAACTATTAGGACTTCCCCTCTGGAGAGAGCTTTGGTGGTGGAGTGGATGGATTTCACTGTGAGGTCAGTGATTGGAAACCACCAGCCGCCCCCCTGGGGGAAGATGAGGCATTCTAGTCCTGCCCAGAGGTCCAGGCTTGCAAATGCACTGGGACAGTCCCAGCCTGTCCTTTAGGGTCCCCATGAATCCCCCTGTGAGTGTGGGAGGTTTGTTTAACCAGCCAGCCTTCCCTTCATTTTGCCACCAGGTGGGGTACTGGCACCTTTTAAGGCCTCAGGTGCAGGCTGACTAAGAGGTGCGTGACCCCCTTTTTCTAAAATAAGGGCTGGGGCAAATTCTGGTCCTGATGGGAACTCGCGGATGGTGAGCAGGGGGAGTGTGAGGATCTGAGAGAGTCCCCTGCCTTGGCAGGCTCGGCTTTGAGGCACCAGTACCCTAAGGATTTCTATTTCATGTTTTGTTTGTAATTAACTTGATTTTTTTTTAAACCAGAAATACATGTAAAGATATTTGTAAACAAATGACCCAAGTCTGCCTTGGCATATGTGATACCAATGTTTGGACTCGCAGACATAATAAATTACGTTTGGAAGGATTGAGCCGTGAGTTAAAATCGTCTTATTTGTCTGACCTGGAAGGCATGAGGACGAGCCCTTAGACAAAGGATGTATTCTGTGAAGTGCGGTGCTCTGAAACAAGCACGGGGACTCTCGCTTAAGCAAGCTGCTGGCCTACTGATGGTTCTGTTTCAAGGTTTAACATTTTTAAGGAAATCAACATTTATATTTTTCTAGAATAAAACACATTGAATTTCTTATTTTGAAATCATAGAATCTGAAAGACACGGAATCCTTTAATAGTGTAAACAGATCCCGAGGTAGAGGGTGAAACTGAGTTACAATGGCATTTTGTTCGTGAAGTCAAAACTAGAAGTCAGGCAGTTCTTGGATGAACTCTGATTTTTAATCTTTTTTTTTTTTAACTTGAGTGACGGATGAAGTATTAGGCATGATTCATGGAATCAGCTCGACAGCGACAACAACAGAGTGCTGTAACCATCTGAAAAGAGTGATGTGTCTGCTTCTCAGAAACAATAACTTCTTATGTCTTTCGTGGGCAATGTGAAGTTGCAGTTCTACGTGTTCTCCCCCCCCCCCCCAATAACCCTCAACTTTGACAACAGTCTAAGTCCCGCCAGGGCCCTCACAGAAGGAAGGCTACGTTCGCCTTGCTTAAAATCCATCAGTGACAATAGGACAGCAGCTGAGGGGCAGGGAGGGCGTGAGATTTCTCTTTGCTGAAGTCAGTTAGTGTTTTTTCTTTTCTTTTTTTTTGAAGGCAAGCTGAGAAATGAAATCTCATGCCTTCGCTCGGTCTCTCTGTGGGCTTAATTTCTGACAGTCCTGCTGCGTCTATTTACCATATGGGGAGTGGTTTCAACTTCATTACTAAAGCTTATAGGCTACCGTGCTTTGTGGGCTTGGCTAGGACTTCCATTGCCTTTAGGGAGTCTGCCTGCCCTGAGCCAGAGAACAGGATTGTGTTTCTGTGGATTCTCAGGATAATCAGAAAAAGAACTCCCCCTCAGCCAGCCCCTGGCTGTCAGCTACTTTGGAGATTAGTTTGATAGGAAGGACTCTTTCTTTAAAGCACCATGCAGCGGCTGCTTCCACAGGGGCGCCAGGTTAGTAAATAGCATTTCGAACTTTGTGCGGTAGATGTCAGATCCTCTGCCTGCCTGGTGAGCTGACAGACCCGGCTGCAGCCACTCCGGTGCCGCCTTCATTTTAGAAAACGACGTGAATTTGCTGGCTCTCTGGGCTTGGGGAGGCCGGGGGAGGGCATAGCCTGTGTGCCTGGCTTGACAGTGCAAAGGACAAGTGGACGCCAAGAAGCAATGGCGTGTCTGCTGGGGAAGCACAGCCTGGAGAGTTGTAATCCGTCTTGCAGTTCCTTTTTCGGCATGCCTTGCCTGGTGTCTTCTCGCACAAGCTCCTCCACGTCCTGGGTGGCTTTCTGTTTGGAACGTCAGACAGCAGTGCGTGGTGGCCCGGCCTGCACTGTCGCCCCTCTCCTTGTTTGTGCAGGCTTGTCTCATGCACGGTCTTCCCTTGGGCCCACTGCTCTCGGTGACAGCGCCCCTTCGGCAACTGCTTTAATTCTCTGTCTGAAAAGTCAGATTCTTTTTTTTTTTGGTAATGCCTCCTAAAAGGCCGGCCTAAGAATCGATTTGGGCAGAGCATCCAGGTAGCTTAGTGTCTTGGTCCTTTGAAGACTAGGTCCGAGGAGGGGTAAATCATGACTGTAAAACTGGAGTTGTGTCTTATACAACACCAGAGCCTTGTTGATAGTGGTAAGATGAAATGAAGGTGAAAGAGTGAAATGCCAAGATACTATCTCCCTTAATTTGAAGATCTACAGAGCAATTCACTTTCTGTAACCCAAGCAGTCCTATGGGCATGTGTGTGTATCTGTGTGGTGGTGGGTGGGTGTATGTATGTGTGCACACAGTGGAGTCTGGTAGGGTTTGAAAGTTTGCACCCCGTCTTGAAACGTAGCTTCTCCTTCTTCCTCGTTTCTTCCCAGTGGGCTTAGCTCACGGCAATTTAAGGCAGCATTTGAAATACGCTCACAGGCTTCTGCGACTGCCTTTACTTCTCCTCTGTTCTCCCCACTGGGGCCTACAGCATTAGGCAGAATCTGTTCCTTCCTGTTATCCTCTGTCTGAGAAGGAGAAAGAGAGAGAGAGAAGGGAAGAAATAAGCACTTAAAAGAAATCCGTACCTACTGCGGTGAGGCAGTCATTCTTTAAGGACCCCTGTGTCCATCTACTCGGAGGCCGAAGGGATAACATTATGGCTCCACGGTGAGGCGAGGAATACAGAACTGACGGTAATTAATCCCCCCAGGACACAAGAAACAGTTATATGATTGACCCTCACCTTGGAGCTGTTTGCTTTACCAGCAGATCCATTTGGTCAACTTGGCGTTCCCAAAGCAAGAAGGGCAAAGGGTTGAGGCGATCGACTTTACATAGGGTATTACTGAGGACATGTGCTGCTGTTATCAGTAATTCTCAATGTGTGGACAATTGAAATTTTACAAGAAGACTTCTTTGTACATGTCCACCTGACGGTAATGGGTCCCAGATTTTAAAAGACAGATGTTGAGACATTCTACGTGTGGATGGTGCTTTCATGGGCACAGATGAGACATTTTCCTAAAGCGCAGTGATGACGTGAAGGTCTTGTTTCTGTGTTCCCAAAGGCTTCGTCGGCTCTTTCCCTTGAGATGATAGCAAAGTAGAACGCCGCTCATTAGAGACGGAAATACGGAGTATGGCACGGGATTAGGGGAAAGGGAAAACACCCT
Source organism: Tenrec ecaudatus (assembly GCF_050624435.1). NCBI lineage: Eukaryota > Metazoa > Chordata > Mammalia > Afrosoricida > Tenrecidae > Tenrec > Tenrec ecaudatus. Next base: position 171,020,137 of record NC_134533.1, on the reverse strand, counting down.
AAAAACCGGATTTGGGGTTTTCCAGAGACTATTATCTTTAAAATCAGTTTCTTCCTAAAGGGAGCAGGTGGTGGTGGTGGTGGTAAAATTCCGTCATTTGAGGAGGCCTATGAGCATTTCTGATGCGGATGGGACCCACGTTGTCTTTCCCAATCCCATCTCACCGAGCTGGTTTCATTTCATTACAACCGTGACTTTGGGCTAAAGTAGAGACTGGCATTTTCCTCGTTCCGTGTCGTCGGTGCTAAAGGTAATCCTTGATATGGTTAATTTTTATCCAACATGACTTCTTGCGGATACGCTAAGTGCTCAAGTTGTCTCATGAATCTCAGAGGGTGGCTCAGGAAGCAACCAGGGTGCCCCAGAAGCAGGTGATCTGACTGCTTTGAAATGGTTCTGAGTTTCAAAGTTGGGAGACAAATGCTTAGATGGATGATTTCAACTTGCTTGCTTGGCCCACACCGTACACATCAGGAACATGGAATGGCCATGGAAGGCAAGGAAGGCAAGGAACAACTTGGAGTCACTGTGTTAGTGGAGATGGGCTGAACGATCATCGATTTTCACCCCATTGGTCTGCTCTGCTCACATCGAGCTACACTGACGCTCCTACCACGGCCTCTCTCTATGTCTTTCTCTCTAATAAATAGCAGATAACAAATGGTTTATCACTTCAACAACTCTCACATGTACAGGTCAGTGACATTGTGTTCATTTGGTTCAACCATCACCAAGAACTATTCCTGAATTTTTTCCATCACCCTCAACAAAAGCCCCATGACTCTTAAGCGCACATCTTCCTTTCCCCTCTCTCCTGCCCTGGATAACTATTGGAAGGTAAACTTTGGCCTCAATACATTTGCCTATATCTGACAACTCATATCTGTGCTTCCAAAGTTCATCTGAAGTTATGCCAAGTGTCAGCATGTCATGTCTCTCTCTCTCTCTCTCTCCGTGATATATATTACTGCATTAATGGTGACTCAGAGTGACTCAGGAAGACTAGGTAGAACTGCCTCTGTGAGTTTCCAAGATTGTAAATCTTTACAGGAGTAGAAAGCCCAGTCATTCTCTGGAAGAGTGGCAGGTGGTTCTGAACTGCTGACTTTGCAGATCATAGCCCATCACCACAGTGCCTCCGGGCTCCATTTCTCTGGATGGCAGCGTAATGTTCCCTTAGTATGTATGTACTGCATTTGGTCTATCCACTCATCTGTTCATGCACAGTTAAGGCTGTTTCCACCTTTTGACTGCCCATAGTGTAGTGGATGGCTTAGGAGCGGAAGGTACTTGATCTGCAGTTTATAGCTTTGCCATCTTTGTCCAATGGGCTCAATGATCAGTGCCACTCCTGCCTCTCCCAGGCGTAACACCCCTGGCTCCTGCCTTGACCTGGCCTATTGAAGGGCCGTACGCGGGTGTGTGTGTGCTATGTATGTATCAAAATGTGAGTGAGGACAGGAGCTTGCCATGGCCCCACCGTGGAAATTCACTCTGAGTAATGAGCGTACATGCTGATTTATCAGGGGTATTGCCAGCGCTGAGGATCCAACCATACATTTCCCCAGCTCCCTGTTTCCTTCTGAAGAACCTCATCTAACTTTGACCTCCTGGCATTTCTGAGGTTGGTAGTAATAGTTCCGACTGATAGAAGAGGTCATAGTAACTGTTGAGGTTGTAACAATAATAACTATCACTTAAATAGCATTTCCAAGTGCAGTTATTATTCCGAGTCTCTCCTTCAAGACTCACAACAATCCAAAAGGGGGAGGATTTTTAATATCCCCAGTGGCAGTTGAGGAAACTGTCCCAGAAAGTTTTGGTTAAAATTCTCAACTCATTGCAAGTAGCAACAGCAGTATTGTACCTTAGAGGAGGGCTGTGGTGGTGAGAGAAAAACAAAGCAAAACACAACCAATCACTAAGGAGTGGGCTTGATGACTAAGCAGGCCAGTGTTTACCATGAATGAGAAGCAGCAATGTAAATATCGACGCGGAACAGTTCTTCGTGAACAAATGAATTTCTTCTCTTAACCCACTTTTAACCCTCAGTAAGGTTCTGTCCTTTGTGTTGCATTTCTGCTGGGGAGGATAGTGGTGAGCATTTGCTCTGCTTTCTGTCTCCTAGTGACCAGTGACCTGACTCTGGTGACCGACTGGGGTCACCATGTGGGACCAATGGTGATCGATCCATATGGAGAGCAAAGCCACAACATGGACTACTGGTTTCTCATGAATTAAGTCCCTTTTGGAACAATTGAGACTTTTTAAGGCTAAAACAATACAACTACAAACACTAAGAACTTCCTGATTGGTTACTTTTAACTTGGCCTGTGCACATGTCCTCTTCATTCCTGCCCAGTAGGGCTGCCTGTGGATAACCAAAGCCCTGGTGTCTTTGTTCGTCCTGAAGGCTTTCCCGGGCTCAGTGGAAAGCCAGGAACAGGGAGCATGCACTTCTTTTAAAACTATGCATGTGCGTGTGAAAAATTCTGGACAGATTGTTTTCACTCGATTTGACTAATGCTTAACTGTATAATAAATGCATTTAGAATCTTTCAAAGTGTGTAGAGATATGGCCCTGATATATTAAGTTGTCAAGGTTGTTTGTTTTAAACAACAAAGGACATGAAAGAAAAGAAATCAAATAATATCAGTTCCGATGTTTGTATGGAGATACGCTTATTTTCCTTAAAGCCAATAGAAGAAATCATAAAAGAAAACAGGTCAATAAATTTGAATATTCTAAGTTAAAACACAAGAGCTTTAAGTACAAAGATATTTATTGAAGCATTATTTATAAAAATGAGAGGTTGAAAGTAAAACATAAAATAGTAGAAGAAAATTCAATTATGTATCATTGTTAAGTTAGTAAAGTTATACTTCTGGAAAGTTGAAAAAATTGAAATGTAATGATGTAACTATAAATTGAAAAACTGGGGATTAAACTATTTGTAAAGCATGTAGCTGACTACATTTGAAACATATGCACCATGTATGAACTATGCCTTGAGAGACAGCAGGTAAAATGGTTAACAAGTAATATTTGATGGTAAGATTTCTGATGGCTTATATTTTCTTCTTTATATTTTTCGACATATTAGTAATTTTGAGCAAGATGACTTTACATTCAGAGACATTAAGGGGAAAAACTATTCATGAAGTAAAAATTAGAACAAAATCTACTAAAACTTTATAGTAGGTTAATATCAGTGATAATCAATTTGACATGACTTTCAGAATGATTTGATTGTGAACAAATAAGTACCTTTTCACTGGAGAAAAAAAATAATGATTTTAATTCCTCAAAAGTTATGTATATTTAAGCTTCCTTAATAAGAATGTAGCTTTTCATTTAAAATTTAAATTATATTAGGAGTTACAGGTTAGAGTTGAGGCATGCATGTTGTTTTGATAAAGCACAGGATCCTTTGACTTTGTACAACAATTATTTTGCTGCAGATAGGCATTATTTTAGGCTACTGCCTTTTGATTTTCAGGCACCAGGTTTAAGATTTTAGCCAGCTGCTGGAGCCAGTCCGATTCGAAGGTAGATGTTTTAGTTAATTAGAGATTGACGGAGGAAAGGTCAGCCCAGGAAAGACAATGCTAGGACTTGTCTATGTGTTCAGCTGCCTGGGAGATGCTTCCTTGGTATAAGATGATATGTGGAGAGGAATAAGTCACCATACTGATATACTGAGACAATCCTTAGAAGGAAGAATGAGACTGGAATGGTGAAGACGGTAGAAAAACCATTGAGGAGATGATTTTACTCTTCCCTCCTCAGAGGACACTGAGTTTTGCAGAATACTTGATCGAGAAATTCCCCAGGCCACAAGGTTCAAAGGGGCCTTCTGCTTCTCCTGTTGTCCCCCTTCCTTCTAGGCTGCCCATTTAAAATAATAGTAACAATGTATTCAATTATTTCCATTTATCCAGCGCTGCTAAAAATCAGGAGAGAATAGTCAGCAGGTACCTATTGACATTTGAGAATGAAGTTGAAGGCTGATTATTGCTTCCAAAGAAAGCCAACCAACTTCACAGGCACAAACATCATTCCCAGCAGGGCTGGTTGAACATTTTGTTCTTGGGCACAAGGTTACTTAGTCCACATCTGTTTTTCATCTTTGTTCTGGAAGACAGCAGCTACCTGGAGTGACTAGATATCACTTGATACTACATCCTTGAGAACTTTTTTAGACAGACTTACTGATGCATAATCTACAGATCATACATGCAATTTCCTTAATGCACAAGTTAGTGATTTTTCAGTGTATTTGCAGAGCTGTGCAGCCATGGGAGCCTTGGTGGCATAGCGGCGTATCCACAGGGCTGCTAGTTGGATGGTCAACAGTTCGGAACCAACAGCTGCTCTGCAGGAGAAAGATGAGGCTTTCCACTTCTGTAGGGTTACTGTCAGAACAGAAGAGAAAAGAGTCACCGTCTTGGAAACGCACTGCGGCAGTCCTGCCGGGTCCTCGAGGGTTACGATGAGCCCCAGTGGGCTTGATGGCCGTGGGTGCAACTGTAACCACAATCTAACTTTAGAACCGCTTTTATGACTTCTAAAGGGAACCTGGTACCCACTTGCCCTTCCGCTTTCTCAGCCACAGGCAACCACTAATTTACTCTTCCTTTCTCGAGACTTGCCTATTCTGGCTGTATTGTATGAATGGAGTCATATACTACATGAAAACGCTTGGAATCTAAAGTTGATGCTCACAGGCTGCCGTGTTTTGATGCAAACAGCGTGTGCTTCACATGGGTGTAGAACATCGCACAACCCCTTCCATGTTTGTTTCTTAGGCACGCCATGCGCATTACATGCGCGTGCACGTTATTCACATGGGCATATCTCGTGTGGAAACACTGAGCCTGCCAAGCACAACTTGGTTTCTGTGTGGCTCCTTCTTCCTCAATACTATCCGAAGTGGGAGGTTAAGACGGAATGAATCAGTATTGGCGCCTGTTTTGTTAGATTGTGTGGTTTGTGTTTTGATGTCTAGAGCCTCTAACTCGGTATTGAGAGTTTAGAAATACATTTCAGAACATGTACGCATTCGTGTGAGATTGTTTTAGGCTCTGTAGGAAATGTTTGGGGTTGGACTACTGCTTATTAGTAATAACCCAAAACTAACTGCATGGCTCCTTTCTGACTCGATTTCCGTATCTAGAAAGTGGGGTGCTAATTTTAGTAATATCTTATAGGGCTCTTGTGAGGAGTGAGTGAGATAACAGCTGTGAAATACTTACCACAGCGTCTGGCACATATTAGGTGCTAAGGGAATGGTAGCTATTAAAAACCTTAAAAAAACAAGCCATTGTTACCGGCTTGATGCCAACTTGTAGTGATCCTACACGACCCAGCAGAACTGCCCCGTGGGGTCTTCAAGGTGGTAACCCTCATGAAAGTTCATTTTCATGTCCATCTGCCATGGAGTGACCGTCTTCAAACCACTGGCCTCTTGGCGGTCGCTGAAGTGCTTACCTGCTGGGCCCTCGGGATCCTTTTTGTGATTATTAGTATGGTCAAGAATAACCTATAGAATATTATCTTATACCTACTCCTCACTTTTCGACACGAATAAGTTCAAAAGACCAGGTCATTAAGTGAAAACCAACATGATGTGAAAATTAGGTAGCCTATGGGGAGCCTGAAGGAGGCTCGGTGGCATTGGGCTCTTAACTGCAAGGTCAGCACTTCAAAACCACCAGCCGCTCCCTGGGAGAAAGATGGGGCTTTCTACTCCCATAAAGAATGCAGTCTTGGGAACTCACAGGGCAGCTCTCCCTTGTCCTAACGGGTTGCTATGAGTCAGCATCCACCGCTCAGTGGCAGTGAGTTTGAGGCGAGCCTTGCTATTTATATTTATAGCAATAGTTATCTAATATGACATCTATTTATATTAGATGCAAGGCCCATCCGCAAAGAAACTATCTTTTTGACTCACCTGCCAGATTACGTCAATATATAACTGCCATGTGGTGGACACATGGATGGCCCAGCCAGGTTAACACAAACCCTGGCTCATCACTGCCAGAGTTCATCTTGCCTCATCCCCTGGTGTTCACTCTTTCCAGGCACACAGTGGTAATACGCAAAATAGTTATAGAGTAGATGCTTTCAATGGTCATAAAATGCAAAATGTCAGATAATGAGATAGTCTGTAAGTAGTGGGTGGGCGTGTGTTTTTTAATGAGTTTATTTGTGCCCTGTTGATGATTTGCGTGGGCTTAGACGAATATTTGTATACCATTAAACCCTTATTTTCTATGCCCACAAGAGAATAAACCACTATAACTAGGGATCATAAAATGACTAGAAAGGAAATCGTAATAGCAGAAGTAAAGGGTTATAGAAGTTACTATCTTCAGGAGGGAAGTCGAGGGAAATAGAGGAAAGAGCTGGGAGGCAAAGGGCATTTATAGAGGTCTAGACAAAGATATGTACATATGCAAATATATATATGAGGATGGGGAAATAGATCTATGTGCCTATATTTATAGGTTTAGTATTAAGGTGGTGGAAGGACATTGGGCCTTTACTCAAGTACTCCCTCAATGCAAGAATACTTTCCTCTATTAAATTGACATTCTATGATGCTCACCCTCCTGACACAACAGCTGAAGACAAAGCGAGTGAATAAGGAAATGTGGTGAAGAAAGCTGATGGCGCCTGGCTATCAAAAGAGATAGCGTCTGGGGTCTTAAAGGCTTGAAGGTAAACAAGCGGCCATCTAGCTCAGAAGCAACAAAGCCCACATGGAAGAACACACCAGCCTTGGCGATCACGTGGTTCTGAAGGATCAGTTATCAGGCATCAACGAACAAAAAATGATATCATTGGGTGCACACTTCCATGATACAATCGCTGAGGACACACAGGTGCATAAGCAAATGTGGCGAAGAAAGCTGATGGTGCCCAGCTATCAAAAGAGATAGCATCTGGGGTCTTAAAGGCTTGAAGATAAATAAGCGGCCATCTAGCTCAGAAGCAACAAAGCCCACCAGCATGTGTGATCATGAGTTGTCGAAGGGATCAGGTATAAGGCATCATCAGAAAAAATATATATACCATAGTGAATGAAGGGGGAAGTGCAGAGTGGAGACCCAAAGCCCATTTGTCAGCCACTGGAGATCCCCTTGCAGAGGGGTCTAGGGGAGGAGATGAGTCAGTCAGGGTACGATGTAGCACCGATGAAAAATAAAGCTTTCCTCTAGTTCCTAAATGCTTCATTCCCCCCCTCCCTCCCACTATCATGATCCAAATTCTACCTTGCAAGTCTGGATAGAGCAGAGGATGTACACTGATGCAGATAGGTGCTGGAGGCACAGGGAATCCAGGGCGGATGATCCCTTCAGGACCAGGGGTATGAGGGGGCGATACTGGGAGGGGAGAGGGAGAGTAGGTTGGAAAGAGGGAACCGATTACAAGGATCTACATGTGACCTCCTCCCTGGGGGACGGACAACAGAAAAGGGGGTGAAGGGAGATGTCGGACAGGGCAAGATATGACAAAATAATAATTTATAAATTATCAAGGGCTCATGAGGGAGGGGGAGCAGGGAGGGAGGGGAAAAAGAGGACCTGATGCCAGGGGCTTAAGTGGAGAGCAAATGTTTTGAGAATGATGAGGGCAAAGAATGTACAGATGTGCTTTACACAATTGATGTATGTATGGATTGTAATAAGAGCTGTAGGAGCCCCTAATAACACTTTTTTTTAAAAAAAAGAAGTTACTATCTTGTCCATTTCGATTCCTAGTGACCTGGAGGACCGAGTAGAACTCCCCGAGAGGGTATCAAAGTCTGTCCGCAGCGTGCAAGCAGCACGCATGCGTCTCTTGAGGGCGCTGGTGAGTTTAAGATGCTGAGCTTTCAGATAGCTGAACTCCGTCCGCACCACCAGGCCTCCTTAGCAGTAAGGACAGCGAACATTTCTTTAGACGGCTCTAATAGATATTTCTTCAGGGTGTTTGCCCGTGAGTCGCGGGAATGATGTCAAATCAGAGTGGACCAAATACAACCAAGTAAAATCCCAGGCTGGGAGGGACCTAGGCCGATGTCGAGGCCCTGATATATGTGAGACTTTGCCACGGATGTCAACTTGGCTATCATTTAGTGAGCCTTTACCTCGAGCTACGCTCTTCAGGGAAAAACAACCAAACTATCCTTATAATCCCCACCATACCTCTCTTCTCTCCATTTCAGAGACGAGGAAGCCACAGCTTAGAGAGTTGCAGCAATTTGAGTAAATAACAGAGCCGGAATGAGAACTCCAATTGACTGCAACATGATATAATTATGATGCAAAATTGCTTATTTAAGGAGTTTCTTGATTAATAGTCCTGTCTGTGGAAATGCCCTTACGCACACTGAGCTGAAGCGCACCCTCTTGTCCACCACTCCTCTAGATTCTCCGGCCGACACAAAGGTATTTATTTGGAAGCATTTATCATGACCCTAACTCTGCCCCACTCTTTTGATAAACATCCAGGGGATGGAGATATATATATACACATATATATATATCCCCCACATTATCAGGGTGTTTCTTTTACATATGCTCAGTGAGCTAGAGATTCTGCTCTTGTCCAGGAACAGCCTTCCGTAGTGCCCACATTGAGCACCCCTCTTCTGAGCTCCTGTTTATCCACACCCTGGGAGCTAACTGTTACAAAGCTAGTCTCAGCACGCAGACAGAGAATTTGGTTTACCTTTATTCTCCTCAGCCCCATCCTAGCTTATGGTGACTGCTCAATAAATAGTGCAAGAGAGAATTTTGATCTTCTGTCATATGATAGTAGTGCCGGGGTGGCTTATACGTTGAAGAGCTGGGTTATTAATGGAAAATTTGGGAGTTCGAGTATACCAGAGGCTCCTTAGAAGAATTCCTTGTTACTGAATCACTGACTCACAGTGACCCTATAGGACAGGGCAGAACTGCCCTTGTGGGTTTCCAGGACTGTAAGTCTTTATAGGAATAGAAAGCCTCATCCTCCCACAAAGTGGTGGGAAGAAAGTCTTGCTGTTATACCCTGGGAACCCTGCAGAACACAGTTGTCCTCTGAAAGTTCATGGCACATGGTGATCATCATTCTGTCAGAAAGCTACATCGCGGTGTCTCTAGGGCCCAAAGGAGCACCGGCCAGGAATGAGAGTGTGAAGATCTTGTCATCATTCTTGGGCCACTCACTCTCACTTGGAAAATGATCCCCTAGTACAGGTTATGGAAATAAGCAAAGTGTGTTTTTGCTAGGCATGATTGATACCTACCACCTTTACTCCAAGGGATTTAGATAAAAAATTGTCATATAAACAATATGGATGTGTAACAAAGTTCACAGAAGACTAAGTTCAAATAAATCCTGACAAGAAGACTCAACCCAAGCTATGCTTCTCTTTGATTGTGAGATCATGGAAGTTTTTCATAGACTCTGGATAGTAATTTTTCATTTAAGTATAAATTGAGGTTTTAAGAATCAACAACCAAATACCCACTTGCTATTTGCAATGAATATGCCCTTCATCTAGCAAAATCCTATCATATGTTCTCTGGTGTCATTTCTGTCACCAAGGCCATATTTTCTGAGTACTGATTCTTCTTTGTTTCCAAGTATCACATTCTAATCACCAGTAATTATCAGTGCATTTTGATTACAGGTTTGGTCAATAGGAGACTGCAGAAGGTGGTAAAAAAAAAAACTTCAGTTTTTTCAACTTTGGCCTTAGGGGTTGGTGCATAAATTTCAATAATTGTCATATTGATTGGTCTTCCTGTGGGCACAAGGAAGTTATCCTATCCCTGACAATGTTGTATTTCAGGATCGATCTTGACATGTTCTTTACAACACTGTGTTTGATTGATGGTGACATGGCAGTTTATTGTGTGGATCATAACAAATGATGGGTAACATTGTGGAGAATGGGAATTCCAGAGTACATATTGGTGCTAATGTGGAACTTGTGCATAGAACAAGAGACTGCCGCACGACATGAAACAGGGACCCTGCATGGTGCAGGGAAGGCCTGCCTGAGAGTTGTGTCTTATCTAATTTGTATTCGAAGCAGCCAATCTGGAAGCTGGACTGTATGAAGAACTCAGCATCAGGATTGGAGGAAGGTCCACTAACCATCTGTGATACAAAGGCAATACCACCTTGCTTACTGAAAATGAAGAGGACCCAAAGCACTTACGGATGAAGATTGAAGACTAAAGCCTTCAGTATGGATTACGGCACGATGTAAAGGGAAGAAACACCCTCCCACGTGCACCAATAGACAAGGTCACGATCAGTGGAGCAAAGGTTGATGTTGTCCAGGATTTCGTCTTACTTGGATCTACGCACAATACCCACAGCAGCAGCAGCCAAGAACTCAAACTGTGTACTGAGTCTGGACAAACTGCTTTTGCGGTGAGCAAAACAAAAACCCAACCAACCAACCAAACAAACAAATAAAAAATCTTTTAAGTGTTAAAAATCATCTGTATCACCTATAAGACTGAGTTATGACTTGCAGCGGACACCCAATGGCTGGTGAGTGATTGGGGCAGGGGTACAGGTGAGGCATAGCCCTGGACTTATTAAATGTGACACTGATTTCCCTTGGCAACCTGGTCTTTAAAATAGCCCTGTCAGTCATTGCAGCCTGGCTGTGCTGGACAACACTCCTTGTTGTTCCATAGGGTGTTTTTCATTGGCTCATATTCAGTGGATCTCTTTCTGTCCTGCTCTCTTTTGGTATGGGAGCTCCCCTAAAATCTAGCCACCATGGGTAATCCTGATGGGATTTGGAATACCTGTGGCATAACTTCCAGTTACATACAAGCCATCAAAATATGACTCATCAAAGCCCTGGGGCTTTCTCAGTCGAACAGCCTTCAATCTAAGCAATTCCCAGCCTGTGTTTAAACCTATATGCAGCTGTCTCTACTAAACCTGTTAAATGTCTTCTTTGTTTGACAATGAACAACTGTATGCAGGTAACATTCCTGGTAATTTGAAAGCATGCTTCCAGTGGGGGGGGGGGGTATTAACTCCCAATGAATAATAATTTTTGGAAAGTTGTTATGGGCTCTATAGACATATTGCTGTTTTATTTCCTCAAAGTGTCCTGTCCGCAGTATCAACTGCTCTGTGGTTAACGTCATTGTGATTGGATTCACATGCCATTCATTCGTGTCACATTTCAATCAGCAATTCGGGTCTGTTGTTGGAAAGCCCTGAATCTGATGTCCTTGGCCTTGCGAAACTCCCATCCTAGGATGACTTCGGCCTGCGAGTTAACCAGTTAAAGGTGCGTTGTGTTGGCCCATGGCTGCTGAACTCAGCAGAATCTGCCTCTTGGGGCGGTACTGTTCTCAACTCTGCTCCACCCCCCGGCTCCTCGATCTTCCTTCTTTTTCTTCACTGTCAGACGTGGGCTAGTGCTGCGATTTGTGGATAAAGCTTTGAATCGGGAGGCTTCACGCATGAACCGAGAGGCTGACGCTCAGCATACGAGGGCTGGTAATGAAAGCCATCCCTCTCAGAGGTCGTTGAAGGAGAGCCGTCTTGTCAACTTCCTGGGATATTCACGTGGATGAGTCATTAGGAAGAAAGCCATTCTAGTTCAAATTCTAGTTCTGAGATGAAGACAGGATAGAGGTCAAAGTCTCAAGACTGCAGTATTTAAGGCTCTAAGGAAATGTCTTGCCTGAGAGACTTCAAATGACAAAAAAGGGTAGAATCACAGAAGAGAATGAGTTTCTGTCAGTGTGCTTCCGTGACCGGGAAGCACAGATCTGTAACTAGGAAACAAACCGTATTTATTATTGAATGGAAGTAAAGAGAAAAGTCCAATATGCAGTCCCTTTACTGAGACTGCTGTGCATGAGACTTAGAGATGAAGTGAACGGGGCTTTAAACGGTCCTATTTAAACAAACAAGAAATACTGAATAATCATTAAATTCATCAGATATGATTTAGGATCCCGACTCAAGGTCTAACCTAACTCATACTGCTTCTGAGAGGGCAGTTACCAGAAACTTAAAATATAGGTCACTTTCTGTCTCAATAGACATGTTATTAAAAAACAAACCAACCTTAAGCTGTAGAGAACTACCTCGTTTAAACTGACTTTAGAGTCATATACGTGTGCTCAACAACATGTTGTAACACTCCAAGAGTAAAGTGATCTTAATCAGAAGTGACTCCTGGCTTGGGAAGAAGCTTTTACTATCATATAGAGCTTGAATTTATCAAGTGCTGCGCTTTGCTTGGTGAGTGATTTGTATTTTCCAAAGACTTTAATGTATGTTTATGTGCTACCTGATACATACTTTGGAGATGTCATTACTAACGACAGATTTGGGAGTTTTAAGAGGGAGTGGAGCCGTAGAGTCATGCCCCACAGATTCAGTTGTGGCCCGCCTGTATCATCGAATCCCTAGGAATCTTTATAAGGCTTTTAGCGATGTTCCGTATCAAGTGGACAAAGGTCCTGATAAAGCTATGCAGGAAGTCCCCTTTTCTCTTTTTGGGTCTCATGTTGATGTGATATTTTTTCACCCCAGACTTTATCTCTGCCTGTCAAAGTAAGCCTATCATTTGGGAACTAGTCTAAACCAGTACCCTTGCAGGCTGCCATGCACACAGATCACCTGGCTCTCTTGTTAAGAGGCAGGTGTGGCCAAGATGAGGCATGCCCTTGGAGCTCCTGTCTGATGCTTACACAGATGATCCACACCATGAGGAGAAAGGCTCCTAATTGAAATGAAGAAGCGAGTGAAAACATTGAGGGGAGGAGCGTCCTATGCCCACTGATGACTGGTTACTGAGGGTAGTGCCCAGTGGAGTTCAGTAAAGCAGCACACGTTAAGAGCCTGGGCCTTCCCAGCCTCACCCTCGTACCCAGCAGCTGAGTCACATGGAGCAAATTCGTAATCCCCCTGCACTCAGTTTCCGAGTCTGTGCCCTGCCAGTCATATGCAGATCGCCATTACGAGGTTATTGTGACGATTGAGTGATGCAACCCAGGTAAAGTCCTTAGTAACTATTAAATGTTACCTGTCAATAGTAATAATTCAGAAGCATTCATTGTATACTGGTTGCATTCCTGGCATGTTAAAGCAGGTGTGTAAAATATTAAAAGCCAACTCCTTAAATTCAACCAGGACTGAATTGGTTAATTTGAGAGTCCCCAAATTGAGGTTAGACTCTCAAACTTTTTCACTCAGGCCTTTCTGCTTCATGCCAGCTGCTCACCAGCTGTTATGTACATTGGGGTAGTCACGTTAATGCGAAGCTCGTATCAAATCATTTCATCAAGTGAAACAGCTGTGGAGGTCCAGTAGAAGCAGCATGTCCTACCTTTTAAAGCCCGAAGTCAGTCGGTTTGTTCCTTGGGCTTGAGGAAGTTGGCTCAGAGTTAACCAAAGACTCTTCTTCTTCTCTTTATTTTGTTCATTAGCGTAACAGTTCGCTTGGATGAGCTGGACCAGAGTAATAAAGGCATAACTCCACACCAAACCCATGGGTGGGGAGTCACTTCCCACTCACAGTGATCTCCTAGAGAGTTTCTGAGGCTGCAAATCTTTGGTGGAGGCGACAGTCTCATCTTTCCCCCTCAGCGCAGCTGGTAGACTCGAACCATAGCGTTTGCACTACAGTTAGCAGATCAACACAATTCTAAGCATACACCTGCCTTCCACTCTGGGCACCCACCTTTGAAAGTGGTTTAAAAAGGCTTCGGTGCACAAAGTTGCTTTGATAAAGCAGGCTTAGGACATTTGCCCTCTGTTTCTTTTCCAACCATTCTCTGTCGCAAATGTGTGTGTGACAATGGGACTCCAGGTAGTCCTGAATTGAATCATCCTCTGTACATTTCTTTGGAACTCTGTCCTGAAAAGGCAATGATTCATCTGCTAGCTTTTATCACTCTTTTCATTGCTTTATATTTAAGGGATTTGCATACATTTACTGAGCTTAGAAGGAAAAAAATCTTTGTGATAAATTTGCATAATTTTTACAGCCGATACTGTTTTTGGAGGAGACGCCCCGTGTGAATTTTGAGTTTGGGTCACCGTAGTTTCTTCAACATGCGAGACTTCAGAGAGTGGAGGCTGGGACTCAAGCTGTGCTCAGTGTAGGCGTCGACAACTTCCTTGCTTTGCGTGTTTTGACCATGTCATTTCCCTTGCTCTTTGGGGTTGTGAAGTAGCATGATCCCTTTTTGCTATAAGAAATGTAAAATTAATTTTTGCCTCTGGTTATTTCTCTGTAGTATCCAGGGAACGGATTGGTTCTCTTTGAGTGTTGATATAGGCTGACTGATATTTTTACAACTTTGCTTAGTATCCCTATGCTATTGAATTAAAAACAATTATTGGGATCTAATTTATTTATCATAAAGTTCACTTTTATGAAGTGTATAATTCAATAATTTTAGTTCATACCATTATTTTTTTGCAGTTATTTTAGGCCAATATATTTTTCTCCTTTTCTTTTTTATATGCTCAGATGCCACCAAATTGCCATTCTTGAGTGATTTTTGTTCTTAAATATTTGGATTGATATAGCGACCACAATAATGAATTTTTAGAGACTATTAAATAGAGGTACTTTGATTAGATTACGACTTTTATTTATTTTGGGAGCCCTGGCGGCATAGTGGTTGCAAGTTTGACTGACAACTGCAAGGTCAGCAGTTTGAATCCAGCAGCCACTCCTTGGCTTTCTGCTGCCAAAATGAGGTACAGTCTCAGAGACTCATAGTGACAGTAGAACCCCGACACAGGGTCACTGTGAATCAGAATTGACTCGATGGCAATGAGTTTGGTTTCGGTTTTTAAAATTTACTTTATATCATCACTGTTTTAGTGCTGACTCAATAATCCACCAATTAATCCCACGTGTTCTTAAGCCTGGCTTCTTCCTCCTTCCTCCTACCCTTCCTGCCCCATGATCTTCACACTCCACACGCATCTAGCTTGTTTACCTTACACGCTGCATTGTTTCTCAACTGTAACACAGCTGAACTCAGATAGCTCCTTGATTCCGCTTTACTCAGCTGAAACCTGAGTTCACGTTAGTAACTTCATAAGGAGGGACTAGCTGGTTTTCTATTGATAGAACTATCTTTTATATTTGTCTAGCTAGTTAATAAAGAACTGATTGAAAGTGAGCCTAATTATCCAATAAAATTCCATTTTGTCTTGTCCAAATTTCTTGTTATTTACTGCTTTTTAGCCCCAGAGCTCCAACATCAATGGGACTCTGGGGATGGGAGAAAGACATTCGAGAGAAAGTCCAAAAGCCTTAGCACGACCTGTAAGATCATTTGTGACTGACTGTTCCAGTCTTTTTATCACCAGCTGATGCCGTAGGTCAGCTACACTCTATCGATTTTCATCTCTTCAAACTTTCCATGGATGTAGAGATAGAATATAGTAATCTGATGAGAGAGAATATTAGAATGTGGCAACTGTAGACGCTGATTGAATGGACAGAATTAGGGAAGGAGAATGGAAAGGACGGGTCTCAGAATTCTTGTCTATGCAGCTGGAATTCATCGAGAAAAACAAAACAGGATGAAGTTTTGAAGATGATGAATTTTGAGCAAATCAATTAGATCTTATCCATGAGAACATCCAGTGGGAACTTGATAGAGAGTTGGATTTTTCGTTTTTTAATACTCACTGGTGGTATCACCAGGGAGCCATAGACACACGGAGGAAGAGACTCATGAGTGTGTACTGTAACCATTCCAGTGGACAGGATCCCTCTGAGGGGTGAGTAGAAGAAGAAAGATCCCACGACCCTGAAGAGTAAGTCAGTGTCAAACAGAACAGCCTCAAGGAAGAGGCTCTTTTAGTAATCAGAGAATTATCAGGGACACGTGGTCATGTGAGGACGTGGAAGCCCAGGGCAGAGACATGCAGGTCAGAGTTATGCAACAGAAAGGGTAGCGAGATAAAAATGGGAGGTGTGCTTTGCACGTCACAATACACAGGTGGGCAGTTAGATGGAAGCTATTTGGGGGATTGGAGGCCAGCGACAGTGGGTTGAGCAATGAGGGAGAAATAATAAAATAGAGGTCGCAAGTAGACCACTTTCTGAGGAAGTTGGCTCTGAGGAGGGTTTAAGAAAGAGAACTGGGAAGTCTTAGATGTCTCGGAATTTTTATCCAGCCACATTTAGAAGTTTTAGGGTAGGGACTAAGGAGACCGGTAGTTGGATTGCCCATAATGGATATTGCCAGGTGATTGCAACACAAAAGAAATAGGGTGGGAGGTGGGAAGTGGAGTTAAAAGTGAGGGCCAGAGTTCTCAGCTGAATCAGCAGGGTAGTGTGAGGTCTGGGAGGGGCTGATGGAGACTTCACAGATTGTTGGAGATGCAAAAATATGCTCTTGGGAAAAAGTTGCACAATTGCCTCAACAGATAGATGGTGAGTGAACCACGGGGAATTTATTATTTTTTGGTCATAATATTGAGATGTTCTTGCAGATTTGGGGGAGTCTGCAGGACCATGAGCCTTGGTGGGCATCCGCCCCATCTGGGGAAGAGAAAGTAGCCCTATCGTTTTGACTGTGTCATTTCCTTTATTAATTGTATTTCTTTTGTTAGAATGAATCAGGATCCATTTATGGTCATTTTATTAAGTAGCTTGGTTAGCCACAAGCAATCAACGGACTCCAAGATATCAAGTTTGATGAGTGTTGTGTTTGCCTGTCTGTAGAAGTAGTCATGGAGAACAAATGGAGAAAACAGGGAGCATGAATTTCCGGGTTGGGATTTGAGTCAAAAGTCTATCAATTATCCAGGATTACCCTGGTGAGACCTTCTAATAATGTACCTGTTGCTTCCTGACCTGAAATGAGGGTAAAAATAATATTGTTTACCTTGTGGGGTCATTAGAAGATTCGAATGTAGTATCCTTGTATATGTGAACAATGCTTTGTAATCTGTTCATGTGCATACCATTCTGTGTTTTCTTCATACTCAGCTGTTCTAATTCATATTCAATCTTTTTTGTCCTTCTCTCCACAGTTACTGATAATTCCATAGACACGAGTTACTGAAAAAGTAGAGTCCCCCACCCCGCTTCCTTTCAGGAAACCCTTAGGATTCTAGAGGAGCCAGAGCCTGAGTAGAAAGGAAAGTATTCCGTAATAGACCCAAATGCAGTAGACAAATAGAAATATGAAATGCACAGCCATTGACTCAGTGCTGACTCACAGGACTCTACTTACAGAACAAGGTAGAACTAGCTCTTTGAGTTTCTGAGACTGTAACTCTTTATTTCCTGAGGAGCGGCTGGTGGTTTTAAGCTGCTGACCTCGCTGTTCACAGCCCAACGTGTAATCACCACACCATCAAGGTTCCTCCTTAAAAAAAATAAACAACAAAAAAACAAAACATTCTATTGGGGACTCTTACAACTCTTAGAGCAATCCATCCATCCATTGTGTCAAGCACATTTGTACATTTGTTGCCATTATCCTTTTCAAAACATTGTCTTTCTACTTGAGCCTGCAGTACCAGCTCCTCATTTTTCCCTCCTTCCCTCATCAGCCCATGCTCATGAACCCTTGATAAATAATAAATTATTATTTTCATATCTTACACTGCCCACTGTCTCCCTTCACCGATGTTTCTGCTGTTTGTCACCCCAGGGTGGTGGCGGTTATAGTCAATCATTTCGATCGGTTTCCCCCTTTCTCCCTCCCCTTCCCCCTACCGTCATGGTATCTCTACTCCCATTATTGTTCCTGAGGAGTTTATCTGTTTTGGATTGTGTTGAGAGATCTTATCTGTTCCAGTGTGCATCCTCTGGTCTAGCTGGATTTGTAAAGTAGAAATGGGGTCATGATAGCAGGGGAGAGGAAGCCTTAAAGAACTAGAGGAATGCTATGTGTTTTGGCGGGCTCACCCCTTCCTTGTGACCCTTCTGAGAGGGGATGTCCCATTGTCTACAGATGGGCTTTGGGTCTCCACTCTGCTCCCCCTTGTTCGCATCTATATGATTGTTGTTCTGGATCTTCCAAAGCCTGATGCCTGATCCTGTTGACACCTCATGATCACACAGGCTGGTGTGCTTCTTCCATGTGGTCTTTGTTGCTTTTGAACTAGATGGCCACTTGTTTACCTTCAAGCCTTTAAGACACCATACACTATATCTTTTAATAGGTGGGTACTGTAAGCATTCTTTACCACATTTGTTTATGTACCCATTTTGTCTTCAGTGTTCGTGTTGGGAAGGTGAGCATCACAGAACGCCAGTTTATTAGAAGAAAGTGTTCTTACATTTAAGGGGGGACTTGAGTGGAGGCCCAATGTCCATCTGCTACCTTAATACTTAACATATAAATATATGCACATAGACCTATTTCCATATCATTACATATAAATATATTTACATATGTCCGTGCCTGTAGTTAGACCTCTATAAGTGTCCTTTGCCTCCTAATTCCTTCCTCTATTTCCGTTTCCTTTCCTCCTGTACCACTATTATGCTCAACCTTCATTTGGCTCTCAGTCATTCCTCTTGGCTACATTGCACTTGATCAAATCCCACTAGGCATTCTACACCCTCCTCACCAGTGATTTTAGGCTACTTGTTATTCCCTTGTCCCTGGGTTTGTTGGCTCCTCTCTTCCTCTCCCCTACCTCCCCCTCTCTCATATCTGCCCAGAACCATCAGTCCCATTGTTTTCTCCTTGGGATTGTTTATCCTGCCTATGTTTTATATAGAGAGATATACATGAAAAAAAGAAGGGGAAATAAAGGGGGGGGTGCTTTTCCAGGTCTGTCTTTAGTCCTTTATGAATGTTTTCTGATTGAGTCTGATGAGGTCCCAAGCCCTGCACCTGAAGTCTATTTTTTGGATTCTTTGGGGGACTTCATTGCTTTGCTCAGCCTTGCTGGTCTGATTTGCTCCGTTTGTGTTTTGCCCCGATGTGGGGTGGGGTTAGACTGGGCACTGTCTGGTACTGTGTCTGCAGTACTGTCTCCCGTAGTGCTGTGGGTGAGTGAGGGGATGCTGTGTCTCATGGTGGGGCTGGCCCTATGGTCCTCTCTGCATTTGCTGCTCCAAGCAGGAATATTGTCCTCAGGACTTGGTGGGCCAGGATGCAGTCCACTCTTTCTCTCTCTCTCCTTGCCCTTTAGTTTTCTCCTGTGTGTTCTAAGCAGACCCAACCCTCTCCCTGGGCTATATCTTCAGTGCTGTCTTCTGGGGGAGAAGGTCCATGTAGCTGGGATTGGGGCCAGTCCCACATACCTCTGCTAGTTCGCTGCTTCAGCTGAGGCTCCCTTTTGAATGCTTTAGAAGCACCGAGAATTAGCCCTTAAAACATCTTGGACAGTCAAGGGATTCTTCCAGGAGTTAGTGGTACCTAAGAAGAATGGTAATGGTTGATAGGAGTCAACTAGGCAAAGAAAGGGGCTTGAAGAAGGGTAAAATGAAGTCGGGAGTTGCCTGTTTGAAAGCTGAGAGGTAGGAGAGTATGAGGTAAGCTTGATTTGGTCCAGGTGGAACTGGGACATAGACTTCCGAAAGCTCGATCAAGAAGACACACAGAGAGGAGTGAAAGGGAGAGGGCCACATGCATATTGAAGAAGCTTCCGAAGGATATATAAGAAGCTTTTAAGTAGCAACAGGAAATACAGTACAAAACACAAGAGCCAGTGAGGTTCATGAGGGCACAGGCTACTGAAGAGGTGGAGGAATGTTGGGAAGAAGCTCAAAGAAAGGGAGCTGTAGAAGAAACGGGGGGTATGAGAGGTGGGAGGAGCCCTCCTCTCAGGCTCTTGTAAGGAAGGAGACAAGTACATAAATACCACCAGGGGCTCGTCTCTCGTTCTAGCTCTCTAGAGAGGTCCTAGCCCCTTTTGTCTCTTGGTGATCCCCATGCAGCATCCTTGCTTCTGTGCCTGGCTGCTCCTTTCTTGTCCCAACAGTGATTGATTTAAGACATACACCAGTGGTTCTCAACCTTCCTGATACCACGACCCTTTAATACAGTTCTTCATGTTGTGGTGACCCTTCCCCCACCATAACATTATTTTCATTGCTACTTCATAACAGTAATTTTGCTACTGTTATGAATCTGGTGACCCCCGGGAAAGGGTCGTCGATCAACCCCCAAAGCGGTCACAACCCACAGGTTGAGAACCGCTGACATACACAGTAATGACCACATTAACAGGGCCAAGAAATCCCTCTTTCCAAAAGGAATTGCATCCATTAGTCCAGGAATTTAGGATTGACCACACAAATGTGTACCCATCACAGTTATTGAGAGTTCCTTTTCCAAAGGCCCACTTGCCACGAAAATGCATGAGGCCATTTTAGCTCACCATTGCCTAGCATGTTCCCAGCACATAGTAGGTGGTCAGTGCTCAAGAAATACCTGATGAATAAATGGCATCATCCTTAGAAAGCACCAGAGAAGCCCCACTAAGGTGGTGCTGAATGCTGCCTTCCTCCAGCCCGTGGAGATCTGGCTGCCTGCCTTTCCATGGTGCCTTTTTGGGTTAGCCTGGATGCAATTCCTGTACCTCTGACCCTCAGGGATATCAGGGAGTCAAATGTCCCTGGCATGAGTCTGTTTCTTAGTCGCATGCATGGGGTGTGGCTGTTTTCTGAGAAAGGACCCAACTAGAACTTTCCCAAGCCAGAAGCCTGCCCAACCCACTGAGTGGAGTCTGGCTGCAACTCAGAAACAAAAAGTGGTTTATCCTGCCTGTCTGGTTGTCCTCTGATGCATCCTGGACGTGGTTCAATGCTGCGCTGTATACAAAGAATCTGCCCCTGCAACAGGTGCAGTGGGGACCCAAACCAAATCTCCAAAGTCTGACTCAGAGGCCTGCAGGGCAGAGCGGGGCAGCTTCTTCAAATTCTGAGACTGTAGATGTCTGTGGAAGCAGCCGCCTCACCACATTGGAGCTGCCCACCCACACTGACCTCACTGCACCGTCTGGGGTGGGCCCACAGGATACAAAAGAAGCCTGCATCTTCTTAAACCTCCTGACATTCTCTGAGACGTGGTGCGGCCTCTTGTCCTGTCCTCAAGATGGTACAGGAAGTGGGACCAAGTGAACGCCTAGATCAGCAGTGTACAGTTTTAGGTGCTTCCCACCTGGTTTATATTCGTGCATTTCTCCGGCCTACGGATTTTGGAGGCAGACGGTGATTTTTGTCACCCCTGAGAGGAAAGTGGGTTATGATCGTGCCATTCCAGTCAAAGGGATGTGGTTGAGGAGCTTGGGCACCGGTTTAGTGAATTGTCATTTTGTGCCCCTAGGGAGCTCACAGCGAGAAAGAGAGATACAAGTAAATAGCTCCAATTTAGAAAAAAATGTTGGGTCTCTCTGATGGAAAACAAAGGAGTGACAAATGCACTGAATTTTCTATTCTCCACATCTGGTTTGACATCTAGGAAACTGGTCTGAGGTGCCAGATTCCCTTTGGCTTTTCCTGGCGGATTATCAGTGCTTCAGGATTGGCATATTTTTCCTATAAATGATGCTCACAATAACAGTCAGAGTAATGTCGGCCATGCATTGAGACCTAACTCTTTTGTCAAGGACAGACATGAGTCTGTGAAACGACTCTACCATCCTGTGCAATAGGCTTATCCCCGTTTGACAGATGAAAAGATTGGGTTTCCGGGAGGGTGAACAATAAGTAAAATACGAATTCATGAGTTGCAAGACTAATAAGTGGTAGAGCCAAGATTAAGAACCCATGTTCTTTTTTCTCTAAGTTTTAAAAATATATATTTGGAAAATATTTATGGAAATGATTATATAGGCTAAGTTAAAAGTGAATGCATAAGCAAGAGGCATTTATTTACAGTTTAGTCTCTGTCATCTGTTATAATCAGAAATTTCATAAAATGCTCTTCACTCTGTCCTTTCATAAATCCTGCGTAAATGTGGTCAGATGTCCAACGTAGGTCTAAAGACGTATATTCTGATGACCGAGGCTTTCGGCAGTTAGAGCCCATGTTTTTAACGTCGGGGAGCCCTCGGGGTCTCTACATTGATTGTGGATACATCAAAGGAGTAAAAATGGATTAGGGGCTGAGGACTGGATCGTAGGGATAGGGTAAACCAGGTAGATGAAAAGATTTCATCTAATTTTTAATCGACTAGCTTTTGTTCTTACATAGTGAAGATTTCAGAGTGCCGACTCTATGCATTGTGGTGAGGAGCCAGCTTGTACACACAAAGAGTTTGCATTCTCACGGAGGGTTGAAGCACGCGGTTTGACCTCTTAAGATTGAAATGCCTCCAAAGACGTACAAACTACATGGTGGTGGAAAGGTGCTTAGTCGAGGAAGATGTTTCCACTAGCTTTGGGGAAGAGTGAGGTTGAACCAGAAATCATTTAGTAAGTGATTTCTAAAGGTGTCATCTGTCAGAAGTGGGGAATTTTCAAGTGCCAGGAGAAGATGTACAGTTGGGACAAAGACTAGCGCCCAAACTCCACTGTAATGAGTGACTACTCGGATGCACCATATTCCTCTGTAGCTCGTCCTCAAGCCAAGCAGCAGGACTGCTAGAAACCCACCCTGTGTGCTCCGTCTCTGCCCCATTCCCCTGCCGAATCCTCCCAAGCCCTCCCTGTCCAGTTCGTTACCCACGTGTGCATCCTTAGACACGATAATTGAATCTCGCCCATTTCATTATTTTGAAATTTGATATGTATTTATTTTGAGTCAGTTTTAATCAAATGGTTCCCTTATATTTGTTTCTTTCATTCATATAGATAGATAGATAGATAGATAGATAGATAGATAGATAGATAACGAATGCTAGAGATAGAGATAGAGATTTATATAGTTTCTCTCCCTCTCAGGGACCTAGGTTGTTTGGCCTGTTGAGTTGTGTACGAGATTGGGTTATCATGAGTTGCCTCTTCATATTGAAGTCCAGGGTGTCCCCATTCTTTGTTTCCTGCCAATTGGCAGCTCAGACTCAGGTTCCACACCCAGAACCAGTCTGACAAAAGAGGGAAGAATGAGTGGAGCTCACGTGGGAGGATGGGCTGGCTGTGAAAGCACGTGGGGCAGGTCGTCAAGCACCGTGTGTGCATGCGGCAGTAACAAGTCAAGCTGTGGAAACGTGTGTCTGCCTATAGGGGGAGTGTGAGGAGACTTGAGTGGCCATACATTGTAGGTCTGCTTTCCAATCACGAATGTAGCAGTAATTCTATTGGCCCTGATGTTAAAAGGATAAATGATGAATGATTGTAAAATCCTGAAATGACATGCAGATGATTGGTTGTCATTCTCTGTAACATTATGGTACACCTTAAGATTGCCAAGAATTTCCCAAGCTCAACTGTGCCAGGGGCAATGGTAATTTTGTAGTGTGAAAAGCATTGCACTGTGTTGTGAGTAGCATTATAACTCAGTGCTTCATAGATGAACGGGCTATATTCACTACTTTTAATCCCTTTAAATTGTTCTTTTTAAGATAAGCAAAGAAAATAAACCCTGCTAGTAAATGTAAGTGACATTTTACTAATGTCCTTAAATGGGACACTGGTTAATGATTTTTGCAGTTTTTCCAAACAAATAAAATTCACAGCTCCTTTTGAATTTAGAAGACAGACACTGGTGATCTACAAACAAGACAAAATATAAGATACCTTTCCCCCTTTTTTTAATTATCAAACTGTGCATTACAAATTGAGTGAAGGTTTCCAAAGTAAATCAATTTTCCATTCAATGATTCATATACATTTTGTTTCATCTCATTGATTGAAACCCCTACAATGTAACATTTTATCCCACCCCCTCATTTTTACTGATTTTCATTCCCCTTTTGTTCCAAATCCTTTTGAACTTCAACCTTGAGGTAAATGCTGCCCCTTTGACCTCAAATGGCTGGTTATTTTAAGGAGGGTTCACCTCACTTTATTATTCTCCTGATGGACCTGTCTGCTGTTTGACCAAAGATTGAGTGCGGTGTGGGACTTCAAAGTCTTGGGGTTTCTACAATCTCTATCCAGCCAACGATCCTGGTCTCACTTATGATTTTGAGTTTTGTTCCACCTTTTCTTCTCACTCGATCCAGGAACTCGCTGTCTTAGAGGTCTTTAGAATCCTGGAGCTGGAGCTTCACGTGACCTATTAGAGTCATTGTTTCCATGCGTCTTCATCTTTCCTTACTTTTCGATAGGGCGGCTCTGAGCAATAACATAACTGACTCAATGACAGTGGGGTGCTGTGTTCCTTCCTCCAGACAGAGATGGATAGTTGCACCTTAGGTGGCTGCTTTGAAGACTCCGGTTACTACTCGCCAAAGTAGAGTGTAGAGTCTTGTCTTGGTGGACTCTGTCATGCCAGTTGGTATTGGTGACCCCAGGACAGTGGTCCTGAATCCCCAAGCACTGTGCTTCATTCCCTCAAAATGCTTGATGAGATCTAATAAGTTTTCATAAAATTTCTCCTTTATGCTGCACCACAACAAATGAGTATATTTACAGCAAAGGTTAATACCACCACACAAATATCCTTTCTCCTCTCTCTCTCTCTCTCTCTCTCTCTCTCTCTCTCTCTCTCTCTCACACACACACACACACACACACACACACACACACACATACACATACACACGTGTGCATGTGGACTTTTATCCTTTTTCCCAAACTCATTTGGCCTACATCTAGCCATACATCCACTCATGGATTGCCATCATTGCAGGTTTGAACATATAACAGTGTTTGCCGCTGTTGCTTTTAATGTTTGCAGGCCTCAGTGCTTTTCCTGACCTCCATTATATTTTGCTGACCTCTCTCTTGCATATTGCCTTCCCCCTCACCCAAGTTCACAGGTGTTTCCTGTAATTTACCCTTTCTTCCCTTCCCACTCATACTAGCCATTAAAGAATGTTCCTTTTAATGTGGAAACCTTTTCTTGACTTTGTATAATAGTGATCTATCTCAAACAGTAATTGTCATTTTGTTAGTGACTAATTTCACTTTGTATCATGTCCTCCATGTTCATCTATATTGTTAGGTTTTCACAAATTCATTGTTTTTAAACACTGTAGTGTTCTGCAGTGTGCATGTACTTTAAAAAATCACTTTATTGGGGGTTCATACAACTCTTATCACCATTCATCCATCCATTATGTCAAACACATTTGTACATTTGTTGCCATCATCATTCTCAAAACATTTGCTTTCTACTTGAGCCCTTGGTATCAGCTCCTCATATTTTCCCCTCCCTCCATGGCCCCTCCCTAATAAACCCTTGATAATTTATAAATTATTATTATTTAGTCATGTCTTACATGGTTCTATGTCTCCCTTCACCCTCTTTTCTATTGTCCATCCCCTGGGAGGGTGTTATATGTCGATCCTTAAGATTAGTTCACCCTTTCTCCCCACACCTTTCTCTTATCCTCTTGGTATTGCTACTCTTATTATTGGTCTAGAGGGGTTTATCTGTCCTGGATTTCCTGTGTTCCCAGTTCTTATCTGTACCAGTGTACATCCTCTGGTCTAGCCAGATTTGTAAGGTAGAATTAGGATCATGATAGTGGGGTGGGGGAGGGGAGCATTAAAGAACTAGAGGAGAGTTGTATGTTACATCATTGCTATACTACACTATGACTGGCTCATCTCCTCCCTGAGACTCTTCTATGAGGGAATGTCCAGTTGACTACAGATGGGCTTTGGGTCTCCACTACACACTCCCCCTCATTCACAATGATACGATTTTTTGTTCTTTGATGCCTGAAACCTGAGCTTATTGACACCTCATGATAACATAGGTTGGTGTACTTCTTCCATGTGGGCTTTGTTGCTTCTTAGCTAGATGGCTGCTTGTTTATCTTCAAGCCTTTAGGACCCCAGGAGCTTTATCTTTTGATAGCCTGGCACCATCAGCTTTCTTTACCACATTTGCTTATGCATCCACTTTATCTTCAGTGGGCATGTTGGGAAGGTGAGCATCATGGCATGTCAGTTTAGTAGAACAAAGTGTTCTTGCATTGAGGGAGTACTTGAGTAGAGGTCCAATGTCCATCTGCTACCTTAATATTAAACCTATAAATATATGCACATAGATCTATTTCTCCATTGTCATATATAAATATAATACATATATACATGCTTGTATTTAGACCTCTATAAATGCCCTTTGCCTCCTAGTTATTTCCTCTATTTCCTTTTACTTTGCTCTTGTTCCATTATCATGCTCAGCCTTCATTTGGGTTTCAGTAATTCCTCTCAGTTACATTGCCCTTGATCAAGCCCTACTAGGCCTCCTACACCCTCCTCACCATCGATTTTGGATCACTTGTTGTTCCCTTGTCCCTGAGTTTGATAATACCCACTTCTTTCCCCCTGCCTCCCCCTCTCCTATGCTCCCTCCCCACCCCCGGAATTATCTGTCCTGTTGTTTTCACTTCCACATTGTTTATCAAACCTATCTGATCTAGTAGACCTGCAGAGATAATAGTATGCACAAAAAACAAGACAGAGCAAAACAAAGAAACAAAACCAATGTTAAAAAAAGAAAAGCCTGTAAATAGTTCAAGGTCTGTTTCTTGACCTGTAGGAGTGTTTTCTGGTTGAGTCTGATGGGGTGCCATCCCCTGGTCCCACAGTCTATTTCTGGTACTCCCTCGGGATTTCCTTGCTCTGCTCCCCTTGCTGTTCTGATGCACGCCCTTAGTGTTTTGCCTTGGTGTGGTGGGGTCAGATGATCTCTAGTGTTGTCCCCCATAGGGCTATGGGTCAGTGAGGGATGTCGTGTCTCCTGGTAGGGCCAGCCCTATGGTCCTCTCTGTGCATTGGCTGCTCTGAGCAGGGATATGGTCCTCAAAGCTTGGTGGGCCAGAATGTGATCCACTCTCTCTTCCTCCCCCTTCATTTGCTCCCATGTGCTCTGATCAGACATGTCCCTTTCCCTGAGCTGTAGCTTCAGGGCTGTCCTCTGCAGTAAATTCTTCTGGGGACAAGGGGTTGGGGGCTTTCCACTTATTTGGGATTGGGGTCAACCCCCCAATTGTGTATGTACTATAGTTGGTTTATTCATTCTTGCACTGATAGGCATGTAGGTTGTTTCCATATTTTTGATATTGTAAATTGTGTGAGGAACATGAATGTGTGTATACATACATATAATACATCCATGTCTTATTTCTCTAGCATATCTGCCAAGTAGAGGGACTGCTGATTCAAATGGTATTTCTATTCCCAATTCTTTACGGAAGCACCATACCACTTTCCATAGTGGTTGCCCCGCTATTCTGACAGTCTCGCCAGTGGTGTATTAGGGTTCCAATCTCTCCACAGCCCCACCAACATTATTTTCTGATTTTTGAGCTTTACTATGAATGCTAGGGTAAAATGGTATCACATTGTCCTTTGGATTTGTAACCAATTTGATGGCAGTGAGTTTGGCTTTTCTTTTAAGGTTGTAACTGTTCTCTCTTTAAAATTGTAACTTTATTTTGTTCTTATTTCTGTACATATTATTTTTCCCTTTTGTTTGTGGTAGATGTGTTTGGCTCTGGGGTTGATGTTTGTCGGCCATCTGGATGTCTTCCATGGGGAAGAGTCCTTTGATGGCCTCTGCTCAGTTTCTGACTGGATTATCTGTCCTTTTCCTACGGCAGTGTTGATGTTTGAGAGAGTAGTCCCTTGTTGGATATATCATTACCCAAACTTTTTTTTCTCCTCCTAGTACGTAGGTTCTCCTTTTGCTCTTTTGATGACATTTCTTGATGCACATAGATTTCTGAGTTTTAGGAGATCATCTAATTGATCGTCTTCTGCTTCAGTGTTTGCAGTTATGTGTGATTGTGTATCTGTGTCGTGCGCTATAGCTCCTAAGTCGTGCATGCTATGTTGAAGTATTTTGTCCCCCACTGCCCTGGCATACCATAGGCACAGGGTAAGCATATATATGTAGGAGCTTCAAAATGCTGGTGGAAATTCCATATCTTTTCACCACATTTTTCTACAAACTTTTTAAAAGCCGTCGCATACATATGTAATAAATGTTATCCCCCAGACGGATATCTTTCAGATTCTTATAAGAAGTAAAGACACGATGACTAACGTGTCAACGTCCTCCTTGTGCAACGCGTCCTAATTACTTTTCACTTTCCTTCCGTCGAGGGAAGTCCTCTTCTGAAGCGGTACATACCGTTTCCTCAGCTCACCATGGCATACTTCCACGTATGTTTACGATCACGGACAACATACACGGCTGCTCTGTGTGTTTTTGAAAGCTGTAAACTGGCTTCCCCCCCCCCCCCCACTAAATGTGTTGAGATTTATTCTTGTTGATGGATAATGAGAACTTGTAGTTCTGATTTATTTTAATTATGTTTATGCTGCATGGTATCTTATTTAAAATATGTAATGTTTTGATCCATCCTGTGATAAAGACGCTTGGTCTGTCCAGTTTCGTTTTTTCCCAGTTCAGTTTTGGCACAGAGTCCTCCAGCGACCATTCAGATAAATGTTTTCTTATACTCCCAGGGGGTAGCTCCTTTGCTAATATACTGATTGGGACAATTGATGGATGGTAGTTTATATCGTCTTCAAATTTCTCTCAACTGTTACCGAGGCGTTTTCTAAAGGGGCTACCCTAACCCAGACATCGACCAGTGTGTGCTATGACTTCAGATTTGCAAGCATCTTGTCAATCCAGTGGATGCAAAGCTGCCTCTCAGTGGTGTGTTTTAAAAACAGTTTTATTGGCATAGACTCCACATGGCACACAATGTAATCATTCAAGCGTGTTAAGAAGCGTTGTGCAGTCAGTACCACAATCCCACTTTAGAACATTTTCTCCTCTTACTCCTTGTTGTTAGCTCCCCATTTCCCCAGCCTCCCCGGCTGTGCTATCCAGTTACTGTCTCCACAGATACACCGAGCAGAGCAGATTTGATATACAGAAAACCACACAACACACAAACAAGGAACAAACAGCAATAAGCCAAGAGCATTGACAAAACAAAATAGAGAAAATTCCTCACTCGCAAAGAAAGCAGAAATTATTAAAAACTGAAACAACTTTAAAACGGATCAAAAGAGAGCTAAAAGGAGAAAGTGTTACATTCTATTCTAATCACATTTGCCATAGTTGACCTTGCAATGCTCTCTGTGTAATAGCAAGACTTGGCGTATCCCTGGACTGTGGTCAGATGGGATTCACCAGAGGCTTAATCCAGGTGGGGACCCTGCCAATGGATTTTGGGCTTCCACTGTCATCCATAGCCTTCTGAAAACTAGGTGTTAACAATTTAAGCTCTGCTACCATTCCCTTCTTTGGATTTAGATTTTATTATTTATAATCCTTGGATCACACAACCTGGTGTGGTTCTTCCATATATACTTAGTTGATGCCTCACTTAGATGGTTGCTTGTTTTAAGATAGCCTTTGAGACCCCATATGTTATAATTTCTGATAGTTGGGCACCATCTAATTTCTTCACCATATTTTGCTTTAGCACCCATATCTTCAGTGATTTCCTCATGAGGGGGGAGCATTGAGTAGGGCCATATCATAGGTAATAATTTTACCTTGATTGGGGTTAGAACGAAGTGTGAACCCAACCCATTCATATACCTATGATTTATCTAGTCTCTGGTTCACTTTAATGACATCATTATCATTTTATAATAGAGAACATTATAAATCATCCCTCCTGGGGTATAAGGTAATTCTATTGATAGGGTCATTAATTTAGCCAATGGTATAGAATGTAAAGCATTGTTGAGAAAAGGAAATTATGCTAGTCTTGCTTTTCAGACTGCAATACATGAATTGTTGACTTGAACAGATTAAACTCTTAAGTGACTACTCACATGATCAAAGAGGCTTCGTGATAGGGCAAAACTTCCAATAACACTCATTCACAAAGGCATGCCTACCAGACCAATATATATCATACAAAAGCAAAGATAGCATCAAAATAGTAAATATATGGTTGTTCTGGGCAACCAAATTCATTGAGCACTTCAAAGAAAGTGTTATAAACCAAAGTCCAAGGACTACTAATTCCATAACCTTAGGATAATGGTCATCTACTGCCTCTCACACTATGGTATCACAGCCTTAAGTCTAAGGGAATATGTCAGTTCCTTAAATCTGCTCCAGGTAAGTTTGAGGTGAAACTCAGTTCAGTTAGTGAGTTTTCTACATTGAGTCCTCTTATGGTCTATGTAGGATCTATATGATCATTTATTGGAAAACTTGAACATGCTTAAAAGTTTGTTGGCCACTCACTAATTTTGTAATAAATAAATTCTTCTATCGCCTGTACCTAATTACCTACTTTATATAGTATGTACATTTTTCTTCATATATTTAGAAGAGGTCTTTATATATTCAATGGATGCCTTCTCCAAGACTTTTTAAATTGCGCTGCCATTTATCTACCAGAAGTTTTATATCACGGTGTCTCTGGGTTTCTCAGCCTTTTCTCCATGTATATCAATCATCCCCTGCCCCCAAACTACACTATTTTCTATAGTGAACAATGTTTAGACCACCCCAGAAACCAACCGTTCCTATTACTTCCTATTCCCCGGAAAAGCTCCATTCTGATATCAAAATACAGACTTGGGGCCGAGGTCACAGAGCTCTCAGAACGGTTGGGGCATAGGATCAACTGTATCCCCACTCTAAACCTCCATTTTATATAACTTGGTATGATTTACAGTTTAACACATTAGGACACCGAAGCTGAGAGAACTGTAATTTGTTTTGCATAAGTCGTGCAATCAAGTACCTCCTATGTTACGATGCTGCCTCCACAAACTTTGTTGTACTTGTGTAGCTGAAGAAACAATTGGGACGGTGCTACGTCTATCAGTCTGGACAGACTCCGACAGTCCATTCGCCTCGGAGACTGTCTGGGGGAGTTCACAGTCTCAGGTTGGACAGCTTCATTTCTCTCGTAGGTGAAATGCATGGGCTGTCATCGAAACACCCTCCGTGCTGCCTAAACTGCCACTCCTTGAAACTCTGTGCCTCTTCCTAAGTGCCTTCTTGGCCGCTCTCCTTTCCTGAGAGGAAGCCACTCTTCAGAAGCCGTCGGACACCCTTTTCATTGTCAGCCTTCTGTGTTCATTTATGTTCATAGACAACATGCACTCCTGCTTTATGTGTTTTTGAAATCCTAAAGAAAAGCTCTAGACTGCCTTTTCCCACTAAGTAGTGTGCTGACACTGATTCATGTTGACACATGTCGTTCTGATCTATTTTTATGATGGATGAGATTTTATTAAAAATATGTATTCTTAGAATATAAGTGAGATAAAAGAATAATGTAATTTTAGCTTTCTGCACAGAATATTAATGATAAGGATTATACAAGGAAAGCATGATGATTCTTTGCGAACGAGGCAGCATCAGACTCTGAAGAACAGTGTGCGTGTAAAGAGCCAATGATAGAAGAACTTCAAGCCTGTGTGTCAGTTTCTCTGGCTTCTTGATCAGTTGTGTCTGTGTCAAATGTGACAGTGAAGGTGACTGCACCAATACTCCGAAGAATAAGAAGGAAAAGTTCTAACTCGGATTCACCATGTTTTGCGAATATTACTTTGTTATTCATACATGGGTTAGTCATGGAGTCATGAGTGATCTAAATGTGCGTTAGTGAGAGCAATGTTTGTTTTACTTGGTATAACTCGTCTGCCAAGGTAAAGTGTGTTCCTGTGAGTCCACATGCGGTGAGCGTCCCCTCTTCAATACCCACAGCAATGCATGCAGAGTGTAGTCTGAATTGATAAAGCATACATGGTTCATTCACCACTGAAGGACGTCTGACCACAGGTTTAGCGATGCTGCTTCTCTTTCATAAAGGAAAACGTTCTCGTCGACATCTGTGTTTACTCAGGTCAGTTGTGGTTGTTTGAAGTCTCTCACTTACACCCAATAAACCTACAAACAAGCTTTGGGAATCCCTGCAATGTTTCCTCTTAAGACACCCATCTTTGTAGGCTTGTTGTCATTAAAAGAGGCTGGGACAGGTCTTCCCTGGATGTTGCTTCATAACCTACTCGGGATTTCCTTGGTCTTTGGGCTAGGTCTGCGTCTTCTGAGCGCGGTATAGGCGCTTTTCTCTGCCATTCAGAGATGGCAAAAGAGAAATTTCGTCTTATGCAAATTCATCCACTCTGTGGTCTTACAGACAGACAATTGCATATTGAAGAAGAAGATCATTTTTTGATGAGGAAACAGAACATCGACGTGACTTTATCCAGGCTAGCCATGGAAAATATAGGAGCAAGCAAGCTAGGCATCGACTCCCATCAGGTGACTGTGGGACCTTGGGCAAGTCACCCTGTTTGTGCTCCGTTTCTTTGTCTCAGAAAAGGATGCGAATACTAGCCAGTCACAGACTGTTATGGGGGTCTATAACACAGGCACCATGCCTGGATCATTGCCTGGCCCACAGTAAGCTGTGCACATTTACTTTTTATTATTACTCGGAACTTGATCACACAGAGGGATTCTGTGGGAGGTGGAATGGTTCAACGGAGCAAGCATGGCTTTACAGTCTTTGCTCCAACATGATATGATAACTCAGCCCACAAGTCTGGGATAAATAGGCCTGAGTTAAGGTTGCGTGCTGAGTTTTTTTCTGGGAATACAATGGATCTTCAAAATTCAAAGGGAAATTATCATTCCATTTTTTCCCCAAACTTTTTGAGGCCCCCCCTCATGATTCAACCAAAGAGCTATATAAGAAGGAGGGAAGAAGCTAAGTTCAGGGGAGAGAAATGCAAGCTGCTAAGTTCCTGGGCAGCCAGACCTTACAAGAAAGGTCACTCGGGACATTTGCTAGATAGGCTATGTGGTTCCACGGGGCCTTGGGGGAGTCAGAGTGATGAGAGGAGAGGAGACAAGGACATCTGCCGGTGCCTTAAAAAAATATTTGTCAGTTCTCACTCCACAGCCCCGTGTGTGTCCGAGGGTCCAAGCAGAGCTGTGCTTCAGGTTTCTTTTTTTCAAAATGGCTTTATCAGCATACACTTCACATATAATATCATGTAGATGTTCAGCCATAGTACGATCTGTGCAATTATTGCCCCAATCAACTTCGGAACATTATTGCTAGCTCTCCATTTCTCCCTTTTCTCCCCTGCCGTGCCCTCTTTCAGTGACTGTCTCTTTAAATCTACCGATCTTGGATTTCATATACAGAAAAGCAAAGCGAACACAAACAGGAAGCAAGCAAATGTAACACCACTCCCAACAATGACTAGAAAAAGCACAGGAAAACTTCAGAGGAAAGGACAGCCTAAATGACAAAAAGCTGAAAAGCCTTTAAAACCGGTCACAGGGGCGGTCAACGATAAGGTCTTACATTTTAACCCAACTCATCTGCCACAAATGACCTTTAATGTTCTCTCTCTGAGAACAGCCTATCTATAGCTATGGACTGTGCTCAGAGGGCCTTCACCAGAGGCTTAAGACATGTGGGGACCCTGCCAATGGATTTTGGGCTTCCACTGTCATCCATAGCCGTCTGCACAATTTAAGCTCTGATACCATACCATCCTTTGGATTTTATTTGGATTTTAAATATCCTTGGATCACCCAGGCTGGAGTGCTTCTTCCAGGTGGAGTTAGTTGATGTCTCCCTTAGATGGCTGCTTATTTTAAGGTAAGCCTTTGAGACTCCAGATGCCATCTTTTCCAATAGCTGGGCACCATTTAATTTCCTCACCACACTTTGCCTTAGCACCTATATCTTCAATGACCTCTTCATGAGGGAGCATGTCATAGGTACTAATTCTAATATTGGGGCTAGAATTAATGTGTGCCCTAAGTCCATTCATATTTCTGTGGTTTATATATGTCACTGGTTCACTTTATTGACAACTTTATCATTTGATAATAGAGAACATTATAACTTCTTCCCTTGGGCCACCAAGTAATTCTATTGAGAGTGTTATTAATTCAGCCAATGGTTCAGAATGTAAAACATGGTTGAGAAAAGAAAATCATGCACGTACAGGCCAGGTTCTGACCTCAATACATGAATTTTTGACTGGTACAGATTAAACTTTTATGTGACTGGATACCATTTCCCCAAACTATAGGAGTTGGTGACAAAACCTTCAATAACACTCATTCACAAAGGCAGAACCATGCCTACCAGACTAATACGTATCATATTAACAAAACAAGGTGGGCATTAAAATAAACACGTTGTTGTTCTGGGTCACTGCTCCTTGGGCACCCTTAAAGCAATGGATCGGAACCCAAGTCCAGCGACTTCAACTTCATAACCGAGGGATAGCGTTCATCTTCTCTTCACACTGAGTGAGCTTGAGGGAAAGCCCACTTCACTTAGCGAAGTTGCCACATTTAATCCCTCTGGTGGGGCCTGTGAACAATATCTCAAAAGGTCAGAGTCTAAGTGCCAGTATCTTATAGCACAAGGCCTGGATCACCAAGGACTAGATATCAACTATGTCAAAAGTGTCCAATGAGGAATACAGTACTGGTTATATTCTCATTTGGGTTCTGTATAAGTATTGTTCAACTTGTTGATCATCTCCCTGGGGCATAAAGATCTTCCATTAACATTGTCCTTTATTAATCCTTGGTACAAAAACATTTTAAGCACTCTTGAGAGAGGGATATTGAACCATTGTAGGTGAATTCCATATTGTAATACCTGAATTATTCACTTGTACAGAATAAATCAGGAAATTCTCATAAATCTGTGTGCCTTTAAATGGTCTAATTTGTTTCAAATTCATATATTATGGTATGAGTTTTGGCTTGGAAATCAAAATATGGATAAACTTTGAATATTATGCTGGAAAGGGAAACAAGTAGTAAATTATAATTCTCTTCACAGAATTAATGTTTGGGTTTTCCCTTCTGAACCAGCTTGAAGAATATCTGAAGGTCTTAAAGTCTCAGTATCTATTCCTCCTCCAATCCCAAATCCCATCTCTGGTTGGTCAAGAGGCTGGAATTTGGAGTTAGGTCAAGCAGATGGAGGTTGGGCTGCGTCACTTCCCAACCACGTGGCCTAATCATTGCAAGCGTCTCTCATCCCATGAGAGAAACAGTGAGATGCCACCGGCCTTTGTGAGGACTCAGTCAGACCATGCAATGCATCTCGTTGTACGGTGCCTAGCTATATATACTAGCATATGACAAACACTTAGAAAATATTGGTTAATGCTAACACATTTTTATTAATCACTATAGTTAATGCTACTATTATATTTTTGGTGTGGGCCATGTCTATCTATTTATTTTCAAAGAGAGAAAAATAGCTGCTTCTCTTTGATATTCTACTTCCCAATCGTGCTGAAAATTGAAATCAGGAAAAATAAACAAACACACCAAACAAAACCAACTCAAGGTTTCTGTTTTCATCACTGGATAACTGTAGGTCATTAAACATTCCCTGCCAAGATGTTTAATTCTCATATTCAAAATCAGAGGTAGGGGGAGTAATGTTTATTTGTCAGATATGGAGGAAAATGGAAATAAAAAACACAGCTGCTTTTATCTCTCCACGGGCACCATCTCTTCTTGGTACAGAAAGAGATAATGATCTTGCAGTATAATTTCATAAAGCGACAACAAACTCAATTCCATTATCTCACTGTAAACAGTAGCAGCTTGATCCTATTGCTGCTTAACATAGGCTGTAGCTGTGGCAGCTGCTCCCCCTTCATTATAGATTAGAGTAGATGAAAGAAAACATTGACTAATGAATGAATGAAGGTGAGATAGTTAAGGTTTATTGTGCCAACCTGGCCGATAAACACATGTGGGATTAATTGAAGGGCGGAGAGATAAATGACTCAGTGAGCCTCGCCTTTCTGGTTCTTGGGTCTTTTTTTTTCTGATGGTCGGACCAGGGTGCAGCTGGCAAGGCTCACTTCCTGCAAGACATCCCCGAGGAGAAGCCACATGAACCTACCCCGATGCAGAGCAGCCATGTGGAGACCTCTGCCAGCTCTGAGATGCTTACGCGCTCACTGATTCGGCTTTCCTCCTGCAGTTAGTGATATTGCGTGTGTTTTGTGAGATTGAGGAGGACTTTGTAGATTGTTGTTGGACGTAAGGGCTAATGTTGGACTTATGGGCTTGAACAACACTGGGTTGGGATGCCTTCTTAGTGTACACTTACCCTTTATATACAACGCTCTCTTATAATATGAGTTTCTGTGGACTTGTTTCCCTAATTTAGCCAGACTAACACAGAAGGGTTGACAGCATAGACGTGTAAATGGTTTTAACAGCCTGATATTCACAAATCACACCAGAAACACAGATGTTGGAGGGAAAAAAAACACATAAAACCAGCCATGGACACAAATGAAGTCAGTGGCAGACAAGTAATTTGGTTCCATTAGAAAATAACAAACTTCAAAAGCATAAAAAGCTTTGAAAATGTGTTAAGTCCACGGCTATTCCTTGTGATTTAAAAACATACTCTGACCTATAAAAATGAAAGAGTAAGAAGAAATGCAAAGAGGAAGATATATTATTTGCACAACTCAGGGCGGTGGAGTTATTCTCCCTTTCACAGTCTGATGACGAAGGGAGAGAATGTTTTTAGTGGTCAAGCACTGAAACTTCATCTAAAAGGTGAGTTTATAGGCATTCAAACCCATAAAATAAAATGACTAATTATGAACCTCTATAATGCCCTGGTGGCGTAGTGGTTCCATGTTGGGCTACTAACCACAGGTCAGCAATTTAAAACCATCGGCCACTCTGTGGGAGAAAGATGAGGCTTTCTGTTCCCACAGAGTTAGTCTTAGAACCCACGGGGACAGCTCTACCCTGTCCTAGAGGGTCGCTATGCGTCAGCATCGACTTGATAGGAGTGAGTTAAGTTATAACCAAGTCTGTGAGATTTCAAATATAATTTAAAAACCAACATGATGATTTTCAGTAACTTGCTAGACCTTTCTTGTCATGGTGCCTCTAGGACAGTGGTTCTCACCCTTCCTCATGCCATGACCTTTTAATACAGTTCCTCATGTTGTGGTGACCTCCCAACCATAAAATTATTTTTGTTACTACTTCATAACTGTAATTTTGCTACTGTTATGAATTGTCATGTAAATATGATATGCAGGATGTATTGTTACAAATTGAACCTAATCAAAGCATTGTGATTAATCACAAAACTCATGTAATTATGTATTGTGAAATATTTATTTATAATTACAAATTTTGTCTCAAAGCATGGTAACAGTCTTCGTGCCGGGTACACATATGTGGGCATATCTGCATGTGGGCCGACCCACCTGGAGACAGATAGAGGAGTGGCGTCTCAGTTCCTAAGACCGTCGGAAATATGTGTTTTCCGACGGTCTTAGGCCATCCCTGGGGAAGGGTCGTTCAACCCCCCCCCCCAAAGGGCCGCGACCCACAGGTTGAGAACCGCTTCTCTAGGCGGCCGGAATGGCCAGGCTTTCCGTGATCCATCAAGCTACTTGTTTGCATTACTGTGGAACTCCTCAAGAGAACTTAGAGCCAGGCCACATCTGCTTTATAATCACAGCACCACACAAGTGAAGCTACTTCAGACAAGTGACTTAGCCAATTCTCTCAGAATACATGGTAGGGTAATCGCGATCATTAGACAATAAAATTGTACTGAATTTGCACAATTACACACAGTAGACACTTGGTGATCTAGGAGTTTTCCTTTCTTTTCTTCTTCTACCTTAAGTTAATAGGCCTCTTTTCTCTTTATCTGAAATACAGTATTTCTTTTAGCTTGGTCCAGGGGCTCTGTCCTGGTTATCCTCATTATCTTATAATTTGTAGGTTACTTTCCTCTCGGTGTACCCTCAAGGTGACATACACTTTAACAGTGGCACCTGGTTCAAAATAAGACATTCATAGGAACAATGATATATCTTAGGTACCCTGGTGAATTATATTTCTTAGGTGCTGTCAGGTAAACATCGGATGCTGACTGCACGGTTGGCTGTTCAAACCCACCAGCTGCTCTTTGTATATATTTACAGCCTGGGAATCCTAGGCAGGGTCGCTGTGAGTCACGATTGATTGGGTGAGTTTTGGGCTTGCCATTCTTTGCTATGCTGAGAAAGTTGGCAAGGTTGATGCCTACTTCATCGATGGGAAATACCTAGTGGCTTTAACAATCGACACACAGGAGCATGCTATAATCACTCAATTGTTTTTGTGGTCTCATTTCCTCTGAACGTTTCATTGCCTTGTATTTTAAATGAAGAAAGACTTGGCTCAGGGTTGGCATCTAATAAATGCTCGAGGAAATGGGTATTTTAATTGTGACCAGAGGCAGGCCTCCACAAGCGCTGGTTGACGATTACACCGTATATGGGCAAACACAGTCTGCCACCACGTTCTCGGACCCGTCTGAAAATGTCCGGATGGTTACTTCTTGGTGTAGGAAGAGCTAAATGAACCCCACATAGAAGGCTTGGCTGAGCAGTTTTAGGGCATCTCTTAGCTGCAGTCGGTTCCAGTGTTAAGAGACTGCCAGAATGAGATGGCTGGCCCAATGTGGTTCACCTGCAGGGGCTCAGCTGCAAGATGTTTTCATTTCGGGTGTTTCCCACTAGTGCCAGCTGCTCAAGGAACTTGCCCCAGGTCATTCGCTTTTATGAATGCTTCCATCTGTCCTGTGGGGGCAAAGGACCGAGGTGCTGTTGAGTTCTTCGGCCGCCTAGTGACCCACGGGAAACAGAATGGAGGCCCGCTCTGTGCTGCGCCATCTTGGTCATCGTTGTTGATGTCAATCTATCTCCTTGATGTTCTTCCTCTTTTTTTTTCATGTTCAAGGTAAATGAGACCACAGCTAAGGACCCGTTTGGCTGCTCTTTTCTGCACCAACCCCGCTCTTCTGGCAGTCCCCAGTTCTTTCAGTCTTTTTCATCACCGCCGGCATTCCTGTGTCAGTTCCTCTGTGATAGTCCTTCCTCGTTGGGCAGCTTTTGCAGGCTCATGAGGCCAGTGAGAGTACTAGGGCTGGGCACACCTTAGTCCTCAAAGTGACCCTCTTCAACACTTGAGCGATGTCGTGTGCAGCACATTTGCCCAATGCGATATGTTGTGTCACTTCTTCACTGCTGCGAAAGGGCATGGTGGAGGACACGGGCTACCGGCTATGGGAAACTTGTGATCAAATCCCTGCCGCACCTTTTATTAGCTCTATGACCTTGCATCGATTGCTCTGCACCTGATCAAGTTACCTAATTTCTAGGTCTGTTTCCTTGTCTGTCAGATGGGGATGACAAACTCTTGTCATCCACAAAGCAGAATTCAGAAACCACTGTTGTTGTGAGATGCCATCAAGTTGGTTCCAACTCATAGCGACCCTGTGTACAAGAGAATGAAACACTGCCTGAACCTGCTCCATCCTCACAATTGTTCTTATGTTTAAGCCCACTGGTGAAGGCATTGTGTCCATCCATGTTGTCCAGGGCCTTCCTCTTTTACACTGCCCTTCTCTTGACCACACAAAATATCCTTCTCCAGGAGATGGTCTCTCCTGATAACATGTCCAAAATATTTGAGACCAATTCTCGGTAACCTTGCCACTAAGGAGCATTCTGGCTGTACTTCTTCCAACACAGATCTGTTTGTTCTTTTGCTAGCCCATGGATCTTTCAATATTTTTCACCAACACCCTGGTTCAATGTCTCAATTTTTCTTCAATCTTCTTTTTCAGTGCCCCATCGTCACTTGATGATGAGCCATTGAAAACACCATGGCTTGGGTCATCATGTTCCACTACATCAATCCTTCTGTGCTACGCCTTATTCATCGTGTAACTTTCCGTGCACGTGAGGCCATTGAAAATACTGTGGCTTAGATCAGGCTCACCTGAATCCTCAAAGTAACCTTATTTTCACCCCCTGAAAGAGAGGGATTGTGTGGCAGATTTGCCCAATGCAAGACACTGACCTTTTGACTATGCTTCCATGAGCATTGATTGTGGATACAAGCAAGACGAAATCCTTGGCAACGTTAATCTTTTCTCTGTTAATCATGATGTTGCCTGTTGGTCCAGATGTGCACATTTTGGTGTTCTTCCCATTGAGTTGTAATCCACACTGAAGGCTGCAATCCTTCATCTCCATCAGCAAGCTTGTGTCACCCACACTTCACAGGTTGTAAGTAAGAAGATTTCCTCTGATCCTGATGCCACATTCTTCACGTAGTCCAGCTTCTCTGGTGATTTGCTCAGTGTACAGATTGGATAAGTATGGTGAGAGGATATAACCTGCCTTTCCTGATTTAAACCATGCAGTAGTCCCTCCTTCTGTTTGTACAACTGCCTCTTGATCCATGTACCAGTTCCACATAAGCACAATGAAGCGTTTTGGAATTCCAATTCTTCTCAAGGCTCCAAATTTAAAAAAAATTTTTTTTTTATTTTAACAATTTATTGGGGCTGATACAATTCTTTTCACAGTTCATACATATACATACATCAATTGTATAAAGCACATCTGTACAGTCTTTGCCCTAATCATTTTTTTCTCTTTTCTTCTTTTACATTTTATTAGGGACTCAAACAACTCTTACCACAATCCA
Source organism: Tenrec ecaudatus (assembly GCF_050624435.1). Classification (NCBI taxonomy): domain Eukaryota; kingdom Metazoa; phylum Chordata; class Mammalia; order Afrosoricida; family Tenrecidae; genus Tenrec; species Tenrec ecaudatus. The sequence continues at coordinate 170,979,580 of NC_134533.1, read as the reverse complement.
TACATATACATACATCAATTGTATAAAGCACATCCATACATTCCCTGCCCCAATCATTCTCAAGGCATTTGCTCTCCACTTAAGCCCCTTGCATCAGGTCCTCTTTTTTTTCCCCCTCCCTCCCTTTTCCCCCCTCCCTCATATGCCCTTGGTAATTTATACCTCGTTATTTTGTCATATCTTGCCCTATCCGGAGTCTCCCTTCCCCCCTTCTCTGCTGTCCCTCTCCCAGGGAAGAGGTCACATGTGGATCCTTGTAATCAGTTCCCCCTTTCCAACCCACTCACCCTCCACTCTCCCAGCATCGTCCCTCACACCCTTGGTCCTGAAGGTATCATCCACCCTGGATTCCCTGTACCTCCAACCCTCATATGTACCAGTGTACAGCCTCTGTCCTATCCAGCCCTGCAAGGTAGAATTCGGATCATGGTAGTTGGGGGGAGGAAGCATCCAGGATCTGGGGGAAAGCTGTGTTCTTCATCGATACTACCTCACACCCTAATTAACCCATCTCCTCTCCTAAACCCCTCTATGAGGGGATCTCCATTGGCCAACACTTGGGCCTTGGGTCTCCACTCTGCACTTCCCCCTTTATTTAATATGATATATATACACATACATATATACATATACACATATATACACATACATACACACACATATCTTTTTTTTTTTGCATGATGCCTTATATCTGGTCCCTTGGGCACCTCGTGATCGCACTGGCCGGTGTGCTTCTTCCATGTGGGCTTATTTGCTTCTGAGCGAGATGGCCGCTTGTTCACCTTCAAGCCTTTAAGACCCCAGACACTATCTCTTTTGATAGCCGGGCACCATCAGCTTTCTTCACCACATTTGCTTGTGCACCCATTTGTCTTCAGCGATCCTATCATGGAGGTGTGCAGTCAATGATATGATTTTTTGTTCTTTGATGCCTGGTAACTGATCCCTTTGGGACCACTTGATCACACAGGCTGGTGCGTTCTTCCATGTGGACTTTGTTGCTTCTGAGCTAGATGGCCGCTTGTTTATCTTCAAGCCTTTGAGAGCCCAGTCACTATCTCTTTTGATAGCCGGGCACCATCAGCTTTCTTCACCACATTTACTTGTTCACCCACTTTGGCTCCAGCCGTTGTGTCGGGAGAGTGAGCATCATAGAGTTCCAATTTAATAAAAGAAGGTATTCATGCATTGAGGGAGTGTTTGAGTAGAGGCCCAAGGTCCTTCCGCCACCTTAATACTTGACCTATAAATATAGACACATAGATCTATTTCCCCATCCTCCTATATATATTTGCATGTACATGTCTTTGTCTAGACCTCCATGAATGCCCTTTGACTCCTAGCTCTTTCTTCCATCTCCCTTGACCTTCCTCCTGCCCTACTACCATGCTTCATCGCCACCTGGGCTAGAGTATACCTCTTCTCTAAGCAACCTTACCCTTGATCATTTCCCACCAGGCCTGCCACTCCCCCTTCTCTACCATTTGGGGTCCCATGTTTTTCCCTTGTCCCTGGGTTTGTTAACACCACTTCCTTACCCCCTCCTACCCTCCCACCCCAAGTCCCCCCGGAACTGTCGGTCCCGTTGTTTTTTCATCCAGATAGTTCATCCAGCCTGTCCTATTCAGACAGACCTGTGGAGTCACTAACATGCACGAAAACTAGACAGAGGAACACAAAGCAACAGTATACAACCAGACAATAAAACAACCAAAACAAACCACTGAAAAAGAACAGAACAAAACAGTTCACAAGAGAAAAGCTTGTAGTTAGTTCAGGGATCGTTTGCTGGCCCTTAGGAGCGTTTTCCAGTCCAGTCTGTTGGGGCACCACGCCCTGGCCCCAAAGTCCACTTTCAGCATTCCCTGGGGACCTTGCCACTCCATTCCCTTGCTGTTCCGCTTCACTCCCCCAGTGATTTGCCTCGGTGTGGTGGGATCAGGTCAGGTGCAATTCCCACACTGTGTCTCCGGTGCTGTCCCCTGTATCGGCCTTAGTCACTGAGGGGCATCATGTCTCATAGTAGGGCCAGCCATGTTGTTCTCTCTGTGGACTGGCTGCTCTACTCAGGAACATCATCATCACGGCCTGGTGGGCCAGGCTGTGCTCCACTCTCTCCTCCTGCCCCTTCATCTGCTCCCGTGTGCTCTGATCAAATATGTCCATCTCCCATAGCTGCAGAGTCAATGTCGTCCTTTGGAACAAGTTCTTTTCGGGGGAGGGGCAGGAATCCACTTAATTTATGGTGCTGGGGCCAGCCTCCCAGACCTCTCCACCGGTTCCCTCCTCCACGCCGGGATATTGCATTCACACCTTGCGACACTGGGTTGAAGTCTGGTCCCACTTTCCCTGTGGAGATATAAACCATACCCTCCCCTTGGGTGGATTAATGCCCCATTTCTGTCATGCTGATTGTACTTACCTCAGGGGACTCATGTTGTACCTGTCCCTTTGGGTCTGGCTTACCTCGCTTAACATAATTCCTTCCAGCTCTTCCCATGAAATAACGTGTTTCATGTGCTCATCGGTGCTTTTCAGTGCTGCATAATACTCCATTGTGTGTATGTGCCAAAGTTTGCTAATCCACTCGTCTATCGATGGAAACTTAGGCTGTTTCCAAGTCTTTGCTATTGTGAATTGTGCCGCAATAAACATTGGAGCGCATATGACTGGTCGTGTTTTATTTGCTGCTTCAACCGGGTATATGCCCAGTAGAGGGATGACTGGGTCGTAAGGTAGATCAATTTCCATTTTCTTTAGGTATCGCCAGATTGCTTTCCACAGTGTCTGTACAAATCTGCACGACCACCAGCAGTGGAGGAGGGTTCCTACTTCACCATAGCCCCTCCAACACTTGTTGCTCTCTGATTTACTGATCTGGGCTAGCCTCAGGGGTGTTAGGTGGTATCTCATGGTTGTTTTGATTTGCATTTCTCTTATGGCAAGGGACTTCGAGCACTTTCTCATATATTTATTGGCCATATTGATCTCCTCTCTAGTGAAAGTTCTTCTCATTTCTTTTGCCCACTTCCTTAGGGGGTTAACTGTTTTCCTCTTTTTGCAGGTCATGATGGTGTTGTAGATTTTAGTAATGAGCCCTTTGTCTGACGTGTCATTACTAAAAATCTTCTCCCAGTCTGTGGGTTGTCAAGGCTCCAAATTTTTATCCACACAGTTGGATGCCTTTGCATAGTCAATGAAACACAAGCATCTTTCTTGAATTCCCTGCTTTCAGCCAAGAGCCACCTGACATCAGCAATGATATCCCTTGTTCCACATCCTCTTCTGAATCCAGCCTTAATCTCTGGCAACTCCCTGTCAGTGTATTGCTGTAACTGTTGTTGGATAATGTTTAGCAAAATATTTACTTGCGTGTGATATCAATGATGATGTGCTACAACTTGCACATTCTTATTGAACACCTTTCTTTGGAATGGATACAGATATGGGTCTCTCCCAGTTGGATGGCCAACTACCTGTCTTCCAAATTTCTTGGACAGCCTAGTTAGTGCTTCATCAATTTGTTGAAACATTTCAGTTGGTATTCCATCAATTTCTGGAGCCTTGTTTCTGGCAAATGCTTTCAGTGCAACTTGGACTTCTTCCTTTAATACCGCTGGTTCTTACTCGTATGCGACTTCTTGAACTGGTTGAGTGTCGACCAATGCTTTTTGGACTCTAGATATTCTCTTCATCCTCGGGTGCTTCTGCAGATTTATTATTATTTATTACGCATATGCAATAGTGTGTGTGAAAGATGACTGCCAAGTCAAGCGCATAGTAAGCACTTTGTCTACATTAGCTATTGTAAAGTAAATTAGATGTAGGAGAGACGACGAGTGGGGAGCACCTTAGGCTAGAGAGGCTAGTGCTTTCAGCAGACATGAAGAAAGAAACATGAAAGGGCACACAGCTCCCAGGGATTTAGTGATAGTTGTCATGCATTCCGGCATAACCATAACTGCCTGCCTCTACCCATCTTTGAATTTTGAAACAAGATCTCGTTCCACTCAGAGACTTGTTGAGTTCCAGGGAAGAGCGCTCAAGTTTACTGGAGACTTCTCTGTGGCCTGTCCCATAGACGGAACCAGCCCACTGACTGTACATGTAGGAGAGAACTCAGCTAAGTGCCCCTCACCCCCAGCCATACTTCCTATTTTTAGGAAGGCCAGGACCCCGGGGGTAGTCAAGGATGAACGTTGAGTTAGGTAGCTTATTTCCATCACCCACAGCCGGAGCCTCTTACTCACTGGAACTAGCCTTGTTTCTTCACATACCCATTCACCGCATTGCATACGTGGTAGGTGCTCAAAAACCTTGGGGAGTTGTGATTAATAAGTGAACATGAGCAGAAGAGTTCGAGCAGGAGTTTTTTGTGCCTCGCTGTAACAGAGGGATTATTTCTCTATCAGGAACGATAGACTTTTCATCCAACTCGGATGCCAGTGCTCAGGGCCTCAATCTCAGTAGCTGAAATGAGAAATAAAATCTGTGCGAACTCTTCTTTCCTGGGTACTGATGTGCAACGACTTGTGTTATTAGATGTCAAAGTGAAATAGAACGGGTTTTCTTAAAATGGGAGACGAGCATAATTCTCATACCTTGGGCATCATCGGGAATAGAGAGATTAATCCATTTCCTTTCAGGACACGTACCTCATTATAACTCATGCTAAATCATGGCCCAAACTTCATGTCTCACAAAAGACGGTAATGTGTATCACATACACAGGTGAAATGTAAACAGGTCAGGGAAACATAAAAGATGTTAAAATCACACACTTCAGTTAATGCAAAATAGCCTAAATTTTCTTTAGAAAATAGGTAAAGTTGCTCATCATCCATGATAGTACTGTTCCTCACCTATTTATTCGTTAAGGATCCGTTTTTATCTCTGGCATAGTGCGTTCCCAAACGAGTCGCCTTTGGCCCTCTCATTTACCCACATGAAGATAATTGGATGAAAGATACATTGGCATTCACTCACTGTTGCTTTTATTTTTCTTCATTGTTTATGAGTAAGTTCTGCACTCCAATTAAATTGACAAACTAGGAGCCCTCTAAGTCCTAATCAGGAAAATAAGTTTCGGGGATGGCTTGGGACAACTGGCTCACACACAAATGATTTCTCGTGTCCAGAGGCTCTAGCTGAGCTTAAATTCAAAGGTGTACTGAGGGTGTTTTTCCTTGACTAACGTGTCCTAAGTCTTTGTAACTCTTCTCCCTTCTCAGACCCTTTGGTTTTACGCTGTCCGAAGTCAACATGTCCCTGAAAACTGAGCCAAGAGTAAATACATCTGCGCTGCAGAAAATCGCTGCCGACATGAGCCACCTGATAGAAAACCTGGACACGCGAGAGCTCCACTTTGAGGGAGAGGAGGTGGACATTGACACGCCTGGGGATCCCAAGACACGGGAAGGTAGAGACGAATGAGTAGAGGAGGGGAGGGATGGTGAGGCGATTCTTCAGGGTTGGTTGACAGGGCCCAAGTTGGAAACTCACCTGCAAATGATTGATCTTATCATGACGCTGGGCTGAGGTGGCTTCATTAGCTGATGTTTGGTTTGAACACTTTATGACTCGTAAAAAAAAAGGGGGGGGGTTCTCCTAAGAGGTGAGTATGTTAATAGCATCCTAATTCTTGTAATATCTTGATTTACTTATTTGCTTTTAGTGTCTATCCCTTTCTCTGCTGTCTATAACACGCAAGGATTTAAGGAGCCCAATATACAGACGTACCTCGCGGGCTGTCCAGTCAAGGCACAGGTTCTAGATGTGGAGCGCTTTACTTCGACGACCAAGGTTAGCATGTGTCTGTGCCCCCGGTTCTACCTGCCCCTTCCTCCCACCTAACTCTGCCCACGTGTAGAAGTGTGTGTACGTGCGCGCGTGGACGTCTTTTTCCAAGGCCACGGCACCCCTCACGTTTTGCTTTCTTCCTCAGTTAATTCTTGTCTTTGCTTCTCTTTCTCCATCCTGCGCTATGACTTTTTATTATTATTACTAAGGCATTCAGGACGCTATGTCAAGTGTAATGAATTACATCGCTCCTCCCCTCTTCCTCTTCTCTCCCCGAAGGTCTGTTTCATTTGGCCTCTTTGAGCATAGACATTCCATCTAGGATGTCTGAAGCAGCTGGGGGGACGGGGGTAGGGGGGGGGATGTCTAGCTGTTCTAGTGCTTGTTTAGCAAGACCATGAAGATGTTAGCTGGCTCTTGAAAGAAGTGAAACCAGAATCCCAGATAGCACGCCCCGCCTCTCTGATTGGTTCCCAGAGTGTTGACCTTGAGTCCCCACTGGTGTTGTTGCCTGTGGAGCCTGAGAAGGGTTTGCAGTCCAGTGTCTACATCAGGCAAAGGAAGGGAACTCAGGGCAGCTGTGAGAGATGTGTTGACTGCTAGCAAGCGTGCGTTACCTAACAAGCAAAGTAGGCATGGGCTTACTTCTGTTTACTTACTAATCGGCAGTGAATAACTTCACATGGGTTTTGTGGTAATACAAATGTTAAACCGTTTCTTCATTTGATTCCTCGGTGTATTGATGTCTACATCCTTAGTAGAGTGTTGTACTTTATTTTTGAGCAATTTATAAATGAAAGTTTACGTACCAAATGAGTTAACCCCGTAACCATTCATGCACAAGTTGTCCCATGACAGGGCGTACTCTGCATTCAACGTGTGCCAACACTCTCCCCATTTCCACCCTGTCTTCCCTGTGGCAAGAAGCTCTTGCGGCACATTGTTTGAAGCTAACTGCATGGTTAGAGGTTTGAAACCCAACAGCTGTCCCATGGGAGAAAGCTGTGGCAGTATGCTTCCGTAAAGACCACAGCATTGGAAACCCTCTAATTCAGTGCTTCTCAACCTTCCTGATGCTGCGACCCTTTCATCCAGCTCCTCATGTGGTGGTGACTTCCCAACCATAAAATTACTTTTGTTGCTACTTCATCACTTTAACTATGCTCCTGTTATGAATCGGGAACCCCTGTGAAAGGGTCGTTCAGCCCCCAAAGGGTTGACCACCCACAGGTTGAGAACCGCGACTCTATAGGGTCGGCCTATTCTGCCAGATCGGGTTGTTGTGAGTCCGAATCCACTGAGTGGCCATGGTTTGGAGTTTTGTTTTTTTCCCCCTCATTTCTGCCCTTTCATTTGCCTGCCCCTCCTTGCCTTCTCATCTTTGAGGATGGACAAATACTGCCTATATGATGGCCGAGATGGTTGATTGTTCTAAGGCGCACATACCTCACAGGTGGTGGTGTTCCTAAGTCAGTCTGTTCTTTGAAAGGTGACCTTGGGAAGTCGCTTTAGTTCCAGGTTAAAAGGGCATCTTAGGGCAGTAGTTCCAGGTTTCCAATAGTCTCTATCAATCTAGGGAGTCTCTGCTTTTATGTGAACTTGAGTTTTGTTCCATCCTAAACAGGACCTTCTATGTGTCCCTGTTGAGAGCCTTCAACAATGAGCGCCGGGTACCATGGAGCTCATAGGCTCTCCAACTTGTTTTCCCACCCCTTTCTCAGAAAAACAAAACCACACGCCCCCTGGTGATGAAAAGCATTTACACGGTAGTCCACAATCACGGCTAAAGTGTAGGATCATTCCAGCCCCTCCCCACCCGCCCTGTGTCCCAGGGAGTCAAATCACCCACTTTGGAAAACACTGACCTCCTCCTTCTGGCTTCAGGTGGGAAGAAGCTGTGGTTCAGGAGAACTACTTGTTTTCTGACCTCTCCTCTCCTTTGCTCCAGATAGGGGAAGAACACAAGTTGTCTCTTAGATGGTCACGTGCAGACACTACTCAACAAATAAAAAATTATGAACCATGCTATGCCAATTGACCTAGATGTCCCCCAAGACCATGGCCCTAAGCCCTCAAGCCCAATGACTGTCCCATGAGGTGTTTGCATATGTCTAGGAAGTTTCCATGGCTTTTCCCTCTGTGTACTCTGTTCTGTACAAGGGGGCTTCAAATAGTTCAGTAAGAAATGGAATGAAAAGATGAGGGAGCATACATATATAACACATGCAGCGATCTCTATACAAATGCCCACAACTCTGTGTATACATGTGGGTCCCTGCTAATTTCAAGGTCAGCAGATTGAAACCACTAAGTCAGTGGTTCTCAACCAGTGAGTCTCAACCCCTTTGGGGGTGTCGAACGACCCTTTCACAGGGGTCGCCCAATTCATAACAGTAGCAAAATGACGGTTATAAGATGAAGCTTTCTACTCCCATAAAGATTTACAGTCTCAAATTCACAGGCAGCAGATCAACCCTGTGCAGTAGGGTCACTATGACTCAAAATTGACACGAGAGCAGTGAGTTTGGATTGTGTACCTATGCATGCCAACGCTGGTACTCCCATGCGCTCTCTGACACCTACGTGGTGTCATGACTCTCAGATCCGCGCGTGTTTTCCCTGTGGGTGCACACTTGTAGCTACTCGACCATTTTCAGCGGCTGTCCTTTATTCTAGCGTACCTTGCGGGTGGTTCCTATGCCTTAGTCAGGGGGTGCTGACACCCCCGTGTCGTGCTTCACATCTCCCTACACCAGAAGTAACCCATCGACTTTCTAGTAAATGATTCTCCTCCTTCCTCCTCCCATTTCTAATGTCTATAAAATAAAGTTTGCTTTCTATGTGCATGCCTAATCTTGACTTTGTATCATTTTTCTTATCTACTTCGTCTCATTAAATCGAGCTCATTTCACTCAAACGCAAAGGCCCTGGCCACTCGGTTTCCCTGCACACGGCGATGCAGGATGGTGCCTCTGATGTCAGTCGAGGTGAAAGGCAGCATATTCCACTGAACCCCGGCAACTTCCGGTTGCAGCACCTGTCATGGATCCGGGGTAGAAAGAAAGCAAGAACTTGATTTCTCGATTTGAGTATTTACCTATGACACGGAGGGATGCTGGATTTATATACCACTGCTACACAGAGTGGTCATGCAAAGCTGGGAATGGTAGCTGCGGTGCCTGGACACTGCCCGTCAACATCCACGCTGACATTAGGTCTGGGTAAGCTAGCAGTCAGATGTGTACTCTCTCCACCTCTCATCACCCACAGTTTCTGAGCCTTTTGTCAGGAACCAGAATGTTCTAAGCCAGTGGTTCTCAACTTTCCTAATGCTACGATACTTTAATCCAGTTCCTTGTGTGGTGGTGACCGCCCCCCCCCCAACCATAAAACTGTTTTCATTGCTACTTCATCACTGTCATTTTGCTCCTGTTATGAATCGGTTGACTCCTGTGAAAAGGTCATCTGAAGTCCCAAATGGGTCGCGGCCCACAGGTTGAGAACCGCTGCTCTAAGCGATCCGGAGTAGCATCCGGTGCCTTCACGCCCCACAGGAGCTTCCTTCATGGCCCCCTGTGCTTTTAATGTATTGTCTCTTCCTGACACCTCTTCTTGATCAGAGCTCTTACCTCTTGGGCCTATTAGCAATAACGCTGACGAGTAAAATGACTCATTAGTCACCGAGAGATATTTGCATTTTGAAAGAAGTATTTTGTACCTTGGTTACGTATGTTGAAAAATACTTAGTGGGTGATATTTTTCTTGTTTAATACCTTTCTGGACAGAAGAGGCCCTTTAAGAAGTAGGGGGTGTGGTTCAAGCTGGACGATGAAATGTGCTTCAAATGAAAGGGGGGAGGGCACCAGTGTCATTGTGAAGGAAAGATGGTGCTCCCCGCATCCCTTTTCTCCTGCCTTCCCCCCGTGCCCGCCAATGGACTACACATGGGTCTTCTCGCATAGTGCTTTTTATCTGGCTTCTGGTTTCGGGGCGGGGAGGGGTGTGTGTGTGTGTGTGTGTGTGGAGGTGTGTGGTAGTATGAGAATATAGGATTACTTGAAATTTATGTAAAATTTGTGTTATATAGATTATCGGATACTTACTAGATTGTTATTATTTAAATCAGGATTACTAAAATTCTAAGGTTTGCAACCAAAAAAAGTTTATATAATTCTACAAAATAAACTAGCAGGATTTTAAGAGTTTCCATGTCACTCATTAGCTCTTCTTATTCATTGATTTTGGGGGAAATTTGTGTTGTTTATCTAAAATGCCAACCACTTGTATTTCTCACTGTAGGTGCCAAGTATCAATCTTTACACTATTGAATTAACACATGGAGAATTTAAGTGGCAAGTGAAGAGGAAGTTCAAGCACTTCCAAGAATTTCACAGAGAACTACTCAAATACAAAGCCTTTATTCGAATCCCCATTCCTACCAAAAGGTAACCACTTCCGTATGCATTATGAAGCTGCATCCCTATACAGGTTGGGAAGGAAAGACCATTTCCCTCTCCTGAGAGGTTGACTTATCCATCGCTGCTGGTATTTTCAGTGAGATAGGTTCTTCTGAAAATAAGGCGTCTCCTGAAAGAGACGAGGAGAGACAGGGTTCACAGGATGCCCTAATAAGTGTTGGTTGCATTCTTGTAGACACACATTTAGAAGACAAAACGTCAAAGGGGAGGAGCCTCGAGAGATGCCAAGTCTGCCCCGCTCATCGGAAAACGGGATTCGGGAGGAACAGTTCTACGGTAGACGGGTAGGTCTTTTCACTCCTCCGTTGTTTGGAACAGAATCTGCAGCCCTGTGCACACCCTGGGGTGCGCCGGTGGCACCGCGGTCATGTTTACACCCATGAGAAATCTGTACCCCTGTCACAAGTACGCTCCCTCACTGGGCAGGGGAAAGACGGGAGAGCCAGCAGATTCACTGAATGCTGTATTTCAGGAGACCGAATCGATCTTGTCCAAGAAAACCTGCCTCCCGGAGCAATAGGCTAAAGGGTTTTAATAAGTGAAGGAAATAGGGTTAAAAAAGAATCGGGGTTCAGAAAAAGCGGGCAGTCTCACTGGAGGGGTCTTCTGCAGCAGTCAACACCTTTCAGCAGTCTGACTCGAGACGGGCCAGGCCTCTGCTTCTCTGACGGTTTCTCTGTTGGCAGGGGCTTGCCCACATGAAGCTGCAGGTGAGGTGTGTGAGTTCTTCCCCTCGAAGGGGGTTGGGGGAACTCTCTAACTTTTAAAGCAGTGGTTTTCAACCTGTGGATTGAGACCCCTTCGGGGGTCAAACGATCCTTTCACAGGGGTCGCCTGATTCATCACGGTAGCAAAAGGACGGTGATGAAGTAGCAACGAAAATACTGTTATGGTTGGGGGGGGGTCACCACTACATGAGGAACTTTATTAAAGGGTCGCGGCATGAGGAAGGTTGAGAGCCCCTGTAATCTAAAGGGCAATAGCAAAGGTTTGACGATCTGTCGTAGGTTCTATCAGAAATGCAAGATTAAACCCAAGAAGAGTAAAATACAGGAAGCCTCAGAGAGGCAAGGACAGGGGTCTACTGCGGTGTGAGGTCCCTAAAAAGATGTTTTTGCAAGCTGACAATGGTCCAGAAGGAACGAAAACCATTTCCTCTGGGACACATTTCTGCTGTTTCTGATTACAAGGCAGAACTGATGTCTAGTGGTTGATTTTCTGTGGAAAGCATTCCCTCCCATGCTGTGCGCAGTCCAGTCTCACAGAAGCAGGTTAGGTGCGGGGTCCCTCTGCCCGGGCTTCCTGTCAGACACAGTTTGGTGTGGTTCTACCCCTCCCACACGCTCCCGGCCCATCTACAGTTTACGAATGAGCTCTGATGCGTATTTAACACTGAGTCGATGGCAGTGAGGACATGAGCTACCACCAGTAATGAAGCGAACATCGGGAAACACGATTTTCCAAGGGCACTTCTCAAACCCCTTGAAGGTGACTCACATCCCGTCCAGAGAGTTTCCCACAGGGAAGACAGCTTCCTCGTGAGCTAACTTCTCTTCTGGGAAAGGGCAGCCTCCCAAGCGTCCAGCAGGGCTTAGGAAGAGGGATAAGTAACCAAGTTCCAGAGAACAGGCGAGCGATTGATGGATGAGAGGCGCTGTGGTGCCCCCCACCTCTCTGTGCTGCGTTCCCGCCCGCCATTGGGTGGATTCCAACGGACATAGATGAACCTTTTCAGCCAGAATCACATATGGACATGGAATAACACAAAACTGTAGAATCTTCTATGTTGTGGTATCTGGTTAATCTATAGTCATTAACCCTTAATGGTTCAGCCAAAGAGATTTGTCACACGGCCAGCCTGAATGGCCTGTACGTTCCACTGCCGCTCAGTCAAGAATACATTCCCCAGCCCCCAGCCTCCACTCGTCAGCATATTTGAAATGAAGGCACATCTTCCCTTTCTCCTGAAAAGCTGCCAAATGCATTTATCAATGTGGTGCTAGAACTGAGAAAATACAGGTTTGGGTTAAAAGTCCTTACTCTGGGCTACCCACCTACCTAAGCCGTGTATATATCCTTTCTCCTCATATGCAAGCGGCAGCTGGAGACTGAATAAGGGAGACTGGAGCAGAATATGTGCATTTAATTGTGATATTGACACAGAATATGAAATAAACATGGATTGCCGGAAGAATGAACACATTTGCTTTGGAAGAAGTACAGCCGGAATGCTTCTCCGAAGCAAAGATCGTGAGGCTTTGTCTCAGGTGCTCTGGAGAGGTAATCAAAAGCGGCGAGTCTCTGTAAAAGGCCATCATCCTTGTCAAATACGAATCAGCCAAAAAGACGCAGCAGCAGCCCTGTGAGCAGAGGGGTGCAGCAAGGCACTCGGATATGGCAGCCATGGAGGGTGCACGAGACGCGGGGGTCTTTTGTTCTGTGGTCCATCGGCGTCGCTGTGAACCGGAACAAACTCAGCAGCACCTAACGGTAATGGCAAACTGGGCCAAGCTCCATACTGCTTGTCATGGAGCTCAAAGAGAAATAGAAAGCTCGGCTCTGTCTCCAAGCAGTTTGTGGAAGAACCAAGGACATGGAAAGTCAAATAGCAACCAGAGATTGAAATAGTGGCTCAAACACCAAACCAAAAAACAAAGTCTTTGCCGTGAGGTTGCCGATTCCAACACACAGTGAATGTGCAGGTCAAAGGACAACTGCGTCATGGGATTTCCGACACTGAGACTCTCTAGGAGCAGGCAGCCCCACCTTTCTCCCTCAGGGCAGCCTGTGGGTGAACTGCCAACATGGGGGTTAGCAGCTGAGCCCTTAAACGAAGCCCCACCAGAGCTCCTTAATGGTTCGGGAGAACTGTGGGAATGTTGCCTAAGGCTCTTCAGGATTTCTTGACACTATGAGTAAATAACTGAATAACTTTGATAAGATGAGAATGAAATGGTGGTCACGGCATATTGGTGCGAGCTGCTTAAAAGTGTTCATGCATTGAGCATAGTAACTTTGATCTAATATTTATATTACAGAAGCAACTGGAAGATTATTTGACAAAGTTACTAAAAATGCCCATGTATAGAAACTATCACGCAACAGTAAGTACTCGGTGATTTAAATCTTGAAGTTACTTGTAAAACAACATTGTCGGTTAAACATAGGGTTGCTTTGTTAATACCGTTTTCTCAACACGAGTGTTTGTATCCATTTCTGCATCGGTCTTTAGTTGAAGTAATGAATATAAAGCAGATTTGACACCTAGGATAGCTAGTCTGTGGTGATAGGGTGCTATTTTTTAAATATTGGGTAGAACTTAATATGCCTATAGCAATAGATTGGAATGACCACAGGTGAGATTATCTAGAAATCAGTCTTATTTCCTCAGGTTTCCTGGATAACACCAAAAATCATTCTCAGCTCTGAAGAAAAACTTTTGAGTGCTAAGTGATGAAAACAGTTAAGTAGAGTTGAATACTCAGAGGATATTGTGATTACCATCTGATTGGCCTGGGATGCCTATAAAAGGCTTTATCTTTCCATGTGAAAAGCGAGAGGCATGGGAAAGGCTCAGAGCAAGGAGAGGAGAGGTGGTGATGGGGCCAGAATAACCCTAGAGAGGAGGCTGGGCAGGCAGCAGTAAGGTAGCAGAGGTGGGGTGGACTTTACAGCAGGTTTCAGAAAACTAGGAGCTTCTTCGCCATCCTCGAAGGCCCTTGACTGGGATGTTTATACGTGGTTAACCCTCAGAGGCCCAGAGAGATGGATGACTGATAGAGAAGCCGGTTTCTCTATGTGCAGAAAGACTGTTTTACTGTGGAGGTCGCACAGATGTGCACAAGTTATCATTGTGTCTCTGGCTTACACGTCCACAGAAGGAAGGACAGGCTCTGTCTGTCTAAGGCAGAAAAGCAACAGCAACGTAGGCTGCTGCGTTTTCCAGGGACTTGTGTCTCCGGCTGCTCCTCCGCCTGTCTCCAGTGGAGGTCGGTCATGCACACACCCTGCTGGTCCCTTGTACACACAGCTGACCGCCGCCCCTGCACCCCTTCGGCAGCAGCCTTCCTGATGAGGGTAGTGGCCGTACAGGCGTGTTCTCTGACTTCCTAATTGTGGAGACGAGTTTTCTCTGGGACACCAGCAATTTCCTTTCCACCCGAGGAATTCAAGAGCATGATGGGAGGAATTTCTTCCAGTCTGAGTCTGAGAGCATTCCTTGTTGAGAGAACTCAGGGGTAAGGACACTATAATGTTTTCCCCTCAAAAGGCTGCCACCTGTCGGGCCCTCTGATTTTCTTACACGGAAGGATTAAGCACCAGTGTGAAGTTCTCCACGTCTTTTGCTTTTCTGCCTGCCTGTGACTTACTCTTTCTTTCAGCTTTCAAACTTAGAGCAGTGCGTGCTGGTTCTGCCTTCTGTTTCTTGCATGCGTGATTACATTTGGGAGTCTCCTGTTGAAGGAAGAATATTATAATTTCTCAAACATTAACTGACTTAAAACGTCACTTTTTCAGGTGTAGAAGTCCTTCCAATGTTAAGGCACTGTTGTTTTCAGAAAGTCCATCATGTCTTACAAATATTTCTTTTGGCATAGGAAAAAACCCGTTAGCCACTGAATGAATTGATTTTCCCCTCTCATTTTTGGTGACTGTTCACAGTGGCCCCTTATAATTGAATTCGCCAAAATGCACAATATGAAAAACTCTCCAAAATGCATAGTATGCAATTTTATCTAATACTTCACAGTCGTTTCCTACACTGTTAATGTTATCCGGGCTAGAGACTAGATCTTCAGGCCTCTCCCTCTTAATTTGCAAAATCAGATTGGCTTCTCTGCATTTCCTTTGGCAGATGTGAGAAACATTAAAAACCCTGTGTGCAAAAAGCATGCCAAAAGTTGTTCATTATGTGTACACATCGTTGTCTTATACTTTTAAAGGTCTAAAACAACAGTTTCATACATAAATGAATTGGGATTCTTCAGTCAATAGGCTTCTGGGAACCAAATAGGATTCTGCTTCTAATGTCAGTAAGTCCGTACCAATCTGGGCTTGCAGCCTGTGTTTTTAATGAATAGGTCCAGGTGGTTCTTATTATTAAAAGTTTGGGAAACTCTTGAACTAAAATGCTTTGGTCAAGTTCGAAATGTCTTGGAAATTTGGACCACTTTAAAAAGTGGAGCTAGATAGTATCAGGGTATTTGTGTAATACGATTTACCCAGAAGGAAATGCTTCTAGGCTTCAAAGCATTAGCCCTTCAGCTTTCTTAAACGGCTTTGGAAATGAAATGTGGGCAGCCCTCTTCTCTTACCTTTACATGACCACTGGCCATGGGGCGCCTCAGAGAAACACCTCTTCTTCCAGGATTATGAAAGTCCCTTTGTTTTCCCTCTTTTTTTCAACCTTCTGGTTCTGGAAAACAGAGCATCCTGGTGTCGTCAGGGGCTTAACACTAGGCAGTTTCCTCAGAGATTATCAGTGGTGCCCTTAGTTTCCGTTACTCTTTGTGTGTTTGACCTCTCCTGTACGCATACATGTGTATGTAAAAAACAAAGTGAACATGTAGCGCCTTCGTAAGGTACATCTACAACTCCCAACAAGAATTCTCTTGCCTTCTAATATGTAGGAGTGCAGGTTGTGGCGCGGGCGTTTTCATGAGTAACCGGGAAATGTTTATCTTTCAGGGTATTCAAGGAAGAGGGATTAGGAGCAGTCAGTGTACTGTATTCCATTCTGATGATTGCGATCTAGAAATGGAACCAAATGTACAGTCCAATAGAAAAATTCTCAACAGATTCTGCTCTAATTTCCAGTAAATTATTTAACTCTTCTACCTCAGATTCCTTATCTCCAGGATGATGATTAGCTTGGCTTCATCATCAGGGGTAAATCATTCCACAGATCAATGATACCACGTTGGGCGCTTCCTCGTTTTGTCTGATGAATCACCTTAGCTTGAGGTGCAGACGGACACAGAACAAAGATCTGCCAATTGCTTCCCTGCCCAACAGAGAACTGTATTGACTCAAACAGCAATAGCCTCTAATGAAGAGAAATGCCCTTATCTCTTCATAGTGAAGGACAAAATAGAATGTCTCCCAGGCTGTCCAAAGCCCCAAATCTTTCCAGAAGTAGACGCTCACATCTCTCTCCTGCGGAGCAGCTGATGGGTTCAAACCACCTGCCTTCAGTTGGAAGGCACGTGCGTCCCACCAGGGGTACTGTGCGTTGAAATTGCCCGGAGGACACCGGGTTTAGTTTTCAGTGTTTGTCATTATTAGCGTTGAATCTTAGGCATAGTCTAGACAATCTGTTTCCACTACAGAGCTGATTAAAAAAAAAACCCACACAAACAAACCTCAAAACAACAATGACGCAAAACTCGAACTTACTGCCATCAAGTTGATAATGATCAGCAGCGACCCTGTAGGGCAGAGTAGAATTGCCCCAGTGGGTTTCCAAGTGTGTGACTCTTGGTGGAGCTGAGTAACCACTATACCCAGAGCTCCTCAAATTGGAGAGAAGTCTTCCTCTGCCCGCCCCTTCCACACACCCCTGCCCCCCTCACCCCCCCACCCCCCGCCAGCTGTGCTAACCGCTTTACCAGGAAGGCAGCCATTCCTGAGGTAGCGGAGCCTCCTTCCCGCTTTCACTCCCAGGTCATTGCCCAACCCAGTGCTCGTTGCTTCTGACAGTTTTGGACTTGGCCCCTTGCTTGAACTTTTGTTGAACATCACTCTCCTCTTTTAATCCAAAAATGGAGTAGAGCGTGCTGTGTGTGCAGGGTGGCCGAGTAAGCTTCAAGGTGAGCTGTTAGCCCTATGTTTTGTTGCTTGTCAAGTGGTGTGGGGAACCCAATTTGCTTCCCTGTTTTCCTGACTTTGATTATCCAATGTTACAGCTGCGGCTTTGACTTGAGACTGCTTTCCACCTAATCCCAAGAACACGACTTAATTTTACTTTTCACTAATTCCTTTATACGCACCCCCCAAAGCCAAATTCACTGCCATTGAGTCAGTTATGTCTGTCTGTCTGTCTCTCTCTCTCTCTCTCTCTCTCTCACACACACACACACACACACAGAAGATATTGATTAGTTCTTTATTCAAGAGATTAGGAAATTCTATGAAATATTGTCAGCTGATATTTGTCTTCAAATTCTCATTTCTGAGAACTGCTTGTCCACATGGAGTTAGGCACATGGACAGGCAATTCTGTTCTCTTATCACGGAAAAAACACTGAGAAGTTTGGATAGCATAATTGTATTAAATTAAAAATGTTATTAATCAGTTTCATCTATGAGTTGACCTTGGGATCTTTGCTTTTGATTCGGTAAATATGGCCTACCATAATATTTTCTTTCAGCGATTCATCCTACCCAGGAAGAATAAGCCTGTGTGGTCCTTACAGGTTCCCCTTAGTTACATGCTACGAAGCCACGAGGTTGTGGATTGGGCCAGCAGTTCAAAGCCACGATCAGTTCTAGGGAGAGAGACGAGGCTTTCTGCTCCATAAAGATTTACCGCTTCAGAAACTCCAAGGAGGAGTTCTGCTCTGCTCGTAAGGGTCGCTATGAGAAAGCATCCACTCACTGGCGGTGGCTGGTTTGAAAAACCCGCTGTGTGATGGGCATCCGTCTGGTGATGGGCATTCCCTTCGTGTCCGCCTTCAGCTACTGTGGAAGCACTACAGTGAGCACGTTGTACAGGTTCCTGTCTCTGACTGCATACCTAGGACCGGGGTTTCTCGGTTGTAGGTTCAACTTCTGTGTTCGGCCTTTTAGAGGAACTGCCAAATTGTTTTTCACGTAACTACCTTCCCACCAGCAATGCGGGAAAGCTCCATTGTCTCCACAATCTTGTCAACACCTGTTGTTTCCATTTTCAAAGTCATTGCCACGCTAGCAGGCACGAGGGGCTATCTCATCGTAGTTTGGGTTTGTATCTCTCAAAACGGGTTGAGCATCTTTTCTTGTGCTTGTTGGCTGCTTGACTATCCTCTTTTGTGAAGTGTATATTCAACTTCTTTACCTATTTTTTATGTATTTTCTTATGTTGCAGACCTTTCTTTAAAAATTCATTTTTATATGTGTTGTTCTTATTGTATGCATTATCCTCTCAATTTATCTCCCGAGCTATAGGGTGCCCTTTCATTTCTTTAAATAAAGTGGTTGTGTTTTAATTGTACACTGCACTCTTTGAGGGCAGAGCCTGCCATCCCTCTGGGCAGTCTGTAGTTGTTAGGGGCTGGAACATCAGTTCCATCTCACCGTGAACCTTACGTACAACCGAACGAAACACCACCTGCTCCTACACCATCCTCACAACTGTGGTTGAACTCACTGTTGCAGCCACTGTTGAGGGTGTTCTCTTTTTCTTCCCCTGCACTTTATCAAGTCCTTCTCCAGGGACTGGTATCTCCTAACACTACTATATCCAAAGCACCTGACATGAAGTCTCTCCACCCTTGCCTCCAGAGGGCATGCTGAATATACTTCCTCTAAGACCGAATTTGTTCTTTTGGCAGTCCATGTTACTTTCAGTATTCTTTACAAACACCATAGTTCAAATAAATTTATTTTTCTTGGGCCTTCTTTATTTGTTGTCCAACTTTCACAGGCATATAAGACCATCAAAAATACCATACTTGCGTAAGATATGAAATAATAATAACAATATATATAATTGATCAGGGATTCAGGAGGACGGGAGGGTGGGAAAGGGAAGGGAAAAAAGAGCTGAAACCAAGGGCTCAAGTACAAAATGTTTTGGAAATGATGGTAATATATATATTGACGCTATTGCTGTATGTAATGCTGTAAGAGCCCCCAATAAAATGATTAAAAACCATAGCAACCACAACAAACCATGCCTTAGTCCTCCAAGTCGCACCCTAGTTTTCAGCACTTTAAAGAGGTCTTCTGGCCGCAGATTTGCTCAGTGCAATGGGTCAGCTGGTCTCTCGATGGCTGCTTCCATGAGCACTGATTGTGGATGCAAGCTCGATGAAATTCTTGTAAACTTCAGTCTTTTCTCCCACTTATCATAATGTTACCTATTGGCCCAGTCGTGAGGATTTTTTAAAACATTGACTTATAATCCAGACTGAAGGCTGCAATCCTCGCTGTTCATCAGCAAGTGCTTCAAGTCTGTCCTCACTTTCAGCAAGCGCGGTGTGTCGTAGGCCTGTCATAGGTTTTTAAAAAGCCCTCCTTCAATCCTGCCCCCACCTTCTTCTTCAGATAATCCAGGTTCTCCAGATATTGGCTCCGCAGTCTATCGAGTGCTCCAGAATGTGTTCACTTAGCATTACCTTAGAAATGCTTTTTGAATGCATAAATATCATTGTTTTGCCTTCTGAAGAATGAAATATCTGCTTCTTTTCAGACAGAGTTCCTTGATATAAGCCAGCTGTCTTTCATCCATGATTTGGGACCAAAGGGCATGTAAGTTCTGGTGCTGAATCTTTCAAACGTGGAAAGTTGATAAGCATTAACATCGGATGGGCCTGCAGCCCTAGGGAGGTCACGCCCCTGGCTTTACCACGAGCTTCTGGAGGAATTTAGGGGAGTTATTTATACAAAAACAAAGCCTCTTGCTACAATAAACAGTAGAAACTGCACCTTATCCTTTCTCACTTGTTTATAGCTTTGCTTGTCTGGAACCCAACTGTAGCAACTACCACTTCAGACTGTGATTTAAAAATCAGATGCATGAAATCTATCAGATCCCATCTTCTCGTGACTTAAAGGTTAACTCAGTGCACTCTGATTTCTGAGTTAAAAATACTTCTGTGCAAAATGTATGTTAGTTAATAAAAATTAAACTTGCTTAATGATTATTCTCCCCAGTAATCGAGTTGGAGTCTATAAACAGCTCAACATGTAAAACTCATTGCTTTATTTTGTTTATTGTACTTTCTCATTACATGATGATGAGGTTTTCTTGTCACACCTTACAACAGAGTTATTGCTCTTTTCAAAGATAGAGTGGCTCTGCTCAACTTCCTTTGGCACGCCTCACTTGCCAGAACTGTCAGCAAAATATGCAGAAATGCCCAGGAATGTTGAAGATTAATTGCTAGAGTACATAGCCTAATGAGGGAGGATAGGAGTGGAGAGGAAGGACATGCGAGCCAAGGTCCGCTTATTCGGTCACAATTCACTGTGCTATGTCAGCCAGGTGTAGAGTGGACAATTGATCAAGGTGGGTGAATGTCGCGTCTTTTCCAGAGAAGGCATGATAATGAAAAGGTCTGGAGGACACAGGATACCAGGCTTGAGTTGCTGTGCCCACGGAAGAGCCTGCTACCGCTGGTCAAAAAGGTAGGAGCTGTGTGTGTTTATTTTAATCAATTGGGTATCTGGGAAGTTTTCTATATTAATTTAAAATTTTAAATCCTTTCACAATAATAGGAGGATATTTTGATTGATATTTTAACTTCCTAATATCAGCATGCATTCATGTTATGCCCCAAACTGAACGATAGGCAGAGTATACACATTGTTCACATATTATGCACATATGACAAAATAATAATTTATAAATTTTCAAGGGCTTATGACAGGAGGGGGGAGCGGGGAGGGAGAGGAAAAAAAGAGGACCTGATGCAAAGGACTTAAGTGGAGAGAAAATGCTTTGAGAATGATGAGGGCAATGAATGTACAGATGTGCTTTACACAATTGATGTATGTATGGATTGTGATAAGAGTTGTAGGAGTCCCTAATAGAATGTTTAAAGAAAAAAAGTGATCAATGAAGAAGATAAGCCAATGGCTGATAAGTGCATCAACAGATGCTCAGAGTCATCAGTCATTTGTCAAATGCAAACCAAAAGAGTTACAACTTCACATCCGCTAGGAGGGCTACAATAAAAAGATGAACAATAACAAGTATTGGTGAGGACATGAAGAACTGGAAACCCTCTTCATACCCAGTTCCATTGAAGTGTGAATTGGTATGATCACGTTGGAAAGCTGACTGGCGTGTTCTGCCAAGGCTAAACATAGTTACCGCATTCTTCAGCATTGCTTCTGTCAGGTAGTTACCCAAGGGGATAGAAAGTATATGTGGACACCAGAACTTGTATTAAATGTTCCAAGCAGCATCCTGTTAGTCCAGGTAGACTAGAGAAATAAACTCAAGGGAACTCAGATATGTATCAGAAAGAGATTTATATAAAAGGACAATTGTATAGAGAATACATCAAGTCTGTATTTGCCCGTATGTCTGATCCTAGTCCATAAATTCCTCTTTAGACTCACACAGCACATGCAATGATCTCAAATGCAGGAAGATCACAGGCCAATGGGCAGAAAGTCTCTTAGATCCAGTGGCAGTGGAAGCATCTCAATGCTGCTGCTGGTCTCCACGGGTCTCCTCCAACTCTCTGAGTGCCTCAACAACAGGAATGGGAAGGTGGAGAGAGC
Source organism: Tenrec ecaudatus (assembly GCF_050624435.1). Classification (NCBI taxonomy): domain Eukaryota; kingdom Metazoa; phylum Chordata; class Mammalia; order Afrosoricida; family Tenrecidae; genus Tenrec; species Tenrec ecaudatus. Next base: position 170,957,870 of record NC_134533.1, on the reverse strand, counting down.
GGGTCTGGCTTCCAGTGAGTTATTTATCTCTGACACGCCTTCAAATGAAGTCATCAAGCTGCAACCTGATTGACAGGCTAGACTCCACCCCCTTAGGTCAAGGTGACAGATTATGTAACTGCCACAGGCATGATTCCTAATAACCAACTGAATGTTCACCAACCAGTTAATGTATTTTCAAAGTAGTATACCCATACAATTGAGTATTCTTCAGACAGAAAGAGTAATGAAAATTGCTAGAAGGTTAAGGTTTCTTTTGGGGATGATGAAACCATGTTGGAATTAGATAGGAGTAATGGTTACACAATTTTGCAAGCATACGGAAAAGTACTGAATTGTACACTTAAGAACTAAACTATAATACGTGTGTGTACATATATAGATCGATAGATGTATATACGCACACATATATGCCAGATTTCTGGGGTGATAATTGTAGACTTATATTTGTGAGAATGTAGATTATGGTGTGATATGTAGAGAACTTTAATTCATATCTTATGTGCTCCCTAGTTCAGGATTCCTGTAGAGCAGTATTCTCATCCAGTTCTTACATGTATCACCAAAACATTGGGAACAATATTTGACATGGAAAAACCAATACCTGTTTGTTGCAGTAATATACTGAGATTTAAAAAAGCATCAAGAAATTGTTTAGTTGTTTAGTTAAAAAATTATATATTTCATGTATAAATAGAGAGTGGAACTAAACTGAAACCCATTAAAACTAAATCCACTGCCATTGCATCAATTCCAACTCATAGTGATCATATAAGACAGAACAGAACAGAACTGCCCCGTAGGGTCTCCAAGATGGCCAGTCGTTAATGAAGCAGACCACTGCATCCCTCGCTCTTGGAGTGGCAAGTGATTCATTCTGCAAACCTTTCAGTTAGCAGCCCAGTGCTCAATGCACTGTGCCACCAGGGCGCCTTACAATTCAGTATTAAAAGTACACAACTTTAAAATGGGAGTATAGCATTAAACACATTTGTCTAAATTATGGCACCACCAAAAAAAGTTACGCTTTTATGCCATGAAATTGGCCTTTTGCTTTCTGGGCTCTGTACGGATAGAAGAAATCACAAGAAAAAGATCAGAGACTTAATCCAAGAAAAATGAAACTCTCTATGTTACATAAAGCAATTTAATAGCATGAAAAAAATCTTAGAAAAAATAATCACCATAAAATAAGCTTCTGCAACGTGTACAAATGTTCCCATAAACTTGGGGTATGAGTAACAGAAGAGAAAATTCAGAGACACGCCCCCCCCCCCCCCTGCAAGTATGTTGCCAGCACTCTACCCCAAACTGCACAGAATCCTGGGATCTCTTCAGACCAAATGACACACAAGGGAGAGCAATGGGACCCCGCCCATCCTCCTGCATCCGATACATCTGATTTTCATCCTTCTCGTGGTGACTCATCTTCCCAGCCCTGGTGGAATTCCTGTGCAAATGTTGGCTGACCACTCCGCCCCACACCATTATCTTTGACTGAAGCCGCTCCTGGAGTTCTGTGGGAGAAACATTGGACTGCCAACTGCAAGGCCAGCTGTCTCAACTCACCAACTGCTCTGAGGGAGAAAGATAAGGCTGGCTCTTCCCATAAAGATTGATAGTCTCAGAAATGGTAACAACCAGTGCTACTCTACCCTATAGCGTCACCGTAAGTCAGGATCAACTGGCTGGGCATGGTGGAGGGCTTGGGCATTGGACGGTTTGAAGGTAGCTGATACGCACCAACTATCGGGTAGAACCACTACAAGCACCTGTGATTTGATGCTGACCGCAGACTTTCTCTGGGCCGCCAGAGCCCTCTTGGTGAATGGTCAGAATAGGTTGGAAGGATCAATAGTCCCAGGCACAGCCCGGTCAATCCTCTATGGGAATAATTCTGAGATGTCCCCTACACTGTCTCCTGGAGCCCTCGGCAGGATTGCAGCCCAGTTGCCTATGGAAACCAGCACGAAGACAGCCTTCACAGTTTCCCTTCCTGGCCAGGAAAGGGGGGATGCTGCAGGACTCGGCACAGTTCATTCCATTCCACCCAATGTCAGATGAGTCACAGTCGACTCAATGGCGGCTAGCTGGCTATCTTTGCTCTTCCTTCCTTTCTGGCACTGCCAGCCTTACTGCCCATACACTCCTGGGACAACCCAACCGAAGACATTTACTCAAGAAATGGAATCCTGGGTGGCTTCCTGCAGCCTTCATCGAGCGCCTCATGTTTGCTGGGCTCTTCTCATGCACTGTGACAACAGCAATGAGCCACACAGAAGAGACCACTGCCCTCTTGGAGCACCGTTCTAGGGCATATGCGGACAACAGCCAAGCTGACAAGTAATACAAAGTCAGGTGGTGATGAGATCTTCCAAGGGAAACTAAAGACAAGGTGACAGTGGAAGCACTTGAGGCTGGAGAGCATGACTTGAGCTCAGGACGTCAAGAATGGGATCGTGGAGGAGCGAGGTTCGAGTTGTAAACTTTATGCGAAGGGAGCAGCCAGAAGTGTCGTGGGAGAAAGCTTTGTTATATAGAAGGAATGTCCCCTGCTTTTGTCTTTTGGGGGCACAATTTTGGATTGAATCATGCTTACACCAGGGCAGACTAAGGAGATAGGCTCTTACCTGGAATGAAATGTGTCAGTGTAAATTATATAAATATTTCCTTGACAATCTTAGTCCCATATTAATAAGTACCTGCCGAATCACCTTTCTGGGATGTAAAGCTAGCAGTACCAAATCAAGATGATAACGTATAGCTGACAAAATTAGGTCAGAAGATGTTTCACAGTAGATTATTAGTGTTGAAATGGAGTTACTTTTAAAGATGACCAATGCTTATAATTCCGTCTTTTTCCTTGTACACATAAATTTTCTATCATTTTATTTGTTCTTTGTTGACAAACGAAGGCAAGACAAACAGAACGAGTGATCTTTCAATCCAATTTCATCATGACCTCGTGTCAGAGACAGTTGGGAAAAACAAGCACGCACAGCAGACATTGCTTGCCCCCACTTAAAGCACCTTGAAAGCTTGCAAGCAGCTCTCTGAAGCCCAACCACAGATCTCTATCTGCCTTGGAAAAAAAGAGGCAGGAGAGTCAGAAGTAGGAGTAAATGGATGTGTGATTTATTGCTTTCATGAACAACTGCCTTCTTGGCCTGAGAACAGAGAAATCGGATGGTGCCAGGCTAACATTCCTGAGCCTCCTATTCGATTGTATGGCAGAATCCTAGTCAAAAGGTGGGAAATATCGAACTGAATTTAAAATTCTCACAAAATCCACTTTCTGGAACCACAGAGACTAGCTGATGCCCTAAAACCAGAGCCCAGAGATAATCTTTAAATTCTAAACCAAGAATACTAAATTCCACTAAAATCTCTTTAAACTCAAGCAATAGTTTTGCTTAAATCCAAACGAAAGTCTGCCTTGAGCACTGTGCTCTCTTGAGATCTGTCTCATGGGCCAGAGGGACAGCGGCAGCTCAGAAGATTGGATGGGCACTTCGAGGGAAAGTGAATTCGTGTTCACGTGGAAGGAACAGCTCAGACAAGGAGAGTGCGAAGAGCTGTGTAACTGACTGTAATCAGCATCATTGCATAGAACCTGTAGAAACTGTTGAACTGTTGTGTGTGCTGTTGTGTGTATCCTCAACAACAAATTAAATTACTAAAGTAAAAATAAAATAGCTGCTTAGGCAGGATATTAATTGAACGATTTCTCTACTCTGACTAAGGGACCAGAGATACGTGTTTTGTTTTCCTGCCAGGTAATAAAAAGAGGGCAGGGAGGAGGGGGCTTCTAACAGATAAATCGAGCATTTCCTTTATGGAATGATAGGCTATACAATAGGTAATTATTTGACACAGTGAGCATGTCTGAATCATTTTATTTAGTTGAGATGCTTTCTTGCCCTGAGACTCGCTCCAGGCTATTTTTGAATTAGTCTAGGCCCTGAACATAGGGGTCAACACTGAATCCTGAATGTGGTGGGTAGGAGAGACCTATTCTCTGCTCCCCTGGATCTGACTCCCTAATGGGAGATGCAGATGGTAGACAAGCTGACCAAACCAACAAATAATTTAAGATCGGAAAAGTGCTATGAAGGAGCTGTTCCAGAATGGCATGACTGTAGAGCAGGGGTCCTCAAACTATGACCTGCGGGCCACATGCCGCCCGCTGAGGACATTTATCCGGCCCGCCAGGTGTTTTTCCCCTTTTGTTTTTTTACTTCAAAATAAGATATGTGCAGTGTGCATAGGAATTTGATCATAGTTTTTTTTTTTAAACTATAGTCCGGCCCTCCAATGGGTCCGAGGGACAGTGAACTGGCCCCTGTTTAAAAAGTTTGAGGACCCCTGGTATAGAGCACGGACACAGAGGACAGGTTTTTTAGATGTGGAGTGACAGAAGGCCTTATTAAGCACATTAAGGCAGAGGTTCACAAGAAAAGACCATGTGAACCGAGGTTCTGAAAACATTTTCAGAGCACAGGATCTTTAGAAACTGAAAGACGACCAAGCCTGGCAAAGGTGAGAAGCCTTCAGACCAGCAAGGTCAGAGAACGCAGATGAAGGTGAGGGCCAACTCAAGTACACTTGGGGCCCTCTGGCCAACGTGGGGGGACTGTGACTTCATTTCCAGGGCAGTCACTAGAAGTTTCCAGCAATGCAAAGATCTAATGATTAGCTTGCTCCAGAGACAATGCAGATAGGCACCGGTTTCCAGGCAACCAGCAAGAAGAGCGGGGCCTGGCCTCATGAAGTATCCGCCTATGGATGTATTTAGAGGTGAAAGCAAACATGTCTTTCCAGTGTTGGGCTGTGGGGGCGGGGGTAGGAAGGGTGACTCTTGGACTGGAATGTCTGAGTGTCGAGGAAGTTTGAGTCCTTTACTGAAATGGGAAAACTATTTGGGGAGCAGACTGACTGAGGACAATGGGAGTTCTATTGTGCAAAATTCCGGAGTCCTATAGAATCCAGACATTACAGAGCCTCTGAGGCTGAGGCACCTCTGAAACTGCTGCCCGAAGAGAATATTTACATTTTCCAAAACATCCACTGAGGTCTTTAAACCAAACAATAAGCTGGCTTATCTAGTATAGCATGTTCGCCCTGAAGGACTGCCCTGACCGTCTTAGAAGGACGACTTGTATTGAACCAGATGGACAGTAGCAACTTGAAAGGCCACCGAGGAAGCCTAAGGGACAGTGAGTTCTTGTTACTGGGGGCTAGACACGTCAGGACAGGAGGGCAAGAACGGTTGTACAGCGTAAAGTGTGGCATCTTCATAGCTAAATTGTCCAGGTAGAAAGAGTTGAATGGGTATCTGTTTCATTGTGTATACTTTCAACAGAGATAATAGTCATAGCAAAAGAATGACAGCTTTGGGCCATTGGAAGACAACTTTGTCTATATCCAGACTCTCATCTATATTTGTGCATATATATCTCTACCACAATTCAATTATGTGCTTTTATTTTACCAGAACCTGGAAAGAGAGTAGCCCATAGCATGTTTGCTTTCACTGGTTCATTCATTACTAATGGAACCCATTCTGTTGATGCACTCAGATGATTCTAGGGTGACAACTGTACCCAATCATGACAGGGTCTTGCCTGCAAGGGACACAGGATGGCAAAGAGGGCAACCATTGGGTCAGATGACATCTCCCACCGTGACACCAACAAATGATTTCTTTTTGCTGAAACTCTTTTACAAAACAAAGTCTTCCCCACCCTGTTTTTCGAAGTGAGAAATAATGATGATCATATGTTCTTTATAAGGTTGATAGCAATGTAGAATGAAGTAGCACATGTAAAGCACTTTCAGAGTACCTGGTACATCGGTAACATTGTTAAATGGTCGCTATAACAATGGGGATTCAGTAGCCACATAAAAACACAACTATTGCTTTGTTGCATAAAACCATTCTGGAAGAATGAGGCAGACTAGGTGATGGAGTCATGAAATGTGCATTGAATGCCATGGCAACTAGTGGTGTAGGCAGGCCGCATCTTCTGTGAGCGGACCATCATTTCACCTGGTTGGGAACCAGAGAAACCTTAAATGTTCCCATTTATTATGCCAGGCACTGTGCTACACAATTGAACAATTTACACGGACCAGGCCAATTAATCTTCACTGACATTTATGGGCTTGGCATTTCTGTTACCCTCCTTTGATAAACTTGGACCTCAGGCTCCGTTTCCCAGGTCACACAAGCAGGTAGATGGCGGGGCTGGGACTCATACCCAGGGAGGCTGACTTGCGGGCAGCACCTTAACTACTGCACATTCTGGGTTGCCTCCCACAGGTAGTCAATGGGTTCTTTCTTGATACATATCCTCTTGTGGAGCCTAAAATTATATATACCATATATACTCAAGTATAAGCCAACCCAAATATCTGCCAAGGTACCTAATTTTACCACAAAAACTGCATTAAAAATGTGCTGGAAAACCCAACTTATACACGAGTATATTCAATATGTATTTTCAAAACAGAGGAGGAAATCCGAACTTGAACAGATGGTATCATTAAAGAGAATGTTATAGAGTGGTCAGGAATCCCTTTGTACAGTGACCTTCTTCGTAATGGAATGAAATGTCTGTCCTGTGCCAGACCCCTCATCTAGCGTGCATCAGATCACTGTGATTGTCTGAAGAGATCGCCAGCCTTTGCTGCTGACAACCGCTCCAAGCTCGAATGGCAGACAAGCCATTGCCTGCCCACGCCCGTAAAGTGTATTGGCAGGGAATTCAACTCTCTGTCCTCCACATGGAAGGCAAGACCCGTCGCTCACGATCGCTAAAGAGAACAAGTGATCGGTGTCAAAACCGAAACCACTGTCTTTGGTATTTGGTTCGTAAACTCCAGGGCTAATGTCAGTGCTGAGCTGGCACACATTGGAGGGTGGGGCGTGTAGGCAGGGAAGGAACCATTGACACAGGAGAGCGAGTGTGCATGACACGTCCCCGAAAAGGAGCAGTGCCCTGGTCTAACACTACGTCCAGCCACCGCTGGCCAGCCACGGAGCAAGGCCCTTACAGTCTGTATGGTTTCTGAACAGGTTGCAGCAAATGCCCCAATCCTGGAGGGTCCTGGAGCCTCCTTTCAGCAGGGGTCCTTGCAGAAGGCACGCTGGTCCAGGGGAAGCTGGTGGCCTCTTCCTGAAGGCAGATTATTTGCAGCCATTGGTTCTGGTGGTGATGGCATGATAGGGTGCTTTCAGGGTCATTTCTGCGATTTGTTTTCTAATGCCAATGGTGGGAGCTGGTTACGGCCGCATCAGGGCTTTCCTTGTGCCATCCCAGGCAGGTGTGGAGCTGAGAAAGTTCTGAGCCCAGTCAGGTATCCCCGACATCCAAGGAGGGAGACAAGGTCACACTTGTGAGCTGTTTGACTTTCGCTCAGACGCTCAACCCTGCCAAATGTGGTTTCCAAAGCCTTAGGCTCCTTTCCCGGTCAGCAAGATAGCACGCCAACGCCCTGGGCTCTGGCCTGCCCTGTCTGCTCTCCTGTTTACGTCAAAAGCCAAGCTGGGAAATGGGCTGTGCTAACAAACTGTAACAGATGTGTGAGCCAGCAACTCTCTAAGCCAGATGTTGCGACCAGGCAGCAGTGTAGCATTAGGTCCCTAACTCGGGCCCTTCGGATGGCATGACCTCCCTGTTACTCTTGAGGATTGTTCTGAGAATTCTTATGGAGTGTGTACTTTCTCTTTGTCCTGAAAATTGTTCCTAAGAGCACCCCATCGTATTGTTCAGCGAATTTATATTTGGTCTCAAAGGAGAAACTGTCCTTGGAACTTAACCCCACGACAGAAACTGTTATAGTAATGTGGTTTTCACTGTGTTCATTGCAACAAGACAAACAAGGAGAGTCAGCCTCACACTTGTGTGCCATCCCCCCAGTTAGATTAACCTTTGTGGTTAGGTATTTTCAATCTGTGACCTTGATATTTACTCTTTTATTATCTCTACTGCATGTCCTTCACCATAAGTTCTCCTATCTGGAAAGGAGGTTGGCGATGGCCTCTTAAAAGATGGATCACATAGAAGTATGCTGGAATTAAAGTAAATTTGGCTATATTAAATCCCAAATTGAAAATCCGTGAACATATAATGTCGTCACAACTAACTACTTACCCACTGCTCTCAAAGTGGTTCTAATGCATAGCGCCCTATAGGACAGAGTGGAACTGCTCCTCATGGTTCCCAAGGCTGTATTTATTTACAGGCTCAGAGAGCCTCGCCTTTCTCCCTTGGTGGGATCCCAGATGATCTAAAATAGCAATTTCTCCTGGTACATTTATTGCATGGCTTACTCATGTCCATGCATTCAGAACTTACTTATTCCACAAGGGGAATCACTAACAATATTGCACTTTGTCTGATTGGTGATATCATGCCCATTGCGGCTTTGTTTTTTTATCTACGGATTCAATTGGTCACTACATAACTGCAGGCAAATATTAACACGTGGTCTTACGTGCAGCATGATGAACTCACCTTTTGTAGTCACACTTCAATCTGCCGGCTCATTTCCCTCTTGTCCTCCCCACTGCCAGCAGTGTTAAGACGGTCACCGGCATTCTTCCTGCGCCATTGGTGGTCATCCCATGGCCGTTACCTATGAGCATCTTAGGAACGCCGAATCTTGGGCTCGGTCCCAGATCTATGACCATTCTGCATTTTGTAAGATCTCTACGTATTGCCCTTGCACATTCAAGTCTCTATGACTGTAGAGCTGTGGGTTTTCCTAGGTCCCTGTTTGTCTTTATACGTTCCTTTATAAATATAATTAGTCTCCCATTTCCTTGGCCAATTATGAAAAGACACTTCTTTAAAAGAACCCTGATGTTTTTGTGTTAAAACACTACCAGACGTTTCCACTGACTTAGGGGGTCTGGGCAGGGCCATTGTTTTTCATGTACTTCACGGGAGACACTGGTAATCAGATAATACTCATCTGTGATAAAAAATGAGCCACCTGAACATGACCTTCCCTGACTTTTCCTTCTCCTACACCGAGACCACGACTACACTGAACTGTCCTCCCAGCACACAAAGCATTTCCACACCTCAGTCCTATTGTAGTTCTTCCCACCATGGGGTGTCCCCAGGCTTTCCGCGTTGGGATTCTTCCTGACCTTGCGCAGACAGTACTGATGGAGAATGGCACCAGCCCCGCCCAGCAGAGCGAAGGATTCCCCCTTCCTGGCACCTGTCACTCCTTGTTTTTCTCTTTTACTCCCTATCATCTCCTGCCTAGTTCCTAGCTGTATCATTCTCTGTGCTTTTAAATTTGGTGGTATATATAGTAACTTATACACACACACCAAAATTTTGTAACATTTCAACATTTTCATATATACAGCTCAGTGGTGTTAGCTTTGTCTATCATGTTGTCCAACCATTACCATTAACCGTTTCCACTTTTCCCCTTCACCTTCTTTCTCATACCTATCACTGGCCTAGAAAGATCCTTCCAGTACAGATGTGTGTGTGTGATACCTTTGTGCTATTCCACCTAATGTCTGCAATTTCCTGTTATAAAGTTCTTGTGTATATATTGAACTGAATTGGTATACTTTTAAGAATTCATGTCCTCAACAGAAAGGTAGGTGAAAAGAGACATCGGACAGTGTAAGACATGGCAAAATAATAATAATTTATAAATTATCAAGGGTTCGTGAGGGAGTGGGGCAGTGAGGGAGGGGAAAAATGAGGAGCTGATACCAAGGGCTCAAGTAGAAAGCAGATGTTTTGAGAATGAGGATGGCAACAAATGTACAAATGTGCTTGACATGATGGATGGATGGATGGATTGTGATAAGAGTTGTACGAGCCCCCAATAAAATGATTTATAAAAAAAGAATTCGTGTCCTATTGAACATCATTGATTAAAGGTCCTCAAAGTCACACATAATTGTATGTGAACAACAGAGTGTGTTGGATCTAGAGCACTTGTTTGAAGGGCTATTTTACTCGCGGACAGCCTCGCTGGCCTCTCTCACACTCGTTTTTATTCGTCAACACCAACCCGTTCCACTCACCCAACAGCGGGAGCTTTTCTGCATCCCGCCAACTCCAGGGGCTTCTCCCAAGGTTCTGTGATTAATATTTAAAGAGCTAGTGAGTTCTTTTTAACTTTCCTGCTAGCACGTCTTATAAAAACAAAATCTTTCCCTTTTTGTTTTCTTTTTCACATTATATTTAAAAAAAATAAAATCCCTATGTAAAAAATTATATTATGCCCAGTCTGCTTGAATGTTTACTTAAGGCTTGTCATGCTAAATTTTTCTTTTGATGTCAGCAATACAATACAACTTAAAAGTATTCTGTTGCCCCTACAGGTGGTTAATAGTGAAAGACTCCTTTTTACTGTACATGAAACCAGACAATGGTGAGATTGCTTTTGTTCTACTGGTAGATAAGGCATTCAGAATTACAGTGGGGAAGAAGGAGACAGAGACTAAATATGGACTCCAGATTGATAATCTCTCAAGGTAGGAATTTTTAATATCCTTAAATATTTCCACTAAGCTATCTTTAAAGCATTAAATGTTTCAACTTTAAGTGCTATATGTAAAATAATCCAGATGTCAAGAATGGTTATTTAGAACCTATCCTCAATTAAAAGTAATGAAAATAAATTTTCCTTGTGTATATTTCTTAGAGAATATCCTATATAAAACAAACCAAAGTGAAAAATCATGGTACTATCCCATGATCCCAAGTGACCAAAAAAGAGAAAAATTGAACCTTATATATACACATATATCATTCAATCACACAAGTGGTTTTATTTATAAAATGTCGGTTTATGTACCTATTTAAGGGAGATAAAAGGAACAGTCAAGTGTACATTGACTGTGGCTGTGACTAGTGCTTGTGGGGGTGCGTGTGGGTCTTTCCAGCTGCATTGACTTCTGGAAGACTGTAGTTACTGCATGTGTGTCTTTCTCCATATTTACATTTCTGAAGAGCGCAGTCTCATGTAGAGAAACATACACATATACACTCTTCCCTCTGTATCAAGAGAGCACCCCCCAATGCATACACAAGGGAGGGGATCTTCTAAAAGCTTATGAAAAATGTAATTAAAAGATAATGGGATTGCTTTCACTGATTTTTGAAACCCCCGTGTGTGTGTGCACGTGTGTGTGGAAAAGTATTGCTACTGGTGTTTTGGTTTCTTCCAAACAAAACACATGTTCATAGAAGTGTGAGTTCAAGTCACTTGACTGGCTTTATCAGTCCGACTGAGATCGGTGGGCAGCTTCGTAATGTGCTCGTGTTTGTCTAGAGAGAGTGCCTTCCGGATAAAGTCCAATTAAAGCACTGTCTCCTTGCCCCCAACAGTTTTATTGGAATCTAGTTCAATATTTCAGTGAAACAGTATTTTATGAGAGAGTCTGTTATTCAAGTTACATTCAAGGCCAAGGTCAGCTCAGAAGGGTATGTCAGCTTTATCCTTTTTCTTTTTCCTGATTCCAAAGGGATAACCCTCATAGGTTTTTCCCCAAGGACACAGGGCAGGACTCTCATGGGGCTAAGAGGAGAAAGTTTAAGAAAATGGAAGACTGCCTTGGTGAGGAAAAGGTCAGGGAAGTTCCCTGAAGCATTGTTTCCCATCACCACAATGCACTTGCCCATTCTTTAAGGGTATTACGGGCTGTCTTATAAGAATTTCATTAGGAAATATTTTTTTGGCGATGTATAATTTAAAAAAATCATTTTTGGGGGGCTTTTACAGCTCTTATCACAATCTATACACCCATTGTGTCAATCATATTTGTACATATGTTGCCATCATCATTTTCAAAAACTTTTCTTTCTACTTGAGCCCTTGGTAGCAGCACCTCACCCTTGGTACTCATGCCAGCTTTGGTACAAGGGATGGAATCTCTTTCTAAACTATCCTGGGATCCTCTCTCTCTCCTATGTTGGCTCGGACTGGACCGCACTCTCAGCCCTGCCCCAGTGTCTGGAGCTAGGGGGACAGAAGATGCTACTTTGCCTAGCAGTAGTGGGTCACAATAGAAGAAGAATGCTCTTAGAAAGGCCAATTCGGGTGGTGCTTCCAGAAAGCAAGGGAATGAGCCCCAGGGAACAGACAGAGAAATGCCCTCTACTGGAGCTGTCCACTGTCCTCTGTCGACCCAGCTCCTGGAAGTAGGGCCTTGCCTTGCACCTCCTGTGGTATCCTCCTTACGGCGCGCTCAGCTCTACATGTCTGTGCATGTTTGTATGAGTGAAGAAGGGAGTGCGTGAACATGGCACCTGAGATTTGCCTTTGATATATAGAATATCTATAGACGGTCGACCAAAACAAAGTTGAGAGCCAGCTCTCTTGAAATAACCGGGAGATGCTGTTTATGTAGGATTTAAAATGTGCCGCAGTAACCAAGTGGCATGCTGCATCCTTCGCAGTTTGGGGTAAAGACGCCGAACATAGTGTGACCCTTCTTTTCTACCCTCTGCTTTTCTTTGAAGGACTCTGGTCTTAAAATGCAACAGCTACAGACACGCTCGCTGGTGGGGGGGCGCGATCGATGAATTCATCCAGAGGCACGGTGCCAACTTTCTCATAGATCACCGGTTTGGATCCTACGCTGCCGTTCAAGAGAACACTTTAGCTAAATGGTAAGCCCTTGTGCTCCAAGGCTGTTAAGGTGCACCATCTAGGATTACAGTGGACTAAATTCGCCTGGAATCAATTTTCAAAATTGTGAAAACTTCTTCTTAGGGACCTTGCTCTTTAAGGCAATGATAGGACAGTTGAAGTGCCATGGAGGTGCTGGGGGCTAGGTCCTGCCACGTGATGAGACCACCTGCTCCCACAACGATTCCTAGTCCCCGAAACCCTAAGGGGCAGGTTTGCTCTCCCCATCAGTATTGCTGTGGGTCAAAACCAACTCGATGGCAGTGGGTTTGGTTTGATTTGCTTTGGTTTTAGGACTAACTTGCTATGGAGTAGTTTTCCAGTGATTGTTTTTATGAGGTTATTTTTTTTTTTTCACCGTGAGCTCTAGATAGCTTGCCTTGTGAACCTTATTTTGAAGTCTTATTTTTAAAAGCTGCCAGAGACTTTCTAACCTCACATATTTTCTTAATGGTGCAAATGGTAGGCTTGTTTAAGTTATTGGTTGTCCTTTAGGTAAAGGAATTCAACACCTAGCTATTCTTTTTAATAAAACCTGGTTTAGTATGTCTTTCTACCCATGAATTGGAGACTCCCCTGCGTTAAATCTCAGAAGAACAACTATTTGTGAGGTTAACCAAACAGCACCAGCTATTACCATTGATTTGATTCTGACACTTGGTGCTATTGACTCATGGAGAGGCCACAGAAAGCGTGGAACTGCCCCAGACAGTTTTCAAGGAGCTCACCTTTACAGAAGCAGACCGGCAGGCACATCCTTCTGCAGAACAGCTGGTGGGTTCCGACTGCTGACCTTTTGGCTAGCCACCAGATAATGAATCATAACACCATGAGGGCACCTCGTTCTATATGATGGGAAGAGGTTCATTGTTTTGTAGCCACACACAGTCAACCAGAGGTGGTGCATAGATGCGAGGCTCAGACTTCCAGGGTTTGCTTTGCCACAAGGTATGTGTTTCTGTTGCTTAAGAATTTTTTTAAAAAACAACTTGTGTTTTAGGTATGTTAATGCCAAAGGATATTTCGAAGATGTCGCAGATGCAATGGAGGAGGCTCAAGAAGAGATTTTTATCACAGATTGGTGGTCAGTATCTGCCCTTGGGGATTTTGTCTAGTTGTTGCTGGACTTAGACGTTTACCACAAGGTAGTGCTATTCAAGAATTGTACATTTTGAAAGCTGGCCCTGCCCACGGATGGATGGTTTTGCCAATGTCTCAACCAATTAACTGTAACCACATCCAGTGGAAAGCCTTTTCAAAACATTCGGCCTCCAAATATATTCTTTTAAATATTTAGCTTGAACAGCTTGCTCTCTGTCGTTCCATTTGGAAGGAGACTGCCAATATCCATTTTAGTAATGATCAGGCTGCAAGGGAAGTGCGGTTACGGGGAGTCGTGGAAAATATTCTCCTTTGGACACCTTTCCTCCTCTGGGTGTGTCTGTTACCAGGTCCAAGGGACATACTTTGTCGGAGTTGGGTCTCTTTGATGTTGAACTAATTCCATTTGCCTATGACTGTTAAGATGTCCTCTGTTATGACTGGGCCTGGTCCGTGATTCTGGCAAGACACCAGACTTCGACTTACGAATCCTTTTAAAGTTTGTGAGACTCACGGTGCTTATTAAGGTCACCAGAAATCATGCGTGTAAAACTCATTTAGCTCTTGGGAAATTTTACTCCAGGAATTGACGCAGGCTGTGTAGTCTGACTTCAGTTCAGTGCCTGTCTGCCTGAACATTGCAAACCCATTGCAGAGGCCCAAAGGGGCTACAGTGGAAAGTCTACTCTGTTTTTCTTCTAGGAATGCAGTTGTCTCCAGTGTCCCTTACCCCCCACCCCTCCCCAAATGATGATTCTTCTCATTCTAGATTTTGGAGGGAGAGAAGAGTAATAGGAATATGAGCTCATTTTCTTCTACCATCTTACTTGAGTGCTATAAAAACAGCTAATTCCAAGATAATTTAGTATTTCTCAACATTGACACTATCAACATTTGGCTTGGACGTTTCGCTGTTGTGGGAGCTAGACCTTGCACGACAGGTGTTCAGCAGCATCCCTGACCTGGCCTCCACCAGTCATTTTTATCTCAGTAGCATCCTCCCAGGTGTGGTAGCCACAAATGTCTCTAGACGTCTCAATCCCGGGTGTAACAACCAGTGATGTCTCTAGCCATTGTCAAATGTCCTCTGCAAGGAGCAGCCAGGATGTGTGTGTCTGGTGGTAGGGAGGTGGGGTGGTGGGGGTGGAGTTTAACATCTCCCTAATTGACAATTACTGAACTAGGGTCAATAAGGCACTAGATAAGGTATATATGAGTGGCACCATGTCTGTGAAGTTATTTCTCTTGTTTGCAGAAGAACTTAGTATTACCCTTTATAATTATGCTAAATTTGTCCTTTTAGTCAGTCATGCTTAGGGGCATTTTCTTCTTCTGGATATCTTGTAAACACTTATGAAAAAAAATCAAGCTTAATGAAGTACTCTGTTGTTAAAAATATATATATTCCCAGCAAAGACTGAAAATTATTTCACCATCGAGTATATATTTTCATTCTTCGTGCAAGAAAACAACATCTCTGTAGAAGGCCCTGAGCAATAAAACACGACTTTCATGTAAACATCTGAACCCTGAATGTTTTTGCCTCTGTCGGCCAAAGAAGGAGCCGAGGCATTTCTTTTCTGGAAGGTATTAGAAGAGCATCTTGTTACAACATGCCATTGAAAGGAAGGGCCTCACAGCAACTGTTTCTCGTCACAGGTGACGGAAATCCTTAGCTTGTGCGGCATTTACAAAAGAAAGCAGAACTGTAACCTATTGAGATCTGAGCAAATGACAAGCATCATTAGGGATGCACTTGTCCTCAAGAGGCTTCTAATCTAACGTTTTTTTTTTAATGTGGTGATAAGTTTCTATAAAACAACATTCCTTTGTCACCTGATTGGGACCATCTCTGGGGAAGGTCCTATGCTATTTGCCTTTGGCACACATGTTATTCTGTAGCCTTGGTCTGGGCGGTGGGTTGCTAAATAAACTTTCTTTTCCTTTTACAATTAAAAAAAAAACACAACATTCCAGCAAGGTCAAATCAGAAACAAGATTAAATCCTAGGGACCTAGGAGTGCTTTGTTCTGCATGTTGGCGAATTCACATTTATCCACCCATTCATATATTTGTTAATCTGCTTATCCATCCAAGAGCTATCTCATGAGCACTTTGGGTCGGGTACTTCGCTGGGCTGGACGAATATCAAGATGTGTGAGAAGCAGCCCCGGCTTTCAAACAAAGTAGAACAGGAAGTTAAACATAAAAAGGGTGGTGGGAAACTCGGTGTTGGGGACCAATAGAGAAGGCACAGGAGCCCACAAGCATGGTAGGACTTTGGCAGAGGAGAACACCTGGGCTAAGCCAGTGGACCGGATGAAGAGGAGATGGGTGAGTTCGGCAGAGGAATAGCCAGAACCGGGGCGTCGAGGGAGGAAAGCATACATTTATGAGGGCAGCAGTAGCTGTGTGTGACTTCAGGATAAGGTCTAGGACCGTGGGTGGAGATGACACTCAAAAGATAGGTTAGGCTGAGTAGAGAAAGGCATCCGAGAAGTTGCTAAGGAGCTTGGACTTACCCCTGTGAGCAGTATGAGCCATTGAAGAGTTTTTTAAGCCTGGGAGTTTTATTTGAATTTCTTTCTGAAAGGAGCCATCCTGGCAGCCGTGTAGAAGATGAAATGAAAGGGAGCTGAGGAAGGTACGGTGGCATCTAGGAGAGAAATGATGAAAGTCTCAACACAAACTATTTTAGGAGCTCTTGCCCAACAACTACTCACTTGGGGGCAAGTCACATTAACCTTTTGGGGGGTGGGGATGGTAGTTCCTAAGGTATTGTAGAAGTAGCGTCAATAATAATAGCTTCTATTGACTGAATTCTTTTTAGGTTCCAGGGACTGTACTATAGATGAGAAAAGTGGGATATACAAGGGTAAATTAAAAATTACTGCTACTGTGGTTCCAGTTTATACATGAACAATTCCAAGCAAACTGTATTTGAACACACCTTTGTGATCAGCAGATGGCTGTAGACACGTTCTCTAAGTCTTAGTTTGGTTAGGGAACCTTTAAAAATTGGCCCAACCAAAATAGTGGCTTCTGAAGGAATTTGCTAGTCTAGTTAAATTCAAGGCAGACAAATCAGCTCAGAAATGTATATCAACTTTTTATTACTATTATGATTTTAAATTCCAAAGAAATGGTCTTGTTAGATTTTCTCAAAGGACACAGGATGATGAAGGGGGGCTTGGTAGGAAAAACTTTTAAGAAAATTGAGAACTTCAGTGGTGAGAAAAAAAAAAAAAGCCAGAAAGTTAAACGGAGACATTCTTGCCCCTTCTTCCCCCACCCCCCATGAAGACAATGTACCTGCTAATTATCGTCTGTTAGGGTAGCAGAAGCTGTCCTACAGGAAATCTTTATTGGGGAACCCTACTCTATCTACCCTACAGTCTTTATATTTCCCTTTCACATTTCTTTTTGTTCCCCAGACTCAAAGAACATTGAAAGGGAACACAGTTTGAATGCCTCAAGCTTATCAACTTTGATGGGCAGAACTATTCAGGGGAAGTTATAGGCGTGGAAATACTGCCTTCAGACCTAGACGGGAGACTAGGTTGTTGGGATTTGTATTAGGATTTATTGAATCTGTAGATTGTCTTAAGTAGTATTGGTATTTTCATTGTATTAAGTCTTCTAATCCATGAACACGAAGTATTCTTCCACTTACATAGCTCTCTTTTAGTCTCTTGTACTAGTGTTTTATAATTTCCGTTCAATCACTTTTATGTTGCTCATCGATTTCTATGCATTTTATCATTTGATATCACATGGTATTGCTTTTCTTGATTTTATTTTCAACAGAATTTTTGTTAGTGTAATAGAACTCAACTGATTTTCAAGTGTTGACTTGTGCCTGGAAACTGCTAAATTCTTCTATTAGTTCTTCAGTTTTTCTTTGAAATAGAAGAGCATCATTCCATCTGTGTGTACAGAGAATTTTACTTCTTCCTTTCTGATTTGGCTACCTTTTTATAAAAAAAGTCATTTTATTGGGGGCTCATACAACTCTTATCATAATCCATACATACATACAAGCACATTTGTACATTTGTTGCCATCATCATTCTCAAAACATTTGCTTTCTGCTAGAGCCCTTGGTATCAGCTCCTCATTTTTTCCCTCCCTCCCTGCTCCCCTCTCCCTCACGAACCCTTGATAATTTATAAATTATTATTCTTTTGTCATGTCTTACACTGTCTGACATCTCCCTTCACCTGCTTTTCTGTAGTCTGTCCCCCAGGGAGGGGGTTATATATAGATCCTTGTAGTCAGTTTCCCCATTCTACCCCACCCTCCCTCTACCTTCCTGGTATCACCACTCTCACCTCTGGACTTGAAGGGATCATCTGTCCTGGATTCCCTGTGTTTCCAGTTCCTATCTGTACCAGTGCACATCCTCTGGTCTAGCTAGATTTGTAAGGTAGAATTTGGGTCATGATAGTGAAGGGGAGGAAGCATTTAAGAACTAGAGGAAAGTTGTATGTTTCACCGTTGCTACACTACACCCTGACTGACTCATCTCCTCCCGGCAACACTTCCGTAAGGGGATGTCCAGTTGTCTACAGATTAGGCTTAGGTCCCTACTTCGCACTCCCCCTCATTCACAATGAGATGATTTTTTGTTGGCTACCTGTTATATCTTACTCTTGGCTAGGGCTTCCAGAATAATATTAAATAAAAGGAATGCATCCGTGCCTTGTTCCCATGATCAAAATAAAGTGTTCAGTCTTCCTCCCCTGAGAACCATGTTGGCTGCTGGTTTTGCAAATATCCTAATTTATGTTGATAAATTTCCCTTCTAGTCAAACCTTGGTGGGAGTTTTTATTAGGAAAGGGAGTTGATACGGACAGTGTCTTGTCCATATTCTCTAATAGAATCATATGGTACATTTTCTTTGTTTCATTCGTGCGGTAGATTCTGTTGATTGGCTTTCTAATGTTGAATCACCTTCAATATTAGATTGAAGACCTGGTATGGATCTCACTTGATCATAGAATATCATTTTCGTATCGTGCTTTAAATTATTTTTCGGTTAGAATTTTGTTGAAAATGTTTGTATCTGTGTTCAAGAGGGATAGTGGTGTACAACTGTTCAGTTTCTGTAGTGTCTTTGCCTGGTGTAAGTCTCTGTGTGATATTGTCTTTGCAGTAAGAGCTAGAAGGAGATTCTTCCTTTCTATGACTTGCAAGAATTTGAATAGAATTGGCGTTAACTCTCCTCTGGATATTTTTAGACTTCCCCAGTGTATCCATCTGATTCTTTTTATGTTGGCAGTTGGCTTTGTTTTCTCCTTATGACATCCTCACTTTTGCAGGGGGTCTCTATTATTGTCTGTGTGGTCTCTGCAAATGGATTTTTTGGGGGTGCTTTCACTGTCTTTTCTAGTCTTCTCTAAATAGAGTGCTCTGAATTTTCTGAGTACTATTTTGCTGTGTCCTAAAGAATTTGATATGTTTTATTTTCACTTGACTCTAAGAATTTAAAATTTCACGTTGATTTCTTGAACAACCCAATACTCTTAAAACAGTGTCTCATATTCCAAGTATTTGTTTTCTTTATCATTTTCCTGGTTGATTTCTAGCCTCACACTGTTATGGTTTTTAAAAACTTGTTGACTCATTTTGTTTTCTAGCATATTTTCTGTTCTTCCAATTGATATATGTATGCTGGAGAAAGATTGTCTTGTGCTGATCATGGGTGGAGTGTTTTATGTATGTCTGTTATGTCAAATTGGGTTTTGGTTTTAAGATATCAGTGTACTTAATGATCTTTGTTAGATTTTCTCTACAGAATTGAAAAGTGGTCAGTTGAAGTTGCCATGATTGTACAGTTGTCTATTTCTCCTTTCCTATTAGTCAGTACTATTTAATGTGTGTTAGAATATTGCTGTGAGTTGCATGCATTTATAATTGTTACGTCTTCCTTCTAGATTGGGCCATTTATTGTTATGGAATGTTTCCTAATTTTGCATTACAAATTTTAATTGGAAGTCCATTTTTTTTGTTTCTCACATTGATTTCTTTCTTTTTTTAATAAATCATTTTATTGGGGCTCATACAACTCCTATCACAATCCATACATACATCAATTGAGTAAAGCACCCTTATACATTCATTGCCCTCATCATTCTCAAAATTCGCCTTCCACTTGGGTTCCTGGAATCAGCTCATTTTCTTTTTTTCCCTCCCCCTCCCTCCTTGCTCCCCCCTCCCCCATGAACCCTTAATAGTTTATAAATTATTATTTTATCTTATCTTACACTGCCCAGCATCTCCCCTAACCCACCTTCCTGTTGCCGATCACCCAGAGAGGAGGTTACCACATAGATCCTGGAGATGGGTTCTCCCTTTCTACACCCCCTTCCCTCCCTGTGTCGCTACTCTCACCGCTGGTTCTGAGGGGTTTGGAAGTCTGTTTTAACTGATATCCGTATGGCTGCCACTGCCCTTTTTCTGCTTATTGATTGCATGAAATGTGTTTTTCTCCTCTTCCTTTCTTTTTTAATCTAGATTTTCCTCTTTAATTAAGTGTCTTTTCTGTTATTAAAAATAAAATATTAATGACTCAAAATTCTTAGTTCTGACCACAATTTCTTACTTCTAGTAATAGCAGTCCATTAATGAAATAGATTTTAGATGTGTGGATAATTTTATTTTGGAAAAATGTTAGAAAACATTACATAGATGTCCGTCCCAAAGTTTCTAAGAAGTTGGCGAACTCAAATAATAAAAAAGACCCCCCCCTTTTTTTTTTGCTTCCTACAAGAAATAGACTTTACATATAATGATGCAAGCAGACTGGAAATAAAAGGATGGAAATACATTCCAGACTGATGGTGACATTATTATGTGAGTCTGGCATATACTTTTCCATCCATTTATTTTTAGCCTGTTTGTGTCAGTATGTCAAAAATGTACTCTTACAGGCATAAAAAGATGGGTCGTGTCATTTTTAAATCTGTTCTGCCTTTCTCTGACTTTTCTTTGGGAGGTTAAACCATTTATATTCAGGGTCATCACTGAACATAAAGTGTCTCTACCTCATATGTTTTGCTATTTTTTATGTGTGTGTTTTATATTTTCTCTGTCATTTTATTCTTATTTTTCTGTTATTTGCATTTGTCTGCTTTCTTGTGGAATGCATTTCACTTCTTCCCTCTTTTCATTTCTTCTCTCTTCTGTGTATTTTTCTAGGTGATTTAAGACATAAAAAAATAGATCATATACATTAACATCTCTATAGCTGCTTTGTTCTTCTCTCTCCCATTTCCATTCGTGAGTCTCCATTAACATTATAGTATATCCTACATCAATATGAGTTAGGTGTACACGAAATGGCTTCAAATAGTTCGTGGAAAAATTCCATTATGTTTTCATATCATTTTGCTACAAAATTTTTGAAGCCCTTTCATTTTTAACCATCGGTCTGTGTTCTGATTATGTTATTTCCAACTCCCACCAGCAAGGCATGGAAATTTCAGTCCCTGGCATTGCCGGCACTTAGTATATTGCTAATCTCTTCCTGTGAACCATCCCAAAGGTCCATAATCACATCTCACTGTGGTTTTACTTTGCTTTAGCAAAACCTTTTCATAGTGAGCATATTTTCATGTGGTTTTATTGGCATGTAATGCACATATCATACAATTCAATAGCTCAATCACACGAAGAAGAGTTGTACAACCATCACCACAACCAGTGTTAGATACTTTTTCTTCTTTCTTGTTCATTATTATCCGCTCCCCATTTCCTCCCAACCTCCCCTTGCCATACCCCCAAGGGGTCCAATAACTATCGATTTACCTATCCTGGATTTCATATACAGTGTTGAACTTTCTTGGAATCACATGTTCAGATATTTTATCCTATTTTTAAATAGTTTTTTTCTTTTTATTAATGAGTTGTAAGAGAGACGGAGAGTTCAAATAACCAATGCCAACTTCTAGACTCTCTTTCCATTGGCATCCAGTGTCTCTCGGTGTCTTTCTTTAAAATGAAAACGTTTTATTGACACTTTATCCATGTTCCTGTGGCCACTGCTCTTTGATAGGCAGTTTAATAAATAGTACACTTATCAGTTAGAATGCTACTGTATATCCAACTAAAGATGATTTAAACAATGAGGACTTAGTTCGTCTCACTTGATGGGAGAGCTAGAGTCAGGCTATTTTGGGGGTTGATGCAGTGGTTCAGTGATTTTGGGGAGGGGGGTCTAGGCCTTGCTTTAGAGCTTCAATGTAGCTGCTGGTATGCAAACATCATGTCCTGTATAACAACCCTGCCAGAGCTGGGAGTGGGGACAAGCCTTGCTCCTGCTGTGTGTTTCTCTCTCAGCAAGGAGGAAAACATTCCCAATAGCCCTCACTCGTGAAAGCTTAGACATCCCACTGTCCATGAGGGTGCCCATCATGCACTAGTTGCGCAGGGGCCCAGGAAGACCCGTACCCAGAAGAGTCGCTCACTGTAATGCGAAGTGGACTCTGATGACAGCAAGCAAGGGGAGGGTTGAGAATGGCCACTGGGTGTACAATCAGCACTGGGTATCCACATTTGTATGCATAGGTGCATGTGTGTGTCTATCTGTGTGTATAAATTAGAGGGAAATCCATATTGATTTTTTGTATGGATAAAGGCTCTCATTCCTCAATGAAATATAGGGAACAGACTTATAGCAAAACTTTAGGTGGTTTGCCTTAGTGAAGGACAATCATGACATCATTAGAGCGGAAAGTCCCCCATTGCATCCTATGACATGATCACAGCTTTACGTTTCGCTTTAGTTATTTGAAATGTTGGTTTCATGATTTCAGGTTGAGTCCAGAAATTTTCATGAAACGCCCGGTGGTTGAAGGAAATCGCTGGAGATTGGACTGCATTCTGAAACGGAAAGCGGTACGTACTTTATGAGCAGATGCTGATATATGTTTGTTTCCCCTCAAATGTCTTTCTCAAAATTCTTCATACATGCTTACAACTTTTATATTTAGAGTTTGATAAATAGTGGAATGCTTGCTCTTTGCCCTGATTTTTTAAAATTACTCCTAACCACCTGGATAGGTGAGCCAAATTCATAGCATGAATTCTATTATGAACTTTAATTTTTTAATCATTTATGGGAAGTTAAATTTATAAGCAAGATGTTTGATGAAATTCTATCATTGAATAATATAGGATGGCATGAAATACAGCACTTCATGTTCATTATCCTGTAACTTGGGCAAAAGTCAGTCACCTGGAGTGTAGTTTGGGGGAGAATGAGCCCAGCTGACAAGGAAGGTGTTCAAAGAGTGGCAACGGCTGGCGCTCTGGTTCCGTTCGTGAGAAGCCGGGGAGCCAGTGCCTGCGCCTTGGGCCCAGAGGCTCGGTGAGCAGGACGTAGGCTCCTCTTATTATCAAAGTAAATAAATGTAGCATGATAGGCTCACTAACGACCACTTTTCACTTGTTTTCTAAGGAACTGTTTTTAACCAAGTGAAATAAAATGACACTAGTTTTATCATTCATCATGTACAAACCAGGGGTGTGCTTTGTACTGTTATCGAAAACTGTCCGAATAATTCTTTCTTCGGTCCTGAAACTTTCTAGCAGAATGTGCAGATTGCGAGCAACTGTCGGTACGATTTTTCTACTTGTAACCTTCATACATGTCACCTTTCCTAATCTTTTTTTTATAGTTAAAGGTAGTTTATTATTTCACAGTTATTACTTAAATAAGAACAATGAAAGATGTATACAAAATAGATTGTGTTATAGGTTTTACCTAATCCTTTTTTAATATTCTTTTCTTTTATTTATTTTTTGTTTGCTTTTTAATCATTTTATTGGGGGCTCATACAACTCTTGCCACAATCCATACATACATCCATTGTATAAAGCACCTTTGTACATTCGTTACCCTCATCATCATTCTCAAAACATTTTCTCTCCACCTAAGCCCCTGTCATCAGCTCCTCATTTCCCCCCTCCCTATTCGCTACCCCCTCCCTCATGAGCCCTTAATAGTTTATAAATTATTATTTTGTCATATCTTACACTGTCCAGCGTCTCCCTTCACCCACTTTTCTGTTGTCTGTTTCCCAGGGAGGAGGTCACATGTAGATCCTTGTAATCGGTTCCCCCTCTCTACCCCACTTTGCCTCCACCCTCCCAGTATCTTCACTCTCACCACTGGTCCTGAAGGGATCATCTGCCCTGGGTTCTCTGTGTTTCTGGTTCCTATCTGTGCCAGTGCGCATCCTCTGGTCTGGCCAGATTTGTAAGGTAGAAGTGGGATCATGATAGTGGGGAGTGGGGGGAGGAAGCATTCAGGAACTCGAGGAAAGTTGTATGTTTCATTCTACTCTTCTTGTGTTCTCCCCTCCCCCATGACCTCCATTTCTTTTCTTCATGGTTTTATTTTGGTATTTTTAAAGACATCCATAGCTGTAGTCAGCCATCATTGCTGATACTGAAGGTGAAAGAAGTTGATCGTTTTGATATCAGATAGGCTAACCAGCCCAGTTTTCATGGCGAGTCTAATTCCTCGACTCAGCAGAATTTCATTGGCCTATGTGGGAATTCTGATCCTAAAAGTGTTCTTCACCGATTCGTATATTCATTCACTAAGTTATTCATCACGCAGTTACCGAATGTACTCTTTTAGATGAGTGTTGCCATAGTCGAACAATGCCACCCTTCCCCTGAAAAAAAAAAATAGAACAACTGCTGAGCCCGTGCCCCTCCTGGCAGCCCGGTGCGTGTCAGCCAACGGTGCCCGTAGGGTTCAGTGATGTGATCTTTCCAAGCGGGCCGTCAGGGCTTCTCCCAAGATGGTGCTGGGAGGATTCGGATGGCCAGCCTTTTTCCTCCCTGTTTCCACCAACCAGGGACTCCAGTGGATGTCGGAATACCTATGATGTCATCGTGTCCGTGGAAGGTTTCACAAAGACCCCGCGCTCTGTTCCCAGTCCCATCCAGACCTCTTTCTACTCTGGAATTAGCTGTAACCTCTCTCTCTCTCTCTCTCTCTCTCTCTCTCTGAAATGGTACCTTTCTCGTTTCTCAAGATTCCATCTGAGTAACTCTTCCCAGTTTTAGCTAACAATCTTCAATCATACGAATCAATCCCCTCCACATAGCATTGAGACAAACACTTCACTATTTTTTGTTTCACTACACATGAATGTGCTGAATGTCCTTTTATGTGAAGGCTACTTTTGCTAATCAAATGGGGATGTACGTACACTAAAGATATGATAATTCACCTGAAAGTAGAAAAATCTACATTAAGTGTAACACCGGTACAGAGGCAGTGGCAAGATTCAAAGTCAAGAGGGAGAGAACTTGGCACATATGGTCCAAGAGGCCCCTCAGGATGAGCAAAAACTTGTGGAGGAAGTGAAGAAAGACATTTCGAGATGTCGGAAATGTGCGGAGGAAACACGCAGCAGGCTCTGCCCATCAGTCAGGTGACAACTGAATGTTCCCATGGGGGGGATGGGGACCACTTGAAGCTCCAGGCTGATGAGGCAGAGTAGCCTTTGTGTGGGAGGAGGGGAAGTGGGTGATTGACTGGGGAAGGGACTCTGCTAGTCTGAAAGGAGGGAGAACTCACATTCACACACTAAGCTTTAGACCACCGATGGAGCATGAGATGCCAGCAAAGGCCAGCTAAGGAAATGCCAGACCCTTAGCAAATGCCTGAGCAGGGCTCAGGAGGAGGGTTCTGCAGGTCTGACCCTCTAGTCTCCTATTGGCTGGAATGTGTTGGTCCATTTCCTTCAAGTGCCCCGAGGTTGACTGTTGTGTCACCAGGATGGCCTTGCTTTACTTTTAGGCCTCACGAACTCCATTGAGGCCCCGGGTGAACACCGTAGCCAAGTACCTAGTGTTGTCTAATAATGGTGCTTCGTATATATCTCATCCACTTCCTGAATTCTGTACTGTTCAAATTGTGGGTAATAATTTCTAAAATTTCCTGAGGAAAGAGTCATACTATTAAAGATTAGTTCCTCGCCAGGAGACTTAACACAATTGTTGTTCCTTAGTCAACTGACACCTCTTACTAGTTGGGGCCTGCATTTTTTAACCACCCGGATCATTCCGAACGAGAATTCCATATGCTCATAAATCTTATGTCATGTAAATGACTTAGACTTTAGAAGCCACAAAAATACCTTACAAAGTATTGGCTTGAAAAAATAATATGTAGTCTAACACTGTTAGGCCCCTGAAGACCATAAGGCTGACTAAAATAGAGTTTTTATATCTAATTGCACAGGTTTTATTTTGTTTTGTTTTTCGAGAGGAATTTAGGAACTCTACCTTGTACGCGCATCCCACATATAAGCAAACACCTGTTTGGATCATTGTTTCTTAGGGGGAAATGCAATATTTTGTTTCTCTAGTAATAAATATGTTGATATTTTCCTGTTTCTTTGGCTGTCTGATATGCAATAGCATCATTTCAAATATTGAGAGGCAGATGGGTTAAACATAAAGAAAACTGCCTCTCAAGGATTTCCATAGTTCTACCCTTTGTTCCACTTAAACTAGGGGAAAAACAAAGTAAGCACCAGTCTGGCTCACGGCAGCTTTGTGGGTCTAGAGCAGAACTGCGCTGCGCAGGGTTTTCAAGGCCCTGGCCTTTGGGAAGCATGTCACTTGGCCTCTCTTGGTATCTCTTTTGTGTTTGGACCTTCCAGTTAGTTGTCAAGTGATTACTGTGTGTGGCACCCAGAGGTCAATTCACATCATCATCAGGAGAGCTGTGTCCCTGCACCTTGACCAGGCTTATTTTAGCCTTAAAAATATGTGCTGTTTCTGATGAGATTTACACCAAAGCAACATGTAAGTGCAGGGACCAGGAGACGTTCACAAAGAGTGTCTGGATGTCTGGGGACAAAAGTTGTCTTCGGGCTGATTTCTTTCTTTCTTTGGCCTGGAGGTATGTTCTTGAGTGGCAATCAGTGGCTAATAAAAGGGCCAAGTGCCCGGGTTTGCCAAAGGAAACAAATGATCACATCTGAAAACCAAACTGAACCTTATCGATAAGGTTCAATAAGGACGGCTTAGTGGATAAGAGAGATGATCTCTAAACATGGAGAGAGAGGTTTCCAGCAGATTGGTTAGAAGCGAGGGTGGGGGCTGGCGGAGGGGACATGAAGAAGAATTGTTCTGGGGAGCCCTCCTCAGACAGTCCCACTGTCCATTCCTTGCTCTTCCTCTCCCTACAGCCCTGGAGACGTTCCAGTGATAAGATTAGAGATTGGCTGAGGGTGTAGAAGCTAATGGATCTCCAAGCATCTACGAACTCACCTTACCTGCGCCTAGAAACCACTTTGACCCAGTACTTTGAACTAGCAGAGATAATGCCGGCTAAGGAATAAAGTCGCTTTGTTTTCAACTCAAATTAAAAAAGAAATTATTCACATGCGTTTTGTGTTTGGACGGTCTCCGTTTAGAATGTTCGGTCTGCTCCACTTGACGAGGAAACTAATTAGAAAAGAGGACAGAACTTATCATTTAAAAATCAACTTTCACAAAGTTAGTTCTGGGGCACTTTCCAGTTAGTTGAGTTCAGCAGAAAGAAGAAATATGACACGCAAACAATTGGGGGGCAGCGAAAGTCATTCCCCCCAAACTCACTCCAAAAGCCAAACTTGCCGCCATCAAGTCAACTCTGACTCAAACTGCCCCTTTCACTAATGCTGTAAAGCTTTAGGAGAATGGAAAGCCTCGTCTTTCCTCCGCAGAGTGGCTGGGAGATTCGAACTGCTGACCTGGTAGTTAGCAGCCAATGAAAAGACCACTGTGCCTCCAGGGAGAGTCAACAGGTTTAGTGTAAGTTTGCAGTACTGTGATGCAATCCAAAGCTGTCAGTCCCAAGGAAATGCTTCCTGTACCTTTCCAGTGCCACAGTACCTTGCCTCAAAGTAGAATCGATTACTCTATTATCTATCTTGTCACTAATTAACCATTTTAAATATTTACTTATACCTGTATCCACACAAATGGTTAATTAGTGACAAGATACATGACAAAGTAATAAATTCTACTTTGGGGCAAGAGACTGCAACGCTTTCAGAACATTTTTCTTCTATGCTATGCCTTTTCTCATTGACATAAATCCATGCTAAAGGAAACAGAGTAGAGAACTTCCCAGTCTTTTCTGAGAAACACAAATGACTAACCAGGAAGTAATAACATAGAGTAAGTTCATTTCTATGTGGTCTGTCATATTAAAAGAAAGTCAGGTATTAGTACATTGAGAGAAATAACAAGATCCTTTAGTGTTGGCATCTCTATTATTTAAATTATTCGTCTGTTATGCAGGTAATTGGAAAGCTTTAGGATTTAAGCTCAGCTCCTAACTATTGCCTTGCTGCGATCTACAAGGTCATCAGTCTGAAAACCAGCGGCTCTGTGGGAGGAAGATGGGCTTTCTGCTCCCATAAAGTGTTAGTCTTTGAGACCCAAAGGGGCGGTTCTAGCCTGTCTTATAGGCTCACTGTGAATTGGCATCGGCTCAGTGGAAGCAAGGTGTGGTGTGTGTGTGTGTGTGTGTGTGTGTGTGTGTTGTCCTAAAGAAATAATTATATATTAAGCCTAAAATATAATTCCATCCATTTAAAATGTATGAATCATGATTTTCAAAAAGTGTCAGTTGCAATGTTCTATCATTTAGATTGAAATTGGGGGTTTTAAGCTTTGTTGAGTATCTGTCGACGTTAGACTTAAAAAAACCAATGACTATGATTGAATGCTGAATTGGAAAATATCTGAATAGCAAAGTATATCTGAGCAGCAGAGGAGGAGAACGGAGCAGCTTCCTAGCTCCTTTTAGCACCCTTAGTTAGTGGGTCATGTGGGGACTCACTGACAGGACCATAGCAGTGAGTCTCCTCCCTGCTTTTCTTCCCCTTCACTCTCTGAGTTTCTGGCCTCAAATCCATGCTACGTACTTAAGCGAACTCTAAAAGCCGGCAGTTAATCAGAGAAGTGGAATGACATCTATGTGCACTTTTCATCCGAGATGCCTCTGAATAGTCTCAATTTTCTCTCCTCTCCTTTAGCTGCTAGGTACTTCACCGTGCGCACCACTCGGGATCCTAGCAGACACGACTACGACTTGTCTCAAGAGAAATAGGATATTAGAATTTTGACATGATGAGTTATTGAAACTTAGGGAACAAAGTATGCTTATTAGTATTAACAGAGCAATATCACAAAACTATATATGTATGTTTGGTTTTCTCTCACACCCTGTTATTTCCAACTTAGAAAATATTAAATTATATGCTTTTTCACATTTTCATAGCCTTGTGAAAATATCCAGTTCTTATAAATTAGTTTCAACTTAGTAAGATTTCTTATATTTATTATATAAAAATTTCTTACCACTGTAATTTTAACTAATTGAGGTGTGATATATGAGGACTGAGGGTTTCAGTTCATAAGTGCATGGTGTATTCCACACAAATGAGCTTGAATGTGTCTCTACCAGCAGCTTATGCCAATAGACAAGTTCTCTCAGTAATACAGTTGTCGTAGCCTTGATTGGGTGTCTTCTTAAAAAAAGGCCTACTCAAAACAGTGGTATCGCTATTCCCACTCCTGTTCCTGGATTCCATGTATTGTGAGCTTTATCTCTTCCCTATCCCTATGTACATGTTCTGGTCCAGTCCAGAGTTCAAAGCAGCACTGAGGTCATGAGCTGATCCCAAGGGCTCAAGAGAAAGTAAATGTTTAGAAAAGAACGAGGCCAACCTATGTACAAATATGTCCTGATACAATTGATGTATGGATTGTAACAAGAGTTGTAAGAGCCCTCAATAAAATGACCTTAAAAAAACAAAACAGTGGTGGGGAACTGATTACAGGGATCCACATGTGACCTCCTCCCTGGGAGAGGGACGACAGAGAAGGGGGGAAGGGAGACTCCGGATAGAGCAAGATATGACAAAACAACGATGTATAAATTACCAAGGGCACATGAGGGAGGGGGGAGCGGGGAGGGAGGGGGAAAAAAAAAGAGGACCTGATGCAAAGGGCTTAAGTGGAGAGCAAATGCTTTGAGAATGATTGGGGCGGGGAATGTGTGGATGTGCTTTATACAATTGATGTATGTATATGTATGGACTGTGATAAGAGTTGTATGAGCCCCTAATAAAACGTTTAAAAAAAAAGAAAAAAATCAAAACAGTGGCTTCCAAGGGATTCAATTCAAAGTAGGCAGGTCAGCTCAGAAGGTTACAGCAACTCTCTTGAGGTCTCCCAAGGGATAATCTTGATATGCATGGGGCAAGAGAGGCAAGCTGGTTTTTTGCCCCAAACTGGTGCACTGCATGAGCAGGTGCCTTGTAATGGTGGTAAAAACCAGTCCCCCATCTGCCACAAATCAGGCCCTTTTTTGTCACACATTGTTAAACCATATTTTTCAGAACCTCTAAATAGAAAACTCAACTAACAGTTTGACCTGCTGTAACAAACTCCAAATGCACTAACCCCCTCAGATCAAAAAACAAATGAACATCATCTTGACTTTTGATTTTTCTTGATGAACTTTTGGGGGGCAAGGTGACAGTGGCATCTTCCACTGGCTTTATTGATGTTTGCTTTCGGGGTCAGAAAAATAGCACCAGGTCTCTTCACCAGTAATGACCTTGCGGGGAGAGTCTGTGTTGCGTTGTTGCTTTTCTTTCAAAGTGTGGCATATTTCCACTTGATGTGTTTTCCTGGCCAGTCAGAACCCAAGGCACAAATTTCGCATGACCCTTCTCATTCCCTAACATTCTGTTAAAATTCACTGACCCAAGCTCCAAGATACCCCAGATAACTCCCCAACTTTTCAGTGGTCTGTTGTCGGTCTTTGAGCACAAGCGCATGGATTTTGTCAACATTTTCATCCGTTGGGGAAGTTGACAGACGTCCAGAAAGAGGTTTGTCATCAATTGACATTTCACCTTTTTTGAAATGAGCAAGACCACTTGTCCGCTTGAGTTTTCCCCATCGTGCTGTCCTTATAAGCTGTGTTCAACATCACAAGTTTCTGCGGCGTTTTTCATGAGCAGGAAACAAAATGTCACAGCTGCACACTGTCCTCTGAGACTGGCCATCACAGAAAGACGATGTTTGAGTGACGCTGATTTTATTAAAAAAATTCACTGTGACCAGAGCAAATCTTCCTCGGCGATGCCACTGGGTGCACTGACTCTAAGCAAGTTGTTTGACATTCACCTCGCAGGAAAAATCCATTCTACTGATGCTCTGCCCAGTGGAGTTTTTTGTTTGTTTTTTTTTTGGGGGGGGCACCTCTTCACACTTTATGTTGCTTTTCATTAAGTATTTTATTATGCTTGTTTATTGAAGAAATATTGGAAAATATAATGTACAGAAAGGAAGAAGAAGAAGATAATCTTCCTAGAAATACTCACTTCTTCCTGTGGTCTGTTTTACGGCAGCAAAATGGGGTGAGGATCTGCATAATGCTCTACAAGGAGGTGGAACTTGCTCTTGGAATCAACAGTGGGTACAGCAAGAGGACCCTGATGCATCTGCACCCCAACATAAAGGTATTCAGTGTTCTTTCGGTGAACTAAGTTTCCCCTTTATTATTCTGTGAGAAATTTTTTATGTTTTACTCTTAAGCATTGGTAATCTGGTGAAGTTCCTAATGTTTATTTTGAATAATTAACCTTGCACCCTTTCTTAATTAGAAAACAAAAATTATGAGGGACTGGAAAAGTCAGGGAAAATGGAACTAAAAGGTAATTGAAGGATTCAGCAGCAATGTGATAAGGTTCGAGATCAGCATACAAAACATATTTGATTCCTTCGCACTCACAGAGAGAGCTCTGAAAAGAACATCAGGAAAACAATAGCATCTGCCACAGCCACCTGAAGGGTAAAATATTTAGGAATACATCTACCAAGAGCCACGAAATATCCAAACACATGGCATAAACCTGATGAAAGATACACCGCAGGAGAGCAATTAAGGGACTGGGCTCCTAAAAGTCAGACGCTTATGTGCATCAAAGTAGTTCAAAGAAAACTCAGACGGGGGAAAACATGTTGCCAGTTACATATTGGACAAGGGACTCATGTCAAGATTCTATAGAAAACTTTAATACCTCAACAAGAAAAAGGCAAGTCATACAGACAGTGGGCATGAACTAAAGAAGACATTCGGGAAGCCAACAGATACACAAAATGCTCAAGATCATGAGCCACTGTGGAGATGCAAACCAAAGCAGTGATGAAACGCCCCCTCCTCTCAGCATGAATGACAAAAGGCAGAAAACAAATACTAGTGAGTCAGTGGATGGACTCGAACCCGCATGCCCTGCTGGTGGAGCTAGAAAATGATGTAAGCACTGTGGAAAGTAGAATTAGTAGCTGACCCAGCAATCTCACTATTTGGTATGTCCTAAAGGTATACGAGCCACAGTACAGATAAATATACGCACACCCCTGGTCATCAGAGCACATTTCACAATAGCAAAATGATGTAAGCAATCTAAATGTGCATTGATGACATAATAGGTAATTAAACTTTGATGCATCTGAGCAATGGACGAATAATGCAACATTGCAGAATCATGAATCTGCCAAATACCTCATAGCATGGATGAGCCTGGAGGTTGTTATGCTGAGCAAAATTAATCAGAAGAGAACAAATTTTGTATGAGACAACTAAAATAAGAAGTCAAGAAAATGTTTGCACATTAAATGAAACATAGTTTGATCATTACCAGGAGAAGGAGGGAGGAGAAATCACAGGCAAGAGGGATATTCAGGTCTTAATTGAATGAAGGGGAAGACAATCATACAAAAAGGAATGCCAAACCAAACTCAATGTTTAGATAGACACACGGGCCGAACAGATGTCAGAGGGCAAGTGGTGGGAGTATATCTATCTATTCATATAGTTATCAGAGGATATATTATATTTACCTTTATTGCACATATCTCCATGAATATGGTGGAACATACAGGAGGCAAAGTTATGAATAGTTCTTAGACATAACCCAGCTCTTGGAGGGAGTAAATTGTAGGTCCTAGAGGACCAGGAACAGAGTCTTGGGGAAGAGCAAGTACACAGAGATAGTGTTCTACATCTTACTTGAGTTAACCACAACTCGAAATTCATAAGCTCATTCATCATCATCTAAGGTGCAGCTATTGGTCTCTCTCCATCCAGAGGAAAGAAGAGTGATGGAAATTGAAAGGCATGGAAACAATTAGTCCAATGGACGAATCCAGCCAACATATCCCTGAGACAAGAAGAACTAGTTGGTACCCAGCTACCAGTATCGGTTGCTCTGAAATGAATCGCTTTACGAGGTCCTGGATGGAGTTGGAGAAAAGTGTGGAACAAAACTCAGAATCCTAAAAGAAGCCAGGGTACTTGTCAAATCGAGGCAGATGGAACCTCGGAAACTGTGGCCCCGAGTCCCTCTGCAGATCTGGAACTGAGCTGACTCCTGCGGTAGAATAATCAGTCATTTAAGAGGAAAAGGGCAGCATTTTCCTACAACCAAGTTCAGAGGGTTAGTGTGTTAGGCAGGGTTCTCTAGAGAAACAAAACCAGGACCCTTATTGTTATAAATATACATAAAAGAGGATAGGTTTATACAATGAGAAGGAATACAACAGCTAATTAGTCCACACAGCAGGAAAGAGAACTCAGTTCAACTCACTTCCATAGAACAGTTAATCTACTGGAAGTCCTTTAACTCACATGGCCTGCCAGATCCAAGGTCAAGGAAGCAGACAGCAGATCCTCCCTCGGGCAAGGCAAGCAGAGTGTGCCCACAGGTGGCAAACAGTAGGGTCGGCCACCAACAGTCAGTAGCTCTGGAGCTTAGTGAAGCAGGCCTGGATGGGATACTCAACACAAGCAATGCAGGGCAGCAGGATCCACCAGCCACAAACTCAAGCGATGTGTGCCCCAGCAGCATGGTGAAGCAGGTCTCAAAGGAGCCTCAAGCTCTAGCAACATGATCCATGGATTGGCGTAACCCACAGGTAGTGTAGCTCACCAGTTGAAGCAGAGAACTAGCTACAGCAGCAGCAAGCTGATCACCAGAGAGCAAGAGAGAGGAGGGACAGCCTTGCAAAGCCATTTATCTCTTCACCCTCCAATCAAACTGTGACCTGATTCATCCTATTGGCCAGGTTGTCACAATAAACCTAACTATCACATTCCATCCCCTGCCAACTTGGCCCCTGTACACAATTCTTTAGCCACGTATAATTTCCAGACATTCATGAAATCACCCTTAACCCTAACATCATACATCTAGCATACATATAATTGAAAACACACTGAATCTAATTATATCTGGTACATCGTACATGAACAAAGGAAAGATATTCATACAAAGAAGAAATACAATCACAAACCTTGCTTTTGCATTTAATCATGTGGTCCTAACTGATAGGTAGAACTACCTTCTTGTACTGCCCATTCTGTATTACCTTTGCCCTTGGCCAGCACCTCAGCTGGCCGTGGTTCTTTGCCTGGTGGGAAGATTGAGGGGAAATGAAGAGCTAATAAAAATGAGCACAAGAAAGCAGGAAATGTTCCAAAATTAATTATGGTGATTGTACATCCCTTCTTAATTTGATTGCAGTACTGAATTGTATGATATATGAATTATGTCAGTCAAACTTAAAGCAAAAGGCATATGAACATAGGACAGGTCGGAAAAGGATTGTTCGAGGGATTGTATTTGAAAAGAGGACGGGAATAGCTTCCCAAGTTCCTTTCCCTCAAGAGCTGCCGAAATATCTACCTGTAACTGTATGCTTACCAGTTCAACTAAGGGCTATAAAAGTGCTAATATAAGTATTAAAAAATCTTTCTAGAGATAGAGGTTAATTAGAACATTTTCAAGCTTGGTATATTCTCCGTTGTCTGAGATGTTCACCCTCCCGGCACAATTGCTGAAGACAAAATGGGTGCATAAGCAATATGGTGAAGAAGGCAGATGGTGGCCGGCTATTACAAAATATAGCGTCTGGGGTCTTGTGTAATTTCAAGCCGCCATTCAGCAGAGAAGAAGTCTACCTGGAAGAAGCACACTACTGGTGCGATCATGAGTCATAGGTACTGGTAATAGACATCAGCAAACACACAAACAAAAACACATTGAGAACAAGGAGGTTGGAGCAGAGATCCAGAACCCATCTATAGAAAATGGAACAATCCCCCGACAGAAGGGCCAGAGGGAAGGGTTAGTCAACCAGGGTGCAGTAAAGCATCGATGAAAAACACTGCATTCCTCTGTTCCTTGAGGCTTCCTCACCCCCCACCACCATGACCCCAGTGCTGCTCTCAATTCAGACCAGACCAGAACATGTACACAGGGGTAGATAAGAGATGGGAGCTCACAACACACAGGCTTCAGGATCTGGAGTAAGAATAGTGATGCCAGAAGGGTAGGGGGAAGAGAGGGACAGGAAGAGAGAAAGGTGGAACCGATCACAATGATCGACACATAACCATACATGTCTCTCCAGGGGGAAGAACAACAGAAAACACGGGGGAAGGGAGACAGCGGTCGGTGTGAGATATGAAAACAATAACAATGTAGAATCTATCAAGGGTTATGAGAGAGGGTGAGGGAGGGGGGACAAGAGAGCTGATACCAAGGGCTCAAGAGAAAGTAAATGTCTAGAAAAGAATGAAGGCAACATATGGACAAACTCGTTTGATACAAGCGATGTATGGATTTTGATAAGAGTTGTAAGAGTCCCCAATAAAATGATCTTTTAATTATAAAAAGAAAGACGTCTTCCTCTGCT
Organism: Tenrec ecaudatus; assembly: GCF_050624435.1. Classification (NCBI taxonomy): domain Eukaryota; kingdom Metazoa; phylum Chordata; class Mammalia; order Afrosoricida; family Tenrecidae; genus Tenrec; species Tenrec ecaudatus. The sequence continues at coordinate 170,922,292 of NC_134533.1, read as the reverse complement.
GCATACTGAGAATCAAGCCAGAAGTTCGGGACTTTCCTTGGTCTGTCCACAGCACATTTGGCTGTGGCATTCGACCCGCAGGCGGTGCTGCTTAGGAGAAACAAAAAGCAGACCTGTTTTATCTAACAGGCGGGGTCTTTTTTACCTTTAAAAAGATCACTCCTTTTTATTAAATTTTTAAACATTTTTATTAAAAATCATTTTCCACTCCTTTTAATTAAAAATAATTTAAAACACTCCCTGGAAGCATTGAGAGGATATTTTCCAAAACAAAAATAACAAAGCACCACGCCTCCCCCTAGAGCCATCAAGTAGATTCTGGCTCACAGAGCCTAAGTAGATTCTCAACTCTGTCTAGGGTTTCCAAGACTGTAAATCCTTGCGGGATCAGACAGCCTCATCTTTCTCCCACAGGACAACTGGTGGGTTTGAACTGCTGACCTTGTGGCAAGCAGTCTAGTGCCTAACCAACAATGTCACCAGGGATCTTTAGTGGGTATTTAGCTTAATTAATCACCCTAGTCTCTTACCACTGAAGCTAATGACCTCTCAAAGTTGCCAAAATATATTCCTATGTCCGTGATGTGTGGTGTGATTCTTCCTCTCAAGGTGATGAGGCACCCAGACCACGTGTCCTCCACCGTCTATCTGTGGGCTCATCATGAGAAGCTTGTCATCATCGACCAGTCTGTGGCCTTTGTGGGTGGGATCGACCTGGCCTACGGAAGGTGGGACGACAATGAGCACAGACTCACGGACGTGGGCAGCGTGAAGCGCGTCACTACAGGTCCATCCCTGGCGTCCCTCATAGTAAGAAAAAACACACTTTTATGGAACTGTTGAGAGACACAAATTATATAAGAAGGTGTAAATAGGATGGCAGTAATTGGTTGATTGAGAGGCTGCAAAACCCTTAAGGGGTAAAAAAATGGAATCAACTATCGGATTGAACTGTTTACCAGCCTCACCACCTGGCTAGACTGTGACTATGAACTAGTAACTTAGCATCTGTGGGTCTTGGCTCGTTCTCTTGCAAAATGTGGTAAATCATTGTGAAATTCTTAGCACAGAGCCTGGCAGATTGTACAATGGCCAGTAACGAATGATGCTATGGGATGGTTGTAGCTAGGAAATGAAGGAATGATTGTAAAACTGGGGTTGGTATGGGGCACATAGCAATCATTCAGAATGATCATTTCAATTATTTATTCCTGCCTTAGTCCAGAAGAAAAAATGTACAAACCTGCCTGTAATATAGACAGTATTTTAAAGACATAGTAGCAGAGGCAGCAATGGTAGAATGAGCCCGAGGCAGCGATTCCCTGAGGTACCATCCTGTGGCTTTCCGGTGGCGCTGCTGGATGGGTAGCGCGATGGTGCGCATGGACCAGCATTGAAAGCACTTAGCTCTGACCCCAGTGGAGGGATGGCTTTCATGCGTTTCATTTTAAAGTACATGTTGGCTACTCCTTTCGGCTAGTGTAAAGCTTGATTTGCTATTACTGGAATTTAGGATTTACATGAACTTTTCCTAAATTCAAAACTTTGACTTCTAAAAATGTCTGTGTGTCAATATTTTGATGCTCTTGATAGGTATCTATTAAAATGTTATGCACTGACTATACCACATTTGGCCTACCCGAAAAACCAAACTCACTGCTCTCCAGTCAATTCAGGCTCAGAGCGACCCTATAGGACAGGGTAGAACTGCCCCTGTGGGTTTCTCAGACTCACTCTTTATGGGAGTAGAAAGCCCCATCGTTCTAACTCGGAGGGACTGGTGGTTTCAATCTGTGGCCCTGGTGGATGGCAGCGCAGAGCATAACCACAGCTTCACCACCAGGGTCCTTACACCTCACAGTACTTTTCACATCAAGAGCTGCCGACGCATCTACTTTCATGAAACGCACCGATGGGTCCATCTTATTTCAAGGCTGGAAGCAATGGTGACTTTCCTGGGGAGAGAGTACTTCAGGGAACAGGAACAAAGAGGATACGGGCGGAGGAGGCATCGCATGGCCCATGGTGATCTGAGGAAGATGGTCAGTAGCTTTGGAAGAAATGTATCGCTGATATTTGAATAAAGATTAGTTGATAGGAAGTTTTAGGACGTTGGCCTACTGTAAAAGGAGCCACAATGGAACACCTGGCATTCCTTCAGACGTTGAGATAGCTCTCTGTTTCCCCGTTGCCGACCTCCGGACTTCACCATGTGCTTGTACCAGAGTCACCATCCACGCTCCTTAAATTCAAGGACTGGATTACAGTCTCTCTTATGCAGTGACCTCTTTTTTTTTTGTACTTTTCTCAGGCTGAAGGAGCAGAAGCTATAGAATCTTTGAGCCTCAAAGACAAAAGTCAATCTAATAAAAATCTTCCCATCTTAAAGAGCGTGGATGGCACGGATTCAAAAATGAAAGGCATAGGAAAGCCAAGGAGGTTCTCCAAGTTCAGCCTCTACCGGCAGCTCCACAGGCACCACCTTCAGAGCGTGGATAGCAGCAGCAGCATCGACAGCGCCTCCAGTAAGTCCGGGTCCTCGCTCCACTTTCAGTGCTGGTCACGATGCTCTGCTCTGCTCTTGTCAGGCTGCACACCTGCGACGGGCTGTCCTTCTACAGGGGAATCAAATGTGCCACGCTTGTCGTTCTCCTGCACACCACGCCACCTGATGGCTTTGTTGCCTCAATTTGGGGCAGAGTTATTGTTTGATTCACATTGAGCAGGTGTAACAGCCACCAGTCTTGCCTCTGGTGGTCGCAGAATGACTAAGGGCTCTCATGCTAAGCCTTAGCATGGGTCCTCAAACTGTTTAAACAGGGGGCCAGTTCACTGTCCCTCAGACCTGTTGGAGGGCCGGACTATAGTTTTTTTTTAAAAAAAACCTATGAACAAATTCCTATGCACACTGCACATATCTTATTTTGAAGCAAAATAACAAACGGGGCAAAAACACCTGGCGGGCCTGATGAATGTCCTCTGTGGGCCGCGTGTGGCCCGCGGGCCATAGTTTAAGGAAGAAGAGAACGATCTGATGTACTTTATAGATTTTTCTTAGGAGAAATTTTATGTCTTTTCTCATCCAGTGATACATCCGGTTCACAAAGTCTCTACATCCTGTAAATTTATTACTCTTTTCAAATCTGTTTCAAGCCCTAGAGTTTTCTGTTGCAGCAAATTTATGGCTGGTTTTATAGCTTTTCATGGTTTTCAGAAGGATCAAATTTGCTTTGAGTTTAGAAAACTTGATAGAGATAAATGCACTTCTTTGGTGTAGGGGGGGGGAAACTCTCAACTTTCTCCAGGTAGCTTTCAGCTATTTTAGAAGTCATCAAAATTTGCTGCGTGGCTCAAACCCCCACTTGAAACTCTGCTTGCCATCCCAGTGAACCTGGGCAGGGACTTGTTGGACGTGGTGATGCGGCTGAGCCTCCAGGGACTTCAGCTCTTGCTGCACTGTCTGCTGTGTGGGCACAGTGAGCCTGTTTCTGACCCGGCTTTGCACGCGCTCTTTTCCCGCCACATTGGTTCTTGAGAGTCAATAGAGTGCATTTGACTCCCCAAGAACTTACACTCCAGAAGTGCAGGTAAACGTGCCTAATAAATAGTCTTATGAAGCAGTAATGGGTCCATGATGGAATTCTCATCTTCCACGTGGGAGACCCACGTTGGCCATGCAGCCAGTGCACCTCGGTTAATCTACCACCACCCACACCTGTGTGTGGAAGCTTTTGTGTTGCTATGAAGCTGAACAGGTTTCCATGGGGCTCCCAGACTAAGACAAAGGCCGAGCAGTCTACTTTCTACATCCGTGAGTGAAAACCCCGTTGGGCCACGATGACTTTATCCCTCTGGGCATTGGTCGCCAGCAGTCGGGGCTGCTTGGACAGCTTGGTGGGGTGGGGGGGGCCATCAAGTCTGTTCCGACTCGTAGCCACCCTAGCACAAGAGAACTTAACACCGCCTGGTCCTGCACCGCCCTCACAGTGACGGTTCTGTTAGAGGCCCTGGCTGCAGCCCCTGTGTCCATGTGTCCATCCAGCTCACTGAGCAGGTAACCCCAAAAGCACCGGTACCACGAGTGTCATGAACAGTGCAGACGTGTGTCCGAGATCTGTAGGTGGGAGACCTTCCTCTGTAAAGATCCAGAAAGAGTTCTCTTCAGAAAGGGACAGGTGATTGAGGTCAAGAAAGAATTTGATTGGGATGGTTGAGAGTAGGAAGACAATACAGGTGAAGGAAATGGGTTCAACAAAGGTGAGGACATGGGAAAATGCTGAATATTAGAAGGTAAAATAGATCTGCAGCTGAGGGGCAGCATCAGAGACAAGGCTATGAAGACACAACGGTCACATTTAGAGCCTAGAAGAGTAAGCTGGGGAACGGGACCGTTGTTTAATTAAGAATCTTGAAGGCCTTGGAATGGAGACATAATGCTTTTAGATGTGAATTTTTAGAAAGTTTAATTGATGACCTTTGGGCAAAAAGAACTAGATTCTCAAGGAATGAGTGAGGAAATAAGTTATGGTGGGGCTGAAAAGGAATTTGGTAATGTGTCAGAGCAACGAGGAACGATCATAACAAATCACACTGATGGTAAAACCCTTGGTGTGCCGGCTGTCTGCCCTGAGTTCTCGTGGTGTTTCATAGACCGGCACACCTCGGAGACGCTGCAGTTTGGTTGCAGACCATGGCGATAAAGCTGGTATCACAGTAAAGGAAGTCCCAGGAATCCTTGACTTTCCCAGGGCACATCAAAGTTCTAGTTATGTTATCCTGAAGTGCAATAGCATTATGAAAACGTTTTTTGGGTTTTTTTTAGAGAAAGTTTTTAATATTGTGAGAATTAACCAAAATGTGTCGCAGAAACACAAAGTACGTAACTGCTGTTGGGAAAATAGCACTGATAAACTTGCTAGATGCAGGGTTGCCATAACCTTTAATTTGCAAAACACACACATTATCTGGAAAGCACACTAAACCAAGGTTGGTCTGCCTGGAATATTGTTATCTCCATTTTATGGATGAAGAAACTCAGCCTTGGAGATAAGAGCTTGGCCCAGGGATGACCCAATTTATCAGCCTCCCAGTGCGCATGAATCAGATGTGTGAGTGTGCAGAAATACAGGCCACTGTATTTCACTTTTGGGTGAAATCCCAAGGCCAAGCAGCTGAGGCGAGTTGGCACCCAGCTGACATGGCTGGAGCTGAGTCACTCCTGGCCACTGGAGCTAATAAGCCCAATATATTAAGCTGGACCTTAAGCTGTGGTTCTCTGCATTCTTTCGTGTGAGGATCCACTTGAATATACAAATATCTTGAAGACCTCTATTTTAAAAAGAATACATTGACTAATTTCATTTGTCTGTGTTTTCAAAGCTCCGGTGTCACTGTTAAATGAATTGTTCATTTGTAAATCACACTAACATCAAAATACACTTGTCAATGGAGAGCATGTGTGGGAGAAATACTTTATTCCGCATACAGCTAAGGCCACTCACAGCCGTTGCTTACCTCCACAGAGTTTCTAAGCCCTGAGACTGAGTAACATGCAGGGCAGACGTTCCAGGTAATGAATTTGTAACAGAGCTGGGTGGGGCTCTGTGAATTCCAGTGTGGCCCTGCTGGTTCCGGACTGAAGCTGGTTTTTTGCTTTGGTTTGTTTGATAAGATGGAGAAATCATGCCGTGGAGGGGGCATATTATGGAATGATGACAGGGTCATCGTATTGCTGATGAGGAGGCTAAGTGAAAAGATGTGAACCGGAGCTTGATGTGTTCATAACTCAGGCAAGGTGAGGCTGGCAGCGACGCAGTCAGCAGTGGTGGTCTGAAGAGGCCAGTGGGCATGGTGTGGCAGGACTGACAAACATTTCCCTTGACATCTCTCCATCGCCCCCTCCTTTATAAACTGAAGGCCTTTTGGGTGCAACATCCTCTTGTTAAGATAAAAAAATGTAATGACACATGAATGTCCAGGAGTAGAGAAATGGTGAAGAACACGATATTTGGTTCATCCCTGGTGGAATTGTGAGCCTTCACAAAGTACAAGTGGGGGCACAGAACTAATTGAGTATGTGTTTTTTATTTCATTAACTAAATACTGTATATACGCGTGTATAAGCTGAGTTTTTCAGCACATTTTTTAATGCCGTTTTTGTGGTAAAATCGAGGGCCTCGATTGATGTTCGGGTCGGCTTATACTTGAGTATATACGGTACTTATTAAGCTAACAAAGCAGCTAGAATGAACATTACTGAAATTCTCCAGTCAATAGATAATCAAATACACAGTACGGCAGGTGCAGGTAACGATTGTGGGGAACAATATAGCTGGGTAGGAGAGAGGCAATGGATTGACGCAGTGACAAGGGGCCTGAACCCTCTCTGAGCTGGATTGGCCCCACAGCACTGGGTCTAAACATGTCAGTGGCCGTGAAGAAGGTGCAGGGCCAGGCCGTCTTTCTATGAGCAGTGTTGTAGGTGAGGTTGCCATGAATCCGAGCTGACTCAATAGCCATAACTGACACCAACAAGGGAAGGAGGGTCGGCGAGAGGGGGTTATTCCGGTTTCATGTAGGCTTGTCGGAGGATACTTGTCAAATGGACAGATGTTTCGACAGGCCAGAACTCACAAAGCCACAAACTCCCTGCCTGCAGATCAAGTGACCCCCCTGTGGGATTCTAAGACTGTGCTAGGACCCTTTCCTACAGTTCCCCATGTGGTGGTGACCCCCCAACCTTAAAATGATTTTCTTTGCTACTCCATCACTGTCATGGTACTAATGTGATGAATGGGGTGACCCTGGGAAAGGGTCATTCGGCCCCCAAAGGGGTCGGTTGGTTTGGGGAGTTTGAGAACAGTTGGTTTGGGGAGTACCAAGCCCAGTCTGCCTCCCTGGGAGCTGCTGGTGGTTTCAAGCCGCCCACCCTATGGATCGCAGCCCAGCTGTAACCACTGCCCCGCAGAAGGAGGAGGCGAGTGAGGATCATGGGTTGCCCTGGGGGGTGGGGGGCTGCCCAGGGAGGAGGGGCATTTCTCAGGGCCGATGGTCGACCGTGAGAAGGCACAGCTCAGTACCTGGGAAAGGTCCCTTCATCATCTGGCGATGAGCCGGTTGCAGGGCCCAGCTTCTATCCGCATGGACACCGGGCACCGCCCTAGGCATGAGTCTCAAGAAAACAAGTTTAGAAAGCTCGGAAGGGCTTTCTACGTGCGTGCTGAAGCGCAGTCTGGGCGTCCTTTTTCAGACGCCGGCTCCCTCCGCAGCTTACAGACAGGAGTGGGCGAGCTGCACGGGGAGACGCGGTTCTGGCACGGGAAGGACTATTGCAACTTCGTCTTCAAAGACTGGGTGCAGCTCGACAAACCGTTTGCGGGTGAGTGGCATGCGCGGAGCTCCCAAAAGTCGGGGTGGGGTGGGGGGAGACCACCCTCTCAGTTCCATCTGTCCACGGACTTTTTGACGTGCCCTCGGTTTTGTCCATCGCTTTTCGGCATCTCAAGAAGTGTGCGTCCGTGTCATCTCGTGGTCGGATAGCTGCTTCCTCTGTGTTTGCTCTGCGCTTGAGCCTCTGGGGACACGCTGCCGACTCTGCAGGCCAGGCTGCGGCCCGGATGATCCTCCCTCGTAGTGTAGGGTCAGGAAGGCCATGAAGTTGAACTTCCCTGTTGGGGGCAGCAGGCTTTCTGCGGGTGTGTTTTTGAGGTCTAGTCATTCCGCAAGAGGTGTCCCTTTCCGTTGATCATCTTCTTTGGTGGGTGGTCTTCCAGTGTTAGGGGGCGCCTTTTTTAGATGGTCACAGGGCGCCTAGTGTCCACGGGGTGACAGACATGGCCTGCCGTTATACAGAAGGCCTAACTATAAAGCAACCAGCCCGCATAATTTGTACCAACTCACGTCTTACCTCATGTGATGATTACCTCACGGTCTTTGGGAGGGTGCACGGGGGGAGGAGGGGGCTGGCTGTGGTCCTCAAGGTGAGATCTGGACCCGCATAGGTGTTGCGTTACCCCAGCCAGGAAATGTACATTTGTGGGCATTGGCGCACACACACACTGTTGTGAATCATAATTGGGGGTAGGAATGCAGGGTGTTGTGCCCGGCACGGCTGTGCGTGACCAAGCCTTGCCCCGTGCACCGGGGCAGATTTCATCGACAGGTACTCCACTCCCCGGATGCCATGGCATGACATCGCCTCTGTGGTCCACGGCAAGGCGGCTCGCGACGTGGCCCGTCACTTCATCCAGCGCTGGAACTTCACGAAGGTACGGGGCTGGGATGATCATGGATGACAGCCGCGTGAAGAGGGGCAGGCCTGGCCAGAGGGGAATCGTGCGGGTGGACGCGAGGGCCTGCGGTGTTGCTTTGTGCTGCAGGTGGTCCTAGTGCCTGGACACTTGGACGAAGGGGGGGGGGGGCGTTCTTGAACTGGTGCACCACAGACAATCCCAGTGCAGAGAGATAGGAGCCGCTGCAGGCTGCCTGTGGCATGGTCATCTGAACTCTCTTACTGTCTGCTCTGCCCTGAGTGCTGGGGTAGGCCTTGGAGACCCCAACATCAATAAGATATTTAGATTGCTCACTGCTAGGAGAGGAGCGCCGGGCCTGGGGAAGCTCGGTATGGTTCACAGAGATCTTGATATGCCTTGTGGAATTGTGTGTTCCCTTAGCATTCTCTTCATATTTATTTTGTTTGTTTTATTTGTTGCTGTTGAGAATAGAATCAGCAGCATGTGCATCCATTCAACTGTTTCTCCATGGACAATGTAGTCACATCGATAACATTGTTCACCTTGTGCCAAGATTCTCACCCTCCTTTGCTGGGTTGGTTCTCCCACATGAACAGAAAAGATGATCGTTTCAATTGCCTTCTGTCTGTATCTGAAGGGGAACTGGCGTTCACTGATAGACTTTCCATCTTCCATGCCAAAGAAGACCCATGCTTAATTTCCAGCCAATACCTGTACCGCCTGTGCGGCTACCACCTGCCAGTCAGTGGAGTCTTGTGTGGCTGAACAGGCTTCAGTGAAGCTGCCGGGCTAAGACAGACTAGGAAGAAAGGCCTGCTGGTCTCCTTCCAGGAATTATGCAGTGAGAATCCTTGAGATCACAGTGGTCAGACCCACAGTCCATCGGGTGGATGACAGAGAACTGGGCAATGTTTGCTTCCACGATGCCTGGGATCACAATGACATGGAGCAGTAGGCACTTGCCCATTTCACTTCATGTCCATATTTTATGAAACTATGGCACAGAGTCAGAAAGATGTTATTGAAATGCCTCCTATTGATAGATGCATTGTAAAGGGATGCTCAAAGCATCTGTGTGTACCACACCATTCATTACCTGACGCAGGTGATAAAGGGCCAGCTGTTGCTCTTATTAAGGTTAGGAAGAGGTGGCTAGAATGTGGTTCAGACACCTCGGATTTAGCCATGTAACTGTGGTATACTTCACACGTGTAGGATGAACAAGGAATTCACCTGGCCCCCAGAAGTGGGAATGAGTGCTTCCCATTTCCTTCTTGACCCTTCTAACTTAGCTACCTCCTACTCACCCTTCACAATCTGGCTCTGAGGGCATCTTTCTGGAGAAACCTGTCCTAGGCTGTCAGGTTTTAATTCCTCTAGGTACACTTATCTTCTTTGCTCACCTTACATTTTCTTTATAGTCACTTTATTTAATTCACCCATCGAACCGAATATTCAAATGCATAGCATATCTCCACCATGAACACTGGCAGCAAGATGAGCTAGTACTCAGGTTATTTTATTGAAATGGCACTCTGATTTATTTTCCCAGTAGACTGCACGCATCTCCAGGACAAGAATGTCTCCCTCATTCATTGTGTCTGTAACTAGTCCCAGAAGGAAGCAAACAAGGAAAGAGTCTACCCTTGTGCCTAACGAGAATTCTTTTTTTATTGCCTTACCTGATATGTGTTTTTTAGTCTCTTAGCTGTGCTTTTAGTTTGCAGAGAACAAAATGAAATCTGTGCTGCTTCGATTCTTACCACTATTTCTGTTAGTAAACTCCAAATAATACTGTCTGGCCAAGTACTCTCAGTAAGAGCCCAAACCGCCTCACAATGAATTAAGCCTGACACACACTGACTCTATGGGACAGTGTTCACCTGCTCCTGAGGACTTCTGAGGCTGTAAAACTTTCTGGGAGCTGACAGTCTCATCTTTATCCCGAGGAACAGCTAATGGGTTTGAACCACTGACCTTGTGACTAGCAATCCAATACTTATACCACAAAGCCACCGGAGCTTCTTTACAGTAACACATCACACTTATTTTTCCAGTTTGACATGTTTAAACATAAATGAATAGGTATGTATGGATTTTTTGGGGGGGGGTTCATAATAGTTTGGAATCATCTAGGGATAATTGCTGCTCCATCTTTGGAGTATAGTAAAAACTACTGTGGGTTTGATGGCATGTACACATCATATCTCAATTGAAAACAAATGAACACACAGCAAATATGACTTGGAGGACATTTGGGCCAGAGCTCCCAGCCTGACATTGAGGGGTGTTGAAGGAGCATGTCCTGACTAAGGGAGACCATGGCTTCCCCAAGAGCGCCTTCACTGGCCTTGCCTTTTGGTCAAAGTTCTGGTTTCAGTTCTTGGGGGTGTCCTGGCGACCCAGTTCCCTTCTCTGTGACACGGGGCAGGTAGAGGGAGGATCGCATCTCCCGGAGGTTGTCGGAGAAGGCTTTGCCCTCCACAGGGACAGTTTTACTCGGATCGGAGTTACTGTGAGTTGGAATCCACTTGATGGCAGTGGGTTTGTGTTTGTTGTGGTTACTTTCCTTAAACAAAAGCTACATTCTTATTTGGTATTAAATAGCTTACAAAATATAATCTCTGCATCTTTGCAACATAGAAGAAAGCTATAAAGTTCCCAGAAGAAAGAAAAGTTAATGCCAAAGTAAATGGCTTACTCATGCTTTCCAAGGTTTTTTAAAATATGACTTCAGAAATTATTTTAAGGATATTTTCAGAAATGAATGTTTTTAGAAGGGAATAAACCAAAGCAAACCCACTGCCTTCAAGTAGATTCCAACTCACAGAGACGTTATGGGTGTATAGACCTGCCCCAAAGGGCTCTCAAGACTGAGTCCTCAATGAAGCACATTGTCACGTCTTTCTCCCATAGAGGAGCTAATAGTTTGAACCACTGCTATTTTGGGGAGCAGCCAAGCACTTTAGTCACTGCACCATCAGAGCTTGCTTTTAGAACTGAGTAAAGTTTATTTTTTTAGAAACTCTCATATGCCTCCGGTTTTTGAATTATAGAACAAATCCTGTGACGTCTGCTTTAATGTTTGCGTCTGAACTCCTAAATTGACTCCTCCTACCCCATTTCCATTGTTTGGATTCTAGAAGCAAGTAAAAGCCAAGGGTCAACTACCACTGAAATCCTTTCCTGCAGGACCATGTGTAAATGACTAACTTCCCAAGCTACCTCCTCCTCTTAGATGAGTGAACAGACTCAACATCAGCAAGGAGAAAACGTGATTGAAAATTAATTGGACCCCAGGCAGCATTTAGACAACACATGGAGTGTCTTGCCCTGTCTCGGTGGTGAGGCATGAGAAATTCCATTTTGTTAACAGACTAGAGAGGAGGTGCCTCCGGGGGTGCGTCATTTCTGGGTTTGAATACCACATTTAGGGAAGCCATGCTAGCTCTCTAGGAGGAGAGCTGGGGGGGGGGGGTGGTGGAGGTGGAGGCTACCTGGTTGAAAACATATGGTCCTGGGCTGCATAGGCAGGTGGAGGGGGTGTGAGCCTTGTTCTTGTTGCTGTTAGGTGCTGTCAAGTCTACCTTGTGGACAACAGACCCGGACACTGCCCTTCCTGCTCCCTCCTTACACTTGTTCCTCTACTTGATTGAGCCCATTGTTGCAGACACGCTGTCTGCCCATCTCATGGAGGGGCTTCCTCTTTTCCACCACCCTTCATGATGTCCTTTCCCAGGGACTCGGCTCTCCTAAGCACGTGTCCAAAACACACGAGACAAAATCTCACCATCTTGGCTGTGTCAGGAGCGTTCTGGTCGCACTTCCTCCAAGACAGACTTGCTTCATGTTCTGACATGGCATTTTTTATATTCTTTGCCAGCACTATGATTCAAGTGCCTAGATTCTGCTGTTCAACGCCCAGCTTTCACATGCATACGACGGGAATGAAAATAGCGTAGCTTGGGTCAGGCGCACCTTTGTCCTCAGAGTGATGTCCTTGCTCATCAGCACTTCACAGAGCGCTCTCTCTCTCTCTCTCTCTCTCTCTCTCTCTCTCTCTCTCTCTCTCTCTCTCTCTCTCACTCTCTCTCCACATAGGAAGTAATACATGTGTAGAGAAAGAGGAAAGAAGGAAATAAACAGCAAGAAAGAAAACAGAAGATGGAATGATCTAGGACCTGTTTCCCTAGAAACATCCACTGTTGACGTTTTTCTTTTCCTCTTTGCAGTGAGCCTGAGTCTGGGTCATAAAGAGAACCGCTTTCTCATTTGAGTCCCGTTTGTCTGTTTTTCTTTATTGTAGATTATGAAATCAAAGTATCGGTCTCTTTCTTATCCGTTTCTACTCCCTAAATCTCAAGCAACGGCCCACGAGTTACACTATGAAGTGCCCGAGTCTGTACGTGCACAAGTCCAGGTACGTCTGCCTCTTCTTTCTTACACCGTGCCACCGGGAGAAATGCATCCTGCTGTGCCCACTGGCCACCACATTGGCTTCAGAGTTTTCTAATGAGGACGGACTTTCAATCAGATCCGAATGGTCTCTGCACTGAAATTCAGTCAGCTGTCACACTTTCTAGTGTAAAGGCACTCAATGTGCCCTCCTTTTAGAAGTTTTGGGTTGACGTGCTGAATGCATGTCCTCAGGCACGGCCACAGTCATGGAAGGCTATCCCTACAGCGCCTTCTGAAGTGGCCCTGGCACAACGTGGTACACAGTGTGCCTGGGGCTGATTGCTGTTAAGGACTGGGAATGTGGCAGAAGCTGGCATCCTGGAAGCCACCCGTAGTTCAATCTAATTTTAGTTCTTAATTAACGGAGTGCCTTGTAGCTTGGTAGATACACAGAATTTCACAGCATCCAACCACCTCAATTTATAAATGAGAAAAATCAAACTCCATAGGGCTATGAGACTCCTCCAGGGTAACCTAGCAACTTATTGATGGAGGTGGAACGTGAACTCTTTGTCCATTGTTACCCATTCTGTTCCCTCTACCAATGCCAGCTCATATATTTTGGGATCATGTGGAGGCTGCTTTGGCACTGTCATCTGTTCAGAGTCATGAGTATTTGCTTCAAAGGCATTGTTAAAGATCCAGGGGTCTGCTACTGGTCTTCCCAATAGGAACTGCCATTTCCAGATACAAATTCCAATGAATTTGATAATATACGTGAAATGTCAGAAGGACTTACTTTGTTCCATGTATGTAAAAGCAACAGAAAGACATTTCCAACCCTAGACCGAATCCCCTTGAGAGAAGTTCCTGTAGCAAGTACTTAGTCATCCCACAGGAGGGAGACAACCAATTTAAATGCAGCGGTGCACTAGCTATGAGTTCATATGTAAATTGATGGTAATTTTATGGACCGTTTTAGATTATTCTACTTGGAGGGGATGGGGGAAATTACTCATGCTCTAAATTAAAACAGGAACATTGGTATAGGAAATCAAGAGAATTTAACATTTGATGCTATCTTAAAATTGACATGGTTGGTCAATTTATCAAAATCAGCTGATGTTAGGCAAGCACCTATTGAAAAATGCATATTTTTTATGATCTATAAGGTAAGTTTAATTCCAGGGCGTATGACTGTGTGTGTATATATATATATATATACACACACACACATTATGCGCTTGCCTGTTGACGGAGCTGTGCTTTGCATGTCCTTCTGCCAAAGACAGGTAGATTGTATACCTGCTTGCTTTCCCAGAGACCTCCATTCATTCACCTCTGTGCAGCAGAGGATGCTGCCCTAAAGATGGACATGGATCGGACTGGCTCTTCTGTATGCACGCAAGTGTTTCCAGGGGCTGCCACTGCGGAGGTTCCCAAGGCTTACTCAAGCCTTTATGCGGTCAACAAATGCTCTTCCAGCGAAGTCATCCGCATATGCTGGGATGCTGAAGGGGCAGACAGAGAGAATTCTCTGCCTCTGCAAGCCCATTCAGCTGAAAAGAAAAAGCTTCGTGATGTTAAAGAACTCACTTACTGAAGCAATAAGTACTAATATGATCATGCCCAGGCCTGGGCTCTATGAGTCCAGCAAAGAGGCAGAGCTGCTGGCTTTTGAGTTGGGTCAGTCCCCATGTGCTGAAGTTTAAGGCTACGAGAGAAGGAATCAATGGCTCCCTTTAGGTGCTGGTATTCTTGCCAACTGCTCTGGATTTTAATATGAAGTAGGTTCCTTTAGAATCCCTCACCTCCATAGGTGTGTTCAAGGCCCTTTACCTAACTTTTTATCTGTCAATTAGCATTCTTTTTCTTCAAGCAGGCCCAGTTTTAAGAGTACTGAGTCTCATAAAACCTGGATCCCAGCTGGTGGCTAGTAGTTGATAGTTTAAGTGCTGAAATCACATGAGCTGTATAAACAGTAGGGCTGCAGGGAATGGATCTCTTTGGAGACAGGAAGGCCTAAGATCACCAGAAACTTAAACAAAATGCTTGTTTCTCCTTTCACTGTAATCTTCTTGTAATGGTGTTGTTTTGCTATCATCATATTATTTACTGGTTCAAATCTCTTTTTCTTGTGGTAGGCCAGTGCATTTCTAATGACTTCATTCTCAGATTTTTCACCGCTTCACTCCCTTAACTGTCACGTGACAATAGCTAAGAGGCTGTTACACACGCTGGGGTGACAATTTTAACACAGTAGTCTTCTTTAAGTTTACTGTTTTTCAACGTGAGGCAATGTTTCTCTGAGGCTACACACTAAGTTAATTGTAAAGGAATAACATAATGTCATGATTATAAGACACATCTGAGTGCCAGACCGTTCAAACACTAGCACACCTACAAGCTAGCTATGTCCGAGGGGGGAACCCCGAAGAAACCCGAATTGCACTAGACAGGGCGGGACTTCCATCGTAAGCATTTTTCACTCAAGGCGAGCAGTGAGCAACTCACTCTGAGTCAGTGCACTCAGTGGCATCACCTGGGGAAATTCTTTCTGGTCACAGTGAATTTTTTTTGTAAAAGCAGTTTTGCACGAACCTTGTATTTAAGAGAACAGCATGCAGCTGTGACATTTTGCTTTCTGCTCGGGAAAAATGCCACAGATATGTGTGATGTTGAACACAGCTTACAAGGAGAGTGCTATGGGGAAAAAATGTGGATTGATGCCAACCCTCATTCTGGACGTCCATCAATTTCCTGAACAGACAAAAATATCTACTTGTAATGCATTTGGAGATCGTTCCACCAGGTCAGACTCTTAGTCAAGCTTTCTATTTAGTTGTTCTGGAAAGATTGCGCAACTGTGTGACAGAAAGGCCTGGATCGTGGCAGACGGGGCTGGTTTTGTGGCAGGGCACCTGCTCACACAGCCATCTCAGTGCACCAGTTTTGGCAAAAAACCGCATGCCTCTCTTGCTCCACGAGCCTGACCTCACTCCGTGCAGCTTCTTCTGGTTTCTGCAAATGCAGAGCGGCATGAAAGGACAGACATTTGACGACATAGAAGAGATGAAGAAAAAAAAATGAGGGAGGTGCGATCAGCCCTCCAAACAAATGAACTAAAAAAAATGTTTCCAAGAATTGAATCGCAGATTTGACAAATGCATTAAGTGTAATGGAGAGTACTTTGAAGGTGATAAGGTTGTTTTGTAAAAAAATAAATGCATAGCTTTGAAAAACAATTCTGTATAACCTTTGGGAAGTTATTTAACCACCTTCTACATAGTTCCAGCATTTGTAAAACTGGGATAATGACAGTATCTATCTCGTATCATAGTGATGCTGGATAAGCAAAGTAGTCCATGCAAACACTGAGAAGAGTGCACATTGCTTATTCTAAGTCAGTCTTAGCCATAAGCTTCATGCTTTCCCAAAGTTCCGAGGTTTGGCCACAATGTAATTGGCATCTCTTCAGATGGTTATTAAACTCGTTCTGGATATGAAATCTTCCTGCCATTTATCTATTGAACTGTAAAGGAACAATACTTGACACAATAAATAAATGATAGATGAAAGTCATGTTATTCTTCCTCCTGCAGATCAGAAACAATTATTTAATATTTAATGATATCATTGAATATTGCATCCGCTGCTGATCATTCGACCCCAGCTATGATGCGGAGCTGTTGCAGGGGAATGACACCGCCCACCGTGGATAGTGGAGCTGTGGAAGGGAGGGATGCCCTAGTCTTTGCTTGTGAAAAACCCACCCAGTCTTTGGCACTAGATCTAGTAGCATCCACGGACACTAAAACTGTTTTGGCTGTTCCCTCTCCAGACTTGACATCCACAAAAGTCTGCCAAGAAGGCCTAGCAGGAGAAAAGCATAGAGGTGGGACAGGGAGGGAGGAGGGAAAAGAGGTCTTTTTGAAACCAGTTATGCCCAGAGTATATAAAAGGACTTTTTTTTAAACAAAATGAATTAGGTTGCTGAATGCATCATTGTCATTGTAGATACATCACAGAAATGAGATGTTTCACATGTGAATTAAGATGAAAGGAGTCCGAGTGGCTCAAACAGTTGGTGATTGGTTGTTGACCCAAAGGTTGGCAGTTCAAGCCCACCTTGGGCCTCCACTTTAGAAGAGGCCTGGAGGCTCCCTTCTGAAAGATGACAGCTGAGCAAATGGTTACAGAGTTCTGTTCCGAAAACAAAAGTGGGATTGCCTTCAGCTGGGGCTAACTCAAAAGTGGTTAGTAACAATAACAATGGCTTAAAATAAAAGCTTTTAAAAGCCTAGCACCTTATTAGCAGTAGGGTGGAATCAGCACATGGGAACAGTCCTTCTTATTAAGCCAGGTAGAGCTCGGCAGACATTGTCCCGGAGACTGTTGTTGCTCAGAAACCCTCTGCGGAGAAAACGAAGTCATTGGAGTCTGGCCATTGATCCTTTGTCTAGACAAAAAGTACACAGGAAGGGTGAAACAAAGAGAGGAAGAATTTACAAGCAAGTGGGAAGGACCCCTGAATTACCCTGCTGGATAAAATAAACACTTGGGGTAAATGTCCAAATGATACTCCCAAAGTGGAGATGCCAAAAATAGCCAGTGTTCTGCCTTAGGAAGACAGGTGCGGAAGGATGAGGTGGGTAGCTGGAGGCGACAGGAGGCTGGACTGGACTCAGCTCTAAGAAAGAACTTGAGACGGACAGTATTTTCCTTTTAGGGGCAGGTTTTCTTGCAGGACACACACTTGCATGAGTGGCCGTGAGGCCATGGCTGGGAAAACATACAAACAGGAACACTTGCTCTGTGTCCGACCTTTGCTAGGCCCTCGTTAGAGAAGCTCATTTCATAGTCACGGTCTATGAGCTGTACCCTTCTTGTTGTTAACTGCCATCAAGTAGGCCCCCACTCATGCCTGCTGCATGCACGGGGACAAAGCGCACCTGGCCCTGTGCCAGCCCCAGGACTGATCAGATTGGATCATTGTGATCCATAGTTTTCATTGATTCATGTGAGACGTAGGTCACCAGGCCGCTATTGCTAATATGTAGTAATAGGATGCTTTGCTGAAACCCATTCAGTATCATGGTAATGGGCAAGCCCCTGCTGACAGAGGAGAGGTGGCTATAGGTGAGGTGCATGGGTGAGACATTGAAGCAGTTTCCCATATGAAAGGCAGATATTATACCATTGAACTGCCACTGCTCTTGTATACGTCTCACCTGTTGCCATCAAGTTTGAATTCCAGCTCATAGCAGCCCCGGAGGACAAAATAGATCTGCCCCACAGAGTTTCCAAGGTTGTAATCTTTGGAAGCAGACTGCCATGTCTTTGTTCCAGTAAGTGGCTGGCGGATCCAAACCGTAGACCTTACGGTTAGCAGCTAACCTCTTAACTACTGCACCTCCAGGGGTCCCTATGTATTCTTATTAGACCCTGTGCTTTCATAGAGGGGAAACTGAAAGTTTGAGGACAACAAAAGCATTGGGTTACTGGGTTAAAGAAACACAACTAGTCTGTCATGGGGATGAAACTCAACGCCAGAGATTATAGCTGTTAAGTGTGAAGACTGCTTCCGATAAGACCTGAGCTGGTTGTAACCACCAAGGCTGTAGACAGGGTAAAGCCGCTTGGTAGGTCTGCTTTTTGTCACTCACAATCCATCCTCAATCCGTCTTTTGCTTCTTTCTGATGCCCTGGAGTTCCCCCTATACCTTCCTTAAAAGAAATCTTCTTTCATCAAAATCCACGTTCTACAAAAAAAATGTTCTTTGTTCTCTCTCTCTCTCTCTCTCTCTCTCTCTCTCTCTCTCTCTCTCTCTCTCAGCCTCAAAATTAAAGGCAAAATGATGATCCCTTTGAATAACTGCATGCTGCTATCAGTGAGGTCATTAAAAGAAAGAACTCAATACTATGAGAGGCAGGTGAAATGAGTTCCTTTATGTGGCCTTTAGTCTTCATTCTTCGGAAGGAGTGTGAAAGACTTTCCCCTACATCTTGCGGCACTGCCCCTGCCCTTGTTTTCTCTGGCAGAGCTTGTGCCACCATTGACTGGGTGGATTGGCACTGCGAGGGTAAACGGTAAGCGATTGGTTGGGATCTTCTTGTCTAGTCTCGTGCTGCAGGCTGCTCCTGCTCTGTGATGGGAGCGAACCGTGCACGGGGTAATAATTGAAATAGCCGTGGCCTGCTGGGACAGGCCACCTTGACTATGATAAGGGGTTGTCTATATGTGCAGTCAACACTACAGGTTTGTCAGACAGAGAGAAGCAGAAGGAGGAACCGAGATAGAGGCACTAGAGAAAGAGGAAGCAAAGAAGCTCTTAGAGAGCTGTACTGCAGGTCAAGGTCTGTAACATGGACGACGGTGAGAGGACCAGAGGGCTCCCGCAGCAGTGCAGTAGGCCCAGAAGGGGCTTTTTGGCAGAATCAGTGGTAACAGATGGCAGGGCCCCAAAAGGTCCTCAGGGTTGACAGGAGATCTGTCCTTGTGGTCTGAGTGAAGGCCCGAATGTGGCCAGGAGGAACTGAGAGAGCTGTTCTATACTGACAAAGGGGGACTACCTGCATGCATCCTGATCCTGAGTTGTGGCCTGTGGAGCCTGATCCCCAGTTTCATCCTGTTGCTTCATTCATATCTATATCACTCACGCAACTTAACTCTAAGTTGGTATGTGAATACTGTGTAGCCATTGGAACAAGTCATCCAACCTTGAAGAGAAGTGGCGTGTCATGGGAAGGACGGCTAATGCCAGAATTGGGGGAAAGGCCGGGAAGTCGAAGTGTGTCCTGCCCCTGACCTCCACTTGGGAAGGATCCATGTTCTTGGCCTGATCTTGGTTTACATCATGGCACTGCACTAGACATGTTCTGACGCTGACACCACGGCTGCTCTCGGTGAATTTGTATGTGGGTTCTTGATCCTGATTACCTGCTGTTCAAGTCAAGATGAACTGAGAGAATCAGGGCCGACAACTCGAGCATTTGTCTTCTCTCCCCACGTGGGTGTCTCCCTCCTGCTGGAGGGACATACGAACTCTGCTTTTGTCCAACCGTCTGTGCTGCATGAATCACTTGGAGGCTCTGGAAAATAAAGAGGAAATGCAATGTAGACTGGACGTATTGGGAATGACAGCGTGGAGCAAACAGGAAGAAAGGGAACTTGGGATAAATACCCATAAAGGTGGGAGATTTTTGCTTCAAGAAGAGAGTCTTCTATTCATCAAGGCCTACATTTGACTCAGGCCCATGTATGTAAGATGATTAAGGTTTGTGGCTAAGGAGTAGCCTATCTTTGAATTTAAAATAATAGGATACTAGGCCAAGGAAAATGATGGAGTCCAGTTACAATTTTGAAAGTAAAGCATACCATCAAAAATACACCTTCTGCCTTTTTACATACTTTGAAGTTGTGTATTCGAACTTGAGGTTTGAAAAGTGTGGGCTAGCTTGCTTCCCGGTGCACTTGGGGCTGGATGTCAAGGCACATGGCTGCGTGTGCACGGAGCACTTGAGGCTGGTCCAAACGGCATCGGTTTGATGCAGAAATGCAGGAGTAGATAGGGTTAGGTTAAAAAAGGGGGGCGGGGGCCAAGTTAGACCTGAACTCTCAACCAAAAAGAAGTCAAGGAAACTGTGTTTGATCCATTGCCTGTTTGCAAAACTCTCTCGACCATCAAGCAGTTCAAACACTTGAACTGATGAATGCATAACATCACAGTTCCATGGCTCAGGCGGAGCAGCAGCCCACGAGGGAGATTCAGCCTGTATTGTGGTAATGGGTAGATTCTTCAGCTAATTAGAATAATGGGAAATGACTAATAATCCCCGGGAACTTTTACTGTGTTGCTTGAAAGGTATTTCAAGTGTTACCAAAAGTGATGCTCCTATTTTTACAAAGGGTCAAGGTTTTGACCCGGTGGGATTGATGGATGCCAGGCCACTGGGAGATGGGCCCCTGTCGTGCTCTGTGTCTTTGGTATCTGGGAGACCCCCTCACTTTTGCTAAAGCTCCTGCACTGGAAGATACATGGAGAGCTTCTCTTGGTTCAAATTAACTTCTAAACCGTTAAATACCACTAAGAAGGTAAACGTTTTCCATTGACCTTCAAAGAGAAGAGGGCTTCAAAATGTTGGAAGGAAACAGAATAAAAAGATAAAGGGATAGACTGTCTGACTTTCTTTCCCTGGAAGCTGTGGGTAAATGGCCTTAGATTTCTTACTACACATCGGACTGTGATCTGAAAGGTCAGCAGTTCTAAACCACCGGTCGCTCCTACAGGAAAAAGACGGAGTTTTCTATTCCCATAAAGAATTATAACCTCAGAAACTCACAGTGGCACTTCTACCTGGCCCTGTGTGTTGCTGTGAGTCAGAATTGAGTTGATTGCAGTGAATGAGAGTGAGTGAAGCAGCTACAGTTGTAGAAACTTGCAGGGGCCGTTCTACCCGGCCCTACAGGGTCACTATGAATAGGCATGGACTCAATGGCAGTGAACTTGGTTAGGTTTTGTTTGGCATTAGTTATGCCCAGGTTTTACAGCCCTGTCTTCAGAATAACTGTCCAGGAAACTTTGAGTGGCTAAGACTAGACTTGGAAATAAAAATCTATTTGACACTCCAGATTTATAGTTCATCCTTGAATCAATGTAAATTATGAGTCTGAGAAAAGAGGGTATAATGTTTCTGGACTTGAGGGAAAGGTGACAAAGTGACAGTCAACAGGTGGTAAATAAAACTTGTCCATCACATGCTACCGTTAAAGCACCATATATGGAACAGCTTTGTGCCACAAGCCATGCTTAGCCCTCTGTGTTCATTATGTCAATATCTTGAGCTGGATGTTAGAGAAAGATCTCAAATTTACAGACAAGGAGATGGACCCTCCTGCCATTAAAATGACTTGTCTAAAGTCTAAGAGCTTGCCATTGTGCTCTGCGATTGAATACAGTTTCCACACTGTGTGGCACTAGATCAAGATGTGTGGCCTCGGCATCTACTCAAGGCAGCCTGCATCTACAGAGCCATGCTTCCTGGGAACACAATTCAACATTGATACGAGTGGACAAAAATTAGAAACTTCTGTTTGTCCAAGTTTGGTCCTTCCACCTAATGAACAGGAGTGAAATTCCCTGTGGGTTGTTTAAATTTTCCTGATGAATTCTCTTCTGAGATATTTGACCATTCGTATTCACAATAAAGTTTTCCAATTTTATTGTGCATATCTATCTGAAAAACCTAAGTAAAATGCTTTGAAGGGAGCTAGTTATGAATACTTCAAAATTGAATAAAGATATTGCATTATTGACCTGGAACAATTGTTGGTCTTTAATGAACATCAGGCTTGAATTTAATCAGTCTTATCAATGTAGTTATTAAGGTTATTGATTTTTACCTAATATTGATTATGCACTGAGTCATTGTGTATTCACTTAATAATTTTGGGGTCATTCATTTCAAATGTTTTTCAATTTCATTCAGCTTCTTAGAGGTTGTTTTGATTTTTATTTAAAATTAAGAATAACAAATCTATTTTTATAGTAATTCCATGATGCCATGCGATTGCTTAGGAAAAATCAATAAATACGTAGTGGTCACTTATTATATGTGCAACAGTGTGTGATAGAGTACTAATTAAGATGCTGAAAACATAAAACCAATAGTGTCATTTTTATTACTTTTTATTGTGCGTCATGTGAAAGTTTACAGAGCAAATTGGTTTGCCGGTCAACACTTCACGCACATTTGTCGACTCTCTCTGTTCTTCTTTCACTGCCTTGTCTCGCCTTTCCTTTGGAGCTTTGTTCTGGGCAAATGATGTCTTTCGGATCTCCAAAAGCTGACTGTTCTCAGGAGAGCGTGCAGTAGAAGCCTGGTACTGAACCACCTCAGTACTCGGCATACTCGAATGTCGCACGAAATGTCGAGAAAGTTCTGCACGGGAGCTCGAACAAAACTTTGGAATCCGACCCGACGCAGGTGATTTTTGTCAACAAAAGCAGTTCCTGTTTCGGTCACTGGGCGTTCGTTGGTGGTGTTAGTACAAGTTATTTAAGCCATTTGCAGCTGTGTGCCAAGCGTTTTACTATAATTTTCTTAGTTTTTGTGGCTTTTTCTACTGTTTTTAGATAAAAAGACAAGGGTCCTAACACAGAGTTTTTTGAAAAGAATCATCATGTTAAGGAACTGGTTAACCGTGTTATCGATATTGTTGTTGATAATTTAGTAAACCCTTTTAGAAAACAGTTAAGGAAACGCCAACAGCTGACCACAGTAGACAGATTTTGGTGTTTTTTGTTTTTTTGAGAAAGCCATCCAGGTCCTAGTGAAAAAAGGCAAAGAAGGGTAAAAAGTCCTGAAAAGCAGCTACCAGTTGATTTGATGGACGGGGATTTCCCTTCTCTCTCTCTCTCTCTCTCTCTCTCTCTCTCTCTCTCTCTCTCTCTCTCTCTCTCTCCACATCCATGCCCACAGATCCAGATCCCTATCAATCTCAAAGTATGGGCCATACTGTGGTTGTTAAAAACTTTTTGAATGTTGTGTCTCTTATTTAAATTATATTATTTAACTCTGAACTTATTTACTTTGAAATTTCTGTGCAATGTTTTGTTTAAAAGAGAAGGTTAGGATAAAAACTTAGTGGCCAAGAACCGATGCACTAGTTTTCAGTTATTTCTGATGGGGAAAAATTGACTCAGAACTCGACTGCATTACATCTCAACGCTCCTTCTAGAACAGATTAGCGTCAAGCTCCAGGGTTCTGCTACATTTCCCTAATGTTACTGTTCATCCTAGAAGCCCGTCTATTCTTTGGCTGAAAATTGAGCCATGGGGATGATTTCAAGTACAGACATAAAGGGTGACTAACAGCCACAGTGTACGGGTTCCACCAGACTCCATCAGGGCACTCAGCCTGGTCTTCTTTCTGATTGTCAGTTGGTACCACATTTCCAACCACTGGCTTCTTGTTGAGAATCATGCCATGCCATCTAGGCCATCCCCTAGAGTTCCCCAGTCTCCTTGGACATGGCTTTGACACGATCTACAACAGCTCACATGAGTCTTCTGATGATTTTCCTACTGAAAACATCTCTGTGCCACCAGGCCTCCTCCTATATACTAAGGGGCTTCAAAAAACTCACCCCCCCCAAAAAAAATGGAATCAAAAGATAATGAAATTTGTCCACAAACTTTTCGATGTTCCCTTATGCTTCACATTGACTCATTAAATCCTCAGTGCCCATCTACCAAGTTGGTACTGTTATTATTTTATAGTTGAGAAATCTGAAACACAACAAGATGAAGCAACATCACCATGGTGGAGCCAGCCTTGAACCAGGAAGTTCAATTCTGAGTCAGTGTGTGTCACCACTCTGCTCATGTAGCTGAACTAGAACCTTTTTACGGCGATCCAAGAAGAGTGAACAGAGGAAGGTGTGAGTGATGAGAAAGGGACCAAGCGGGGGTGTCCATCAAAGAGAACTCAGAATCAAGTAGGGGGTTGGATGGGGAGTCTGTGGAGGGGGCATTCCCAAGCATGCCCTCTGATGCCTGTCGGTGAAGAGGAGAGAAGTGAGGGCGGGCCACTGGCCAGCAGGATATTGGAGATGGGACCTGGTTTAGGTGAAGCGATCATGAGCTCAGCATCGACCTGTTTGCTTTGAGGAGGTGGTGTCAAGTCCACACTGCTTGGCAAGTCACACAGACATGATGAAATGGCAAAATGTTTAGTATCGCATGGCTGACAGCTTAGGATGCCGAATGTGGTCCTGAAGCACAGTAATTCTGTGGCATTACAAGTTTCTTCTGGGCCTCAGTTTTCCTCCCTGGGAGAGAGTTAATAGTATCATGACCACTCTCAAGAAAGTTGAAGCTCTGAGAGTGGAGGTTATAGGCTAAGGTCTGATGGTTAATGAAAGGTAAGATTGTATCTCTAAACAAGATGCTTCTTTTACAGTACAGTGTGTTAACCTGAACTCTTTCTATTTGGGGTGACGGAATAATCACATTATGAAGTTCGAGTTAGGGAGACCATCCCTTGTGGCCCAATCAGGACAGTTTTTAGAGTGACAATGGGCACTATTAATAAATATGGTGGGGGCAGTTGTAGGGTCTTCATGGCAGAGAATAAGAATGTGCCGCTCCTGCCCTCCAGCCAGTCATGTGAGAGGCACTTCTCAGAGAGACTGTGGAATTACATCTGGTGGTTTCAGGACACCTTGCTTGCTTGCCTATGGATGCTGTCCCAGACGGGTTTCCTTCCTGCCTTCCCCCCCACCTACTCCCCATTTCATGCATATGTCCACATGGTATACTCAAACCACCATAATCATTCCATGCCGAAGAATCACGGATTGCCTTCAATGCATCTGTTGTATTGTCATTGTCTTATGTTTGCTTATTTCTGATTATGCCTTCTAGTTGCTCCGGTCTGCTGCGGACTGGTCTGCTGGTATAAAGTACCACGAAGAGTCTATCCATGCTGCGTATGTGCATGTGATAGAGGAGAGCAAGCACTATATCTACATAGAAGTAAGTCCTGCTCCTGTAAATTAGGGCGTGATAATCTCTCTTCCCATAAATGCCATATGGAGATGATAGGGTCCTAGAACCCAGTTAACAACAAAACAAACAAGCACAAAAGCAAATCCACTGCCATCAAGTTGTTTGCAACTCGTTGTGACTCCCTGGGACACAATAGAACTGCCCCCTGGGTTTTCTGAGGCTGTAGATCTTTACAGAAGCACATTGCCTCATCTTTCTCTTGCAGAGCGGCTGGTGGGTTCAAACCATCAACCTTTTGGTTAGCAGATAAATGCCTCACTCATTGCATCATCAGGACTCCTGAACTCAGGACCTGCCATGTTAATCTGTGTATGAAGAGAAATGAAGAAGACCCCAGGCTACCTGACTTTCCCCTTTCTTAACATGCCTGAAATGCCTTCTGCATTTTCATTGGCTCAGAATGGTACCTCCAAACTCTTGCTATGAAAACATCTTTAGTTGCTACTAGGTAGCATTGTCCAGAAATGCATCAGCAGGCTGGATGTGCACGTTATCATTTGGTTTGTCTTGGAGGGTTTCAGTGTGAGCTATGGACTGCTTCAGGACAGAGGGCTGGAAAAGACGCCACCTTGCAGGGGGTATGGGAGCAGGGGCTGTGAGGACATTAAACACTGTGTGAACCGCTGTTCATTATTAAATATTTTCAGACTCTGGAGTTCATGTTTAAACCATGGGAGAAAACTGGTGGGGGGACTAGGTTTTGTTTATAACTTTAATTACATCTCCAAGTAGATCAGAAAGTATTGTAATAAATTTAGAAAACTCTGAAAAAATTACAAGTCATAAAATGGAAAAGAAGAAGTCAGAGCCTATCTTCCTTCTTCATCTTTTCTTTCACAGATAGCTCTAGGGAGCTGTGTTAGCTGGGGAACAAACCAAAACAGAACATTCTAGCTTCTTTTCCTTTCCATTTGAATTCTCTTCCGCTCCTCCTCCTCCAGACTGTTATGGCTCATTAAAAGCACACAGGAAAGAACTGGAACTTTATGTATTGGTTTTGTGGGGTTGGACACGGAGAAGGCCAATTAAAGCTGCCAGCAGGCTAGATGCCTTATGAGGAGCCTGGCGGTGTGACAATGGCATGTTTGAGTGCCTTCCCCAAGGTTGGCGGTTTGTACCCATCACAAAGGCCTGGGGATCTGCTCCTTCATCACAGGCTGGAAAGCAGTTCTCTGGAACAAGGGTTGCCATGAGCTGAAATGGATTCAACACCACCTAGCAAGAACAGCCAATGCAGTATGGCATCGGGATTGGATCACGGAAGGATGTTAGTGGGCAAAGCTCCAGATAAAAGTTTGACTAGAGTGGCATTAAAGCGACTCATGCTGACAATCGTACCTCAGCCCTGTCATAGCGGCTCATCTGCTCATCTTCTCACTCACAGCCATTGAGTAAACTGTGACTCGGAGTGACTCTGGGACGGCGTAGAACTGCCCCCTGTGGGTTTCCGAGGCTGTGACACTTTACAGAAGGAGAGAGCCTCCTCTTTCTCCCGAGGAGGGGCTGCTGGTTTCTAACTGCTGACCTTGTGGTTAACAGCCTAACTATGCGGCCAGGGCTCCTGCTTCATCTCTCTTGAGTAGCATTCCTATCAACTTGCTTTTTAATGGCGCCCCGGTATTAAAGGAGGTCATTATCACTGCGTAGACAGATGTGGCTGTCCAGCTGGGTGACCGACCCTGCTCAGGTCAGCAGTCACTGTGCTCAAGGACATGACACGAGGCCACAGTGTGCTCACAGCTGCTCAGGAATGCACTATGATTCTTTGTAAGCGTCTCTGTGGGAGTTTTTGTCATTCGAATTCAGAAAACACGAGTGTGGTTTGGAGTACTTCCCTAAGGGGAAATGCACTCTCAAATGAGTTTTTGCCCAGTGTCTTCTTGTGACTTTGGCTTCTGAAAACATTTTATAGATTTATGTACTTCAGTATCTATATATTTTAAATGTAGTAAAAATGATACATTGGAAAGAGATGATAATCTTATATTGCGATTCCATTTATGTCTCTCTCTACGTTGAGCTGACTAATAAAGGCCGTTTTGTGACGCTGGTTTTTGTGATTAGCTATCACCCAGTCAATTCTGACTCAGAGCAACCAGAGGCACCATCGAAGGACACACTGGCTGATCCCACACCAGCCTCACTCCTAACCATGTGTGAGCCCAGGGTCGCAGCTGCTGTTTTTGTCCATCTCATTAGGGATCGGCCTCCTTTCCTCTGACTCTCTACCAAGCATGCTGTCTGCCCCAGGGACAGCGCTCCCCTGATCACATGGCCAAAGAGCATGTCCATGTGACAGTCTCATCCTTGCCATTAAGCAGCATTCTGGCTGTACGTCTCCATGTCTGATCTGTTTGTTCTTCTGGAGCGTCACAGGTTTTCTGCAGATCGTCATTATGGCCGAAGGATCGTGTCTGTGCAAATAGATCACGTAATGTTTGTAGATTTTTTACCTAGTTCTAAACATTCCTTCGTGAAACAGCTAAATCTTTCACACGGCTATGAGGATAATGTTGAAACCTGGTTTTCCAGCCACCGTTTTGAAGAATCTTTTCTAGATAACGTGGGTAGCAGAAGTCATAAGAGGGGAAAAGAATAGAAACAGTTCAACTTTCCACAGGGTTCGCTTACTTAGATGAGACTCGATGCTCCTGTAAAGATTTACAGGCTGGAAAAGCCCCAGGGGCAGTTGTACTCTGTCCCATAGGGTCACTGTGAGTCAGAATCATCCCCATGGCAGTGGCAATGAGTAGGGGGATTTGAGGCCACTTAAAATAGAAGTGCCTCTCCCCGTCCATCAGTTTGCTGTACTCTGATGACTCGTGTGTTGCTAAGAAACTGCCATCTGTGGTACCGGTACTGACATGCCAGCATGGTCACTCATGTTGGGCAGGTGTCCAGACTAAGAGAGATGAGAAAGAAAGGCCTGGTGATGTATTGCCCGAAACTCAGCCGCTGGTGCTCTATGGATCACCACGGAACCTTGCCCAACACACCTCCTTTGGACACATCAGTAGGGATTGATTGGCAGAAGAGGGCATTCTAGTTTGTGAAGTAACAACTCATCGATGTGATGGATTGGCACAATTTGGCATAAGAGCTCATTGGCACGATCACTGAATGGACATGCTGGTGGTTTTGAGGGTGACGCAAGACTGGGCAGTGTGTGGTCTCATACTTGACGTTGCCTATGTCGACAGCAAGACTCTGCCTAGAGGTCATGGCAACTAACAACAACAACAAAATAGAACATTGGGGGTAATAAGAACTCAAACAAATCAAAAGTAGATAGTAGGAAACTGGTTGAATGGTGTAGAAAATTAAACCGGCTCCAGGTATCCACCTTGTTCAAAAGAGAAACTTAGTGGAGATGGGATATTTGCCAAAATAGAATTTTATCAGACGCATTGGTATAATTATAGATTCGGTGAAGAACCTTGTTCTTCTGTTGATTAAATTTGGAATGTCCCTGGTGTCCCAAGCCGAGACTGTGGAAAATCACCTGCCACCAATTTGCCTGGTGACGCAAGCACCCAGCCTTGCACTAGACATAGAGGAGACCCGGGAAATCATCCGGAAGCACATGAGAGTCGTGTTCATGTCAGAGGAGACGTCTCCTCTCCTCAGCATCATTTCCTTCCACCCCCGGGGTCTTCCGGTGAGCAGAGCATGTCTGCAGGGAGAATCATTTTGGCTAACTATCGAGATCGGCTTGGTTTTACAGCACTGTTCCCTTACGCACATCTGAGGAGGAAAAGAAAGACTGACACGGTTGTCCTGTTATTTCCCACAGAATCAGTTTTTCATAAGCTGCGCCGATGACAAAGTTGTGTTCAACAAGGTTGGTGATGCCATTGCCCAGAGGATTCTGAAAGCTCACAGGTAATATTTGCGGCTTTCAGCAGGCGTGGCGCTGCTCAAACGGCGTTTGGATGCCTGCTTAAAATCACTAGCCTTTCCCAGCAGACGTGGTTAAATCGTGTTCACCCGTAGCAGGTCAGTGATGCCTTACATCTGGCTCAATTGCTGCGAATGAGTCCAGTTTTGAGGGAATCTGACTTCTTCCAGGACCCAGTCATTTTTTCCCTGGAGTGTCGGATCTGATTTATTTCACTGCAGCTCATGAGCTGCATGCACTTAAAAGAACAGTAAAATATGATTTTAATAGATTATATTTAAACTCACATCACCCTTTGGCTTACTTCTTCGGCTCCCAGAACTGAAGAGTGCTCTTGAAATATCATTCAGATACCGCACACATCACTCACTGACAGCGTGACCTTTAGTGATTTTTATACTATCCGCAGGGCTGTGTAACCATCACCTGATCAATTTTATGATGTTTTAATTGCCCCCAAAGGAACCCTCTACCCATAAAGAGGCTCTCCCAATTCCCTCCCAACCTGCCCAGCCCTCATCAACTAATAAGGTTATCGCTATAGATCTGTCTGTTCAGAATCATCATACAATAGATAGTGTGTTGCATATGACTTCAGTGTGGAGTTTACAGGGCTCATCCTTAGTATAAAATGCTTCCATGCTCCGTGACATTTGGTGGCCAATTAAAAGTCCATTGTCTGAGTATACCATAGGTTTTTGTTTTTATCCAGTCAGTAGTTTTGATAGGCATTGTGCTTATTTCCACTTTGGTGCTATTATCAATGACCTGCTATCAGCAATTCTGAGGGAGTTTTTATGTGAATACATGTTTCCATTTCTCAAGGGGTAGAATTCCTTTTTTCCCATAGTTCAATGGTATTTTAAAAGAATTATATATTCATCCCACAATCAGTTCCAGTGCATCGTCCCTCCTCCAATAGTCTTCATCTGCCCCCCAATTTCGCTCAACCTTCCCGGCCCTCATACCCCACACAGGCCATTACATCACTTATTGGCTCTATGCACCCACCCCCTTCTGCGCTTTGTATAATGGAAAACATACCAAAGACAAAAAAAAAAAAAAAAGGATCATTGGCAATATTAAAATAAGCCAGAGAGAAAACAAGTAAAAATATTTAAACATAGAACAAATCCAGAGTGGGTCTAAGAGGGAGATCAGCTGACCAGGTACCTTACTGTACCATATGTACTTAATTCCACCAAAATCAAGTTCACAACAATCTCTGAGTGTAGGACAATTTATGTCCTTCAACTGTGGTCAGAGAGGAACTGCCAGAAGCTTAATCCATAGAGTTACTCTGCAGATGGAGTTTGGGCTCCCACTGTCCTCCCTGGTGGGGTAGTGGTTACACCTTGAGCTCTGATCCATATGGTCAGCAGTTCAAAACCACCAGCAGCTCTGCAGGAGAAAGACTGGGCTTTCTACTCCTGTAAGCAGTCCCATTCTCATAAACCCACAGGGGTCACTATGAGTCAGCACCAACTCGATGGCAGTGAGTTTGAGGTTTTGATTTATTGTCCTCCATAGCCTTCTAAAAGTGGGGTGTTCACAATTTGAGCTCTGGTACCTTTCCCTCAGTTGGACTTAGAGTTTGTGCTTTGTCATCCTCGGCTCACACAGGCTGGCGTGCTTCTTCCATGTGGATTTAGTTGACCGCACACTTAGATGGCTTCTTGGTTGAAGATACGCCTTTAAGATCCAGGGGTAGAATTCTTAAGTCACGTGATAACTCTGTTTAATAGTTTGAGGAACTGCCAGATGGTTTTAAGTGAGTGTGTGGTTTTATATTTCCATAAGCATTTTATAAAGATTTCATTTTTATGTCCTCACCAGGACATATTATAATCTTTTTTTTCTTCTAGACATCTAGTGAGTATGGGAGGGCATCTTAGTGGTTATCATTTCCATCTCTCTGGTGACAAATGATGTTGGGTGAATATCTTTCCATGTGGCTACTTGTATATCATCTTTAGAATGATGTTACTCTATGTTTTGTACCCATATTTAGTGGGCTGCATATCTTTTTATTTTTGAGTTGTAAGATTTCCTGACATATGTGTTCTGGCTATAAGTCCCATATCAGGCATCTGGTTTGCAAATATTTTTTCCCATTCAATAGGTTTTCACTTTATTGAGAGTGTCCTTCAAAGCACAAATGTGGTTTTTGATGAAATGCAACTTACCTGTTTTTTATCCTTTTGCTTCTTATACTTTTGTTGTCACAGCTAAGAACCATGGCCAGATCCAGTGTCTTGAAGTTTCATGTGTGTGTTTTGTCTTAGGCCTTTGAGCCATCTTGAGTTATGTTTTTAATATGGGAGGCTTCAGAACTTCATTGGAAATGGAATGAATAGATCATGGAATTTTTCCATGAGCTTCCTGGAGGACTCGTGTGTGGTGTGAGGTACGAGTCTCAGGTCATACTCCCGCAAATGGATGTCCAATCGTCTCAGCCCATTCACTGACAAGAGTGTTGTTTCTCCAGTCACTCTCTTGGAATCTAGTTCTGCTTCTTTTTGTGGCTAATTTCAGATATGCATAAAACCAGCAAAATAATTTTTTAATTGTTTCATCTCATTGAGGACATCGAGTGTTTTATTAAGTATATAACTCATTTGGGAATAACACATTTTTATCTTTCATTGTCATGTGACTCTTCCACATGTTTCACTTAATGTGGAGATTCATAAATTTAAAACTGTCAACCCTTTATATGATACATAGTTTATATTTTGTTGAATCTTCACAACTCCTCTTAAGAGGAGGACATGTAGATATTGTTACTGTTACTTTTATTAATCATTTTATTGGGGGCTTTTACATATAATGATCCACAATTCAATTGTATCAAGCGTGGTTGTACCTATGTTGTCATCATCATTTCCAAAACATTTCTACTTGAGCCCATGGTATCAGCTCCTCTTTTTCCCCTCCCTCCCCCTCTACTGTTGCTATTATTGCAGTTGCTGCTGCCATCCTCACCGTCAGGGTTAAAAGCTGAAATGCAAGAAGGGATGTAGGACTTGTCCATGCCACTAACAATCATAGGCAGGAGTGGCTTGAGACCACATCTTGGAACTTAGATGTTCTAATGGCCAACCCTTATACCCCCCATATAATTCGAGTCTTTTGGTAGGTAGACTTGAAGACCATCTTGGTATTGTTCCAAGCTAAGTCAAGTGCCTTGGTCCTTGGCACCCTCTCTCCCCATGGATGCTGGCTGACTCTGGGAAGCAGGCTGGCCTGCGATGATGCAGGCCCCTGGGGCCATGGAGGGCAATTCCTGGAGAAGGCCTCTGTGGTGAGTGAGCAGCCACTGCCCTGCAGTCTGGGTGGCAGAGGAAATGCCTCTCTTGAATCCAGGGTGGGTGTGTGTGGGCAGCTTGTAACAACAACGGGCACGTCCTGCAGGGTGTGCAGTTGATCCCATCCTTGATTACGCATCATAACCATCTCAAGACAAAAATGCAGACAACTGAACTCTACTCAGGCTTACAGAATCAGAATCCCCTTGGAATTGGGCCCAGGGACCTGTATTTTATAATGTTCCCCAGGTGCCTCCAGGAGGCATCCAAGATGGGTTTGCACTCACCTAGAACCGTGGAAATGGCCAGGACAAAATGAATGGTGCATTTATATTTACACGGCCTTGATTATCCTTTGCCTTCTCATGTAAGGTTTTAAGAAGGTCACCATAGGATCTGTTTTAGATTACTTAAACACAGTCTTGTTAATCGTCTCACACACACACACACACACACACACACACACACACACACACCCTTGCACACACGTAGATTTCTCACAGACAGTGCCCCATCTCACAGTGATCCTGTGGGACCGAATAGAACTACTCCTTTGCACTTCTGAGCCTGTAAATCTTTCCGGGAGCAGAAAACTTCCTCTTCTCCCCTGAGAAAGTTTGAACTGCCGACCTTGTGCTTAGCAGCCCAACCTGGAACCCACACCACCAACATGGCTTCTAGAGTGTTGCCAGGGGTCAGCATTGTGAGTTGGGCTTCTGAGTTTTGCCAGTGCCTAATTGTATGGGCAATTAATTTATGTCTCCCTGACAAAAACTATCATTGTCCTTTTTCCACCTCTTGCCTTTCATTGATACACGTGTGTCTGCTTTATCTGAAAAGTGCATTTAGTGAACGACAAAAATACTTTTCTTTTTTCTTCCTGAAATTGAAATAAGCCGCAGAAATGCATGAGGTTGCCAGCAGAGTTGCTTGGGCTGAGCGGTGAATCAGGACTCTTAGAACTGTGATTAGATAGTAAGCAGAATGGGCCAAAACTCAGCTTCCCTCCATCCTAGTTATTAGTTGCCTCTAATATGTTGGCTTCTCGATTTGTTTTTCAGTGGGAAGTCTGAACACATATTTTTCTTCAGCAGACGATTTATCTTCAAAATCTTGGCAACACCTCACATCATACGGTCATAAGGGTTTAGCTCTGGCTGGAAGCAAGCGTAAACTGGTTTCTGATTGTGTGCTTCCCAGTGCTCCTATGAGCTGCTCCTATGAGGACAGGGGGCGGGTGGCGAGGTGGCCTGGGGAGGTCACACCTGCTGCAGCGTGTGAGCCACGCCGTGGGGGTTCACGTTAAAGACTGGCAAGTTTGTACTGGCTCTGTGGAAAACAGGATCGGGGCACACAGAAAGTCACACTGACTCGTTCAAGTCAGATCTCTCAATACTCTCACTTTTTTTCCAATCCCATTTCAAAATGGTGTGCACATCTCAACACCAGCCTTTTGATGGCTACATACACGTGTCCTAGGGACACGTTTGACATTTCCCCTTTCCTGTGTCTCCACATGGATGTTCGTGTCTTGTGTTGAGGACCACAGTAACATGTGTCCCCATAGAAGAATTTCAAGTCTATTAACTCGTGTTCTTTAGAATGGTGAAACGCTGGCTCTCTGGCTGATTCTGACCCATAGCCGCCCTGCAGGACAGAGTAGAATTGCTCTATAGGGCTTCTGAGACTTTTCTGAAATATTTTTTCAGTGTTTCTGCAGTCTTTACAGAAGCATGCAACCTCATCTCTCTCCTCAAGGGAAGCTGATGGCTTTGAACCACTGACCTTGTGATTCAAAGCCAAGTGCTTAACACTGTGCTAATGCCGGGATTTTTAAAAAAATGCCTCTACACTGAGGCCCTTCGACTTCATCAAAGACCACGGTGCTCCTAGCATGATGCCAGCAGTCGGCACCACCTCCCCAAACTTCCCCTCTCTCCTTTCATAGACTTCCCTGCCCTCTCTCCCTCCACGGCTCAGAACCTTCCTTCCAAACCTTGTGCCTAGCAACAAGGCTGCTGGACAAAGAGAACACAACACAAAGCAAAGGGAGGCCAGTGAGAGCCAGCATCTGGCCAGGCCTGACCAAGGAACCCGGGCCCTCCTCCAGGTCCTCTCTCCCTGGGGCATCTGAGTCTTTGGATCGCCAACTCCCTCCACTGGGCTAAGCCATGGCTTTCCTGCCAACGCTGGACTCCAGCCCCATACCAGTTCCCCCCAGTGATTTGTCTGTTCCCTCTACTTCCTCTCTATTCTGTCTCAACAGCCATCATTCCTTACAGAAACAGTTGTTGTTCTTTTGAAGCCTCCATGTCCTGAGGCATGACCTAGACCTTTGGACGCTGGGTCCTTCATCCCACGCTGACCTGAGGACAGACGGGAGTGACTCTAGAAGACCAAGTGTCTGCTTGAATAAGCAAAACTGTCTCAGAGATGAGACCGGCTCCCAGCCCACTCAAAACCTCTCTGACAGCTCACATTTGGCTGGGGATCAGAGGGCAATACCACAGTCTCATCTAAAATGAACCAAATACACCAAAAAATGGAATCGGACCAGCTGATCTAGATAGAAAACATTTAAGAAACACTATGATGTAAATGCGTGGTCACTTAGCCTGTGGCAACTTGAAATGTCTCACTTGCTTCCTCGGTTTCTGAAAGAATGGAGCAAGGAGCGAGTGTGGTCACCAGAAGGTGACTTCTGCAGTGTGGTCACCAGAAGGTTGACTTCCACAAGGAAGATGGGCGATTGGTCGAGTGCCTCTGTGTTGTAAGACTAAATGGCATTGAGAAATGCATCCATATGCTTTATTGAAATAAAGCATTCTTCTGAAAGGTACTTGAACCCCTGCTGCTTCCCATCACTCTGGCACCGCACCTGGTAGCATTCCAGTTTGCCCATGAATAAGGGCAATCGTAGACTGACAGGGCACCAAGTACCTAGAAGTCTCGGATCTGCCCAGCTCTATCATCTATAGGTGTGTGACCTTTAAACACATCATTGAAAACACACACACACACACACACACACAGATAATATTTGCTCTAGCACTCTTTCTGTCACTCTGACATTGAGTAGATTCCCACTCAAAGTACCCTCTAGGACTGGGTAGCACTTCCGCTATGGGTTTCTGAGACTGTAACTGTCTAAGGGAGTGGGGAGAAAGGCCCATCCTTCTCCCCCCAGAGCTCTGTAGTTGCTGCAAAATAGCTGCTACATTATCCAGATGCTGGAAGAGACAGCTGGTGGTTTTGAACTGCTGACGTGGCAGCTAACAGCCCCACCTGTCACTGCTACAACCACCACTCCAACTCTCTGCCCTACCTAGCTCAAATGATTCTATGCGGAAGCAACTGGAACATGACAAAGCCCTAATTCATGTAAGCAATGATGGCATTTCTAGGAAATCCTCCTCCCATAAATGTGGAGGTAGTGGTGGTATTTGATGCTGTCTGGTCAATTTTGACTCATAGTAACCAGCCAACCTCAAGTGACAAAGGATAACTGTCTCGTGGGGCTGCCTCGGCTCTAATCTTTATGACCGCAGAAAAACTTGTGTGGCCAAACAATGAATAGTTATATCACTCACGCTCCTTGGAAATAAAGTCGCACTCACTGCCATCAAGTCGATGCCGACTCATAGCGACCCTCTTAGCACAAGGTAGAGCTGACCCTGTGGGTGTCCAAGACTGTAACTCTTGACAGGAGTAGAAAGTCCTGTCTTCCTCCAGGAAAGCAACTTGGTTTTGAACTGCTGACTTTGAAATTAATAGCTTAAATCTAAACAATATACCACTCTCCAGGGATCCTGGAAAGAAGGTAGCTTGCTGTAAATTTAGACAAGAAAAAAGAACTAGAGACATCAATTGTACTGCTTCAATGTGGATCTCTAGGTTAGAAACAAATGTTTTCATTAACAAGATTTCTAAATATGTCTTACTTTAAATGATCTGATGGCTACTGCCGCCAGAAGAAAAGCTTGCTTTGTTTTCTCTGCACTGGTACTTGTTCATCATGTGGCTGATCCTGACACATTGTTAAAACATCTCCTGTCTAGGGCTCTCCAGTTCGAAATTCTGCCAGAAACCTACA
Source organism: Tenrec ecaudatus (assembly GCF_050624435.1). Taxonomy (NCBI): domain Eukaryota; kingdom Metazoa; phylum Chordata; class Mammalia; order Afrosoricida; family Tenrecidae; genus Tenrec; species Tenrec ecaudatus. The sequence goes on along the minus strand of NC_134533.1, from coordinate 170,885,770 downwards.
GGCTGCTCCACCTAGCTATCCATTTTCAGTTCCCCCACAAGCTATTTAGACTGACCTGACAATGCTCTCCCAAGCAAATCTGTCTTGGAAGAAGTGCAGCCAGATGCTTCTTGGAGGCAAGGGTGGCGAGACATTAGCTCATGTACTTTGGCCATGTTATCGGGAGGGACCGGGCCCTGGAGAAGACTATGATGCTTGGTGAAGCAGCAGGGTAGCGAAAAAGCAGAAGACCTTCTACAGGATGGATGGACCCAGAGGCTGCACTGACGGGCTCAAACGTAAGAACCATGGTGAAGATGTAGGGTCACTCTGTTTGAACCAGCTCAGGGGCACCCAACAACAACCCCCAAAATGAAACAAAAAAATCAATTAAAAATATCTTGAACTGTAAATGGAAGGTGGCTTTTTTATTTGGTCTTAATTTTAGGTACTTTTTACTTCCTCATTCTTTGAACGTGTAAGGCTATTGGCAAACAATGACCATCGACTGAATAGTGTTCATGAGTAGTTTTTAAGTATTTTTCGTGGATTAGATGCATAGCATGTGTTATTTCACTCAATCCTTGTACCAACCTTATGAAATGGGGGTGCAATTATGCTGAAGGAAGCTATATGAGGATGGGCACTTTCCTGGGCCCGTCACATCCTGGAGGTGCCAGTAGGATTCACATTTGGTTTCTAGGATTTGAGCATGTGTGATTTTCCACTAGCCATCAAGTTTCCCTCATTTGAAGAGAAGAGCAGATTTTCTGAAGTTAAGCATCCCCAAACCAATGAGTTTATTTTTTTAAAATAACAGCTGGATACACAAGGTATTCTGAGACATAAAGAAAAAATTATATCCTATAATTACTATAACCCATAATTTTTATGCCAGGTTTAAATGGTATACTAGGTGTGTTACAGAAGCACTGCTTTTTAAAAGAAAAATTTAAGCCTCAGTTAGGATTTTTTGAAAAACACACACATACAGTTTAGCTAAATGCATATGCCAATTGCTAGTTTACACACACACACACTCTCTCTCTCTCTCTCTCTGCTTGTGGGATAAACTCCACGCCCTATAAAATCACCAGAGAAGAGGTTACCCAGGGGCATGGATGACTGCAGATTGTGGCAGGAATCCTTGTGATTTAGATAGATTTGCTGTTGACCCATTCCCAAAATTCCATACTTGGCAATCTCAGCAGATAGAGTGATCGAGAGATTAGCACAGGGCCGGGGCCAGAGTCATTTTGAGAGTGAGCATGTGCCTGGCAGAGAGAGGAAGGGAGAGAGATTCTGAGAGAGAAAGGGAGAGAGAGAAGAGAGAAGGAAAATGAAATGACGGGTGGAATGGGAATACTTGAATGCAGAGTTTTGTATAACTCTATATTGATCCATAATTCAAAAACAGTTGCAACAACATATACAGGGACCTGTGAGAAATTCAGAAGAGGATGTGGACTGACGAATATCCTTGCTGACATCAGATGGATCTTAACTGAAAGCAGAGACTATCAGAAAGATGTGCACTTGTGTTTTACCGACCATGCAGAAGTATTTGACTGTGTGGACCAAATAAACTATGGATCATGGTGCAAAGAATGGGAAGTCCACAGAATTTCATTGTAATCATGGGGGAATTTTTTATGGATCAAGAGGCTGTTATTCAAATGAATAAGGGATAACTGAGCTGTTTAAAATCAGGAAAGGTATGTTTCGGGATTGTATTCTTTCACCCTATTTATTCCATCTGTATGGTGAGACTACCGCTTGAGAAGCTGGACTACATGAAGAATGGGGTATCAGAACCAGGACTGGAGGAAGGGTTTTAACATCCTCGGATGTACAGATGCATAGCCTTGCTGTTGAATGTGAGGAGAACTTGAAACTATTGTTGAAAACGAAAAACTGCAGCCTGCTGTTTAGATGGCAACTCGGTGCAAAGAAAACCAAACCCCTCACTACTGGCCCCACAGACAACACCAGGAGGAATGAGACCAGACTGGAGTTGTCGAGGATTCTGTCTTGCTTGATCCACAATCAGTGCGCACAGGGCAGCTGTGAATAACTCTAAACTAACCGTGTTCTGCTGGGTTTTACACTCACTGACAGCTTCATTTTCAGGCTTGTAAACTTTATTTTCACCGACATGTAAGCATGTTCTTTTATAAATTACAAGGTTCCCGAGTGGGAATTGAGGCCTTAAGTTGTTTTGTTTTTTTCCTTTAAATTTTTTTACCTGACAAAAATGGCATCAATTAAAGGACCCTGGTGTAGTGGTTTAGCACACTTGTTTGCTCGGTAGAGGAAAGAAGGTTAAGTGTGGTATATTTTACTCTAAGCCATGTTTCTACGTTGAACATGGTCTTCAAGTGTTATTTGTACTATAGTTTGCCTTTGTTCTGATCACATATTCAGTTGGTTTTTTGTAGTTCCTGATTTCAGAAAAGTTAAAACCAACATGTTTCTTAAAGAAAACAGAACAGAAAAGAAGCAACATCAGCAATCTAAGAAATCAAATGGTGTCTTGCATTGGGCAAATCTGCTACACAAGACCTCCTTAGAGCTGTCAAGGTGTTGCCTGGATGGGTAAGGTGCACCAAGAGGAAGCCATGGTCTTGTGAATCCCTCAGCTGCATTTCCAAGCTGGACAATGACAAGAGAAGACCGCAGACGAATCAATGCGCTTGAATTGTGGTATTGGCGAAGAACACCAGATATACCACAGACAGACTGCCGGAAGAAGAAACAAAGCAGCACAATCAGAATTCTCCACAGAGTCGAGAATGCTAGTTCTTTGTCTCACGTGCTTTGGACATGTTAGCAGGAGAGACCAGTCCCTGGAAAAGGACAGCCTGCTTGGTGAACTCACGGGTCAGCGAACACGAGGAAGACCCTCAGGAAGGTGGATTGACACCGTGGCTGCAACAGTCAGCTCAAACACAGCAACCGTGAGGATGGCGCAGGACCAGGCAGTGTTGGGCCCTGCTGTCCATGGGGTCTCCGTGAGTTGGAACCGATTCAATGGCACCTGACAACCACACGATGAGCCCTGTCAGAAGTTATTAAGCCAGAGGAAGAGCTAACTCAGACATACGGGCCTAACCAGCAATATTCTTAAATTAAAACAGTCCATTCTCAAATATTAACCAACGGGGGGGGGGGGAGTGCATGTGTGGTGTGTGTGCATGCGCCTGCCTACCGGTACACAGCATATGTCATAATCTGTAAACTCACACATGTACTAAGTCAGTGCTAAAGGGGGTTAGCATTTCTCATGGACTGGCATTATCTTAGCTACTGTCCTCATTTACAAATTAGAAAACTGAAGCACAGGAAAAAAAGTTTACTATGTTGAAAAGATTCACCAGCCCAACACAAAATCCAAAGAGTGATGTCCCGAACCACCAAAAAGACCCTATTCCATCCTATAGACCCTCTTCCATCCTATAGACCCTCTTCCATCCTATAGACCCTCTTCCATCCTATAGATCCTCTTCCATCCTATAGATCCTCTTCCATCCTATAGACCCTCTCCCATCCTATAGACCCTATTCCATCCTATAGATCCTCTTCCATCACAGCTCAAACCATGTGCTATGAAGTTCTGTCTGCAAGCTCACCAACCAGTTCTCATTTCTGAAAATGTTCACGTCTGCAAAACGCCCACGAGGAGAGGCTTGATGCCAGCCCTGGCGGTTCACAGCAATGAAATATCTAGAGATCTCAAAGTCTCGGGGAAGATGCGTTTTGTTGATGGAGGAGCATGTTGCGTTTCCTTGAGGTTAGTCGTCTTTTAGATCCTGAGACTTTGATTTGAATGGACCCCTCTTCTCATAACTGGGACTCCCACACAATCCCCCCCCCCCATGCTGCGGCTTGACTGAGAGACGAAGGGGGAGGGGCTTTCCGGGAAAGGAGAACAAGAACCGTGGGCTCTATGGCACACCTGGGTAGCGCTGGGCGACTCTGGTGTGGGGGGTACATGCAGCATGAGAGCAACCACTCACCCTCAGCCATCAAGTCCATTCTGCCTTTGTGGCAACCTGTAAGAGCAGAACTGCCCCGTTGGGTTTCCACGGCTGTCAATCATTATGGGAGCAGAAAGCCTCATCTTTGTTCCAACAAGCAGCTGGTGGGTTTGAACTGCTGACCCTGGGGCTAGCAACCCAACACACAACCCCCTGTGCAACTAGCACTCCTTAGTTGCAAGCACAGAATTGACAAATACGTGGGGTTTTTTAATCACACTCACCAGTCCCATTTTCTTCTTTTCCAATTTCCTATTTTCCCATGTTAATATACATATTTGTATTTTCTGTACAGGTTTGTTTTCTTTTTCTATAACTTATCGGGAATATGGTCTCAAGGCCCATTTCCACATACAATGATTGACAAGGAAATTTAGCTCAACCATTTCCTGGGAAATGGGGCCAAAGTCAGGGGTTTCTCATTGTTTCTGCTCAGTGTTAAGACGGAGTCTTGTGCTCTCTCTCCCCAACAACAGCCCTCCCCCCTCCTCCCTGCCCCACCTCAGGGTAGTTGTTGGTCCTGAATCCTGGGCAGGTCGCTTCCAGCTCTCAGGCTTGATCTTCCCTCAAGCCTAAATAGAACTTAGGACCTTCTACTACCCATCTGTGAGTTTGTCAGACTGTGTTGACTCAGCTGTTTCTCTGATGCTGGAAGCTCTGCCATTGATAGGTCACATATCAGTAGGGTTACCAATGAGGGCAGAGGCGGCAGCAGAGCTTTCAGGCTAAGACAGAATTGGAAGATGGATGTGGTGATTTATTTCCAAAGATCAGCCAATGAAAATCCCTATGGATCACAACAAAACATTCCAAGTTACCACTGATCCTGACATGGTGCATACAATGTTTCTTTCCATTATATGAAGGTCTTTGGGAATTGTAGCCAACTCAACCGCCCCTAATAACAATGGTGGTGGTGGTGGGGGGGTCGTGATGGGTGGTGGTGGTGGTGGAGGTGATGGTGGAGGTGATGGTGGAGGTGATGGTGGAGGTGGTGGAGGTGGTGGTGGTGGTGGTGTGTGTCTGTGTTTAGCTGCGGGTATGTGTTCAGCTTTCTCCTTTGAGACCTGGCTTTCTGCTGCTACATCCTGTATGCTGGTGGATTATCAGTATCCCTCTAGGGTTTCACCTGGAGGCAAGGCTCAGATGCTCTCCTCTCGCAAGTTCATATGCTTAAAAAGGGGTAGAATCTGTCCTGTTTTCTCCCTGAAATTCTGCCTGAGGAAGGACAACAGGTCTCTAGACCTGGGAGAGTGGACATGGAAGAAGTTAACAGGTTTAAGGAGGCGAGAGGGGATACTTAGTTCGTAGTATCAGTCCGCCACTATGGTAACTGTTCTAGAGGGGAGCTCTACATTAGGGGCATTCCAATACTGTCCCAGACACTTCGTGCTGTGGAGCCATATGATGGCCGTTTTTAGTGGTGGCAAGATATTCATTGCTTTGAGTGGCTATCCCATAATTTAGTTAACCATCCCCTTATGACTGAACATTTCTTTTTAAATCCTAGCTGTTATATTTAGCACTGCCAAGTGAATTGGTGAATGTTGAAATACATGCTTATTTCCCAAGAAGCCAGAGAATGTAATTTTATAAAATTGTTTCAAGCTAATTGAATGATTGCCAGCATGATGGTCACTTCCCCTGGCTTAGTGCCCAATTGCTCCTATCCTGCCTTTAAAATCATAAATAATTCTACGCTCTAGGAGCTCAGGCTCTTGCTCTGAGCTGATTACTATCATTTCTATCACCCAAGGTTACAAGGCTGCGCTGAGGGTTAGAGCTCAAGTCCTCAGCAGCCGGGAACCATTGTCTTGCAGAGGTTGGATAAAGGAAACCATTTGGGTACATAGTTACATAGAATTTTGCCTCTTTGGGTCAATCTTGGCCACAATTTTATGGTTTAAAATGTCAGAGCCATTTTTTCTCTTCTACAATGAAAATTTAAGTCATTTCTACTCGTTTGCCATCTATGCAACATTCTTTTAAAATTTCATGATTCTGTAAATCAAAACCACTATATTGTTAAATATATACATATATACACACATATGTTTTAATAGGCAAGTAAGCTTTAAGAACAAAGCAATACAAGTGCTCTAATTCTTGCCAAACACATTTGCAAAAGAACATTTTATCCGAAGACAGAAGATTTTCATAGGATATTTCTCAGTATCCTACATATAAGTTCTTCTTCTGGACGTCGCTGGTCCTTTTAAAAAGCACAAGGATAAAACGGAGCCACTTCCTACAAACAGAATCATAGAGTTTGAACATCCATAAGAATGGGTTTAAATATTATAGTAGAATATACTCCAGCTGGTTTGTTTGTTTGTTTGTTTGGTTGTTTGTTTGGTTGGTTGGTTGGTTGGTGTGCTCATTTGCTAACCAAGCGGTTGGAAGTACAAGTCTAGCTCAAAGGCACCGAGGAAGAAGGCCCCATGGTCACTGAAGACCTGTGGGTGCACATTCTCTGACACACATGCATGGCCATCGGTCAGTCCATTTCACGGCAACTGAAGAACATGTGTGTAGAAGAAAGGAATGCATATCTAGAGCATGTCTAAAAGAACAGAGCAGAAGCTGGTAATAGGAGTTACCCTTGGGGTGAGGAGCAGGGAGATGACCAAATGAAAGAGGATTTTTTTTTCTCCACCTTATAATCATCTACCTCTTACTTTACCCACAAAGCATGTAATTTTCTTTCTTAGTGTTCTGTGCAGTGTGAGCTCTCCATACTAGAAGATACACAGCAACATTCTCCTAACTTGACCCAAAGCAACGCCTCATTTTATTTCACTTCCAGTAGTACGACGTGCCTCCCGCGTTCAAGAGTCCTCAACCATTGGAGATCAAAAGGCAGCATTCACCCAAGGACAAAGTTCAAAAGGGTTAGCTGGGAGGAAGTGGAATGAGGGATGTTACCTGGTGGGGACTACAGTCAATGACACGAAGCAAACAGTGTATGAATTGTGGAATGGAAAACTGATTTGTTCTGAACACTTTCACCCACTTTGCAATAAAAGTGAAAACCAGGTGGCCTCTGCTGGGCACTGCCAACAGTAGAAAGCTATGTGAACAGAGATGCTGTGCTTCAGAAGAGCGCATCGCAAACGGAGGCAGTACACATGCCTCTCACTCTGGTGTAAAGCAGCAGGGCTCTGAGCAGACGTCCTGGCCCTCTGCCAGCCGGGCCCAGAGATGTAGCCCATGGGAGTACAAAGGTTTTGCCTGAGAAATCAAGGATGGCTTGACAAGAGTAGGTAGCCTTGAGACTGACCCTGAAGGAGAAATTACATGTTGGTAGTTGGAGACAGGCTTCTGAGGTTAAACCGAAAGAGGAGCCGGGCTTCATATGTGGAAAGGTGCTGAGCAAAGCCAGCAGTCTCCAGTCACTAGAGTGGAGGGGATAGTGCTTCCTAGTGGAAGATGGTTCTGGAAAGACAGACGTTGTCAAATTTTAAAGGTCTAGTTTAATTAGTTTGAAGGTTTTGATGCTGGCGAGGATGAATAGATGGTACACCTTTTCTCTTCTCTCCACGGTCTTTGTTTACCAAGTAGGGACATGGCAGGCAAAGAACTTGAATATTCAGCTTACTTTGAAAATATGTTTAATGTTTGATGTCCCCCCCATCTTAAACTGTGTTTGCCATCTAGTGAGTACTCCATGCCATTGCAGCAGCCGACTGAAAATGCCTGGTTTCCTAGCACTGCAGTCACGCCCACAAGTGCCCCGTCCCTGTCATCACGTCTGCCCTGCACTTCCCCTGTCACAGGGCCTCCGACTGCACACATAGTCAGAAAGCTCACAGGGAAACCCTGACCTCTCCAGGAGTAATAATAAGAGTCACATGAAATAAATATGTCAGAGTCCAGAAGAGGGACGTGAGAGAACTCTGTAAGAGTTTAGAGGAAAATGAGCTTTAGAGAGTGGTCTAAAGAGGAGTACAGTGTTCAAGGCCAAAGGCAAATGTTACCACAGAAATAACCCTGCGATACTAATAATCAACAAGTGGGCACACAGACTGACATGCAAGCTGAGTACGTGTGGAAAGGAGAGCGGGGATGTTGTCCTCAACATGTACAGGTTTGACAGAGAACGTTTCTGTATATGAGGAAGCTTTAAAGAAAGAAAATCCGATGGAAATAATTAGTCCAATGGACTAACAGACCATGTGAACTTCAGCCTCTGTGGTCCCAAGACCAGAAGAGCTAGATGGAAGTGGGGGGGGTGCTTTGAATTGTTGAAATCATAGTTGGTAGTGTGAGATGTAAACCTCCCATCTAAACCATAATAGAAATAAATGTACCAAGTAAAAAATACATGCATTTTAGTTATTCTAAAACCAATAATGAAAACTTAACAAAACCCCCTCAAAATCATAAAAGTAATTTTAAAAGACCAGGCTTACTGCAGTATGGATACCAAGGTCCGCTTACAGACCTTGTTCTTGCTGCGTGCCGTCCAAACGGAGACCAATACGTTCACAGCATCGGTCTCCTAGTGGGTTGTACCTGTCTGCACTTAATTCTCCATCGCCCGGGCTGTCTGCACAGAGGGCCAAGGAGGGAGACAAGCTTCCTTCAGCCATTGCTCTGGAACGGGGTTCCCTTTCCCTCAAAGCTTGTCCTCAGTCACCTAGGAGCCTGAGTCAAGAAATAACTCTGTTAGACCCGGGGGCTTCAGAGAGCACCTGAAAACAATCCCGTTATCAAGGTCAACCCCCACTTTTCCACAACTTTTTTGAAGTGTGTGGGCCTGGAATTTAAAAATAAACATCAGTCACTCAGCAGTCTTAAAATTTCCAGGAAAACATTTTGCTGCCGAAATATCAGCGTTTCTACACAGAGATGACTTCTTTCTCTTATCAGATTTAACTGCGGTTGGTGCAAACGAGGGGGCTTCAAAAAGGCTATGGAAATTTTTCATTCTCTTTTCATTCCATTTTTCCATGAATTTTCTCGTCTCCTAGTATATGTAATAAAATACTTGCCACTTCAACATTGTTAAGCATGCAATTCAGTGATGTGAATGATGTCCGTCACATTGGGTAACCCATGACCACTATCTGCTTCCACAATCTCTATCGGTCTGAACAGAAACTCATTGTCCCCTAACATACAATGTCCCCTGCTCCCCCCTCCACCCCAGAAACCACAGATAAACTTTGACCTCTATCCGGTTTGCTTATTCCATAGATTTCATATAAATAGAACCATAGAAAATTCCATGTTGCAGCATGTGTCAGGACTTCATTTCTCTTAATTACGATTTCTGTATTGGTTAACTATACTGGGTGCTGTGTCTATTTCTGCTCTTCAGACTGAGGCTTTGGTATCTCTTTTACTCAGCACGTAGTAATGGAATGCCTGCTGCTAACCAGGCTAATCTGAGCTAGATACCACGGCTACCATTGATGAAAGGTATACCTGCTTTGATAGCATCTTTAAAAACTTTCTATAAACCCCTTCCATGGGACCCCAGCAAGACTTCCTCCCTCTGCGTGTGTCCTGCTTTCAAGAGACAGTGAGAACAATTCTGGCTTGACTGGCAAGTGCAGCTCATTTTTTATCAGGGTCTTTGGAATTCTTAGCTTTGATAGTGGTTTCTGGCCTCCAATCCGATAGGAAGCCCAGTGATGCGGTGGAGACTGCCTCATAGCAAGTCACTTGCCCAGTAAAGCCAGGTGAGCTGCTTGGATGCCATTTTAAACATCTGCTTGATCTCAATGAGTGCGTCTCTCTGTGTTTGACTTTTGCAGGGAAAACCAGAGATACCGAGTGTACGTTGTGATACCGCTTCTGCCAGGGTTCGAAGGAGACATTTCAACCGGTGGAGGAAATGCCCTACAAGCAATCATGCATTTCAACTACAGGTGCGAGAATTCTCCATGGGCTTTTCTGAGCGTCCAGGCAGTGTGGACGGGGGCTTGGGAGGGGAATGCAAATGCTTCTCCGGCTCCATTCAGAGCTTCGAACAGATGAGCCCTCCTTGCTCCGTTCCTTGGACTCTGAGTTGATCAAATAAAAATGAAGTCTAAAGTCATAAGTAGTGGGCCAAGGACTGATGGAGCATATGAAAGAACTACTATGCTCGACACACACACACACACACACACACACACACACACACACGGGAGTTTCAAACTTGGTGGGAATTGAGATGAAAATAAAATGGAATTTTTTGAAGTTGCATGCATGCATACACAATAGTCTTGAATACACAGTCATTAAGTAGCCAAATAGTTACTTGCCATCCCATGTTCTGTGCAGTAAGTAGAGCAAAGGAAAATTCAAAGACCTACAGTGCCATGGCTTGCGGAGGTTGGGTTGTGATTCTTTAGCGTCCTCCCACACTGGTTGTGTCCTGATAGGACACGAAGCACGAAGGTTCTTTCCCGTCTCTGACAATGTTTAGTCTGCTTCAACACTTTGTTAACTGTTCAGGGGAAGTGGGACAACATATTTTCTATATTCTATATTCTAATATTCATAGTCACACAAAAAGGCATCTTTGGGCCTTCACGGGCTGCAGATCTCCCCCGGGCTGGAGGCAGTGCTAGCAGGTTCTAGTGGGAGGGGCAGCCTGGCAATCTCTCAGAGTCACTGAGAAAGAGCTGGAGGCTGCAGAGGTTAGTTTCTAGGCCTGGGTACCAATTTTAGTTCCTCCTGTAGTCTCTAAGAAGTATGGGAGAGCCCTGGTTAGGCGCACACTCTTGATGAATCAGTGAAATCATTATCTCTTAAAAGCCATTTTTAAAAGTATCTTTGTGTTGTTGTATTTTTTCCCCCAGAACACTTGCAGCTTCTCCTCTTTCTAATTAATTCTTTCAGGGGCTGGAGATGTCCAATGAGACCTTGCAAAGAGCCCCAGAGAGGGTCACATGGGAGGCTTAGAGGCCCTTCTCCTAGCCCCTTCCCCACACATGTCCCGACAGGCCCAGAGGGCTCCACTCGGCGCTCTCGGGAATCTGCCTTGTGCAGATTTGTAAAAATAAACTAAAATATTGTATCTTCTTGTTTCTCACTGACTTCTGAAGCTTGTATCAGCTAGTTTCATGTACAAAAGAAATTCCATTTTTTACTTCCTCTTGGGTTGTCTTCTGCTTGTTACAGTGCGAGGGCACATTGACTGCCCTTCGCTCTCCGTCCACGGCTAAACGTTTTGCCCGTTTCTAAGCTGATCTGATTTATAACATGACAAACAAAGCTTTTCGGTGTTAAAGTGCTGTCCTGGTGCTTAATTGGCTTGTATCTATTCTTTTTCCATTCTAATATTGTTCTTGGAATGTTGTCAATTGTAATTATTTTCTATGACTATACCCTTGGACTTGAACCAGCTGAATAAAATAACATGCTTGGCCTTTGTTCAGCAACCCAAACGATAACCCTTTATTAAGCAAAAACCATCTCTGTCTGCTGGCATCCTCGTCAATAATACCCGCGTTTGCCAGGCGTAAGTGTATTTTTAATTACTCTCCTAAAGCAAGCAGATGGAGCCCAGAATTCTTGGTTCCATCAGTCTTTGTCATTCTTCCACCGTCATCAACTCTTGAAAAATGAAAGTCACTAACAGAGACTGTTACTGAAGACGAAGTTACTGATACAGCTCAAGTATAATTGTTTCTCAAATTTCTAAAGCATCCTACGTGTTTGCCCTTTTTGCCTCTGCAAGCAATGTGATTCTGAACGTGTTCACCATTAAATCTTGAGACCTCCTAAATGTACCTCTGGGGTCACTGGGTTTTCTAAGAGGGAAAATTCATTCTTAACCCATCTTTTCTCAATAGCTGCTTTTTCCAAATCCTAATAGTAAAGTTACAGTTTTTCTACCTTCTCACCTCCATATCGCTCCTTTGTCCCATCAATACCATCAAAGTGATCATGTTCTAGCTTTTGAAAATCTATGTAACCTTGTCTCGTGGGAGCCCTTGTCTTTGACCTGCGTGAGCATTGTACTGACCCACTTGTATCTGGGATCGGGACAGACTGTTTTTGAAAACCTCATAATTGTTTCTTTCCTTTAACTGTTTTCAGAACCATGTGCAGAGGAGAAAATTCCATCCTTGGGCAGCTGAAAGCAGAGCGTAAGTAACTGATTCTCCTTTCCTCCACAGTGACTTTATAGATAAAATTATACATACTGTGTGTATAATTAAGGTAACAGAAATAATTAATATGTTCAGATACTGGTTATATGACTTTCTTCACAAGCGACATGCCAGAAAATGCTTAACAGAGAAAAATTATTCTTATGAAAGTGCCCAATCCAGTCTTCAAACCTCTGAGATGTAGAGACATTAAAAAACCAAAAACCACTGTGAGTTGGCATCAGTTCCAGTCATGGCACGGTGGCATCAACTCCAACTCTAGGCTGTCCTTTACAGGACAGACCAGAACTGTCGCTTACGTGTTCCACTCTGACCATCTTTACAGGTGCAGGCAGCCTCACCTTTTCCCCACGGAGTGGCTGGCGGGTTTGAACAGCTGACCTTGTAGTGCACGACCCAGGGTGGGTGCCACAGTGCCCCAGGTGCCCTGCCCACTGCCACCGCGGTGATTCTGACTCCCAGGAACCCTCCATACTGTTTCTGAGGCTGTAAACCTTCATGAAGTTCTTTCTCCCTCGGAGCTGCTGGTGGTTTCGACAGGCATCGTTGAAACAGAAAGGGGGAGGTTTTGTTATTTATTTGCATAATTGGTGATCGTTATGATTTATTTAGCTATAGACATTGCTTTGACAAGAGAGACTTGTAAGGTCCTGCATGGACAGACGCCTCCCCCTTTCTTCCTTCACCTCCTGGAGGGAGGGAGGGTGGGAGGTATCAGCTCCTCCTCAAGGATGGGAAACAGGTGCGACAAGGTCAGCAGGCAGTCCGTGCTGCCTGGTGCACAGAGTTCTCAGGGCCCTCACCGCCCTGCCCTTTAGGATAGGGGAAAGCAAATCCTAGGCACATTTGCCACCAGTGCCATTGGAGTAACAGCCTTGGTGGCGTAGTGATGGCTTGTTGGGCTGGGATCTGAAAGGTTTGAACGCCAGGCCCTCTGAGGGAAAAAGACGGGGCTTTCTGCCCCCATAGAGAGATCACTCTCAGTAGCCCAGGAGGGGCAGTTCCGCTTTGTCCCATAGGGTTGCCATGAGTCAGCATCAATGCGACTGCAGTGTTTGTTTTGTTTATGTATATTCGAGAGAAAATGGTATTAGAGGTAAATAATAATAATTTTTATACCACACTTTCACTTCTATAGTTCTTCATACTTTTTAAAAAACGTTTTGTTAGGGGCTCATACAACGCTTAACACAATCCATATAGACATCAATTGTGTAAAGCACATCTGTACATTCATTGCCATCATCATTCTCAAAGCATTCTCTTAAGCCCTTGGCATCAGGTTCTCATTTCCCCCCCTCCCTGCCCGCTCTCCCCTCCCTCATGAGCCCTTGATAATTTATAAATTATTATTTTGTCATATCTTGCCCTGTCTGACATCTCCCTTCACCCCCTTCTCTGTTGTCCATCCCCCAGGGAGGAGGTCACATGTAGATCCTTGTAATTGGTTCCATCTTTCCAACCCACTCACCCTCTACCCTCCCAGTATCACCCCTCACACCCCTGGTCCTGCAGGGATCATCCGCCCTGGATTCCCTGTGCCTCCAGCTCCCTTCATACTTTTTAAAGGCACTTTCTCAAATACCTTTGTAAAACATTCTTCTATATAATTCTTCCTTGCAATATAAGGGAACTTATATTGACATTATCTTTCAATTTTCTTTTTTCCATGAGCTTTTTGAAGTCACTTCCTATGGTATAGCTATGGATTTGTTTGCTTGTTTATTTATAGCTACCTGAACTGCTCCTAAGGTTGACACCTAGTAGGTGCTCAGTCATGGTGTGCAGCTATGTGACAGGTAGGGATGGATCCACGAGAGGCGAGCAGGACTAGCACCACGCTTAGGAGTCCGTGTGGTGTAGTAGGCTAAGAGTGGGAAGCTGCCTGTTAGCTCAGCCGTTTGAAACCAAATAGAATGGAAGGAGGTCCCGAATGTTACAGCCAGATTGACCATGAGTAACAGTTTAGCTGCACTTCCTCCATCCAGGGCAGGTCCATGCTGCCGGCAGTCTGTGACGCAATGAATAGTCTTCGCCAACACCCCACCTTAAAGGCATCCATTCTTCGCTCACCTTCTTTAGTTATTGACCAACTTCCACGTGCATCTGAGGCAACTGAAAATGGATAAATAATGTGGCACATCCATTCATGAAATACTACTTATCAAGAATAACGAGGAGTTCACAAACTATCTTAACTGAATGAATCTGGAAGAAGTTATGATGAGTAAAATAAGTCAGTCACCAAAATAGAAATATGGTATGGTTTCACTATTATTAAAAAAGAGTAAAAAGCGCTCAGAAAGCAAAGTCTTTGGTGGTCAGCGGGGATTACCGGGAGGGTGAGTCGGAATCAAGTTCTCGATAGTGACGTTTACTGCTGTTGGTGACGGGAATGGCGAGACCGAATATAGGTGAAGTCAGCTCGTCTTGACCGAGGGACATAAAGACAGGAAGAAGTACCTGAGAAAAGAGACCATTTCAGTAAATGCTATAGTATTTTGCAACAACTATGTGTGGAAAAAATATTTTTAAAATAATATATTTTCCCCATAACTTTTGAAGCTTGCCCCCATATATGTGTGGTTACATAAATATATATAAATGCATAAATTGTATAGAAAGGCATATTGGAGTAAATCTATGTGCATTTGTAGAGATATCTGTAGTCATACATGTATATGTGTGCATATGCATGTACTAGATTTATAGCCGTATGTATCATAAGCCACAAAAGTAGCACAGTTGTGGAAGCTTCTTGGAAATATCCAAACAACTCGAGGAAGGGTTTACTGGATTGAAGATCTCGGGTCCTAGTCTTAGGGGACAGCTTAATCAACTGGCATAACAGTTTACAAAGAGAATGCTTTCCATCCTGGTTTGGTGTATAGCCACTGGGGTCTTAAAAACCTGAGTGGCCATCCAAGATGAAATTACTGGTCTCAATGCATATGGGGCAAAAGAAAATGAACGAAAACAAAATTTCAAAAAAGAAACTAGTCCATAGTCCACGTGACCTCCCGTCTCATCTAACACGAGACCAAAAAAACAAAATGGTGCCCAGCTACCGGCCATTGCCATTGCTGACCTTTCCGGTCAAGGACAAGGGCACAATAGAAGGTCCTGGACAGAATGGGAGAAAACTATAGGATGAAACTCATGTTCCTCAAGAAGGCCGGACGAGTAGGTATCCTGTGTGGTAAAGTGGGGGGCAGTGAAAGAGAGGAAGACACTCAAGGAGACGGACGGATACCGTGGCTGCAGCAGTGGACTCGGGCATGGGAGCAAGGCTGAGGAGGGCACAAGACCGGGCAGGCTTTTGTTCAGTTGTGCACAGTCAAGTCATTATGGGTTGGAGCTGAGTCGGGAACACCTCAAAGCAATAACAACAGATCAACAGAGATTAGAGGAACCCCTAGGCTATCGCTCTGAAATTCCTTTTCAACTTGGACTCCCAGGTTGTCTTTCAACCCTATAATAGATTGGCATATGAAATAAGCAAGGTCACCCAGGTGTAATGCCTTCCCTTACACAATTCATCAGTTCAGTGAATTATAGCCTTTGTCACGCCCACCAAATAACCTTCATTGTCCTGATGGTTAGGGACAGGACAGTAGGGGAATATATTGATTGGATTATGTGTATTCATGGTCCATAATGTGTATTCAGCTGTGAGTGATTGCTGACAGGGTTCATTGCGATGGCCAGCCTGCCAGGAATGAAGTGAATGAGCCATCTCAGAACCAGGAAGTGGGGGATTTCTCTCCCCACAAAAGAGCAGAACCAGGGACCAAGCGTGCCTTTTAGACCTTGTGATTCCTGCACTTGGAGCCTCCTTGATTCAGAAGCCCTCTGCGCCACCAGAGGGGCAGCCACAGAACCGGGAGGTAAAACCTGAGCTACACTATGAAACTTGCAGCCCGCAAAGCAAGTGAAGCTGGGTGCTTTGGGGCAGGAGGGTAGCTTGTAGAATGGGGTGCACATAGGCACTTCCCTGAGAGAGCTGGGCTTGGTGATTCATGGAGCCGGAGCTGAGTGCCTTCAAGCTGAGGCTATAGTGGAGTGGCCTGCTTTGTAGGAGGCCTGGTGGCAGAATGGTTACCCATCAGGCTGGGATCCTTGTGGTCAGCAGTTTGAAACCCCCAGCAGCTCTGAGAGAGAAAGACCAGGCATTCTCCTCTAGAAAACAGTTAGTTTTGGAAACCCACAGAGGGCGCTATGAGTCAGCATTGACTTGATGGCAGTGAGTTTGGTTGTTTTTAAAAGAGCCCTGTGACACTGTCCAGACAGGGGAGACCAGGCCAAGAGGCCTGGGGCCAGAGGGAAGCCTGCCTGCTGGAACAACAGAAAAGAAACTGTCGTCACTGAACAACTTAACCTTGAGCACTTCTCCCCTGAATTGCAACTTGTTCACTTTCCTAATAAGCCCCGGCCTCTCCAGCCTCATCTGTGGGTTCTGTGTGGCCATTGCAGTGAGTTATGGGGCCCAGCTGAAAAGCAGAGATAAAGTATACATGAATGCTCAGAGCAGCCTCTTTCGTGATACTAAGCGAAAATGAGTCAAATGTGCATTGGCTGATGAGAGGATACATAAAATGTAACAGCTGTATCCAGACAACGGAATATTATTCAGACATAAAAAGGAATGAATTACTGATTCACGCTACAATGCTGCAGTGTGAGCTGAACCTTGCACCCTGCTCAGTGGAAGACCCAAATGTCCCATCTTGTATGATTCCAGTTATGTGTCATGTCTAGAATCAGCATGTCTACAGAGGGGGGGGTAGGTCAGTGGGGGCTGTAGGGATGGTGGGAAATGGCGATTCCTAATATGCACGGGATCACTTGGGGTGATGAAATTGAGACCATCCTGATGGCACAGCTTTGAGAATGTACTAAAACCATGGAATTAGACACTTTTAAAAGACTCGTTTTATGGTATGTTAATTTTCAAATGATCTGGGTCGTTTAAGAAAATACATTAAATGTTTAGTGTGTGTGTGTGTGTGTATCACATTGGTGTTGGGTGTTCAGTAGTTTCTTCATGGACAGTGCACTCAAGCTGAAATCTTAGGGCCAGCTAGAGACATAAGACATGCCTGTCACCAATAGCAAATATTGCAGGAAGTTATATCGAATTATATACAAAACAGAGATTGGCCAGAGCCCAGTCCCTGTCTCCATCTGCTAATGGCTAGAGGAGGGAGACGGCGGGGAGAGGCTGAACGACAGAGTGGCAAACAGTGTGGAGAAAGCCGAGCAGCACTGCAGTTGGCTCGTGAAGAATACGGAGGTGAAGTCATCACTCTTGTTTGAATGTCAAATCACATTCAGTTCTCCTCAAGAGAAATGTCCCGGACTTATTGTAAATCATTTCCTGTGACTCTGGGCCCCTGTCCTGCCTTTGCCTATTCAAGGAGGAAAATTGGATTTTTACACAAGAAGCAATTTCACAGCTAAGACCTCTTATGAAAAGACTGCTGAGCACCCTGGGTACCAGTCAGAATCAGGCTTCTCAGTAAGGAAACGGTTCATACGCCAAAGATGGGAGAACAGATTACTGACATCATGCCCCCTTTTGAAGTACAATGTTGTATTGTTGGTTTTGTTTTCGTAAATGTGTGGTGGGTTTTAAATACATGTACCAGCTAATCTCTAGTTGGATAGAGAGCCACAGTGGTGCTACTGTTTCAATTATTTAGAAATAACAAAACTGCTTCTTTGAATGCATCACGATTCCTGCAGGGGGGTGGGGTGAGGAGGGACTCAATGGCTATTAGTGAGTAATTACCAGATATTCTAATCTTCTGGGGTTGATTGTTTATTTTAAACCCATTACATTTTTTATAACTCTGTGAATTATAGCGTTTTAGCAGCCAATTTAGTGGAATTTAACACAAGGGCCAGAAGTAGTCAATCAGGATTAGAAATGTACCTAGACCAAGTGCTACAAGTTTTTAAGGAACAAAAATTTGTCATAACTCCAGTAGCTCCTTCATGAAATGTTCTCAACAAATATGAAGAACCTAGTGTATTGGATTTCTCATCCGGCGATACACATGGCCACCACTATTCATAGCAGACACATCCCAGCAACCTGCATAAATCTCCCAATTCTGAAGTCGCTCTGATCTGTGCGGTACTGTACGCCCACCACACCACACTATAAAGGTGGACATCAAACCCCTGTACTTGTCAATATGGCGCTGTTTGAAAATAGGGGGGCTCTTCTGTTATGTTAATGGGGTAGGACCAGAATAGGATGGGTCCTAAACCTAATCACTTCTGAGAAGTATTTAATAAATAGAGCAGACTAGGTGCGCATGCGTGCACGCATGTGCACACACACACAAAGAGATGACAGATGCCCTGTGAGAATCGCCAGCAAGTGAATGGATTCCATTAAACACTAGAGAAGAGAGAAGATAATTCCTACAGAAGAATCAACATGAAAAGATACTGGTTTAGACCTTTAACCCCAAGAAAACAAATTTCTGTCTTTTCACACTACCAACGAGGAAGGCTTATTAACAACCAGTGACTCGCAGACCACGCATCCTTGCTGAAAGTGAGGGGAACTTGATCTTGCTGATGAAGATCAAGGATTGCATCCTTCAGTATGGATTACAGCCCAATATAAAGAAAACAAAAACCTTCACAACACCATGATAGCTTAACACCATGATAAACAGAGCAGAGATTTCATCTTGCTTGGATCCACACTCAACGCTCCTGGAAGCTGCAGATCAGTCCGGAGAACACACCATGCATTGCAGCGGGCCTATCTGTTGCACAAGGCCTCTCTAAAAGGTTGAGCAGCAAGGATGTGACTTGAAGGCCTCAGGTGTGCCTGGTCCAAGCCATGGCGTTTCCATCACCTCATGTACCTGTGAAAACTGTACCTTGAGTAAGGAAGACCACAGAAGGATCGATGTGTGTAAATTTTGATGCTGGTAAAGAATGTTGATAGTACTATGGACTATTTGAAGAACAGACAGATCCGTCTTGGAAGAAATGAAGCCAAAATGCTCCTGACGAGAGGCGAGGATGAGGAGACTTCGTCTCATGTACTTTGGACATATTATCAGAAAAGACCAGTCCCTGGAAAAGGACATCATGCTTGGTCAAATAGAAGGGCAGCACAGGCCCTTAACAAGGTGATATGACGCAGTATCCTCCACAGTGGGCCCAAACGTAGCTCCTTGTGAGGAGGACTCAGCAATGTCTCCTTCTATTGTACGCAGGTTGCCATGAATCAGAACAACTCAACAACAAAGTTAAGCTCCATGATATAGTTTGGAAGCTTCCCTGATGCCTTCTCCATAAATTGCTTAAATATTCCTGCTTGCATACTTTCCTTTCTCATAGTTTTTTTTCCTTTTCCCCAAAAAAGGTTCTGGTTAACTCACTGCATCCTCACACCACAAGCAAACTCAGCCTTTCTCCCCATCACCAACCTTGCGTTCCTTTCTGTTTCCTGAGCCAGCTTTCTTTACAGACTAAAGTATCCGTGGAAACAGCTTCGACGTTTGCTGTTTCCTTGTTGATGGATTCATTCCCTGGGGAGCTGGGTGTCCCCGTGGCATCTGCGAGGCTGCGCGTCCATTCATCCCCAAATGTCCACTTTCTAATTAGCACCCGCCGGGGTCCTTGAGAGCTCTGTTGCTGGTGCTAATGGTCAGCTGGTTTTTAGAAACACAGCTTTTGTCACTTTCCCAAAGTTGATTCATAGGCAAAAATGAGTAAAAAGTCCAACAGATTGTGGGCTGTGAGGAGCTGTCACGTCTGGCCCATTGTGTTGCCGACACCATGCAGAATTAGTGACCACGGAATGGGACGGGCCTATACCATTAGGAACGGGTGACTAACTGGCTGTCTTACTTTCAGTGTTTTACTAATAACAGTGTCACTAATCTTTAAAAGTTTATTTTGAAATAACCCATGGAAGAATTTCTAGAAGCCTCCATATGTCTCCCTCCATGAGTCACCAAATTTTAACTTTTGACCCCCCTTTGTTTTTCTCCTGAGCTGATGGGAATAGGTGGCGGTCATGATTTACCTCTAGATGCTTAAGTGTGTGCTTACAAAAGAAACAAGAACATGCCCCCCCCCCAAAAAAAAAAGGCACGTTCTCCGTCCTCTATAGTTTGGTTATCACAATAAATGAAACGAAGATGGTTATGGCAACACCATGATTACCTAGTCTGGGGGCCTAACGGAAATTTCACCCTTTTCTTGAAAACGTCCCGAGGGCAAAATGGCAGGTGTGGCCCCGAGAGTCTACCTGGAATCCTTTTTACATTTAGTGGATGGAGAGAAACAACAGCTTCACCTTTTGATAGCTGGTTGAAGGCAGGTTTCTATGATTTTAGAGCAATACTATTTGATTTACCTTCAGTAGATGTTGGGCTGCTAACCACAAGGTCAGCAGTTCAAACCCACCAACTGTTCTTGGAAGAAACTTGAGGCTCTCTGCCCCCCTAAAGATTTATAGCCTCAGAAATCCTGAGTAGGATCATTATGAGTCGATGGTCATAGATAATATAAAAGCAAAGTGGTATAATGCCTGGTTCTATAAAGCATGGGATACCTGTACAGAAATATGCACATAGGATACAGGTGGAATAGATGGAAGAGGAGTCTCTAGGTGGCACATACTGGCTAAGCTTTGAACTGCTAACCAAAAGGTTGGCAGTTCAAACCCCTCTAGGTAACGTGGAGGTAAGATGTGGCTGTCTGCTTCTGAAAGGCCTCGGCGTTGAAAGCCCCAGAGTAGTTCTAGTGTAGACGCAAGGTGTGGACACGAGGAATTCCTGGATGGTAACTAACAGCAGCAACTCGTGCTATTTTAAGCATGTGAACAAAAACCCAAACCAAACACCGCCGTCGAGTTGGTTCTGAGGCAACCCTATAGTTCAGGGTAGAACTGCCCCTGTGGGTTTCTGAGACTGTGACTCTTTGTGGGAGTAGAAAGCCTCGTCTTGGGGAACAGCTGGTGGTTTCAAACTGCAGACCTTGCAGTGAGCATCCCAGCATGTAACCCACTGGGCCACCAGGGCCCCTACGTGAAAAACCAAAAGAAAAAAAGGGAAAGACAAACGGGCTGTCATCGAGTCAATGCTGACTCATCGCGAGCCCCCGTGAGTTTCTGCTTGCGGGAGTGGAAAGTTCAGTCTTTCTCCCATGGAGCTGCTAGCGGTTTCGAGCTGCCGACCATGCAGATCGCAGGCCAACGTGTAACCACGACATCACCAGGGCTCCTTTATGTGAAAAAAGGGCCCTTCATTTTCGACTGCCTTTGTTGTTTTTGAAGGATTGGATGCCGAATGGTGTCAAAGGCTTTCAGCATCTGTTGATGCATCGTCTGGTTGTCTTTCTGGATTGATCAATATGATGTCTTAAAATCATGGCGTTCTTCCTATTGAACAGGAGAGCAGAATTCCACCCCAGGAACGGAGTGTTCTTTTCTTGCTGCGTCCCTCTCCTCTGAAATCTATATGTGCCAAGGCGTGGTCGCAATGTGGCCAAAGCATAGCATCTCCTAGGTTGCTTATCAAACTGTGGGATGCTGCTGAAGTAGAATCGGGCGGGAATCCCCTTTTGATAAGTCCCCGCAGAGGCCCAGAGGCACACTGAGAGCCACTGGCCTCCTCTACGGTCCAGTGTCCAATTGTTCTAAAGGAGAATTTACTACCCACCAAATTATTTATTTTAGGAAAATTATGCTAAATTTTTTACTGATTCTAGTAAAAAGCTGCGTTGTATCTTAACATTTTAGACATAGGAGCTTATGTGTAGAGCGGATGTTTTGGGAATGATGAGGGTAACAAATGTACAAATGTGCTTTATACAATTGATGTAGGTATGGATTGTGATAAGAGTTGAATGAGCCCCCTATTAAAAAATAGCATAAAAATTTTTAGATACTAGACCATGACAAGCTGCAGGAAAGTAGAGTGTACAGAATAACCAAAAGGTAAAATATTAGCTGTGGACTGAATATTCACTTAATCACTCACTCATTCATCTTTTTTTAACACTGTACAGTGACTGAGGATACAAAATATATAATAAATACAAAAAATATAATATTTACAAAGTTATGTATTAAGCATTCTATTAGAAATATTTTTTCCAGGAGTTGGGTGGGCGTTGAAGGGTTTAAAAGTGCAAATGCTATTTGGATCAGAGAAGATTTTTTAAAGGAGGGGTTGCCTTAGATGAAGGACCAGATTAGTGTTAACCCATAGAGAAAATAAGATTTGTAAACATCCCATTGGCATGAGCCTTTGCAAAAATGCACATTGCACCTTCAACTCAACATTTGAGAAACACGGCTCCCAGCTTTTTCATGCACACGGAGGATGGTAACCTATTTGTGGAGGAATCTCTGTATATAACCTATGACTGAGTTTCTTTTCCAGGCCATAAACTTACTAGACGCACTGAATAGCATCAACAATCATAGAAAACATTAGTAATAAATGGAAACTTCAATAAATAGAACTATTAGTATGCTTCTCATTCTCAAATGGGTGGTGGTGGGAGAGGGGGAAGATTTATATTCCCTTTCCATTAGAGTGGTTTATTTCCACTCCGTTTGTCTCGGTATCAGACATGGCGTATCCAGGACTACTGCTCTGAGGGAGAGGGGCTGTAATATCCAGAGACTACCACTCTCATGCTGGGGTGGCGATGACTGATCCCTTGGGATGGAATGCATCTTCGCCTGTCTTGCTCACACCTAATACTACTCTCTCTCAGGAGAGTTCACCCAGGCCAAATACAGTGAGGAGTCTTGCATTCCCTTATGTTCGTGATGGAGGGGGAGGAAGAGGAAAGTTTAGAAATGCCCAACGTTTTTATTGACGCCGTGTCTGTAATGTTAACTGCTCTTTGGGGCTGACTATGCCTCCAAGTCTGGATGAAAATGGCAGCAGGTGCCAGGCAAGGCAGATGCAAATGCGGTACTGGATCTTGGACTGTCCACTGTTGCTTAGCTCTCGTCATCATTCTTCAGCAATCGTCTGCCAGGTCACTGAAGTGAAATGTTCATAGGTGGATGTGCTTAATGGCATAATGCGTAGAAAGCATTTCATGATTAGAAAAACAGGTATCTCTGTGTAGTTCACCTATAGAAAACTTTCTAGACAGCAAAACTAGATCCAGGGCGAATGCCGAAATTAGACATCATACATATATATAATACACATTCTGTCCTTAAGAACCTATTTAAGTAGCCTATTAGTTCTGCGCACCGAAACTTCCTGTGCTTTGCTTGAGGTGAGCTGCGTGAATTTAAGAGCAACATTTGGTTTTGTGTCTCTCATGCACAGTTGGCAACCAGTGGATCAATTACATATCGTTCTGCGGCCTCAGAACCCACGCCGAGCTCGAAGGCAGCCTCGTGACCGAGCTCATCTATGTCCACAGCAAGCTGCTCATTGCTGACGACAACACTGTCATTATTGGTAAGTGGAGAGGACCTGGGACTTGAGCCTACATGAAAACCTTCCTTGTGATTCCTACCACGCCCCCTCTGCCGTTGCAAGAGGCAGTCATGGAATAACACATTTCTGAAGCAATCGCTTTCTCTTACATCCTTGCCAACCCCTGTTTGTCTGTGTGAAGAAACAGGGGTGCTGAGCCACCAAATGGCTTTTGTGCACTCTTACAATAGCCGGAGGCAGCAGTGTAACCAGCCAGCCAATCATCTGTCTGCTTTCCTTCTTGGTCTCTGATTTCTAGTTTGATGCCAAGGACCTAGCTTCTGGGCATTAGGAGGAGAGAGAGTGCATCGTAACTGGATGCCCCATGGTCAACTGTGTGTGTTTATACCTCATGGACATAACTATTGCCCCAGCTCTGAAGTCATGCAAGATTCACCCAGTGCCTGTGTTTTCATCAGGATGTACAGCAGACCAGCTTTAGATAGCGTCAGATAAAAGAAAACTCAGGACCATGCAGTGATTTCTGACTCAGAATGAGCTTAGAGGAGGGATAGAACTGTAGCTATGAGTTTCCAAGGCTGTAGATCTTTATGAGAAGAGAAAGGCTCCTCTTTCTCCCATGAAACCACTGGCGGAGTTGAATGCCGACCTGCCATTAGCAGCCCAGTGTATAACTCTTAATGCATCGCCACGAGGGCTCCATGGGACAGGGAGAAATCACACATTAATATTATAGTGGTGTTAGTCTGGGTACTTTAGAGAAACAAATCCACAGAAACTCATGTATAAGAGAGAGTTTCATATAAAGGTTAAGAGCACATCAAGAAAAGATCCCAACCCAGTGCTTCCCAAGCTCACAAAGTCCAACATTAGCCCATATGTCCAACACCGATCACAAAGTCCTCCTCCATCTCACAAAACACACACTATGACACTGACTGCAGGAGGAAAGCTGAATCAGTGAACGTGTAAGCATCTCAGCACTGGCAGGGGTCTCCACATGGGTGCTCCAGCACACAGGGCTGCATCGGGGTAGGTCCATGCGGCTTCTCCTTGGGGATGTCTTATAGGAAGTGAGCCTTGCCAGCTGAAGCAGGGAACTGGCTAAGGCAGCTGCACCCTGGTCCAACCATCAGAAAACAAGAGACCCGGGAACTCGAAAGGCAAGGCTTACCAAGCCACTTAGCCCTCCGCCCTCGACCAAGTTGGCACAATAACCTAACTATCTCAATAGTGTGTTCTTAAATTTTCAATGGCCTATGCCCATTGACAGGTTCAGAAGTGAACTTGGGCGTTCTACCAAGACAAGATCAACTTGGCAAGAGGAGGGTTCCTTCATTTTCTCACCCCTGCATTGCGTTTCCTTCCGGTGCTGTGCTAGCTCACACCGGAAGAGAATGATCATCCACTGGATGATGGAGTGGTTGCTGGAGGGAGGGTGCTATCAGAGTTGTGATATGAATTGGGAATTCGGCTCATCAGATGTCAAAAAGGGGCTTCCTAGTCTTTTAGAAACTAAATGTTCCGGAGTATCCTAAAAAGTTTGTGTGTGTGTGTGTGTGTGTGTGTGTGTGTGTGTGTGTGTGTGTGTACGCTTTAAACATGCCTTTTCTCTCTATTCTCCACTGGAAAAAATAATAACTCACAGTAATGACAGTGTCTCATCAATAGCATAATTTTAAAAGAGAGGAGTGCCAAGTACGTGTACCCAACAATAGTGAGATATTCGAGCGCAGGACAATCAAGACAGATGTCTGGTCCCTGGACTCGCTCGTCCGATCAGGATGGACACCTTGAAAGAGAGTGCAGGGGGTTAAACGCTCCATGGAACAAGACAATTTTTAAAAATCAAGGTCTCATTTCCCTCAAGTTGTTATGCCTTCTTCTCCAGAAACCAAACCTCAGGGGATTTTTGATGATCATTTTGACCATAAACAGGAATGTAAAAGTACTCATGTTTGTTGAAACACAAAAATAAACAAAAAGCCACATATCATATAGACTCGCGGATAAGCTGAGTTTTTCAGCACATTTTGGTTGCAGTTTCTGTGGTAAAATTAGGTGTCTCGGCTGATACTCAGGTCGGCGTATACTCACGCTTCTGCGGTAAACTTCATTTGATCTCTTCGACAAGATTTCAGAACCCTTACAGTAAAAAATTGGTAGATATACCGATTTCCTTCTTAACGAGCATTTTGGCTTCCGGCCCGCTTTGCTGCTCCGAACGTGTCCATGTAAAGTCGTTTTCAGAAGCAAAGCTCACAGTGAAATACGATTGTTGAGTGTAATTGAGTTGTTTTCTCTAAAGGCTACCTGGTATTTTGAGCTAGCAGCGATCAGGTTTGAACACCCTTCCTAGCCTCGGTCAGAAACCGGAGATATGGCTTGGGTGTACAAAGAGGTCAGAGTTGTTAGTCTTTAGAAGCGGACTTGCTTCTTTCTCAAGACCCACGTGATTATAGGACAGAGTCCGCCTACTCCCACCCCTTACCCTCAAATCCGAAGGTGCTTTTGTTCTTATCGCGGTGGAAGGTTTATGAGTCAGCGGGTATGCTGCTGCTGCTGCTGCTCAGCGGCCCTGTTTGCGTTACAACACAGAGAAAAATGGTTCTGATTCTTTGAGAATAGTTTCAGGAGTTAATTTTACAGGTATTAAGCAAGATATTTAAAGCCTTAGTTTAAAGAAGGCTAAAGTAACTTCTGATTGATTTGTCTAACATGACAAACTTACGCCAGAATAATTGACTTAAGAAAAATGAGTTATTGTTTGTTTATCTTTATTTTTTTCCTTCTAAGGAAATCATTTGTCTTCTCTCATTGAAAATCTCTTGTGTATAGCTTTAATTATCTGTGACCATACATGGACCTGTGCATCATGAAATCTGGTACCAAATTTAGTTTTTATCTAATCCATTTTTGAGATTTGAATTTCAGCAAACTAAGATTCGTTTTCCATAATTAAAAAAAATAAACAGCGTATACTTCCCTGAGTCAGAATCAATTTACAGCAACTAAAATCACAGCATACTAATGCCCAATGCACCAGCCATTGAGAGAGAAACTTGGGGCAGGGGGGATGTCTGTGTCCTCCACAGACTTAAATGATTCCTTAACCCTTCTATCTGTTTCTGTGCCGTGTGAGAAATTGGCAAACAAAAGATGGTGTCACCTTTAATTTGGAGAAAAATATTGCCCCAAATGGGAAAGAAATATAAAGAGATTAATGCATGGGCTTGGGGGAAATAAGAACATGACACAGCATCAGAGAAAGTCAAGTCTCTCTCTCTCTCTCTCTCTCTCTCTCTCTCTCTCTCTCTCTCTCTCTCTCTCTCTCTCTCTCACATACACACACACACAAACACAAAACTTTGCAACCTTTTGTGTGGAATGAGGGCCAGAACCTTTTGTGAGATTCAAGGAAAAATGGAAATCAGAGGAAAAGAAAACTTCTGAAGACATAGAGAAGGGCAGAAAGATGGTAAACTAGTTTTAAATTTAGATGTACTTGGAGCGTTTTCAATTTATTTCAGCCTGAGCTTGAACTTGCCTACGAGCAATTGCGGTCCATTCCCCAGTGGCCCCTGGCCTCACCCTGACTGTTAATATTGAGCTTCTCTCTCATCTCGTTCCATAGATGGCGTCAGTTTGATTCCTTTGTGTTCCAACTGGTGAGGTTTGCAGCAGTCTCAGTGGCTTGCACATCTATCATGCTTCTCTTACAGTTATGCAGGGCAAGAGTTCAGCATGGACGCCCTGTGTGTTGGCCGAGCTTTGCTTCTTTTTGAGGCGCTAAGGGGGAAGCCAGGAAGCTCTGGTGATGCTGTGGTTAGGTTGTTAGGTTAGGTTAGGTTGTCTGCTCCTAACTGAAAGGGTATCGCGGTGGTTTAAACCCAGCAGAGAAAGATGAAGCAGTCCTCTTACATTCACACTTTCAGCCCTGGGAGCACTTGATGGGCCAGTGCTAATCTCTCCTCCAGGGGCCCTGCGAGTTGCGATGAGCTCATTGGCACTGGATATGAGATCATCTATTTCCTTACCCTGTCTTGCCTCTAGAAGCTGCCTCGTTCATTGGGCTTTGGCCCTGCTTTTCCATCTCCCAAACCAGCAGCACTGTATCTTGCTAAAACTCCTGCACAGCCTCAACCCATTTCTCTGAGCACATCCAAAAGGAGGCGCTCTCTCCGTTTTAAGGGTCTTTGTGGCGATATCAGGTCCACGTGGTTAGTCCACGCTATTCTGCTTTAAGGTCACCAGCAGCTTTAATTCTATCTGTAACGGCAAGCACCCTTGCCAGGTCACCTCGCGTATCCAGAGGTTTCAAGAACTAGTGTGTGGGCGTCCTTGGGGTCTGTTATTCTTACTGTCGCAGGATTAACAAATTCTTAGACAAGACACACAAGTCTCAAAGGAAAAAGATAGATAAGCCCAACTGCATTAATGTTCACAACTTTATTCCCTTAAACAACAGCAACAACAACTCGTTGCTATGGAGTCGATTCTAACTCATGGCGACCCCATAGGACAGACCCTAGAGAACTGCTCCTGTGGATTACTGAGATTGCAACGCTTTACAGGATTAAAAAGCCTGCCTTTATCCTGCTTATTCATTAAAAGGCACCATCAAGAAGAATAAGGAGATACACCAGAAAAAAGAAATATGCGATCCACTGAATGTTGTCCCGTTCCCCAGTGGCCCCTGGCCTTGTTCTGACTGTTAATATTGAGTTTTTCTTGCATCTCTTTCCATAGATGTCGTCAGTTTGATTCCTTTGTATTACATCTGGTGAGGAGCTATCTTAGTGGCTTAAAACTATCTCATTATTTTTTTCTCATTATATTTTTATAAAACTCATAAGCATCCCTACAAACCAGTATGAAAAAAAATCAACAAACATCCAAAGGACAATGGGCAAAGGACTTATGTAGGACTTTTGTCAGAAGACACACACACAGCCTGTAAATGTATGCAGATAGTTTCATGCTTATTATTGTGATAATGAGACAACAGTGTTTAGAAGTACCTGAGTAGCAAAAGGGTAAAAATTAGGTCTTGAAAGGAGACCCGATGGCCCAATTGTTAAATAAAGTAACTAACAGCTGGTGAACAAAAGATGGATGGACTGAACCTTTTCATGGGAGCAAAGACCTGGATATCTGCTCCCATAAAAATGATGGCCTAGGAAACCCTGGGGGGACAGTTGTCCTTTAGCAGATAAGATTGTTATGAATCAGAATCAACTTGATAGCACACAACAATGACAGCATCCATTGATGTTGGGAATATCAGTTAGTGCAACTACTCTGAGAAGCAGTATGGCATTGTCTGATAAAGTCATACACC
Organism: Tenrec ecaudatus; assembly: GCF_050624435.1. Classification (NCBI taxonomy): domain Eukaryota; kingdom Metazoa; phylum Chordata; class Mammalia; order Afrosoricida; family Tenrecidae; genus Tenrec; species Tenrec ecaudatus. Next base: position 170,856,852 of record NC_134533.1, on the reverse strand, counting down.
CGCAAACCCCAATTCTCTTCCTAGATAAAACCCTTGCCTGTCTATGCCAGCATACAACAGTGTAGGGCAGAATTGAACCTCACAGCACAACTGTGGAAGCGACCCATGCAATTGTCAACGGTACAAGGAATAAATCCATCTTGGTGGATTCCTTCACGGAAAATAAGTGCATTATAATTGCCCACATCAAAGCAGAAAACTCACAAAGATGCAATATTGAACGAAAGAAGCAAATCTACGAAGATCAGCTTTTACATGGTTTCATGAATTTTAAAAGAAATCGAAAGTAAACTAATTTTTGTGGAGACAAGTTTGTAAAGCATGCTGAATGCAAAATCCAACAGAAAGGGTCCCTGTTGGGGAGGGAGAGGGAGGGGCGGGCATGGGTGGAAGGGCACAGGAGAGGAGGGCTTCTGGGAGGTGGTAATGCGTGCTCTCAGCCTGGCCGTCAACTACAAGGGCGCTCCTCTAATCGCTGTTGACGCTGCACACCGTGATTTCTTTGACTGATTTACATTTGCTTCTGCTCACAAATTTTTTTTTAAGTTCCCTCGTAGCAGTCTTAGAAAAGCTCATTTTCTACAAGTGTTCATTTTTTAAATTAACATTCAATCGGCCTCATAAGCATGAGGGATTTCAGTGACGGTGAACAGTAATGCCTAAAAACCAATCCATATTTGCTGTGCACCATGCACCTGTAAGGGGGAATCGAGGAAAGGTCAACTCCCGCTGGTGTCCTTAGGCTCCCCAGGAGGAGTTCACGGTTCAGTTCAGTGCGTGACCCCTGCTCGCTCTCCCCACGGCCTCGCAGGTTCCAGGAAATGAGATACTGCTCTATCTGGCTCGTCTGAGCTTGTTTTTCTGAAGAAACGAATGTAGAGCGATAAAGGGGGTGACATTTACAGTCACCAACCTCTCATTTTCAGCATCATACGTAATTCATCTGAACTATTCTCCTTGCTTCCTATTAAGCCGCAGTTGACTAACTCACTTATCCAGCATGGCTGAGGGGTACCGCCCTGGAGAACTCTAGATCAGCTCTGGGGCAAGAGTCAAACCTTGTCCGTAGGAATTTCCGCACACGAGGCCAGGAACACAGTCCTTCCTTTGGGAGTATCGAGCCCCCCACAGGAACGAGGCTGGGCCTGTGACAGCGTGTGTGATGTGGAGGAGGCTTGTCCGTCTGGCTCCCATCCCACTTTTCCCGACCGTGAGCGCAGCTGCAGGGTCTCCCCAGCCTAGGCAGCCTGAGAGCAGGCTCGCCAGGCCAGGCGGGCCAGGAAGCCCAAGGGGAGAGCTATGGGAACGCTGCTCCTTGCTTCATGCCCGTGGGTGGGGTGAGTAACCCAGAGGAGGAGCTTCTTCCATTCAAATGCTACCATCCAGCAGATTGCCCCTTCCTGTGTGGTCTCTAAGGAGCTCTGTTGGCATAGTTACCCATTGGGTTGCTAACTGCAAGGTCGGTGGTTCAAAACCACTTGAGAGAACAATGAGCCTTTCTACTCTGGTAGAGTTAGTCCTAGAAACCCACAGGGATAGTTCCGCCTTGCCCTATAAGGTCGCTGTGAGTCAATGTTGACTCACCGGCAGTGAGCTTGGGTATTTTGGTAGGTCATAGTTGGTGGGTCAATAAATACTTTGACATGATCTTACTAAATTACTAAATAAATTACTAAATTTCCTACCCAACCACATTATTTTTTAAAATCATTTTATTGCGGGCTCGTACAAACTCTTATCACCATTCATCCATCCGTCCATGTGTCAAGCACATTTGTACATTTGTTGCCATCATCATTCTCAAAACATTTGCTTCCTACTTGAGCCCTTGGTATCAGCTCCTCATTTCCCTCCCTTCCTCCCCCACCCCCTCTCCCTCATGAACCCTTGATGATTCATAAATGAGTATTGTTTTGTCATGTCTTACACTGTCCGATGTCGCCCTTCACCCACTTGTCTGTTGCCCGGCCCTCAGGGAGGGGGTGATATGTAGATCAGCGTGCCGATCACATTATTATCTCACCATACAAAAGATTACATTAAAGCTGAGCAGCACTCAATGAAGCTCAGATAATGCTAGAAACAAGCTTCAGGCTCAAAGATGTAACTGTAAATTATTCTAAAAAAATATATATATGTGAACGTAATAAAGATGATTCATCACTACTATCACAAAGTACTTCAAAGACTTGTACGGCATAGCAATAGCCCAGCCAAGTATCGGCTGGATGCTTCATTCTGTTACCCAAGGCGACCTACACCCCTTCACACCATCTCAGCCACTGCCCATGGTCTCTTTTGGAAAAGACCACTCTTCTGAAGGCAAAGCACCACCATTTGGCCTCATGGCAGGGCTTCTATTCTTTTCGTCTGTGGTTGTCACTGTCACAGAGATCAACCAGAGGTCCCGTTTTCTTCCGGCACAGTGGAAGGGTACGAGTCAGTCAAGGCCACGCTGTGGTCTGTTAGATACCTCGAGCGGTCAGAAGAGTGAGTCTGTGGTGAGGATCGCAGGAGCAGCGTGGGGTTTCCAAATACGCAGCGGAGGACTGACTGCAGGAAACACGGCGAGCTACTGCAAACAACTGGCTGTCCCAGATGAAAGTCAGCATTCTCAGCTCCTTAGGTTTAAAAATAGATGGAGGGACGTTGCTCCAGCAGCTGTGGGCAGGCCACACAAGTGGGGCCCGGGAATGGAAATCCGAGTTTGAGATTGGACTCGCTCGCGAAGTTTCTTGTGAGTTTTGACATCCATATTTATATGACCATGGGGTTCAATCTACAGAGAGTCCGATTCATCTAACAGCAAAGCCATCTCCCCAGTGAGCCAGTGAGCATATTCTCCCTGTCTTTGTAAGTACGTGATGAAGCTATCTGTTAGCATCCTTTGATCTTCAAAACAGACGCTCCCTTTGGCAGTGTGAGAAAGAATAAGGAAAATGTATAGTGTCACCTAACTGACAGTAGGGAAGTCCCCGGGTTTGTGAGTTCAGTTGCTTAAAGGCCTAGACTCTGTCTTCTTACCTCTCTGCCATCCTTGGCTTATCTGGTTGTGACCCGTTGGCTAAGTGATTCCAACTCAGTGATGCTGTGGGACAGAGGGTTTCCGTGGCTGTAATCTTTATGATGCACACGGCCACATCATCCCCCCTTTCAGCTGACAGTGCAGCACTTAATCCCAGTGTCACCAGGTCTCTGCAGCAGCTCCACAAATTCTGTCTTCAGCCAACCCCTCAAGCCCAAGTATCCATAGGCTGGACGAGAGAGCATTCCTGTCTTACATCCCCTGACACCAAGGGAGGAACTGTTTCTCCAGGGTCCCCAACAGACCTTCTTCCATGCCCCCACTGGCTAGATGCCCACCACCATTCCTAAGCCAGAGACTGGCCAAAAGAATAAAATCACCATGGCCGCCTGGGACTCACCAGGATCCGCCCTTGGGTTCAGGAAGCTCTGGTTTTCCTAGAACTCATCTTCTCCTGGTAACTTGTACCGAGCCAGGGGTCCTTAGAGAGGAAGGCCGGAGCGACAGGGCGGCCGGCAGCATCTGCCCCATGAGAAGGTTGCTTAGTTCCCCTGTTTCTCCTTCTAGGCTCCGCCAACATCAACGACCGAAGCATGCTGGGAAAGCGTGACAGTGAAATGGCTGTCATTGTGCAGGACACAGAGACGATCCCCTCGGTGATGGACGGAGAAGAGTACCACGCCGGCCGCTTTGCCCATGGACTTCGGCTGCAGTGCTTTAGGTGGGCCTATGTCGCCGTCTCTCCCACAGAGTGCCACTCAGTAAGCAGGGGCGTCCCAGGCTCAGCCTTTTGCCCCAAGTACAGTGTTCGTCTCCTGACGCTTTGTCTAACACACAAGTTCCCAGACGACAGTAGTTGTACTACCAGTAGCATGGGAAAATATGTTTCGCAGTACACAAATCAATTTTATTTTGATAGCTTTTATTATATTCATATCTACTTTTTAAAAATCTAGCACTTTAAGCCCATTAAATTGATGTAGGACCAGGGCTAGGCAAACCATCTAGTTTCTATTTATGTTTTTTTTTTAAGCGAGTCTGTTTGAAAATGAAAACAGTCCCAGTAACACAAGGATGTGATTAAAGCCATTCGAAGGTCATTCAATGGGCACTGGTGTGAAATGTGTGTGTGAGGACTCTGGGTCTCGGGTGTAAGGGGCCATGGAAGATGCCTGATGTCCTGCAAGAAGAGACGTGAGGTTTAAACGAGTCTGTGATCCAACAAGGACTATCGGGCTGTGAACTTAGGGCCCTGTTACCCGCAGTGAGTCCTTTCAGTAAAGCTGTTTTGAGAACTTTCTAGGTGTGCGCTCTAACCACCTGCCCCTGCGCCCACCAGCCGGTGTGGTCTGCGCTCCACAACACGGGTCCTTCTCGGACCTCACCAGACCGTGATGTCACGCCTCTGCTCTGACACAGACTCCTCTTACTCCCCCTGCCCCCCTGCAGACACACATTTAAGAACCAAGTGCTGCTGTTGTTGTTAGAGGCCATGGAGTCACTTCCACTCAGGGTAACCCATGCCCCGCTGATGGAAACGCGGCCCAGTCCTGCGCCGTCTTCACAACTGTGCTCTCTGAGCCCGTTGGTGCAGCCGCTGGGTCCGTCCACCCCTTTGAGGGTCTTCGCATTTGCCGTGACCCGCAATTTTACCAAAGATAAATGCCCCCCCCCTTTCCTTTTGCCACACTCTGATTCCAGTGTGGCCCCTGCAGGGAAGCCCAGCCCGTCTCTACCCTGACTGAAGTGTGCCGCTTTTCTGTAACCCTTGACGGGTTAATGACCACGTTGGGCTAGCAGCCCGTAGTAACTCACAACACCACCAGGTTCGGGTTTCCCATCGGTAAGCTATTCATTCCTTGGCCATGTTTGTTGCAAATCGGATTCGTTTGTTGCCATCAGCCCTATTTAGAATGATTGAGGAAAGCGCTAAAATTGGTAAAGAGTTTTATCAGGGTTGAGTTTTTTGTTGTAGTTGTTGCGTACGATAGCTTCATCAGCCCCAGGTCAAACATAATTTCTGTAAGTGCTTGCTTCATTTTACTCTTTACATTTCACACCTGAAACTTCTTTTCATGTAAGAAGTGAGGTAGGACTTTCAACTCCACCCCCCACACACAGACTCACCAATACCCAAAGGACCGAGACTGGAATTTACTGCTATCTACTGGAGACTGGAGTGCATGCTGCTTTGCCTATCAATCTGCAATGCCCGTGATGACGCACGGAATCCCATAGACGCTACGGAGGATTTGCTTTGGGTGTCTCTGTTGTGGTCTGTGGAAAGTCTGTGTCTTTGCACACCAGTGTGATTCCACGGTGATTCTTGTAGCTGCACATCTTAGCATTGGGGAGCTGCTTTTGACCCACAACTTCCTCTCATTAGTCTTCTTTTGCAGAATTGTTTTAGTTCCTTTGAGATGTGCATTTTTCTATATAAACTTTAGAATTATTTAAGTTCACTTAAATATTTTTTAAAAATTAAGCCTACAGTGGAATTATAGATGAATATTAAGATAATTGATATCTGCAATATTGAGTCATGCTCTTGAAGAGCAAGGTGTGGGCTTCCAACTCTTCGATTTTTTTAATGTTCAGTAAAACGTTAGAGATTTCTTTTGTTGTTCCTTAGCGCATCAGTAGAGCTGAATCCTAAACCTTTATGTGAATCCTAAACCTTTATTCTGGGATGTCCTGTTTTTCCTGGCAATTTTCAAACTGTCTTAATGAGGTTGTTGTTCTAGAACAATCATTCTCACTTTGCCCTAGTGGAAAGCACGCACAAGCATCGCGAAAACCTTGTGTTGATGGAACCTCTTTTTATTATGGAATGTTCCCAAAGGTAAATATGGTGGCACCGGGGACAACCATTTTCTCACCTGGAAAAAACAAAACAAAAATAAGCACCTTCCATCCATTTTCCATTTGGGCTATTTTTGAATAGAAAGAGAGACGCATTTTAATGTGAAATCAATTCTAAATAGAGACAGAATCTGCCAGCAGGGCACTGCCCTGAATGTCCCAGCTCTGTGCTAAACAGTGCAGCAAGTCCGAGAAAACTCTCCAGACTCTGCAGATGCAGCCGGCACTCAGCAGAACCGAGCGACACTCCACACGAACCGAGCTCGGAACCATTTAAAGTGATAGACACAAGGAATGCAAAGAACAGACACAAGCTTTTACGTTTTCCCTACTGCCTGTGGTGGGCAAAAAAGTTAATAAACAACTGCATTATACACCTCAACATGAAATCGGACTCATTCTCTCTCAAATCAGCTTCTCAAAAGAAAACCCAGAGTACGTTGCTTTGGTTGCTACTGTCCATTTTTATATAAATTTCTTAACATGAAGACACTGAGGGGAGAAGATAATTTACTGCTAAACATTGTTTTACTGAGTATTTTTTGTCTATCAACACGCCCTTCAGTGTGGGCACGTTTGCCTCTCCTTTTGCTCTAATTGAAGAGCAAAGCCATGTAAACACTCTTCTCTGCTCCCCTTTCAGCTGGTTAAACCTGACCCAAATAGAAGTTATTATTATATTTGACTCATTCCATAACTTGCATTGCCCTTCAAATCGAGTGCAAGGAAACCGTGCCTCGGCTCTCCGTCAGTCGTCAGCATCTGTGAACGTGCAAAGCACGGATCCTTTTTAAAAAGCAATGCCCGTGTTATCAGGAGGCATTGTTTGCAATAAGATACTGAGTTTATGCGACTTGGTCCTAATATGGCCATGGTCCAGGTCCATTTATTTTAAACAGTTTTCATATAATGAAAACAATGTAGATTAAAACTAAAGCAAGATGCTCATGTTCCCTCATCAAAAAGCTTGAGCTTTTCCCGGAGCTGAACCTCTTGGGGATGCCCAAGGAGAGCACATGCATTGGGACAGCCTGTCAGGAAAATAGAATGTCCCTATTCTATGACCTGGGAATTTTAATTCTGAAGTCTGTCCTCAGGAAATGATAGTTAAAACAGAAAATATTATATATTATGAATAAGTATTTTGGGTAGCACTATTACTACTACTGATATGCATTGGCTGCTAACCACCAGGCCAGCAGTTCAAAACCACCAACTGCTCAGCAGGAGCAAGACAAGGTTTTCTACTCCCATGAAGAGTTCCAAGTCTTGGAAACCCACAGGGGCAGATCTATGCTGTCCTACATATGGGCTCACTGTGAGTTGGAGCCAACTCCACAATAGTGCGTTTGTTATTTGGTTTTGGTTTTATTCCTCCTACTGGAAAATTAGAATCCACCAAGAGTCTATAATCAAATCATTATTTATTTACATGTAATATAATGATTGGTTAAATTTCACATTGTAGAGAATTGGGCAGCCATTAAAAATAATGATATCAAACTCTGTTTATTTAACTAGAGAGTAATAGTAAAAACAAAACAACAACAACAAAAGCCTTCCACGGTATTACATCAACTGGTCGATTGACAGCCCTCGTCGTGCCCAGTCTGTCAAATTCAACTTTGACACAGTTGTCTTTGACAGACTTGTGCATCTGCTCCAGGACACCGCATCCTTTCGGCTTCTTCAGCTTCCCTGGTTGCTCCTCTTCAGTCTAGTTGCCTTTCTTTCTACTCACTGACCGCTGGATACAGCAGGTCAGCAAACTCATCGAACCCCCGTGGGCCCTTTCTAGCAAGACGTCGTGTGAAGGCAATTCTCAGTCGATTCTTTTAGGCAGGTCTCATCTCCCAGTCTCCAGATTCATTTGTTCAACTGACCACTCATCCATGCTACTTGAATATTCAATACATGTCTCAACCCATTAAAGTTGAACTCCTGAATTTCCTGCTCATAAACTGACTACCCACAGAATCCCCCCCACTCAGTAAAGAAAAACTAGTTTCCTCATTTTTCAAGCCAGAAACCTTTGGATCATCCTTGATGCCTGACTTTTGCTCATGGCCTCGATGTGACCTGTTGCTGACACCTGGAACTCTACCTTACTCTCGACTGCTGCCCCCCAGATCCAAGCCACCATCTTCTCTCAGTGGAACGGCTGCAGTGGCTCAGACTTTGCCCTCTGCAGTTGTTCTCCCTCAGCAGCCAGATTTCCATGTGCAGCTAAGAGGCTGGCATTCTTCTGCTCAAATGCCCGCAATCAGCGTGGCAGCTCTGCCCACCAAGTTTAGTTTTACAGGATCCAACTTTGAGAGGCATATCAGTGTTTGAGCAAGAATTCAAACTGAATCTAAAGTTCTTCTTTCACTCATCTGACAAGTTCAAGTAATGCCAAAAAAAGCCTGTTATAGTGAGAAAAAATAATGTCAGTAAGAATCCCTGGTAGTGCTGGGGGTTAGGCATTAGGCTGCTAGCCTCAAGGTTGGTGGTTCAAGCCCAGCATCCACTCCTCCGGAGACACATGAGGCTGTCCACTAGCATCTCAGAAACTTCTCTAGGGTCTGTATGACTTGGAGTTGAGTGATGGGCAGTGGGTTTGGTTAGCTTTGGTATTTACAGAATGGGAATAATATATCCCATCTACTTCATAGGATTAAAGTAGAAATGCTTTTTAACCCTAAAGTTTTCAGTACATACCATGGTTCTCATTTTCCAATGTGATCTCTAAAACTTATCTGGCTTTACTTGAACTTTTCCTATTATTTCTAGTCCCCTATTTAGATGTGATTAATTAAAACAGTATCTAGTATATGACTTTTTTACTCAATGGACTGCTAACTGTAAGCTCATCAGTTCAAAACCACTGACCTCTCTGCAGAAGAAAGTTGAGGCTTTCTACCTTGTAGAGAGGTGCAGTCTCAGAAGCCCACGGGCAATTCCACTCTGCCTTAGAGGTTAACTACCTGTCAGAATTGACACATGGCAGTGAGGGGTGTTTTTGGGGTTTTGCTTTTTAGACTGAGATACAGAGTAACCCTGGTCTCTCAAGGAATGTACGTTCTATCAGTGGGAAAGAAGCCTGTTGAAACAGAAAGGGTATAGACCTTCACAAGTGCACTGGTGCCAAGCAACCGTGAAGCAGAGTGGGCAAAGGAAGGAAGGAGGCCCGTCTGGACCAGGACTGACAGAGAGAAATGGGAGAGGGGAGAACGGAGACTCACAAAAGGGCTGAGAGGTGACCATGTACTGAAACTGAAAAGGTGGTAAGTGGAGTTAGGCAAACCGGTGGAAGAAGGAAACACTTTCCCTGACCAGCCTCACTGCCTACTCTTAAGCCCACCCTGCATTTATCACCACTTTAATTAATTCATTATTTGATATATTATTTATGCCTCTGATTCATTCCATGCTTATTTATTCACTGTTGGTTTCGCTCGCCGGATTTAACTCCAGTCAGAGAGGCTCCATATGTTTCTTATTTATTTTCCTCTATCCTGGAGTTCAGCACAGTGCTTTCCCAGAAGAAATACAGGAAAGGAAGAAGGAAAGGCCGTGTTTAGAGATGGAGAGTCCTGGTTGGAGTCTCAGCTCAACAGCTTACTAACGTGGACATAGTTGCTTAACCTCTCCCTCCCGTGTTTCCCTTCTCTGCAAAGTGAAGATCGTCTTAGAGGCTAAGTATGGTGTTGTTGGACTTAGTGAGATGATCTTTGTGAAAGGCTTAGCACATTGGCTGGTCCCAGGTTTGAACACCAGTCTTGTTCTCCAAAACTTTCGACACCTTTTGCCCAATCTCAAGGACACTCTCAGAACAAAAGGAAGATTTCTCTCCCTCTCCAGCACTTAAACCTTCAAACATCACAGCAATATAGAAATCAATTTTAACACAATGACTTTCCTGGTTGAGTGCCTGAATTACGTTACCCTTAGAAATGCCAACTGCATTTTCGGTGACTTATTTGGGAGGGTGTTTGTATTTCAGACTTGTCCTTGGCTATCTTTCGGACTCCAGTGAGGACCTTCAGGACCCAGTGAGTGACAAGTTCTTCAAGGAGATTTGGGTATCCACAGCAGCTCGGAATGCTACAATTTATGATAAGGTGACTTTATTTCCTTCTGTCTCCCCTTTTTCCCAATTGAATATCATAACTAACTGCATGTCATTACTTCCACATTACATTGGTACAGTTTTTGTTCACAACAACAAAAAAGAAAGTCAAAAAACGCCATGGATTATGGGTAGAAGGCACCTTGGTAGCCTTCTGATACACATCTGTGGCAGGAAGTCTGTTCTACAGATTCCTAGCACGGGGTTACCAAGTCTCTGAGCGTTTCTAACGATGGCGGGCAGAGAGACAGAGAAGGTTAAAAAGTGTGTGAGACTTGGATTCGAATCCTGCTCAGACACTTGGTGGGGGTGATGTCGCTTAGTGCAGAGGGAGCTGGCATTCTGGGTCTTCTTTGTTTCTCTCTCTGCAATGAAATAGGAGGAAGAGTGCCTCGAGTGATGGGATGGTAACAAAAGAAGTCTCTAGAACGTATAGAGCCCACCGGGTGGAAGAGATGAAGGTTGTTCGTAAAGAGGCACCTCGGCTGCTGGGAAGCCCTGATTTTAGAAGGTGTTTAGAAAGCTCCATTTGATATGGCAGTCACGTGTGTCCCCGGGTAATTTCATCCATTGGTTGTTGGGCATTCTGGGAGCTCAAGATCGACTTGCCCAGCAGTAGAGCAGGTTATGCTCATCAAGTCGTCGGCATTCCATCATGGAAAATACCCATTTGAGATCGGTTGGCATCGATCAGAAGTTGGTTAAAAATGTGTTCTTCATGGGCTTCCAGGATCCCCTCCAGGACTGGAAGTATCTTCCTTCTTAACTTTGACAACTATTCTGCATAGCTTTATTGATGGCCATGATCAATAGGCCCTGGATGTGGGAGTCTATTAAAATGTAAGGTAATAAATGCAGCCTGCAGTCTTTTTTTATTATTATTTAAATCTTTTTATTGGGGCTCATACAACTCTTATCACAATCCGTACATACATCAATTGAGCAAAGCACCCTTATACATTTGTTGCACTCATCATTCTCAAAATTCACCTTCCACTTGGGTTCCTGGAATCAGCTCGGTTTCCCTTTTTTTCTCCCTCCCCCTCCCTCCCCATTCTCCCCTACCCCCTGGTCCCTTGATAGTTTATAAATAATTATTATATCTTATCTTACACTCCCCGGCGTCTTCCCTCACCCACCTCCCCATTGCCCATCTCCCAGAGAGGAGGTTATACATAGATCTCCAAGATCGGTTCTCCCTGCATGCGGTCTTGATTGGATCCGTAAAGGGGGGTGGCTCTATGGTCATTTGGGGGATCATCTGATGAATCTAAGGGGTCATGGTGGTGCAGTGGTTAAGCACTTGGCTGCAAACCTAAAGCTTAGTGGTTTGAACATACTAGCTGCTGTGCTGAAAGAAAGAAAGAGAAAAAAAAGACGTGGCAATCTGCCTCTGTACAGATCACAGCCTTGGAAACCGCCTCCTGGGGTAGTTCTTCTCTCTCCCACCGTGTCACTAGGAGTTGGAATTAACTTGGTGCCCATGAGTTTGACTTTGGTATTAGTGTAACTCCCAATGGACATCAACTTAAAGGAGGTTATGAAACCAATTTTCCAAGGTGCGGTCATGGTAATGTGGTTACATAGACCCAGGACCTTTTCGTTAGTAAATACATGCTGAAGAGTTATAATGTCTAAAACTCATGTCAAATCATCAGAAATAAGTGTTGTATATTAACAGTTGATACTTGTAAATAATAACTGAAAGCAGTATAAGAGCAGAACGTCTTTCAAAATAAAAAATTAGAAATATAGATTTGTGAATATTTCGATGAAATCTTAGACCAGAACTTCACATGAAATTTAGAGAAGATTATTAGCCATATGATGAACCTTCATGATAGAGGGGTAACAACAGAGGGATTCTGTGTCATTAGTTAACTATTGCTTGGGGTAATGGCTTGATTAGATAAGATGTAAGGATGTAATTATGATTTTTAAAAATGATCCAAACCTTATTGGTAACAAATAAGAGAAGTGACTCTTAAATCAGCTCTTTACTGTGACATATAGCCAATATGTTGTATGGTGTGACACCCTTGTAACATGTAACTAGTATGTCACGCACAAAGGTTGTGTCTATTGGAATATTTTTTCACAACGGGAATCACCCTTTCTTGTTCCTTTTCTTTCCCCACTCCCCCCAAAGATACAGTAGAGCATCCAAGGGACAGAGTTCCAAGAACTTCTTATCCATAGCTAAAAACTTGTGGGAATGCGTACCTGGGCTTGGAGAGTTAGGACCACAGAGCCAAGGAGCCCTGGTGGTGCAGTGGTTATGAGATGCCCAGCATCTCCTCAGGATAGAGGCAGGGCTTTCTACTCCTGTGAACAATTACAGTCTCCAAAACCCACAGGGAGGGGCTATGAGTCAGTAAATATTTTGGGGGGGGGGGTTGGAGGGGAGGTATTTGCAGAATTTATAAAAACATACATAGAAATGTCCTCTGCCGAAGTCTCACTCATCTTCCCACATCTGTTCAGTTTACCTATCTGCCTAGGTATCCCTTGCTTGTGTTCTTGGGTATTGCTGTACGTATCATGGGTTAGTACTTGTACAGCAAGCAGTATTTACCCGTGTTCCCTGTACTCTGTGTACCTGCTCCCTCATGGCTTCCTTCGCCTTAGGTTGTGCTGCTTTCCCCTTCATCCCAGTGATCACTGAATTGACCATTTGTCTTCCACGCAGGTGTTCCGGTGCCTTCCCAGTGATGAAGTACACAATTTAATCCAGCTGCGAGACTTTATTGGCAAGCCAATATTAGTGAAAGAAGATCCCGTCCGAGCTGAGGAGGAACTGAAAAAGATCCGTGGGTTTTTGGTGCAATTTCCCTTTTATTTCTTGTCTGAAGAAAACCTTCTGCCTTCTGTTGGAACCAAAGAATCCATGGTGCCCATGGAGGTGTGGACTTAGGAGGAGTGTGCACTTTGGGAGAGTTACACTCTCTTGCAGCTCAACAATTGTCACCCAAAGACCACAGTGCGCTGCACACAGTGACTGTCTAGGAATCTCGCTGTCACAGCCTGCCCTGGTGCCTCCTTGTCCAACCCCTGGATTGACTCTTTGGGGAAGTTCCGAGGACTGATGTGGAATGGCTTGCAAGGGATGCAGCTATACAGATGTAGGGACGGACTGACTGTGAGCAGGGCTACGTAATTACTACAGTCTATCTTTGTGAACGCAGGACTGCAGCCTTGCTGGCAGGAGCTTAGGACACTACCACCATCGATTCAAATCCCACGACAAACACCAAAGTGTATTGCCTTTGCTATTGAGAATTGACCTGTTGTCCAAAGTTGTCTGCACCTCTTTATTCTTTCAGGATCCCCATGCAACAAAAGTCGGCTGGCCTGCCCTGGCCTTGTACCCCGTTACGGGCACTGTTGTGGGTATCATTTGCTGCTGGGAGATCTTTTTATGCCGGTTCTAGGTTACATGAGCTCCTGTGCCAAAAGTAGTGGTGCCCCTCCAACAGAGTCTGCAGGCATTCTTTGTTTACAGTGACTGAAGGGTCAACTTTAGTCTACACAGCGGCCCCTGCGAGGCACTGCTGGTAATATTGGGCTATGTTTAAGTCCACAGAGCAATAGGAAGGAATTAAATTCACTTATTGAGACAGAGATTTCCCTTCACCCCAACGCTACTGCTAAGGTGTGTCTTTGGGAGAGGGCCTAGCTGATCAAATTTGAAAGCACGTGCAGTGTATTTGATTACACAGAAACCTGACACAACTCCAAGACAGAGTGTGCTGCCTTCAGAGACCTCCAAGATGTCAGTGGAGATCTGATCCAGATAAGAAGAGAAAATTCCTTATAGGCCTGTAAATGTTCCTGTCATCTTTAGCTGAAGAATTGATTGCAATGTAAGCTTCTACATTTCAGACGGAAACCAGTGAGCTCAATTTGTCATTCCAGAGAACCAGAGGCTGCATAACTCCCACTAGGTTCATAAGCATGAGTCTAACCTTATTTGATATTCAGTTCTTCGACCCCCATATCTCCTCCAAGAAAAAAAGTCATCGATTGCAAACGAAGTGCTACTCAGCTTGTGCTATTAAATACACATTAACATTCCATGAGAGCTTATTAATTCCCATTGTTCTGGTCTGTGAAAAGTGCTGGAAACCCTACTTGTCCAGTTAAGGTGCTAGAATATTCTTTGCTATACCAAAGCCTGCTTTTACTAAGAGTAGTACCATCAGAGGAGCTAATGCCAGTTCTCCCAGTCCTTGTGCCTGTCAAACGTGGGGCGGAGCCGTGATGTCAAGTGTCCCTGGGCTGCTCCAACAGAATCTCCTTAGGGCTGGTCTAAGAAGTGAAGACCAGCCCCAGTTTCCAGAAAGCTATAGTTCGGCCTACAGGTTAAACAGGAGGATCAAGCCAATGAAGAAGATGAGAGACTATCAAAGCCAGGGGAGGATTTCACAGCCCGATACCATTTCAAAATGAGGTGGATGAGGTCACCAATGATGGAAAGGAAGATACTTTTATAAATAAATAAGTGATTCTCAGAGGGCTGCGAAGGGTAAAACAACCTCTTTCTTTAGCCATTGCCAAAAAGGCATTTGCTAATCATGAACGACATTGAGATTGATCTGTAAAGTACCAAGTGTATGTGGAATGCTTAAGGATTTCTCCCATTTGATTTTCAAGTTTTCCAACCCTACTGATGTCCTCGCAGGGGCTCTTGATTTTGTAGAAGGTGCTCACACGAAACCATGAAAACAAACCAGTCAAAGATAGCTTGTCCAGTCACTTATTCCAACCTCCATCCCATTTTACAGATGAGGAAGTTGAGGCTTCAACTGAAGAACTCACTTAAATCCATCCGATTTCTAGATGGGAAAACAAGGACCACTGCCATTTCTATAATCCATCATTCTCCTTTCACGGAAAAAATGAGGAGATGCTATAAATAGACTTCAGACAAGATGTTTCTAAGTTATTTAGAACCTTGTGATATTACAATATTTATGTGTTTACTGGTCTGCCCCCCGCCCCACACACACACACTAGTATGTAAAGGATAAGAACTTCGTAAGGTATCCTCAGACCAAAATAGTGCCTAGCATATAGCAGGTGCTCATTAAATGTTTGTGGAGTGAGCCTCAGATAGAAATAGAGCTAGTGAAATGAAAAATGTACTGTATCTTAAATAAGAAATCTTGATGCTGCTGTTTTTTTCTTCTTCATCTTCTCAGAGGCAGGATGCTTATCTGCAAAGGTGAAAAATTTCAAGGTTGACCTGGAGCGATTTTATTGAGAATTTTGCCCCTTTTGCAGTACATGAGCATTCTGTAAAATTTACATGTTCTGAACACAAGACGCACTGTCTGACCTGCTGGCCCACCCTTCTGTGACATCAGGACTGCCAAAAAGAGGTTACAAACACATGTTCTCTTTGACATTGAGATGTCTGATGTGAACTTGACAGTGCAAATAACTCAACGCCTCCGAAAGTTATCATGAATCTGTTCAACATTTCAAATGGACTATAACCTTGTGAAATGCCTATTTTAAAAAAATCTTTTCCACGGAGTTAATTCTGACTCTTAGTGACTATACAGAACAGAGTAGAACTGCCCTGTAGGATTTCAAAGCCTATAATCTTTATACAAGCAGACCACCACACCTCCTTGTGGAATTGCTGTGAGCTCACATCTCTGGCTTCCAGGTTATCAGCTGAGCACTCAACCACTACCCCACTGGGGCTCCTTAGCCTATAAATACCATACAGGAAACCTCGATGGTTCCTGTAATAGCATTTTTTGTTTTTAAGAAGGAAAAATTCTAGTATTACAACAAATGAAGGGTAGTAGGTGGAGATTGACCAAGCTCTCTCATTGGAGGACATGGTGGGTCGGTGGGAGGCATTTGTTTTATATCAAGTGTCTGTGACTGACTCTTCAGTGGGGTGTTCTTAATTCTCAGGTTCAGTGCATCACAAAGAAGTTTGGACAACGGGCCACTATATCATTGGGTATCATCCTACGAAACCAACTATGGGTTGATTGTAAAAGCATCTTTGGAGGAATTTGTAGATACATTTGTAGATACTTGAAATATGAGCAGTTCATCTTTTCTGTAATGCTTTGGGAAATGAATGCATCATGAATTAAAAGCCTGCCAGATGACAAGGAGCAAGCCAAGAAATCATTCTGTAGTTGTAAGATGGTAGGATAGATTTGCAAAGACTTGCATAGTAAAGAACTTTCATGTCTCCTCATCCGTTCAATCTCTGCACACAGCCAAAAGTTATAACGTAGTCTATAAACATCAGAGAGTTACAGGAAGCACCTTGGCGAAACCAAAATTAGACATCGACAGTTAACCTTGAGCTTCACTCAGACTTCCAAGTGACTGACAGCATACTACTTTTTATCAACTGTAATATTCTTTTTACCTCCCCTGGTCCGATGTGGCATTTGAGCATTCTCAGATGCCTGCCACCTTTCAGAGCAGGGATGCAGAAATGACTCTTAGGGATCATCATCTTTCTCTGCTCTCGTTTAAAATCGGTGAGTGTTAAAGGATTCTAGATAGGTATGGAGACACATTTTTATTTCCTTGGAAGATCCTGAGGCCAATCGCTACTGGCTGTGTAGAGATTCTAAATGAGTTTTGCCCTGGCTGGGGCTTCAGAAATGTATGAATTTCTTTGGAAGTATTCCTCAGCATCCATCCCAATGATACAGTACTTGAGTTTGGAAGACTTGAACTTGAAGTTAGAAGGATTCAATAAGTGAATTTTTATAAATCATGTTATTTATCCTCTATATCACTCATGAGTTGTAACCGGATAACAAAAGTAATCAGTTGCTAGATAAGTGAAAATTTGTCTCATGAATCATGTTAAACTTGCAAAGTGGAAAATCAGACATTAGCGTAGCTGTCGGAACAAAATGCTGGCTGGTTTGCGCTCTCAAATTTCCAAGCAGTTGTACAATGATTCTTCACTTTATTCTAGATAAGTGCACGTAAGTGAATGTCATTCTGATTCTGCTTGTTTGGCAGGGTGAGCTATGAGATCATGCCCTCCTCGTTTATATTCTACTTGTATGATTGTTCACATGAAATGGTTTGGGTCAAAGGTTCTCCTGTGCCATTATGTAGATGTATGCTAAATTATTGCAGGTGGAGCACATGCACCTCTGGATCAACAGCAAGTACTTGGTAATGAACATCTATGCAGAATATGCAGCTATTCAGAATGCCAGCTCCTACCTCCCATACAGGACCAGACCCTGGTCCATGGCCACTGAGCAAAATGCTACATCTTCCTCCTGAGGAGCAGCTGGTAGATTTGACCTTGTGGTTAACAAGACCATGCCTAACCCACAGGGTCCCTTCCATCCAAGAGAGAGGTTGGCAAACTAAGGTGCATCCCCCTGTTTTTGTAAAATAAAGTTTTATTGAAACACAGCCATGACCATTTGCTTTCATGTTTTCAGAATCCCATGACCCGCAAATCCTAAAATATTCGCTATATTTAAGTAAACACTTGCCTGCCTCTGATCTCCACAGAGCAGCGAATATACGGATAAAATATCTCAACCAAAAAGATTGGAAGAATTTTAATCTCCTTCAGAAATAGTGTTTTTCCTAAGAACATAACCAACTTCTTTAAGGAATGAAAATTACATGATTTGGGCATCCTGGAGAGGTATGGTCAACTGAAGAAAGCTTCCCCTCACCAACCCTCATAAACACGCGTGGTTGAAATCTAACTACCAAGCAGGAGGAATGAAGGCGGGTGGACGGAAATGCTGCAGTCCGAATAAGACGGGTCCTCCTGAATTTCCCTTCTGTGGAGCGTTGAAAATGATGTGTGCACCTATTTTTGTTTGACAACCAGTCCCTTCTATAGCTGGTCCTTCAGATGATTTCTTTGACATGCAAGTCTTCGTGGATTCAGCGATTAAAATAGTGCCATCAACAATTTGAAAATAAGACTTCTCCTTTCAGCACCCTGGGTTTGTTGTTGTTTCCTGAGATGACGTTCAGTACGGTCAGGTCCATTTTGGAAGCATGGCATTTTCCAGTGGCTGTGTGCACCTGTGCTTGGGGGTTTCTAGGCTCTCATCTACAGAAACCAAGCCACTGGGTCTGTCTTCCTTGGAGTCCACGGGTGGTTTCAAATGGCCAAGTGCAGAGGCTTTCCATCAAGGTTCCGTTCATCTGAGACGGGCAGAGAGCTCCTCTGGCTCGGTCCTCTGCACGGGAGTTGTCAGCCCCACGAAGGTGAATAAAGCTACGGCATTCTCTGCCCACTTCAATGAGGTAGGATGATACAGTGATGGCCAACGCCATGTGTGTTCCATGAGCACACCCCGGGAAAACTTCAGGGCCTAGGCTGCCCGTGAATGAGCCACCCCGCTCCCCACCCGCAGGCCTCTAGTACTCTAGCAACTAGTACGATGCTGTTTCCAGTCTCCAAACAAGAACACGCCCAGAATCAGAGGACCTGGTGCCTATCAACGCGGGATCTCGCCCAAGCTGGGAAGAAGGGCAAAATGGGAATGACCAGGGCTGGTCTCTGAAGGGCAGAGTAGAAAGCAGGGAACGACAGGGCTAATAATCACCATGGAGGAGCCCTGATGGAGTAGTGGCCGCATGCATGATTGGCAGTTCGAAACCACCATCAGCTCTGAAGGAGAAAGACTGGGCTTTCTACTCCCATCAACAGTTACTGTCTCGGCAAAGCACCGGGGGTCACTGTGAGTCTCACAGACTCAGTGGCTGCTAGGTTTTGGTTTTCTTTTCTTTTAAATATCACCACTACCAGTAATTGTGCTTGATGGTCACCACCTCACGGTGGCCCCATGTGCATAGAGCTGAACTGCTCCGTGGGGTTTGCAAGGCTGTGGCCCATCAGAAGCAGACGACATAGCCTGTCTTCTGTGGTGCCTTTGGATGGGGTCAAATACCAACCCTCTGGCTAGTGGTCAAGCACTTAAGCCAAAGTGCCACCCAGGGACTTGTACTATCGTAGTGGCTGATAAGGACTGACCCGTGGTTGTTTGAGCAGGTCTTCAAAGCTTTGCCCATGTTTTCATTGAGCACCTAGCTATAGCCGGTGCTCTGTAGCCAGATGGTCCACACTCCTGTTCGTGAGTGGTGGCCCTCGGCCCAGACCGCCTTTCACTCTGTTTCAAGCCCCGCAGCCCCAGCACATACTGCCCGGAAAAGTCGGGGCACCAGCGTTCTACAGGCAGGGAGCTCTGGCGGTATCGTGGGTTATGAGTTGGGCTGCCAACTGCAAGGTTAACAGTCCGAAACCATCGAGAGGGAAGATGGGACTTTCTACTCCTGAACGGGCCGCAGTCTCAGAAACCACAGGGGCAATGCTACCCTGCGCTGTAGGGGCTCCGTGAGATGGAATCCACTCTGGCGGTGAGTTTGGGAGCTTGGGGGGGGGGGGTGGGGGATCAATAAGACGCTGCAGGTGCAGAAGGCCTGCCGTCTAGGAGGTGCCCGGCAAGTGGCCGTCCGCCATCAGAGCAGTGCCCGCTGCAGCGGCTGCCCTGTGCTTGTTCTCTCGAGGTGAGTCCTGCCCACTGGAATGGAGAAGAGGCACATCCACAGCCATGGTCCCCAACTGCGTTTCACACTACCAGATCCAGGACAGCAATCATCAGGGGAGGGGTGCCTGGTGGGACCAAACGTTTCCACACGTGGCTCCTAGCCAAAAGGGTGGCAGTTGAGCCCATCAAAGGTGGCCCAGCACCTGGTAATCTACTGCCCGAATGTCACAGCTGTGAGAAGCCCAGGGATCAATTTTACTCTGCATACACAGTGTCATCCTGTGGTGGTGGCTAACTGACAACAAGGAACAACAACCATTTCTCAGGAAGGAGCTAAGCTGGATGACGGGCAAAGAGACGTGGGCCAGGGAGGAGACCGTGCGTTTTCCTAAAATCTGAATCCCTGGTTTTCTCCCCGTGTTGGTTTACCACAACAAGAATATAAACTAAAGTCAAAAGCAGATGTCCCACGGGCCAAGGAGAGAGGGAGCGAATTTCTAACATTCTGTTCCATTTGGAGAGGTCTGTGCTATTGGAGTCCAGTGCAGAGATTGTAAATTCAAGGCTCATAAACTGCATTTAGCCAACGGCCATGTTGATTTGGCCACATGGCGGTGTTTAGCATTGTGGATTAATTGCCAAATTGGAAAATTTCACATAATATTTTGGTTATCTGATGTTCGTGGCCATTGAGACTGTGGATGCTGAGGACCACATGGCATCAATGTCTGTTGGAGCTCAGCTGCGTTAGTCCAGGTAGGCTAGAGAAACAAATTCATAGACCCACATCTGTGTAAAAGAAAGAGCTTTATTTTTTTTTAAGAAAGAGCTTTATATAAAGAGTAATTGTATATTAAGAAACCTACGCCAGTCCAGATCAAGTCCATCAGTCCGATATTAAGCCATATATGTCTGATACCAGTCTATAATTTTCTCTTCAGACTCACGCAACACATGCATTGATGCTGAATGCAGGAAGATCACAAGCCAGTGGGTGGAAAGTCTTGTGGATCCAGTGGCAGTGGAAGCATCACAGTGCTGGCGTGGGTCTCCACATGGCCCCTCCAGCTCTAGGGCTCTGTCTCCATCAGCATAGCTCCCTGTGGTTTGGCAACAAGAATGTCTCACAGGGAGAGTGTGTGTCCCACCTCCAGGGAGGAAGACAGGAGTTCCCAGAATCCTCAGGAGAAGGCCATGCCCACACAGGGGTCTCATTGGCTGTGACTTGATTAACAGCCTAGACTCCACCCCTTTGCAAGTTGACAGGAGATTATGTAACTGCCACATCAGCCAATGTCCCCTTTAGAGAAAGCCTGTGCTCAACAAGCTACCACCATTCTCTATTTTGAAGCAGGAGCTGGGCTGGTAGCTTGCCTGGATGGGTAGACTGAGGTAGAGATGACGTTATATAGCCGTCGAATGCAGCACTACAGACACCTTACAGCTTCTACTCTTGGCCTCTTTGAATGCTGCTATTGGTGAGGATGAGAAGCCATGCCAATGGAGAGAGACCCCGGTGATAACCGGGCACAGGAGTGAGACCATCGCGATCCAGTCAAACTGCTTAAGAAACTAGCAGAAAACCACTCCGTTGAGCTCCGTCCAAATGGCTAACCTACATAATTCTGAGCCACGTAAGGGTCACCGTCTTGATCCACTGGTTTCAGATGGCATTTTCCAGAGTTAGGGAATTGTCGGGGCCCAGGTTCTTCAGGTATTCGACTTGTCCTGTCCCACACCATGATGTCTCTACAACTTACTACCATCTGGATTCCAGCCCCACCACTCTACCTTTAACTGATCATACTTTTTAAATTCATGTATGCCAAACAGAAAGCACCTATATCATAAACGTGCAGCACGGGGAGTATTCACCAACGGAGCGCGCTTACGGTACGTGCCAAAGTTAGAGTTCAAAGTCAATGCCGCAGTGACTTCTCCTGGGAAGTTACAAGTCCCCTCCTGGCTGCACTAGCCTATTGTTTACGTAGGCCAGCCCTCCCGATGCGGGGCAAGGCTAAGTGACCTCAATACCATCATCCCTTAGAGAGCTATCTGACCACAATGCTTCCCCTGCCCCAGAATCCTGTTTGCCTAGAGTTGTTGTTTACAGATTTTGCTTATATTTGTGAAAACGCTTGTTTCCAGGGAGATGTCCATTGTATTTCTCCTCCTTCAAAGTCCAAAGTGTTCATATCTGTGCTGAGCTTTCTTGGGTCTCTTGGGTCACATGACAGTCTTAAACAAAGGAATCATGAGAGAGGGATTCCAAGTACTTGACAGGGAAACCGTGGCTGAGACCAGGAGTGCTTTTATTCCCTTGAGCCAACCTCAGCTTATCTTTTCTTTTATTATATGCAGTGACATTTGTTCCCACATATTCATGCGTTAAAAAGTGTTATATTAAAAGAACGCCCTCATTAGGGAGATATGGGACTTGACCTTTTTTTTTCCTCTCTCAGAAATCCAAGGAAGCAGAGGAAGGATGCTCTCCCTCTCTGATCCCTTCACGGGTCAGACAGCTGGCATCAACAGAGGGAGGAGTCCTAAAGGAAATGGTTTATTACTAACAACAACCAAAACACATAAAAAGGTCATGATCACATCTCAGAAGATCATAGGCCGTGAAAAAGCTTTGACACGATAAGTCTTCTTGCTGTTTCTGCTCGTCAGCGGCTCTTGCCTCCCTTCACACACGGAGACACTGGAGCTCGCCCCAGAAAACGTAAAAAGCATGTGTGATAGAGATGCAGCGGGAAACCGCATACTCATTTTCCATAGGAAATCTAAAAAGAGGGAGTGTAAGTGTATCACTTTGAGTTTTTCACTTACTAAAGCCAGAGGCCGATGGAGTCATAACTATGCCAAATGGATGCATGCGCGCTCTGAGCAGCCAGTGGGAAGGAAACCCACTGCACCGCAGTACCTCCCTCCTGAAGGTCAAGGACAGAGAATTGACCGAGCATTCCACCTGAGGCTGTCTAATTCCCTGAGGGGAAGCCTCAGCCCCAGAACAGACCCCTGAAGCCTCCGTTTTATTGGGACTCCTCAACCCATTGATTTGAAGTGCCCAGTGTACGTACGTGTCTGGGTGAGGGTGGCAAACAGCTTTTTGTCCTGCTGTGGAAATAGGCACATGACAAGCCCTATTGCCTCCTGTGGGACACCTTTCCCCAGGTAAACTGGGTGTGCACTCCTCGACCCAGGCCCCGTTTGAGGTAGACACAATCAAGGGACCACCTATGTCTTTTGCAGATAGAGCCAGGGTGAGGCAACCTCCAACTACACTCAACAGTTGTTTGACTCACTGAATTTCTCCAAGGTTACAGTTCATGACTGTGGATGGGATTTGGGAGGAATCGAAGGCGCATTGTCACTGAAGATCCATTACAGACCAAGCTGATGATGTTCTGATAGAGGCACTGGGGCCAGGGTTGTAAGGAAACACAAACTCGGTAAACAAAGTGCTTTCACAATTTTAAAGCCCGTGTGCATAGGACGCATGGACCTGCAGCCAGAAACAACTTCAGGAGGATTGCCTCGTGCTGGGAATTCAAGAAAGCCA
Source organism: Tenrec ecaudatus (assembly GCF_050624435.1). NCBI lineage: Eukaryota > Metazoa > Chordata > Mammalia > Afrosoricida > Tenrecidae > Tenrec > Tenrec ecaudatus. The sequence goes on along the minus strand of NC_134533.1, from coordinate 170,833,765 downwards.
GCCCCAACCACTAGTGCCCCGGATTTTCTCAGGTAAAATCCATTTACCATACTTGGCAGGCAGGAGTCAGGGGCGGAGGGCGTTTCGACTGCAGATGACCTGGAGGCTGTGGCGTCTCTGCAGACCACCCTGCTGTTTCGTTCACCACATCAGGACCCTCGTGCAGTGCTGAGGAATGGGGACACGTCACAGACACTGATCAGGTGCGTTCCAGAAACTGGGGTGATGCCAGCGAATAGTCCTTCCTTCTCCAGAGAACTTCAACCACTTCAAAGCATGATCTCCATATAGCACTCATGGCAGATGAGAGCAGCTGGGGCCATTTCCATGTTTGGTTTGTGGCATCAGAGGAGCAGAGAACTAAGGACCATGCCATTGGAACGCTCCGAGCACTGGGCAGAGGCACAGGTAAAAAGGGCTAGGGCTGAGTGCTCCCTGAGTGTGCCCCTGTGTCCGCACAAGGTCCAGGGGAAGGAGCTCATGTGATCCAGGTGATGCCGTCGGTAAACTGCTGTGTGCTTCTCTCTCGCTCGTCCAGCTTCTCAGCTGCAGCTTGTAGTGCGGCAGCCCCTGTGAAAACGCCTTGTTGACCTTTCCTGAACGTCTCCATGGCGTTAAAAGTAATTCCCAATGATCTGCTCGATTCGCCAGTCTTATCCTGGAAGCATTTGGGTGTTTCTACAGACATAGACAATTGTTACTCTTAACGAAAATAGATAAATCTATTTACGAAGGCAGTGTGGTACCCAAAGAGATGTGTTTTGAGGAATTGGCAGTCGCGTGAGCTAGTTCCTTTTTTAAATCTCTGACTACAGATCCCATACTATTTCTACTTCTCTGGCTGGCCCTTGACTGACAGATGGATCAGGGGGATCGCGGGATCGAACGTCAGCGGTGTCTTCTGGATCCATTCCCATTCCATTCAGACCTGCCCATGCCCTTCACTAGGTCTGCCAGCTTCCTCAGGAAAACCACTGAGAGTGCTGGCAAGAAGGTCGAGCCTACTCTCGCTCCCTGGTTTCTGGAACTACGGATGCTCGGCTTTGAGAACCTATCGTCCTAATGGTCTTTGATCTGAAATCCATGTCCCACACTGAAGGACAGAGCCTGAGTCGGTCAAGGTCCGACTGAAGAAAGAAGAAAAGGGAAGGTGGGCTAGAGGGAGGATGCCTGATGAACTTGATGTTCTGGAAAGTCAAAAAAAATAATAAATGTCCCTTTGGAGAATCTTTCCTTTTACGAGAGTGAAAAAGCTGGTATCAGCCTGGACAAGAAAATGAGTGTGCTCTGCTGTTCTTCCCAGGGAAAGGAAGCTACTTTTCATCCTCCCTCTTACCTGTTTGAAATGCCAAAAACGGCATTCCCTAGATTAATTACTGCACACCAAATGCTAGGGCCTGTGCCGATCTGGTGCAATAAGGATGCTTCCCTTGGTATTATGGCCATGACTCTGAGCAAGCACTGCTTCTGAAGTTCACGAAGGGTCACCGCTGCTCACCCCAATACACCCTGTTTTGTTTGTTTGTTTGTTTGTTTTAGGTATGAAATGCATGTGTAAGTGCACTACTAATGAGTGTTTATGTGTGATATACCTGTGAAAGCACTCCCCGGAGCAAGTTAGAGAATGTTTCCAGCACCCTTGTCTCTCCAGCATCTCCACCCTTTCTCCATAACTATTATTCCAACTTGTATCACCATTGATTCACTTTGCCTGTTCTTAAACTTTATAAAATTATTGGGCTTCGTATGCTTGACATCATGTCTGTGAGATCCATCCATGATGTTGCATGTAGCAATAGCTCATTATTAGTATTATTACCTTACTGCTCTGTGGCTTTCCATTGTATGAATACATTATGGTGTATTTATGCATTGTGTGGATGGACATTTGGGTTGTTGCCAGCTTGGAGCTATTATTAATAAAACAGCCATGAACGTTCTTGCATTTAAACAGTGTGTGCAAAATAAGCAATGACAGTGCAACTGCTGGCGCTTGCAGACTTCCCGGCGTGGGGCCCGATCAGTTCCGGTGACCCTGGAGAAAGCTCTCAGACAGAGAAGCTGGGGGCTGTCGGTGCAATGTAGGCAGGACGCGGGCCCCATCCACCTTGGCTTTGGGTGAACTTGGCTTTGGGTGAACAAGACGGTCTGGGGTGAGCGATTAGTAGCATCTCCCCTAGGGATATTCCGAGGCTTCAATGAGAGGATGGGTGGCAAAAACTGTTCATGCTTGGCTGCTAACTGAAAGGTTGGTGGTTCAAACTAACCCAGCAACACTGCAGACGGAAAACCCGGGGATCCACTTCCACTGTCAGCAAGTCAACTATGACACAAAGCACCCCTAAGTCGAGTTTGAAAGACTGTCAAAAACCTTTAGAGGTGCAGACAGCCTCGTCCTTCTCCTGCAGAGGCCCTGGTGGGTTCGTACCACCAACCTTGTGGTTAGGAGCCTGATACCTAAGTCACTGCACCACTCAGGCTGCACACATATGTAGGGAGGTAGCCGAACTTCAAACCACTGCCTTCCCGTCGATTCGGACTCATAGTGGCCCCATAGGACAGGGTAGAATTTTCCCTGTTGATTTACACAAGATATCTATGCATATAAACATAGATAAATGTATGAGTAAGTAAGAAATATTGCTACTAGGTGTTCTGTTCACCCATGCATGGTTCATTCTGTGTATCTATGTTCGGTGGATGGCTACAGACAAGTTTGCTCGGTAATACATTTGCTCTAGTCTCATTAAAGTCCCCCTGCCAAAAAAAAAATCTAATCAAATTCTTAGCTCCAATTTAAGAACAAATAGTTTTTCCATCATGGCCCTGCCGAATATACTCGCCCTCAGGAAGGGAACACCGAAGATATGGGTGCTAGAGCCAAGTGTGGTGAAGAAAAACGGAATGGTGCCTGGGTGTCAGATAAAATAGCGCGTGGGGTCTTAAAGACTTGTCTCCAAACAAGCAACCATCTGAGTGAGATGTCAACTAATTCCACATGGAAGAAGCACACTAACGTCAGCGACCAAATGATTGTAAGTCATATCACCTGAAATCTAAAGAGGGAATGGTATCAGAGTCTAAATAGTGAGAATCTGGTTTGCAGAAGGCTATGGATGACCGTGGAAGCCCAAGAAACATTTGTGGGAACAACATAGGAAATAAGGCTCTGGTGACTTCTCTCTGTGCATCATAGAGGGATGGAAGAAGAGTGGTTACTAAATAGAAATCATTGGAAAGATGACTATGGAGAATCAAGATGATTAACCTGACTAGAATGGTTAACACCGGAGCCCCACTCTGATGCATGTTAGGCCTCATCTGGCTTTCAGCTGTTTCTGTATTTTGTTGTTGTTCATTAGAGGGTTTATCTCAGGTGTGTTATGTCATTGGAGGTCGCCTTCTGGAGTTTTTGTTTTATGTTTTTCTGTTTTTCAGGATATGAAATCCATGTTTGATGAACTTGTAGGGACAACAAGTGGAATGAAGGTTTCTCAGGTCGGGGCGGGGTGGGCACAGTGGTGGTGGGTGGTGAAAGGGAGCTGATGTCAAGGAGGTCAGGTGTGAAAAGAATGTTCTGAAACTAATTGTGGTAGTAATTGTACAAGACGGCTCGATGTGACTGAACTATGGAATGATATGACATCTGTACTCGCTCCCAACAAAATGGTTTGGGGGAACAGAAGGAAAGAATGAAATAAACACACACCTTCAAACAAACTAAAAGCAAAACCGTCTCTTCCCAGGGAGTCTGCTGAAACTGGTCAATGCCCAGCACAGCGGTCACCGCAGAAGGCTATGTAGCTATAGTGGATGATGATATCCAAGATGATATCCAAGGGATTCTCTGGATAGATGTTCTCCAAGGACACAGGGAAAGCTTAGGAAATTACTGTGAAAAAAATTAAGAAAACCGAAAACTTCATCAACGAGAAAAGCTCAAGAAAAATTTCCCAAAGTTTTTCTCTTTTCTCAAATCAACAATACGCCTGCTCATTTTTTCAGGGTGATAAGCCTTGTCCTACAAGATTTTCATGGGGAAGCTTTGTATCCATCCTACGTCCCTGATACTGCCCCTTCGGACTTACTTTTGTCCCCCAGACTCACCATCTTACCTAGAAAGGAACATAAGTCGTGCTCCTCCGGGGTGCCATTCTCACCTAGTGCACCCAGGAGCGTGAGCTTCTCTGGAGAAAGGTCAGGGTGACGGGAACGCTGCATTCAAAGGTGCACATGCCGAGATCAGAGGCACAGGGACAAGCAATCCCTGCGCATTTTTCTCTTTTTGTGTAATAAAAGTGTCCATGATTCTGCAACAATAATGTTTAACTTACTGTGTGTGTGACTGAGTACACGTACGAGGGAACTTCAAAAGTTTGGTGGAAAAGCATCACCATTTTTATTTTGGGCAAAAAAATAGAAAGCAGACGGGAGTTGGGTTTTATTATTGTTGGGTTTTTTTAAACAGTTGTATGGGCATATAATTCAGACACCCTGAAATTCAATGATTTAAACATATGAAAAAGGGTTGTACAATCGTCACCATGATCAGTTGGAAACCATTATTTTTCAGTTCTGCTTTCCAACAACTTTTTGGAGCCCGTGTGTGTGTGTGTGTGCGCGTGTGCGCGCGTGCGCGCGTGCGTGCATCTGTGTATAAATCCTATGAGAGAACGGTATGCCTTTGAACCATAACCTTTTGGTTAGCAACCAGTAGCTTAACCACTGCAACACACACACGCACACACACACACTGCCATCGCATTGATTCCAACTCAGAGAAATCCTATAGGAGAGGGCAGAACTGACCCTGTGGGTTTTTGAGGCGGTAAACCTTTGAAGGAGTGGAAAGCCTCATCTTTCTCCAGGGAGCTGCTACACTGGGGCTTTGAACAGCTGACCTGATGGTTAGTAGCCCAACGTGTAACCACTACTGCACCACCAGGGACCCTTAGTTTCATATGTAGCCTCTTATTAAAGCCTCGTACTTACTCTTATTAAAGACATAGCATTACGCCCAGAACAGGGGACACCTACTAGGTAGGTTCGTTTAAAATCTTTCCTATTTAACTGGAAAATATAAGATGGTGGGGGTGGGTGGGTGAAAGAAAGTCATTGCTCTTTTGAAACTAGAATCTAGCATTTAATTCTCATAATGGCTGAAAACACAGGGTTGGTGTAGTCATGGTTTAAGAAGACTAGCTGTTTTGACCAGTAAGACAAAGATGACAGGGAAGGGGACAGTGTGCTTCTTGGGCCAAAAAAGACAGGAGAGCAGGTGTGTCTGTGTAATCAAATTGCCCTCAAGTTCATGCTCAGTAACAGCACCCCCAGAGGGCAGAATGGAGCCAACAGGCAGCAGTTGCCTGGAAGACTTCTCAGCTCTGCCTCCAAGTAAAAGAAGTGTCTTTAACTTTCCTTGGCCTGCTTTAATTACACTTGAGTACGCCGTTTTGCCATTTTAGATATTGTGGCTCTATGGCGACTTTGACATATTGTCCTACAACAGCATATGTATGTTAGTCCTTTGTTTTCCCAGCGACGCCATATGGTTATGACCTGTCCCCCTTACTCCTAATCAGGGCGCAGACGAGTAGGAGGACAGCAGGCACAGCTAGTTGAAACTGGCGCTTACTGCCTTTGACCGAGAGTCTGTGTCCTCCAAATGTCCCCTCATAGGGGAGTTTCTACCTCTGAAAGTGCCCCTCGACTTCACAATGAGGAGGGATTACATGGAGTTCCACTTCCCACCTCTGGCTGGTTACCAAAGTTCAATCTGCCTCATTATCTGGGGGCTCTGTGTTTGCGTTTGCCTTGGCATAATGGTTGCCTTGGCATAATGGTGTTGGGCTGCGTCCACATGGTCGGTAGTTTGAAACCACCTGCAGCTCCTCGGGAGAAAGAATGAACTTTCTACTCCCGTAAACAGTGAGTCTCAGTAACCCACAGATTTGGGTTTTTGTGAGTATTTGCAAATTTGCCTATCCATTAAAATGTCTTTGTAACACACAGTCAAACCATCAGGACTGATTTTGCATCACCCCACCCCCCACCCCTGACCAAAAGCAAAACAAAAAACCTTGCTGCCATCAGCTTGATTCTGACTCATGGCACCCTCCCTATAGGGTAGAAAACAAATTTCATGCTAGGGTTCCCAAAGCTGCACATCTCTGGGGCACCTCAACTTTCTTCTGAGGAGCAACTGGTGGATTCGAACTACCGACCTTGTGGTTAGCCCAGTATGTAGCCACTTATGCCAGAGCAGCAAGATCCTTGAGCGGCCCTTGACCCAGCACTCCAATCCCAGCTGGGGATGCCAAGGTGGCACTCTGACTTGTTTTGGTTCTCAGGATGTATGTGAACTAACTCACAGGTATCCTTTGCTGGGTCTCAGTGTCACTTTTTGGTTTGAGCTTGTTTATGGTTGGTGATTCTGCTGTTCCCGATGGCCACCAAGCACAGCGCTGACGTTCTGTTCCATGTTCCTACGCACACACATGTGAGATGAGCTTTGTTCAGGCACGAGCTACCGTGCTGTCGCCTGTGGGGTCAGCAAATGACCCCAAAACCCATGTTGGCCAAGGTGTCTTTGAATGAAACATACACATAAAACAATATCTCTCTTGGTTGATGAACAAAAATGTGACTGGCAGCTCATGGGAGTTGACTCCTGCATTTCCCTAGAAATAACAATTCGTTGCACACCATTCATTTAGTTCACACTATTCATTGTGGCTTGATAAGATGCTCAGCTGTGAAGTGAAAGGTCAGACCCACAGGAGAAAGACCTGGTGGTATGCTTCAAACCCAAAACCATGGCCATCAAGTCAATTTTGACTAATGAGGACACCATGTAAGGCTTCCCAGACTGTAAATATGGGAGCAGATAGATTCATGTACTCCTAGAGGGCAGCCGTGGGGTTTGAACCACAGGTCTTGCTATCTGCAACTCAATGCCTACCCCACAATGCTTCCAGCATTCCTTTCGCATGGAGAGGGTCTGCACTATCACACAGAGTCGCTGTAGGTCAGAATGGACCACATCAACACGCATCCTGACTGATGTCTGCAGTCGCCTGTGTTTCTGTACTGACGGGGCTTGCAGTCGCCCACTGCTTCCTGCTTATGCACATGAACCCAGGATCTAGATGTCTTCCTGGGGGTGATTTTTAGGATTCTCATGTCTCCTCCCGATGCACAGAGTTTATATCAGCACACTTCTTGCATGCCTTTTATTCCCTGCCCTGTTCACTAAAAGAAGTTTCTGGCTTCTGACATGCTTCCTGAGAGCTCCTACACCTAGATTCTTGAGTAGTCCTCTTTAAATGGCTTACTCTCTGGCCCATCCATCAAGCTCTGGATTTGTACTGCCCTGCTGAATCCCACGCCTTCTCAGTAGAGGGAGGCGGTCTTGTCTCAGGCAGAGAAGCAGGCACCCTTGGAGGTTTGCTTTCAATGCCAGGGCCAACATTTGGGCTTCTAATCAGCAAGACAGTCAAGTTCGGACTCCTCCAGCCATTTCCCTCAATTCTACTAACTTTGCTTTGCAGTAGCTACCAACATATCTTTTTCAACCTTCCTACCTTGCATATTCAGTGGGTTGCACATTGGGCTGCTAACCACAAGGTGAACAGTTCAAACCTACCAGCTGCTTCACAGAAGAAAGATGAGGCTTTCTGATCCCACCAAGATCTACAGTCTCAGAAACCTACAGGGGCAGTTCTATCTGGTCCTGCAGGGTCATACAGATTGAAATAGCCTCAATAGGAGTGAGTTGTGTTTAGTTTTGCTTTATTGTCCCTGCTGGTACTTGTTTGCCCAACAAAATGTGGAGGTCCAAGTCCGTCCACCGTTGACTCAACAGACAAGCCTGGTGACCCTTTGGAAACCAGCGACAGAAACCTGTGGAATAAAGTACAGTTCCACGCTGAAACGAGGGGTAGCCGTGAGTGGGAACGGGCCTGACCGTGACTGGTTTTAGGGCTATCATCATTGCTTTGAAGCAATTCCAGCCCTCTTCCTAGCCCAAGTTATCAGGTGATGCAACCACACAGAGGAGCTAAAATTCAAAAGATTGCCAATACCAAGTGCTGGCAAGGACGTAGAACAACTGCAACCATGTGACTGATGGCATTATAATTGGTCCATCCCTTCTGGAAAACAATTTGCCAAATCCTTAAAAAAAGAATTTGTGCATACATTTGTCATATAACTCAGCGGTTGTACACTTAGGTCTATGTCTCAGAGAAATGAAACTATATATCCCAATAACAACTGCATTGTAAAAATTTATGACAGCATTCAAAATTGCCAACTATTGGAAGTAATCAATATGTTCACCAATTAGTGAATGGGTAAGGAAATGTGACATATACATTCTTGAGTTAGTTTATTGTGCCAACCTGGCTGATAAACACATGTGGGGTTAACTGAAGGGCGGAGAAATAAATGGCTTGGTGAGCCTCACCTTTCAAGTTCTTGGGTATCTTGCTTTCTGATGGTCGGACCAGGGTGCAGCTGCCTTAGCCAGTTCCCTGCTTCAGCTTGCAAGGCTCACTTCCTGCAAGACATCCCTGAGGAGAAGCCACATGGACCTACCCCGATGCAGCCCTGGGTGGAGCAGCCGTGTGGAGACCCCTGCCAGCACTGAGATGCTTACACATTCACTGACGTGGCTTTCCTCCTGCAGTCAGCATCATTGCGTGTGTTTTGTGAGCTGGAGGAGGACTTCGTGATTGGTGTCGGACATATGGGTTAATGTTGGATTTGTGGGCTTGGGCAGCACTGAGTTTGGAGGTTTTCTTGATGTGCACTTAACCTTTATATAAAACTCTCTCTTATATATATGAGTTTCTGTGGATTTGTTTCTCTAGTTACCCAGACTAACACAATGCAAGTGATCGTTGCTGAGCAATAAGAAGGACTGACATACTGTTACATCCTACAGCATGAATAAACCTCAGAAACATCGTGCTATGGTGCAAGAAACCAGAAACACAAGAGCACATACTTCATTTCTATGCTCCAGAAGTCCAGAGAAGGCAAATCTCTAGTGACAGAAAATAGCTTAGTGGTGACCTGGAGCTCATGGTGAGGATGGGGATGAACTATAAAATGGGAAGATCCCAAATGTTGTTAGAGTGATAAAAACATTCTAAATTGGAATTATCTTGTTGTGGTGGCGCGACTCGGTAGATGTACTAAAGAGCATTGAACCATACCACGTAAACGTGGGTGAGTTTTACAGTATATACATTATACCTCAATGTTATTGTTCTTGTTGTTGGGTGCCAACAGTCTCACCGGACCGACCTAGAACTAAGCAGAACATGGACAGGTCCTGAGCCATTCTCACCATCTTTTGGGTTGAGCCCATTCTTGCAGCCACTGTGTCAATCGATCTCATTCAGCGCCTCCGTCTTTTCCACTGGCCCTCTGCTTCACTGAACATTACGTCTTTCTTCCGAAAGCGTGATTCTGCTCACAAAGAACCTGTGTGTCAACCAAAAAAACAGCACAAGGGCCCACTGCATGGCACACCTTCAGAGAAGCTGTGCGCCTGGTCCCCACCTCTCACTGCGCCTAGCCAGTCCGTGCACTGAGAAAATCAGACCAGAAACTCAGCTGTATGCGAAGAGAGTGTCGTTCGGATTGGAGGAAGACTCATCAGCACATTGCAGACTGGGCAGGAAAAGAACGTGGACCACTTGCTAATGAGGATCACACCACTGCCGCCGGCGTGCATCACACCCGACATAAAGAAGATGAAAATCCTAACCACGGGTCCAATAAGCAACATCACGATAAAAGGAGACGACACTGCATTTTCCAAGCAGTTGGTGCCATTTGAGTCCGCAATCAAAGCCCATAGAAGCAGAAGTTGAGAATTCAAAGATCATATTCCATTGGGGAAATCTGCGGCAAAGGGCCTTTTAAAAGCGTTGAGAAGCAAAGATGACAAAGGTACCCTGACACAAGCCACAGAGCTTGGTGGGTGTGCATTGGTCTGCCACCTGCAAGGTTAGCAGTTCAAATCCACTAGTTGCTCTGCTCTAAGGGAGAAGGGGGAGGCTTTTTGCTCCTTGTAAATATTTACAGCCTTGCACACCCACGGAGTGGATCTACTCTGTCCTCTCAGGTTGCTATGAATGAATCGAGTCAATGGCAGTGAATTTGGGTTTGTTTGTTTTTTGGGATTTTTTTTTTCACTCAAATCCTGTTTTTTTTTTCATGCGCCTTATGTGGATGTGAAAGCGAATGAGCAAGGAAGATGAAAGAAGAACCAATGTCTATGGATTCTGTGCTGGAGAAGAATATTAAATATACCATTCCGCAAGAACTATTTTAAAAATCCATTCATGGCTAACAGTCTGGCCTCATGGAAAACCAGTCAAACTCTTTGCACAGCAAAAACACCATAATAATGAATTCCTTCACCAATAAAACGAACGTATAAAGGCTACTTCACAAAGAACTATCTACATGTCATATATCAGATTAATATGAAGGTGCTTTGAAAACTAGGGAAAAAAGGTTACTAAGTAAAAGATTATTTTAACTCAGCCTTGAACTGGAAGTATTTCATTCTGTCCTTTAGGTGGCGCCAGAATCTAAAAATCAGACGTTTCTAGTAAAGCCTGTGGCTTGGCACAAAACTACCTTTCCCTCAGAGGTTTCAGAAACTCTGCTGGGCACAGTGGTTAAGAACTTGACTGCTCCCCCCAAGACCTTTCAGCAATCTAGCTGAGAGGAATTACTAAAATGCAGAAGAAGGGCGAGCGCGATGGTGGGGCAGGAGGAAGGTAAAAGGAAATAGAGGAAAAAAAATAGGCAACAAAGCTATGGATAGAGGTATAAACATAGGTGTGCACTTATATAAATATATTAATTCATAAACATAGATGTATTGGCCTATGTACATATATTAATATGGCAATACATTGAGGAAATGAACAGACTTTGAGCCTCTGCTCAAGCTCTCCCTCAAGAGAAGAACACTTTGTTCTAACAGCCTGGCATTCTGTGATGCTCACCCTCACGACACGATCACTGAAGATAAAATGCGTGCATAAGCAAATGTGAAGAAAGCTGATGGTGCCCAGCTATCAAAAGATATTGTGTCTGGAATCTTAAAGACTTGAAGCTAAATGAGCGGCCATCTAGCAGAGAAGCAACAGAGTCCACATGGAAGAAATACACCAGCCTGTGCGATCATGAGACATTGACGCATGTACACTGGAACAGATAATAGCTCACAGCACATGGAATCTAGGTCAGGTAAACCCCTCAGGAGCAGAAATGGGAGTAGTGATACCAGGAGGGTAGGGGGTAAGTGGGGGGGAGGAGGGGAGGAAAAGGGAACTGATCTCAATGATTGATGCATAACCCCCTCCCCCACCCAGAGGAATGAACAACAGAAATGTGGGTGAAGGGAGACAGTACTCGGTGTAAGATATGAAAAGTATAATAGTTTATAATTTATCAAGGGGTCATGAGGGTGGGAGCTGGGGGAGGGAGGAAAAAAGAGGAGCTGATAGCAAGGGTTCAAATAGAAAGTAAAAGTTTTGAAAATGTTGATGGCCACATATGTACAAATACTCTTGATACAATTGGAGTATGGGATGTTATAAGAGTTATAAAAGTCCCTCAAATGATTTTAAAAAAGAACTTGACTGCTAACTAACAAGTCCAAGTTCAAACCCACCGGCTGATCGGAAGAGGGGGGAACTGGCACCTTGGCACCTCTACTGTGCAGTCCTAGTCTGCGAGCCCGCCTCCTTCCCATCCTCCATGGTGTCTTAAACGGTTATTTTCCAAAGAAGTTTGTAATCCATCTGTCCTACAGTCCAAAACCTCAGGGACATACAACGGACAGACACCTGACTGCCGTTCCAATTCTCCACTGCCCTCACCAGCAGGCGGTGGCACTTGTACAGAGAGGATGCCCCTTTCCCAGGGGAGCATTGCCTCTTCCTCGCGCGGAACTGTGTCTGCCTTTGAACCACCTTCACGGTTCATTTCTTAGCACGTTCGTAGAAATTATGGTCTCCATAGTAATTATGAACTTCTCTTTGGTTGCACTGTTTTTACCACCCTCACTACTTCCATTCTTAATCTGGGATGAGGAGTCACGAACATTCATAAAACATCACAAAACTAAACCCAGGCCATAAGTTTGACCCTGCAGGCAGACAGAAGCATAAAGACCAAAGCTTCCTGGCGGTCACCAGGCGTGAGCGGGAGCCGGGGGTGAGCTCTCAGCTCTTGGGGGCTCTGAATGTCTATGAAAGGAATCTTTGGCACAGGATGGTGGTCATGGTATACAACATGGTTGATGTCGCTGAAGGGTGAGGTTAAAAACTGTTGAATTGATTCACGTTTTGTTAAATAAATGTCATCCCAGTTTTGAAAAATCCTTTCTTTAGATGGCAAATCAATGCAGAAGCAAGTCAGCTTGAGCATCAAAAGATGGAGGGATGGAGAGATGCTGCTGCTGGCTTTGTCGGCTGTCACCATCTGTTGGTGGCGGCAGCAGCTGCTGTGCCGTTGGTCCTTTGCTCGGGCCGAGCGTGGGCGCCATTGATTAGCAGAGGTGTGCATAGAAGACTGAAGGATCTCTATCTTATGTTCAGGACTTCACTTTGAGCCCAGCCTAGCCCTCCAACAATGATGGAAAGACGAGGTTACAAATGGGCTTTTTCCTCTTCGTCCGATAGTTCTTAAAAGCCTGGAGTCAAGTGAGGGGGTCAGGAGTCTTGAGCCTCAGTTCCAGTGAACAGCAGGGTCAACGATTCAAGGACCCATTGGAAGCTGGAGTCACGTGATGGAAAAGGAAAACCAAAGCAGCAGCCCTTGGAGATGCACGTGGGAGAAGAGCAGACAGACAGCCCGATAGAGAGACTTCCTCACCAGTGGAAATATTTTCACACAAGGGAAGGCTTTGAAAAACAGCTCCTGCCTCCTAAAGTCCTCCCATCAGTGGGAACAAACTAGCTTTGGAAAGTACAATACCATAAAAGCTTTAAAAAGTGGCATTTAAACAACATGGGAATAGCCTACAAGAAATTAATGCAAAATCAATTCAGGCACGCAATTTACATCTGCTGCGTTACCCAGAATGGCTGTCTTCTATAACTGGAAATCTATGGGCCTAATTCTGGGATAACTGGAAGGAGTTTTATGTCTTCTGGGATGTAGCTGCACAATCTGTCACCAGAAGGGAAAAATCTGTAACCCTTCTGGGCCAGCAGAAACAGGGGCCCCATGGTTAGAAAATACACCCAGGAGACCTTGGGTGATGCAAACCATGAAGGGGAGGGTTGGTGGCCCTCAAGCGCACCCAGAGGCACTCCAGAGGCACGTTGCCTCCTGAGGTCCACCAGCCACCCAGCCCAGATCTATTCTGCACCAATGAGGTTGCCACGAGTTGAAATCAACCTGTCAACAACTGGTTGTTAAGATTCATGCCCAACAAGGTGGGTGGCCTTCACAGGTCTTTTAGCTCTGCCCACCTTTGCAGTGTTTCCATGCCAATTGGGCTTTCTCCTACCCAAATCTAGTTTCATAGCAAATAATGAACCATTCCTGATTCGAAGGTCATCAGTGAATGCCTGGAAGAGACACAGTCAAGGTCATGGCCACACTGGATGCTCCCATAAATCCCGCTGCAATCTAATCAATTCCGATTTATAGCGCCCCTGCAGGACAGACTAGAACTGCTTCACATGGGAGTAGACTGTCACACTTTTCCCCTACAGAAAGGCTGGTAAGTTCGATCAGCTAACTTCGGCTGGCAGTTGAGCACTTGTCCACTCTACCACCAGGGCACCGTGCTAGGTGCTCAGACCTGGCTTTTCACGGAGTCCTTGTGCTCAAACTGCAGGCAGGCAGGCAGTCTGTCTTCCTCTCTCTGTCTTCACATCCATTCAAGTGGGCCCGACTCAGATTTAGCCGATCCAAACTCAGTGTGAGGTGATGGTTGAAAAGCACCTAGTGGAAGCTAATGATTCTGAATGAGACTAGGAAGGTTCCATCAGGCAAGCGGGAGGGGAATTGGACAAGGGCAGTATCAAGAAGGGCGGACACTGGCAGGAGGGTCAAGGGCCACAGAGAAGATGAGGTTGATACGGCCTGCGCACCCTTGGAGAGCAAGTTCAGGAGGAGAAGCAGCAGTGGGCTGTGTCGATGGAGATGGACGAGACAGCAAGCATTGGCTCTGGGTGCTCTGTCTTGGGAAGGGAAAGAAAATAGGAGGGTCCTGACAAGTGGAGTATTAAATAAAGAGGTTACATATTGCAGAGACTTTATGACCGTGTGCGTCTCTATCCAGTGCTGAAATAAACAGACCGGGCTTCTAATTGTTCGTAAGGCTTCATCTTCCTACAGATGGCTGGCTCTACCGTAGGATCTCAATATATATTGGCAGAAGTAAGCAAGTCCACATCCTTAAACTGCATCTATTAGAAAAAGTAGACATTTCTTTCATCAGATGGGGAAAAAAATCTACCCCCTTACTGTTGTGGTGGTGAGCCCCATCAAGTCCGGCCCAAGTGGACTCTTTATGGTAGAGAGCTGCTCCACAGAGTTTTCTTGGCTAGACCCTTGTGGGGGTAGATCAGTAGGTCTTTTCTCCAAGAGTGACTGGTGGTTTAGAACTGCCAGCCTTTCGGTTATCACCCAAGTACTTTAGCCATTGTGCCACAAGGGGCCCTCCTTCTTTATCCTATAAGGCTTTGCTGTTTCTTGTCCGCATGAGCTTAGTAAATAACTTCCATGGGCTATCATTTTCTCTTGTATAAAAGCATGTGCTGGCGGATGGTTCATGCCTAAGAGTGTCTGGCTCAAAGTAAGCATATTATACTGCTCGCTACTACTATCATTCCATCAATCTGCCGTCCTGAAGGGGAGACACACGGCATCCTTCCTACCTATCTAAATCACTCACAACATTTCCATCAATTCCTTAAAATAAAAAAAAAGTCTAACCGTGATGCCCTGTGTAATTTTCCCTACAAAGGAAACCAAAGGTTCATGTCAGGAACATGACAGCATGCACCTGTCACTTGGCACAGGGGATGCACGGCTGCGTCTGTGATCGACAGTCAGCAGAAGGGAGCAGATAGGGAAACGCATGAGGCTGAGTCACCGATGGCACGTTGTGAGCTGCTGTCCACCCCCACGGAAATATCCAGGGAATGAATTCCCCGCCTGTTAGGACATCGGTGGACTCGCAGGCAAGCGTACAGGTTAGATGCCTCGGACAATGAGTGACAAGTTCCCATGTCCCTAGGGAGGTGACATAGAAAATTTCTCAGCAAACACCCTAACATGAGACAGAAGGACAGTCTGACTGTAGGCTTCATCCATCATTCTTGCCCTGCCTTATGAGCAGGGCAAGTTTCGTTTGCGTTCTGAGTCTCTGGAAGGTCTGGGCCAAGCAGCCTACCTGGTGACCCTTGGCTCCCCAGCCACCAAAGGAGGAGCACAATAAATTGCGAGGCTCCGTTTAAAATCGGAGGATTGGAGAAGCTCCTGTGAGAGG
Organism: Tenrec ecaudatus; assembly: GCF_050624435.1. Taxonomy (NCBI): domain Eukaryota; kingdom Metazoa; phylum Chordata; class Mammalia; order Afrosoricida; family Tenrecidae; genus Tenrec; species Tenrec ecaudatus. The sequence continues at coordinate 170,818,224 of NC_134533.1, read as the reverse complement.
AGAATTTTACGATATCCGTGTGCCCTGAGTTTTATGTGGTTGTTGTTGTCCTTTGTGGGAAGGAATAACAATATTTCTCAAGGTGACTTTCCATTCCTGGTGCTTCCTTAACTCCTAGGAGGAGGAGAGACTTTCTTCCTTGTTCTCAGAAAGATGGAGGATTTGTAGAAATGTGGAAAGTGGTGGGGAAGGGTGGCCGGTGACCTGATTATTGACCTTCTTTCTATAGGTCAGACCCTAGGTCCACACTCCTTTTATTGGTTTCGCTCTGACTCATCTCAGCGCCGAAAGTGAATTACACAGTCTCTGTCTCCTTGTCTGGATCTGAACAGTGGGCTTTAGAAATCATGTCTCCTTCCCTGTTCTTTAGGCAGATTCACTGTCCGTGGAAGCCATGCGAACGTGGACCGCCTTCCAGTTTTGGTCCCCACCCCACCCCTTTTTTTCTCTTTTCAGGAGATGTTTCAGATTGCTTCCCCGCAGCGAGGAAGGAGGCATCGTGGGGCGCAGAATCCGTGCGCGACGGTCCTCCCCAGGGCCAGTTTGGCCCCGTGGATTTTGACAGTAAGTGGGGGCATGTTTGGTTGTCACAACTTGGGAGGGAGAGCAACTATGCCCCCCCCACACACACACACGGAGAAAGTGGCAGAGCTGCTAAGCACCTGACAACGCACAGACCAGACACAGGCAAGGAAGAATCGTCTGACCCCAAATGGCAAGAGCAAGACACTCCACAGGGCACATTGGTGACCAGGTCTGAGTGCCAATGTGTTCACGTTTCTCGCTTCCTTCCCTTGACCCTGCTGTTCTCACTCCTCTCAGTGACTCCCCGCCCGCCCCTCCCCCCTGTTTCCACTTTGTTCCCTCTTACCATTCTTTTATCTTAATTTTTTTCAGTCTCTTTATCATCAGCTCCATCACCGTTCAGCGCTCACCTTGAACCTATGACCCCCTTTCAAAGTTCTCAATCCTTGGAAAATATTCACCAAGTTGTCATTCCAACAGTCACTAACCAAAGGTGGGCTGGTCACACCCCTTCTCCTGGCCATGGTCACACACACCCCGTACACCCTCGTTCAAATGAATGGACACGGCACTGGGTGATCACTCAGGGTCACATGTGTGATTGGCAGCCAGCTTGACATCGTGGCAAACCCCAAAAGAGCATCTCCGTGGGAGAGTTGTGGTGACTGGCTGCCACCGAGTCATAGAAACCCCATGGGACAGAGAACAGCCCCAGATGCTGTTTCTCCACGGAAGGAGCCCTGGTGGTCTGGCTATGAAGTCAGCCACTCCCTGCAAGGTCAGCAGTTCAAAACCAGAAGCTGGTTCTTGGAGGGAAAGTTGAGGCTTTGTGCTCCATTAGACATTTACCGTCTTAGGAATCCCACAGGGCAGTTTGCCCCTGTCCTACAGTGAGTCGAAATCAACTGGATGGCAGTGAATTTGGTTTTGAGGTTGCCTCTCCTCCAGGCCTGGGTGTGTTTAAACTACTGACCATTTATTTGTTCAGCAACTGACCGGCTTTACCGCTGCCCCAGCAGGCTTCCTCCATGTGAGAGAGGAGACGGCCCTTATACAAAAAAGACACGATACCAATGTATTCCAACACGGAGAGAGGAGCAAAGCGGATTCTGCTCTTGGTGACTAGATAGCAACGCCATCCTCCAGAGATAATTGAGGAGAACAAAAACTACAGGTGGTGGGAGACTTCACAGAAATGGAAACACTGATTACAGCATGAGTTGTAATAAGGAAAAGTCGGGGGGTTACCTGGCGAAACACCATGCAGCTCTTGCCGAGCATCCTGAAGCACTCCTCAAAGCACTGTGGAAGATGCTTACGGAGGTAACGAAATTGCCCATGGGTTGTAGCCAGAGTGTGGAAAGGAGAGTACATCTTCTCCAGTGAACACGTCTTAAGTAAAATGTTTATATTTTCTTACTCTAAATGCAATATGCGCTCATTTATAAACCAGTCTGAGAACTCAGGTAGGAAAACAGGAAAAGGAATGAAAAAAAATCACCCATACTTACATCACCCGCTCACCCCTAGCACATCTCCCTGGCCCTTTCTTTACTTTGAAACACAGCAAAGGGGCTGTCTTATATTTGGTAATCAGCACTCCCTTCCTAGTCATTAAACCTTCCTCTGTGGAAGCATTTGCAGCATCCTGGACCTAAGGGCATAGGGCTGTGGTAAACGAACTGGATAGAAAACAAAATGTCGAGTGTGACGTCCCAGCCCAGGGACCTAGCTGCCCTGGTATCACGGATGCGCCTCTTCATTCCCAAGCAATGGGATCAACACGGTGCCCATCATGGCATCATAACATGTCCGGGGGTGAGTGGCGACCACGGAGGGCTTTTAGTGCAACTGCGCCCCGTCCCTCCCTCCACCTGCCTAATTCAGGGATGATTATGTCAAGAGTTCAAACCCACCCTGGCAGTCTGCTCTTGTAAAGACCGACAGTCTCAGAGACCCCGTGGAGCAGTTCTCTTCTGTCCTGTGGGGTCATTGTGGATCAGGGAGTTTTAGAATCCTGACCTTCCCACTAGCGCGGGACCCGATGTGCTTGATCAGCTCAGAGCAGGGGACGCTCATGCTCCACCCTGTTGTCTGACTCCCCCAGCCATTCCTGCTCCATCATCTGAATCAGAGGGCCAGCAAGGGTTCTCAAGCCCTTTCCCCAGCGTGGGGATGGGGGTGGGTCTGGGGAACTCCCAGGGCCTTGTCTGTCACCAGGTTCCCACGACACAGGCTGTCTGCGGCACTCTTCCTGGCATGATTCACTGCCAAGTCTGCATTCCGCTTCTCTGGCTGGTGCTGTTATGACACCAGATTTGTCTGACTCAAGGAAAATTGCTTACCAGCTCAATTCTCTACCCAGACCCAAGAGATACATGGTTGCACTCAGACAAGCTTCTGAGGCAGACACAGGACCTGGGACTGTCCTTGACACAGCCCCTGTCCAAGGAGAGCCTCCAGCACACAGTGGACACAGCTCTGGGAACAAAGCTCCTCAGTAGGAGGATGAAACGTCTTTTGTGTTCTGACTGGTCTGGGCCCATGTCTCACTGCAGATTTCCCTTCCCCACCCTTCCCAGGGTCCTCCCCATCAGGCAGAGGAGACCCGACCACATCCATGGGCTCATACATTTAAATACGGACCAGAGAGCCAGTGGGGTGTCAGAGGAGAGTGGTGAGCTGTGCCCACCTCACTCATGCAGGGAGGGATGCCCGGGGGAGAGGTCGAAGCCTCACAGTGCGCTGGGTAGGGTGCTAAGTGCTTTCAGTGGCTTTCACTGGGATTCCTCATAAGATTCTACGCCAGATCATGTTATCCCAACTTTAGCCTAGAATAACCATGACTTCAAGAAGCTAGGTGATGGACAGAGCCAGGGATTGAATCGAGGACCTGGTGTCCGCCTGGCATGACCATGCTGCCTCTCCCTGACAGGAAAATCAAACTCATTGCCTGGAGTCATGGTCTTACAGAGTACAGCTGATCTGAGGGTTTCTCTTGCCTGTCATCTTGATGGAAGCAGGTGGAGAGGCCTCCCTGGGGTGCACTTGGATGAGTTAGGAGGACCAGCCTTTGGATGGATATTCCATGTAAGCCCAAAGATGCCTTGTAAGACAGCCTTCCCAGAAATTAAGCCAAACCCACTTCCATCGACTTCATTATAACTCATGGTGACCCCGTGTCATTACAGAGTGGAACTGCTCCATAGGGCTTGGGGGGACTGTGGTCTTTATGGGAACTGGTCACCAGGCCTTTCTTCCCTCTGCCGGCCTTATTTTCCACTGGATGGGTCTAACCTACCCTCCTTTTCCCTCCCTCTGAACCACCAACCTTGGGATTCTTAGCAGCGCATCAACCATTTGCTCCAACCAGGGACCCTCCCCTAAAACTAGTGTTAGTCGCTGGTTGCAGTTGAGTTGATTTTAACTCAAAACAGCCTCCTGTGACACAGGAGACCTGCCCGATAGGGCTTCCGTGACTAGAATCTACCCAGAACCCACCAAGTGGCTTCAAATTGGCAGCATTTCAAACCGGCTCAGCTGAGTGCTTAACCATTTGTAGCTGCAGGACTCCTGAGCTGAGCCCGCATGGTTTCAAAGACATCGTCTCCTCCTGTGTTCAGGTCGATGTTGTCATTGTAGATGCCATCAAGTTGGTTCCAACTCCTAGGGGCCTGTGGTAGTGACATAATCTGGTATCACTTTGGTACTTGAGAGGATTAAGAGTGAAGGGGTGGGGTCTAGCCAATGAGGCCTCTGTGTGGGCATGGCCTTCTCCTGAGGATTCTGGGATTTGGGTATTTCCTCCTTGGAGGCGGGAGACATCTCTTTCTATATAGGCTCACTCCCTGAGAGCAGACAAGACACATGGTGCTGTGCCCTGGGAGCCGAGAAGCCACATGGACCTACCCTGATGCAACTAGACCTCTGGAGCCAGAGAAGCCACGTAGAGACAGACCCCTGCCAGCACTGAGAGGCTTACAACATCACTGAATCCACAAGACTTCCAGCCCATGGTGGCCTATGATCCTCCTGCATTTGGCATCATTGCATGTATTTCGTGAGTCTGAAGAGGATTTTATAAATTGGTATTGGACATATGGGCTAATATTGGAGTTATGGACTTGATCTGGGCTGGGATGTTTTCTCAATATCCAATTGCTCTTGTAGATAAACTCTTTCATATATATATATGAGTTTGTTTCTCTAGTCTACCCGGGCTAACACATGACCCTATGTTCAACAAAATGAAACACTGCCCCTTCCTAAGCCATCCTCACAATTTTTATGTTTGAGCCCGTTACTGTAGCTACTGAATCCATTAGCCTTCTTGAGGACCTCCCTCTTTTTGCTCCCCCTTTATCTTCTCCAGGGACTGGTCTCTCCTGATGGTATGTCCCAAATACATAAGATCAAGTCTTGCCATCCTCTCTTCCAAGGAGCATTCTGGCTGGGCTTTTCCCAAGTCAGATTTACTCATGTTGCTGGCAGACAATGGCCTGTTCAATATTCTTTACCGACACCAGAATGCATAATTACGAAATTATTTTTTGCCAGTAGTCAATAAAAAAAATTTAAGATCATTTTATTGGTGGCTCTTACAACTCTTACCACAATCCATACATTAATTATATATTTGTACATATGTTGTCATCATTCTTTTCTAGACATTTACTTTCTATTGAGCCCTTGGTATCAGCTCCTCTTTTTTCCCCCTCCTTCCATGCCCCCACCTCCTTGACCCCTTGATAAATTATTATTTTCATATCTTACACCAACCACTGTCTCACTTCCTCCATGGTTTCTGTTGTCATCCCCCTGGAAGGGGTGGTGGTGGTTGTGTGTCGATCATTGCAATCAGTTTCCCCTTCCTCCCCTCCCCACTCCACCTTCCACCTACCCATCTGGTATGCTATTCCCATTCTTGTTCCTGGATTCTGTGTGTTATGAGCTCTTATCTCTTATCTGTATTTGTGCACATGCTCTGATCTAGCCTGCAGTGAAAGGCAGAGCTGGGGTCATGATAGTGGGGAGGTGAGGAAGCTTCAAGGAACCAGAGGAACATTGTGTGTTTCATGAGTGCTTTACTGCGCTTAGGTTGCCTGCTCTCTTCCCTGTGACCCCTCTGTGGGGGGATATCCCATTGTCTACAGATCGGCTTTGTGTTTCTGCTCCACGTCCCACTAGTTCTCAACAATATGGTTTGTTTCCTTGTTTGTTTGTTTGTTTGCAATGAGTGTTCTGAAGCCTGTTACCCAGTCCTGATGACACTTCATGATCGCACAGGCTGGTGTGCTTCTTCCATGTGGTCTTGTTGCTTCTCTGCTAGATGGCTGCTTGTTTAACTTGAAGCCTAAAAGACCCCAGACATGAAATCTTTTGATAGCCTGGCGCCATCAGCTTTCTTCACTACATTTGCTTATGCACACGTTAGTCTTGAGTGAGCGTGTCGTGAGGGTGACCATCACAAAATGCCAGTTTGTTAGAACAAAGTGTTCTTGCCTTGAGGGAGGGCAAAGTCTGTCCACTACCTCAGTGTATTGCCATATAAATATATGTACATAGGCCAATACCTCTATTTTTATGAATTAATGTATTTACATATGTACACACCTCTGCTTATTCCTCTATCCATAGCTTTGCTTCCTACATCTTTCCTCTGTTTCCTTTTACCTTCCTCCTGCCCCACCATCACACTGGCCCTACTTCTGCCTCTTGGACTTCCTCCCAACTAGATTGCTTTTGGTCCAACACCTCCAGGATCTCTATCCTCCTCGTTGTTGATTTTAATCCCCTAGTTGTTCCCCTGTCTGTGGTGTTGTTTGCTCATCACTTCCTTCTCCTGCCTCCTTCTTCCCCCAAATCCCTCTGGGCTGTCCATCCCATTTGCTTTCTCCTCCGACTTGTTTCCCATGCCTGTCTTATATAAGTAGGCTAACCAACAATAACATAGACCAAATAAAAAGAAAACAAGAGACTGAAAAAAAAGAAAAAGAGAAAAACATACATAATTCCAGGTCTGTCCGCTGACCTTTCTGACTGTCTCCCCACTGGTCCTGGGGGGGTTCCGGGAGCTGCCCCTCCTAGCCTCAAGCTATTTTGTGGGCTCTTTAGGGCTTTGTGGCTTGGCTTTGCTCCCTTTGCTGATCTGTTATGTTCTCTTCTTGGTTCACGTCCCCCTGCGGGGGGTGGGCTCAGGCTGGACTAACTCCTTGCCATGTGCCCCTAGTACTGTCCTCTGGCACAGTGTGCTCCAGTGAGGGGACATGTCTGAGCTGCTGTCGGCCCTACAGTCCTCTGTGCCTTAGCAGCTCCGTGCAGGGACATCGTCCTCCAGGCTCGGTGTGCCTATACGGGATCTAGACCCCACTCCCCCCTTTTCTCTTTCTCCTTCTTGGTTTGTTTCCATGTGGTCGTGGTATGCTGGCCCCTCCCCCAAACCTGTAGGTTTAGTGCTGTTCTCTGTTGCACAGTCTTCTAGGGACGGGGTCAGGTTGACTCTGATCGGGGCTGGCCCTGTAGCCCAATCTTTCCATGCATTTCTCTATGTGGTTACATTGCCCTCATAGTTTGGTGCGCTGCAGTGGGGTCTGTATGCATGCTCCCAATTCTGTGGAGACATAACCAATACTCTCCTCATGGGTGGGTTAGTGTCCTGCTCTCCCCATGCCGTCATTTCCCCATTTTAAATTTTTTCCACCCCCTTTCTCCCTAATTTTTAAAGGTGAATACAGAGGAGCCCTGACAGTGTAGTTGGTTAGCCTTGGGCTGCTAACCATGAGGACAACAGTTCAAAATCACTAGCCGCTCCATGTGGGAAAGATGAGGTTTTTGTTCCAGTACAGAGTTCTAGTTTCCAAGCCCCATGGGCTATGAGTTAGTATCCACTGGATGGCAGTGGGTTTGGTTTGGGTTTTGGACAGGTGAGTACAAATGTCCTTGTATGTTGACATTGCTGTTGTTAGGGGTCGTTGAGTCGGTGCCGACTCACAGCGACCTGTGTGCAACGGAATGAAACACTGTCCGGCCCTGTCCCTCCTCACAGTTGTTCCCATGCTTGAGCCCGTTGCTGCAGCCACTGTGTCAATCCGTCTCGTTGAAGAGCGTTCTTTTTCGCTGCTCCTCTGCTTTATGAAGTATGATGTCCTTCTCCAGGGACCACTCTCTCCCGACAACATGTCCGAAGTACATGACACAGACAAAGCCTGGCCATCCTGGCTGGCCCAGTGCATCACACCACACGCCATGCGAGCTTGTCAAGGAAAAGAGAGCCCTCTTCTCTTTTTTGCACTGATTGTAACTATCACCTGCCTGCCTCCTCTATGTCCTGGCAATTGCGGCCTCAAGGTCATAAGGTTGAGCAACCAGAGACCCGGAGCAGAGATTCTCAGAGTGTGTCCCTGGGAATTGGTTAGCTTGGACATAGGTTGGACACTGCCCAACCACCCCGCCTCCCACCTGAACCAGAAAATCTGAGGCTAGAACCCACGATCTGTGTCTTAGCAATTCCACCGGATGATTCTGATGTGCTGCCATTTGAGAACCCCAGGTCTAGAGAATAAGTCATTGAGGCCGTCCTCAGAGGCAGTCAGTTGCTGAATTCTGTGTGTTCTGTCTCTGCCCCCACAGTCCGCACTAGGCTCCAGGCCTCCTGGCAGCCTCTCTGCTGTTCATCCCTCAGGTCTTCTAATCCATGCACTCTTTGAACCAAGTTCGCTCTCTGGTGATGTCACGCAACTGTTGAAATGAGATTCCAATTTCTTGATGCAATATTCAAGATCTCCCAAACACACACTCGACTTTCAACCCGACCCCTGTGTCTTTCTCAGCCTTTCCTTTATGCACCCGCTAACCTAGTAACAAAACCACGTGCCATGTGCTGGGGTCAGTCTTGCTCACCTCGGCGCCCCTTCGTCTGCCCGCCATTCCCTTCTCCTCATTCACACACATCTTTAGGTCCAACTCAGATGTCATTCCTCCATTACATCAGCTTAGGCCCTCCTAGCTAGAGGCAACGCTCCTCGCTTTGGGGACTGTCCTGGAATTCGTCTTTTTCTTCCCTGCGGCACTGATTAAAGTATTGTCTATATTTGTTTGTGAATTGGTTTCATCTCTCTACTGGAGAGTAGGGAGGGAGGAGTGTGTCCTTTTCCATCTTTGTAGCTCCTGGAGTACCTGGCACAGGGGCCTTGCTTACTTCAGGGTTGTTGCATGGATGAATGAATGTTGGATCCACAAAATAAAATGGAAAGATTTTCCACTGCCTGCCCCCCCCACCTTTTTTTTAACTCTCTTATCAAATCAGTGATACTATTGTTACTTAAACAAAATGGCACTGCACGGTCCAGTTTATCTTTTCTGAAAACCAGGCCAGTTAGAAAGCACAGACTGTGACACACAGTTATCGAGGGCAATGCTGTGTAGAACCAAATCATGTCCACAGTTTATATGACTTGAGTTTGCAGGTGGGAAAACACAATCACAAACGTTGTTGCTAGCCTTCACCTCTAGCGGCATGATGGATGGCGAAGCCGGAGGAGTTTCTCTCACGAAGCAAAGTAAGAATAAAACAGAATCAACTCCGGCAGGAATAGTAGAAGTCTCTAGTAACCGTTGTTGGCCTGGCTTGATTTTAAAACGAGGGAAACAACCTTCTGCTAGGGTCACATTAGTTCATTGGGTAGAGCAATGCTCTCTGCTGCATATGGATGTCCCACTCTCAGAAGACCCCCCTCCATGCAGGCTCAGAAGTATGACGACACGGAAAGTGTCTTCAGGCCCATCAGACCCCAGCAGCAGGGTTTTCAGAAACCAAAGCAGAAAAGATAACCCTGAGTCTGCCATGTGCCTTTCCGGGGAAATCTGTTGCTATGGAGAGACAGAGCATCTGGAGCTTTAAGGGGAGTCATGATTTGGAGAGAGCTGCCAATTTCCCTGCATGTTCACATGTCAGAGCCAGCCATCTTGCTGAGCCCAGGCGCTGGACCTCGAGGCCCAGGTGGTACTTACGTTTGCCCTCTGGCTCCAAGAGTTTTTGTTTTCTTGGTGAAGACTCTCTAAACGGTCTTCCCAGTCACTTTTCAAAGGGCAGTGGGACCTCCGACTGACCTCTGTGTAGGGGAAGAAAAAGTTAGGGAGCTGGCGTAATACCACAGAGTGGTGCTGGCTGGTTCCACGTAATCCAAACAAAAGTAGCCCATTCTGCTTCCATCATCCGCAGCAGGGTCTATCCTGTGAGCCTCTTGGTGAACCGTGGGCATTCTGCTACCTTGGGCTCTGTGGAGGTTTTCATAAGAAGCACGCTTAGTTCCCTGGTCCATATTTTCTATGGACCCTGCCATCGAGTGTTTGAGGTGACTGGGGACCCCTCCTGAGCAGATGATTGAGGATCTTCTCCATCTCTCAAGGGGAGATCATAGATGGGCAGTCATGATGGAGGTGGTGTCGCTGTGAGGCAGCCATCTGGCGATGTCATCATTCAGCAGTACACACGGAAAGAGCCATTTTTGAAAAAGGAATCCTTCATGTCACCAAAGAAAGATGATCACCATTAACTGATACAGATCTTACTTCGTATCATGGAGGCTATAAGGGAATGAACATCATTATACATATACTCAGCCCTGCACACATATCAATATCCATGAATGGAACAGAAAGCATAACTATTAAGGTGGGATAATGGTTTCTCTGTTACATTGATGAAGCCTTTCTCTTTTCCTCCTTCCTCCACAGCCCCTCCTGATTTCTATCTTTATTTTCCAAATTATCTACAATGAACAGATTGCTGGTGTGGTAAGAAAAGACAAGTGAAATGTAGTTTCAATTGTCTAAAAATATCAACATCTCCATCATCAAATCACTAGGGAAAGAGACACCCCTAGGTATCCGGAGGACCCCTGGATTAGAGCATCTACGGGTTCAGATACACAGTGTGATTCTCTGCTCTTAGTAGTACTGGGCACGTGGGCAGGGAGGGACTGCTTAGTCTAGGAACACCCAACCCTGAGGCAGCTGAGCTTTGTGTTCATCTCATGCCAGTCTGTGTGGCATCAAAAAAGCCAATTGGGCTCCAGGCAACTATCCGGAGTCCGGTCAGTGGGGTTTTTGGCATTTAAAACTGCAGGGAGGAGGGAACAGCAGCAGTGCCCACGCTGAACAAGGGGGGCCATTGACGGAGCTGGTTAGGGCTCTTCTGCATTCCCTTGGTTCCTTCAGGCCTGTAGGGAATGAGCGATGCACACTCTTCCCCAGGAAACAGGCAACATTTATGACAGCATCGCTCATTCTCACTGCCCAACTCCTGGTTGAGGCTGCAACTCTTCATGAGAGTAGAAAGCTCGGCGTTCTCCCATGAAGCAGCCGGTGGTTTTGAACTGCTGACCTTGTGGGCAGCAGCCTAATGTGTCTCCACTATACCACCAGGGCTCCTCCATGACATCTAGTGCATACAAAGGGCCTCCTGGTGGTGCAATGGCCAAGGGCCTTGGCTGATAACCGAAAGGCTGGTAGTTCTAACCCACCAGTGGCACAACAGGCGAAAGATGTGACCACCTGTTTCCACAAAGGTGACGGTCTGGAAAGCCACCCAGAGAGGTTGTCCTCTGTCCACTGTGGTCACTATGCATCGGAACTGCCTTGCCAGCAGCAGGTTTGGTTTACCAGACAAAGCATCGGCTCCTGGGCACATAACAGATCCCTCCACGTTAGCGCTCCAAAATGAAATTCTTTATTTTCTGTTCGGGTTTTTTTTTCCATAGTTTTCCAATTTTCAGCAAATGGCTTCACTACCCACCCAGATGCCCAAGGCCCCCCAAAAGCAGCTGAGCCCGACTCTTCTCTTCTTCTCGCTCTCTGACTACAAACTCTCAGACCCTCTCAGCACCGGTGTCTAATCAGAAGCTGCCTCCTCTTGCATGTTCCAGAGCTACCGCTTGGCCCAGGTCACCACTGACCTCCCAGGGTCTCCTGCTGGGTGCCCTGCTCTCATGCTTCAACCCCCATTCCAAACAACAGCCACAGTGAGGAAAGAAACAAGCATGAGTCAGACGCTGTCCCTTAGTTTACACCCCCAATGGCGTCTTCTTGTTGAGAATGTGGGCTCAGCTGGGAAGCTTCCCTACAGGATCATGGTATTTTGACTGCTCGGATATAATCTTGTCCTACCCTCACCCCCTGTCCTTAGCATTCAGGCCCACAGGCCACTTCTTGTTACTCCAAAATGCCAAGCTCCTTTCAGCCTCAGGGCCAGTGCACAGGTTGTCCTGCAGTGCTCTTCCTCCACACAGTGGCACGCTTGACTTCATCCTCAACCGCACCTAGAACGGTGCCGGACCCATACGGAGGAAGCACGCGATCTATGTCTTCAACTCATTAATTAATAATTCACCGAGCAATCATTTATTCACCACCTTGCCAATATTTCTTTTTAAAACCATTCACATTCCCTTCCTGCCTTATCTTGTGCAGTGTTCAGAACCTTCATTTCTGATAGCAGGGCATCTTGTGGTGACCAAAGGTCATGATAACCAGTCATCTGACCACGTGGAAAGGTAACGAATCTTCCAGGAAAATTTGGCTGGGTCATCCTTTCACCTCAATCCATTCGATCTAAATGAGGCGCAGGTATCATCCTACTTACCCAGGGTATGAAGAGAGTGCTACCCGTCTTCCCTCCTTGAAGAATGCACAAGTTAGGGAGGAGACAATTATGTAAATCCATTGTGATATTGTGCTAAAGTATAAACTTTGAAAATGCCCCAGTGCAAAACATGACAAAATAATAGTCTATAAATTATCAAGGGCTCATGAGGGAGGAGGGAGCAGGGAGGGAGGGAAAAAAAAGAGGACCTGATGCCAAGGGCTTAAGTGGAGAGCAAATGCTTTGAAAATGATTAGGGCAAAGAATGTACAGATGTGCTTTATACAATTGATGTGTGTATACGTATGGATTGTGATAAGAGTTATATGAGCCCCTAATAAAATGTAAAAAAATGATTAGGGCAAAGAATGTACAGATGTGCTTTATACAATTGATGTATGTATATGCATGGATTGTGATAAGAGTTGTTTGAGTCCCTAATAAAATGTTTTTTTTAAATGCCCCAGTGATAAAGGTAGCACATAGGAAGTTGGCAAGAACTCTGTGGTTTGTGGGTAAGGGTGGATAGGTGGTGGGGAAATGACCTCAGAGAGAGGCAACGTATGACCCGCAAGACTTTTAATAAAGGAGGGGGCTTTGGAGGGGCACAGGGTGCAAAGGCACTTCCACCCAGAAGCTGTGGGTTTTACACAGAATGGGATTTTTCTTCATCACTGTTGTTTGAGGAAGCAACTGTTTGGAATTGGTGGAGGAGGAGGATGAACAGAGGAGCGCAGGTGATGAAGGCAGATGTGTTGACGTGTGTGCTGTACTAAGGAATGTGGGCTTTGTCCTGATTACAAGAGAGTGGGTAAAGAGGTCAAAACCATTGCACACACATGATCCATTTGAGGGTTTAGCAACTTCCTTTGGACCATCCTATGAAGGATGGATTAGAAGGGCAGGAGGCTAAGCTAATCCACCTTGTTAGATGACCACTGCCAAAGTTAGAGGTGGGAGAGGAAAGATGCAGAATGAGGGAGGGAAGTGATTCGCTGGGAGAGAAGGCAGAGCCCAGATACTTCCCACGGGCCGCCAATAGGCAAGACAAAGAATGTACAAAACACACTTGGAGTAGATGGTTCACTCGGTGTTAGACACATAAAGTTTGACCTCTCGGAATAGATGGGGAAGAGGAGATGGCAGGAATGATCTGTAAAGAAGATCTTCCCTCTAAAGATGTGATAAGGGATGAATGAATGGTAAGGACATGGGCAATGGTACATGAGCAAGAATGAATGGAAGAAAGAAAGCAGGACAGTGACACCTGCATCATGTCCACACAGAAGCCCTGAACTAGGGAAACATTTTTCAGTAAGGGGTTAACAGAAACCAAAGACAAACAATGTCAAGAAGTGGGGAGCCAAATGCATGGGGGAAGGCCAGTGAGATGGGGCCAGAGATGTGGGGGGTATTGGTAAGTGTGAAGATGGCTGACACCTGCTAATACAGCTAATACCGTTCCATCTCAAACTCCTTTCCACTTCGTGTAATGAGAACCTGCCTTATCAACTTCAGATGAAGGTTGTCACACACAATGGGTGAGTGCTGGTCTTCCAAGAGAGGGACACAGGTAGGAGATCTATTGGGGGAAGCACATTTTAGGGACAAGAGAGGAAGTTAGAGGAGGCTGTGAGACTCATCAAACCATAATACAGATCGGACTGTTGTGGAGGAGAGAAGAAACAATCACAGTATGAACAGAACCTACTCTCAGCCACCAGTGCAGCTCTCAGACAACCCAGCAAGGTCGGCGGAGTCCTGCAGCTCCCAGGAACAGGCCGCCCTGAGTGCCCCCGCAGCTCCTTCTTCGTGGTTGGCTGGGCGTCACTGTGGGGCCTGCGGCCTCTGCATCAATGGGTCGACTTTAGAGCATATTAGACCTAAATCGTGGAAACCCTGATGAATAAATTAAATGTCATCTGCCTTCTGTCTTTCTTTAAAGAGATGTCATCGCATCTAAAAATGGAAGATGGGTCTTAAGAGAAGAGACCCGGATGATCTCAAGTACATCGGAGAAGAGACGTCAATGGCTGGGGAAAGTGCTAGGATTCAGTTTCTGGCTGGTAAGCCTACAGGGGCTTGCTGTTTCCCCCTTGGTTTTCCTCAGTGGGCACGCCTGACTTACTCCAGAGGGAAAAAGAACTGTTGTGGAAAAGAACGCTGACTCTTGAGCCACAGTCATATGGCTCATGGAATCAACGTCTTGGTTTTCTAGTCAGGCCAACTCTGCACGTAAGCAGATGGATCTGTCCTCGGGTCCTGCTGTGCCTTGGCCTCTTGGCCAGCAGATGCTTGAGGAGACACAACTGCCTGGCGAGAGTTTTGGCAGCTACGAAAGAAAATGCTACATTGTCAGGGAGCCAAGGCCTATAAAAGGAAAGCCTTTGTGCGAGTGGCCATTTTCCCCACCCTTGATGCGTTCCGCCCCGTGAGCGTGGTAATGGCAGAACGGCTGCGTGCGGACATGTGTGGGGAAGTCTCGATTACAGAGGGCTGCATTGTGCAGAGGGCCCGCATCACCCCAGAGGCCCGGGCAGCTGTGTGACCTTGGGTCAACGTGAACAAATTCCCCTCAGAAAAGCAGGCCTGGCCAGAGAGCTAACGGAAACCTACTCAACGAGGCAAGCATTCATGAAAAATAAACGATAATCCTGGGAATTATCCTTTTTAACTGAACTTCGAAACGAAAATAAAGCAGGGAAAGAAACTAAAAATCTCCGATAGCCTTTACCTTTTCTTCCCCCATCTCTTTTCTCCCATCATCGATGCATGTCTGGCTCCTAATAGACTCTTTGTCCCATCAGTGATAGCCCTTCGCTGGCCTCCAGGAATCAAGGAGAGAGAATTAGGAAATAAGTCAGGGACCTAAGCTGTGTAACTGTGTACTGTCACTCCCTGGGAACACGGGACAGAAAAGGCTAATTCTATGTCTATAATGAGCAGCTTGGCTTTAGAGGACTTGTAGGAAGAGCCCTCAGAGATTACATCATCAACTCAAAGATGGAAGAGTCTGGAAAGGATTAAAACTTAAAAACAACAACCACAGTGCCTCATTGTCCTCTAATTCTTCTCCAACTCGACTGCGGAGGCTCAGTAACCTCTTTGGGAATCAGAGTTAGAAGCCCCTTCGGAGATCATGCTGTCCTGGGACTGCAAGTTCACATGCCCACCGGAGCCAAGAAAGCGACCTAACTTAATGGGGCAGTTGGCTATAATAAAGCATAGTGTGAGCTGTGGCCAAGCAAAGGGTACAGGCACTAAAATACAACAACACAGAGAGGCCAGCAAAAACACAGCTCCTAGGCAGTGTTTACTGTGAGCTGCCTTTTTTGGGACATATGGATCCAAACGAATCCAGACTAATTGGAAACAGCTCAAGGTCGCAGGGTCAAATGGCAGCAGAACCATAACTGGAAGCTTTGATCTTGGATCGTCAGGCCAGGGCTCTTCCCTCAGCCTGTACCTTGGGTGGATGTTAAGTCGTTGGAAAGGGCACCGCGTTCCTATGGCGGAAGCTGGCATGGGGTATTTTAGTGAGAATGAGGGAACCCTTTCAGTCACTCCACATAGATTCCAGTGTCCCCAACTGGTCGTCCTAGTGGTAAATGCCACCAGCATGTTGCAGCAAGCACGTTGGCCTCTCCTACACCTTGAATTTCTTCCTTTGACAGCTTATAAAGAGTCTCACCCTGTCAGGTTTGACTCTAGACACTATTTAGAACGGGTTGCTCTTCATTCCAAGGTTCAGACATGAAAACCATGGTCTGGGCCTAAACCTTCCCCATAAGATATTCTGAGCAGCATTGCGTGTTTTGTTGAAAGATACCTTTCATGTTGTCCTTAAAATGTTGGAAGAGTGAATTATTCGTTATAAATCCCTTTGAAAATTAGGAATGAAAGAATCCATGGCACCATAAAATAGTATTATAATTAATGAACGCCTATCAATAAACTGTGATTAAGAAAAATGGGAATTCTTCACAAGTTATCAAACGGAAGTGGCTTTCACACAGGACTTTGAGGCTCATCTGTTTTGCAGAGAATATTCTCTTCCTAACTTCCTCTGGTCCAGTGCAAAAAGATGCCTTTTGAGCTTGTAAGAGACTATCCTTGACCAGCTTAAACACCACGGATTGGTAACAATGAATGCTGGAAGTGTTATTTCCGTTTAGAAACTTCTCAAATTTTCAGAAAACATCAGTCTCTTCAGAAAGTTTTCCAAATTTTCTCTAGCCCTCCGTTCCCAAACCCAATATCCAACTGGGAAGAACTTTTTAATGTATAAATAAATGAGAGCTTGAGTTCTCCACCTAGTAGATGCTTGATGAACATTTGTTGAGTGAGTGGCATTGTTGTACAATGTTTGGGGAGCGGGGACAAGGTAAGCACTCTGCAGTGCTCCGGAGCCTGCACTGGCGTTCCAGGGAAATAAAAGTTTCTCTGCTAACAGGACCAGAGCCCTGGTTTCTAGATCCTGGATTGGATATTCCCCAAGCTCAGTTAGTAGCCGGTAGTGATCCCACTGCTAAGGGCTGATGGAGACTGGGTTCAGCATTTGGATTCATGTGCTTACTGGATCATGTATAAAAATGCCAGTTATTGAACCTAAGATAAAAAAAATCGTTAGCAGTCAGAAGCCATAGATGTGTGGCTTTGAAATAGACATCCTTGGGTTCAAATGCTAGCGAATAACAATAGCAAATATCTACGTCACAATTGCATTGTGTCTGGCACGACACTATGCACTTTTGCAATGATCTTATTTAATCCTCACAACAGTATTATGAAGGAGGTACTATTATTATGCCTATATTTAGACTGAGAAATAATTGAGCCAAACTATATTGGCGAGAGGCAGAGCTGAGATGGGGTTCAGGCCTGCCCGGTTCTAAAGTCTGGGCTCTTTATCCCTGTCATACAGGGCCTTACAGGAGCACAGCTGAACCCTTCACTACTTCTATCGCCTTAGTGAGCTCTTCACGTCCCTGGAACATGGTTATCTTGTCTTTGAGTGGAAGTCGTAATATCCACGTTGCATGGCATGTGCCCGAACACCAGAGTCTTCTTTGTTCCTCCCTTGGACTCTAACCATCAGGTCCAAAGGAAAATACTTGTTTCTCAGAGTGCCCTTTCCTGGCCCCATTGATTGGTCCAAGGGTGAGCACACGACCCAAAGAAGCCCATTTCGGTCGATCTTCCTGTCCATGAGGACCCTGGGGGGGGCAGTGGTTATAGGTTGGGCTGCAATCCCCATGGTCAGCAGTTGGAAACCACCAGCAGCCTCCTCGGGGAAATACTCAGCTCTCTACTCCCATAAATAGCCTCCTACAGGGAATCACAATGAGCCGGCATTGGCAGTGAGATTTTTTTTTGGGGGGGAGGGTATCTTCTTGTCCATAGTTTTGGGCACTAACCCGTGTCAGCCAATCAAGTCCCTCAGCGAGTTTTAGACGTGGCACCAGAGATAGTAAGCCTCAGCCCCCAGGTAGTGATCAAACATTGAGATAGGATCCTGGCTGTGTTTCCTGCTGTGTCGAGAAAGCCTGTCTGAGAACACGAGCCCAACCCACAGACTGAGCAAAGGAACCTGTGGAGTGAACACACCTAGCCTGAGCGGCTCCTCGCCATTTCCCAGTTATATTATGAAACCAATAAATGCCCATTTTGCCTAAATTTATGAGTCACTGGGGAAGGAACACACCCACACAAGAACACAACCCTGGCGAGTACACAGCACTGGGTATACTACTGATCTCATGCCACAACCCATTTACGCATACATACGCACAGTGTTTGTTGCTTCTGCTTCTGTCCCGACTGCAGCGAGCTCCATGGTGTAGAATCCACTTCAGATTCTCTGTGTTTGTCCCCCCGGGCATGCGGAGACCATCTACATCACGTGGCGTGTAAAAGAAGTTAGAGTGTAAGTGGGCCGGCACAGTGCAAACCCTGCTGTTTGAGGGTCAGCTGATGCATGGATTTCTGACTGCACACAAGGCTGAGCCCCCTGACCCTGGAGTTGCTCAAGGGTCAGCTCTCTAAGGTTATATAAGTACATGTAGGGAAATCCACATGTAAAGGGCCTACCGTTTAGAAATCTACGAGTGGGCGTTAGGGAGGCTTGGTAAGTTGCATCTGTGTAGGAAATGAGGCTCCCCGGAGTTTTATTCTGCAGGCTCTCCGTGTTAGCAGGCCCTAGGGAGGATCTGGCCATCTCCCAACGCTCGATGCCTGCCCTGTCTCTTCCCAGCTTCAACTTGTTGCTGTTTACAAGCCCTTGGAGTCTTGGTTTTATCAATCATATTTTGCCAGAAAGTTCAGGCCACACAGCAGAAAAGCAGAAAATAATTACAGGCAAGACAAAATGAAAAAGTTGACAATATCCTTTATCCAGAATTTCTCAAGATAGCAAATATGAATGCCTTTTTGTTCAGTTCCTTAGCTAAGAATGCGCTAGGTGTTACAAGAGGTTATAGTGGAACTTGCTGGAACTTTGACTGGATGGGGAATTCTAACTGGTCACTGCGGTTCAATCACGTCCTCAGAATGGGCACTTCCACCCTCGGCTAGCCTGAATTTGAGGCCACATAAAATTACAGGAGGATAGAAGATCTCCCCCTGGAAAGCTATAAGGATCACTTGGGGGCATCTTCTTAACATGTGGGTTTCGATTCACTGTGGCTTGGGTCCAACCCCTGACTGTCAGCCCGGGGTCACCAGGATGTACCCATTGGAAGTCCTCGCTCTGCCTTTATCAGATCCTCTCGCATCGGGGAGGCATTTTCACGTTGAGCGTAACTTTATTAGCAGTATCTAAACCGCGTGACTCCTTCTGTGGCTTGATCGAGGCTAAAAAGGGCTCAGTCCTGTTCCTGAAGCTGATGGCAGAGTTCCCAGCGCAGCCAGGCAGCCCCTGGGCAGAGAGTTCCAGGTGGTACTGATTAGCCTTCGTGTCACGAAAGCTACTTCTTGAGGCAACGACTCTTCTGGCTACGAACCCAGACATGCTCAGTTATCTCCTTAGGGGACGTAGCCCTTTAGATCTGTTCTCACAAAGCTTCCAGCATCTTATTCATTTGAAAAATATTTATTGAGTTTTCTTTGTTAGCACTGCAAAAACAAACCAAAAAAAACCTGACAACGCATTTTGAACATCTATTGATGGGGGGAAAATGCATAAAATCTCTGTCTTCTTGGGCCCTTTTACTGAATAAACATTCTGCAGAACAAAAAAAAATCAACACTCAATCATTTTTACTTTTTAATGTTTAACGTATTTGAAATTATGACAACTTGCTTCTTGTAGATGGAATAGACAAAAGAGGGTACTCAAAAAGTTTGTGTGAAGTGGAATTGAAAGACGATAGAACTTTGCCCTTACCTGCTTGCAGCCCCCTTGCATGAGTGTACATCTCTTTTACGTTTGGTGAAAAAATCTCGCTGGCTTCTTTAGAGCTAAGTTTCCTCTCTACTCTTCTGAGTTGCTACTGTCCATTTGATTCCACACGGATAGATCTCGAACGAGTACAAGATCAAGGCAGGCCTTCTGTACTAATTAAGCTAGAGACATTTAAAGAAAACGTCAGGGGTTATTTTTGGTTTAAGGCTTAAAGCAGAGCTTTAAGTAGATTCATTCCGGTTTGATCACCTGTTGAAAATTCAAGTTCTCGTGTGTATATGAGAATCACCTGGGTGTCTTGTTAATGCTGAATCCCAGCAAGTTACATGGAAATGAATAGGTCCAAAGTTTTTGGTTACAGATGATCTCAGGGCAATCATTTCAGAGTTCATCTAGTCTTCATGGCTCCCAAAATTCTGGAGTCCGGGGGTATTTGAAGCTACGTAGCAGTTTGAGCTGCATACATGGGTAAAGTTGAGAGTCTGTGGTGGGTGCCAAACCACGGACGGGGAAATTTGGACCCAGCCTATGTCCTGCCCACCCACTCGCCACATCCCTGGTTATCTGCTGACCTTCCCCTTCTTCTTGTCACCTCTATTGAGACCCTTTCATATTCACAGGGATAGCCGTCAACTCTCTCATGAGTCCCACATCACCCCATGAATGAATCTTCCTCAATCCTAAAACCAAATAACTACATACAATGGAAGTAGTGTCATGCCTCCTGGCAAGCATCTTGTTGAAGGGGATCCTATTCTTTCAGTCATAGAGATGAAAAAGTGTTAGTGATACTTGCAATATCTTCTTTCTTCTCCATTCGATCAATAAACACATTCAGTTAATCCAGTGGTCCTCAACCTGTGGGCCGTGACCCCTTTGGGGGGTCGAACGACCCTTTTACGGGGGTCACCTGATTCATAACAGTAGAAAATTTACAGTGATGAAGTAGGAACAAAAATAATTTTATGGTCGTGGGGTCACCACAACATGGGGAACAGTATGAAAGGGTTGCAGCATGAGGAAGGTTGAGAACCACTGAGTTAACCCCTTCTCTGCAATGCCTGCTTTTTAGCCCACCTTACTTACCCTGACGTAGCGGTGTGAATCCATGATGACTCCCATGTGCTTCCCGTGGCTCTCCCCGCCAGTGCATAGCCTTCCCAAATGCATGCCGCTCAGGGCTCCTCACTGTCCAAGCACAACCAAGTCGGTGCCGTGTCCTCCTGTGGCATTCAAGGTCTCTACAATATGTTATCAACTAGTTTTCCATAAAATGGATGTTCCTTCATATGCTTTGCCATGCTGGAATATGAGGGGTCTTCAAAAAGCTTATGGAAAAATGTAAGGATTTCAATCAATGACATGCAACAAAGTGTGTATGCATTGTTGAAGAGAAAGCTGATCTGCTCTGTAAACCTGCACCCAATTCACAATAAAAATTTAAAAGATAAGGCAATTTCCCCACGAGCTTCTTGACTGTTCCTTAGAGATGCTAAGATGTCTCTGTTCCACACGGAAGTCAGAACCCACTCACTTTGACAAATCAAAGGACAATGGCGAGGCTACGGGGAGAGAGCGTTTTCACTCTATAAAGTCGTGGCAGATCTAGGTCTTACCCTTATGGTCTAGTTTCTCCTGCCCAGTTCCCTCCTGCATCTGCTTTGCCATATTCTCTGCCTAGGAGCATCCTTCCGCTGTCTGTTCCCTTTCACTGCACAGCCCTTTCCTTTTCCACCTGTCTATCCAGTCCCGGATCAAGCGCTACCCTCCATTTCCCAGTTGAAAGAAATTATGTTCTTTGTGCCACCAAGTGATTAAGACAGTGGTTCTCATCCTTACTCATGCGGCGACCTTTTCGTACAGTTCCTTATGTTGTGGTGACCCCCCCCCCAACCATAACATTATTTTCATTGCTAATTCATAACTGTAATTTGCTACTGTTATGAATTGGGCGACCCCTGTGAAAGGGTCGTTCGACCCCCAAAAGGGGTCACAACCCAAAGGTTGAGAACCCCTGGATTAAGGAGATATGTGTTTTATTCACTTTCATGTTCTCCCTTTCATCGGATTAAAACAGACTTTTATTGGACGTCTGTTCCATACTAAACAATCTTATTACTCCACTCGATCTTCATCTATCTTCATCGCAAACTTCGCCCGAGCTGTGGCCATTAGAGGAGTGAGGAAATGGTGCCCTGTGCTGGTGAAGTGCCTCGTGCGGACACTGTTGCTTGTTCAGTGGTTGGCCTGGGGTTCAAGCCAGTTATCTCTGGCATCAGAGCTCTGCCCGCAGAGGAAGCACTCAAAACGCAGTCATTTTAAAGATGAAATGGAGTCAGGTGCACCCAGAGATGAAGGAATCACTCTGCGAAAGAAGTTAAAGCCGAAGAGATCAGAAGCTTTGATATATATACTTCTTTTCTGCACAACAAGGAAGACATCAAATAGTTGATTCGATTTCAAAGATCATGGTGGATAAAGTGGGAAAGAAAGAAAGAAATGTGACCAGCCGGGTTAAAAAGGGGAGCCAACAGACCCACAACAATTTGTTGGAAATGCATTTCCTCTCTTCTGTGTAGAGGTCACGGCGTCCTGGTGATATAGTAGTGCTGGGCTGCTAACTGCAAGGTCAGCAGTTTGAAGGTCACCAGCTGCTCCAAGGGAGAAAGACCAGGCTTTCTACTCCCATCAAGTGTCACCATCGCGGAAACTCGCAGGGACAGTTCTACCCTGTCCTGTCGGATCGTTATGAGTTCAAATCAACTCGATGGCAGTGAGTTTGATTGTTTGTTTGTTATCAGAGGCCAGGAGCCGTGATGGTGCAATGACTAAGCACTCAATAGCTAACCAAAAGGCCAGCGGTTCAAACCCACCTGCCACTCTGTCGAAGAAAGATGTGGCCGTCTGCGTCTGTAAACATGCCAGCTTTGGAAACACAGTCCTCCGTCGCCTAACGGTGTCTCTCGGAATCAGAATGTACTGTAGGCAATGCTTTTGGGAGGTGGATGGGGAGGTTATCAGAGGTGGGCATTTTCCTTTCCAAAACTTAAAGGCAACATCCTGTCAGATATTGAGTCAGCAGTAACAGCAGCCATTTCCATCAAATCTTCAGGGAACCCCTGGGCGCAGGCCTCCGGGCTTTGTCATCCCCAAACACCAGTCACTTCCGGTCCCAGCGTCATCCACTGCTGGGGTCACCAGGGGGGCTCTATGTGCAGGATGGCGAACAGAAGGCCAACCCTGAACACACAAGTCTTGAGAGCCCTTGAATGCACCGTCTTTCCTGCCATGGATTGGCAAAGGGCCTGGCCTTGTCTCACGAGCAGGGACTGACATGGGGGAGGGCCTTAGTGCCATGGATATTACATGTTTGGCTCCCACTTCTTCCAGCCCCTTTTGATGACCTTACAATGGGTTCATCTCAGGTCGGCTAGTCTGAGGTTTCCAGAGCGAGATTGCTTCATCAAATTTGGACTTTCTTGATGAGATGCCCCTGGCTTTGTGGTCTGATCAGCTCGAATTGAAAGCAGAGTGCTATTCCATTTTAATTTCTCTTCTCACCCTTAGGGATTTGGGATAAAACAGTTTATTCACTGGGTTCACTGGCTTGTCTCCTGCGAACCTGAAATGAGGCTTCAGATTTCGCCCCGCCCATCCTTTGGGGGCGTGCCAGCTCTGGAAAGCAGGCAAGCAGGTGCACAGTGTTTTGTTCAAGTTGCCCTTCCTTCAGAAAGTTGGAGAATGAGCATCCTTTTCCTAGCCTGACTACAATTCCACAAGCCATTTTCCACACATCTAATGTAAAACTAATAATTTTAAAAAACCTGACAAACAAAAGTTTTGTTTGTTGTGGATTTGTAACAAGCTCTTTTGGTGGTAAAATCATTCTGGAACTGATTTGAGGCTATTTTATCATCTTTAACTCATTTAGTATGAATATTTAAACATTGTCCTATAAAAAAGAGTTTGTTTAACTATAAAGTGTTGGCCCATCCCTGCTGGGGTGTGGATGTGGGCATGTATGGTGCTGTACATAGTACCATACTACCATACTAACTTTTCATACATTAACATACATAATACCATACCAACTTTTCAAATCTGAAAAATTATAAATCCTTAAATGCACATAACCCTGAGGAATTTAGGTAAGGGGCTGAGATTTAGAGTTTAAAAATTCCTGCTGAGTAATGTAATGAAAAAAATGCATCCCATTTTTGCCTTAAAAATAAATGCATAGACATATATTTCTACACCTCTGGGTTAGAGCTTATTTCCTAGTCCAAGAAGAGCCACATGGTAGTCCTGGAGCCAGCTCGAGGCGGTGCAGTGGAACGCCTGCCAGCCAGCGGAGCCTCTCTGAGCCTCAGGTTCTGTGCGTGTGAGCAGAGGAAGGAGTTCCAGACCTGGCTGTCTTCTTGGGTTTTTAAGACTAAACTGCAAAAGTCCTTTCAAGTGGAAACTCATTGTGGAACTGTCAGGTATGACTATCCCAACTAAACCACATGATCCTTCGGTTGGTGTTCTTTACAAAATGCTTCCCGATTAAAATCAATGCACATCCCATTAGTTCAAGCACACCTAGCCCCGACATTTTCTATTTATTTTGGGTTCTGATACCCTCTTACTCTTCAGTCATATTGGATGAGTGTTGAGTGCCACACCTGAGCCATTTGTAAAGAGCTTTGTGTGTCCTTAAAGGAACGGGACCGTGTGTTTACAACGCAATGTGTCTTTAGCTTTAGAGTTGAAGTCTCTAGAAGAGGACCCCTCATACTTTCATGCCTGGATGTCTTTGGTCCTACCAATTTATTGAAAACAGAAACGGAGCAAATTCTTTTCCACTTTGCAAAGAGAGCAAGACCGAGAGAAAGCGTCTATGCAACAGCCAGGGAGCACTGCTATCGAGGGTAATTAATGGTAAGTGGTTTGTATTGGTGGATCAAAGAAACACCTTAAACACAGCAGATCCTAATCCCAGGCTGAAACCGGAATGGGCAGAAACCAGCCCAACAAAACCAGCTATAACGAATTAGAGAAAAAGACTTACTAGCAAAGGGCAGGGAGCCAAAAACTCCCCAGGGCTTTTAGCTGGTGTATTTTTGCCTTCTGTAAGACAAATATTCCCCTTGTAGTCAGAGTTTTAAAATACACGTGTGTGGTACCAAGGTATACATATTTAATACCAAAACCCCATGCCCATACAAATGATTCGGACTCAGCCACCCTAAAGATTTGAATTAAACATAAGGATAATTTTCCGTTTATTGATGATCTACTTTGTTCTGGGTATTTAGATACCCTATCAGGTTGTTTTCACCCCACTTCCATACAGGAGGTTTATCCACCCCCGCCTCCCGCCCTTGGGCATTCGATCTATTGCTGAACAGCAAGCCATTCAGGAACCCAGGGGCTTCCACACAGCCCATGCGGGTTAACTGGGCTCAGCTGCATGGTTTCCCTTTGGCGGCCCCTATAAGAAATGGCTAGGGCTGGAAGTATCTGATGACTCCACTGTGCTGGATATCCATGGTGCTTCTTCACTCAGGGGACCATCCGCTCAGCTGGGATCGCCAGAACACCAGGGGCTGGCCGGACATCTTTTCTCTCTCCAGATTGCCTCCACAAGGTAAGCTTCGGTTTCCTAAAAGCACGAGCGTCTGACGCTTCTCACACTTTCAGTCAGCAGCATTTTCCCCTTGGATTGAGTGTTCTTAGGGACCTCGGTAGACGCTACAAGATGCCTCATGAATTCACGCAAAGACACTTCCACCAATTGGTCAAACACAATCATAGAGAGGGGCCCCTGAAAAGGTGCGGCTACTAGGAGCTGAGGCTCATTGGGGGACCAACTGTGGAGACTGGATACCCAATCATGTTGCTAATGAATGAGGCTTTGGAAAAGTAACTTACTTGTCCAAGATGAAATAATTTGCTGGTAGTCAAGATGGAGTTCAAACTCATTTACCTTCAAAAGGTTAGCATTTCTTCTAAAGTAAAGAAAGCCAAAAGGAACCTATGCATTTGGATTGTGGTGCTGGTGAAGAATATTAAAAGTCGCATGGGCTGCCAAAAGAACCAACAAATCTGTCTTGGAAGAAGTACAGCCAGAATGCCGCTCAGGCAAGGATGAGGAGATGTGGTTAGATCTGTCGGGGATGACATACTATAGCAATGCAGTGTAAACCCTTGCTGGACCCTAGATTGAACTTCTGTGAACTATTTCTGATGAACGTGGACCAGCAGACCCACAGTTCTGCAGAAAGAGATGGGTGGGATAGGGATTACAATCCATGTGGGGAGCATGAGTGGGGCCTCCTAACCGTGTCTACCTACAATGTCCAACTTTCCCAGGCATGGGAGGTGACTGAAAAAACCATGACTTGGAGTCAGGGGCACCTTAGTTCTCAGAGTAACATCCTTGCTTTTCCACACTTTAAAGAGGTCTTGTGCAGCAGATGTGCCAGTATCTCATAACACCTTGTGAGTGTGAACACTGAACTTTAATCCACAGTTGCTGTACTCACTCCCCAGAGCATAGACATGGCAAGGTCGGGTTCGCACTGCAGCACGTCATCTACGCACAGGGACAAAGGGGTGCTGGGCTTAACCACTTTCTCCTTTCTTCCTGGAACTCCCTGTGCTTTGGCCCAGATAGGCCTGTATGGGCATCATAGGCTACAAAGGAAGGTACAGAGAACCTTTGAACTCTAGAAGTAATGTGACTGCCACCCTGTCTATAAGAATGTGAGTAAAGCCAAATTCAGAGCAGTTGGCTCCTAATGTAAATTTAATTTCTGTACAACGATATTTCTTACCAACCAACACTCATTTTATTATTTCCCTTCATGAACTCTATATGCTTTAAATAATTTTAATCTATACTACAAGTACAAGGGTCTTCAGATAATTCATGAAGAATCCATACTCTGAACAAAATGTGCGTGGATTAAAAATATGTTTTACACCCAAATATATTCAGACTATCTTGTCATAACATATCTTAACAGGAACTAGATTGTGGCAGTAAGAAGGATAAGACATTAGTTTGGAAAGAACCCCTACCAGAAAAATATAAATTTTATTAAAATTGAAGTAAGACCAAACATCAAATTTATTGTGAAGGTTGGGTGGAAGAATGGTGTAATCATTGGTGGTTGAGGGAGTTTCTGAGAAAAATGCCCAAAGAAATCATCAGATTACAAGTGAATAGTTCATGTTGTAAAGGAACAAGATGATGTTGAAGATGAAGCCCACAGGAGCACACCAACTACATCAACTTACAAGGAAAAATTAATCTTGATCATGTCCTACCTGAAGATGACTGATGATTAACAGTAATACACAAAAGAGTCAACTCTATAGCCATCTCAATTGGTTCAGTTTACAGAATTCTACTCAAAAAAGGAAAAATCGCTACTCAGTAAATGCAAAAACTGTTGTGCATATAAGAGTAGAACTTTCTATGGAAATTATACAGAAGTGGAATCAAGATCCTGAGTGTTTCTATGAGGCATCATAACAGGTGATGAAGCATGGCCTGCCCAGTATGATGCTACCGACAAGTCTCAATGGAAGCAATGACTCCCAGGATGGAAGTGGTCCAATCAAAGCAAACGCAAAGCCCATCAAGCAGAGAGGTCACAGCAACAGTTTGGGGAGATTCTCGGGCATTTTACTTGAGACTGTTCTGAGAAAGGTCGCCATAATTTTAGCAGAAAAACACCCAGGAAAGCTTCCCCATAGGCCTCCACTTGACCATGCTCCTGCTCATTCCTCTCATCAAATGAAAACAATGTTGAGTGAGTTTCCTTGGGAAATGGTTAGACAGTCACTTCTCTATTTTTGCTTTAGCTCCGTTTGATGATTTTTCCCCACTCTAATCTGGGGAAAATGTTTTAAAAGGCACCTAATTTTCTTCAGTTAATCATGTGAAAAAAAAAGGTTCATTGACATAGTTAAATTCCCCAGACTCTCGGTTCTTAAGGGATGAACTCAATGCTCTGATCACTTCCAAAAGTGGCTTGAACTTGATGGAATATATGTTGAAAAATAAAGTTTATATTTTGTATTTTTATCTTTTAACTCTACATTTCCACACTTTGAAGTCCCCTCGTGTAAGGTTTTATAGTGAACATTTGTAAGCATCTCATTCCATTGGTCTTAGGAAATTGATGATGCTACAACTACCACCACTATCAGATTTCAGAACAATTTTGCCTGCCTCTTCACTGCTTCCCATTCCTTCCTCAGCCTACTTCCTGACGGCTGCCCATCTATTTGCTCTGTCGGTGGATTTGCCTATTCTGGAAATTCCATCTAAATGGAAATGTATAATATATAACTTAAAAAATCATTTTCTTGGGGGCTCGTACAACTCTTATCACAATCTATACATCCATCCATTGCGTCAAGCACAGTTGCACATCTGTTGCCTTCATCATCCTCAAAGCATTTGCTACATAGGATTTTCTGTGACTGCATTCTTCCAAATAGCATCATATTTTCATGACGAATCTGTGTTGTAAATTATATTAGTACTTCCTTCGTTTTTTTGATTAAATAATATTCCATTGTATGGATATACCCCATTTGTATATCCATTCAATGAATGATTGCCATTTAAATCGTTTCCATTTTCTGGTCATCCTGACTGACGCTGCGCTGAAAGCTTGGTGTGGACACGTTTTCACTCTTCTTGTGTGTGTACGTAGGAGCGAAGCACAGCCCGGACGGCCGCAGAGGGTGGCTATGAGTCGGACAAACGAAGCACATTTCATTGTGGGAATGGCACCGTGCTATTTGAGAAACTGCACGAACATTTGCAATATCGGAGTTTAATCAGTACTTTTCATGTTTCTTTATGAGCCTATTAGACATTGATTAGCACTTCTGATCAGCATGAGATAACTATTGTTATTATATTGAATTCTTATGTTTAGCCCAAAGCAAAGAAATATTACATTTTAAGCAGTACAGATATTTTTTGCAAAATTCATGGGAATTTTGAAATCCTGACACTCGTTCACTCTCGTTAAGGTATCTTTTATCTTTAACATCCATAGAAGTCTAGAACTCTAGGACTAGGAACAGAGACCACGGGGTAAATATCTTATGGAAATGTTTTACAGGAGTTTAGAATAGCAGCCTTCTTCTTTCTCCAACCCTGCCCCCCCAAAACAACAACAACAACAACACTGGACTTCTTGAAAAACAATTTTAAACTCTGGTGTCAATGATTTCCCGATTTAGAGTGGTTTCATAAAAGTTTAAATATATTTAACTATATTTAAAATCTTATCTTGTGGCACCATGATTTCACCGATGGATGACCCCAAAAGGTCGATAATATAATACAAAGATAGTTCTCTACATTCACTTTAAGGACACTTTTACAAATTGACTATTTTTATTTGATTTTTCTCAGCTTGCTATGGACCAATGAAAGCTGTAGCCAAGTGTTTCAGGCTAGTTCAAGTACAAACGCTTCTAGCCTCACCCTCCAAGTTCTCAAGGACAAGCCATGATTTCATGTACACGATTTCTCCTTCTAGCTTCTCCTCTCTGAGAAGGTCAGATTTCTCTGCCTTATGGGTTTCTAGGCTTTCGTGAGACGGAATGAGAGAACAGGGAGAGAAAGTCTGGTGGGACAAGATAGGATGGGATGCCCAAGACAGGTTCCATTGATCTAGACTGGTGGTTCTCAACCTCTCCAATGCCCCGACCCTTTCATACAGTTCCCCATGTTGTGGTGACCCCCCAACCATAAACTTGTTTTCCTTGCTCCTTCATCACTGTCATTTTGCTACTGTTAAGAATCGAGCGACCCCTGTGAGAGGGTCGTTCGACCCCCAAAGGGGTTGAGCCCCACAGGTTTTGAGAACCGCTGAGCTATATGATAAAGAACTGGGAAGCCGAGACAAGCAGTCTCTTCCATTAGCAGTTGTTGTCTTCGTGTGGGCGTCGCATTGGGAAATGACAGGTTCCAGAATAATGCGAGATGGCAGAGAGGGGAGGAGGAACATGAAATGCTATTTGGATAAACTAGGTATCTTTACTAG
Source organism: Tenrec ecaudatus (assembly GCF_050624435.1). NCBI lineage: Eukaryota > Metazoa > Chordata > Mammalia > Afrosoricida > Tenrecidae > Tenrec > Tenrec ecaudatus. The sequence continues at coordinate 170,788,595 of NC_134533.1, read as the reverse complement.
TTTTTCAATGATATTGAACAAAAATTAGAGTTTCTTTTTTTTAATATAGAGATTTGAACTCTCGCTTGTGATACATAAAGGTCACAAAACATTGGACAGAAGATGATGGCTGGCTTTCAGACTGTCCTCCTAGGATGACTGACATTTCCTTTTCCCTTTCTCCTCCCATACACTTTTGATTCTCTCTACTTTCCCCTGAAGCAAAATGTGCTGACAGGAAATAAGGAAAATGTATTTGTGCAAGGACAGTGTAAACATTGTAGAGGCAGTGGTAGGATTCAGCAGGTTGGCACCTGTTCAATAGAACTGATTCCTATTTTTTTATTTTAATATATCATTTTATTGGGGGCTCTTCCAGCTCTTATAGCAATCCATGCATCAATTGTATCAAGCACATTTGTCTATATGTTGCCATCAACATTTCCAAAATATTTTCTTTCTACTTGAGCCCTGATGGTACCTACCATAATTTTTTGTTGAGTCCGCCAAACCGGTTGAGAATTTGTTAATATTTATTATGTAAATTGGCACTGATATCCCATTGTTTCACATTGAATGGTTGGATTCAGCTGTTTCACACCAGCTAATACCCATGCTTTTGTTGTTGAGTTTAGCGAACAGTTGTTAAAATGCACTTATAATCAGGGTTCCCTCTAAGGCGGATGGCTTAAATCGCAAATGTACATGTCTTATACTTTTCTAAGGTTCATCTGTGCAACAACATATTCTAAGTACCCATAGTAATATTCTTTCCATTCATGGGTATACAAAAATTAGATAGAATAATGCATGTAATATTTATGTATTCATTTCCTAAAACTCACTATACTTTGGATGAAATACTGCATTTTTGCTGCTTCATTGAACAAACAATATAAAGAGAAAAGTGTCAAAAACACAGAGGGCAACCCACTCTCATTTATTTCAGCCTGTGTTACTCCACCCCCACCTCCAGATTCCCACGAGATATTGTGAGTAGATTGCACAATTCCTGAAACTGTTCAAGGAGACACATTGCTGGTAGTTTGCAGAGTGGAAAGGGGTTTTTCAAAGATGAACAAAATATGGTTTTGTTAGTCTGGGTCATTTAAAGAAACAAATCCACAGAAACTCATGTATAAGAGAGAGTTTATATAAAGGTTAAATGTGCATCAAAAAAATATCCCAACCCGGTGCTGCCCAAGTCCACAAGTCCTACACTAACCCATGTCAAACACCAATCCACAAAGTCCTCTTCCATCTCACAAAACAGACACAATGATGCTGACTGCAGGGGGAAAGCTGAGTCAGTGAATGTGTAAGAATCTCAGAGCTGGCAGGGGTCTCCACACGGCTGCTCCAGCACCCAGGGCTGCATCGGGGTAGGTCCATGCGGCTTCTTCTTGGGGATGTCTTGCAGGAAGTGAGCCTTGCCAGCTAAAGCAGGTAACCAGCTAAGGCAGCTGCACTCTGGTCTAACCATCACAAAGCAAGAGACCCAAGAACTAGAAAGGTGAGGCTCACTGAGCCATTTATCCCTCCGCCCTTCAATTAACCCCACATGTGTTTATAGGCCAGGTTGGCACAATAAACTACCTCAGTGTTCAAAGAAGAGAAGTCACCGGCTTCTAAAATATCAAACGCAAAGAGTATTTTCTAATTAACCTTTCTCTAAAGAAATGGCATTCTACTCCCTCAGTGAAAAGATGGTTAGAGATAAATCCTACAGCTGTTGATGTTCAGATAAATGTGAAGAACACTACAAGTCAGGAGGCTAATCAAGAAGCAATATGGAAATATCTTAAATAGTAGCTTTATTGTTTTTGTCAGGTATTTAGTATTTTTTCATTCATATTTTAAAACTCTTTCTAACAAATCATCTATTTTGTACCTCTTTTGTTTTTCTTATTGAAGTATGTCTAAAATAATAAACTGCCTTTGGTATATCTTTTTTTAATGCTTAAAACACTCGTAAGGGAAGAGACTAGTTATTAAATATTTGAACCCCACCCATGTATAGATGTAAGTACATAAGCATATCTCCTACTCTGCCGTGGCCTTGATTCCAACTCATAGCAACCCCAGGTAGGAGTTCTGATGCAGCAAAACTTCAAGGGAGAAGATCAGCACATCTTTCTCAGGGAGAGAGGGTGATGAGTTCGAACCACCGACCTTACAGTTACTAGTGCAGTCACCACTCAACAGTGCCACCATGGCCCCTTGACATAAACATATAGAACTGAAAACCCAAATCACTACCATCGAGTCGATTTCAACTGATACCAACCCTGTAGAACTGCCTGTGGGTTTCCAAGGCTGTAACTCTTTGTGGAGTAAAAAGCCTTGTCTTTCTCCCATACGGAAACTTAGAGGCATACATAACTACACTTTTGGGTCAAAAGATAAAAACAACCTGTTTTTATCTTTTAAGTCATTCATGTGATTATCCATTCAAAAAGCAGTATATTTTAAGTAAAAAGATATTGTTTAAGGACTGGCTAGCAAGATAAAATTAATACCTAGCCCTTGAGTTAGAAAATAAAAAAAATTGCCCCACATATATAAACAAAATTGTAATAATGCACAATAACAGTGTATGGAATGCCAGATGTCATACTCAGGGACGGCATGATCAACTCTATCTTTGATGGGTGGACAAAGAAGCAGCAAAGCTCAATAAACACTTCATAAAAGAGGTGACCCCTGAGGCTTAAGAAGATAAATAGCGGCGTGTCAGGTTGAGTAGGGCAGAGACCATGTTCTTGGAAAAGACAGTAACAAAGAGGGAATGGCCAGACTTACAGGATGAGGCTGGAGAAGTGTGCTAGGACCAGAACAAAAGGGTAAATGTGGGACCTTCTCATGGGACTGGTAGAAAGCTGGAGAAGGGATTTCCTCCAAGAGGCATGAATTGTATTCAGATCATTTATGCTAAGGTTCTTGTGGTAGTTACATAATCTGGTGTCAATTTGAGAGTATTAAGAGTGAGGGGGTGGGTTTTAGCATATTAATCAGTCACTGCTTGACTTCATTGGAGGGTCTATGGAGATAAATAGCTCATTGGAAGTTAGACCCACACAGATTCTCTCTGCTTGGTCTTCCTGTGGACAAGCCACATGGAGATATGCTGATGGCAGCTAGAGCCTGCAGCTGGAGGAGCCACGTGGAAACCCCTGCCAGCACTAAGATGATTCCACCACCACTGGATCCCCAAGACTTTCCACCCACCGGCCTGTAATCTTCCTGCACTCAGCATCACTGCATGTGTTGTGTAAATCTAAAGAGGAATTTACAGACTGGTACCAGACATATGGGCTAACATTGGACGTATGGACCTGATCTGAACTGGGCTGGGATGTTTTCTTAAAATACAATCCCTCTTTATAAAAAGCTCTTCCTTTTAAAAAAATCATTTTATTGGGGGCTTGTACAACTCATCACAATCCATACATCCATCCATAAAGCTCTTTCTTATATACACATGAGTCCCTATGGATTTGTTTCTCAAGTCCACCCGGACTAACACAGTTTTAGAGGTTTCATTGAAGAGGAGGCAGCTCTTCCAACAGTCTTGATGACAGAAAGCACAGAGTTCTGCTATAATGTGCTGTTAGGTTTGCTCGTAGCTACGTAACGTACAACAGAAGGAAACACTGCTTGATGCTGGGCATCCTCACAGTTGTTAGATTTGAACTCATTGTCGCAGCCACTGTGTCAGTCTATCTTGCTGTGAGCCCACCTCTCTTTTGTTCATCTCCTTTTCCTAAGAACTGGCCCCTCCTGATGACCTGCCCACACTATGTGAGACCAAGTGTCAGCATCCTCGCACCTGGCTGCTCTTCCAAGACAAGGATTGAGAAAGTGAGAGATTAAGTCTGCCTGTGAAGATTTGGGAAACCATCTGGGAGATGGGATTTGACTGAAACAAACAAACAACAAAAGAACCCAACCCTGAACTTCATAGCTACATCTAGAAGCAATTGAGAACTCCTCATGAATATTCTGTGTTGGCTCAAAGCCCCCAGTGCTCACCACAGATCGCAACACATATCAGGCTCTTAAGGCTTCTTTGTGAGAAAATGGAAAGGAAACCCGGGGCTGTATGTGATCTCTTGCTGCATATTGTCATTGTTGGATATCATACAGTTTATTCTGATTCAAAGCCAGCAAATGAACAATAGATTTAAACACAGCTATCCTCACTACCATGACTATGTTTGAGTCTATTTTTTGCAGCCACTGTGTCAATCCATCTCATTGAAGGTCTTCCTCTTTTTTGGTGATGATCTATTTTTTCACTCATACATGTTTGCTTTATTAAAACAATAAGCAGCAATACACAAGCTTTTTCTCACCCTCCAAAGTTTGAGAATGTTATTCCATTGTCTTTTAAGTTTTGAATGTTTGTTGTTGTTGTTCTCAGTTTTAAAAATCATTTTATTGGGGGCTCATACAATTCTTATCACAACCCATACATACATTGTGTCAAGCACATTTGTACATTTGTTGCCATCATCATTCTCAAAATGTTTGCTTTCTACTTAAGCCCTTGATATCAGCTCCTCATTTTTTCCCTCCTTCCCTGTTCCCCCCTCCTTCATGAACCTTTGGTAATTTATAAATTATTATTATTTTGTCATATCTTACACTGTCTGACGTCTCCCTTCACCCACTTTTCTGTTGTCCAGGTAATGGTGTATTTTTACCAAGTATTGTGACCTTTTCTAGGGATGAGCCCTCTTGAAAATATATCTTAAGTCCATGAGACTCCATCTCCCCAACCTTGCTTCTAAGAAGCATTCTTGTTCTTTCTTCCAAGGCAGATGTGTGCATCCTTCTGAAAGTCTATTGCAATATTCTCCACCAACAGCATTGTGATAGGTTTATTGTGTCAACGATGCCAATAGGAGCATGTGGGCGGAGTTTAATTGGAGTTTAATTTGGAGGACAACCAAAATAATTAAAAACAGTAGGCATCCATCTCCCTCTGGCTCCCCGATGATCGGACCAGCGTGCTGCTGCTTGAGCTAGTTCTCTGCTTCAACCTGTGCCCTACACTACCTGTGGGTCAAATCAACTTCTCGATCATGTCCCTAGGACTTGAGGCTGCTTGCAGACCTTAGAGTCCTGCTTCTACATCCTGCTGGTGCGTACATTGCTTGAGCTTGAGACTGGAGGATCCTGTCACCATGCTTGAGTTCCAGATCCCATCGGGACCTGCTTCCCTAAGCTCCTGAGCTCATGACTGTTGCTGATTCACCCTGCTGTCTGCACACAGACTCTGCCTGCCTTGCCTGAGGGAAGACTCCACTGTCTGCTTCTTTGACCTTGGACCCAGCAGCCCATGTGTTTGAAGGAATTCCAGTATACTAACTGTTCCACGGAAGTGAGTTGAACTGAACCCTCTGTCCTGCTGTGTGGACTACTTAGCTGGTATATTCCTTCTCGCGGTATAAACCTATCCTCGTGTATATACATATATAATCATACGTGTCCTAGTTTTGTTTCTCTAGGGAACCCTGCCTAACACAACCATCTCTCAAAGACATCCATCTTCTTTGCTCTTGCTTATCACTCTACAGCTTTGGCATGCATATGAAATCATTGGTGATGTTTGTTTTTAACTCTTTAAGTCTTTTGCAGTCTAATTGCCCCGTGAAATAAGAGAAGGCTTCAAAATGTTCTTGGACAATTTCCACTATTTTCATTTTATTTTGCTTTGAAGTTTCTGCTTATGCTCTTCGATTTCTTGGCCGCTGCTTCCATGATTATTGATCCAAGGAAATGAATTTTTTACACCATCAACATGCTCTATGTTTACCACGATGTTGCTCATCGGTCCAATTGTGAGAATTCTTGTTTTCTTTATGTTGAGGTGTGATCAAGAGAATGTTCTTGGAAAAGGCATTAAGAAAGGGTAGACGGCTCTACTTAAAGGCTGTACCAAAGCCCACCGACTTTTGCCTTCATCAGTAAGTGCTTCAGATGCGCTTCTCTTTCTGCAAGGCAAGTTGTGTCATCTGCATATCTCAGGTTGTTAATGATCCTTCCTCCTCCAGACCTGATGATGGATTCTCCTTTCTATAGATTTCCTTTTTGGATTATTTGCGCAGCACACAGATGGGAAAACTATGGTGAAATAATATAATCCTGGCATACACCTTTTCTGATTTTAGATGTGCCTCCTAATAGCTATGTCTTTATGGGCAGATTATTCAAACGCTCTGAGCCTCAGATTTACCACATGCTAAAATGCAGTTGAGAGGGTCGCCTGAGAAGGGTTTAGGGAAGCAGGTACCTCCAAAGGGTCTGGTAAACAGTGAGCTCTCAATAAATATATAAACAGGCAAGTCACAAGAGGTGACAGCCCCAAATTCTGGCAAGTTTGAGGGCTAGCTTACAAGCCAAAAATGTGCAGGAGAGGAAATAGGGAGCAGACCAAGTCCCTTTATGTGCTACCGAGAGAAAGGTGTACCGAGACCAGTTTTCACCAACTTTATGTGCACTGTTTGTACTCCCACCGTCTCACCAATCTCTTCCTTTGCTTGTCTGGGTGGCCTGCAGAGACAGCAACATGGCGTGGCCAAACATGACCTCATATTGCTATGTAAAATGAATACCAAGAATGTAATCTTTTTTTTCTTTTAAAACATCCCCAGAAAATGCTCCCAGGCATTTCCTCAAAAGGTTTCATATCTAGAGAGAGAAAAAAATTCCAGGCAAGGAGCATTATTTAAAGTGTGAAAAGAAGTGGCCAAAGGGTTAAAATAAGTTGCCTTCAAGCTAATTCCAAGTCATATCAACCTCGTGTGTGTCAGAATAAAACCTCTACTCTGGAGGTTTTTCAATGACTGGTGGATTTTTAAGAGGCAACTAGCCAGGCTTTTCTTCTGCGGCATCTCTGGGTGGAGCCAAACCTCCCACCTTTCAGCTGGCAGGCCCCCAGAGACTGCTCATCGGAGTGAAGAAGGAGGGAGGAAAGATGTGAAAGAGCAGGCGACAGAGTGACGAAGTCAGAGCAAACGCCATCATGGCAAACGTGGCTATCAGCAAGACAACAGCTGGCAATGCCAGCCGGACTTGCCTTCCCGCTGCGAAGAGACAAGTGGGGCTGATGGTGACAGTTGTCACCCAGGACAGGTGTTGTGAAGTCAACTGCAAAGGGCACAGAAAGTCAAACCAAAAGGCAGAGTTGGAAATGTCCAGGCCAGGACATTCTTTCCATGCTCTATCCTGTTGGGTGGGTTTGCTTCCCCTTTGGTTATGCTTACAAAAGAGCAGTTTGACATGGAGATGGACTTTTACCTAAATCATTCCTGGGCAGCTATGTTTCCCATAAGTTTACAATACCCATCTGTAACTGGCTTTTCACCAATCGGTCGTGTCTCACCCCGTTTGTGTATTACTTATGGGAACCCTGGTTGCTTCTCTCATCCCTGTCTTCTGTTTCCCAGTGTGTCTTGAGTCGTCTGTGTCAGGGCTCGGAACCCCAGATAAATTGACCCGGTACATGTCACTGAACATGCCCACTTCAGCACAAAGTATTGTTATCGGTTGTGTCTATTAATCTGGACCCGCCTCGCATTGCCTCAAATAAGTGAGAAAAGGCTATGACTCACATTGACTCATACTTCGACTGTGCATGGTGATTTTTGCAGGACTCTGGGCTGAGAGTCAATTGTCAATCTTATTGGAGGATTGTTCTGGAGGGTCCTTCCCGCACAGAACTCTGCACGAAGCCTGTGGCCCTGAGCTGTGGGGCAGAGACGAGCTGGGGCTGTGAAAGGCTCATCATTTGGTCGGGAAGACTCCATGTGAATCCTCAAAGACCAAGCAAGATGAAAGTGTAGTTAAAAGGCAATGGGAAGAAAATAAAAGACGGATCAATACTATGTGCTCAAGTGGTAGCGGAGTGCCTACTCGAGGCCAGGGGCCAGGGAGATAAAGAAAAATAAGCAAGGGCTTTCATGAAGACTGCAGTCAAGGAATGTTCAATACATGCATCCAGTCCTAGTGACTTCTCTCTTCTGCCCTCCTGCTCCACCCGTCCCCTCTCCTTGGTCACTCTGGTCTCCATCCTGCGCCCCCCAACCCACCCCAACCCCCCACGCTACCATCACTCTTGAAAACCAACTCACCCACTTATCTGTCTCCTAGTTCATTGTCTTCTCCTCCTGTGGGACTGTGAGCTCCAGGTGAGCCAGCCACCTGTCTCCACTATCTTTAATCTCTAGAATACCTGACAGATAATGTGTGTTCCTTGGATACTTGCTGAATGAATGTAATGCAGTCCGACAGGTTGCGCCATCCCTCTGGGCGTAAGGGCCACCTCAGAAACCACAACAGGAAGCTGCCATGAAAGAAGATTCCGAGAAAGAAGAGCCGCCCCTGGAGCACGTGTGAGAATCCCTTCCAGAAGTGATGAAGGCCACAGAGGTCCCAGAGCTGCCGCACGGAGACCAGGAGCCCCAAAGAGGACGTGTGCCACTGAGCTCACGAGGAAGTGAGGGGAAGAGGGAGGTGAACAAGATGGAAGCCAAAGAGTCCATGTGGCTTCGAGGCTAAGAGGATCAGAGCCACATGAATGCCAACTGAGAAGATGCGTGGTTAGAGACTAAAGACTGTATCCCTAATATTTTGGAAACTGACTTGTAACCTGTGAAGTTCCCTAATAAGCTCCCCTAATCCTAACAATAAAAGAGAGAGAAAGAGAAAGAAATACAGTAGGATAAGAGTAAGCAATTCAACTCACTACCATTGACTCACTGCTGACTCATAGCCAGCCCCGTGAGTGGGTTTCCGAGACTGCAATTGTTTACGGGAGTAGAAAGCCCAGTCTTTCTCCTGCAGAGAAGCTGGTACGTTAGAACTGTGAGCCATTTGGATCCGAGCCCTCTACACACCAGGGCTCTGGGACAAGAGTGAGCGAGGCCGATACTAAAAGGAATTTCTGGCTCCAGATGACTAGTTTCCAGTTACTGTCGAGTAGGTTCCGGCTCACGACTCCCGGTGACTCCATGCGTGTCAGAGGAGAACAGCCCAGGGAACTTCCGATGGCTGATATTGCCATTGTAGGTCATCAGGCTTTTCTTCCAAAGCACCTCTAGGTGGACTGGAACTTCCAACCTTTTGGTTAACAGCCAACTACATTCACCTTAACCATTTGCACCCCCCAACTCTCCCTCACTGCCATAAAGTCAATTCCAACTTCCCGTGACCTCATAAGGTCAGGGAAGAACTCCCGTGTGTGACTCTTTACTGTAACAGGAAACCTCGTCTTTCTCTTTTCGGAGTAGCTGGTGATTTTGAACTTTCGACCTCAGGCCAGCAGTCTAGGGTGTAACCACTAAGCCACGAGGGTGCCTTTGGATCCAAACTACATTGTTTCAAATTCCAGCTCCTCACTAGCTATTTGACCTTGGTCCAGTCATCTATCGTTCTATGCTTCAATCTTCTCTACTAAAAAAATGAGGATATTAATAGAATCTGCCTCATGGGATCACTGAAAGAATTAAATGAGCTAATACCTAGAAAAAGTCCTCAAACCAATTTTTTTTTCCTTACAGAACCGCCTAGGCAACATTTTAGACTCTGCTGGCCTTGTGATCTCTGTTGTGATGACTCTTCTTAGCCCAATAGCACAAAAGCAGCCAAAGATAATATGAAAGTGAGCAAGTGTGGATACATTCAAATTAAAACCCAAAGAATCTTGACACAACATATAAGAATTATAACACAGATGGCCATCTACTGGCCAGGAAAGTAAAAGTCCTGGGAATTTAGGTTTGCTTTGCAGCACATTCACCAGGTAATCCCAAAGTCTCTGAGTCACAGTTTAATCATCTATAAAATGGAAATAATAATCACTCTTTCTTACCTTGCTGGGTTATCTGGAGGTCATGTAAGATAAAAGGTAAAATGAGAAGTACAAATGGACTATGTACCAATTAATGCAAAGTCCTAAACAAATATGATCCTATACTGCTCTTTGTATCCAAGGCTGTCATGGTCAGTCGGATAATATTCTACTCATTTTTTAAATGAGGAAGCCAGAGATATTAAATGACTCACCTGAGGTCACATAGCCATTAATCTGAAGATGCAAATTGGAGCCCAAGTAGTCTTATTGTAGAACAATGTTTGTCACCAGTACAGCCCACCTCCCCACCCTGTAAACATACGCCTTCAACTACAGAGTTTCTCTTGGACATTTACCTTTTTAAAAATAATATTTTATTTTGGTTTCAGTGGTCTCATACATTTGTCTTAGTTTCCTAGAGCTTCCATAACCAAATGCCACCAACCAGCTGGCTTCTGAGAAGAAAAACAGAAAGAAAGATAATGTCTCCCAGTTCTGGAAGCTGTGAGTTTGAGTCAGGGTGTTGGCTGTGTTAATTATTTCTGCATCTTTGATTAAAGGAGACAGACCTAGGCCTTCCCTCTACCTTCTGGTACTCCAAGCATTTGGGCATCACATGGCACCCTTCCTCTGTCTTCCTGTCTGTGTGTCTTGAAAACAACAAACAGAAACCCCCCCCCCAAAAAAAAAAAACCCATTGGTGATTTGCCAATTCTGATTCTTAGTGAGAGTAGAGCTGTCGCCACTGAATTTCCAAGACTATACGTCTTTATGAAGCAGACTGTCAGCAGTTTCCTTTCTTGGAGTGCCTAGTGGGTTTGAACTACCAACCTTTCAATTAGCTGGCGAGTACTTAGCTACTGCACCGCTCGGGCCCCTTCCTTGGTGTACTATAGAATTAAGGCCCACTCTATTCCAATGTGACATCACACTAAGTCAACATACACATCCTCAAAGGTCCTATTTCCAAACTAGGACCCATTCACGGTATGGGGCTTAGGGGACCGACCTAACTTCTTTGGGGACTAGAATCTGAAATTGTTTTCTTAGGCATCAGGACTCTGTTTTCTCAATTACATTCCAGACCAGTGCAGCAGCAGTTGTTTTCTATCCTATCGCCATCCAGGAATCATTGCAAACCGAGCCCACATGTTATCTTGTCAAGCTGAACGAACAAATGAAAATTCGGTGGCATCCTATTCCCTGGATAGCTTTAATGCAACAGAGAAAATTCCCAATGTAAGCTTATCCCCATTTTCCAAGCTCCAACACACACCAAGTCTGGAAATGTAAAGACTTTTTGATCAGTGGGCATGATGCGGACTGCCTTCACACGTTGATGTAAGAAATAACAGGAGACGACGGGTTAGTAGTTGATGGTGGCGTACCTGGGGCCTAGAGCGAGTGCACGAGGACTTGTGTGCCAGAAACTCCAGACGCCACAACTCCAGAGCTAGGTGCAATGTGGCCGAAATCCATCCTGTCAACTAAATGCCTGTGAATGGACGGTCAACGTGCTGTCCATTTGTCACCCACCGAGGCTGCAACAATGGGCTCTGGCACAGGAACCGCTGAGAGGATGCGCAGGCCTGGGAGTGCTTTGTTTTATTGCGCATAAGGTTGCAGTGGGTTGGAACCAACTCCATGACACCGAACAACCACCACAACGGACACGCTAAAATAAAGAAGACTGACAATAAGAAAGTGTGGGTGGAAAAGCGGGAAAACTGGACCCCTAATCCATTGTCAGTGGGAATGCAAAACAGGCCACGTTGAACAATACCTTCTCAGTTTTCTTTGGGAAAATGAAACTTACACTTTCCACATGGCCCCCAATTCCACTCTTCGGTATCTATCTGATCCAAAAACCAAGCTCATTGCTTTTGACTCATCAACCCTATAGCACAGGGTCAAGAGCCCCTTAACTTCCAAGACTGTGCCTCTTTACACAAGGAGAAAGCCTCATTTTCTTCCACAGAGCTGGCTGGTGATCTTGTGGTTACCAATCCATCACCACCCAAGCGGCCAGGTATCTACACAAGGGAAATAGAAACATATGTCTCCATAATTAGATGATCACATATGTCATAATAGCTAAAGCCTTGAAACAACCCAAACATCCATCAGCTGATGAACGGGTTATTCAGTTGTTCCATACACGAATACAAAATAGCAAACTACTGGTATATGTCACAACCTAGATAAACTTAAAACCTCCCAGGCTAAATGGAAGAATCCAGACACACTAGACTACATTGTTGTGATTGTTTGATGTCATAGAGTTGGTTCCAATTCACAGAGACCCTGTGTCCAAGAAGAGGAGATGCGCTGTGCCATCTTCATGATGGTTGTTATAGTGGAGCCATTGTTACAGCCGCTGTGTCAATCATGTCACGAATGTCTTCCTCTTTTTCACTGTCTCGAATGTACCAAGCATTTTTTCTAAAAGGCAAATCTCTCCTGGTAACCAAAACTATCACAGCTACGTAGTTCCATTCATCTGAAATTTATAGAAAAAGCATAACTCTTGCAACAAAAATAAGATTAATGGGTTGGAAGTAGCAATAGGAATGGACTATAAAATAAGGGACATTTCTGAGTATTAGGAGTACTTTACAATTTTATTTAGTGATAATTACAGGACTATAAATTTACTATAAGTCATATAACTGCATATTCCAGATGGGTGAATTTTAAGGTATATAAATTACACTTCAATTATATTGTGGAACAAATGTGGGTTTTCTTTAGCTCCATTGTGTTTTTTTTCTTTTAAAGATTACATGTTTATTTTAATGTAAAAATGGAAAGCAAAAACCTTAATTTGAATAGCGAAAGATAATCACTGTTATGAGTTAATATTAAAAACAGTATTCTACCCTGAGAATTTTCAGTGCATGTTACATGCTTAGCATTGTACTACATCACCATAAATTCTTCAATAAAATTGGGAATGTTGCATAATATCCCACTGTATTTAGCAGCATACTTACCAATTCCTTATTGTCATAGAGATGTAAATTTTATGCTTGTAAAGTTAGGGTCTGGAAATGCTATCAAGGTTCAAAGGTTATGAGTAATTTTTGAAACTCTTAATAAATATTTCTCAATAGCTTTCCAGAAATCTCATGGAAGCCATGTAATAGAGTTCCCATATTACTGTAACTTTGACAACTTTTTGCTTTCTTCAAAATATCTTAGATTTCCTTGAGGTTGGCTCTTTCTTCAGTGCTGTGACATTGACCAGAGCTGTTGCTACGCAGACCAGCTCCTCTCCTCTGATAGCATCAAAGAGTCAGACTTGTCCTTTGAATTAGATTTTGACATGTGACTTCCTTTGACCAGAGACCTATGGGCGAAGAGACGCAGGACTTGTGGTGCAGTTTGCCGCATTACCCATTCCCTGCTTGACTGAAGGATTATGGAATGATCAGAACTCCCGAGCTGGCCTACTGTGGGAGGTAGCAGAAGTGGGAAATAAAACAAAACATGTTTGCATCTAGTTGAGTCCCACCCACAGAAATCCCGTGCACGACAGTTCTCCAGAGGATTTTCTTGGCTTCTACTGCAATGCTGGGTAGTTTCGAACTACCAACATTTCAGTTGGGCATTGAGTGCAAACCATTTTATGTCGCCTATGGCTCTTGAATGAGAAACAAACCTCATTGAATCACTGAACGCTGGAGTTGATTGTTAGCGCAGCAGAATAGACTATCCTGAGACTGTGCTATATATTCGCTATAAAGTATAAAATTGATGAATGTTCTCTTACGGTAAGAAAAGGCACAAAATGCTATTAATAGTGGATTATAAAACAAGCAAATAAAGTCTGTCTTTGAGGCCAATGATTCACCCATTTGGAAATAATTTTCTAATACATTTCCATAAAAAAATGGAGGAAGGGAATCATTTGCCACATAGTAATAAAAGCCACAAGGTTTTATGAAAGTGTCGTCAATAATTCAGTAAGAAAGGGAAGAATCAGCCCTCAGACACGGAGCTGGTACATGTTTATTTTGCTTTGTGTCCTTTCACTGTTGTTGCCCAGGCAACATCATGCAGAGTGTGACTCAACAGGAGCATCCGTAAGCTGCTTTAATGAGGTGAGAGAGCTAGAGATGTCACACAGGACGTGTTATGACATTCAAGCTGCTGCCAATGGATGACATATTTTGTATTTGGATCCCAAACAGGAAGTTATTTTTCTTGTCAAACGGAAGAGAATAAATAATTTCTTCTAAGGCCATACAAGTAAACACACACAGGATACAGATGGTCAGGTGGAGTCATAGGGGTGAGTAATTAGCGGTCCAAAAGGAAAGCAAACATTTTGCGAGGCTTATTAGAGGCACAAACTCAACAGGTTCTGCCATAGGAATAGAGGATCCCAAGGAAATGACATCTCATGAGGCCCAAATCCCAATAGGATTCCATACCATGTAAGAGAAAAGAAATGCTCACTCACTTTTATGGACTAAGCATTTTCAACGTATAGGATAGCAAGACTCTCCTTGATAGTGTTGTTAGATGTTACACATAAAATTACTTACCTGTGTACCTATAGTATTGGTCAAACTCACTGCCATCGAGTCAATGGCTACTCATAGCGACCCTCTATTGTTACATGGTATGGTTGGTTGCCTTCCAAGCAGATCTGACTCATCGTAACCTCGTGCACAACAGAAGGAAACACTGCTCCATCGGAAGCCAGCCCCTCGTGGCAGCCATCGTGTCGGTCCATCTCTTTGAGAGTCTTCCTCTTTGTCACTCACCCTCCACTTCACCAAGTAGGGTGTCCTTCTCCAAGAATCAGTCCCTCCTGATAATGTGCCCCAAGTATGAGAGATGGAAGTCTCAATAGTCTCCAACAGAAGGAGCCATCTGCTTGTAGGTCCTCCAGAAGAGTTTGGTTCATGCCTCTGGAAATCCATGGTTCATTCGACATTCTCTGCTGATGCCATAATTCCAAGGAATCAATTACTCAATCTTCCTTAATTAATCAGTTTTCCAATTTTTACGTGCATAGGAGGTGATCGAAAATACAGTGGCTCTGGGCTGCTGCGCCATCGTCCTCAAAGCGACATCTATGCTCTTTAACATTTTACAGATGTATTTTGCAACAGATTTGCCCAAAGCAATGCATCGTGTGATTTGGTGTATTGACTGCTGCTTCCATGAGCACCAATTAAGGACCCAAGTAAATGAAAAGTTTGTATGTGTGTGTGCACGTGTGTATGTCTGTGTGTGTTCATCGACATGGGTAAGTTCCTAAGGCCAGGTCATTCTGCAAGACTAGGTAGTATATAAGGGCTCAAGTAGAAAGCAAATGTTTTGAGAATGATGATGGCAACAAATATACAAATGTGCTTGACACAATGGATGGACGTATGGACTGTGAGAAGCATTGTACGAGCCCCCAATAAAATGATTAAAAAACAACAACAACAAATAAACATACAAGTTCAAAACAAACAACAACTTAACTAGGTAGTATGAAAAATGGAGCATGACAGCAACAGGTTGAAAAATGAAAAATAACTACACCATTACATACCTGGCAAATTACATCATTGCGTAACTGAAAAATGACATCATCACATCACTGACCAGCCACTTTAAAATGAAGCCCAAACAAATTGATACATAACCTTCCCATCATAGCCAGCATTGCCTTCACCACACAACTTGGCATTCATTACTGCCGATGTATATCATTAATGTCGGAAAACTCATCAGGTAGTAATTTTTTTACTGCTGTCGTAAGTGAAAAATGTAGATAAAGAGGTATTCTCTAAGTGAGGAGACGGTGTAATGTGTATGTATATACTCGTGGTCTATACATAAGTTCATAGTCTAAGTCCAGTCATTCTTAACAACTACTGTGTGATCTTTTAAAAGTCCTAAGCATCATAATTCTTCAGGCTACATTGAGATATTTGGCTGGTGGACTCTTTATTTGACTATTAGAATAAAAATTCTGATACCCAGAACTGGATAAGTAATGCATGTCGACCACCTCCACAGCCCCAGGTCTCTGATAAACAATAGGCTCTGGTTTACCTTGATTATGTAGAAGAGAACAACCATGGGGAAACTATGAATGATTTGTTCCTTTACTGGTGAAATATTTATAATGGCGTTTCTGTGATTAGTCTAAGTTTCTGTTTTCTGATGAAAGTTAGGCTAAAAATACCAGAATGCAGTTTAATTATCCTCCCCTGTGCATTAAAAAAATAATTTTATTGGGGGCTCATACACCTCTTATCTCAATCCATACACACATACATTGTATGTCAAGAACATTTGTACATTTGTTGCCCTCATCACCCCTGTGCATTTTTATTGCTTTATTTATTTTTGTTTGAAACCAGCTTGTTTGTCACAAATAGTCTAAGTCCATTTCAATTTTACTTTTCAGCTTTTCTTCCTTAGCACTCAGACAAATGTTGAGATCCACACAGTTTTTAATACTGTGAACCCTTTCACTCTCCTTTACCTACTTGTTTATTTAATTTTGTTTCAATTAATTTATATATTTTCCCTTTAATCTGTGCAAGACAATGCATACAAAGAAAAACATATTCTATGCAGTTTCAGACCATCTCATCAAATCAGTGACAGTCTTCCCACCCTTGTCCTGCCCCATATAGGTGGTTCTTGATTCTTCGTTTTCTCTTTTTCCAACCTCTCTCCCTCCTGACTTTCCTGCCCAGCACCCTTTTTGTTTTTAATAGTGTTTTGCTTATACTGTGCTTCTTTTCTTTCTATATAAAGTTGGTGATTAGTTTTCCCATTTCTTTGAAAAATTGTGCTAGGATTTGGTTTGGGATTGCATCTTGTTTATAAAGTGTTGGGCAGAATATTGACATTTGCATTATAGTTAGTCTTCTTATCCAGGAGCATGGGACATTCTTCCATTTGTGTAAGCCTCGTTTGGTTTCTTGTAGAAATGTTTATAGTTTTTTGTTGTAAAAGTATTTTGGTTCTCTGGTGGGATTTATTCCTAGATATTTTATCTTTTGAATAGTTATTGTAAATGGTATTTAATTTCCTTTTCAGTGTCATTGTCTTTTAATACACAAGAACCCAGCTGATTTTTATATATTGATCTTACATCCTGGTATGTTACCAAAATTTTAATAAGTTCTAGTTATTTTTTAATTGGCTCTTTGGAGTTTTCTCTATATAGGATTATATCATCTACAGTTTTGTTTCTTCTGGGAAAATGTGGATGCCTTTAATATATGTATTTTTGATATCTTATTGCTCTGGCTAAGACTGCTAGGACTGTATTACTTAAGAGTGGTGATAAAGGGTAACCTTGTCAGGTTCCTGTTCAAAGGAGGAGTGTTTTAAATTTCTCTCCATTAAGTGAGATGTTAGCCATTGGTTTTGCATATTTGACTTTTATTGCATTGAGGAATTGCCTTTCTATTTTTATTTTACTGATTGTGTTTATTAAGAACGATGTTGAATTTTATCAAATGCCTTTTCTTCATAGATTGATACAACCATTTGTTTCTTATCCTTCACCTTGTTTATGAGATGGATTATATTGATTGTTTTTCTAATACAAAATTATCCTGTATACTTGGTATGAATCTCACTTGATCATGATACATTATTTTTTGATGCTTTGTTGAAATCTGTTGTCTATAATTTTGTTGAAAAATTTGGCATCCATATTCATCATGGATATTTGTATATAGTTTTCAATTATGATAATGTTTTGCCTCATTAAATATTAGAATTATACTTGCTTAATCAAATGAATTTGGTAGTATACTATCTGTTTACATACTGTGAACTATTGGATGTAGGATTGCTTTTAACTTTTCTCTAAGTGCTTGGTAGAATTCCCCTGTAAAACCATCTGGTCCTGGACTTTTTAATGTTGGGTGTTTTTTGTTTTAGTGATCAGACCTATGTCTTCTAATATTGCAGGCTTGGTGAGATTTTCTATATGAGTCATTGTTAATTTAGGTAGGTAATTTAGTCATTGCTAATTTAGGTATTTCTAGAAATGTATCTGTTTTTTCTTGATTTTCAAATTTGTTTGGCTACAGTTGTTCATAATTTTAAAAATCTCAGTTGGTTCTCTTGTTATGTCACCTATTTCATTTCTTATTTGTTATATTCGCTTTTCCTCCTCCTTTTCCTTTGTTAGGTCTGCCAGTGCTTTAGTAGTTTGGTTAATCCTTTAGAAGTACCAACTTCTTAACTTGATGGGTTTTTCTATAGTTAAAAAAATTATTTTTGATTCATTTATTCCTGTTCTAATCTTTATTATTGCTTTTCTTCTAGTGTCTAAGGGTTTGTTTTGCTGGTCTTGTTCCAATTGTTGTAGGTGTTTATTTTAATTCTTTCTTCCTTTTTGATTTGTGGACTTATTCCTATAAACTGTTTTCTGAGTATTGCTTTTGTCATGTTCCAGAGATTCTGGTATGTTGTATTTTCATTCTCATTTGTTTTGAAGAAGTTTTAAAGTTATCTTCTATATTTCTTTCATTACCCAGTGGTTTTTAAGTAGTGTTGCTCAGTTTCAATGTATTTGACTTTGGGGGGTTGATTAAACTTTGGTTGAGTTCTAATTTCATAGTATAGTGATCTGAAAAAAATGCATCACAACATCTCAATAGTTTTTAATTTATTGATGCATGTTTCATGTCTACTAGAAAAGAATGCATATTGTACTTTTGTTGGGTGAAAAAAAACACAACAACTTCACTACTATGAAGTTGATGCCGACTCATAGGAGCCACAGAAGACTGGCTGGAACTGCCCCTAGGAGTTTCTGAGACCGTAACTATTTATGGGAGTAGAAAGGTCCTTCTTTCTTCCGCAGAGCACCTGGTGGTTTTCAACAGCTGACCTTGCAGATCTCAGTCCCTGTAAGTGAAGTGCTCTGTGTATGTCTAAGGATCAAGTTGATCAATTGTGTTTCGTTCTGCATCTTGGTTGATTTTTCTGTCTAGTTAATCTTTTTGTTCAACGTATGGCCTATTTGTCTCTTCATTTCTATAAGAATTTGATTAATGGCTTTTAAAGGTATTCCATTTTTGCATAGATATTAATTATGGTTATAACTTTTATGTTCAGTTGAGTCCTTCGTGATTACATAATGACCTTTTGTGTCTCTTTGTATCTACTTTGATGTCTATTTTGTCAGCAATTAATATTGCTATTCCTGCTTCTTTTGACTGCTGTTAGCGTAATTTGTTTTTTCCCATTCTCTGACTTTTAGTCTGTGTATCTTTATCTATAAGGTGTGGTTCCCGCAAGCAGCGTCTTAAAGGCTTGTGTTTTCTAATCCATTCTCTTAGTCTTTATCTGTTCGTTAGTGAGCTCAGTCAATTTACATTTATGTTGTTATTTATGAATATGGGTTTATTGCCATCATTTTGTTATATATTTTAATGGTAATAATGGTTTTTTTCACTATTTATGATCATTTTTGTGCTGTATTCCTTTGGCTTATATTTTCTTGTCAATAATTTCTTTGATTTTTTGGTTTTGTTTTACTGCTTAACATGATTATGTGATTTTCTTCTGTTTGGTTTTCTTGAGGTTTTAACTTTTTCTTTGAGGATCATTTTTTGTAGTTTTATTTTCAAATTCAAAACAGTTTGTAGTCCTTTGTGAATAAATCAAAACCTTTTCCATTTGGCTGTTAATTATCTACCCGCCCCTTCATTCTTTCTTTGTTGTTTTTCACATCTTCATTGAAGAAATGTTATCTGTGTTTCCTTATTGTGCTTTATATAGTTCTGTTTCATTTTGGTATTACATAAGTAGGATGTTTATTCCATAATAATGTCTTATATGTTAATTTTAGGTTACAGTCTGTCATTGTTGAGTCTCTGGCCAAAGAACTCCTTTTGATATTTTTTGTAAGGATGGTGTTTACAAAATTACTTTAGTTTTTCCATATCTGAAAATAATTTTATTTCTCTCTCATATTTAAGGGATAATTTTCCTGGTTACCGGATTCTTTGTTGGCCTTTTCCTTTCTTTAAAAAAATTTGAATATATAAATCCATTGCTTTCTAGCCTGCTTGGTTTCAATAGAAAAAATTGAACTTATCCTAATTGGTTGGCTTTTATATGTGATTGTGTTCTTTTCCTGTATTGGTCTTGGGATTGTTTCCTTTTCCTTAATATTAGAAAGTTTGACTATAATGTGTGTCTCATGGTTATTTTCTTGTGGAATTCTTGGGACTTCTTGAAATGTCATTTTGTATTCTGTAATAATATCAGGGAAAATCTTTCATATTTCCTTAACTATTTTCTCTGAAGTTAATATTGCTGTTCTGGGATATTTATCAAGTGTAGTGTGTGTGTGTGTGTGTGTGTGTGTGTGTGTATGCGTGTGGTGTGTGTGTGTGCGTGCGTGTGCGTATTTGTGGTGTGTGTGTGTGTGCATGTGTGTGGTGCGTGCGTGTGTGTGTGTGTGTTTTAATAATGTTCCATAGATTCATAGGTTCTTTGCTCCTTTTTATAACTTAACCTTCTTGTATTTTGATCTTGAGGGATTTGGTTTCAAGATCACCGATTATAGGTTCCATTGCTTCAATCCTTTTGTTTTATTTTTTCAAAGTGTTATCCAATTCTAATATTTTTGCCTTTTGAAATTTTATTTGGAGTTGAATTATTTCTAGTTTTTTCACTAATTTTGTTGTATTTGTCTTGCAATGCTTTCCTGAGTTCGCTTATTGTCTCCTCCGTTCCCCACCTCTCCGCCTTCCCCGTTATATTTCTATCAGCTTAGCCCTCCAATCGCCTAAAGGAGCTGGACCTCATTACCCTAAACTCCCTGGTGGGAGGAGCTAAAGCTTCTCCTCTTCTGAGGGACCTCCTCTGGGCCACAGCTGTACGTATTCCAGTTCATTGAATTGTTTCCTCTTGCTTCCGGTATGTGTGGGGATTGACTGCTGCTTTCAAGACACAGCATTGTTGTTGTTTTTTAATGTTTGTCTTTGGCACAAGACAGTCCCCGCACACTTATTGTAGATCCCGAAAAGCCACTGGGGACAAGGCAGTTCAGCAGTCGCCTACTCCCAGGAGGAGCCAAAGGCAGAAGACCATTAAATATTGCCTTTGTTGAAATCCTGATTTCGAGACTGGCTCCCAAGTCCCCACGGAATGTAAGGCAAAGATCAACACACCTACCGTGATGGGGGAGACAAGAGACTATCTAAAATATTATCCATAGGCCTTCTGAGTTACCCAGCTAAGCCTGCATTCAGAGTTTGACTCAGATTCTATCTAGCCAGGAGCCAGCAGGCAGACAGGTCCAAGGAGAAATCCTTAAGCTCCATGCGGATTCCCTGCCCTTACCCAGGTCCACCTACCTCTCCACACCCCAGGGCTTGCCCATCCCCTGGTGCTCTGGAAAAGTTTTGCCCAAGAATTCTAACTGGGCTTTGGGAGATAGCTTAAAGCTATGTCAGTCTCTCCTACCCAGCCTGAATCCTGTGAGTGGTACAGGGCTCTTTCAGCCCCAGGGCACAGGAGCCTGTGAATTTTCCCATCCCAACTTGTACTCAACACCCCCAAAGTATGCTAATGGAAATTTTATTGGCCTGGTGAGGAAGAACAAAATCTCCAACCCAATGCTTCCCATCTCCTCTACCAGAGCCAGGGGGGAGGTGGGCTCCGTAGGCATCCTGCCTGCCAGCACAGGATCTACAGTTCTTTGAAGGGCTCATCGTGTCCATTTCATCCGATACCGACCTGTAATTCGCAGATGTTTCGCTCCTCAGTGGGTAGTTCAGAACTCAGGCTGCTGACGCTTGTCCACTTATTCCAAAGTTCCTTCGCAGAGGGTTCCACAGAGTCCCCAACTATGTGACCATATTGAATCTATCCTCCCCCTGTGCATTTAAAGAAAGGTACAAATGTTATTTGTGGTCCTGGGGATTGATTTTGACAGGTGCTACATCTTAATAATATCAGCTAATTTTCATTATGGCCCGTGTGGCAGACAATGTACATTAATCTTCACAAAAACCCTGTTCGAACAGTTATGGTCAACGCTTATATGGTTATCCCCAGTGGACCACACCTCGCAGCGTTCATGTCCTTGTTTAGTCTCTGCCCACGTGGACTTTTGTCTTAGCCTTCTTGACTTGCTTTAGTGAACAGTACAACAGCAAGCATGAAACAAAGAGAAGATGAGTCTTGTGTCCCGTGTAGCTCTAGTTGCCACGTAAGTAGCTTAGACGACATTGGTAAATAATCAGTCCCGTGGAAAGAGACTTTGCAGGATGAGAGGTCATCTTGGATCTCTGAGCCCCAGCAAAACGCTCAGCCGCATAAGCAGTCTAAGCAAAACCAGCAGAAAAACTACCCCGCTGAGCCTTAACCCACCACATCATTTCTAAGTGATAAATCATTATTGCTTTAGACTACTATATTTTAAGATGATATTTGATATACCAGTATATAACTAAGACATATAGCATTTATAATGGAAAAATATTAAAACTGGGGATAAGAGAG
Source organism: Tenrec ecaudatus (assembly GCF_050624435.1). Classification (NCBI taxonomy): domain Eukaryota; kingdom Metazoa; phylum Chordata; class Mammalia; order Afrosoricida; family Tenrecidae; genus Tenrec; species Tenrec ecaudatus. The sequence continues at coordinate 170,766,256 of NC_134533.1, read as the reverse complement.
GTTAAATGAATCATCAAGATCTTATGAGTTAATTTTAGCTCCAAATGTACTGTACAAAATACCTTATTATTTTTACTACAGTCTCCCACGCTCCATACTACCCAAGGGTGCTTTGCTCAATTGATGTATGTACAGATTGTGATAAGAGCTTTATGAGCCCCAATAAAAAGATTTTTTTAAAAAACTGTTCCTTTGGCATCATTCTTTGGCTCTCTAGAAGGTATCTCAATTATAATATGTCCACCCAAAAGTTCTGAGTTTCCCTCCCAAGTAGTCCCTTCTCCGTAGATTTTTTTAACCTCTGTAATTGGCATCAACACCCACCTAGCAAGTCAGACCACAAATCTGGAGTTACTGTTGTTCATAGATGCCCTGGGGCTGGTTCTGACGTGTAGCGGCCCCATGTACGACAGAGTAAAACACGCCGCGGTCCTGCCTGCATCAGCCTCCCAGGCGTGGTCATGCTTAAGCAGTTGCAGGAGCCATTGCATCCCTCTGTCCCTTTGAAGGTCGTCCTCTTTTCCACTGACCCTCTTCTTGACCAAGCACGCTGTCCTTTTCCAGGGACTGGACCCTCCTGATCACAGGTCCAAACTACATAAGACGGTCTCATCATCCTCATTTCTAAAAAGCATCCTGCTGTCAGTCCTCCAAGACAATTTGTCTGTGCTTCTTTTTGTTTGTTAGCATTACTGACTTTCTTTCACTCAGAGCCCTTAAGTAACCTCTGAGCATGTCCTGTCGGCTCTACCTCAAACCATCCTTCTGCGTCTCGCTCAGACTGTTTCTTACCTCCTCCTCCTCACCTACCCAGTGCCAGAACCCTGGTGCCGCCTTGAACTACTGCACTACCAAGGAGAAGTGGGGCAAAGCCAAAAAAGAAGCTTGTCACTAGGAGTTGAAGATAAAGGGATGCATTCTAATTCAACGTCTTTTGCTGTTACTCTCATCTCCTGCGCCCTTAATTATCTTCAGGAAAATGTGGCCAGAATCTGGCAAGAAGAAGGAGCCTGCTTTCTCTTTTTCCCCTCTGTCACAGAAGTTTTAGCTCATTTTTAGGAAAGTATAGTCACTGGGGACTCATGCCTCACATCCCTGCAGTGCAGGCGGCAGTAACATTCTCCATCTGACTTGCGGGAGATACCAATCGAAGAGTACTAAGGTTTTGAGACAGACACGATTCGTTCCTGTGTACACTGCTGCTGCTTTGGATTTTGACAGTTTATTCTTCAAGAGGGGAATTCTGGAGAGGAGAAGGTTAACTGATTAAGCAGGATTTCCAATTGAGATTTTAAAAATCCCAAACCCCGCCCCCCCCCACAAACATGCACATGCACAAACAGCATTGGGATGTGTTAGTCCAATAAATAATTCATTGAACTGTCTATTCACAGACGAATAGAAAAATATTACAGAATGTCTGGATGCCAATCAGTCTGCAGTTAGTTAAGTAAACACTCCAGACAGATGGCACTTGTAAAACCCAGATTTATACATTAATGGTATGTTTTATAATTTACACACATAACATCTAATAACTTCAGTTCAAGGTCTATTAAAAATCACACAGTCTTTCAAAGGTTACCTGACATCTTGTAGGCCAGCTCCAAGGCTGAAGAGCAATGTCCCTGCTACTTGAGGATACAATAGTCAGACGTTCGAATGCTACCTGTGCTCTGCTTGTTGCCCTTACAGAGGAGCATTGAGTGTGGCCATCCTTGGGGCCTGCTGAGACTCTGCACTTCGGGGCACAGCTGCAACAGCAATGGCACAAGTAGAATGTGTGCCGCTGGATGCTCAGATGCAGCTCCATCAGCACAATGTGTGCCCGTGGATGCTCAGATGCAGCTCCATCGGCACAATGTGTGCCCGTGGATGCTCAGATGCAGCTCCATCAGCAAGGCCCATTTTCACTGAAACAACTTTCTAATCTGGGTTGCGCACTTTTAAATGAAACAGAGCTGCCGCTGCCATAATACAGAGTTATAGTCAAGTTCTACTATGTCCCAGGATTGTGTTAAGTGTTTCAGATGCCATCGTTTCCAGGTCACCCTCACAACAACCCCGTGAGGCAGGCACAATTAGGACCTAATTTTCAGATAAAAGTTCAAGAATATGGGAAAACACAGAAATTAAAATTAATATCACAGATAAGTAAATTAATACCAGATAGCTTCTGATAAGATGCAGTCAGAAAGACACAAAACCACTTCAGTGATACTCTTGCTAAATGTGCGTAACCTAAGTTCCAGAAGCCTCAGTCAACCGCACATGGAGAGACATTCCACAAAGTAACAATATACGTTACATGAGTCAAGGGCAAAAGAGAAAGTCAGAAAATCCATTTTAGATGAAAAGAGAGCAAATAAAAAGGAGACTAAATGTAGCATATGAATCTAGACTAGATGCTGAACAGGAAAGGGATATATATAGAGAGAGCAGTAAGCTAGACCAGATGATGTACACGAGTACAGATAGGAACTGGAAACACAGGGAATCCAGGGTGGATGATTCCTTCAGGACCAGGGGTGTGAGTGGTGATATTGGGAGGGTAGAGGGAGAGCTGGTTGGAAAGAGGGAACCGATTACAAGGATCTACATGTGACCTCCTCCTTGGGGGACAGACAACAGAAAAGTGGGTGAAGGGAGATGTCAGACAGGACAAGATATGACAAAATAATAATGTGTAAATTATCAAGGGCTCATGAGGGAGGGGGAAGCAAAGAGGGAGGGGAAAAAAAGAGGACCTGATGCCATGGGCTTAAGTGGAGAGCAAATGCTTTGAAAATGATGAGGGCAATGAATGTGCAGATGTGCTTTACACAATTGATGTATGTATGGATTGTGATAAGAGTTGTATGAGCCCCTAATAAAACATTAAAAAAAGCAATAACAACAGCAACAAAAGCAAAGAGAGCAGTTGGTGTATTTGAGGAGTATTGATTAGATAATAATTAGATACTAGATTATAGATTAGATAAAGTCTTGATTTGGATCATTTTATTATGGCATGAAAATATTGACATATGGGAAAAGTGAAGATTATACAGGGATTTTCTGTGATATTTTTATATTTTTTGTTATTTAAAATCTTAAAATTAAAAAAAAAGAAAATGAGGAGAAAGTGAAAGAATACTGCATCAGGAGAGACAGAGGCAGTGGTACGAGATTAGGAATGGGAATATTTTTTTCCCAAAGACTTGGGGTCCCATTAGGGTCTTCTTGTCCACAGAATGTTTCTTCCAGAAGAAACACTTCTACAGTGTGACATTTTTGCAAGTGATAGCCTGTTTGAATCAGAAGATAACTTGCTGTTACTCTTGTTGTTAGGTGCCATTGAGTCAACTATGACCCCTAATGACCCTGTACACAACTGAATGAAACCCTGCAGGGTTCTGGACCATCCTCACAATTGATTCTATGCCTGAGGCCATGCTTGCAGCCCCAGTGCCAATCCCTCTCATTGAGGGCCTTCCTCTTTTTCTATGTCCCTCCACTTTACCAAGCAGGATGTCCTTCTCCAGGGACTGGTGTCTCCTGATAATATGTTAAAAAGTATGTAAGATGAAGTCTTGCCACCTTGCTTCCAAGGAGCACGCTGGACGAACTACTTCCAAAACAGATTGGTTTGTCCTTTTAGCAGTCCGTGGTACTTCTAATAGTCTTCGCCAACACCACAATTCAAATGTGTCCATTCGTCTATGGTTTTCCTTATCCGATGTCTAGCCTTCCACATGCATAAAAGGCAATGGAAAATACCATGGCTTGGGTCAGGAACAGCTTAGTCCTCAAAGTAATCTTGCCATATTTGCCTCTAAGGAGCACTCTGGCCACATGTATGCAGCGTTCAACTCCAGTTCTCAATCATGTACTGCAGCAAACATTGTTGGATGATCTCAAGCAAAATTTTACTTGTGTGCAATACCAATGATGTCATTCTATAATTTGCGCATTCTGTTGGGTCACCTTTCTTTGGGATGGGCACAACTATGGATCTCTTCCAGTCAGTTGGCTAAGTAGCTGTCTTCCACATTTCCTGGCATAGACAAGTGAGTGTTTCATCAGCTTGTTGAGACATTCAGTTGGTATCCCATCAATTCTTGGAGTCTTGATTTTGGCTAATGTAGTCAGTGCCACCTGAACTTCTTCCTTCAGCACCATTGGCTCTTGCTCATATGTTGACTGCTGAAATGGTGGAAAGTCGACTAGTTCTTTTTAGTACAGTGACTGTGAATTCTTTCCATCTTCTCTTGAGGTTTCCTACATCATTCAACATTTTCCTTATAGAATCTTTCAAGATCTCCACTTGAAGTTTTTTTTTAATCCTTTCAGCTTAAGAGATGCTGCACTCGTTCTTCCTCTTGGGTCTTCTAAGTCTAGGTTTTTGCACATTTCATTGTAATATTTGTCTTTCTCTTCTTGAGCTGCCCTGTGAAATTTTCTATTTGGCTCCCTGACTTCATCTTTTCTTCAATATGCTTTCAATTAAGAGCAATTTTCAGATTCTCTTCTGACATCCTCTTCGATCTTTGCTTTCTTTCCGGTCTTTTTAATGACCTTTTGCTTTCTTCATGAATGATGATCTTGATGTCTTCCCACAGCTCATCAGGTCTTCTCTCATTAGTGTTCAATACATGCCATCTGTTCTTGAGATGGTCTTGAAATTCAGGTGTGATAGACACAAGATTGTATTAAGTCTTGTGGAACTGTTTTAATTTTATTCAGCTTTATACTGAACTCTCATGCAAGCAACTGATGGTCTGTTTTACAGCCAGTCCCCGGTCTGGCTTTAGCTCCTGATATTGACCTTCTCCATCGTGCCTTCACACAGATGTAGTCCATTTGATTTCTGTGGGTTCCATCTAGGGAATCCCAGATGCATAGGCAACTTTTGTGTTGTTGGGAAAAGGTATTTTCAATGAACAAGTCATTGGTTTTGCAAAATTCCATCATGTGATCTTCCGCTTCATTTGTATCATGAAGACCATATTTTCCAACTACTGTTCTGTCCTCTTTGTTTCCAAGTTTTGCATTCCAATCAGCAATAATTATCAATGCACCTTGATTGCATGTTTGATCAGTTTCTGACTGAAGTCCTTGGTATAATTCTTCAATTTGTTCGTCACTAGCTTTGGTGGTTGGTGCATAATTTTGAATAGTAGTTGGAGTGTTTGGATTTCTTTGAAGGTGGATAGATACACTCCTATCACAGATAGCATTGTACACTTCATGGTGGATCTTGCAAGGCCCCTTTGACAATGAATGCGACACCATTCATCTCGATTGTGTTATTCCTGGCATAGTAAATCCTATGATTTTCTGATTCAAAATGACTGATACCAGTCCATTTCAGCTCATGGATATCGATATTTATACATTCCATTTCATTTTTGACAACTTTCAAGTGTTCTAGATTCATACTACGCACATTCCAGGAGATGACCGTACTTGATGTTTTGACGCTATGAATAAGATTTTCAACAACTCTTTCTTTCTCCTTCAAGAAGGAACTGATTCCTTCTTCATTGTCTGTTCTTAGTCTGGGAGCTCTGCTGAAACCTGTTCCCTTTGGGTGGCCCCGCTGGCTTTCGAAATACCAGTGGCACAGCGTCCAGCATCACAGCAACACACAGGCCACCACAGAATGAAACTGGCTGACAAGAGGTGGAAGATAACTTAAAACAACGGTAAGCACTCTCATTTTGCATGGAAAAAACTCCTGATGTTCACAAATGTGGGGGGTCGGCCCAAGGCCACCCAACAGGAGAGGCCAGATTAGAACCTAGCTGTTCTGAGCAGAGGGTTCTGTTTCCATGTCATCATTCATTTCTGAAAGACAACATCTCGGCCTCAAATCCAAATGTCAGGGGCATATCCTCTAGAGATTTCCTTCTGAAACCAGATAGTAACTCATTTATTTACTCATCCAACAAATATTTATCGAAGGCCTCTGATGTATCAGCCACTGCTTGAAAGACTACAGATACAACAGTGATCAAAGAAAAATCCTCCCATTCTAGTAAACTGTGAGACTCGATCTAGGCCCTGATCTAGTCTCATCCGTGAAGGGCCTTATGATCTTGGTTTCATTCCTTTATCAATCCAAGCTTCAGTTTACGCATCTGGAATACAGAGAAGGTACAATTAGGCAGAATTGCTGTTAAAATTAAATACTGCATCTAAGTCCTTACCAGAATTGTCCGACATGTAAGGATTCGATAGATAATAATTATTACTGTTTTTCTCCCTCCTTTGGGAAGTTCCATCAGTTAAACTAGCAGCCAAGGGTGTCTTGGTGCACTCAAATTCTATAGACTACTTTTAAATACGCTAAAAATTCACACTGAGGAGGGTGGACTTTCCCAATGGAGTAAGTTTTACATTTCCCACTCCATTTCTTTGTTGTTTTCAAAGTTGGATAAACAATAAAAAGAACTTGCAAGGAATGCCAACTGAGAAAACAGATGCTCAGTGAAGAATTCACATGGAAGCTGTAAGGCGCAGACTCTCTGATAGGCGTTATCTCGAGTCCAGTGAAATTTCTCTTGGAGCCTAGTTGCTTCTAGCCTCTTCATGGGCACCACTGCGATGCCATCTCTTGATTGCTTTCACAAACAGAAAGACTAATAAATCACTGTATGAACAACAAGACATGTAGAGTCCATTATGGCTACTAGGAGCAAACTTCTGGTGTCTTCTTGATTGCTCTGTCCTCAGAATGTGAATACCATTCCTCGCCATCACTGTCCTCGTTGTCCGTCTGCTCAAGATGAGGCCTAGCTGGGCATTGGCTTCATTGTCACCCTCTACCTTCTCTCAGGGAATCCAGCAGAGGGTATCAAATACAGTTTGTTCAGTCAATGTATGTTAAATACACTTATCTATTTGGGAAAATAGATCTCAGCAATCAGAAAATCAAGTCCAGTCTTAGTGAAAGATCCCTCAATTTAATCCATACACTCCTGCCTGTACACACGCAGATGAAAGCAAACAGAAAGTACTTCCACTTCACACACTTCTTGGGTAACAATTTTCAACATTTAAGAGGTAGGAACATTTAAGTTTCATAGAGGAAGGTCTCTAAAGGAAAGTCAATACATAAATTCATCTATTCAGTTGTATATTAAGGGAAAAATTAGTAAGTCATAGGGTATATGTGTTTTCTACTTCTTTGATATATGTGTTTTCTACTTCTTCTATTATATATTTTTAAGTGTCCAGGTGACTCTCTGAAGCAGCCAGTGTTAAAAACCAATGCAGGAGAAAAGGAAGCTATTATATGGTCAAATTTCAAAACTATCGAGTCATGGCGTATTTTAGTTCCAATGTCAAATTTAAGCAGGAGAGAATCTGAGTGTCTTGGCTTGGTCAAGTTTTTGCCTCGATTCCAATCTCATTTGTTACACAGGTAAGATACCATGGGGAAAACAAGTTTATTGAGAGGATCTACTCTTGAGATAACTTAGGCAATTCTTGAAGAAGAAGAAAAAAAGACTCATTATTGTAGGTCACACACAAACCTAAAAGTGTGATTAAAAAATGTGGGACAGATTGCTGTTGTTGCCATTGAGTCTGTTCTGACCCATAGTGACCCTATGCATAATAGAACAAAACACTGCACAGTCCTGGGCCAGCCTCACAATTGTTACTATACCGGAGTCCATTGATGAAGCCACTGTGGCAATCCATCTCATTGAGGGCCTTGCTCCTTTTTGCTGCCGCTCCACATTGCAAAATATGCCGTCCTTCTCCAGGGACTGACTGGTCTCTCCTGACAACATGTCCAAAATACAGAAGACCAAGTTTTTCCATCCTTGCCACTAAAGAGCACTCTGGCCTTACTTCCAGTACATTTAGGTTTGTCCTTTTAACAGGCCACGGGACTTTCAATATTTTTCTCCAGCACCACAGTTTAAATGCATCTGGGCCATACTCGTTCAATCAATATGCTGAGCAAATCATCAGAGAAGCCGGATCATATGATCAAGAATGAGGCATCAGGATTAGAGGAAGGCTTATTAACAACCTGCAATATGCAGATGGCACAGCCTTGCATGCTGAAAGTCAGGAGGTATTGAAGTACCTGATGATGAAGATGAAGGATTGCAGCCTTCGGTGTGGATTACAATTCAATGTACGGAAGACCAAAATCCTTACAACTGGACCAATAGGTAAAATGATAAACGGAGGAAGGATTGATGATGACAAGGATTGTATCCTTCTTGGATCCACAATCAATGCTCATGGAAGCAGCAGTCAAGATTTATAATACTGCATTAGATAAATCTGCAGCACAGGACCTCTTTAGAGGTACTTTGAAAACTAATGTGCAACAAATGGCCAAGCCATGGTTTTCTCCATTGCATCATATGCATGTGAAAGTTGAGCATTGAATAAGGAAGATTGGGGAAAACATACATAGTGTTTAATTTTTCCCCAAATAATTCAAAGCCATTTACAAAGACATAATGAATGCAAGATTTCAGTTAAATGACTAGTCAAATAAGGAATGTAGAAAACACGTGGAGTGGAACCCAAAGGAGAAAAGATTGTAGGATAAATCAGATGTAAAAAGAGATACGCTCGGTACCTTAAATGATCCTGCTACAAAGTTCAGTGTTAGCATCCACGTAGAAAACACCAGGAAAGAAGAGCTAGCTAATTCTGAACATTCATAAGCTAAAAGCTTACCGTTTGCCAGCAGAAGGGCGACTTTCCTGGAACAGAGCCCATAGAGGTTCTCTGGTGTGGCTTAGTCAGCCACCACCTCAATGATCTTCTTGCAGGAGATAGAGCAATCAGTTGTATGGCATCGCTCTCCATAGGCCCACAACTCACAGGTGAGCCCAGAGCAATGTGTGGGCCAGTGTCCTCTGCTTGAGGTTTGGCACCCTGCTAGAGGAGAAAACCGCTTTAGTCAAGGCTTTGTATTAGTTTCTGAAAAGAAATCTCCTACTTAAAGTTCTCCTGAAGGCATTTTCTGCTCCCCTCCAACTTCAACCCAACTCCTACCACAACTTTCTGAAACCAAAGTTGGGTTGTTTCCTTACACAAGAGCCTAGCCATTCAACTAGCCAGAAACCACATAGCGACAGTTCTGTTCACAGAGGACTAAGGACGTTGTTCAAGGTTCTCTATGTGAATGGCTTTAACCAGTTCCCAGAAAAAAAAAGATAAGAATGTGTGAGAGGGGAGCATCCCATGGAGAGAAAAAAAAAAACCACAACTACGGGAAGAGGAAGTTCAGTTACACACACAGGTCACTGTCGCTTGGGTTCACCTTTCAGAACGACTATTCTTCCATGTTTCCTTGACCGAAACCTGCCTCTGAAGTCGACATAGTTCTGAGTTTCATTTCTTTTCTTATTTAATCAGGGGTTTTTCTATTGTCCCAAGTTGAGTAGCATCAACACATTAATTTATTTTTAAAAAGAAACCAAAAGTTTACCAAGAAGTACCTGTTGTGTTAGCCAACAGCATAAAGATGGGAGAGAATCAGCAGCTGGCCATTTGGAGATCATCTAGACAGTTGCCTAGACCCAAGTTCCACTGCAGAGACATACCTCAACACAGACTTCGAATCCAGTGCTTTTGTTTCTGCAGTGACACTCTGTTGGACCCGCTCAGCAAGGCCTGGATGACAACTTGATCCAAAGAAGGAAGTGGTGGGCCTGGGGAAGGGTATGGGCCTCAGAGTCAGACAGGCCTGGGCTCTGCTCCTGTTGTTATCAACCATTTGCTCAACTTCTCTCTGTCTCACTTTTATCATCTCTAAAATGGAAATAATGATGCTTCTCGTTAGAGTTTAAAGATAATACAAAGATTAGCATCAATGCCAAGGATTTTAAAAAGGACAGCTCATAAAACAGGATCTGGAAAGTAATTAGGAGACATTAAAGGAAGGTCAATTAAGTCACCCGTTAATCATGGAATCAATTTTTTAAAAATTTTATTTCCTTTTCCTATGACCTGACAGGTCCTTGTATCAACTACTCAATAAGTGGAACAGAAAAAAAAATAGAGGAGGGATGAGAGCTCTCATAGGAAAGGCTTTTTCAGAAAGCTTCAGTTCCACAAGACTAGCCCATGTCTCCAGAGAAGCGTCTCAGGCATCATCTCCAGCAATAGGCTAGAGCATGACCACAGTGAGGATGCCGCGGGACAGGGCAGTGGTCCATTCTGTGGTACATGGGGGGTCGCTATGAGTTGGAACCGACTCAGCATCATCTAACAACAGAGGAGTGAGCACAGAGGAGTATTTCCTAACCCTGTCAATATTTGGCGCTGTGAGAAAAAGGAAGTGAGCTGACTTCCCACAGTAATGGGAGGCTCTTGAGACTGCCTTCTCCCCGGACAGTCCTCTTAGGGCAATCTCATTGACTTTGGGGCGTCCATTAGTCCATCTCCTCAAGTCTTCCAACCTCTTCTTTGTGAAATGAGTCAGTAATGCTGCAGATGGGAATGAAGTGAGAACGGGAAAGTAAGAGCATATCTCAACTGTAAAGTGACACAGAAAGGGAGGAGGGCGGGGTGGGGTAGGGATGGGGAGAGAGCAGCGTGGTTTCTGCAATGCATAAAAGGAAACTAAAAAGATGGCAGTTCCCCATATTTTTTTACATTTCTTATCACCAGTTCAAGTTTGAGTTTTCTTCTTTGGCTCCAGGGGAAGAACTAAGGCAGCCCGAGGACCTTGTTTCCTCCTGCCAGACACACGACCACAGCAGTTCTCAGACCTTGAGTCACAGTTCGTGAACTGACAGATCACAGCCCTGCCAATTCCCCCTTTCCACCTGGGTCAGATAGTTCACCTCTCAATGGATCATTCTGTAGGATTCCAAACGGATACAACCGACCTCATCGTCGACCTCACCATCTAACACTGGGACGTGAGCAAGATGGAAGGGCGATATTGACCCTGTCAAACTGCAAGTGTTTACTCTTGACTAGAGAAACAAGGAGGGGGTGGTGTGCCCAGATCCACAGGCCTGAGTCAAGCCAAAGGTGCTCTGACTGGAGCCATTACTACTTGATTACTTCAGTTTTGTTATCTGGAAAATGTGAATATTATTGGATTTCACTAATTATCTCTGACATTTACACATAGTCTAAAATTATGCAAAATCTTTTAGCATACAAGATATCCCATTTTATTCTCAAAAGAAAATGGACAGACGACTAAAGGTCGATTTTAGTCATTCCTCATTTTATGAATGAAAAAGATGGGCTAGGGGCATTTAAACATTAAAATACTCTAGGGATCCGCATACTTGGGTGGGTCCCACTGCTTCCAAGTCCATTATGGCTCCTAGCGACCCCATAGGACAGAGTAGAACTATCTCTCTGGGTCTCGGTGACTGGAAACCTTTGCAGGAGCAGCCAGCCTTACCGTTCTCTCTCAGAGCAACTGGTAGGTTCGAACTGCTGACCTTGTGGAGAACAACCCAACATCTAACCCACTCTACCATCGGGGCGCCTTATTTGCTCTATACTTTCATCCAAACTCCTTAACACGATCACTATTCTAACCCTTAAGAGGGTCTTTGATTCTTTGACTCCAGCCCTCCACAAACTGACCGATCTCAGTCTCCTGAGACTCAACCCACTTCATGGTGACCTCGTGTGCCTTTCAATGGCTGATTCTCTGAAAACAGATCTTGAGAACTACCGACTGAAATACCTCTGCCTGCATTTGGACATTCAACCTTCCCGTTAGCAACCAAGCGCATTAACAGTTTGCACTGCCCAGAGACTCATTCTCTAAGATGTTGTTTCTCTATGTTTGGTCCCTGGATCGGCAGGAGCAGTATTGCCTGAGTTTTCACAGACTACAAATTCTTGGGTCCCATTTCAAGCCTAGGGTCAGAGATGGTGGGTTTGAGGCCTGGCAATCTGTGCTTTAACAAGCCTTCCAGGATTTTCTGAGGTTTACACCAGTTAGAAAACCACACGAATAAATATCTAATGTTATCAAAAAACCAGTCTATAGATTTTACATGTGAAAAGTAATATCGATCTTGGAGTCTGTGCATGGGTGATACATTTTACTGCAATAGGTGTTGGGCTGCTAAGCACAGGGTCACTGGTTCAAGTTCACCAGCCACTCTGCAGAGAAAAATGCGGCCACCCGGTTCTGTAAAGATCTATTGGCTGGGAAACCCCCGGCAGGGATCACTATGCATCAGAATCAGCTCCATGGCAGTGAGGTGCAGCCCTGTAAAGAAAGACAAACAAATGTTTACATAATTGCCTTTTCCCATTAGCTTGTGGCAAAGACCTTGGGACTTGTTACTCTCAGCTTCACTGTCCTGGTCCAGCTTTCATGACCAAACTACATCATGGTTGCACAAAGATATGTGATAATGTTTTTAAGTATTTAAAATAGAGTCCCTTACAAAAAATGAGCTGTGGGGCACATAGGTTTTCTGGTTGTACACTTTGGTACTTGTGATAGTTAAGGTCTATTGTGCCAACCTGGCTGATAAACACATGTGGGGTTCATTGAAGAGCGGAGAGAGAAATGGCTCAGTGAGCCTGCCTTTCTTGTTCTCTGGTCTCTTGCTTTATGATGGTCGGACCAGGGTGCAGCTGCCTTAGATAGTTCTTTGCCTCAGCTGGCAAGGCTCACTTCCTGCGAGACATCCCTGAGGAGAAGCCACATGGATCTTCCCTGATGCAGCCCTGGGTGTTGGAGCAGCCATGTGGAGACCCCTGACAGCGCTGAGATGCTTACACATTCACTGACTCAGCTTTCCTCCTGTAGTCGGTGTCATTGTGTCGGTTTTGAGTTTGAGGACTTTGTAGATGGATGCTGGACTTATGAGCTTGAACTGGACTGGGTCAGGATGCTTTCTTAATGTACACTTACCTGTTATATAAAACTCTCTCTCTCTCATATACACAGGAGTTTGTGTGGATTTGTTTCTCTAGTCTCCCCAGACTCACACAGTACTTTCCCGAGAAATCGCCGTCATTCCTTTCCGACTTCACTTTCCAATTGATTCAATGCCTAGTTCATTACTCTAGAGTCCATACTTTGCTGACGCCCTGTCTCCTTTGTACCACTCTCTTTTGCTCACAATTCTAGGCATTTCTTTGACCTGTAGTGCACCGAATACTCATCTTTGTTCGCACCTTGTGTCAAGGACCCTGTGATTTGTGCCACTCTAAAGCCTTGATCTCCTTACTCAGTTGGGCTCCTGCCGCCTAAAACTCCCATGATTTCCCCCGAATCATTTCCTCTACTGTTCCCTGTAGGAGCCCAGTGACGTCGTGGGCTGTGTCTTGGGCTGCTAACCGAAGTTAGCAGTTAGAAACCACCAGTCGTCCCTTGAGAACAGAAGACGCTTTTTACTCCCCAAGAGAGATCCTGTCTCAGGACCCACAAGGGGAGCAGCTCGCCCCTGTCCTAGAGGACGGCTAGGAGTCAAAATCAACTGAGTGGTCGTGCCTTGAGGTTTTAAAAAACATTCTTTTTTTGGTTTGCTTTGTCTCTATAGTGGCACAAGTGATCGTTTCCCATTCTTCTGACCTCTCGTTACATGACTTCGCCTCTTACTCAGGGAGGCAACAGAAGTCATCCGAGAAGAAGGCCAGGCACAAAATCCACAACCTCACGCATTCTCTTCTATTCTGTCTTCCTCATTTACTAGTCTTAAAACACACACATACATACACGTGTGCGCGCGCACACACACACACACACACACACACAAATACAAGTCCTTCCTTCTGCCTAAGGCCTATGCCTGTTGCTTTGTTATTGAGCCTGACTATTGATTCCCAAGGGACTGGTCTGCTGATTATTCTTTCTTTCTTCTCTTTCATCACTTCCTCACTATTTGTTTATTTTAATATATTCAAGCATCTCGCCTCAGAAAAAATAACTCTTTCTGGATCTCATCCTATCCCTCACCGTGTCTTGATTTCTCTCATCCCTTTCACAGCCAGACTCTTTGAAGATATTTCTGGGAAAGGCCCAGAGCCAGCATCTCACATCAGCCTCTCCCCGAGACAAGAAAGGGTCAATACCCCATCGTGACGCCCCTTCCTGGGAGATCGACGTTACTCATAGGTTCGGGTGCCCAATGTGTACCAGGGGACTTCAAAATGATTGTGGAGAAAATGGGAATAAATAATAATAGAGAAGTTCCCTAAACTTTTAACTTCTGGGTTTTTCATTTTCTGGATTTCCAATTGAGTCTCAAACCCAAGAGGTTTCCCTCAGCTTCCAACAAGCCCAGACTTGTGTTTTCTATCTCAGACTGTGCTACAATCCCCTCTTGACTGCCTGAAGCTAAAACACGGAAGCATTCTAGATAATTCTTTCCATCGTCTTCCACATCCAATCAGTCAGCAAATACTGTGACTGCTCTCTAGCCGTGTCTCACAGCACACAGTTATTGCGAATACCTGTGGCTACGGTTCTGACTGCTTGGATTCAACGCCTAGCTCATCGCTCTAGAGACAATTCTGTTTGATACCCCGTCTCCTTGACACCACGGCCTTTTACTCCCAGTTCTAGGCAATTCTTTAGCCTTTAAGGCATCAACTACTCGTCTTTTCAATTTGTGCCAAGGATCCTGTGACTTGTGCAAGCAAATCATCCAGAATGATGTCGCTATAAAGTCCTGGTTCCCATACTCAGTTGGGCTCGGGCCACCCCCCAATCCTCTGATTGGCCCCTAATCGTTTCCTCTATCATTCCCAGTAGAGGCCCCACGGACCTGGGTGACGACAACGCCTTCACAGTCAGCTTCAGCTTCTCTCTCGGGTCTTGCGCCTCTCTAGTTCATTTTCTAGGATACAAACATTGAAATGTGTGCAGCATGCAAACCCAATCATATCACTGCCATAGAACCCATTTGTGACTTGCCATTGTCCTTAGGATAATGTCCAAACTCTTTTGTGTAGTTAACTTGGTCCTTTGTTACCTTGCCCTCCACCATACTCTGTCTCTCCAGACTCATCCCCAACTGTTTGCTTTCAACACTACCCACTCACAGACTTAATCCTCCAAACATAAGGAACGTATTTCCAGGCCTCAAATGAGCCCTGTAGCCCATCACTTTTAGAACTTTGCAAATGTTATTTGTCTGCCTACAAAGTAAAGTCAATCTCAACCTGGAGATTACCTGAGACAGATTTCCTTAGCAACAGTTGCTTATCCTACACTGTGATGGGACAAAGCCCTTAGGAAAGAATAATAAACGTTCCTGTGGCTTATAGAGTCCTCGTCCTTTTCTGAAAAATAAACTTAGGTCTAATGTATGTTCTAAAGTGTGTTCATCATACAAAATTTAGTAAAAAGTGGGTGTATGTATAGTATGTCTATTTATGAGGGTGTATCTCCCAAAAAATGGAAAAAAAAATTTTCAGGGTAGTTCCATATGCCTTCTCAGGGATGTCTAGCAGGAAGTGAGCCTTGCCAGCTGAGGCAAAGAACTAGCTAAGGCAGCTGCAGCTGGTCCGACCATCAGGGAAAAAGATGAGAAAGTTGAGGCTCGATGAGCCATTTATCTCTCCACCCTTCAATTAAACTGCCCTTCAATGAATCCCACTTGTGTTCATTGGCCAGGTTGGCACAATAAACCTTAACTATCACAGGCCTCTACTCAAGTACTTCCTCACACTTTGTTCCATTAACCTGGCATACCATGATGCTCACTTTCCCGACACAATTGCTGAAGACAAAGCAGGTGCATAAGCAAATGTGGTGAAGAAAGCTGATGGTGCCTGGCTATCAAAAGATATCGCATCTGGGGTCTTAAAAACTTGAGACAAACAAGCAGCCATCTAACTAAGAAGCTGAAAAGCCCACATGGAAGAAGCACACCAACCTGTGTGATCATGAGGGGTTGATAGGATCAAATACCAGGCATCAAAGAACAAAAAAAATCATATCACTGTGAATGAGGGGGCAGTGTGGAGTAGGGACCCAAAGCCCATCTGTAGGCAACTGGACATCCCCTTACAGAAGGGTCGTGGGAAGGAGATGAACCAGTCAGTGTGCAGTTATAGCACTGATAAAACATACAACTTTCCTCCAGTTCTTTAATGCTTCCTCTCCTCCGTCCCCCACTATCATGATCCCAATTCTGCCTTACAAATCCGGCTAGACCAGAGGATGTACACTGGTGCAGATAAGAGGTCACAACACAGGGAATCCAGGACAAATAAACTGCTCAGGACCAACAATGAGAGTAGCTATACCAGGAGGGTAAGGGAAAGGTGGGGGGAGAAAGGGGAAACCAATCACAATGATCTACATATAACTCCTTCCTGGGGGACGGAAAACAGAAAAGTGGGTGAAGGGAGACATCTGTCAATGTAAGACATGAAAAAATAATAATATATAAATTATCAAGGGTTCCTGAGGGAGGGAGGGGGAAAATGAGGAGCTGATACCAAGGGCTCAAGTAGAAAGAAAATGTTTTGATGGCAACAAATGTACAAATGTGCTTGATACAACAAATATATGTATGAATTATGGTAAGAGTTGTATGAGCCCCCAATTAAATGATTTAGAAAGAAAAAAAATCTTCTTCAAAAGTGAGGGGAGTATGGAGCAGAATTTCATATTCTCAGTGAAATTCAGGGTTCATGGTCCTCCCAAACAGTTGCCCTGCAATAATCTCTAAACTTTAAACCTTAAACTGAAACTGTCCCTGAAGGTCTCTTTGAAGCAAACGTGTGTGTGTGTATATATATCTTATTTTAATTAGTGAAGTATGCTTCCTTTTAGCATTGGATTTGTGTTTTTTTTTTTAAAGAATTACCCATATGAGGTCAAACTGACAATGGTAACTTAAAATATTGGATGGAAAGCTTGGGGGTCCATGAGTTTAAGGTGCTGGTAGTGGAATAATGTCAGAAAGCATAAGGAGAAGGGTCACACAACGTTAAGGATATCACCAGCATTTCAGTAAATGGAGAGACTGTTGAAATGGACTATCTTTGGTGTGTACACTTTCATCAGAATATAAAGGCAGAGAGGCACCAGCAAGGTGTGGGGAGCTGTTCCCCCCGGTTGCACTGAAATCAGGTGTATGGCTAGTAGCTTATTCTGGAGCCACCAGTGCCTATGCACACTCATTTATAGCTAAGTGATTTCAGTAAGGCTTTCTTTTGTTTAAAACTACATGTAAACAAATGAAACACCCAAAAAAGAACAAAACAAATAAAACGCAACCTGCACCAAGGGCAAAGGTTTGTTTCAATTTTGTGTGTGTGTGTTTGAATCATGTTGAGAAGTCCATTAGTATTGTAAAAGCGATATTACGTTCAGGATAGGAAATGAAGAGGGAAGACGTGTTTATTTAGATCATTTCTCATTAGACAGTTTACTAAACATTGGCACTAGACTTCTTTCACACAAAGAACACTAATATAACATCAGATTTTCAACAGCATTAGTTATAAGGGAAATGTAGGTTAAACCACAATGAGATAATGCTTCAGACTCACTAGGCTGGTTGTAAAAAAACCAGACAATAAAAAGTGTTAACAAGGATGTAGCGAAGTTGGATCTGCCCTACATAGCTGATTGGAATGCAAAATGGTGTGGTGTCGTTAAATAAGAGAACAGTTAGGCAGTTCTTTGAAAATTTAAGCATATTACCATATGCATCCCCTCCTAGGTATATATTCAAGAGAATTAAAGTCCAACATTTACACAAAAACTTGTCAAAAATGTGAACAGTGGCATTATTCAGAAGAGCTATAAAGTGAAAGAGCTCTAATATCCATGAACTGACTGTTGAATAAACAAAATGTTGTCTGTCCCCGCAGTAGACTATTGTTACTCAGTCGTGTAGAGAAAGTACTGAGAGACACTCCAACCTGGGTAAGCCTGGACAACAGTAGAGGCAGTGAAAGCAGTCAGTCCCAGGGAACCCTGTGATGGCGTTTATGTGAAATACCCAGCATGAGTGACTTCCAGGGGCTGGGAAAGGGATCAGCTGCTACTTAAAGGAAAGGATTTATTTTTTTTTTGGAGTGATGTAAATGTCCTGAGAATCTTGGTGGTGCAGCGGGTTAAGCATCATGTTGCTAACCATATGAGGGTGGCAGTTCAAACCCCTCGACTACTACTCAGGAGCAAGGTGAGTCCATCTATTCTGGCAAGATTTAGAGAACATGGAACCTTTGCTACTCAGTTCTATAAGGTCACTATGAGTCAGAATAGAAACGGAGGCCATGGGTTAGCTTTGGGGGGGGGGGGGCGGTAGCAAATGTCGTGAATTGCACTGAACCACAAATTGAAAGGTGAGTGGTTCATGCTCATCCATCAGCACAGTGGGAACAAAAGGCCTGGGATTGGGCTTCTGTGCAGTTCAGGGTCAAGAAAGTCTGCCTCATGTGCACAGGTCCAGAGATGCTATCTGCTTATACGGGTGGGTGCCGGCAAAACTGTTGTCTGCCTGGATTATATGGATCATCTTCTCAAAACTGCTTTCAAGAAGCACCGCAAGGTGAGTATGTGTAGTGGAGGCTAAAGGGCAGAAGCCATTTGAGAAGTACATTGCTGGGAAATGTGATAGGAACTGAACAAGGGACAAAAGGAAGGTCAGACTTGCAGCATTCAGTGAAGTCAGGAAGAGTGAATGATGACTAGGTTGGTTCATCAGAAAGGAGCTCTCTGGGCTAGGGCTGCAGGCTAAGCATTAGATGGCTAACCACAAGTCCAGCAGCCTCGCTGCAGACGAAAGAGGAGGCTGTCTTCTCCCATACAGATTTAAAGTCTCATAAACCCAACGGGGCAGCTCTGCTCTATCCCACAGGGTCTTTGTGAGTCCGAGTCTACTGGACATCAGCTGGTGGGTGGACTGCATCGAGGAGGGGGTTGGTAATCTTGCTACCGGATGCTTTGCGCTAGGATAATCTGTAAAGAGGAGGATCTTTGCACTGAAGAGTTCTGGGACATCGGAATCCGAAGAGAGAGGGAGAGGGAAGAAGCCACAGAACATCTTGTGTACTTGGCAGTTTCACCAAGAACTACTTCTGGGTTGTTTTTGATGTAGACTGCAGAGTGGAAAACCACACAAGGTAGTGATCGGTGTTTTCACCGCGAACAGAAATGTGCAGGAAGTTCAGGTGACTCAGTAATGAAAGTGATATTGTTTTTGAAGTGTGAAGTGTACAGGGGAAAAGTTGGGTAGCTGCATTTTGGCAGTTTTATTTTTACGAAATGTGCTTGGAGAAGGGAACATTTTTCCACCTATGATATCTCAATTATGAACGATGTTATCACTACCCACAAGACAGCTTGGTAATAACGAACTCGGTTTCTCCTTTGGCTTTCCATGCTCAGGGTATAAACGTCTCCACAGGCCTCTGGAGGTCATTCCCCATCATACTCATGCAGAAGTGCAGCTGATAGAGCCTCGCTAGCTCACTAAGTAGGACAGTCTTAAATGTCGGACACTCATCTCTACTCCCCGACAAAAGTCCTAATAATAATTTGTAATTGTTATAGGGCAAACGATTATATCAAATTTCTCAGAAATTCTGATTTCAAGAGATCTCAAATGGATGTATTTGTAGCAGCTTAAAATCTAATTGTATATTCATGGTGTATTAATTATTAACCATTCAGAAATGCATTGAGACACCACCCTCTAAACAGAGCTTTCAAATCTAAATTAGTGCCCAAGAACCATTTGGAAGCCAATATCACACCTCACGTGCATGAAAAATGCCATCAAGAGTGTGGGCTGACTGGAGATCCCCTCATAGAGGGGTTCAGGAGAGGAGACGGGTCAGTCAGGGTGCGATGTAGTACCGATGAAGAACACAGCTTTCCCCCAGATCCTGGATGCTTCCTCCCCTCAACTACCATGATCCGAATTCTACCTTGAAGGGCTGGATAGGACAGAGGCTGTACACTGGTGCATATGAGGGCTGGAGGCACAGGGAATCCAGGGTGGACGATACCTTCAGGACCAAGGGTATGAGGGACGATGCTGGGAGAGTGGAGGGTGAGTGGGTTGGAAAGGGGGAACTGATTACAGGGATCCACATGTGACCTCCTCCCTGGGAGATGGACGGCAGGGAAGCGGGGGAAGGGAGACTCCGGATAGGGTAAGATATGACAAAATAACAATCTATAAATTATCAAGGGCTCGTGAGGGAGGAGGGAGCGGGGAGGGAGGGGGAAAAAAACAACAACGAGGACCTGATGCAAAGGGCTTAAGTGGAGAGCAAATGCATTGAAAATGATTAGGGCAAAGAATGTATGGATGTGCTTTATACAATTGATGTATGTATATGTGTGGATTGTGATAAAAGTTGTATGAGCCCATAATAAAATGTAAAAAAAAAAAAAAAGAGTGTGGCTGACTTTAGTCAAGGTTTTGTGTGTGGTTTTTTTTTTCCCAAAATAATATCATTGGGAGCTAATACAGATATCATATCATTCCAGAGTTCAATCACATCAAGCAGTATTGAACAACTGCTTCCACAATCAGTTTCAAACCCTTCTTTTCCTTTTTGAACTCCTTGACATCAGCTCCCTTTTATCCCCCCCCTGCCCCCCACACACTCTGTACCCCCAGAAACCTTTATTCTACTTGCTGTCCCTATAGGTTCGTCAATCTTGGGTTTCATATACTGAAAAAGAAGAAAAAATATAACAAAAATTCAAGAGGGTGACCCTGAATGGCATAACACATCTGAGATAAACTCTATTATGAACAACAAAAAAACCTACAAAGAATGTTGGAAACCAGATCAGGCATAACAGGCATCAGAGCAGGGATTGACTGACAAGGTTTTAACCATTCAAGTCAGATTTATCGTTTTAATCTTCTATAGTCATCCCTCCAATGCACCCTATTTCTTTGCTGTATAATAGATCTCTTGCTAATTCCTATCTGAATAATACCTATCGGTTTCCATGGCAGTTTTATATGAAGCATCTTATCTATCCTTCCCAATAAAGTTAATGTAAACACTGTACTCCTGTTAACAGCTGTGGAAACTGAGCTGCAGAAGGACATGCAGTCATTTTCAAGCATTCTTACAGGCCACCAAACTGTGATTTAGAAAGGGAAGACAGGTTTACAAAGACAGGGGCCATGCACTGTTGAGACCAACCTCTCTGAAGAGGTTCTCCTATGCAGCTTGAAGACAATTTGAAAGAAGAGTGGGTTTTAGATTCAGACAGCCCCCATGTTGAATCCTGGCAACATTTATACGTTGAGTATTACTATTGAACTCCTATCTTTCCCAGTCTCTGGGTTTGTAAAATGGACAAGGTGATATTACCAGTCCTTGCATTATAAATTGCTATTCTTAACCCTAACACAGTCTTTTCCTCTCCAAAGAGTTAAATGATGTGCTCAAAGTATTAAAAGAGTAATTTGCAGGATTCAGATTTTCTTCTGCCAAATCTATGACTTTTTCCTGGATAGCATGTAAATACAGATTGCTTTCAACTACACTGGAAATGGCAAGTTGAAAGGGAGCAGTATCCCATTCATTGTATAAAAGACGACCATTTCGGAATTTGCCTTGAAGTACAATGCTGTCAATATTGGAATAATGTCTGTCCATCTGTAAAGAAGACCAGTCAGCACAGCTCTTATTCAAGTTCATACACAAACCACTAAAGCCAAAGGTGAAAAACGGAATATTTTATCAATTCTTGCAGCTGGAAATTGATCAAACCTGAAATCAAGATGCACTGAAAATCACTAGTGATAGGTATGTGAAAGTTGGAGCAAAATAAAAAAAGAAGGATCAATAATAGGAAAACAGAACTGGTTCTGCAGATTACAAGATAAAAATTTGTAAGGTCGATGCCTTATTCATTGGAAATTCCTTTTTCCATTAACATCAACAGTAACTACACACATGGACTTCACTGGTTGGAATATACAAAGATCATATTGACTGTACTGTGAAAAGAGATCTTAGTGAAGATTATGTAACATCACTCAGAATAAAGTCAGAGGTCCATTGTAAAGCAGACCATCAACTCTTTGAAGGCAAATTCTAGTTGAAGCTGAAGAAAATTTAAACAAGTCCACGAAAACCAAATTACAACTTTGAGTATATCCCACCTAATTCAAAGGCATCAATTATTTGGTTTTCCTTATTCATTGTCCAAATTTAAAGATCATCTCAAGAATGTATTTGATTCACTGACCACTAATGATCAAGGGCCAGCCAAGTGGAAGGGTGGCACCAAGGACGCTGTATATGAAGAAGGTGAAAACCATCAAAAAGGCAAGAAAGAAAAGACCAAAATGGTTATCAGAAGAGATTCTGAAATTTCCTCCACAGCAGCTAAAGCAAGTGGAAGAAGAGATGATGTAAAAGCACTAAACAGCAAATTTCACCCTGCCCAAGAAGACAAAGTATTCTAATGAGATTCACAAAGACTTAAAAGTAGAACATCCAAAGGGAAGAACACACCCAGCATTTCTCAAGCTGAAGAAACTGCAAAAACAGTTCCAGGTTCACACCGCGATACGAAGATGCAAGGAATAGATAGAGTCGTGGTACCAAAAGGAACTGGAAGATGTTCAACATGTAGCATATAATCAAGAAATGCTGGTACTGAAGAAAGAGATTCCAAGCTGTGCTGAAGTCATTGGCAAACACCAGGAGGCTCCAGGAATTGAAAGAATACCGACTGAGAAATTTCAACACTCACATGCTATTCTGGAAATACTAAGTAGTCTTTGTCAAGAAATTTGAAAGACAGTTACCTGGAAAAGATTCGTGGTTTTGCAACAGAATGTGAAATTTCTTGAGTAATGTCAAATGCAAGTAAAATATTGTTGAAGATCATTCAAAAATTATTGCAGTAATACATGGGCAAGGAGCTGCCAGAAATTCAAGTTGGATTCAGAAGAGAACTTAGAATAAGACACATGGTTGCTGATGCCACGTAGATCTTGGCTGAAAACAGAATACCATTAGCATGTTTACCTGTGTTTTATTGACTATGCAAATGCATTGGAAGGTGTGGGTCACAACAACTTATAGAGAGCATCTGCTAGTTCTAGAACACTTCATTATACTGATGTGGAACCTGTACATGGACCAAGAGGTAGTCATTCCAATAGAACTATGAGATGCTAAGTAGTTTAACATCAGGAAAGGTTGCTTCCTTTCATCATACTTACTCAGTGTGTGTCCTGGTGAAATAATCTGGGGAACTAGAATGTATGAAGGTAGGCACACCATCAGGATTGGAGGAGGGCTTACTGGGTCGTGCAGATGATTCAACCTTGCTTGCTAAAACCAAAAAGGCCTTGAAGTACTTACTGATGAAGATCAAGATGAAAACTTCACTGTGGATTTTACCTTACCCTCATTTAAAAAAATTCTTATAACTGGATCATGGAAAAAGACAAAAAGATTGAAAATTTTAAGGTTTTAATTTTTCTTGGCTCAAAAATTAATGCCTATGGAGGTCAAGAAATCAAACAATGTGTTGCAATGGGAAAATCTATCGCAAAAGACCCCTTTACCGCATTCAAAAGTAAAGACAATCACCTTGAACACTAAACTGTACCTGCCTCCAGACATACATCTTAGGCTGGATTTTCCAGATGGGCAAAACTTATGAAGGGCATGTATGTGTAAAATGTAGATTTATTTGTAGAAAATGACTCACACGTGCCTAGATTCCTGTGCTATTAGGTCCCATTGAGTTGGCTCTGACGCTTAGCTATCCTATGGGCAACCGAGTTAAACACTGCCCAGCCCCGCGCCTCCCTTCAATTGCTCTGTCTGTGCCCACTGTCGCAGCCGCAATGTCTAACCTCTAATTGAAGGTCTTCTTCTCATGAACCCTCCACTTTATGAAGCAGACTGTTCTTTTTCTAGGGACCAGTCTCGTCTGAGGAGCCCTAATATCACAGCTGCGCTCTGAGCTGCTAAGCACAGCCTGCGGTTCAAGAGCGCCAGCCACTCTGAGGGAGCTAGACGGGATGCCCGCTTGCATCAAAATTAACAGTCACTGAAGCACAAAGGGCCAGTTCTACTCTGTCCTCGCGGGTCACTGGGAACTGCAATTGAATTCATGGCAGTGAGTTTGGTTTGGGGAGTCTTACCTAATAAATTGTCCCAGGTAGGGTGAGGCAGCCTCAGCATGCTGCTTCTAAGGAGCAGTCTGCTGGATCTCATTCAAGGCAGATTTTTTTTCGTTGTAGTTCTTCTAGCATTCCATGATAATTTCCGTATTCTTTGCCAACACCGTAATTCAAATGCATCAATTATTTGGTTTTCCTTATTCATTGTCCAACTTTCGCATGCATATAAGGCCATTGAGAATCCCGTAGATTGGGTGAGACAGGTTGTGCGGTGACATCATGGAGACAGGTTGTGAGGTGACATCATGGTGACATCATGGAGACAGGTTGTGCGGTGACATCATGGAGACAGGTTGTGAGGTGACATCATGGTGACATCATGGAGACAGGTTGTGCGGTGACATCATGGAGACAGGTTGTGAGGTGACACATGCAGAAAGCAAAAGACAGCAAAGAAAACAAAGACCACAGGGCTGCAAGAAGAGACTCGGAAACTTGCTCTTGAACGTAGCATGTTGTCGTAAAGCCATCACGCCGGTTCCAGCCCGTAGTGACCCTAAATACAAAAGGAAGCCACACTGCCCTTTCCTGTACCATCCTCCCCATTGTGAGGTTTGACCCCATCTTTGCAGCCACGGTGTCAATCCAGCTGGTCAAAAACCTTTCTCTTTTGCACTGCATCGAGCATGATGTCTTTTTCCAGGCACTTGTCTCTCCTAATCATGTCCAAGGTCCAGGAGATGAAGTTTTGCCTTTCTTGCTTCTAAGGAGTATTTTGGCTGCACATCTTCCGAGGTATATTCAGTTATTCTTTAGGCAGTCCGTGGCATTTTCCCTATTTTTCATCAGCGTCATAATTCAAATGCATCGATTCTTCTTCGGTCTTCCTTACTCAGTGTCCAATTTTGACGTGCACATGAGGTGATTGAAATATCCTGACTTGGGCCAGGCCTACCTACGTCCTCAAAATAACAGCCTTGCCTTTCAGCACTTTGAAGACGCCTAGCGCAGCAGATTTCCCCAAAGCAACATGTCATTCAATCAATGTGTCCACAGTCGATGCTCAAGGAGGCAGCAGCGAAGAGAATGTAATGGAGCTACAGTGATCAAGCAAAATAAATGGACAAAAGATTTGAAAGGTCGCATATGTAGATAAAGTGACGCATTCTAGTGAAATGTGTAAAACCTTGGTATTAGAAAACCAAAAGGGAAGAGCATTCTCAGCAAATTCAAACGGAAGGAAATAAAGAAAAATTCAAACCTCAAGTTGAAATATTGAAGGACGGGCAAAATCGCGAGAGGGTCAGGGAGCATAAAACGTCTCTGGAAGGAATGCCCGGAGTCTCTGTACCCAAAGGAATTGGTTGTTGTTCAACCATTCGAGATAGAGCACCTGATCAAGTACTGAGGATGTTGAGGGACGAAGTACAGTCTGCATCAAAGGATTAAGAAAAAACAAGGCTCCGGGAATGGACAGAATGCCAATGAAATGTGTTGACTAACAATTACAGCAATGTAAGTGCCCACTAGCCCGGGCCAATGGTCTTCCTTATAAGCACATGAGCATGATCCTATCACAGAAGGCATTGTACTTTAAGCCACATCTTGACATATTCTTTATGATTATGAATATGCCATTTCTCTTCAACCAGAGTAAACCACATGATTGCCCCCCAAAAAATGGTCAATACCAGTTCATTTCAGCTTAACAATCCTAGGATAGTGTGTGTTCCATTTCATTTTGAGTGACTTCCAGTTTTCCTAGGCTCATGGTTTGCACATTTCAGGGCCTGATTATGACTGGACATTTCCTGGTATTTATTTTCGTTTTTAGTTGTGGCCTATCAACAAGTGAAGGTGTATAAGCTTTGTTCTATTCGTGTCACTAAGTTGACTTTGAAGAGGCATCTCTTCTTCGGCCTGAAGTTGAATGCTTTCCAGCCTGAGAGGCTCATCTGCCGGCTCTATACCAAACAGTGCTCTGCTCGTATTCACAAGTATTTCAGTGACACATTTTTCAGAAAGGGACTGTTTCTTCCTTCTTCTTAGGCTATTCTTAGTCACAAGCTCTGCTGAAACCTGCTCATAATGGGTGACCCTGGTGAAATTTAACATTCTGGTGGCGTAGATTCTAACATCGTAACTAACACACTTCCAGCCTCTACAGTAGGATACACAGGTACATGAATTGAGATTGACAAGTCCCAAAGCCATTTGTCAGGTATCCGGCTGCACGCTTCTGACTCTTGTGGCTGTCCCGTTGCCAGGAAGTCAATGCTGACTCATAGCAACCCCCCGTGAGTTTTTAAGACTGTAACTGTTCATGGGAGAAGAGAGTCCAGCCTTTCTCTCAAGGAGCTGCTGGTGATTTTGAACTACTGACCAGGAACTGAAAAATTCAAAATTGACAAGTCAGACGGCAGGCTGCTGGCTCACATCCCCAAAGAGAGGACGACAATTTGGATGCTGATTTGAAAAATAGTGCATTTTGCCAGAACATCTATATAGATGGACTATAGGCCGCGCCTTTGAAAAACGAATTCACTTCCAACTGCTTAATTGCCTCGTAAAATGGAGGATGATTACCTAACATTACACTGTGAACAAGCAGTCTAATGTCTGCCAACCCATTGAGCACTGTAACCGACCCAAACCTTGACAGTCATGGTATGCTATTTTCAATCACCTCACAGCATATGGAAAAAAGATAGACAGTAAACAAGAAAGCCCAAAGAAGGAGAAAGCTATCATGCAAAGTAGAGGATAGTGGAAAAGACGAAGACTTTCAAGAAGATGGACACAGCACCTGCAACCAGGAGCTCAAATACAACAATGAATGTGAAGATGGTGGAGGATCGGACAGTTTCTTGAATTGAACCAATTCAAGTGTACCTAGCAGTAAGGAACCGAGACTGGCATATGCCTATTAACTAAACTGCATGCTGATTTTTCTATAAATGTCTTCTTCTTTTTTCTGTTCTAAGGTCCTGTCTAGGAGATGTGTTACATTTACTTGTCAGTTCTCCTTAGTCTCCTTTGGTCTGTACCAGTTGCTTAGGTAGCAACTGGTAAAGTATTTTGTGAAATGTTTTTCATTTGGATTTTTTGTGAATTTTTTGTCCATACTTAGACTGGGTTATGAGTTTTGGGGGGGTAATATTATAGAGGTGATGTGACCTTTTCATAATAGCATATCAAGGATGTATACAATCAATATGGCATCACTGATGATGCTAATCTTGAACACGAGACCAAGGTAGTCTTGCTGTTTGCTAAGCTTTCGTACTTTGAAGTTATTCTCCATTCCCTTTACATATTCTATGCTTTGGAAGCAAGGCCCTTCTTTTTTTTCCTGAGATGTATACTAAAATAAATGTTTTGAGATAGAGGTGAGATGCCAAGATATCGAGAATTTGTTTTAGACCATTTGCCAAGGGAGCGATGGATAAAAATAAGTCTGATAGCATATTGACGGCAGTTAATTCCAGTCATGTATGTTCATACCGTAGGGCTTCCATTACAAAGTGCCACGGCCTCAGCGGCTTAGAGCAACAGCAATGTATAATCTCACAGTCTGACGTCTAGAAGTCTGAGCTCAGTGTTGCCCATGTTGACTCTTTCTGAGGGCTCTGAGAGAAAATCAGTTCCATGTCTCTCTGATGATGACTGGCAATCTTTCATGAGCTCACCTCTGCCACCATATTATGTGGCGATCTTTCCGCTATTCCTCTGAGTCTTTTCTTGTCTTTTATAAGGACAGTGCTTATGTGGAAGGATTCCTGATAACACAGTGGTTAAGTATGTAGTTGCTAACTGAATTTAGCTTCCCAAACCCACTTGGCACTCCTGACGAGAAAGATATGGTAGTCTGCTTAGAAACCCATTCAGGACATTCTGCTTGATCCTCTAACCTTGATATGAGTTGGAATCAACTTCACAGCATAACCAATATTCCTATTGGATGGGGACTCACCCACTCCAATATGACCTCGTGTTAATTTAACTGATAATATCGTTAAAGACTTTGTGTCCAAATATCGTCATGTTCATAAGATACTGTGGGCTTTATGTATTAAACTGACTCCCTATCGTTGGGTCGGTGCTAACTCCTGACAACCCTCTCGGACAGAGTAGGGCTGCCCCTGTGGGTTTCTGAGACTGTAACTCTTCACGGGAGTAGAAAGCCTCATGTTGTTAGGTGCCGTCAAGTGTATCACAGCCCCATGACATAGAGCAGAATAGCCCCATCTGATGCCCCAGACTGCAAGCTTTTTATTAGAACCTATCTCCCAGGTCTGTCTCCCAGACTCCACAAGCCTACCTTTTGGTTAGCAGCCGAGCACTGAACTGCTTTGGCTCCAGGCTACCCTTCTCTTCACTGTGGATTAGGATGGCAATATGTAGCTATCCGGGTGGTGGGCAGTGATTCAATTCATAACACAGAGTTAGCTATACTCTCAACTTCAACTTGACACGTGTTTGGAATTTTTCCAAAGAAGAGCTAACACATAAAAGAATCCCCAAAGGAATTCTCTCCTCAAATTGCAGAGCGCTTTCAGACTTGGCTTTCAAGCAGAAAGAGGTGATCCTATTTCAAGGGCAGCTATACCAGACAGCAGAGCAACTGCCGAGCGTGACTTGTGTTTGAAGTGATTTGTGCCACCTACCCGGAAGATTTAACAAGAAAAGGTTATAATAGAATGGGATCATGACTTTGCCTAGCCTCTGTATAAATTCCATGGGTAAAGGGTTGTTACTGATGTTAGGTACCTCAAGTCAGTTTGGGCTCAGGGGCTCCCCTGCAGCACAGAGAGAAGCACGGCATCATCCGCGCCATCTTTCCTTTATTGGAGTCCATCCATTATTGCCAAGGGTGATATTCTCAAGCGCCTGCATCTTCCTGAGAACATGTCAGGACCACAGTAAGTGACCATTCTGACTGCACTTAGAGAGTTTTTTTTTTTAATTCTTCTGCCAGTCCACGGTATAGTCAATATTCTTTGTCAAGCCCATAATTCAAAAGCATCACTCAAATTAATGTGAAGAAGCATGGACAAAGTGGAGACCCCAAACCCACCTGTAAGATAATTGGACAGTCCCTCACAGAAGGGCCACACAGAAGGGATGATAAAGCCAGCGTTCAGTATAGCGCTGATAAAATACATAACTATCCTCCAGTTCTTTAATATCTCTTCCCCTTACTATTATCGTCTCTGTTTAACCTCAATTAATCTTGTTAGACCTGCGTATGTTCATTTGTATAATTAAGATTGTTTGGTGCATGAAAGCCTAGATAGAGAACCCTTCAGAAACAGTAGTGGGAGTAATGATACCCCGAGGATACGGAAAGAGAGGAGGGAGGGGGAGAAGGCAAAAGGGGAGCTGAGAGCAAGGACGTCTGCATAAGCCCACTAGAGGGAAGCGAATAATGGAATTGCAGGTGAATGGATATATTGGATGGTAAGATACAGAAAAATAAAGGGTTCCTGGTGGGGAGGGGTAGGACGGGGGAGGGAAGGGATGAAACAGAGCTGATATCAAAGAGTTCAAGAAGAAAGAAAATGTTTTAAAACTGATTATGGTGGTAATTGTACAATTATGCTTGATCTAATTGAATTATGGAATGTTACGACATCTGTAGGATCTCCCAATACAAGTATTAGTAAATTAATAATAATAATACAGAGAATTTTAAGAAGCATCAATTCTTTAGTCTTTTTTATTCAGTGTCCGGTTTTCACCCATGTGAGGCAATTGCAAATGCCATGCACCTCAGGCTTCAAAGTAATGCATTTGCTTTTTCATATTTTGAAGAGCTCATTCGCAGCACATTTTCCCAGTGCAAATAACAGCAAATGCTTTGTGTTTCAGGTATTGTGCTCAAGGCCCTTGTATTGCTTAAAAGGATGAAGTAACAGGGTCAACTGATTGCTAAGGAGTCAAGTGTTCTACTGCTTCTGTGACATGTTGGTTCATCTAAATCTGCTAGGGAGCCTTTGGCAAGTACTGTCGGAGCCTTCCCAAATTCCAACATGGTGCAACCAAACTGCTTCTACTGTCCGAGACAGAAGAGAAGACAAATGGGTCTAAGCAATTTTCCAGGGTCATCTTTACTGCGAGTTTACCAAAAACCTATATAAACCTCTGTCCAACCAGTTATTTTTATCCTGCTGATTTTTTGCTATGAGCTAGACTCTGCCTCTGAACCCCTTCTATTCTTATCAGTTCTTTTGAATATACAATCTAAGTTTGATTATGCTAATTCATGAGATTGGCTTTTGTCTTTTGTGAAGTTGTATTCTATTTCCATTATTTTTGCTCTCATTCAAGCGAGGACCTTGCCTATCACGTTGTTGTTGTTGTTGTTGTATACTGTCGAGCCAATTCCAATGCATAGCAGCCCTATGTGACAGAGAAGAACATCCTGAAAGGGCTTTCTATGCTGTCATGTTTACGTGGCCTGGATCCCCAGATCTGTCTTCTTACAGAGCAGCTAGTGTGTTTGAACTGCTGACCCTTGGAGAACAGCTAAGCGTTTAGCCATTTCACCACCAACACACCGATTGCCCACAATAGGCACTCATTAACTATTTGTAGGGGAAAACAATAAAGCATTTTGGAATAGCCTTGTCTTCCACCATTATGGGCATCTACATTTCAAAAGGACAAACCAAGCTGTATCGGAAGAAGTAAGGCCAGAATGTTTCTTAAAGCCAAGGACGGCGAGACTTCTCCTTACATACACTGGACATATTGTCAGAGAGACGTGTCCCTAGAGAAGGACATCATGTTTGGTCAAGGGGAGGGATGGTGAAAAAGAGGAAGGTCCTCAACGAGACGACTGACAGAGTGGCTGCAGCAGTGGGCTCAGGCATGGGAACAATTGTGCGATGGCGCAGGACCGTGCACTGTTTCATTCTGCTCTGCAGAGGGTTGCTATGGGCAGGAACTGACTGTATGGCACCCAACAACAACAACATTTTAATGAGACCTTACCCTTTCTTTTCATTTTTTCCTTTCTGTTTATACCACAATATCAAAATGTGAAGCTATTATTTCTCAACATATCATCCACTGCTAAAGGCGGTATTTCCATCTCTGGAATCCTTCCCTGAAGATTCCTGAACTCTGAATTTTACCATGTCAGCATGGCAGTTTTGGCATCCTGGAGGTACTGAAGTCATTCTAAATGTACTGTGAGTGTTTAGAACGAAAAGAAGGTCGAAGGGGCAAGCTCAGTGCTATAAGTCAGAGGGGGAAGACTTCCCAGTGGCATCCTCCTAGGGCAGGCCTGACTACCCTCGAAGAAGGAGCAGGTACATTTTCCTGACAATAATTTTTTAAAACCTCCGTGCAACTTTCCTGGCCTTTTTTTCACCAAGCACTTTTCAATTTTCTAAAACTTCTTCCAATAAGCCTCAGTGATCATCCTCAGTCTTTTCAGAGAAATCTATCAAGAGTACCCCTCTGGAGTCACCACAAAACAATAGAAGCTTTTGAGCTGACCTCTCTGCTTTGAACAGAACTGGCCAGCAGGTGCTCTGAGGAATGGAACTTTTTGAAAGGCACCCTACTGAGATAAAGTAGAGCGTCAGTGAAAGGGAGGCAGACCTTCAGGAAGGTGGAGGAACTCGGTGGCTACAATGGGCTTAAACAACAATTGTGAGGATGGGGCAGGTCTGGACAGTGTTTTGTTCTGCTGTACCTGGGTCACTATGAGTCAGAACTGACTTACTGACAACTAACAATGAGACAACATGGGACTTACTGAGAGGACTTGTCTGCAGCCTTCCACTGATCACAGAGACATGTTTAAACACATTTTGTTTGAAATAAACCCATGTATGCATGATCTTGAAAGGCGGTAGCAATACTTTTTGACTTACCCTTCATTCTCAAAATCAGCCAATCAAACAAAATATTGAATATTGACACAGTACATAAAAGACTTGTCTAAGTTTTTAATTACTTTATTGGCATATATATCACATATTATACCATTTAATTGTTCAATCATAGTAAGAGAAGTTGTGTAATCATCACCACAGTCAATTTCAGAACATTATCATTTCATACTCATTGTTGTCAATGCCCCATTTTCCCCCTCCCAAATCCTCCCTTTTCACTCCCTAGGTAATTTTTAATTGAGTTACTGTCTCTTGTATTTGCCTAGTTTGTATTTCGTATACAGGAAATCATACAAAATTCCATCAAAGCAAAAAAACAAACAACTAGTAACAACAACTAGACCAAACAGAGAAAAACTAAATACAAAAGATAGCAGAAAATATGAAAAACTGACCTTAAACTGTATGGTAGTTACAGAATCCGTTGTCAACATGAGACTATAAGAGTGAAGGGGTGGACGTTAGCCTGTCAATCAGGTCGCAGCTTGATGACCTCATTTGGAGACCGTAAGGAGATAAGTAGCTTTCTGGAGGTGAGACACACACTCCCTGAAAGACATTCCTGTTGACATGAAGCTTGCTGATGCAGCCAGAGCCTTGCAGCTGGAGGAGGCACGTGGAAACCCAGGCCAGTGCTGAGATGTTTCCACCACCACTGCATCCACAAGACTTTCCACCCACCGGCCTCTGATCTTCCTGCATTCACCATCACTGCATGTGTTGCATGAGTCTGAAGAGGAATTTGCAGACTGGTACTGGACATATGGACTAATATCAGACTTATGGACCTGATCGGGACTGGGTTGGGATGTTTTCTTAATGCACAATTACTCTGTATGTTTTCCTATACACATATTCTATGAATCTGTTTCTCTAGTCTACCCACACTAACACAAAATGGGTCGAAAAAGAGATCAAATGATAAGGAATGACATTTTAACTTCATTAAATCTGCCACAATTGGCATTTCAGTGTTGTCTGTCTGAAAGCAATGCTATTCATATACATCCACTGTGGTCCTCAGAGGGATTCACCGGAGGCCTAAACCATGTGGGGATCCTGCAAATGGATTTTGGGCGTCCGCTGGCAATCATAGGCTTCTGCAAACCAGGTGTTCAGAATTTAAGCTCTGATACCATTCCTTTCTTTGCATTTGTATCCTATTGTTTACAACCCTTAGAGCACACAGGCTGATGTGTTTCTTCACGTGGACTTAGTTCACACCTCCTTTAGATGGCTGCTTGTTTTAATCGAAGCCCATAAGACCTCAGACACTATTCTTTCTGATAGGTGGGCACCATCTGGTTTCTTCACCATACTTTGTTTGCTATAACACCCAGGTTTTCAGTGATCTCTTCTTGAGGGTGAGTATTGAATAGGGCAATGTCATAAGAATGAATCGTCCTTTGGGACTAAAATTAAGTGGGAGCCCAAGATTCATCCATTTATCTATGGTTTATCTATATGCCTCTGGTTTGCTTTAGAGACTTCATTTTCATATTGCTGACTTATATCGATTAAACTGTTAAGTAACTAGATGCTATTTATACTAATAATGGGGATTGGTGATAGGACAACCTTTTGATAGCAATCATTAACAAAGGCAGAACCATTCCTCCAGATTAATACATATCATAAGAAAGCAAGAACATTAAAGTGATAAATATATGGTAGTTCCAGGCCACCATTCATTGAGCACCCTCAAGGCATGAGATACAAACCAAGTCCAATGACCTCCAATCCCATAGCTTTGGTATAGCAGTCATCTGCTTCTTTTCAGCCTTAAGTTCAAACTAGTATGTAAATTTCTTAAATCTGCTATAGGTGAGTTTAGGTAAAGCCCAGTTCTCTGAAGTGGGGTTTCCACATCAAATCCTTCGGATATCATCTATGAAGGATGTTGTGCACCTCATGTGCCAGTAGTCTATAACACATGACCTGTGTCACCAAGAGCTAGATAGAAACTAGGTAAAAAGTGTCCAATTAGGAACAAAGCACAGGACATATTCCAACCTTGAATTCTATGTAAGCATTGTTAAGCATTTTTCCCCTTATGGTTAGTTCTTCCACTCAATTTACCCACCACCAGGAGTATAATCACCTTCTCTGAAGCATGCATGACCCACTCCCTGCGTCTTAACTTGAATTTTCAGTAAGGTTTGTTTCACACTCTGGTTGGGGCATTTGTTTATTTGAGTTGACTGGAGAAACAAATCCAGAGACACTCATATGCGTGTAAGAGAGTGCTTTATATCAAAGAACTGAGGAAACCTCCCAGCCCAATCCAGATCAAGTCCATGTTAGCCCATATACCCGATACTAGTCCATAAATGCCTATTCACACTCACAGAACCAATCACAATGATGTCAGATGTAGGAAGATCTCAGGCTGGTGGGTGAAAAATCTTGTGGATCCAATGGCAGTGGGCACATCTCCAGCATCTGGCTGCCATTAGCCTGGCTCCATGTCCACCAGGAAGGTCAAACAGAGAGAGTGTGATCCGCCTTCCCAGGAGAAAAACTTCCCAGAATCCGCATGATTAGGCCATGCCCACAAGGAAGCATCTTCAGGCTGATTGACAGGCTAAACTCCACCCCTTCGTTCTTTTATCAAGTTGACTGGCCAGTTCTGTCCACCTTCTGTCCAGCTTCTTCATTTAACTGATTCATTTTAATAAGCACCACCTTATTGCAGTTATTGTGCTAGATACCAGACATAGAACTGAATAAGAGACGTTTCTTTGTTCCACAGTTCCATGAAAGAAAACTAGAATGTGGCATATTGAATGATGTCATAAAGACAATACACACTTCATTTTCTAGTGTCGATCTTTTATTTTATTTTTAGCCTTTTCTTGTGAATTAGGTGAATGTTTACAGAGCAGATTTTGAGTTCTACGTTCAACAATTTAGACACGTTTTGTTTCACCCCATCCATGTCCCTCCCCTTAAAGTCCCATCATTTATCCCTCTTCCTCCCACTGTTTCCTATTACCATCGCTTCTTCCTTCCCAGACCTCTGAACTGTGTCCTTAGATAAATGTTGCCCTTTTGATCTTAAATGGTTTGTTAGTGTAACATGGGGGTGAGTTCACTTCCAGACCTGAAAAATGAGGAAAGGTTGAGGGTCTCACCGGTCTCTAGCCAACAACTAAGCTTGGTTTCTTTGGTGAGTTTGAGTTCTGTTTCTCAATTTTCATCCTGTTCTATCCAGGACTTTCCAATGAGATTCTTTTCAGAGTACTTGGTAGCGGCAGACTTCTGGCGTCAAGGTGGTGGAGAGGGGTGTTTGCGCGGTCCAATAGTTTCAGGTATCTTTTGATTTGCATCAGGTTGCTTTCTTCCAGATGGAAGAGCTCAAGGTTTGCACCTTAGATGACTGCTCACAAGCTTTTAAGACCCCGTCACCACTTACCGCAGTAGGAAGTAGCATACTGCCTCTACCAATCATGTCAGTTGACCTTGGTGTCCCCAAGGCCAGTGCCGCATTCCCTCCAGGTGTTGGGTGAGGTGTGTTTTCATAGCGTGGCCGCCTGTATTCCATGGATGTAGTTGCAGCAAAGGTACAAGCACACATACAAATATCCTTTGTCAGACGCATACGTTTTCAGGGGTGTACCCCTCTCTTCCCTCCCACAGCCTGCGTGTCTGTCCGAGCACCTATTCATAGATCATTACCACTGCAGGGCTGTATATGTAACTGTATCTGCCACCGATGCCTTTAAATCCTGCAGTGAAAACCTACATGTGCCAATGCATCTGTCATGAGTGTGCGTTAAATTCTAGAGAAGCCTGGCCTCTGCTCACTGGCCAGTGGATGCAAAAACTCCATTTTCCCACTGTCTCTGGGCTTCTCTGACTTTGAGGGGCCCCTCAGGTAAGCTTCTGGGGTTGTAGCTTTGCCACTTCTCCCAACACAAGAGCCAGTGCCATGAACATCCAGGACTCATTTAGCTTTGTTCTCTCCAGTAACCTTCACATGAAGGGAAACACCACCATGCTTACCATTTCCCCGAGAAGACGGGCAACGCAAGTGCAGAGTATTTGAAACGCCCAGGTTGCTGCCCCGTGTCTGAGTGGAAGGGACGGCAGACGGATGAGACTCTATTAGGAAACAATAACAACAAATGCATGCTTATATTTTAAATCAATTAAATATATGTATAGTACAAAGCTCCCAAGTCCCCAAAGCGCTTTCCTGAGCTTAATGGCATCACTTGGGCGGGGTTGGGGGCCAGACCCCTCTGGATGACACTGTCAAAACAACAACATAAAAACAACAACCTCAAATTCACTGCTAATGAAGTCCATGCCAGCGCATGGTGACCTTATAAGGCAGGGGACAGTTGCCCTGCGAGTTCCTGGGACTGCAAGTGCTTCTTGGGGTAGAAAGTCAGGTCTTTCTCCTGCGGAGCAGCTGGTGCTTTGGACCTTTGGACCTTTCGGGTTACAACCAATTTGTCACCACTACGCCACCACGGCTCTGCTGGTGACGCTGTCAGAAGGACTGATAATGAAATGAGTCTCTATAAGACCTTTGTACAGGTTTTCAAAAGAAATTTATACTTTTTAATAAAAATATCTCTGCTGTTAATTAGAACAACCCCCCCCCCGAAATTTTTGTAAGCCCAGCTTACATGTAGCAATCTACCTATAAGGCTAAAACTCAACGCTATTTTACTTTTTGAAGCTTCTATTGGGCTTCTACCAGAACTATCATCATCACCCAGTTACAAAGATGCTTCAGGTTCACACGGTTTCAAGCATGGTGGCACAGTCAGTCCTGTTGTTTCTGCGATTGAGTCAGTGCTGACTCATAGGGGCTGGCGGTGGGTCTCTGAGGCTGTAACTGTTTACCCCAGGAGAAAGCCTTGTCTTTCTCCAGTGGAACTGATAATGGTTTCGAACTGCCGACCAGGCACATTGCAGCCCAACACATAACCACTACACCACCAGGACTCCTGGAGTTGCTGATTTTGTCAAATTTTCTGGTGCATTTTCTTTCATTTGTGAAAATTAGTATTTTTTAGGCCTATTGATCTATTTATTATTATTGAGTTAGACATGATTGCATTTAAATAAAATTGTTAAATCATTTTATCAGGGGCTCTTACAGCTCTTATAATAATCCATATATCAACTGTATCAAGCACACTTGTACATATGTTGCCATGATCATTTTCAAAACATTTTCTTTCTTTCTTTTTTTAAACATTGTATTAGGGACTCATACAACTCTTATCACAGTCCATACATACATCAATTGTGTAAAGCACATCTGTACATTTTTGCCCTCATCGTTTTCAAAGCATTTGCTCTCCACTTAAGCCCTTTGCATCAGGTCCTCTTTCCCCCCCACCTCCCTCCCCAGTCCCCCTGAAAATTAGTATTAATGTACTTTTATCAATAACTTTTTTCCAAAAACTCTTTGAGAATCAAGTAGTAATTAATGGAAAAGGAGAAATATGTTAAAAACATGCTTCTACTCAGTTACTAATTATAGATGCCAATGTAATTTAATGCAGATTTTCTCAAGCAATTGTATTGTTCGTCTTTGTATATTCTAAGAGCTATTACATTTAACAAATGTATAGCTGTATTGATCACATATGATTCTATGATTAAGATTGGTAATGAATGAGGACTAAGGATTCTGTAGAGGTCGGTGGACTGTACAAGTACAGACAACTGTACCTGTCTTCTGGGGAGGCAGTGAGATACTCACTGGAGTGACATCACTGCCAACCTCTGAGCTATTGAGCAAGTTATACCGTCTCTCTGGCCCTTGGCCGACTTTATCTCTAGAATGAAGGGGTTGGACTCTGTTATCTCTGAGGTCCTCTCCAGCTTTGAAAGTCTGATAAACACTTTTATCTACCCAATGACCTCATGCAAAAGATCCAGTTGAGATAAACCCACTGTGCCCCTCAGTCCTGGACTATCCTGTAAGGTTAGGCTTCATATCAACTATGTAGCTATGAAACAAAACAAAATAAAACACAAACTGAACATATGGGAGGGGAGGGGCAGGAGGAGCTTTGAAATTAAAATTAAACCAGACACAATTCTACTCAAAAGTTATGCAGTAAATTAGAACCTCATAGAGACAGTCAGCAGAGCAAAATAGCAGGTCTTTGGACATGGTCTGGACAGGCTCTGGGCACTGGAATAGCAGTTCTTTCATTATTCCTATTACTGTACGTTTGGTCACCGACCAGACGTGTATGGAATGCTTACGGCTGTAAAACACTGATTTAGGCACTAAAATTATTCGAGGAAAAAGCAAGCGGAAGACTCCATTATCTGGCCAGAGTACACTTAGATTTAAAATGGCTTTAGAATTTAAGGAGATTAAGAAACTTGTAAAATATGAGAAACAAACATTCATCATAAACATTGAAGGATTATAACCACACGTTAGTATTTCTGATCATACTGGCTAGGGTTTTGTGAAAGACTAAAAACAGAAAATGCTGTTTGCCAAACTTTTTGCGAAAATAGTATTCCATATTTGGAGAAAGGACAAATATAATACTGGTATTGTAGATGAAGTTTTGTGTTTATCTTCAGGCTTAAAAGGGTCTGGATAATTCGGGAAAATATTCCAAGCCCATTTCGTACAAAAGAATGCTTTTACTTAACATTATTATTCCTTGGGTAACTAGGTTGATGTATGATAAAATGTCCACAGTTACTGAGGGTGGATTGGGACTTATGGTGACTCTAGGTATTGCATAATGGAATTAATTATCTTCCCCCAAGTTTTCAATGGCTGTGATTTTTGGAAAATAGGTCATCAAACCAGTCATGCCTGCTACCCAGGGACTCAATATTATACATATGAGCATAAATATAGTGGATAAATTAAAAACACACATATCTATGTAAGGGGGCTGCAAAAAGTTCTTGGAAAATTCCAGTGTCTTTTAATTCCATATTTACGTGAACCAAAGTCCCCTTATAAATATATACACACCAGCCAATCATTGGAGACAATAAAACAGCTCTTTGTTTCTTATGTTATTTCAACTCATGCAACCCAACTCCAGGCCTTGCTCTCTACTAAACAGTGTAAAATATATTGAACCCAAAGCTTCCAGACACTTTGAGGCCCAGCATGGAAATAGCAGAGAGAAAGGGGAAGGGACAAACAAACAGGAATGCTTTGGTGGAAAAGAAGGCTCCAGAAATCCACAGAATCCCAAATAAGATATTTCAATAAATGGGTGCAAATCTAGAAGAACTCACCCATCAAAGTCAAAAAAATGCAAAAGATGTACCTAGTCAACAGACTGTTAGAGATCTATATTTGTGTCCATTCCAAAGAAAATTTGATGGAACAACTGTGGAAAATACCAAATAATGTCATTAATATAAGAAAGTAAAATTTTCCTGCGGGCCATTTAAAATATGATTACAGTAGAACATTTCCTAGGAACTGCCAGAAAGCTAGATTCTGAAGAGGACGTGGAACAAAGAGATCATTGCTGATGTCCGACGGATCTTGGCTGAAAACAGAGAATACCAGAAACGTTTATCTAGGTTTTATTGTTTAAGAAAAGGCATTCCAATGTGGGGATTGTAACAAATTATGGATAAATTTTAAAGAATCGGAATCCAGAGCACTTGACTATGCTTCTTCACAGTCTGTACGTAGATCCAAAGGCACTCATGGGAACACAACGAGGGGATAATAAGCGGTTAAATATCAGAGAAGGTGTGCATCAGGGTTTGAATTTTCCCTCCATACTTATTCATTCTCAACAAAAGAACCAAGAAACTAGGCAATCTAAAAAAGCACATGGCATCTGGGTTGCAGGATGACTTAGTAAGGGCTTGCGTGTGAGGATGATTCAACCATCATTGCTGTAAGTGAGGAGGACTTGAATCACTTATCGACGGAGATCAAAGAACATAAGATTTGGTGTGGATTATCCCTCAACACATTTTTTTTAAAAATCTTCACATTTGGATCAATACACAGCATCATGATAAGCAGAGAAAAGACTGAAGTTCTCAAGGATTTCACTGTACTAACATCCAAAACCAACACCCATGAATCAGCAGTCAAGAAATCAAATGGCACATTGCATTGGGAAAGTCTACTGCAAAAGATCTCTTTAAAATGTTAAAGCTATTTTAAAAAATATGTCACTTTGAGGACGGAGGTGTGTCGGACCCAAACCACAGTCACTTTTATCTCTTCATATGCATGGGAAAAATGGACAATGACCTAAGAAAAGTTGGCAAAGAATTCTGAATATGCCATGGACTAATAGAAGAACAAAGAAATCTGTCTTGGAAGAAGGAGAGACAGAAGGCCCCTTGGAAACAAGGATGGCAAGAGTCTGTCTCACATCCTGTGGACATGTTTTCCCAAGGGACCAGATCCTGAAGCATGACATTGTGTTTCATGAAGTAGGTCAGTGAAAAAGAGGAAGACCTTCAACGGGATGCACTGACACAATGTCTACAGCATAACAATTATGATGTGTATGACATGCAAAAGGACAACGTTCCTTTCCTATACATGGGGTCACTATGAGCTAGACCCAACTCAATAGAATCTAAGTACAACAACAACATTGTGTTACTAAACAATTGAGATCCTACACTTTTCTCAGATCACAGTGCTATAAAACTAGAAATCAACAACAGAAGGAACAGAAAGACATGGAGATTGAACAAAATACTATATTAAGTGTTATACATCAAATAAAAAATGAAAATTAAAAATTCCTTGGAGGAAATGAGAACAATAACATAACATACTACAACCTCTGGGACACAGCAAAAGCAGTTATGAGAGGTCAATTTATAGCAATCAGTAGACACATGAATAAAGAAAAGAAATTCAAAATCGATATCTTAACACAACCCCTTTAGCAAGTGGAACAAAAGCAATATAATCAACGCTCCAACAGCAGAGGAGATTCATATGGAACAGAGCAGAAATAAATGAACCAGAGAACAAAAAAAGGGAAAAGCCAACAGGACAAAAAGTTGGTTCTTTAAGGGGGAACAGATTACAAGGTCTATATATAACCTCCTCCCCGCGGGTGGACAGAGGAGAAGTGTGTGAGGGAGACGTTGGATGGTGTGAGATATGACAAAATAATAATAATTTATAAATTATCAAGGGCTCATTGGGGAGGGGGGAGCGGGGAGGGAGTGTTAAAAATGAGGAGCAGATGCCAAGGGCTCAAGTGGAAAGCAGGTATTTTGAGAATGATGATGGCAGCATATGTACGAATGTGCTGGACACAATTGATGTATGTATGGATTGTGGTAAGAGCTGTATGAGCCCCTAATAAAAAGATTTTTTTTAAAGTTGGTTTTTTGAAAGGATTAACAAAATGAGAGAGTCTCCTGGCAAACTTAACAAAAGAAAACAAAGAAAAGATGCAAATGTCCTCCCCGCCCCCCAAGTCTTTTTATTTATTAAGCCAGGTACATTTAAAAATTTTTCTGCTGCATACAAAACAGCTCGCTTGAAGTTCTTCAATGCTCAAAACTCTAGATCTTTTTGGCTTCATCACATTTCAAGGTTGTGTTACTAGCCACAGATCTACTTTTAAAAAGCACAGCGACATCTTCACATTTCTTTAACAGCCAGGAAAAGCAAGGACATCCAGGTCCCAGGGCACCCACAATTTTCCTCCACTGGAAATCACCAATCTCAGGTACCCTGGGATCTTCAGCACGGCTGAGATGAGAACAGAACACAATAGTCCCGGATGACCTGACCTGACCTGACTTCTCCTCAGTAACTAAGGTTGGAGCCCAGGCACAATATTTTTAAGGACACCAGGATCAAACATTTCAACTTTCAACACAGGTGGCCCTTCCTGTGTGCTTCATCTTCTGTTCTGATTAAGCTTCAAGACGGTGACGCAGAGCACTGCCAATGGCTTCATGATGGTACCACTGGCCTGGTCTTGGGAAGGGACTTTCCCCAGCCCTCTTTGTGCTTACTGTACATGCAAGTCATCGACAGCATTGTTGCTGGCTTTGGAAAGCACGCCAATAAAGGACTCACTCCGACCATACAATGGCTGACACGATATGGGAATGTCTTTTCCTGAAATGTTGCAGATCAGTTACAGCAACCTGAATGGCGACCGTCAAGGAAAAATTCACTCTGGGCTCTTTGACAACAGCGGCTATGTGGAAGGGACTGCAGCTTCGATATAAGGGCCATGCAAATGTCTTGTATTTGTCATGGAAATGGTGAGAGCACAACAGATCCAAGGGGGGGGGGAGAGAATTATACTACACTACCATGAAAG
Organism: Tenrec ecaudatus; assembly: GCF_050624435.1. Taxonomy (NCBI): domain Eukaryota; kingdom Metazoa; phylum Chordata; class Mammalia; order Afrosoricida; family Tenrecidae; genus Tenrec; species Tenrec ecaudatus. Next base: position 170,724,016 of record NC_134533.1, on the reverse strand, counting down.
ACTGCTCCAGCAAGTTTGATAACCTAGAAGAAATGAACAAATACCTAGAAATACAGGATCTGCCTAAATGAATGCAGATCGATGTAGCAAACCTCAACATATACATAACAAAAGAAGAAGTAGAGAGGTCATCAAGACATGTCCAGCCAAGTAAAGCCCAGGAACTATTACAGACTGTAGCAAAGGACAACATGCACCTAGACTCATCCTAGGAAGCAAGCATAACCCTGATACCAAAACCAGGCAAAGACCCCACAAAGCCAGAAAACTACAGACCAGTATCCCTCATGTACACAGACATCAAAATCCTCAACAACAACAACAACAAAAAAAAACTGGTTAACTGAATCCAATCATATTTCCAACCCCCACGCCCAAATATAAATAAATAAATAAATAAAGTTACCATGACCAAGTGGGAATCCTACCAGGGCAGTAAGGATTATATAACATTAGAAAAACAATCAATATTGTCTACCACATAACAAGGCAAAGAACAAGAACCTTATGACCATACTCATAGATGCAGAAAAGGCATTTGACAATATCCAACACCCATTTATGAAAAAAAAACACTCAAAAATAGGAATAGAAGGGCAATTCCTCATCATAATAAAGGGCATATACAAACAATGAGGAAAAACTGGAAAACTCATGCTCAGTGAGAAAAAATAGAAACATTTTCCCTGAAAATCCTAGTCCTCCAAGGATACTCCCCATCACCACCCTTATTCAACATCGTGCTGAAATCTTAGCCAGAACCATTACACAAAAAGAAAGAAAGAAATCAAGGAATATAATTAGGCAAAGAAGAACTGAAACTCTCGCTATTTGCAGATTATATGATTCTACATGTACAGAACCCAAAAATCTTCATAAAATGATCATTGGAAACATTGAAGAGCTTCAGAAAAGTAGCAGGATACACAATTAACAAGTAGAAAGTAACTGGATTCCTTTATACCAGCTAACAGAGCTCCAAAAAAAGACATTAAGAAAACAATACTGAAGACAAATGGGTGCATAAGCAAATGTGGTGAAGAAAGCTGATGGTGCCCGACTATCAAAAGATATAGCATCTGGGGTCTTAAAGACTTGAAGGTAAACAAGCGGCCATCTAGCTCAGAAGCAACAAAGCCCACATGGAAGAAGCACACCAGCCTGTGTGATCACGAGGTGTCAAAGGGATCAGGAATCAGGCATCAAAGAATAAAAAGTCGTATCATTATGAATGAGGGGAAGTGCGGAGTGGGGACCCATAGCCCATCAGTAGGCAACTGGACATCCCCTTACAGAAGGGTTTCAGGGAGGAGACGAGCCAGTCAGGGTGCAGTGTAGCAATTATGAAACATACAACTTTCCTCTAGTTCCTAAATGCTTCCTCCCAACTATCATGATCACAATTCTACTTTACCAATATAGTTAGACCAGAGGATGTACACTGGTACAGACAGATAGGAACTGGAAACAGTGAATCCAGGGCGGATGATCCCTTCAGGACCAGTGCTGAGAGCGGTGATACCTGGAGGGTAGAAGGAGGGTGGGGTAGAAAGGGGGAACTGATTACAAGGATCTACATATAACCTCCTCCCTGGGGACAGACAACAGAAAAGTGGGTGAAGGGAGATGTTGGACAGTGTAAGATATGACAAAATAATAATTTATAAATTATCAAGGGTTCATGAGGGAGGGGGGAGCTGGGATGGAGGGGGAAAATGAAGAGCTGATGCCAAGGGCTTAAGTGGAGAGCAAATGTTTTGAGAATGATGAGGGCAACGAATGCACGAATGTGCTTTATACAATTGATGAATGTATGGATTGTGATAAGAGTTGTATGAACCCCCAATAAAATGACCTTTAAAAAAGAAAATAATACCATTTACATTAGCCACCCAAAAGATGAATTTCCTAAGAAGAAACCTAACCAAGGAAGCAAAATACAACTACAGGACACTAGTAAAAGACTTTTTAAAAAATCGACATAAATAGAAGATATTCCATGCTCATGAAAAAGACAAAGTTAATATTGTGAAAATATCAATCCTACCTAAAGCAATCGATAGATACAACACAATCCCAATCCAAATCCCAGCTTCTCTCTTTAAAGAAATGGAAAAAATAATGAATGACTTCATATGGAGAAGAAAGAGACCTAGAGTAAACAAATAACTCCTTAAAAACAGGAACCAGGTAGGAAGCCTCACACTACCCAGCCTCAAAACCTATGACATCACCACAGTAGTCAAAGCCGTTGGGTACTGGTACAATGATAGATATTTACACCAATGGAACAGAATAGAAAATCCAGAAGTAAAAGCATCACTTAAAGTCACCTGATCTTTGACAACGGACTAAAACTTATCAAATGGGATAAAGAAAACCTCTTCAATCAATTATATTGGAAAAACTGGGTCTCTATATGCAGAATGCAAAAGGGCCCATATGTCTCCCCATGCACAAAATAGAACTCACGATGATTAAAGATCAAATGCAAATCCAAGAGCTTTAAGCATCATCAATGAGAAAACTAGAATAGACAAAGGCCTTATTACGAGACATGCACAGACTACTAAGTAAAATAAAGGCAGCACCCCCAGTGGAAGACAAAATAGGTGACTGAGACCTACTAAAAATAAAACATTTATACTGATTAAAAGACCTCATCAAAAGACTAAAATCAGACCTCACAGATTGGGAAAAGTTTTTAGCAATGTCACAGTGAACGAAGGTACCAAAGTGTACAGAATTCTACAATACCTCAATAAGAAAATAGCAAATGACTCAATTAAAAAGTGTACAAAAGCCACGAACTGAAAGTTCAGCCAAAATGACAATCGAATAGCTACCAACAGTGTGAAAAAAAATGCTCACTATCACTAGTCGTGCAAGAGACATGAATCAAAATTATGAAAGATACCTCCTTTTACACCCACAATGAAAGCCCAATTCAAAAAAGCAGAAAACAAAAATTGCTGGAGAGGGTGTGGAGCGATTGGAACTTTTCTGCACCGCTGGTGGGCTTGTAAACACGTCCAACCACGGTGGAAAGTGATAAGGCATTACCAAAAACAACGGGAATAGAAACCTCATACAACCCAGCAGTGTCGATACTGGTGTCTAGATCCCCAAGAAGTAAGCGAAAGAACGCGCACAAAACCAGGTGCTTTGCATTCATTGCAGCACAATTCACAATAGCAAGAAGGTGGAAACAGCCACATGCCCATCAGTGGAAGAATGGTAAATAAACTCGGGTACATACACACAATGGAAATTATGCATCCCTGAAACAACAGTGAGGAAACCATGAAACACCTCCAGGCATGGGTGGGCCTGGAAACCATCATGCGTGTGCAATTAGTCAATCACGAAAGAACAAATATTGCATGAGGCCCCCCTCCCCCACTACTATAAATAAACACCAAGACAAAGGCCGGCTTCTGTTTCAAGTCCTCTAATCTTTCATTCCAGTTTTCCAGGCAATAAGCTACTGTGCCTGCCTAGAGCTCACGAAGCCTAGACCACTCCTTTCTTTGTCTGTCATCAAAACCCCTTCCACAGGGGAGGTCTCACCTCAACGGCGTCAGTTTCCCATGATTTGGAGAAAGGGAAAAGACCCATTGGTTCCTGCCATATAACATTATCCTACTGCTACCCCAAATTAAGGGACATTCGTACAAGAGTGATTAGCAAACTTTACGAGAAACTCAAGTCAAGGGGTGACCGGGTGGGCGCCATGTGTGTCCTAGACAAGGAGACTACGATTTAGTCAGCGGGGTAACTGAATTGTGCAGCTTGTCATTGGGGAAAAAAACTCAACATTCAATATATAAACCCCAATGGGAGAATAAACTCAGTATCACGTCTCTAATCCGTCCTTTCCAGGTGCACAACACACTTCATGGATCACACTAGACGAATCCGATTTGGAATTCTGCTGAATGGGACTCTGCCTTAAACACATTGGTGAAGGGACTGAGATACTCCCTTGGGGCCCAGGCTGAAACGCCCCAGTGTGAGAGGCGGGGATGAGTCTTATCCCAAGGATATGGAGGTGGAAGGGACTGACGGACCTCCATCCAGTAAGCCGCAACTGAAGACTACCAGGTGCGTGCTGCTCTCATGCTCTACTTGTCTTTTCATGACGTGGATAGCCCAATTCTGCCTTGTGAAAGAACATTGATGGAAATTTTGCCCTATCTCCAACTTCATTGTGAGTGTAAATAGTGTCACTTAAATTGTTGATCTGTACAAATCAACAATCCGTGTGTTTTGGCCTAAGAAAACGGTCCTCTATACTATGTATATTTTCTTTTTCTCAGTAGTGTTTTAAATTCTATCATTGGCTAAATTAATGGTAATAAAAATAAAGCTTCTACATGCCCAACAGGGATAATTTACAGTATCCTTCAAGACAATATTATCTTTGAGGTCTCCCTTAGTTGTAGTCCTCGTCTAAGAAGAATTAGTTCTTATGACATGCTCCTGGCTCAGTACCTACCCCATGAAATGACCACTGAAGAGATGGGTGCTATAGTAAATATGGGGAAGAAACCAAACAGTGCCCAACTATAAGAAACTGAGGTATTAGAGGCTTGTCTTAAAACAAGCAGCCATCCATGTGAGATTTTTGGCTCAGTCCACAGAGAAGTACACCAGTCTGTGTGATCCATGAATTATAAATAATAAAAATCCAAACCCAGAGGGAATGGCGTTAGACCTTAAATTCAGAGCACTCAGTTTGCAGAAGGCTGTAAATGACCGAGAAAGACCAAAACCCGCCTGCAGGGCTGCCCGTGTGAATAAAGTTTCTTGTGAATCTCCTCTGCCTCTGAACCAGAGATGCAAAAGGCCTTGTTATCAGACACAGTACATTGTAGGACGTATTACTGCCGTTGTACTTAAGTGAAAATGTGACACCTTGTTCCTGATCTCCCTCTTGACCTAATGCATAATCACTGCAGTTTGTAATATTTGCCTCTTTGTTTTCGATCGAGGTTTTTCTCTGTGCCTTTCTGCCATTGTTGTTGGGCCGTTTGTTGTACTTTGTCTTGATTGTGTTTTCCTGTATGTGAAACCCAGATTAGGTAAACCTACGGAGACAACAACTGGATTAATAGATTCAAAAGAGCATGGCAGGGAGCTGGCTGGAAATAGGGAGCTAACAGCCATGAGCACAGGAAGAAAGCATGTGCTGGAATTCATTGTGTGATGGTTCCACCGCTCTCATGAATGTGATCGAACTATTGAAATGTGTGATTTGTGAACTGTAGCCAGTGTAACAGTTAAAAATAGATTATTAAAAAACCACTGTCTTATTAAACAATTCTGTTTAAAGGCAGTGTGTTACTTATCTATCCCTATATAACAGAGGTTGGAATGAAGAACAGTTATACTGTCGCATAGCTTCTGTGAGTCAAGCTTCGGAAGCAGACCCGTTAGGCGATTCTGGCTTACATTCTTCCATGAGGGTGCAATCAGACTCAGCATTGACCGCTTTCACCTGAAAGCTTGACTGGGGCTGGAGAATCCACTTCACGCACTCACATGGCTGACAAGTACTTCCCTGAGAGCAGAAATGTTGCTTCAGAGCACGTGATTGGAGAGGAAAATAAAAGTTGAAATGCCTTCTATGACCCAGCTTTGGCAGTCCCATACCATCATATTTTAGTATCTTGGGTGGAAAATATCTAAACAAGAATGTTAATACCAGGAAGCAAAGTTCATTAGGAGCCACCTGGGAAGATGGCTCGCACAGGCGGGTGGGTCTCCTTCAGGGTCATTGCTTTCAACTCCTTCTTCCTGCCTACTTTTGATTTTCAAAGAGGAAGACACATCACCCCTCCCAGAATTCACTTCTCATTGGTCACTGGGCCCATTCCTAGAACAACCGTTAGGAGAAAGAAGGAGTTTAGGCCAGTTAGCATTCACCTTGCTGCTGGTGTCAGAGAGGTTCCAGTGTTTAAACACTAGATAGGTGCTCAACAAGTGTTTTGTTAGCAAAGAAGAAAGAGAATGGCTTTTGAGGTAACAAACACTGATAATTTGCTACCTTTGCTTACTATTATCTTTGTTTACATATATATATATATATATATATATTTTTGAAAATTGGGTGGAGGTTACAGAGTAGATCAGTTTTCCATTCAACAATTCATATACATTTTGTTTCGTCTTATTGATTGCTATTATTTTAGTATTTCACGTCTTCATTGTTGAACTTTTTTCATGGAAATATATTTCCTAGTAATCTTGGAAGAGGTTTGTAGACCAGTTTTCCTGATGTATTGGAAAGTGTGTCTTATTTCAAACTTGCTCCTAAATGAGAATGCTGGGTTAAAAATGATGATCTTACAATACATTGATCCCTTGTCCACTGGCATCCATTGATGTTAATGTCCTGCAGTCGGTGTCTTGGTTAAATTTTTCTTTTTATCTTTGATGCTTTTAAATTACAGCAGGAAGACTTCAATATTAAATATATACTTTTAATCTGATGATATATAATATCTTGCTTACTTTCTTTACCCCCCCAACCATCCTCTTTCTGGATTTATGAATGTTAGAACTTCATTTTCCATTTTGTTTTTCTCTCATTGCTTTCCCCTTTCGCCTGTTACCCAGGACAAAACTGCATCCAGTCTTCGGAGTTACCGCTCCAATCTTAGTTTGAAGTGTTCTGCCTCACTCGGAACGATATGGTTATGAAGCGATTGAGTTCAGAACCTAGTACTGCCATGTATTGCTATGGCGGTGCAGAGGTTCAGGGTTGGGATGCTAATTGCAAGGTGAGCAATTCAAAACCACTCATCACTCTAGAAAGACAGGTCTCTACTTGCATAAAGAGGTACAGCCTTGGAAACTCACCGCAGCAGTTTTACCCTGTCCTTTAGGGTAGCTATGCGTCAGAATCAACTCATTGGCGGTGAGTTTGGTTCCTTGGCCTATCTTTTTGTCTGGAGACCTCATTTGCCTAGTTACAGTGCCAGTTCTGAGTGCTGCTTTGTTGATTGTGTTAGGAAGTTGGATAGGACAGGAAATGATGCAGGGCAGGGCAGGGCAGGCAAATAGTTGACCTCTGTGTGGAAGTGGTCCACTTTCTCCTGGAAATTTGTAAACAATTCCTTGGTGTATTATTCTGTCTCTGGGCAAAGCACCCGTGGTCACAGAATGTGTGTACAGGCGGGGGACAGACATGTCTACCTGTGGAAGCTCAATAGCCTCCTTACTTTTCTACATAATAGCTATGACTGTTAGTTGCCACGAAGTCAGCTCTAACGCACAGTGAACCTGTGCACAAAAATGCGAACTGATATCTGGTCCAGCGGTTGTCATGGTTGTTGGTATGCTTAAGTTCATTGCTGCACCTCCAGTATTTTGAGTGTCTTCCAATTTAGGGGTTTTATCTTCCAGCATTAGATTGGACCATACATTTTTGTGATCTGCAGGTTTGCATGGCTAATTTTTGGAAATGGATCCGAAGGCCTTTATTCCTAGACTGGCTTAGATTGAAGCCCCACTGAAGCCTGCCCACTAGCGATGATTTTTCCTGTACTTAAAACATCAGTGGCATAGTTTCCGGCATCAGAATAACCCATAAGCCACTGCAAACTGACATATCACTTATCACTATCTAAAATAATCTTAGTTATCGATTTTTTTATTTGCAAGTTTATTGTTTGCTTCTACAAAGGCAAGGATTTTATGTTATCCAAAGCTTTATGTTTGGGACTTAAGGATTCTGTCTTGCACAGAGTAAGGAATCAATAGTTATTTGAAAGAAAAAGATAATGAATTAATGCGGTTCCCTAGCAGTTTACCCTCATGAATATGCATTTTCCACCTACATCCATTGCCTCTCAGCTTGGATCTGCTCCACCTGTCATTCAAGTCCAACCCCAACACCTGAGGTTAGTATTTCCACAGACAATCCAATTCTGTCTGCTTTATATACGCTAAGAAGTCCACTTAAACATCAGAGCACTGCTGCTGATCTTTTGTCTTCTAGAACTTGTGGTTATGCAATGGGTTGTGGTCCAGAAGTTTGAAACCACCAGCTGCTCTGAGAAAGAAAGAGGAGGCAATCTATTCCTGTAACGAGAGACAGTCCAGGAAGCCCACAGGGACAGTTGTACTCTGTCCTAAGGGGTCACCGTGCGTCGGCATCAATTTGATGGCAGTGACTTTGGTCCTGGTCTGGAAAGTTTCTGTTATACCTAGGGGTTTGTGGAAATACAAGGGAAAGGAAGGTTGGTTTTAAATCCTCCACAGGGGTGTTTCTCATTTCCAAAGGGTAGTTTTAGGTGATTTTTAGTTTCTTATGAAGTAACATTTGTCCCACTATGGAGAACATGGTTCCTTTGAGCGTCTCTCCCTTGTTTATGCATCATTTTTTTTGTTTTTTTTATGCATCATTTTTAAAAGATAAAAATTTCTCAAATAAACAGAAATACCCATTTCTAATAACCTACACTTCACTATTACAAATATTTTACCATATTTTCTTTAAAATGTTCTAATTTTAAAAATTTAAATAAATATTCTTGTTAAAACCTTCTTTCCTATTTTTTCCATTCCTTTTCATTTCCCTTCTCACTTCCTCTAGTTGGCCGGTGCCCTTTCTGTCTGAGTCTACGTGTTTTATAATCGACTTCACAGTTATGTAGACATAAATAGCACATAACATTGTTCTTCCAGCTTTAAAACCATACATAAGTAATATCAATGATCTCAACCCTTCAGATGAAATAAAATTATAAAATCTCAATTTAATTTATGTATTGACTGCTTTTTCCAGCATTTGCTAATTTATCCTTGAATAAAGTAAAAGCAGGTCCTTGGGCTAAAAGCCTGGAGCTGACAATGATAGCTTTCTATAAAATTTGATAATGCTGCTTTATTTTCAATTTTACTTATGTATTTATTGTAATTTTCTACTTTTTTGGCAAGATTTTCATCGATAGTCGCAATTTATGCTTCTTTTTGCAATTAAATGGGGAAAACGTATCAATTTAAAGCAAATTGTTATAGTAACAGTACAGGGGACTCATAGACATGTCCCCCTTCACACCCATAAAAAAAAGAAAGAAAAACTATGAAACTTGTATTAGAATGACTGAAATTTGATAGACACCTGACCTAGATGGTAAACACGGTGAAGCACTTCAGTGGGGCCTACAAGCGACGGCCTGATCTCTCTGTTGTCCTCTCCAGTCTTACATCACCTCCAGTAACACAGTTAACAATTTCACCCTCCTCATTGCCCTGGTGGCATAGTGGGTACACATTGAGGGGCTGACCACAAGGTCGATAGTTCAAATCCCCCAGCTGCTCTGCAGGACAGACAAGGCTTTCGACTCCCCTGAAGGGTAACAGTCTGGGAACCCCAGGGTTTTTCTACCCTGTCCTAGAGGGTCACTCTGAGTTGGAATCAACTCGATGACAGTGAGTTTGTTTTTGCGTGTATGGCTATTTTCCCTTCAACTGGAGGTGCCTTTGCTATTGTAAGGTCTCCTTGTATAGTATTTCCTACAGCTGGCACCCCAGCTTCCCACTAGTCTGTACCCCCTCTCAGGTGAGCCATCCTGCCTCTCTTTAAGGACTCATCGATAAACATCCTAATCTAAATCCAAGGGCAGAATTTAGTGCAGAGATTGTGACGCCTTTGTGATCTGGCAGCTTTACTAATGCCAGAAGAGGAGATCTGTTTGTGCTATTTCAAAGAAAGCCTCAAGCATCGAACCAAGACCCTCCGGGACAGCATTATTTTAATCTCAATGTTTGTAGTAAAAAATAATAGTTGGTCATAGACCTGATTTTGAATGAATTATGATCTGTCAATGCCAGAGGTTACATTAGACTGTCATCCAGAGGAAGGGTTTAGTTGGGGTTGGGTGATGTTGGTGGGGGTGGGTGCGATGTTGAGGAAATACAGAAGGGAGACATAAGGAAAATGATAGGAAATGATAATTCTTTGCCTCATTTTTGACCGTGTGTGGCAGTTTACTGCCAGTTCCTACACTGGACTGGGTGGTTTGATTGAAAACGAGATACGGGCGTGACACGTGTAGCATGTCTACAGGCAAACGCGTTCAAACAGTTGTGGCATTGAGATGTTGGAGCAATTTTCAGGTTTCGCGGTGCGTTCTTTACAATGCATAGGGGCACAGTAATGCACACACTGGGCCGCGCACAGCAAATGCGGTTTAAAAGCCCTCTACTCTCCTGTCTGCAGTCCCGATGTACTGCGTTTTCATTTATCCACTCAGAAGATTGGATTTTCCCCTCAAACTTATATTCACACGACATAAAATAAGGAAGCAACCCCTCCAGCGGACTTGGCCAGCAGTCACCTATCTTCCGATAGCAGAGGTGGGGCGAACGCTTGCAAAAATAATGCTCCTTGGGAAGAACAATTTCTGGGTTTTCTCCCAAGCTGTCTAGGTTGATGTGACCAAGGCTGGAGGGGAGGGGCTGCGTGGGGACGCAGGGGACCTGACTTCACACTCATGATCACTGGATGTCATGTTTACTACTGTAAACAATCCGCCTCTTACGGAGGAGAAAGGGGGTAACGTGAAATCACTCTCACGTTTCCATCTTGCCAGGTACGTTCTATCCACTAGCCATTCAACTTTCTCCATCCTTCCCAGAAGGCCAGCCAAGGGCATGCTGCTAGAAAGGAATATGGTGGTGCTGCTTAAACCAGAGTTGGCTTCGGACGGTTACCTGGGGCATTCAAGATCCTGCACCCAAGGGACAAACTTTCAATTCGGTCCTTTCCGTGGGGAATTGCGGCAGGGGCAGGTCCTGGGTGTGGCGATGCCCAAAGGGAGCCCCCCTTTCCCAGCTTTCCTGCTTTGGGCAAACCTTTCCAATCTGGAAGCCGCGAGTGATCCGGAGGAAGGAAGGGCCGTTTGGGATGGTGGAGACTGCCGGTGGCCCGACCCCGCGGCCTGCACAGACCGCCGAGCGGGGGGACTGGGCACGCCGAGCGTGCGCTCCTCTCCCCCACTCGCTGGGCGGCAGGGGGCGGATCCCCTTCCCTGCACACAAGTCCTTATATGCACCGGTTGCACCAGTCGGCGTTTCTTCAGCCCCAGAAATAATTAATGGGGGAGGGAGAGCGTCCCTCTTCACCACCCCCACCCCCCTCCACACCCCTTTTGGCGTTTACAACCCCAGACCAGTTTGAATCCCTCCCAGAAAGCCCAAGATGCCACCGAACCCCCATTTTGCTGCAGCGCCTGCATTGCACGCGGATACGTAAAAGCCTCCCCGTTCCTACGACAGGCACGCCAGGGCTCCGCACCAGCTCTCGGGTCCAACCCGCTCAGCGGGCAAAGCCGGGGCCGAAAGGGTGCCCGCCCCTCCCCCACCCCTGCTGGTGCAGAGGGACCCGGTCAGGAAGCGCGGCCTCCCTCCCGCCAGAGACCACGCCCCCTCCGCCGCCTCCCCCTCCCCCCTTTACTCCTCCCAGGAAGCGGTGATCGACAGTTCGGTGTGGTTCTCCACCCCCACTCCCCCAGCTGAGTGGAGGAGTTGATGTGTCTCATTAGAACAGCCAATGCAGCCGCCATCCACGCACCAGCAAAGCAGCATGTCCCATTTAAATCCACCCACGCAGCCCCAGCGCCCTTAGCCGCTCCGGGCGCACAGCCCACTCGCACCGCGGCTCCGGGCTGGACGGTCCGCGCAGGTGGAGCTCGCAGAGCCGGCGGATCCGAGCCGGCGCGCAGGGAGCGCCCGGGGGGCGCGGGGGAGGCTGGGCCCCGGGCCTCGCGAGCGACCCCCGCATGAAGACGCGAGCGAGGTAGACCAGGGTGGGATTTCCTAGGGAGACGCTTCGCGGTGGTTCTGCTCCGGCTCTCCCGTGAAGAGGTCGACATGGCGAGCGACTCTCCGGCTCGCAGCCTGGATGAAATCGATCTGTCGGCTCTGAGGGTGAGCGGCACGCGTTTTCTGATTTCTTCCCCTGGGGGGGTAGGTGAGGGCGAAGGAGCTCGGCGCATGGACCGAGGCGGGAGATTGCGAGCGGAGGGAACCGGGGATCTTGTTTGTGCTCGGGGCTGGCTGGGGTGCTCTTACTGGAGCCCCCGTGTGGGGGGCACGTTGTCCCCCTCTGCCTGGGTCCGATGCGCTCCAGACAGCGCGTGGAGCTTAAGCCACTTTGTCGTAGAGGAGTGTAAGAGCATTTAAATGAAAGACTCCCCAGCGTGTGTGTGTGTGTGTGTGTGTGTGTGTGTGTGTGCATACTACCTCGCGCATTCGCTTTATGCCCAGGCGGGAGGGCAGGATGCTGTCCCTTTCTGCAAAAAGAAAGAATCACAGTGCGAATAAAGGCATGAGCTGCGGGTTCCGAACCGCCACTCCAAGGAGCGGAGAGTGCTCTGCTTGTCTCGTAGATGGCTAGTGCCTCCCCCTCCCCCTTCCTACTTCTGGCGCCCAGGTGCCTCTTGGCGCCCCCTTCCATGCCAGCCTGCACTCACCTTTCCTCGGGGGCTTCACTCAGCCCTGGCTCTGCTTTCTGACTCAGTGGCTGTGACATTTCAGTTTTAAGGATGAACTTAAGCAGGTGAAAGGGGTGAGTTTTCTGCCCCTCCCCCCCAATCCACCGGAACCCCCGTGTGTGTGTGTGTGTGAGTGTGTGTGTGTGTGTGTGTGTGTGTGTGTGTGTGTGTGTGTGAGTGAGTGTGTGTGTGTGTGTGTGTTTTCCTTGTGTCTGTGGCCGGTTCTTTGTAGAGCACCTCCCTTCCCCCAGCCCCTGGTCTGCACTTACCTTCGTGGGCATTGCCTTAGACGCCTTGCCTTTTCATTGTATTGACTGAGACATCACTGGTATAGAATCCATTTTGCTGCTGTTTTGTGATCCGAATCCCGGGAGTCCCAGGGTGGCCTCGCCGCCTGTCTACCCCAACCCCCAACCCCCAACCCCTACACACTCCTTCAGGGAAGGGAGCCGAGCTCTTCTTGCCATTTTAATTAGATGCTGCCTGCTGGAGGAAAGGGGGTGAGGGGCGGGGTGGGGAGTGAGGGCAGCAGTGGGGATGCATTGGGCACCCATTTAAAGGCTTCTCCTGCACCCTCCCTCATGGAAAAGAATAGCAACCCCATCTATTTGCTGCATGGCGGGCTGGTGAGGCTGAATTGATGGTGGCTCTCCACACGGAGACAAGCAGGACTGAAGTTCACACGCCCTCCCGAGGAATACGTTGGTAGATTGAAGCTAAATCTCCAGGGCCATTTACCTGGATCCTCAGTACTGCTGACATTGCTGCTTTCCGCCACGGGTATTTTAAAAAGGGACTATTTCGATCAAAGCGGTACTTTTTCTTTAGCTTCCTGTCATCCTCTATCTTTTTCCTCCACCGCCCCAACACACTGTTTCCAGAGAGGCGCTTTCCGCCAGGCAGTCCCGGGAAGAAACAGATGCCACTTGAAACAGCCTTGCTCTGATAGTTGGGCAGCAAAAGCCCATCCATGCACTGTTTACAGTAAGCTGCTTATTTTCCTGGCGCCAAAATGCCACATTCAGAACCCGCTGCCCTCTGGGTGGGGGTGGTTGGTAATTGGGTGGGGGCTTTGCCCAAGCCTTTGGCTTCCTGCTTGACCCACTGAGTATTCATTTGTCTGCCAGGGGAATTGCTCCTGGTCGGTTAATCAGGTGGATGGACAACCAGGCTTCCAGGTGGGGAAATGTACAGGCATGAGGGGGTCCGGACAATAGGCAGTGCTTGTGATTGATCTAAGCCAGAATCAACACCTCTCTATCACTCTTCTAATGAGGGTGCTGTGTGGTGATTTTTAAGTTGGGTTTCTCGGGAAGGGTTTCTGGGAGCTAGAGCACACAGCCAGGAGGGTGAGCAAACCCTTAGGACTCCCAGGGATGGCCAGAGATCGCTCCGCATTCAGATACCTGCGCTTGTGGAATCTGTGTTTTGACAAAATCCCGTTCTACCATTCAAGCAATGGCTCTTTGTGGCTTGTGCTCTGCCTGTGTCTTTCTGCCTGCCCTGAGGCAGAGGGAGACATCCCCGTTGACTGGAGGACTTGACTGTAGACTGGAAACAATTGAGTCCTGAAGGGCTGGGGTCAGCCACTGGTCTTGTGGTAGACAGGGTGTGCTACCCAGGAGAGGGTTCAAAGGCCACACAGGCACCCCCAAACCCAAAGGGAGAGCATCTCTATCTACCCACATTGAGTCGTGGGTGCATCTAGATGCAAAGTCTCATTGGTTCCTAAAAGCCTTGGTACTGAGCACCTCCTAGGGAAAGCCTGACCCCTGAAATGCAGCCAAGGTCAGTGCCTTCTAGGAGCATTGGCTGCCGTCTGGGTGCCTGGCTGTTTCCGTGACTCTTTAATGTACACAATCAATGCTCTTTTTGTAAGCGCTGTGCTCAATGCTTTAAACCCTGATCCTGTCTGGGGAGGCCTTCATCCCTGTTCTCACTTTGGGCACTTATTGTTCTCAGCCAGTGATCCCAAACTGGACCCAGCCTCAATATTCCCCAAATAGTAACAATGCATAATTTAAACCAGGGCAACTGGTGACAGCGGTGATCCTTTAAATCATGCACGATTTGCATGGTTGGGGAAAGTGAGATGAAGGCCGGGCCTTCTCTGGTTGGCAAACAGATCATTCGAAGCCAGTCTAGGTAGTCCTGATTTCTAGAGCTCAGACAGATAAGCAAAGTCTTGGGGCAGGCTGGGGTGGTGGTGTGCTTTTGTAGAATTGGAGCTGGAAGGGAATGGCAGAAAACTCATCCACTCTCTTCTTTTAGCACATAGGCACCTGAGCCCAGAGAGGTGAACCCCTCACCCAAGGTCGCACAGGTGCTGGGAAGAGGCTTGGGAAGTGAATTTAGGTTTTCTGACTCCTCATTCGGGCTCTCTTCTTTCTCTAAGTCATGTTGTCTGTGGCTGAATCAGAAATCAATAATGCATTTTCTGCCTGAGCACAGCAAGCGGCAGAGAAGAATAATTTCACCAGGGTTATGGGATTTTATTTATTGAGAAGCAGGAAAATGGCTTCGTGCCACGTCAGCTCAGCTCGTCACTCACAGACCCCTGGAGCTTTAGAGGTCCTTTTGGAATTCATCCTGGGCAGCCCCTCATCCCTTCTGCCTCTGCCCACCCATGTTGGCTGAATCCCTTAGACCGGGGAACTTTTCTGGGTAACCCATCTCCATCGGAATCTCCCACGGGATCAGTCTGGATTTGGACGTTGCTTTAGATGCCCCTGCATGTGACTATCATGAATATAAAATAAACCCATTCCCTATGGGTGTGTGAAAATGTGTGCGTACAGAAAACAGTTGACTCATTCAGACCCGGGTTGGAGTCCTTCTTGCTTCAAGGCATCAAGAATGAAATTTGCTACCAGTATGAGGTGAGCACAGCCTAGGAGTTCTTGAGAGGTTAGTGTATTTCTAAACCTGAGCACCTTGGCTGTCCTTCGCTTGGCTCACAGGGTCTGGCATCCATGGTTTGGCCACTGTTGACCTCAGACTCTCAGCATCTACCAGGCTCACACACAAGCTTCAAACTGAACAGAAAGAGCTGGCTTCTGGTGGCTTCTCTCCAAACCCTCGCTCCCTCCTGGGCTCAGCCAATTCTCCCCTGTTGAGACCCATACAAAGGGGCCTCATCTTTGAAGCCTTGTGTACAGTCCTGCCACTACACTTTTGGTGTTTGTGTTATAATTGGTGTGGGGTTTTCTTTCTATTTCCCCAGTAGACTCTGAGCTCCTGGATGGGGAGGTGGGAGGGAAGGGAAAGGGCTAGAGCTTATTCATCCTTGAGTTTCTAGTCCTTGTCATTTGCATGAATAAATGCATGAATGCATGAGTGAATAAGTGAATGGATGAATGCAGTGTCCATGTCTTACCAGTCTGACTTTGGGTAAGTTACTTAGCCTTAATTCCCTTAAAAATGGAAACTTGCCATCCAGACTGGTTCAAAAAAAAAATACAGCATTATGGCAGTGCGCTGCCGACTGTACATCATTATAATGAATATGGTATTAATGACGACATAGAATCTTACAGGAAGCTTGAGTCCACAAACATTTGAATCTAGTGACTGCACCTAGAATCTAAAATGATCCTGTCAGAAAGATAGCAGGTGATTCTGGCTTTCTTCTTAATGATCAGGGCGGGGAGCCGTGGGGGTGAGTGGGTTACATGGTGGACTGCTAACCCGGAGATCAGCAGATGGAAACCACCAGCCACCTGTGGGAGAAAGAGGAGGCTTTCTATTCCTGTAAAGACCGGAACCGTCTAGGAAACCCCCAGGTTTCGTTCTACACTGGCCTATAGGGACCCTATGCGTCAGGATCAACTGGATGGTTGTGGGGCTTGTTTGCTTAATCAGGACATTGGTGTCCCGGGGGTGGGGGTGGGGGGGGCATGAAAGGTGAATTGCCTCACCACTGGCTGAAAGGGTGCGGTTCAAACCAGGGCTTCCAATGGTTCTTTCTGGCTTGAGCCCCTCCTGAGAATTTGTATTTCTATTTCAGATAAACTAAACCAGAACCTAATCTACACTGTAACACGATTGTCATGTGGTTCCTATGTGTATGAAAGAATCATAAGAGAATCACCTATAGAGTCTGATGCATGCATTTATCTCAGAGAGGAAACGCAACTTCTCCGCAAGGTGTTGAAGTGGAGGGAGCTGGTTGGAAGTCCTGATTCAGATCCACCCAGAGGTGCCCCGGAAAAGAGGGGTCTTTTGAAAGGGCACAGCCTTGACAAATCTGTGGAGTGAGTAGTTCTACCCTGTACACGTGGGGCTGATATGACTGGACTTGATGACCGCGAACAGCAACGTCAATGTATATGTTCTTCTGGGGGCCTGATTGAATTTTCCCCGTGGTGAGATCTGCCCCCAAACTTTTAGGAGATGAGCATATTTCCAAACCAGGATCAATATTATTTGCCAAATTAAAAAAAAAAAACATTTTTGCCTACTTGTGGATGGATTATTACTTAAATACAAACAAATTTATGATTTCTGTGCCTTTCCAGGTAATTCTTTTGGGGTACATCTAAAATGATGCCCTAATACAATAGCCCAGCACTTAACACCTTTGAACCGAGGCCTCGGGAGACTCAAAGCACTCTTGAAATGTAATTATTTTATTCGCCCCGTGTACTTAATTAAATTTGGTCTTAAATGCGATGTTAGTAAAGGTGTACCAATTGGCAAGATAACATCTTTAAATGATAAATAGCTTGGCAGTTCTTTCATTAGATGCATTTGTTGTTTTTCAGAGGTATTAAGTTGATGTTTTCTTTGCAATTGCGTTTCCTCATATTAAGATAGGATGTACCGACAGTTACCAGAACATTGGAGAAATATGCATACTCATTTTCAGTATTATTTGCTGTGTAATCTTTAATACAAAAACTAATTTAAGTCATGTATGATCATCTACTTAGAAGGTCGACTACCTAACAGTTTTTCTTGATGGAAATATCTATAGGTCCTCCTCCCCTCCTGTGATAGTCTGGGGACTTTAGAGAAACCAATCCACAGAAACTCATGTATAAGAGAGAGTTTTAAATAAAGGTTAAGTGCGCATCCAGAAAACACCCCAACCCAATGCTGCCAAGCACACAAGCCCAACATTAACCCATATGTCCAACACCAATCCACAAAGTCCTCCTCCATGTCATGAAACACACGCAGTGATGCCGATTGCAGGAGGAAAGCTGGATCAGTGAACGTGTAAGCCTCTCAGCGGTGGAAGGGGTCTCCACACGGCTACTCCAGCACCCAGGGTTACATTGGGGTAGGTCCATGCGGCTTCTCCTTGGGGATATATTGCAGGAAGTGAGCCTTGCAAGCTGAAGCAGGGAACTGCTAAGGCAGCTGCACCCTGGTCTGACCATCAGAAAGCAAGAGCCCTGAAACTAGAAAGGCGAGCCTCACTAAGCAATTTATCCCTCCGCCCTTCAATTAACCCCACATGTGTTTATCGGCCGGGTTGGCACAATAAACTAACTACCTCACCTCCCCGCCCCCCAAACCCAAACAGTATTGTCTGCAAGGCCCTTTGATATCTTGTCATTTTGAATCTTGTTGTCTGGCCCTTCCCTTTTTTCCATCCCCTCTCTCTTGGGATTAATTTTCCATGCACTTTTTGTTCCAACACCACTTTTCTTTCAGTGACAGGAGGCCTGAAGTCCAACCAGCTTTGAGCTTTTGTGATTCAATCCTGTCTGCCTTGCCCAGCTGAGCCACAGTGTGACAGACCATCCTCTGATTCAGTGTCTCTGAAAGCACGTTGATCACGAGCCTGGAAGACGCTTTCGTGACAGATTGGTTCTTCGACTCGTATTTCTACGGGGGAAGGAGATCTGAGAACACGGCCTAACCCGGGGGATTCGCAGTGTGCTGAGGCGTCCCAGAGAATCTTCCTGATCTTTTTGAACGAAATGTTGTTCTGTGCATAGAAATTTAAGGTTCCTAGTGGAGAGAGAGCGGGAGGACTTAAATAGAAAATGTTGGATGAATTCTGCTCGTCATTTCTTCCATTCTGGGTGGGAGTTGATTTCCCTCCAGAGAAAGATGATTCTCAATCCACTGCTTTCTGCATGCCTAGCTGTTTTCAGTTGTCTCAGGGGGGGCTCCTGCAATTCTCAAAACACATTTTGTTTTACCCCAATCTTAAAAATCTCTCTTTAATTAATCGATTGCATGGGTCTTTTTTCTTTTACCTCTACTCTCACTGGCAGCCAGTGCGGTTCCTTTCTCTTGGGCAGCACCTAAGACAAGAGCCACTGGGACCACAGTCTCCTCCCTGCTGCTCCGTCCTAGACGCTGGCGTCATGCTCATCTTCCTAGCTCCCAGCACACTTTCAATCATGGTGTTTCTGATTCCAGACCTTTCCTGGTTCAAACGTTAGCTTAGTGTCAAGACCACTGACAATTCAGCTGAGCGTCCATCCAATCTCCGCAGTTTTCATGATTGTTCCTTCACCGACGTCCATTGCTACCTGGAGGGACCACCTGCTTCCTTCGCGGGTGCTCTTTAGGGACCCACTGCCATCTTAGCCTTTTCTGTATCGACTTCCCTAACACTCCCCACACAAAGGTCACTCTTTCCACAGAATTGCCCCCCTTTTCGGTGAGACCCAAAGTATCGCCCTCACGTCTTCACAGCACCTCTATACTCCTGAGAACTTTCTGTCTTGGGTTACATTCACGAGGAGGCAATGCGCTTCATGAAGGCACTGTGTAGATTTCATTTACTTAGGTCTCACCCACCCGTTTCTCTAACCCAGCAATGGCTCAATACATTTGTATTGAGTTGATGAAGTATGAGCTGCACAGCCCACTTTAGGATGGCTGCAGGTGGTGTGGCATAGAGTGGGCTTAGCTGGATGTTTCTACCCTGAGCTCCCTCAAGATGTTCTAGTCTATGTGTCAGTAGGAGCATGAAGGTGCGACTGGGGCAAGGGAGATCTGCTTCCAAGATCAGTGACTCCGGTGGTGCTGGTTGTTTGTTGGTAGGGGGGCTTCAGGTCCTTCCCATGTGGGCCCTTCTGTGGACTGCTTGAGCCTGGTAGTGACATCCTGATTGCTCAGAGTGAGTCATTCCAGAGTTCAAGCAGAAGCCCTGTTGTCTTTTATGACCCAGTGGTGGAAGTCCACTCAAATGTAACCCAGTGCCGTTGAGTCCACGCTGACTCATTGTGATCTTACAGGATCAAGCAGAACTCCACACACTTTCCAAGACAGTCATGGATGAAAACAGACTGCCGCATCTGTGGGCCACTAAGCGACTGGTGTGTTCAAACAGTGGACCTTTGATTGGCAGCTGAATGCTTTAACCACCGTACCACCACGGCTCCATTGGAAGGCAGGATCCTTCATTTCTGCAGTATCCTATTGGTTATCCAGGTCATCCCTGTGTAGTGTGTGTGGGAGGGGACAAAATAGGAGCCTTGACACAGGAAGGCATTAATACCACTGCGGGCCCTCTTGGAGGCCGCCTACCAGGCACAGGCTGTCTTCAATGCCTGCCTCTCACATAACATTACTCTCCCAACCTGTGCCTACAGGTTAGCATGTTTTTCCTTTAAAGCCGTATGGCTATCTGAAAATATATATATTTAAAAACAGAAGTGGTTCCACGGAGACAATTCTGACTCCTCTATAAATATCAGAACCAATCGCACTGCCACCCGGTAGACTGCGACTCATAGAGCCAATAGGACAGAGTGGAATTGCCCTGTGGGCTTCCGAGACTGGAAAGCTTTACAGGAACAGAAAGCCTGGGCTTTCTCCCCACGGGCGGCTGGCGACTTTGGACTGCTGAACTGATTAGCAGTTCGAAGTGCCCAAGAGTGCCACCACATCGATGGGTATTTTTAATCTTTTCCCTCCCCCTGGACCCTAAGCCTGTGTGTTTATAATTATAGTCCTAGTCCTTAGCATTGTGCCTGGCACGTGATAAATATTGATTGACTAATAAACGTCAATCGAATGAATAAAATGAATTTGTTGGGAAGAAATCTTATTTATTTCTTTAATTCCTTATTTGGGACACTTTATTCCTCCAAATAATGACTTGTGCCAGTTTCTAACAAAAGGCACAAATAGGATAAAGCTATAACATGAATAGCAGTGAAAGGAAAAAGTACACATGTATCTGCCCAGAATTCAGTGATCACTTTGTCCAATTTGGCTCCTTTGCAGGTGGAAATTAAACTCAGAGGCCCCGAAATCCCGGAGGCAGAGCTGGGTCTAGAGGGGACTCTTCCCATCCTTATTATGCCTCAACCCTCAGTGACATCCCTGCACCCTCTTCGTGAATCAGTTAGTCCCACCACATAAAGGTCACCTAACAAAATATGGACGCAGGGATGGTTATCAATCTGCTGGTTGCCGGTCTGTCTGCATGTACACAACACAATTAGCAATGCCTATGAGCCAATAGGAAGCAGCCAAATCTATTTTATTTGAGAGGAGAGCTCAACTGAGTTAATCAGTCTAGAACATTAGCTGCGCTTTAGACATAGAAAATAAAAAGAGGTAGCGGACTCTGAGGATGGAGCGAGCCCAGCTGTAGAAGTGTGCGATGTATGCAGGGCCTTAGCTGTAGCAAGGAGCCACGGAGACGCACACTACTAGTGGGAGCAAACACTTCTGCATCATATATTTTTTAATGAAATGAAAGGAGTGGTGTCTGATTCTCATTCGAAAAGGCAGACAGACATGGTCATCTTGGAAAATAGAGAAAGAGAAAAAGGAAGTCTGAAATCATTCAAAATCATAATTCCCAATGATAGCCAGGTCTACATTTTGCTACATGGCTGAGCAAGATTTTTTCCACGCTTTAAAATTGAGATCATGTTGGATGCTTATTTTCAAAATGCTTCTTTGCTTACCAACTTGCATTTGCTCGTGATTAATATTTTCCTGTGGCATCGTTTTAAATACTTTATATGAGAAATTTTAAAGTTGCATGAATGTAGAACAAATATTAGAATATATTGCTGGTAGGAATGCAGAATGAATGATACAGTCACTTTGGGAAACAGATTGGCAGTCCCTATATGACCCAGTAAGAGAACGGAAAACACAGACAAATGGAAAAACATGTCGACCAAAGAATGTACATAACTGTCACAACAGCCTCAAAGTTGAAACAACCTAAATATCGAACGACAGATGAGTGGATAAACCAAATACTGTCTATCTATACAATACAGTAGTGTTTAGCCATCAAAAGGAACGGATGGATACACGCAGCAACACGGATGTACCGTATGTACTCGTGGGTAAGCTGAGTTTTTCAGCACATTTTTAATGCAGTTTTTGTGGTAAAATTAGGTGCCTCGGCTGATATTCGGTTGGCTTATACTCGAGTATTTACGGTACCTTGAAAATATGCTAAATGAAAGAAAAAAGACACATATTATATGAACCTACTGACACAGCCACAATAAAATCTAAAGACACAAAACACATATACCTAGGACTCTGTTGACATGAAATGTCCAGGATAGGCAAATCCATGAAGGCAGATAGTAGAGTAGTGCTTGCCAAGAACCGGGAGAAAGGGGGAGGAGGGGATGGCTACTGATGTCTTTAACCTAGATGGCAGAGATGGTTGTATAACTCCATGAATATACTAGAAAGCATTCAACTATAGACTTTTAAAGTGTGAATTTTTGGGTGTGTGCATTAGATTTTAACAAGGCTGCCATAAAAATGTGGGCAGAATAGTAGAATGAGACCCAACTGAATGCAGTAATTATCCTCTTGTGATCAATCTTGTTTCATCTGTACTACCTACTTCCCCCCATATTAATTGGAAGTAGTGCATACTTTAAGTTGTAAATATTTCAATATGCTTCTCTCATAGATACTCTTTAGATTAGTGAGACATTGGACTGCTGACCACAAGGCATGGGGTTCAAAACCACCAGCTACCCCGAGAGAGAAAGATGAGCCTCTGCTCCTGCAAAGATTCTCAGGCTCAGAAACCGGATAGAGGGTCGCTTCGAGTTGGGATGGACTCTGATGGCAGTGACTTGTTGGTGTTGTATGTTTGGGTGGCACAAAATGTTTTGTGCTCGGCTGCTCACCAAAAGGTTGTTGAGGGGGTCCCAGCCTGGTGGGCTGGGGAAGCAGGCCTGGTTATGCGCTTCCAAAAGGCCACGGCCATGAGGATCCTGGAGAGTAGAGTTTTACTCTGCATCAGTGGCATCTCAACAGCACCTGATATAGTATCTACTCATACCCAAACCCACCTCTCTGTTGAGTTCCGGCTCACGGCAGCCCTGCAGAGCAGGGGGTAACTGCCTTCTGGATTTCTGAGTCTTTATACTCTTCAGCCATTTGATCCTCACAAGTTTCCTGTGGGAGAGGGGCGTGCCATTCACAGATGAGCTTAGATAAATTAAACCATTTACCCCAGGTCAAAGAGCCACTCAGCGATGAAGTCACACTCACCTCCCCAGCCACTGGCCGTGGTGACTCACATGGCCATCAATTGACTTAAGGAAATTGTTGTGACATCAGAATTACCTTGTGCATTATCTCCCTGCGCCTCATAGATTTCCCAGAAGTCTTGGCTTTGCACACAAGGTCTTCTCTTTGATGAGCATAGCGCTCTCTGAAGAGTTAGGAGTAAACAATTTCTTCTTCATGACTCACATTTTTTTAATAGCCAAAGATAGCTCAAAATGTTTTGCTTTTTCTTATTGAAAAACCAAAATAATCCCCCCGCGAATTGTGAACTATTTGGGGATTAGCAGTGATTCCCTGGTGCAGTATGTATAAGGGATGTTTATGTTGACATTGTCATTTTCTTTGGAAAAATCCCCCAACAAGTGTGCAACAAGGAGGCATGATGGTGGGCCGGCATGCTTTGGCAGACTTGGACGACAAGGACATTGGGATGCTTACAGAAGCCAACAGCCACGTCACACACAAAGGGGGCCATTCTTCTCTGCTTGGTGGTGATTAAAAGGAAAACCCTGACTGACACCTTTTCATATAGATAGGGATGTTTTAAGGTTACACTGAACAAGAGACAAGATGGAGTTGTGGTCCAAGAGAGGAAGAACCGCTGTACTTTGCGCACAAACCAGGCTCCTTTCCACCTGGTTTTATACATAAGAGACTATTAAAGTGGACACAGCTCCATGGCTGCCATTTGGGAGGTGGTAAGTTGTCTCGACTGGCTAGCTCTTGGAACAACCTAACTCTCCATTACAAAATGCCTATCAATCATATATACCGCGGTGGGAGCCCGGAGCTGCGTTTGGACAAGGTTTCATCATTTCTACCTTTAGGTATTTTTTTAGCCTCCTATAATCAAATGACAGAAATGTGGTGGGTGGCAGAGGTTGTGAGCAGTAATTGCGTACTGTATTTAAATAATAATAATAATAATACTTAGCATTTATAGAGCACTTTACATCTTCAAAGTACTTGCAAACATTACCTAATTAAATACCCTCTCTGATTATAATCTGGATATAAATGCACTTGAATCTGGAGCAGGGTCATGAGAAAAGTATGCATTTGAACATTACTGCTAGGTAAGCTTTTGAAAACGAGGCAGGGATGGGAAGGTTAGAATTTGGGATTTGGTTGGACTGTTTTTGTGCACCCTATTCAGCCTGATGGACGGATCGGATTCCATCTTCATTTTATTGATGGTTCTGCTTGATTTCTGATCACTAAGAGCTAAGTACGATCACAACTGTGATTCTTTTAAAAGGCTAAAATATAAACAATATAACTAAGCTTCAACATGGGCTTCCTCAGGACATTTTGTGCCATGAAATTCTTTTGGTAAGTGAAACGGAGTGGGGTCGTGCAAGGAAGAATGGCTATGCATTGTGGATTAGTAATTTCTATCTGAGAATAATAGATGAAGCTGCACAGTGGGATTTGTCATAAAGCAATGCTTTAGAGAAATGAAACAGCCTTAGTCTGGCTGCACTAACTACCTCTTGCCCTTTTGGATATGAATCAGTTCATTATCTCTTTGCATGTATGTCCTGTTTGCTAATTTAGAAGTTATGTGGAGAATTGCCTTTTGGGGCTTACCCAGGATGAAGGAGAAGGTTCTGAACCCAACATACTGGGCTACGATATGCAAGGTCAGCAGTTCAAAACCACCAAGCTGCTCATCACGAGAAAGATGTGGCTTGCTACTCCCGTAAAGAGTGACATTCTTGGAAACTCACAGGGGCAGTTCTACCCTGTCCTAGAGGGTCATTATGGGTCAGCATTGACTTGATGGCAGGAAGTTGTTTGTTTGTTTGTTTTGTGCGTTGTGATTTTGAAGAGCTGGTTGACAGGGTTACCACCTAAACCAGTGGTTCTCAATGTGGGATTGTCAGGCTGCGGCATCTCTTGGGCCGGGCCTCCTGATGTATGGGAACTGGCCTTCACTATGTGCTTTCATAATAGATGACACTGATGCATACTAGAGGCTCAGCCCACTGACCTAGATGCTTAAAGACAACTCCCTTTCCTTTCTTTCATACATTGAACAAATAGTTCTGGGGGTGTCAGCCATTACACTGAGATACCGAGTTTCTTCGTTATCTAGTGCTCCCCCAACAGGGATACTCCGAGGTGGCTTTAATAAACAGAGGTTTATGTGCGTACAGGGCGGGGGGCGAGAGGCCTAACTCAGAGGAAGCCTTTCTCTTTCTGTTGGCATCAGAGGAGGGCCTTGTCTCAGATGGAGAGGCCCAGGGGCTGTATCAATGGGCTCAAGCAAAGGAATAGCTGGGAGGGTGGCACAGGACTGGGCAGCGTTTTGCTTCGTTGCCCTTCTGGTCGCTGTGGGCAGGAACCGGCTTGATGGCACCGAACAACCACAACATGTCTCGGGCCCTGGGCGAGCTTCATCTCTCTTTCCCCGTCTCTTCTTCACTGACTTCCTTGTTCCATCTCGTGTATATTTCAGAAGAGATTGATTCAAAACTCACCCTACACTCATCCCGCCTCAGTCATAGAACAAAGACAACTCATTCCCAAGGGGGATGATAACCCCAGACGGGTGAGGGGTAAGAGGTCAGGGTTCCCAGCACATATGTTTGGAGGACACAGTTTAATCCACAGCCCCAACGACACAGTGATAAGACAGATGTGATCCCTCTTCCCAAGGACCTTCCTGCCTGATGACTGGGGGACACAGACATTAAAGAAGTAATCATAGAAATGATATGTGAAATACAGGCTGCCTTTGGAAAACACGGAAGGAAACTGGGGGGGAAACTTGAATGTGCCTGACAACGTTGCAGAGGAAGACAGGGCAACTTTCCCCTAAAGTGTTGAAGCACAAAGAAATCATGAGAGACACCCACCGTGAGAAGTATGGAATGACAAAGTTCCTGCTAATACCTGATGCATCGGGATACTTGAAAAGTCTAAAACACTCAGCGGGTAATCTCTGACAGTTCTGTGGTGCCATTTTTTTTTCTTTTCTGATTGCCAAGCTCACTCCAGGTGCACCACGGCCCCACCCCATGATTGTGAAATGACATCCTTCTGATGTTAACTTCCTGTTTTTCACCTATGGGTCTTTAGGGATTCAGTGGAAAGCCCAGGAGATGCTGACATTGATGTTCCGCGTTCACAGGAGTCTTCCAGCCTTGTCTTTGTTTGAAGACTGAAATCTTGTGGTTCTTTATTTTTTTGTGGCCTGGAAAAATGATAGGGACAGTGTGACTCTAGGCAGCAGGTTGGAGGCCTCCTCTTCTGGAGAACCCCCACAGAGTTTCTTTCTAACAACAAACCATGAACATCCCTTCCCTAGCCGCAGAGGCGCCGCATGTTATTGTTCAATCCATAGTTCTGAGGTCAGCACCCTGCTCGGTGGCAGTGTCTCCATGAAGCTAAGAGCGAATTGATACATGCTGTGGGGTTGCTGGCGTCAGAATCAACTTCATGGTCGTGGGTTTGACGCAAGTGCTAGATTGAGTCCTGGTGACACAATGGTTAAACTTTCACCTTCGAACCCCAAAAAGGCAGACGGTTTGAATGACGCTACTCCACAGAGATGGACAGTCTGCTTCTAGAAAGATTCACAGCCTTGGAAACCTGAGGGGCTTAGGGTCACTTTGAGTTAGGGTCAACTCCATGGCAATGGGTTTGGACTTGATTTGGATATGTGGTCAGTGTGTGTTTATTTGGGGGAGGGGGGTGGCCATCGTGATATTTGGAGCAAGCTGGTACACCAATGGAGAGGGAGCATGTGTCCAAGATGTAGTTTGTTTCCATTGCTGGGGAAGGTGCTTTTGAAAAAGCAAACCCGGAGATCTCCACAGGAAAGACCCGTTTGAGAGGAGACAAAGAAAATCACCACGAAAGCTTTGCAAAATGTTGTCATTTGAATAACACTCAATAAATATTTGTTGAAGGAAAAATAAAATCACCATGAAACTCTCCCTCTGCCATCGCGTGGACGCTGACTCTTGGCGACCCTGTGGGACCGGTAGGACGGCCCCCTGCGGGTTTCCGAGGACGGAACTCTCTGGGAGTAGAAAGTCTCTTCTTTCTATTTTGGAGCAACTGGTAGTTTGGAACAGCCAGCTTTGTCAGCCCAACTCATAACCACTATCTGGTTAAAAATTATTAGGTTTTTTTTTTCAACATTGACAAATAGGGAATAAATCCATCTCTCTTAGAGGAGGTCTTGAGATTCTCTTTGAGCAGAAAATCGCTCAAACGTTTTTATCCAGAGCACCGATTGCTTTCTACACAGGGTGCTGAACACCATCCCCTCATTTCTGTTCTGGACCACATGTGGGGCAACTTCCTCTCTAGAAGTGGTGATGTCATAAGCTCTTAGGGAATGATGAGTTTGAATGTTCTCTTCTTAGCCTCTGAACCCACGATTCTTTTCCTTTGCCTGGGTGGAACGGTCGTTGGAGTTGGAGGATGCTGTGTTTTCGATGGAATCTTCAGACTCCCCTCCAAGGCAGGGGTTGAGGACCCAGTGGAGGCCTGGGAGTTGAGTGCTTTGTTCCACTCTGGGTCAGACAGGAGCCAAGCAAGCGTCTGCTGTCTGCTCGTGTTTCCTTGAAACAGGTAGCTGTCATGCCCACCACAGAGACCTCTTTTCTCTCTGTACACATAAATAAAAATGCTACTGGGCTATCCTGCAGCAGAATATCCGGAGCTTCTCGGAGAAGGAAGATTGCTTGTCTGAACAATAGATAGATCTCCCTGTGAGTATTGTAAAGAACTGCCTTGTGCTGCAATTGGCCTTATTTCTTGAACATAATCAATGTTTATTTTTGGAGAGGAGCAGATGTAAAAGTGTGAAGTACAGACATCTCCACATTCGGGGGGTGGGTGGGGAAAAGGGGAGGAGGGCTGATGTTCCTTTAAGATCCTGGTAAGCCCATCTGAGTGACTCTGACTCTCTTGTTTTCTCCCCAGACTGACTGACAATTAGCAGGGGAAATCTCCTGGAACCTGACCAGCTGGGTACCTAAAGCTCCACTTAACTGATCGCACCAGAAAAGTGCTAGAGGATAATTATCATAGGTCTTTATCCCTGGGAACAAAAGGGTGCCCCTCCCACCCCCCAAGGAGAAAGGCTCTCTGTGAAGAGAGTAAATTGTACACATTCAGTGAAGCGAGTATGACACTGCAGGTAAAACGTTAGTGAAACTGAGATCAAAGCTGGGGTTTGTTTCTGGGCTGGACAAGTGAGTCACCGAGGTTCGAAAGCGTGGTGCCCCTTGGTGGTCTCTGCCACTGCCTCTCGTTCCCATTCCCTACTTGTATGTTTGCTCAAGGGACCCGGGATTTTCAAGGCAACAGGAACATTCATGTGACTATTATGCTCTCAGTCCCATTGAGACGAAGGCTGTTTCTTTTCTTCCCTGGATGCAGGGTCTCCCTTTGTGTAGTGTCACTCGATACAATGCAAGTTGCATCAGATTTAAAGCAATAATTCTCCGGCCCTCTTTTCTATCTCTGGGTTCTCTTTGCTGCCAATCTGGAAGTTGCTGCTGGTGGGCAGGCTTCACAGTCATTTGGCCCCAGGGACACATGGATCAGTGTGCCAAGTCCACGCTCGTTTGCTGTGCTTGGTTCCCTGAGAACTCCCTAGTGGTGAATATTGTGGACCAATTTTCTATAAGAATTACACTCTGTTGTTTAGTATTGCCTGGTTTTGTATGTGGCGTTGGTTTGTTTTTAGTTTTTAATTGGGTGAGGGTTTACAGAGCAGATCATCAGTTTTACATTCAACAATTCACACACACTTCACCTCATCTCATTGGTTATAGTCTCTCAATGTAGCGTCACTTATCCCACGCCCCCACTGAGTTCCCTGTGTCCATTCCTCCTCCTTTCCTAACCCTCTGACCTTTGACCTGGGGTACCTAACCCTCTGAACTTTGACCCGGGGTACATAACCTTCTGAACTTTGACCTGGAGTACATAACCCTTTGAACTTTGTCCTTGGGTAAGTGCTGGCCTTTGACTTTCAAATGGTTGACTACTCTACATGAATGAGTATCGTTTGCTGTAAAATAGAGCAAT
Organism: Tenrec ecaudatus; assembly: GCF_050624435.1. Lineage (NCBI taxonomy): Eukaryota > Metazoa > Chordata > Mammalia > Afrosoricida > Tenrecidae > Tenrec > Tenrec ecaudatus. The sequence goes on along the minus strand of NC_134533.1, from coordinate 170,694,980 downwards.
GAGGGTGAAGTCCGTTCCAGACCTGAAGGAGGACTAAGTCCCGTAGAGAGCCTTAGGGGTTTTACAAGTCTCTATCTAACTGGTAAACCGGGTCCCCTCTGTGATTCTGAGTTCTGCCACACGTTTTCTCTCACTCTCTAGGTCCCGTGAGTGCGAGCCCTTTGGGAGCAGTCGGTAGTGATAGCAGGGCACCATCCAGTTCTTTCGGTCTCAGGATTTTGGATGCTGATGTGCAGTGGTCTAACGGCTTACATGTATCTTCAATTTCTTACACTCTTCTTTCCACTGGGTGAAGGAAGACCATTATTTGCGTCTTAGATGGCTGCTCACACAAGTTTTTAAGGCCTCAACTGCTACTTACCAATGCGCGATGTAGGGCTTTATCTTTGTGGACTGTTATGCCAACCAACTTAGGTATCCCCTGAGACTGTGGCTCTGAGTCCCCAAGCCCAGTGATGCATTCCCTCCAAGTGTTTGGTTATATTTAAGATGTTTCGACAACTTTCCCCCCAGTGTGTGCTACCACTTTCAAGGATATATTTTGCCGAAAAGGTCAATACCAAGTACAAACACTCTGTCAAAACTAACCCATTCCGTCTGTGTTATCCTTGTACACGATACTGGATGATTTAAAACTGTTTCCAATGGATTCACCCAAAACCCACAACCATCAAGTTGACTTCAAACAAAGCAACTCTGTAAAGGGTTTCTGAGACTATAAATCTTTACGAGAGCAGATAGATTCTAGTTTCTCCTTTGGAGTGGCTGGTGGGTTTGAACCATTGACCTTGCACTTAGCTTATCAGACAGCTCCACCAGGACTTCTTCAAATGGATATCTCTGATCATTTTTTCATGACTCACAGTGAAATTGTGAGTAAATTAAAACACCATCCGAGTGCCACGTTTTGCAGGACTGCTAGTTAGAACTTTGTTCAGACGATGTTTCAAACCACAGTACATGTAAACAACGTTCGTACATTTCAGGGAAGAATGTGAATGGGGCCTTTGACTCTTCAAGTTTAGACAGATGCACTGTGTTGTTGCTGAGAAGGTTCTGACCCAGAGCACTGCAAGGCACACCAGAACCGCACACTGCCGTGTCGGTACCATCCTCACAGCTGGCATTGTGGTCGGTCCTGTTACTGCAACCTTGTGCCCCTCCGGCTCACCGTGGGGCTGCTTCCGTTAGAGCTAACAATCCCACACCTGGCCGTCTACACAAAAGAAATGAAACCACATGCCCACCCCCCAAACTTGAACATGCATGTTCTTACCAGCTGTATTCATCGCAGCCAAAGGCCAAAAACAACCCAAGTGTTTATCAACAGATGACTGGATAAACCAAATATAATTTTTGTTTTTATATCCATGCAGTGGCATATAATTTGACCTCTGAAAGAATGATGCGCTGATAACGTGCTGCAACATGGCTGAGCTTTCTGAACATTATACTCAGTGAAAGAAATCAGACACAGAAGACCATATGCTGTCTGACTCCATTTACATGAACTGTTCAGAAAGGCAAATCTGTAGCGACAGACAGTAGATGAGTAGTTGTCCGGCACTTGGACGGAGAGCAGAGAATGACTGTACACGAGCATCAGAGATCTTTGGGGTGATGAAAATATTTCAAAATCGGATTGTGGGAAATGAGTGCATTTTGAGGTATGTAAACTCTGCCTCGATAAGGCTGTTCAAAGAGACCTGCGACTCTGCTCTGCAGTGAGAACAGCCCTACAAACGGCAGGGGCAGGTCGTTCTGATCTCTCTCGGAAGGCCATCCGCTCAACCCCCTGCCCGAGTGACGGGACTCTAGTTCCACCCTTGGCTTTCTACTTGGGTCCATGTCATCCTCTGTTCTAAAGGGCCTTGGCAAATGCAATCAGAACCACTCCCTTCGTGATAAGATGGCCTGGATGGCTTATCCCCCGCACCACAGAAAGGAGCATTTTGGATTCAGAATCAGCATGATTCTTTCTGGCCAAAACAATTCCTTACTGAGCCGATGTCCACCCTCTCCCCTTTCCTTTTTACTGTGGACAATATACGCGGCAAGACATGCTTTGGACCCAATGTTAGGAGAGACCAGTCTCTGGAGAGACCAAGTCAACAATTTCTGTATGTACAATTCAGTGACATTGGGTCCATTCTTCAAGTTGTGCAACCGTTCCTACCCCTCTTTTCCGAGCTGTTCCTGCCTCCTTCACAGAGACTCACCGCCCCTTAAGCTGCCTATTGAATCCTTGAAGTTGCTGCTGTCAGTTTGATTCCTTATAGATAATTCTTAAAAGGAACACCATGTTCAAGATACACATTTCTTTATAATGAAGCTGAACTGAGGAAGTCAGGTGGCATTTGGGCTTAACATTTAAAGATTATCTTAGGGCACTATTTTGGAGTTTCATTCATCCTCCATGGTTCCGGGAAGCCTGGATTCCATAAGAATATGAAATTCTATTCCCCTTTTATCCCTCCTTTGATCAAGATTCTTTCACGGAATCTGTGTCCAAAATATTTTATATGAACTCCATCCATTCTTTGAATGTCCTGTGTTCTTTTCTTAGCTGTATACTTTTACAAATGCTGTGCTTTCTGCCTGGGCTTTTCACCAATCCCTATTACAAAATGGCATTGGTTACTTGCTATTTTGCTTATTACCTTTCCCTCCCCACCCCCCTGCCGCTGGAGGAGACTCTAAGCTCCATAAGGGCAGGAAGGGGGTCTTTTAAATTCTGTGTCTCTTTACTTAGAGGGAAGAGTGGCTTTTTCTGACTTCCAGCAAGTCTGAACGCCTTCTAAGCGTCTCCCATTATCCAACTAGTTTCTTATTTTGCGCCTTGGCCATCATTGTCAAATTTCCCCTCTGCACACTAAACAGTGTTTTCAAATTCAGAGTCATTGTAATGGATTCTAATCATCTTTTCAAAAAAATTCACTAGGAAAACATTAGCATGCACCTATTTTATGTAGTAGGTCACACAGTGTAACATGATTCTTCTAGGGTGTTGGGAGAAAAGTTCGAAATCAATGTTATTGCTCCATGTAGAGGGCTGGAATCCAACTAAGTTAACTATGCAATTTCTAGTTCAGTCACTCAAGCAGGGTGTTGTTGTTATGTGCCATCTAGTTGATTCAGGCAGACTAGAGTTGCCCCACTGGGTTTACTAAGCTGATCACCAAGTGGGGTCACCAGGCCGATCATGGGAGATCACCAGGTCTTTTCACACGGAGACCCTGGGTGGGTTTAACCACCAACTGTTCCAATAGCAGTGTTACCTTTGTGCCAGGAGGGCTTCTAGGTCCAGCGTGGGGGTTGGAAAATCCGCCCCCCCCCGGCCCCTGCCCTTCTCCAGTTGCCCATGAGACTGATGGCTGTGTGCTGTAGCCCCAGAGACTAACAAAGAGCACTTCCTGACATGTGCTTCGCTGACGTAGGTCTCTTGTTCATTTAAGTGAGACTCCAGACGGCCAGGTGGACACAGGAAGTACGGTCTAGCTGGCTCAACGGCACGGGCCTCGCTGCTCCCTCCTTCCCCGACTTTGGGAGCTTCTGTGAGGTGCAGCTAGCTGTCAACATCAACTCATAAGAATTAGACATGGTGGCTGCTGTGTTTGTTTTTTATTAGGGGCTCATACAACTCTTATCACAGTCCACACATACATCAATTGTGTAAAGCACATCTGTACATTCATTGCCCTCATCATCCTCAAAACATTTGCTCTTCACTTAAGCCCCTGGCATCAGCTCCTCATTTTTCCCCTCCCTCCCCGCTACCCCCTCCCTCACGAGCCCTTGATAATTTATAAATTATTATTTTTGTCATGTCTTGCCCTGTCCGACGTCTCCCTTCACCCCCTTTTCTGTTGTCCGTCCCCCAGGGAGGAGGACACATGTAGAGCCTTGTAATCGGTTCCCCCTTTCCAACCACTCTGCGCTCCCAGTATCACCCCTCACAGCGCTGGCCCTGAAGGGGCCATCCGCCCCGGATTCCCTGTGTTTGCAGTTCCCAATGACATCGGTATTTGCATGGGGATTCTAGGACGCTGAATCGCAAAGAGGACCTCTCAGCCCTCGAGGAAAACCTCTCCAGCTTTGTGGTAACAGAGGAACAGTGTTCGTGAAGGGACGGTGCCAGCCCGAGAGGCCCAGTAAGTCAGAGATGAATGAGTCTCCAGAAACGACACGGCCCCATGGGTTAGAGAAGCACCCTGTGGGTGATGGGCGATAGGGAAGAGTCTTGGGAGGTTTCCAGAAGAAATGGCAGATCCGGGTTTTCTTGTGGTCCTCTCCCAAGGCTGGCATGACCTTGGAGATCATAAAACGGAAGAAAACCACGAGCACCGTCACATGCACATGGAAAGTATGACAGAGCAGCCTGTCCTGTGTGCCTCAGTGAGGCCGGGGAGGTGGCCCTTCTCTCGGAGCTTGCTCTTGGGACATAGAGCAACAGTTCTGCAAAACCAGAGGAGGCTGAGCCCGTGTTGAGCTTTGTGAACTGTCTGCCAGGAGCTGCTTGGGAAAGTGGCAGATTGGTGCCCAGGCTGGTGCTCAGGCTAGCCTCGATTATGGGCAGTTATCGGGGAGGAGAGGGTAGTTCAGGCTGTGGCCCTCTGCTTTTCACTTCCCAGAGCATGAAGGTGTTCTAGGAACCAAGCCGTCGAGACTCAGGCCACCCTAGCATACAGGTGCCCTTGACAGTGAATAGCATTCCAGAGAACATAATTTATGTAATAAATATAGCATCGGTATCAATTGCTAATATCCTTTGTGTTTGTTTGCCACGGGTCAGGAAGTGGGCTAGTGATTTCCAAGGTCTGTTGTCTGAAGCCACACGCCCGCAGTACATGCTATGATGTTTGCGTTCCTCGATGGTGCAGTTGGTGCACATGCTCCGTTGCTCGTGAAATGCTTGTCACGTCCCAGTCCACCCAGAAGACGGCCTGCAGGTCCACTTCATTTTCAAAACATCATTTTATTGATATATAATTCACAGCATATAAATCAATGGTTCAGCCTTCTCAAGAAGAGTTGTGCGCTCATGGTCCAAGCACATTGTATTCCTTCTTGCGTCCACTGTTCGTTTCTCCTGTCTCTCCAACCTCCCTGTCATAACCCCCAGGAATCATTGATCTAGTCGCTGTCTCTCTATGTGTACTGCTAGCCGCTTCTAAGCAAGTGGGCCAGTGAAAACACTACGGAGCCCAATTCTGCTCAGACGCACATGGGGTCTCCGTCTGTCAGAGACCACTCAATGGCACCTTGGCTTTCCTCCTAAGTTTACACATGGAAGCGGAGGCGAAGCGGAGTGGTTTGTTGAAAATGATGGACCTGGCTTTGAACCCCAGGTTGGTGTGGTTTTAACACTGGCAAAGGTAAGCACCGAGCTCTCGTGACTTACTGTTTTCTGACCAGGGAGTGGACGTATCTGTCTAATGGTGAACTACTGTGTCTGCCCTTCAGGGAAGTGTGTTCCTGACATTGTGGGGCCAGAATCTGGGATGTTGTTTGGAAAGTGGGTTGGTGGGACTGGACTGAGCCTGGGATTGAGACTGGGGTGCTAGCCCTGTACCCTGTAGAGGTCCAACCATGGATCCCTCCACGTGAGGCTCTCAGCAGGTCTACATGAACCAATATGCACTCTTTTTCCTGACCCTGTCAGTCCAGAGGAACCCCTGTACTAAGACACTTTCTTGGGGAACATGTACCAATTCCATTGAGGTCAGCATTCAGGGCCCATGGTGAGGCCGCACCGCGACTTCATAGTTTTGCCTTGCTTGTGTCTCCCATGTACCGCTAGCTTCTCCTCTTTGCTGTAGAGTCACTTATCTGTGGAGCATTGCTACCTTTCCATTATGTTTCTCACGAGCCTTAAAGAGGTAGGATTGTGATACTGAGAAATAAAACCTTCAAGGAATAGAGTGATGTCAGGTAAATTGAGAAAACAAAAATCTGCATTCTCGGCAACCAGAAGATTTCTTGCTGGTGTTGTATGAAACTTCCCAGGGGCTGCAAGGGGAGCCCCAGTGATTTACTGGGTTAAGGGTGGGCCTCTTAACCACAAGGTGAGTGGTTCAAACTCATCAACTGCTCCAGGGGGCAGAAAATGAAGCTGTCTGCTCCCATATAGATATACAGTCCCCCCAAACCTTAGGAAACTCATTCTACTTTATCCTGTAAGGTCGCTATGAGTCAGCAGTGTTTTGTTTTTGAGTTGTTTTAGGGCTTCAGGAGTCCAAGGGGAAGAAGCAGAAAGGATCCTAAGATGGTACAGTGGACATCACTTGTGGCTTTTCTGTCTTTCCTTCAGACTTTAAAGTGGTTCATTAACACAACAGACTGTAAAGCTCTTTCCAAGCACAAGCTCAGCCAATGACACATGGGTGAGTTTTTCTTGGCGACAAGGCACCGAGCATGTGGAGCAGTTACGCTTGCACTTGCGGCCAGCACACTCTACAAGGCACTGCGTGTGAGGCCGCTTCTTCCGCAACAAGCAGGGCAGCAGAGGACAAGGACCTTGAATTACATCATGGCGGGCTAGCTCGTGGGTGAATTCCCTGGTTAGCTTTCCCTGGATTTCCTCAGCACCTGTTGGGCATGGCCTATGGTAGGCGCTCACATTTCTGTTGAATGAAATCATTTGACACCTCCTAAGTTGACTGTTAACTAGGAAGCCATGGAAAAGAAAGACTGTGTATTTCTCCTGGGGGGGGCCTCTGATGAAGTTCAAGGGTCTTTGGGTGGGCAGCAGACGATATACAGATTTCGGTTCCCTGATATGAGTTGGAAATGATGGGACCAGTATAATGTGGTGGCAAACTCATTCCTTCTTTATAGACTCCCTTCCATGTCAGAGACACCGGCTTGTGTGCCACCTAGTACAGAACAGAAGAGGCCATGGTGCTTGACATTGTCAGAGACCAGGATTCATGCAGTTGTAAATCCTAGAGCAGCTCAGAAAAAGTTGCAGGTATGAGCTGAGAGATAGGCCGTGGAGACACAGGGAAAATGCCCCTCACTTTTTTTTTGGCTTGTCCATTTCCATTTCTCTGTTTTATTATTAGCTTCTAAATATTGATTCATTTTTGTAAGTGCTCACTGGCTTTTGTGGTCTCCCTCTTAGAAATGTGTGTGTGTGTGTGTGTGTGTGTGTGTGTGTGTGTGTGTGTGTGTGAGAGAGAGAGAGAGAGAGAGAGGAGGAGGAAGGGAAAGGCTCTTCCCAGTTTAATGGTATTCTGGGAACAAAGGAAGTGAAGTGGAGAGCTATTTCATCGGGCTTGCCAGACAAAATTCAACCACAAATGTTCTCATCCTATTTTCCATACTCTCTACTACTAAGCTTAAGTGGCTCCTTTTACCAATGCAGATGGATGCTTTTACAAATAGTACAGGTCTCCCCTCCTACCCAAACACAGTGTTCTTATAGAAACCCTTGTACAGCAAAATAGTGTAAAGTGTCAGTATGTCCTGCTATTGCTGTGATGCTGGACGTGATTTCAAATACCAGCAGAGTCACCCAAAGTGAACCATTTTCAATGTAGCCTCCAGACTCTAAACAAACTATGAAGAAGGGAGGTTCTCCACTTTTGAGGAATTAACTGCTGAAAATATTATGCATCATAGCAGAACATGGTCAGATGCTGAAAACCTCATGAATCTGAGCAGGACATTGATGGAGACAGTGCTGGAAGATGAGACTCTCCGGACAGAAAACACTCAGAACATGACTGAGGAGCCTTCTCCAAGAGTGGACCGTAATGGTGTGGGTGGAGCAAAGCCTTTGGGACCATCATTTGGTGCACGACTCATGATGAGAAGAAACAGTTGCAGAAATCCATTAATAATTGGAGCTGGGGATTACGAAGTATGAATCTAGGAAAATTGGAAGTCATAAAAAATGAAATGGAATACATAGAGATTGATAGGCCTGGCTTGAATGAACTGGAAGGCTCTTGAACAATTTGAATCAGACAATCATAAGGTTGACGATGCAGGAGGGAATGGCAGATTCCAGAGGAATGGCATTAGTTCATTATCGAGAAGGACATTTTAAGATCTATCTTGAAGTATAATGCGTCTGTGATAAGGGAATATATATATATATAAAGTGAAGAAACAGTTACCTATGGAAATTTTATTTGACTCTTCCCAAGCCCCCAAATTCACGTACCAAATAACCTGCCACACCTAGATCACAGGGACATACTTGCATCATGTACACAGACACAGTTCAAAGCTATGAGATGCTGAATATAGTTCCCGGGGAAGGAGCGTGGTGATGTCACTCTCACTGTGCGTGACACCTCATTAAGGCCTTGCTTGAAAACAAATGTGGACTGAGTTAAGTGAACTTCCCCAAACGGGGAGTATACCTGGAATCAGCAGATCTGCCCACCATTTTTTATTGGAGAGAGTCTTTAACATCAATGGTATTAAATAGACTCTCTGGGAACAATGAACAGAAGTCCCAGCTATAAACAGAGCTAATGGATTCCAAGTTTTATAGGCTCTGGGGTGGTGATCAAAGGAGAGGGGAACAACAGCAAATTTCAGAAGAATAAAAACACGTAAAAAAGGAAAGAAGAGGGTGGGCCTGGAAAGGCTGCAGCTGTGCTTGACTTCATTCTCTTGGAGGATTGCTGAGGTGCCTGGCATTCTGACAGAGGGGCCCCAAGGTGGGCTCCTTCCCTATTCTGCTGCTGCTTTACCCTGAAATGTTCAAATCTTCAACTTACTCTCAGCCCTCCAAAAACTGGGGCCAATCCGTGAATGAGGGTGGTCTCTGGTGTCTTAGGGTGACTCTGAGGCGTGGTGGTGAATTCTGTCAGAACATTTCTGCCAGTTCCCGGGAGTCTCATAGGAGAAGTGCCCATTGTGACTTCCATCTGACTTCATTTCAAGGTCACAGGAAGCAAAGTCACCAGTAAGAGGCATGAATACACCCAGCGTCAGACGATGGAGATCTGAACCCCTGGCTCTTGCATCGGTTGCAGCTGAATCCACATCTCTCACATGGCGATAACAGCAGCTGTGGGGCGGTGTCAGGATTTTGCTACATCATAAAGGACAGGACAGTGGCAGATATTACACATGCTCCATAAATGTTCCCACATGCAGTACCGGCATTGCTTTCTCAACAGTTAGAGAGTGCACCTCCAGCCCAGCGCGGTGCAAACAACTGGTCACCCACAGGCTTATGAGTGTGGCAGTTCCACAATCTCCTGTCAACTTGAGTGAAGGGGAGGAGCCTGTCAATCAGGCCACCAACAATGGTGCCTCTGTGCGGGCCTGGCTTTCTCCTGTGGACTCTGGGATCTCCTATCTTCCTCCCTAGAGGCAGGACACACTCTCTGATTCACATTCCTGTTGACAAGCCACATGGAAACACTGATGGAGCCAGAGCCCTGGAGCTGAGTCACGTGGAGACCCATGCCAGCGCTGAGATGCTTCCACCACCACTGGATCCACAAGACTTTCCAGCCACTGCCTGTTATCTTCCTGCATGCGGCATCATTGCATGTATTGCATGGGTCTGAAGAGGAATTTATGGACTAGTATCAGACATATGAGCTAATATCAGACTTATGGGCTTGATCTGGACTGGGCTGGGATGTTTTCTTAATATACAATTGCTCTTTTATACAAAGCTCTTTCTTATACCCATATGAGTCTCCCTGAATTTGTTCTTCTAGTCCACCGAGACTAACAACACAATGACGTATAGGCTCTGCACTCCAAAAGCCCAAAGTGTGGTAGATACCGATGGAAAAGGAGATCTCTTTTAGAGGCGCCTCAGAGCAGATGTAAGGGCTACTTGTATGAGTTTAAGGAGTGAACCAAGGTCGAGGATGGAGTGTTTCCCAGAGCTGAAATCATTTAAGTAATTTTCAGCCTTCTTGTGGTGGGGAGGTGGGACAGCCATGTCGATGATGGATTGTCGCTAGGAAAAAATCATTGCAGCTCTCTCTTCCTCTCGTGCCCTGCTGCCCCCACTGCAGTGTAAGCTGCAGCAGTCCCTGCGGGGATTGTCCCTACCTGCCATCTTCTGACCCAGTCCTTCCCTCTTCCATCTGACTGGCAGAGGCTCTGCCAGAGTGATAAACGATGGGGTTTCAAATAAGTTTGTGTAAAAAATGGAATGAAAAGAGAATGGAATTCCCCCCACATTTTTTGATGCACCCTTGTATATGAAGTGGTTATTATTTATTAAGAGTTTTATCAGCATTTTATCTATATGTCATACAAGTCAAGAATTCAGTCATATCAAAAAGAGCTGTCCAATGGTCATCATATTTCATTCTAGAACGTCTTCTTCTAGTCGTTGCTATTGTGGTCGTCGTTGTCTTTGTAGTCATTGTTATTCATGCAATTATGATTTTTTTCTAATTGTGGCAAAAATGTACACAACAGAACATTCTCTAATTCTATCACTTGTACTTGAATATTCAGTGCAATTGATTATGCTCTTCATGCTGTACAGCCACTATAGAGATCTTTTCCAAGTTGTTCTACCATCATTGGCATAAAACTCAATGTCCCCTAGGCAACAGCCTTTCCCCCCCCTTCACATATGGTAACTTCACATATGGTAACTATTGGTCAAGTTTGGTTTCTCTCTTTGTGTGTGATTTTCCTTGATATGGTATTCACATATCATATGCTTCCATGGTTAAATTGCTTTTAAAATGAGTTGTGTGACCATGATCAGTTCTAGTGCCCCCTCCCTGCCTCGGTACACATTGTTTGCACTCCAGATTCCCTCAGCCTCCACATCTCCCACTCCTCACCCCTACCCACACCCCTATAAACTCTTGTATTGCTTTTTATATCTAAGCTTCTACTCCTCTGTGCTTCACAAACTGGGAAACCCAAGAGAAATAATAATAAAAAAAAACAAAATAAAGTGGTAAGGATGAAATAATAATATTAAGATGAAAATACAAATAATGAGTAAGAAAGAAAAGACCACCATCAATATTTGATGTAGTTTTTTGTGCCAAACTGGCTGATAAACACATGTGGGGTTAATTGAAGGGCAGAGGGATAAGTGGCTTGGTGAACCTCGCCTTTCTAGTTCTCAGTCTCTTGCTTTGTGATGGTGGGACCAGGCTGCAGCTGCCTTAGGCAGTTCTCTGCTTCAGCTGGCAAGGCTCACTTCCTGCAAGACATCCCCAAGGGGAAGCTGCATGGACCTACCCCGATGCAGCCCTGGGTGCTGGAGCAGCCGTGTGGAGACCCCGGCCAGCACAGAGATGCTTACACATTCACTGATTTGGCTTTCCTCCTGCAGTCGGCATCATAATGTGTATTTTGTGAGTTGGAGGAAGACTTTGTGGATTGGTGTCAGATGTGTGGGTTAATGTTGGACTTCTGGGTTTGGGCAAGACTGGGTTGGGATGTATACTTGATGTGCACTTAACCTTTATATAAAACTCCCTCTTACACATGAGTTTCTGTGCATTTGTTTTTCTAAAGTACCCAGACTAACACAATATTTAAAAAGCCATGGAAGAAATTTTGTCAAAAACAAGCAGGAAATATTTGTGTCTAGAAGAAATTCAGTTTGGGTTAAGAGGGAGGTCAACTGACCAAGTATCCAGTTTGATCCAGTATCATCAAGTTTACTATGACCTCTCTCTGGTAGTAAAGCTGTTAAAAACCCTTGCCTGTGGCTACAGGGGATCTGCCAGCAGCTGAATCTGACTCGATACTCTGCAGAGGGTTTGGGCTCCCACTCTCCTCCATAGCCTTCTACAAATTGGATTCTTACAATTTCAGCTCTGATATTTTTCCCTTCATCATATTTGGAGTTTGTTATTGTCAGATCTGAATCACACAAGCTGGTGTGCTTCCTCCTTGTGAACGTAGTTGACTCCTCATTTAGAGGGCTGCTTGTTTGAATACAAGCCTTTAAGACTCCAGATACTATTCTGATAAAGTGATTAGATCAGTAATATTGAGAAATACATATACCCAAATTAATAACATTCTTATTCCAAAGCCAAACCCATTGCTATCCTGTTGATTCAGACTCAAGTGACCCTGCAGGACAGAACTCCCAATAGTGTACCCAAGGCTGTAAATATTTATCCAAGCAGATTGCCCATTATTTTCCCTAGACGCAGCTGCTAGGTTCGAACCATCAACCTTTAGCAGCTGAGAGCTTTAGCCACTGAGCAACCAGGACTCTTCCTGCATTCTTATTAATGAGTCAAAATATATTTTCTATAGCTAGCAAATATATTTGGAAAAAAAGATTCCCTTTACAATAATAACAAAAATACTAAAATATCTAAGAACAAGTTTCACAAGAAATCTACAGGATGTAGATGCATACAATTTAAAATTTAATTATGGACATACTTAATACCTGAAAAATACAAAAAATTCCATATTGCTGGATAGGAAAATATAGTAATGTAAGTACCATATATACTTGTATATAAGCTGAGTTTTCAGCACCTTTTTAATATAGTTTTTGTGGTAAAATTTAGGTGCCTCAGTTGATATTTGGGTCGGCTTATACTTGAGCACATACAGTATGTCTATTTTCATGTTCACATGTGAGTTTGTTGCAATTTGAATAAAATAGCAAACAGCGATTTAGTTTACAACTTGATGGAATGATTCTAAATTTCACCTGGAAGATGTATCATGTAAGAATAACTTTCTTGTCACCTGATAAACTTTGTTTCTGGGTGGGTATGTGTTTGTGAAAAAGAGAGAGACTTCTCTGTCCTATATCATTTGGTGTGTATAAGTTTATAACTTCATGGTAGATTATAATTGTGGTAAAGTAAAAGTTTCCTATTTTATGTAATGATTATTTTTCTAGAGATTATTTTTTGATTCCACAGAACTGGTGTGCCTATCTTAAAATTCTGATGTTACTTTTGAGGAAATTATATATATATAAAAATGCCTGTTCAAAATTTTGCACGTGCGCTATTCAGTTGGCTACGTTCTTCCCATTGTCTCACCATGCTTGCTATCTGTACACTTTGGTCTCACCATCACTGACTCAGACTCTCTGGCCACCGAAGGTTCCCCTGTGTTTTAGAGCCCTGGTCCTGCAGTTACTTGACTGCTAACTGAATTGTAGCAGTTGGAACTCAGCCAGCTGTGGGAGACAGTCTACTTTGTGGAGATGATTGTCCTGAAAGCTCTGTGGGGCAGCTCGTTTCTGTCCTTTCGGGTTGCTACCAGTTGAAGTCTACTTCTCAGCGATAGGTGTTGGCTGCCAATTTATTCTTGTATAGAGAATTCTTTGAAAGCGCACCCTGATCAAAGTGAACATTCCTTAGTTGAACTAAACTGGGGCACCATTTAAAAATGCTCCATGTGGCCCAGAAACCATCTATCTTACGGGGACGGATGCACAGGCCCCAACTCCCAACTCTGGTGGCACCTCTTGTCTGAGATACAAAGATGGATGGATTGAGCTGGATCCTATGATGGGACTAATCAAAATGGCTAGTAGGCCTATTAAGGCTTGGACAGTAGAGCTTCAGAGGGAGCCAGGAGGATTCCGAGGATGGAGTACATGACAGAGGAGAGGGAAAAGAGCGGAGGCTGTCAAAGACGAACCTGTATGATATGTGGATTAGATGCCAATAAAACCGTAGAAGGAGTGATCAATGATCCCGGTTAATCAGAATACTAGATTTTCACGTTGACGAAGGGAATATGGGGAAGAAGTTATAGTGCTGAATGCTACAGCAGAGAAGCAATCCAATGATTGGAATGCCCTAGCTGGCTTGCAAGGGCTTTATTTATTTATTTTTTAAAGGGTTTCTTGGCATCTAATCCACCTATCATACAACTTAATCATTCGGTCATACTCAGCAGAGCTGTGTGACCCCACAATTCGACACCACAATCTATTTCAGAACAGTTCCTTCTCTTACTCATTGTTAATAGCACTCCATTTCCCCCAACCTCCCCTGCCAGGCCCCAGGTAATTATTAATCCAGTTGCTGTCTCTATAGACTTCCCTATCCTGGAGTTCATGTACAGAAACTCATACAAAACATAAACAGGAAGCAAACAAAAGAGACAACCACAAGGACAGAGGAAAAGCCCCCTATGGAAAAGAAAGCAGAAAATGTTAAAAACGGAAACAACTTTAAATGGGTCAAAAGGGCAAGCAAATGATAAGGTGAGGTATTTCAACCCGACTACGCCTGCCACGGCCGACTTTACAATGCTCTCGGTCTGAAAGCAAGGCTGCTTACAACCCTCGACTGTGCGCAGAGGGGATTTGCCAGTCTTTATTCCTGTGGGGGCCATGCAAATGGATTTTGGGCTTCCACTGTCACCGTCTTCACTCGCTGACTCACACCCACCCTGGAAGACAGGGTAGAATTCCCAAGACTCTGACTATTTCTGGGAGGAGCAGAGCCCCGTTTTTCAATCTGCTGACCTTGTCGTTCGTGGCCCAATGCATGACCACTACCCACCAGAGCGCCTCCCCGACATCCGTAGCCGTCTGCAAACCAGATGTACAGCATTCAAGCTCTGATACTGTCTCTCCTTCGCATTTGGATTTTGTTGCTTATAATCTTGGGCTCACACAGGCTGGTGTGCTTCCTCCCTGTGGGCTTAGCTAATGGTTGCCTGTTTTAAGAAAAGCCTTTCAGACCCCATCTACTATTTTTTCTGATAGCCAGGCGTCATCTGATTTCTTCACCACACTTTGCTAAACACACATGTCTTCAGTGATCTCTTAATTAGGCCAGTATTAGGCCCGTACCATAAGAATGGATTGTTCTTAGATTGGGGCTAAAATTAAGTGGAAGCCCCCAGTCCTTCGTATAGATATGGTTTATATATGTCTCTGGTTTAATTTAGGGACAGCATTATAATTTTATGATAGAGATCATTACAAATCACCCCCCTGAAGCAAAAGGTAATTCTATCGATAGTGTCATTAATTTAGCCAATAGAATTTAAAACACTGTTGAGAAAAGGAAATTATATATGTATAGACTGGCTTTTCAGACAGCAATACATTAATTGTTGACTTCTTTAGATTAAACTCTTAAGTGACTGGATACTATTTACACGAACAATGGGAAGTGGTACTAGGCAAAACTTTGAATAACATTCATACAAGCAGAACCATGCCGAGCTGACGGCGGATAATGCATGTCATAAGAATGCATGTCAAAAAATAAAAATATAAAAAGAATGCATGTCATAAGAATGCACATCATAAGAAAGCAAGCTTTTTTTCCAAGGAAAGGAGCTGTCTTGTAGTTGGGAGATCCGAGCACACGACAGCCGTGCTTACAAAGCAGTTGTTCAGGAAGCGTTGTGTCACGCATTAGGGGAGATTAGGACAACAGAGGGCTGACTCGCTTTCTTTTCTCTTCCCAAGATGAGGAAGACTTGGGTGGTGAAGATAGGTGGAAGGAAGTAATGAGGGGAGAGCGATAAAGGCATTAGCTTGCAGTCTTGCCTGTGCCAGTAAATGACCACTCCATCCTTCCATATCCTGAGGAGGGGCAGGGGGAATCCTTGGGAATCATCCTGGATGCCTCCCTTTTTCCCCATCCCACATTGGAAAATCCTTGTGGATATTCCCTGCAAAAATAAGTTCGGATTCCAATTACTTCACCCAGTTGTAATTTAAAAAAAAAATGAGTTGGTCTTCTAACTGATCGTCCTGCTCCCTTTTCCCAAGGCTCTTCTCGACACTGTCCGGAGGGACCCTGCTAGAGCTCATTGTGTCGCGGTATACATCTACCAGGGTGCTCTTTATTTCTCTCTTCCCCTTCCTTCTTTCTCTTTCCAAATCATTGCCATGGTCTCCCAGCCCTATCTAAGCTGCTCTTCTTTGACCCGCACCCCCATCGTTCACCCTTCACCGGTCTCACTCCCCTTTGCTCACAGACTTCAGCCACCCTGGCCTCCTTGCACATTCTCAAACTTGCCAGAAATACTCCTACCCAAAACTTCCCGCAATACTCCTCCAAATATCTGCTTGTTTTCTTCTTTCTTTCAGGTTTTTGCCCTCAGGTCACCATTTAAGTGAGGCTGCCTTGAACATGCAGTTTTGTAAACTGCATCGTCAGAGGTCTTCGCATGCTATGTATTTTACTGATGCCATTTATTGCTTGTCTCTGCTGACTATGCTGCAAACTCCATGAGGGCAAGGAGTCTTGTTCATTGCTATACCTCACAATGGCTAAAAAAAAAAATTCCCAATGTAGGCTGTAAATGAATATTTAATTAATGTGAGAAAAATATAGGCCTGGTAATTGAGGGGGGCAGGTTAGTGGGGGTATTAAAATAACAGTGATGGTTCCTGAAAGCACGGGCTTTATGTCATCAGCATCCTTACCTGCCACAGCTCCCTTGCATAGTAAGTGCTATATTCTTGTTTCACAGGAAGCCGTCGTGAGTGGTTGATAAGCGCGCACAGGTTAATAAGTAAACTTGCAACATCACTGGAGTATAAAGGTGCGGTAGCACGCCTGGCTAAGAAAAGGGAACCAAAAGAGTCACAGGCTTTAACCTTCGAAGGCAGGGAGGATTCAAAATTAGATGAAGGACACAAAGGAGAGTGGAGACCGCTCTTTTCTGGTGCATTCACTGTTCTGGGTGAGGTCTGAGATGGTGACATGTTTGGGGCCCAGCTTGAGGAAGAAACCAGCAAACGGAAAGATGTTGGAAATGGACTGCATTTTAAGAGATGTAGGTAATCCAACCCCGGCCTTCTACACTCGATCACTCTCCCGCCCGCTGTCCATCAAGACCTTGAGTGCTTCCCCGCGTCTTTGAAGGTTTTCCATCTGTTTTCTGTTTGGTTGCTGGTCCGTTAGATCTTACTCTTCATTGACCGGCTAGTGGTTTTACTTCTACCCACTTCTCAACCACCTGACTCTGTTTTGGACTCGGGGAGTTGGTGACTTTTGGAACACAGTGCTGCAGGGATGATTGATAGTGGTCACATGTGGTGATGATCCGTCACGGACTGGTGTAAAGGAAGGTGGAGAGGCCGGGGGGTTCAAGAGAGGATGGAGCACCATTCTCCAGTGGGAGAATTGAATAAAGCTCATCAATGTTGAAATTACTTCTCTGTGCATTCCACAATGACATTGATGTTTCAAACAAGGCACATTTTTACGATCTCTTCCATTTCTTCCTCTATTTTTTTTTTGACAAGGAGAACCTGTCTCACCCACAGCTATACTTCCCCCCACCTAAAATATGGAGAAAAAATTACCAGCCGAATATTTCCTGCCTAAAATGAAAGAGAAAATACTATGTAGAAGAAAATCCTTTTTTAGCATGGGTAATGAATATAAATTCTAAACTTGGGATTGATGCATGCCTGTCTTTATATTTAACCAAAGCGGTACTAACAAGTTGACATCTATATTTGTTACTATTAATAGTTTATCTGAGGTAAGAATTATTAGGTTGTGTGTCGGCCTTTTTGTATTTGTCAGATTGTTTAAATGATGGTTTTGGAGGTTGGTCTGTGCATATTAAAACAAGAATGAATTCATTGTTTTTTCCAAACATACATATTAATCATAATAAATAAAATAGGTGTATATAAATATAATGCGCTAGTTTGTGTGAATTCAGAGGGTTTCACATATGAAGAGTCTAGTTTTAAATGATCTACGTGTTTGTTGTTTGTAGTTACTCTTCTCCCATAAGGTTTACCGTCTCAGGCCACTACAGGGCCAGTTCTAGCCTGTTCTGCAGCATCATGGTGAGGTTGCACTGACTCCGAGGCAGGGAGTTCCTCTCTCTCTGAGTGAGTTAATTCTTCATGGAGCCTGAGAGGTGCCCTGGTTAAGCACTCGGCTGCTGTTTTCAAGGTTGGCAGTTCAAACCTCCACAGTTGCTCTACGGGAGAAAGACCAGGTGCTCTGCTTTCGTCAAGACCACAGCCTGAGAAATCCGTTGGGGCAGCTCTACTGTATCGTACGTGCTTTGACTTGATGGCCTCCAATAGCAATACTTATGTGGTTGATGTAGTGGCATGTGCCCAGTGTCTCAAGCTATGCAATACATGTCTGTTTCCAGGTTGACACATGGCTGTGTGTGGCCCAGTGGCTGGAACAACCATTGCTTTAATCCGTGTAACAGAAGCAGAGACAAAGTTCAGCTTGAAGCTCAACAGGCCTATTAGAATATGTTTTACATCATAGAAGAGGGTAATATGCTACTTTGTTTTGTCTGCTTGTTTGTGCAGATAAAGAGTCCAAGGTCCCAAAGCTATAGCTTGCTCACAGCCATCCCGCTCGCGAGTGTTGGGACCCAACCCCCAGTCCACTGCCATTTAGTCAGTTTGAACTCCCAAGGACCCTGGAATCAACACCAACTGAAAACCAAACCGACTCCTATCAAGTTGGGTCTAACCCATCGCAACACTTTATGGGGTTTCTGAACCTGCAAATCCTTTCGGGAGCAGCAACCGGGTCTTTCTTCGGTGGAAGGTCAGGGGGGTTTGCCGCTTGTCTCAGCATTTCATTCCTTTTTGGGGGCGGGTAGTATTCCACTGTACCAGTATGGCTGTGCCACATCTGCTTCTCCACATGCCAGCCATGGGGCATTTGGGTGGCTATCATTTTGGGGCGCTGAAGACAAATGCTGTATAAACATTTGTGGACACATGTTTGTATGCTTTCTTTTCTTTGGGACACGGGAGGGGGTTCAGAAGGTATGTGAAAGATGGAATTAAAAGATAATGGGGTTTTTTGATGCTCCCTGTATACCTAGGAATGAAATTACTGGCTCAACAGGTGTGGACTATGTTTTAATTTTTAAGGTCCAGTCAGCCATGTTGGAAGCTGGCAGAGTACTAAATATACACATCGAGATAGCAAAATACAGACGAACTTCTTACGGGTTTGTGCTGTATTTGTGAAACTTGAAAACCATGTTCCTTCCTCGGTGGAAATACAGCATTTTAGAATCAGAGGGTAAATCAGAGGCAACAGAGTCGAATTGTTTTATTTGAAAAACAAGTGAACTGAAGCTCCAGGCTCCTTGACATGCTAGAATTGTGCATTTGGGCAGTCCGTTCCTTGGTCAAACAGGCAACGTGTTCCCCTGGGATAGCCTCTCGAACGTTGTTGACCGCTGGCTGAAATTCCTAGGGAGTGCCGTTCTAGAACCCAGTCATCGCCGATCTCGAGAATGTGTCATGTCGCTCCGGAGAAAGCCGGTCTGCGGAAGATGGCAAGCAAGGTTCCTGCAGAAGGAGTGGCCCTGGGCACAGCCACGATTGGGCATCTTGAAGAAATACCGTTGTTGGAGTTCAGTGAGCCTGTCTGATTGCAGTAAAGTAGCAGGTGAATGTCTCAGAGCCCGATCATCCAGCAGATTTACAAATGTCAAGATGCACAAGTAGAAACGGAAATTTTAAAAGCAGGGGTTGAGATGAAAAGCAGAAAGCTAAATGATTTTAAAATGTAAGAACACCTTTCATAATACTGCATCCATTTCCGTAAATGCTAGGGAAATAAGCAACTGCAAAGGTCCTCATTGAATTGGGTCAATGAAGAGGAGTTGATGCGGATGAGAGAAGATACGTTCTTGATGAGATAGCCTTGTTAGCAGAGAGAGAGAGAGAGATCTTTCCAAAATTCCTACGAAATGCTCCGAACATCACTCCGTTTTGAAAAAGGGCATGAGACTGGCTTACGAGAGTTCTTTAAACACGGAAGGCAAGTCTTGAATTTTCAATCCTCACCCACACCAGATTCTGCAGACTAGTTCTACTATCAAATTAAAAATTACATGGAATATAGAAGTGATTTGGCAGTTTAATGGAAGTCTGAAAGATGTTCTTCACTACCTTGTGCAATACAAAGAGACTTAAGGTCATTTAAAAATTCAGGCAAATATACGATTGGTCCATAGTCAAAAAGAAAATATAGTAACTTTGGAAATTCTGTGATCACTATGAGCAATTCAGCCTCTATATGAGGCATTGGATTAGCCTTTAGGAATGCAAAGATAAACCAGCTTTAGTTTGTATTCTTAAGAAATTTCTACTTTAGGGGCTGAAGTAGGTTTTTTTTTTTAATTAAGTAGTTTTTATTAAGAAATTTTCTAAATGTTTACGAGGAGGGGGAAATGTTAAGGGAATTATATATGTGCAAAAAGGTAGGCTTAGGAAATAATATTTTTATAATTGTTAAAAAATAGGGCTTACAGACCCCTTCTCCTCCAATAGAGATACCTAGTGGAGGCAAAGCTCTGTGGAACTCAGGATCTAAAGCTATAGCCAGATGCATTTAACTAGTGAAGGGTGGACCCATTCCACAGAGTGTGTATGGTGTGAATGGAAAGTGCCCCATGATCACTTGTATGCATGCATAATGATAGCATGCACGTAGCTTTAAGCACTCTATCTGAAACAGAGCTAATGGAGTTTGGGAAAACTATGCCATCCATATTCAAGTTTCCCAGATTGTTCATTTTTCCCCCCAATGGAAGATACAATCAAGTCTCTTTTAATCCAGAGCCATTTTCTTGCTATCTCTTTCCTCTTGCCAATAACTTCATATGAAGATTCCTGCCTAGTTGTCCTGTAGAATATCCCACATCCTTGGATTTGTGATGATTCCCATATGGTTAGAATCCGATGACATATTACTAGCAAGAACATTTTATGACTTGTATCAAGTACTTATGGTCATGGTTGCAGGGCGGCACGTAATCCCAGATGATGTTGCTCCTGCTGGTGCTAAATTTGATCACTTGGTGATTTCCAATTTACTGCCATTTGTATAAAATTCAAGCAATAACTTGGACCGTCTTAACCAAAGTATAGCCTGGTTTATTTATAGATTGGGAGTCTAGGGGATATATCTGAAGAGCCTTGATGGCTCAGTGGTTCCGTGCCCGATTGTTAACCAAATGGTCTGTAGTTCAAACCCACTGGCAGCCCTGTGGGAAGAAACTATCAGTCTGCTTTCCAAAGCAGCCTTGGAAAACTCTCTGGGGTAGCTAGAAGGCCCCTTAACACTCTTCCAGCCTCTACGCATTACTCAATTCCCAAACTGCTTTTAGCTTTTAGGTATTTATTCGGGCAGCACCCCCTCTTGATAAGAAATTCTGTCCTAGTTATCGAGTGCTGCCCTGACAGAAATGCCGCAACTGAATGACTCTCACAAACAGCGACTTTGTTATTGCAGTTTCTCACTGCCGTCAAGTTGTTTCTGACGCTGTTTCTCACACTCTAAGCCCCCTGCCACAGGGTAAAGCCCCCCTGTGAGCTTTCAAGACTGTAACTCTTCATGGGAGTAGAAAGGCTCTTTTTTCCCCCGAGGAGTGGCTGGTGGTTTCAAACTGCTGATTTTTCAGTTAGCAGTCTGTATTAGTCTGGGTACATTAGAGAAACAAGTCCACAGAAACTCATGTTTAAGAGAGAGTTTTGTGTAAAGGTTTAGTGCGCATCAAGAAAACATCCCAACCCAGTGCTGCCCAAGCCCCCAAGCCCAACATTAACCCATTAACTCATATATCCAACACCAATCCACAAAGTCCTCCTCCATCTCACAAAACTGACAGAATGAGGCCGACTGCAGGAGGAAAGCCGAGTCAGTGAACGTGTAAGCATCTCAGTGCTCCACACGGCTGCTCCAGCACCCAGGGCTGCAACAGGGTAGGTCCATGAAAGGAACTGTGAACCAGGAGGTGGAAGATCTGAACCAACACTCTGGCATGCAGGAAGACTCTTGAACCTTCCTGAGCTTGAGTATTCCCATTTATCATGCTGAGATAGCCCTCTCGTTGCCTGATAAGGCCTGCTGGAAGGATGAAATGGGATGATGGATATGAACGTGCTTTCTAAACTGTGATGCACTCTGCAAGTCTAAAGTATTATTATCAATGAGACCTTTATTATGGTTTCCCTAAACTGAGGAAGCCTATTATCTACCTCTCATTTGAAAGGAGAATGACAAATAGTTACTTCAAGGCAAAATGCTTCTCAAAGAGCCCTATCTGATCCATGCACCTTCGAGGACCTAATGAATTATTCAGCTGTTCTTCAAACCAGCGGATCTGAATGAAGGAAATGATCACTTTTCACCCCAGTTTCAATCTCTGGAAATCAGCATGCTCTCTGGAAATCAGCATGCTCTCTGGAAATCAGCATGCTCTCTGGAAACCAGCATGCTCTCTGGAAACCAGCATGCTCTCTGGAAATCAGCATGCTCTCTGGAAATCAGCATGCTCTCTGGAAATCAGCATGCTCTCTGGAAATCAGCATGCTCTCTGGAAATCAGCATGCTCTCTGGAAACCAAACCCTATCTGGACTCTATCTTCTTGTGCTCCCATGCCGGATTAATAAACGGGAAACAGCTTCGTACTCCTTGGGGAAATGGACATCTGAGAAGACGAGGCAATCAGTAATGGTGTACTGAGTCCCTAATATAGCTAGGTAGATAGATAGAGGTGGGCAGATAGATAGGCAGCTAGTAGGATAGAAAAACGTAGGACAAATGTATATTGATAGTTGACATTATTGTGCACTTCCTGTGCTCCAGGCTGGCGTACTCAAAAGCCATGTGTGCCTTCTGCTATGTGGAAGCCCCAAATAGTATGTGGGAAATGGAATGGACAGATAGTGGAAGTTGACTCTGAACTTTCTGATGCCGCTTTGCATTATTATCCCATTTTTCCAGAGGAAGGGCGTACTACCAGAGCATCATAAATAGCATTTGAATGATGGTACCAGCCACGGACATGGAAAGTACCGTGGGCGTCCAAACAGAACTGTGCACCCTTAGAAGCAACTGTGGCAAGGATTGGTCTCATGCACTTTGGACATGTCATCATGAGAGGCGTCCCTGGAGAAGGACATCCTGCTTGGCAGAGTAGAAGGGCAGTGAACAAAGAGGAAGGCCCTCGCCAAGATGGATGGACATGGCGGCTGTGACAATAGGCTCAAACATAAGACCAATTGTGAGGAAGGCCCAGGCCCAGGTAATCTTTCATTCTGTTGACAAAGGTTTCCTATGAGTTGGACCTGACTTGATGACACCTAACAACCACAAGCCTCCAGAACTGGGAGAGAGAATACACTCCCACTCTTTCAAGCCACCTGGTTTGGGGTCATCTATTGTATGGCAGCACTGGGAAACTGACACAGCTGCACATGTAGGAATTTAGAGGAAGAAGAGAGCACATTGCTGGTGGTTGCATTGGCCGTGGGAGGGCTTCTTGGACGAGGATTCCTTCAAGGTTCTGTAGGACATGAATGGGAGACGATGGTCCAGGGATGGTGCTCAGGGAGATTGGTCAGTGCAGATAAGGAGATATATGGACGGAGGGCTTTGCCCTTCGTGGAAGGAGTGTTCCAGATGAACAGGAGGAGAGAGAAGACTAATAGACATTTGAATCCAACTGAAAGGTAGAGACCAGAGAGCAAAGGACAGGGCTTTGTCCTATTAGTATTAAAGACTCTTAGGTGGTTCTGACCCCAGCTAGATTCCAACTCAGAGGGACGTTATTAGGGTTTCTGAGACTGTCAATGTGTACTTGATGATGACAGCCTCATGAGATGGTTTGTTGTTGTTGTTGTTGTTGTTGTTTTGGTTTGAGTCAAGAAGAAAAGGGAAATGTTCATAGAGCCCTTGAGTTAGGAGCACAAAATAAACAACCACACCGACCTTTGCCCAGCTCGTGCTTAAAGAGGTGAAGAGAAGAGAAGTCCTCTCCAAGGGACAGACTTCCTGCTGCCCCGGGCATGGGTGAGGTGTGCCATGTTCTGGATGCTTCTAGGTATCCGACTCATCCTGGTGGTGGATATTTGGCCACGTAGACCGGCTTTTATAAGAAAATGAACTACCTACCATTTATCGAACATCTTTGTTCTGGGAGTTCACAATAACTGTAAACTTGGGTGTTTTCTCTTTATTTTGCTGTTGAGGAAGCTGTGACTTGGGATGTTCAACTCACACAGCTAGCACGAGACTTGCTGGAGCTGGGATTCGATAGGCTTTCTAAAAGACCAAGACCCTAGAAACAAAGCCCTACTTCTTCCTTGATGAGGAGCTTTGTTGGTCTGGGGAGAGGAGTGTTGGGCTGTTCTCAACCACCAGCTGCTGTTTTCTCAAAGGTTCAGTCTTGGAAACAGAAAGGAGCAATTCTCTCTTCTTGAGGGTTGTTATGAGTTGGAATAAATTTGATGGCAGTGAGTGGGTGGGTCTATTCTTTTAGAATCTGTATGGTGGTTTAGAGTATAAACTTGGGAGTTGGTCAACTCTCTCTTTGCTAAGTTATCTTGAGCAAGTTGTTGAACATCTTTGTATCTCAATGTCTCCATCTATAAAATAAGGGCAGTCACAGTACCAACCTGACATCTAATAATGGTTCAACTTACTGAACTTGATAGTTAGACTACTCTTTATCTGTTGTTATTATTTTCCATCACCTGTCTTTCTAGAGCAGTGTTCTCAACCTTCCTAATGCCATGGCCCTTTAATACATTTCCTCATGTTGTGGTGACCCCTCCCAACCACAAAATTATTTTCATTGCTACTTTATCGCTGTCACTTTGCTACTGTTGTAAATTGGGCGATCCCTGTGAAAGGGTCATTCGACCCCCAAAAGGGGTTGTGACCCACAGGTTGAGAACCACTGTTCTATTGTATGATGCTTAGAGAAAGGTTGAAATCCTGGCACAAACAAAGCCACCTCTTTAAAAATTGCTTCCATTTTTTGCAGATTAGTTTGAAAATTTCCATTAGCTGGATCTATTTTTTGCTGTGTTTTCATAACCTAGTTTCCACATGGTTACTGCTCACCCTCCCCGATTCTCTGCGCTCCCCCGCTGTAACGCTGCAGCACTCTTCTGCACGGACCTCAGGCACCTAGAGCTGCGGATGAAGAACTTTGGGCAGGTGTTTCATTGTCATTCTTGCTTCGACCTTCTCAGGAAGCAACGGTCGCTCCCGCGAAGTGAATGAGTTATTCGGCCTGCCGTATATGACTTTGACCTTGTGGGACAGAAAAGGACACACGTAGGCGATGGTTGGTGGTTTCTCAGCAAATTTAAAATTTGTTATTTTAAAACCAGACAACCAAGTTAAAAGAAAGGGCGGGGGGAACCTACTTGGTTGCAGTTCTCAGGAAGGGTGACAGTGAAGGATTCCGAGAGCATCAATTCCCCACAGGGCTCAATAGTCATTTCCAGTGAAACCTCCCCGTCCTTTGTGTGTTCTTCTAGGGCCTTGAGCACTGGGGATATTCATTAAAGAGTCACTGCCGAGGATAAGCTTGGGTGTAATTGCTAAGGTGGCCTTTCCAAGAGTGACTTCTTCCTTGCCTGGCTTTAATGAGTAGTTTTAGATCCAGATGCATCCTATAGTTCTGGGAGTAATGATTTCTGGGTCCAATTTAAAGTAACCTGACGTTTTCCTGCTTGTCTAAACGAATATTCACAATAGGAATTCAAACACACGTGTGCATTGCTGGTGTTTGGAAAGCCTCTCTGTCCAGTACTGTGTACTTAATCATTCGTTTCCTCTTGAAAGACCAATACAGTAAGATGGGTAGTGAATTCTTTTAGTGATCATAATTTGAAATTAAGTCTATTGTACTGTCACAAAGATCCTAATGTTTATTTGCTTTAATACAAAGACCTTCATATGTGTATATTTCCTGTCTATATATACACATATATATTTAAGTATATACATATATATCTTCATATCTGTGTGTGTGTTTGTGTGTATACAGGAAATACGTAGATGTGACAGTCCCAGTGATCAAAGTCAACTATGACTTCCTTTTCTTTCTAGTAATTTCCCCAACCTGGGAGGCTGGTAATAAAATGAAGGCTCTCTAAACAGATCACAAGCACAATTGACCAATGCCTCCTCCTGTCTCTCAACATTAAGATTAGGATGGCCTGCATGAGTGAGCCTCTGGTCCTTTGGAGATTCCATCTACCATCAGCCCTTGAGTTGAGATGGAGACTTTACAAGGCTACTGAATGTGGTAGATGAAAGCTGGCTGGCGTCAATTGAAGTTCTGTTGAGAGCCATGGTGGAGATGTCTTCTCTTTTGAATCAGAGTGGGACTGATGACTTCTTTGGATTTAAAATATGGCAGAAGTGACCCTGCCAGTTTTCTAGGCAACGGTTCTAGGTTACAGCCTCTTCTTTCCATGAAGGAGAACACTTGCTCTAGAAGAAGCCTATTGTCATGTAAGTAACCCAACTACTTTAAGATGCTATACCCTGAGAGACTCAGAGGTTATGTGGAGGGAGGGGGGTTGATGAGCCCTCTCAGCAAGGTGCCAGGCATGGAAGGGACAAATCTGCAGTGAAGCAAGAGCCCTAGAACAATGAAAAGAATTGTTTTCATTTTATAGAGTTATTATTTTAAGCTACTAAGTCTTGAAGAAAAGAGCTCTGTTGGCATCGGCTTACTAATCACAGGTCAGTGGTTCAAACCCCCTCCCCAGGAGAAAGCTATTTCTGCCTCTGTAAGGATGTACACCCTTGGGAAGTGAGAGAGGCAGCCATACTCTGCCCTAAGAGCTGCTGTGCGTCAGAATTGACTATCTGGCAGTGAGCTTGGTTTGGGGGTGAAGTTTCGAGCTGGCTACACACTAGCGGATAATCAGAACATGGAGGCATCTTGCTCTTCACCACAAGAGGAGGGAATTGTCTGGTTCCATTTTTGTAGCCAGGTTCTGGGATCTCTTTAAGGTGAGATTGCCCAGGTTCCCTTAGATTTTTGAGAACATCCAAGAACCCAGTATATGCTGCTGCTCCTCAGCTGAATTCTAATTTCATTTACTTTTCCTCTTGCTTATTTGTACAAAATTATGGTGAAAATAAATTTTCATTCCTCTAGGACAATATCTAGGTAAACCTAGTGTTGTGCAGGTCGGAAGAAACACCAGCAGGAAGAAGCTGGAAATTGGTGGAAAAGACAGCGTCAAAGGATTCAAAATGAAGGAAACTGGCCGAAACAGTGCTGTTTATACTAAAAGGAGAGAGGGAGAATGTTCTCATTTTCTAGAGCCCTGGGGATGGCCTAGCCATTACACATGGAGCCGCCGCCTGAAGGCGACAGACAAGGCTTTCTACTCCTATAAAGACTTACAGAGACCCACAGGGCCAATTCGACTCATTGACTTGAGAGCAGAGGTTTTTGTTTGTGTTTTTCATAATAAGGCACCACAAATGAGTTACCTCAAATGACATAAGTTTATGGTCTCAGTTCTAGTTCACTATCTCAGGGTAGAGGGGTGGATCCGTTCTCTCTCTGATGGCTCTGGGGGAGGTACTTTCTTGTCTCTCCTCCCCTCAGGGAGCTCCATATGCTCCTTGTTTGCAGCTGCCACCTTGGTCTCCATCTGGCTGTCTTCGCTCCGGGCGTGTCTCTTCTTTTGTATGAGGACACGGCCCATGCTGGCTTAGGACTCACACCACCCCAGTGGGACTACACGTTGACCGATAAGGTTTCTCCGGAGCTTCTGTTAGCCCAGAGACTGGAGGCACACGTACCAGAAGCTACGACTTCCACGTGGTCTTCATTGGTTCATTCAATCCACAAAAGAAGGTCCAGGATTTGGGATCTAAACTATTCCACATTTGGCATCCTGAGTGAGAAGGCAGTGCCAAGGGACCCGGTACACAGGTATCCTTGACACCCATGTGGTGTCTACGTTGCCTCTGGGGAGAGGGCTAGAGATTTCCTCTCTGCCTGCCCAGCTCAGGTGGCTGCTGTGGTGTCAGCTCTGACGCATGGTGACATCACACACAACAGGACAAAAGCCTTGCCCCGTAATGTGTCATTTTCACCACCCTTGGTTCACTGGTCGCCTCCCTGTGCAGGTGGTCAGGGTTGCCCTGAGTTGGAATCGAAGTGGAAGAGGGATGGCTTGTGTTGTGTGTTCCAGAGGTTTGACTATTTTATTTCACGTAATCATCAAAGCACTCAAGTGAGGTAGGTACTGCTGGGGTCATCCCCATGTGACTAGTGGGGCAGCTGCAGGTCAGGGAGATGCCCCCCCCCGCCCCCCACACACACAGCCACCTCCGTGGTGAAGGGTTGACAGGCTGTGGCCTTTGGCCCCTGTCAGCTTCCTTCAAGGGTGATGGACTCCGTGGCCTTTCCATTACCCAGAAGCGAATTCTCTCCTTATCAGAAAAGCGAGCACAGGTAGCTTTGGTTTTGTTTATTGGTTTATTTGAAAGGCTTCTATAAATAAACAATCTGTTTTCACCTAATTTTCCAATTGCCTGGTGAAGGGAGCGAATATGGCATTTTAGTTCTTTATGAAAATGTTTCCTCCTCCTGTCTACTTAACAACGAAAGAGAGCCGCTACAAGGTTCGGAACACAGCAGAAGGTGAAAGATGTTATGTTTACGTTGTCTCCTTTTTTTAGAAAAGTTATTTTTGGGGGAAATTGTATCTTGCTACGATTCTTATTATACTGTGTTGGCATTCCCCCGCCCGCTCTTTAGCCTTTTATGGGCCTTGCCAAATCCAGATGTACACCACCGATTAGGTGTGTCCTGCACTATGGGGCTTGCGAGCTGATTCAGAACAGCGATTGCCGAAGGAGAAGGAGCAGAGAGGCAGCCACAGAGCACCCCAGAGCTGCCTGTTCCAGATGTTAAATGACAATGAGATGCTCAGTGAGCGGATGAAGTAGACGGTTAGGCGCACACCTCAGAGATTCTCTCGCGTGTTCTACACTTTGGGAGACCAGTGTTTGGCTCTCGTCCCTACCCACGGCAATTCTGTTGGCCACTTTTCATCGGCATGAGTTAAAATGTGGATCTCTTCATTTGACCAAGTAGCTGCCTTCCAAATTTCTTGGCATAAGCCAGTGGGTGCTTCCCGCATTGCATCCGTTTACAGAAACATCTCGATTGACGTTTCATCCATTCCCACAGCTTGGTTTTTCGACAGGGCCTCCGTGCAGCTTGGACTTCTTCCTACAGGCCTGTCGGTCCTTCTCAGATGCTGCCTCCTGAAATGCTGGAAGGTTGACCAATTCTTTCCGGCACGGCGCCGGTGTGTTCTTTCCTTCTTTTGATGCGCCCCGCATGGCTCAATATTTTGTGCACAGAATCCCTCCCTATTTCCACGTGAGGCTGGAAGGCTCTCTTCATTTCCCCTACCAGTATCCTGAATTTTCTCCAGCGCATTCAAGTCTTACCTCTGTACAGCTGGGGTGCCAGAGTACCTAAGGCGTTCCCGAGGCGTTGAGAAGATGATTTCTGTTTGGCTATAAATCACTGGCAACGCACCAAATTGATTCCCACTCATGGCAACCTTCCAGGACAGAGTAGCCCTGCCCCTTTGGCTCTCCGACCTTTCTTATCTTTACAGGAGCAGGGAGCCCACCTTTCTCTGTGCTGTGACTGGGGCCTCACTGCAGGCTCACCGTGAAACCCACTCCACCACCAGAGGCCCTTCATGTCGCTTCGATGTTTTTGTTTTGATCTTGAAGTTCGTACTTGCCCCCGGCCCGAGTATTTTTCTTGTGTTGTTCTACTAAACCGGTGCTATTTGACAACTGTTGTTTTAAATTATTTTTCTTTAATTATATTTCCTATTGAGAGAGAACATCCGCTTACGTCTGAAGATTAAATTTGGTTAAAAGGATTAGAATTTCCGCGTGCTCTGTAGACATTTCAGAGAAGAGAATGCATGATTGTTCTCCCTCGTGATCAGTACAGACATCCTAGGCTGTCCTGCTGCGTAAAACAGAGTTGCTTTTTTCATATCTGTTTTTACATCGTTTGGAAAAGATGGACCTCTTTTCTTCAGATTGCTGTGTGGCTTAGTTTGGTGCCTGTGTATTACTGATTGTCATCTTTTGCCAAATAGGTATTTATACATTTTAATATATTTTGTATATATTTGTATTTATACAAGTAGGTATTTGTAAATTTAGTTCTTTAGCCTTTTCAAAATAGAAACTGCTAAACCAAGGCTAGGAAAAGTGAAGTCCTCCTGATGTCCAATCGTCTTATTGGGTTATACAGGATTGAGTTTGTTTCCACTGAAGACTTATTGGAGCAGACAATTGGCGAATTATTAAATGCACACTACTTGAGTAATTAAACTATTGGTCAGTTTGACAAAGGGCTAATTGTTTCTGTACTGTGAGGTCACTTTTGCAAACCAGTAACACAGTTATAGGAAGACTTCTCGTTCAAAAGCTGTCTGAAAGGCTCAGAGATCATTTCAGTTGTTTACTGAAAGCCTAAACCCACCCATTGCTTTCATGATTTAGCTTTAATTAATCCCATCTGCAGGTTTTCCCACCGAGTTAGGCTCTTTGCACTACTACTAGCATGTGACCTTGAGCAAATTGCTTGTCCATTCTGGGCCTTAGTTTCCTCATCTATAAAATGGGTCAGTGACCGGACCTACCTCCAAGAGCTAACGGGATGCCGATGCGCAATGTGTGTAAAACACTCAGGGAGCTTTATACTTTTGTTTTGTTTTCTTATTCAACAGGTACCGACCTAACAACATAGAAAATAGGTGCTGCATTTTAAATTCATAATTACCACGTTAAAGATGTGAATTGAGCTGATGCGTTGTGGGCTTGGCACAGAGGAAACGCTGTCTAGAATCAGTATTACAGCCGAGGAGAGGAACAGCCAGACTGGCAGCCAAACGCTGTGGTTTCCACTCCAAGTCCTGTCAGTTAGGAGCTTGGAAGAATCACTTGACAGCTCCCTGCTTTAGAGTCCGGGTTTGTGAAAATGGGGAAAATACTGTTTTCCTTGCCAGGCTTGCCAGGACTCTTAAGAGAATTAATTAGCACAACCAATGAGAAAAACATTATATGAACTTAAAAAATCAAAGCCACACACTGCAGTTGTGAAAGCAGGAGGTTTGACTGAAGGCTGGCAAGATTCTAGACGTCCCAGATTTTCTTAGCTCTGTTTCTTTTTTTTTTTTTTGGTAACTCAAAGCAGAAACTATCTTTAGTAACAATCAAACATTTGTAAGATCAGATTGCTCAAGATTTCACAAAAAGACGTTATGAAGATCCATGAAATTAATGAACTGATGAAAATTAGTTACAATGATTGAGGGAAGAGGTGACAACTTTTAAGTTTTATTCTACCTCCCAGCGGTTCTCATTAGGAGTTGGGGCTTGTGGAAGTGTGTGTGTGTGTGTGTGTGTGTGTGTGTGTGTGTGCTTGCGCACAGTCGGTTGTCACAGTGATTATAGAGTCATACCAGCATTTGGTGGGTAAGGGCCAGGGATGCATTTAAAGCTACACAGGTTATATTGTAAGCACACAGCCAGTACTACTTCTATATAAAAGGAGTGGTGATATTTTCATGTGTTGACAAATTGAAAATGCGTCTCCCACCTCTCTCCACTGATTTCATTTTCCAGGTGGTACTCGGGCCACGTGACCTTTTGCCTTTGATTCATGTAACGTGTGCGAGACAGAAAGCCAGTGGAGGTCAGAAGTTGTTGCCAGGAAAGGCCAGAACAAGTCAAGCGGCGGGTCTGTCAGTACATGCGGGTCTGTCAGTACATGCGGGTCTGTCAGTACATGCTAACAGGAAACAGGATTCTTCTTTAGTCTTAGACGGTCCTTCTTCCTTTTTAGAGAGGTGATGTTTTACCAAGCAGGGAGTCCTCAGAGACTGGTCCCTCCTTCTGATGTCTTTGACCAACGTATGTCTCACCATCTTTGCTCCTAAGGAGCACCTGGCTCTACTTTTTGCAGCACAGGTTTGTTTGTTCCTCTGGTAGCATGCATCACAAAGCAAAGGTGTCCACTCTTCTCTGGTTTTCCTTATTCTCCCACCTGCATAAGAAGCCATGGCACTTCGGCCAGGCGCACTGCAGTCCTCAAAGCGATTTCTTTGCTCTTTACCGCCGTAGAGAAGTCTCGCTCCGTGCCGTATTTCTGTGGATTTCTTGAGGGTGGCTTCCGTGAGTGATGGAGGTGGAGCAAAGGAAAGAGGAACTCTCGACAAGTTCACCCTTGCCTCCGTTTATGCTGCTTCTGCTCACGGTCCACTTGTGAGGGCGTTGCTTCTAGGTTGGGGCATAATTCATCAATAAATGGCTAAGTCCTCTTCACTTTCAAAATCAAGTTTGTGTCATCTGCAAAAGGTTGTTAACGAGTTTCCCTCTAATCTCGATGCCCTGTTCTTCTTTAGGCTAGCTTCTCAGATTATTTGCTTGCCATTCAGAACGAATAAGTATGCTGAGAGCACACAACCCTGACACACACCTTTCCTGGTTTTAAACCATGAACGTATCCCTGTGTCTTGTGGGAACAACTGCTTCCTTGTCTGTGTACAATCTGTGTACGCCCAACTGCGTGTTTTGGAATTCCTAGTCTTTGCAATGCTTTCTATAGTTTGTTAATATCCACACAGTGGTTGCATAATAATTAACACAGAAGTTAGCATCTTTGGGGGATGCTTTGATTTCGGTCAAGATGCAATTCATGTCAGTAATCATATCCCTCGTTCATGTTTCCTTCTGACTCTGGCTCGAATTTCTGGTAGTTCTCTGCTACTATACTGCTGGAGCTGGCTTTAAATCATTTTAAGCAAAATTTTACTTCAGTGTGATGTGAATGATATTTGACTTAATTCTGTTGAACCATCTTTCTTCGGGATGGGTACAGGTACTGTCTTCATTGCTGGCATGAGTGACTGATGCAGAAATGTAGACAATGCTTGCATAACTGGCCTTCCCTGCAGGTATATGGATACGTCAGGATGATGTTAGATGCCCTCCAGTTGGCACAAATAATGGATCTCTTCCAGCTGGTTGACCAGGTAGCTGTCTTCCAAATTTCTTGGCATACACTATTGGGGGTTTCCAACAGTGTATCCACTTGTTGAAACCTCTTACTTGATAGTTGCCAAGAAAGCCTAGTTTTCACCAATGTTGTCAGTGTAGCTGGGCTTTCTTCCTTCAGTACCATCAGATCATGATCCTGTGCTACCTTCTGACTCGATCCGTTATTTCTGGTACCGTGACTTGGTGTATTCCTTCTTCTCAGGCTTTTTGTGATCAATATTTTCCCCATAGGATCCTCTCGTATTGGAACTTGAGGCTGGAGTTTTTTCTTCAGCTCTTTCAGCAGAAATGTGGAGCATGTTCACCTCCTTTGCTTCCTAGGTCTTTGCACATTTTATTATAATACTGTCTTTTTGAGGTGCCCTTTGATAGCTACTGTTCAGCTTTTTTATTTCACCGTTCCTTCCATTTGCTTTAATTATTCTGTGTCCAAGACCAAGTGTCAGAGTCTCTTCTCACGTCCCTTCAGTCTGCCTCCCTGTCTTTTTACTGTCTTTTAGTCAGGTAGCATGCCCTTGATGTCATCCTACAACTCAGCTGGCCTTTGGACACAAGCGTTCCATGCATCAAATCCATTCTGGAGATGTTCTCCAAGTTCAAGTGGGATATATTTTTGCAGTGTTGAGCTTGTTTTCATTTTCGTTGGCTTCATTCTTAACTTGCATATCAGCCATTATTGGTCTGTTTGGAAGATGTCCCCTGATCTTGCTCTGACTGGGGATACTGAACTTCATCATCTCCTTCCACAGATGTAGTTAATGAAGCCCATGTGCATTTCATCTGATGAGGTCCATGTGATAGTTGGCATTTATGCTGTTGAACAAGGGTGTTTGTTCAACAAATAACTTGTTGGCTTTATAAAATTCTATCATGTGATCTCCAGCTTCATTTTTATCACCAAGGCTATATTTTTCAGCTACCGATCCTACTTAGTTGTTTCCAACTTTCACGTCTCAGTCACCCTAATTATCAATGTCTTCCAAATTTCTTGGCCTAGGTGACTGAGTGCTTCATTAGCTTGTTCAAACATTTCAATTGGTATTTTGTCAATTCCTGGAGCCATGTTTTTGACTAATGCCTTCAGTGTAGTGTGGACATCCTCCGGCATTACCATCGATACTTAATCTCTTGCTACCTCTTAGAATGGTTGAATTCGAACCA
This sequence comes from Tenrec ecaudatus, assembly GCF_050624435.1. Lineage (NCBI taxonomy): Eukaryota > Metazoa > Chordata > Mammalia > Afrosoricida > Tenrecidae > Tenrec > Tenrec ecaudatus. Next base: position 170,661,011 of record NC_134533.1, on the reverse strand, counting down.
GTTATTTTTGGTACAGCGATTGTGTGTATTCCTATCATTTTATTTTGATGCTTCCTGCATCTTCCACTATTTTGCCCATCGACTCTTTCAATATTGTAATTTGAGGTTTGAATCTTTATTTTACCCATCGACTCTTTCAATATTGTAATTTGAGGTTTGAATCTTTTCTTCGGTTCTTCTAGCTTGAGATATGCTGACCATCTTTGCATTGCCTGCTCAAGCTGCCCTGTGAATTTTTCTGTTTAGCTCTTTTACCCCTTCATTGCATTCATTTGTTTAGCTTCTGTACATTCAGGAGCATATTTCAGAGTCTTCTCTGACATCACGTTTATGTTCCTCATTCTTTCTCATCTTATTGACGACTTTTACTTTCATTATGTGTAATATTCTCAACGTCATCCCACAGCTCATCAGGTCTTAGATCATTAGTGTTCAGTGCATTGCATTTGTGCTTAAGATGCTCTTGAAATTCAGATGGAATTGACTCAAGGTCATATTTTGAACTTGCTTTAATTTTTTTTCAAGCTCAGCTTACAGATGAGCAATTTAAGGTCTACGACATCAAGGAGACTTTGCAGTGCTCTTTCTCATGATGAATGTGATGCCCTTCTTCAGTTTGCTGCCTTGGCAGAGTAGTCCACCTGATGGAGTCAGAACGGTGCAGACCAGTCCACTTCAGCTCACTCATGTCTAGGCTACCGGTCCTCAAGCAGCCCATTTCATTTGTACCACTTCAAAATCTTCCGTGTTGAAACATCACACGTTCTGATCTCATTGTGAGCAGCTGTTTCCAGTGCTTTCTTCTCGTGTTAGTCAAGCCATGTCAGCACATGACGGTTCTGAAAGCGATGACCCCTCCACATCATTAAGGTCAACTCTACTTTGATGAGGTAGCTTTTGACCAATCATATTTTGAGTGCCTTCTGATCCATGGGACTCATCTTCTGGTACTACATCAATGTCCTGTTGCTATTCATAAAGTCTCATGGCCAATGCCTTCAGGAGTAAAGTGCCAGGCAGATTTTCCTTCAATCTGTCTTCGTCTGAAAGCTCTGTTGAAGCTTGTCTGCCATGAGCAACCCTTCTGGTATTTGAAATACTGGCGGCATTACTTCCAGGATCACAGCGACACACAAGCTGCCACGGTAAAACAAATTGACAGATGAGTGTGGCCTGCTTCCTCCAAGAAACCACCTTAATAGTTTCTTGGTAAGCGTCCATTGTTTCTATGTGCAAGTACATACATAGTCACCACTTTCCCAACACAAAGGTCTGCTATGATTTTTAGTTTATTTCCAGGTATTCGCAGTTAATAGCTGCCCATTTACAAATGTACTTGAAATATCAGTATTTATGTCTATTTCATCTGCATGGAGCCATTTCTCCTGAAACTTCTGATCTGCTGCTCCCGTCTTGACTGTTTGTGTCCTAAACAGGACCCTGGATGTCCTGGGATCTCCTTTCGCCACTATTCTTTCCCAATCCTTCGCTGGATCCCATGACTCCTATTTCGTGGGGTTCTTCCTTAACTCTGCAGATTCTATCTTCTAGAAGCTTCCAGCAAAGCTAATTTTCTAGACATTGCATGTTAAAAATAATATTTATTGTGTTCTCACACCTGGCTGATAGTGTTTCTTGGGAAATATCTGTATATTAGAAATTGCTTTTTATGTTTAAATGAATGTTCACACTATATGTGTTGGGTCTATTTCAAAATGACTTTAAATACTGTGAAACAAAAAGCATGATGTAATGAACAATAGAGTGTGGGGTGGTAAAATCAACATCTAGAGACCTACCTTTTGATTCTGGTACCTTGTGACTCTTCTACCGGAAGTGTAAGGGTGTTATTTTGAGGATGAAAGAAGGATATCTTTTAATTAGGGAATAACGCATTATGGTTTGGATGATCTTTTGGACTTTGTTCATTGTATCATTGTAAATTTGGGAACAGAAAAGTTACTTACATTCCAAGAACAGCCATCCTTTGGTTCTGGAAACTGAGTTATGCCTCTGCGCATAGTTCCTTCTCTTATTCACTACCAGGAAGTTCACAGTCAAATGTGAGACCCACCACCAGCATTGTGAATGGGACCTGTTGGTATGTCCACTGGGGATCAATTATACCTCCCCTACCCTTTCCTTTTCCTTAGACTGATTGCCCCCATGCCTTTTCTTTATCTTTTTGTACACGTGTCTTTATCAACCTTCATGGATCCTTTTTGAATGAAGTGGAAGCAGAAATAAAGAAATATACAGGCTCAGAATGTCTTACCCTAAAGCAGCCTCATGTACGCTTTCTAAAGAGCATTGTTTTCCATTCAATTATTGTCCTTTATCCTGCTATGCTGATGGTGAAAATGGTACCAGTTATCTGTAGTCATTATCACAAGAATGCGCAGCCACCAGCTATTGAATGGTAAGCAAATAGAAAACTGTAGAAATATATGGTTATTAGCAACTCTTGTTTGAAAGGCTTAACACCCTAAGTAGCATGCGCATTTTCTGTTGTTAATTGACTAGTAACTGCTGGCTTCTGTTTTTTGCAGGCCTCTAAGAAACAGATGTGATTATTTGCTCGATTTCAGAAATAAATAACAAGAGTGATAGCGGTAATGACAATAGCAGTTTACATTTACCGAGCTTTCTTTGTGTCGAACACTACACTATGTTTAAATGCATTACAAATGCCTCCAATAGCCCTAGAGGTTGATATTAAATTGGTTCCTTGATCTCCCATGCCATGAAATTCCCACATTTAGATTCATTCAGCCATCTGCTTCTCCCTTGGTCTCTGGATTGTTGAACATTACGAGGGGAAAAAATCACTCCATGGGGTCCCTCCGTACACTTTATAGCTTATAATATAAGTACCCCATCCCATTTGGCCTACTGCCCCCTTTTCAGAAAAAAAAATTACTCTATACTCCCCCAGCAATGAAAACCTTTCAACTATAACCCATAATTCAGTATAAAGTGTAGGTATCTGCTGTTGCAGCTCTGTGGTGGTTCCAGTGCCCTCCACGCGGCAGTGTCGCCCACTTTGGGAAGCGCTGTAAGGTTGCCACCAGCCCTGCCCCTAGATGCCGTGTTCTGATGATTCTCTGGGTTGCACCTATGGATTGTGTTTTTACTGCTCAAAACCCTCTCCTGGATTGACAGGAGATTGACGGGTTGACACAGTGGCAGTATCAATGGGCTCAGGGACAATCTCATGCGTTTCACTGACTAGATAAATAAATGACTTGTACATGTGTACCAAGTATGAGCGAGTTTAAAAACATCCGTGGAAAAGTTTCTTTACTTTTAATTCCATCTTTCCACGAGTGTGTTGAAGCCTCCTTGTGTGTATCCATGGAATGCCACAGGGGCAGTTCTCCCTGACCCTAGAGTGTCACCATGAGTCAGAATTTACTTGATGGCAGTGAGTTTGTTTTTGGTTTGCAGGTGCACGTGTATGTGAATGCAGAAGTAAGAATACTGGAAAGACCTTTGCTCACAGGTTTCTTTCGTGGTGGTTATCTGAGTGAAGGAGTCCTGGTATTATAGTGAGTTACCCATTGGGATGTTAACCTTATGGTCAGCAGTTCAAAACACCCAGCTGCTCTGGGGAGAAAAACGCGGCTTTCTATTCTTGAGGAGAATTACAGCGTCAGACACTCACAGGAGGCAGTTCACGGTGAGTCAGAATCAGCTAGATGACAATGAACTTGGATGTCTGAGTGACGAGAACAATGAGTGATGCTTAACTTGATCCTCATTTCCCCCGGTAATTTCCCAGGTTTAGAGATATTTAAAGGAGAGAAGAGGTAGAAGCGAAAAGGCATCAGACTCAAAGGGTCATTCCTCACATGTCTGAAAGGTCCGTGTAGTTTATTACTGGGACCCACAGCAGACAGAATCATTCTCGAAACATGTCCCGCTCAAGCAAAGGGGCAGGTAATAGGTGACGCCTTGCCTTCCTCTTTCTTCCAGGACGAGGCTTGCGGCACCATATTTCCCTTTCTCTTTTCATCCACCCTGTATTTGTTGGTTTTCTTCACTGTGGCTCAAGAGACTGATTCAGATGCTATTCTTGACCCTGTGACCTTCGTTTTATCCGCTGCTGTTCTCAGGCTAGCTCCTTAGCAGAGAGTTTCTAGTTTTTAATGTTCTGTCCATGTGACACTGGCTCTACCAAGGTTCCTCTGTTCGAGGTTATTGTATGTACATGCCGGAGGTGAAGTCCAAAGGACTCTGTGGGGACCTTCTCTTCTTGGTTGCCTTGGGCTGTGTGATCGGTAGAGGGAACACTCATCCTTGTCCTTGGTGATGCCATCCACTCGTTCTCCTAGTTCTTCTGCTTGACCTCTTTATGTTTCAGATATTTCTCTATAAAATTACTTTTCAGCAACATGGAGAATAAAGTGAAATTTATTTACAAAAAGAGAGCAGAACTCTAGAGGTGGTGGAAGTTCATCGTTGGGAGGGAATACTCTTCATGCGGGAAACCGAAACTGGAGTTTTCTATCTTGAACGTGAAGAAAGCATAGGATGAATTTAATATGACTTCTTAAAACCCCTATAAATCAAATTCAGAAAGCCACAGCTGTTAAACCAAGGCAACAGGGGGCCTGGGACATAGAGTTGAAGCCTAGTACCAAGGGGCAGTCCAGAGAGCATGAGCATGGCTTACCCACCAAGTCTGGAAGGTGGGGTCACTGCCTAGATGGGCTAGCGAAGATAGGGTGAATTTCCAAGTTTTGAGAACAAAGGCAGATTTTTCTATTGGGATTAGAATTTGCTTGGTGCCACTCCCTGTATGCCTTCCCATTTCTCTCATTCTTGTTGGAAATGCCCAATTTGTGTCTCTTCCATCATTCTACCTTGGAAGCCGATAATTTGTATTCTAAATTTTACGGGTTCAAAATGAAGAGGAACTTTTCCCTGAGAGAGCATTTGGTCTTGGAGTTGATTTAAGGCTTTTAGGATGATATGATGGGGGTGAATATGTTTTGCATGAGGCAAGGACATGAGTTTTGGGAGACCAAAGGGTGGCATGTTGTAGATTGAATTATGTTCCTCCAAAATATCCATCAATTTGTCTAGGCCATGAAGCTAAGTGGTTTGGCAGTTATGTAATAATCTAATCTGGCTAGTATAATTATCTCATGTGATGTGATGTAATCATCCACCATTTGTGATACATTGTAAATTCTGGCATTTTTGTTCATGATGCTGGATTAGGTTATGTTATATTAGGGCCTATGAGGTTATGTTTGGTGTGTTAATATAGTAGAATTAGGGTGATATGCAATCTTCACTTGGTTCACAGCCATGACTTGATGTTCATTGAGCTTCCTTGGGGAATGACCTGCATTATCTTTTATCTTATAAGAGATAAAGGAGGGAGGAGTGAGCTGAGAAAGAGGGACTTCCAAAACCAAGAAAAAGGAGCCAGGTGTGGAGTACATCTGTAGGATACATGGTCCCTCTGCTAAGACTCTATTAGCTCCAAGGGAACATCGATGCCAAGACACATGAGGGTCTCCAAGAAATGTACCCAGGTCATTCCTTTAGAGCTAACAGAGAGGGAAAACTTTGCAGTAGTGAGAGTATTGTGGGTCCCACCTCCATAGTTGAGAAAATTGGTCAGTCCATGGGCCTTCATTGTTTCTGGGAAGCTTTCTGGAAGTCAAAGCAGATCTTCGGCATGCCTAATACTGGAACTTAGTGTTCTGAGCCATTGGCAGAGACCCTGCTTTTCAGATGGTGACAGGATGATGTTATGAAACCCTGGGAAAAACAACCTGACAGTTTTGCCTCCTTTTTATATTATTTCCATACCCATGATCCCAATACAAAAATAAAGCATGCCCATTACAGAAACCTTGGAAAATACTGAGAAAGAATGGGAAATAAGGTCAAAGTCACCCATGTCCTCATCACTCAGAAATAGTCAACATCAAACTTGGTAACCTGTTTCATTCCCGTCTTAGTTTTGCAAACATTCACTTACATGAAACTATGTGTAGTATGACCATTTGCCTTGTTTTCCTTTTATTTTCTTGTAACATGTTCTGGTATGCCATGAAAAGTTCTTAGCAATCTTTATTTTTTTTTAATGGCTGCCTAGTATTCTAGCACTGAGATCGTCATAATTTATTTAACTAATCCCTTGTTATTGAACATTTAGGCTGTTTCCAATTTGTGCTCTTATAAATAATGCTACATTTGATAACCCTGAACATAATTGCTTGTGCATTGCTGATGATTTCTCTGGGACATATTTCTGGATGTTGGGCTGAAGGGTGAGACCCACTTCCTTGCGATTGATTGGCCTCCAGTTAAACCAGCCTCCAGGAAGGAGGAAGCTCAGGCACCCAGGGGATATGCCTGTTGCTGTTTACATCTGCTTGAGATCTATAGTGAGCTGGATTTTAAACAGTTTCTTTAAGAATTCATAAAGCTGCCAAAATTGAAATCAAGCAAATATTCTATCTATCTATCTAGAATAGCAATGGGCCGCCTAATATTTCTCAGATGTTCTAATTAGCTCCAGAGATACAAAGTAAATAAACCCTAAAGGGGCTTATTTGTGGAAGAGACAGATGGGGGCCAGGCTAGCAATGAGTGAGAAGTTTTGGAATTGAGAGCTGTACACACCATGGGAGTCCCCGAGGAAAGTCTCCGATTCTCAGCCAAGGGAGCGTCACAGAGCAGGAAGGTCTACACTGCAGAGTTCTTAAGTGAGTAAATCTTGAGGACCCGGAAATACTGAGTTTTGCAGAGAGGGAGGAGTAGAAATAGCTAGCGTGCATGACCCATGGGATTCTCATAGCAATATGGCATGTTAAGGGAGCTCCAAAAAACAAACAAACGAACAAACCTATTGCTGTTGAGTTGCTTCTGACTCATCGTGACCCCACAGGACAGAATGCAACTTCTCCGTAGGGTTTCTAAGCCTGCTCATCTTTTCCAAAGCTATATTTCTTTCCCTCAGAATAGCCAGTAGGTTCGGACTGTTGATCTTTTAGTTAGCAGCCATGTGCTGAACGACTGCACCACCATGGATCCACCGTGTTCAGAGAACCACGGCTGAATTCTCACAAGAAGCAGAACATTTGAACTTCAGGGATACAAGTCTGCATAGACAGTAGCCTCCTCAGACCTAACCTCCAAGATCTCGGCCTTGGAATGGCTCAAACAGTGACTCCAGGGTACTATTGATTTGGGAACAAGATCAAAAGCTAGCAGCACATGAGTGGAACAATCAGGTTGGGTGCCGATTGGGGAGGGCTGTTTAAGACAAAACAAGAAGTTCGGCCTCATTTGTTGGCTGGACTCCTTGGACAAGACCTCTGTTACCCACCCCTTGCCCGTCAGGTTGTTGCATTGCAGTGTCGTACAGGCTGTGATGCTTCTGAAAGCTAAGCCACCACTATTGAAAGTACCAGTAGAGTCACCCATGGTGGTCAGACTTTAGTGGACTCCAGACTAAGAGAGAGCAGGAACGAAAGCCTGGTGTTCTACTTCTGAAAAGCAGCCCAGAAACACGCTGTGTGTGGATGACAACAGCGAACCGTTCACTCTAGATCACTTCTGTGCTGGAAGGTACGCAGAATACACCGAGGTTTCAAAGGCAGGGCACATGAGCGTACCAATGGTTTTGAAGTTGGCTCAGGGCCGGGCAGTGGTTGGTTCTGTTGCCAAGGGGTCTCCATGTGTCAGAGCCCACTCGCAGCAGCAACTTTCGTTACAGATCGCTGTGGAGCTAGAAGACGGGAGTCCCCAATTACATACAAACACATGCTGCCAGTGTCCCCTTTTCGTTATCCTCCTGATTCTACAACATGCTTCCCCACCCCCTTTGATGTGATTAGCTACTAGCTCTGCCTATTGACCTGCTTCACACCTCGCTGGGGGAAAGAGCGGCTGGCCTGCTGGAGCGACACAGTGGGATCTCGCAGTTGTGAAGTCTGGAGTTGGCAGAAGGTGACAGTCTAAGGAGGAATGGTCTGAAAAGTGTTAATAGTAAAGCATCAGTTATTTTAGCATCTCTGAGAGTTCTGTGCTCTTGGCTGTGGTGTGAAAAGAATCAGTACAGGGGAAGATTGTGCCCTGGCCAACATAAATTAACCCTCCACATACCACCGGCCTGTTGTAGCTTCCTCCTCCAGCATCTTCTACTTGGTCAGGTATCCCTTGGTGTCTAAGGTCTAACAATTCCTCAACCGGGTGGTTTTGGGGGTGGGAGGGTAGAAGGTTACACACACACACACACACCAACAGATTAAATTGTTTAGATTCCTAAAGGGATATCAGATAGCATTTTGCTGCACGAATTTGCTGTTGTATTATTTGTTTGGGTAAATGTTGCACATCCAAAGAAAAAGAAAAATGTTTATGTTGCGTGGTGGAAAGCAGCGGGTATCGTCGACAACTCGTGTCTGTGCAGTTGGACCTCAGGCCATGACTCAAGCTCTTTCTTTGCAAAATAAATGCACGAGAGGGAGATCTCCAGGTTTCAGACAGAGATACACTTTCCATGCCTTCGCCCAGAAACCTGGCATGTCACCTAAGTTGCCATTTTGCAAGTGTACTTGCTATCACAAAGATGTACATTTTCTTTCTTTTTTTAAAAATTGTTTTATTAAGGGCTCATGTGACTCTTAGCACCATCCATACATCCATCAATCATGTAAAGCACATTTGTACATTCATTGACCTCATCATTCTCAAAACATTTGCTCTCCACTTAAACCCGTGGCATCAGCTCCTCATTTTTTCTCCTCCCTCCAAGCTCCCCACTCCCTCATGAACCCTTGATAATTTATAAATTATTATTCTGTTATATCATGCCCTGTCTGACATCTCCCTTCACCCACTTTTCTGTTGTCCATTCCCCAGGGATGAGGTCACATGTAGATCCCTGTAATTGGTTCCCCATTTCCAACCCACTCTCCTTTTACCCTCCCAGTATCACCACTCACACCACTGGTCCTGAAGGGATCATCTGCCCTGGATTCTCTGTGTTTCCAGCTCCTATCTGTACCAGTGTAGATCCTCTGCTCTATCCAGACTTGCAAGGTAGAATTGGGATCATGATAGTGGGAGGAGAGGGGGGGAAAGGGGAAGGAAGCATTCAGGAACTAGAGGAAAGTTGTATTTTCCATCGTTGCTACATTGTACCCTGTCTGGCTCGTCTTCTCCTCGAGACCCTTACAAATGAGTGCATAAGCAAATGTAGTGATGAAAGCTGATGGTGCCCGGATACTAAAGATATAGCGTCTGGGCTCTTAAAGGCTTGAAGGTAAACAAGTGGCCATCTAGCTCAGAAGCAACAAAGCCCACATGGAAGAAGCACACCAGCCTGTGTGATCACGAGGTGTTGAAGGGATCAGGTATCAGGCATCATCAGAACAAAAAAAATCTTACCATAGTGAATGAGGGGGAGAATGCGGAGTGGAAACCCAAAGCCCGTTTGTAGGCCACTGGACATCCCCGTACATTTCGTTCTCTATTCTGAACTAACCGTACTTCACAACAGGAGAAAGGTGAAGCTTCCCTGCGTAACTGAGTGCTCAGCAGGCTTTCCGGCCAGTGGCCACCACCACGGACTGTTTAGAATTCTCGTTTCCTGGGGCCCAGCCCTTATGGCCCTGTGCAGTGATTTCATGTGAGTCGACACTAAGGAGTGCCATCTGAAAATGCAGAGGCATCTCCATATTAACCTCTACACACAGCAAATGCAGAGGTAAATCATGCCCTCCTTGGGCCAACACCTTTCACTGTCCATCAGTCTGTCCCTGGCACACAAATGCAGAGTGCAGCCGATCGTGGGCAACGAGGAGATATTCAGTAGGGAAATCGGAGACGCCCGTGTCACCGGCTGCGGAGGCTGACAGCTCAGACCCGCAGTGATTTGTGAAGGTGTGGATACATTTCCCAGGTGTCACCTTTCAGGGGCTCTGGAACAAAGCGTTTGTTTCTTCATCTCCATCCTGTCATCCTGGCCCATTTTCTCTCCAGATCGCTATATTCCTGGCAATTCAGGCCCTGGTGGGAAGCACATTACTCTTAGTTGTTGTGTTGTTTTTGTTTTTTTTATAAATGTACTTACTGGAAATCATGAGTCTGGATAAATATGCCTTGCCTAGTGGGCTGTTATTTTTGTCCAGCGCTCATTGCTGGTGCATTTTTATTACCCACTTTAAGTGGTTGTATCGTTAAAATCACTGCCTCAAACATAGTTCGCTGAGTCTGAAAGGAGAACGCTTCAGTTATGGCGTTCACTGAGTTAAAAGGAGTAACCTAGCCTGGCCACGCAGTGGGTTTTGGGAATGTTCATTCCGTGAAACCATCTTTTCACTGCCGATGTCTTCTCGCACAGCTAGAGACGTTCAATTCTTGTGAAGTGGTCTCTACACACATGCACATAGCCGAAGGTTGATGAAGGGCTGCTGCGGGCATTAAGGATCCACTTGTGGCTGGAGGTATTGATTAGCACTGTCGGTCATCGATCTTATCTTCCCCTTTGGGGACTCGCTCTAAAAGCGGGTGTGAGTTCGGTTTCTCTAAAGGCGAAACAGGGACTCGGTGACCCAGCAATTTCACTCTACGGTTTACACCCCAGGAAACGGAGACTATGTGTTCACACAGAATCTTGCACGTGGATGTGTAAAAGCGGTGATCTACATAATAGTCCCACGGTGGAAAGAACCCACGCGCTCAGCGGCTGAGGAATAGATGAAGAAAACGTGGCATAGCCAGACAATGGAATAGGATTTGGCAATAAATGGAACGGATTGTGGTACTGATGAATGCTATCACGTGGATGCGCCTTCCGACGAGTATGCTGAGTGAAAGAAGGCAGTCACAAAAGGCCACATATTGCGTGACTCTACGACCAGGACATGCGCGGAATAGTGCGCATCTAGGGGCAGCAGTGGGCTGGGGCTGGCCTGGGATTGGAGAGGTGGCTGCGAAACAGGGAGCTATTGTTGGTGGGTGAAAGGTATTTTGGAGGGGTGAGTAATTATTCTAAATGAACTATGATGATGACTCTACTATTAATATGTGAATACACAGAAATCTATTAAACTGTACATGTTGCATGTAAATTCTCTATCATTAAAGCTGCTATGAATCCTGGAAAGGATACCGGCTCAATATTTAATTTAAAAATACCAAATGTCATGGATGCTTATTGGTCCATGTTATCAACATCTTCATCATCATCACCATCATCATCATCACCATCATCACCATCACCACTTTCCGATGCTTGCTGAATGCCTGCGTATGTCTCCAGGGTCCTATGGGATGTAATGGGCATGTGTTTGTTGTGTATGGTCTGTGTGTTTGATTGGAGAAGGGTTATTAGTACTAGCTACTGTGACTGTGACCATTTGTGAAGGACCTAGGTGTGAAACGTCATATAAGGAGCTTTACATGCAGTCTTGGCTTTAGATGAGCTGTGTGTAATAAGACACAGAGAAGCTAGTGTTCCGAATCACAGAACAGTCAGTCGGGGATTTCAACTCACACCTGTCTGACACCAGAATTCATGCTCTTAATGATAAGCTGTGTTGGCTTTTTTAATAGTAATGTTTATTGATCGTCTCAAACTCATGCCTTCCCTTTGATAAATGTCATAAAAATATCATATTATCACTTCATTTGGAAATGGCAATCTTTTTATCTGGCTTGATCAGCCACGACCACCCTGTCAGAGCTTCTGTTCTTTTTTTAAATATCGTTTTATTAGGAGCTCATACAACTTTATCACAATCCATATATATATCAATTGTGTAAAGCACATCTGTACATTCATTGCCCTCATCATTCTCAAAACATTTGCTCTCCACTTAAACCCCTGGCATCAGCTTCTCATTTCCCCCTTCTCCGCTCCCCCCTCCATCATGAACCCTTGATAATTTATAAATTATTTTTTGTCATATCTTTCCCTGTCCGACGTCTCCCTTCACCCACTTTTCTGTTGTCTGTCCCCCAGGGAGGAGGTCACATGTAGATCCTTGTAATCAGTTCCCCCTTTCCAACCCATCCTCCCTCCACCCTCCCAGTATCTCCACTCATACCACTGGTCCTGAAGGGACCATCTGTCCTGGATTCCCTGTGTTTCCAGTTCCTATCTGTACCAGTGTACATCCTCTGGTCTAGCCAAATTTGTAAGGTAGAATTGGGATCATGATAGTGGAGGAGGAGGAAGCATTTAGGAACTAGAAGAAAGTTGTATGTTTCATCATTGCTACATCGCACCCTGACTGGCTCGTCTCCTCCCCGAGACCATTTTGTAAGTGGATGTCCAGTAGCCTACAAATGGGCTTTGGGTCTCCACTCCGCATTCCCCGCATCATTTACAATGATAGGATTTTTTGTTCTGATGATGCCTGATATCTGATCCCTTCAATACCTCGTGATCACACAGGCTGGTGTGCTTCCTCCATGTGGGCTTTGTTGCTTCTGAGCTAGATGGCCACGTGTTTACCTTCAAGCCTTTAAGACCCCAGACGCTTTATCATTTGATAGCTGGACACCTTCAGCTTTCTTCACCACATTTGCTTATTCATCCACTTTGTCTTCAGAGCTTATGTCAGGAAGGTGAGCATCATAGAATGCCAGTTTAATAGAAGAAAGTATTCTTGCATTGAGGGAGTATTTGAGTGGAGGCCCAATGTCCTTCTGCTACCTTAATACTAAACTTATAAATATATGCACATAGAGTTGTTTTCCCCTCCTCATATAAAATATATTTATATATATATACATGCCTTTATTTAGACCTCTATAAATGCCCTTTGCCTCCTAGCTCTTTCCTCTATTTCCTTTGACTTTCCTCTTGTCCCACTATCATGCTCAGTCTTCATTTGGGTTTCGGTAATTCCTCTTGGTTATATTACCCTTGATCACGCCCTACCAGGCCTCCTACACCCTCCTCACCACCGATTGGGATCACTTGTTATTCCCTTGTCTCTCACTACCTTTCCCCTCACCTCCCCTTCTCCCATGTATCCTTTGAACTGTTTTTCCCATTGTTTTCTCCTCCAGATTGTTCATCCAGCCTATCTTATTTAGACAGACCTGCGGAGATAATAATATGCACAAAACCAAGACAGAGCAAAACCAAGCAACAATAAACAACAAATCAATGACCCCCCCCCCCAAAAAAAAAACAAACCCAAAACACAACAAGAAAGAAAAGCTGTAGTTAGTTCAAGGACTGTTTGTTGGCCTTTAGGAGTGTTTTCCAGTCCAAGCCCTGGCCCCAAAGTCCACCTTCGGCATTCCCTGGGGACCTAGCCACTCCATTCCCCTACTGTTCTGTTGCACCTCCTGAGTGTTTTGCCTTGTGTGGCGGGATCAGATCGGGTGCAATTCCCACACTGTGTCTCTGGAGTTGTCCCTTGTAGGGCTATGGGTCAGTGAGGGGTGTCATATCTCATAGTGGGGCCGGCCATGTGGTCCTCTCTGTGAACTGGCTGCTCTAATTGGGAACATCATCATCAAGTTTTGGTGGGCTAGGATATACTCAACTCTCTCCTCTTCCCACTTCATCTGCTCCCATGTGCTCTGATCAGATATGTTCCTCTCTCAGAGATGCATATTCAGTGCCGTCCTTTGAACTAAATTCTTCTGGGGAAGGGCAGGTGCCCATGTAGTAGTTGGGATTGGAGCCAGCCCCTCAGAACTCTCCAAAGGTTTCTGTTCTTTCGTTTGTAATGCAGGAAAATATTGGGTTTCCAGGTGTAAAACGACAAGCAAGGTTGGTGGTTCAACCCCACCAGATGCTCCGTGAGAGAAAGATGAACTTGTTTGCTCCTGTAGAGTTTCAGTCTCACAAACCCCAAAGAGCCAGTCCTCTCTGTCCTGCAGGTTTGATAGGAGTTGGTATCGGCTCAATGGCCGCCGATGGCTGGTGATGCTGTTTCAAAGAGCCCATCCTCCCCAGAACAGTTACCTTAAGCACCAGACTGTTTTGCCCAATTGCTGATCCATTTTAAAGTCACTCCTTCAGAGTGGAAGGCAGTATTTCATCCGAACCAGCCAGTGGGCTAGCAGGTAGGTTTCAGGGGAGGATCCCCAATAGAATTGTAAGATGGGAGGGGACGTAGTGGCCATCCCACCCAGAGCTCTGCTTTTTTGATGAGAGGGACCTGGGGATAGCCAGGGAGAAGTGGAATTTGGTCCGAGTGCCGGTGACTGCTGGGAGTTCACTCTCTTAGACATGGAGAAAACAATGCCATGAGGTCTGTCCATCCGTCTTCTCCTCCATGACATTGTGATCTCCAGCTCCGTGCAAGCCAATGTCTCAGGGGCTTTGAATCAGAAATGTGCGTGACAGTCATCGCCGCCATGGACACATCATTTCAAGGACTTTAGATGCCGGGCCCCACATCACAGGGCAGAAGTGCAGTCATACTGGACTGCAGCTTGTGGGATCACAGGTGACGGCCGTTATTTCAGTTTGGGGGTCGGGTGGGTTGTCTGACAAAGAACCTGCAGGGAGATGGTACTGGAGCTGAATCCTGATATTATGTGGAGTCGAGAGTGCGTTGGTGCATTCGGGAAAGAATCGTCATTTAGTAACATTTAGGCAACAGGGGCGGATGCTAGCAAAGGCATTGCCTGGAATCTGTCATACAGGGCCTTACTTATCTGTAAGTAAAGGGGTTTCATTGTTGGGAAGAGAGAGGGGGCACATGACCAGAAATACTGGTGAAAGATCACTCTGGGAGGAGCACTCAGGGAGGCACTGGGGAGAAGGACACGTTCAAGGGGAGCAGCGGTTTTCCCGACTGCTCCTGATGGTGCAGTGTTAGGCAGGTGGCGGCTCACTGAGAGGCTGACAGTCTGACTTCAACTAGAGGTTCCGTGGGAGAGAAGACCTAGACACCCTTCAGACCAGTCCGCTCTGTCCTGTAATCCTGCTGCTGGGTGCCGGAATCAAGTCAACGGCACGCAACAGCCTGCAAATCCGCCACTCATTCCACCCCCAATGCAAGCGGTTTCAGGATGCTACGTTGTTTAACATGCCACCAGAAGGTAACCCGTGTTGTGGTTTTCAGGTGTATCTCAATTTCAGAGATGTTAAAGGGCAAGAAATAAAAAAGATGCACTTTAGGATTGCTGAATTATAGTAAGTGCGTGATGAATACTTCGTGAAAAAATTCGTGCAAACATTATTTCTGTCTTGGGGTTGTAGCACAGCAAGGACCCTGGAAACATGTAGATGCTTCTCCCTTTTGCAGGCATGTTTCTGAGATATAGCCCCGAAACCAAGACCACCAGTTAAAATCCCCCCGAGGCCGGGCAGGCGATGTTGGGATGGAAATGGGGAGCTAACAAGGATGAGTCCAAGAACAAGAAGATGCTTGAAATAGATGGTGGTGATGATGGCATATTTCTTAATATGACTGAACTGTTGACGTGTACGATTTGTGAATTATATGCTAATTAAACTGGTTTTTAAAATACCTCTGAGGCCAACCACGTGACATGAGAAATGACATGGGCAGATGTTAACCCCAAAGAGGGTGGTGGGAGCCCTGAATACCTGGACAAGATGCCCACATGCCAGGGTCGATAGATCGAAATGTGAACCCTGTATCACCAACTACCTTTTTTCCTTCTTCCTTTTTTTAAAGAGAAGTTAGTTGGAAACCCAGAATTATATTAACAAACAAAATCAAACACTAGGAGGACCGAACCTCATCCACAGAGTTTTACCCTTGTACCAGCCCCCCAGACGCTTGGACGCCGTCTTAGCAGAGAGACACTGGGGCCGTCGGAGAGGAAACTTTAGGAGACGATTTCTGATCGTTTGCACTACCAGGCTTATCTGCTGCTGCTGCCGGAAGTGACAACTGGGCCCTTCTCACACCCGCCAGTGTCCTGTGGAGAGGGCACAGAACAAATACCTGAGGAATGAGTAGGACATTGTATGTCTCCCCTTAGTTTGACATGTGTAAATTGCCAACAAAATGACCGGATGTTTTCCTTGACCATTTGCCTTTGGTGGGTGTTCACGGTCACTCTTCACAGAAGGAAAACTTTTTTTAGGGGAGCGGTGGGGAAGGGTTGGAGAAATGGCTGAAGTAGATAGCTGGCCAGTGGGGGTAACATGATCCTGTTTAGAGTTCACCTCACATGATGGTGGCTGTGTGTGTGAATCCAGCGACCGCCTGTGGGACCTTCATGTGGCTCTAGAGTCAGGGGTTAAGCCTCAGCGACGAGGTGGCCGCCTGAGTGACAAAGAATACCCAGGATGGCTTTCCAGGGCTGCCCTCGGTGCTCCGACTGGGAAATTGCTGTTTGCAAGCTTAGCTTACGTTTTTGATTATCGTTCTCGGGAGCAGCAGCTGGGTGTTTCCTGAGCCCAGGGTCTGTCTTGTCTGCTCTGCCCCCAGATTTGCTCAGTGGGATTCCAGCCAGGAATGTCTTAAGAGGCCAGGGCAGCTGGATCTGCACTGACCTGGAGCTGACACTTTGCTTCTGCGGCTGCTTTGCTTCAGTTCGCACCGTTTGGGGCACTTGTGCATGCTGAAGGCAGCGAGCTCGCCGGTCTCAGATACATTCTTTACATGCGCCATGTGTTTGCACTTGTGCGACCTGGGAGGGGCTTCTGAGCTAGGAGAGAAAGGTTGAGGCGGATGGTTGGTTGGAAGTGCCCGCTGCTGCCCTTAAGCATGTTGAGAAGGTGGTCCTTTCATGACCATTTCTAGAATGAGACTTATGCGGACATTCCATGTCCGTACAGAATTGTTTTTATTGGAACATGTGGCAGAGACAAGTTGTGGGCATTCTTCCCTTGAGACAGACCAAGATGGTTATCCGGGTGCTCCGTAAACTGATTAAACCTTTCTTCTCCTAAAAGACAAAAGAAGGCATGATCGAGACCCTGGTATCCGGTAACTGTTCGCTTAACGGGACGTTCGGATCGAGCTTATGGTTTGTATCATGATCAAGACCATGCCGTTTCCATATTAGGGTAGTCCCGCTTGGGATGTCCTGATGCCGGAAGAATCCCTGCGTGGTGGACGTGGGTCAGGCCTTGTTTGCTAACTGTAAGTTGAAGATTCCAGTCCATAGAGAGGCTTACTGGAATAAGGGCCCAGCCGATCTGCTTCTGAAAGACCACACTCTGAATACAGTCTGGGGCCCAGTTCTACCCCGACCCACGTGGGTTGCCATGAGTTACAGTAGGCTTGATGACATCTGCGATCTTAAATAAATAAATTTAAAAATCCTGTCTGCTGCTCCCTGGGGTGGGCCCTTTGTTACCTGTGGGGTCTAGCTGACTCCATTCTCTCCTTGCTCGTGGACATGCAGCCACCTGATTCACGTGGCTCCCGACCAGAGGCCCCCACAGGCCCTTCTCTGACTTTGCTTCTGCCCAGAGCTTCCCTGCCCATTTCCTCCTCCTTCCGCAGGGTTTGGCCTACCATTTTCATTTGTTCACATTTTGTCTTAGACAACATCTGGTTGCAACCCAACAGCATTTTCCTTGCTTCTGGCCCCTGAAAAATGATCTCTCCCTTCTCTGAACTGCCACGGCTTCAGCTGAACTTCTTTGGGCTTCAGCTGAACCAGCATTAGTGGGCATGAACCTGTCCTTAAAAATCACCCCTTTTCTTACTTGGGGTAGATTGCCCTTGGGGGAAAAAAAGGATAAATGATAGTATGTTACATGTAGACTGTAAAGTCTTAACTTATTTCTCAAGGTAGAGTTAAAGTATATAAAACACTTATCTGTAAGTACATTTCTCTTAGGTGGTTAAACTCAAAAACCCTATCTTCCTGATCAGTCTTGGGTGGTTCTGTGAGCAGTCACACAGCCAGCTGCATACCGGATGCCTTTCAGAAATATCTGTACTTGATCCCGATTTTCCACGCCTTGTAGTTGAAGTGCAATATGGAACTTTTCTCATCCCATTTTGATGTAAAATAGCGTGTCGAGGTCATAAATAACACATTTGTCCTGTATAAACATGGACCAGTTGTTGGCTCCTGGAGGGAGTGTTGCATTCTCTGGCACTTGGGGATTGAAAACCAAGAGACAGTCTCCCGGAAGTCATCAACCAGACAGGGTGAGCAGGTGTGCCTGTGCCCGTGCATCTGTTCATCTGCCACGATGGACCCCAAGCTCACTGAGGGCCATGCCATTGCCATGTGCTGGGAATACTGCCCGAGACATTCATGAGCGCTGACGTAGCTCTGGCTGGGGCCCGGGAGGCACTGAACTTCGTTTACTCAGTCAGACCGAGCCCCGGACCTTACCTGTGGTGGTGGATTGAAATGGCTTGAGTGAACTGGGTGATTTTGTGAGGTCCTGAAGGAGGTTTTGAGCTGTGAAGTGAGGACGTTCAAGGAAGGTCGTCTCTAGCAATTGTGAAGCCCCTTTGAGCCCCTTGGGTAGCTCTTTCCTCTTCTTCATCGTTTTTTGCCACCCTTGCTGTAGAGGTCTGTCCACACTGCGTCCTCCCTGATCACACTGTCCTAGAGAGCATCGCCAGCGAGTGCAGATGTCGTGTCAGAGAAAGCGGAAACACATCGTTCTGAAAACTGGAAATGCTTCGCCTGAATCGGACGGACTGATCACATGAACAACCCCACACCCACCCTAACACACATAGGCGCAGCTGAGAGAAGACCGAGACGATAGTGCCACCCTTAAGGCCCCCAGCTCGGATGAGAGACTGAGAGATGGCCCTGCCTAGGTGCTCAGAGCTGGATGAGCCATGTAGATGGAGGGTGCTTGCTGTGGAAAGACCCGGATTAGGAACTGGAGGGTCCCCCTTACTCTCAGGTGACTCAGATAAGAACAGCTCAGAGCCTACGAAGAAATGAAGGTGGGTGTGGGGCTTGCCCAGCTCCCCTTGAAGGGTCCATAGTGAGAATCTGCATATTAAATCCTTTCCCATTGATCCAATGTTTAGATGCCCCTCTACATGATGAGCACACATAAAAGGTGGAATCTGGACTCGGGGTTTCCTGGATGCAGAGCAAGACAGGTAGTGTGGATCCACTCAGATGAGCCCGGTAGGGAAGCAGGCAGGGGGTCCCAGAGCTATTTACCATGGAAGTCAGTGTGGGAGCAACCAGCATCACACAGGATGGGTCTTCCTTGGGAAGCAAATGACAGAGCCGCATGGTGATTGGTCGGCAGCTTTTGTGAACTTGACCTAGACGCTCTGTCTCATTAACCGAGTGGCTAGGTGGGAGAGGCTTGTAAATAATCGCTCAGTCCATGGGGGAGCGGAAGACCCCGAAACCAGTTCAAGGGCGGTTACTGTGACGAGAGGCGTAAAATGAGGACACAGTCTTGCACCATTACTGTCTATTATCCATTCCCCGTGCGATTGGTGTTGCTTTCAAAGCTGGTGTGGCGGTTCTGAACAAGACGTGCAGACCTGACACGAGTGTATTCTGCCGGGCGGCATGGACAGTATGGAGACCAATGAGCAATTACTTAGAAGAGTTTGTTTTTTTTTAATGTTGCTGATTGTGTGATTTCATTTGTGGGCAAGAAGTGACACTTCCCTTGTTAAGGGGTGGCTTCGCTTTGGTCTGTGAGTGCCAGAAAGATATACATGTAAGGGCTTAGCGATCGAAGGTACAGCAGAGTCTCAATTACCTTGATAGTTAAGGCCACTCTACTGTATAGTGTCCGGGAAGCCATGCAAGGGGTATTTCTATCCTATATTGTTGGGCTCTGCGGGTGCCCTTCACACAGGGTACAAGGGAATGATGGCCATTGGGCTGTGTGCGAAGGCACACCAGGCTGCCAGCCTCAACATGGATATCATGGGTTGATGGGGACAAGGGACTTGTCCAGAGGGAGGCTGACAGGGCATTCTTGGTTTAGTCTTGAGAATGGCTTCTATGACGTCGTGCTGCCTGCTCTGCTAGGTGGAAGCCGGATTGGAAACTCTGATCCATTTCCTCAGTGCTCATTGTGTTCCTCCAGGTGACCAGGCATCCACATGCGGGCTGCTCTTCAGCTGTAACATGAACGGTGGCAAGTGGACGGCATTATCTTCCTCAAAGAATCTTCTGGGCAATGTAGGGCACACAGGGCAGGCTGTTCTGTGTTCTACTAAATGATTCATGGGTTCCCTGATGACCGGCTTAATGGGGCTGTAACAGCTGCCCATTCAGGCTGCGTGTTCTGAGGCACTTCCACGTTCCCCGAGCAGGTGCTCCACGAACGAGCCTCAGTACCTATGGTGTCTACTACTTGAAGGATGGGACCAGGACGTCTCATCTGTGGATCCCCCTGCGAGTAGTACAGAGCTGGCAGGGAGCAACCACTCAGAAAATGTTCTGAGATTGATGAACATCCAACTGAAAAAAAAAAAAGGTTTCCATGGTGATGATGCAGAATTTGGTGAAATGAGATTTCCCTAGGTTATGGTGCCAACCAAACACCCGTGGACTTGGATTTACCTGGTTGATGCCACACACTCATTGTTGAGGCTGAAGGAAGGCACTAGTTTGTGGTGGCCTCCTGGATAAGGTATCCGCTCCTTTGCAGTCAGATTAAAGCTGGATCAAGCCCTCTTTGAATCGCTCCTTTGCTGGCTTGAGGTCTCAGATTTTCTCTTCTGTACAATTTGGATGCTAGTGTCCATTTCACAAGGGGACCTTCTCTGAGTTTGCTGTTGAGTTAGAAATGAGAGACTTTAGAGAGAGCTCACTCACAATCGAGAGGGAATCAGACACAGAAACAGAATGATGGCGTATGAGGAGGCTCCAAAAGGTTCATGGAAAAATCCCATAATCCTTGACTCCCAGTTTTCTATGGATCTTTTGCAGCCCACTCCTAGAGGAAGTGCTATAGTGGTGTTCTGAAACCAATGCCAGGTGGATCCAGAGCAGGAACTGGGGAGAGAGGGCTTCAGGCAGGGCTTCGAATTAGTCATTCCAGGTCAATCCCCTGCTGAGAATTTGCCTCTCCATCGCAGATGCCCTGAATCGGAATCTGCATTCTAATAAGAGTCTTCTGCCCGTTCATTCAGGTGTTCATTCACTTGTAAACAGACTATTTTGCAAGCAAAATGGAGCAAGGTGGTGATGGTGGGCATTATACCACTTCATTCTTGAGAAATTCAGGAAGCTCCACAAAGTAAAACCATGTTTTCAGAATCATACATCTTATAAAGAGCAGGGCCTGGATTTAAACAGAAATGATTTCTACAATGCCAGTGCCCTACGGAGCACCTTAGGTCCTTTTTCCTTTCTCTTGGAACCCTCGCCTTTCTGGAAGGGGAGTGTCACTGATGAAGTTTGCCAATGGGAAGTGATTTTTTGGGATTGGATGTGAATGGTGCTTGACTGCATTAGGAAAAAAAATGAAGGAAAAAACCCCCGTCAAAACAAAGAAATACGCCCAATATTCCTTTTGTTATTGTTTTCACATTATTTTTCTTGAAACCCATTCTGTATCGGTGATAGATAATTAAACTACTGTCCGGTACTAATCTCAGTAATTGGAAATTCTGAGTGAATAGAAGTGAAATAAAGAGCATTGACTGGGTTGGACAATCAGGGATGTCAATGGTCTAGAAAGGCGAACGATGGGGTTTTCTGCTCCCGTAAAGAGTTATCATCTCAGGAACTCACGCGGGCAGTCCAGCCCTGTCCTACAGGGCCTCTCTGAGTCAGCATCAGCACGAGGGCGGCGAGTGTGGGCTTTGGTTTGGTGTGTACCTGGGTGTACTATTGGAAATGTCCTTGCCTGTGAAACACTCCCGGAGCCATGGCTTCTAAAGGTACTCTGGGAAGGGATAACGATGAGTCCACGAAGGAGGAAACTGTACCAGCGCGGATGGCAGGGATGATTGCACACCTCCCTCCTCTGGGTGTGATCGAACTGTTGAATCACGTGCTCTGTGAATGACGCCATGCCAACAAAATGCTTTGAAAAAAGACAAAGATAACCCACAGTTTGCTGAATGAAGGTGCTGTCTTAGAAAGTGATGCGTTTCAGGTTTCTAATAATTTCTGACAGAAATGATATAGACAATGAATAGTGCTCCTTTAAAAATGAACCTATAACAAAGGAAGATCTTGTTCTGCTGGTCCAATCCGGATTTGTAGTTCTACATCTAGCCCAGTGGTTCTCAACCTGTGGGAGTCAACCCCTTTGGGGGGGTAAAATGACCCTTTCACAGGGGTCGCCTGATTCATAAGAGTAGCAAAATGACAGTGATGAAGTAGCAACGGAAATAATAATGTTATGGTTGTGGGGTCACCACAACATGAGGAACCTTCTTAGAAAGGTTGAGAACCACTGGTCTACTTGGTGGCCACCTCCTCCTTCTCCTTTCAGCTTCCCTTCACTGTGTCAGTCTGCCTGGATTTCCTTCTCCTTGGGATTCTCTTGGCCTTTACACAACGTCCTACCTGAATGCTTTGAGCGGGCCCCGAAACTCCATTTCTTCTCCTTTCAAGAGCACTGGTCTTGAGAGATGGGTAACAGCAGTGGTTCCTCCCCAAATGCTCCATCCTCATCCTTATCAGAGTTCCTCCCGTCTAGCTGGCTCCATCCCAGGTCCCTGCGCTGCTCCGCTGGCAATATTTAGTCCTCCGGACTCCCTTAAGTGCCTCTCCCAAGCTGTGGAGCTAAACCAGAGGCGGGGGTGGGGGTAGACTTGCTATGGGGTCTTTTCCCCTAGGGCCCTCACTGGCCTCCCTCGCCCTTTCCTAGCATTTCCAAAGCAGTGAACCCACTCAGCGTGCACCTTACTGTCTGTATCCGCAAGTGCTGTAACAGAAATACTGCAAGTGGATGGCTTTGAGGAAGAGAAATAGGTTTCCGTACCAGTTTAGGAAGCGGTTGCTGTTAGGTAACCATCAAGGCAGTTCTGACCCATAACAACCCTATGCCACCATCAAAATTGCTTCTATGTCTGAGCCCATTGTTGTAGCTGCTATGTCACTCTAGATGTCTACATTAAGCTCTCAGCAGTCTCAGGTCCTTTCCTGTTGGTTCTTGGCTTCTTGAAGATCCTTGCGTGGGCCCTGTCTTCTCCCATGTGCGCCTGCCTTTGCGTGTAGAGCATCTTGGGCTGCTGACATCAATGTCTGTGGTTCAAACCCGCCAGCCGCTCAGGTGGAAAAAAATGAGGCTGTCTGTACCTCTCAAGATTTACAGCCCCAGAAACTATACACAAGGACCCCATGGCACCAACTGGGTGGCCATGGTTTGTTGTTCCCTACTTGCATACGATCTAATGAGCATAACCAAGAAATCTATTGCCTAATGGGATTTTATCCACAGGGAGATGTGCCAACATGTTTTGGAGGAAAGGCAATTAAATCCCGAACAATGACCTTGTCAGTCTGCTGAGAAGGCGTGACAGTTACATAATCCGTCAACTTGAGCGAAGGAGTAGAGTCTAGCTTGTCAATCAGGTCGCAGCTTTGTGACCTCGTTTGGAGGCACGATGGAAATAAATAGCTCACTGGAGGCCACACCCACTCTGTCTGCCTTCCCTTTCTTGCTGTGGAGACACTCAGAGAGCTGGAGGAGACACGTGGAGACCCGCACCAGCTTTGAGATGCTTGCACTGCCGCTGGATCCACAAGACTTTCTACCCACTGGCCTGTGCTCTTCCTGCATTCAGCTTCATTGCATGTGCTGCGTGAGTCTAACGAGAAATTTGGACTAATCTTGGACTAATATCGGACTATGGACTTGATCTAGAGTGGGCTGGGAGCTTTCTCAATCTACAATTATTCCTAGATTTAAAGTTCTTTCTATTACACATATGAATATCTATGAATTTGTTTTTCTAGTCAACCCAGACTATCACAGAAGGCAAAGAGCCAATTCCCCCCAACAGCTTTCTCTTCATTCCTTCCATTAATAGGCCATCTTCAAGTCCTGTAAAAGCAGTTGGCTGTCCATGCATCTGCAGTGTCTGCAAAGTGCTCTTACAGCCTCCTCTGTCCTTCACATCGCCTCTGAGATGAGTCAAGGTGTGAGGAATTTGTGATGCGCCTAAAGAAAATCGCCAAACTGCCCCAAATGTTTCTTTGTATTTGCAAAACATTTTATGCAGTTTTTGGTGTTGTTTCAACTTAAGTACAATTTTGAGGGGTTGACGGGATGCTGTCATTCTTATTTCTACTTTCCAGAAGAAGAAACGAAGGGCTACAATATTTCAGGAGATCTGCCCCAAGTCTGCAGGACTGTGGAGGAGGAAGTCTTTTAGGCCAAAATTCTTTGCTTGCTCTTCATCGATGTGTCATGTATTTGATTCAATTACTAATTCGACACACTCCTAGAGGGCACAGTCAGGCCAGGCATCTGAGTCCCCCACTTCCCATATGCAGAAGGAAACCAGTTCCCTCACTTAGGAAGAATTGGTTGGTTATGTATCTGACTCTTTGTTGGGGGTCTAGACTTACATACAATTGCACGAGGATTGGCAAGCAGGAGTGACTCACTCAGGGTTCTGCACAGAAACCATCATTAGGACACAGATATGTATACATAGGGGGTGTGTGGAAAGATATCTCACCAAGGGGTCAAACTGGAATGAATTAGTTCAAAGCCCTGGATAAGCCTGAGCATGGCACTGTGTTCAGTAGTTCTTTTATCAGTATGTTTGGAATGTTAATGTGCATTTGGCTCACCTAGGGCGGTTGTTAAAAGTTAATTCTAGGTCAATAGGTGAGTTCTTAGAGTACACTCCCTGGTGATGGGGAGGCTGGTGGGTACACAGACTACACTTTGGGAAGGACCCTGTTTAAGAGTGAAAAAAAAGAAAGAAAGCTCCAAGACATTAAGTAGTTTTTCAAAGATAGCACATCCCTGAGCCACATTCAAACTAACACTGACTCATCCTACCATGTTGCAAGACTGTTAGACATTGTGCAGAATTCCAAGGGGATGAAGCCATAGACCCTGCTCTTAGGGAGCTTCCTCCCAGTGAGGTGAAATAGATATATTCAAGGCAGTCTATGAAACGTACTCTTAAAAGTTTAAGAGGGAGATCTTATGTGCAAGCGATGATTTAAGTTGGACTTCAAAGGACTAGTCAGGTGATTGACAGAGAGAAAATGAAAGACTAACCTGGGTAGCGAGAACAGAGAAGGATCATGGATAGAACCTAACCGCGTACAGGACATCTTCTGACCACGCCAGCATCTCGCTGTGCCTGATGCAGGGGAAGATGTCCTGGAGTTACAGAAAGAGGCTGAAGGTTCAGGTGGACTAGGCTAGGCAAGGGGAGCCCGTGGAGGAGTGACAGGAGGGACCTCTGATAACCTTGTAGCTGCCAGGAAGGAGCATCATTTGCCCTGGTGGCACAGTGCTTGGTTGATAAACTAAAGGTCAGTAAAGGCAACCCACCAGCCATTCCACAAGCGAGTGATTTGGCAGTCTGCTCTTGTAAAGATGACCTCCTTGGAAGCCTGGGGGCACTTCTCCTCTCTCCTATAATGTTCCTATGAGTTGGAATTGACTTGACTGCAGATTGCTTTCTGGATTTTGCTTTGATGTAAGATAGCCTAGTTGCTGGGATCCCTTGTCCAGGCTGCATTGTTATTGATATCTCCATAGAACTCCACGATGACCTTTACAGCTGTGTAGCTGGAGTCTGTCTTAATAAAACCTCTTTGCCTGTGGCAATAAGGAATTTATGATTCCTTCCTCCCCCTTTTTGCAATTGCATTTGCTAGGCTAGGAAATGCTGTTTTTCCGCTGTTCTTCTTAAAAGAAGCCTTGTTCCTTCAGTAGCAATTTGGAATGGGGAACGTGGACTTCAGACCCAATGCAGTCATGGTCTGAATCAAGTCCAGTTTTTCCTTTGTGTGAGCAACCAGCATTCCTGTGTGGTTGACACGATGATGCCGAGATGTAGAATGCTCCTGCCAGCAGTCAGCCAGGGTTGCCCAAGTAGCTGTTCTCAGCTGCTAGGTTACCTGGACAGTGGCTCCCAAAGCAGGTTTGTGTCCTAAGGTACCGGAGAAGCAGACTGGGCACTTGGCGCTTTGCTGCCCTGAGCGGCGGGCGTGCAGTGACTACAAGCCCTCAGCGAGCTCGCGTTAGGCCATGTCGGATGTGCGCAGGTGTCTGAAAGCAGATGCCATTTTAAAGTCCTGGTTTGTTTGCCGGGGCAGGACTAGATGAGAATCACTGATGGTACAGTTAAGCTTTCAAATACTCGTTGACAGGCTGGCAGTTCAAACCCACTCAAAGGCATCTCGAAGGACAGTTTTCCTGCAAAAGGCCACAGCCCCGGAGACTCTCTGGGGCAGTTCTCGTCTGCACCTGTGCAGGGCTCTGTGCATTGAATGGCCTCCGTGGTCATGACAACGCCGGAGAAGTCACAGTCTCCGAGGAATTTCCTATCGCATGAGCTGGCTCTGTAAGGATCCTTATTGCTTCCAGGGCTGCTTTTGGATCCTGGATATGGTGGGGATGGGTTAGGCCGGATTGACTGGAGAAACAAATCCAATCCAGAGACACTCATATATGTATAAGAGAGAGCTTTTTATACAAAGAAGTAATTATACATCGAGCAGCCATCTCAGCCCAGTCCAGATCAAGTCCATAAGTCCAGTACTAGTCCTTCTTAGGTCCCTCTTCAGATTCATGCGGCCGCACACAATGATACAAGATGCAGAAAGGTCATAGGCCAGTGCTCAGGACATAGGCCAGTATCTCCAAGGCTCTGGCAGGTCTCAATTGCACGACTCGCCAATGGGAAGGTGAAACAGAGAGAGAGAGAGGAAGTTCCCAGGATCCTCCTTGTGAGAAGGCCGTGCCCACCAGGAGGTACCATCAGGTTCTGACCCGATTGACAGGCTAGACTCCACCCGTATCTTCTTATGGGTGTCCTGTTGGCACAACAAACTAACAATCACAGAGGAGAAGATGAGCTTTGGCGTCAGACGTTGATCTTTTGTGGATTACTTTCCTAGTGTCAGCTTTCCCTTTGGTGAACAACCTACCTCCTAGGACTGATAGAGAAAGTAAAAGATAGTAACCCTCGAAAAATGCCTTGCGCTATGACCAGGGGCCTAGGACAAGACTCACGGCCATGAAGTTGATTCCGATCCATGAGGGCCCTGATATGGGATCTCCAAGACTATAAATGTTTGCAGGGATCGGCAGCCTCACCTTTCGCCCTCAGAGTGGCAGATGGGCTTCAACCACAAGCCTTATGATGAGCAGCCCAATACCCAAGCCTGTGCTTGCTTCAGCAGCACAGACACGAAAATGGGAATGATACCGAGATGATTAGACTGGCCCAACACCCAACCCTAAGCCGCTTTTCTCAGAGTGTCTCAGAAATCATAAGCCTTATAGACAGATAGATATGTAGGTACATAGGTAGATAGATAGGCAGATAGGTAGGTAGGTAGATAGATGGTAGGTAAGTAGCTGCTGCTTAGTTGCCTTTGACTCATGGTGACCCTCCATAGTACAGAATGAAATGTTGCCTGGTCCTGCACTATCCTCGGGATTGCCTGCATGTTCGAGCCTATCACCGTGGCCACTAAGTGCCAGTCCATCTCACCAAATGTCTCCCTTGCCCTTGCTGGCCCTTTTCTTCACCAAGCATGATGCCCTGCTGCAGCAGTTGATGCCTCTTGATGTGCTATCCGAGACAAAACAGTCAATATTCTATTGTACCTCCCGTTTCCCTTGTCTAGTGTTCAGAAATAGATCTCCACACCGTTCTTCCTAGCCTATCACGTCTGGAGCCTCCACGGAAAGCCTGCCCACCATAGGTCATCAGTCGCCCTCATGATATGCGACACACCGATGGCCTAGCTTCCAGCGTCATAGCCATGCACAAGTGGTCACAGCACAACCAAATGGCAGCACATGATTGCAACTCTGATGGTCATTTCGGCTCTTATCACTCAGACTCGGTTAGGCTGCGCTGTTGTCAGGAGGACTTCCCTTTCCGTATTCCACCGCCACCAATTCCAGTCTGACTCATGACCACTCTGTCTAGGGTCCCAAGGCTATAAACCTTGATGGGAGCAGGCAGCTTCATCTTTCTCCTAGTGGGGTTGAGCTACTGGCCTTGAGGTTGAAATCCAAGGTTCATATTGACAGGCCTCTTATCTTTTCACTCAGTGCCGTTGAGTCAGTACTGACTCATCACGACTCTATGCTGCCATTGTTCATTGCTGTTGAGTTGGCTCTGACTCACAGTGGCCCTGTGCTCCATGGAGCACTGCTCAGCCCTGCACCATCCTCACAATTATTCCCACGCCTGAGCCCCTCGATGCAGCCATAGTGTCAATCCATCTCATCTAAGGCCTTCTTTTTATTGCTGCCATTGCACTTTAGCAGACATGATGTCCTTCTCCAGGGGCTGGTGTCTCCTGACAAGCTGTCCAAAGTGTATAGGACGAAGTCTTGCCATGCCTCTAAAGAGCACGCTGATGTTACTTCCCCAGCACAGGTCGGCCTGTCCTTTAGCAGTCCATGGTGCTTTCAGTATTCTTCTCCAGCACAATCCCAATGCATCGGTTCTTCTTTGGTCTTTGCTTTTTGGTGTCCAGCATAACTGCTTCTGTAGGTTTCCAAGGCTATAAGCCTATAAAGCAGCAGAAAACTCCATTTTTCTCTTGCAGAGAAGGTGCTGGGTTCAAACTGTTGACCTCGCGGCTCGCAGCCCAGCCCTTAACGCACAAGCCACTGGGATTTCATTTATCCGAGACTTCATTTGAGCTCATTTGTTTCTTGACCAAGCCACTGGTCTAAGATGGATGAGGTGGGACTCTCTTTACAGATGAATGTGTGCTTCCAGGTTCATGCCAGTGTTTCACACGGGCAATGGCATGTGACATCCGGAAGTGGCATGTCACGCCCACTCACATTTCACTTGCAAAGCAGGTCGCATGACCATGCTCAAGTTCATGAGGGATGGGCAAGTGCTCAGAGGACGAGGCCTGCAGTCTGCAATGGCTGCCACAGACCTTGAGGCTGGTGGAAGAGAGCCCCTTTGAAGAAGGAGGTGCTGCAGAAACATGAATAGAGAGATTTCTGAGCACCTGTTGGGTGACGGTTGTATTCAGGAGTATGATTTCATCTCACAAGATCTTGAGATGCACCTTGTGAGGACACAGCATTGTCCCATTTTGAAGATGGAGAAAGCTAAGTCTGGGAGAGACGAAGTGATTCTATTGACTGTAGAGCGTTCCAGGGACCCTGCTGGGGAGGGAGCGCATGGTCTACGAGAGCCCAGGCAAGGGCATATTGCTCTCCTTTCTGTTTCTCGTGATGGCCCCTATTGCAGGGCTTCCTGGCTGGTTGGGCACAGTGGTGGCAATGAGAACATCGAGCGGAATGACTGGGGGTCTGCTTTGATTTACCCAGTCGTCTCCCATCTTGAGTTACATGAAATTATGTTATGTGAAGTGACTGGCCCCTGCTTTGCTAAGCATCTGTGCTGGTTCCCTGAAGGTGCTACTGTGACCTTGGACGGCAGGAAAAGCGGTGAGACTGGGAGAGGAGCAGAGTTTGTGATCACTCTTAAACCCTCTCACTGCTTGAAGGTGAGGGAAAGCCTGCTTGGGAAGGGGGCTCGAAACTCTTCAAATGTGTAGTACTTTGCTTTTTATCTTGTAACAGATGCTGTGTCCTTAAGATGTTAATAGCCCTGAAATCAGCCCTAAATTTTATTGGTCTGACTTAACAATGTCATCTGTACTCGTTTTCCCATGGGAAAATTTGAAGGATGAAATTATGATTTGAGCCAGAAATGAATGATTAAATTGTGGCCATAAAGATTGATGCCTAAATATGAAGAAGTTTCAAAGTAAACTTACTTTTATTACAATTCAGGTGAATCTGACAGAAACCCACAACATTAACGGAAGGAAGAGTCAATTTCTCCCTCATGGGTAAGCAGACCCAAGGTGGTATGGTATGGTGGCTCCATGGTCACCAGAGACCTAAGGTCAAGACCTCAGGTCTGCTCTAAGATTCTAGCATAAGGCTTCCCTTCTCAAGTTCACGTCAGGTTCCCCTCAAAGACAAAAATGGATACAGGATTCTAGCCATCATGTCTGCATTCCAGGAACCAAAATGGAAAAAGGATTAGGACAAACTAGCCCTTCTCCCAGCCAAACTAGCACCATGGGAGCAGTCCGGAGGGTAATTATGCTTATAAATCATCGGCCAGAACTTAGGCACCTGCCTAACTTCAAAGGACATCGGGCGCATCGTGTTATAGCCGGATGCCTGCTTTACTTCCCAAATCAAACTGGGATTTTCTTACTAAGGTACAAGGGAGGATGGGCATCTGTTGTTGTTGTTAGGTGCCATTGAATTGTTTCCAACCCATAGCGACCCTGTGCACAATAGAAGGAAACAGTGTCCGGCCCTGCGCCATCCTCACACTTGTTCCTGTGCCTGAGCGCACTGTTGCAGCCACGGTGTCACTCCATCTTATTGAGGACCTTCCTCGTTTGCACTGCCCCCCACTTTTCCAAGCATGATGTCCTTCTCCTGGATCTGGTCTCTCCTGACAACATGTCTAAAGTATGTGAGATGAAGTCTCGCCATCCTTGCCTCTGAGGAGCACCCTGAGCGTACTTTGTTCCAAGACAGATTGATTTGTTGTTTTTTTTAAGCTGTCCATAGTACTTTCAATCTTTGCACCACAATTCAAATGCACCTGTTCTTCTTAGATCTTCCTTATTCAGTGTCTAACTTTCACATGTATACAGGGCAATGGAAAACACCATGGCTTGGTCAGGAAGTTTGGAGTACGCATGTGCCTAAATTTTACCCAGTGATCTATAAGCAATGATTTTGGATCCTCAACGTAACATTTGTGCTTTCCAATTCTCCAAAAAGGTCTTGTGCGGCACATTTAGCTAATAGTCTTTTGATCTCATGACTGCTGCTTCCATGAGCATTCATTGTGGATCCAAGCAAGACAAGAGCCTTGACAGCTTCAACCTGGGTTGTGAAGATGTCAGTCTTCTTTACATGGCGCTGCCATCCACCCTGAAGGCTGCAATCTGTGACCTTCAGCAAGTGCTTCAAGTCTTCTTCCCTTTCAGCAAGCAAGGTGGTGTCACCTGCACACTGCAGGTTGTCAGTAAGGCTTCCTCTAATCCTGACGCCAAATTCTTCTTCCACAAGCCAGCTTCTCTGATGATTTGCTCAGCCTACAGACTGAACAAGTATGGGTGGCGGGATACAATCCTGATGCACACCTTTCCTGTTATAGTATCGGAAGGTGCAAATGTTGCTGAAGTAGGAGTGAGAAACACTGCTCTGCTGACTGTCGTTTTCCAATCTGAGCTCCATGCACCAGCGCCTAGCAAAACAAAACATTTGCTTAAAAGTATTCTACAAATCAACAGGTTGGAGAAACTACTTGGAGCCAGATCTTGTCTTGTGTGAAACGTCTGCTCTTTTTAAACCAGTGTTCCAAAACTTCCCTGACCATGGAAACCCAGCACCCTTGGAAGCCAGAAAGGACACACAGAAACTTAACTTCAGCTTCTGGAGTTTGTCAGAATGCTTTCTAGAGCCTTGAAACACATGGTAGACACTCCATTGTGAAAAAATCACCTGCCTGGCCAAATAAACACACAAGGAAGCAGACAAACTTAATGACCTGTATAGACTCCATGTTAATTGGCACAGCCATAGGGGCAGAAACCTTGAAGAAAAAGCCAAAGATCAGATGCAAATGAAAGCATATGCTAACCAACCTGTACAGGAGTCGCTACTAACCAGCCATCAATGCCAGTTGTGATGACACCAAGTGATGGAGTGGGATGGCTGGGTACCAAGTGACCCTACTCTGGGTATTGAGTGGCTGTGCCTGGTGACCAGGCTCTGGGCCACATGCCCCTTTCTGGACATGGGAGAGTAGTAGACTATTCAGTCACCGGGTGTGTCTCACCATATCATTCAGAGAGGGACTGGACCCCTGGCCGAAAAGCACTCACCCCTTCCTTCTCCAAAGTGCACATCTTCTGCCCTCCCCCAAACCTCATGGGCTGCTTGCTGGACAACGGGCTAAGGATGGGGCTCTTCTTATAGTCTGTATGTGTGTGGGCCGGTGGGGAGACTGAGGTGTGGAGGGCCAGGCATCCGGTAAAGGGGGTACACATTCTAGTTTGATCAGGGTTGGGTCCCTTTACCAGTTCCGCTCCTACCTGTGTGTGGTTGGGAAGAACTACTGCGAATGATTTCAAGCAGATCCAGGTGTCCCTGGTCGGCTGGGGGGGAGGGGGAGGGTAGTATTTTCTGGGGAAATGGTGTTGTTCGGTCTCTTCTTTATAAACTAGGGCTTTGGGCGGGTTCCTAATCGTTCTTCCTTAATTATTTAGGCGATCCATCTCTCTTCTCCCAGGATCGCTATCTTCTTTCTCCATCGACGCATCGTTGTAAAGGCAAGATGCCAAAACCGTTGCTAGTCTGGCTCCCATCACTCTGACCTCGTGTTGCTGGAATGTTTGCACAGCTTTGTAAGATGGGTAATTCCTTTCCCTCCAACAGCCGACGATGGGAGAGAGGGCCCAAGGTGGGCCTTTTCTTTGTACCTGTTGACCTTTCGAGGGAATTGCATGATCCGAGCTTTAACAGACTGTGGCGGGTTGAAGAACCTTCGAGAAGGTGAACTCAGTTTGCCTTGTCCCAAACCTGCCTTGTGGCCTAGGATCCCTGAGAATGTTCTCCACCTGTGTGTGGGCGTGGTCTGCCCTTCTCTAACTCTGGATGCCTTGTCAGGCCCGGGGTGCCCCAGATGTGTGGGCGAGGGCTGAGGTCTGCCTCAGGTTCTCCAGGGCAGGACGTATGAAAGTGGGTGGCCAGTGGGTGCTGAGAGCTCATGTCCAACCCCAGGACAAAATATTCAAATTTGTATTCGAACAGGCTCTTCTTCTTAAGGACCCCTGGTGGCTCAGTGGGTTAAACATTGGCTCAGTGGTGGTTCAAATTCACTAGCTGCTCCTCGGGAGGCAGGTGAGTCTCTTTTGCTCCTGTTAACGATTGACCTTCTCCACCTTGAGCACTGTTTTCCTCTGGTCTGTGGGATCGCCATGAGTCAGATGCGACTGGACGACAGTGGGATTGGTTTGGGTTTCAGTTCTAAGCTTATGTTCCTTTTAGTGTTATGTTATTAATTACACCCCAATGGACAACACTTGGTGTATGAAGAATTCTTTGCTTTCTTCTGTAAGGAAACGTTTTAGAACTGAGCTCAATAGGAATGTGGAGCTGTGTCTGGACACTTCCCGGGAAACAGGATCTTGAACTGTTTCATTTATCCCTTATTTTCACATAAGGGTGTGACCTACCAAACTCACTGTCTTTCTGAGGCCTCCTCTCCACTGCCCTGCTACCTGGGTCCTCTATTGGGAAGACAGTAAAGTTTTGCTCTGTCTGAGGAGTCCCTTGACTAGAGAGGAAGACTTGGGTCTTGACTTAACCTTGCTTACGATTCATTAAGTGTGACCTTAGACAAATCATCTAGGTCATTCTTGTAAGCCTCACACTTGGAATTCTAAAGGAATGTTGATAGCCCCTACCTGAGCTCAGTCGGCTCTTCTGTCAAACGGGGAGGAAGGTTTTACCGACATCCTTTCAGGGACAGTGAGGTCAGGTAAAAATCTGAGGCTCCTCTTGGTCTCCTCCTTGGGGGCTCAGGCTCTCATGGGGGGCAGGGGCAGCAAACCCCAGAAACACTGGCCTTCCCATGTTCCCAGCCCATGGACTGCTTCTGGCAGTCTCCCTTCAGGCCTCTGCCTTTTGCTGCCTCTGGCATTAGTGACCCCAAGCGAATGCCAGCAGCGGCCATTTGTAGCAAAGAGAGCAATGATGGATTTAGATGAAAAAATATCTTAATTTGAATTCTGGCTCCGCTTCTGACCAAGGCTATGACCTTGGGCAACTTTTAATAACACCAGCAGCAGTAGCAATTATTGCGGCAGCCTGCTCTCTTATGAAGCACTGTCAGGCATTGCCCAAAATGCTTTTCGTGGGTTCTTTCTCATCCCCAGAACAGCCCTCCGTGGGAGGTATTTTTAGCCTCACTGTAGTCTGGTCTTGGCAGCCATCTTTACCAGGTAGTGTTTAACCTTGGTCAAGGTACTTAATCCTTTCAAGCCGTACTTTCTCCACCTGAATTTGGGGTTAGTAGATTTACTATGGGGGTTGTTATAAGGCTTCAATAAAACCACGTGCAGAAAGCACTGGCCATTGCCTACGCCAAGGACAGTGGGAACTATTATCGTTCAAAGTCTCAACGTTGTTAAGCAGAGGAGTCAGGATTCAAATCTCATTATGAGCTCCCCATTCTGCAAGGCCGGGGCAGTGCAGTCCTGGTGAGGCAGGTGGTGGCAGGTGGGAAGCCGTTTCACTAGTGGCTGCTGCACAGTCGCAGACAGGACTTACTCATACAACACATGCAGCCGGTGTTGGGGGGTCGGGGGACGGGTGGTGGCACCCACCTGCCTGTCCTGAGAGCTCGAGAACTTAGTGGGATGCCACCAGTGGTGGGGGCAGTGGTTCTGGGGGCTCGCCTAGGATCAGTTCCAAGGACCAGCTGTAGTCAGCAAAGCTGGTACGGGTCAGAGTTCGCCCGACACGATCATCCCAGGCAGAGTTGTGCTGCTTGGGGCACTGTGGGGCAAACGATCCACTTTGTGTACGGCGTGGGCCAGTATGTCAGCGAGTATAAATGGTTATGTACATAATATTTAAAGGCAACGAACACCAGTTGGTGCAGACTCATGGCAACCCAACGTGCCTTATGCTAGAATCATGCTCCATAGGTGTTTCACGACTTGACTTGAAAAAACAAAAAGCTCAGAAGCATTTCCAGGCTTTTCTTTCGCCGTACCTCTGGGTGGGCTCCTACTTCCAACCTTTTGTTTGTCCGTCAGTTATTGAGCTAGTTAAGGTTTATTGTGCCAACCGGGCTGATAAACACACGTGGGATTAATTGAAAAGCAGGGAGATAAATGGCTCCGTGAGCCTTGCTCTTCTGATTCTCTTGTCTCTTGCTCTCTGATGGTTGGACCAGGGTGTAGCTGCCTTAGCCAGTTCCCTGCTTCATCTGGCAAGGCTCACTTCCTGCAAGACATCTCTGAGGAGAAGCCACATAGACCTACCCTAATATAGCCCTGGGTGCTGGAGCAGCCGTGTGGAGACCCCTGCCAGCGCTGAGATGCTTACACGCTCACTGATTTGGATTTCTTCCTGCAGTTGGCGTCATTGCTGTGTCTGTTTTGTGAGATGGAGGAGGACATTGTGGATTGGTGTTGGACATATGGGCTAATGTTGGACTTATGGGCTTGAGCAGCACTAGGTTGGGATGGTTTCTTAATGTACACATATCCTTTATATAAAACTCTCATATATATGAGTTTCTGTGGATTTGTTTCTCTAACGTACCTAGACTAACAGTTATCAATCAAGCACATTAAAACTTTGCACCATACCTCTCTGCATGCACTGTATTTTTCATCTCCTTGCATATGAGCGGGTCAGCAGTTCAAAACCACCAGCTGCTTCCTGGGAGAGAGGCGAAGATCTCTACTCTTTTACAGCATTATAGTCTCGCAGTTACAGTTCTGGAAACCCACATGGTCAGCTTTATGCTGTCTTCGAGGCTCACCATGAGTTGAAATCAACTCAACACTGGGAGTTTTGGGTTTTTTTTTTCACCCCAACCAAAAATGTTGTGGAAAAAATTGAATGAAATGATGGTGACTTATTCCCCACCCCCCGTGTGTGTGCGCGCGCGCACACACACACACACACACACACACACACACAAGGTTTTGAAGTCCCCTTGTATAATCCCAGAGCACTTTGTTGCTTTTTGGGTGCCGCTGATTATTGGTGTCAGTGAGTTACTGTGTGGGTAGTCATTTGCTCTTGTCTGTTTCCCTCTTCAGACTGTGTGCACCCTGAGGCCGAGGCCCTCATGTCAGTGCGTCTGCCTAGCATGGTCGTTAGCACATGCAACATAGTAAGTGCAGGTGGAAGGTGCTGACTAGACCTCAGAGATTGCGTGAGGGCGATTGGGTAAAGCGAGGCATTTGAGACATGAACCCTGCCCCTCACCCTCCGTCCATGCGAAAGGATGACCCCAACCCCAAAGCAGATCAACTGCCATCCATCCAAATCCAACTCCTAGCGGTCCAAGAAGACAGTGCTTCTCCCGACGTCTGAGATGTCATTTTCACGGGAACAAAGAGCTCCATCTTTCTCCCACATGGTGGCTGTTGAGTTTGGGTGGCTGTCGAGTTTGAACGGCTGACCGTGGGCTTGGCACCCCCAATGCTTAGCCCCTCGTGCCACCAGGACTCCTAGAGGTGGGATGGGTACAAAGCCAACAATGAGGTCACTTGCCTGGCTGTGGTACTCTGTGGGTGTGGAGTCAGTACAGTGTCCCCAGCTCTGCTCCCTACTTCCCTTTGGAAGAACACGGGTGTAGAACAGCCGGAAGACACGAGAGGATGCACAGGGAGTGCTCCCTCCTGTCCCTGTTTTCTTTGTTCGGTTTTGCTGTTGGAAGCATATGCTTGTCACTTAGGGCTGGAATGGAGCAAAATGCTGCTTAAGAGCAATCGCGTTCTGGCCTTTTGTAGGCCTCTAAGTTTAGGGTAAACAGAGGGTGGCAGATGTTGGGAGGGAAGCTGCGGGTGAGCAGCCATGCTGGGAGCCAGAGCAGGCACCTGTCCTCTGTTGCTTCTGTCGCCCTGCCAACAGACTGGTGGCCGAAAGGAAACTGTCTGTCCCACGCGCTCTGTCTTTGAAAGGAGTTGGGGGGAAGTGGGGTCTAGACTCTGTGGAGGCGATTGCTCATCATCCCTGCCATTTCCCCTCTTTATTTCAATTCAAAGAAGGAGGAGGGAGGATTGGGGAAGAATACGTATCATCTTGTATGATGCTAAGGAGATTGGTGTCCGCCTTATATATTTGGGTTTGCCTTTTTCCATCTTCAAGGTTGAGTCTGGAGATGTTATTTGGTGTTCCCATAAATCCCGAATCATTCAGGGAACCTGGAAGGATGAAAGTGTAACTCGGTGTCTGGAAAGACTAATCCCTAGTTCCTAAATCTCTCCACCCTGCTGCTGCTAAATCAGCCTGGAGCCTGCCAGTGCCGCCCAAGGCTCATCAGCTGGTAGGGGAGAGAATTTATTCCAGCAGCCTAGTAGGCATGGAAAGTTCATGTGTCTTCCCAAATGTCTCATCCATTCCGAAGGAGACCCAGCCCTGTGTACTAAATGCATGGTGCGTATTAGTGACGGAAAAGCAAATCCCTGTCCTGTGCTTGATTTGCAAGTTGTAAATCTATAAAATACAGTCTGAGTTGTATATATGTGCGTGTTTTCTGAGGTATATTCTTTATGTATCAAATGAACTCTTTTTTGGAGAGAAAAAGGGAACAAAGAAGCCAAGTAACATTCACCATGGTTGTATTTATGACATAACAAGCCCGGAATGCATCAAGATACCTTTACGGTTCTTTCAGTCGCCTTATGAAGTAGATGCCATCATCCCCACTTTACTGAGGGGGGAAACTGAGGCTCAGAGGGGTGATGGACCTTGCCTAGGCTCAGAGAGCAATCGAGTGGTGAACCAAGGGCTGGAGATGCTGCTTCCAGGACGGTGACGGTCAGAGCTGATCATCAGGAGGCCAACCGCCCGCGTGCACACCCAGCGCGGCAGCTTCCCAGGGCTGTGACCTGCCCTCAGGCAGGAGCCTGTCTCCGGCTCTTCATTTCACCGGCAAAGATGTCGGTGGCTCCCTCTTGATTGAGTGGTGATCATTAAATAAGCGTTTCCTATGAAGTGCGTCACCACAGCACCCGGCTCAGAAGTGCTCACAACCTGCTAGTTATTGTGATTAAAAAAGTTATGATGGCTAAAAGTGACAGGTTTCTTTCTGATATGCAGTTCTATTTCATGATGAACTAATGTAAACTGCTCTACCTGAGAATTAAATCCTCAGCCTCCTAGCCGAGGTGAAGATCTGAGTAAAGGCCTGTGTAGCCAACAGGGGATCTTGATTTTGGTAAATGTCAACGATTTGCTCTTTTCTGCTTAGTGTTTGTAACCTTCTGCCACGCTCCCATCTCGGCTTTGTGAGCAGCTCAGCAAACCCGAGAGGGGGAATTAAGCCGACTCTCGTGCTTAGCTCTGCTGT
Source organism: Tenrec ecaudatus (assembly GCF_050624435.1). Lineage (NCBI taxonomy): Eukaryota > Metazoa > Chordata > Mammalia > Afrosoricida > Tenrecidae > Tenrec > Tenrec ecaudatus. The sequence continues at coordinate 170,622,849 of NC_134533.1, read as the reverse complement.
CTGTGTTACAGGTTTATTAGGTGTAGCATCTTCTGCTTGTTGCATTGAGTATGGTCTCATCCTGACAGCCTGTCTTTCCAGGACATGAGACCCGGCTTACACCAATGGGCTGTATGGATTTATTATAGAACCCGAAATACTATTGAGGGTACGTGGGAGTAATGTGGGGGGATGAGGTGGCGGTGACTGGAAAGCACTTTGGGTTGGGATACAGGCATCTCCTTTGAAGCCTGTCGTGGAAAATTGCGAGTAGAACATCAACTTCCATCGACAATTATGTGTTGGATACCCATGTTAAGTGCTGGGAAATACTAAGACAAATATGTTGCAGTTGCTGCTCTTTGGGAATTTTTCCTTCATCAAGGAAGGAAAATGTAAGTGAGGTTAGCACACTGGTCGCGGTGGTCATTGAGCTATGCGTAAAGTCCTGTGGGAGCAGGGTGGTGGCGCCGATTTCAAGGAGGCTTTACGGAGGAAGCAGTGTTTGAGTAGACTTTCAGAGATGGGCTTCCCGGGTAGAGAATGGCAGGAAGAATGATCTTGGCTGGCAGGCATTACGCATCATGGCCCAGAGGACATACTGGACATCGTGTTGGGGAAATGGCAGATGGACCGAGGGAACTAGCTCTTACACAGAGTGAAAGAACATGAGACTGGGAAGGAAGGCTGGCTTAAGAATGATGGGACCATGACGTTCAATTTGTACTACATCATGTAGGGCTTTAAAGCATGCCGTGTCCGGGGTAAAGATGTCTGCTTTAGAAAGATCAGCGTGAAGACTAGATAGGGGGAAAGAATTGATTGAAAGCAAGTAATCCCAGCAAGAGATGATCAGGGCCTTGTGTATACATGGAGGGACTAGATGGGATATTTGGAGATCAAATTATTCATGTACAGTGAGCAAAGAGAGGGGGAGAAGCGTTGGAACCTTACGGGGAGCCTACCTTTAAGGTGTGGGCAGATGGAGTAGACTGAGAAAATGTGGGGTGTGGTGGAAGACAAGGAAGGGGACACAGGTAGTCCCCGACTTACTGTGGGGTTGCCTTCTAATGATGCTGTGGATTCTGACTCAAGCTGAAAACATTATTTTTCTTTTTCCTAATTATTGCCTTTTATTATCCCTAGCTTTATAAATCCAATCTTTGTCTGTAAGGGTTGGAAAAATTACATACACACTTATGGGTGCATTTAAATACATACATACATTAAAAATACACAAATCATAAAAATTTGATGATACGGATGACTTGGAAAAAGTTAACATTTTTATCTCAGTTTGTAGAAAGTTCTGGATGATCCGGTTATCCCCGAGCATGGGGATGGTGTGTCTAGTCATATAATTAGTGAGAGTTGTATATCTGCTCCCCCCATTTTTTTCTCTCATACATTTAATGGTACCATGTCACTGCTTTTAGAATCTGCCTCTTGATTTTAGCAAAGCAGTTCATGTCTAGATCTGTTTTTAAGTAGCAGAAGCACCTCATTTAGTTTTGGAAATGAAATCCCTACGGTAGTGTCATGAATGGTAAGTCTTACAATTGAACACTTGGGTGTGAGCATCAGGACCATTGTAGGTGTGGTTCTTCGTAACGTGAACATATTGTTCAAGCTCAACCAAGTAGGTTCCGACTCAGCAACCCCATGCACCTCTTGGCCTGTGCCATCCTCCATCCTCACAACTGTGCACATGTTTAAGCCCATTTGTGCATCCATCTTGTTGAGGGGCTTCTTCTGTTTTGCTTCCCTTCTTTCTGCTTTACTACCCACGATGTCCTTGTCCAGAGAGTGGTCTCTGCTGATACCGTGGCCAAAAGACATGAAACAAAGTCTTGCCCACCTTGCATCTAAGGAGGATCCGTACCTCTTCCAAGACTGATCTGTTTAGTCCTTTGGCATGATTCTGTGCAGCATCGTAATTCAAAGGCATCAATTCTTCTTCAGTCTTCCTTATTCAATGACCAACTTCCACGTGCATATGAGGTGATTGAAACACCTTGGCTTGGGTCAGGCACACTCTACTCCATAACACCAGACCCTTGCTTTTCAACACCTTAAAAAGGTCTCGTGCATCAGTTCTTCCCGATGAGCCGCCTCATTCGAACTCTTCTCTGAACTGCTGCTTTCACAGGCATTGACTGTGGATCTAATCAAAATGAAATCCTTGGCAACACCAATTTCTTCTCCGGTTATTAAGGTGGCACCTATTGGTCCGGTTGTGAGCATTTGGTTTTCTTTACACTGATTCGTAATCCATACTGGAGGCTGTAATCCTTGATCTTCGTCAGCATGTGCTTCAAGCCTTCCTCACTTTCAGCAATCAAGGGTATGTCATCTGCATATTGCAGGTTGTTGATAAGACTTTCTCCAAGCCTTATGCCAAATTCTTCATAGTTTTGTAGCTTCTCTGAATACGCTGTAAGTCGGGGGACCAGCTGTATCTTCAATAAGAGTGGTGGTGTTCAGTAGTGTCTAATGCCTCAGAGGGGACAACCTGGACAGGCCTGAGAAGAGATCACTGCAAATAAGAATCTGAGGTCACTGGTGAGGGGTGGGAGAAGTTACTTTAGAGATCCTGCAAGACTAGAGAAAATTGCTTACCGCGTTGAAGTTGTATCACTCTTCCCAAAGAATATAACAACGACACTTGTCTGTTTATAGACCGTTTAGAATATCCAGGTCTCCAGGTACACGGGATCAGCATTATTTGTGGATTCTGTATGTGCTAATTCACTGACTTGCTAACATATGTGCAGCGTGTGACCCTCAGACACTGCCTGTGGTATTTGCTGACTTGTGTGGAGTGCCAAACACATCCCTCTTGGCCTCACAGGCTTTCAGCTGAGGTCAAAGAAGGCAATTCTGTGTCTTGGTTCAGTTCCTGTGCTGTAAATAACTATCCCCTTTTGAAACCTATTTAGTGCCTTGTTTTTATCATTTTTGTGCATTTGGTTGGTGGTTTTGCTGTTTAAAAATGACCCAAAGTGTAGAGCTGAATTGCTATCTAGTGTTTGTAAGTATAAGAAACCCGCGATGCGCCTTATCGATAAAATACGTGTGTCAGAGAAGCTTCTTTCAGGCTGGAACGACAGGGCTATTGGCCGTGAATTTAGTGTTAATGAATCTACACTATGTAGTAAGTAAGGTGTCTTTACGGAGGAACACATATAAAACACGAATATGTATCGATACGTTGACAAAAAATATTGTGGCTGGAAGCTCACAGGAGCCTGAGCTCGTTTTTCCCGTAGGAGTAATGGCTCACCATTCACTAAGTCGGTGTTGGCAGCACCTTTGCAGACACCGGTACCACCCTTAATGATGATCCCCGGTCCTTGGTCAGCTTGGGGGGAAAGGAGAAAGGAGCTTAGGGGCATCGGGGAGGTATTCTTAGTCAGTACCTCTGTCGCCTTTCCAAGGTAGCTGATGCCCTCAGCCTGCAAATAGCATGTCCTAGCGGTGCCCCCGCAACCTTACTGCCATCCTCACTGGTGTCACCCCAGATACATCTGTACTGGCTGCTGCGGTGCGTCAGCCCTCTCTCCGGAACCAAGACACTCGCTCATCTCCCTGCTCAAAGTGTATGTAGGCGGCTCGTTTGGAATCTCCTCGGAATCCCTTTCTAGGAGTTGGCCTCCGCTTGAGTGTGACTTCAGCCATGACCACACCATCTGAGAAACAAGGGTCACGAGGGCTGCCTGCCTTCCTGCATCCCTCGGGCCAACCAATGGAGGGGAGACATAGCGGGCCCGTGTTCTAAAGTCAGACAGTTGTGAAGCCATACCCCAGCTCTCAAGCTCCTTTGAAGGCCAGAGTTTTTGTTTCCTTTGTATTGAACTGTCCAGGCCTTCATCCCACCTACATACGTTAATTCCAATAAACTCCTGTGTGCAAAACCTCAGAGAGCCCCAGTCTATTCCCTGGGCAACTGTTTTAGGCCAGATTTCCAGAGAGGATAAATGGCTCACTCAGTTATAGAGCTTGGCAAGTTACTATGGGTCAGATATCAGGCTGGAGGCTTCCCCTGATTCTTATAGCTGCAGGCAAAAATGAATTCCGTTTTCAGGAAATAGGCCACTGGTTCAAATCCATAGAATTGGAGGTCAGGTAATGAGCCAGCTGCAGCAACGAAGCCAGCAAGCTTTGCCAGAATGATTACATATATTAGAAGCAGGCCACACCCCATTCAATGGATTGGCTGCTTGTAGCAGATCTCATGGAAGTGATTACGTTATATTAGATCTCACCAGGGTCGATGACTACATCTTAACTGCCAAACCACTGAAAACTAAGTCATTGTTCCAGCCAGGTTCACACACAATCTTATCATAGGAATTTGCCCAAATCAGTAATTGTTTCCAGTGAACGTCTTTCGTTCCTTTACCTTTTGCTACTTCTACCCTGTCACCCATTGGATGCGTCCTGCAGAAAGAGCCTGGTTTTCCCAGCAGTTGGAACAAAGGCCCTGGAGTTGCTCTTTCATGTGATCACTAATAGACTTCAAGGAGTGGGCAGAGGCCCAGAAGTCAGCTGCCCATTCTTGCTAAAATCTGTCTATTAACCTTCAGTCCTGTGTCAGGATCCCCGAGTGACCCTGGGTAGAAACTGACGCCGGCTCTGCATCCTGCTTCTGTTCCTGTCCCCATCTCATGTCCCTTTGTGGTGACGCCGAGGCTCCCTGCCGCACTCTCTAGTCTCCACCCTGCGTCTTCCTTCCCTCTCTCCTGGTTTTCTTCAGTCAAGAATGTTGAAAACACAATTGGGATATTTCAAGCAAATGTAGAACCTCTTTCCAAATTTGTTGCAGAAACACCACGGAGCAAACAAACTACTGGGAAGCGCAGCTTCGAAACAAACAGCAGCTGCCACCGTTTACGGATTTTTCCCCCTTCTCCTTTTTCTTATTCCCTTCTAATTCTGTTTGTAATAAAACCTGAAGCTCCAGTAGCCTAATGGTTTAGCAAGCGGAATTCTTCTTTCTTATCCTGATGCCTCGCAGGTGGCCCAGACAGGGTCTCTTGGCTCTGGGGTTTGGGCCAGCAAGAGTGATCTGGCCAGATAGAACCTAGCTGGAACCTCTGGACTTTTAGATTGATGAGGACTTTTGCATGGATAGGGTGGTTCTCACCCTTCTGACTTTTTAAGTAAGTAGTGCCAGTACAAAGTTTTCCTAAAGACTGTGCTTCTAGAGAATTCTGTCTCGTCATTCCTGACTGCGTTCACCTCCTTCTCCTGAATGCAGAGGGGCTGCTTCTCTGGTCTGGAAAGCCCCTGGTGGTATGGGATTGATCTGCTTCATAATGATTAAGTATTAAGAGATTGTCAACTTTGTGCAAGGCAGTATGCTAGAGTCTCACACCTTCTTCCCAAGAGCTATGCTTGATAGACGTAATGCTCTTTCAGACTTAAAGGCACAGTCAACATTCGAAGCCAAGTCTTTGTGAATCCGAAGCTTATACTCTTGGTGGATCCCCATAGTGTAATAACACAGGGCAGTGTAGTCATGCAGTGTTGACTAGAGATACAAGCAATTGCCCTTGAGTCACCTCCAACTCATGACAGGGTGTGTCAGGGAAGAACCATGGGGTTTCCTTGGCTGATTTCTTTTTGGTAAGTAGATTTTTAGTCTTTTATTTCAAGAAATCTCTGGATGGAATCAAACCTCCAACCTCTCAGTGCAATAACTATTCACGTTACCTGTTTGTATTGCCAGTGAATGTATAATTGGTGTCCTTTAAACTAGTGGTTGTTGAGTTGTCTCCCCCACACCCTACAGATAATTATTGTTATTAATTAGAGTGAAAATCTATATAACAAAAATATGCCATTTTAACAATTTATACATGTACACTTCAGTGACTAATTATATTCTTCAAGTTGTTCAGTCATCCTTGGAATCCTTTTCCAAATCATCCCACTACAATTAACATATAAACTCATTGTTCCCCTAAGCAAAATGCCCCCATTCTCTATCTCACCTCTAGTGACCACTTGCAATTGTTGGTTGTCCTGATTTTGCTTATTTTATATCAGTTAGATCATACAAGGCATAGGATCTTGTGATTGACTCCCTTCGTTCAGTGTGGCATTCTCCAAGTGCTTCCAGGTAGTGGCATGGCTTGGGGGTTCCTCTCTCTCTCTGACTGGGTCATATTCCACATGCATCTCGTCATGGCTTGATGGGCACTTTGGTTGTTTGGACCTTTAGGTCTATTGTGAAATGTGCTGCCATGAATATTGGTGTGCAGATTCCTGAAGGTGCCCCTGCCTGCGCTGCTTCCAGGTGTTTCCCTGGGACGGGGCAGGGGAGCCACACGTTAGTTCTGTTTTCCATCTTGGGGGACCCACCACACTATTTGTCAGAGGCGATACCATTTTACATCCTACCAGCAGATAGTGAGGCTTGTGTGTGTGTTTTAATGAAGTGCATGCCTAATATTTTAAAAATGAGGAGTTCTTTTTACATTCAACCTAACACTCAATTTTTCTTGACAAATCTTTAAATCTGCAATTTTGTGCCCATGTGCTGACGCAGCAATGCTTGACTGCAGCTCAGTGAAATAGACCACGGCTCCCCTTCTCTCCCCTTCTTCCCGCCACTGCAGCAGCCTCACCTCTTGCGGGACTCTTCACTCATGTATGCTACTTGCCTGGCAGCTCTGGGCTTTCTCAGTGCGTGACTCTTGACTTAGGCATTTAAAAAACAATCTCTGTTTTGTTAAGGACCAGCAGAGATAAAAGTCAATTTCTGCTTCTGAGTTGAATTTATTAAAACACACACCAACCAACCAACCAACCAACCAACTGACTGACCAACCAACCAACCAACTGCCATTTGTGCCAATTCTAACTTATAGGCTTTGGCTTTTCCTATTAACATTTTATGATATACATCAGTAATAATAATATTAGTTATCGAATATTTATTAAACATTCTAACATTTAGCTGAGACTGATAGTAGTATCTGTTTGACAGAAAGACCTTAAAACCAATACCAAACTCACTGCCATTGAGTCTATTCCGATTCATAGTGACCCTTCAGGACAGGGTCAAACTGTCCTTGTGGGTTTCCAAGACTATAACTCCATAGGATCAGACAGCCTCATCTTTCTCCTGTGGAGCAACTAGTGGCTTCAAACTGCTGACCTTGTAGTTAGGAGTCCAATATACCAGGGCTCCTCTAAGACCTTACACATACTTCTGAGTTTTTAATCAAAGTCTTCCTTATTGAACTAGCGGTCCTCCTGCAAGAGCATGTTGTGCAGAGGCAGCACTGTGCCTGTGTGTGTGTGTGTGTGTCGGAGTGTTGGGGGGGGGGGAGTATCTCGATAAACATCTTGAAGGGGAGGCATGCTGATTCCGTTGACTACGTTGGGTAAGACTGTCCTACACTACGGTAGTGCTCCTTTCTTCACTTTGCTGCGTTCAACTCAGTGAGCATCTCGGAAAAATCTGCCGTGCCATAGGAGGATGACTTTTTCATGGCATCTTTGATGTACTGCTAACTGCCTTTCCATTAAACATGAGAGGAAGGTATCAGTTCTTGTTTGTGATTTCAGTTGAAGGCACATCTTTTGTCTGATGTAAACACAAGTATAGCAATATTAGAGCAAATTTCCTCACCGCAGCTGAATTACAATTTAAATTTTCATCGTACTTTCTTTGAACCCATGATAGCCCCCAATGCTAAAATTGTTACTCGGTTGTTTATTTTCAATACTATTTGCTTTTGTTGAAAAGAATGCCTGGAACACCGTTGTGAACTTTTCTTGTTGAATTTTTTTCAGGACCCGGCAGGGATCTTTGAATTGGTGGAACTTGTTGGAAATGGAACCTATGGGCAGGTCTACAAGGTGAGTTTGCTGCCATTGAACGTGGCTTAGGTGTGATTTTGGTTCATTCATTTAGAATAGCAATGCTGTCCGTACTTGCTCATAAACGCTACGCAACAGATCGTGAACCAAATAATATCCCTGTTGATGCGAGTCTCCCTCTTTGCAACTGTCTCAGAAGTCCCAGTGCCGAAATAGATTCTGTGATTTGGGTATTTCCCCTCATTATACATCACCGTGCTTATTTATGACACATGAATTCTTAATGTTGCGTATTGGAAACTCTCTGAGCCTTTTGCGTCCTTTAATCACTGCCAGAACAGGTTTTCAAAGGAGCATTTACTTTAGAAAGTTAAGCTATTAAACTTGCATCTGGCGAGCGAGATTTAGTAACTGGCCTAGGGCAGGAGGAGTTAAATGAGCCTCAGGAACAGCAGCGACCTCAGAATGCAGAAGCCCAGTGGCAGCGGTGAAGTTCACAAGTTGGGAAATGATTAAAAGTCAAACGTATGAGTTGAGACTTTGTTGAAAAATAAGACATTTAGAAAAATTTGGCCCATCAAGGTTTTCAAACAATATTTACTCCTAGCGAAAAAAATCTTTAAAAAAACCAGTGTTTGAAAACTCTGGGTTGATTTGTCTTTGCAGTGTCAAGAGGGAACGGCAATGGGTTGTTTTGAGAGGAGAACTTGGAGGAGGGGGGTTGGTGATTGAGCTATTGAAATGTCTTCAAAACAAGCCATTTCCTGAGGATTGTGCTGAAGGAAATCACCATGACTGTCCCAGGAGTGAGTGACAGGGGTGGCATCTCCATCATGCATGGTCTCTTCATGACTGTTCTTCTTGTTTAAAAAAATCTCTCCTCTGCACTCTAAACTGCTCTCAATTGATAGTGTTATTGTAGAAGTAATCCAGATGATAATGCTTATAATCTCCTGAATGTCCAAAGCATATATTCTTGAGAATCTGGTTTTTAAAGTCCAAGGTAAAATGGGTGTACCTTTAACCAAACCTTTAAGATACTGGAAGGTGCCCTTTGGTGTTCACACAGGGGGACATTTTTCCCCTCCTACAAGAGAAGAGTGTTTTCTAAAATGTCAACCCCTGACATTAGACAGAATGTAGCTTCCCCAAGCTGTTCACTTGATGTTGATCCTGTCTGACACAGAACGAAAGTGTCTCAGCAAATGCTTTTAAATACTTTCAATGAAGATAATTAGGCTGGAAGATTGTGTTACTGCATTTTGAGAAATTGGGTTGAACTTGTGAAGTAGCGTGGACTAATGAATTAAGCCCTGATTGAGGTAGAAAATTACTCCTGATTTGCTGTCAATATGGAGTAATAACCCTGTTCCATCAGGATCATTCCATGGGACCACTTTTTAGAGGCCATCCATGGTCCAGTGCCACCTGTGTGGAGAATGCGAATACGGGAGACAGTTCCTAGCTCAGCCCACTCCATGTATACTCAGAGAAGGGGCTGACAGAGGATCCAATTAAGGATGAGGAGTTGTATACAGCCCAGATTTTCCTTTATTGTCTTGTCACCTGACTATAAGGAAGAGGAAGCGAAGGGCAAAAGTGTCTCAGGTCATTTTAGAGAAGAAAGGGATCTAAAGGTAGTTAGCATTGACTTTGGTGACATCATTCTCCTTAAGAGCGACCTTCTCTTCTTACTGGTTGGGCAAAACTGTGGCACCTTAAGCTAAGGGAGACTGCATGGGATGGACACGTGTAGGACACATGGGCGGTCTTTAGTCTTTTGGACCAGCTCCGTGGATGGCTTTGTGTCCATCACCATTTTCCTCTTTTCCTCTCTAAGTCAGTTGAGATTCTAGGTGTAGATGGTATGGGGCGTGTGATGATTTGTTCTAAGAACTGTAGCTCTCTCCCTAGTGAAGGGCATGGGCTTGGGGTAGCCAGATGAAGTTCGGGGGCACTGTTCATGAACAGAAACCTCTGGGCTTTTGAGGTCACCAACCCAGCTCTGCTATAACTGAATCCTGATGGATTAAGGTTTCATGGAATAGCGAAAAATGAACTCAAAGAAAATTTACTTAAATGATTTTCACACTTTGAGTTGTCCTTCCCTTTTGTGGAGGAGGAGGCAGGTTTATGAAATGCATGTGGATACATAGACATTGTACAGTACCAGGGGTGGTCCTGGAAAAAAAACAACAAAAAAGGACCTATGATAAATTCTTGAAGTTTAATTAAATGTTCAGTCCTTGGTTCTTCTTCTTCTTCTTTTTTTTAAATAAACCCAGCTTTCGGTGCTCTTGGATTTTTAAAAAGCAAGGCAGCCTTTTATGAACTTTACCTTATGAGAGGATTCATCAAAATTTTCTTTATTTAATCGACCCTAATCGAGGTATAATATAATTTTACTTGCTTATAAGTAGTTTTTAGGAAACATCCTTAATACAATAAATAAAAAAGTATATGTCTGTCTTCATGGGATATTTCCAGAGGTATTTTTGGATGTAAACCAGATGGAAGTGGAGGTAGAAATACAACTATTTGGTAGAGCATCTTAATGCTGTCTGTATTATCAAAGTTGCTGATAATCGTAGGCCAGATACTATTTTATGGTTAACAATTCTTGGAAGGGTAGACTAAATTATCTTCAACATTTTGACCCCAATGGAACAGACTGCCCATTGGCATCTTAACAAAAAAATTTTTTTTTTCACTTTATTTCTCCAACAGCATAGCTAGAGAGTAACGAATAGCGATTCTCTGTCAGGAGTTGAATGGGAAACCATCTTCTTATATTCACAGCTCCAATTAAAAACCAAACCAACAAAAGGCCACATTATCTGTTTGTTAAAGGTTTTTCCTGTTTTTTGACATACCACCCATTGGGAACCTCATGGAAATCAAACACATTTTTGTTAAATAGAGTGATTATTTTAATATGCCAAAGTAATGATTTAATGTGTATTGCTTAAATACCACCATGAATTAGCCGGATTTCAAATTAATGTAAGTCTCTTATGTTTCATAATTTGCCCTTTTGAAATATATATTGGTTATTGAAGAAACGGAGATGTACTTTATTGTAGGACGATGATGTGAATTAGGATGCAGTCCTCAGTATTCCTGCCAGGTTGCGTATATGTGTGTTTTAAGGTTATTCAATGCCATGTAAGGCAGCCATCAGAGTCTTCCAGTGTTTGTGTGAGAGAGGTGCTGTGTGTGTGTGTGTGTTTGCAAAGGGTTGCAAGGACCCTAATAGGTGCTGCCAGCTGGATCCCAGCCCATCCTTGTGCACCTTCAAAGGTCACATGGGACCCATTGCCTACAGACAGTCCATTTTCTGACAACTCTCTCAAATTTGAGCTGAGGTTCTGTCTTCCTATTAAGTTTACCGTCTCACCCTTTCCTGTTGCCTTCTGGTAGACGGTAACTGCTGGTGATCCCACGAGTAGGACCATGGGACTGTGTGTGGTCCGTGGGGCTTTCTGGGCTGTGACCTTCTGGGAGGCAACTTCAAGCCATTTCCCATAGTGACCCTGGGTAGGTTTACGCTCCCTGCCTTATGGTTAGTAGTCGAACCATTTCTGTTAGCCAGGGTTCGGGCACATGCCCATAGCCCTTCAGATAAAAGAAAAGGACTCTGTTCTCTTCCTCCTCCTCCACGCAGACTTGCCTTTTGTTCTTCAGCAAGTATCTCCTGCTTTGTGATGAATTGTTCCTATGATAGATCTGTGGTCCTCATGAGCTCAGCCTCTGTTGTCAGTGATGCTGGTATGTTATTTTTTTTAAGTAGATGTTTTATACTGGTAAATGGTTTTATATTTCATACAAGTTTTATATAATGATTTGGTTTTATTTCTTTTCTGATGACAGTTTCACGAAAACCTTGTTCTGCCTCAGGACCTTTCTAGTTACATTTCCTTCTGCCCAGAAGGTTACAGGATGACATAGCCAGCCTTCTCGTGGCCTTCTCCGCATTCACATGTCAGCTAAAGTTTCCTCCTCAAGAAACCCACTTTTGATGATCCCTGGATGGAATCGGGCCGGCCACTGACTCTGCTTCCCTCCCTACCAGACTTAATCACCGCAGCCCGTTTCATTGTCTGCGTGGCATAACCACCTCCTGAAATCACTGTACTTCTTTGTTTATTTCCGTCCTAAATACTTTTAAGACATAAATAAAGGGAAAAAATAGATAGGGCTACGGACCTAGCTTCTGTAGTTCATTACCGTATCTCCATTGTGAGTGGTTGTTGTTGTTAGGTACTGTCAGATCGGCTCACACTTAGAACAGAACACGGCCCGGTCCTGCACCCCCCTCCCAGTTGTTAGGGGGGAGCTCATTGGTGCAGCCACTGTGTCAGTCCCTCTTGTTTAGGATCTTTCTCTTTTCACTGACCTCCCCTGCCCCTCCCACTTTAACAAGCAACTCCCTTTGCAGGAACTGATATCTCTTGAGAGCATGTCTAAGACACATGCTGATGTCCTGCTGCCATCATTTTCCAATGATCTTCAGCACAACTTTACCTGTGTGTGACATTGATGATATTATAACTTCCACGTTCTCTGGCTTTGACACATATTAGATACCTATCTTTATCTATCCATCTATCTATCTATCTATCTATCTATCTATCTATCTATCTATCTATCTATCTATCTGAAAATGCATCTCAGAACTGGCACTTAAATTTATTCATTTTTTATTTAAAACCTACTATTTTTCCTTGATATTTTAAAAATCAGAATTCTGATTTTCCCAGCATTTTCATAAACTTTTAGTCTGCTTGTTTGCATATTTGAATAAAAAGCATTAACAGATGCTTGACTTGTTTTTTATGGTGGGAGGTGGAGGTGGATTTTATATGAAAGCAATTGCCAGTTGTCTTTTTGAAGCTAAACCCATGCTGGAAACTTACCAAACTTGACATGGTATTCTAGGATTCAGTATCCTGGCAGAGGGTCTCAAAATTCAACGTGCAAAGCAAACATCTGGTGCAGTATTAAATATGTAGATTTCTAGGTCTCAGTCTCTGAGACGTTAAGTCAGTAGAGCTGGGGTGGGATCCAGGAATCTGAACTTTTAATAAGTATATCAGTTCATTCAGAGCTCCAAGCCTTGGGTCTACACCTCCAGAATCGATCTATCTGATTACATGTTATCTCTTTGTAGGGCTCCCTGAAAGAATACTAACCCTAATGTTTCTCAAGTCATTCCTTTTAGGATCCCATGATGACTCCAACTTGCAGGATCTGAGAAACGTTTAAAATCACAAAGGGCTCATTCTGACTTGGGGCCCCAGACAGATTGGCTCAAGCATAAAAGGATTTGACTTTCAGTGCTGCCAGTCTGCATACTTCTGATGAGACCTGAAGGTTGTTCCTGAATAACTCAGCTCCACAGCTGAGACTCACTGTGGTCGGTCACACGTGAGCTCTTATAAGAAAGTCCGAAGCCATGTGGGAGACTCTCTAGTCTGGATCTCACGATCTCTTCATTAGCCTTTTATTAAAATAATACAAAGCAATTTAATAGAAGGCTTATCAAGAGTCTTGGCAAACAGCTGATTCTCTGGCATTACCCAAGATGTGACTTTGCTTTTTCATAGCTTATTTCAATGGTTATATATTGAACTATTTATTCTTGTTTAATAAGAAATGAGTCTGGGTGAATATTAGGTTTCTTATATAACAGAGACTTCTTTTATTCAAGAATTTTTAATATACAGAATACATTCTTTGACATTTGTTAGGTCCCTCTGAAAAATGTCCTATGCTTTCTGCAGGAAGAATGCAGACGTACTGAGGTTGTTCACACTCTTCAGAAATATGAAGTCCGATGATCTAATTAGAACTTTGAGTGCTTACTGTGTGCAAAGCATGAATATATATGTTGTCTTGGTTACTCATGGTGGTGTGGTTTCCTTTTCGTAGGGTAGGAAGCAAGAGTTGCATCTCTTAAACCACATAGGCAGGGTTGCTCTACTTCAGTAGTAGTCACTTGTTGAGCTCAATAATTACATGCTGTGAGGAGCCGTCCCATGCATTGCAGGATGCTTAACAGCCCCCTCACGAGTCTCACTTGATGCCTGTTTCATCCCTTCACTTATGACCATCAGTAAAGATGTCTCCAGGTTTTGCCACATGTCCCTGGGGGACAGAACCACAAGTGATAAGAACTACTGCTCTAAGGATGTGACTCAGTGTTAAAAATCTAAAAACTGAGATGCAAGAAGAGACAACAGGAGTGTAGAAGGTGGAGCACTCAGTACTGCCAGGTGTGAGGGAGGACTGAGTAGGCTGTGGAAGGGGGATTTGGAAAAAGCTCAGAGGGCCTGGCATTTGTAGTGCCTCTTGGCATGTGAGTTCATATTTTCATGGGTAGGAAAAGGTGTAATAAAAAGGGTCGTGGAGCAGGAATAAGTAGGTCCTCAGTCTGGTTCTGCCACCGTCTAGTGTGAACTAACGATTCCAATTTATACTCTGAGTTCTGATTTTTTTCCTTCTTTCAATCTGTTACTAATGAATGTACCGAGTGGGATAGTTTTGAAAACTCAGTGTGAAAAAAAAAAAAAGAAAACTCAGTGTGTACAGTATGTGGGAGCTCTCAGCCCATGCCTGGAACACAGGAGACCCTCAGCAACCTTTTCTTCTTCCCCAACACATGCAAATTTCAGTGGGATTGTCACTTACTAGGTCTTTCCATAGTATTGTTATTGTAGAACATTCTATGATCGGAAATAAATATTTATAGATGAACGAAATTGGAAACACATGTATTTTGGGTTCATCCGCTCTGGAGTTTGGTGACGCAGTGGCTTCAGTAACCATGGACAGCTGGCTGCAAGGTTAGCTGTTAAAACCCCCTGGCCATTCCACTGGGGAAAACCAGGCTGAGTGCTCCCCTAAACCTTGCCAGTTGTGGAATCCCAAAGGAGCAGCTCTGCTCTGCACAATGAGTTGGAATTGACTTGATGGCAGTGGATGTGGGGGGTCCACTTTTCCAAAATTTTAGGAATATCCACAATTACATTGTTGCTTTAAAAACACATCTCAGTGTATGCAGTATGGTACTTGATGCTGCCATTACCGTGTAGATGTTACCATTGGTCTGTAATGGTATTTTTTAAAAGCCAACTTCTCAATAATTTGTAAAGAAAAGGTAGATTATTAGAAGGAAATTTTTAAATGATTGCACCATTCTGGGACTTTGGTGGAATGTGAGAAATATTTGGATAGCTACATAGTGTACAGATGTTGGGGTAGAATCAATAGTATTGACTTTTGAAGAGATAGGTAGTATAAGACTAAACGAGGGAACTTACGCTGTGAAATTTGTAAGACATGTGGGGTGCGAGGGAGTTGAGAGTCTGTGGTCTAGGTTCTACTCCTCAGTTACTCTCGCTTTTAGTTCACTGTATAATCACTTGGAGCGTCAATGGTTCTCATCATTAAAATAAGAACAAAAATACCTTTCAAAATATTCCACTAAGCAATTGTGAGCTTGAAATGAACTGATGACTATGAAAGTGTTTGTTTGCTTGTTTAATAAACTGCTGTGTACATTGGCCGGGTCGCATCATGGTTACAGGCTGGGCTGCTAACCACAAAATCAACAGTTCAAAACCAGTGGCCGCTCTGG
The DNA here is from genome assembly GCF_050624435.1 of Tenrec ecaudatus. Taxonomy (NCBI): domain Eukaryota; kingdom Metazoa; phylum Chordata; class Mammalia; order Afrosoricida; family Tenrecidae; genus Tenrec; species Tenrec ecaudatus. The sequence continues at coordinate 170,607,398 of NC_134533.1, read as the reverse complement.
GGGAGAAAGTCAACCGTTTCGACGCCAGTACAGAATTGGAGCCTTGGAAACGCACAAGGGCAGTCCTACCCTGTTCTTTAGGCTTACTATGAACCGGAACCAACTCAGTGGCAGTGAGTTTGGCTTGGTTTTTATTGCCGTTGATTACAGAGTGTCCATAAACCTGTCAGGTCAACTGGGACTCTTAGTGACCATATAGCATAGCGTGCAGAACCGCCCCCTAGGATCGCTGAGCCCCTACTTCTTTACAGAAGTAGACTGGCGCAACTTTCGCCTACAAGGTAACTGGTGACTGAATTGTTGACCTTTTTTTCCGCAGCAACTCAACACTAAATCTGCTGTGCGCTCAGCTCTCCTCAGCCTGGCTGTATCAGGACCTACATGGTTCTTTTTCATTTTCATGCTCATAATGCCACGAGTTACCAAGATAATAACCCCAACTACTGATTCTTTCTTTAGCTTCTTTTGTTTCCTGAGTTAGTCTTCAGGCAAACAAGGGCCACTGAAATATCAGAGGGTTTCCCCTCTCGTTCTGCCTTTACCTAACACCTGCCTTATTGATGTTTCTCAGCCAGTTAACCAGACTTCCCAAAATGCCTTTCAGGAGCCCAAAGAAGAGCACTGCTGACCTTCCCTCCCTCTTGGAGGGAAACAGGGCACCTCCGGATTGATGCTCTTTGCTGCTTACACCCTATTTATCTACCCAGCTTACTTGACCAGAAGCCAACCTCTCCCATGATCTGCATGCTTCACTACCAAGTACAAATGCACCTTGTAGCTGTTCAGTAGAATACAGGTATGAGGATGGCTTATATCCCCAGGTCATTTTCCAACACAAGATCCTCATAAAGGAGGCTTGTGACACAATGAATTCCGCACAGGCTGCTAGCTGCATGGTCAGTGGTTCAAACTCGCCTCTCTGCAGGAGAGAGAGAGCACTGCCGGCTCCCGTAATGACTCAGTCTCAGAAATCCTGTGGGACTCTGTCCTGCAGTTGCGATCGGTTGGAATTGACTCAATAGCAATGAAGTGGTTGGATCAGTGGGCATTTGATGTCAAGCATGATCCAAGATGGTCTTTCTTGCTTTCTTGTTTCTATCTAACAGACTATTTATGTTAGGACTATATATTGATCTCTTAAAACATTTTTTTTCTGTTTACCTTAATGAGTTTCACCTAATTTAAAACCAATTACTGATCATGATCAAAGATGCTCTTTGATTTAATTCAGCTAAAAAAGAAATTTGTTTGGGCTGCCTCAAAAACACCACGTACTATTTTTCAGGAGTACAGAAATTGATGTTTAACCTCAAACAGACATTTAGAAGCCATCCCAAAGATACGCTAGCACATGCAAAATAAAGCCCTACGTATATTTCCACTGTAGCTAAAACTTTTGAATTCTCAGGATGTCCAGAATTCCGGATAAGTAGGATGAGTCATTACCCTTGGAATGTGTGCGCTTGATGAGCTTATCATCCGCACACACAGATTCCAAGGTGGCTCGTGACCATGTCACCTCCTGCTATGACCTGTGGAGAATGATAAGTGATAAACTGCGCAGGTTGCCATGGGAGCAAAGAGGGAAGGCCTGTGTGCTCAGTGAAACTGGGGAGGGTCAGGGTCTCTGCTAGGAGGTGGAGCCCCCGGAAATGCTACCAACACGTGCCTCAGGGATGCGCATAGACGCCCTGGCTGCCACTAGCGGTTTCCGACCGCCTTGGTGAGAGGAAATAACTTTGATAACTTTGGAAGAATGAAGAGATTGGGGCCGATTTCCCAGATTCGTTTTTACTTGATCACAAGTAAGACTAGGTAAAGATATTCTTGTGAACCTTCCCAGAGAATGCTAATGGGAAGCCAGGCTTGAGAACAGCTGTTACCGCTCAGGTCATATCAGAACTTTTCCGGGTACCTGTACCCTTGGGGAACAGACACTCCAAGCGAAGGGAGCCATGTGCCTGCAGTCCTTGGCCACCGTTCCCTGAGTCAGGTTAATGACCTGACACGTAAAGATTTGTGTCCACCGTTGGACTAACCAGTGGAGAGATGGCTTCTGGCTTTGGATCTTGACCTGGCAATGCACTAGCATATGCAAATACTTTGTCTTATTCTACACCTTACAACCAGACGCATTGCTTTCAAGTCAATTCCAACTCAGAGTGATCCTAGTGGACAGAGTAAAATTGCCTTGTAGAATTCCCAAAGCTGTAGTCTTTACAGAAGCAGGCTGCTATACATCTTTTTTCCTGCTGATGGGCTGGTGGTTTCAGTGTCCTGTATGATGGAGTGGGACAGACATGGCTCCAGAGTTCCTTTCTGCTCTGACATCTTTCTCTTCAGAGTAGAGCGTTCGACAGGATGACCTGTGCAAGTTGCACCACGCTTCCATGAATCCAGTTACAGCCTGTGCTTTTCTAACTGCAAAATGAGGAAATGTTCATTTGTTCTTTTCAAAAAAATTCATTTTACTGGGGGCTAGTACAACTCTTATCGCCATCCATCCATCCATCCATCCATCCATTGTGTTGAACACATTTGTACATTTGTTGCCATCATCATTTTCAATACATTTTCTTGGAATCAAGTCATTTCCTCCTCTCCCCTCCCTCTCTCACGAAGCCTTGATAATTTATAAATTATTATTATTTTGTCCTGTCTTACACTAACCTGTGTTTCCCTTCACCCATTTTTCTGTTGTCCGTCCCCCAGAGAAGGGGGTTTAAGGAGATCATTGTGATTGGTTCTCCCTTTCTTCCCCCACTTTTACCTTACTCTCCTGGTATCACTACTCTCATTATTGGTCCTGAGCAGTTTATCTGTCCCGGATTCCCTGTTTCCAGCTCTTATCTGTACCCGTCTATATCCTCTGGTCTAGTTGGATTTGTAAGGTAGAATTGGGATCATGATAGTTGGGATGGGGAGGAAGCATTAAAGAACTAGAGGAAAGTTGTATGTTTCATTGGTGCTATGCTGCACCCTGACTGGCTTGTCTCCTTCCTTAGACCCTTCTGTAAGGGGATGTCCAGTTGCCTATAGATGGGCTTTTGATATCGACTCCACACACCCCCTCATTCACAATGATATGATTTTTTGTTCTTTGATACCTGATACCTGATCCTATCGACACCTCATGATCACACAGGCTGGTGTATTTCTTCTATGTGGGCTTTGTTGTTTTTCAGCTATATGGCCACTTGTTTATCTTCAATCCTTAAGACCCCAGGCACTATATCTTTTGATAGCTGGGTACCATCATCTTTGTTCACCACATTTGCTTATGCACCCATTTTGTCTTCAGCAATCGTGTTGGGAAGATGAGCATCATGGAAAGCCAGGTTAATAGAACAAAGTGTTTGTGCATTGAGGGAGTACTTGAGTAGAGGCCTGATGGCCATCTGGTACCTTAATACTAAACCTATAAATATATGTACATAGATCTGTTTCCCCATCATCATATATAAATATATTTAAATGTGCACACGCCTGTATTTAGACCTCTATAACTGCCCTTTGCCTCCTAGTTCTTTCCTCTATTTCCTTGGATTTTTGTCTTGTCCCACTATCATGCTCAGCCTTCATTTGGGTTTCAGTAATTCCTCTCAGTTACACTGCCCTTTATCCAGCCCTACCAGGCCTCCCACATCCTCCTCACTATCGGGTTTAGATCACTTGTTGTTCCCTTGTCCCTGGGTTTGTTAATACTCTTCCTTTCCCCTGCCCCTGCCTCCCATGTCCCCCTGGAACTATTGATCCTGTTGTTTTCTCCTCCACATTGTTTATCCAGCCTATCTTATCCAGATATACATGCAGAGATAACAATATGCACAAAAAACAAGACAGAGCAAAACACCAAAATAACAACAACACAAAAAAAAGTGACAAAAAAAGAAAAGCCTATGAATAGTTCTAGGTCTGTTTGTTGACCTTTAGGATTGTTTTCTGGTTGAGTTTGATGGGGTGCCACGCTGTGGCCTAAAAGTCAATTTTTGGTATTCTCCAGGGACTTCGTTGCTCTGCCCACCTTGCTGTGCTGTTGCACTCCCTTAGTGTTTCACCTTGGTGTGGTGGGGTCATATTGGGTGCAGTTCCCACACTGTGTCACCAGTGTTGTCCCTAGGAGCTGTATGGGCCAGTGAGGGATGTCGTGTCGCATAGTGGAGCTGGCCCTATGGTTCTCTCTGTGCATTGACTTCTCTGAGCAGGAATATGGTCCTCAGGGCTTGATGGGACAGGATGTGCTCCGCTCTCTCTTCCTCCCCCTTCATTTGCTCCCTTGTGCTCTGATCAGACATGTCCCTCTCCCGGAGCTGTATGTAGCTTCAGTGCTGTCCTCTGAAGTGAATTCTTCTGCAGGGATGGGGTGGGGGTGGGGGGCTGTCCATGTAGTCGGGATTGATTGGGTCAGGCCCCTCAGAAGTCTCTATTGGTTCCCTGCTTCATGCAGGTATGTTGCATTCACATATTGGGTATATTTATAAACTTTTAACCAGATGATAGATATTGACCACCCAAATTTATTATCAAGACATCTGCTTGGTCTAGTGGCATTGCGTAGTGCGGTGCTGTAATGAACAATGGGCATACTGCTCTTTCATGAATGCAGCACCACGTACTTTGCTGTAGCTTCTCTGTGCTCCAATGAGCAATAGCATGCACCGTCCACTAGCAGGTGAACGCTGGTGGGGGGTTTATTAGGGCCTTACAGAACATGGGATCCTTGTGGTCATCTTTCCCTGATATATTTAGTTTGCTTGATTTCAAAAAGTGGAATCCTGGTGGTATAGTAGGTTATGTGTCAGGCTGCTAACTGAAAAGTCCCTGGTTTGGAACCACCAGCCACTCCTTGAGAGAAAGCGGAGGCTGTCTGCTCCCATAAAGATGACCAGCCTCAGAAAACCAGAGTAACAGTTCTAGTCTGTCCCATATAGGGCCATGATGAGCCAGAATAGACTCGATGGCAGTGGATTTGGGATATATATATATACACATATATACACACATATACATATATAGATGTATATATATTGTTTTTTCCTTCAAAATTGTCTCATATCAATGGATTGCCAAATAACTTGTACAGCACCCTCATGATCTGTGTTTTTTACATCTCATAGCACCCTACTGACTTGGTGATTTAAAGGCCCTCACAAGTAGCTAAATGAATAATAGTTATTATGCAAATACTGTTACTCAAGGGTTATTTGTAACTAGTAAAAGAAAGCCTTGCCAGGATTATTACAGGTAGAGAATTTAAGGTGATGCACAACTTTAATCATTTTGTACATGGGAAATCCTTGCGATTCTTTTAAAAATTTTACTTAATTGGCGCATGGAGATTGTATTTCTTCTCCCCCCCAAACAAACAAACAAACTATTGGATTGGGAGCAAATACAGATATCATGTCATTCCATAGTTCAGTTGCATTAAGCAGTATTGTCTGATTGCTTCTACAGTCAATTTCAAAACATGCTCATCCTTCTTGAACTACTTGTTCCTATGTATTTCTCATCTCTGACTTAACTTCAACTATAATATTATTATGTGTTGTTATATGCCACGAGTCAGTTTGACTCATCATAGTGATTCTGTGTACAACCACATGAAACCTTACTGCAAACACGGTGTCAATCCATCTTGTCCAGGATCTTCCTCTGTGTCTGCTGCCCCTCTACTGTACCAAATATGATGTCATCCTCCAGGCACTGTTCTCTCCTGACCGCCTGTCCTGAGTACGTGAGATGAAGGTTAGCCATTCTGGCCTCTAAGGAGCACTCTGGCAGTACTTCATCCTGGACAGATTGGTTTCTTCTTTGGGCAGACCATGGTCCTTTCAACATTCTTTGCCAGCATTATAATTTAACTGCATCAATTTTTCTTCCCTCTTCCTTATCCAATGTGCAATATTTTCACGCGCATGATGTGATTGAAAATGCCATGACTTGGGTCAGGTGCACCTTGGTCCTCAAAGTACCATCCTTGCTTTCAGCACTTTGAAGGGTTTTGCGCAGCTGATTTACCCAATGCAATGTATTGTTTGATCTCTTGAGCATTGGTTGTGGATCCAAGCAAGATGAAATCCTTGACACGCTCAATCTTTACTCCATTTATCCTGATGTTACCAAATGGTCCAGTTGTGAGGATTTTGGCCTTCCTTACATTACGTTGTCATCCATATTGAAGGTTACAATCCTTGACCTTTATCAGTGAGTGCTTCAGGTCCTCGGAAATTTCAGCAAGCACATTTGTGTCACCTGCATCCTGCAGGCTGTTAATAAACCTTCTTCCAATCCTGTTGTCACACTCTTCTTCATAAAACCCAGGTTCTCTTAATTATTTGCTCAGCATACAGATTAACTGTGGGGAGAGGATACAACTGTGATGCACGCCTTTACACTTGAATATTTTCTTTGTGCAAAAATAAAGATCTGTTGCTTTACAAACAAATATGAGAGGGCTTCAGAAACTTTGCTTAAGAAATTTCAATATCTTTGCTTACATTTTATGCACTCTTTGAGTTCCCCACCCCTCCCACAGACATACCGCTAACCCAACTCTAAACTCTCTGCCATTGGGATGATTCTGATTCACAACAGCCTGAAAGAGCAGGGTAGAAATGCTGCTATGGATTCCCAAGACTCGAACTTTTTCTTTTTAAAAAAAAAAAATGTAGTCGACTTTATTCTCCTTAAACCATAGAATAGTCTTTGGTTATACAGTCTCACCAAAGAGGTCCTGGCTGGGAGGTGGGGGGTTGGAAGGTGGTGGTGGTAGGGTTAGCCAGAAGCCAGTCCTGAGGGTCTCTGACCCAGGTCAAAAGACTCAGAATGTGTGTGGGGCTGGGAGCTGGCAGAACCCTTACCCCAAGCCAGGGAGCTCCCATGACAGGGAGGTGGTAGCACCTGGCCCCTCCAGGAAGGCACAGGGCGCAGGCTGCGGGCCCCAGCCACACAGGCGCATGGCTACTGCAGAGGGTCACCTCCTGAGAGCCAGGGTCACCAAGAAAGTAACTCTTAAAGGGAGTAGAAAGTCTCATCTTTCTCCCAAGGGGTGGCTGGTGGCTTCAAAGTGCTGACCTTGCGGTTAGCAGTCTAATGCATAACCGCCATGTCCCCGTACAAAGTAGGAATTTTGCCTGTAGTTTTGCCTGGTGGTATGAGGGTCTGAAATGGGAGGAAACATTGCCTGGACCTCCAAGAAATGTTAAATACGCACTGCTGCTGAGGGCCATGGCCTTGGGCATGCTGGTGAGCTCAAGCTGGTGTGTCACTTTCTAAGGCAAATCACAGAACAATGTGCATTGTCTCTCTCCGCAGCCCCTGGGCCTCTACCCCTACAAAGAAAGGAAAGAGTTGACTCACAGAAAACTTTAAAAAATACCAACTAGCTAGCACACAACGCTGCAAATTACAGTATCCTCTTTCTGAGCTGCTCCAGAGAGATGAACAAAATTATTGATGAGCTCAGTCTCCTTTAGGAGGAAGGTGCCCTACTGTTTTAGAAAACTTGCCCGTGTTGCTTAAGACAGCCCATTGGGACGCGTGGTCTTCAGCAGGCAGCTGGCATGCTTCAGGTGTGGTGCGGCTGTGCAGAGGCTTTCTGTAGAATTCAGGTTTACTCTGTGCCTCAGTGGATTTTACGGAAAATCTTACTATTGTTTTTAGCTTTGCCTCACTCCTTTGATTTTTGAAAGACCTGGGTAACATTTGTATGTGATCGATTTGCCTCTGAGTTTTATTCGGAAGAAATTCCTGGGGAGTTTCTTATGACGCTGGATCTCTGGCACATCCAGAATGGCTCTGTGCGTCTGTTTGTCTGTCTGTGTGTTCTTATTCCTCCACCTGAGCCACTTCTGGTCCATTTACTCCTCCAAGTGACTATGCCTGGCCCCAACCTGGCTGCCCCTCCTTCCTGGACGCTGACATGGTCTGCAGCCTTAGTTCTCAGCCCTGTGTATATCTAAATCAAGCTACCCTTCTTCTCAGACACAAGTCAAAGAACCAGCTGTGCTGCCATCAAGGTGACGCTGACTCAGAGACCCTATCTTCCTAGATGCAGCTCAGTAGAAAATGTCTAAGCATTTTGTCTGAATTCTAGAAGAATGTTGTTAGAGTTTTCTATATTTAAATATTTGAAAGTGTAGTTTTTCTAAATTGTGGTATATATAATAGAAATTTAGCCATTTTAACCATTGGGTAGTTATTTTATCAATGAGATTTCCCTGTACCTTCCAATGAATCAACTTTGGTTTTTTTCTTCATTTTTTAAAGCAAGAAAACACTCCCCCCCACCCCCGCCCTTGCTGGAAATTCTAATAGGATGGTAGAACGGTCTGGGCAGCAGCTAGTTGAAGTCTGTATCTAGGTAGTGCAAATGGTTAGACTCTTGAGTATTAGCTGTAAGGGTTGGTTGTTTGAGCACACCAAGGAATGTCTCAGAAGTGCTTCTGAAAGTTCACAGCCTTGACAATACTATGCCTTCTGGGGTCTCATGAGTTGGATTGAGTCACTGACAATTGCTTTTTAGAACGACACGCAGACACGTGGTCCTTCATCACGTTATCCTCACTCCCCTGGCTCAAGGTCAGTCCTCACCGTGACCTCAAACTCAGTCAGAAGACTCGGGGGACACAGTTCTGTATCCCCAGTACAGTTTGCCAACCCAAGCTTCCTCTCACAGTGACCTCAGCCTCCTAGTCTGACCTCATCAGAGACCCCTCCTAGCCCTCATTCTGAGCTCCAGAAGCACCACATGGCCTGGGGTTTGCACACACTGTCTGCCATGTATTTATTCTTGTGCTACCTTCTCCTCCCCGCTCTTCCTCCTCCTGTGGGCCAACCGCCCTGCATCCTTAGTCTTGTCTCAGGCAGCACCTGCCCCGGTGTGATGTCCTGACACTTGGTGGCACTCGCCGACTCCCTCTCTCATCACACTGACCTCACTGCGGGTTAAGTTTCTCTCTGACCATTTCACACTCTGAACTCTGAGTTCCTTGAGGTCGGGGTCACGACCGTACTGGTTCTCAAGTGCCGGTTCAGCGCAGATGGCTAAAAATATCAACTTAAAAATAAAAAGAGTACCTCGCGTCTATGTTTTGCTGAGTTTGGAATGTCTTATCTTAGCACAAGTATGGTTTTAATGTATTCTTTTTTTCTTTTAAACCAAGGAAATCCTGTTTGTTTCACTTTGTTTTTTCTACACAAAATTTAATTAATCAAGTAAATATCAGTGTCAGTCTCCCAGTTAGATCATTTGCTACACGCATGGTTCTATTCTTTTTGAAGGTTTATTTATTAAAAGATCATTTTGCTGGGAGCCCTGATGAAATAGCATTTACAAGCTGGATTGCTAGCCGAGAGGTTCAACCCCCCTCACCCCCCCCCCCCCGCTGCTCCTCAGGAGAAAGAGGAGGCTTTCTCCTCCCATGGTCTCACCACCTGCCGGGGCAGTTCTACCCGTGGGCTCGCTGTAAGTTGGCATTGACTGCACGGCAGTGAGTTTGGGTGGTTTTCTTCTTTTTGGTGAGGCAGTGGGTTACGTGTGGGGCTGCTAACCAAAAGGTCAGTTGTTTGATACCACCAGCCGCCCCGAGAAACCCCTTCATTGGAGCCGTTTTCCTTCTTGTACGAAGGCGCTCCAAGGGCACGGTGCGGGCCACGTTGGGCTGTCAACCACACGGTGCGGGCCACGTTGGGCTGTCAACCACGAGGCTGGGGATTCCAGTTCACAAGTTGGGGCTTGAGAAAACCACGGAGGTTTCTACTCCTGTAAACAATTACAGTCTTGGAAACCCACCGGCAGTTCCACGGTGTCCTATAGCGTCAGAGTATGAGTGAGAATCAACTTGCCGGCAGGGAGTTTTTTGTTAGTGTTTTTTTTTTTAAAAGTTACCTTATATATAAGATTATGAATGTTGGCATTGATGATTTAACAGCTTTTATAAAGTGTTTTACAAACCTATGGGAGAACCCTGGTGGCATTGTGGTTACTTCTTGGACTGCTTACTGCAAGGTCAGCTGTTCAAAACCACCAGCTGCTCTGCAAGATAAAGACGAGGTTTTCTACTGCCTGAAAGATGTAGCGCCTCAGAAACTCACAGGGGCAGGTCTGCGCTACCCTCTAGGGCCTCTCGATGTGTCGGAATCAACTCGAGTGCAGTTGAGTTTGGAGTTGTTTGAAATGAAACCTGTACAGCTCCTATTTCATTTGGTCCTCACAGTCATCCCAGAGGTTGGATAGAACCCTGCTATGATTTTTCAGGTGAAGACATAGAAGTCTGCGAGCTCTGAGGTCACTGAGTTGGGCTAGGGCCCAGGAATGGTGTCTTGACAGCTGTCCAGTAACCCACATTTTCTGAGCACCGGGTGGATGTTTTCCAAGGGGAAATCCAGGGACACAATCTCTTTAAAGGCTACTCAAGAATCAGACTGCTCAGTCTTTGAATTGCATGTATAGAATTTATTTTAAGTTGATCCCTCAAAAGAGTGAAATTATAATGTGTAACAAACACGTTGCTACCATAACTTGCTTCAATATCAACCTCTTTATTTCTGTCCGAAATATAGAACTGTGCTTTTGGGTTAGGTAGGCTGTGATTGCTTAGTAAGTAAGTAGAGACATTATGTTGAATTTTTTTTTAAGAGCAAATAAAATCGGTATTTTTCCAGAGGGTCTTTTCCACTGACAGAAGGGAACCGGCATGCCTTGGGCTAGGTGTGTGTTGCTCATGGGAGATGGTGCTGGGCTCAGCATTGGAGGGAGCTGACTGCTACTCTCCTCACAATTTGCTTCTGGTGGGAAAGAAGAGGGAGAGAAAGCGCATTTCTTGTCTTTTCCAAATTTTCAACTCCCATGGCCAGGCCCACTATTATTCTCATGATTTTCTGAAATAATCTGCCATCCGACGAGTGCTTGATAATTGCTGGACAGACAGAGTTCTCTCTCAGCTGTTGCTGTGTCCTCTTGTGGGCAAGTGGACAGAGCTCCTTGCTCTGGAGACCATGCAAGCGTCTGCCAGGCGCACAATCGACGCTTTTTCTCTCTCATAGTAGGGGAGATGCCACGTGCTTGGAGCCGGAGTGACATCCCAACCAGTTGCTTACTCATCGATTTTGAAATTCCCTTTAAAAGGAGAAGGGCCATAGCTGTGTGTGCTCAGGGGACAGGGTGTGCTGGGGGCAAGGAAACCAAGGTTGGAGGAAACCCTTCCAGAATGGTGTTGACAGAATCCTGGCGACGGTATCAGGATCAATCCCTGTTTGTTGGCATATGTAACATGGAGACAAGTCAGGAATCAGAAACGGAACAAACCCCAAAGTCCATTCCAGCTTCTTCCATCTTTCTTCTAGCGTCTTTGATTGAGTAGAACGTGCATGGGAGAGACCACCACCCCAGGAGTCAATGCTCTTGGTTTTATGTCCTTTGAGGGCCACACTGTCCCCCCTCCCCTTACCGATTTTACATACGTGGCATCATTGACCCCGGATGACTAGCTGTGCCTTTAACGGCTATTGCCAGGAGTCTCAATAACTCACTCTTTCTCGTTCTATGTCAAAACAATGAAAATTAATTTTTTTAAAAACCCAGCGAGACAGCATGTCCATCCCTTTGGAGGGAGGCTGAGTTTGTGATGTCGTTTATTAAAAGAGATTTAAATCAGGCAGATTCAGATGTCAACCAGCTAACCCTTTCTACCTTCCCTTCCCTTCCCTCACCGTTGACCCTGCAGGATCGAGTGGAAATCTTCCTCGGGATTTTCAAGACTAATCATGTATGGTAGCATCCAGTCTCATCTTAACTCCTGCAGGATGGCGTGTGGGCTTGATCTGCTGATTGTGTGGTTAGCAGCCCAAAGGTTAACCGATTGGGCGACCATTAGCAGGTGTGCAGTGGCGGTGTACAGGCACTCTGCCCGAAATCACACTTGAGTCTCCAATATGAATGGCAAGAATTCCACCTCTGGACCACCCCGACCCTCAATAGAAGTAGGACTACTGTGTAAATAGATACACAGAGTGTGTGTATGCAGTACACAGGCCACATATGAGGAGCCATGGTGTTGGAGTTGTTAGGTTGCTAAGGGCAAGGTTAACTACAAGTGCCACTACTAACTGCTTCTCAGGAGAAAGATGAGAGTTTACTCCCGTCAAGATTTCAGTCTTGGAAACCCCGTTTTATAGGGTTACCACATGGTGTTTCACAGTTCTAGTCTAGCCTGCAGGGTCGTGGTGAGCCAATTTTATACACTGACTTCATGGAAGTAGGGGGGGCCCGTCATATAAAAGGGTGTGATCAGCCTTTTATCTCAATGAAGTAGATACTTGATGCTGGCCTATTTGTTTATTTATTCATTTATGCAAATCAATCGGACACCTGGAGAGCCTAATTTACCCTGGGGTGCACTGATAGTAAGCGATGCAATACGGAGTTGAACCCGCCATTTTTTCACTCCAAAGACCCAAAACAGATACGGTCCACTGGAAGAAAGGATTCATGGCATGACTGACAGGTTCACATGTTCATTGGTCTAACCTGTAATGTAAAACTTTCTGGTTTACCTGAGATGAGTTCTCTTTGGTTCGTAACTTCCTTCTGAAGCAGCAGATCCACACCGGCAAGCCATTGTCTCATCAGCACACTTTACCAGTGGTTCTCAACCTTCCTAATGCCGCGGCCCTTTAATACAGTTCCTCATGTGGTGGTGACCCTCCCAACCATGAAATTATTTTGCTACTCCATAGCTGTCATTTTGCTACTGTTAGGAATAGGGCGACCCTGTGAACGGGTTGTTTGACCCCCAAAGGGGTCGCGACCCACAGGTTGAGCACTGCTGCTTTACACGATTGCTTTCTCCTGTCTGTCCTTTCCAAAAGAATGTGGAAGGTTATTCTGTTGCCCACAGCTGTTGTGGTCTTTCCGCTGGTATAAAGTAAATGTTCCTTGAAGCGCTCCAGCTAAGAGGCCATAAGCCAACCCTACGGGACAGAGTTGGCCTGTGCCCCTGAGCTTCCCAGCTGTGCCCCTTATGCAAGCAGACCACCTCAGCTTGGAGATTGGAACAACTGATGGGTAGTAGCCCAGAGAGTTTAAACCACTCTTCCACCCAGAGCTTAGGGAGTAAGGGGATAGGTGGCGTAAATCCGTAAGCTCAGCCCCAGTGGGTTACTGTTCTGGAAGGTTCTTTGACTTGGATCAATCATGCAAACTTGACACCACTTCTGCATTCCTGAGAGGTTTTCAGCTTCGTTAATTTTCACAGAGGGAAACTGGGTTATGCCCGACCTTTTACAGAGCTTTAGAAGAAAGGATTTATTAAGCAATTTAAGAATATAAGCCGAAGTCTAAGAAGTTTGTTGAAAAGGTCTATCCTTAAGTACCCTCAGGTATCTTGAGGTAACTGTTTATTTATTCCTATTGATATGCTAATCACAAGGCATTCTTCAGCATTAAAGTGTTTTCCTCCAAGGAATTTGTACTTTCTGCTTAAATTAGGTTACTGCAGATACTTGGTCCATTAAAACAGTACAGTAAAAGTCCTTTATTTACATGGCAGTACCAACCCTGACATCCAAAATGGTTTTAGAAAGGATTTACTTGTAGGCGTCCCTTGGGGGTGGAAATATTTACAAGTTTGGCTACAAACTGGTGGACGGGCCATTGGAAATTACCCGAAGGCCATGTCGAAAGCTGGACAAGCAATAAGGAAGTCTGGAAGGCCTTAGGGAATATGTCTGGAAGGACATAAGGAATTAGGGTGTCGGTGCAGAATAATGAACTACCACGGAGCACTGGAAGAACTCACAAATCCTTCTGGGAAGAGGACCACCAGAAGGCTCCTTCAAAACCAGGAGGGAGACGTCAGCTCACAGACTTTGGACCTGTAGTCAGAAGTCATCAAGCTACAACCTGATTGACAGGCTAAACTCCAACCCTTCTCTCTTAATAGTCTCAAGTAGACAGCAGATTATGTAACTACCACAGTTGGGCTGCTAACTTTAAGGTCAGCAGTTTGTGCCCAGCCATTCCACTGGAGAAAGAGGGGATCTTCTGTTCTTGTAAAGATGGACAGCCTTAGAATCCTAAATGGGCAGGTCTCCTCTGTCCAATACGGTTACTATGAGTCAGGATTGACTTTACACCAGTGAATGAGCAAATGAATTGGCCATGAGGACTAGAGGACTAGGGCTTGGCCAGTTGAAATACCTCTCCTAAAGTTAGAAAAAGGGAATGAAAAACAAACCAGGAATCTGAGAAGTGCGGGATGAGCAAGCATTTGCCCCAGAAACTGAGGGAAAACGTCGGGGAATGTTGCTTAGTGCTGATGGCTTGTTCTCTTGCCAAGCCTCACCATGCCCCACAGAGATAAATCAGACATTTGGATCAGAAAATCTCCGTTTGGGCAGTAACCATGGTGTATGGCGCAGTCTTGTAATTTACTTAAGTGGAGAGTATATCGGATATAAGACATTTGGCCACTACTGTCCCTTGGAAACGTTCCACTCAGCTGCTGTAATTTCAATGATCATCCCAAATGTGCCCTTCAAGATATCACAGAACTTTCTCTGGTGCCGTTCCATTTCCTCTTAACATTTCCAAATGAGAGAGAAAGACTGAGAATAAGCATACTTGCACAAACAAGTTCTTCTTAAAAACCAGATCAGATGAAAATTCCTCGTGGAAATATGAATGGATGATATATAATGCAATTTTTTGTATGAGTAAATCTTCATAGGTTAGAGCATCTAAAGTGACTCTCTGCTGAGAGTTAAGAGTTATGTCGAGCGACTTTACAGAGATGGGGCTAGATGATAGATTACACACATCTACAGACATCTGATTCTATATCTATATAGAAACATAAGCGTACTTATTTTTCTAAGGTTGCTATGAATAGTAAATGAAATAATATGAATAAAGTGTATCTCTCATACCCTTTAATTATTTTTATATGAGCAGCAAATCTTATAAAAGTATAGGTTCTTGAGGTAGAGTCTTTGGGTCTAGATCTTGACTTTACCATTATTCATAAGCTGTTTGACCTAGGATTACTTGCTCAACCTCTCTGTACTAAAGTTTCCTCTACTGAAAAAGAGGAATAGTAATCATACATACCACACAGGGATTCAATGAGATATTGCATGAAATGCACATGGAAGAGATGGAGGTATATAGCAAGCCAAAGGAAAGGAAAGCTGGACAATGGATTAGGGACATTGAAGAACTGATCATTTGAATGGTGGTGTGGTGAAGAATCTTGAATACGGACTGCCGGAAGAAGAAACAAGCCTGTCTTTGAAGAAGTCCTCTAGAACGCTCCTTGGAAGTGAGGGGCGGGGGAGATGTGGTGGCACCGTCTTTGGACAGGTTATCAGGACAGACAGAAAGGGACCACAGGCTTGGTGAGGAAGAGGGCAGCGTGAGGGAGGAAGATCATCAACGAGATGGGTTGATATCGAGGCTGCCATAGTGAATTCAAGCACGACAATGATTGTGAGTCTGGCACAGCACCGGGCGGAGTTCCTGTGTGGTGCGCACAGTGCTGCTGTGAGTCGGACCAACCCCAGGCACCTGACCAAGCGCAGCAGCAGCAGCAACGATGGTGAGTTTCTCTGTGCGTCCACGTGTATGATTCTCTGTTGCTTGGAATCCAGGTAAAGGATTACACTGCTTTGGCAAATGAATCTTAGTTTGTTTTTCTTCCTCCCTCCCTGGCTCTCAATCCCCTCCTCCCCTTCTTCCTGTCTCGAACTCGAACCTTTGCACAGCCTTTGTCCATCTCCTCTTGTGCATGGAACGCCATCGTTCATTCTCCTTACCCTAACTGAGTGCAAAGGAAGGGGTATTGGAAGGTGGCACTACGTGAACACAAAGGCCTATTGGTTACCAACTTCGGTTCCGGTGCTGTTCGAATGAGAGCATGGATTTGGGTCTAAGCAGACCTAAATTCACATTCTGGTCCCGGTTATGTTTTATATAAGAGTCAGATCAGGAAGATGGCATAATTAATCTTGGCCGAAGTGAATGAACTAAGAGAGACTCCAATTCACCCTCCCCCAGATGCCTGCAGTGGTATTTCCCTGTAAGTCTCATTTGTTTGGCAATTGTCTTACTGACGGCCACCCTGGGCTCACACCTGGTCCCGACTGTGCGGCCCAGGCAGGACAGCTTCGTTAGCTCTGTTGGTCTTAGGGGCGCTGTGAGCCCTAACTGCCCTGACAGTACCCAGCAGTCATTGTTCTCTGATGGGAATGTCCTTCTGATGGGAATGGTTTCCTTTACAATCAAGAGCAATATAAAACCTTTTTGGCTTGGCTAACACTCTCTGCTAACCATTCTGTACCAGGAAAGAAGAGGAGTCTCAAAGGACCCTCTTAGAAGACGCTGGGTCCCACCGGCAGCTTCAGATTGGACCCAGGACTGCTGCCCTGGGGACCTGAGGTCTCCACAGGTGATGGATTTCATGCGCCCACTACGTGTGGTCCCACAGAGCTGCACGCCGTACGATTTTTAATGGCTGGTTTTCCAGGAGCAGGTCACCAGACCTTTCTTCTGAGGTGCCTCTAGGTGAACTCAGCTTTTAACCCTTTGGATAACAGTGGGGTGCATTCACCTTTGAAGACACTCAGGGACTCCTTCGGTAGATTCCAAGCACCTCCGAAATGAAATGAATCACAGGCATGCTAGAAATTCTAGGCTGGAATATCATTCCAGCTTCCCATCATCCTGTGCTGCCTGCTGCTCAAGCAGGTGGTTCTGGGGAAAGGTGTGATTAGGCTCATGGGAATTGAAGTCAGCTTCCTTCCTCCAAACTTCGGAATGATTTGTTTATGTTTGGGACTGTCTGACCCTGGTAAAATGATCCCAACTCACGGGACTAGATTAGCCGATCTCATTTGTCGATGAATGCCTTTTTCTTGTGGGAGATCACTGTCCTTGATCGGCCACCTTCTTCGACAGGTTCAGGGTTACTCCGGATCGTTTCATGCACTAGTGACAGCAAACATCTGTGAGAGGCTTCGAGAAGTTGGTGGGAAAATTCCATTATCTTTTAATTCTGTTTTTTCCATGAGTTTTTGGTGTCTTTCGATACCAGTGTGAGCATTCATTGAAACATGAATTCTGATGGTTGACTTAAAATAGAATGGAACAATCAGACCAGGCTCTACAAGTATTCCTCCACTGGGTGGTGAGGCAGGTAATGTTTTATAATTTTTTTTGAGAGATTAATAAAACATGATTTCTGCATGGAGACGTTTCTGTTGCTGTACTTCAAGGAGCACCGTGGTTACACCCTCGACTTGCTCACCTAAAGGCCAGTGGTTCGAATCCACGAGTTGGTTTGTGAGAGACAAGACCTGGATGCCTGCTTCCAGAAAGTTCAGTCACACCGTGGGGCAGGTCTGCTCTGCCGTGTAGGTCCCAGGAGCCACCATCAGGCCCACGGCAGCAAAACAACCATAGCCGAACACAGAATTTCTCAAGTTCCCGTCATTGGTTGTCAACCACAAGAATTCTTTCTTTTTATTTTTTTGAACAAATAGTTTTAGGAACTTTGGTATTTTTATCGAATCTTTTTCCATAAAATTATCTGATTTACTGAATTAAATTTTTACCGAAGAAACTTTCATGTTACAAAACTTAGGAAACTTACAGATGGATGTAGTGCATAGTTTTGAAATGAAAAAAAAAAACACCAAAAAAACCCCATAACTTGTGCCTTATCCCACCAAATTGACGTGGCCCTCAGACCTCGGTGTCTTGTCCCCTGTGCTCTGTCTCCCACCCTGTTTGGCAGCAGGCCCACGGCCACACTGTGACTGCCCTGTGTCCTGGACAGTGGGCTCTTCCTGGGTCCTGTCCTCCCCAAATAAAAAGACTTAACAATTAGATTTGACAATAGTGTGTGTAAAGATCAGTGTTCTAATATCATTAGTAACAATTAGTATCATTAAGAAAGATTAATACATTAAATTTTGTGGACTGCTACAAAGCACGCCCCAGATAATTTGTACACTGTAGGTAACTACAGTGATGGGTCAGGACCTTGTAGACATCCCTGTGTGATTCTTACTGAACCTCAGGCAAATCTCCAGAAAGACCCACTTCTCCCCAAGAGATCCCGGGCCTTAGTCTAAGGTGACTGGGGGAGATAGATGTGGGGTGGGGTGGGGTGGTATACAGGAACACAAACATGAAATTTATTTAGAATCTTTAAAATGAAGGTGGAGTTTTTGGCCGTTCTTATCGCAAAACAACCCATATCACTTCAATAAAAAATGATTTGAACTTGGTTCCTGCTGAGAGGTGCACTTAGATTTTCAGTGGCTTCTGGCCCCAGCGGTGCATGTTTCCAGGAATGTACAAACTGTGGTTCAGAAGCAGAGGACAAGGAATTTCAGGTTTAGAAAGGCTTGTTTGCTTACTTATTTACTTAGGCCTTGAATTTAGTCTGTGCACCAGGAGGAGAATTGGGGTTAGCAGTGGATTTCTTTATTGTCAAAAGGAAACAAATAAACTTGAATGTCCATTAACAGATGAATGGAAAAACACAATGTGGTAGATCTATACAAGGTGGGATATCTATACAAGGTGGTGGTATATCAGATACCTGCTCAGCATGGATGAACTTGAAAAGTGTTAAGTGAAAGGAACCAGACAAAAGCGTCCCAGGTTGTGTATGACTCCAATCACATAAAATGTCTAGAACAGGTAAATATGCATATACTCAGATAGAAAGCAGATTAGTGCTTGCCAGAGACGTGGTGAAGGGGTGATGGCAGAGCGATGGTTAATAGTTATGGGAGGTGTCCTCTTTTGGGGTGACAAAAGTGGCACTGGACAAAAGTGGTAGTCACACAACATTGTGAATTGACTAACAACCATTGATGACTGCTCCTTTGATGCTATATTATGTGCGTTTCCTCTTCATTTTTAAAAGGTATGATTATCGTCACCCGGCCCACAAAAAGTAAGCAACCAAGGTCACATGGAAGAAGCACACCAGCCTGTGTGATCATGAGGTGTCGATGGGACCAGGGATCAGGCATTACTCAGAACAAAAATCATATCGATATGAATGAGAGGGAGGGAGGAGTGGAGACCCAAAGCCCATCTGTAGACAATTGGACTTCCCCTCACATAGGGGTCACAAGGAAGAGATGAGCCAGTCAGGGTGCAGTATAGCACTGAGGAAACATACAATTTTACTCTATTTCTTTAATGCTCCAGCCCTCCCCCACTATCATGACCCAATTCTACCTTACAAATCCAGCTAGACCAGAGCATGTACACTGGTGCAAATAAGAGCTCACAACACAGGGAATCCAGGACAGATAGACACCTTAGGACCCATAATGAGAGTAGTAATGATACCAGGAGGAGACGGGGAAGGAGTGGGGCAAAGAAAAGGGGAACCGATCGCAATGATCTGCATATAACCCTCTCCCAGGGGGATGGACAACAGAAAAGTGGATGAAGGGAGACAGCAGTCAGTGTAAGATAGAAAAATAATAATAATTTATAAATTATGAAGGGTTCATGAGGGAAGGAGGTTGGGGGAGGGGGAAATGTGCTGATACCAAGGGCTCAAGTAGAAAGAAATGACGATGGCTACATATATTCAAAGGTATATGACATAATGGATTTATGTATGGATTATGATGAGTTGTAAGAGCCCAATAAATACATTTTTTTAAGTAATGGTTTATTCATTTTAAAATCAGAAGAAGAGCGGCGCTCCTAGGTTGCACGAGCGAAAATCGCGTTATTCAGGTTCCCATAGGGGCCAGAAGGATCTGCACAGAACAATTGGGCTCCAAGCTTAGGTTGGAGCACCTCCTTTCTTATGAGCCCAGGGTGTGATTTCGCCTCTTAGCTATTTCTAGAGAAGAGGCAGAGGATGCTCTTGATGGCAGTAAGGCCCTTCCTTTCACCTGCCCCTTCTTCCGCAGTCGTGTCCTGGGTCTCCTCAGTATCAGAAGGAGGACAGCGTTCCTTGGTGTCCCCTCATTACTGTCTTACCAGGACAGGCTGGTATAAAAAGCTTTTTGTTTGCAAGATCAGTTCTTTGATTTCTCACTTCCCCTCTCAAGCTAAATGTCGCACTAGAAGTTCTCTTAAATTGCCGCTGCCGCTGCTCAGATGACTTCTGGGCATTGTATGTAAATGCAGGGTCTTTATTTAGGTACTTTGCTCCCGGGAAGGAAAATCTTAATGAGTCACCCAGTTTGCTGATTTCTTGTCGGTGTGACCAGCTGAGCGCCTGCACCATGGGGCTGAGACAGAAAGAGCCCTGGGGATCAGGAGCTCATTGATGCACGAACATAAAGTAGCCTAATCGATTCTCACTACATTTTTTAAAGGTGATCCCACTCTGCTCATCGGAAGGTCTGCTGCTTGGGGGAGCACGTAGGCATTGGGTGCAAGTTACCCACTTACCACGGAGCACTCCCCTGGCTACCCGAGAGCAGCGCTAGGATGCCTTGGGCTTTTCCATTTCCTAGTTTACGAATGGAGGCATCATTATGTTTCCAGAGCCACCTGGTTGGCACTACTTTTTAACTGCTTTTCTGCTTCTACCACCATGGCCCTTGTCCAAAGAACGCCTCTCACCTAAACAGCTGTAGAAGAGGTAGCCAAATGCCGTCCCTGTTGCCCCTGCTCCGTCCCATATTCACTGTGCAGCTGAGAAGGGCTTGTTAAATGCTTCTTTGAGCGTGTCATTCCCCTGCCTAGAACATTCCCAAGAGTTTCCCATTTGCTCACGACCAAAATCTTGGGCTGGTTTTATAAGCCCTGGCACCAGCTGTCTATGCCTGTCTTTAGCCTCGGCAATACAGCTGCCCCCTGGAATCTGTCCACATTGCTTCCTTTGACTCTCCCCTCCAACCCGGGGTATGCGCCTGTGACATTGCCACTTTGCTTTTCCTCCCAGGAATGCTCTCCTGTCTGTTCCCCACAGTCCTTTCCCCGTCCCTCAGCTGGCGAAAACCCCTATTTAGCATCCTGCCAGTCCCTGCACTTTCCTTTGGGCACTCATGCCGGATGATAACGGTATCTACGGATGGAGGCGCTCGTTTCTTGTGCTCACCGTTCTGTTTCCAGGAGCTATAGCACTCATCAGCAATCCCTGGGAGGGGCAAGGGGCCAAGCACTCCGCGGCCATCCGTAGGTTTAGAGGTCTGTGTGTAACTAGGGATCTGCATTGGAGAAACGGGCCACTGAAAGCCCCGTGAAGCACAGGTCTGCTTGGACCTCGCTGGGTTACCATGAACGGGAGTTGAGTCAGTCGCAAGTGGTGGCATTTAAGAGAAGCCATTATCTTTTCAAATAAGAAAAATAGCTTTCCTCACTGTATTTCCGTTCTCTGACCCCCATGTAATGCATTGGTTACATAGTCCCTATGTATGTGTGCTGAGTAAATAGAAGATGATATTGAAACACGAGAATCATAGAAGACGTTTAATGGTCACATCTGTAACATGGTAGAAGGTTACATAACCCATTTCCCAAATTTTTCTTCAACATGGTTAAGTCAGCTTTTTGATGCCTAAAAGCATAGCTGTTTATCCAATCAGCTCTCTTTGGGGTGGGCTACTAAGCTTGTCGTGTTAGTTTACGATTAATCACGCCAAGCACAGTCTGATAATGCAGTACCTTTTTACCTGTTGTTTCATATGTCTGCACCTTGGCCCCTCACCTCCCTCCAGGTTTCTGATGGAAGGTAACAACAACCTACCTTCTGAACTTCCTGGATTTCTATAGCAACCCACCAATTTCCTGTATTTCTTACTATTTCTTTTGTTCCTTACACCCATCTGCCTTTCCCCTGTTTCAGTTACTCCTAGGCTATTCCATAAGATGATAGATAGATTGGCGGTCTTTTGTTTGAGTTTGTCAGCCCCTGGAATACAGACCTGGGAGATACTGAAAACAAGTTCTTTGAGTCAATGCATCATCTTGGTGAAGAAAACCTCAATATTTTTTTCCTTTTGACACTAAGGTCATAAAGAAATAATAGAACCTCTAATTTCATCTTTTACTTCTAACCCTATGCCCCAAGTTGCATTTTCCAGTGTTTGTTTCTCTGCGCCTATGCAGAGAAATTCAGCTGGCAGCCCCGTGGGAACGAAGGCTTCCCACTCTTCCCGATTACAGGCTTCGTTTCAGCTTTTGACTGGTGTCCTTGGGCTGACTCAGGGTGACTTCATGTGTGTCAGAGTAGAACTGTACTCGTAGAGGTTTCAATAGCTGGCTTTGTTTTGGTTGCATTGTTGATTTTTCCTGAAGTAGTTCTCCAGGCCTTTTGTTCTGGTTGGACTTACACCTGCAGTCTTTCCGTTAGCACTAACCCTTAGTGTCACTCGAAGACTCCAGCTCTTGACAGTCTATTAGAAATCCATAACTCTTAGGTACTTATTATGGATTGGATTTTGAGCTCCCCACCCCAAATATGTGTTAAGTTGGCTGGGCTATGATTGTCAGTATTATATACTGTCCGTTATGTGATCTGATATAGTTATCCTATGTGTTATAAATTCTAACTTCCGTGATGTTCATGAGGCAGAATTAGAGGCAGTTACGTTCATGAGGCATGACACATCTGCAGGATTAGATTGTGTCTCTTCTGAGATATAAAACATTAAACAAGTGAGCAGAGACTCAGAGACCTGACTACTACCTAGGATGAAAGAGCCTTTTGGATCTGGGGTCTCTGTCCTAAGAATCTCCAAGGCCCAGGGGAAAATTGATGTCAGGACACATCGAGATCTCCAACGAACTCTGGACCCACAGATGTTGGAAGGAGGCAAGGGCCTTTCCCTGCGAGGGGAGGTGGGGGTGGACTGGGGGAAGAGCGCCTGCCCTCCCCTAGCAGATTTCTAGCCTTCAGAACGATAAAAGAACACACGTGTGCTTGCTACAGTCATTACTGTTACAGCAGCACTATCAACCAGACCGCACTTCTTATCAAACTTTTTTTGGGAGTCTGAGATTTAACAGACACCCATTTTTGCTATGTGGCAAAAGAAAAGAATTGAATGTGTTTTTTTCATCTAAAAATAGCAGCTTGTTTTTCATGAAGCAGCAGCCCACTGCCTCTCTTGCCTTCAACCCTTCCCCAGGCGAAATGTAAACGAACAAAGGAAAAGGCTGGTGGTCACACCAGGGCTTTGCTGGGCTCATTAATTACTTGGGAAATGGTGCCTGGGCTGCCGCCAGATTCCCAAACAAAGAAAAGAAATCGCTCCTGCTCGCCAATTGACAAGTTGATGAGTGAGGTGCGAATGAAAATCATTTGGGTAAATAAAAGGAAGAGGAAATCAAATGGAAGCTGTAGTTTTATTCAAGAACAAATATACAATTAAGACATATTCCCACCCCCAGGAGGGTTTGATTCCTATCAGGTAAGGCCCTGGAAATCACTATCTGCTCCCAACCCTGAAATGAATCCATTATCTCTAACAATGGACGTGGGAATACCAATTTAGGAACGCGGGCTGATGGTGTTGGACCTTTATGCGCAGAGATGATACATGAGGTGTTCATCTCAGCGCTTCCTACATCTGCTTGGACCTCATGACGATTATATGGTTAATACCCAGAAACTTACATGTGCTCATTCTAGACAATAGAGCCTCGGTTTTGGAAAGGCTGAGAATCTTAAACCATTTTAGCAGGCTTATTGTAATTAAATGGGGGCAGTTTCCAGGAGAAGGAGGCCAATGAGGAAAATGAGAATTTCTTAATGTTGACACGGAAAAGAGATCTTTTCCGAGAAATTCAGCAAGTTAAACACTGGCCACTCTAGATGTGATTATAGTTTGGGGCCATGCTAGCAACACTTGACCTATAATTCTTAGAATGCTGAGTTCTCTGCAAGATGCATAGGGAGGTCTCCTGATCATATCATACTTCACAGAAATGAGCTCATCCATAGCTCCTTTTCCTGGTGTCATTTATGCAGTTTTCGGTGCTGTCTATGTCATAAAAACTCCAACACTTGGGAAAAATAAAAATGAAAACATGTCAACACAAATATACTCTACCACTGCTGCCACAAAATCTCTACTGAGAAGCAAGGCCTCCTTCTGGTTATTCTGGTAGCCTATCAAGACGATAAAACCATTGCTAATTTTTTTATTCAGAGATGCCATTTTAAAAATGTATAGGCAATCTCAAGGTTAACCCATGTCCCTTGGAAAAAGGCGACCAGAATGGTAGACAAAGGGCTATATTTTTATAACTTCTTTGACATGTAGACTCAAAACATTGCAATTATGCAGAAAGACTTGCAAATAGAACTCCGATTTAGCATGACAGGAAAATTAACAGGTATATTAAGTTTAAAACTTTGAGGGGGGTCATTTTCCTCCCCCTCCCCTCAGTGAATGGAGGATGATATGAGAACAAAAATGGGGGAAAAACATAAAAAGACAGAACTGAATTTAAAAAGATTAAAAGACGGAGAACCGAATTGAGTAACGGGAGGAAAATGAAGAAACAGTTTGCGGTCTCAATTCTACCTAGACCAGAAATGTTGAGAACTCGGTTTGTAATATGGTAGAGCAGGTTCATGTGAAAGGGTGCCACTGTTTGGTTTCACTGAAGAGTGAACGCGGCATTTAAACCCATTTGTGGCCTTTGGGTAAACCTCCAGATACACTGTAACGCCCCATTCCATTGTGGTGATGCAGTGCCTCTGAGATTAAATGTAAGGAATCATTGCAGAGGAAGACCAGAAGCAACATTAGGATACATAAACCTCTGGGGCAGCAAAACCAGGAACCAGAGCTGAAACAAAGTGATGGGCTTCCCAATCCTGGAAGCAAGCAAAGCTGAATGCTTTTTGGCCGGAGGCTGGCTTGCAGAGTGGAGTGCTGCAGGCACTTCATTGGGACATTGAACTGGCTGATCCACAGGAGAGGAGCTAAATGCCTTGGCCTGAGACTTAACTGGAGAGGAATGCCTCTAGGCACTTAATTCAGGGAGCTGGGTTTGCTAACCATTCATGGCTTGTTGGATGCCTCCAGGTGGAGGCTATCTTCAGAGTGGTATGCCACTGGGGGCATTTATTAGTAGACCTGAAAGGCATCAGTAACATGCCCTGATAAACAACTCAACCCGGATCATTTCTCACCTCATCACAATTTGTTACCTTTATAAGCCCTTCAATCACAGATTTTATCTGTGAGTTCTGGGTAACCGTTGCAGTGGATATTAGAACCCAGAGAGGGAACATGGCGAACATGAATGAAAACAGCACAGAGAGAATCAGTGTCACCTCTTCCTCTTGGAGTGGGTAGAGCCAATGAGAGGTGAGGGAGAGTGATGGAGTGGAACATTTCATTACTGGTGCCAAATCCTTTCCTCCCGTCACCTTAGGGATGGTAACTGGTGATCTTTAATGCTTTGTTTTTTTTATTTGTCTATAACAATATAAAAAGACTATACTTGATTTAGATTTTTCTAGTTCTTTCCTAATGTTACTTTTCTGTTCCAGGATCCCATTCTATTACTTGTTACATCTTTTTTTCATGAGATCTCCAGCTTTTTCTCCATCAAGGGCTTACTTTCCAACTCTTTTAAAAAATCATTTTATTGGGGGGACTCTTACAAATCTTATGAAAACCCAACATTCAATTATATTAAGCACACTTGTACATATGTTGCCATTTCCAAAACATTTTCTTTCTACTTGAGCCCTTGCTATCAGCTCCCTCTCAGACACTATATCTTTTGATAGCTGGGCATCATCCACGTTCTTTACCCCATTTGCTTATGCACCCGTTGTGTCTTCAGTGATTGTGTCGGGAAGGTAGGCATCCAAGACTGTCAGGTTATGAAGATGTAATTAGGACAGTTTCCCAGGCTTTCCTTGTCTTTGATGACCTTGACTGTTTTGAGGAGTGTTTATTTTATACGACAGTCAAGTGTCTGATGGTTTCCTCATTATTAGACGGGGTTTTAAGAAGAAAGACCAGAATAATCAGGGGAAATTTCATCATGCTATCAATGTGACATTGTTTACTTTTGATGTTGCTTTTGATTACCTGGTTCTTGGCTACAATTCTTTTCTACCCCCCTTTACTATACTGTTCAATTCACCCTTATGGAGTGGGGATTTTACTCTAACTTCTCGAGAGCGGAGTACAGGCTTACATGATTTTTAATTCTTTTGCCTAGGAGATGTATATTTTCTCCGGTATTTATTTATTTATTCATTCAACTATTTATATGAGTATGGACTCATCAATACTTATTTTTATACCTTTTGAGTTATAATCGAATACTACTTTATTTTGTTGCTTAAACTGTTACAGTTCTGACTGGTTCTCTTAGTGTCTCTCATGTCCTTATGGACACAGTGTGGTGGTGTTTTGTTTGGTTGGTTTTGGAATATTTCTTTACTTTCGGGCACTAGTAGATGCTTCAAAGCCTTGGTGTTTGAGTGACTACAACCAGCAAAGCCTTTCTGCCAGCCTGTGGAGAACATGTACTGTTGTTGAGAAAATTCTGTTGATCCAATAAAATTCTAGCATTGTTCATTATCAAAGTGTTTCCTGGACCAGTGGTTCTCCAGATGCATTCCTGGACCAGCAGCATCCAATGGGAACTCATGGGGCATGCATCGATCCTGCCCTACTCCCAGCCACTGAATCAGAAACCCTAGGGGTGGGATAGCAGTCTGCTGGAACTAACATTTCAGGTGATTCTGGCGCCAGTCAAAGTAGGAGAACCACTGCTCTAGACCTCATTAGTTGGTGAGTGATATCATTAAGAAGGCAAATTCAGGGAGGTCTTGTTGTGTTCATGCTGTATTCAATTTCTGTTTTGTTTGGAAGCAAAGCATTTAAAAAGTACATGAAACCAAGATGGAGGCTTGTTGGGTTTGTTTCATATGAAGAGACAAGGAACCATGAGATCCATTGATTACCCGCCACGGACGAGGGAGGCACCAGCTTCCTGTGCACGGAGCCGGTTTGCAAACCTTCCGAAATAGCTCTGCTGTTTTTAGGGTTTTTTAAAGGGCCAAATAACATGGTGGATTCCTTAGTGCGTGGTCCACTGCAGTGACTCTATGGGATCATTGTCTTTTGAGTCTCCCTGTGGAAACAGGATGAAAGCATCATGAGGGTAAAGAGTCGAACTGTACCCTGGGCACTGCCTGCTTTATACATGGTATGTACTCAATAATCTCATGATTTCTCATAATCATTACTTTTCCACATGGTACCGTAAAATGCTTGCTGTAACCATTAACAACCCATACCACTAGTATCTTACTATTACTGAGGTGAAGTTTACCTACAGCGAAACGGACAGTTCTTAAGTGTATACTTGAATGCATTTGTACTGTGTGTTACCTAAGTAGTGTTCTTTTTAAAAAAATCAGTTTATTGGGGGATCAGTAGTGTTCTTTAACAGAACTCAATTACTCCTGCATTAATCGCCATGAACTCATGACTTTGTATTGTTATCGAGTTTCTAATCAGCATTAAAATCAATGCACAATGGTCCAAATAAAAGTATATGACTTCAGGCCTCTGTTCAAGCCCTCCCTCAAAGCAAGAATACTTTGTTCTAATAACCTGGCATTCTGTGATGCTCACCCATCACTGAAGACAAAATGGGTGCATAAGCAAATGGGGTGAAGAAAGTAGATGGTGCCCAGCTATCAAAAGATAAAATAGCGTCTGGGGTCTTACAGGCTTGAAGTTAAACAAGCAATCATCTAGCAGAGAAGCAACAAGCCCACATGGAAGAAGCACACCAACTTGTGTCATTGTGACGTGTCGACGGGATCTGGTAACAGGCATCAGAAGACCCCAAACAAACATTCTTGGGTTAGTTTTTATTCCTCATCCATAACAATAGATGCCTACTTGTATCTTTCTTACCAGTAGTATTTCATATGTAATTTACCATAATTTGTTTATCCATTAACCAATTGATGGACATCTGGATTATATCTATCTTTGAATGTTTAGAACAAACCCCAGTTGAGAACTGAGAGGGGTTGAAGCAGACTCTAAACCCATCTGTAGACAATGGGACATCCCCTCACAGAAGGGTCACAAGGAAGGGATGAGTCAACCAGGGTGCAGTACAGCACCAGTGAAACACAGTAGTTCTTTGGTTCCTTGAAGCTTCCTTACCCTCACTGTCATGACGCCAGTCCTGCCTTTCACTGGGGTCTAGACTGGAGCATGTGCACTGGTACAGGTAAGAGATAAGAGCTCACGACACATGGAATCCAGAAACAGAAATAGGAGTAGATACTAGGAGGGTAGGGGGAAGGTGGGGAACGGAGGGGAACAAGTAGGAACTGATCACAATGGTCGACACATAACCATCCCCACCAACCCCAGTCTGAATAGACTAGAGAAACAAATTCATAAATACTCATGTGTATAAGAAAGAAGTCTATATACAAGCGCAATTGAATATTGAGAAAAGATTCCAGCCCAGTGAAAATCAAGTCCATGAGTCCAATATTAGCCCATATGTCCGATACCAATCTGTAAGGTCCTCTTCAGACTGACGAAACACATACAATAACACCGAATGCAGAAAGATCACAGGCCAGTGGAAGTCTTGTGGATCCAGTGGCAGTAGAAGCATCTCAGAGCTGACAGGGGTCTCCATGTGTTTCCTCCAGTTCCCAAGGCATGAGGGTCTATCAGCATAGGGCCATGTGTCTTCTCAGTAGAGTGACTCTCAAAGAGTGAGCCAAGGGAGCAGAAAGTGTCTCCTGCCTATAAGGAGGAAATGCTAGAATTCCCAGAATCCTTAGGGGAAGGCCATGCCCACATAGAGGCTTCATTGGCTATGATCTGATTGACAGACTAGACTCTACCTCTCCACTCTTAATCCTCTCAAATCCCAATTTGACACCAGGTTCTATAACTACCACAGGGACAAACAAAAGAAACCATGGGGAAGAGAGACAGTGGTTATTGTAAGATGTGAAAATAACAATAGTTTATAATTTATCAAGGGATCATGGGGGTCACAGAGTGTGGGAGGAGGGAAAAAGCGATGCTGATACCAAGGGCTCAATAGAAAGTAAATGTGTAGAAAATGATGATGACAACATATGTATAAATATACTTGGCCACTGGGATGAAAGAACAAAGAAGTCATTATTTTCACTGGAATGCCTGGTTATTTCTTTTCATGGTAACTTTTGAGGAAGCTGACTGCTTTGGGGAAAAAATTTGGTACACTCAAGATCCTCTTGTTCCGTACACATGTGTGCAACGCCATTTCTCTGTAGGGTTCCATCGTAGGCACTTGTGGAGCATCTTTAGGGATCTGGTAGCCTATGGAACAAACAAGTGATGTCACAGTCAATGTAGTGAAAGAGGCATTATGCAGGGCTGGTCAGGCAGCTTGAGCTGTGTATTGTGTCATCCAGCGAGACCCTACTTCAGTCTCAGCATCTGTTCACTAGCTTAAAATAAGAGTAAATTCATATTTGAATCGCACCCTTCTTGCATAATTTGATTAGATTCATGGCCTGGGAATTGGAATCCTATGGCTTGAGCCAAGTAGTGTTAAGGTGCAGCCATACCAGCTTTAGGGTATTTTTTTCAATATGAAATTGATCGTTTTGGTATGATTATGGAAATGTAGAAATATATTAAAAAAGTAAGTGAAGAACTTTAGTTGCCCCCAATCCTCTCACCCAGAGATTATTACTGGCCTTTTTTTACATGCATTTTTACATAATGTTATTGTTGCATGTGTTTTGCCAAAATAGGATCACATCATACATAAAATTGTATAACTTTTAGGAATATTATAAGCACGTTCTTAAGTCATCAGGGATTCTTCGTGATATTTTGATGGCAGAATGATAGCTCATTGCATGACTCCGCCATCCTGAACATTCTCATTATTTATTCTAGTTTCTTACTGTTGCATCTTTGAACATAAATCTCTGAATTTTATATAAAACTTGCATACTTGGAGGTACATGAGATTATCATGAGTCAACTAACTGGCAAGTGGCAGACCCTGTATATCAGGCACTGTGGTGCAATCCTAAGATCGCTCAGTGAACAGGCAGCGAGTGACGTTCTCTGCCATCATGGAACTGAATGTGCTACTGAAGAAGCTCCTCCTTGCGTGAGGACCTACAAGCCCAAGTGGAGCTCTACTTTTAGAGGAATAAGAATACTGGCATATTGCTTGTTTAATGATAGACTTAGGTGTGGGCAACAAAATAGAAGGCCAGTTATCAGAATTGCTTCCCTAAAGTACGCATGGTATCTCAGGAGCACAGCTGACAATGGTGCCGGACTCAGCAAGTGATTGATCATTGAGTCATAGAGTAGAGGCCTAGAGGTGTACTTTGTGGAGTAAAGGCAAGTTGGTCCAAACAGTGGGGGCCTGCTTCAGTGCACAGATGGGTGTGAGCACTGGTACTTAGGAACTAACACCTTGTAGCTGGAGACAGGATGCCACTTGGCGAAGGAGACTTCAGGATGTCTTAGCATCTAGCCTATGCCTCTCCCGTGCTATGAAGCGTTTAATCAAGATCTACGGGGTTGATGCATGTAGGAGAAAAGAGATAAGAGCATACTGGGAGAGGTAGGGCAGAGAGGAAACGACTCTTTCAAGGAAGGTCATATTCTGACTTTCTAGGTGGATGTGGATTTGGTGGAGGAGGGCACTATTCAACTCAGTACATATACTATTGCAGAAAATGCTGCCATGATATAAGAAATACGTAAGTGGACATTTTGTTTTATGGATGTGGAACCAGAGACTAGAACCCCCAAAACAGAACCAGTTGCTGTCCCACCAGCTCCGACTCAGGTAACCCTTGCATGTGAGAGTGGAACTGTGCTCCGCAGGGCTTTCCGTCGCGGATGTTTTCTGAAGTACATCAACTCTGACTTGATCTATCTTCAAATGTGATAGCAATGACTTGCTACTATTTATGTCTGTAGAACTGGACACATTTGCCCCTTCAGGATTTGGAAGTTGGGTGCTAAGTACTGACAGCTCCTTGCATGGCTAGAAATACTGATCCAGATTTTTCTCCCCTGATCCAGAGGCCCTAATTAACGGACTTCTCCTGTCTCTAAAGTACATTTGGCTTCTTCAGAGAAGCCCATGGATTTGTGTCTTGAAGTGTCTTTCCGGCTTTTTCTTTAACCTCGAGAGGCCATTTATGCAATTTTAAAATAGTCAACGAAGCTTGATCAGATGGTGTGGTAGTTACATAATCTGGTGTCAATTTTGGACTTGAGAGGATTAAGAGTGAATGGGTGGAGTTTAGTCTGTCAATTGGGTCATAGCCAATGAGGCCTCTGTGTGGGCATGGCCTTCTCCTGAGAATTCTGAGAACATATTTCCTCTTTGGAGGCAGAAGACACTCTTTCTCTGCTCACTTCCTTGGAGACTCTCTACTGAGAAGACTCACTCCCTGAGAGACTCTCTACTGACAAGACACATGACATTAAACTGATAGACCTCATGACCTGGGAACTGGAGGAGCCAAGTGGAGACCCCTGCCAGTGCTGAGATGCTTCTACCACCACTGGATTCACATGACTTTGTACCCACTGGCCTGTGATCTTCCTGCATTCAGCGTCATTGCATGTGTTCCGTGACTCTGAAGAGGACTTTATAGATTGCTATTGGACATATGGGCTAACATCGGACTTATGGACTTGATCTACACTGGGATGGGATGTTTTCTCAATATTCAACTGCTCTTGTATATAATGCTCTTTCCTATACACATGTGAGTATCTATGAATTTGTTTCTCTAGTCTACTCAGACTAACACAGATGGTTTATAAAGGGGCTTCAAAATGTTTTGGGGGTGGGGGACAATGGTATTAAGATAAAACGGAATTTTCCATAAATTTTGTAAAGACCTCATACAACAGATTCTCACTGAACTTACTGCCATCAAGTTGATTCCAAGATGACCCTATGGGACAAGGTAGAACTGCTCTGTCAGTTTCCAAGGCTGCAATGAGTGTAGAAAACCTGTCTCCCATGGAGCTGCCGGTGGTTTCAGAAGGTCAGCCTTGGGCTTAACCGTCCGATGTGCAAACCCTTGTGTTTCCAGGGCTCTCTATAAAGCAAATGAGGAGCCACACATTGCAGCTGCCGGTGTGGCTTTCGGATGATGACAGTGATCTCCGTGCATGGCAGAAGCTGTGGAAGTGACATACAGACTTGTTTTAAAGGAAGGTCCACAGTTACCCGACATGGGCTTCCGAAGAGCGATGGTATGCACTGTTGCTGTACCAGCGTCAGGGAAGTCCAAGAATCACCTGAGGTTAGCAAGAATATATAGGAATGACCTTAAAGGAAGCAGACACATGTGTAATTCATCTTGGGAAATTTTCCATGAAAAAAAATGGAAGGAAATCTAAGCCTAACTTAAATATTTAATGTGTGGTGAATGATTGACAAGGTTATTTATGGATATTACTTGTGCTAGGTTGGGTTGGCTAGAGAAACCAATCCAGAGATACTCATATATGTATAAGAAAGAAATTTATAGCACAGAGTAATTGTATATTGAGAAAATGCCCCAGCCCAGTCCCGATCAATTCCATGAGTCCAACATTAGCTCATAAGTTCAATACTAGTCCATAAATTCCTCTTCAGACTTACCCAGCACATGCAGTGATGCCAAATGCAGGAAGATCACAGGCCAGTGGATGCAAAGTCTTGTGGACTCACTGGTGGTGGAAGCATTTACAGGGCTCTCTCAGGTGTCAGTGTGGCTCTACTTGGCTTGTCAACAGGAAGGTGAAGGTAGAGAGAGGAGTAGGCCGGCCTCCAGAGAGGCATTTATCTTGGTAGCCCTCCAATCAAGCTGTGACCTGAATGACAGGATAACCTTCACCCCTATGTTCCTATGGGAGCCATGTTGGCACAAAAAAACTTTCACATTGCTCACAATGTATTGCAGTTTTAATTTCTATTAAAAGATATTTGTTACACCAACGAAGGTATATGAATGACCAGTAAACACATGAAAAGTACTTAATATCAATCATCAGGAACATGCAAATTACAACCCATAGGGAGCCACATTATACTTTATTGGGATAGCTGAAATTAAAAAAGACCAGCAATAGCCAGTGTGGATGAAGATAGGAAGCAATCGAGACTCTCGTGCATTGATGATAGGGATTTGAAATGATTTGCTTTAGAAAACTGCAATTTCTTAGTAGTTACTCATCTACTTGCCTTATGACCTGGTTGTTTCCCATGCAGCCATTTGTCCCCAGGTGAAGTACAAACAGATGCCCACACAATATGCTCTATACGAGTGATCACAGCCGCTTCAGCTTGAAATGTTCCAAGCTAGAAACAATCCAGATGTCCATCAGTTGGTCAGTGGATAAACAAATTATGGTAAATTACATATGAAATACTACTGGTGAGAAAGATACAAGTAGACACCTACTGTTATGGATGAGGAATAAACACCAACCCAAGAAACAAATTCATATTTGTTAAAGTAAAAATGCAACCCCATCTATCGCCTGAAATACTCCCTCTGCATTATGATCTGTCCCAAACATGGGTGAACCTCCACATTATCACTGAGATGACGACGTGCAGGCAAAGTTTCCTTCAGTGATACACAGGGTTCGACTTAATATCAACTAGCAGTATGACAAGTGAGAGACACCAGATTCAAGACAGCTCTAGGCCGTATGAATTCATAATATGATGACATTCTAGAACTCTGAAAACTGTAGTGGGGGAGAACAGACTAATGATCAAGGATTACAGGGAAGGGGGGCACGCAGGAATGTTTTGGAGTAAAGGATATATTCTCTATTTTTATTATGATGCTGGTTACATGACTATTTTTTTGTTTTGTTTTTAAAATCATTTTATTGGGGGGTTCTCACAACTGTTACTGCATTCCATCCATCCAACCATCGTGTCAAGCACAGTTATACCTATGTTGCCATCATCATTCTCAATACATTTCCTTTCAACTTGAGCCCTTGGTATCAGCTCCTAATTTTCCCCCTCCCTCCCTCACCCTCCTTCCCTTAGGAACCCTTGATAATTTATAAATTATTATTATTTTTCATGTCTTACACTGTCCGATGTCTCCCTCCCTTCATCCACTTTTCTGTTGTCCGTCCCCCAGGGAGGGGCTTATAGGTAGGTCATTGTGATTAGTTCCCCCTTTCCACCCCACCTCACCCTTACCCTCCTGATATCTCTACTCTCATTATTGGTCTTGAGTGGTTTATCTGTCCTGTATTCCCTATGTTTCCAGCTCTTATCTTACCAGTGTACATGCTCTGGTCCAGCCGAATTTGTAAGGTAGAATTAGGATCATGATAGTGGGTGGGGAGGAAACATGAAAGAACTAGAGGAAAGTTGTATGTTTCATCGTTGCTATACTGCACCCTAACTGGTTTGTCTCCTTCCTGCAAGGGGATGTCCAGTTGCCTACAGATGGAATTTGGGTCTCCACTCCACACTCCCCCTCATTCACAATGATATGATTTTTTGTTCTTCGAGGCTTGATACATGATCCTATTGACACCTCATGACCACACAGGCTGGTGTGCTGCTTCCATGTGGATTTTGTTGCTTCTTACCTAGATTGCCACTTGTTTATCTTTAAGGCCCCAGATGCTAGATCTTTTGATAGCCGGGTACCATCAGCTTTGTTCACCACATTTGCTTATATACCCACTTTGTCTTTGGCAATCATGTCCAAAATGTAAGCATCATGGAATGCCAGTGTAATAGAACAAAGTATTCTTGCATTGAGGGATTACTTGAATAGAGGTCCAATTTCCACCTGCTACTTTAATACTAAACCTGTAAATATATCAAAGTGTACACATGGGTGAATTTTATTATACATGCCTAAGGTTTTAACTTTTTAAAACTAAAGTTTTTGGGGGGATTAATAAATTACCAAATTGCCAACTCTATAAGCTATATGTTTTCTTTGTCTAGACTTCCAACAAGGTTTTATTGCTCCCAACAGTGTTCCAGGCACTATGCTACTACTGGGGGGAGAGAAGTAGGAGTAAAGTGTGACCCCTGCCCCAATCACTGCATGAGAGTGAGTCTCTGCAGTAACAAGCTAGTACAAGGTTGCTGGTGCCTGCCTTTTAGAAGGAAAGGTATTGGGAAGGTGATGGTGGTGGTGGTGTGGGGGGTGGGGGTATTGTGAATCACATTCCTACCTCTAAAACACCCTGAAAAAATGTCAGTTCAAATGGCCATCATCTGTCCTGAGCACTAGTAGACACACAGGCTCCGTTATCCAACAGTTTATGGTCAAAACCAAATCAAAACCAAACAAAGAGAAGCGGTTTATAATGATCAACATTCCAGGATTCTGCTTTTAAGATTTAAGCAAAAGTATCATCCCTCTCTATGGCTGGTTTGTGCCTAAGGAAGTTGCTGGAGTGTAGGAGTTCCCAGAAAGAACCCGGGGATGTCAAGGTTGGGTAGTGAGCGCCTGCACCTGTCCAGGACTCTGAGTCTGTTCCCCCCACCCCTGCACAGCTTTGGAGCAGTTAATCTTGAAGAGAAAGAAGAGGGAGTGAGCCGGAGGTAGCCTGATTCCAGGCTATTTTTAGGAGACTCTCCTGCAGGGCTCCTGAGTGTCATATTCTTGAGATCCTCGCAGGACAAAGCTGCTTCGGGATGCCCTAGTATGGCCATGCATCAGCTCCATACCCTGATAAATCTCTGGAGTCCACGGTTGGACCAGAAATGAGCTTCTTGTGTTCTTTGCTGCCCTCTTTCTCCTACATCGCCCGGTGTACCTTTCCTAATGGTTTCTTGCACTCACTCGCCCCTGCTCCTCAGGGAGGGGCCTTTCAGTGTCTGCAGTCAGTGGAGATTTCTCTCTCTCTGTCTCTCTCTCTCTCTCTGTGTGTGTGTGTGTGTGTGTGTGTGTGTGTGTGTGTGTGTTAGGGAGGAGACAGAGGGGGAATGAAACAGCAAGCAGGCTGCTTGAATGATCCTTCTAAAAACTAAATCTGACACCATCCTTCCAGTTCTAAAACCCTTTCCATTTATTCGTCCGAGAAAAGCCACATGCCTTGTCATGCGAGCACAGCCTGGCCCAGTGTGACTTGCCCCTCATCTCTTCTCCACTAAGGAACCTGACATATAAGTCACCTCACACTTAACTGCATTTCCGCAGAAGCACCACCGGACATTGTCTATGTCTCCGTTTTTGTGCACGGAGGGCCTCAGTCTGAAATCCTTTACATCCTGGGTCTGAAATCCTTTATATCCTAGATGAATTTCTAGCCTTTAGATTGCACTTAAAGATCTCCTTTTCTTGCTTGCTTCACCCCCTTTGCTGTGGAGATATCACTCTCCATCCACTGCACTCCATGTTTCCGGGTTCTGATACAAGGTTTAGTCGATTGTTGATTATGAGGTTTCTCTCCACCATGCTGATCTTCCTAAGGTGAAGTCATGGCGTCTATTCACATAGCACATTGTAGGTGCTCACAAATTAGTAAACAGTAAAAGAAAGACATCCATTCAATACCAGAGATTACAGGGAGAAGCAAATTGTACCACCTGCCCCAGACATCAAAGGCGAAGTAAAAGCATTCGATCAACTAGCTTCATGTTCAGCTAACATTTACCGAGCTGGTCCTGTCAGCCAGGCTCCATGCGCACCCTTGTCACATACGCAATCTCGTTCACTCCTCTTGGCAATCTGATGAAGGATGATCAATTTCCCCCATTTTTCAGGTGAAGAAACTGGGCACAGTGGTCCCAAGTAACTGACCAATGGAGAACTAGGACTAGAGCTGAAATCCCTTCTCTTTCATTCAGGCGCCTGGCAGGACTTGACTACATAGCAGGTTTTCTAATGTTATGTCTACCTGTTTCTCGTCTGATTCACTGTTAAGATAGTTTGGTTTCGGGGTGAATAAAGGGAAGGGAGCCATATCTGACCTCCTTTGACTACATAAGCGAGAAGGACCTTTCTCTATGTAATCGGACACCAGCCATTCCTTCCATGACACTTTTCTGCTGGGCTCCACTGGCCACACCGAACTCTCACCCACACTCAGTTATGGCAGTTTGTTAGGAGGGGAACAAGTTATCACAAACTCGGATCAGAAAACATGAAGGAGAAAGTCCACAGAGATAGCTTCCTTCAGCCAGCAGTGAAGCGTGCCTCTGTCCCTCAGCCTTTCAGCCACGTGGTCGTTTGGCCTCTGCCTAAAGGGGTCTGCAATAACACAGAGTCCACTGATTGTCCTTATGGTAATTGGGCACAGTGTTGCCAGGATTTGTGAGAATCCAGCATTTACTATAACATTTCCCTTTAAAAGGAGAACGATCCCGTGGCGTTCATCAAGCTAAATAGCCAGGTGAATGTAGACCACAGAGAACCAACCGCTAGGAGCTAGGGCCGCAACATCAAAGGCTCTCACCACACTATTGGCCTTATTGGAACGAGGATTCGTTCTTTGGAAACTCGCCTATCCATCATGGATACCTCGTGTATCTTTGCTGCATCCAATCTGCTTTCTCATTGTTCTGCAAAACAAGAACATGCGTACAACTGCAATTAACCACTGTGAGGGTGTTTAGTTGCTCTTGGGTCCGTTCTGGCACAGGGAGACCTTAGTATCACCGACGGAAAGTTGCCCCAGCCCAGGATCCTTGGCATGCTTGAGTTCATTGCCTCAGCTGAGATTTTCCAGCATCAATATACACGCAATCTAAGTATCGTGATTGTGTTTCTCTTGATAGCAACGCTCTTGGGCCAAACAGAACATTTCAAATGCTTTGTAAAGTCCCCTTTTATCCCAGCCACCCTTTCTCTACTCTGATTGTTTGGGTGAATGTACTTGGCCTTTGGTTACAGGTGGATCGGGAGCTTGTTGGCTGGCAGAGCGATTACTTGGGGACATTTCTGCAGCTCCTGCCATTCCTTGGCTGGAACCGTCCTGACTCACAGCAGACACTCTGCCCGGGGGCCTGCCCAGGAGGAAGCCTCGTGGGCCATGCGGCAGCATCCTGGCCTTTGGAAGGCCGTCACATGTGGCAGAGCTTGAAACTGAGGTTGGGCATTAGATGCTCTCTGAGAGGAAGTTCCTTTGTGGGAAGCAGTTTCTCCTTGTCCAAAGTTGCTCATTCACTTCTGAAGAACTGACCAGACCGGTGGGGAACTCCTAGGTACAATTATATTCTCTGTAAAGTGATGCCAACACCCCCAAAATTGGAAACACATGTTTCCCAGCAAGGGAATAATGAAACAAATTATAGGCTAGCTATATGATATAATGATAAGCAGCTTTCTAAAGCAATGTTTATGAAGGATTTTTCATGACACAGGAAAATGTCATATTAATCAAAAGAAAACAGGATTTATAATTACATATATACACAGAGATAAATATAGTCACGCTTACGCCTAGTTATACAGGTATCTTTCTCCTTTTTATATGTTTTGGTGTCTCAAATATTCTACAGTAAAAATTTTTTATTTTTAAATAAAGGTTTTATTTAATATAGTTTTAGATTTTTTTATTTATTTTCAAGATCATTTGATTGGGGGCTCTTTCAGCTCTTATAATAATCCATACATCAAATGTATCAAGCATATTTGTACATATGTTGCCATCATTTTCAAAATATTTACTTTCTGTTTGAGCCCTTGGTTATCAGCTCCTCTTTTTACCCTCCCTCCCCATGTCCCACCCTCCTGGTCCCTTGATAAATTATGAATTTCTATTAGTTTTAGATTTAAATGAAAGTTTCTAAGATAGTACAGAGCTCCCATTACTTCACCCAGTTCCCCTTGCATGTGTACGACTTTCAAAAATGAGAATATAACCTATTATTTTAAAAGGATGAGACATAATTTCTCTGGCTTAATTATCACGAGATACTTATGAATACTTATTTAAGTTTTGTTTAAAAGCGGTTTTTCAAGGGGGAAAAGTGTATGCTCTTCACCAAAAAAGTATGTGTGAGTTAGACCACCCTTTACTTATTGGAATGTTGATATGTGGAGCATTTCACGCATCATAGATGGAACATGCCACATCTATGGACTCTCTAACTTTACTACTTGTCCTAAAGGGACTTAAATAAATCTATTGCTTGTCATAGACCTACTTTAGGATTTGATTCCAATATAGGTAAGTATTTAAAGGTGATGTTCTTCATTGTTTCTCTTTGAGCAATAATATCTATTTTTTTCTCAAATTGTCATATCCATACTAAAATCAGTGTGATAATACAACACACTTGTATTTAAGATCCTCAAAGCGATAAGGTAAACACAGAGAAAAACCTAGAAGAAAAACAACACAAAAACAAACCAACAGACTGAACACATAATTAGAAACCATGCAAAAACAAAATGAGAACTTAGGAAAGTTAACAAAATATAAGAAACTGATAACTTAATGAAGGAATGCAAAAGTAGAATTGAGTCAGAAGAATCCATGGAGTAGAGGATAAGTCCCTGGATACTAATGTGTTGAAAGAATGATAAGAACAAAGGAATGAGGAAAAATTCAGAAAGTCTGGGAGTTCTGTGGGACACCACGAAGAGGAATAATTTACACATAGTAGTAATGCTAGAAAATGAGGGGGAAATACAGAGAGAGATTTTGTAGATCTATAGATGTGAAACTTCCCAAAAAAAAAATATGAGAAGCTAAACCAGGGGCACTTGTATGTGTTTGTATCTAGAAAGGGATTGATATAGAGAAATGGCTTCTACAGTTAAGTCTATAAGATGTTAAGTCCAGGCTGGCATGGAAGCTGATGAATAGTATGCAGTATGATGAAGCAGTGACTAGGGATGGTGTGTGTGTGTGTGTGTAAGTGAAATAATCTGAGTTCAGCCAAATGAATCCACTGTTGAAAGTGGCCACTCCCACAAGCAGATAGCATCAGTCTACAACCTGACTGATAGGTTTGGTTCCACCCCTATCTGTACCCAGGAGTGTCTAGTTGACATAGACTCTATCACAGTTACTATATAGCAAACTCTATGGAGTCCTTACATGATATATCCCGCCCATAAAAAATCCCTAGGACATATCATAACTAAAACGTCCAAAATCAAAGACAAAGAAGGAATTTTGAAAGTAACTCCTGAAAGGTGAAATATCACTTACACATATGACCTAAGTGCTCATTTCTTATCAGAAATCATGAAGACCAGAAGACAGTTGGATGACACATACAGGGGAGGTTCAAAGCTTGTGGAAAATTTAATTAAAAGATCATCATCTTTATACATGCACTTTTTGAAGTGCCATCATATAATATCATGAAGAAGAATTGCCAACAAATAATCATATATCTAGTAAATTTATCTTTAAAAATGTGGTAAAGCTAAGATATTCCTAGATAAGCAAAAATAAAGAGAATTTGTAAAACCAGACTAAAGGCATTTGTGAAAATCAGACCACCCCTATAAGAAACATTAAAGGGAGGTGTGTTCTTCTGGTGGATAACTAAGGCCGTTTAAGACAAGAACCTCACAGAAAGCCACGGTACGATCACCAAGCTATCTACCCACGTAAAGACTTCGTAACAGCACAATGAAGCTGACAAATGGAACCAGAAGAGTCACACTGAAAATGCCAACAACTTCCAAACAAAGAAGGGGAAGAAAAGAAGTAGTTATAGAACTGTCATATGGAAAGGAAGTTAAGGTAATTTCAATACGTAACAGACTATTTCAAATTTAAGAAATTAGAGTAAACTCATCAAAATAAAAAAGAAAGTCCAAAACTCACTAAACACACACACACACACACACACACACACACACACACACAAAGCAATGATGATAGGGAAAAAATTCAAATATAATCAGCTTGAAAAATTAAGAACAGAGAAACTGTTAACATACAAAAAAATTTAATAAAATGGCAACCGTGAATCTGTACCTGTAGTCAGCCTCACTGGAAGCAAATGAACTAGATGCACCAGTCAAGGGACAGAATGTGGCAGACTGTATTAAAAAACGACAAAGCAAAACACAACCCATCAATATGTTGCCTGCAAGAGGCGTACTTAGACACTAAGACCAAAATGTTAAAATTCAAAGAATGAGCGGGGGGAGGGGTAATATGATAACCAAACAGTATCCACAAGAGAGATAAGGCAGCAATAATAATACTATATAAAATAAAATTTGAGACCAACTCCATTCTAAGAGACATAGAAGAGCAGAACATAGTGATGAAAAGTGAAGTCCACCAAGAAAACATGACAATAAATATGTATGCACCCAATGCTAGTACTTCAAAGTGCATAAAGCAAAGGCTAACAGAACTGAAATGAGAAATAGACTGCTCCACAGGGAGAGCACATCCCTACTGATGAGGACGAGAGCAAATAGAAAGAAACTCAACAGAGCCATGGAGGGTGAAAAAGCACACACAATCAGCCACCATGACCTCACAAACAGAGCACAGCGTAGGGTAGGATCCATTCTTCTGCGGCACAGTGGGGCATCGGGTAGTTGGTGGAGACGATATCCTCTCTCCTTATGTGGTGACGAGGGCCTGGAATCTGACAAGTGGAGGAGCAGCCGTTTAAGATACAACGATTGCTCTTCTCCCATCGGGAGCAAAGGATTGTGAAGGCAACCAAAGCCGAAAGGAACCAATTTGTCCACAGGACTAATGGCCCACATGAACCAAAGCCTCCTCCAGCCTGAGACCCGAAGAACTAGATGGTGCCCGTGCCACCACTCCTGGTTGCTTGGATCACGGACCTAGTAGAAAGTCCTGCGGAAGAAAAGCGTAGAAGAAAACTCACATTCCCTTCCTCGTAGGAACTGATGGCACCCCAGAGACGAATCCCCCAACACACACTTGTAACACGGACTGGAAGCCACTCCCAGCGGTCACCTGTGAGCCAAACAATAGATTGGTCTATAAAAAATGAGCACTGTGCCATCAACTCTACCAGACCACACCGAGAACGTGTGTCCAACAGCAAAGATGAGCAGGCACGGAGGGGCAGGGAAACGGTGACACATTGTGGGGTAGCCACTAATGTCGTGGAGTGATTTGTGTACAAATTATTAGGGGAAGCTTTCACCTAAAACACAATAAGATGTTGGGAAAAAAAAAACCCAACCTTGAAAAGGTCTCTGATGGTAGGAGTTTCAGATGCAGTCATTTGAAATGGAATTTACCAAGTAGATGCTATTTGAATACTTTGTTTTGACTAATCAACTCATTAAGGCTGGAAGCTAAAAATAATAAAACCTATCATTTTAGCAAGTCAAGCCTTCACAGAAAATATTAACAAACGAGAGCAAATGGTGTCAGGGGTTCGCTGGGCGGTGCTGTTCGGAGTGGGGCTCCTCTAGGAAATTGACCCTGGAACTGGGGTGTCTGGGGGAATAGGAAGTAGAGCCCCTTACTTCAGTTGGCAAGAAGGGGACCTGGTTCCTAAGAGGGTTGGAGAACTTGTTAACAAGCTTCAAACTTCCTTTCACTCAGGAAGAACTGGAACGGGTGCTGCAGTTTCAGAGGCAAACAAGGGGTTTTCTGTTGTTGTTTTCATGTCATGGCTTCAAAGGCTTATATTGGTGGTTTTCTTAGTTGTTTTGTGGGGAAACCACCTGTGTCTTTTGTTCCTACATGTTGAGAGGAAGCCACACAGACGTGTTCCGTTCACTCCCAGGTCACGGACTGCTCTTTGAATCGGAGTTCTTCGGGGCGTGTCACGTCAGAGGTCCTTCAGGCGGGAATAAAACATCACGATGAAGCAACGCGTTGCAATCGTAACTGGGGTGGGCGGTCTGAAGGACAGAGCAGGGGTTTGGTTCTTATAACTATGGATCACAGCCTTGGCACTCCTACGGGCCAGGGCAGCTCTGCTCTGCGCATGTGGAGCTGCCTAGAGTTGCAATCAACTGAATGGCAACTTAGAACAACAACAAGAACTAGGCATCAGTTTCACCCGAGATTTCCCATCTGCGTCAAAAGGATCACTTGATGATAGACGTCCCCTACCCTTGGGTTCTTAGACTCGGCAGAGGGGGGGGCGCTTGAGGGGGCGGGGTGCTGGGACATAAGAAGAACAGCAAACCTCCCTTTTTCCCCCACCACGATGTCACTATCCTCCGAGCACCATCCTTAGTCAATACACCTTATCTCCAGAAGGCCAGAGGGCAAAGGAAATTAGGAGACCTATTGGTTACCTATCATTAATCCTTATTTAGCCCTATGAGAAAAGAAGCCTTCCTGCTTTTAACTGTGTTATCAGGTAAATTAAGTTGGTCAAAGGATGCTGCTGGAGTCCTGAAGCAGACTACAAAGGCACCCCAAAGACTCCCAAACTCGGTTTGCTTCAGCTACTTTGCTGTCTTAAGGTGCAATGGCACTTACCTGCCTGGAGGTCAGGCCATGGTGCAGACTGCTAATGAGTGCAGATGCTAACGGACAAGATGGAGGTGCCAGGCCACTCACACATGCCTCCAAAGAGTGGACTGGTGTCCTGCCTCTGAAACTCAGCCACTGAAAACCCACTGTGGCTCAGTGCAACCTGGGCAAGCCTGGGTGACTTCTACTTGGGCACGCAGGGGGTGCCCAGGAGTCAGAGAAACTGGTGTTTTTTCTAGTGTGCCTAAGCACATTTGTATCTGAAATAGAAAACCTGCCCGGCTAGGCCTCTTCCTCAGAGCATTATACAGAATTCTATCTATTGGTACCTCAGGAAGGGACAGCACTTGGAGTTTTGTTTTTGCAAATCTCCAAATGCGAACATCTGAATCATCTATGTTGAACAGTCAGAGCCACCTAATGGAAGCTGCATAATTGAGTGGAATTAAACACCGCTTTCATTCAGGGCCTCCCCCTACTCCCCATCCCCACAACCTTTGATCTTGTGTTGGTTCTGAATGTCACCCTGCAAGATGAGTGCCAGGGTCCTTTCCAAAGACGCTCCTGTCTGAGGGGTGGGGGTGGGGGCAGCCCTGTTTTCTTATCCCTCCAAGCTGAAAACCATGAAGGAAAGAAAATGGTTTTTTAATGCGCAGTCTTTGCAGAATCAACTCCATATAACGTCAGTTGTTCATGTGAATCAAAAATAGCTGAAAGTAGGTCAAATTGTAAAAACGAATTAGGCTTCACTTCACATTTTACTTGACTCTACTAGGCTTTTTCACTCAGTGTCTGATTGTTAGCTAATGACCGGTGCAAACCAAGAGGCATTGATTCCCATACTTTCTTTAGTTCATCATCCACTACTGTAGAATATCACTCCTGGCTTAGGGTTGGTTTGTTTTTTTTAATCATTTCTTATCCCCACAACAACCCCAACAGGTGGACTTTTTATTCTCATTTTATATATTCGGCAATTGAAGCTCACACAGTTTATAGTAAACAGTCTGTAGACACACAGCTAATTAATAAAAGGGACTGATTTGGACATAGTTCTCGGTTTGAAAGTGCTGGTGATTTTGCCTATATCTTTTTGATATTTAAAAGTTTTGTTTTTTAAATATATTAGAGAGAAATAATTAAACTGAAGTCAAGTTGTCAAATTTGAACACCTCCTGAGACAATGAGTAATCAATGAGAACTTATTTAACGTGAATTGACTATTTTAAGAAAACGACAATAACATTTAACATTTACTTGAATTGAGCATTCACTATCTAAAACAAACAAACAAACCCAGCCAAACCAAACCCATTTTCAAGTTGATTCTGACTCACAGTGTCCCCATTGGACAAGGTAGGATGGTCCCTAGGATTTCCAAGGCTGGAATATTTATGGAAGCAGACTGCCACGTCTTTCTCCTGCAGAGTGGCTGCGAGTTCAAACCGCCAACTTTCTGGCTCGCAGCGGGGTGCTGAACCCTCGCACCACTAAGGTACCTTATTAGCATCAGGGATTATTTAACTTTCATAAGGATCCAACATGATGGGTTCCATT
Organism: Tenrec ecaudatus; assembly: GCF_050624435.1. Taxonomy (NCBI): domain Eukaryota; kingdom Metazoa; phylum Chordata; class Mammalia; order Afrosoricida; family Tenrecidae; genus Tenrec; species Tenrec ecaudatus. The sequence goes on along the minus strand of NC_134533.1, from coordinate 170,562,464 downwards.
CACCCCCGGTAACCTGGTCATTTTACTGCTGAGTCCCAGAAAGGTTAAAGTCACAAAGCCAATGAGCTGCAGAACCTGAGCCCCGGCCCACTGTGCAGCAGCTTGACCTTTGCCTAGAATGAGACCGAACCAGGGAGTGATAAACAGAAGCGTGTGGACTCCGTGACAATGAGGTTATCAGCTCAGCTCGTTAGATTTTACGTCATTGTCCACCTGGAGACAAGTGGAGAGGTGGAGTCCAACTATCCATCAGGTCATAGCCTGATGATGCCTCTTCGGAGGTGTGGCCTTTTCATAAGCGAGAACCTCTCGCTTCCTGTCCTACTCTTTGCCTTCCTCCTTGCTTGGGCCCTGTGTCTGCCTCCAGAGTTGGCCCCATGTGGACCTCTAACCCTGGGAGCAGTTGGCGCCTGCCATGCTCCCACTGACCTCTGATCCATGTGAGTCTGCATCCACGGGCCTTACATCTTCCTACCCTGCTTCACCTTTCTGTGTCTTCGGCCTGCAGCTGCATGAGTCTGAAGAGGACGCCAGCTAGCATTGCACCCACGGCTTGAGTTGGACTGGGCCGGGATGCCTTTGTGATATAAAATTACGTCTTGATATATATAAAGTTCTTACACCTATGAGTGTCATTGGTTGTGTTTCTCTAGACAACCCAGCAGAAGACCTCACACACCTACCTCGTATTCTCATAATTTATAACCATTTAAGGTCAAGATTTTCTTAACATGCTCCCCATCACGAGCCATCAGGGAGATGCAATGCAAATGCAAACCACAATGAAAGGTCACTTTGCATCCACAATGCTAGCCCAATTCAACAAACCGGAAAACGACAAATGCTGGGAGGATGTGGAGAGACGGGAACTCGTATTCACTATTGGTAGACTTATGAATACATGCAACCACTATTGCAAAGTGACATGGCGATACTTAAAACAGCAGGGAATTGAAATCCTATGTGATTCAGCAATACTACTATTAGACACATATCTCAAAGAGTTAAGAGACACAACACGAGTAGTGTATGCTCTCCCATCTTCAGCACAGCACAGTTCACAATAGCAAGAAACTGGAAGCAGTCCAAATGCCCAACAGTGGAAGAATGGATAACGAAATGATAAAGTATGGTGCACAGAGGAAATGGGGTACTACAAGTCCCTAAGGAACAGTGATGAAAACATGAAACACTGCATGACGTGGAAGGACTTGGACACTGTCCCACTGAGTGAAGTTCGTCCATCACAAATGGACAAATTCTCTTTGAGCCCACTACTCTAAGGAGCAACACTAAGTAAACAAATCTTAGGAACCAAATCCCAAACAGTGGGTGTCCAATGAAACGAGATCCAGACCCACCATATAGTTAGTACCTTCGTGGTCCCCTTGCGTTCATATGACAGTTATGAAACTGAAAGTCAAGGATCTGATCTTGTAAGAAATGGCATAGGAACATTTCCCCCAGCACCAACCCCCATGCCGATGTAACAGAGCTAGCTCAATCAATTAAGAAATCAGTCTGTACAAAGCAACAGCTCATGGGCCACAGCTCACAGTTGGACTCTACTCTCATAAACTCCTCATATCAACAATTAAGTTCTGTGGCATAGGACAAATTATTAATGTTATCAAAGCAATCACCTTATACCCCAGGAGGATGGTTGGCAATGTTGCTCTTTTTTGTCTGCTTTGTTTGTTGGCTTTGTTATTCCTTTTTTGTTTCTGCCTATGTGTTTATGTTTTCTTTGGCTGTTCTTGTTAGTTTTAGTTTTTGTCATACATGGTGGCCAAAGTAAACCAGAATTGTTCATATTCCATGGACAAGCAGATGGATTCCGGATCTCACTTATACTAGCCCCAATCCAAAAACAATTAGTTCTTATAACATGGCCCTCTCGGTTACTCACCGTCATGAAGAGATCAGTGAGATAAGGATGGTGCTGTAACGCGTGGGTGAAGAAAGCTGATGACATGATGCCTGTCTATGAATTAGAATAGTGTCTGGGTCTTAAAGGCTTGCATTAAAACAAGCAGCCACCTAAGTGTGCCATCAAGTCAGTCCGCACGCAAGAAGCACACCAGCCTGTGTGATCCAAAGATGATGATAACAAAATCCAAATATGATGCAGGGAAAAGTATCAGAGCTTCGATTGTGAACACCCAGTTTGTAGAAGGCTAGGGAGGACAGTGGGAACCCAAAATCCATCTGCAGAGCATCGAGTCAGATTAAGCCTCTGGCAGATTCCCTCGGACTACACGCCAGGGACTAGATTACTGTTACTCTCGGACAGAGACTGTTGTAAACTTGAGGATAGTTCATCAAACCATGGCATCATGTGATACTAGGTCAGCTGGCCTCCCTCTTGAATCAACCTAAAATTGATCTAGGCTTAACTGTTTTTTTCTGGTACCAAGAAAGACTGTTTTTGTTTTCTGCTTTTTAAATATTGTTGGTAGTCTTTTCTTTTTTGCTCTTTATTTTTAATCTGTATATTATTATTATTTTCTTTCTACTTTGTTTTGATTTTGTTTTATATTGTTCACGTTATCTTTCCTAGTTTCTGAAATACAGAAGGGATGGTTGAATAGAGATAATAACGGATGCAAGGGTTTATCAAGGATAGGAGGGCGAAGGGAATCGAGGAGCAAACAGTACATCCTGGAGGGAGCACTAGAACTGATTCTGATGATTGATATACAACTTAACAATGGGAGTGTAGGATATGTAAATTTTATATAACAAATTCTTAAATAAAAGGAACCAAAGTTGACCAATGGTTACCCTGGGAGAAGAAGGAAATGTTTCTGCATATGGGGCATTGAATTTATGTTAATGGTTTGGGAATAAATTGAGAAGATATTTAATAATGGTTGCATAACCAAGTATAATCAATGACACTGAGATATACATGAAGAGGGTGTCAAATTGGAGAATGTTTTGTTATATATAGTTTTCCCGCAGGTTAAAAATATCTGTACTAATAATGAGTACAAGGAAGAAGAAAATATGCTAACTTTGACTGTGGTATAATTATTGTACAACTCTCCACGATAGGATTGAACTATTGAGTTATATGATAGCTGGAAGAAGTGCCAATAAAACTGTAATAAAAGTGATAAAATAAAGTTAATATTTTCTTAGCTGACGTGTTAATCATTTTCATGGGCAAAGAATGATGGAGTGTTTCTTCCAGGCCTCTTATCTTGAAAAACTCTCAGCGTCCTGCAGTAGTTACCCTGAGAGACTGGTCCATGGCCAAGGCAGGGCTTTCCCAGGACAGGGGCTAGTTCTCTCGCAGGAGTTTGCACCATGGGCCTCTGGAAGGTTGCTAAAGACAGGTGCTGGTGTCTTTGAAGTATTTGCTTTGTAGCCTGGGTGGCACTGAAGCAGTGAGAGAGGAGAGACGCGCATAACCTTCTCTTCCTCCAAAGGTACATGCTCTCCTTGCCTCGTGACCATGCCAGTGCCTGGGGCAGGGTTGCTTTAGTAGCTTACAGACTGAATAACATCCCATTGTGTGACATTCTTTTAAGAAAAAACGCTCCGAATTACATGCGTTACAACATAACCCAAGTAAAAGCCAAGTATCTAAAATAGATGGTAGTTTAAAATATAAACCCGCCAACAGAAAGACTTCAGTTTCAATATATTTTCTGGGATACAAGAAATAAAAGCTTTTGGGGATAACTCTCAATATCTTCTCTGACAGAATTAAATAAAACTACTGCATGACGTGAACAGCAAACTTGAATATGCAGTCTGGCAAAACAAAACTTTTCTTATTCTGTATGACCACCCCCGTCAACCTCTCCAAAATCATAGGGCTGTCCATATTCATTGATTATTTTAAATCTTCAGAAAGTCAGAGTATTAAAATGTATTCATCTTTTCTGGTTAATTAGTGTTGGCTGTTTATGGATCCATCCAAAATAATGTGCATACCCAGTAGGTGCCAGGTAGAATCGCCTTTGATGCAGGTTGACATCTCGTTTCAGTCCTTGACCCAGGTCCCTCCTGCACAGCTGTCATCTGTCTTGCCAGGGTTGTCTCTGGCTAGGATGTTGAACATAGTTGAGCAGAGCTCCCAGACTGAGAGAGACTACATGGAGCTTGATGATCTACTGCTAGAAACCAGCCAATGAAGGCGCTGTAGGACACACAAGTGTGGCCCTCAACCGGCATGGCGATGGGGCAAGGCCTGGCATCATTTCATTCCATTGTGTGGGGGCTTGTTGTCATGAGTTGGGAGCACCAAGAACGTGTCCCACATCCATAGGGACTTGTGGAACTCACGTGAGTGAGGGGAGCAGACAATATACAAATGAGCTGGTAATATTTAACGCGTCTGATGGTGAGCACTATTACCGAGTTATATAAAACCGGGGGTAGGGTAGTAGGGTTCTGTGTTGTCACCTGCGTCAGCATTGGCTCGATGGCCGTGGGCTTTGTGAGGGTGTGTGTAGCCAGGGGCTCTGGCTCAGTGTGACGTTGGAGCAGAAGCAGAAGGGGAGTGCAGGCATATGGGGGAAGATGCTTTAGGCACAAGTACCCAGAACACAGTCCCTGGTGTGAAACAGCAGCCTGGCACTCCTCAGGGGAGGCTTATCTGTGCTGACTGAGGACCCTCGGGCCAGGGTTCCTCACTGACCTTCGGCTCCAGCCCATCTGCCCGGTGACTGCGTCCACCCGAACCAGGCCGAGGGAGGGCTCAGGCAGCGGTGTGCCTAAGCAGAGGGAGACTGGGGAGCCAGTCCCGTCTACCCGTTTTAACACCTCTCCCTCAATCAATAAAACTCAAATCATCTTAATTGAACATTTAAATCCTTCTCACAGCAAAGTATTTTCGGCATTCAACTTTATGCCCATGATTGCATCACCTTAAAAGAGGGCTTTTAAATTAATTAGACCCATTACACTTAAATATTTGATTTCTGCCAACTCATAATTCAAAAGTCTCGCTTTAAACTAATGTCACAGGGCTTAGCAAAATATCCAAAATGGCCTCAGTTGTGTCCCTAGAGCTGCATGAAAAAGACAGACTGACCTTTTGAAAGGACCTTGCCATGAGCGGCCGCCCACTGCTCACTTCCTGACACTGGGGAAGTGGCCATGCTTTGACGAGGGAGCAAGCGGGATGGATGTCAGATGACCCGAGAGCCGGCCGGTGCGTGGTGTAGTCTGTGGAAGACGTACCCCGGGCCTTTCAGAGGCTCCTTCATTGGCCCTTGAGTGGGTTTGGGGATTCTGAGATGGAGGCCCTGTGGAATCCCGAAGAATGGAGTGAGTGCAGCAGCCGTCACGGGGGAGTCGGGGGGTGGGGGGCGATCACCCCTCCTTTCCTGTTGCTGGTGGTACACGCGGTGTGCGCTCCGGTGGTGACCTAGCAGTCGGCGGCTCAGTGTCCTACGGAGACGAATGCTCTAGGCAGTCTGCTTCGGCTGGATTACAGATAAAACAACCACCACAAAACAGCTCTCTTTGCTAACACCCGGGGTCACTGAGAATTGACTCCACTCTTTGTGGCAAGGCACAGCAGTCTATGCTGCTGTAACAAAGATTAGCACTGCTCCCCACTACACACACACACACACACACACACACATCACAAAATCTCAGTGGCTTGATGTCTAGAACAGCAGTCCTCAACCTATGGGTCATGACCCCTTTGGGGGGCAAATGACCTTTTCACAGGGGTCGCCCGATTCATCACAGTAGCAAAATGACAGTGATGAAGTAGCAACAAAAAGACTGTTATGGTTGGGGGTCTCCACCACATGAGGAGCTGTGTGAAAGGGTTGTGGCCTGAGGAAGGTTGAGGACCACTGCTCTGAGAGGGACACGGTCAGCCATGCCTCAGAGACCCTTGTTTTCCATGCAGAGACACTTGGTCCTGCAGTACCCCCACCGGGCTTCTAGGGAATCAGAATGTCCATTTCCTTGTGGGGGTGACGGAGCCCGACGTGGTCTGATACTGCACTTGTGGCCATCTTTGAGGCACAAGTAGCCACTTCCTCGTCAGGGCCCGGGGGTCTGGGAAGGAAGCTGCCCCGGTGCTCAGCAGGCCCAAGAAAGACGTTGTTGGTGCACACCTACGTGTGGCACTGCAGTCGCTCTGGGCAGCCCACCCTTGGTGCTTGTGTGGCGTTGGCCGTGGGTTTCCATTCCGGCCTGCCTGAGACGTCCAGGTTCTCCATGCTCAGCAGTCCTTCTCTCTCTGCCTCGGACGCTCGTCAGCTTGAAGAAGAACCCAATCGGGGCAAACCAGATCACATGGAGAGGGAACCGCATCACCCACTTCCACCCCTGAAATGGTTTTTATCTTAAAGTAGGAGTGGCATCCTCAGTTACAGGGTAGCAGCTCTGCTTGATCGTGGAGTCTCGAGAAGCTGAGAGGTGCATATTGTGCCACCCCCTAGTTCTATGCCAGCGGGGCTCGCAGGGGCCGGAGCAGACATGTTACAGGTGTGGGTGGTGCTGGGTACTGGTTTTGTGAGTTAGGGAATTCCTTGCGTCCTAGAAATAGAAGCAGATAAGGTAGGAATCTTAGGAACGATATACTGAAGACTGGAGGCCTCTGTGGTAGGGCCAATCACAAGTAAAGATAGTCTAGTTTAAAAATCACTTCAAATGATTTTCGGCCATTGTATCATCCTAGGTGGTCCAGACTGACATTTGGCCACTACCTGAAAGGTCGGAGCTTCCTCTTGTCCAGAGGCACCCCAGAAAAAAGGCCTGGAGATCTAAAAATCAGCCATGGGTTTCCCGTGGAGTGCAGTGATATTCTAAGTACCTTGGGATGGGGGGCGGGAGCGTGGGCATCACCATCAATTGTAATCATCACCAGCCTAGAAGCAGCTAGGTACTTGTTCTCAAGGGGTCATCTCCCACCAAGAGACATTAGCAACCCTGGGAGCACTTACTGAATGTCAATCCCAGGGCCTCTGCCTATGCTGGGGTTGTGCACCTCCCGTAGATTTCAGCTCCCCATTGGCGCTCTGTGACAGAGCTGAACTGTTCCACCGGGCCCTGGTTTACAGGAGCACATCTTTTCTAATGCAGAGTAGCTGGTGAGGTCAAGAGACCCACCGTCCAGTCAGCAGCCAAGCACTGAACCAAGGTGCCTCCAGGACTCCTCCCCCTAGGTGTACAGAAGTAGTCATTCTGAGGACGGGCCGAGCAATCTGTGCTTTGATAAGCCCTCCAGGTGGGCTCTTAAGATATAGTTTTATTGGCATACAATTAACAAAATGTACAATTGAATAGGTCCAGCCTCTTCAGAAGGGCTGGGCCATTATCACCGTAATCAATTTCCAAACATATTCTTTCTCCTTGTAGCTTCCTGTTTTCTCTCAACCTCCCCTGCCCGCCCCTGGGTAATTATTAATCCAGTCACTGCCTTGACAGATTTACCTGGTGTGGATTTCACATAGAGAAAATCATACAAACCCCAAAACAAGAAACAAACAAAAACAAAGACATGTACATGCAAATATATATAGGAGGATGGGGAAATAGATCTATGTGTCTATATTTATAGGTCAAGTATTAAGGTGGTGGAAGGACCTTGGGCCTCTACTCAAACACTCCCTCAATGCATGAATACCTTCTTTTATTAAATTGGAACTCTATGATGCTCACTCTCCCGACACAACGGCTGGAGCCAAAGTGGGTGAACAAGTAAATGTGGTGAAGAAAGCTGATGGTGCCCGGCTATCAAAAGAGATAGTGACTGGGGTCTTAAAGGCTTGAAGATAAACAAGTGGCCATCTAGCTCAGAAGCAACAAAGTCCACATGGAAGAACACACCAGCCTGTGTGATCGAGTGGTCCCAAAGGGATCAGTTACCAGGCATCAAAGAACAAAAAATCATATCATTGACTGCACACCTCCATGATAGGATCGCTGAAGACAAATGGGTGCATAAGCAAATGTGGTGAAGAAAGCTGATGGTGCCCGGCTATCAAAAGAGATAGTGTCTGGGGTCTTAAAGGCTTGAAGGTGAACAAGCGGCCATCTAGCTCAGAAGCAAATAAGCCCACATGGAAGAAACACACCGGCCAGTGCGATCACGAGGTGCCCAAGGGACCAGGTATAAGGCATCATGCAAAAAAAAAAGATATAAGTGTGTGTATGTATGTGTATATATGTGTATATGTATATATGTATGTGTATATATGTATATATATATCACATTAAATGAAGGGGGAAGTGCAGAGTGGAGACCCAAGGCCCAAGTGTCGGCCAATGGAGATCCCCTCATAGAGGGGTTTAGGAGAGGAGATGGGTTAATTAGGGTGTGAGGTAGTATCGATGAAGAACACAGCTTTCCCCCAGATCCTGGATGCTTCCTCCCCCCAACTACCATGATCCGAATTCTACCTTGCAGGGCTGGATAGGACAGAGGCTGTACACTGGTACATATGAGGGTTGGAGGTACAGGGAATCCAGGGTGGATGATACCTTCAGGACCAAGGGTGTGAGGGACGATGCTGGGAGAGTGGAGGGTGAGTGGGTTGGAAAGGGGGAACTGATTACAAGGATCCACATGTGACCTCTTCCCTGGGAGAGGGACAGCAGAGAAGGGGGGAAGGGAGACTCCGGATAGGGCAAGATATGACAAAATAACGAGGTATAAATTACCAAGGGCATATGAGGGAGGGGGGAATGGGGAGGGGGGGGAAGAGGACCTGACGCAAGGGGCTTAAGTGGAGAGCAAATGCCTTGAGAATGATTGGGGCAGGGAATGTATGGATGTGCTTTATACAATTGATGTATGTATATGTATGGATTGTGGTAAGAGTTGTTTGAGTCCCTAATAAAATGTAAAAGAAGAAAAGAGGAAAAAATGATTAGGGCAAAGACTGTACAGATGTGCTTTATACAATTGATGTATGTATATGTATGAACTGTGAAAAGAATTGTATCAGCCCAATAAATTGTTAAAATAAAAAAATTAAAAAAAAAAAGAAACAAACAAAAGACCAGCGAGGAAACAAACCAGGAAAACCTCAGTTGAAAAAGAAAGCAGGAAATATTAAAAACTGAAACAACTTTAAATTGGGTCAGAAGGGCGATCAAATAATAAGGCATCACATTTTAACCTAACTATGTCTGCCATAGTTAGGTTACAATGCTCTGTACTTGACAATGTTCTTGGTCTGATAGTAAGGCTATTCCCATCCCTCCGCTATGATCCGAGGGGATCCACCGGAGGGGATCCACCGGAGGGGATCCACCGGAGGGGATCCACCGGAGGGGATCCACCGGAGGGGATCCACCGGAGGGGATCCACCGGAGGGGATCCACCGGAGGGGATCCACCGGAGGGGATCCACCGGAGGGGATCCACCGGAGGGGATCCACCGGAGGGGATCCACCGGAGGGGATCCACCGGAGGGGATCCACCGGAGGGGATCCACCGGAGGGGATCCACCGGAGGGACACTGCAAATGGATTTTGAGCTTCTAGTGTCATCCCTAGCTTTCGGGGGGCAGGGGAAGTTGTTCAGAATTTAAGCTCCTATGGATCTGGATTTTATTTACAATCCTTGGATCACCCAGGCTGGCGTGCTTCTTCCATGTGGAATTAGTTGATGCCTCCTCACTTTGATCACTGCTTGTTTAAAG